>NC_138181.1:9787260-12689594 GCF_964165515.1 Mesoplodon bidens | reverse complement strand
GGAGGGAAGGGAGAAGGGAAGGGGAGGGGAGGGGGAGGAGAGGAGAGGGGAGGGGAGGGGAGGGGAGGGGATGGGGAGAAAGAAGAAAAACAGAAGAAAAGAAGAAGCCATCTGCACTCTGTGCCAGAGCCCTGGGTTAGGGAGATACAACCGGCCTGTATTTCTAGACCCATCGCCAGCTCTTTCCCTGTACCAAGGGCGCTGGCACTGGTGAAGCATCTGTCTGTGATTTTCTTCCTTCTTCTCTTCACCCCTCGCTCCTCTCAGTAGCTGCTGCAGAGCTTGCACTTAGAGTCTTTTCATAGTGGGGCAGTAACGGGCTGCCGTCTTTCTCAAAGCTGGGTAAGGTCATTCTCCAAAGATAAATCCACCCAAGGATGAGAGACCAGCACGGACTCTCCGCGGAGCCCCCACTGCAGCGGCTCACAGAGGGCTTCCCTTGTGGTAGGGAACTCCATTAGTCTGAGCCCTATTTGCTCTGATTACCCTGGTTAGGGAAGTAGGGGTGGGGAGAGTAAAGCCTCAGACTAGCGGAAACAATGGAGCTAGGAAGACACGTATTAAGTGGACCAAGCTCCAAGGAATATGGGGCAATGGGGACCTGTGGAAGGTAGGACAGCATCCCACTGCAGAGCTGAGCAGGGGTTGGATCCCCATCATTCCCTTCTTCAGCTCTGTTAGTGCAGTGGTCGAGCAGCCACAGCTACTCTTGTGCCATTTCATGGGTGGAACGTTCAAAGCCCCCTAACCATAAGCATCATAGGGGAAAAAATGCTAATAGCATTTTGAAACTCGCTGAGACTCCTTAATTCTGAGTTTTTTGGAAACTACTTTTATCGATTCTCAGAAAGCAAAATGATCTGGCCACTGACAGTGACAAGCCGCCACCCACCCTTCTAATTCAGTGTCCAAAACACAGGATTTAGCACCGACATGTTGCTGCCTTTAATTGAAATAGCTAAGAGGGACTTCCCTGGTGGTCCAGTGGTTAAGAATCTGTCTTGCAATGCAGGGGACGCTGGTTTGATCCCCAATCGGGGAACTAAGATCCCACATGCTGCAGGGGAACTAAGATCCCACAAGCTGCAGGGCAACTAAGCCCACGCGCTGCAACTACTGAGCCCGTGCACCACAACTAGAGAGAATCCTGATCCCATGTGCCACAACTAAGACCCAATGCAGTCAAAAAATAAAATAAATAAATAACTATTTTTTAAAAAAGAAATATCTAAGAAATGTGCCTGTACCTCTGTTTTTCCTAATGGTAAGCTAAAACATTGTTTTCGTATTAAAACACAGGTGTATTCTGATATAACATACAAAATGTGGATGACAGTTCAAACACAAAAATTCAAACACTTGACACTTGCCCTAGGATGTTTCAGGCCATCACATACTTGGGGCCTCTCATCTGCCCCTCTCTGCCTTTACCTGAGTGAAAAGGTTTAAGAGCCACCACTGTGAGGTGGGTTCCCTCCTGGCTGGTCTGCTCTCTGGCTAAAGGATTCCATTTAGTCATCTATAGAGTGAAGTTTTAAAATCTTTTGAGTCTGGACATTGTTTATAGAGATGTGGTTCTAGAACATTCTCCCCAGAAGTCGTCAAGGACAGAAGAGTCACACATCATTTAGGATGACTGCACTGGAATCTCCGTGTTGCAGGAGAATAAAATCCCTCCTTCTGGGGGCGGGGAGGGCATAAATTAGGAGTTTGGGATTAACATATACACACTACATAAAAAATGATAACTAACAAGGACCTACTCTATAGCACAGGGAACTCAATTCAATATCTTATAATAACTTATAATGGAAAAGAATATAAAAAAAGAATATGTGTGTGTGTATATGTATATGTGTGTGTGTGTGTGTGTATATATATATATATATAACAATTACTTTGCTGTATACCTGAAACTAACAGAACATTGTAAATCAACTATATCTCAATAAAAAAAAAATTTTTAAGACAAACTGAAAAAAAAATCCCTCCTTCTGAAAGACTCTTAGCTTTGCTAACTTATAATGTTTCCCTTGCCCTATGGCAGACTTTCTTCCACTAACAGTCCACAACGATCAGTAGCTCCAATTCTCTTCCCTCTTTTCTGTTCCCTTCATCTAAACACCGCTTCTTGCTCCCACTCTCATCCCATCCCAACAAGGTGTTAGGATTTGCGTCCAGAAGAAAATGATGTCGTTCCCCCCCACCAGCTCCATCATGGCAGAAACCAAACTCTTTTCAGAGGCATCCGTGTGCCGGCACTACCCACCACCCATCCCACCAAGGAGGACCCTGCTCCTTCCTCTATGCCCCGTGTCCCTTACTGGTAAATCCGACGGGTCTAGGTATGTCACGGAGCGGGAGAGATAGGGAATCACTGGCCACACCAGCTTCTAGTTTCACCCAGAAGCATAGCTTTGGGACCTGATCCAAAAAAAGAGAATTCTCCCATCCCCCAGCCAGGCAGAGTGAATGACAACCATGCTTTGCAAATGCTTCTTCCACTTACAATCAGTCAGCATGAAAGTGAAAAACAATGCCTTGTGTTTCCTTAGCACTTGGTACTTTCCCAAATGCAGTCTGTGGTCTAAAAACACATCCTCCAAATCCAAGGCCACGTCAGCTCATGTATCCAGGCCTATACCAGACTGGGAATTTGGCCCTTGGCTAAACAATAGACTCCCCAGGCAGTGTGGGTTTGCTGATGAGAACATGACCTAAGTACCATCCTTGGCTGACGTTCAGTCCATTCTGAGCTTTACTGGGATTCTGACCTCATTCTGAGCTGTCCGACTCATTCTGAAAAGAAGTGAAGACTGTTTGACCCAACACTCCTTGACTCAGAAACATTTTGGAATAAAAGAGAGGGAAGCCTTTAAAAGAAAGCTCAATAATATCGGGATTTTAGATAGATTGTGCAAGGGGAATTCAACCTCATTTCCAACGCTCTCAGATTAACACTGCTATAACTTCTTCCTGAGACCTAATATTATATGTGGGAGGTGCTAAAGCATTCCTGTTGGGTGTCACAGCTTGTCTCCAGGGAGTTAATCATTTTCAATTGGTTCTTGAGCCCCAGGCACCACAGTAACTCAACCACATCCACAAAGGATGTGTCTACACAATGTCATTGTCCACGACATGGAATGAGAGCCCGAGACAAAACTTTTTAAAGAACTATTGTTCACTCATTTATTCAAAAAAATTCTCACTGAGCTCATGTCATCTGCAGACACGTTGGCCAAAGACTTTCCTCTCTGGTTTTATAGGTCCTGGTGTCCTGACAGCAGAGTGAACCGTGAAACTTACATGTTTACTCTACACGACTTTAATGGAATATACTGCAGAGGAGGGGAGTTTCTCTAATCACTCCATCACCATCTGCCTTCTCCCACCCAGACTAGACCCACTACTTACTCCCAGGAAAAGGATGACAGAGTAGGGATGCCAAGAAAAACAGAAGAAGAATCCTTTACCTCTGAGTTTCCAGGAGAGGTACCCGCCATATAAAAATTTTCAGAAACAATTTTGGGGACTTCCCTGGTGGTGCAGTGGTTAAGACCCTGCACTCCCAATGCCGGGGGCCCGGGTTCTATCCCTGGTCAGGGAACTAGATCCCACACGCATGCCGCAACTAAGAGTTCACATGCCACAACTAAGGAGCCCGCTGCCACAACTAAGACCCGGCGCAACCTAATAAATAAATATTTTTTTTAAAAAAAAGAAAGAAAGAAACAATTTGGACTTTGCTGGACTCACCACGCCCACTGACTGGAGAATTCGGCACCCACCTGAGACATGACCCCATGATATCTCTGTATTTCATTGCTATTTATAAACCACCTCGGACTGAAAACCTAAGTGTGGGACCCCTCCTTCCCCACCGCTGCCCGATACCCTCCCCTCCAAAATGGAGCTAAGAAAATCACGTGGGGGCCTCTCAACTCATCTTCTGAAACAGAAGCAGTAGAAGTCATTTAAAATATTTATCATCTAATCCACAGTTATACCTGCAGATCGGATAATGACAGCCTTGAGATACAAACACTCTCTCTGCAAGGCAGCTTTGCAACATTGCTGTCTGGCCCCTTTCTCACCGAAAGAATTTTTCACCCCTTCTGACTGAAGTGACCCAGATTCATGCTTTTTAACCCTCTCCCCCAAATGCCATCACCCATAGGTCCAGGAGACATTTCAGGGCTCCAGAAGCTTTGATTTCTAGGTGGCAAATCTATCAGTTTTCAGACAAAAGGCAAGTCCCTCCCACATCCTCCATTATCCTCTGTTGGGACTGTCTATCCCTCAGTCTTCCCCTCTGCCAAATGGGTCACATGGCAGGAATGGCCTCCACGATGAGAGCCAGGGAAGAAATCAAAGAAATGACCGAATGCCAAAGGTAAACATGTACGCTGGTGATGGCTAAACAGAGGGGACAGACTGACACTCAGAGACGGGGAAGGCACTCGGCCAAGTCACAGAGCTGTCGGGAAAGAACGGGGACCCCACCCCCTCACCCCATCTTCTGAGGCTCAGGGAGTGCCGTTCTCCCGTCTACTCATCATGCCCCAACCTGGGGCTGAGATTCCAGAGCAGGTGAAGCATTACCCCTGGTGGGGAGAGGGGTGGCCTCCTTGCTCCACGGCCAGGGGACCTCCAGCCACCTGATATCCCTGCCCCCAGTGTCCTCCCCCCAGGCCCCCTGTGTAGGTAACAGCTTCCATTCAGCATGTGTGTAACTCAGAGCCACATGACACTGAAATGCTAAGTGAAGAGCAATTAACTTTTGCTTCTGAAAACCCACTTTAGCTTTCCATAACTCTTTGGGGGCCATTTCAACTAAGCCAAACCTCCCACACATTCTCCCTCAGCAATAAATTACCTTTCTGGCTTTAATTAGCTGCCGGAGTACAAAACGGGCTGGGTGCTGCCGCGACTGCTTTCCCCACGGGTCCCATTCTGTCACACAGACTCCAGAAGACAGCAGCTGCCGGGAGGGCTGGGCTGCCTTGGTGGGGATGTGGCCGGCAGTGGACGCCTCACCTGCCCACGGGAGATAAAATTAGGTGGAGGGGCCGCTTGGCTCCCCTTGTGCCCCCTCTTCTTCCTCTCATCAGTCTTTTCCTCCTCCAAGCTGCCCCCAGAGATCGCGTATACGCACACACACACACACACACACACACACACTAGCCCCCCGGTATCCAGTATCTTTAACACCCTTATCATTCTTGCTAAGGGAGAAATTACTGATGGAGCTTAATATATAAGCCCTCCCTGGAGAATCTGCTGTATAATTGTGAGCTAAGCTTGAGTCTAAATGAATAAATCTCCAAGGATGTGATTTTAGTCACATCTGTGGGCTGGAAACGGTATTGGCTGGGAAAGAAAGAAGTCAAAAAGCACCGTCAGCATCCCCGCCATCATTCTGAGCCTGAGATTAAGATCTGAGGTCCTGCTTCTAACTAGAGGTGTGACCCTCAACAAGTCCCTTCCTCCTCTGGTCCAGTTGCCCTGGAGAGCTGTGATGGGTGAACCTGGGACCCCTTAGACCCTGCCATACTATGATTCTGACACTCATATGGCGGGGGCGGGGAGTAAGTGGGAAAGACACATTCTATCCCAGACCTTAGTACATGCTTGCTTTTGCTCACCCCTCCTGCTTTTTCTAGAGTCTACCATCTGGACCAGAGGGTAGCCTCTGCCGGGGCCTGATTGCCCCCCACCCCAGGCAAAGCCAGAGCCCCCAGGCTGCACCCACACACTCCATCCCCGGGAGCTGTCCCCCTGCCCAGGGAGGGCCCTGGGAAAGGACTAAAGCCCCTTTCCTCGCTCCGTGGAACACACTTGTGCTAACGGCTGCTTCTCCCCCAGGCCTCCACCCCCCCTCCTCTGACAAGTATCGCTTTCCCAAGCCCAATTATGGGCTGCCTTCTTCCACCCTTCCTTTCTTGGGGGAAAAAATTTGAAATAAAAAGTCCAAACATGAAGCCCACAGCCAGGCCCCTGCCTGTCGGAGGAGGTGACAGGCGGCCGGCCACAACCTGACTCTGATGAAGGGTGTGAGCTCAGAGCCCAGCCAGGGACTCTCAGCCTGGCTTCCCTCGGGCCTCCCCAATTAACAGGCAGCCCATTGGGCGTGGGAGGAGGCTGGCAGGCAGGTACCTGGCCTGTCACAGCCGCCAGACAGGCTACCGCAGCCCTGCCTGCCGACCTGTCACACACCCCAGGAGCTGGGAGGTGAGCAGTGCCCGCAGCCCAGCAAGAGCGCAGCCCCCCTGCATCCTGCCACAGGGGTGGCCTGGGGCCACAGGTGACCATGAGTCCACCTTCCTCATCCCTGATCACCTACATCAGTGATGCCTGGAAGGGATTAGTAACAGAGGGACCCACCCCCAACAGTTGGCCCAGGAGACACCTGAGTGTCGGTCATTTGGGAATCATAGGAAATGGGCACAGTGAAGACTGACCAGCCTCTCTGAGCCAAACCACCACTGAGTTCCCTGGCCCGCCCAACTACACACCCACAGCCTCGCCTTTGCCTCTGTGAAAAGAGCTCTAGGCTGACATTCCAGGCATGCCTCACAGTTTCAGCCCCTGCCCCAAACGATCCCGATCCCGGATAAGGAGATGTCTGGCTTCAGCTCCCACAGGGAAGGCCCCGGACCTCCTCCTGCTGGCTTGGCCTCACTCGGGCACAGGCACCAAACTCGCATGGCCAGGCCACCTGCAGACACCCAAGCCTTCTGGGACTGAGAGCACCTTCATAACTACTACCTGTTCCGTGATCTGAGTTAGAAACCCTTGCTCTGGTCAGTTACCCTGGTGAAAGCCCAGCCCCTCTGAGCTTAACTTTACCTGCCTGAACAGCTGAGTGGTGCTGGCTTTCAGACCTCCCATGGGTGGAGGAAAGCCACCCATCCATGTCCTTCCTAAAGCAAGGGTGCCTTCTGCACAGACAGTGATGTGAATCGTGGCCCTGCAGTGGGGCAGCGTGGCGGCCTTGACTCTTCCCTGCCCGCCCCCACCACGCCCGGGCAGGAAGTCAGTACTCCTGCGCGGCCACTGTTGACTTGGTACCCGCAGGAGCCATCTCTGCCCTTTATCTTCTCCTTACTTGTGTGGCTTAGTCCTTTCAGGCAGCTATGACAGAGTACCACCGACTGGGTGGTACTCTGCAACAGAAACTTCTCACCGTCCTGGAGTCCGGGAAGTCCAAGGTCAAGGTGCTGGTAGATTCGGTGTCTGGTGAGGGCCCGCTTCCTGGTTCATGGCCCACTGTCCTCTCACTGTATCCTCACATGGCAGAAGGGGTCTCTTCTTTTTTTTGTAAATAAACATTTTATTTTTAAATTTTATTTATTTACTTATTTTTGGCTGTGTTGGGTCTTCATTTCTGTGCATGGACTTTCTCTAGTTGCAGTTAGCGGGGGCCACTCTTCATCGCAGTGCGCGGGCCTCTCACTGTCGTGGCCTCTCTTGTTGCGGAGCACAGGCTCCAGACGCGCAGGCTCAGTAGTTGTGGCTCACGGGCCTAGTTGCTCCACGGCATATGGGATCTTCCCAGACCAGGGCTCGAACCCGTGTCCCCTGCATTGGCAGGCAGATTCTCAACCACTGCGCCACCAGGGAAGCCCCCAAACATTTTATTTTTGAATTATTTTAGATTTACAGAAAAGTTGAAAGATAGTACAGATCGTGTCTGTACCCAGTTTCCCCTACTGTTAAGATCCTACCTTACCATGTTACATTTGTCAAAATGAAGAAACCAATGTTGGTACATTACTGTTAACGAAGCCCAGATATTATTCATCAGTTTTTCCATTAATGTCCACATTGCATATGGTCGTCATGGCTCCTCAGTCTCATCTTTTTATTTTTTAAGCATTTCCTTACTTCTGCTACAAGGCGCTGCAGGCTTATCTTGTAGTTTCTCTGCCCCAGCCCTAGAATCAGTCTGTCAACAGTATTTAATGCTCTCTTTTAGGCTCTCATGGGATGAGGTAAAAATTCTTACTATATGTCATCTTAGTTTCATATGGAAACTCAGAAAAAGATAAACCTCAAATTTATTTAGTTCCCAAAAGATGTGTTGTTGTTTTTTTAAGTTTGGATTTTTAGACTTTTTTTCATTCTAACTCAAGTTCCCGAAGCAAAAAAGCTCCTAGGATATATAGTATAGCAAACCAGTCCCCAGAAGGGATCTCTTTTATAAGGGCACTAATCTTAATCAGGAGGGTTCTGCCCTCATGTCCTAATCACCTCCCAAAGGCCCCACCTCCTAATCCCATCATCCTGGGGGTTAAGATTTCAACATATGAATTTTGAGGGGACACAAACATTTGGTCCAGAGGCATCTGTCTAGAGAGAAGCCTACTCTCCCTGGCACAGATTTGTGACTTCGGCCATATCCAAAGGAGGCTGAGAGGAGCACGTGTGCCCATCCCGCAAATGAGCAAATCATTTGGGATGCCTCAAAGTCAATGTGAGGTGTGGAGGAGAGAAAGCGGACCCCACTGGCGAAGGATGGAGTAAGGATACAGAATGATAAATGAGGCTAGGTGCAAAGACTCCTAAAGGGCCAAGACTATATCTTATTGGTCTTCCTAGTCCTAGTGTTGAGGGTAGTGGCCAGCCATGGTGAGCACTCAGTAAACATTTGCTAAATGAAGGAGAGACAGGAATCAAGTTCTACAGTGGCTCTCCCAGCTTCTCAGCACAGGAAAGACTAAGTCTATATTCATAATGCCCTTTTTAGGCATCAGTTCAGCTACCAGAACCCCTATGGTACCCTGTGAGAAAAGAAGAAAACAGAGAAGAAAGATGCTACAGAAGGAGAGAACAAGAATAAAGAATGGTGAGAACACACTTGGACAAGGCAAGTCTCCTCTCCACCTCATACCAGGGACTCTTGCATTTAAGCAATGTTAAGCAGCTCTAGGACACCATCATATATTTCCAAATTTGCACATGGTACTAGAAGGAAGGAAGGAGGAAGGGAGGAAGAGAAGGAAGAAGAGAGAAATAAACTGTTCCAAACTGGTCGCTAAGCTAGAGAAGAACTTACCAATATATAAGCTTTCATTTGAATGTGGCAACATCCCCCCCTTGTAGAGGGGAATATAAAGTGATGGAGATGGAGGTAAATAGGAACGAAATGCCAGCTCCTATACATGGCAAGGAGGAACATATATCAAATTCATTAATTATGATCCAATTTGGGCTTGCACTGTGAAGGATAACCACTTGCCATCAAAGAGATGCCCTTCCGTTATTAAAGCCATTGAGACTCTCAGGAAGTGCTCAAGGGTTTGAAATTCTGTATTTGAATTTCACACATGCTTTTTACTACTGGGACCAAAACTCAATCAACACTTGGTAGTGCTGACACGGGCATTCAAGCCACAGGGGTCTTCACTGCTTCACAACAGACCTATAGATAGGACCTGGTGAGGAAATTTGCTAATTTGTTCTTCTCTGGATCGGTGTGTGTGTGTGTGTGTGTGTGTGTGTGTGTGGTGTGAATGTGTGTGTGTGTGTAACACATACATAATCCTATATCTTTTTTTTAATAGAGTTGAGGTAGGGATAAAAGGACCCTAGCCAATTTTAAAAAGGGAACAATTAACCTCATCTCTCTCCAATGTTCCGGGCCCAGCTGCCCAGGAGTGGAAATCATGTCCTCACTTTCATCTCAAAGCCAAACCAACATAAACATGTTGCTAAGAGACCAGGCTTCTCTTTCAACTCTGGACCCAGGCATGTGGGCCATGCCCAGACGTGGGCTGGGTTAGAAGCCAGAGCTCAGAGTTTATTACTCTTTTCTTTAGAAGCTCTTCAGCAGGACTTTGATTCTGATTTGCCCTTTCTGTCACTATCTCTTGCCCTCAGATCCAGGCTGAATCAGAGAAAGTCACTGGATTTCCTCACTCGGCACACTAAGTGCTGAGTAAAAGCGCATTGAATGGTGTTGACGCCGTAGGATGGAACGCAATGGACTGGAACAGATGGAATATAGTCTAGAAAACCCTCCTGCCATCCAAAAAAACCTTTCCTTTCCTGAAGCTTCCCCACTGCCCACAGAGGGGTTTCCACAATGCATAGCATACAGTAGCGTAGTTTATTGTTTGTAGCATATATAGCATAATATACTATAGCATATAGCATGGTCTGTAGCATACTAATCTATAGCCTACTTGACTGAAGGCCAAGAAGTATCTATCTCCCTGAAATGGAATTTTCACGTGCAGCCAAAGATAATAATAGCGAATCCTCTCACAACCTAAGGGGGTGCTAATGTTATGTCCATTTTATATACGAGGAAATCTGGCCCAAAGAATTGAAGTAAGTTGCTCAAGACCATACAGCTAGTAGAGGCAAGGAAGGAATTAGGACTCAGCCCTCTGTGATTAAACTAGGCACAGGCAGGCAGGAGGCTCCAACCTCTGCATGGAAGATTATAAGTTTGGCACGTCTTCTCAATCCCCGAGGACCCAGGAGCAACATGAATGCAACCCCACTTTCCTGAATTACTGACAGAGGAATTTCCTCCCTGTGATTTCTCTTGCTCTGGTGTCAAACATCTGAGCTGCCCTTGTAACTTGCCTCACGATGAGGCAAGGGCAACTTTAACCACGTTTAACAGGAGGGAAGCCTGAGGCATGGAGAGATGTGATGCAGTGAGATCACAACTCCAGTCACCTGGCCCCCAGCCCGACCTGACTCCACACCCCAGGGCACGGCCTTGCTCCCTCCCCTCCCCCACCGGGGCCAGCCAGTTCTGGGGCATGATTGACAGCCCTCCACTTCACAGATCAAGCTTTTCAAATAGAGTTCTTGACACCAGATGCCTTTGGAGTGGACAGGCGGTAATGGGGAGGGAATAAAGCACAAGGCCCTTTCCAAAAATAGAGAGAGGAAAGTCCAAAAGTCACAGGGAGAGCAAAGCAGCGGCCCTCCCCGTACCAACCCAACGGGAGGAGGGCTCCGCCCACTGCACATCCAGGGAGGCCACTTGGGGGCCACAGCATCCCCTCCTGAATGCAAATTACCGACACATCTTCCCAAACAGCATCCAGATCCCTTCCTCCCAGCTTCACAATCATGTCCCCAAAACAATGTCTAAAAGGGCTTTCTGGGCCCAGACTGGTTTTTGGTTTGTTTTTTTTTTTCCCTTCCTCCAATTCCCACAGATGCTCCTTTCTGAAATTCACTAAATAGGAAAAAGTGAGAAGCATCATTTGGGTCTCCTAATGGATGTGGATTCTAAAAAGGATTCTGCCTCCACAGGGTCCCCTCCTGGTACACATCGTCCCCGGTCACAATTGTCGCTCACCACCACCCCAAATGTCTAACTCCTCTGGGCTCAGGGCTTGTGAGAGTACAAAGGAGTAGAAAACAAAGGCCCTGCCCTGCAGAGACTTGCAGTCTTCCAGGTAAGCATGTTAATGCTGCCACTACAGAGAGACAATTAACAACCGTGCCTCGGTTTCCCCCCGAGTCCTTTGGCAAATCACTCCACCTCTCTCATTAGGGCGGGATGGCAGGTGTTGACCACGCTTGTGGGGGACAATGACAGCATGCTTTGAACACCTCTTCTGTGCCAGACTTCAGACAAGAAGCTCAACAAATCCTCATGATGTCGGGACTTCCCTGGCGGTCCAGTGGTTAAGACCTTGTCTGTCAGGGCAGAGAGTGTGGGTTCCATCCCTGGTTGGGGAGTTAAGATGTCACATGCCTCACGGCCAGAAACCATAAAAAACAAAACAATATTGTAACAAATTCAATAAAGACTTTAAATTAAAAAAAAATACTTATGATGTCCCTAACTCCATTCTTCAAGAGAGGTCATGTTATCTCCAAGAGGAAATCATGGCTCAGCTCATGTCAAGCAAACTTCCCACAATCCCCCAGCCAGTGAAAGCAGAAATGGAATTCCAATCAAACACCCCAGAATGGGACGGACTCACCCCTGAGTAGCAGAGAGGAGAGTTGAATCACAATAATAATTGACTAAACCGTCAGGACCAATTTCCACAGTATTTACTGAACACACGAAAAAAAAATAAAGAAAGCAATGTTTAGATTGATGTTGTGAATGGGACAACCACTTCAGAGAGCAATGTGGCCATATCGATCAAAATTATAAATGCGTGAAGCCTGCAGGCCAGAAATTTCATTTATATGAATTTCTCCACCGACACAAGGATGCTCACAAAAGCACTGTTTGTAATAGAAGAAAGCTGGAATCAACCTAAGTGTCCACCCATTGGTAATAGGTTAAATAAACTGGTTCATCCATAAAATGAAATAGTAATACCAAGCATGCATTAAAAAGAACGAGGGGCTTCCCTGGTGGCGCAGTGGTTGAGAGTCCACCTGCCGATGCAGGGGACACGGGTTCGTGCCCCGGTCCGGGAAGATCCCGCATGCCGCGGAGTGGCTGGGCCCGTGAGCCATGGCCGCTGAGCCTGCGCGTCCAGAGCCTGTGCTCCACAACGGGAGAGGCCACAACAGTGAGAGGCCCGTGTACCACAAAAAAAAAAAAGAAAAAAAAAGCATGAGGCAGGACCGTGGATACTAACACGAAGGCGTGTCCATAAAACGCTCTTCAGTGTAAAAGCACGTTGCAGAATTATATGTACAGTATGATCCTGCTTATGATTAAAAGCATTTTACATACAACACACGCATACATATAAGCATATCCATGCTTAAAACGTCTGGAAGACACATACACAGAACTATTAACAGTAGCTACTGGTAAAGAGCGGGTGGGGAAAGGGAGACCTCTGAGTTATTTGGTTTGCTTTTACAGACCCTGTCTTAGAGTTGTTTTTTGTTTTGTTTTGTTTTGTTTTTGCAGTACGCGGGCCTCTCACTGCCGTGGCCTCTCCTGTTGTGGAGCACAGGCTCCGGATACGCAGGCTCAGCGGCCATGGCTCACGGGCCCAGCCGCTCCACGGCATGTGGGATCTTCCCGGACCGGGGCACGAACCCGCGTCCCCCGCACCCGCAAGCAGACTTGCAACCACTGTGCCACCAGGGAAGCCCCAAGTCTTAGAGTTTTTAATAACACTTATGCAGGTGACTGAGTTACACCTGTTGGAGAGAAATCCTCCAGAGGAAGTACTGAGAACAGGAAACCAAAAGCTTCAACATAGACCTGCCTTCCAGGAGCCAAGGGTCTCAGGATTTGAGGTCCTCTGTAGGAGCCTGTGACTGCCTCCGTAACTCACATTTCTCCCTTACCTGGTTCTTTCTCTAAGAGCTGAGGGACCTGAGGAAAAGTCGATGATGGTGGACTCTGAAATCAGCACACTTAGATCCAAATCTGGCTTCAGGACATTGTAGAGAGGAGGTGGGGGGGGGTGGGGTGTCCCAGTCTCTCTTTGAGCCCAAGTTTCCTCATCTATAAAATGGGAGCAGAGTTAAAAACAACCCCCCGCCCCACCGCATAGGCTTATTCATTAGAGCAAAGAATGTCATATCACGTTTTAAAGACCGGGTTGGAAACTGAAAAAAGGAAAAGAAGTCATTGACTGATACGGCCCATGGAGGAGGCTGAGTCATCAGAGAAGATGGCCCCATCCCAACACTGACCCCACCCACTCCCCTTCTGCATTGATGTGACAATGAGATGAAAACCACCAGGGGCTCACGGACTCTGCAAAGAACATCACCCACCCCTCTGATTCCAAACGCAAGGGCTGGTGGCCTGGGGCTGTGCTGCCATGGAAAATGACCTCAGTGCAAAGTGCTTGCCAGCAATGAGTCTTCTCTGTCAGCCTCGAAATCCCCAGGTAAAAGTCGGTTCATTGGTTTGTTGATTAAAATCACTGATGGCGTATCTGATGGCTGCTGCCCAGGGACCCAGGGAGCTGAAACAGCAGTGAAACGACCCAGGAAGCCTTCCACCGTGAGCTTCCTGTGATTCCTAAACTTGGTTCTTCACTCACACCCTCTGCCTTCCTTTCCTCTCCCTCCTCTGACCACTGCTTCCCTGTCCCCACTACGAGTCAACCCTCCCTCCATCAACAGAAGTTTACTCTTTTAAGGGTGCCGCTGGGCCGGAGGAAATAAGCATTAACTTAATGGGCTGATATAATTACATTAAATCATGAGGATAAGAATATAGACTTTGGAAAGAGAAAATCTGAGTTTGAATTCTAACTCCACTGCTTATGAGCTGAGTAATCGTGGATAACCCTTGGATAACTCAGCTCCCCAGTCAATTGGGTCGGTCATAAAACAATTCACACAGTTCAAAGATGAGCAGGGGAAGCCGCTATGCAGACGAAGGTTACAAATGCAGGTGGGTATCGTTCAACTGCCAAACAGGTAACGTTGCCACGTGTTAGGTAATGAGGTCATCTCAACAAGCAAGAGGATGTCAAGGCAAGAGAAATGAAGTACCAAGGGGCTAAGCCATGGCCCCAATGTCCCTCACCTGGGCAAGGGGACTCCTGAAGTGAAGTTTCCTGACACTGAGGCCCGTGTTCTCCCCACACTGTGGGTAACGTGAGCGGGTAATGTTGGGGGGTTTCTGCTGTCTGGCTCAGGGAACAGGCCAGCCAGAGTGCGTAGGTCTCATCAAACTTGCCACCATCCCATTCAGCTTCTCTCAGTCAAAAGCAATGGGGTATGAGCCCCAGAAGTACCTGAGGCTGGAAAGCAAAGCTGAGTCAGAGGAAAAACATGAGAAGAGGGAGAACAGCTGAGAAGGTGGGGCGTTCCAAGAACCTGCATGGGGAACCGTCAAATGCCTGCCCCACCAAGAGGCCTTTTAAACCAGTAGTGCTGAAGTCATGTTCAACTCCTTAGAAAATTTCCAAATCCTTCTGAGATACTCAACCAATTTCTCAACCTCTTAACACTTGCTGAACGCCTGCTATAGGAAAGGCACAGGGCTGGGCTTCGGAGGAGCTGGGGAAATGGGCTCAGGAGTCCTTACCACCTGCTGTGTGTTGCTCGTCCTCTAGGACGGTGTTTTCTCGTGAGGAAGGTGTACATCCTCATGCTGGGAAGAGAAAATGCAATTGCATAAAAATGTAATTAAACCCATGGTAGGAGGGTCTGAGATCCTGGCAGTGGGTGGGCGGTGGAAGGTCAGAATGCCAGCAGGATGAGCTTTAGGCATCGAGAGAGAGAGAGAGAGAGAGGGAGAGAGAGAGGGAGAGAGAGAGAGAGGGAGAGAGTTCCACAGGCTCTCAGAGCTGAAGACATAGCCCTTCCTTCTGTGCGGGCTTTGAGGGCAAAAGAATTCTCCATCTAGTAATTATGGCAGCGTGGAGTCAAAGTCCAATTGGGGCAGCGCCTCAATTTGGTGTGCCATCATCTGGATTTTAATTACATAACAGAATATAACAGAAAACATCCACTTGCATCAGAAGTCATAAAGGTAAGTAAACACACAGAAGCACATGCACACACACACATACACATGTGTGTGTACTGGGCCACACCTGAAAATTTCTTACTGAGGGTTGTGGTCCAAACAGCTTGAAACACACTGAACTGGGATTAAGAGAGAGATGGCCCCAGAGAACTGGTACCTCATTTGGAAGGAAAGGAGTGAGCAAAGAGGGCCCCCTGACCTCGCAGCCCCCTTCGATGGAGCCAGACCCACCTCCCTGATGGCAGAACGCCCCCCCCCACTGCATCCTCCCTGCAACCTAAACCCTTCCTCCTCTCCAAGTCGGCCCCGACTAGTCCATGACCCTGACCAGTTGCCCCTGCTTCCCTGACCTCACACGGCTCCTAGGACTCTGCACCAAGTGGACCAATTCTTTAAGTGTTTCGTGGGTGAGGCTACACAGAAAGTACTGGAGCCCTGGAGTAGCTGTGTGACTTTGGCAAGCCAATTAGCCTCTCTGAGCCTGGATTCTTCATCCGATGGAGATAAATGGGAACGGAATGCTTATATCTCTTGTCTCTTTGATAATACTGTAAACATCTCTCAAGGGAGAGCCAGTATCTTCTACTGATTTTGTGAATCCCCCACCTTCATGGTGTTGTACATACTGCTGGTCATGTGGTAGATGCTTAATATTATTACCTAACTTGGAAATTGCTGAGTAAAAAGAAGAAGAAACTAACCCACACCACCACCACCACCGCCTGCACCTCTGACAGCACCAGCCAACACACCAGGCACAGAAGCCAGCAGAGCCGGTTCATGGGCGTCAACCTGCATGTCCGCACAACCCCCAACCTCTCCCGAGTCAGAAAGGCCCGTGTAGGTCTGATGCTCTGCTCGTCGCCATCTTGAAGTTCTTCATAATTGTTGAATAAGGAGCCACAGTTTTCATCTGGCTCCGGGCCGCCTACACTATGCAGCCAGTCTTGACCACCCCTACAGAGACACACTGACAAAGGCATTTTTGGAATGAGTTGACTTCTTTCAAATTCTCTCTTCTGGGAGTTATCACAAGAGGTGTTGGCCTGTATAGCAGGTATGGAGAGATCTCTCATCTGGCCGAGGCCAGACTCCCTGACCAGGGAGTTGGGGACACTAGGTGGAGTTAACAGGGCTTTGGTGCCACTGCAAACACTCCCCAGGGCTGCAAGCACAGAACCCTTTCTAACCCCAGAGTCAGGCCATCCTGGCAGATGAACACTTAACCAGCCTGCCCACAAAACAAATCTAGGAGGAAGGCCAAGGTTGTCCACACCGTTCCTCTTTCTCCCTACAAAAAGCAGCTCAGTCAACCCACTATGAGCAAAATTTCAAATGCAAAGCTTAAGGGTGTTTTTCTGAAAAAGGGCTGAATCTCCTTCAGTCCCTTGCCCTCCAGAAGAGCCACACCCAGATGGCCAAGTTAGACTGATGGAGATAAAGGGCTCTCAGAGCTCACATTTGGCAGAAAGGCCTGAAGCAAAGGCCTTGAAAGGTGGAACTTCAGCTGTCATTGGGGATGAGTGGGGAGAAGCCAGTATTTCAGGAGAGGGACAGCGTCAGTCAAGACACCAAAGGGACAGCTGTGCCTAGTCTACGGGGAACACCAAGGAGAGTGGGCACTGGAGCAGAAGGAGGTGTCTGGGGGTGAGCTGCAGGAAATGGGGCCAGATTCCTGGGGCAGGGCCAGCTGAGGAGGGCTTTCGTGCCAGCCAAGGTGGCTAGACTTGACCTCTTGGGTAATGAGAAAGCAGAATGACCCCATGCCTGGTTCTAAAAGGAAAGAAGCCAGGAAGAATCAAAGGGCAAGACGGAGCTCCTGGGAGGAAGGCCACCTGCCCCAGGAAGCATCCTCCTGCCAGATGTATGCATTGCGCCTGGTCCACCCTTGCTGCCTGGAGCCTGGCCGAGAGCCAGCCACACACACCCCAGGAGGAGGGAGCCTCAGGCAGAGAGGCCCCAGCTCCGCCCGCAAGACATCCTCTCCCCACCCTGGCCTCAGTGTCTCTGCCTTTCTCTGGGATTCCAGCCATCCTGCTGGGGTGGCTTGGCCCACTGTGGCCAGATTAGTCCCATGTGCCCTGGCACTGGTTCTCGTCGGTTTCTGTCTGCATGCGTATGGTACATCACAGTCTGCAAAGCACTTGTCACAAAGATTGTCTCATTGAATCCTCAAGAGCCCTGGGTGGCTGGCCAGGGACATGAGACTCAGGAATGCAGGGATCAAACCCACAAGAATCCTATTCTGAATGTATGTGCCTTCCTCAAGCCCAGCACAAAAGGAGTCCTGGTGACAACTTCCCTGGGTGTGTATGCCCTCATCTGTGAAATGGGCATAATAATGACACCCACCCCATAGGATGAAGTACACACAAAGCTCTTAGACTAATGTCTGACCCATAGAGGCACGCACTCAATAGATGCTAGTTCCCCTCATCCTCAGCATCCGTGTCATAATTAATGCTATAAATATGGTTACACAAGGGCGGGGCTAGTGACAACACACAAGCTGCATTTTATAGGAAGCAAACAAAACATGTCTCCTGATCCAACAACCTAGAGTTCCTCATTAAAAAACACCTTGAGGGCTTCCCTGGTGGCGCAGTGGTTGAGAGTCCGCCTGCCAATGCAGGGGACACGGGTTCGTGCCCCGGTCTGGGAAGATCCCGCACGCCGCGGAGCGGCTGGGCCTGTGAGCCATGGCCGCTGAGCCTGCGCGTCTGGAGCCTGTGCTGCACAACGGGAGAGGCTACAACAGTGAGAGGCCTGTGTACCGAAAAAAAAAAAAAACAAAAAAAAACACCTTGACCCTGGGGAAATGGAAAATGTAGGAAAGGAAGTATTTTTGATGGTTAACACTTTCAAATGTCCCACAGCCTAACTGTGAGAAAGTCCCTGTCCAGACCACACAGTACTCAACCCTGCTACCGTCTTCATCTGTATGCTAAGAATAAAAGGAAAAATAAAGGTGTTTTCTCATGCTGCTACTGAAAGTAAAATTTAAAAATGCAGAGGTTACAGATCTGAGCTGGAAAGAACTTTGAGATAAATTAGCTCAGTCCTCTTGTTTTAAAAATGCAGAATCTGAAGCCTGGATGGGAAAGTGACTCAAGTCACATGAGATGGATGAGGACGGTCAGAATCAGGATGTGACCCGGCTTTCCTGCCTCCAGACCTGCACCTTTTTGTTTGCGGTTGTTGCTGTCATTGTTGTTTCGGGGGTTTTTGTTTGTTTGTTTTAGGTTTTTTTACTATGTTTTTCCTACACTTCCTTAATATTTCTCTATCTTTCTGTGACAAAGTGAGAGAGTGGCATGGACATGTATACACTACCAAACGTAAAATAGATAGCTAGTGGGAAGCAGCCGCATAGCACAGGGAGATCAGCTAGGTGGTTTGTGACCACCTAGAGGGGTGGGATAGGCAGGGTGGGAGGGAGGGAGATGCAAGAGGGAAGAGATATGGGAACATATATATATGTATAACTGATTCACCTTGTTATAAAGCAGAAACTAACACACCATTGTAAAGCAATTATACTCCAATAAAGATGTTAAAAAAATAATAATAGGGCTTCCCTGGTGGCGCAGTGTTTGAGAGTCCGCCTGCCGATGCAGGGGACGCGGGTTCGTGCCCCGGTCCGGGAAAATCCCACATGCCGCGGAGCGGCTGGGTCCGTGAGCCATGGCCGCTGAGCCTGCGCGTCCGGAGCCTGTGCTCCGCAACGGGAGAGGCCACAACAGTGAGAGGCCCGCGTACCGCAAAAAATAATAATAATAATTCCAAATATCTTTCTGTTTTTTTTGTTTTGTTTTTGTTTGTTTTGTTTGGTTTTTGGCTCAGCGGCCATGGCTCACGGGCCCAGCCGCTCCGCGGCATGTGGGATCCTCCTGGACCGGGGCACGAACCCGTGTCCCCTGCATTGGCAGGCGGACTCTCAAACACTGCGCCACCAGGGAAGCCCTATCTTTCTGTTTTAAAAAGATATTTCAGTGAGGTCTTTTTTTTTTTAAAATCTGCAGATCAGAAAGACAGAAACTTAGAAGGAGGTTGTGAAAACGTCAAGAGTGTTGAAGAAAACACATGTGCTTTTTATTCCTTTTCCTCTTAAATGGGCGCCCTTGGTAAACTCCCAGAGCAGCTTCCCCTTGAGAATCTGTTGACTTAAATGCATAGGGCTGAAGGCTGGAGGTGTGACGCGGTCTGCAGCCTGTGATGGTGAGTGGAGGCCACAGGGTGACCAGCACACCAGGTCAGAAAGCCACTCTCTCAGGACATCCCTTCAAGGTCTCTCCCAGGGGGTGTCCCTGCTCTCCAGTGAGAGATGGGGGATCTTCGCCTCTAAGCCCAGCTGGCCCATCAGTCTTTAAATTTCTCTTCTTGAAAATATGAACCAGCTTTCCTTGGGGAAGGCCAGAGAACATGAGCGTTATGGTCAGAAAGACCTTGGCTCTGCTAATCTCCCTCTGTCCCTGTCACACACACACACACACACACACACACACACACATCCATGCACTAACTGGACTTTATCTTACAGTGGCTTCCCTATATTTCAAAGTCCACGCTCTAGGGTAGAGCCAACCAGGCTCTCCTTGAGCCCGGCCTCCTTTCTCTACTGCTCTCCTCACTCTTAATGCTCCAGTGACACCAAAACACTTGTACTTGCCCAGAGACATCACACTGTCTGATACCTTTGTGCTTTTGCCCCTCCTGCCCCACCCCAGCCCCCCAACTAGCATCTCCTCTTCCAGTTCTTAGTCATCCTTCAAAGTCCTTCTCAGCCATCACCTCTACAGAAAGAATTCCCTTTCCCTCCTTCTCTGCCTGGAAAACTTCTGCTTACCCTTGAAGACCAAACTGAAGTGCCCGTCCTCTTGGAGGATGATTCTCGTCCAGCCACAGCACTTTCTACGTTCCTCTGTGACAGCCCTGGGGACCAAGTCCTTCAAATCAAAGCTGGGGACACAACGTATCATGAGCACAAATGTACTCATGGAAAGACAATGAGATGGAATATTTGAAAGTGGCATTATCCTTAGAAATCCCAAGCCCTGGGGTCACCATAATCAGAGTACTGCCCATATTCCATCAAAGTATTTCCTCATGTCTGTCTCTTCCAACAGTGAGCTTTGACATGATATTGGTCTCTGGATGCCCAGCACCTACCACAGAACCCAGCATTTCTGACTGCCAGATGGACTGATTGACTGGCTTACACCTTGCCACCGTTGCTAGCGGGTGCACGTAGAGCGGTCCCAATCACAGTGGAATGAATTTAAAAAGAAAGAGGAGGAGGAAGAGGAGGGAAAGGATGGAAGGAAAAACAGGAAGGAAAGAGATCCCACCTTCTCCTTTCTCCCTTTATTTCATCCCAGGAGAATGTGGTCCTTCAGACTTTGGTGTATGCTATGAAAACCTGTTCTACATACTTCACAGGATAGAAAAACCAATACAGTAAAGCACTGTGCCACATAAAGAGCTGAATGCACACTGTTGGTGGGAATGTAAAGTGGGTCAGCCACTGTGGAAGACAGTGCTGAGGTGGTTCAAAAAACTAAAAATAGAACCACGCTATGATCCAGCTATTCCACTTCTGGGTGTTTACCCAAAGAATAAAAAAACACTAATTTGATAAGATATATGCACTCCTATATTCATTGCAGCATTAATTACAATAGCCAAGACATGGAAATGACGATCTAAGTGCCTATCAACAGGTGAATGGATAAAGAAGATGTGGTACACACACACACACACACACACACACAGGAATACGACTCAGCCATAAAAAAGATGAAAGCTTGCCATCAGCAACAACATGGGTAGATCTTGAGGGTATTATGCTAAGTGAAATAAGTCGGACAGAGAAAGACAAATACTGTATGATTTCACTCATATGTGGAATATTAAATAAATAAATAAACAAAACAAATGCAAAAATGAAGACACAGAGAACAGATCAGTGGTTACTTGAGGGAAAGGGGGTTGGGGAGAGCAAAATGGGTGAAAGGGGTCAACTGCACGGTAAGGGCTGGAAACAACTTTTTGGTGGTGAGCACAGCGTAGTGCATTCAGAAGTCAAAACAGAATGTTGTACACATGAAACTTACATAATGTGGTAAATCAATGTCACCTCAATTTTTTTAAAAAAGAGCCGTATGCAAATGATATGCAACGCCATTAGCATATCACAGCTGCCATGTCTTGGCCATGGTACGCATCACCTTGATAATCAGAACTGAAAGGGTGAAGGGGGTGTGAAGAGGGCAAACCCCCAGGGGGCCATCAGACCCCTTCTGGCTTCAAGACCCCAGGAACCCCAGCGACCTCTTTGACCCCAACATCCCCCTATCCCACCACCTCCAGTCTCCCCTTACAAGTTTGAAAAGTCCTGAAAAGCCTTCTACTGAGCCTCCTTTTAATTAAGCACACACACAAAAAGAACCCACCCTTCGGTTTTGTCTGTTGTACTTTTGTTCTCGGGTCTGTTTGTACTTATTCAGAAATTACATAATTAAAAAAATAATATTAAGTAAATGTGCACATCAGCCTGCCAAGATGCCTGGGCCAAGCTTCACTTGGGAACCCCAGTGACAGCTCCTTTATTTCTCTTACTTGTTTTTAAGCACAAAATATGTCACACCTGGAAGTAATTAGCATAATTTTTACTAATTTATAGCTAATTACACAATTATTTTTCTATGAAAGGCTCTGGAAAGACACTTGAAGTGAGTTTCACCAAATCCAGTGGCGAGAAATTGCTTGAAAACATTTTGTTAGCTTCAAACATTTAGGAGGAGGGAGGGGGGGACACCGAATAAAGTAATTCTTTCCTATTTCAGAGTGTTCAAATATGACAGGGATGTAATTTCTCCAGGAATTTGCAAAGCAGAGTGTCTAAATGTCTCTGCTAATCCAACCCAACCCAAAGCGGCTCTAAAAAAGAGCCCCCCAAAAGAGCATTGTCGAGAGTACCTAAGACAGAATCTAGAAGGCACTGCTTTATGACAATTGGTTCCATGATGGAGCTGAAATGTGATGGCTCTTCCTCCAGGAGAAAACCAACCATGTGACAGAATGACACCTGGCTGGTACCCTGCTCAGCTCCTGAGAAATTGTGACTTTGAGAGGCCAGTGATGGATTCAAGCCTTGGGAGCTACTTGACACTCAAAGTCAAGCTCCAGGATGCCAGGACCTGAGTGTGCCATGTTGTCTAAATGGTGCCAAAAGAAACAAAAACATTCTCTAACTCAATTCATTCAACAAACATGTTTTAAGTCCCTACTCAGTGCCCTGTATTCAATGAGAAGACTTATAAAAGGAGAAATTCCTGCTTTCCCTAGTTGGACTGAGGAGGAAACAATAGGCCAATCAACTAACAAGTGTGCAAGGACCGCTGCTTCAGGCGGAGGGAGAAGCAGAGAAGAATGGGAAGCAGTCCTCACCCGCAGGAGGCTGACAGTCTGGAGACCAGAGCTGCACACAGGAAGCACGTGGCCCAGCCTGGCATCTGTCCTGGGCCAAGCAGTGCCCAGTTGGGTGGCCTCGGGCTGCCAGTGATGCCGAAATGGTAAGGTGAGGGATGGCACGTGGAAGATGACAGCTAAGAGGAGACGGCGGAGTCCCAACCCTGCGTGCCATGCCGGGGTGGGGGCCACATTGATTTGGCAGAAGTGAGAGCATTCTGACATGTCAGGGCCACACAGAAGGATGCTGGGGAGCCGGCAGGGTGATGATGGGTGAGGCTTCCCAAATGGCCTCACAGGAGAGGAGGGGAAGGAGCCAGGAGCACCCTTAAACCTAGAGACCAGCCACCAAGCCCCCAGGAAGGCCCCCCTGGTGCACTGAGCTCTGGCCTGTGTGTGTCCCAGGGCTGCATATTTGGTGACTGTCAACAGAAGGGAAGACTTGCCACGTCATCAGGGCATGCAGGAGAGGTTGACGGGGGTCCTCCGAACGGGCTGGGAGGGCAGAAAGGCGAGCGGTAAGAGCACGCATTCCCTGCAGGCATCCTTGGGGGGTAAAACATCTAAGATATCACAAAGGCTAAACAGAATCAGTGTATATCTGTGCGATTAAAAGTTCGTGTTGGGGCTGATCAGGAAAAACTGTCTAAAAACGGTGGAGATGGGGCAGGGAAAGGTCAGAGTCCAGACACACGGGCTCAAGGTGTAAGTTCCCAGAGGGCGGGGCCTCGTCTTCCAAGGGATCCTGCCATCACCTCCCCATCTGCTTGAGGTTAATCACTGCTTCCCCCCATCACGGGTACCTCAACTTGCCTGTGCTGTGGCACGTGTCCCTGCATGAGGATTTATTGGTTTGCAGGTTGGCCCCACCCACTAGCTTGTGAGTTTTCTGAGGACAGAGGTGGAATTATGCCCCTTGGAGCTCCTGCACCCGTCACCATGCAGCAGGCGCTGGGCGAACACGAGTAAAGCTGAGCTGGACTGTTCTGTGATCTGAGGTCTCGCTTCAGGGACCCCAGTGGGGGTGGGAGTGAGACTCTTGGAAAGTGCCTAGGGTCTGCCAGGCTCACCTCAAGGCCGCTGAGAGATTTTAGCAAAGGAATGTGGTCCACCTCCTGCAGGAGGCAGATGTTAATGGTTCCCATTTGGCACATTTCTCTGAACTTTTTCAAATTACTTTCACAGCCACGGTCCTCTGACCCTTACGCAAACCCTGGGAGGCAGGTAGAGGAAGTCATTAACGGCCACGCCGTGCAGGTTCCCTCATTGACTCAACAGGTACACCCGTGCACGTGTGGCCTTGGATCCCAGGTGTTCTAGCACCAGGAAGACAGAGGCCAACAGACTGGCAAAGGCCCTGCCCTCACCTGGCTTACATTCTCCAGAGAGGACCCAAATAAATAACAAGCTGGTTACCACTCTGATCAAATCTAAGGAGGAAAACAAAAAGCAGAGTAAGGACTGAGAGACACAGTCCACTGTGTCCAGGAAACCTCCCCAAGGAGGGGACAGGCGTGATGCGACCTTCCAGATGAGTATGAGCTGGTCGAGTTAGAGCTACGGAGAGAAACTGAGACCCCAGAGAGGGGCAGGTCTGCAGGGCCTGGCTGCCCAGACCTAGCTCTTTTTTTTTTTTTCTTTTTTTGTGGTACGGGGGTCTCTCACTGCTGTGGCCTCTCCCGTTGCAGAGCACAGGCTCCGGACGCGCAGGCTCAGCGGCCATGGCTCACAGGCCCAGTCGCTCCGCGACATGTGGAATCTTCCCGGACCGGGGCGCAAACCCGTGTCCCCTGCATCGGCAGGCGGACTCTCAACCACTGCGCCACCAGGGAAGCCCCAGACCTAGCTTTTTATAAATGGATCCCACTGTGAATCCCCTGACCTCCCATTTTCTAAGTAGAGACCCGGATCATAGGAAAGGCAAATTCACGCATGTACGCCTGCACACACACACACACACACACAATCTGTTAACTCCTAAGGAAGCACCAGGCAGGCAAGGCAGGCAGACCACATAGCCAGAGCATCTTAAGGACAGCAGGAGGAGGGGTGGCCCAGCCGGGGTTCTGATCCCCTTTAGGCCTGGGAGGTGCCCCTCGGAGGAGCGCACGCCCCTTTCCCAGCATGACACTGCTACATCCCCACCCTAAACAGAGTTCATGATTCAACACGGCATGATGAGACTGTTTTGAGATTTCACAGTCAGCTGGCGGTTTCCTTAGAAGCTTTGGACAATCTGTGGGAAGGTTCTGAATAGGCACAAGCCAGTAGCTCTCACTAGCACCCGAGCAAGAGCCTCTGTTTTCCTTTTTCCTCTTTCCCTGCCACAGAAACTCGGATATTCCTTCTTTCCTCTAAACATCGACACCCCTGGTGACTCAGCAGTTGGCATTCTCCCCTCCACTCAACAGATGATCTAGATCCCGCTGCCTTCAAAATCCTCCTTGACCCTGGAAATAGAACACTTCCCTCAGTGGTCCAGCCCTGCTTAACCTCACACATGCAGACACCGTGAGCCTGATCCGAGCAAATTCAAAAGATGGTCGGGGCTTCCCTGGTGGCGCAGTGGTGGAGAGTCCACCTGCCAATGGAGGGGAGACGGGTTCATGCCCCGGTCCAGGAGGATCCCACATGCCGCGGAGCGGCTGGGCCCGTGAGCCATGGCCGCTGAACCTGCGCGTCCGGAGCCTGTGCTCTGCAACGGGAGAGGCCACAACTGTGAGAGACCCGCGTACCGCAAAAAAAAAAAAAAAAAAAAAAAAAAAGATGGTCAAGGTAAGTCTCCACGCCACCTGCCTGTACACTGAGTAAGGGGCAGCCTTACAAGGTGCCTTGGAAAGCTCTGGGTCTTTGACGTACACGTTCCCTACTCCCCACTACAAACCTATGGGCAAACTATTTCGACTCCTCATGTTACATGTAAGGAAACAGAGACTGACGGTTTCTGTATCTGGGATGCTCACGCAGCTACTAAGTAGCAGAGCTTTGATTCAAACCCTAGTCCATCTGACTGGAAATCTGGCATCTTTGCACGACAGGGTGATGCTTCTGGCTTTTCTCAGCCTCCATGCCTCGAGGCACCAGCTGTGGAAAGGAACGCCTCCAACGTAGTTCATCCTGCCCTCCCCAGCTGACGCACAAGGGCAAGGTGAAGGTCTCCGAGAGCTGCAGCAGGGCTGCAGGGCCTGGAGGTAGGCAGGAGCATCTCACCCAGCACAGGAAAGGCTATCTGTGGCCAGGGCTTCTGTGCTGGACCACTGGTGCCTAGCGCTGGGGCCGGAAGCTTCATCCACCCAGCTGATGGCCAGGATTCGCTAAGGAGAGACTTCCCTTCCTGATTTTAGAGCGGGGGACCCCGAGACTGAGGCATCTCAGCTGGTAGGATGACTCACATCAGAAAACTACCTGGTTTGAGGTCCCATCCTGATCAAGATGAGGAAAGCCCCGTTATGAGGGCGAAGGAGACTTTTTCCTCTCCGTGAGCTTAACTTCACCGGAATGAGTTTCCCACGTGCAAGAAAGTTGGTTTCTGGGGTTGACCAGTTTTTCATAGGACACTGTTCATCACATAGTAAAAGGCACCATGATTTGAAATCCTGAAAAACCAGGGTCCTAGGCCTGGCCTTGCTCTGACTGTGTTAAACTGACGGTGATATTTTGAACAACTTATTTCTCCTCTCTGGGCCTCGATTTCTCCGTCTGACAGATGAGAGGATGGGGATTATGATCATTGGGGGCCTCCGGGTCTGGAATTCTATCCTTGCAGGGGCTGCCCCGGGACAGCGTTTCCCTCCAAAACATACATTGTCCTCGGTTATCAGAGGGGAGGGAGGTGGCACCAGGAAGACAGAAACAAAGGCGCAGCGAGAGGGACAGAGACAGATCAGAGGAGGGAAGCTACCCAGCCAGAGAAAGAAACAACAGTCTGGGAGTGTGGAGAGAACCTTAGAGACCCTGATGGAAGCAGACTCTTGCCAGTATTGCTGGAAACAAATAGTGACAGATCGCTAACATGTTACAGTGAAAATTACCAACACGATGAGACTTTTGCACCGTAACCGGCACCTCTTGTTATCCCATTAACAAAACTGACGAGACCCAATTGCTAATAGGAGAGAACTTTCAGGTTGTATTATATCACTCCGGAACTGCACGGAGCACGCGACCAAAGGGCAAATGAAAAGGAGCGTCGAAATCTCCCAAGAGCCCATTTACCTTGACAGATTTGGGGAGGCCCTGGGATATGCCCCCCTCTTCCATCACAGTTAGAAATACCCACATATGCCATCAGGGTCTCTACCACCACCACCACTCCAGATGTCTGTCCCCGCTGCTGAGCTGGGCTGGGAAGGGCTGTCCGTCATTAGGGAGAACAGGAACCAGCAACCTTTACTGGGTTCACTGGCACAGCTGGGGCGGGGTGGGAAGAACAGGAGGACGGTGGTGTGTCTCAGCTTGTACAGACTCCAGCTCACCTCCACCTGCTCCTACAACAAACCAACCAGCAGACTCACCACGATTTAGACTGTTACCACCCCCATCTGGCCACTGCTTCCTACAGCCGGGCCAGAGAGAGCCCCAATTCCTAATTCCATTGTCACAGAAACTGTCAGCTGAGCCCTAGGAGGTGTAAGAAACAGGACACATCTGGTTCTTGGAAGTCTCTGCCTAGACATTTGAAGAGGATCTTTCCTCTTTGGGCCAGGCAAGGATTTCCTGCTCAAACTCAACAGCCATCAGAGAGGCCCGGATTAAGCATTCACTTTACCCTCACTCCTCTCCAAAGAAAAGCTCTTCAGTTAACCCACCGCTTCACGTCTGAGGTTTTTTTTTTTTTTTCCCAACTGGAATAACCACTGGCTACCCCGCACTTCCTACCACCACCCCAGAAAGTAGGGCCCAGCCGTGGCTGCCCAGCACACATGCCAGAAGTCCCTCAGAAAAGTAACTGGCCAAAGATTATTCTGAGTAATTGAATGGCAAGGGCTTTTGTATACCAAACAGGGACTTGTCTTTGTCAAAAATTCTTTACAAAGTACCCAAGTGCTGGGTGTCAGACAGGACAAGTTTTTTAATCATGTTAAAATGATTTATTTAAATGTCAAGCCATGTCACCCCACTTCCTTTCATTTTTCAAACTGTTTGTGTTTTTTCTGGATGATAAATTTATCTTCAGACAGCCTCAATATGACTAATTAACTTTGAAATATAAGAACCAGATGTGTGAGTTGGAGAGCTTTCTGAACTAACGCCAGACAGGCTGGTGGGGTGTTTTTTTTTTTCCTTCTTCTCCCCTGCCTTTCCCCGCCTCCTCATCTTTCCCCCCAGCCCACGTTCTCTCTCCCTGCTGCCTGCCCTAAAATTACCAAGCGGAGACACGTTGACTACAGAGGATCACAGGACTCCCGCGAGCAACGAGCACCCACCGCTTTTTCTCTGTTCTCCACTCATTAGCCCCTCAGGACCCCACGCTCGCCCTTTGAAAGTGACCCCAGCCCACCTCCCTGTGATGGGCCGAGCTGCCCTGGGAGGAGGGGCTGGGAAGACTCCCCCCATCCCACCCGTCCCTACTGTAATGATCTATCTGATGTGGAGCGGGGAGCTGCCAGAATGCATTTGCCACATGAAAGGAAGTCACCCTGCACTATGACACATAGTGATTTCTTTTAAAGAGTTTTCCCCTGTGAAAACCCTCAGATCTGCCTCTTCCCTGTTCCCTTTTGATGAGGGAACCGGCGCGCAGCACTGGAGAAAAGAGGGCTGGGGTGGAGGCTGGTGATTAAGTCTTTCAACTCTGTAAACTGAAGCGCTTCTCAGTAATGGCCCATTTGGGGGTTGGAAGCCACAGATGTATGTGTGTGTGTGTTCCACTCTCAGGGACAGGATGGCAGCTGAAAATAATTGGGCGATAGCGAACATAAAGATTCGTTTTTCCAGGAGTCACGTGGCTGAGTTAAAGGGCCCAGGGTGAATGGCATGAGCTAGGTGCCTCGGTTTCCCCACGTAGCTGCCAGAGCCTCTTCCACCCCATGTCTCCCCCAGAAGCAGGTTGTGAGGATGTGAGATCACAGACGCGAGAGTGTTTTGAGTGCTTTGAAAGACAGGCTATACATCCTACGGGATTATTAGGATAACTACCCCTGTTATTATATCATCATGACTGTAATCATTATCGTGCCTCTTAATGTCTGAGATTTTTCACCTGGGATAACCTCAGTTCCTCGGCACGTCAGGCGCCAACCAGAAAAGATAAACGGTGGACTCCATTCTTGTCCTTTTCAGCAAGAATACCGACAGGACACCTTCCCGGGCCCAGCGAGAGGAAAATCCCCCACCTGACGCCTCGGACTCCACGCTGCTGACAGAGAAGGACTCGGTCACTGACAAACACCTGTGCTGTTGGGGGATCAGAAGGCCGAGTGGAAGTCCCCTTCCGTTCACTAGAGAGCAAGGCAGGTGAGAGGCCGGGAAGGGTCCTCGGGTCTCCCTGCCGGCCTCCCCTTACCTGGCCTGCCTGTCTCTCTTTAAAAAGCCTGGCTCCCCGCTCTGGAAACGGGACAGGGGTGCATCAAGCAGGTCGGCCTCTCAAAAAGATCACGAGCTGGGGCAGGTCCCCTTGGGTTCCCGTGCTTCCTCTTCCCCGAGCCCGGCCCCCACAGAACACTTCCTTGCTTTCAGCAGTATTGTCACCCCATCCCCAGTAAGGAGGTGTCTCCTCCCTCAGAGAGGCATTTGCATTGGAGCAGGAGTTTCTGGGAACTCAGAGGAAAAAGGCCTTCAATAATTCAACAGGCAAAGAAATGAGGAGGAGCGGGGAGGAGGCAGGGGATGGGGCGGGAGAGAGCACACTTCACACTTCTCAAGTCAAGTCGTGCCTGGCCCGAGGCTGAGACGGCATGGTTCAGAGGCAAACGAGGGACCAGAAAGGGTGGGGGTGGATGGGAAGGTGACAGTGAGGAGGTCAGCCTGGCAGTTCCCCAACCCCCTGCTTGGGAGTAAGAGAAGACCCAGTTATCCGGTGTGGGTCTCAGAGCTGCCTTATGTCTCTGAAGACATCAGTGTCAAGCCTACCTGAACCTCTTGGTGAATGGGAGAGAGAGATGGTAGGAATACTGAGCCCTGCAGCTTTCTTGGGTGTCTTCCGACATCCCGGGGCAGACACACGGACCAACAGATGGGCAAACGGTGCAATCGTCCAGTAAGAGCTTCCCCCACCAGAATTATATTTCCACTGCAGCAGCATGAGCCCTGCATTCTTGGAAACCAAAAGACCTGGATTCACTCTCCTTCCCCATACCGGCACCCCTGGCCTTCACCTCAAGAGGGCACCTTCTCAGAGCCCTGAGTGTCCCGTCCACCAGACTCCCTGGCTGAGTTCTTTCTACAGCACTCCTGCCCACTGCCCCAGGGGAAAAATATTCAGATACGTTTCTGACTATTAATAACATTTCCCTCTGTGTCAAACTAAGATAATGATGGAGGTGACCAGAGTGTGGGATCTTTGATTAAGTGATCGGGACCAAGTCAGTCTGGGAAGCCAGTAGACTGGGAGAGGGAGGCTCTAGGTCCTCTGGGGCTATGCTGGGGTTGTCCCCTCCTGTAGTTCCCACCTGAGACCTTCCTCTCCCTCCTGCTGCATTCTCTCCCCAGTGGAACTCGAATCTTGGTTGATGAGCCGGGAAGCTGCACTGAGTTCCGTCCAGGGGAGTCCACCCCGAAACACCCCTCCATCGCTCCGGACCCAGCCAGCATTCTTGGAAACCAAAAGACCTGGATTCACTCTCCTTCCCCACGCCGGCACCCCTGGCCTTCTCCCACTAAGTGAACATAACAAGCAAAGAAACTTGACATTGCAATAGACAGGAGCCATGATTCGGGGGCTGTCAGCCTTGAGGTCTCAGAGACCCGGGGTAGGACGGCCCATCCGCTGTCCAGCCCGAGACATTCAATAAAGTAAAGCCTCAGGATCAAGAAGCTGCCATGGCCCCATTCCTTCCTCAGCTCGCGCTGGAGTTCTTTAAAGCCTGCCTCACCGCTGTCTCCTTCTCCAGAAAGCCTTTCATGCCTCCTCGCCAGACTGACATTTTGACAAGTTGCCACGAGTGACATCTGATTTGTACAAATTTCAAGACTAATAAATCTACCTGTCAAAGCGGAAACTTTAAAAGGAGCTAAGCCCAGCGGGTATAGTTTAACAGAACTCAAGCTGATGAAACTGTAGGATGGAGAAATTATATCTGTCACAATCCACCCACATTAGTTCTGCAGAAATGTTGGCAACTGAAACAAACGTCTTTCACGGGCATTACCGGGAAAAAAATTTTTTTAATTAAAAATACATTTTTTTAATCAAAAAAAGGAGATTGTTAATACTCCGAGTAACAAGTAACAGTTCTATTTGTAAACTAACAAATTTTATGTATTGAGTTTAATTTTGTTGCAGATGTGAGAGGTGGGTTTCCTCCTGTCTCTTAAGCTGTGTGTCCCTGGAATCTGGACTTTCCGTTCAAGCTGGGGCCCATCAATCACATGGCTCCCGGCTGCCTGCCTCTGGGGTGGATGGGGGCGGGTGCGCTAACAGCACTGAGGCTGAGGCCCCGCCCAGAGCCCGACGCCCCGCCCAGAGCCCGACGCCCCGCCCAGAGCCCTGCATCCTGGCCCGGGCCGCGGTCTCCTCTATCCCCGGGCTCTGAATCACTTCCTCCACTGCCCTCCGGCCTTGACCTGGAGCCTGTGGCCTGGCCCTCCGTTCCTGGCTTTGCTGTGGGATTTTGATTTTCTAGAATGTGAATGCTGTGGGGTAGGGAGAGGGGGAACTTAGGCCAGAAAAACTTATAAGTCTGGCTAACTTTTTATTTTTATCTTATCTTTCCTTCCTGTCTCTGACAAGTCCACTTTTTCTCTGAATCATCATGTCAGAAATGGGGAAGCCAGAATTCTCCCCTGAGAGGAAGAAACTCCGGAGAGGCAGGAGGGCTGATCAGCATTCCCACACACCTAGGAATTCCAAGGACGGTAATGAGGGTCCATGAAACTACCGTGTTCTTTGCCCTTCCCCATACCTCCCGCACCCCCAAAGCCAGAATGGCTCCCAGCTCCTAGAGGTGGCCTCCACCTGCCCCGAGGGGTGAGCTAGTTTCTGTTTGAAGGCAGCCTCAACAAGCCAGACCCTCTACATCATCGTTATTACTACTGCCTTTCCTCCTGGGAGTTCAACATGGGACCTCACCGGCCCTCTCACTCGTATGGTTAAGGAGCAAGCAGGCAGGACAGAGAGGACCTTTGTTCTCACGTTCAGCGAGAGGCCACGGGGCTGAGGTCACCCAGCACTTCGGGGTAGGGCCAGGCTCCAGCTCAAAGACCACGTGGTCTGTCCCCGCTCTCCCCGCATGGGCTGCTTCCGCCCTCCAATTCCGGAGCTTCTGCCTCATATTCCCTTGGCTGGAAGGATATCTAGACGCTCACACCTTCTTTTCTATGTCTTGGCCCACGCTGGGAGCTGGCTCTGCGAGAGTGGTGCTAATAAGGGTGATAATGCTACAGCTGGTGTCAGGGAGTCTGTGTCAGGACTAAAGGGGGTGAGGGTGGAGGGCACGTGACAGGGAGGCTCCCAGAGACCCGGAGTAGCTCTTTCAGATCAGGCAACGCAATGCCAATCTGTCCGCCGTGATCTAGTCCTACCCAGTTCAATACTTTTCACTGTTCACTGGATGTGTGTTAAGCAGATTCCACATACGACGCTCAGCCCCTCGCCATGCGAGCTATGGAGATGTACCAGACATGATCCCTGTCCCAAAGGAGTTTACAGTCCACATGGGGTAATGGAAACAGGAGGACACAGAACAAAATAGATCCTGATCGGGCTTCCCTGGTGGCGCAGTGGTTGAGAATCTGCCTGCTAATGCAGGGGACATGGGTTCAAGCCCTGTTCTGGGAAGATCCCACATGCCGCGGAGCAGCTAGGCCCATGAGCCACAACTACTGAGCCTGCGCGTCTGGAGCCTGTGCACCGCAACAAGAGAGGCTGCGATATTGAGAGGCCCGCGCACCACGATGAAGAGTGGCCCCTGCTTGCCACAACTAGAGAAAGCTCTCACACAGAAACAAAGACCCAAGACAGCCAAATAAATAAATAAATAAATAAACAAATGTGGGGTTTAAAAAAAAAAAGAAAAGAATTAAAGAAATAATTAGGAAAAACTTAAATTAAAAAAAAAAAAAAAAAAGATCCTGATCAAGAACAAGGTGAGTTCAAGTACAAGCCTGGGGAGTGAAGAGGCTCTAAACCAAGCCTGGCCTCTGAGTGACTGTGGGACCTTGGGAAGAACGTCCCCTCTGTCATGAGATGGTGACCAGATGATCTGAGGGCCCCTGCACTTGCTGTGGGTTTTTGAGAGGAGGCAAGATGATATATGTGAAAGCTGTCTGTAAGTGGTAACCACTTATGCAATGGCCGATTGTCATTGTCACCGTGGACAGGGGCAAACAGACCTATCTTCGCTGGAGGTCAGGCTAAGATCCAGCACCCACACAGCTGATGAAGGGGTAAATGAACAACGGATGAAAAGACAGGTGGGGTGGGGCTCTGAGGAGGGTCGGAATTCAGTCGTGCTCTGCCCCCACTCGGCCCACAGCACCCACCCACAGCCTGACCTGCAGCTCCCAGCCTCTCACCACGCCAAGGCCCAGGGCCTCAGTTAGAAGCAGGGGGGGTGAGAGCAGCAAGACCAGGGAGAAACTCCAATATTGCTTTTTCCACGCAGGGTTGTGGCAAAGCCCACACACAACGACAGCTCTTCTTGGACGTGGGTGACCCCGAAACATAATTAGAAATCTTGGGGTAGGACCCCAAGTCACAGAGCCACTGTCTCCCAGTGTCTCCCACCGTCCCACCTGGGGAAGGGCCAAGGTCACCACGCTTTCAAGGCACAGAATTCTGGGAGGCGTGCAGGTGAGTCAGGCTTCACAGGTAGGTGTCTGGGGGATAGAGGGACGGGGGACAACTCTGCTAGAATTTGCTAAGTGGCCCATGTGTTGATTACACCACAGACCTAATGCTCCTGGAACATTAGGATTCATTATCAGCATGAATCAGCCCCCGACCTATTTGATTCATACATTTGCCTTTAATCAAAGAAACCCTTGCAAGATGGTTATTGGGCAACCAAAACATGGAGAGGTTTGCTGTCTTGTGTGCAATCACACAGCCAGCCAGTTGCAGATTTAGAAAACTGCTGGGTTGAGTTTTCCTCTGAGATCGTTGCTTTGTTTCCTTTTTCCCTCAGCAAGATGGTCCCTCCAGGGGAAGGCTCAACCGTGCCAAATGTGACTAATAAAAAAAAAATTGTTTGAAGGGTTTTTTTCTAGAATAAACATTTCACTTTATATTTTATTGGATTAGCGTTTGCTAACTTCCAGAGTTTCTCGCCTAGCAAATTGGAGACCATTTCCCTTATGTAATGAGCTTCCCCATGTTTGGACAAGGTGAGTCAAGTCTTAGAAAGGCGGCAGGCACATGGCATGCCATAGAGAACAGCCCAGAGCAGGCCCGGGCGGAGGGCGAGGCCCAGGCTGGGAGCTGCAAGCCCAAGGGCCCTCCTTCCCCTGCCAACAGAGGCGGGCGCGGGGCTTTGCCCCTGGACACAGTCAGGCCCTGCTTCTGTAGCCACTGCCTCCTGTCCGGGGTCCATCACCCCCACGGCAAGAGGAACATCAGTCTGAAGAATGGGACCGTCTCCTTCTACCACCTGTAGGCAGCATTGTGGGTTTCACAACTAAGGAGAAAAGAAAAAGCAAAAGAAATCTTGAACTGTTTTTCAAATGTTCTGGGTCTTGGCAAACCTCAAAATGCCTTTTGCCAAATGCTTTTTCCCTTAATTTTTAAACCTCGGGTGTATTTCCAGAACAATCCAATCCATCTGCTTCTGATTCATTTACACTTAACTCATTAGGAGGCTCTTGCGTAAGGAGCAGTCTGACGTCCCCAAGAGCCCTGGGTGAGGGATTCTTCTCCCTCTTTGAATCAGAGGGAGGCGTCTTGCCAGCTGGGTATGGAGCACAAACCCAGAAAAATGGAAAGCCTGGCTTGAAACCCCAAGTCCCTGGGCGGAGAATCGGTTCCCTGGTGTCCCACCCATCATCCATCCCACTCTGCTCTTCCCATCAGATTATCACCATTATTGCTGTTTTTGTCATTCAGGATACAGCAAATGGCCACATATTATGGTGAAAGGGTTTGCATTGTATTCCAATATGTGCAATTTTTCATTCATACACTCTAGACTCATCTGCTCAGACATTAAACAAACACTCCCAACCACTTGTGAACCACCAGTGGGGCCCTGGGTGGGGTATGCGATTGAGGACTTACATCTAAGCACCAATCCCATCCCAGCTTGCCTTCTGCAAAGGCTTTGAGCTCTACCAGGAATCCCAGGAGAGGAGATGTGGGCAGAGAGCAGCTTCCAGGGCAGAAAGCAAAGTTGGAAAATAGTAAAGATGGTCCAGAGCGACACACAAGAGAAAGAAACAGCTGGTTTCCAGGGGTATGATTGACTGGCCACTCTAAGCCACAGCTCCTGCTGCACCACAAAAATCACCCAACTTTACTAGAAAAGAGGCTTTTCTCTCCTACCTTCTATTCTTCATTATCAGCATTCTCACCACTGCCTTTCTTCAACAAAATTAATTTTTAAATGTATGGAGTGCCTTCTGTAGGCTCAGCCCTGGCCTGTGCTGGGAGCCACAGGGGATAGAAGAGGAAGTGAAATGGCCTTCCCTGGAGGATTTACAGCCCATCTGGGGAAACTCCATTTCTCATGAGTGTGTATTATTAGCTTCTGGCCAAATAAGCAAGGCACTGGGAGAGTACAAAAGGTGTCCACCAAAGAGAGAGATCTCATGAGCTCGACTGGTCAGGAGGTGGCTTTCAAAGGAGCCAGGCTGGAAGATGAGTGCTTGGCTAGGAGGAGAGGAAGAGGTATATAGTAAGTCCCCTACATACGAACGAGTTCAGTTCCAAGAGTGCGTTCCTAAGTCCAATTTGTTCGTAAGTCCAGCAAAGTTAGCCTAGGTACCCAACTAACACAATCGGCTATATACCGATGCTTTTACTCATGCTTTAGGACATCCTGGGCTTAAAATAAAGATACTGCATACTGTACTCTATACAGTACTGTACAGTAAAGTACACAAAAGCACAACCACTTGCAGAGGATGCATGCATGTGACAATGTACTCCAGACATGTGAATTAACTTATGTGATTGAATATGCAAACACATGTTCACATCTTTGAAATTTTGCAACTTAAAATTTCGTATGTAGGGAACTTGCTCTATGCCCGGAGGAGGAAACAGGAATGAAGCCTCATTGACGGGAAAGATCCTAGCATGCTTATGAGACAATAAGAGCAACCATATTGAGAAACAGGCCAATAAATGGAAAAGTAGGGAGTAGGTGATTCAGCTAAGAAGTCTGGATTGAATAGCAAAAGGCGAGAGTGAGTCACTGGAGGGTTCTGAGCGGGAAAGGAAGCCAGAGAGAGCAGTGGTTTTGGGGAACAATCTGGTGTTAATGTACCAGGTCGACTGGCGTGGAGAAAGGCTGAAGGCAGGAAGCCAGCAGGAATCTGCTGCTGTATGTTGGACATGTCACGACAGTGACCTAGAATAGGGTAATGGCCATGAGAAAAGAAAAGAAAGAACAAATATTATGAAGAGAGAATCAACTGGACTTGATGACTCTGTGGCCGGAGGACCCTAAAGAATGGGGTAGAGTTAAGATAACACAAAAACCCAGGAGTTGATCAAGTGAGGAAGAACATTTTCAACTACAGATGACGTTTATGAAGCATTTAGCCTGTGCCAGACATTGAATACTTTGCATGAATTATCTCACAGTCCTTACCATCATTATCCCTGCTTTACTGATGAGCAACCAGGGCTTAGAAGGGTTTATTGATTTTCCCAAATCCATGCAGAGAAAGGGTGGGGACGCCAGCATTTAAGCACACTAATCTGCTGCCGAGGCTCCTGCTGTCTTCCTAAACCAACCCGCCATCCTCTTTTCCTCTTCTCCTCACTGACTCTCACACACCCCATGCTCACTCACACACCTTAATCCTCTGCTTACCTAAATCCAGATCAGGCCTCAACTCCTTCCAGAAACTTCGGTCACCCCTGAGCTTTCATGGACCTTCTTTCTGTACCACCTCCTGTTGATGTATAGGCGGGACCACAGATCTAATCATCTACCTCCACACCTTTCTCTACTGACTTCGTTCCTATGCTCACATATTTCCTGGCTCTGGAGCCTGGCCCTGGAGCTGAGTCTGAACCCCAGCTTTGCCTCTTCACAAGTTATATAGCCCTGGGCAAGCTACTCAACCTCTAAGTCTATTTCCTTAACTGTCAGTTGGCGATAAAGGGTTATTGTCAGGATTATACAGGAGCACGCCGGGCACTTAAAAGGCACTCGATGAACAATATCTATCAGCAGTACCACTGTTATGGCCATTCATAGTCCCATGACGGGCATCACTATGTCCAAAGCTCCATGAATATTCTTCCACTTGATTCTGGATCATTTCAATGGCTATATACGACATCTCAGTATTCACTACAGACCTTCCTCGACTTACGATGGGGTTACATCCCAATCAACCCATTGTCAGTTGAAAATACCATAAACTGAAAATGTATTTAATCCACCTAACCTACCAAACATCATGAGTTAGCCTAGCCTACCTTAAACAGAACACTTCCGTTAGCCTGGACAAAAGCATCTAACACAAAGCCTGTTTTAGAATAAAGTGTTGGATATCTCATGTCATTGATTGACTATTGTACTGAAAGTGAAAAACATTACGGTCATCTGGGTGCAGAATTGTTGTATGTGTGTTGGCTGTTTACCCCCGAGATGGTGTGGCTGTCATAGCCCAGTATCGCAAGAAAAGACACAGGGTATATTGTTAGGCAGGGAAAAGATCAAAATTCAGAATTTGAAGTACGGTTTCTACTAAATATGTATCACTATGTACCATCATAAAGTCCAAAAATCATAAATTGAACCCTCGTCTGTTGGGGACTGTTGACACTTAGAGTCTTAAAATTATGACATTTGTTCCACCACATTTAAAACCAGTGTACAGGGTGAGGGATCCTGTCACGACGCGCTGCAGACAGGGCAGCTCCAAACCAGGGTCAGGAATTCAAGCAGGAGGCCAGGCAACCACAGCACAGAGTAAGACGTGCTCAGCCTCGCCTTGGGAAGAGGAGCCACTCAATCCTCCCAACGTGGGGATATGGGACTCGCCCTGCTGACAGCTCGGCTGGTCCCAGCAGGATCAGGGCCCTGCCCAAAACTCCGCCCTCTCGCCCCACGGGCCCCGGCCCAAGTCTGCTCCGTGAGAACAAGTGTGGAAAGAGGCAGGGAAGCAGGTCCAGAGTTGGAGGTTTGGCCGCACTGGACTTCAATGACCCATCTCCTCCTCGGAGTCCTCCCATGTCCTCCTGCTTTCCCTTCCGTCACTTGGAAGGCCAGTGTCCAGGGCCCCTTGACAGCTCAGAGCCTCCCCATCAAGTCTCCCCAGCTTCCTCCTCTTGTCCTCCCACAGCCTCATCAGACTCAGCTACCACCGGCTGCCCCGAGACTATGACAATCCCCAGTGAGTATTCATGCCTAATGTCTTATTAAACACTCAGGAGGTAGGGCACAGCCTTACCCCCTCCTCCCCGCAAATGAACAATGGGGAAAAGAGGTGAAGAGATGAATTTTTTGGTTGGCAGGGGCAGAGGGGTTGGTATTTTGGTGGCAGGTATTGAAAGCAAACACCTTACCTTTGGTTCTATTTGATTCTCTCTTTTCTTCCTTCTTTCTTCCTTCCTTTCTTTCCTTCTTTCTTCCTTTCTGCCTTTCTTTTTTTTTTGGTACGTGGGCCTCTCACTGTTGTGGCCTCTCCCGTTGCGGAGCACAGGCTCCGGACGCGCAGGCTCAGCGGCCATGGCTCACGGGCCCAGCCGCTCCGTGGCATGTGGGATCTTCCCGGACTGGGGCACGAACCTGTGTCCCCTGCATCGGCAGGTGGACTCTCAACCACTGCGCCACCAGGGAAGCCCACTTTCTGCCTTTCTTTCTTCCTTTTCTCTCTTTCTTTCTTTCTTCCTTCTTTCTTTCCTTTCTTTCTTTTTTCATTCTTTCATTTATACTTACATACACGTACATACATACACACCCATAGTCTGACAAAATGCAACGAGGGATTTCTGCACGGGGCAAACACAGAGATGGAGATTTATTTTAGGACCAAAGTCTCTGGGACTGAAGAGCTGGCGCAGGTAGCAGAGGGGCTACAAGGAGCATATTCGGGACACGTGGCCTAGAAGTGTTCCTGCAGCTGGTGTGGTGCCTTGGACCCTTGGGAGCAAGTCCCAGGTTCAGCTTGGCCTGGGCATCTGTTCGTGATCCCCATCCAGCGGTGACCCCAGCAGGCCTGGCTGCCGGGAGGGGGACAGCGCAGGAAGAGGAAAACATGAGGACCACACTTCCCAAGGCTCTACAGGGCGAGGCCACCCAGAGGGAAGGGAGAAGGGACCCTGGAGAGGTGGCCTGGGGCCCTGTCTTCTCCCAAGCAGGGGACAGGGTGGGAGACACCTCAGTCCCCCGCCGCACCCTGACCCGAGTGTTGGAGCTGCTCTCGGAGGGGAGCTAACAGACTGATGGATCTGCCTCCATCCAAGTGTCACCTGCTGTGGGGACAATAGGGCAGCTTCTTAAGCTCTGCACATTGCCTCTCAGACCTGGGCCCTGGCAGTTTCCTTTCTTCTTTTTAATGGGGCTTTAAGGCCAAAAATACACACTCTCTCTCACACGCACGTACACAAAGGGAGGGTGGCAGGAGCAGCCGAACCCCACAGTGTGGCTCAGGCTTTAAAAATGCACAGGCGGTGCTTGGGGAAGTGTCACAGCTTGGCTGAGAGCACGGTGGCACTGGCAGGCAGGGGGACGCAGAGAACGGGAACCGAATTTAGGACTGACTGGAAGGTCGACAGGAAAGGAAAGCCAACGCATGGCATCTATGCATAGAAACGGGAAGCGCTGCCGAGCATCTTCTCGGCAGCCACGGTCGCCTCTGGGCGTGAAGACCTGGCCCGCGGTCAAAGGCCTGCCCGCCGGACACACGCACGCCCGGCGCCTTCCTTCTCTCAACTTTGGCTTCTGCTGATGCCGACGTTCGGAGATGCTCTGCTACCCTCTGTCCCCGCCACGGCACCACCAACCACACACACAAGACCTGTCCAGTCTCCCAGGCTGGCTTTGGTCTCCATCCACATTCAGACACCTTTCTGTCTAACTGTCCTATCACCTAACCATCTCCCACGCCCCAGAACTTTCAACGATTTGACCCAAGTCTGATTAAGCCTTTGTTCTTAAAATGCCCTCCTATTGCTTCCTAGAGGTGCGACCAGGTCTTGTTTCTCTCACTAGGAACAGCGTGACCTCCAAGCTCAGGCTCAGTGACGTCCGCCTCTCCTGTCTTCTCCCGGCCGCGGTGGCCGTCACGTGATTAGGGACAGCATGGAAGCGCACACACACAAGGGTGGGCTCCATTTTCACTGTCCACCAAGCTTTTGCATGACTGGGGACAGTCCGGGCCCTGCAAACACCCATATGCCCCTCTTCCGTTCCTCTCGTGAGCAAATGAACTTTTCCGTGCTTTTTTTTTTTTTTCCTGCCCAAAGCTGTTTTGCCAAGGGGGCCCTTCTTTTCCCGTTTGGTTACATGGAAACCTCTGCCTGCTGCTTAATCACATCCAGTGGTCCCGTGTTGTCATGTTATATCAAAAGACTGCGAATGCTTTATACTCCAAAAACCACAGCACATGGGGGATTAGACCAGAAGAATTTAACTTACTTAACTGTGAGATAAAGTCTGGTTAGGGAGATTACAGCTGTTTACCCGAGAAGTAAATATCTCTGAGCTCTGACTAGGCTGGAGGAGGGGAGGGCTTGTCTGGTAATTTCATCATCTTGCAGGAAGAAAAAGGAGAGAAGAAAAGGGAGAATGAAAGATGAGAGGTGATAATCTCTGAAGTCGAGATCACTCTTGTGTTACAGCACATGCCAGAAATAAAAGATAACCGTGCTCGCAAACGCGCTGAGAGATGGCCGGCTCAGACACGGGGGCCGCCCGCCTGCTGCTTCAGAGACGGGGAGCGTCAGGGGGCAGGCTAAGGGGGACCCAGAGATAACTGCTCCAGGCAGAAGAAAATGGGTGAGGGGGGAGGTTCCAGGAAGAGAGATGGGCAACACAGAAAGGCTGTCCTGTCTCCTCTCTTCCAGAACAAATATATCCTTAGACTCCAATCATTTTACACCCAGAGCAAGATTCTAAACCATCAAATGGAGGTATTCTCAACTGTGGGCAAGACGACAGGAGGGAAGGAAGAGCATATCACCCAGAAAGGGGATGGCGGAAGAGAGGAATGTGCAGTTTGCAAAGCATGCTTTGTGATCTACTTCAAAATTTTTAAAATAATAATCATTGCTTTTGTAAGGTAAGTTGCCGCAAGTAACGCTCAACAAAATGATGTCATGGGAGGGCTTCCCTGGTGGCGCAGTGGTTGGGAGTCCGCCTGCCGATGCAGGGGACGCGGGTTCGTGACCCGGTCCGGGAGGATCCCACATGCTGTGGAGCGGCTGGGCCCGTGAGCCATGGCCGCTGAGCCTGCGCGTCCAGAGCCTGTGCTCCGCAACGGGAGAGGCCACAGCAGTGGGAGGCCCGCGTACCGCAAAAAAAAAAAAAAAAAAAAAGATGTCATGGGAAAAGCATGGGCTTCTGACATCAGGATGTGTTTGGTGGTTCCTCAGCTTACTAGCTGGAAGGCTTAGGAAATGACTTCACCTCTCTGAGCCTCCATGTCCTCATATGTAAAATAGGGTCTCGCCTATTTAGGGACGAGACTAACGTCTGTTAGGGAGCTGACTCCCTAACACAGCTGTTGTGAGAACAAATGCCATCCTGTAACTAAATGCTTGGTATTTGGAAGACACCCAGTTATCGGTTGTTTCTCCACCATCCTTTCTGAGTCCTTAAAATTATAGAATATCAAAGAGATATGTGTCCTGGGTCATCTAGTGCTCACCTCATGCAAACTGAGGGTCACTTCATCCCCATCACCATGCCTCCTGGAGGACAGTGATGGCCAAGAACCTGCTGCCCGGCTCTGAGCCGGGTGACCTGGGGGGAGCCCTGACTCTTCCCCTGACTGTGTACATATGGTTCGGGTAACTCACTTCCAGCCTCTGGAAGCCTGCATTTCACCCGGTCAAAAAAAAAGAATGTTAGGCCATATTAATCCTAGTACTTCTTACCATTCTTTCAGCAAATGGTTTTGGCGCTGGCAGCCTGGAGTGGTTTCCCAGAGGGAGTAAGGAGAGTGTCAGGGAACTCAGAACGGGGAGGTCTGGGGAACAACAGAGGACGCTGGGGAAGGTCAACCAGGAAAAGAGAAGCTGGGGGTGGGGCCACGACAGTCCTCGCAGGCCGACGGCCCCTTCGCATCCAATCACATGAGTAACAATGACTTAACTTTCACTGGGTCACTCAGGATGTCCCCTCCTCTGTAATTAACCCCCAGTGTTTCTAGAATCCCTAGGGGTGCCTCATGCATGCCCAAGACACACACAGTCAGTTTTCTTGTCACCCACCACGTGGTTCCCCTTGGCCCGCTCCAAGCCCTCTGCCGGGACACTGACCCCCGTCGTCTCTTGCTGGGCGCTGCTGTCCCTGCCACCGCGGAGGTGCTGGAGGCCCCCGAGCCAAGCGTCTGTGGGGCTCCACCACGTGTTGGAGGAGAGAGCCGTTCTCCCCATCGTGGGTTTTACTCTCAAGACCAGTCCCAAAGCTAGTTCCCAGGTGACCACCACGTATTAGTTTAAAGCGGCCCTTTCCATCTCTATACGCTCTCCATAAGTTGCCCAAAGAAGTCCAGTGGGAGCTGAGTTGCACCCAGAGTCGGTTGTGAGCAGCACCCCAGGCCATGCTCAGAATTTCTCCTGCCCTGCTGCAATCAAAGCGTGGTTACCAGGCCACTGTTTGTGCTCAGCTCCTTCTTCCTCCAAAACGAGCTCCTTCCCAGGAGGTCCCACGGTCTCTCTTGCAAATAGACTTTGAACAGATCCACCCCGCAGTTCACCAGGCCGGCTCAGACATGCCTGACCAGCCTGGGCTCAGGCTGAAGCTCCCTGCAGGCTCCCCGAGGGCCAGGCTGCCACATGGGAGAGGCACTGTGCTGGTGCCTTCCAGCCTCAGGAAGATCAGCAGGTGGACGCTGCAAGGAGACAGAATTGTTTTCCTTGTATGTTGAGCCCAAACTTGAATGCATGTGCCTGTAGGTGGAATGAAATGTCTCAGGTGGCCATGAGTGTCCTGTATCGTGAGCTGTTTAAGTCAGATGGTTCCCTAAAAGGGATGTCATTTAAAGATTCCCCAAGTGTCAGACATCGCCCTGGAAATCTGTGCATCTAGCATCTTTCATGGCGCAGTGCTTACTGGGAAACACCTCCTGAATTGCCCCAGAAAAAAAGGTCCCAGGCTTAGCAACTGGCTTCATTGTCCAGGGAGAATAACCACCCTGGATTCCTCTGCAGAATCTAGTTTTCACGAATCAGACCCTCATGTTTGCAGATGGAAGTGTGTTGTACAGTAGCCAGGACCTTCTGCAACTTGCAAGGATATTGCCGAGTGATTGAGCCCAAGGAAGACCCCCTGGGTATCGTCACACTTTGGGGGATCAAGTTTTCCCAGGAGAAGAGATAACCCGGGGAGTACATTAGCACCCCACAAACGTACTAGGAGGGGCATGCAGCAGAGGCACATTCATATTTTCAGGTTAAGGTAGTAAAAATGAACTCTGAGTAGGAGTCAAATGACTGGAGAATGAGCCATAGCTGCTGCCCATGCAAACTGGGACTTCAGGCAAGTCATGGAAACTCTGAGCCTCCATTTGCTCAACTGTAAAGTGGGCCTAATAACAGGCACATCATAAGGCTGATGTGAGGAATTAAAATAATTATGTAGAGTACATGGTGAGCTGCACCAGGCATTCTAGAGCTGAGCTCTCCTTCGTGTCTTATTCGGCTCTCTATGTAATAGGGAAGAACAAATCTGACTCCATACTGGATCTGTTTCTTTTACTTTAACCTTTGTGTTCTATTGCTTTTGCTACAAGAATGTTGCCTAGTGCCTGAAATATACAGGATAGCTCATTCTCAAGGCTCTGACCTTTAAAGGTATAACACTTCCATTCATAGAGAGATAAAAAGTTGCAGAACAGAAAATAACATTTGTCTTGTTAGAGGTTTTACAGGAACATCAGTTGCCTGACCTATGTGGACAGCTGCAAGAACAAAGGATTCTGACACCAAGAAGTTTGTGACAACCAACCACTCCCCTCCCTTTCAGCATAAAAGAAGCCTGAATTCTGTCTCCGGTAAGATGGTTCTTTGGGACACTAGTCCATCATCTTGGTCTGCTGGCTTTCCAAATAAAGTCACCATTCCTTGCCCTAACGACTCATCTCTCAATTTATTGGCCTGTTGTGCAGCAAGCAGTACGAGCTTAGACTCGGTAACATCTACCCCCAGTGCCTGCATCCCCACCTGATAACGCCACACCAGGGTTCAACAAATGTCCATTGAATGAACTGATGTTTCTCCAGAGAAGAAACATCTCCAGAAGGCAATCAACAGTTAAAAGTTCTAGGAAAGGGGCTTCCCTGGTGGTGCAGTGGTTGAGAGTCCGCCTGCCGACGCAGGGGACATGGGTTCATGCCCCGGTCCGGGAAGATCCCACATGCCGCAGAGCAGCTGGGCCCGTGAGCCATGGCCGCCGAGCCTGCGCGTCCGGAGCCTGTGCTCCTCAACGGGAGAGGCCACAATAGTGAGAGGCCCGCGTACCGAAAAAAAGAAAAGTTCTAGGAAAGCTAAATCTGCCTTTAACTTAGGCAAGATCCACAGTGCAGGCAGAGAGGGCTACCAGGCCGATTCAGAGGCAGGGACCCCCGCTGTGTGGAGGCATCCAATCCCAGGAGCCTGGGTGGCTGGTAGAGCGAACTCTCTAGAATTCACGCTCTAGAATGAAGTCTCCCCACAGAATGTGGGAAGTAGAGAATGGCAGAGCCACACCAAGGGGCAGATACTTCCCTGAACACCCACCTCCCTCAGCAGCCCTGGAACCAGCCCTACACACAGCATCTCAGCACGCACGGTTCAAGCTCAGCGCCACGTCCCCAATCACCATGTGCGTGCACATCTGGGGCACTCACACAGGACAGCAAACGTGAAAGCCGCTCACGCCAAGGGTTTATGGAAAACCGTGTACTCTCCCTAGACCTCCCGATCCTGTACGCTACCGTGTGGTGACGCTTCACTCGCAGATGGGCACCAGACAAGCACCAATTCACTCACTCATTCGACAAGCATTGCCGGAGCCCCTAATCCGTAACAGACACTGTCACAGGGTGGGGAGGTGGGAGTGGTGGCTGAGGAGGGGACGACAGCTAGAGTAGGACACAGCATCCACCAAAATTTGCCCTGCCTTAGGGAGTAGTCACGTCTATCCAGGAGACAGACGTTCCATAATAGCCAAACAAATGCGTACGTGCAAACTGCGGTCTTTGCTGTGAAGGAAAAGTATAGGGCCTCTAAGGGGCCACCGTCAGAAAAGGTTTCTCTGAGGAAGCGACATGGAACTCAGCCTTCAGGCTGAAGAGTAGAGTCAAGCTCTTCAGAGCAGTAGGAACAGCATTTAGGAGGCAGGAACGTGACTGAGAGAGTCCAAGAGTTGCCATAAGGGTGAGTGGAAAAAACAGTGATGGAGTGGGCCAGAGGTCTATCTTATCCTAAATGCAAGGGATCATCAGTAAAGGATCTTCAGCGAAGACTGGTAAGATCGGATTTGGGGCTTTAAAAAGATCCTCCCCAGAGAAGGAAGCAGAAAGGACTCAAGAGGGGAGCAGTTAAAAAGCTATTTCGGGGGTCAGGCGGGAAGGGGGTACAGTGGTGATCTGCACAAAAGTGGGGTGGCAGTGCAGAGGGACCAGCCAATGTTGATTCTGTTTGAGCTGCCACCTCCAGGAAAAGGTCAAAGAGCAAGAGGAAAACAACCCTGTGTGCTCAAGGAAAATTATGAGAATACATTCAAAGCAATCCTAAAGTCTTAGAGTCTGAGGACATGTAATTAGAGTGCAAAGATAGATCTTCAGCCCAGATCATTCACAGAGCCTCGGGCTACTACTTAAAGAAAAAAGAATAGAAGGAAACACACCAGTTTGTTAACAGCAGTTATCTCGGATTACGGCTGCTTTTTCCTCCCATCGTTGTGGGTTTCTGTTTTCCAAGTTTTCTATGATCATGTATGTGTTTCTCCTGGAATTAGGGAAAAAATCCATAGATTAATTGAAAAAATAATAATGTCTTCTTCTCAATTCCTGGGTGTGTTTCCGGAAAAGAATTCAGGGTGTCTGCTGGGACTTCATCTTCCCAGCGGGATGCTTATCCTTCCTACGGAATAAAGACGGAGAGGCATTCAGAAGTGACTACGAAATTCTCACTGCCAGAAAGTTCCAGATCCTTAGGACAAACACACACACAGTGATTGCTTCCTTCAACTGCCCCTATAAAACGTACAGCTTCCTTCGCAGCTGACCCTGTACCATCACCTCCCGGCCACACCCTCCCCGAGGGGCTCCCCTTGAAGCTGACAACTCCCCGAACGACTGTCAACTGGACCAGAGATGGAAGTGGGACTCAAGGTAGGCCAAATGGATTTTCTCTCTCAGGAATTTGGAACTGAGGCAATGAGACTCAGTGAAGAAAGATGATGGTACTTGGACAAAAATATGGTCCTCTAGCATCAGGGCAACGTTGATACAAGTGTTCCTGTAGCATCAGGGCACAGCGGATACAAGTCAAAGCCGTGAAGAAGTAAAAACTGAGACACTCCCGGAGGAAACCCCTAAGAGGGGCAGGAACAGAAACAGAGGCAGATCAGAGACTGCATGGCTCCTTGGAAGGTAGAAGAAGGAAGCCGCTCCCATCTGCGGCCCACCTCATTCCCCAGATGGTCTGTCTCCTCTTAGCTGTCTGAAAGATGGGCTGTTGTGTTCCTTCAATAGATCCTGTTTACTTGAATTTGTCTGAGGGGTTTCTCTTCCATATAAAACCAAAGAGCTTCAACTAACAAACTCTCCTATTCAGCCAGCAGCCCAATTTCTCGTTGTTTACGAGCAGATGATCCATCCTGCTGATGATCAAGCCTCTGCCCAGGCCTAAGTCACTGTGATCTGGGGAAGGCCATGGGCTAGGGTCTCTCCCCTCCAACCAGGCCGCACCACCCAACCAGGTCAGGCCAGGCTCCTACTCCAAGCCGGGTCAGCATCTCCACTCTCCAAAGCTCAACAAACCAAGACAGGGCTGCAGCTCCCCTCAAAGGCCATCTGGCATATCCACCAAGAAGAAGTCAGTGCCCTGTGGTCTCAAGAACTTCCTCAAGGCAGAGGCTTTGCCCCTTGGGGAGAAGCCCCTCCCCTCCATAGGAGGGCCAAGGGCCCAGCAGCCACCGCCTTAAGCCAGAGGAGGGAGGGAGTTTGACAGCTCCAAGGTAAAGCCTCTTTTTATTAAGACAACACAGCAAACTTTTTTTAACCGCAACTGACATCACTCTAATAAATCACCATCATGTCTTGTGGGATAGAAAAAGCCAAAACACTGTCACATTTGATTTTGCTGGCTACTCTCGCCTAGAGAACAAACCATGTGTTTTTAATCAACAACACTTTGTTTTGCATTTCTCAGACCCCAATACTCTTTAAATAGCTGCTTTTACCAGAGGGCTATTTTAAACCCAGGGCCAGCTTCTTTGCAGAGGACATTAAGAAACAGAACACCACGTTACCAGTTCCCCAGGCTGATCCAAGCACTTTCTCTGCTGGGATGATTATGTATTGGGAGGTTCTCTCTGTCTGTTTCAGAGGGGGCTTTCCTTGTCCCTCTTTGGGAATTGAATTACATGTCTTCCCAGAAAGTTGGAGGGGTTTTTTTTTTTTTTTTTTTTTTGGTTTCTCTAACAGGCAGCGCAACTGGGTTATGGGAAAAAGGCAAATTCCCAGCCAAAGGAAACAGAGAAAGTCACATCTGGGACGAGGATTCCAGAGGAGTGAAAGAGGAGGTGGCAGAGGTGGGGGACTGTTGGAGGGGCAGGGAGCAATGAAATAAGATTTCTGGAAGGGCACATGTCAATTTCTGATGCAAAGAGGCCCTGGGCTTCTTGGAGGCTGATGGGCTAGGACCAACTGAAGCCTGCAGGGGATTCATCCTTTGGATCTTGGGGGACGGGTAGCACCTCAAGGCAAGAATAAGCTGTGTGCAGGAACCTTGCACTAAAAGGGGCTGCTTCCCTGACTGCCCAGTCAACACACCAGGATCTCAGCAGTGCCTGGCAGCTGGGCTCACTGTGTCCTGACGTAGGTCCGCAACAACACCTGGCTTTGGAAAAACGATAGAAGGGGGCTGCGGGAGAAGACCTTAACCTTCACCTAGAGATACACTGTACACTGTTTGTGGAACAGTTAACTGAAGCCCAGTGGAACAATTCAACCAAAAATACAGACGTGGCTTCCGTGTGGTTCTGGTGTCAACCACTATCCCTCAGCTGTCTGGTAAAATTCTTTTCTTTGAGCGACTAGTGAAATCTTCCAACACGGGTCAGCTCAGGGCTTTCTTCTTCCCTGGAGGTCCTAATTGTTCATCCTCTGCTGGTCAGATGATGCATGCCACCCCGGGGGGCCCCATGCGGATGCACCCAGACCCAGGCCCTTGCACATCACGCTCATCCCTCCCTGGGTCTGAGCCAACAGTCTCACGACAAAGAACTCACTCTCAGTTGTTCAAAGTTCACTCTTTCGTGGAGAGGCTTCATCAACTCTACACTCTGGTTATTCCTTTTCCCATGTATTATTTCATAAAATCACGGAATGTGTAAGCATGATATTAACCCATGGAAAACCTACTCTGTCGATATGCTCTGCAAAATCGCCTGCCTCCACAGTCCCCAAACACCTGCAACTGTGTTGGGGAAGGCAGTAGTTTATAAACACACCTGTCATTGGGAGGGGTGTGGTCTTCCAGGCTGAATGCTGTCTGGAAGACCCTCTCCCATGACTCAAAAGCCTTCATTCCATGGGCAATTCTGTCTCCTTCTCAGAGATGAGCCAGCATGAGTAGCTATTGACTCGCAGCCTCACTGGGATTTGCTGTTATCATGGTCACCTCTGGGGATTTCGTTTGGCCACGTAGGAGTCTTGGGGCGGACTATTTACAAGTCCAGGTTAGGGATGACTTTCCAGTTACGTATTCCAAAGAGGTATTTAACTCATGGCCTGGAACCTTAATGTTCTATGGCAAATGTTTTCATTCATTTGGATGTCTTCACAGAATAAACCAAGAAACCTGAAAAAAATAGTCAAATATTGGAAAACATCTTCTGGTTGCTATTTATGTGGGGATTCAAGACCAGATTCAGAAGGAAGGGTGTGTGTGTGTGTGTGTGTGTGTGTGTGTGTGTGTGGTGGGGAGAACTGAAGATTTCACGGTTGGTACCTGACAGGAACACCCTCAAGCAAGCCTCCGGAGTTGCCTCACAGATTTCTTCCTATGTTCACCTCCACCTGCTTCCCACATCTGCCATCCCCGGCCATGGCCAGGTGCACAGAGCTGTCAGGATTAGGAAAGGGATAGAGCCTTGCTACCCAAAGTGTGATCCATGCACGGCATTGGCACGCTTATTAGCAAAGCCCAAGTCCCCCTGCCCCGCATGGATGGACTCCGAATCTACATTTTAATAAGATCTGCCAGGAGATCTGTATGAACATTAAATCTGAGAAGCACTGGTATTTCTTAAGCCTGGCTACACATCAGAACCACCTGGATTTTGATACTAAGGTTTAACTGTAGACCAATTAAATCAGAATTTCTAGAGCTGGGGTCCAGGCTTTGGAAGTGTAACCATCCCATGTAAGTTCAATGTATAGCCTGCGTAGAGACTACTGGTCCACAGACGCCAGAGCTGCCATTTGAGCCACGCCTCAGCTCCAAGCACCATGCAGCCGGCCTGTCCGTGATAGTGATACCACACGTCTGAGGACCAGAGACAAGCAGGGAAGAACAGCCGTGAAGTTCCAGGAAGCGCAGGCCCAAGGAATGCATCGTTCCTCTCCCACACAAGCCAAGCAGGCTGCGGTGGGAGAGCAGATTGCAGAGCGCGGCCACCGCACGGCAGAGACCCACAGGTCACACTGGCCATGACCTCCCTGGGAAGGCAGGTGCAGCAGCCCCCAGATCAGGAGCGCCCCCCAACCCGGAGGGAGCCCCCAGCAGCTCCTGTCTCGGTGCATCCAGAAAAGCCAGGCCAGCCCGGTGAAGGATTTCAGCCTGATTTATAGGGACCTTTGCAAACAAAACGTGCTTATTAGTAAATAATAATTACAGGAGAGCCGGTGCCCCGGGGGGAGCAGGTAACATGGGATCCCATTTTCTAACGCCCTCCATGAACAAACCCTGTTTGAAATTAAAACATCCCTGCTGTCAACACGAGTGTTTAAAGGGGTTTCTGTAATAGAAGCGGTAACTCTAATGCCGACTGTTCACAGAAGCCTTGCTCATTTACAGGGAGCTCTCACAGATACTAATGCTTTTAAGCCTCCAAACAAGCCTGGGAGGCAAGTATTTTTCCTTATCCCATTTTTAGATGAGGAAACAAGCCCAGGATATTAGACAGGGCAGGCCCAAGGTCACTCAGCTAGTGACCGCATCAAGGGGCTGGGCCTTGGGATCCAAGGTGGGTACCCAGTGCCCTGCCCCATGGCTGCCTTCCAAAGTGCACTAATGTCATCTGGTCAAAACTCTAATCCCACCAGAAAACTTGCCCTCCTTCACTTCTGGAATTCCCTTTGCTGCTGGCGACCAGAGCCCCTGGGGCCCTACCTATGTGCTGTGTGCCAGCTGACCTCTAGGGAGACATGTTTGTGGTACCCAGGTGGGCCCCTCTCCGAGACTTAAGGCAGCTATGAGCAGGAGTTTGCCAGCCAACGGGAGAGCGGGGGCAGGTAAATCTCGAAGAGTTTACACATAGGCGCACGTGCGCGCACACACACACACACACACACACAGTTTTTCAACAGTAGTACACATTCAGAGTCATGTTTCTAGTCGCCCCCAAATTCTGGGTGGAAGTCGTGAGCCAAAGAAATCGTGAACACTTCAAATATGGCGACCAAGTCGTAAACGTCATCACCAACTTGCAGAAGATTAAGGAATCTGGGAACAAATCAGCCTGGTGTAGACAGTGACTTACGGAGACGTGTCAGAGAGAGTCAGAGGAGCCAACGACTTCAAATCCTGTAAAGTTTCTTAATCGAGTGACACTATTATTTGAAATTGGCAGAACACCAATGGATTTAGTCCAAAGACATAATATATGCCTTTTTTTTTCGGGTTTTCTTTTTTAAGGGCATTAGGGTTTTAGTTCTTTTTCCTTTCTTCTTGAGGGTTTTTTTTTTTTTTTTGGCAATATATCGCTTTCTTTTCTCAAATCCGTTTCCATCCGACATACAGAAAATGGAGACATTCCAGGGAGCCCGACACCTCCCTTCTCCTTGCACCCTTAGAAGAGCAGCCTCCTTGGTTAAACTGGTCGGCTCTGCGAGCCACAAGCAAAAGCACACAATTTTGTGCAAATGGTTCAGCTATTCCCTTGCAGGGAAAGAGGATGTGGGAGCCTTCGCCACAGAATCACCCCTGAGATGATGGGGGACCTTCCCCTTCAAAGGTCTCCTCCATCCCCCTCCCTCTCAGGGGCTCCACTCACAAGGCTGCACAGCCCCAGGCGCCCCTCTGTATTTCCTCCCAGCCTTCCCGGGCCTCAGCCCCACTCCCAGGGCGGCCCTCCCTTCCCGGGGAGGCCCCAGAGAGGCCGTTCAAGGCCCTGGGAGACTCTCGTTCCTGTAGCTCCCCTCCCACGGCCCGGAGAAACCCCGGAGATCAAAGGCTCAGCAGCAGACCAGGTGTCCAGCCTCGTTCACAGGCCACGATTAATCAAACTCCTGACTCACAAGGAGATCAAACCCGGCCCCCTGCCAGCTGTTGGTTAAAGCTGGCCTTCAAGTTGCCCTCATTAAATTTCCTCTCCCTCTCTCCCTGCTGACTCTGCCCCGTGACCATCTCTCTCTCTCGGATCTTTCTCTCAGCGCCCGTTTCCTCTCCCTCCTCCCTCCTTCCACTGGCCTATCAGTTTCTGATCTCCTCCGTCCCCGCCCCCCGCCTCCCCAGCTCCCCGACACCTCAACTGCTCTGTTCTCTTGGTCCGATTCCTTCAAACATCCACGGTCCCCAGACTCCCTCGCCTGGACACTCTCTCCTGGACCCTCCTGCTGGGCCCCTGAAAGTTCCAAGAGGAAGTCATCGGGGGTGTCTGCTGGGGGGTCGGAGAGCGGGTTTCCCCTGCTCTCAAGGCCAAGGATGAGTTCATCCGTGCGGAACTGAATTCTCACCTGCCCCTCTTTGCAGCAGACACAGGCCTGTCCAGCACCACAAGCACAGACACACACACACACACACATACAGATACACGTACACACACATACAGACAGACACAGAGACAGACACACATACATACACACACATACATACACATACATGCACATGCACATACATACTCATACACATATACACACATACAGACACACACAGAGACACATACAGATACACATACACACATACAGACAGACACACAGAGATACACATGCACACACATACAGACACACATACACATACATGCACATACATACTCACACACACGTACACACATACAGACACACAAGACATGTATACACACTTACAGACACAGAGAAACCGACACACACACATACAGACACATACACACACACAGACATACACAGACATACATACTCACACATACACACATACGCATATACACATTCTCATACACAGACATACACAAACACATGCGCATACACACATGCACGCATACCTACACACTTACATACCTACACACGTACACATACCCACAGATCCCAGCTGGCCAGTCCCCGCCTTAGCACGGTTCTCGACTGTCTCACCCCTGAACGGGAAGCAGCAAGCACCCACTAGAAGTTGGAACACAGGCAGCGGGCCTTCGTTTTCCTCCCAGCTCTGCCCAGAATGGGGAAATTTTGAATCCTGACTTCTCACCGGCTGATGTGTTGAGACTATTCACTCCAGTTGTCTGAGGTTTGTTTTTATACACTTTTTCCTACAACAAACACTGACAAAAAAAAAAAAAAGCGAATCCAGGCTGCAGAGCAGTGTCCTCTCTTTTCTCCGTCTCGCGACATATACATCTATGTAGTTTTTAACTTGTTTTCCATTTCAGTGGTTCTTCAAGCGCACAGGCGTGAGAAAACACAGATGGATCGGAGCAGGGCCTGTCGGAGCCGTGCGCGGGAGGCTTCGCACCGCGCTGGAGATTTTTAGAAGTCTTGGAAGACCTCAGGATGCAGAGGGGTTTTTTTTGGTTTGGGGTGGGTTTTTTTTCCCTTTCCTCCTTATAGACTTGGAATGTTCTCCTCGCTTCCTCTCCCAGTTCTATTCCTCTAGCCCTGCATCACCTGCTGCGGCTGGGAACGCAGGGGCCCTTGGCCTCGGCGAATGGCTCGCTGTGGCTGCCCCGGGCGTGACCCCTCTACCTGCCCATGTTTCCCCAGCTGTGGTGAGGCGAGCCCAGGGGAGGAGAGGCCATCCGTCACCCGGGCGGCAGCAGAGGCCTGAATGAGGGCGAGAGGGGTCAGGGCTTGCCCACTTGGGCAGCTCAGAGCGGGGCAGAGGCATTACAAATTGTTCAGATATCAGGGCCGGCCTTGATTGATGGTGAGGAACGAGGGGCAAGATGCTGGCACTGGGGCCCAGCCTGCGCTCCGGTCCTCCCGGCTTCCTCCCAGCCCACCCCACAGCGGCCCCTCTTCCCCAGCTTGCTTTCTCCTGCCTGCTCACAGCCCATCACTCAAGCCATGCCCCGAAGCTGACCTTTGGCAGAGAACAGCCAGCCTCAGAGAACCATTTCTCACTGAAAAACCTCACCAAGGAATTTTATTAACTCTGGCAGGCCAGCAGTCACCATGTGCCACCACCACTTCCTGTCACGGCCGCCTGCCTCCACGCCCCTGAGTTTCATTAGCTTTGAGCCAGAACAGAAAGGGCTGGGTGTGACCAGATTGCTTGAGCCGCTCCTGTTTCTCTCTCTCGGCCCCAAACCCACTTCTGCCGCAGGTAGAGCTGTTGGTCTAAGTCACCTGTGGACGTGTGGGGTGCCTGTCTCATCTGAGCCTCATCGGTTTCCACAGCCCCACCTTCACCTCCACGCAGTCTGGCCCGAGTGATGGGCGTTTCAGGAAAGGCACTGAGGCCTCCTCTGGGAGAAGAGCGAGCATCAGCTGAAAAGTCCAGCTGGATGGAGAGGAGAAGGCATGCTCTGGGCTCGGGCCGGGGACAGACACACCGTCAGGCAGTTGCTAGCTGCCTGGGGGACCTGACCATCTCCTCAGGGCCCCTCTCTGGAGACCACACAGGTTGCCAACGGTGCCACTGCAGCAGCACAATAGAACGGAGAGTGGGGACATGTTGGGGCAAACGGTGATGGAAGATGTTTAATAGAATTACTATTAGGCCTCGAGTTAATGAATCACAACTGCAAGAAATCATGATAATCCAGCAGGCATTAGTGACAGATTAGCTTCAAAGCTGCCATAAAAGTGCCAGAATGCTTACCTAACGGCATGATTAATTCTCCCAGTACATAATGGCTTTATGGAGGAACCAGGCAACAACAGAGGCCTGACAGAAAGCCACGCCAGGATCCCCGGGGCGCCGGGGGCACCCGCACCCTGCCTGGGCCCCGTGGCTTCCCCTCTACCGGGAAGCAGCTGCCCCACTGGATTGTCGGTAGACAGGCAGCTGCTCAGGCTAGCCCCGAGCTGCCTCAGGATGGGGACAAGGAGTCCCCTGGACTCCTGCCAGGGCTTTGCCCCTCCCCTGGTGACTGTCCGAGGAGACCGGGAAGTCACATCACCCCAGCTCCCGAGATAGGCAACCCCTGTGACCAGCACTGGTGCCTGGAGAGCCCCATCCTGGTCCCCTGCTCAAAGGGTCAGAGATCTAGAAAGAGTACTCAACTGGGGAAGTCACCGTGACTGTCCTCACCCACTGTGTGACCTGGACAGTCACTTCACCTCTCTGGGCTCAGGCAGTCAGGCTCCGAGCCTGCATCCTTAACCACTAGACTGCCTTCCTATAATGGCATCTAAGAACTATGAATCGCTAACTTGTCTTTCAGGCGTGATGCAAATCTCATATGTATTCTTTCATTTGCTGCCTCCAACAACCCTATGAAGTAGGTACCAATACGTTCACTTCACAGATAGGGAAACTGAGGCTTGGAGAGGTAAGGTAACTCCACAGTTAACCTAGCAGTAAATGTGGAGCCAGGCAACACTCCCCGTTTCCTTGCTTCTCTATCAGCCGCCTTTAGCCCTAATACCACCAATTTAACCTCAAGGGAAAAGCAGCTTGTGAGACACTGAACATCATCTTTTACAATGTTCAGCTCTGCTTGATTGCCCGCCCGCTGCCCGCCCCGCCGCCCCCTGGGGCAGTGGAGAATCTGAACCGAAAGACAGCCAATCTGGACTCCTCATCTCCTGTTTACCCCGACTCTAGGATCCTGTTCTGATAGTGTTACCTTGGGCACAAAACCACTCCGGGTTTCTGTTTCAGCTTCTCTTTTGGACCAAGGAAATAGTAATGTAACAGAAGAACAAGGCTGACTCCATATTGGATCTATTCCTTTAGCTCTAACCCTTGTGCTCTCTTGCCTGTGCTGAGTCATGCTGACTCTGCACTTTTTATAAAAGAATGTTGCCTATAGCCTGAAATATACAGGGTAGCCCATTCTCAAGGCTCTGACCTTTAAAGGTACAGTATAAAACTTTTCCATTCATATAGAGGTTAAAAGTTGCAGGCCAGACAATAACCTTTGTCTTGTTGGAGGTTTACAGGAACATTGTGACAAGACCTAGTGGACAGCTGCAAGAACAAACGATTCCTGCACCAAAAAGTTTGTAACAACCAGCCACACCCCCTTCCCTTTTATTTTTTTATTTTTTGGAGTATAATTGCTTTACAATGTTGTGTTAGTTTCTGCTGTACTACCCAAAGCAATCTACAGATTCAATGCAATCCCTATCAAACTACCAATGGCATTCTTCACAGAATTAGAACAAAAAATTTTACAATTTGTATGGAAACACAAAAGACCCCGAATAGCCAAGGCAATCTTGAGAAAGAAAAATGGAGCTGGAGGAATCAGGCTCCCCATCTTCAAACTATACTACAAAGCTATAGCAATCAAGAGAGTATGGTACTGGCACAAAAACAGACATATAGATCAATGGTACAGGATAGAAACCCCAGAGGTAAACCCATGCACATATGGTCACCTAATTTATGACAAAGGAGGCAAGAGCATACAATGGAAAAAAGACAGCCTCTTCAATAAGTGCTGCTGGGAAAACTGGACTGCTACATGTAAAAGAATGAAATTAGAACACTCCCTGACACCATACACAAAAATAAACACAAAATGGATTGAAGACCTAAATGTAAGACCGGACACTATAAGAATCTTAGAGGAAAACACAGGAAAAACACTCTTTGACATAAACCACAGCAAGATCTTTTTTGACCCACCTCCTAGAGTAATGAAAATAAAACAAAAATAAACAAATGGGACCCCCTCCCTTTCAGTATAAAAGAAACCTGAATTCTAACTCAGGTGAGATGGTTCTTTGGGAGACTAGTCCCCATCTTCCCAGTCTGCTGGCTTTCCAAATAAAGTCACTATTCCTTGCCCAACAACTTGTGTCTCGATTTATTGGCCTGTCATGTGGTGAGCAGTACGAGCTTGGACTCAAAAACTGTAGTAGTAATAGTAATAATAGGTTTCCCACCTCACAGCAAGAATGTCTTGACCCCGTAGGGCTCAGCTCTACCTTTTCACAACTCCCACTAGGGCCAGGGCCACTCTCCTGAGCACAGACTCCACTCCAGAGCCTTGCTCCATGGTCTGCCCATCTTCCCATAAATATGGAGGCAATGAGCAGGAGGCCCAGGTCCAAAGGGAATTCACAGAGCCATGTTCATCTTCGTAATGTTGAAGAAACCCCACAGGAGGCCTGAGTCACTGCCGTGGCAGACCAACTGTTTCCGGTCTGATTAACTAGGGCTCCGTGAGAGGCACCCAGCCTTGCCTCCCAGCCCACACCGCTCAGGGATTCCCACCAAGTGGGGACCCCCCTCAGGCTGCCCCAGGTACACTCGCAAAAAAGTAGACTTGCTCCTCTCCCTCCAAAGCATCAACAGGCTACAATCTTCCCCGAGGTCAATGCACCTCTTAAACTCCAAAATCAAATGGCAGCCATCACTCAATCAGCAAATACAGTGGACCCTTCAACAACAGGGGTTTGTACTGCGTGGGTCCACTTACACACGTATTTTGTCCAGTAGTAAATACTACAGTGCCACGCGACCTGTGCTTGGTTGAATCTGCAGATACGGAACCGCAAAAATGAAGGAACCACGGATATGGCAGGCTGACTATAAGATATACGTGGATTTTCGACTGTGCAGAGGCTCAGTGCCCTAAACTAGGAGTTGTCCAAGGGTCAACTATATTTGTTTTTACAGGCACTATGGGAAAGGCCAAGAAGACTCATTTCATCCCTTTGCAGCCCTGAATCCCAAAATGGACATGAGGCTTGAAGATGTGTATCGCCAGCATTGGGTGGTTTTTCTGACAGTGACTTCATGATAGCCCATGCGTCTCGTAGCTGACAGCCTAATGGGTGTCAAGTGGACCCCATCACTTTAGTTATAAAGTCACCAAATCTCAGGGCTGGAAGAGACGGCAATGATTGTTTCTCCCGGCCCCCCTCCTCAAATCTACCCCCATCTGCTATTGACTCCTCTTGAGTCAAATATATAGTTCTTATTTCAACACGCTGAGCCCAATGAAAGCCCAATAAATATTTATTGATGGTGGTGCCTGTGATGAATTAACAGCCAAAGCTATAAAATGAAAGTTTCACACAAGCAGAGACCCTGGTGAGAAAAGAAACTGCTATGTAAAGTTTGACATTTTTCAATGTGACAAGTATTCACACACTCACACTCACACACACGGGGTGTTAGACAGAAGACCACTGCTTTCTACCAAGCCTACCCAGAAAACCCCACTGGAAAACAGGAAGTATCCCTCTTATAGAATGTTCACGCCTTTGTGGCAGGCGTGTTCAGCTTCTCAGAGGCCAATCAGCGCAGCCTGTCACCACGTGCTGGGCCCTGGACCCAGAGCCTCTCTTTGTCTCTTTGTCAGATCCAAGAGCCAATGCAATTCTGGTCCTAGAGAAACAAAATGGTGCCACTGAGCGCTCCACCGGGCATCCCAGATCAGCTAAGGTAAGTGCAGTGACGTATACATTTCTCCGGATGCTAAAAATTTAAGGAAAAAGATCCAGGACAGGAGAGGCAGCTTAAATGGGAATTTTTGACAAGACAGTGTGTGTCTTAGAAGGAAATGCCATGGAGTGTGGCCATAAAGATGTCAAGAATTTTTAGGCCTGGTGGATGGAGACCAGTCATCATGCAGCCCCCATCCACCCACCCAATGTGTCCATATGCATGAACACACTGTCTTTAGGTCTATGAGCCTCACGTGGTTCCGTCAGAGAACCAACGGTAGAGCACACGTTTTCCCCCATCTGGCCTGCCTGGGTCCCCTCTAACTGCAGCTCCGAGGCACCAAAGCTCCCTGTCACCCACACAATCTTAATCCATTTGACTCTGAACTCAAGTTCCAGGGACTTCACAAACCAAGCCACACAGCTACCTGGAGCGCAGTCAGAAAGGGAGTCTGCGACTCTTGAAACCAAACAAGAGAGAACCGTGTACAAGCCGATAAAGCACGTGGGCCAGAGAAAACCTCAGCCCACTGGAAAGGAGGAAAACACAGACGACCTTGAAGAAACAAAATCCAGTTTGTGCTGAATTTATAAAGTGAGACCGTGCATGTCACTCCCTTCCTCTGAGCCTGGTCTGTGCACCGAGATTCTCTCACACTGGAGGAAGGTGGCTGTAGTGTAGCATGTGGCAGGACCTGGGGATGGAGACGGAGCAGGAGAAGTAGGAAGGGAAAGGGCGTGAAAACCGAAGATCCCTGAAGAAAGCTGTAGAGGGAAGAGGGTCGGAGCTGCAGGGCACACTGTCCTGCCTCTTCTGGTCCTCCCAGACCCCATGCTCTTCTTCGTCTTCCAGATCTTGCTCTTTGTCCCGTCTCTGGGAACCCCCTTATTTGGACCCACTGCTGGTGTTGACCAGGCAGTCTGGAGAAGAAGACAGAGAGGGAAGCTGTTGATGACCAGCGTTTAGCGGCATCGCCCAGTGCCAGGCCCTCTGCTAGGGAACGTCCTCCCATGGGAAGATCACAGTATGTCCATGGACAGAAGGAACACCCACAGTCCAGCTGGCAATGCCCGCTGGCCCCTTCCCAGCCCAGGCCTGTCTTCCCCAGCTGCTGAATATTGTCTCCTAATTCTGCTCTACGTTTTGGTGTTTGTTCCTGCCCAGATGGGGAGTCTGATCTTGCCATGGCTGGTGTTTTCTGCAGAAGGGGACCTGGTACACTTTTATAGGAACCCAGTGGCTCCCTGGGGCCAGGCTCTAATGCTGTCCAGATGCAGGAAAACAGAAGGGCCATTCAAAAACAACCGAAATATCAACACACTTTGAAAGCGGTCTGTTAGCACTTGTCATAAGCACAATAAACAAAACAATGAAACCATCAGAAAGGACCGTGAGACAGTCAGGCTTTAGGAACTTGGCTTTGATGACTTAGAAAAGCAAAGAGAGGGAGCAGAACCAGTTCCCACTTGGGCCGAGGCTTGTTTGTTCTGCTTATCTGAAGTTAGCGCACGAACGAACGATCGTCACCGTGATGAAAGGACCTAGAAGTTTCTCCCTTGCAACTGGCCTCTTTGCAGACGGGAGCTGCCTTCCACAAGCGGTCAGTTTCTGCGTTCGGTCCATAAAACACCCATCTGTACGACACCGCACCCATCTGCGGAAAAACCCTCGTCCCGTCTGAGTTAGCTCAGCAAACAAGTGAGCTTAGCCAACGACATCATTTGCTGGGTCTTCCCCAGGTGAGCTCCAGGAAATGAGACCTCGGCTGGTGGGGACAAATTTGCAGATCCTCAAGAGTCAGGCTCCCAACCCCAGGGGAGTCAGAGCCAGGACCGAGGGAGGAAGAGGCTGAGAGAGAAACGTCAACCGTCCACCTGGCCCACTCCAGCCTTCCAGTCTGAGTTGTGGAGCTGGGGCCTGAGCTGTCTCCGGGTGAAATGAGGCCGCCTGCTTACCAGTTACACAAGGTTGTTTCCCACTGTCTCCGCGGCTCAGGCTTTACTTAATTCCCAAAGTGGGCGCCAGCCAACATCTATCAAATTACCTGCCAGTGATTTAAGTGAGCTTAGTTCGTTTGGGTGCAGTCCTGCATTTTGACTGTTAGTCAAGCAAAATAGGGGATTAGCCAAAGGGGGGAGGGGGAGGGATCCAACAAGCCCATCTACGGTGGGAGAGGGGGGTTGTAGAAGCAAATGAGACCTGACGGCAAGACTGAAAACCTGGGGGTCCCAAGACGCAGGCGCTGGTCCCCTGCTCAGCTGTTGTGACCCCAGATCCATCTCTCGTGACCTCCTCTCCCCGTACATACCTCCAGTCGGCCAGTCTGCTAAGCCCTGTGGGCAGATGAATCAGAAGATTCGATGCTGTTCTCCCCTCCTAGCTGGGAAAGCAAAAAATAAAAAAACAAAAACAGATGTCAGAACAAAGGAACAAAACATACATACAGCAGGAACGCTCCCATTTCTGCTCCAGACCTAAGGCCTGAAGTCTATTCTGCCATAATCCTCCTCCTCCCAAGTCAAAATGCCCAAAGTGTCTGCTGTTTTAGTCTGAATCTGGCTGTCTCTCTGGAACGGAGAATGAACCCACAACGTGTTCAGTAAGAATTCACTGAACACCTTCAATGTGCCCAGTCACTCCCTTCAACAACTTCAAACGTCTTATCAGGTGGGAATGATCTTTGAACCAAAGCCTCAACTTCTCCAGCTGCCTCGCAGCCTAGGGAGGATGCTACCCTTAGCATCGAAGGCCCACCCCAATTCCGTGCCTAAGTCCTCCCAGCCAGATGGGGACAGAAACCCAAGAGCCAGGAGGCTTGAGCCACCTTTCCTTTGATCCGCCTCCCGTGGCACAGAGGAAAGGACAAGGGGTTTTGGAGTCAGAGAAACCTGTGACTCAAGTTCCACCTTTAGCACTCCTAGCTGCCAGCCTGTGAGTAGTGACAAAATTCCTAGAACTTTGTAAGGACCAGAAGAGCTCATGCTTAGCAAAGACCAACGCACAGCCCAACACAGAGTGTGTGCAATAAATATTAGCTGCTTTATGCTCGTCTCCGCCCACATACAGCTGTCAACCCATAGACAAGTACTTGTTAGAAGCCAATTAAGCACCCAACACAATGGGAGTTCAAAGGATACAGATAATAAGCCAAGGTTGCTGCCTTGGGGGAGTTCCCAGGATGACGGAGAAGATGAACAGACCATTTAATAGAGAGAGAAATGGCTTCAATACAGAAACAGGGTCCTGTTATGATAGGGAGGCAATATGGTCCTTCCCAGGCTTAGACTCATCCTGCTGGGGATGCTCCTTACTGGTAAAATGACCCTGGGCCAAGTACTTAACCCCTCTAAGTCTTGGTTTCCTCATCTGGAAAATGAAGAAAATCACATCTATCTCATAGGGCTGTTGTCAGGATTAAATTAAATTTAATTTAACTTAAATATGCCCCTTATCAGTTGTGTAATCTCACACGTAAAATGTGGATAATTGATCTAACTCATAGGGATGTTCTGAGGGTTAAATTTGTTAGTACATGTAAAGCATTTAAAATAGGGTAATGTCAGGGCTTCCCTGGTGGCGCAGTGGTTGAGAGTCCGCCTGCCGATGCAGGGGACACGGGTTTGTGCCCCAGTCTGGGAAGATTCCACATGCCGCAGAGCGGCTGGGCCCGTGAGCCATGGCCGCTGAGCCTGCACGTCCGGAGCCTGTGCTCCGCAACGGGAGAGGCCACAACAGTGAGAGGTCCGCGTACCGCAAAAAAAAAAAAAAAAAAAAAAAAAAAAAAAGATAGGGTAATGTTGTTTTTCGCTGTTATTACCCTCAAGAACGTAAGTTCCCTGAGGGAAGGATTTGAGTCTGTTTTACGCATTGATGCATTCCCAATAGAACAGGACCTGGTACATACTGCATAAATATTAGTTAATTCAGTGCTACAGGAGAACCAAGCAGAGGGGCAGATTCCACCCCAGGAAGCCTCCCTGGAGGAGGCGATACAGAATGGTGAATAGGAGTTAGCCACCCTGAGAAGGAAGATGGGGAAGGGAATGCCTGCAGAGTAACTAGCACAGGGGGTACCAGGCGTGAAAGAGCATATGGTGTGAACAGGAAATGCCAGGCAATCTAGTATTTGCAGAATAAAAAGGACAGGAAGAGGCAGGAGATGAGGCGTTCGCTCCCAGACCTTCCAGTGATTGATCTTAGTGGAGCCAAATATACCCAGAAAACATACCCAAGAGAAATGTGAGTATTTGAAGAAGACAGCTCCCATCAGCCCGTCCCGAGGCCTCCAAGTCCCTGGGCCAGATCCAAGAGAGCCCCAGAAAGAGCAAATGCCCTGGGGAAGGTCCCTTCACATGGGACCCTAACCCATCTGTCTGCAAGATTTCCAGCTCACTTGGAGAAGCAGGCGACCATGCCTGTGAACTCTGACCCCATCCATCCCAGCAGGGCCTGGGGAAGCATTTACATCTTCAAAGGTCCTGGTAAATGTTAGCCAACAACCTCTCCCCACCCCCCAGTCCTCCCTCCTCCCCCTCTGGGCCACTAGGGGTCAGGGACCAGGGTCACACCTGGCCAGGCGCAGCCCAGGCCCAGATCAGTCTGGCATCTCATCCACAGACCATCCTGCTGACCCCTCCCCCATACCCCTCTCCCTTCCACACCCACACTTGGGCCCAGGGCTAGGGGAGGTGCAGGGCCCCGGAGAGAGGCCCCTATAAGGAAGGCCCAGGACATCTTCCAAGGGGCCTTCAGACAAATGAGGGCTTGGGCCAGCCACCCTGGAAGGAGCCCTGGGTTCTGCATTAGGGGAGGGGGCAGGATAGACCTGTAGACAGGGGTCAGCTCCAGGGACTGCCATCAAGCAGGTTTCAGCGACCTCTCCCTGACCCCCCGAGTCCCTCTGATCTGCTCGAGGCAGGGAGGCCTGTTAACTTTTACCAGACTCCTTTGACACGGAGCACTAATAAGAAGCCGGGAGGGAGGTTCACTCAAGTGTCAGAGGCTCAGCGCAGACTCCCACAGCCTCACCACCCCGCCTCCCCGGCCCTGCAGCAGCTCCCAGGCCCAGAGCAGCAGAGGGGCACCAAGGCCCGGGGGGGAGGGCAGGGGGAGGGCGGCTTCCACACTGGCCCTTCACATGCCCCTGCATCGTGACACGATGGCCTCAGCTCACAGCCTGGACTGACCATCTGACAGATGATCGTCTAAAAGTTTCCCCAAAGAGTCAGGGCCTTGCCACACGGAGCGACGACTGGAACCCGGGCCTCGGGAGCTCTGTTGAGCTGGACCACTTTGGGGATGGCTGCCCAGCCGGTGCTGACCAAATGGACCAGTAGTGAAGGAGGGCGGTACCCCCAGGCCGAGCCTCCCTGCCTTTCCCCCCTCACCTGTGCTCCAGGCCAAGGTCCCCTGCAGCTCCCACCCAGAGGGAAAGGACACTAAGTAAGGGGCAGAGGCTGGATGGTCTCCTCGGCTCCACAGGAATGAGCTGTCTGGCTTGGGAACCACTTAGCTTCCTGTGCCTCGGTTTCCCCACTTGTAAAACAGAGCGGGGAGGAGGTCTCTAAGATAACCTCCCCTTTCTGCATCCTCTGATTCCAAGTTTTCCATCCGCCTCCAGTTTCTTCCCTCCTCCCCCGCCCCTCCGGCCCTGTCACCAATCCTCCTCCAAAGCCCTGCTAGATTCTTCTGGTTTTACCCCAGACTTTATAGCCAGAGGGATGCATCTAGCCTAAGCCTTTTACTTAAAAAATGAGATGGCTGGAATGCAGACAGATGATAATTCATCTGAGTGACCTGCAGTAAGACCCCTAGAGGCACAGCCAGGCCTGGAATTTAGGTCTCCCTGGACCTTGTCCTTTATGCTGGGCCAGCTGAAGGCTCCAAATCCCCCGGGGAACACCACCTCCTCAGAGGAGACAGGCCAGAGTCTTTACCGGGTATTCGAGACCACCTGCCCACAGCCTGCCCACCGGCCGGTCCTCTTAACTGCCCCCTGATGACCCCCCTGCTCTTCAGTCAACTTATCCTCTTCCCAGCAAATCCCAGGATCTGGCCTGGCCCGGCCTCTGCTCCTGAAGGCCCCATCCTACAACCCACCAAGTCCACCCTCTCCCCAGAGCTTCCTGCCCACAGGGCCCTGCCCTCCCTCCCTGACCTCCCACAGGCCACGTGTCTGAGGCACACCTGCTCACATAGCTCCTCATCCTGCTCTTGAAGGCATCACCAGCCCCCTGCCGTGGACAGTGGACCACTCTGTCTGGGAGCCACCCGTGGATCCTGGCAGCCTGGGGTTGCATCCTGGCCCACCTCTCACTGGCCACATGGGCAAGTTACTTCACTTCCTGTGCCTCAGTCTCTTCATATGAAAAGTGGGTGTAACAGGAGCTCTGACCTCAGCCAGCCATGGTTAGGATGCCCTCTAACACATGCACATACTTAAAACCATGCCTGCATACATACACAGACAGACCTCGGGGATTCTGCGGGTTCCATTCCAGTGCAATAAAGCAAATATCCCAATAAAGTGAGTCACAGATTTTTGGTTTCCCAGTGTATATAAAAGTCGTGATTACACTATACTGTAGTCTGTTAAGTGTCAATAGTATTATATCTAAGAAAACAATGCACATCCCTTAATTTTAAAATACTTGATTCGTAAAAAATGCTACCCATCCTCTGAGCCTTTAGTGAGTCACAGTGGCAACATCAAAGATCACTCAAACATAATAATGATGAAAAAGTTTGAAATATCGCGAGAATGACCAAAATGTGACACCAAGACACAAAGTGAGGCAATGCCATTGGAAAAATGGCACCAGTAGACTCGCTTGATGCAGGGTTGCCACAAACCTTCAAATTGTAAAAAAACACAGTATCTGCAAAGCACAATAAAATGAAGTGCAACCAAATGAGGTCGGCCTCTGTATATATATTTACTATGTATAATTACGTAATATATATTATGTTTCGTGTATATATTTTTCCCAGCTGTAAGTTTTTCTGAATGCAAGTATAATACTGGGTTTCTCGGTAACTTCTAGAACTGTGGCGATGTGGGTCAAGGAGGCTTTCGGAAATGGATGGGTAGGTATGGAAATGGATGGCTGGTCTTGCAGGTGACTCAACATCAGGATGAGCTCCCTTGTTCTTGGAATGCCCTTTATCGGCACAGCTCCAGAACCCAGGAACAGACATTTTCTCCCCCAAACCATGAAGATTCCCCTTAAAATTCTAAATGCCACTTCCTATCTCCTGCCACCAACAGAGTTCCTTAAATTCTCTTGGTTCATCCACTCTGCTTCCTGCTCACCTCTACAGACAAAGGGCTTGAGGGTGATTGATGGTGACAGTGACCTGCCACTGACCCTTCCAACTTGCTGCCGCCCATGAGGCCCTCTGCAGCCTGCATGGCTTTTGAAATGCAGACCTGACAGGGCTGCTGGTTTTCTTCCCCTTGTGAAGTGGAATCTTTGAAGTGGACGCCACTGGGTTCTGTCCAAACGCCTGGGCCCCCAAATCACCATCTCCAACAGCCTGCCCTGTAGACTGCCTTTGCAGGTTCAGGGCGAGCAGCTAGACAGACCTGGGTTCACATTTCCGACTCTGCCACTTTCATGCTTTTTGTTCTCCCAGGCTCCGAATCTCAGATCCCTTATTGTGAAGACAGAAGATAAGGCATGGCCCAGGGAGCTGGTGGAAGGACAGCTTGAGATAACATATAAGGCTTTTGGCCCAAGGCTGGCCTGTTGTAATTACTCAGTAAGTGATGACCATGGAGAGGAGGAGAATGATATGAATGTGAAAGTAGAGGACTGGACACGAGGACAGACGTGACTCTGTTCTTTCCTCCTTCTTCTTCTTACAATATAACCAACCTCCTCGGTCTCCATCCCTGGAATGGTCACACACACACACACACACACACACACACACACACACACACACAGGCCACATTCTATCCATGGCATTTTTTTTTTTTTTTTTTTGCGGTACGCGGGCCTCTCACTGTTGTGGCCTCTCCCGTTGAGGAGCACAGGCCCCGGACGCGCAGGCTCAGCGGCCATGGCTCACGGGCCCAGCTGCTCCGCGGCATGTGGGATCTTCCCGGACCGGGGCACGAACCCCTGTCCCTGCATCAGCAGGCGGACTCTCAACCACTGCGCCACCAGGGAAGCCCTATCCATGGCTTTTTCCTTAAACTTCTCCCTGCCCAGAACTTCTTGGGCTGCTCTCTGGGACAACCTAACCCCATGGACCTGTCTCCTTGCTCCTTCCCTTGGTCATCCAGGGATTTGCTGGCTGAGCTCACGTCTTCCACAGCCGAGTCACCCGAGACTTGCTGTCCTCACAAAAGAATCTGTTTCCATGAAACCACTGAGCATTTCCCATATCACCATTTTCAAACCATTTATTTATTCATTGTCTTGAGTTTATTTGCCGAGTCCTCAAAAAATATTTGGCAGGAGTGACCTCCTGTTACTGAACTTGGGCGCCCGGCCGAAAGGTATCAGACAGTCTGGACTTTGAGAGGAGGCTGCGGCTGGCTCGACCACCACTTTGCAGCAACCAGAAGACCAAACGAAGCCTCAGCTGGACCCTTGCCCTGCGATTTTACACAGATTTCAGCGCGAGGGGATCCATGAATAGCAGTTATTGGAGAGATGAAGCTGACGAAAGCCACAGGGCCAGTGATGGCCCTGGGAGCACGAGAAAGAGGATCAGAAGTGCACCAGGGTCATAGGTGCAAACTATTACATTTAGAATGGATAAACAACAAGGTCCTACTTTATAGCACAGGGAACTATACTCAATATCCTGTGATAAACCCTAATGGAAAAGGATATGAAAAAAGAATGTCTCTATGTGTATAACTGAGTCACTTTGCTGTACAGCAGAGATAGGCATAAGATTGTAAGTCAATTATACTTCAGTAAAATAAATAAATAAATAAATAAATAAATAAATAAATAAATAAATAAAATAGTTTTTTTTAAAAAGTAGAAGGAATGATGGAAATTTTTTTAAAAAATAAAAAAAAAGAAATGCACCAGGATCAGAAATGCACCATCATCACAGCTCCCTTGAGGCTACTCATGGGTGTAAAACTTGAAGCGGAAAAGTAGAATAGGTGCTTGCATTTGACAGGGAAGGAGGTTTGGCTTACCTCAAAGTCCAGCTCCACAAGCCTGAAGACTCGCTCTCTCTCTCTCTCTCTCAGATCCTCATTCACGGGGCCTTAATGATATCCAAAAGCAGACTTCCTATGCTTTTTAAAATTTTTTTATTGAAGTGTAGTTGATTTACAATGTTGTGTTAGTTTCAGGTGTACAGCAAAGCGATTCAGTTATAAATATACATATATATATATATCTTCTTTTTCAGATTCTTTTCCATTGTAGGTTATTACAAGATATTGAATATAGTTCCCTGTGCTATACAGTAGGACCTTGTTGTTTATCTATTTTATATATCGTGGTTTGTATCTGCTAATCCCAAACTCCTAATTTATCCCTTCCCTCCCCTTTCCCCTTTTGTAACCACAAGTTTCTTTTCTATGTCTGTGAGTCTGTTTCTGTTTCATAAATAAGTTCATTTGCATCGTTTTTTTTTTAGATTTCACATATAAGTGATATCATATGATATTTGTCTTTCTATGTCTGATTTATTTCACTTCGTATGATCATCTCTAGGTCCATCCATGTTGCTGCAAATGGCATTATTTCACTCTTTCTTACGGCTGAGTAATATCCTATACTCTTCATTGTAAGGGAAGGCACTGGGGCAGATGAGAACCCAGGAGAAAAGAAAACTGTAAGTCTGGAATACGATCACCCTGTTTAAAGAATGTCAGTAAACACCTCTGAAAAAGAGCCTTCCCTGGAAAGGCAGTGGGGAAGGAAGAGATTTTTCCAGGCCCCAATTCCAGGGAGCTCCTTGGACAAAGAGATATCCCTGAAGGACATCCATGTGAATGGTCTCCAACCTCTGTTCTTATACCCCCAGGGTGTTCAGAGCAGTGGGCAGTGGGGACCCGAGTGGGGAGGGGTGTGCCTTGGGGGTGAAGAGTTTTAACAACTGAAACGTAGAGACAGACGAGCCTCAGAAGGACTCATCTATGCCCCCTTGAACGAAATGAACGGAGAGAAGAAGAAAGAAAGGAGGTTGGGGGAGCTTACCAAGTGGAATGAGTCGCTGAGTTAAATTACAGGGGCCTGGGAGGGATGATTAACTACCCTCATGGTTTTCTGCTTCACAGCCATATTTCAGCCCAAACCTGGGGCTTCTCGGTTACACAGCCCAGCGCAGGCCGACCATTTTTTCCATTGACTGAAAACACATTCTGACTGAAAACAAACTTTGGATCCCCGAGGCTTGGCAGCCCTGGGTCCTTCTCCATATTTAATCAACGGGAAGCTAAACACTTTCAGTCTGTGATGGCTCATTTGGACGGGGTCTCGGGGCTTTTGCTTGGTGCCAGATATAATAACTCTCTGCTCTCTTTTCTAAGGCCTATTTTATAATTTTGCTGTTTTTCAATGTCAAGCCCATCTTTTGAAGAATTTTTATTGGATTTCCTGCTAGACTTCAACGAGGATTTTTCTTGCTTTGGCAGAAATATCAAGCAGAACAGGGGAAAAACTCAATCATCATCTTGGAAAGTCATGATGGTGTGTTGAGAGGGGTTGTGGGGGAAGGCCTTTGTCTGTTTGCACACAAACAGGTTTCTCGAAGGTTGGAGCCCCGGTTGCCAGCTTTGGGGGTGGAGGGGCCTCTGACTTCTGATTCGTGGGGTGGAAGTTGACAGGCAAGGTGGATGGATGTGGGAAGAGAGGGGAAGTTGGGACAGGGGAAGGGGAAGAGAGGCATGAGCGCATCAGACAGGCTAAGAGGGGCGTGGGTGGGTTTCCAACTGATGTCCGTGGTGAGGCCTGGTCCCACCATACACACCCGTTCACGAGGGCTGCCGGGATGCTGAGGAATGGGACACAGCGCCCACTCGGGGCAGCAGGCAGACTCTTGACCAACAGCGCGACTCCTCGGAACTGCTAAAACCCCAAGAATGAGAAGGAAGGCTCCATCCAGAGGGTCCTGTTCTACCAGCCTCGGCCGTGAGCTCTGTACCAGCTCCAGGCAAGGTTCAGATCTTTAGTTTTTCTTCCTACTGATGACTCCCCAGAGGAAGCAGCTTGCCAGTGAGTGACAGCTTTTGTTTGCTCATATTTTCCTCTCTTCCCAGAGTCAACTTTCAGAATATACCAGGATGCTCCCTCTTACTCCTGGACTTTCTTTTAACTTCTTTTTTTTTTTTTTTTGGCAGGGGTGGGAAAGGGGGAGTCTCTAGAGAGTATTAACCAGAGAACAGAAGTGGTTCTTTGTCCCAGAATGAAAGCGGGAGAGAGAGAGCACTTTGCTTCTCTCCCTTTTAGGTTGTGTTTTTTCTGTTTGAGTTTTTGACTTTTTATGATGACATGTTAAGTAAACTGAACATCACGCCTCCTCGGCCACTTCACATCTACCGCTCCTGGCTTCACAATTTACAGAATGTTTTCACATGTCTCATCTTTTTATTCCCACCACAGGGCAGTGGCCACCGTAGGAGTGAGCAACCCAGGCCCACACGAGCCACGTGATTTGCCCCGTCTTATGGGTGGTAAGTAGCCAAACCAAGCTGAGCCCTTTTATCTTCTCTGCTACAAAGTGTGTATGCTGCAGGGAGTGGGGAGGTGTGGGGCTGGCCCCCTTGAAAATGACATCTCCCTGTGCTGGGCAGAGTCCTCAGTGTAAATTTCCTGCAACGGAGGACATTGAGTGTTAAGACGTCACAGCAGTTTTTACCATATCCACAAACTATGGAACAATTTCTCTTCGGGCCAGGCTACAAGACCAGGCTTCCAGGGCATCTGAGCCATGCCTCATTCCTTCCATTGCCAGTAGGAAAAAGGACACAGAAGAACTTAGGGAGGGCTTCCCTGGTGGCGTAGTGGTTGGGAGTCCGCCTGCCGATGCAGGGGACACGGGTTCATGCCCCGGTCCGGGAAGATCCCACATGCCGCGGAGCGGCTGGGCCCGTGAGCCATGGCCGCTGAGCCTGCGCGTCCGGAGCCTGTGCTCCGCAACGGGAGAGGCCACAACAGTGAGAGGCCCGCCTACCGCAAAAAAAATAAAAGAACTTAGGGAATACCCACTCCCGGCCCAGCACTGGGCTCGACAGTGGAGGCAGTCAGTGCAAGAAAAAAAGACTGTCCTTGTGTTTGAGGAGTTTACAGTCCAGATGAGAAGATAATTATAAACAGAATTTTATAACTGCCAAAGACCTTAGAGATCATCCATCTAAACCCCTCAATTTCCAGTAAGGAGGTGGGACAGTTCAGAGAAACGGTGAATCAACATGGGTAAGAATAAAATAGTATTTTTTTGAAAATTTCTTAAAAGCAAACTGTATTTCCCAGGCAATAGCTGTTTTTTTAAATTGATTTTTATTGGAGCATAGTTGATTTACAATGTTGTGTTCGTTTCAGGTGAACAGTTAAGCGAATCAGTTACACATATACATACATCCACTCTTTTTTAGATTCTTTTCCCATATAGGTCATTACAGAGTATCGAGTAGCATTCCCTGTGCTCTACAGCACGTCTTTGTTGTTTATTTTATTTATAGTAATGTGTTTATGTCGATCCTCCCTCCACCTTTCCCCCTTGGTAACCATAAGTTTGTTTTCTACATCTGTGACTCTGTTTCTGTTTTGTAAATAGGTTCATTTGGGCCATTTTTTAAGATTCCACCTATAAGTGATATCATATGATAGTTTCTTTCTCTGTCTGAATTAATTCATTCAATATGACTCTCTAGGTCCATCCATGTCACTGCAAATGGCATTATTTCATTCTTTTTTATGGCTGAGTAATATTCTACTGTGTGTGTATATTCATAAATATATATGTATGTATATACACACACACCACATCTTCTTTATCCATTCCTCCGTTGATGGACATTTGGGCTGCTTATTTAATTTCATGCTGCAGAGTGCAGTGGCCACTGCATGCTGGTCAGAGAAAGTAAAGGGGTCGGAGACATGCACTAGGAGAAAATAAAACTTGATCTCGACCTGAAAGCATGTGTAGAACAGATGGATGGACGGGAAGAGAAGGGCCACAGAAACCGAAGAGAAAAGGTAAACTTGAGCCTGGTGTGTTCCCGAGACCATGAGGGGCAAGAGGTTAGACATGGGGAGAAGGGAGGGAATCAAGGCTGAACACTGGCTGAAGCCACGGAGGATCTCAAGCAGTCGGGGAGAAAGTGCACACATAGCCGGGGGAGTCACATGAAGGTCAGGGCTTCGACCCCAGCTGACCAGTAATTTTCTAAACTTTATACCCACACCTAATGACCCATCTAAATGTATCCACAGATGGCTGTGATCCCAACTGGTGCTCAACTTTGAGTCTGGACAGACTCACACTGCTGCAGGGTCCGCTTGCCCCTCAGCCTGTCCTGCCGGGAGGGTGGGGACATCAGCCCTCCTCGTTCCCGCAGCCACCCCTTCAGTGCAAGTTCCCAGCCCCCAACTCCTCTGCTAGGTCCCAGGCCAGGGCTGGTCCGCGAGGCTAAAAAGGCAAAGAATAAAGAGGCAACGAAGAGGAAGCCCATCTCGGGACAGAAAGAACTCCTAGCTGAGGATGGGAAACTAGAGAGAAAAGCTCTCTCCCCAAGACGTCAGAGAAACGCCAAGAAAACCTGGAACAGAATTCTCTCCACAGGGAGGGGGTGGGGGGTGGGGGGCGGGAGGCTGAGGGCATGAAAGCTGGAAAGGGGCCGCCCCTGTGACCTGAGCATCTCCACCCACTTTTGTTCCTTTTTTTTTTTTTTTTTTTTTTTTGCTGTACGCGGGCCTCTCACTGCTGTGGCCTCTCCCGTTGCAGAGCACAGGCTCCGGACGCGCAGGCTCAGCGGCCATGGCTCACGGGCCCAGCCGCTCCGCGGCATGTGGGATCCTCCCGGACCGGGGCACGAACCCATGTCCCCTGCATCGGCAGGCGGACTCCCAACCACTGCGCCACCAGGGAAGCCCCCTTTGTTCCTTTTTATGCCTCACTTTACCCATTTGAGCCTAAAAACAAGAATGCCAGCCTTCTTCCTTCTTAACAGAGACTGAGATGAGGACAAGGCAAAAGGCGAAGACCCAAAACGCTTGTGCGCATGGTTGCCGTTGCAGCTAATACTAATAATGACACAACAACATCATTGTCACTCTGCCTCCAAACACAGAGCCTGTCTGCCCTCGTGAACAAGCCCTTTGTGCCTCCCGTAGCCCCCATGAGAAGGGGAGCACTTCCTTCTGGGGATCCCCTCAGCACCCCACCTTCCATCTTCCTCTCCTAAAGAAGCGTCCCCACTACCCTGAACTCAAGGCTCCGTGTTCCTAAAGCCCCAGAACAACTCCTCTGACTGTCTTTCCTCCGGGGAGAAGCATCAGCCCCATTTACCCTCATTTCCCACTCAAGGACACCAGGAGTGAAACTTGCCCACCTAGCCCGGTGACAACCTCTCCCGGGGAGACCCTCCTCCACCCATTCATCAGTTCCGATCCATCCTGGGAAATTCAGACTCCACAGTCAAGTCCTTGCCCTTTGATTGTGAATACAGTAAGTCCCCTACATCTGAAGGAGTTCAGTTCCAAGAGCGCGTCCGTTAAGTCCAACAAAGTTAGCCTAGGTACCCACCTGACACAATAGGCTATATACCACTGCTTTGACACTTGCTTCTGGACATCCTGGGCTTGAAATAAAGGTACTGTACTCCTGTACTCTATACAGCACTGTATAGTAAAATACACAAAAGCACAACCATTTATAGAGGATGCACGCACGTGACACTGTACGCCAGACAGGTGAACTAACACGTGATTGGACATGCGACTGCACATTTGCATCTTTGAAAGTTCGCAACTTGAAGGTTCGTACGTCAGGGACTTGCTGTAACTGCCCAGGTCGGGCCGTTCCCAAACCCCATCCCCACAGCCCTGAGACGTACACGCCACGCCCCAGGGATGTGCCACTCCACTAGGTAGGGCTCTTGCCAGGTCTGAGAGGTGAGTGCCCGGGACCCTCACCTCTCCAGCCCTGTCCCACGCTGGCCTGCGCTTCCATGCCCCTTGAGGTTGCCCCTGAGTCTCCCAGAGCTGCCCCCTTGCCTCTTGAGTTCACAGTCTTCCTTTCTTCCTTCCCCTGGCCCCCATCTTCACCTCCCTCCTTTGCTGTTTGAGATTAAGGAGCATGCCATGGTCGTCCGTAAATTACACAGCAAGAGTAGACGACAAAAACAAAATGTAATTCCGATTAAAGTCACCCTCCAGCTGAAGTGACGGTTTCTTAACTAAACAGCAATGTTGCCCATCCACCTTGCTGGCAACTGGGCCCCTTCTTAGTCGTCTTTCTTGGGGGTGACTTAGGACCCACCTAGGCCTTCGGAGAAGATTCTCCCATCATTTCCTCCCCATCTCTCTGGATCAAGCTGCTGGGCTTGGCACAGATGACAAATTCCCCAAGTAATCCCTCAAAGGATTGGAGAAATGCTCCGAATGCTCCATTAAATTTATTTTCCATGCTTTAAGAGACCCAAAACTATGTCCAATAAATAAGTGTTCCCTGTGATTTACTGAAATGCTCCTCTGATTTAAAGTTATAGGGGAAAAAAATATGGAGCCCCTGGGAGCCCAGGACCAGCCGTGCAAGTGAGACCAGATGTGAGATTTCTGCCCGGGGAGGGGTGGGGGAGGAGGTGGGGGGAAAAACAGCCCGACTGATGGAGGTTTGAAAGTGACAATGTCTGAACCCCGGTTCTCGGCTTTAACATAAAAGGTCCCCAGTCGAGCATTCTTTCTTACAAAATTTATTGTGGTTGTAGTTAGAAGGGGAACCATCAAAAGAGTAATTCTGGCCCTTGTTTTGCAGAGCTCTTTTGATAAATATGATACTTAGAAATATGCCTCCCACTAGACAGAAAAGCCATATAGTTAAAATGAAGTAATCTGTCAGTAAACTCGCTAGAATCAAAGCCAAAATGAAACCTGTAACAGGAGAAGGGGAAAAAAACTCCACTTAGAAACGCTTGAGTCAAGCAGGGGAGAAGGTGGAGATTAAGAATTGTCCTTCATTCAGATATTTTTATCTACAGAGTTAAAAGCGGAGATTTATTTTTAAAGGGGGCTATTTATGTTCCAATCTTCACCAGATGGGCCTGTGTTTCTGCCTCTCTTGTGCAGGCCAGGCTCAGCAAAAACAGCTTCTCTTGTGAGCTGAAACTTACCCAAACAAAAGAGGAATAAAAACTTTGGGAAGCGAATGTAACCTTTGGAGCTGCTTGGTAAATATTGGATGTGTTTCCTGCAGAGGCCCAGGTGAGCCAAAACCAAGAAACAAACAGGAAGGAGCGGAAACAGCCAGTGTTCAGACTAAACCATATATGAATATATATTATACACATACTGCATGTGTGTGTGCGCACACACATGCGCTGATTCCCAAAGGGCCAGAAAGCTTAGGCTACGAAACATCCCAGTGGGGATACGACATCATCAACGGGTTGTCCCAATCCCAATCCTCTCCTCCATCTAATAAATCACCTGTTTGAAAAATGCCTTTTTCATGGTTAGGGATGAAAACTATAGGGGGTAATTCCCCTGGTGAAATTACCCCCAAAGTGTTTCTCACTCTTTCTTTCTCTGTACCTGGAACCAAAAGAAACTCAACCCCGTGCCCTCCAGGCTCTCAGGTGAGCTGCTTTGGAATCTCAGACTTCCCAAGCCTTCCAGAGCAACCAGGCCAGCACAGGAAAAAGCTCACCTCACTGCTCAGGGCGCTGAGCTGGTCAGCTTCCCCAGAGCCTCACCCCGGGAAAAGCCTCCTTTGTTGTGTCTGCTTCCCCATTCCTGTCCCCAGAACAATGCCTGATACAGCCATCCCAAGAGTATCAGAAGTCTCCATCACTTCCCTGCCATGACAGGAGGCAGGAAGACCTCCCTGCTGTCGGTCTTGCGTTCCACATCCACCCAAACTCTAGGACAAAAAGATTAAGACCCCGGGCTTCTCTGGTGGCGCAGTGGTTGGGGGTCCGCCTGCCGATGTGGGGTGCGCGGGTTCGTGCCCTGGTCCAGGGGGATCCCACGTGCCGCAGAGCGGCTGGGCCCGTGGGCCATGGCCGCTGGGCCTGCGTGTCCGGAGCCTATGCTCTGCAATGGGAAAGGCCACAGCAGTGAGAGGCCCGCGTACCGCAAAAAAAAAAAAAAAAAAAAGTTTAAGACCCAAGGTGTATATATATACACAGCCTCAGACAAATTACAGTATTCACATTCTCCCATTCCGTCCCTCCACGAGTGCTTGTACTACAGTGAAATGCGCCTAAAATGGACCTGGGGAAGGAGAGGAGAGAGCAGAAGCGTCTGGAAGGGATCTTAGACATCTGAGGAATTCACATCACACCCTGGCTCTGCCATCAGCATCTGTGCGACCTGAGCCCTGTGGCTTCTCCTCCCAGAAACCTGTCCCTTTACCTCCTTGGTGAAGGGTTGAAGCACACGACCTGCCATCCTCGGACTTCCAGGGGCAGCTCCTTTCTCGTGGCCCCAAAGGCGCCCTTCCTCCACGGCACCCGTGCCGGTCCAGGCAGAGCTGGAGGGTGTGGGCTATGAGAAACACCTGTGTTTACACTGTACAATCTGCAGTTTACCGTCATAAAATCATTTAATACAGTTATAATTTTTTTGGCAAAGAGTTGTGTTTATGGTGAAGCAAGACAGAGAGGGAATGATTGACTACAACTGATTAAAACGATAAATCAAAAACAAAGGCGGGAGGACGCAGGGAGCCCAAAGCCACAGGCAAATCCAATTTAAGTCTCCGGTTCTGGGCCTTTGTGGGAACAATTCTGTCTGATGAGGAGCCAGCCCTGGAGGTATGGGCCCGGGGCTCGGGGTGGGCAGGATGGAGGCGCAGACTCAACAGGGTAGAAAAAGAAGGAAATGGTTTTACGAGAAGTAGTTTTACAAGAACTGGTTTCCTTGGGCCTCCATCTTCAAAAAGGACTTGGAGGTAGGACCTGGGAATAAAGGGCTGTGTGTGCATGTGCATGTGCGTCTGTGTGTGTGTGGGGGGGGTGCATGTGTGTGTCTGTGTGTGTCTAGGTAGAATAATCTCAGCCAGAACTAGAAGGATTTTCCAGAATCAGAACCATCCCTCAAAGACAGTACCTGAAACCCCACCACCAGCAAGGATGGCATGAGACTGCAAACGCTCTGACCTTGCAAACATGACATCCTTCGGCAACTGAGGGCCCACTGCATGCTGGGCACCGTGCCAGGGCAGAAAAGGGACAAAGGATTGTTCATTCAACACACGCTGACCGAGTGTCTACTCTGGTCCAACTGCTGCCCTAGGCTCCGGGGAACACAGAGTAGGAAAGAATCCTGACCCCATGGAGCTTCTGTTCTCGTGACACGGACACACACCACGTTCGGAAGACCCATGGGCACCCAGTTCTTTATGCTCCAGTGTGATAAACGCTGTAATCCAAGTATGTTCAAGGGGTCAGGCACACTGAGGATGTTACTTCTGAGCTGGATAGTGAAGAACGAGAAAAGTCATCCTCTCCCGGCTGGAAGATAACGGTGCTCCGGAGGGGTCACTGCACCGGCAAAGGCAGAGAGCTCTGGAAGGGCCTGCTGAAGATGGGAGAGAATTTCAAGGTCTAGGAAGGGATGGGTATTGAGCCGATGGTCTGGTTGTCAGCTAGGAACTTAGTCACTTAACGGCGCTCTGAGAGCAAGTCTTCAAAGAATAATCAGGGGTCAGAGCCAGGAAGGGGAAAGAGTCACAAAACTGGGAGGCTGTGGAGGAGTGCGTTAGATGGAGTCAAGACTAACGTCACTTGGGGGCTTCCCTGGTGGCGCAGTGGTTAAGAATCCACCTGCCAATGAGGGGACACGGGTTCGAGCCCTGGTCCAGGAAGATCCCACATGCCACGGAGCAACTAAGCCTGTGTACCACAACTACTGAGCCTGTGCTCTAGAGCCCATGAGCCACAACTACGGAGCCCGTGTGCCACAACTGCTGAAGCCCACGTGCCTAGAGCCCGTGCTCCGCAACAAGAGAAGCCACCGCAGTGAGAAGCCCGCGCACCACAACGAATAGAGTAGCCCCTGCTCGCCGCAACTAGAGAGAGCCTGCATGCAGCAATGAAGACACAATGCAGCCAAAATTAAATAAATAAAATAAATTAATTTAAAAAAAAAAGACTAACCTCACTTATCTCCCAGCTTTGCTTAGGGTGGTGTGGCAGAGATGACTACTGACCCCCTAGGCTCCTGCCCCCCTTGACACAGTGTGGCGTTGTTTCTGGGGATCTGCTGCCCCGTCTACAATTTTCAACTCCATGCCCACTCCCCACCCTGTGCAACTACATCAGTTCATGGGACTCTCCTCACCAACGAACGTGAGCCAAAGGGCTGTGTCAGGTTCAGGCCCAGGTGGTTAAGTCTCCCGTGCGCTCCCTGGATGAAGACCCGTCCACAGAGACCATGGCTGCCAGGTGGTGACAATGGTGCCAACCACCCTCAAGGGCTCAGAGGAACCAACCAACCAACCAACCAACCAACCAACCAACCAACCAGAAACAGCCTCATCGGGTTTTTCATAAGTGATGAAAGCACTGTTTTTGTATTAAGCCACCAAGGTGTTGGCGTTGTTTGTTATAGCAGCTAGTCCAGCCTGATACAGGTAGCCCGGTTCCAGGTGGAGACTCAGTATTTAGACATCCTTACCGTCAGCCAGGTTCCCCAGGAAACAGTCTGAGACAGAGCCCTGTGTACAAAGCCAACGGATTTATTTCCACTGTCTGTAGTATGTGTGTCTTACCAAGGCCTCCATATACCTGCCATTGCTTGTTAATTCCCAGTAAGATGATCAAAATGGCATTAATAGAGTGTACCACTCTGTCATTCTGTGGAATGTCTAGATGGCCTAGGTCCCTTCAGGCTTTGTTAGGACAGAGGGCAGAAGAGTTAATGTAGCCCTAGGCCAAGACATAAATGTATACTGTTGTCCATCTCATATGAACGTGAAGTGCTTTGATCTCCCTGATAGGTATGGAAAAAATGCATTCACCAGATCAGTGGCCTGTACCTGAGGCCATACTAATCCGTCTAGCACAGATACTACAACTGACAAAACAATTGCAATCAGGGCTCCCGCTTGGCTGAGTTTGTGCTAGTTCACCGTCATCCCCCAAGATCATCTGGTTTTTGTAGAGTCTAAATTAGTGGGTTAAATGAGAATACGATCCGGGCAATCATCTGGGCGTCCTTTAGTTCTTTAAGAACAGCACTGATTTATGACATTTCCTCCTTTCAGGATGCAATATTGGTTTTTATGTACTATTTTGGCCAGGAGGTGGGGGAAGATTCAGAAGCCACTCTTATTCCAATATCTCTGACCCCACATGCTAAGGAGCCAATGTGGTCCTGCCAACTACGAAGTCTATTCCAGTTATACATTCAGGGATCAGGGAAGTGACCACTGGGTGGATCAGAGGACCCAATGGACACACTGTGAGTCAGACTTAGCCAGAGTGACCATACTGATGCTTCCGTTTCCTGGGAGTCAACACAGATCCTGTGTCCAAAAGTCCTTGATCAGTCTGTATATTCCCTCTTCCCCAGGGAACGGTTACCCAAGTAAATGGCCACTTGTACATTCAGGGAAGGACAAAAGAAATCATTATATATTGGTTGTGGCATTACAGGGTCCTCTCCTCTGGAGACCTGATCTCTCCCTTAGTTGATAGGTCCCAGGTCTAAACGCTGGCTTAGGTCCAGACACTAGGCAAGGAATCACACCTGTTTACTGGGGGTAGCCACCCTCAGCTTCCTGGGCATCAGTTTCTCTTGGTTGTATAGCGTGAGTGATTCCCATGTTAGCTGCCCATCTGCTTGCTCCGAGGGATGATATTCTATTAACTAGGTTCATGGTTCTCTGCAGGTCAGGCCCCCCAACCACCACTCTGTCTCTGCTCCCCCGATAACTGTGCCTACCTTGCTTCTGGCGACCGTAACACCAGCTGGCCCCTCTTATCTGGCGACCCTATCATCCCCATTGCTATAAAGGAGTGAAATTCTGTCCCAGAATCTCCGATGGTCAGCCCTAGCCTACAGAGGACAGCCACCGCTGAATTTCTCAACAACACTGGTGAAGGAAATCGTTTTCATTCCTTTCATAAATGGGGGTTGGCTAAGTGTCCATTGACAGAGGAATGGATAAAGAAGATGTGGTACATATATACAATGGAATACTACTCAGCCATGAAAAAGAATGAAATCATGCCATTTGCAGCAACATGGATGGACTTAGAGATTTTCATACTAAGTAAAGTCAGACAGAGAAAGACAAATATCACATGATATTGCTTATATGTGGAATATAACCCCAGAGGGGTCAGAGGAATCTGGGGATTCAATGTTTTAGTGTACCAACCATCCCAAGTCTCAGGACCCTGATTTTGGAAGAGAGCCTGCCTGGGGTAGAGGATGCAGCCTTTCTCTGGAGCTCTGCTGTCTTTAGTCCTAGGCCTAATCCTCACTTTCCCCCTCTAGCTTCAGGTGATAAGATTCTCTTTTTATGGAGGTCCTTGGAGTGAACTTGGTGATTAATTATCCCCAGCCTTCATTGTCTCTCTCCAATGCATCAGTAGCTCCCAGGAACAGCTATGTTCCCTTAGTCCTTATAATCACTACTGCCCCCAACCTCTCAAACACGTGAGACATTATACCTGCCAGGACATTTCCTTCCATCCATGTCCAATCTCATCTCCCTGCCAGTGAAGGTCTGACGATGGAGCTGCTACCACAGGCCAGGTTCCATGAAAACATCACCTACCACCAGACACAGGGCCTCATAGCCAGTTGGCTGGTGGATGATCCAGCTCCCAGGCCCCATTTTTTTTAAAAAAACATCTTTATTGGAGTATAATTGCTTTACAATGTTGTGTTAATTTCTGCTGTATAACAAAGTGAATCAGTTATACATATACATATATCCCCATATCCCCTCCCTCTTGAGTCTCCCTCCCACCCCTCTAGGTGACCACAAAGCACCCAGCTGATCTCCCTGTGCTATGCGGCTGCTTCCCACTACCTATCTATTTTACATTTGGTAGTGTATATATGCCCATGCCACTCTCTCACTTCGTCCCAGTTTACCCTTCCCCCTCCCCGTGTCCTCAAGTCCATTCTCTACCTCTGCATCTTTATTCCTGTCCTGCCCCTAGGGTTCTTCAGAACCTTTTTTTTTTTTTTTTTTTTTTTTTAGATTCCATATACATGTGTTAGTATACAATATTTGTTTTTCTCTTTCTGGCTTACTGCACTCTGTATGACAGACTCTAGGTCCATCCACCTCACTACAAATAACTCAATTTCGTTTCTTTTTATGGCTGGGTAATATTCCATTGTATATATGTGCCACATCTTCTTTATCCATTCATCTGTTAATGGACACTTAGGTTGCTTCCATGTCCTGGCTATTGTAAATAGAGCTGCAATGAACATTGTGGTACATGACTCTTTTTTAATTATGGTTTTCTCAGGGTATATGCCCAGTAGTGAGATTGCTGGGTCATATGGTAGTTCTATTTTTAGTTTTTTAAGAAACCTCCATACTATTCTCCATAGTGGCTGTATCAATTTACATTCCCACCAACAGTGCAGGAGGGTTCCCTTTTCTCCACACCCTCTCCAGCATTTATTGTTTGTAGATTTTTTTATGATGGCCATTCTGACCTGTGTGAAGTGATACCTCACTGTAGTTTTGATTTGTATTTCTCTAATGATTAGTGATGTTGAGCATCCTTTCATGTGTTTGTTGGCAATCTGTATATCTTCTTTGGAGAAACGTCTATTTAAGTCTTCTGCCCATTTTAGGGGTGGGTTGTTTGTTTTTTTGATATTGAGCTGCATGAGCTGCTTATAAATATTGAAGAAGCTGTCTTTTCTCCATTGTATATTCTTGCCTCCTTTATCAAAAATAAGGTGTCCATATGTGCGTGGGTTTATCTCTGGGCTTTCTATCCTGTTCCATTGATCTATATTTCTGTTTTTGTGCCAGTACCATACTGTCTTGATTACTGTAGCTTTGTAGTATAGTCTGAAGTCCGCCAGGCCCCATTTTAACACATGCTTCCTTGCTCCTCTTCTTCAACCAAGTGCTGTAGGTCCCCCTCCCCCAGAAACAGGCCTTGATATGGAGATCTGCCTGCAGGTGATTTATTGGGAAGTGTCCTTGAGAGTGTGTGAAGGAAGCAGGATGGGGCAGAGGCTGAAGTTCAGTGGCAATGAAGCTGTAGCAGAGACCTTAGCCAATCCCGTGGAGAGCTCTGTGGCTGGGCAGGCCTTCAGAGATGTCCCACATCGAGACAAGAGGACCAGATCTTTCCATACCACATTGCCCAGTCCTTGGACATGGGCTGCCCCTGGAGAGGGGACACAGCTCTGGTGAGGGAGCTCCCTTCAGTTGGGGGCAGTGCCCAGAGGGATACAAGCAAAGTGACATGAGCAGCAACACTTCCCACAGCTGGAGAAATCAGTGCCTTTGTCCCCAGGGGGGATCGGGGCAGCTCACATTTAACTACAACCCCACGCTCCCAAAATTAGGAAAGTTTATGAACCCTTTGTTTAAAACTCTTGGTCTCCACTCCCAAGCAACAGGGTTTGATGCTTGAGGAAGGAGAGGTGTGTTCAGACTATCTTGACTCATGCAGGCCATTGCCCTCATGGATACAGTGGTCTTAGGAAAGGAGGTGGGGGGATGGAAGGGTGTGTTTTGTTTTCATCTTTCCACTGCAAGCACAGCTGTTCATGGAAATGATGCTCTGTCACTGGTTCTCAAACTCAAATCATTGCCTAAACTAGAGGGGCCAAATATTTACCAAAACTTTGCAAAGTGTTCTTAGACTATGGTCATTGACCCAACAGCCCATCCAGACATGGAACAGGGCAAGAAAGGAGGAGAATTTCTGGAGGGAAGACTTGTTGAGTGAGCAAGCCACTTGCAGACACACACACACACACACACACACACACACACACACCACCCTTCACTCAAATTCAACCATAGAAAGTAGAGGAGGGCATCTCCTGGAAATAGTAAGAGAGGAAGTTGCATTTGTTGAGTATCTTTCATGTAACAGCACCATACCTGGCCCTTTAAATATGCTATTTCAGTTAAACCTCACAACTCTATAAGGAAGACATTACCTTCTGGAGGAAGAAAAAAAAACCAAGGCTCAGAGTGGTTAATGAGTCGTCCAAGGTAACACAGCTAGTAAGTGGAAGCGCCTACACTGAGTGAAGTTCTTTCTTAGTCTGAAGCCCATGCTCTGTCTTCAAGCAAAATTCCCCCAAGGATGCACACTCCACAGAAATGCTACTCCTGCCTGGGCTCCTGGAAGGCCACCCAGGGCCACCTGCGATGAACTGCTGTCTACAGCAGCTAAGATGCCTCTTTCAGTTTCGTTTTTGCTTTAAAAGCAAAGTTTATCATTTGTTACCCAATTATATTTGCAGTCCAAAAAGTCTGAGAGCTCCAGCAAAGCCCCAAATAGTCCCTACTGTAAAGTGTAACATCTAACGTTTTTCTCATATTACAGACTAGAACACTTAGGCACTTGGAACTTGAGGAATCCTAGAATGTTTTTCCAGATAAAAGAAGAGTTTGTTTCTTTAAGAAACATAACTTTTTATTATGATTTTGACAATTTCCACACATCCTTTCCTCCATCCTTAAACAAGGGTGATAAATTATAAGCATTAATTAATGTTTACTTTACAGTAATGACTCCCAGGGTTCTTGACCTGAATGATCCCAGGCTGTTGTGTTTTTGGAGTTCCTGTATCAGCTTTTTATGGGTTTTTTTTTTCTCCTGCCTGAATGCTGGTCACCTCTCCCTGCTGTTGGTGTGATCTGTCTATATCAGCCTTTACTTTGCTGTTTCTAAATATAATAGGCTTGGAAACAAATAACCAAGCCTCCTGGAGATGTGTGTTCAAGAAATCTATGAAACTTTAGTGCATTTATTCATTCAACAATCATTTATCAAGCACTTCTTATGGGCACTTATATGTTGGGAATATAGTAGGAAACAAAATAAGCAAAAATCCCTTCCTTTGGGAGCTTGACATTCTATTGGGACCAAAGAAAATGGTGGCATCTTTCAAAACATGCAAAGGCCATTTTTGCTCACTGCCTAGTCCCTTACTGTGTCCACATGGGTGGGAACTCACAGCCATGTTCCCCACAAAGGAGGTCTTACTGTCCAAGTACACAAGTTCCTCAGGGCTCTTAGGAGCACAAAGCTAAAGGAGAACTGTTAGTTCTAGAATTCCAACACATTGTGGATTAAACTTGCTTTTGTGGGCCGGTCTGGGCACCTCATCACCATCCGTACCTCTGTTTCTATAGGGAAATATATTCCAAGTCCAGGCAGCGGACTTCCTGATGAACTTTTGGAACAGAACTCACTTGTAGGTTTAGGACTGCCTGTACTTGTCTATAAATGCTCCAAATAACAAGGGCATATCTGACTGGAGGGTTAAAAATGAGCATATCTAGATGCCACCCAGCACCACCATTAAAGAGCGTGGATGTCTTGGGCAAGTCCCTGAATCTCTCTGAACTTTAGTTCAGTCTCTTATATATTGGGTTTCATGAAGATTTTATTAAATAGGGGTTCTGCTGCTAAAAGCAAAAGTCTGAAAAGCACTCTCTAAAAGAACCAATACATATTTCTCCAATGAATGAATAAATAAGTGGATGAGATGAATGAATGAGAAAATGTCACTTCCATTCCTAACACACCTGGAGTCGTGTCCAAAAGGAAGAACATTTCATCGAGAAGTGTTTTCTCTTTTTCCCCTTTCCATGGCGGCTTCTGACCCAAAGTCCAAACACTTGGGAAAGGAATAGAATGACTGTCCTCACTCCTGGGGATCCCAACTGAGAATCCGGGCCTTGGCAGGACCCCAATCACTTACAGAAGCCCATCGGGTCAATTATTAGGGCTGGGAATGGTTGGAAATCGCCAAGCTGCATGCACTTGTCTGGTGAAGAGGAAGAAATTGAGGTACTTGAGGAGAAAATCAAACCCAAGAACTAGCTTCACAAGTAACCATTCACCCCTTCCCCAGGGCAGGACCAGTTTCATTCCAGATGTGCCTTCTCCTGGCTGCCATGAAGGGAAGGACTGGTGCCAGGCAAGCCTTGCTGGGAGATAGCTGGCCTGTGTATTTCTAAGCCACGCTGCTGGATCTCAAGGTCACATTGACGTCTTGGGATGGTCTTTCTCTCACCTCCCTCTTCTTCATGCCCCCCACCCTTCACCCTACCCTCTGTTCTCCAAAGAAGGATGGCTTTGGGGAAAGGCAAACACCAGGTCTTCCTTCGTGTAGACAACACTAATGGGAAATTCAGAGAAGAAAGTCCAGGGGACCTGGGGAGCTGTCACCACATGCACGAGCAGGGAAGATTTATCTCAAGGACCAGGATGTGGACATACCCATGAATTATCCTTTTGTGCCAAGGTAAACTGGGTAGGGGAAATGTGTGTCACAGAGACAGAGCCTGGGCTTCGCTGCAATCCCTCTGGCACCTGGGGAAGCGGTCCTCCCTTCCATTCTCGTAACAGCAAAACTATCTGGAGCCAATGATTCTTCCAGGCTCTCCTGCGTAAGAATAACTAGCGTTCACTGAGTACTTTTTAAGGCCTGCATCTTACTTGCATTAACTCATGTAACCTTCCCAAACTCTAGGAGGTCAGCACTGTGACCCTCCCCACTTCAGAGCTGAGTAAACTGAGGGACAAAGAGGTTAACTTGCTCAAGGTCACAGAGCTAGGAAGTGGCTAAGCCAAAGCATGAACCTAAATGATCTGACTCCAGATCAGCCTCTTCCCCACTAAACCACATCAACGGTAACCACAGAAAGTGCACAGGAATCCTTGAAGTGATACAGCCCCTCTCTCCTTAGAGAAAGACACTGCCAAGCTCCCCCATGGGACCCTCGCCAGCATTCAAGGACAAAGATGACAGGGACCTTTATAAACAAGAAGAGTGCCCTGCTCATTGCACAAAAAGAACTTAATACCCTCTATAGGTTCTCAGCAGCCTTTGAGAAAGGACCATAAATAGAGGAACCCAAGTGTTCTGGATGCTTTTTGTTTTTAAACTTTTCAGGGATGACCACTGTAAAAATTCTGGTGTATTTCCCTCCACCTTTTCTATGCATCTATAAATATCTCACTAGATTCATATTCTGCCTGATTAATTTGACATTATCTCATGACCATTTTCCTTCTTTCTGGGAGGCAGTGAGGTGCAGTGGTTAAGCCCACAAGTTGGACCCTGGGAAAACATAAATTCAAATCTTGGCTCTGGCACTCTGCAACCTATCCATTCTCTGGACTTCAGCCCTTTGATTGGCATAATGGCATTTTAAAAACTTTTTTGAAAATTGATTAAATAAGGGGGGGAAAATCAAACGTTTACACTGCCTTTCCTGTATGAACTCTTTTTTGTGTGTGTGTGTGTGGTATGCGGGTCTCTCACTGCTGTGGCCTCTTCCGTTGCAGAGCACAGGCTCCGGACGTGCAGGCTCAGCGGCCATGGCTCACGGGCCCAGCCGCTCCGTGGCATGTGGGATCCTCGCGGACTGGGGCACGAACCCGTGTCCCCTGCATCGGCAGGCGGACTCTCAACCACTGCACCACAAGGGAAGCCCTCCTGTATGAACTCTTTATCAAGCCAACCACATAGTTGATGAGGAAAAGAATCCTTCTCAGAAGTATTCCAACAAATAGGTGCAGAAGGAATGATAAAATGTAAAAATCACCAACAGAGAACTTACCTGGCATCAGAGCCCTCTCACACTTCAGTCTCTTTGATGCCCTTTTCTACCTTTTCTGGAGAAAATTCTCTGCTCTTAAAGGGCTGACATGTTTGGGTTAGGTCCCCCTGGAAAATCTACCAATTCTGAGGTCATCTGATTAGTAACCTTAATTACATCTGCAAAACGCCTTTTGCCGCATCCCATAACATAGTCATGGGGGTAACCCCGGGGGGGAAGGCCATAGGGTGATTTTGGAATTCTGCCTACACCCCCTCCCACCAGATGTGTGATCTGCCCTTCCTATGTGATGTCCTAACTCTTTGCCTATCACCCCTCCCCACTTTCCTGGACAAGAAGATTCCCACCTTGAGTTTGGGAGGGTTGTTTGTTTCTTTGTTTGTTTGAAGGAGGGCCAGGAACTTAACAATAAGGGGGAAATGCTTTATTTTTCTCTAAATTTTACATCTTTTTTTTTTTTAGTTTTCTTCTATTGGGGGCTCTAGAGAAATGGAGACAAGCAGGGGCTGACTCTCTATGAGCGGCTAGTCGAGCAAGTTATTTATCTTCCTCTTGCTTCAGTCTCCTAGTTTATCATATGCAGGTAATCCTGGTACCTACCATACGGGGTTTCCATGAGGAATAAGTTAGCTGATATATGTAAAGTCCTTAGAACATGACTGGCACATAGTTAATCTAAATAAGTGTCAGCTACTAGCATCTGTAAAATGTGAATCATTATGGTAAATAATTTATTGGGTTATCAGGGAGATTAAATGAGTTCCTCAGGGCTTCCCTGGTGGCGCAGTGGTTGAGAGTCCGCCTGTCGATGGAGGGGATATGGGTTCGTGCCCCGGTCTGGGAAGATCCCACGTGCCGCGGAGCAGTTAGGCCCATGAGCCACGGCCGCTGAGCCTGTGCATCCGGAGCCTGTGCTCCGCAACGGGAGAGGCCACAACAGTGAGAGGCCCGAGTACCACAAAAAAAAAAAGAGTTCCTCAGTGTTAAATACCCACTTGAGTCCAGAGCCAGCCATGCAGTACGTGCTCAGTAAAAGAGAGTTGTTATGCGCTGACCCAAGAGCCTGGGGTTGGCGGTGAGGGGTGTTGGACCAGAGGAGAGCTCCCTTAGCACGATGTGGATGCCAGAGTAACGTGCAGCAAACTCATCAAGGGCTCTTGTTAACCTCGAGGTAAAGCCCAAACACCATAGGTAGTTTTAGAAGGTCCCAGAGAATCTAGAACCTCTTCAGTCTCATTCTCCACATTCTCTGCTCACTCCCCAGACCATCTTCCGTATCAGACTGAATGTCTCCTGAATAACGTAGATGCTCCAGCTCACCCCCACTCCCCCTCCTCCCCCTGTCCCCAAGCTGTACCTGATTTCCTACTCATCAGTTCGATCTCAGGTGGAAAGTAACTTCTTTAGGAAACCATCCCTGACCAACGCACACGCACACACAGGTGTCGTCCCTCTCTAGATCCACCTATAGCCTCCTCTATTCCCCCTATCAAAGTGTCTCAGACTGTGATGTAGTGGCCTGTTTACCCCACACCGCCACCCCCCTCTATACTCTCTAAGGCTCACTGTGAACACATAGATCCCAGCACATATTTCAGTCATTCTTTGTGGAAGGAAAAAGGAAAGACGTTAGAATAAGCATCAGAAGACAAGGCTCAGGTCCCAGATTTGACTCTAACGAGCTGTGTTCTGTGGACAAGACCCTCCCCTTCCTGGGCCTCGGTTTCTGCATCTGAGAAATGGGAATTGGACCTCGTGGCCTCTAACATTCCTTCCAGCAGTGACATCCTACAAACCGATTGCCACATGTCTCTAACTGGACCTGTGACGTGGCTGGGTTTAGAGACGGAGGCCCTTTTCCAGCCCTTCCACTGCGTCCTGGACTCTGTGGGTGACCCCACTCTTGGGACCAACACTGGTGGGGATTGAACACCCGTGCCCTTCCAAGTTAACGTCCAAGGCCAGGCCCCAGTAGGAAGTGTGTTCTTTGTTTTTTCTTTTTAACAGCTTTATTGAGGTGTAATTCACATACCATACAGTCACCCATTTAAAGTACAAAATTCAACGGTTTTTAATATATTCAGATATGTGCCACCATCACACAGTCAATTTTAGAACATTTTCATCATCTCGAGAAGAAACTTTCTATCCTTTAGCTATCACCCTAAAGAGGATTCTTACAAGTGTACTTTCTCTCTCTCTCTCTCCCCATCCCATTGATTGGTTTTGACTTGTACATTACAGGTGGAGGGAAAGACAGATCAGGAGAAGAAATGCAGCTCTTCCTATAAATCTCACCCATCTTTTTGATAACCATTGTCCCTCATTTACTTTCTCTTCAAGATTGGGGTCTCCCCTCAGAGCAAGGACATCTGTGTTCCTCCACACAACTCAAAGAAGATTTTTTTTTCAAGAGTTAGTCTCTTCAAAGAGCTGTTCCCTTTGCACAAAACGTGTTGAGAAGAAAAAAGTTCCTGAATATTTCACACCGGGTGCTACACGGGTTTTAGGATGAGGTAGAGGGTGTGTTGGGGGAAGAAGTGACCCGGTCTGGGAAGGGAGCTGGAGGGTCCACTCCTGTGTCCCCGAGGGAGGCCCTTCAGCACCGCTGCCTAGGAAAAGACCTGACGTCTTCCGTCACTGGAGGCCCAGCAGTGAGGAGATGCCCGGAGGCCGTGAGCTTTGGAATCTCAGACAGACGTGTGGGATTCGCTTGTGTGTTAACACAGGGCTGCTGTCCACCTCTCAGGCTCACCTCTCATAAGTGCAGGCAGACCTCAGAGACATCATGGGTTCGGTTCCAGACCCTCACCATTAAGCGAGTATCAAATAAAGCGAGTCACCCGAATTTTTTAGCTCCCCAGCGCGTATAAAAGTTATGTTTACACTATACTGTAGTCTATTAAGGTGCAATAGCATTCTGTCTAAAAAAACAATGCACAAGAAGGAGAACACTGGCTGTACAGGAAGATAGAAACAGTGGGGCTTTCTCATCAGAGCAGGAGGTCGAATATCAAAAGGGGAAAAGCTGGGATAAATCCTGTGTTGTTGGATTGGAACTGGAGAGAACCATGGGAACTCGTGGCTTGAAACATATATCGAGTTACAAGAATAAATGTAAATGCATGGGTTTGGTGGGAAAAAATGTACATACCTTAATTAAAAATTAGTTTATTGCTAAAAAATGCCACCTATCCTCTGAGCCTTCAGTGAGTTGTACTAGTAACATCAAAGATCACTGATCACAGATCCCCATGACAAATATAATAATAAAGTTTGAGATACTGTGAGAACTACCAAAACATGACATCGAGACACGACATGAGCCAATGCTGTTGGAAAAATGGCATCGATAGACTCGTTTGATACAGGGTTACTGCAAACCTCCAGTTTGTAAAAAACACAGTATCTGCGAAACACAATAAAGTGCAGTAAAATGAGGTCTGCCTGTGTTCATTGCTTCCACTGGATGGGGAATCACCCTTCCTTTGCTTGACATAGACCACCCCCCAGTCATGGCCCAGGGGCTTCCAGGAATGGAGCCTTTACGATGTCTTGGCCATGACATTGTATGTTCCCATTTTTTCCTGATCACTTGGTATAAGAAGCGTGGAGACTACCGGGCTTTTCTGGGTCCACCATGCTTTACATGTGCAACCCAATAAGAGGGGGTCCCCGGGAACACAGTGTGTACCCTGCGCGCCCGGGACCCGTGCAGACCTGCACTGTTGCGTGTTCACGAGGGTTCATTTGAGAGCATCAGCTCCCAGATCTCGGGGAAGGTATGGGGTCTTGAGGGGATGGCAGGGTTGCCCAAAGGAACTGGGGGTGGGGAGGATGAGACGGAGAGGGAAGGCAAGGGGAATGGGAACAGGGAGGGCAGGAAAGAGAGGACGGGTGCCAGTCGTGAGCCAGGCTGAGTGTGAGTCTCGGGAGAGGCAGGGTTCGTGGCGATTTTTTTGCCAGGAGCCAACTCCAACTGCAGGTGTCAAAGGGCTCTCAGTAACAAAAGTACTTCCTACTGCGGCTCAGAGCTTTGGAGCTCAACTGATGTGGAGGCAAGGAAAGAGACAACGAGTGGGCATCGAGGAAAAGCCGGGGAGAATTTAATTACAGGGCCGACTGGCCCCCTGGTCGCTGTGATGCGGCCAGCATCCCACGGAGAAGTCCGGTCCTCCCGCCCACGTATGCCTCCCCAGGAATGGGCGGCCCGCTGGCTACCCGCGACGGGACTGGGTCTACAGGAGACTGTGAAACGTGTACTTCCCCCTGTTTTTTCCTTTTCCCACTCTTTCTCCGAAACAGGGCCGGTGCCTCCACGCCTCCGTTACACGTATTGGTTCTGACAGCTCAAATTAATATGTCAGATGCTGTGATCCTCGCTGGCGACAGGCCTTTTGACCCTATCAGCGCAACCTGCCTCCCTGATTGAATATCTCTGCGTCTCAAATTGATTCCGAGTATTATAAACATCCTGCAGCCACGATCCAAGGAAGCCACCGGTGAAAAACCTGGGAGAGCTTAATTTGCCCTCCCCTGCTCTAGCTGCTCCAAGCAGTGGGGCAGGTCTAGCAAAGGGGTTAAAAGGAAGGCCTTAGACTGGGCAACCCTGTAGGCTGAGAGTCTCAGAGACCTTCCACCAGCTAAGCTATGCCCCTGCTTGCCCTGCCTGCATCCTAAAATGCAGTCGGAATAATCCAATGAGATGGAACCTGATTAGGCATCAGAAGTCCTGGGTTGTCTAGCTGTGTGACCTTGGAAAAGTTCCTTGACCTCTCTGAGCTTTGGTTTTCTCTTTATAAAATGAAGATAGGGGCTTCCCTGGTGGCGCAGTGGTTAAGAATCTGCCTGCCAATGCAAGGGACACAGTTTCGAGCCCTGGCCCAGGAAGATCCCACATGCCATGGAGCAACTAAACCTGTGCGCCACAACTACTGAGCCTGAGCTCTAGAGCCCTCAAGCTACAACTACAGAGCCCACGTGCCACAACTACTGAAGCCCGTGCGCCTAGAGCCCATGCTCCGCAACGAGCGAAGCCACGACAATGAGAAGCCCGCGCACTGCAACGAAGAGTAGCCCCCGCTCACCACAGCTAGAGAAAGCCCGCACACAGCAACAAAGACTCAACACAGCCAAAAATAAATAAATAAATAAATAAATAAATATTTTTAAATGAAGATAGTAATAACCACTCTGTTTAACTCAGTAGGACTTTCATAAGGATGGCATGAGGTGATGCATTCTGAAGCATTGATGGAATGCAGGGAATTGGGACTATTTTTATAATGCACTGGGGAGATGGAGGAAACAACATTGGCAAAATGTTGATAACTGCAGATGCTGGGAGATGAGTACATGGGGACTCGCCATGCTCTTCTCTCTAATCTTGTGTATATTTGAAATTTTCCAAACTAAATTTCTTTAAACAAAATGCATTGAGCCATAAAGTAAAGAAGTTTTAGAAGTATGTGTTTGTGAGCGTGCACATGAAGTATGTGTGTGTGTATGCATGCACGAGCCCACATACAGAGAGGAGAAATAATTTCCCAGTGAACCCTTCCCATCTCACACGTTTAGGGATCCCCAGAACTGTGCATTGAAACAGAGTCTTAACCAAAAAATGGGGATGGGGATGAATTTGGATCAACATGAAAAGATGTCTGTGATACACTGTTGGTTTTTAAAATAGATGATCAAACATCCAGGGAAGGGCCCGTTTCCTGAAAAGGGATCATCAGTGGACAGGGCAGAGCTCTCTGCACAGGGGCTCCCCGGCCGTGAAGAATCTTCCACCCAGAGTCCATCCCACTTTCTCCACGTGTGCCCAGCTCACACTTAGCATTCAGGATGATAGTTCATCATTTACCTGCTGGCTCCTGCCGCCCTCGGAGGGCTGGGCTGCAGTGTGTGGTGGGGACCTCTGTCCCAGGCACCCAGCACAGTACGTAGCACGTCGTCTATTGCACGGCTCACCGCTGCTCTGCTGAGGCCTCCCTCCCTCTTCCAGCACCTTCTGTCCTGCAGCGGCTTTCCCTGCAATGCAGCCCCTCACGCCAAGCTACCCACAGGAGACCAGCATCTCTACTAAGCTTTCTCAGAGGCTTGGGAGGGTTTGAGGACCCGTTTTTGCCAAGTACGCACACATGACTCTGACAGACAGCCCAGCCTGCCCGCCATCAGCCGGACGGGCCCTTTAGTTGTCAGCCCATCCGGACAGGTTCCGAGAGCAGCAGAACCAGACGAATAGCCCCCTGACGATGGCTGCTGTATTTTCCTCCCCACGTTGACGATGCCATGGAAGGAACACAGAACTTCCTCCAAACTTCTCCAGGGCTTCAGGACAGGTCTCGGGGTCCTCCGAGCACCCCACAGAGAGGTCACTCTCTCTATCCCATGGCTGCCCCCACCAAGCCGTGCTTGGGAGGGAGAGTGGGTGGGCAGGAGAGGAGGGGAAAGGGAAACCTTTGCCTCTGGGTGAACCAAGAGACACCAGCCATGGGCAGACCCCCAGGAGAACCACAAAGTCCATCTTAAAGCACAGGGGAAGTTCTCACCAACCTCAGTTCCTCCTGGAGGAGGCCGACAATCAAGAATGTCATGGGGGGAGGGAGCAGGAAAAAAAAGAATGTCATGGCTCAGCATCCTAGCGGACACTCCCTCCCACTGGTCACCTCCCCAGGGCTCTGGACAAATAATGAACACAGGCTCCTCCACCTTCCTTCCCCACCCCTCCACTTCCCAAGTTGTCACAGACTAAAATGCTTTCCAGCTGGTCCCCTTGACTGTAAGTGAAACTACTCACTCACTGCAAGTTGTCTCCAAATAGACAATGACTCATAGATACAGCATTTGTCTTCAAAGTCCATTTGAAAGTCCATTTGTCTTCAAAGTCCAAAGCATTTGTCTTCAACAGTCTAGAGCTGGCTCTGCAGCCCTTCCCATCGTGTCTGGTCCCAGGTATGTTGAGTCTACAGAAACCTGTGACCTTGGGCTCAGATCCTGGATCTCTCGCTTACCAGCTGTGTGACCTGGTTAAGTTACTTCATCTTTCTTTCTGTGCCTTGTTGTCCTCACCTGTAAAATGGGGACAATAATTATACTTACCGCATAGGGATGTTCAGGGGATTAGCTGAGTTTGTCTCTGTAAAGTGCTTAGCACACTGACACATAGTACATGCTCTGTGTTAGCTGCCACCATCATCATCACCATAATCATCATCACCCTAAGCATCATCATCACCGTCATGGTCATCATCATCATCACCATAAGCATCATCATCACCATCATTATCATTGTCACCACCATCATCATCACCATCACCATCATCACCCTAAGCATCATCATCACCATCATGGTCATCATCATCATCATCATCATCACCATAAGCATCATCATCACCACCATTATCATCATCCCTATTACTGTTTATTAGGAACCCTTGTTTCTGGCTTCCTAAAAATTCATCTTTTTCCTCTCTCCTTCCCCACCTCTTTACTTACCAAGAAGTCTGTTTTCAAAGTCCAAATCATTTCTCAAAACTAAAATATGATTTTTCTCTCTCAAGCTCTCCTCCTTCCTACAGGCCAGACTCATTTGTTCATGGTGTTTTATGATCCTCAAAACATTGGAATTTCTCCTGCAAAAGCAACAAAGTAGCCTTTGTTCATCCATAACTTTGTTAATAACTGCTGCCAGTTTACAAAGCTCTTTTACTTACATTCTGCCATTAATCCTTTATGGAGGCCTGGAAATGGTAAGTTGGTCACCCAGGGTCCTTTCCTTTCCCAATTACAGCTTGTAAATGGCAGAGCTGCAGCTGGACTCCTGGCCTATCTGACCCCAAGTTCAGTGTTTTCCAAACCTTACCTGCCTCCAGGGAGACCCAGGTATCTACACACCTGAGAATTAACACTGGCCACTGGGGAGAAGTCACCTCTCGGCCAACCCTTTTTCTCACACATCCAGGGGTCTCTGGAACTGCCCATGAGAACAAAGTCTTAACTTAAACAGCGTGATGGAGATGAATTTGGGTCAACATGGAAAGATGTTTGTGGTATGTTGTCGATCTTAAAAATAGGTTACAAAATATTATGTACAACAGGGTTTCATTTTGCAAAAATACACACACCTACCCACAAAGAAAAGAAACTGAGAGTACCTATACATCTGGTGTTGACCATGGTAGAAATAATACAGTTTTTAATTCTTTTGTTTTGTCTGTATTTTCTAATATTTCCATGAAATGCACTATTGTGTTTGTAATTTAGAAAAGTTAAGACTCAGAGGGGGACATTGACGCAGATGCACAAATGCTGTACTGCCTTCCCAAGGGATGCTGGAGCTTTGGAGCTTTCTCCTTAATGAGGAGGATCGGACTCATAGGAGAAATCTGGCCTCTACTCAGGGTCTCTGCACGAGACCCAGATGCCACACATGACGGCTGCCCCCATGTTTCCAGGAGAGCCTTCGTTCCTCCTGAAGACAGAGTGAGACCAGGGATGGGCACCAACCTCCTGGGTGGGGAGAGAAACAGCCATCACCTTCGTCACCACCCCTAACAAGGGCAAAGCACTTACACGATTTCTTATTAAACTACACCCCAGCCTGGGAGGTAAGTCGGGCAAGCATTATTATATCTATGCCATGGATGAGGAAACTGAGACCCACAGAAGGGAAGGAATTTTCAGAAGATCCTGCAAATGGGAAGGACTGGGAGGCTATGGATGAAGCCCAGGTTTCCTGGCACTAAGTTTGCATCACTCACACTGGGTCCTGTTGTCACATACAATGGTCCAGGGTATTCTGCCAGGGATTTGAGAAGCCACAGAAGCCCTTCTGTTACCCAAAACCCTCTCCCTCCCTGGGAACTTCCCACCCCCTACTTGGTCTCAGAACTTCCTGGCTGGACCCACTCCCAGCCAGGTGGCTGCAGAAGAGACCAGGTGTATTAACTAGCTAGGGCTGCCATTATGGCACATCATAGATGGGTGGATGGCTTATACAACACGAATGTGTTGTCACACAGTTCTGGAAGCTAGAAGTCCAAGATCAAGTGTGGGAAGGGTTGGTTTCTTCTGAAGCCTCTCTCTCTTTGGCTTGTCTTCTCCCTGTGTCTTCACACAGTCTTCCCTCATTTGGACCGATGTCCAAATTTCCTCTTCTTGTAAGGTCACCAGTCATATTGGATTGGAACCCACCTTAATGACCTCATTTTAATGACCTCTTTGAAGACCCCCTGTCTTTAAAGAGGTACCTGGGGTTAGGACTTCAACATATGAATTTGAGAGTGGACCCAATTCATCCCATAATACCAAGTCCCTCTAACCTGGAAGAGTTCCCCAAACCTTGCCAGTGGCACTTCAGCAAACACTGATGACCATTGATGCTAGTAACCCCTTGAGTCCCAAGGGGGATGAATTGCCAAGAGGCAACAGTGCAGAAAACTGGAGTGACAGGTCCTAGGATTGGGGGCCAGGGCTACAACACAAGGGAGCCTGGAAAATGCGTGCTGAGAGGGCAGGTCCCCTGCAGCCTTGTGTGAAATGAGGAGGCTGGACCAGTGTCTCTGATGGCCCATGAGTCCATGTAAACTGTTGTTCCATTGGCGAGTGGGCAGGTATATCATAAAACATCTTTGCCTATAAAGGATGATTATGATAGGACAATTGCTTTCCTAGGAAGAAAAAAATTAGAATGTTCTGGAACTTTGGGCAAGTCACTTCCTTATCAGTAAGAGAGGGAGATTAGAGTATAGGGTACCTAACTTCCCATCCAGCTTGAATGCTTTCAGATTCTAAAATGATAATTTTATTTTGAAGTTTTAATTTTTTAAGTTTTTTACTGAAGTATAATTGGTTGACAATGTTGTGTTAATTACTGCTGTACAGCAAAGTGATTAAGTTATACATATATATACATTCTTTTTTTAAAATATTTTTTCCATTATGGTTTATCATAGCACATTGAATATAGTTCTCTGTGCTATGCAGTAGGACCCTGTTGTTTATCCATTCTATATATAATAGTTTGCATCTGCTAATCCCAAACTCCCATTCCATCCCTCTCCCACCCCCCAACCCCCTCCCCCTTGGTGACCACCAGTCTGTTCTAAGACAATGATTCTTCTTCATTATTTCTCTAGAAGTGATAAAAATTTTTTCTGCAACCAGCACATAGTAGGTAGTCAGATAAATTCAGCTTCCTTCCTCCATCTTCCCGCTTTCATTCCCACAGCTGCTCTCAGTTCTCAGTTCCTCCTCCTGGGTTAAATAACAGAAGAGGAAGAAAGTAGAAAGGGCAGTAAAAGCCCCAACAATTTACATCCAAAAAGGCAAATCTAAGCGGAAAAGAGAAAAATATTCACGTGCGCTGACACGGCTGAGATGCCTGTCAACTTCCAGAGAACCTGGGCGACTCTCCTGAGTCAGGCAGCTACAAGTATAACCAGAAAGTAAACGTGTTACTGACCCTGAGGCCCTAGCAAGCCCTTCCCTTTCTCATCACTCCCAGGATGAAGGCTCTTCTCCATCATTAGACCTGACAAACTCTGCCACTCAGCCCACAGGGGCTGGGCAGAGATCAGGGGCCCAATTCCAGTCTCTCCTCCCCAGGTGCTGCCATCACCAGGGCGCTTCCATCTCTGCTCAGATGGCACATTCCCCAACCTGGTCCCTCACTTCCTTGACTCCATTTCATCCACTCTTCTTTAGCTACTCTTTCTAAGACGCCATCCTGAAGTCATAAATGCACAGCCCATCATCCTTACCATGATCCTTCCCAAAGCCTCTGGATCTTTGACCCCACCAGGATCGTCACTCCATAGACGCACACATGCTACTTTCGCCCTTATTCTCCCTCTGTCTTCACTGTCTTCTTTCTCCAGCCCAGATTCAGTGGGCCATCATTTCAACCTCTCTTGCCAATGTGCATAACTGGCTAACCCAACATGCTTCACTGGGACATCTTGGCCTTATCCAATGTCCTCGCATCATCCACACCCGGCCAAACCCCAACCAGAGAACCCAACTGTCCAATCCCACTGTAGCTACACTGGGATCACCAAGCACAGATAGAGGAAATCCTACAGGATTATGACTGGCTTTCCATATTGCTCTTCAGACAAAATCGAAAGTCCTTACCGTGGTCTACAAGGCCTTGTACAATTTGCCACCTACCTCTCCAGCCACATCTCTTTAATCCATTCAACAGATAATTATTATGCACCTACTCAATGCACTTACAGGGCCCTGTGGCCCTCCCCCTTTGCACCCTATCTCCAGTGAGGATAAGCTTCTTTCAGTTCCTGAAATGTGATCCTTGACACCCAGGCTTATCTCTGTTTAGAAGACTCTGCCATCTCCTTCCCCTGACCGACATCCTCTCATTCTCTCTGCAGGTCTCAGCTTCAGTGTGGCTTCCCTGAGCAGCTTTGTCAACCTCTTAAGCTAGATTTGGTGGCTCTGCCAATGGGCACACGATAGCACCTGTCCATTTCTCATGATGGCACTTTTTGATCAGATATATTTAATTACATGATCTGAATTGCTCACTCATATATATATATATATATATATATATATATATATATATGCCACACACACACACACACATATATATAACACATATATATACACACATATATATGTATATATATAGCAGGTTTTAATAAATAGCTACAGAAATGAAGACTTTGCTGTGAAATCTCTATGCACACATCCTGGGTCACCCCATGTGTCACGGGGGTTGGCTCACCAGATCTAAGCCGGCAGCTCTCCAGTTGTTAACCCTGGTGTGCCCCTTCCTCTGTAGCCTTTACAAACCTGGGGGGTGGGGGGGACCATTTCTCTATCCCATAAAAGAAGTCCAAAATCTTTCAAGGCCCATCTGAGAAGTGTGTCGAGAAGCTTCACTCCCACCACGCTTGGGTCCCTGTTGGGTCTGGATGGTAGGGACCCCCAAGGACAAGAGGCCAGTGGATGGCATCTCTACTTAGACCTTCTCCTTGCTAGAAGGTTAACGCTCAAGAGAAGCCCCCTGGAGCCCCCACTGTCTCACCTCCGTCTCTCTCCCACTCTCCCTGCCCATGAACTCCTACTCAACAGCCTGGCCTCCACAAGGAGTGGAGTGCTCTCTCACTGCCCCACCTCTCCTCATGCTTGATCCCCCCATCCCACCATGTTGCCATGGCAAAATGTTAGGCTAAGGACCAGGAGGCCAGAGAGGGCTAAGTGCCAGCTTGGGATCAGTTGTAAGGTTTGGGGCACGTCACTCAGCTCCTCTGATTTCTCTTCTCATCTATGAAAATGGAGATGGTCACCCCTACCTCACCCTGCCGTGTTTGGGGGGAAATGGAGTAAGAGCTGCAAGACTCTTGTGAAGTTTTCTGTAGATGTTTGACAGCACGACCTATATACCTCGCCATCCTCCCCAGCCCTGTTCCTTTATGAAGTCTCTCCAATGACCATGGCCCATCCGCTTCCCTAATTATCACTGTTGTTTAGGGAATTTTTCTTATATATTGAGATTGGAAAGATATAAGTAAATGTCTCAAATAGAAAAAAATAGAGTAAAAATATCTAATTATATGTTATATGTTCCGACAACTAGAGATAACAACGGTACCTACCTTATAAATCATTACTGTAACGATTAAATGAATCCGTATGTTATGTATATGAATATGAATGTATAAATATAAATATGAATGTGCATATGAATTAAACGCATTAATATAAGCACTTAAAATAATGCTGGGCACATGGTAAGCCTAAGGAGTATTAGCTATTTTCATCATCACCATCATCATTTCATCACCATCATCATTATATGCTGATACCCCAGAAATTGGTGACAGAGGTTGCCTCGGGGAAGAGGGAAAAGAGAATGTAGGGGACAGGGAAGGCAGCTATTTTCCTTTTCTATGCACAGTTCTTTTTAACTTTTAAACCACTTGGATGTATATTACCTATTAAAATGAGCTGGTTCTAGAGAATTCCCTGACGGTCCAGTGGTAAGACACCGTGCTTCCACTGCAGGGGGCACAGGTTCGATCCCTGGTCAGGGAACTAAGGTCCTGCAAGCCACACGGGGCGGCCAAAATAAATAAATAAAATAAAAATGCACTGGTCCTAAATTTTTTTAAAAATTGAAACCATTGGTATAGCCAGCATGCACGGAGCCCTGAGTCGGTGACAGTCATTTGGTTCCTGGTCATCTGCAGCCTGGCTCTGTCACTGGATCCCCATTCTCCATCACAACCATGCTGGCGATGTTTCCTACTGAGCTACTGATCGGGGATGGTGCTAAGTCACCAAATCATGTAACCTTCATGTCAACCTTGGGAGCTGGGGAATACCACTGTCTCCATTTTAGAGGTGAGGAAATTGAGGAACCCAAAAAACAAGAAACTAACCCACGATCCTACAGAGAGTAAAAGGCAGAGCAAGGATCCCACTAGGTGCGTGTGCCTCAAGCTACACTCTGGACCACCTGTCATTACGTCCCAACACCACCTGCCTGCACTCACTCCCAGCCAGCCAGTTTGTGCATGGCCTGGCCCCTCAAAATAGGTCAGGGTTCTAGAGAAAAGAGCCTGTGTCATCTTTATTTATATTTTCAGTGCCCTTCCCTCCTTCCTCCCCCAAAATAATAATTAGAGCTTTCCTAGCCCTGGTCAAGAATGCGTACTTGTTAAATATTTGCTGAATTGAATTAATTAAACTTGGCAAAAACATAGTCCCTTCCAGGCCCCCCCATCTTCATCATCACTGTCATCATCCCAGGTAAATATTTCATGAGGTGTCTACGCTGTGTTAAGATCTGGAAGCCATCCATAGATCTATAAATTCTGGAAAGACCTTCTAGATGATACTTCAGGGAAGGGAGGAGGGCTAGGAATTTCCTGAGCACCCCTGGAAATGTTCTTGGAGCTGCCTTTTCTCCCTTTCTATCCCCCGTACACCCATGTACATGCACATGACGGATCCTCAGCTCAGATAAAGCGTTTCAGCCATCAGTCTATCACGGGGGGCCAGGACTTTATTGAGCAATTACAGCACTGCTGTTGCACTGCAATTATCATCTCCAGGAGGAAAGGAGCTTAACCAGCCTATCTCCCTCACCTCCAGGCTCTGGCTGGGATACCTGTCAGACACCTGTCAGCTCCAGAGCCTACAGGGCCAGCGGGTTGCCTTTCAGGTCTGACATCGCGGAGGCCTTGCTACATGGGGCTGGCCCTGGGGTCAGGCAAGGTACTTCCACTCAGCTGCAGGGGAGATGGGTGGCTCTCAGAAGACCTCCCCGCCAAAAGAGCATTCTCCTTCACCACCTGGATCCTTGGAAGGAGGGGCCCTCCCTGAAGCCCCAGGGGAGTCAGAGCTAGTCTGTCCCGGACAAGACCACACATAGATGGCAAGGCCACAGGTCTCATCTTGCACTTGGGGGGTGGGGGGAGGCTAGTAGCCCCGCCCCGGCCCTTCTTTATCCTCCACTCTTCTCTGTGCTCAGGACCGACCGGGCAGCTGGTCAACCTCAGCAAACCCTCAGACGATCACCGAACAAGGAATTGAGGGCAGCGTGCAATGCTACTCACCATCCCAGCTCAGGCTGCACTTGCACAGACTCAGGGTTGCAATCTCCTTCTCCCTGCAGAGATAGCATCTGTTCTCCTGGCTTCAGGCACCATCTATCTCCTCTAGGCTGAGGCTCTGCGTGGCCATCTCTGCCTTTGCCCCAGGCTCCAGGCCCCTTCTCTAAAGCCAGCAAGGACATTTGCATGTGGCTGCCTTGCTTCCCTGTAAGCTACATGCCTAAAATGAGAGGGACTCTGGTGTTCTTCTGCGCCTCTCTCTCTCTCTCTCTCTCTCATCATTTCTAAATCCTCTCCATCCCTTTGCATTTCCAACCACCAAAAGTCACAGCAATCACTTTATCAATGCTAGACTTCATCACATTCTACCAAAGTTTCAAGGTGACCTACAGAAAGGGCATCACTGCTCCCTTCAAGGGCAAAGGCAGCATGTTTGCCCGGGGAGTCCCCCCTCCCCCTGCTTGTGGCCCTGACTCTAGACTTGAGCTCTGTGTGGTTGATGGTGTATCTTTTCCTCACCACCCTGCACACAGGACAGTGCCTGGCACACAGTAAGGGCTTAGGAACTCTCCCCGCACCAGGCACTTGGAACTTAAACAGTTCTTAGCACGTCTGCTTCTAGGATTTTCCAGCTACGGGAAAGACAGCAGAAACAAAATGAAGGGTCAGCGTGTTTAGGGACCACCTCCACTCTGTCTTGCTTCTTTCCATGTTTAAACCTGTCTGACTCCAGCCATCTACCCGACCTTACTCCCTGACAGGTCCTGACAAACATGCTCTGAACTCGGGACACCTAGATCCAGGCCAGAGCAGTGTAACTGAGGCAGCACTGCCCAGCCCTGGCTGCCCTGCAGAGTAAGCAACTAAGATGATTTCAGGGGGTGAGAATCACAAGTCTCTGCCTCAAAAAGCATTGCCTCTCTTCTCACCAGTACTAGAAACTCTGTTGACAGGGAACAAAGCCCAGCTCTGTCTGTTTAATGGGGAATGAGGCTTCAAAAGCAAACACATCGGACTGAGCTAAATATTCAGTTAAATTCATACTAGGGTGTAAATGACTGCCAGAAGATCTTTCCCTGAGAGAGAATTGATGAGGATACCTGAAGAGAGGGGTGAAATCTTCTGTTAGTGGAAAAGAAGGAGCAGTCAGAATCATGGCCATTAAGAGGCTTCTCCCTGAAAATATTTGCAAATGAAGCAACTGACAAAGGATTAATCTCCAAAATTTATAAGCAGCTCATGCAGCTCAATAACAAAAAAACAAACAACCCAATCCAAAAATGGGCAGAAGACCTAAACAGACATTTCTCCACAGAAGATATACAGACTGCCAACAAACACATGAAAGGATGCTCAACATCTTTACTCATTAGAGAAATGCAAATCAAAACTACAATGAGATATCATCTCACACCAGTCAGAATGGCCATCATCAAAAAATCTAGAAACAATAAATGCTGGAGAGGGTGTGGAAAAAAAGGGAACACTCTTGCACTGCTGGTGGGAATGTGAATTGGTACAGCCACTATGGAGAACGGTATGGAAGTTCCTTAAAAAACTACAAATAGAACTACCATATGATCCAGCAATCCCACTACTGGGCATATACCCTGAGAAAACCATAATTCAAAAAGAGACATGTACCAAAATGTTCATAGCAGCCCTATTCACAATAGCCCGGAGATGGAAACAACCTAAGTGTCCATCATCGGATGAATGGGTAAAGAAGATGTGGCACATATATACAATGGAATATTACTCAGCCATAAAAAGAAATGAAATTGAGCTATTTGTAATGAGGTGGATGGACCTAGAGTCTGTCATACAGAGTGAAGTAAGTCAGAAAGAGAAAGACAAATACTGTATGCTGACACATATATATGGAATTTAAGAAAAAAAATGTCATGAAGAACATAGGGGTAAGACAGGAATAAAGACACAGACCTACTAGAGAATGGACTTGAGGATATGGGGAGGGGGAAGGGTAAGCTGTGACAAAGTGAAAGAGTGGCATGGACATATATACACTACCAAACGTAAGGTAGATAGATAGTGGGAAGCAGCCGCAGAGCACAGGGAGATCAGCTCGGTGCTTTGTGACCGCCTGGAGGGGTGGGATAGGGAGGGTGGGAGGGAGACGCAAAAAGGAGGGGATATGGGAACATATGTATATGTATAACTGATTAAATTTGTTATAAAGCAAAAAAAAATAAAAATAAAAAAAAACAACAACAATGTGGGTGGGAAGGTTTGTGCCATATTGTTGAGGGGAAACTGCATACAAAATTGAATATGTCGCATCATCCCTAAAAAAAAAAAAAAAAAAAGAGGCTTCTCCCAGTGAGAAAGTACTGGACTGGGGGTCAGCGACACGAATTCTAGTCCCACCACTGCTGACTTTAGGAATGTTGTTCTACCTCTTTGAGCCTCACCTTACAAATCTATAAAATAGCCATTCCCTAAGGCCCTTTCAAGATCTGACAAACTGTGATTCAATCATTTCAGTTTCACCCCCAGCCTACTTGTTTCTATATTCTTAACCCAGCACTGTACACAGAGCCACTGTTTGTCGTGAATGTGCCTGAAAATCCCCATTGTTCAGACCATGAGTTAAACAATGCCGCCCAAGTTGATTTAGAAACCAAGGTCATCACAGCCTTGAAGAACCTTAAAGAGAAACAGAAGAGTGATCCTGATAGGCTTACAATCCTTTGGAATAACAGGACCTGAGGCTCAATTAGACATGAAACAAAACTCTGTGACAGCGCATATGAAATTACAATAATCCACCAGATTTGCAGCGTGATTTGCTATTAACCATCCTCTTTCATCCGGTTTCTGATTTGATCCTCTCTGAAGCCGTGTGAAGTAGACAGGACAAGAACTCTCACCCCCATTTTACAGATTTAGAAACTGAGTCTCCAGCTGAGGAATTGCAGCAAGTGAGGGGCAGCCAGGACTCAAGCTCAGATCAAGTGATTCCTCTCCTTCAATCCCCCCACCACCCCACTGCTACCTCCAGATCCAAAAGCAAACTAGGAAAAGGCAGAGGGAGATAAACTCCGGAGAGAAACCCAAGTAATGTGCAAAAGCAATGGATGCTAAAGAACCCCCATTAGCTGGAGCCAGAAACCACCCCAACACCTCCTGCTCTTCTCTGCTGCCTGCCTGCAGCCGCCAGGGCTGGGACACCTCCCTGTGTCCACAGACCCCGTCTGTTGGCTGCAGCCAGTAGCTGGGCGATGGCCTCCCGTAATCTGCTTTCCCATGAGCTCTGCCTAGCCAAGGCCGGGTTCACTCGGATAATTGCAAAGCAGCAGACTCCTGCTTGTGACTAATCAAGCAAGTAGGACAGAGGTAAGAACAAACTCAGCCAGGAGAGGAGGTGAGGGAGGGAGAGAGAGAGAGAGAAATAAAGAGAGAGAAAGAAAGTAAGCCGCTTTAATAATAGGGCAATTGCCCTCTTTAGGATTACAATCTGCCAGCATTTCGCTAAACTTTATGACACATGATGACAAGTTAATAGGCCAATACCTCATCTGTGTGCGTTAAACAGATGCCCCGGCCTCCTTATTCAGGGAGGTAACCCCTACGGCCAAAAAAAATCCAGCCAGTTGCGGGGGAAGAGGCCAAGAAGCTGGGGAAACTGGTTATTTCTGTTGTCAAAATGGCCCCGGCAATAAATCACCATTAATAATACGGCCATCTATCAAAGAAGAGCTCTGGCTGCCAAGGCCTTTGAAGTGGAAGCACCTATACTTTCCCACCTATAAAAGGTAACTTTGTGCGTCTGTCACGCTGGGAGCCGACGAGAGTGAGACGCCAAGGAGTTCAGACCCTCCCCACACCCCGCACAGCAGCCAACCCGCCACACTCTCCACCCGGCGCGCCTGCAGGCCGGCCTGTCTCCACTCACTCGGCCCCAGGCTGCCAGGTCTCCAGTCGCCAGCAGACCTGCGAGACAGGGGTGTGGAGTGCAGGGAAGGGCCTCCAGCCTCCTCGGTGACTGAGGAGTGACACCTGCCACCATCCCCTCAGCACTAACCCCCAGGAAGGCAAGCCTGGGTGGGTCTGAAGGCAAGACAGTGTCTCCAAGGACAGACCCTGTCATCAGATCCACTGGGGAACCTCCCCAGGGTGCCTGCCCAGACATAACTGGATGAGGCTCTGAATGCGGGGAGTGGTCATGGACTCTGCATCTTTAACGCAAGCCGCTCAAGGAGATTTTTCAAGCACACAAAAGTCTGTAGTGGCTGCACCAATTTACATTCCCACCAACAGCATACTTAGGTTCCCTTTTCTCCACATCTTTACCAACATTTGTTATTTATGGTCTTTTTGACAATAGCAGCCTCTATGGACAACAGTAGGGAGGTTCCTCAAAAAGCTAAAAATAGAACTACCATATGACCCAGCAATTCCACCCCTGGGTATATATCCAAAGAAAATGAAAACACTAATTCAAAAAGATACATGCATCCCAATGTTCATAGCAGCACTATTTACAATAGCCAAGACATGGAAGCAACCCAAGTGCCCATCACCAGATGAATGGATAAAAAAGATGTGGTATATATACCCAGTGGAATACTACTCAGACATGAAAAAGAATGAAATTCTGCCATTTGCAACCATGTGGATGGACCCGCAGGATATTATGCTTAGTGAATTAACTCAGATAGAGAAAAACAAATGTGTATATAATATCCCTTATATGTGGAACCTAAAAAAATAAAATAAACATGAATATAACAGAACAAAAACAGACTCACAGATCTAGAGAGTAAACCAGTGAGGAGGTGGGGAGGGGCAATGTAGGGGCAGGGGAGTAAGAGGCACAAACTACTATGTATAAAATAAATAAGCTACAAGACTATATTGCAAGGGACAGGAATACAGTCAATATAGTAACTTTTTAAAGAGTTTAATATATAAAAATATTGAATCACTACGTTGTACACCAGAAACTAATATAATATTGGAAATCAACTATGCTTCAATTTTTAAAAACCACACACACAGAAGTCTGAGAAGCAGCGCTGGCCCTTGGTCCCGTCCAGGAATCTGGGCTCCAGGGAGGGGCAGCCGTTGCTGCTCCTCAGGCCTCAGGAGCAGGGCTGGGTGCAAGCCAAGTTAGTCAGCTCTGGCTGCCATAACCTGGAACCACAGACGGAGTGGCCTCAACAGCTGAAGTGTATTTTCTCACAGTTCCGGGAGCAAGAAGTCCCGGATCCCAGGGTCAGCAGGGTTGTTTCTGAGGTCTCTTTCCTTGGCTTGTAGACGGCTGTCTTCTTCCTGTGTCTTCCCATGGTCTTCCCTGTGTGCCTGTCTGTGTCCAAATGTCTTCCTCTTATTAGGGCCCACCCTAATGACCTTATTTTAACTTAATGGCCTCTTAAGACCCCCATCTCTAAATACAGTTGCATTCTGAGGCACTGGAGGTAGGACTTCAACATATGAATTTGGGGGACACAATCCAGACCTTAACAGAGCCCTAAAGCTCAGCCAAGGGGTGAGCCCCCGAGATGGAACAAAGGCCCTAAAAGCCACCCAAGCCGCTGGCAACATCTGCAACTGGGATAAATCTGAGTTAATAGAACCCAGCCGTCTCATGGCCCACTTCACCTTGCAGGGGATTTGTCCCTAGGCTTCAACAGACCCTGCGTGCCTGCATCCTATCCAAGGGGGCAAGGTCCTCTTTGGTTCTGCCTCCCAGAGTGAGATGTTTTCAATGTGACCTGGACCAAGATCGCAAGGCATCTCTAAAAGGGGACACCTACTGAGCACACACCAGGTCCCCAGCGCTGCTCCGAGGACCGATATGGTTTCATCCGTATGATTACCTATGAGGAAAGTACATCAGGAAACTGCGAGAGAATTTGCCCAAGGTCAGCAGTTATCGAGAGCCCAGCGTGGCCTGGAACCCAAGTCTCTGCGACTCCTGATCCCCAGTCTCCGTTCCCTTTGCTTCTCAGCCTCCTCTTTACACGCACAGGTGCTGAATGGTCAGCACTGGAGCTGCCGCCACCATCGCCTTTGAGAGCCTGCCGAGCGGCTAGGAGTTAAGGACTCGCCTTTAACATTTTATAGGAGACTTAAAGCTACTTTTATCTGTGGGGCATTTTCCCAAAATCATGGCCATATACGTTTACGTGTTTTATACAAGGACATCTATGGTTTATCGACAGCAACACTTGTGTGCATTTGTCTTGTAAACTGGCTCAGGCTTGAGTCCCTGGAAGCCAGGCCAGGCCCCAGGGTTTCTGGGCTGATGGCTTTCCTTCTGCCACTAGTCCCTTCCCTTCTCTGGCCTCATTTTCCTCGGGGCCGGGGAGTGTGCGGGGTGGCGTAAATGAAAGGCTCAAGCTAAGTTGTTTCTACAACCTCTTCCTTCCCCGGCACTTGGGATTCTTAGGGAAACCCTGAAGAGGAAAGAAAATGGTGAGTTTTGCCTGAACAGTCCTGTGCCCTTTCCAGGAGAGCTAAAATCTCAGCCCCAAAGCCTCCAGTGTCCTGCGGCAAACAGAGGACCGTTGAGGCCTCCTACAACATCCAGACAGAAAGTTCCACACCCACCATCACTGTCCAGGGAGGGGGCACCAGTGGCTCACCACCCGACGGTTTCTGAGATCTTCCAGTTTCATTTCATTTTCTCCTCCAGCCTCAAGTTCCTCGTGGGTGTCAGTCACACAGCCCCTGAGGTGCCTGCAAAACCCACAGGCACTGCCTCCACGAACGCTAGAGAAGGGTGAGGAGGGGTTCCCTAGACCTTTCTCGATGTTCCGAATCCTGACGGATGATTCCTGCGGCCTTGACGTCCTGCTCCTGACGGGCAGCTAGGCGCTGGTTTCGTGGTCTGGTTTCCTGAGGAGCCCGAGCTGTGGGCTGTGAGCAAGCTCTTCATCCTCCTGGGCCTTGGCCTCTCCTATAAAATGAGGGGTTTGGGTCTAAGGGTTCTGTCTCCCCCTCCCCCCAGCTGCCCACCTGTGAAGGCGCCCACAAAGCATCTCACAACCACACAGGTGAAGGCACACAGCGCCCCTCGTGTGCACTCACACACACACTCACACACACAGGGGGTCCCCTCCCGCCCCCCTCCCGCTCGCCCTGCTTTCTCTCTCCCCCAAACAAGCCCATCTCCAGAAGCAGCTCCCAGGAAAGGACGGCCCAGAGGGGGCTCCGAGAGGACAGCTTCTTGGCAGAGACGGAAGTGGGCGGAGTGGATCGAATTTTTTCCTTTGAGGCCCAAAGGGCTGTCAACCCTCTTCAGCTGCCCCGGGGGCCTGACAGCCACCAAAATTTACGACCTGGACAGCTTTGATCCAGGCCTCTGATAAACATCAGGAACAGCTCCGGCTCTAAGCCCCAGAGAAGGAGGTTTATGGACAGGAATGCAGCCTCCTAGAGAAAGAGAGCCCCTGGGAGGCAGTGACTGGGGCAGGTGGAGCCTTGAAGTCCCCCCTTGCCATCTGGGGAGAGGGCACAGGGGCCTGGGCCTTAAACCACCAGGGACACTTTTCAGAGGGTTGGGAAGTTGCCATCAAAACGAAACCGGGAAGAGGAGACACTCTGGCCCAGGCCCCTGAAATTCCCTCACACTTGCTCACCTGTTCTTCCAAACACGTTGCCATGTTACTCTAAACAGAGCCCAGAGGGAGCGCCAGATAAGACAGGAGCTGAGAAAGGCACGTTCACCCAGCAGGCCCCTGGGTTCTGCTCTTGTTGATGATACTATGTTCTTAGCGATGATGGGTGCGGCAAATCGCTGGGTTAGATTTCATCCCTGCCTCCTTGCAGAAAGGACAGCAGGCAGGACAATGTCCAAGCAGCCACAGAACCCCCGTGGCCCTTTCCCTCGCCCTCAACGTGGCCCTTCGGGAGGGCAGGGAATCGTGCACCCTAGGGGAACATCCTCAGCTTTGCCCATTGGCGAAGATAGCCCCGAGATAGAGCCACATCCAAGATGAAGGAGGAGCCCAGGAGTGTCATCCGGATACTGCCTCCGATTGGTGGCCTCAGATTTCCATTCTCAGCCACTTCCCTAAAACAGCTCCCTTTGGGAAAGCGGGCTCAGCCGTGGAGAGCCACAAAAGGGTCGTTAGGAAGCCAGCCAAACAGGTGTGGTCTCTGCCCTCTGGGGTCCACAGTGTGATACAGACGTCAGGAGACAAGTGTCTTAAGAGACACCCCCAGAAACAGGCAGCTATTCGCGGGCCCAGCGAGCCTGTCTGCGGTCACGCGGGCAGGAATAGACACGTGTGCACTGAGCACCAAACTGGGTCTAATGACCCTGGCCTGTCTCGCAGGGTCATCTTGAGAAATAATAGCTGATGTCAGACCATGAGCCAGAGCAGTTGTCCTGCATTTGCACTCAACAAGAGGAAGGGACCTTGAGTTACAGCGGGAGGGATTAAGGTTAAACATTAAGAACAGCTTCCTGGAGAGGAGGGTTGTGAAACACTGTAATGTGTTACCCAGGGCCTGCCATAGACATGCCTTCTTCAAGGAGGCTTGAAAGAAGCAGGAGGTTGGGGACCTCGCCAGGTCATCTCGTCCATCCTGCTGAAGGCAAGGACTCGGACTCCAAACCCACCAGGCAGAGCCCCTCGGACACAGGATGGCCTTGATGGCTCCTTCCAATCAGAAATGTGATTTTGAAAATCTCCCCACACCCTACAAATTGAGAAGAGAATCCAGAGCCATCTTGAGACTACCCTTCGGGGCCTACTTTCAAGCCTTCGTTTAGCAGTAGTCAGCATTAACAACAGGGTAGGAAACAGAGTGATTTCCAAATGCTGTGGAGACCGAGACAGAAATGTATCAACCAGCACCGAGAGAAAGCCCCGCACCCCCAGGGACAGAGAAATCATAAGATCATAACCTTTGATTGCCAGAGGGAAGCATCCACCCATTTTACAGATGGAGAAACTAAGGCCCACCTAGACATGGGCAGTTACTTTGAATCAGAGCTGGGACTGGAAGACCCTGGTGAGGAGCCTGGCTTTACCACTAACCAGCTGTGTGACCTCCAGCAAATCACTTAACTCCTCTGGTCCTTGGCAGCCTCGTCTCCAACATAGGAATATTATAAATGTTAAACCTAATACATAGGACATCATCACCAATTCTAGAACTCAATAGATCTAAACATTAGAACTTACTACTATTGTTATTCTCAATTTGTGAACCTTTCTGTTAAGTCTGGCTTCCTTGATTGGAAGTGATTCTTCTAAATTTTCAGATGAGCAGAAAAATAAAATATTTGGTCTCTAAGACCAGGGAAGATATGTAATTAGCCTTAGACATCTTCCCATCCCAGTCCATTCATTTTCCAGGTGAGAAGATGGAGGGGCGTCCAAGGGTGCTCAGAGAATGACAGGAGGGAATGTGGGAGAGGGGATGCTGAGGGGAAGCTTTCTGCTCCTTCAGTGCAGGGGGGAGCCAGTCCACTCCCTGGCCCTGGGGATGGTTTTCAAACACATGAACTTGAAATCCCAAGTTGTTCTTTAGAAGTTGCCCCTTCCATAGCCTACAGTTACCAGATCCTGAGGTTGGTACCCAGAGGCTCCCGGAAAGCCTTGACTAACCTGATGAACCCGACGTGGTCGCTGGGACCAGAGTAGGCGGGGTTTGTCCAATGGCTTGGCTTTCCCAGCCCTGCCCTCCGTAGCCTCCTGCCTCGTCCCGTCTCCAGCCCGCTCCCCAACACACTCTCCCTCCATCTCTAAAATCAATCCCCACCCGAGAAAAGAGCAACGAAGGCATACAACGACACTCGGTGAGCACCTCTTGTTCGCAAGCCTCTATGTGAGTAAATATTACCTGATTTGACTCCCCCCCACCCCGCCCCGTCCCACCATCATGCAAGGTAGTTATCATTACCCACCTTTGAAGATAAGGAAACCGAGGGTCAGAGTGGTTGGCCATGCTGACCTCGTCACACAAGGAGTGAAAGTGGCAGGTCAGGGGATTAAACCCCAGTCTCTGCATTCTGAAGCCAGCCCTCCGCTCCTGGGGCAGCCGACCCAGGCCAGCCCGGGGGCTCCACTCCGAGTCCTCTTCCTGAATGCTTCCGACATCACTTGCCAGTTCTGATGCCCTAGTCTTCACCTTGTCCCCGAGCCTGAGTCCCCGTCTTGGTGAAGTCCCCTGGGACCGGCAGAGCGCCCACCCCACCCCCCGCCCCCGCCGCTCCCTGTTCCTCAGGCCCTGGAACAGACATCTTTCTGTCCCTTTCCTACCTGGGCTTCCAAGCATCCAGATTCTCTGTCACTATGAGCTTCCTGCTTTGGGAGAGGGTCTGCCCCTCTCCCTGTTACATGGGGGACTACCCTGTCTGTCACCGCATCCTTCGGGTTATAAGATGCGCCTGCAGAAAGGGACTCCTTCCAGGACCTGCTGTCGGACTTTGCCCCAGATGCCCCTCAGCCGTGCCTGGACTAAGATGCTTGCAACCAAGCCTCCTGGAAGCGCCCCAGGAGACAGGACCACAGCAGCAGAGTGGGCAGGAGAACAGACCCTGGAGTCAGACTGACTAGCTGGGAACTCTTGGGCAAGCTTCTTATCTATGCCTCAGTTTCCCCAGCTATAAAATGGAAATATGAGGACCTACCTCATGGTACTCATTAATTCAATGAGTTAATATGCGTAAGCAATTAGAACAGAGCCTGGCACGTGGTTAGTACAACATACATGTAATTAAGTGAAAGTAAATGCCTATCCCCTTCAGTTTGAAAATCACATTCCCAGGCTTGGGGAATCTCAGGGTTGGAAGGATACACAAGAGTGCTTACAACCACAGCACCCAAGGGTGAGCATCAGGCTCTGGAATACCTCTAAGGATGGGGAGCTCACTACCTTACAGCAGCCTATCCCAGTGTTAGACCTTTTTTTTTTTTAATTGAAGTATAGTTGGTTTACAATGTTTCAGGTATACAGCAAAGTGATTCAGTTTTATATATATATATATATATATATATATATATATATATATATTCTTTTTCAGATTCTTTCCCATTATAGATTATTACAAGTTGCTGAATGTAGTTCCCTGTGCTATACAGTAGGTCCTTGTTGTTTATCTACTTTATATACAATATTGTGTATCTATAAATTTTATTTTGTTTTGTTTTTACCCTGAGTTAAAAGCAGCCTCCCTGGAGCTTCCACCTCCTGGCCTGAGCCCCAAGCCTGCGTCTGCCCACATGACAGCCCCACGTTCCCTCCTCACCCCTGATCCGGGCACCCTCAGCTGTGCACCGTGATTTACGGGCCGTTTCCACGCTGACAGTGAATGCAAACCAGCCTGGCACATTCTCACCTGCTTCCCGCACCTTCCCTCCCCAAAGCCCCCAGGCTGGCATTCCAGCACACACGCCAGTGCTGACAGCTCCGAGGGCAGCTCAGCTGGGCCGGGCATGTCCAGAGCCAGTGGCTGGTGTCCAGGGACACAGCCGAGACTGTGGGCCCCAAGCAAAGCCTCCAAGCCCAGGTCCAAAGACAAGGAAGGGAGAAGATCTTCCAGAATCTGCCTTAACGCAGGCAGAATAAACAGGTGGGGGTACCTGGGAGGCACCAGGAAGACTCTTGCTTTTTTTAAGGTCTTGTGCTTTGGGGTTAAGCCTTGTCCTCTTCCTCTTAACCTTTATTCAATGTAAAAATTGATGTTTATTGTTAAAAATTTATTATATAAAGCCTGTGATCCTTTGATGAACATGAAACTGACATTTGTGGTGGGTAAATGACAGAACAAAGTGCCTAGGAAAAGAGAATATTCTGGAAAATGGAGGAAAGAGCAAACCCCCTCCACCTCTCAGCTTGCCTGGAATGATCGAAAAGGTGAAGATAAATAATATTTATTTTGGGGCCTACCATGTGCTAGGCATTGCCCTTCCCCATTGACCTAAATGAATATATTTAATCCTTCTAACAACACTGAGGTAGATGCCCCTTCTACTTACAAATAAGGACATCAAGACTCAGAGAAGTCAAGCAGACTGCCAAAAGTCACACAGCTAATAAGCGGCTGAGTCAGAGCTCAAACTCAGGTCTGACTCTGTGCTAAGCCCTTTCCACTTTCCACTGTGTGACCCGACCCCACAGCCCCCTCAGTGTCACCCAAGCCCTGAGAGCTTCCACATCAGGTTGAACGAAGTCTCTCTCTCTCTCTCTCTGTGTCACACACACACACACACACACACACACTCATATACATATGTACATATGTACACACACAAATACACACCCGCACACATAGCCTCAGGCTCACAGAGGCTGCCCAGGACCCAGGGACCTGGAGCCATCCTCAGCCCTTCTCAGGGAGCAGCCCAGCGCAGGGCCCTGGAGCCAGGACATTGGAACCAGGCCCCCTGGTTCCATTCCCGGCTCAGCCTCCCTGGGGCTTGTGACCTCACTGAGCTGCAGCTTCCCCATCTGTAAAATGAGCACGACAGCAGCTACCTCTCTGGATTTGGGGGATGATGAAACGAGTCACTTTGTGAACAGTGAGTGAGTGAGTGTCACACACATATGTGTGCAGCACTGAGCCCTGATAGTACAGGAGGGGCCAGGCTGGGGACAATCCACATCTCTGAGTCCCCATCTCAAAACAGGAGGGCTGGTTCCAGATGAAGCCTCACAGCTTTTCCAAACCAAGCATCCCGGGATGAAGTCTTAAGTGCTTCACTCTGGGGCAGAAACGCCTCCTAGCAGGAGCCCCAGAGGCCAGCTGGCTCCAGGTGTCATTGGGGGACATAGGGACTTCTTCCCAGCTCTTTTAGAAAGAAAGGTTGAGCTAAAGGTTCTGAGTGCCCAGTGTCCAGCCTAGAATGAGGTGACGTCCGGGAAGCCACCGCAGAGGTGCGGGAGCCGGGAGGGCCTAGCCTCCACATACCTGAAGGGCCCTGGCAGCCCACGCGCTGATGGCCCTGGGGGTGGGCGTGAGGACAGGACACTCCCAGTAAAACTGGTCAGGGGGCCATCTGCTCTGTCTTCTCACCCAGAGACAGGACCCGGGGGGCCAAGCGAAGACATCTGCCCTGCGGGGAAGTAAGCAAGGTCCTGGGGACTCCTCCCCCGCAAAGGACACAGCCCTCCTGGGCTCCCCACGCCCAGGGCCGCCTGAGCCGCTGCTCCTTCACACGTGACCGCTCCCCCTCTCAGAACCAGGAAACCACGTTCATACTGGGGTCTTCTCTCCCTCTACCATTAGGCTGGGAAGAGGCAAAGAGGTCCCGCCTCTCTCTGCAGGGTGCAGCAAGTGTTGGATTTTCCCTCTTTGTAGACATTTTGGGACCCACTGATTCCTGATTTCCATTCCGCTGTGGAAAGGGACTGACAACTCATATGTCCAACTCGGTGGAGCTCAGCAGAGGTTCCCCCTGAGCACATGCCAGGAACTAGGTCTCTAGGGAGAGACAGAGATGAACGAGACACAGACCCTGCCCCCGAAGAGTTTAGAATCTAGTTAAGGAAACAGAGTAAACAAATGACTCCAACACAAAGGAGATGCGATCATTGCTAGACGAAAGACCAAAACAAAGTGCCGCAGAAGCCCAAGAAAGGGACCTGTGGCAGGAAGACTAAGTAGTATGTGTTTGCTTTCTAGAAAGTGATATCATATGACGTCATATGATATCACTGAGATGTGGAATCTAAAATATGACACAAGTGAACATATCTACAGACTCACAGACATAGAGAACAGACTTGTGGTTGCCTGGGTGGAGGGGGGCATGGCTTCGGAGTTTGGGGTTAGAAGATGCAAACTATTATGTACAGGATGGATAAACAACAAGGTCCTACTGTAGAGCACAGGGAACTATCTTCAATATCCTGTGATAAACCATAATGGAAAAGAATATGAAAAGGAATATACGTATATATGTATAACTGAATCACTTTGCCGTTCAGCAGGAATGAATCCAACATTGTAAGTCAACTATACTTCAGTAACATAAAATTTTTTTAAAAAGAAGGTGATCTGGCAAGATTCCTCAAATGCCTTAAAAAAATGTTCATAATCTTTGATCCAGAAATTTCCACTTCTAAGGATCTATTTTGAGGACATAATCAGAGGTGTGCATGAAGATTTATGGGCAAAGACATATTTATGTTACTTATGAGAGAAAAATGGGGGCACAAAGCAAGTGTGTAATAATCACATTATAGGTGAGAGGATGCAGAAGGGAAAGTGTTCAAGCAGAGAGAAGAGGAGGTGCAGAGACATTCTGGCAACTCCAAGGACTGAGAGAGAGAGAGGGAGAGAGAAGAAGGAGGAGGAGGAGGAGGAGGGGAGGAGGGGAGGAGGGGGAGGGGAGGGGGAGGGGAGGGGAGGGGGAGGGGAGGGGAGGGGAGGAGAAGGAGAAGGAGGAAGAAGAAAAAGGAGAAGAAGAAGAAGAAGAGGAGGAAGAAGAAGAAGAAGGAGGGGGAGGGGGAGGAGGAGGACCAGAGAGGAGGATGGAGGCCAAACCTTGCGGATCTCAGAGGACGGTGAGGATCTCAGACTGCTCTCACTCACTCACCCTAAGGGCAGGGGGAAGGAAGTCTTTGCCGTATTTTACAAGGAGGGTAGCCTCTGGCCGCACGATGGCAACTGCCTGCCGTGTGCAGGCGCCAGTCTAAGCGCTGCATGGATTCACTTATTTAATCCGTACCGCTTTGTGAGACAGGGAAGTGAGACTCAGCGAAGTGAAGTAACTTGCCTAAGGTTGCACAGCAGTAAGAGGCGAAGCCAGACAGTCTGGGCCAAAGAAGTTAGTTGCTGGGCTAAGGGGGGAGGGAGGGGACGGTGTGATGCGGGCAGACCAGTTCAGAGCCACTGTTAGGAGCCATGATTAGCAGGACCTGGCGAGAGGTGAGGGTGCGGTGGGCAGTGGTGGGGAAAGACAGGGCAAGAGGAACTCCCAGGCCTCTAGCTGGCACTTCCCTGATTTGGGGGAAACCAGGAGAGTGTTAAGTGCATAAGCATAGCTATTATATATGTACACGCACATAGACATGTATGCCATATGGCCTATTAGGCAGAGAGAGAGTGGAAAGAAATACAACAGGATGGTAACAGTGGCCATCTTTAAGTAGTAGGCTGATGAGTTATTTTTGTATTTCTTTTTTACACACCTGCACATTTTGTAAACTTCTTACACTAGGTGTACATTATTTCCGTAATCAAAGGAAAATTTGTGAGGCCTCCAGATATGCATGCAGCTGTGGGCAGCGCTACCTGGGTGTGCAGAGGCCCCCAGGCACCGTCTGTGGCACACGCTTGGTGTGAAGACAATCAGCCTTCTACAAGCCTCCCAGCTGAGGCTCCCCCTGTGCTCCTCCAAGGCCGCCCACAGCCTGAGGCCGGCCCAGCTCCACTCCCAGCCTAAGGGCGGACATTGGAGGTGGAGTTCTCAACAGGAATTCCAGACCAGGCTGAGGGGTCCTGGCTTCCTGCGGAGGAGCCCATAACACAAGTCCAGTGGGAAGTAAAAGCAACCTCACAGTGGCAGGATGGGGAAAAGATCCTCCTGTGGTCCCCACAGTAGGTGGCAGTGGGGTCTCCCACTGGGCTCTGCGTATCCTGCCAACCCCCCTGGGCTTCCTCTGCAGGTCTGGGGCCACATCCCAGCTTCCCTGTCGTCTGGATGTAGCCAGAGGTAAGCCCCGGAGAGGATGGCTGGGAAGCAAGAAGCAGGCCATTCCTCTAACTCTGTCCTTTTGAGAGCAGGATTGGGGTTCAGAGGGCAGAGTCTACAATAAAGACTCGAAAAGGCCCGGAGAACCCCAGATTGGTTGGGTGGGCTCAGCTGAGGGTGCAGCCAGGAGGCACCCTCCTTATTCCCCAGGGAAGCAAAATGAGCTTCCTTGAAACCGGCCGGTAGGAAAGTGCTAAGGAAATAGGTGGCGGGGGGGACCCCAGGAAGAAGTGTCTGTCTGCCTGGCAGGGGCTTCTCCAGGACACAGCTGCCTCTGCTGCATTTGGACAGGCCACTTCTGGTTTCTGGAAAAAGCCACAGCAGCTTCAAGAGTCAGCACACCCCAGTTCACATCCAGGCTCGGTTACCACTTTTGAAGAGTTACCACGTTAAAGACCTAAATGTAAGACTGGATACTATAAAACTCCTAAGGAAAACATAGGCGGGGGCTTCCCTGGTGGCGCAGTGGTTGAGAGTCCACCTGCCGATGCAGGGGACACGGGTTCGTGCCCCAGTCCGGAAAGATCCCACATGCCGCGGAGCAGCTGGGCCCATGAGCCATAGCCGCTGAGCCTGCGCGTCTGGAGCCTGTGCTCCGCAACGGGAGAGGCCACAGCAGTGAGAGGCCTGCGTACCACAAAAAAAAACCATAGGTGGAATGCTCTTTGACATAAATCACAGCAATATTTTTTGGATCCATCTCCTAAAGCAAAGGAAACAAAAGCAAAAATAAACAAATGGGACCTAATTAAACTTCAAAACCTTTGCACAACAAAGGAAACCATTGACAAAACAAAAAGTCAACCTACTGAATGGGAGAAAATATTTGCAAATGATATGATATGACCAGTAAGGGATTAATATCCAATATATATAACCAGCTCATACAACTCAATGTCAAAAAAAAGAAACAACCAGATTTTAAAATGGGCAGAAGAACTGAATAGATGTTTTTCCAAATAGGAAATGCAGGTGGCCAACAGGCACATGAGAAGATGCTTAACATCACTAATCATCAGGGAAATGCAAATCAAAACCACAATGAGATGTCACCTCACACCTGTCAGAATGGCCAACATCAAAAACACAAATAACAAATGTTGGCGAAGATGTGGAGAAAAGGGGACTCCGTACACTGTTGATGGGAATGTAAATTGGTGTAGCCACTGTGGAAGACAGCATGCAGGTTCCTCAAAAAACTAAAATTAGAACTATCATATGACCCAGCAATTCCACTCTTGGGTATATATATCCTAAGAAAACAAAAGTACTAATTCGAAAAGATACAAGCACCCCAGTGTTCACAGCAGCATGATTTACAATAGCTAAGACATGGAAGCAAACTGTGTCCATCAACAGATGAATGGATAAAGATGTGGTACATATATACAATGGAATATTACTCAGCCATAAAAAAGAATGAAATTTTGCCATTTGCAGCAACATGGATGGACTTGTAGGGTAGAAAGACAAATACTGATGCTATCATTTATATGTGGAGTCTAAAAAGTACAGCAGGGCTTCCCTGGTGGCGCAGTGGTTGAGAGTCCCGTCGATGCAGGGGACACGGGTTCATGCTCCGGTCCAGGAAGATCCCACGTGCCGCAGAGTGGCTGGGCCCGTGAGCCATGGCCTCTGAGCCTGCGCGTCCGGAGCCTGTGCTCCGCAATGGGAGAGGCCACAACAGTAAGAGGCCCACGTACCGCAAAAAATAAATAAATAAATTAATTAATTAATTAATTAAAATAAAAAGTACAGCAAACTAGTGAATATAACAAAGAATGAATAGACTCACAGATATAGAGAACAAACTAGTGGTTACCAGTGGGGAGAGAGAAGGTAGAGGGGAAGTTATAGGGGTAGGGTATTAAGAGGTACAAACTATTACGTATAAAATAACCTACAATATTTTATAATAACTATAAATGGAGTGTAACCTTTAAAAACTGTGAATCACCATACTGTACACTTGTAACTTATATGTACAACAACCATATTTCAATAAAAATAAACAAAACTTTTAAAATTGAAAAGTTAAATGGTTACCATGGCATGCCTTAAACTTATACAGTGCTGTACGTCAATTATATCTCAGTAAAACTGGAAGGAAAACAGTCGTTATGATGGCAGTGGACTCACAGGGCTATTGGGAGACCACAGGTTGGGAATGGGAGCCACTGTGCCCAACACACGGATCCACACAGCAAAGGGCTGCCTCTGTAGGAGTCTGTTGCTGGGTAACGCTGTCCAGGTGCTTTTCCAGTGACCAAAGGACACATACACACACACACACAACCCTCCCATACACATCGGTGTCAACAGTCACATTTATGAAGGCATAAAGCTAAGCATAACCACCTAAATACACAAATGCGTGCACAACCTGTTTACTCGCATTCTTGTAGTCACATTTAATTCATAATCGTAACTTAGGACAATATGCAAATTACAAAGTGCTTTTTACCTGACCCTTATCTCATTTGATTATCAAAACTTATGGCCAGAGGTAGATAAGCTAATTGTTATCATCCAGTTTTCACAGATGATAAAACTGAGCTAAGAGTCTCCCAAAGACACACAGTAAATGATAGCAGTAGATTTAAACCCGGTTCCAAACTGTACGCTCTTCCACTCTGCCACACAAGCTCCCATGACATGTATACACCCTTATCTCCTAATCGGCAAATCGAAGTTTCTTAGCAGCCAAAAAGAAGACTTGGAATCAGCCCATCAGGTGAGAGTCAAATAGGACAGAGAAGCTGATAGTCTAATAGAGAAGGCTCCCTCCTCCATCAAGCAAGAACAAGCAGCCCCTCAATCTACCCCTCTTACTTCCCAGCGTGTACCTGGCATGTTGTTTCCACCCAGGACAACATCCCCAAACTCTCTCTAATCAAAAATCAAAGCCGAGCTCAAGTCCCACCTCCTCCGAGGAGCTCCCCTCCTCCAACAACCCCCCACCACCACGCCACACACACACACACACACCTTTCTCATTTCTCTCATGTCCCATTATAGAGTCGGGTCCCCACTGCTTGGCACATGTGGTTCTGGAATTGTTTTCTGTGTTTCAAGTATGAGAGCAAGGGCTCTGCGCTCAGCCAGCCATGGGTTTGAGTGAGCCCCATCTCTCCCTTCCTAGCTGTGTGGCCCTGGATAAGTTGCTTAACGTCTCTGGGCCTCATTCTCCTTGCTATCGAAGGGGGATAATGACAGGGCAAAACCTCATTCTTATGAGAGCTAAACGTAAAACACGTGCCCGACACAGAGCAAAAGCCCAATAACTGTGACCTAGGAATACAGTTTGAGTTTTCCAGCAAATGGCAGCTCACGGAGTTTTGGACACATTCTTTTGGGAAACCCCTAAAGGGTCAAGCACGGGGCTGGGCACAGCCAAGTCATCAGTTGGCTAGTAAAGATGAGCACCAGCTCTCAGCCACCAGCCAGCTGTGGGCGCTAACCTGTCTGGCCTCAGTTCTCTGATCTGCGGGGCTCGGCGTCTTCCCTGACCCAGAGCACAGAGCGGGTGACAAACTGCACTCTCAACAGCACAGATGGTCCCCAATTTATGACGGTTCGACTTAACGATTTTTCAACTTTACGATGGTGTGAAGGCGATACGCATTTGGTAGAAACCATACTTCCAATTTTGAATTTTGAGCTTTTCCCAGGCTAGCGATCTGTGGCACGATGCTCTCGTGATGCTGGGCAGGGCACCCAGCCACAGCTCCTTGTCAACCCTGCTATCAGGGGGTGGGGGAAACAGCAGACGCGATTACCACCATTCTGCACCCAGACAACCATTGGCTGTTTTCCACTTTCAGCACAGTATTCAATCAATTATAGGAGAGATTCACACTTGATGATAAAATAAGCTTAGTGTCAGATGATTTTGCCCAACCGTAGGCTAACGGAAGTGTTCTGAGCCTATTTAAGGTTGGCTAGACTCAAATATGCTGTCTGGTAGGTTTGGTCTACTATATGCATTTTCATCTTATGATATTTTCAACTTCTGATGGAGTTATTGGGACATCACTGCATCACGAGCCGAGGAAGATCTGCATTCACAAAGGGGAGTGGCTAAGTGAACCAGGGGTTATGTGGACCTGGGTCTGGACCCTGGCTCCACCTTGAGCAACAGGAACGATCTCTCTGAGCTTCATCAATAAAGTAAGGGTGACAAGAGCAACTTCCCAGCACTGTTCCAACAACTCACGGGCACCACGCATGCAGAACTCCTGGCACGTGACGAACAAACGTGCAGTAAAGTCATTGGTGGTGGACATTGCCTCCATTTCCATTATTATTGTTACTAGTAATCCCTAGAGTGAAGGATAAAGGAGGTACAGAGAATTCAAGCCACAGCTGCTGGGACAGAAATGACTTAGGAAAACGTAATTTGAAAAGATATATGCACTCCAATGTTCATTGCAGCACTATTTACAATAGCCAAGACATGGAAGCAACCTAAATGCCCATCAACAGAAGAATGGATAAAGAAGATATGGTACATATATACAATGGAATATTACTCAGCCATAAAAAAAGAATGAAATAATGCCATTTGCAGCAACATGGATAGACCTAGAGTTTGTCATACTGAGTGACGTAAGTCAGACAGAGAGAGACAAATATCATACGATATCGCTTATGTGTGGAATCTAAAAAAAAGGGTACAAATGAACTTATCTACAAAACAGAAAGAGAGTTACAGATGTAGAAAACAAACTTACGGTTACCGGGGGTAAGGGGGGGTGAGGGATAAATTGGGAGACTGGGATTGACATATACACACTACTATATATAAAATAGGTAACTAATAAAGACCTACTGTATAGCACAGGGAACTCTACTCAATACTCTGTAATGACCTGTATGGGAAAAGTGTCTAAAAAAAAAGAGTGGATATATGTATATGTATAACTGATTCACTTTGCTGTCCATCTGAAACTAACACAACATTGTAAATCAGCTATACTCCAATAAAGATTTAAAAGAAAGAAAGAAAGAAAGAAAGAAAGAAAGAAAGAAAGAAAGAAAGAAAGAAAGAAAGAGAAAGAAAGAAAGAAAGAAAGAAAGAAAGAAAGAAAGAAAGAAAGAAAGAAAGAAAGAAAGAAAGAAAGAAAGAGAAAGAAAGAAAGAAACTTAGGAGAATTGCCTCTGACAGAGTGAATAGTAAAAATTTGAGAGCTTGTGAATTACATGAACCCCAGGATCTCCTTTCTCTCTAATACTCAGTGTCAGTGGATCAAACCACATGCCTTTCCCAGGCCCCCATCCCGCAAGGTACGGAAAGAAGCTAAACACATACTTGTCCTCTGCTGTGGGTTGATCGGAAGATCCTTGGTGCCACCTGGGCTTTACTCCAGCTTGTCCGGTCAAGGCCCCCGGGCAGGCAAGGCACACACCCAGGGTGGCACCTGTGAGGCACGATCCCCTCTGGGGCTGAAATCACAGGCTCCCTGCCCCTGGGGACCCCCTGCCTGGCCAAGGCCTATCTCCAAAGTGCAGAACTGCAGGCAGCCAGACTGTCCCAGGCTTGTCCAAGTACTGTCCCCCAGCCGGGAGGCCCAGGTCACCACTGTGACCCTCTGCGGTGGGGGGGTGGGCAGGAGGGGCCTAGGTGAAGGAGGAAAAGTCTCTCGGGGACCAGGAGAGGAGTCGGGCATGAGTCAACGAGCACTCCCAATGAGCCATGGGCACTCCCAACGCCCAGAGCGGCTCTGCCCTGCCCGGCCTCCCTTGAGGCCGCTGCAGCCAACTTGAGCCGGGCCACTTGCCAACCCTCAAGTGTTGCCTTTAGGGGAACTCAGCAGCTTTCAAGGTGCTGACCTTCCGGCCAGTGTTTGCTGATGAACACCTGTCACAGGCGTGAGTACCAATGACAGCCCCGAGTGAGGGGCATTAAGGGGACACCTGCGTTGGTGACATGCCTTTTGAAGGTCAACGATGCCGATTTAAGTACCTGAGGGGAAGGTGAGGGTGGGAGGCACCAGCCACCCTGCAGTCCAAGCCGGGGGCTCCATGACTTGTACTAACACTCTCCCCAGGCATCCCTGTAATTGAAGGAACTCAGAGACTTTCTCTCCCTCACCCTGGAGCAGAGGGTGACAGAGAAAGACACATTTGTCTCAAGCCGGCCCTGCTCACCTCTGCTGGGAAGCTGAGCTCCCTCTGTGCTCACGGTGGGGGCGGGGTGGGAGTTGTTGATGCCAGATGAGAAGATTTGGAAGGGAGGCGACGGGGACAGCACATTTCCAGTGAAAATGCAGGGGCTCGGGAGAGGGAAAGCGTTGACAGATTGTTCCCGACGACAGCACACCCTGGATGGGCCAGGCGTTGACCTAAAAGTCGGGAGGATGTATACAAAGATAGCTGCTCCATTTCAAGAAAATGGAACAGGTGTCCCAGGGAAAAGAAAAAAGTCCCGACGTTGATTTTTTTTTTTTTTTTTCCGGTACGCGGGCCTCTCACTGCCGTGGCCTCTCCCGTTGCGGAGCACAGGCTCCGGACACGCAGGCTCAGCGACTACGGCTACACGGGCCCAGCCGCTCCGCGGCATGTGGGATCTTCCCGGACCGGGGCACGAACCCGTGTCCCCTGCATCGGTAGGCGGACTCTCAACCACTGCGCCACCAGGGAAGCCCCCCGACGCTGATTTTTAAGGGGTCTGTGCATGGGATACATGGTGGGTGGTGGTATTATTATAAAAAGATGTCGGGGATAAACCACAGGCCTCCCCACAGACGCCACGGCCAGATGGGAAGACTGGCAGGATTTTGACCTTACTTGTTCTCTGTGTCCCAGGATCCTCACAAAGCTCCGCTAAGGGGCCCAGACACCAAGTGCTTCCATCAGCAAAACAGAGACGGAGAAACGGCAGCACAGCACCGCCCAGAGCTTAAGGACCATGCTGTGTCTCCCACCAGGGCAAGTTTATAACTCACCCCACATTTTCCATTTCCCATCTTCCTGCAGTTGAGGAAAACTGAGACCCCAGTCACTGAGCTTAGCTCAAAGCAGAAACCAGGGGTGGCTATAATGGTAACAGGTAGCATTTATTACCGGACCCTGGGGCTAGATACACGCTAAGGTTATTAATTCATGCAACCCTCACCTTATTATAATCTCCACTTTATAGATGAAAAAACGCAGAGGGACTTCCCTGGCACTCCGTTGGTTAAGACTCGGTGCTTCCACCGCAGGGGGCGTGGGTTCAATCCCTGGTCCAGGAAGTTCTGCATGCCACGTGGTGCAGCCAAAAAAAAAAACCTCAGAGAAATTGATGGAATTGCCCAAAGTCACACAGCCAGTTAAGGGGTGGGGACAACTCTCACACCTGTCCATTTGGACCCAAGGGCGGTTTTTAACTGCTATAACTGGGCACAAACAGGCTTGACGGCCAGGATCAGGGCTCTATGGCTGGGTGGGAGGGACTGAGCCCCCAGGGAAGCCTGCAGGAGCAGATAGAGAGCCCGGGACTCTTCTGAGACCAGCTCCCTTCCTCTCAGAAGAGAGAGGTTCCCAAGGACTGGCAGGGAGGAAATCCTCGGGGTTTAACCCTGTACTGGTCCAAAGACAGGTTCCCAGCATGCGGAGGGCAATGAGAGAAGAGAAATCAAAGCCATAAAACTTCCCTGCCACCTAAGGCAGGTAAAGGGGAGGAAACGACGCCAGCCGCCATGTACCCCTCGATCCATATTTCACAGGAAAGATGATAACAATTGGACATGTCACTCCCCAAAACCAGAAACTCAAAGCAATTTTAGATGAACTTTCAGAATGATGAAGGAAACGGCCGTGTTCGTGTTATACACCAAATAAATCACACCAAAATGATAGTTGTAATTCCCAAAAGTACACAGAGAATTGATTTTACTATGACACTTATCATGATGAAAGGGTTCACCCCTGCAAGGACCCTTCTTAAGTGGCTGCAGCTTAACCCCTGCCCTGCCAGTTCCTGTCATCTGCTCCCTGAGCCCCAGCGTGCAAAGCTGCCCCCTGATTCCAGGCTGCAGCCTGGCGCTGCCCCTGGGCCCCGCCAACGTGGGTCACCAGCAGCTTCCAAAGCCCTGGGTGAGCCCAGCACCAGCAGACGTCTGAGGTCAACCGAGCTCCTCTCTGAACTAGGAAACAGCCTCACTGGCTGTGTCTGTCTGAGTCTGAGTGAAGGGAGGAAAGAACTGGTGTTTTTCACGTTTACCTGCTTAATCTGCCCAATTACCTGCGCGCTGGGTGTTTTGACTTACTCCCTTTATCAGATGAATTAACTGAGGCTCAGATAGGCCAATTTACCCAGAGATTTGAATATAGGTCTTAGTGCCTCCCAACTGGATTCTCTTCCCACCACGTCCTGCTGGCAGTTGGGCTGCTAAGATGCTACCCCCAACCCTGGGCCAGAATTTCATTCATTCATTCAGGGCTCAGCAAGTATTATTGAGTATCTATAGGTACCAGGCACTGGGTTGGGGATACAGTTGAGAATAGGACTCTGTTTCTGCCTCATGGACCTAACTTGACACAAATGAATGAAAGTAAATGAATTACAAGCAGTGAAAGAGTGCTTTGAAGGACATGCATGGTGCTGTCCCACTTTAAAAGGGAGCTGCCTGGGCTTCCCTGGTGGCACAGTGGTTGAGAGTCCGCCTACCGATGCAGGGGACACGGGTTCGTGCCCCGGCCCAGGAAGATCCCACATGCCGCGGAGCGGCTGGGCCCGTGAGCCATGGCCGCTGAGCCTGCGCGTCCGGAGCCTGTGCTCCACAACGGGAGAGGCCACAACAGTGAGAGGCCCGCGTAGCAAAAAAAAAAGGGAGCTGCCTGGGTCAGGAAGGGCAGAGGAGGCTTCCCTGAGGAGGTGACCAGAACTGGGAGCCCAAGGATGGGACGGTGCCAACCAGGCAGAAGGATAACTACACAGTGGGGACCAGGGTCTGGAGGCAGGTGTAGCCAGAGTGGATGAGGAGGTGAGGGAAGCAGCTGTCAAAGGAGGCCAGGGGGATGGGAGGGCTGAACCAGCAAATCAAGGAGCTTTTCTCCATCCATAGGAAGCCATGGAAAGCCATTGCAAGGATTAAGCAGGGGAGGTTGGGACATGATCAGGTTTGTGTTTCAAAAGCTCACTCCAGTGCCGATTCGAGGAGCAGGCTGAGCTTCAGTGGCCTGGAGGCTGAGCTTGTTTTCAGATTGGGGCCCAAGAAGGCATAAGGCATAATGTATCCTTACAGGAGTATTTGCATCCTACCAACTGGAGGTCAGAATTATACTGCTCACCATCAAAGGCTGCTATCAGACTTCAAGAACAAAGACTGGATAGAACAAGTTCTATAAAATAAGCTATAAAAATCAACTCAGGACAAAATCAAAGAGCGTTTCTGGAAAGAAAAATAGATGACGTTTCAGAGTTAATGTCATAAACATCTTTAGCTCTATATTGCCATCTGTTTTTACACTTCTAACTTCAGAGCTAAGATCGCTTCAGCCATTTTGTTATGTCAAGAGTTTTTTCTGCTTTGGTTTGGTTTGGTTCTGGGGATTTGTCTTTTGTTTTCTAAATGCAGCTGGTCCAATCCCGGTTCTGCCTCTTACTACTTTGTGATCTTGGGCAAAAGCCTTGACTTTGAACTTCAGTCTTTCCTCTGACTTTACAATATTATGATCCTATGACATACAGAGACTCTATAAGAGTCAGATGGTGAATGCTTGTCAAAGTCAAGCTGTGGGAATTTACGGTTAGACATACTCCAGAGAACAAATAACAGGAAAGCTTTCTAGCCCCCAAGCCCCCTAAAAACAAGTCTGCTGGGCTCCAGGAGTCTGGCTCAGAGCAAAAGACATACCTTTAAATCAATAACCATGATATAGTGCCCCACGGTTTCAAAGATTAGGAGTAATGGGGGCAGTGATCAGAATGCAACCATCTTAAAATTATCAAAGGACAAAAAAGCAGGACTCAAGTAATTACCTCCCAATAGGCTTCTTCTCTCTTGATTTCTCCAGGTTACAAGGTAAACACTTAATGAATTAAACTAGAAAGTAGAGAGATTTTAGAAATGTCATTCCGCTGCCCAAACAAGTTTATAGGAAGACAATTAACAGTGAGCATGGTATAACTTAGCAAAACCTAGATACAAGCTCCTACCAGATGCCTTTAAACCAGTAATTTTCAAACTTAAGTAGTAAAGGATAAGAGCACATTTAAAGGGGAAAAAAAAATCGCACCAATCCCCATGGGGTTGACTTAAGTTATTTTACCATAAATTTAATATATACAAACACTGACTGAGGTATAAATCCTATGCTTCTAGCTCTTATGCACATATAAAATAAAAACAAATTTATGGAACAAATACAATTAAAACTACCAAACCAATAAAATTCAAATTAACAACATTAACTTACTATGATGGATAATGATGCCTTGTAGAAGCCAGGTCTGGTGCTGGGCTCACCAGAAAGATATCATTGTTTTAGGCTTCACCTCCACTGTCAGCTTGATTCTTTGGACTTTAACATGATGGACCATTATTTAATCCAGAGGTCATCAAACATTTTCTATAAAAGGCCAGATTGTAAATATTTTTGGCTTTGCAGACCATATGGGCTCTGTCACAAACTACTAACTCTATCGTTGCATGAAATCAGCCGTAGACAATGGTTAATGGATGGAGCTGGCTGTGTGCCAATAAAAGTTTATTTACGAAAACAGGTGCTGGGCAGGATTTGGCCCAAGGGCCAGTGTTTGCTGACCCCTGATTTCATCCATCATCTTTATTATGTCATCATTTGGCCTTTTGCCTTTTAACAACGACTTTCACTCAACTATTTTTTTATATATATAATTGTATCATCATTTTATATGATGTCTTTGTTTATTTATTTATTTTTGGCTGTGTTGGGTCTTCGTTTCTGTGCGAGGGCTTTCTCTAGTTGTGGCGAGCGGGGGCCACTCTTCATCGTGGTGCGCGGTCCTCTCACTATCGCGGCCTCTCTTGTTGCGGAGCACAGGCTCCAGACGCGCAGGCTCAGCAATTTTGGCTCACGGGCCCAGTCGCTCCGCGGCATGCGGGATCTTCCCAGACCGGGGCACGAACCCGTGTCCCCTGCATCGGCAGGCGGACTCTCAACCGCTGCGCCACCAGGGAAGCCCTCACTGAACTATTGATTTATTATTTTTATGGACCAGTCAATCCAATAATTCATTCCAAATTTCAACCTTGAAAAAATTTAAATGGAACATATATTTCTTGCCTATTTACAACTCATTCACTGGTAAAAAGTTGATATGAAGAAAAGGCAGGATCTGAGTAATGCACCTTCTAAAGGGGGTTCTGGGTGCCTGTGGTCCCCTGGACCATGTGTCAGTTCCATCCTTTTATTTCTTTTCTCTATTTGAACTACAGATTAGACACCCAACAGTGATATCCTTCTACCTTAATTGGACATGAGCATATCATTTAAGATTGTCAGACTCTGCTGTTTTCTCTTTATTTTACCATTCGGTCATTCAAACAAAAAACAATCATTGAGCACTTACAAATGTCAGGCACTGTTCTGAGCACTTGAGATCTTAAGTGCGGAAAACAGACCCGGAAACCCAGCCTTCACAGATGTTACATTCAGATTGGGGAGTGAGTGGCAGAGACAGACAATAAAAATTAGTCTATTAATACATAAGTGGTGCTGTTTGAATGAAATGAAATGAAGGTCTATGTTCAATAATGAAAAAAAACAGCATCTTCATCTCAGAAAATGATCCCCAATTATGAAAGATCATCCCAAAGAGAAGTGTTCTGTGTCTACCCTGTACAAGAATTCAACGATGGCCGACAGGGAAGGTTTGCTTTGTTCTGTACTAGGACAGGTCATCCTAACAGGAGCCGGGCTTGCTCCCCAGCCCATCAGGAGCTACCATTACTGTCACACCTGGGGCTCCTTAGGTGCCAAAGTGGTCAAAGCACAAAGGTTCCAGAACTGAAACGGGGGCAACACTCTTTAGTACTTGCAGGTGACCTAAGGTATTGCTGGTATTGGTGGTTAGGTAGTCTCACCTCCTTCACGGCCCCTCACAGATGGCCTGGAGATGAGGAAGTGGACTTTGGAAGGCCTCGCCGGGTCCTGGCTCTGCCACTGGCGACTATGGACCAGTCAGCCACCCTGTTTGAGTCTCGGTTTCCCCATCTATAATTCTGGAATGACAGAAGTGCCTTTCCTGTCTCCCTCAAAATTCTTAAGAAAACCAAACGAGATAAGTTAAATGAAAGAGTTTTGAAAACGAATCTGCTGAGAGCTGGCTTGGCCCCAGAAAAAAAGTGGGAGGGCCCCAGAGAGGGGAGATTTGTATTGATAAGTAACATGGGCCCAGGCCCCTCCAACTCAGTGGGCCCTGCTTATGTGCACTTGGTCCTTACTTTTGTTCAGCCCTGTGTACAGGCAATCTATCAGTGTCATGTAACCCGGTTATTACAACTGGTATTATGATGATCATGATGATATCAGTGTGTTGGAAGAACTACTAAAAGTCTACATTTCTAGAATGTTCACACAGTTGAATCCTCTTTACAAAGGAGAGGCCCTTATCTCTATTCACCTTCATGAACATAATTAGCTAGCAAGCCTAAAGATTTTTTCCTCTTTTATTTTTTCTGGCGAAACCTTTTACAGACTGGCAATATACATTATTCCTATTATCTTTTGCTTTAATCAGTTTCAAAACACTATCCCCCAAGCCCCATTTCTATTGCATTTTCCTCCAGACCTTGGAGAAGAAAAAAAAAAGCAAAGCAAAATAAAACTCCCTGGTCTGCAGACTGTATTTCTGCAGGGTCATGGAGAAGAATATGAATGAATATTCGGATTTACTGAATACGAACAGGAGGGAGGACATCTTTCCTTAAAGCTCTCAAACGTCTGTAAAACACCCTTATCCCATCCAATCCCTACTGTGTGAAAGCACAGAATCAGAACAGACACAGAATCATCACTTACTAAGCCCTGATTGTATGTGTCGCACTGTCCTACATACATTAATACCAACCTGGGTATTGACTGAATTTCTACTGGGGGAAAATCATTCTACAACGTACACCCATCTCAACACAAACACGTACAGTTCTCTCTCTCTTTCTGTATCTTTGTCTCTCCAACTGTCTCTCTTTGCCCCATAGCCTCTGACCACAGACTGGTTGTTTTCAATCAAAGGCTGCCCAGAATCATACCTCATAAGCGCCCAGGGCAATAGCCTGAGGTTTACAAAGACTAATAATAATGTGGTTCCCAAGAGGAATAAAACATCTTCCTCCTCTATCCCCACCTCCCAGCCACCAGGCACCCCACTCCCAGGAGGCAAACACAAGCCAGACTAACCCCAAGAAAACCAGCCCCCAAGATGACAACATTTTTTCAATTCACAATCTGATTTTTTTTCTTTAATATGTGTGTTTTGTGCTTTTCCCTTTGTCAAAAGAGCACAAGCCTTTCATTTTGCCTTTTATTTGTCTTGCTGCCGGTTCTGTGAAAATGTATTGGCCTTTCACTTAGTGATTACACATCATCACATACCCAATTTATAACACCATGCCCCAAAGAACAGATGTAATAAAGCAAAACAGAGCTGCCGACTCAAAGGTCTTTGCATGTGTGCAGGACAGAAAACAGTGCCAACAAAAGGCCTGGGAACCTGTATTTTGCGAACAACTGCAGATGTTATGGACACAGCCCCGGTGGGTGGGTGGAATGGGGAATAGAGAAAGTATAAGACCCACACACAGTGAACAGACCTGTGGTTGCCAAGGGGGAGGAGGAGGGATGTACTGGGAGTTTGGGGTTAGTAGATGCAAACTATTACATGTAGAATGGGTGGACAACAAGGTCCTACTGTATAGCACAGGGAACTATATTCAGTGTGCTAGGATAAACCATAATGGGAAAGACTATAAAAAAGAATGTAGGGGGCTTCCCTGGTGGCACAGTGGTTGAGAGTCTGCCTGCTGATACAGGGGACACGGGTTCATGCCCCAGTCCGGGAAGATCCCACATGTCCCAGAGCGGCTGGGCCCATGAGCCATGGCCGCTAAGCCTGCGCATCCGGAGCCTGTGCTCTGCAACGGGAGAGGCCACAAGAGTGAAAGGCCCGCATACCGCAAAAAAATAAAAAATAAAAAATAAAATAATGTAGGTATATGTATAACTGAGTCACTTTGCTGTACAGCAGAAATTAACACAACACTGTAAATCAACTATACTTCAGTTACAAAAAGAAAAAAGTGTGAGACCAAATTTCCTGGCCAAGGTCTTCTATGCTCATCTGATCCAACCGAGAACAGATCCATGACCACCCCCCTAAAGTCAAGGAACCCTTGGCTGGGAGGTCAGTCTACTCTCTAGTGGTTTGGAATTCTATTCCTTTGTTGCAAGAGGTTCCCTGGGATTAGGGTCGTGAATAGGGCCTTTTGATGGCCACTTGCTAGTGATACCTCCCTTGGTCCTCCTCAGAGACCCCCAGACTGCAGAAAGGATCTACCTCGAAGGACCCAGGAAAGATTTCCTTGGTTCCATGACCATATGAACAGAAATTATACCAGTTATCTCTGACTTTACAACTAATGAGATGTACAGCTCAATGTAATTTATTTGTATGTCTGGACTAAATCAGAAAAAAAATGTCTTTCATCAAAGGAAGGGCCCTCATCTGGGGCTCAGAAAACGTGGCCCCTCCACCCAGGGCAAACGGGCCTCCCCTTGGCCCCATCCATCAGTGGCCTCTCCCCTTCGCCCAGGTGGCCTCCAGGTCAGGGGTGGAGCCCCCTCCTCCTCCAGGCTCAGACTTGTTTGACAGGCACTTAGCCCTCAAGCCCACAAATCCAGTTCCCTGACAGTCACCTGGGTACAGGTCTTCCTGGACACAAGGTCAGAAGGGACCGTGACACAGATGCCCTCCAGACCTGCAAACACTTGGGTCCTTTCCTTCAGCGTTTTCTCCAGAATGACCTCCGTCAGCTTTGATCTCAGCCAGGGGGGACCATCTCCCGGTCCCTGTGCTGCTCTGAGCTTTGGCTTCCCTGAGACCCTGCCCCCAACCCTCCGGCCCTTCCCCCCAGCCATTCCTCTCCCCACCTCCTTTCCCAGGAGACCAGGGGTGACCTCACGGTCTTCTCCTCCAGCCCAGGTCCCTCTACACTTAGTCACATAGCGGCACACACCCTCACACATCCATGTCCACTCACACATACACACACCCCTGCTCACACACACTCGCACATGCACAAGTACACACTCCCATTCCCACATTCACACTCACACGCTCACAGCTCACTCACATACACACATTCATGCACACACATGCACACTTACTCACATACAGTCATACATACTCACACATGGACAGAATCCTTTCCCAGCCGCTCCACCCCCACTGAGCTCAGAATCTAAACTCGGTCGCACAGTTTCTACCCTTCAGTGCTGTCTCATTGTTTTATGTGTGTCCATCACACATCACACCCCCTAACTGTGCCCCTAAACTGCACAAGGGTGAGGCAGAAACGGGGGCTTCCCCCATCCCTCATCCATGGCATTTAGAGCTCAGTAAACTTTCAGAAGCGCTGAGCTGAGCGAGATCCAGGAGATCACCGAGCTTCCAAGCTCCCTGCTCCAAACTAAGCCCACGGATGGATGGACGCACCCACGCACACTCACACGCACGCATGCACACATGCACACTCACACTCACAAATGAACACATGCACAAACACACTCACACACACATGCACACACGCACGCACTCAGTAATTGATGCGTTGATTGGAAGGATGTGGACAGCAGTGCATGGACTCCAGGGTCACGTTGTGGTTGCTCCCCTGTACTTGGCACTTTGGTGGTGGACAGGGACCCAGGGCCCTGCCACTGGACACTCCGTTCTGGCCTCAGACCACCCGCCCGGGGTGGGTGGAAGGGAGTCCTGGAGGTCCCAGTCAGAATACTGATCTGGCTTCAGATGGACCTGGGTTCCAAGACTGGTTCTGCCACTTACTCCCTGTGACCATCAGCAAGTTCTTCCAGGGCTCGGTTCTTCAGTGTAAAATGGAAATAGTAATGGGATCTGTTCCATTGAGCTGCTGTGAGCATTAAAGAAGATAAAGCGAGAAAAGCATTCAGCACAGGGCCTGACACATAGTAAAGAGCAATCCATGATTATCATCTGATTATTATCATCAGGGTTAAAAAGTAAAAGGAAGAGTGGTGTCCAGTCCCGGACCTGCAATCACTTACTTGTGAATATCACTTTACCGCTCTAAGCCCATTTCTTGCTTTGTTTGGGGTTACTTTTCTCTTTGGCAAAAAATGAAGATCATTAAACCTGCCTTACTGGGCTGTTGTGAAAGTTAAGTAAAATTCCAGCCAGGCTGCACTTCTCACCTGTGTGCACACCTAGCACGTAGGAAGCCGAGTCAAGGTGGTAACTGTCCTTATCTCTAAGGCTGTGGTGTCCACCTACACGCCTTCTGAAGTCCCCACCAGCTCTTGCCACCTCTCTTCCTGTTATCCCTTCCTTGTGGCCACTCTCTTCTCCCATGGTTTTCGTAAACCAGATCCCAACTTGACTCTGTAATTGCTGAGCTTGGAGTCTCATCCTCTCTCACACCCTGGAGAAATGGAGCCACTGTCATCTTCATACATCCTGAAGGCTGTGTCCAGACGTGGGCTAGCCAGGGAAGGGTCATCTAAGAAGCGTTTCAGGGACTTCCCTGGCAGTACAGTGGTAAAAACTCTGCACTGCCACTGCAGGGGGCACGGGTTTGATCCCCGGTCGAGGAACTAAAGATCCCGCCTGCTGCATGGTGTGGCCGAAAAAAAAAAAAAAAGAAGTGTTTCATTGCAAATGATCCAAATCCCCTTGTTTTTGGAGAGCAAGGGTTTGGGGATTTAGAACCAAGAATGAATGTGTGGGCTCACAAACACGGAGAACAGACTTGTGGTTGCCAAGGGCGGGGGGGAGGGATGGGTTGGGAGTTTGGGATTAGTAGATGCAAAGTATTATACATAGAATGGATAAACAACAAGGTCCTACTGTAGAGCACAGGGAGCTATACTCAATCTTGTGATAAACCATATGGAAAAGAATATGAAAAAGAATATATATATATGTATAACTGAATCACTTTGCTGTACAGTAGAAATTAACACAACATTGTAAATCAACTATACTTCAATAAAGTAATGTTTTTAAGAAAGAATGAGGGCTTCCCTGGTGACACAGTTGTTAAGAATCCGCCTGCCAATGCAGGGGACACAGGTTCCAGCCCTGGTCCGAGAAGATCTCACATGCTGCAGAGCAACTAAGCCCGTGCACCACAACTACAGAGCCTGCACGCCAGAGCCCGAGAGCCACAACTACTGAGCCCGTGTGCCACAACTACTGAAGCCCGCGTGCCTAGAAGCCGTGCTCCTCAACAAGAGAAGCCACCGCAATGAGGAGCCCACGCACCACAACGAAGAGTAGACCCTGCTCACTGCAACTAGAGAAAGCCCGCATGCAGCAACAAAGACCCAACTCAGCCAAAAATAAATAAAATAAATAAATTTATTTTTTTAAAAAAAAGAATGAATGTTGGAGGAAAACTCCAGAACAGACTCACATCACACTTTGAGAATCTGCGTAAACCGTTTATTCATTTGATTTTAATTTTAAACGATTTTTCTGATTATAAAAGTAATCATAGATGTAGCAAACAAACTTATGGTTACCAGGGGGGTACATGGAGGAGGGATAAATTGGGAGATTGGGATTGACATACACACACTACTATATATAAAATAGATAATCAACAAGGACCTACTGTATAACGCAGGGAACTCGACTCCATACTCTGTAATGGCCTATATGGGAAAAGAATCTAAAAAAGAGTGGATATATGTGTATGTATAATTGATTCACTTTGCTGATTTGCAACATTGTAAATCAACTATACTCCAATAAAATTTTCTAAACTAATCATAGAAAATACAGAAAGGCAAATATTTATGTATATACAAGTTACGTAATATATACAACTGCTATTACCAGTTTTCTCATGTTTATTTTAACATCCTTGGGATCGACTTGTATAAAACATCTTACATCTGTTTTCCAGTTAATGTTACATATTTTTATACAATTAATTTCCCATAACATTAAAAACCTCTTTAATGACATCATCTTTAATGACTCCATAAACACACCCTCATTTGGAGACCACTAATTTATTTAACCATTCTCCTATCTTTGGCCATCTAGGTTGTAACCACTTTTTTTTTTTTTTTTTTTTTTTTTTTTTTGCGGTACGCGGGCCTCTCACTGTTGTGGCCTCTCCCGTTGCGGAGCACAGACTCCGGTCGCGCAGGCTCAGCGGCCATGGCTCACGGGCCCAGCTGCTCCGCGGCATGTGGGATCCTCCCGGACCGGGGCACGAACCCGTGTCCCCTGCATCGGCAGGCAGACTCTCAACCACTGCGCCACCAGGGAAGCCCTGTAACCACTTTTTAACCCTAACAACCTCTGAAGCTCTCTGAAGTTCACGGCTCCCGACAAGAGGGTGAAGAATTTGCAGCCCATGGGTCATAGGTGCCTCTGCACCCACCCACCCATGCACCCACCCATGCACCTACTCAGCTCCACGTTAAGGTCCTGCTTTAATTACAGGATGAAGATCAGAAAGCCGCCTGCAGGCTGCCTCTGCTCACACATCCAGAGTTAACATTTTAGTGGCTAAAGAGCAGCACTGTTATCCTCACAGACATAATTCTGGTCAATAAGATAGGTGAACTAAATTGTAGGGAAATCAATTTTTACTAGAATTCCATAAGGTTTATTGAACAAAATACAACCTATAAATCCTTTCCTTTCTTTTTTCCTTACCTTTGATCTGGTCTATCTTAGTCCAAACTCTTTTAATTGAAAGAATCAAAAACCCACTCCAAGGAGCTCGAATGAAAGGTTAGAGTTATTGCAAGGATACACAGAGGTCCAAAGGGAAACCAGGAAGCATTGAATCATGCCTAAAGCAGAGCAGAAAACAGGGATTTGCTCGCTCTCTCTCTCGCTCTCGCTCTCTCTCTTCACTCACACGTGATTTCTCTGCTCTTCTCGGGGCTCCAACTCCCTCCCCGTCTCCCTCCCGACCAGCTTCTCTGAGTCTCAGTTCCTTATACATTCAACAAATACGTGGACCCGAAATAGCTCCCTTTGCCCCCAACTTTACAGGGAACTTTCGGCATACATGCCCAGCGTCGGCCAGCAAAATCCTTCTGATGCCTGGTTCAGATTCCCCAAAGAGGGAACCTTACTGACTTAGGAGGACACGTAAGCCATTGATAGCTCTCTGGCCAGCCCCCAGTCAGGTACTCCTGGCCCAATCGTCTGTGCAGGGGAAGTAGGGTCACATGGGCCCCGCTCACCCAGCAAGGCCATGGGAGGACAGAAGTTTCCTGGAAAGGAAGTTTGGGCGGACAAGAAGCCCCGTGTCTAATTCCTAGATTAAGGGCTATAAACTGAGTCAGAGATTTTCTTTCCACAGAAGTTCTGGAAACACAGTCTTAGGAAAGTGCCTAAGACCAATGCTAGCTCTTCATAACCAGGTGAACAAACAACATGGTTCCTGGAAGCCATTAGCCCTGTGTACCCTTAACTAAATCCCTAATTCTAGTCAGGAGCCTAGAGCCTCCAGCAGGTTTTTCAGATCAGCCGGGTCCTGGAGGTACACCCGCAAGCTCAGGGCTGCTCTCCTGCATCATGGGATTGGTCTGAAGCTGTCCTGAGAGGCGGGCAGCTACCTGGAGGCTTCCCCAGTCACCTGCACAGTTGTCTGGTCTACAGGGAGCAGTCGGTGTAACTGAAGGACACTGAGCCTCACACCTCAAGCAAAGATTTCCCAAGTACAATACCAGAAAAGGCGCTAACGATACAGGAAATGTTGATATGTTAAGCTACATAAATTAGAAGCTTCTGGGGCTTCCCTGGTGGTGCAGGGGTTGAGAGTCCACCTGCCAATGCAGGGGACAGGGGTTCGTGCCCCGGTCCAGGAAGATTCCCACATGCCGCGGAGCGGCTGGGCCCGTGAGCCATGGCTGGTGAGCCTGCACGTCCAGAGCCTGTGCTCCACAATGGGAGAGGCCACAACAGTGAGAGGCCCGTGCACCACAAAAAAAAAAAAAAAAAAAAATTAGAAGTTTCTGTTCATAATAACATAAGAGGAAGAGAGTGAAAAGGCAAGCCACAGAGAAGGGGAAAATATGTGCAATAAAGATATCCAATAACAGAGTGCAATTAAAATAGAATAAGAACTTGTACAGTTTTTTTAAATGCAACAGAAAAATGACCAAAAGATTTGAACAAGCACTTCGCAAAAGAGGATATTGAAATGGTTTATAAATGTACAAAATTGTGCTTAACCTCAGTAGCTACTGGGGAAATGCAAATGAAAAAACAAAGTGAGATATTGCTTTATCTCATCAAAATAACAAAATGAGAAAGAATGCCAATATCAAGTATTGGAGAAGATGGGGAGAAATAGAAATTCACACGCTGCTGGGTTAGAGTGGAAACTGACATGCCCGTTTTGAAAACCTATTTGGCGAGATCTATTCAAGCTGAGCCCTAGACATACCATAGGACTCAGCGATTCCACTCCTAGGCATATGCCAAACAGAAATGCAGGCAACATAACATTTTGTAAGAGTGCCAAAAACTAGAAGCCACCCAAATCTTCATCAACAGTAGAATGGATATGTTGGAGCATAATCACACTATGGAAATTATATAGTAATGCAAATAAATAAATGAACTACTGTTACCTGCAAAAACATGGGTGAATTTCACAAGCAAAAAAGCCAGAGTACATACTCTATGATTTCATTTACATGAAGTTCAAAAACAGACAACACTATGCCGTATGATCCAGCAGTCCCACTCCTAGGCATATATCCAGACAAAACTATAATTCAGAAAGATACATGCACCCCTATGTTCACAACAGCACTATTCACAATAGCCAAGACATGGAAACAACCTAAATGTCCATTGACAGATGAATGGAAAAAGAACATGTGGTGTATATATATATATATATATATATATATATATATATATATATACACACACACACACACACACACACACACACAATGGAATACTATGCAGCAAAAAAAATGAAATTATGTCATTTGCAGCAACATAGATAGACTTAGAGATTATCATACTAAATGAAGTAAGTCATAAAGAGAAAGGCAAATGCCATATGATACCATTTATATGTGTAGTTTAAAATATGACACAAATGAACCTATCTACAAAACAGAAACAGACTCACAGACATAGAGAACAGACTTGTGGTTGCCAAGGGGTAAGAGGGGGCGGGGGAGGAATGGATTGGGAGTTTGGGATTAACAGATGCAACCTATCATGTATAGAATGGATAAACAACAAGGTCCTACTGTAGAGCACAGGGAACTATATTCAATATCCTGTGATGAACCATAATGGAAAAGAATATGAAAAAGAATATATATGTAGGGCTTCCCTGGTGGTGCAGTGGTTAAGAATCTGCCCGCCAATGCAAGGGACACAGGTTCGAGCCCTGGCCCGGGAAGATCCCACATGCCGCAGAGCAACTAAGCCCGTGTGCCACAGCTACTGAGCCTGCACTCAAGAGCCCGTGAGTCGCAACTACTGAGCCCACGTGCCACAAGTACTGAAGCCTGTGCGCCTAGAGCCCATGCTCCACAACAAGAGAATCCACTGCAATGAGAAGCCTGAGCACTGCAATGAAGAGTAGCCCCAACTCGCCGCAGCTAGAGAAAGCCCGCGCACAGCAGTGATGACCCAACACAGCCAAAAAATAAATAAATAAAATAAATAAATAAATATTTTTTTAAAAAAGAATATATATGTATAACTGCATCACTTTTGCTGTTACAGCAGAAATTAACACAACACTGTAAATCAACTATACTTCAATTAAAAAAAAAAACAGGCAACACTAGTCTATGGTGTTTGGAGATAGGATTGTGGTCATTTTAAGGGAGGATGCTGGAGGGTGGCAGGGAGAGGGCAGAGAGGGGATTCTGGGATTCTGGAAACATTATAGGTCTTCATTGGGGTGGTGCTTACATGGGTGTGTTTACTTTGGGATAGTTTGTCAAGCTGTACTCTTAGATACAGGCAGTTTTCTGAATGTACTTTATACACGGATTTTTAAATATTCATGTTTTACAAAGGTCAGTACTCTACACTGTGATACATGTAACTATCCCCAAATATTGTTATATTCCATTACATATGTGACTCTTGAGGGCCACACAGATTAAGTGATTTCCTCAAAGTCACACAGGTAGTTAGTGGTGGGCCAAGTCAACCTAGGTTGTAAGACTCCAAGGTCAGTACTCTTTCTACTATATTCTGATGCTTCCATTTATATACCAAAGCTTCAACCATAACGCCCACTCCTGCCAGGACGGATCAAATAGGCCTCCACCTCACACAAAGAAGAAACAATTGATATTGAAGACTTTTGTGGAGCCATGGACTAACCTTGATGTTATGTCAGCTCTCTAGTGGGCATTAGCCACACTCAATGCTCAATACTTCTGCCTTGCTTATAAAAGTCACTCCTGCAGAAACACCTCATCATGGAGCCACCAAACCAAGGGGGTCCTCCTTCCACCGGCCTCCCCAGACAGCTGCTGTGCTCTGACCTCATGTCTGATGTTGCAGCTTTGGCAAAGACACCCCAGTGCCCTTCCTGGTACCACTGTGGCTTTAAGGATCTGTTTGGTTCCAATTCAAACAAAAATAAAGAAAAAAGGAGAGAACATGTAAAATGGGACTAAATTAAGATAGGACAGAGAGTGAACTCCCTGAATTGCACCTGGACCTGGGGCAGCTGTTGGGATTGTGGGTGTCTCATGGGAAGAAAAGAGTGCAGTGTCCCAGGAAGAGTTTAATATCACAGAATTCATCACAGTTGAAAGAGCTTGGAAGACTTTGAAAATTCTGACAGCAGAAAATGATACAGACAACACTTGGAGAGTATTTTACAGGTTCCAAAGCTTTTTCACATTTCTCTGTTGATTCTGCAGGCAATCATTACAGAAAAGATAGTATCATTATCCCCATTGTAGAGACAAGGAAATCAAAACTCAGGCTATCTGCAGAGTAACTAAGTGGTGGTCTCCCGTGATTGGTCTCAGGTTGATTGAGTCCAAATTCCAAGTTCTTTCTACCCCCCATACTATAAACCACACCCCACTCCAAGGGGACACCTGAAATTTGTCCTGACTACTTCTCAGGAAGTCCTGGAACCAGAAACCAACAGGGTTCCAAGAAACTCAACTAAAGGATGTGTTAGCCCAAGACCCTGGCTGAATATGATCTTAGATGTTTTTTCATTTTCTACGTCAGCATCAGGAGGAAAATCTGAATTCAAAAGAAAAAGTTTTAAACAAGAAACTATTCACAGTCTGGATATATTCTCAAATTCCCTAGTTTTCTAGAATTCTTTAATTTTAAGATGACAGGGGAGAAAACACCATGAATAATTCTATAGCTATCTCAGCTGACTACATGGGAAAAGCATGACACACAATTATTATTTTATTTCACTGCTCAAATGAATCATCTGCACTGTATGACTGCCTGTTCTCTATAACAATAAGGTATCAAGCCATCTACATTATAATCATCTACTGCTAATCTACAGATCTGATTATATGAAGCACTCAGAAGTTCTGCAGACCAAGTTGAAACTAGTTTAGAATAAAGTCCAAGTTCTCCAGTAATGAATATACTTTTTTCATCTCTGCAAAAAAAAGAAGACCCTGGCTGGTTCCAGGCTGAACGTCTGTGGATTTTCATAGAGACACTGTGTGCCCATAACACACCACATCTGTACAGAGTACCCCTCAGCCAGCCTCCTAAGTCTGCAAGGTTAGACCACTTCAGAAGGCTTATCCAGCTTGGTTGCCGCCCAGGTCTGCATTAAGACATTACAAAGTCAACAGAGAGCGAGTGGAATTAGCATAAAGGGTGCACCCCTAACATCTTGGGTTATTTCTCTCCAGAGGTGAAAGGCTATGCTCATCGTGACAATTTCTGCAGTCAAAGAAGGATCCACTTGCCCCTGGGTTGGCTCCCACGAAGCCACGGAGCTCATCAGCTGGACTGCGTGTCCCGGAGGATGGGCGGTGAGCCACACACAGCTCGCAGGTCCAAAAAAGCAATGGGAAGGTCCCTCAAATCCCCTGTATCTCCCCAGAGCACCTCAGAGCCCGGCCACTGGCTTCCCAGCGAGGGGCCCACTGGCAAGAGCCTCAGACTAGAAGATTTTCTGCCCAGATTTCTCCCAGCAGCAGAAGCAAAACCACCAGGAGCCCATCAGGAGGCCCCTCACCTCCCAGCATCACCCGCCCTCCCAAGGCAGGAGCCACAGGACGAGGGAGGCCACCCAAGATTTATAACATCCGGTGCGTGCACCCATTTAAAAACCAACTGCTTCTGAACAGTGAGCTTTCCTGTTCATAGCCTAGCCCTAAACAACATAAGGGTGAAGGAGATTGTGGAAGCAGGGCTCAGAAAGGGCATCTCCCTTGTGTTAGTAATCTGGCTGCTCTAAAGAACTTCCTGTTCTCAGAATCACCTCTCTTTGCACACCTCTCTGATTGCCCCACAACAAACCCTCTTCTCTGGGCCAGTTGGAGGTGAGCAATGGTTTAAATATTGCTGCTGCAGGGCTGCCACCACTACTTTAAAAAGCATGCCCAAGGAGCCACCGGGGGGCACAGCTGGCTGGCTGGCTGCCGTTGCAGGCCAGGAGCCAAACACGCACGTAGGCCCTCACTGCCTTCTCCTCCTCTCAATTTCCTGAAGTTCTGCTGATTGTTCCCCGCCGGTCCCAGCTCTTCCTGAAAGTAGCACGAGCTCACGCAGCGGCCACAGGCTTGGCACGAGGGGTGCCGCTGAACCTGTGGGCCCGTACCCATGGCCGGGAGGACTGGACCAGGCAGGCTTTCGAAGGAGCCAACCCAGAGAGCTCAGGTTCCAACCCTCTGAAATCCCTCCCTGTGGCAAGATGACTATGGCCTGGTCATTTCCCTGCCCGCTGCGGCCCCTGCCGTCAGAGGGAAGAAGAATCTGGGCCCCGAAGAGGGGTTGCCGTGGGCTGGAGCCCAGCCCTGGAGGGCAGGCAACCAGACAGCCGTCCAGAGTGAGTAGGGACGTCTATTGACTGTCTGTGGACGGAGGCTGCATCAGGAGCTTCGGGAGTGACGGAGGATCAGTCTCAGAGGAAGGCCTAGAAATACCACGTGACCCAGGCGGAGCACCCCCCGAGCCCTAGCCCTGTGCAGAGACCTGGTCTACACCATACCAGATACAACACAGTTCCCTCAGCTGTGATAAGCATATATCATAATCAAGCGTCCCTTGGTCCAGGGGTTCCTAACAGTATCCCCTCTCCCACGGGCTATTTGGAAATTCGGGCGATGGGGTTTGGGTGGTCATAGTGTCTGCGGTCTGCGGTAGAAGGTAAGAACCAGAGATACTAATCCTCCAGCCACCCAGGAGATAGTTCTGCACTGTCACCCTGCTCGAAACACCAGCAGTGTCCTTGCTGAGAAAATTCAGCGCCTACCATCCCTTCCCTTAATTCTCAGCCTGATTTTGTCTTGTCTCCCTTGGATAAATTTCAGTCTCATGCAGTGCCCTGCAGGGTGGGGACTCGGGAGCATCCGTGCGAGGATGCTTCCTCAGGCAGGGTGCTGGCTGGCACGGGAAGCTGGGTGGGATAGTGTCACAAGCTTGGACTCGGGGGAGCTTTCCAGGATGAAATCCTGCCTGTGGGACAGTGGTCAGGTCCCCATCTGTACAGGTAGTCATTTTCTCCTCCTTCCTAGAGGTTATGAGGATTTACTGCCATCATGTATGTACAGGGCTGTGCTCCATACATGTAGCACTTTCTACTGTTTAGGAACTGTTAGCCCAGGAATCTGGATTTCAGTTGTTCAGGAGCCGACATAGTAGGAGAGAGTAGAATGAAGACCGATTGGGACGTAGAAATGGAGCTTCAAACCCCAGATTCACTTTTTTACTCATGAGGTCGGAAGCCAATCAGCTGACCTCTCAAAGCCCCATCCTTTCACACCTGTAAATCCATCACAGGGTTATTGTGAGGATTAACGGATATTAGGAAGTGAAAATGATTTGATCTCTCTAAAGAGACGCTGAAATATAATGTGTTCCATTCACATATAAGCATCTAAAACTAGAATATCCACCCATATATTGATATTTTCTCCTTCACTTAAGATGATATCATTTCCTCTGTGACTAAAAGTAATCAACGTGATGACATATAGAAAGATGTTCAACCTCGCTAATAATAAAAGATGCATATTAAAATATCAAGAGACCATTTTTCAGAGAGCACATTGGCAGAGACTCAAAAGGCAGATGACACTCAGTGTTGGCAAGGGAAACAGGCTTATTATATATAAACATCGTGGGTGGAAATATTAATTGTTACAATATTTCTAGAAGACAATATGGCGAGAACTACCAAAAATTATATATATGCATACATACTTATATATAAAGGAAATAATTAGTACTTACCCCAAAAAAACGGTACAAAAATGTTTACTGCCACATTCCTTACAAAGGATAAAAATTGGAAATAGCCTAAATGTTCTTTCACTGGAGATTGGTTACATAAATAATGCCACACCCATATACTGAAATAGAAGCAGCCATTACAAAACATAAAATAGAGCTATATGGAGTCTTGTGGAAAGAAGTTTGTATTAAATTATTGAGTGGCAAATAGCAAATTGTTGAACAGCACCCTGGTACAATCCCATTGTGGTGAGGAAAAAATATAAATATTTTATAGCTACATTTCAAAAGTTTGAAAGAAAATATGCTAGACTCAGGGGTTACCTCCAAGGAAGAGACTAAGGATGAAGGAGAGAAAAAAAATTCAGTTTACATCTGGAGGTGCGTTATATTCAGAAGTACATTCCACCTGAATGCCAAGTGGTCAAATGTTTAAATTCAGCCAACGAGCACGCTAAAACCAACACACACTTTTATGCTAAAGCTTTATTATTGCAATTTTAAAATATTTATTTTATTTTATTTTATTTTATTTATTTTTTTGGCTGCGTCAGGTCTTAGTTGCGGCACACGGGGTCTTCATTGAGGCACGTGGGACCTTTCACTGCGGCGCGGGATCTTCATTGTGGCACCCAGAGCTCTCTCTAGCTGTGGTGTGCAGGTTTTCTCTCTCTGGTTGTGGCGCGCAAGTTCCAGGGCACGTGGGCTCTGTAGTTTGCGGCATGTTCGCTATCAGCTAGCATATTCTCTCCTGTCATTCATATTAAGTAGCCGCTATTCCCCCTATTTATTTATCTATTTGAAAGTTGGTAATTTTTGTGCATAAAAGTAACACACATAGTTAGTGCAGCACTTCACTCCTGCAATAATAAATGCACATTTTTACTTCTACTGATTGATAAGTTTCTGACATATAAAGCACAAAAGAGATTCCCACCCCAAGTTACATCTAGAGGGCTTGCCTGTTTCAAAATCAATGTTTAACTATTAGTAAGTCTGAATGCCACACCTTGTTCATATCACTGCTGTCATCACGACTACGTATGACGCAGTCACAACCGTTCATCACACACAGGTTCAGTGAGGCCAGAAATGATGTTGAAGTCGGTCCCAACTGTCTGTCCCTCCAAAGGCAAAGCCCAAAACTGTGGCCAAATATCAGATCTGGGCAGAATACTAAAGCCAAAGTGGCCTCTGGTCCGTCTTGAACTTATTCTTGTCTACGTTGTTTGATTTCTTTTTTTTTTTTTACAAGAAGCATGTATTTCTTTCATGATTGAACAGATATTTCTATTAAAATCACACACACAAAAACTAGCACCCCATCCTTGAAAAAAAAAAACAGATGGGTGAGAACATTGGATTGAAACTCTAAGTAGTTCTCAACCTTAGTGAATAGTGGGTGTTATTTGGTTATTCTTCGATGCTGGATTCTATGGTCTGAGAGCTTGCAGTCCACTCAGGGATCAGCGTGACCCATGGCGCCTCCCACTCAGGAGTCCCTGATGGAGTCAGCTGTTTACCCAGCATCAGACCGCCCTCCCTCCACAGCATGCTTTGAAGCATTGCAGAGGCAGTGTCTCGAATACAGATCTGACTACCTCAGGCGCCCGTGCAAAGCTTGCTAGGACTTCTTTCACTGACAGGGTAAAGCCTGATCCCTGGGGTGACATTTAACCTCCTCCAAAGGATGTCCACACCTTACCTCTTCACTCCATCCTCCCCCTGCAAACCATGCTCCTGGCACCCTGGACTTTGCTCCTCTCTTCCCTTCACCTCAAGTTCTCTTCCTGGTGAACTTGTACTCGCCCTTCAAGACCCAGTGCCAACACCGCCCCCTCAGTGAAATTCTCTTCCCCCGCATCCCAGCAGAATTCATCTGTCCGTGCTGCCCGCTTAGACAGAGAGGCCCCCTCCCCCATCTGCAAATTCCAGAGCACAGTTACCACATCATTGTCACCGTTCATCCCAAGCCTCCTGCACGTAGCAAATCCGTCCTTCCAGCAAACAGAAGGACCTTAGCAGACGGTGAAAGAAAGAATGAATAGATGAGTAGAGACCACTGGTCCCAATTTTTACGTGTGAATTTTACGCCTACCCCTTGATATTCACGGAAAGGTTCTGAACAGATTGCAAAGCCAGAGCTGAAAATCACTGGACCGTTGGGTTTCAAGCCCCATTCTCCGGAGACCCCAAGTTCAAGGCAGCGACTGAGGGCAGCTGTGAGGTCCCAGGAGAAGCAGGGGTCTCCCAACGCAGTTATTTGGTACAGCACAGACCCTCACTGGTCCTTATGTGCAGGATCCCAGGGAGAGTGTGTATGTAGTATTCCTTTTCATATTCTTTTCCAGTATAGTTTATTACAAGACACTAAATATAGCTCCCCGTGCTATACAGTAGGACCTTGTTGTTTATCTATTTTATATATAGTAGTTTGTATCTGCTAATCCCAAACTCCCGGTTTATCCCTCCCCCTCCTTTCCTATTTGGTAACCATAAGTTTGTTTTCTATGTCTGTGAGTCTGTTTCTGTTTTGTAAATAAGTTCATTCATATTATTTTTTAGATTCCACATATGAGTGATATCATATGACATTTGTCTTTCTGTCTGACTTACTTTACTTAGTATGATAACCTCTAGGTCCATCCATGTTGCTGCAAATGGCATTATTTTGTTCTTTTTTATGGCTGAGTAATACTCCATTGTAAATATGTACCACATCTTCTTTACCCATTCATCTGTCAATGGACATTCAGGTTGCTTCCATGTCTTGGCTGTTGTAAATAGTGCTGCTATGAACACTGTATGCATGTACCTTTTTGAATTAGAATTTTCATATTTTCCAGATATATGCCCAGGAGTGGGATTGCAGAATCATATGGTAGCTCTATTTTTAGTTTTTTGAGGCACTTCCATACTGTTTTCCACGGTGGCTGCACCAATTTAAATTCCCCCTAACGGTGTAGGAGGGTTCCCTTTTCTCCACACCCTCTCCAGGATTTATTGTTTGTAGACTTTTTGATGATGGCCATTCTGACCAATGTGCAGTGGTACCTCATCATGGTTTTGATTTGTATTTCTCTAATAATTAGCGATGTTGAGCATCTTTTCACGTGCCTGTTGGCCACCTGTAGGTCTTCTTTGGAGGAATGTCTATTTAGGTCTTCTACTCATTTTTTGGATTGGGTTATTTGTTTTTGTTGTTATTGAGTTGTATGAGCTGTTTGTATCTTTAGGAAATTAAGCCCTTGTCAGTCCAGTTTTGCCTGCTTTTAAACTTCATACAAGTTGAATCCTAGAACATGTGTCCTTTTGTGTCTGTCGCCTTTCATTTAACCTCATATCTGAAGTTTCACCCATGTTACTGTGTGTTTTCTTTAGTTGTTAAAACAGCCAAATAAAATACTAGGGAAGAAAAGCATTTAGCAACATGTGTAGTATTATTAGCTGAGTCTCGGGCAGTCTGTAGACTGTAAGCTCTTTGAGAGTAAAAATGATGCGTTATTCATTTTTTTCTATTTTCATCCCTTAAAATTATGCCTAGCTCATAATCAGGGCTCGACAATGTTTTGGTTGAATTGAAAATTATTATTATTGCATAGACCATCTGGCCTTTTATATCCTGTGGTTTGGGGTTTTTTTAAGCCACAGCCTAATTGCCCCTCCAACCCTATCTCCCCAACACAAGCCTGCCTGGATGGACTCTGCCCTTTGTCTTTCCTCTCCAGGCTGTGCACAGGCTCTGTCCCTGGTTTTGGCTCCATTACTTCCCTCTTCAGATGCTAGAATGACTCACTGGGGTGGAAAGGAGGGAGCAGGGAAGGAGTATGGCTGAGTGGCTCAAAGATCTAGACAGAAAACTATCAGTAGAGGATCATGGCCAGGCCAGGAGAAGAGCTGGAAGCAGCCTAGATGCAGTGGTCAGACAGGAGACAGAGGCAGGCCCGGTGAGGGCTCCCCACCCGGCCTGGGCTCCAGACACCAGCTCCCTGGAGCTCCCTGGTGTGGGTCTTTCCTCCTGAGTGTGCACCGCGGCCAAGTTCAGAGCTCACCCCAGCTGTCAGGACACACTGTCACTCCAGCTGTTACTGAGCAATGGATTCCTGTTGCCAAGATATGGATTTGGTTTTAATAACAGTTAGTGCAAACACTGTAAATTTACTGCTGCGAGAGAGAGTTTTTGAAAACGTCCACTCTGGCTATAATTTTTCAGCCGTGCCAGCTGTTTGCGCTCAGCTCATACCTGACGTGGTGCTTTGAAATAGCAATCACTGTATTTATAAGAAGGCAAGGACTCATAAATATGTCACAAGTGGAATATACAACGCCATATTTCACCATTTTCTATTTCAAAATTGTGAGTTATGACTGCAGAAATGCACGCCCATTAAAGGTGATATGATGTATTTTCTGCCCTGTTCAGGAGTCCATCCATCATCCAGACAATAAAGAAAACCGCACTTACTTTTTTCATGTCGTCTGTAATTTATGATCCCCAAAAAGCTGTAACCTTTTGGCAGGCTTTGCAGAAACCACTGCACTGTTAGCAACTAAATAACCTTTTATAAGGTTTTAAATGTGTCGCTACAGTCTCAATGCACTTGCTGTATTGATCCAGAAGATCTTGGGGGGAAGAAAAAGGAGTGGGAGGAATGGAGGAAGATGATCTATAAGCAGATCAATAACGGCATATAGATTGTTGAAAGATGCTTCTAATGATTTTTGCCAGCCATCATCTTTCAGCACGCCACGCCCCATCTCTTAGGCTTCGGTCTTGGCTGGAATTGATTGACCTTGCTTTTTTGCTCCCTCCCTCCCTCCTACTGAGCAGCCGGACGGGGGAGAAGCAGAACGAATTGGCCACCACAGGCTCTTTGCAGAAAAGCTCTGAGAATCACAGGGCTGGAAGGTGCCGTCAAGACTAGCTCAGTGCCCAGATGAGGAAACCGAGGCCAGCCAAGCAGCTGTGACTTGCCCAAGGTCAAGTGGAGATTTAGGAGCACAGCTCTGATGCAGATTCCTGGTTTTCAGCCCATGCTTTCCCCAACTCTTCCACTCCGCTGTCTTCATGTTTGCCCTGAAGGAAGAGGTGTGCCCGCAGCAGGTGAAGGCATTTCTGCTGAGCTCCGCAGACCCAATAGATGTGTCTGGCAGTGAGGTGTAGTGGGAAGATGATGAGCTTGGAAATCAGACAGAACCGGACTGAAACTGGACCCACCTCTCACTCCCGTTGGCAATAAACAGCCTATCTGGGTCTCTGCTACTCCACCTGCAAGATGGCATAATCCACCTTGTAAGGTGGTGGGAAAGATTAGATCTGGTGTCCGGGTGACACCAAGCTCAAAGCCTGTAAGTGACGAGGGAGCAGTAAAAGTGGATGATTCCCTGTCCTGCCCCGTTCAGCCTCCTCCCATCTCTAGCATTTTCTGCGTTCTCCTCCCTCTCCCTTTGCCCCACCTTATCCTCCAGGATGGTGGCAATGGAAACCCTCCAGAAAGAGCCAGCTATGGGAGAAAGTTGGGTGAGCTTTTTAACCACAAAATCTTTGGTGAAGACGCGTTACCTTAATTGTCAACAATGGAAGCAGCGGGGGGTGAATACAATTAATTTCCTCTCCTAAACACAAGTGGAGCCAGGCTCCTGGAGCTCAGAGACCAAGCCTGGTCAGTTCCCTCTAGAGGGGCCCACAGGAGGCCATGGGTAATGGAGCTTTTAATACTATATTCTTGGTAGGGAAAATTTGCAGGGAAAAAAAACCTCCTTGTGAAGCAACCAGGCTGTGGTGCAGTGAATGTGTCTCAGGGGAACCCTCCCACCAGACAGCCCTGCATTCTCAGAAGCAGTGCTTTCAGCCCCAGGAACATGCTGCTTGGGAGCAGAAGTGGACAAATGGCCTGCAGGACAAATCCGGCCACAGCCTGTGTCTGTAAATAAATTCCATTAGAACACAGCCACGCCCATGGAATTATGTATTGTCAAAGGCTGCTTTCAGCTACAACTGCAGACGGGAGTACGGTGTCCAAGAGGGACTGGTTCCAGGACCCCCTCAGATACTAAAATCCACAGATGCTCTCCTTTATATAAAATGGTGTAGAATTTGCATAGAACCTACACACATCCTCCCGTATACTTTAAATCATCTCCAGATTATTTATAATACCTGGTACGATGTAAATGCTACATAAATAGCTGCCTGTGTGCGACAAATTCAAGTTTTGCTTTTTGGAGCTTTCTGGAATCTTTTTTCCAAATATTTTCCATCTCTGAGGATGCGGAACCCAGTGGATAAGGAGGCCCAGTTGTAGTTTCAACAGAAACCAGAAGACATGCCAAGTCTAAGACAGTTACCAGTTAGCTCTTTCCCCAAAAACAGTTGCAAAGCCCTGCCCTGAAGTCCACCCAGCTATGCCACAAGCCAGAGGGCCTTCCCAGCAGCAGGTGATGGATAAATATATGTGCAGTGATTTATAGTTTACAAAGTACTTTCACGAATGTGATCTTGAGAAAATCTCCCAGCAATCCCGTGAGATGGACATTCTGATTATTCCTGGGTTATGGAGACACATACTGAGACCCAGGAGCCAGAGAACTTGCCCAAGTACCCACGGGTAGTCAGGGGCGGAGCTGAGCCCTGAACCCAGGCGGGGTGACCTGAGATGCCCAGCCTCCCCACTACCCAACACAAAACAGGAAATCGGATGCCCTTCCCACGCCCCTGTGTGCCACCGCCAACCAGCTGGTGACCTGGGAAAGTCACTTGGCCCCTCTGGACCTTAGTTTCCTTACATCCAAACGAAGAGTCCCTTCACTGACTTAGAGAACAAACTTATGGTTACCGGGGGGAAGCATGCGGGGAAGGGATAGTCAGGGAGTTTGGGATTGACATGTACACACTGCTATATTTAAAAAGGATAACCAACAAGGACCTAATGTAGAGCACAGGGAACTCTGGTCAATGTTGTGTGGCAGCCTGGATGGGAGGGGAGTCTGGGGGAGAATGGATACATGTATATGTATGGCTGAGTCGCTTTGCTGTGCACCTGAAACTACCACAGCATTGTTCATCGCCTATACTCCAGTATAAAATAAAAAGTTAACCAAAAATTAGGAGTCGTTAAAACACTCATGATGCTAAGGGGCTCTCCAATGATGCAGGTACACTATGAAATATTTCCTGGAGCCAGGGGGGATCCCACTTCCTCACTTCCTTCGCTCAGTCTGATCCACCCATGGACAGGTCATAGGGGAAGCTAGTGAGGCAGACCTGAGGGTGGAGAGGGGGAGACCCACTCTGTGGACTGGCCCCCCTAGAGTCTACGGGGCCCCTGGACCCCACTTGCCACGTCAGAGGATGGACACAGTAAGAGTGGGCCCAGAGAGGCTGCCCGCACACACAGGATGCCTCGCTGGCTCCTGGTCATTAGGTTCCAGACAGAGAGCATTTTCTGTGAGGCCAGAAAAGTCCCTGCTGCCTGTCACTGGAGGGCTGCCCGTCACCACTGTGGGGTAGGGCGGGTCAGGGGCGGGTGATGACAGAGGTAAGAGCGGTCTCCACTTTGTCACAAGCCCTGCCATCTCTCTGTGTCGAAGTCACCATGTCTCTCTCTCTCTCTCCCTCCTGCTCCCTCCCAGAGCAACCCCCCCAAATCATTATTAACATTATAAATAAAAACGAGCGGCAAGTTATTAAATATAAAATATGCAGAGTTCCTCCCAGAGCTCGCCGGGCAGTTCATAAACGTGACGGCTTAATTTTGCTGCCGATCCAGGCAGTTGATGAAGCATCGCTGGCTCCTGGGCTAATTGAAGCTGTTAAGGAAGTGGAGGAGAGAGATGATTGCAGGCAGCCCCTGTCCTGCCCGCGGGGAGCGGAGGGGCATCTCCACCCTGTCACCACAGCCACCGCACCAGGGCCTCGGAATCCCCAAAAGCGGGCTCCTCCCCTGGATCCACAGATCTGTGACTCGGAATCTCCATCTGGAGTCACTTTAAAAGCCAAAAGAGGTCCCTGAGCCTCCCATGGAGAAAAGCAGTTTCAGGCACAGATTGGGCTAGAGTCGATATAGGGTTGGTTTTAGGATCATCTGAGGGCTTCTGGCCCTCAAATCCCAGGCTGTGTGGAAACAACCCAAATGTCCATCAACAGACAAATGGATAAACAAACACTGGCATATTTATACCATAGAATATCATTCGGGCATAAAAAAATGAAACAAAGGGTCTTCCCTGGTGGCGCAGTGGTTGAGAGTCCGCCTGCCGATGCAGGGGACACGGGTTCGTGCCCCGGTCCGGGAAGATCCCACATGCCGCGGAGCGGCTGGGCCCGTGAGCCATGGCTGCTGAGTCTGCGCATCCAGAGCCCGTGCTCCGCAACGGGAGAGGCCACAACGGTGAGAGGCCCGCGTACCACAAAAAAAAAAAAAAAAAAGCCACAATGATATATCACCTCACACCTGTCAGAATGGCTATCATCAAAAAGCCTACAAATAACAAATGTTGGTGAGGATCTGGAGAAAAGGAAACCCTCATACACTGCTGATAGGAGTGTAAATTTGTGCAGCTACTATGGAAAACAGTATGGAGGGTCCTCAAAAACTACAAACAGAACTACCATATGATCCAGCAATCCCACTCCTGGGTATATAGTTAAAGAAAAGTAAACACTCATTCGAAAACATACATGCACCCCAATGTTCATAGCAGCATTATTTACAATAGCAGAGATATGGAAGCAACCTAAGTGTCCATCAACAGGTGAATGATAAAGAAGTTGTCACACACACACACACACACACACACACACACACACACACACACACACACAGTGGAATATTACTCAGCCATAAAAAAGAATGAAATTTTGCCATTTGCAACAATGTGGATGGACCTAAAGGGTATTGCTTAGTGAAATATGTCAGACAGGGAAAGACAAATACTGTATGTTATCACATATATGTGTAATCTAAAAAAATAAAACAGATGAATGAATATAACAAAAAAGAAACAGACTCACAGATACCGAGAACAAACGAGTGGTTACCAGTGGAAACAGGGATGGGGGAGGGTCATGATATGAGATTAAGAGGTACATACTACTATGTATAAAACAAATAAGCTACAGGGATACATTGTACAGCACAGGGAATATAGCCAATATTTTATAATAACTTTTTTTTTTTTTTTTTTTTTTTTGCGGTACACGGGCCTCTCACTGCTGTGGCCTCTCCCGTTGCGGAGCACAGGCTCCAGACGCACAGGCTCAGCGGCCATGGCTCACGGGCCCAGCCGCTCCGCGGCACGTGGGATCTTCCCGGACTGGGGCACGAACCCATGTCCCCTACATTGGCAGGCGGACTCTCAACCACTGCGCCACCAGGGAAGCCCTATAATAACTTTAAATGGAGCATAATGTATAAAAATATTGAATCACTATGTTGTACACCTGGAACTAATATAACATTGTAAATCAGCTATACCTCAATAAAAAATAAACAGTGTATTAACTAACAAGTATTTATTAAGCAACCACTCCATTCCTAGCCATGTGCTAAGCCTTGTGCAGGAAGCAGGGGAAGGGTATCGGGCACCAGATAGGGTAGATAGAGAACAAGCGTAAGAGACCACCCCTGCCCTCCAGGTAGGAAGGCAAAACCAACACAAATTAAGCCATTGGAAAGCAAAGAACAGCCATGTACAATCAGTACTGATGTGATGCTGAAGAAAGCACTGTGAGTTTCGGACCCCGAGAGCCCAGGGTTCTGGGTTCTAGGAATGCTCTGTGACCAAGTCTAGGAGCCATTTGGAAGTCACTTAAATATTTTGACTTTAGTTTTCTTGCTTTTAAGAGGAAAGAGTTAGCTTTAAATTCCTCAGAGATCCTTTCTGGCTTTAAAAATCTGATACTAAGCAAAATTAAAAGACACACCAGGAAATATATTTTTCATAGATATGTCAGAAGATGGATGCTCTTAATACATAAAGGGGGTTTGAAAAATCAATAGGAAAAAAGATGAATACCCCAAAAGGAAAAAAATAGATAAATAACACAGGTTTTCATACAAAAATTTTCCTACTAATTATAATAAAGAAAAACTGGAAACTGTCTAACTCCAAAGCAAAGAATAGTTTTTGTCTTAACTGTGACACAGTCATATCACAGTCATTGATAATCATTTCATAGTATTTAATGATAAAGTGTTTGTAATAAAAGAGGAAAAAAGAATGAAAACTTTCAGAATTCCAGTTTTATGTCTTGTTTTTCAAGAAAAAAAGACATTTATAGATAGATGATAAGTAGGCTAGAAGGAAATGGACCCAAAAGTTAACAGCAGTTATCCCTGAGTGTAGGTTAATAATTTTATTTCTCCTTTACTCTTTTATGTTTTTCTGAAATTCTACAAGAAACACATTATTTTCTAATTTAGAAAAAAAATGTTTAATCTATGATGCAACAAAATAGCAAATTCGGGGTTTTACATTCAGCTCCATTAAAATTTCTTTTTAACATCAAAGTGATAAAGCCTTCACTAAAATAAATTTTCGAAGGTTATTAAAAACAGCCTTTATTATTCTGCAACTGTTTCTCCATAACACCATCTGTCTCACTCAATTGTTGATTAACCTGTCTAAATTCTCAACTATTCATTAAATGTCTTGAGGACAGGCATCTAGTCAAATTTACTTCCAACACCAAATACCATAATAGGTGTTCAGGAGATGCTGGTTGAACCGAGGGCAAGAATTGAGAGAGCATCATTCTGGAAGAAATTGAGCAAAAGGCAATAGAAAGTGAGGTGGGGGGCCTTGAAGGATGGGTAGCCATGGACTATTTATAGGTTCATTCATCTATAGAGTGAACGTGCTAGGTCTTGAGTGCTGTGCTGACACTGAAGTTCCTGAGTTAAGCAGGACCCAGAGCCTCGCAGCTTAGGGATCAAGGCAGACATGCCAAACAGTGATGGGGACAAAATAATAGAGCTGAAACAAGAGCACAAAGGAAGAAGCTGTTCATCCTGCTGGTGCTGGAGGGCAGAAAGAGAAGCAGGGAGAAGGGACCAGACTATGAGGACAGTCTTAGAGGGACACAGAGAGGGAAGGCAGTGATCAAAACCAAGGCTGGGATGCTGTGAGGAGAGCTGGGTTTGGGAAACTGCACATTCAAGAATATCAAAGAGGGCTTCCCTGGTGGCGCAGTGGTTGAGAGTCCGCCTGCCGATGCAGGGGACATGGGTTCATGCCCCGGTCCGGGAAGATCCCACATGCTGCGGAGCGGCTGGGCCCGTGAGCCATGGCCGCTGAGCCTGCGCATCCGGAGCCTGTGCTCCGCAACGAGAGAGGCCACGGCAGTGAGAGGCCCGCGTACCGCAAAAAACAAACAAACAAACAAAAGAATATCAGAGAACTCCACGTACATCCCCATCACCAACACCCACACAAAGGTCACAGGTGGGAAGCCAAGGCACCGGGAACATGCACGCCTTCTCAGGAGGGCTCATCCTGCACCTGGACCTGGGTGGGTAGCCCAGCAACTGAGACATCACTCTCTCCCTGTGACCAAGGTCTTGGACCTCAATGCCCAGCTCTGCAGGAATCCTGTTTTCCCACACGCTGGCTGGGGTACATGCCCAGCTCTATGTGGGAAATATTTTTAACCTTGAGAAGGGGGCCTCCCTGGTGGCGCAGTGGTTGAGAGTCCGCCTGCCGATGCAGGGGATACGGGTTCGTGCCCCGGTCCGGGAGGATCCCATATGCCGCGGAGCGGCTGGGCCCGTGAGCCATGGCCGCTGAGCCTGCGCATCCGCAGCCTGTGCTCCGCAACGGGAGAGGCCACAACAGTGAGAGGCCCGCATACCGCAAAAAAAATAAAAAAATAAAATAAAATAAAAAACCTTGAGAAGAGGCATTTCTGAAACTGAGGAGCCCATAACATGCCATCTGCATCACAATTCCATCACCTCCTGGTGATAAAGGATGAGTCTCTTTTCCTGCATGGCTCCCTGGTGTTAAATGGGATGACGCTCCCTGGGAAACTGGTGGACCGTTTCCCAAGGAATGTCCTGAAAACACACACAGTCTCCCGCATACAGGGAAGGGTTTTTTCCATCCAGGAAATGCCAGCATGTCCCTGAGTCGTTGCTGCCGGCTCGGATCTGGAATGCATTATTTGAAAATGGGCAAATGTAAATTAATGTCATCTTCAAGTTGAGCTTCTCAGCAAGGTAAGAAAATGCTGACATCAGCCTGAAAGTCAAATTAGGCTCTGTGTGATGTGGTGTGACCTGAGGTGTTGACACCCTGGCTGGGTGCCTTTCGAGCTTCAGGAAAGGACGTGATTAGGAACAGAGCTCATGACTTCAGCTGCTTCCAAGAATGCCCCTGGACAGTGAAGAATCCTTGGTGAGCAAATCTGTGATGTTGCTCCAGCCTCTTCCAGGAAATGTGCATGATGCATTCATTCGTCACACCATTATTGAGTATCTACAACATGTCTGACACTGGGATGGGTACTTGGGGGCAGCTGGTGACCTCCAGCAGATGTAGATCCAGCCAACAAAATCTCCCTGGGACCACTGTCGCTAGCTATCACCCCAGGGCTCTCCTCCCTTTCCTGGCCAAGTTGGTTTTACCACGTGCTTTCCCTGCCTCACCTCTCAGTCACCCCTCAGTCCACTGCAGGCTGCCTCTGCCCCCACCTCTCTGTGGAAACCTCTTCCACTGAGGTCACCAGAAATCTCTCACTCTCCAACCCAATGACGGGGCTCATTCTTCTGGTGACCCAACCTCCTTCCAATGTTCACACTGCTGATGCATCACTCCTTTCTGAAATTCTTCTCTCTCTTGCCTTGTGTCACTGTTCCCTTATGGTTTTCACCAACCTCTCTGACATATAATTCTCCCCAAGGCCACTGAAGACCTCCCCATTTCCTACAACTATAGAATCCAAGCTTCTTGGCATGAAAGTCCTCTTGGGATCCAGCTCCCACCAGCCTCTCCAGACTGGCTTCCCTCTCCCCACACCTAAGGCCACAGCAACTCAAAATCATGTGTGATATCCCTCTAGAGACCATGCTACCTCACATACATGCTGTGTGCCTGCTCCTCCCTAGAATACCTTTCTCCAGTCCACCTGGTGAACCTGGACCCTGTTTCAGAACCTGGTCAGTTGTCACTTTCTTGGTGAGGTCTTCCCTGACCAGCTCTCCACTACTTACTCCAGAAAAAGCCATCTATCCCTCCTCTGGGCTACCTCTACTGTCTGCACTCAGCTCCACTATCGCACGTGTCACACTGTCTTGTAATTGTTTCTGCGTCTGTCTTACCAGGTTCTAAACTTCTTGAGGCTAGAGATTATGTCTCAGTGCTCTCAGTATCGCTGCTCCATGAGCAGTGCCCGGCACTTAATTGAATTTTGAAAAATATTTATTGAAAAACCAAAAGGAGCTCTTGGTATAAGGAAGATGCGATAAACACAATAATGCCTTCCCCCAAAGATGTCCCTGTCTTAATCCCCGGAAGCTGTGAATATGTTACATCGCATGGCAAAGGGAATTAAGGTTGCAGATGTGATTGAAGTTAAGGACTTTGAAATGGGGAGATTATTCTGGATTATCCGGGTGGACCCAAACCATCATGTGAATCCTTAAAATTGTAGAAGCTTCCCCAGCTGTGGTAAAAGAGAGATGTAACAATGCAAGAAGGGTCCAGAAAAAGGCAATGTTGCTGGCTTTGAAGATGGAGGAAAAGGCCACAAACCAAGGAATGCGGGCCTCCTCTAGAAGCTGGGAGAGGCAAGGAAACTGATTCCCCGCTTGGGCCTCTAGAAGGAACACAGACACGTTAATTTTAGCCCCGTGAGACCTATCTTGGATTCCTAACCTCCAGACCTGTAAAATAATACTTTTGTGTTACTTTAAGCCACTAAGTTTGTGGTCGTTTGTTGCAGCAGCGGTAGAAAAGTTAATACAAAAAAAAAGGGAGTTCATGCACAAATATAACAACTAAAAAGAGAAAGTGAACAGTACCATCAAAGAGATGAAAATAGATGCCAGTGGGGCTCAGCGAGGGGAAAGGGAACTTTCAGCTGATGGACTGGGCCACACTTTCTGGAAAAGATGACAGTGGAGCTGACTTTTCAGGGATTTGGATTTCAGACACAAGGCAATGGGGGACCTAAGTGCTGTAGCTGGAGAGAGAAGCAAGGAGAAAAGCAGAGAGGCCAGGAGTCCCGAGAACAGGTATGGGTGCAAAGGGAGGCTTGGAAACTGGAGGGAAGGACTTCCTTGTGTCCAGGCTCCACAGACTCTGCCCGGGGGGGGTGCCCCCCATTCCTCAGGAAGGCTGGCACACACCCAGCCTCAGCCCTCAGCCCACAGCCCAGACTCCAATTTTCTCCCTGATTCCAATAAGCATGAATTCACTGAGGACCACCCTCCCCAACACTGCAAGCCCCTGGACAGGGGTTAGCATTTATAGCCTGGCTGGGCGACGAGACTTACCCACAGGAAGTAATTAGAAGACAGAACAAGACAATGCACAGTGAAAGAGCCAATGGGAATATCACTGAGAGCCAATGGTATATTTTAAGTAATAAAGGCAATGGGAGGCCGATGAAGAAAGACATCACACTGTTGGCTGGTTTTTGGGGGGACAGCTTTATGGAGGACGTGGGACTTGAGCCGGGCTCTGAAGAAAAAGAAGCTTCTCCCTAGAAGGAATGATGTGGGATCTCTTGCTAAAACCCACTTTGAGCTCTTGCTATTGGCAGTTTCTAGAGGTGATGGCGGAAACCTGAAAGAAGAATGATATTCACCCTCCATGGTGCCCCTCAAGCAAAATTCGGACCATGGCAGAGCATCCTTTCTGAGCTGTTGGCAGCCACCTGGGAGGAGCTGATCCACTTGGAGCACGTTGCCCTGTTTTCGTCTCGGAAGCACAACCAGGAAAGAGGTCTCATCACTGGGCACTCGGGTGGCCCTTCCAGGCTCTGCTTGGAGGCTGAATTAGGAACAAACCAGAGGATTGCCCCAGAGCTCGTCTAGGGAGGGCCCAGGGTCACCCCCCAGCACAGGGTCCCAGCCTCCTTTGGCAGTGCAAAGGGCAACCCCACTGTCCAGAAAAAAGACAGGATTGCCCAGGAAGTGAGTTAGCAAGTGAGCATGGAGTAAGCCCAGGCCCTGCAATATCTGAGCATGAGTGGTGAGTGTGGGTCTCAGATTTCTCTGACATGGTGTCACCGGTCCGTCCACGAGATGGAAGGCTGAATATCCTGTTGGTCGAGTTATACCAAAGAGCTCCTAGCTTTTCTTTGTTCTATTTTTTGTCGTGGTGAAAATTTTGTTTTGTTTTACACTGCCACGAGATAAAGAGACCTACATTTCACAATTTTACACTGTGATGTCATGTGCATTTGAGAGTCGGGGCATGTGTCCTGCTGCTGTAATTTTTTTCCCATCTGGAAAGATGAGGGGGGCGCATTCACAACCCCTGCAACCGTGGCCTTCCAATGGTATGATGTGCCTGCTGGCACTCCAACGCATCACCCAGCCCACTAAGGGTGGTAAATCATTCTCTTGGGTGGGTACCATTAAAAACTAAAACCAGCTGTGCTCAGGGCCCCCAGGGTACAGAAGGATGGACCCCCTCACCTTGGCTATGCTAATACATCTCCTTCCAAACCTCCTTGAGAAGGCAAAACCCTGAGCTCTGGGAAGAGGCCGGCTGACTCAAGACACGAAGAAGGGCTTTTCAAAAGTGGCACGAGAAGCGAGGGCGGGTAGAAGAGGAAAGCAGGAGTCCAGTGCATAATGATATGTTTTAAACCATGTGCCTCTTTCCAGACTGGGTTATTAAATTAATTCAGAACTTATGCTTACACTTAAAAGATTTCTGTCATATTTTATGAACACGATGATCTCAGAGTAATTTGCACTGGAAATGTGTCATATTAAATCAGGGGCACTAATAAACTTTATGACTTAAACTCCACATGGATCAGACGTGGCAGATAAACCATCCTATTTTTGCACTCATATTCATGCCATTGAAATACAGCTCCTCCTATGGGAAAACATAAATAAATTTGATAACATTCCATCTGCCCCAACATAAATGTACCTGTCGGGCATTACCTGTCCTTCCTGTTCCTCCACACCGAAGCTTGTGATGCTGGTGGGACGGGTTGACCCAGGCAGAGATATTTCTTCAATATTTTAAAACACTTTGTCTCCTATGGGCTTATGACCTTCCATTCACTCTGGCGCATTCCTTTGTGCTGGGCTGTGTGTAACTGTTCAGAAGTGTTTTACAGGTACAAATGGCAGTGTAAAAAGTGCTGGATGGTGAGTTATGACACCTGAGTTCTTCTGGTTCTGCTTCCAACTGACTCTGGGATCTGAGCATAAATCAGACAGGACGGTGTAACAGAAAGAGCCCAGGCACTGGAATCAAAGGTTTATTTCCATTTAACAGATGTTTTTTGAAAGCCTAACGTGATCCAGGCCCTGTGCAAGGCACTAGAAATATAAGAATGAATAAGAATTCAACTAGAACCCCAACAGGGATATTTGGGAAACTAAATTAAATTATTATAAAATTCGTGTTGATCTGTACATGTCTATAGAAATGCTTTGTAATTTTTTTGTTTGTTTTGTTTTAATTTTTATTGAAATATAGTTGATTTACAATGTTGTGTTAGTTTTAGGTGTATAGCAAAGTGATTCAGTTATACATAATGTATATGTATTCTTTTTTAGATTCTTTTCCATGATTTTTTAAAATTCATATAAATAAATAAGTGTCTGAGACTAGCCAAGAAAATTCAGAAGAGTGAGGAGGGACTTGCCTCACCAGATATTAAATACAAAATCAATACATTCAAAGTGTTGTGGTGTCGTCAAGCTTGCATGCAAACTTCCAGCCAACAAACCTGTGGATGTGGGAGTTGGGGTGAAAAGAAGGGAAATGATTGAAAGTCTGTATTTGGAACACGTGGACTTCCCAGGAGTCCTCACCAACACGAGCAGCCAAGCGTCTGCCTTCCCTATTACTCAAGGAAGCTAGAAGTCTTTTCTCTGAAAAAAAATTAAACCAAGGAGATTCTAAATTCAGGAAGATGGGTTCATCAAAGCACAAGAGCTAGGCAAACAGTGAAAATAAGAGAATTCCATGAAAGTCTACTCTTTACATATGAAGGACCCTCCACCCTTTCCTACTCTGTTTCCAAAATGCAAGCAGCCAAGTACACCCTCACACACATCAACAGAATTCTAAAGCAGGAGACTGGATGGCACTTCTCTGGTAGGAAAAAAAAAAGACCCCCACATACTGACAATAGAGGGATACAGTGAAAAGGGTCACTGGCAACCTGATCCTCCTCCCCCAGTAAATCCCCTCCCCCAGTCAAAAACAACTCCAATTAAACATAGACAGAGAGCTTTAAGGAAATCATCAGACCCTTAAGGAAATTCTTTTCATAGAAGATACAATGGAAAGTAAACATGAGAAAAAGAATTTGGAAGGAAAATAGACAAGGCCGTAATATTCTCAGAAAGATAACATGATTTCTTCATCCATAAAGCAAAAGTAAAATGCTATTTAAAAGGTATTAGTGCTATTAATGCCCAACTTGAAAACAAGAAAGAGCTCTTAGAAATTAAAATTGATAACCAAAATAACATTATTCAAAAGGATTAAAATGAAAAAGTAAGGAAGTCTCCCATAAATTATAACTAAATGACAATAAAGTAGCAAATAGAGGGACTTCCCTGGCAGTCCAGTTAAGACTCCAAGCTTCCACTGCAGGGAGCATGGGTTTGATCCTGGTCAGGGAACTAAGATCCTGCATGCCATGCAGCATGGCCAAAAAAAAAAAAAAAGTAGAAAATAGAGGTAGAAAAGATATGAAGACTTGTTGTAAACCCAAAGAATAAGAATCCAAATACTAAGAATTTCATAAGAATAGAAGAGAAAAATTCACTGGAAGGAAATTATTGATGGAAAAATTAAATAAAATTTTATAGAACTAAAGGACATGAGGGTTCTCCAAGCGACTAGCATAGTGAATGAAAAAAAAATCCACATCTAGGAAGATCATTGTGAAATTTCAAACAATAAGATAAAGAGATAATCCATAAAAAGTCCATGGGTCAAGGTAGAAGTGGAAGGAACAGGTGCATATAAAGAAATGGGAATCAGAATGGATCAAACTTCTCAAAAGAAATCCTAGATGTCAAATGATGGTGGATCAATGTCTTAAAAGTTATGAAGGGGATACAAAAATCAGTTGCATTACCATACACTAACAATGAACAAACTGAAAAAGAAATGAAGAAACCATTTTCATTTACAATAACATTGAAAAGAATGAAATACTTAGGAATAAACTTAACCAAGGAGGCAAAAGACTTGTATACTAAAAGCTACAAAACATTGCTAAAAGGAATTAAAGAAGACACAGAAATGGAAAGATGTTCCTGTTCATGGATAAGAAGACCTAATATTGGTAAGATGTCAGTACTACTCGAAGCCATCTACAGATTCAGGGCAATCTATTAAAATCCCAACAATGTTTTTGCAGAAATAGAAAAAATCATCCTATATTCATATAGAATCTTAGAGGACCCTGAAAAGCCAAAACAATCTTGTAAAAGACTAACAAATTTGGAGAAGGTCTCACACATCCTGATTTCAACACATACTACAGAGCTATGATAATCAAAACAGTGTGGCACTGGCATAAAAACAGACATATAGACCAACGGAATAGAACAGAGAGCCCAGAAATAAACCCTAGCATGTGCGCAAATGACTTTTGAAAAAGAGGCCAAGACCATTCAACAGCCTTCAGCAAATGTTGCTGGGAAAACAGCCACATGCAAAAGAATGAAGTTCTTTACCTTACACAATATACCAAAATTAACTCAAATAGATGAAAGACCTAAATGAAAGAACTAAAACTATAGAATCCTTAGAAGAAAACATAGGGAGAAATATGCATGACACTGGATTTGGCAATGAGTTCTTGTCTATGACATCAAAAACACAGGCAACAAAAGAAAAAGTAGATAAGTTGGACTTCATCAAAAATTTAAATTTTTGTGCATCAAAGAATACTATCAATAGAGTGAAAAGAAAACCTATGGAATAGGGGGAAATATTTGGCAATCATATATCTGATAAAGGATTGATATTCAGAATATATGAAGAATTCCTACAACTCAACAACAAAAACACAAACACCCCAATTAAAAATTTGGCAAAGGACTTGATTAGACATTTCTCCAAAGAAGATATACAAATGGCCAATAAGCATTTGAAAAGATGCTCAATATCACTAATCATTAGAGAAATGCAAATCAAAACCACAATGAGATACCACTTCACACACATTAGGATGGCCTGTATAAAATAAATCTTAAAAAAGAAAAAAAAAGTGTTGGCAAGAACATGGAGAAATTGGAACCTTTGTGCATTGCTGGTGGGAATGTAAAATGGTACAACTGCTATTAAAAAATGGTATGGCATTCCTCAAAAAATTAAATACAATTACCATGTGATCTAGTAATTCCATTTCTAGTAATATACTCAAAAGAAGTGAGCTCTCTAGGCAAGATGGCGGTGGGGCGAGGCTGGTGTGACGTTAGTGCAGCCGTGCCTTTCTCAGCAATATCTCTCCACTTTGGATGTTACCAAGTTGACGCCACTTTCACATGAAGTTATAAGCAGACAGGACACAATTAATATAGGTACAATTGGTCATGTAGCTCACGGGAAATCTACAGTTGTAAAATCTATTTCTGGAGTTCACTCTGTCAGGTTCAAAAATGAACTAGAAAATAATATTACAATCAAACTTGGCTATGCTAATGCTAAGATTTATAAACTTGATGACCCAAGTTGTCCTCGGCCAGAATGTTATAGATCTTGTGGAAGTAGTACACCCAATGAGCTTCCTACAGACATTCCAGGGACCAAAGGGAACTTCAAATTAGTCAGACATGTTTCCTTTGTTGACTGTCCTGGCCACGATAGTTTGATGGCTACTAGGCTGAACGGTGCCACAGTGATGGATACAGCTCTTCTATTAATAGCTGGAAAAGAGTCTTGTCCTCAACCACTGCTTCTGAACACCTGACTGCTATAGAAATCATGAAACTGAAGCATATTTTGATTCTACAAAATAAAATTGATTTGGTAAAAGAAAACCAGGCTAAAGAACAGTATGAACAGATCCTTGCATTTGTACAAGGTACAGTAGCAGAAGGAGCTCCTATTATTCTAATTTCTGCTCAGCTAAAATACAATATTGAAGTTGTCTATGAGTACATAGTAAAGAAAATTCCAGTACCCCCAAGAGACTTTACTTCAGAACCCCGACTTATTGCTATTAGATCCTTTGATGTCAACAAACCTAGCTGTGAAGTTGATGACCTTAATGGGGAGGTAGATGGCGGTAGTATTCTAAAAGGAGTATTAAAGGTGGGCCAGGACGTGAGCCATGGCCGCTGAGCCTGCGCGTCCGGAGCCTGTGCTCCGCAGCGGGAGAGGCCACAACGGTGAGAGGCCCACGTACCGCACAAAAAAAAAAAAAAAAAAGGTGGGCCAGGAGATAGAAGTCAGACCTGGTATTGTTCCAAAAATAGTGAAGGAAAACTCATGTGAAAACCCACCTTTTCCAAAATTGTATTGCTTTTTGCAGAGCATAATGATCTTCAGTATGCTACTCCAGGAGGGCTTATTGGAGTTGGAACAAAAATTAACCCCACTTTGTGCCAGGCTGACAGAATGGTGGGGCAGGTACTTGGTGCAGTTGGAGCTTTACCTGAGATCTTCACAGTACTGGAAATTTCCTATTTCCTGCTTAGACGGCTTCTAGGTGTATGCGCTGAAGGAGACAAGAAGGCAGCAAAAGTGCAAAAGCTGTCTAAGAACGAAGTGCTTATGGTGGACATAGGATCCTTGTCGACAGGAGGAAGAGTTAGTGCAGTCAAGGCTGATTTGGGCAAAATCACAGAAGTAGGAGAAAAATTTGCCCTTAGCCGAAGAGTTGAGAAACACTGGCGTTTAATTTGTTGGGGTCAAATAAGAAGAGGAGTGACAATCAAGCCAACAGTAGATGATGACTGAAGAATTAAATAACAGATTTGGATGAAGTCGGAATTCCTCTTAACAACCTAGGGGTATATTTTTAAAGCAACAGTGAGGACAGCTCATTACCTTAGGAGTAGCTGTAAGATTATTATCATTTTTTGGTGATGAAAATTTAACCTCTAGTACTAAAATAAGGTCTACAATAAAAGTAAAAATTGGCATAATGTTGGATTGAATCTACATTTTACCAGAAATTAATCATTCCCAAATAATATCTAACTTATACATCAGTGAAGGTTTGAAAGGAAACTGCTACAACCAGCCTTTGCTGTAGCACACATACCACTGAACCTGTTTGAAATAAAATTTTTCTTCTTATTTAAAAATAATAATAATAAGGAAGTGAAAGCAGGGACCCAAAGAGATATTTCTATACCCATGTTCCCAGCAGCATTAGTCACTATAGCTAAAAGGTGGAAATGACCCAACTGTTCATCAATAGACGAATGGCTAAACAAAATGCAGTATGGCCAATAGTAAAATCCTATTCAGCAATAAAAAGGAACCAACTACTGTTATCTGCAACAATATTGATGAATCTCGAAAAATATGTTAAAGAAGCCAACATAAAAGAGTAAACATTATATGATCCCATTTGTAAGATATTTCTAAAGAGGGCAAATCTCTAGAAACAGAAAGTAGATCAGTGGTTGCCTGAGACTAAGCCAGGGAGTTGGCTCTAAATGGGCACCGGGAGACTTTGGGGTGATGCAAATGTTCTAAAACTGGATTGTAGTGATGGTTGCACAACTGTATAAATTTACTGAACTCATCAAACTGTACACTTAAAATCCGTGAACTTTATGGTAGGTAAATTATACCTCAATAAATCTGTTTTATAAAAAAAAAAGAGGTGGTGTTGGTTATTCCTCCTCACACTTACTGTATGACCCAAAGAGATATGTTCTGAAATCCTGAAAGTGAGCAGGTGAGGCCAGCAAACTGAAAAAGATGAAATTGTCCACTGAAGTACTTTATGACACCGAACGAAAGAATTGCAGTCTCTAGGGGCTACTTGGTCACAATCTAAGGAGATGGAGACAAGGTGGAGCCAGAGTTCCTCTCCCTGCAAAGGGAAAATCTTGGGCAGCAACGCCCTGTGAAAGTGCCAGGCACTGTTTCCCATCGTCCAACTGGGACATCAGAATCCCAGGGAGAGGGACCGTGTTTCTCCATCTCCCAACATGGAGAAGAAAAGAGGGAAGAGTTGTTATCAGGTGGTTGGAGGAGAGGAACAGGGCTGGATCTCTGTGTGTGTGTGTGTGTGTGTGTGTGTACGAATGCACCAGCACGCAGTTAAACCCCTACACAAACACAGACCCATTTGTATGTATGACATAAAATACAGTTTCATTACAATCATATCACAATTATATTACATATTTTTAATTATAGGGAAATGATAAGAAGGCAATACACTCAAATGCTGGACTCTTGGTTGGTTGCTCATTTTTAACTGAAATGAAAATACTTTTTTTAAAACTTCCCTTTTTACATGGGTTGGCCTTCATACATATTAGCAGACAGCATCTGCACAGAGAAAGTCTCTTTGTCTGGAAAGGTAAATGCTTAATTCAAGTTTTTGTGTCGTGAAATTAATTCTAATATAAATAAGATTTTAAAGGATAAAAGCAGTCTGGAATGTTAATGTAAAAATGTGCACTGTTATTGAAAGAACAGATTTATTAGAAAAACAAGGAAACAAATAAAAAACCCTTGCATTGGTTCAAATGACAACTTTTACCAGCTTCATTAGTTTGGGAGTCAATGTCCTTTATCCCTCCAGAGCCAGCCATGTAGTTGTTGCTGTCATTGTCGTTGTTTAGTATGTCAGAAGGCGAGGAAGACCAAAAAGGCAGAAGGTAACTCTGGGCAGAGAAAAAAACCTAAATAACACAGGTCTCCAGAAATAATTCTTTTGCTTATATTTCCACAATGGCTGGTTCTGTAATCAGATTAGCCAAATATTTATAGAATTTCTACTTTCCCACGATGCTTTACAGACATAAACAGTGTGATTCGTTTGTGTGGAAAAGTTCATTGAGGTCAAGGGTAGGAACTGCATCTGACTCGGCCACGTACAGGCTGTCCACCTACACGTGTACCAGCTTATGTGTTTTTAAGACACGGAGGATCCTTCCTACCCTCAGGATTGTCTTGAGAATTGAATGGTGTGACACTTGGTAAAGCAGTTGCCACCAAGAGGCCACCCAATCAATGGTGGGTCTTTTTCTGTTCCATTCCACATTTTACCCACTGTTCACCATCCTGCTCAAACACACACACACACACACACACACACACACACATGTCTTACTCTGAGAAGTTTTGTTGACATTTCCCACGGAAAAAACAAACGGAACCATTTTCAAGGGAAAAACTCAACAGCACATTAGATGAAGACTGTAAAGGGCAACTGTACTCCCAGTGAAGAAGGATTGGTAACTGGAAGCAGCAAAGAGACACCTATTCCCCTGTCCTCCCCCGATTCTGACAGGAATAGGAGTAAAGGACACCAGAGCACCCAAATCTGGCTAGGAATCTGCTGAGTGAAAGGCAGAGCCTAGTACCCCTCTGGCTGATTATGAGGTCAAGGCTGCATATTCAAGGCCCATAAGGAGATTGATCCTGGCAGCAATCTTATTCCTGACCCTGACCTACTCACTGTGCTTCCATTGGATGGAGGAGCTATGTCTGGGGGCTGGGAGGAGTAAAGGCTCATTGCATCCATTCCCATCATCAGAAAAAAATTCAAAGCATAGATCCTATTAACAGATGTTTTTTGGTTTTTGGTTTTTTTGCGGTACACAGGCCTCTCACTGTCGTGGCCTCTCCCGTTGCGGAGCACAGGCTCTGGACGCACAGGCTCAGCGGCCATGGCTCATGGGCCCAGCCGCTCCATGGCATGTGGGATCTTCCCGGACCGGGGCACGAACCCGTGTCCCCTGCATCGGCAGGCGGACTCTCAACCACTGGGCCACCAGGGAAGCCCAACAGATGTCCTTTTAATATCAATACGTGGGAGGTACCACAAATAAACAGGGCCCTGGAATGTAAAGAAGAACTGTATTACTTAGATAAAATATTCAGCTGCTATAACAAAAGTCAAAATAAGAGTGGCTTAAAGATGATGGTTTACTTCTCTCTCACAGACAAATCCAAGTGCAAATAATCCAGGGCAATAAGGCAGCTCCACAATAGCAGGAAGCCAGGTTCCTTCTAGCATGTTGCTCTGAAGGCCTCAACACACGATTTCCATTTTGTAATCTCAGATGCATATTTGGGCCCCATTATTTTGCATACATTCCAACCAGAAGAAAGGGGAAAGAGAAAAGTCAAGCCACCACCCTTCCCTTTTGTTTAAAGATACAACTAGAAAGTTGTGCACATTACCTGAGTTCGTATCCCAGTGACTAGAACCTAGTAACAAGGAATTTAGATACCTAGCTGCAAGGGAAGCTGGGAGATGCAGTCTTATTTTGTGTGGCCATGTGCTTAGCACAATTGGGGGTGGGGGTATTTTGGTTTCCATAACAAAGTACCACAGAATGGGTGGCTTAAAACGGTAGAGGTTTATTCCCTCAGAGTTTCAGAAGCCGGAAGCCCAAAAATCAAGATGTTGGCAGAGTTGGTTCCTTCCAGAGGCTCTGAGGGAGAACCCATCCCATTCCTGTCTCCTAGCTTCTGGGGATAGCTGGAAATCCTTGGGGTCCTTGGCTTCTGGCTGCATCACTCCAATTTCTCCGTCCACCATCACCTGGCCTCAGTATCTCTGTATCCAAATTTTCTTTCCTCTCTCTTATAAGGACACCAGTCATCTTAACGTGAGGTCACAAAGATTCTATTTCCAAATAGGGTCACATTCAGAGGTACCAGGGGTTAGGACTTGAACATATTTTTTGGAGGATACAAGTCAACCCACCCCAGGGGGTTACTACTAGAATAAGAAGAGGAGAATGGACATTGGTGAACAATAGCACCCCTGCCCCAAGACATCAGGAAAGTGTATCAGGGGACATCTGCCAAGACATCAGAACTCACATCCCTGCTCCAGTCTGCCTAGAAGTGAACCCAACCAACATTTCTCCTCTGCAGACCCTTCATCTTCTAGGCAGGTCATTTCTTGTGTCCCCCAGACTCATTTGTTCTGCCTCCATGGATCCACATCTGGGAATGTCCTCAAGGCTCCTCCCCTCAGCCAAGTCTTAACTGGCTGCTTCCAAGGCTTTTCCTTCTGTCCCACAGTGACTGACAGCTGCCACCCTGGGGAGCAGGGCCACATCATGACCCTGTGGAACCTAAACACTTTGCCCTCCTGGGCCCTCCTTTCTATGAAAAAATTATTATTATTATTAACTTTTATTGAAATGTTTATATTAAAATTCTATTTTACGACGGCATTGGTATACATGCTAATGTTATATAGGAAAACATTTTCTTCACCCTAAAAGATTTTTTTCTCATTGTTTTAGAAAAACTAAAACATTTTCTGAGTCCTTAAAAGCACTAAGGACACGAGGCACTGTCGTACTGGCTTAATGGTAAGACGCTCCTGCTGGGGAGGATGGTAAGAGGGACAGTAGAAAGAGCACCCAGCCACCAGATCTGAGCACAGATTCTGATCAGAGCATGGGAAGGACTGCCCACCACTCCACACCCCCCACCAGGCCCTAAGATACTGTATTGGCTCTCACCACAAGTTAGGAATATGGAACAAGGCACCCAACACCTCATTGTTGGGTTGGAGAGGCAGCCTCCTCTTGGGGTAGGAAACAAACTTCCTCACTCCAGATGTGTTCCCACCACTGCTGTCAACACAGTGTGACTTGGAAGAAGTGTGGCCGCCCCCATCCAACATGGTGGATACACGGGAGGATCTGCCTGATCTTCAACATGGAGAACTGCTCAATCCTGCCCCACAAATCTGACCAGTCCCAGAATACCTTCCATCCCACACGAGTCTCCTTTATTTTATAACCCATGTGGATTTCAAATCTGTTATTTCCTGATGCATTCGTTTCAACACATAAGATTTGTCAGACCCATTTATTAGGGTGACCAACTCATCCTAGTTGGCCCAGGACCTTCGTGGTTTGGACACTGAAACCCGTGCATCCCGCAAAACCTCTCAATTTGGGGCAAACCAGGACAGTAGGTCAATGTTTAATGATATCCAAGCTTCATCATCCTCTGCTGACATTTGTGTGTTTAGACCAACGAGATGAAAAGCACGGAAACGAACGTTTAAGTAGCAATAGTAATTCTGGAAAGTTCTAGTAGGGTCCAAAGTTACACTTGGCAAGATGGACACAGGCATTGAATCCTTGGTGTGGAAAGGGATGGCTGCAAGTCAGCCTCCTCTTTTCTGGGCTCCCTGGAATAGTCTCTTCCATAAATATTTTAAATGATTTGCCAAAGGAGAAAAGAAATTTGGGCAGTGGTTCTCCAACCACAGTGCACTTAAGAATAACCTGAAGAACATGTTAAAAATATGCCTTTCTGAGCCCTATCCCCCCCACCCAGAGAGTTTAGCTTGGGAGTGTCTAAAAAGCAGTCTTTTTAACAAGAGCCCCGAGGGATCCTGATGCATATAGTGGGTGGAGCACACTTTTCAAGGGTCTGCAGTAGGGCGGAAGGTGTGAGAATTACTTCCCCTCTCACTGCAAGTAAGGCAAAATCATGCAGCAAGGAACAATTAGTGTCAGGACAGCTGTTATCCACAAAGCACTTTCTTGTAAATTTTGAGATTGTCAGAACACCTAAAGCAAAGCACATCTGAGTTAATCCAGATAACTATGGTCTACGTACATACACATGCTGTGTAGTGTATAGACCCATATAGCTATCAATATAATGTATACAAAGATAATGGCATACATAAGATCACAGCTGTTAAAGGGACACTAGGGAACAGGTAGGTACCCATTAAGCCTTTATACATAGGAATGCTACGGTGGTGTTTAACACGTATATTAACACATCTGGAGTCCTGTTCTGACTACATTAAATCTGAGATGGCCATAAGATAACCAAATAGAGATGATAAATGACAGTTGGATCAAAAGCCTACAGCTCTGGGGTTTGGTTAGGGGTCAGGTTAGGTGTAGAGATAGATTTAGGGAGTGACCCACATAAGGCTTCCAGGTCTTCAGTAAAACACAGGCTACAGGGGCTGGGATTTTAATGCCAAGGCAAGGTCAGAGACACCATAGCCCCAGAGGCAGGAGCCTGGGTCCCTACCTGGAACCAGGAATTGGTAGAAATTGGGCTCTCTGTCCACCAACAGAAATGAGAGTGTCTGTTCATCAGCTCAGGCTACAGCTCAAAGGCCAGGTGTGGAAGTCCTTTGTCTCTTGAGGTAAAAAACCGAATTCATTATCCCTCAGTACAGAAACTCACGGAGGAAAGCATAGGATTGTCCTGTGGGCACTCCACAGCCCAAGACATCAACATGAAAAAAATTCCCGCATACAACATCCCCAAGGGAAGATGCACTCAGGCCAAAATCACAGAATATATGAGGAAGGCCAAAAGCATGGCAGGCAATCGACATACCCCACCCCTCCAACCCTCATCCCAGGAAAAGGAAGAAATCACACCTGCAGAGCTAGAGATAATAAGACAATCTGAAAGGGACTTTGAAATTGGTTCAGTTGGAAATAGAAAATCATTTAAGAGTTTTGAGAAAAAGCCAGACATGCTGAAAGGGGTGTTTTACAATGATTAGGGTGGCAATGACATGAAGAATTAAACAGAGAAAGGTGTGGTTAGAGGCAGCAAGAATAGATAAAGAGGCTTCACACTATCTACCTACAAGTAGTGTTCTCTCCTTCTTCTGAACACCCCTAAAATTTAACCTGCACATCTCTTATGACTTTATGACCTCACCACTTTATTCCATGTTTTAAAGCTGCTTTCACATATATAAGCCATATAAAGGAATTTGCCGAGGGCTTCCCCGGTGGCACAGTGGTTAAGAATCCACCAATGCAGGGGACACGGGTTTGAACCCTGGTCCAGAAAGATCCCACATGCCATGAAGCAACTAAGCCCATGCGCCACAACTACTGAGCCTGCGCTCTAGAGCCTGCGAGCCACAACTACTGAGCCCATATGCCACAACTACTGAAGCCTGTGCGCCTAGAGCCCGTGTTCCGCAACAAAGAGTAGCTGCCACTCTCCGCAACTAGAGAAAGCCTGCGTGCGGCAGCAAAGACCCAACGCAGCCAAAAATAAATAATAAATAAATAAATAAACAAACATGTCCATTTTTTAAAAAAAGGAATTTGCTGGGCCTCCCTGGTGGCGCAGTGGTTGAGAGTCCGCCTGCCGATGCAGGGGATACGGGTTCGTGCCCCGGTCTGGGAGGATCCCATATGCCGCGGAGCGGCTGGGCCCGTGAGCCATGGCCGCTGGGCCTGCGCGTCCGGAGCCTGTGCTCCGCAACGGGAGAGGCCACAAGAGTGAGAGGCCCGCATACCGCAAAAAGAAAAAAAAAAAAAAAAAAAAGGAATTTGCTGAACTCAAAGATCTTCCTATATATACACATGTATATCTTTCTGTATCTCCCACAGCACCTAACATAGTGTGCTGGGCACACAGGAGAATCTCCATAAATGTTTCATGAATAAACGATCCAGCACATGAACAAGCACCATGTTAGAAGGTGATTGATCAGAACCTTGCTCCGTGGACCTCTGACTTGAACTGGAGCACAAAACCAAGCTGATGGCACATCATTAGTTCATCTCCCTGGGACTGGCTAGGTTCCCTAAACTGGTTCTCTTCTTAGCCTATGTGGACATCATCTGTCAATGTATTTAAAACTCAGGTGGATTCAGTGACAGCCTTAAGCCCTGTCACACTGAGGAAAATCTTTTGCTATGTGTGAATTTCCCTGGTGCAGATGGTTGTATAACTTGTCTTCCTCTTCCAACTGATTGTCAGCTTAGAGACATTTGACTCTACGTGATAGCAGGCTCTGCCCTAAATCTGACTACCCCATTCCTAATCAGTTAGAGCCCTTCTCCTTCCCTCTTTGAGGAAAAGGTCCTAATGTAATGACCAAGCCCTGGGAAACAGCAATAACTTAAGATCCTGCACAGGAGCACAAACTTACCACATTGCACAGCAGAGAAGCAAAGATTGCAGGCCCTCCTGAGGGGACCAGAGCCATGCTCATTGCCAAAACTCTCCTGTGTGCTGGTGGTGATGGGAATGATGATGACAGTGATGATAATGACACAAAGCTATCTTTTATCGAACGTCTAATATTGCCAGGCATTATCCTAGCCATCTTTAATATAACTTGGCATAACATTCTCACAAGAATCCAATTAAAAAGGTACTAGCATGCCCATTTTACAGATGAGAAAATTGAAGAGGAAGAAAGCTAAATAAGTCATCCTTTGTAAAAAATCTAGTAGGTGTCAAAGCCGGGATTCAAACCCAGGTCAGCCTGAATGTAGTTTGTATTCTTTCCACCTCCCCACACTGCCTCCAAGTGCCCAGGCTCCAATGAAACATCCAGCAGCAGCCCCCAGCCACTTTGAATAACTGTCTCGAGGACTTCGGATGATGTACAGGGGTTTGGGAGCTGGAACTGTTTCCCAGGAGACTGGAAGCAGGCACCAGCTTCCTGAGTTTTTATTCCAGTTTCATTCATGGCTTCTTGAAGAGACTGACTAAATAAACCTGGTTTCATCATGCTGCCCCCATTCCACTCTACAGAGAACGAGCTGATCCTGCCCAGCTCCTGATTTTTGTGCCCCCAATGTGAAGCCAACTACCCACCCCCATGGCCAAAGCAACTGCAAATAAATAGCTCTGAAATTGTAATGGGCTTCTTTTGGGATACAGAGTAAGGCCATAATGGAGAAATAGTATTCACAGCACATTCTGGTACTTACATCATTGAAAGGGTCCATTGCCAGCGTGGTCAAAACACACTGTACTGGCTAGCTCTCTAGCTCAAAATAACTGCAGAATTAATTATTTTAAAGGGTTTCAAGAAACTTAAAATGAGTGATTTTTTTTAATGATTCTACAAACCACATGACCATCAACAAGCCAATAGGAGAAATAAACTGGGGTCCAGGCACACTGTGAACTATTAGAGATTAGTAAAAATAGATGCATTGCATTACAGCTACTTGCAACAACATGGATGAATCTTAGAAACATAATAACCAGGCAAAACATAGGATCTAATGACTCAAAATCAAGAAGAAAAATAAATAACAGAAAAAACAGTGATGCAGATATTAGTTATCAAATAGGAAATTTTTTAAGTTATTATTAATGCGTTCCCCAAAAAAGGAAAGGAAAGGATGGAGAATTTTCCCCAGAAACTGGAATCTGTTCAGGAAAGGGTCAAATGGAAATCCTAGAATGAAAATAATAAAATTACTGAAATTAAGAATTGAATAGATAGGTTCAAAAGCAGATTAGATGTAGCCAAAGAGAGGATAATAAAGCACAGAGGAAAAGAATGAAAAGGGAGAGGGGGGCAGAGCATGAGAGATCTAGAGACATGGTAAAAGCATCTAGCACGTTCGTAACTGGAGTCCCAGGTGGAGAGGAGAAAGATAACGGGATAAAAGCAACTGTTAGAGAGGGACTTCCCTGGTGGTGCAGTGGTTAAGAATCCGCCTGCCAATGCAGGAGACATGGGTTTGAACCCTGGTCCGGGAAGATCCCACAGGCTGCGGAGCATCTAAGCCCATGTGGCACAACTACTGAGCCTGTGCTCCAGAGCCTGTGCTCCACAACAAAGAGAAGCCACCACAATGAGAAGCCCGCACACCCCAATGAAGTGTAGCCCCTTCTCATCGCAACTCAAGAAAGCCCACGCACAGCAACAAAGACCCAACACAGCCAAAAATAAATAAATAAATAAGTGTGTTTAAAAAAAAAAAAAGCAACTGTTAAAGAAATGCTGGCTGAGAATTCTCCAAAAATGACGAAAGATATTAAGCCACAGAATAAAGAATTTCTACAACAGTATGGAGATTCCTCAAAAAATTAAGACTAGAAATAACATACAATCCAGCAACTCCAGTTCTGGGTATTTATCCAAAGAATACAAAAATACTAATTCGAAAGATATATGCACCCCAATATTCATAGCAGCATATTTACAATAGCCAAGATATAGAGGCAACCTAAGTGTTCATCAACAGACGAATGGATAAAGAAAATGTGGTGTATATATACAATGGAATACTACTCAGCCATGAAGAAGAGTGAAATCTTTCCATTTGTGACAAAATGGATGGACCTAGAGGGTATTATGCTAAGTGCAATAAGTCAAACCAAGAAAGACAAGTACTGTGTGATTTCACTCATATGTGGAATATAAAAAACAAACAAAGAATAATTAAAAAAATGACCAAACCAAACAAAAACAAACACATAGATACAGAGAACAGAGTAGTGGTTACCAGAAGGGGAGGGGGAGGGAGGGTGAAATGGGTAAGGGGGATAAAGTAAATGGTGACAGATGGAAACTAAATTTTTGGTGGTGAGTACACTGTAGTGTATACAGAATTAGAAATATAATGTTGTAAGCATGAAACTTATATAATGTTGTAAACCAATGTTACCACAATAAAAAAATTAATTAAAAAATGTTTCAATCTGAAAAAAAAAAAAGATTTTCTACAAACCCCAAGCAAGATAAATACAAAGAAATAAGCACAGAAAAATTGCTGAAAACCAAAGACAACGAGAAAAACATTAAAAATAGCCGGGGGAGGGGTGGGGAACCCACATTTTTTCAAAATAGCAACAATAAAGCTGATAGCTAAAAGCAATAGAAAAATGGGAACCAGAAGATAGTTAAAGGAAATTTTTAAAGTGCTGAAAGAAAGTAATTGCTAACCTAAAATTCAATGCTCAGTGCAAATAATCTTCAAAAGTGAAGCCATAATAAAGATATTTTCAGACAAAGAAAAACTGAGAGAATTTATCATTAATATATCTGTGTTAAAAGAAACACTAAAAGGATTTTTTCAGGCAGAAAGTAAATAATTCCAGATGGAAGCATAGTAATGCACAAAGGAATAAATAGCACCAAAAATGTAAAATGTATGGATAAATCTAAATTTATATTTACTGTATAAAACAATAATACTAATGTTTTGGGGGGTTAAAAATATATAGAGAGTTAAATATATGTTAACAATAGCACAAAAGACAAGAAGAAGTTAGTGGAGTTAAAGTGTTGTAAGGTTCTTTCATCATCCAGGATGTGAAACAAATACTCATTTAAGGTAGGTTATAATAAAACAATGGTAATGTTGCAACCTCTAGGGTAATCACTAAAGAATATTAAAATAATGTACCAATAACAAGCTAATGGAGTAGGAAAATTGAATAATTTTTGAATGCATGATTAATCCAAACAAGGAAAGAAAGGAGAGCAAATTTAATAAAAACCACATGGAACATAAAGAAAGTAAAGATTAAGCTGATCAGTGTAAACCTTAATATCAATAATTACTTTAAATATAAATGGATGAAAGTCTCCAATTAGAAGACAAAGATTGTGAGACTGGATAAAAATAAATAAAATCTGACTACATGCAACTTACCAGTAACACAACTTAAACATATGGATACAGAAAGAAAAGTTGTGCAGCAGTTTCAAAACACAGCCACAAATCCTTTGCCACTCCTCTCATTAAGAAGTGGGGGTTTAACTCCCCTCCTCAATCTGGACAGGCTTGTGACTCCTTCAACTAATAAAGAATGGCGCGGGATTTCCCTGGCAGCACAGTGGTTAAGAAACCACCTGCCAATGCAGGTTTGAGCCCTGGTCCAGGAAGATCCCACATGCCGTGGAGCAACTAAGCACATGCACCACAACTACTGAGCCTGCACTCTAGAGCCCGTGAGCCACAACTACTGAGCTCTTGTGACACAACTACTGAAGCCCGCACACCTAGATCCCATGTTCCGCAACAAGAGAAGCCACCACAATGAGAAGCCCGTGCACCGCAACAAAGAGTAGCCCCTGCTTGCCACAACTAGAGAAAGCCCGTGCACAGCAACAAAGACCCAACGCAGCCAAAAAAAAAGTGTATTTGTAAAAAAAAAAAAGAAAGAAAGAAGGAATGATAAAGTAACACTTTCAAACACTTTCAAAAATCTAGTAACACCTAGATTTTTCAAAGCTAGGTCATAGAAGGCTATGCAACTTAGGCCTCGTTCAGTGAAATTCTCACTCTCAGAGCTCTGAGCCACTGTGTAAGAAGCCTGACTGCCCTGAGGCTGCCAGCATAGCCCAAGCTACATGGGAATTCTTCACTGAGCCCAGTGTCCAGTTATCCTGGTCCAGGTACCAGCCAGGTGAGTGAAAAAGTCTTCAGATGATTCCAACCCCCAACCATTCAAGTCTTTCCAGCCACGATTCCAGACATCATAGAGCAGAGATAAGGCATCTCTGCTATGCTCTGTCCAGATTCCTGACCCACAAAAGCTATGATGGAGACAAAAGAGTTGTTGGTTTATGCCACTAAGTTTTGAAGTGCTTTGTTATACAGCAACAGGTAACTGGAAAAGGTTTGAAACTAAAAGGATGGATGGAAAAAGATACTCAGAGCAAAGATTAATCTAAAGAAAGGTGGTGCATCTAAACAAGTATCAAACAAAATAAACTTTAAGGCAAGCAGTTTTACTGAATAATATTTCCTAATGAAAAAAAGGGTTGGTAAAACAGAAAAATATAGCAATCCTAAACTTGTACACACATAATAACATAGCTTCAAAATATATAAAGCAAAAACTGACAGAACAAGGGGAGGAAAATACAGATCCACAAGTATAGCTGGAGATTTTCACATGCTTCTACGGGTATATTTTAAAGGATTAACATCATTCAGATACATTCTCTGATGACAGCTAAACTGAGCAAGAGGTCCAAAACAGAAACATAACTAGGAAACCTCCAGATGTTTAGAAATTAAGAAATATACTTTTCTAAATAATCCATAGATCAAAGTAAAAAAATTACATTAAAATATCAAGCTTCTAACAAAACAACAATGACAAAAATACCATCAATAAAGAAAAAAGGCAAACACAGGACGGGAGAAGATGTTGGCAATACATATGGAAATTAGAAAATATTTTGAACTGAATGGCAGTGAAACATATGAAAAATTAATGGATGCAACTGAAATGGAGATCAAGAGAAATAGCCCAGTACACCCACCAAAATGGCTAAAAATTTTTGCTTAACTAAAAATACCAAGTGTTGGCAAAGCTGTACAGCAAACAGAATTCAAACATATTGCTGGTGGTACAGTATGTAAATTAGTACAACCACTTGGGAAAATTGTTTGGAAGTTTCTATTGTTATATGTTCATACTCTATGACACAACAATTATATTCCTGTTATACCCAACAGAAATGAGTACATACATGCACCAAAAGACATATACAGGAAAGTTCATGGCAGCTTTCTTTATAACAACAAGAAAATGGACACAACACAAATGTCTATTAACAGTAGAATGAATGAACTGGGTGGTTTATTCCCACAACAGAATATCACTCAACCAATGAAAAAGAATGAAGTATTAATACATATGGTTAGATGAACATGGATGAATCTCACAAATACAATGCAGACTGAAAGAAGGCAGACACAAGAATACATACCTAATAATTCCAAAACAAATCTTTAGAGACATGAGTCAGAACAGCTGTTACCTTGCCGTGAAAGTGGGTGAATAACTGACAGGAAAGGGGTGTCAGGGAAGCTTCTGGAGTACCAGTAATGGGCCACATCTCGATCTAGGTGTGGTCACATAAGTGTATACTTTGTAAAAAACAATCAAGCTGTACACTGAAGTTTTGTGAATTTTACTGTGATGTATGTTATACTTTAATTTTTTTAGGTTTTTTTTAAAGCAAAGGGATAATAAACACAAAATTCAGGGTAGTGATCACCTCTGGAGGAAAGACCAGGAAATAGGAAAGGAAAGAAACACAGAGATGCTTTAAATTTACATACATGACGCAAACTTATACCCTTTTGTATGTATCAAATATTATATTAGGGGCTTCCCTGGTGGCGCAGTGGTTGAGAGTCGGCCTGCCGATGCAGGGGACATGGGTTCGTGCCCCAGACCGGGAAGATCCCACGTGCCGTGGAGCGGCTGGGCCCGTGAGCCACGGTCGCTGAGCCTGTGCATCCGGAGCCTGTGCTCCGCAACGGGAGAGGCCACAACCGTGAGAGGCCCGCGTGCCACAAAAAAAAGAAAAAAAAATTACATTAACTACGAATAAAAATCATTTTACTAAAAAGAAGTATTCAAATATTTAAAACGCCTGTGCTGAACTCAGGAAGAATTTTTAAACTAAATTCATATAAATGACTTTCAGTGATATTTAAATACGGGAAGCCAGTTGCATTACTTGAATAAGTGTCCTCCTAGCATCATGCTGACGGTCCCTTTAAGAGACCACTTTGTACGAGGTCGAGCAATAATAATGACGGGCATTATTGAGTACGCGCTATCCTGTCGGTTGAGCACTGTTGTGAATGCTTTACATGCATTTAATTGTCATATAACCCTATGAGGCCGATACTGTTATCACCCCAATTTAACAGATAGGGATACACACACAGGGAGTTCAAGTGATTTGCCCGTGGCCTCACAGCAGGCAAGCGGGAGAGCCAGCATCTGAAGGCTGGGTTTGAATTGCAGTCCGGCTCCACAGTGGACTCACTTGACCTCTGCACCACTCTGCATCTTGCAAGAGGCATAGCTCCAATTTCTGGGAGTTCTCAACCATACCCAACTCCTGACAAGGCCTGAAATGGAATTCCAGAGTTTTATCACACCCGCCTCCTAAAGAAGGGGTGCGGTGTTGTGTTCTCAGTTACAATGACAACAAATTACATTGTCATTACCACTAGTAACACTAGCAATAAACGTCAAGCCCACACTGTACTATATTACACAGTAAATTTGAAAGTTGCCATGATGGAACAATTAACATGTGTCTTCATTCCAGACCCTCCCTAAGAAAAAAGTAACCTGGACAAATTATTTTTTCTCTCTGAACTTTTTCCTGCTCTTTCCTGGCTTATGGCACCTACCACTTTAAACTATGCACTCGATTTATTCATGATGTATGTCTTACCTCTCCTCTGGGAGGATAGGATTTGTTTCTGATTCTTTCTTGCCTCCTGTGGTCCACATTACATAGACATAGTAGATGCTCAGCAAATATCTGTGTGATGACGGCATACATGACATAAATAAAGATGAGGTCGAACATTCCAGTTCTTTGTAAAAAGTGCGTACATATCCCTTGACCTTGCCCATCAAGTTCACTGCTGTATTCCAGGGACTTAGAAAAGGGCCTGTGAGTTATTAAATACTAAATACCAATTTTGGTTGGATGAATGAAAATATGAAGGACAGGTAATTCTCCCACACTGTAAAGTCTCCACATCCAATTCCTCATCTCTGTGAAAGGTCTCACTGACACTTGGGATGGGTGAACATGTCTATCAACTCAAAGGAATAAGGAATTTGCTGCTGTACTTTGCTTCTGTACTGCTGTGTCTTGATCACAGAATGAAGAGCTTACAATTAGAGCCATGGGCAGCTGGTTTGAGAGAAAACCCTGCCCACTGGCCCAAGCCTGTGGCCATGGTGGTGGTGGCCTGTCTTTGGGATTTGCAGTGAGCACTTCCTATCATGCAGTCTGGGGGAGGATGGGGATGAGTGTAAATGTCTTAAGCATCTTCAAGAATTTTCTTCCCCTCCCCCAGCTTTATTGAGTTGTAACTGATGTATAACATGTAAATTTAATGTGATAGACTTACATAGTAATTACATAGTAATTACAAAATTACCACCATAGTGTTAGCTAACATCTCCATCTTGTCGCACAATTACCATTTCTTTTTTGTGGTGAGAACATTTAAGACATACTCTCTCAGCAACATTTAACTATATATTACAGTGTTATGAACTGTAATCACCGTGCTGTACATTAGATTCCCCAGAGCTTATTCATCTTATAATTCAATGTTTATCTTTGACCAAAATCTCCCCATTTCCACCAACCTCTAGCCCCTGGTAACTTCCATTCTAGTCTTTATTTCTATGAGTTTAAGCTCTTTTAAGATTCCACATATACGTGATATTGTACAACGTTTTCATAATACCCTCAAGGTCCATCCATGTTGTTACAAAAGGCAGGATTTCCTTCTTTCTCATGACTGAATAATGTTCCAGTGTGTGTGTGTGTGTGTGTGTGTGTATTACATATACACACACATATATATACACATGTATCTTCTATATATACATATATATCATATAATTATAAATATATAGATATAGATATCATATATTCTTTATCCATTCATCCTCTGATGGACACTTAGGTGGTTTCCCTACCTTGGTTATGGTGAATAATGCTGCAATGAACACGAGAATGCAGGTATCTCTTGGAGATCCTGTTTTCATTTCCTTCGGATATATACCCAGAAGGGGAATTGCTGGATCGTATGGTAGTTCTATTTTTAACTTTTGTGGACCCTCCATACTGTTTTCCATAGTAGCTGCACCAATTTAATTCTCACTAACAGTGAACAAAGGTTCCCTTTTTCCACACCCTGGCCAGCACTTATCTCTTGCCTTTTTTTTTAAATTTTATTGGATTATAATTGATTTACAATGTTGTGTTAGTTTCAGGTGTACAGCAAAGTGATTCAGTTATACATATACATATACTTATTCTTTTTCAGATTCTTTCCCCATATAGTTTATCACAGAATACTGCTTTCATCATTTTGATGACAGCCATTCTTAACAGGGGATATTTCATTGTGGTTTTGATTTGCACTTCCCTGATGATTAGTGATATCGAGCACCTTTTCATGTACCTGTTGGACACTTGTTTGTCTTCTTTGGAAAAATGTCTCTTCAGTTACTCTGCCTATTCTTTAAATTGCACTGTTCGATTTTTTGCTATTGAGTTGTATGAATTCTTTATATATTTTGGATATTAACCCGTTATCAGATATATGATTTGCAAGTATTTCCCCCCATTCTGTGGGTTGCTTTTTCATTTTGTTGATGATTCCCTTTGCTGTGCAGAAGCTTTTTAGTTTGATGTAGTCCCACTTGTTTATTTTTGCCTTTGTTGCCTTTGCTTTTGGTGTCAAACCCAGCAAATCATCACCAAGACTGATGTCAAGAAGTTTACCACCTAGGTTTTTTCCTAGGAGTTTTACAGCTTCAGGCAGGCCTTAAGTTCAAATCTTTTTTTTTAATTGAAGTATAGTTGATTTACAATATTATATTAGTTTCAGGTGAACAACACAGTGATTCAATATTTTTCTAGAATACACTCCATTTTAAGTTATTATAAAATATTGGCTATAGTCCCTGTGCTGTACAATATATCCTTGTAGCTTATTTATTTTATACCTAGTAGTTTGTACCATGTTCAAGTCCTTAATCCAGTTGGAGTTGATTTTTGTGTATGGTGTACGATAGAGGTCCAGTGTCTTTCTTTAGAATGTTCTTTCTTTGTCTGGTAAGAAGTCACCACAAGCGCTCGGGCTGGGCCTCCAGCTCCGTGGTGGGAGAGGAGAGAAAGTCCCCTCCCTCAGTCTCCCCTGTTCCACTTCCATCTCTGGTTCTCTTTTGGGAATTATTCCTCTAGCAATGGGGAATGCACGTGATGGCCCTTTTTAGGTATGAAACATCACGAGTCAGGGTGAGCTATGCCTTGGGGCAATTCTGGAACAAATGTCTGGGGAAAGACTGCTCTTTCCTTCCCTTAAATAGCATGCCTTGTTCCTCCAAACTGGACAGTAACCCTCCTTCCTCCCTCCTCCCCCATCCTTCACCTCCTACCCAGCCCCTCCTTCAAGCCCAAAATACAGCTGTCCTGTCTCCTCCTCTCCCTCCCCCTCCTCCTTCGGGTCTACCCCGGGGGAAAGCCAGAGCTTGATCCCAGAAGCAGAAAGAACCTACAAAACAGCCCACAGAGGGCTTCCCTGGTGGCGCAGTGGTTGAGAGTCTGCCTACCGATGCAGGGGACACGGGTTCGTGTCTCGGTCCGGGAAGATCCCACATGCCGCGGAGCGGCTGGGCCCGTGAGCCATGGCCGCTGAGCCTGTGCGTCCGGAGCCTGTGCTCCGCAACGGGAGAGGCCACAGCAGTGAGAGGCCCGCGTACCGCAAAAAAAAAGAAAAACAGCCCACAGAGCCTGGGAGAAATGCCCCGGAATGAAGTGGTTCTTAGGGCCTCGCTCAGCAGCACATCACAACCTGATACTCAGTCCAGTTTGTCTGTTCAGGTCCTTTTATTGCAGAAAATCCAGTTCTGGCCATCACGTATTTAGATGTCCGATACCAGGCGTCACTCAGCAAAGCACCACCATTCCCTTGGCTAAGGGACATTTGGAGACTGCCGTGGGGATGGGAGGCGCCTAACCTGGATCGGTTTCTGACACTGTGACCTAGAACCCAGTGACTGAGAAGTTTCCTCCAGACGCCTCCTTGCCTTCTAGAAGCATCTATTCATTCTCAACCCTCTGGGTGAGTTTTTATGGCAACTGTCTCAACCACTTTGCGTGTCTTCCAATTATTTCTACCTTGGTCTGTTTTCTCAGGCTGTTTCTCCCCCCCTCTTTTTTGTTTCCTTCAGTTTCTTTCTGCCTCTATCTCTATGCGTCTCTCTCTGCCCAGCTCCAGACCTCTTCGCATCGCCGTGTGTCTATGCCTCGCTTTCTGCCCCTGAACCTGGTTCTCCAGCCTCTGGGAGACCCTGGGAAACGCCTGAGTGCGGCGCTCGTGGCGCCGGCGCTTTCATCCCGATCCAGGTGGCTACAATCCAGTACAGGATTTACGGTGCCCTGACCCTGAGCCGTCAAGAAGGAACAGCCAGATTAATGGGGTGGGCGGGCTGGGGTAATAATCGTTTGTTTGATGTGACAAGCCTGATAGGCGTTGATTTACTTACAGACTGATGGGCTTTTAATTGAGCACCTCCATCCCAGGCACTTCAAAGGCAGGGGAAATTGACAAGGGGCCCCTTTCACGGAGGGCTCCCGGTGACTGACAGCCCCCCTCTGCCCACGATCCCCTCGGCCTAGGATTGGGCCGGGCAGCCCTGACCCGGCCCCTCTGGCAGAGTAACACGTTTTTCTGTGCAACTCAGAAATGGCCTTTTGTCTGCTGCCAAGGAAGGCAGGCCCTGCTCGGAAGGGCCCTTCTCCCGGGAGGATGAGCGGAGGGGACTCGGAGATGCTGAGACGGGTCCAGAGGACCCAGGGGAGGCGGGGCGGGGATGCCAGGAACTCAGCCTGCGGACCGCTACTTTTGTTCTTCTGACTTCTGCTGGCCCAGCTCTCTTCACTCGCCTCTTCCTCCGCCTCCCCCCTCCCTCCTCCCTCCCTCCCTCTAGCTCACCCCCTCTCTTTGCTTTGCCCTCCCCAGCTCTTGGCCTCTTCCTACTCTACCTCTTTCCCCTCCCACTTCCTCATTCCTCCTTCTTGGGAAAGGCCAGAGGAGGAGGAGTCAGCTTCTGCTGGCCCCGGACTGGCCTGTTGACAGTCCTTCTCCTCCTGGACAGCCCCTCTTCCCCTCTCTTCATGCTGCCGGCAGTGAGGCCTCAGTCGGGAGCACCCTTGGACCCATCCCCACTGTAGGCTACACTACAATGAACAGGGCTGCAGATGACCTCTTTGGCTAAGGGCAGGGACTCTGGTCCAGTGGGGTTTCTACCCCACTCTTGTTTGGTCTAGAATAGGCTTTAATAATAGAGGCTTTATCCTGTTTGAAATTTTAGAAAATAGTCTTTATCAGGGAAGTTCTGTCTGAATGGATTTGCTTTGTTTTTTGTTTTTTAGGGGGGGTTGTTTGGTTTTTTGCGGTACGCGCGGGCCTCTTACTGTTGTGGCCTCTCCCGTTGCAGAGCACAGGCTCTGGATGCGCAGGCTCAGTGGCCATGGCTCACGGGCCCAGCCGCTCCGCGGCATGTGGGATCTTCCCGGACCGGGGCACGAACCCGTGTCCCCTGCATCGGCAGGCGGACTCTTAACCACTGCGCCACCAGGGAAGCCCTGGATTTGCTTTGTTTTTGTTAGTTTGTTCTGTTTAGTCCTGATGTCTGGGCTGCTGAACTTATTCGTGGAAGAAGAGATGCCCAAAGCTCTCTCCCAACATCAGCTCACTTGCTGCGGCTGGGCGGGAGGTCGAAGGAGTGGTGGCAATGAGTACTGAAGGCTAGGACCCCATCCCCACCCATGGGGCAGAGTCCTTGAACTCTAGAGGGGGTCCCCTGTAGCCCCCAGGCTTCCTCACTAGGTCAGGGGTCCAGTGAGACCCCCAGCCAGGAGGAGCTTCAAGTTCTAAGTCAAGCTGCTTTAGTTACCATGGGAAGCCATGTTCCCTGTGTATCTCTTCTTCCCCTGTAGTAACTGGTCCAAGATCATAGAGCCAGGAAGTGAAAGGGCAGGTACCTGGCTAGAAAGACAACAGTAATAACTCATATTTGCATAGCATTGTGGAGTTTGGAAAGTATTTTCGCATATATTATCTTAATTGGTCTTTTAGCCACCGTGTGAGGTAGTAAGTGCAATGCTGTGATGCCCATTAGACAGAGGATAGAATCGACACTCCAAGGACAACAGGTCCCAGGAGGCGGAATCAGCTCTCAATCTCAGGTATTCTCCCACCACGCCTGCCCCTTCCTTCTCTGCCCCTCACTGTAGCCCAGAGACCACTGTCCCATTCCTTTGGAAGCTGCATTTTCTTACTCCAAACAGGTGGTTCCTTCCTGTTTCTCTTTTTTGTTTTTCCGCCTTTTCCAGGTCCTCCCCCAGCTCCCCACCCTCCGGGTTTGGGCATCCAGAGACAGAGCCTCCGGCCCTAGCGCTGAGAGGCCGAACCTCTCCCTGGGTCTCTGCCCCCAAGGCCACTTCCAAGCCTCGCCTGAGAGCATGATGCTGTTCCCTTAAGATCTGCTGCCCGCAGGGCTCATCCAGCATCCACGTACGAAATGGCCACGGGTGGAGCGCCTGTGCGTTTGGTTCTCTGCTGTTGGAACATGTCGCCTATCATTTGAAGGTCCACCCAACGGACTCCTCTCAGAGCCAAGAACACACATGTCTCTCCTGACATGCTGGAGGGGCAGTTTCTACTACAGAGCTAAGCCCTAGGGCAGAGGCTTTTGAGCAACTAATCATCCCTCCCTTCTCTGCCTCTATGCCTTGGATATGGTTCCAGTGATTGCACTTAGTGTCCTGAAATATAATGATCTGTTTACATGTTGGTCCCCTCACTGGAGTTCATGGGCAAGTACATGTCTTTTCATCTTATATTCCCAGTGTCCAACAGTGAAATTTTTTAAATTATAGTTGATTTACAATATTATATTAGTTTCAGGTGTACAACATAGTGATTCGATATTTTTACAGATTATACTCCATTTAAAGTTATTATAAAATATTAGCTATATTCCCTGTGCTGTACAATATATCCTTGTAGCTTATTAATTTTATACATAGGAGTTTGTACCTCTTAATCCCCTGCCCCTCGCTTGCCCCTCCCCACTTCCCTCTCCCCACTGGTAACCATTAGTTTGTTCACCATATAGGTGAGTCTGTGTCTGCTTTGTTACATACATTCATTTGTTTTATTTTTTGGATTTCCTATATACATGATACACACAGTATCTGTCTTTCTCTGTCTGACTTATTTCACTAAGGATAATACCCTCTAAGTCCATCCACGTTGTTACAAATGGAAAGATTTCATTCTTTTTTATGGCTGAGTAATAGTCCATTGTATGTATATACCACATCTCCTTCATCCTTTCATCTGTAGATGGACACTTAGGTTGCTTCCATATCTTAGCTATTGTGAATAGTACTTCTAGGAACATTAGGGTGCATGTATATTTTCGAATTAGTGTTTTCATTTTCTTCAGATATACACCCAAGAGTGGAATTGCTGGATCATACAGTAATTCTATTAACAGTGAAATATTTTTTTCATGGATGAATCATTTTATTCTATAATTTCAGAGTGGATACCTTCTAAAGCATAAAAATCAGGACCCAGAAGTCATAATGGAAATGATGGATAAATTTGTCTACATAATTTATCTTTATATATTTCACAAGCAAAGTCAAATGACAATAAACAGGTGTTGAGGAACATTTGTGCAAATACATGTGTAATAATAATATTAATATCAGGGCTGCCCTGGTGGCACAGTGGTTAAGAATCCACCTGCCAATGCAGGGAACACGGGTTCAAGCCCTGGTCCGGGAAGATCCCACATGCCATGGAGCAACTAAGCCCCTGAGCCACAACTACTGAGCCTGCTCTTTAGAGCCCATGAACCACAACTGCTGAGACCACATGCCACAACTACCAAAGCCCGTGCACCTAGAGCCCATGCTCTGCAACAAGAGAAGCCACCGCAATGAGAAGCCCGCGCACCGCAATGAAGAGTAGCCCCTGCTCACCGCAACTAGAGAAGGCCCACGCGCAGCAACAAAGACCCAACACAGCCAAAAATAAATAAATAAATTTGTTTTTTAAAAAAATAATAATAATATTAATATCAGCATTACTTAATGTAACAATAGAGCATTTAGAAAACATAGCCTATAAGAGGGACCAGACAAATAAATTTCCAGTACATAACAGTGAAATTTTTGTCAGAATGATTGTTGCTGAACTACTCGGTGAAGGGCGGTGTGGTGTGGAGGTGGAGTCAAGCAGCCTAGGACACATTCCCAGTTCCACTGTTTGCCATCCATGGCCCTTGGAAAAGTCATTTAAAGGTTCTGTTGGGACTTCCCCAGCGGTCCAGTGGTTAAGACTCCATGCTCCCAGTGCAGGGGGCCTAGGTTCGATCCCTGGTCAGGGAACCAGATCCCACATGCACACTGCAACTAAGAGCCCAAATGCTGCAACGAAGATCCCACATGTCGCAACTAAGACCCGGTGCAGCCAAATAAAGAGTATTTTTTAAAGTTCTATTTTTATTTATTTATTTATTTTGGCTGCGTTTGGTCTTCGTTGCTGTGCGCGGGCTTTCTCTAGTTGCAGCAAACGGGGCTTTCTCTAGTTGCAGCAACTCTTGGTTGAGGTGCGCAGGCTTCTCATTCCAGTGGCTTCTCTTGTTGCAGAGCACGGGCTCTAGGCGCATGGGCTCCGTAGTTGTGGCGCACAGGCTTAGTTGCTCCGCGGCATGTGGGATCTTCCCGGACCAGGGCTCGAACCCGTGTCCCCTGAATTGGCAGGCGGATTCTTAACCACTGCACCACGAGGGAAGCCCTAAGGTTCTATTGCCTCAGTTTCCTCATCTGTAAACTGAGACAAAAACAGCCCCTACCTCATAAAGTTATTGTGAGGATTGAATGAGTTAATTACACATGTCATCTAATCATCTACATTATGCCATTACTTCAGGTCCATCAAAGAAAGAAGAAATGCTGCAAAATAATCTCTGGTACAATGCTTTTTTTAAAAAATCAATGTCAGATGTTAAAAATGAGGAAAAATGCATCTTAGAATTGATGAAATATGTCCATGCAAAACACTTAGAAGAGAGACTGCACAGTCCACGCTAAGTGAGCTACTGTTCTCGTCATTGAATTGCATTCTCAAAAGACCCGTATGATGGGCGAGTTAATCCTCATTTTATAGATGAGGAAGCAGAGATTCCGAGAGATGCAGTAGCTGGCCAGGCTCACAGGGCAGTGAGCCCCCAGCAGGCATTTCAGCCTGCCCTGGAGGTGCGATAATCCAGTTATTACAATAGCTGGCCCCCACCCACCAAGCTGCCAGGGAGTTGGGAGCTGGGTTTTGTTCTCAGTTGCATTAGCTTTCCTAAATCTAAGTTTTTCCCCCTCTGGTGTAATTACTCTGCTTCTTCCTCCCCCTTCCGCCTTTGTCCTTGGCTCTGATCTTGTTACTTTTCTGCTAATGGCTTCAGGTTTTACTGTATCTGCATTTTCAATTGTAAGGGACCTCACATTTTTTACTACAGATACAGGAGGGGTTCAAATAAGTATAAAGGTAAAAGTTAGCTTTTAAGGATGACACGCAGCAAGAAAAAGGGAGAGAGAAAATGCCCATGATCACACACAAGGACATAGAGGCTCAGCACCGACACCTCAAGAAAGTGCTCACAGCCCACCCTCCAACCCTACCACTGAGGGACTGTGATGCCTTGTATCCTCACAAGATGTAGAGCTCAGCTCGCCTCTAGGAGCTAGGTTGTCTGCCACACCAGACTCTTTTCTCCCATGACCCAGCGAGACACTATGGGTCGGAGCGGGTAGAGGGGACTTTGGGAGGATATGAGAGGGTGGTTAACTTTTCTAGGACATTCTCTGGCTCTGCTTGGTAACCCCCCCACCCAAGAAAAAGCATCTATTTGAAAGAGTGTGAGTTTCTGTCTCACTATTGCAATGAGTCTGAAGCAAGGGAGGGCATCCCATTAGCTCCAGTCGGAACCAGTGTAAAAGGGTTATTGTTGTTTATAATATCAGAAGGGGAGACTTCAGAAGATATTTCATTTGAAGTTTTGTAGCGGTCTCCCCACAACCCTAATGGCAGCTCAGGACCCATGGCTGTTAAGATCACAGAAAGAGGCCACTCGCCACTTCTGCATCATTTCCCCAAGTGACGAACCTTGATGTGCTACCTCTTCTACCAAGCTTGTAATGCTCATGTTGAAAGACAATGACTGGGCTTCCCTGGTGGCGCAGTGGTTGAGAGTCCGCCTGCCGATGCAGGGGACACGGGTTCGTGCCCCGGTCCAGGAGGAGCCCACATGCCGCGGAGTGGCTGGGCCCATGAGCCATGGCTGCTGAGCCAGCACGTCCGGAGCCTGTGCTCCGCAACGGGAGAAGCCACAACAGTGAGAGGCCCGCGTACAGCAAAGAAAAAAAAAAGAAATGACTACCCAAGTTCCCAAGGATTGACATCATCAAACTGAATGTAACTCAGTTTAATGTTGAAATTGTTAACCATCTTGGGCTAGTTAGTGTAGTATCTGAGAGACGTATTTCCTTTAAAATTTAAAATATCTGGTGGAGCTCCTGTGAGCTCTGGGCACCTTGGTGCAGGTCTAGCTAACTGGTAGCTCCAAATGGTTAACAGATAAAGAAAAACAGAAAGATAATGAATAAAGCAAGGCATAGTATTTTACTGGGTTCTTCCCTCCCACGCAGGGAAGCCGCAAGCTGGCTAGAGGATTGTATTTATGAATTTGCTTGGATTTTTCAGGATGGAGAGGGTTTTTCTAGAACTTCTGTCCACTCTCCCACTTGCCCTGAGACCTGTTTGAGTAGAGTGGTGAAGAAGCAAGTTTAAAAAGATCATTGCAGGGCTTCCCTGGTGGCGCAGTGGTTGGGAGTCCGCCTGCCGATGCAGGGGACATGGGTTCGTGCCCCGGTCCGGGAAGATCCCACATGCCGCGGAGTGGCTGGGCCCGTGAGCCATGGCCGCTGAGCCTGCGCGTCTGGAGCCTGTGCTCCGCAGCGGGAGACCCACAGCAGTGAGAGGCCCGCGTACAGCAAAGAAAAAAAGAAGGAAAAAAAAAAGAAAAAAAGAAAAAGATCATTGCATTAGGGCGCTTTGCCATGGGACACAGAGAGAGCACGCCATCCCTCGGTACCCCTGAATGGAGCCTACTGTTCTTCCTCCAGGACGTAATAAAATGTACTCTAGGCTCTGATCCACCAGACAAAGAAAGATATATCATCAAAGGAGGGGAAAGGTGAAGATGGATGTTTGGCTCTCCATTCACATACACGCAGTTCATCTCTAAGGTTTCCCAAAAAGCAGCCGCGCACCAAATCCCTTCTGATGTCATCTGTACCCTAGCCTCCTGTGAGATAATCCTCATAATGGAATATTTAAGAGACAAGATATACATCACCACCCTTTTTTCTCACCTGAAGATTTATTCTCCATAGGATGTACGGTGTATACGTCTATCTACACACAGATGGTTGCAGGTAACTGTCTCAGCCAATGCCATCATGTTTTTAGGTTCTATATATTTTTCAATATATGAATCTAATTTTTTCTGGGTGCAAAAATATAAATTTTAGAGATCAGAGCCCAGAAAATAGAGGCGCCCAGAGACATTTCCTAATTAAAACACACATCCGTCAGAAAAAACTTTTTTTGTCATTTGCAGCCAACAAAAATGCCTATTGTTAGGACGTGCTCATAAATAACTTGATTTTGGCATATGCTTTCGTACCATACAGAAGATGAATAAATTATATGTGATTTACAACCTTTTTCATTTTTATTAGCACCACTCTGAAGAGTTTATGTAAAGGACGTGCCAGAGCAGTTATGCCAAATGTTTTCAGGCGTTGGTATTGATATTACATAAATTAAGGTGTTTTAATTTGCATCTTTAATTAACTAAATTCTGGCAGAAAAATAAAACACAGGGCAGCCCTGACTCATTGCCTCTATTAAACTGCTGACGTCTCCAAAAAGATGCTTTAAGTAATCCAATTCATTCAGAGAGGTGGAGGGAGGGGTATTAACACTCTTATTTGGCAAAATATACTGGGTTCAAGAAACCAATGTCCTGCTTTGCTTGCAAGGTGGCGTGGTGAGCATGCGGTGTTCTAAGAAGGTCTGCATTTGTGTCCCTGAGGAAGGAGCTGACTGAGTACTTTAACTATCCATCCTGTCCAGGTCTGAGCTGAAGCCTGGGGAGCAGCCCAGCCCTACCACTGGGCGTGGGCAGGCTCCTGGGTACAAAGCCTGGCACACCTGGGCTGGTTGCCTTTGTCACCCAGGGCTGTATGGCTGCCTATCTCGGAAAAGACACACTGGTTGAATTAATCCAATGGTCCAGTGGTTGATGGATCCCATATCAACATAATCATGTCCAAAAACCAAGGAGAGAAATAGTCAAAAATCCTTCACTGGAATTAGCTGCTTCTGGTTAATCCTTTCCATCACACCTGGGACTCCCCAACCCTGCCTCCCCAAAAAAAATATCCTAAAAAGATGTTCCAGCAGTACCCTAATTCTTTCCCACAAGCCCTGGGTCCTGTCACCACCTCCTGAGACTTTTTTTTCTTTACCATTATAATTTATTACAGGATATTGAATATAGTCCCCCGTGCTATACGGTAGGACATTGTTGTTTATCTATTTTATACATAGTAATGTGTATCTGTTAATCCCAAACTCCTAATTTATCCCTCTTCCACCCCCTTCCCCCTCTGGTAACCGTAAATCTGTTTTTCTATGAGAGACTTTTTAAAAATTCACTCTTACCATGGACACAATAGCTTCTTTCTCATCCATGTTCTTCCTTTCCCCTGCTTTCTGGAGCATCCTTGATTTTTGCTCTCCGTTTCTCCTCTCCTGGTAAGGCTTCATCTTCTATCATTTTCCCTCCAGACTTTCAGGGAGGAACAGCTCTAAGGAGAAGATGACAACTTCCAGTGTTTGGCCAGAGGAGAGAGCCTGCTCCTCAAACACAGGTGAGAACATTTTATTTCTCTTCCCTAAACCCACAGGGGATGAGCCACCTGTACAAGCTTTCCTGTTCTCTCGCGATTCCCAGGGTGTCTGGCTTTAATTCTCTACCGGGGCTGGGAGGCATCATGTCAAGGGCAGACCTCTAGGGGCTCATAGATGCCTACTGAGCTGACCAGAGATGTCACCCAGGGAGAGGTGGGTTGGGGAATGGAGTTCACGTTTCTCCTCTGTTCACACTGTCTCTGCACCTTCGTGCACATGGTCCCTTCTGAGACAGCCCAACTGGAAGCAGTTCAGGGCAACCCAAGCCCCCCTGTCCTGACCTCAGTGTACTGTCATTATGCCATGTCCCTACCCCAGCGTTCTTCCTGGATGCTTTTCTTCCCTTGCTCCACGAGTAAAGGATGGATTCCAACTTTTAATAAAGAAAATGCTGTTCTCCTTCGCCAGCATCCTACCCCCTCCCCCATCACAACCCCTACCCCGAAATCGCACTTTCTTTTCGTTTCCCATCTTGCAGCTCCAGCAGTTGTTTTAAAACAAAAACACGTATCCTGTCATAAATAAGATTGTCATTATGCATTTTGACTGCAGTGGGGAAAAATTCACCCGGGGCCTGATGTGGAACAGGAATAAACATAATAAGGGGGCTTCCCTGGTGGTGCAGTGGTTAAGAATCCGCCTGCCAATGCAGGGGACATGGGTTTGAGCCCTGGTCCGGGAAGATCCCACATGCCGCGGATCAACTAAGCCCATGCGCCACAACTGCTGAGCCTGCACTCTAGAGCCCGAGAGCCACAACTACTGAGCCTGCGCTCTAGAGCCTGCGAGCCACAACTACTGAGCCCTCGTGCCACAACTATTGAAGCCCGCGTGCCTAGAGCCCATGCTCCGCAACAAGAGAAGCCACCGCAATAAAAAGCCTGCACACTGCAATGAAGAGTAGCCCCTGCTCGCTGCAACTACAGAAAAGCCCGCTCACAGCAACGAAGACCCAACGCAGCCAAAAATAAATAAATAAATTTATTTTTTAAAAAAACATAATAAGGAAAAAGACACCATCTCCTCGGAATTTTTAACTACCGTAGCTTTTCTGGTTTGGATTGTTTGGGTTGTTTTCGTTGTTACGGTTGTTTTTATCATTTGTTCATTGATTCATTTATGTAAGGAAATTAATGAGAAAAACAAAGAGAGCCTGGCAGAAAGCGGGTGTGTTGAATGTATCAGGACAGGCGTTGGGTGATGTGGAAGGGGTGCCTCAGGACACTTGAGAAAGGTCTTCAAGATGTTAAGAATTCTACTTTAGACAGCCTGGAATGTACGTTTATCCTGATTCCACGGCCCATCAAAACTCCGCCCAGGGGCTCCCCTGGTGGCGCAGTGGTTGAGAGTCCGCCTGCCGATGCAGGGGACACGGGTTCGTGCCCCAGTCCGGGAAGATCCCACATGCCGTGGAGAGGCTGGGCCCGTGAGCCATGGCCGCTGAGCCTGCGCGTCCAGAACCTGTGCTCCGCAACGGGAGAAGCCACAGCAGTGAGAGGCCCGCGTACAGCCAAAAAAAAAAACTCCGCCCAGTCCTGACTCTTCCCAGTGTCATAGGGTCAAGATCACTAACAAAAGGTGAGCTTCGACTCGGTGGACCAAGGAGGCCCAGGCCTTGGCCTGAACTTGAGGAGACAAGAGGAGGGCTCATGCTGTGTGTCTTTGCAGCCAGAAGCTACAGGTGCCAAAACGCCTGCATTTTTTTTTTCTTGGAGAATGGTCGATAAAGCAGAAAACTCTTATCATCTCAACCCTTGTTGAGAAATCACATATCCATGCCCTTTGAATTTTACAGGTAATACCTATTCAAAAATACAAATATTAAAAGAAGAACAAAATAAAGACGACTTCCCCCGCCTTGGGTAGCACTCTGCTAACAATAATTACCGATGTCATGATTTGATGTCTTCCGATGCTTCACAGGCCTCATGCTGGAAATTCATGGTTAGGACTGGATATAAACCTCCATGGACACGACAATATTTCATGCATTGTCTTTGGCATGAAACTTTGCCTTTTTATGAGAGTGAACAAAAAAGCTCCAGACAATCCAGAGTTCTTGTTAGGGTTCACTGATTAGAAAGTTTGCAATATTAAAATGTGTATTCATCAATATTGTGGATTCTTTTAGGCCAGACCTAATTATTTCTCTCCTTCTCCTCCTACTAAATGAGGGAGCAGCTGGGAAGACGAGGAGGAGGAAAGCAGGAGAAGCATTCACATTTTCTGAACTCCAAAGATGGAAACAGAACCCCTTCTTAGTGAGCCTTTAAACTTCTCCAAATGAATGTGACTGGAAGTTCCGAGAGGTATTGCCCTTGTTTTCTTGCCCGAACCCCTCGGCTGAACTTCGAACTCACTACAAATCTATCCTACCTACTGTGTTAAAAGGGACGTGCTTTGGGGTTTCCCTGGTGGCGCAGTGGTTGAGAGTCTGCCTGCCGATGCAGGGGACACGGGTTCGTGCCCCGGTCCGGGAAGATCCCACATGCCGCAGAGCGGCTGGGCCCGTGAGCCATGGCCGCTGAGCCTGTGCGTCCGGAGCCTGTGCTCTGCAACGGGAGAGGCCACAACAGTGAGAGGCCCGCGTATCGCAAAAAAAAAAAGAGGGGGGGGGCGGGACTTGTTTTGAATGCATATAGCTTTGGGCCCTGCAATTCTACTCCTAGGAATTTACCCTATAGTTTTACTAGCACACACGGAGAATGATATATATTATATAGATATACACATAGATATACACATATACATATATATATGGTTATTCATATATGAATATCAATCAATATGGTTATTCACTGCAGGAGCAAAAACTAGAAACCATCTAAATGTCCACCAGCAGGGGACAGGTCAAATAAACGTGTGGCACATCCATGTAACAATGCTGTGAATCTGAAAAAATAAATAAATAAAATGCAGAAGCCCGTGATGCAATCTCCAAAATACATTAACTTAAAAAAAAAAAACAAGTACAGAACAGTTTGTGTAGTATGTTGCCATATGTGTATAAAAGGGAGAACGAATATATATGTATTTGCAAGAATACAAATATACAAAGAATATATATGTACAAAATACCTCTGGAAGGATGGACAATAAACTCATAGCATTGATGCATTGGGGAGAGAAACTGGATGGCTAGAGGGAGGTTTTGTCCACTGTACAGTCTCATAGTTTGGGAATTTGGCACCATGGGAATGCACTTCATCATAAATAAATAAGTGCATTTCTCCCAAAAAATTAATAATAATTTAAATCACTTTTAAAGGGGGCTTATTATGCAAATCTCCACTCTGAATGGACCACTATACTCGGATAATTCCAGCCATCAGCTTGGTTGGGACCCCACCTCTCGGGTTTCCTTCTCTGAGCAGAGGCTGGCAGAGGGCCACGGAAATAAACACTCCTCGAAATTGTTCTGACGTCTTGGAATTCGGTTTTATCAAATACAACCAGTGGTAATTGAGCCACTGCCTGAGCAGCTTTCCCCTTTTCTCTAATCGTATTTGTTGAAATGAATTTGGAGCTGCACATCCCGCTAGTCAGGAGACCAGCCTAGAAAAGGGCATGCTTTGGACAAGTTTAAAGGCCTGTACACTGTCAGAAGTGGGGCAGGGCAGGGGCGGGGCGTGGGTGTCAGAAGCAGGTACCTGCCCTGTGTAACTGAGATATTCACAGTTTGCCACCAAGATCTCCTGGAGGTCCAGTAGTTCCAGCTGGGGGATGCTCAGAGCATGGGGGCAGGATATCTGAGGAAGCCTGGTCCCTGCTTCCCTTTCAGGGACCTCCGTTCTGCTCTTGGACTCCCCTTATACCCAAATGAGAGATGGTGCACGAACACACCTAGAATGATTTATCCTGTCACCCAGAGGTGCTCAGTAAATGTGGTAGAATCTGAATTGAACTTGAAGCAAATTCTCTTAAGAACAGTGAGGAACTGGTACAAACTCCTATGTATAAGATACATTAGCTACAAGGATATATTGTACAGCACAGGCAATATACCCAATATTTTATAATAATTTTGAGTGGAGTGTAATCTATAAAAATATTGAGTCACTATGTTGTACACCTGAAACTAATATAATATTGTAAATCAACTATACCTCAATTTAAAAAATAATAAATAAAACAATTCTTTTAAAAAAAAGAATAGTGGACAACTAAACTACAGGGTAATGAGCAGGATTTAAGTTAGAGCCTCCTGGGCTTCCCTGGTGGTGCAGTGGTTGAGAATCTGCCTGCCTAATGCAGAGGACACAGGTTCAAGCCCTGGTCTGGGAGGATCCCACATGCCGCGGAGCGGCTAGGCCCGTGAGCCACAACTACTGAGCCTGCGCGTGTGGAGCCTGTGCTCCGCAACAAGAGAGGCCACGACAGTAAGAGGCCCGTGCACCGTGATGAAGAGTGGCCCCTGCTTGCCACAACTAGAGATAGCCCTCGCACAGAAACGAAGACCCAACACAGCAAAAATAAATAAATTAATTAATAAACTCCTACCCCCAACATCTTCTTTAAAAAAAAAAAAAGTTAGAGCCTCCTGACTTTTTCTTTTAATCTGCAAAAGAAGCTCACAGATGCCCAAAGGAAAGGGCTGCCCCACCTTTTAGGAGCTGGGAATGTGCATGCCAGGGAGGTGGCCTAGACTGACCAACTCGCTCTGGTCCTTACATGCTCTGGGATCACCTCGGGCCTGCACCCACCAAGTGGCCAATAAACAGAAATTGAATAAATTCATTCAATCCAGTTCAATTAATTAAATGAATGTTCAGCTTACTTCCTTCTCTGCCTCAGTTTCCTCTCTACCATATTCTCATTCCTGGACACAAAAATAAAACGCTGGTTGCGAAGACCAGCATTCTAGAAAACAGTTGAAGTCATTTGCTTTCTTTTTGGCCATGCCATGCGGCATGTGAGATCTTAGCTCCCCAACCAGGGTTCGAACCTATAGCCCCTGCATTGGGAGCAAGGAGTCCTAACCTGACCACCAGGGAAGTCCCTGAAATCATTTGTTTTCAATGTCTCCTCCTGTGGGCCTCCCTCTCCCTCAGGCCTGCACTCAGTAGGTTGGCTCAGAAAAAGCTACTTGGATTCGAATCCCGGTTCTACCACTTTTGAGCTGTGTAACTTGGACAAGTTACTTAACTTCTCTGATCCTCAGTGCCTCACCTATAAAAACAAGCATAGTCCCTACCTCATCTGTTTGTAGTGAGAACTGAGTGACTTATTACAGGTAAAGAGCTCAGACAGGCTGGCACACTATAAGGCTCCATAAATGTTATTATTAGAGGATAAAATACTCACTGCTGATCACAGCTGAGGTGTTGGCAGATTACTATTGGCAGATTACTAAAGTATAATTCCTCCCAGCAGTATTTGCAACTTAAAAGAGAGAAGAAACTTGAAGGCCCAAAGGAACAAAGTAGTCAAGGGTGACTGCCCAGGGCTAAGGTTGATGTCTGGGGCGGGGCAAATTGAGGGAGGAGAACTTCAAAAGCACACCTCCTCGCATCCCCCCTCCCCGCCAGCCCTGCCTATCTCCCCTTGGGCTGATAGGAGATAAACAAAACCACTTCTTCAAAGCACCCTGCTCAAGGACCAGGATCAAACACAGGGCTGGGAGATAAGCTTCAGCCTACATTTCCTTTGTCCATTCCTTCCCACCACTTCTCCAAAGGAAACTCACGGGGGAGGAAAAGTAGTTAATTCCTCCCTCTTTTATCAAAGGGAGTTACCTCCCCATCTATAGGGCGATGGGGTTGATGAGGCTGTGATAGGAGAACCAGGGAGAGAGGGAAGCCTCTTCTTGCTGCGCTGCCAGGGTTGCTGTGTGACTTCAGACTCCCCCAGAAGCCCTGGGAGCCCCAGTCTTTATCTGTCAAAAGGGATAAAAACACCTGCCCAGAATAACTCAGAAAATTGTTGCGGGTTGATGAACGCAAACATGTATTTGGGAAAAGATCCTTTAACAGGTTCACATAGTTGACATTTTGAAAAATACGAAGTCATCCACCTTGAGTCTTTTTACTAATATGGTGAGGGGAGATAGAAAGGAATAACCCTCTGTATGAAAAATTCTTATTCGTTCATCAACAAACTTTCACTGGGCATGTATGGCATTTGGACTGCGTGCATTCATACCCCCATCTCTTACCAGCTGGGACTTGGGGCAGGGTACTTAACCTCTCTGTGCCTCCACTTCCTCCTCTGTGAAATGGGGTAACAATAGGACCTACTTCCTAGGGCTTCTGTGAGGATTAAATGAGAGAAATTGAGAAATTGTGCAAAGCGCTTTCAATAGGGCTTGGCTGTCAGTGTTGGCTGCTGTGATGAAGATACTTAAACATCCCTCTAGGCAATAAGGATACAAAGAGGATGAGGGCAATACAGAAGCAACCACAGTCCAGCAGGAGAATGGACAAGTAAATAAATAATGGCAGATGCCCTGTGATGAGTGTAAGAACATAATCGGAGCTGTGAGAACACAGAAGAGGGGGCTACCGGAGGGGGCTCCTTGGCAAGGCTGGTCCTTCTTGCTTTGCCTGTTTGTTCTCCCACTGTTCCTTGGGCCCCTCTGGTCTTCTCATGCCCGGGGCTGTGTCTGAAGCCCGGGGATGGAGCAGACAGAGGCAGTGCTGAATCAGGGCTCCTGGCCAAGGCAGTAATTGCCAGCCGCTGAAAGATATTAAGCGCCAGGGAGGAAAACCAAGTCCCCTGTGAGGCAGACATTTCAGAATTCTTACAGCTTGTAAAAAAAAAAAAAAAAACTGTAAATAGTTACCCAGTGAGATATTATTTCTTGTTGTTGCCATTAGGGCTTGAGTGTCATGAAGAGAGAGGCCTTGATTCAGGCAATTCCACCTTGGCGAGGATGGAAAACTCCACACTAACCCCACACAACACACCTCCCACCTCTCCTCCCAACCTGACTCAGGTGTTTTTTTCCTGGGTGGTGAGTTTTATGTAAATTGAAATCATGAAAAAAAATCTCCAAATATTCAGAATTTCCTAAAGGACTTTCTTGATGGCTTCTGAGAAGCATTTTTTTTAAAGACTCCTTTGACTGGAGGCTGGGGGAGGGGTACCCTCATTTGGGTAGGATGCTGGGCCGACTTGGGTGTTCGAGTGGGTTCCCAGCACTGGGAGCCTCTGGATCCAGATGTGCAGTGACTGTTCTCCAGAGCAATCGCCCCACAGATGCCAACGATGCTGTTGGTCACAGCCATCATTGACCTGGGACTTTCTTTGTGCCAAGCACTAGTTGTGTGACATGCGTTGTCTGTTTTGGGCCTCCCAACTCTGAGGTGGCCACTTTTAGGTTTTATACCTGAGGTTTCCGAAGCTTAGGGAGGTTTCCTTGCCCGGGACCACCGCGACAATGTGGCTCAGAGGTCTGGTTCCCAGAAACCTGACTCCAAGGGACCACTCTGTCACCCACTGGTCACTGGCCTTTGGGTAAGTGACTAACCTCTCCACTCTAGAAATGGGAATGATAAAGGTACCTGAAACTTATCAAGAGCCTGACACACGGCTTCCCTGGTGGCGCAGTGGTTGAGGGTCCACCTGCCGATGCAGGGGACGCAGATTCGGGCCCCGGTCCGGGAGGATCCCGCATGCCGCGGAGCGGCTGGGCCCGTGGGCCATGGCCGCTGGGCCTGCGTGTCCGGAGCCTGTGCTCCGCGGCGGGAGAGGCCACGGCAGTGAGAGGCCTGTGTACTGCAAAAAAAAAAAAAAAGAGCTTGACACATAGAATTGTAATTCTTCACCTCGTTGGCTGGGGGCATTCTCAAGCAGCCCCACCCCATCCTACTGTCATGGCGCCCCTCCCTCGCAGGGCAATATGGGAAGGGTCCCTTAGCCACAGGACTGCCGCTTTTCTGCAGAGGGAGGACTTGGGTCCTGTACAACACTGTCTTGCGTGGCATTTTCAACCCCTCATCAACCTCAATAAACACGGCCCGACTGAAAACTTCTTCAGCCTTATTCTCTCGCAGGTGACAAGACATTCCTTTGAAAACGGACTTGCTTTAGGCCACTAGGGCCCCATTTAGGACTCTGTAGAGGTTAACATTTCAGCTAAGTGAATGTCAAGTACTGATTGTAATAATCGTCTAGTACCTTTTAATCAGGCCTCTGGCCTGGCTGAGTATGGTCTTCCATTTTCCCTCCTAAGGCGATTGGATGGATCCAGCCAAAGGGTTCCTGCTTTCCTCATCAGCACCCCAAAGGGAAGCACGGCCCTATTCCTTTGCTAGCACTTTCCAGGAGTGGGGAAGTAGGCCTGGTCTCCACCTAAGTGCTGTCTGGCAACCCCGTTCCTAGTGAGTAGCTGTGAGCTTAGGGAATGGGGTTTCTTAAGGACAATGTATGATTACCTGGGCAAACTCTCCACCCTCCATCCCGAGCCTGGCCACCCTGTCCTCACCTCTGCTCTCCCTTCCTTTCATTCATTCCTTACCTTCTTCTTCTCCTTTCCTCCCCAAATAGAGAGCAAATATTTTATCACCCTCCGTTCTCCCCTCTCTTTTTGCTGCCTCCTACCCCTCTAGATTCCTTCCGAATTCCTAAATGCCTTTGTCTCTCTCCCCTCCCCTTTGCTCCTGATTCCCCATTAATCATCCCTAACACACATCTGCTGGGGTCCTAGCAGGAGTTCTTGGCTGGCGCTCACAGCTGGGCTGGTTACGATAATCAAGAAGGGGTCTTTCATCTTTTCCTGTCTCCTAGGGCTCCCCCCTTCCCAGCTCCTCCTCCTCCAAGATTGCCTACAAAGGCCCACCTTCTTCCATTCTGGAAGGTTCTGCTCTCTCTCTGCAGAGCAATCTCCCAAAGGCCAAATGGCCTGGTAGGCTGAAGCAGCCCTGAAGTGGATGTTTAAACTTGGTGTTGGCCGTAGCAAGGATGGGCTCAGAGGCTGGCATGAGAAGGGGGGGGGGGGGGCGGGCGTAGGGACCACCACAATAAAATAAGTGAGGTCCCCCCTCCTTCTTGTCACCCTCTTGCTGCAGTATGGAATACATCACCCAGTCAAGGCATCCCTTGGCATTCGTGGTAACCTAATTTTACCAGGATTAAAACTGGGGCAGGGAAAGCTTGTGTAATTTCTCAGAGGTCTATGCATACTGTCCAAAAACCAGATGGATCCAGGAAGTACATTCAGTTTAGTGTATAATTGACGTGGCCTGGGAGTGGTGCCTGCTGCCTTCTTTACTGAGCATGATAAAGATTGCCGTTTGTTATTTCTGTGATACTTGTTTCTTTCCGTTGGAAGAACCCCTTTGAAATCATCTATCCCCATCTTGGGATCTCATGTGATTTCAAGGCATTGATCAACGAGCAGCAGAGTCCTAGAGCAATACGCCCCGAGTGACAGGCCTGACAATCGGAGTGATGGATTCGGGCTGGGAAAGCGGTACTCGAAGCGAGGCAGTGACACCAGCGCGCCTCCGCTGGCCGCCAAGAGCAAGGAGAAGTGGTCTCCCCAGAGGCCGGTGCACAAAGGGCCAGCTTCACCTTCTGATCGGCGGACCAGGAACTTTAATGTCCGGACAAGGACTATGTGAAACCTCTGCCCGGTGCGAAGCTGGCAATGCATACTTCATCCAAGAGGCACGGGAGGGAGGGGATAGGGTGAAGGAGGATACCGTTATTTTTAATAAAAAGTTTTTAATTCCGAAATTCCCCTGGGAAAACCTAGTGCATTTTCCCCCGCGAGAAGAAAAGGATGGGGGTAGGGTAGACGTATCTCTGGAGTTTGCATCGACGTGCAGCACTCAGAGAGATTCCTCCCTCCCCTGGGATGCTGACCTCTCCATGGTCTCCACCCTACCCCCAATAGCAGCTAGGCCGAGTGCAGTGAGAGAATTTTACGCCTCTAAGCAGAACGCCGTAAGAAACCTGAAACATACCAAACATCTAACCTATAAATCAGTGCGCAGGCACCTCGCGCCCGGCGCATCCTAGAGGGGCGCACCGCCTAGGGAACCGCGGCTTATTGCGACCATCTCACCCCGGAAGGGACACCTCAAACTTGCAGGCTTTGGACCGGACTGGCTCAAAGTTGTTGGAGCGGTTTACGCCGCGTCCCGAGAACCGTGGCTGCCTCCGAGGCTCGGGCGCTTCCAAGTGAGGACACACGGGAGAAGCCAATTAGGGGAAGAGAGCTGGACCCGAGCAGAGCCGGGACTGAGCCCGAGCAGAGCCCGGAGCAGGACCAGAGCAGAGCTGGGGCTCTGGAGGCGCGGCCCGCCCCTAGGCTGCCTCCCGGAAAGGCTTGGACTTGGCAGTGCCGGAGCCGGCGCCAGGAGCTCCTACCCCACCCCCAGCCCACCCCGCCCCACCCCAATCCACCCCACCCCACCCCACCCCAGACACACACGGCCTGCGGGTGACTGCCCCCGCCAGCACCACCCCCCGGCGGTGCGAAGCGAGAGGGCAGAGCGACAGGAAAGCCAGCGGAGGATAGAGAGCAGAGCCCAGGGTCCCGGAGAAGTCCCGTCCTCTCTGGGACCCCCGGGGCAGGGGCAGCCCAGCTGGGGGGAAGGGAGGACTACGGCGGGTGGTAAAGGCCGAGGCGGCGGGTTCGCGGGCGAGGCCCCTTTAAGGCTCTCCCCTCCCACCGGCGGCGCCGGCCTCCGCCCGCCGCTCTCCCCGCCCCGGGGTCCCGGCGAGAGCTGCGATTGGGCGGGCGCGGCGATCCCTTTGAAGTGTAGCTGCCGATCGCGGCTATTTGACGTGCGGCTCGCGAAAGGCGAAGGTTTTTGTGTTGATCGCCGGGGCTAGCGGCGGCGGCGGCGACGGCGGCAGCGTCGTCGTCGTTGGAGGAGGGGTGGAGGCGCAGCGACTGCTGCACCGCGCTCGGCGCTGCGGAGCGAGCCCACCCGCCCCGGGAGCTCGCCTCCCGGTGCTCCCCCTCCCTCCCCGCCCCCCCAGTGGCGCTGCCTCCTCCAAATGAGCGATTCGCCCGCTGGATCTAACTCAAGGACACCCGAAAGCAGCGGCAGCGGCGGCGGCGGGAAGAGGCCGGCAGTGCCGGCGGCGGTGTCCCTCTTGCCTCCGGCGGACCCCCTGCGCCAGGCGAACCGGCTCCCTATCAGGGTCCTGAAGATGCTGAGCGCTCACACCGGCCACCTCCTGCACCCGGAGTACCTGCAGCCGCTGTCCTCCACTCCCGTCAGCCCCATTGAGGTCAGTCCCCTGGTCGCTGCCCGCCCTGCGCCGGCCCCATTCCGCCCACCACTGCCGGGCCCACGGCCCTGCTGCCTGTGCCCCGGGGCTCGGTGCGACCCTCAGATTCGGCCACACTGGCGGACGGAGTGAGGAGGGACGGAGAACAGAGGGGTTAGAGCCCACCCGGTTCTCGCCAGGCTTCTCAGGGAAAGGTTCCCCTTCCACACTCGCTCTTCGGAGCTACGTGTTTTCTCTCGGATTGGGTTTGCTCTTGGAATCTCCCCTGGGTCCTTTACTTCTCCTGGGCACCCAGTCTCCAGGCCAGAGATGATCTCTCCTGGGCCTTTTCCGCCCGCCCCCACCCCCACCCCTCCACCCGGGTTTGTTCTCTCTGAAGCCCGATCGGCCCCGTCCCACGCCGCCTCTGTCCCATCCGGTTAGAGTGCACTACGCCCAGGCACTCCCGACCCCAGGTCTTTCTTCCTCCCACTTGCCTGGGTGCCCTCCCCGGGAGGGAGGGGCTATGAAGAGAGCGCCAACGGCAGCCCTGGCTTCAGAACGCGCTTCTCCCGGCTCCTACCCCGCGGCGCCACCGCCAGAAACCCGTCCCAAGCGAAGTTCCCCAAACTGAAGGAATAAGTTTTAACCCGGGCCCAGAGGCGGGGGAGATGAGAGGGCAGGAGTCGAGTCACAGCCCCTCCCCCAGCCCCGAATCCAGAGAGGTCACCTTCTCTCGTGGTGGCCTTTGGTGGACTATTTCCACTGCCCATTCCCCGGGGCCTACGGCGCACTCCGGGACCCGGTGGAGCGAGGGATCCCACCGACGGGCAGTGTGAGCGCAGTTCCGCCCAGCTGCCCCGCCCGCCCGCCAGGCCCTCGCAGACCCTCTCCCCGAGGCCCTCCCGCCCCGTCGCGCCGCCTTGCGTGCTCCCCGCGCCCACCCCCCTCCCCTGGCGCCCCGCTCGCTCGCTCCGTGGGTCTCTGGTCTCACCCCCGTCTCCCTTCCCTTACCACTGTCTCCCACAGCTGGACGCCAAGAAGAGTCCTTTGGCGTTGCTGGCCCAGACTTGCTCGCAGATCGGCAAGCCGGACCCGCCGCCCTCGTCCAAGCTCAACTCGGTAGCGGCGGCCAACGGGCTGGGAGCGGAGAAGGACCCTGGCCGCTCGGCCTCGGGCGCCGCCTCCGCGTCTGCGGCGCTCAAGCAGCTGGGGGACTCCCCGGCCGAGGACAAGTCCAGCTTCAAGCCCTACTCCAAGGGCTCTGGAGGCGGCGACTCCCGCAAAGACAGCGGTTCCTCCTCCGTGTCCTCCACCTCCTCCTCCTCCTCCTCCTTGTCCCCAGGAGACAAGGCGGGCTTCAGGGTCCCCAGCGCCGCCTGCACGCCCTTTCCCCCGCATGGAGCGCCGGTCTCCGCGTCGTCGTCCTCGTCCTCCCCCGGCGGCTCCCGGGGCGGCTCCCCGCACCACTCTGACTGCAAGACCGGCGGCGGGGGCGCCGGCGGGGAGCTGGACAAGAAAGACCAGGAGTCCAAGCCGAGCCCGGAGCCCGCGGCCGTGAGCCGAGGCAGCGGTGGGGAGCCGGGCGCGCATGGCGGCGCCGAGGCCGGGGCCTCCGGGCGCAAGTCGGAGCCGCCCTCCGCGCTGGTGGGGGCCGGCCACGTGGCGCCGGTGTCGCCCTACAAGCCGGGCCACTCGGTGTTCCCGCTGCCACCCTCCAGCATCGGCTACCACGGTTCCATCGTGGGCGCCTACGCCGGCTACCCGTCTCAGTTCGTGCCTGGCCTGGATCCGAGCAAGTCTGGCCTCGTGGGAGGCCAGCTGTCAGGGGGCCTGGGCCTGCCCCCGGGCAAGCCCCCCAGCTCCAGCCCGCTCACCGGGGCCTCCCCGCCGTCCTTCCTGCAGGGATTATGCCGCGACCCCTACTGCCTGGGAGGTTATCACGGCGCCTCGCACCTCGGCGGCTCCAGCTGCTCCACCTGCAGCGCACATGACCCAGCTGCTCCCGGCCTGAAGGCGGGGGGCTACCCGCTGGTGTACCCCGGGCACCCGCTGCAGCCCGCCGCGCTCTCGTCCAGCGCCGCCCAGGCCGCGCTCCCCGGCCACCCGCTCTACACCTACGGCTTCATGCTGCAGAACGAACCGCTGCCGCACAGCTGCAACTGGGTGGCGGCCAGTGGGCCATGCGACAAGCGCTTCGCCACCTCGGAGGAGCTGCTCAGCCATCTACGGACTCACACGGCCCTGCCCGGCGCCGAGAAACTTCTGGCCGCCTATCCGGGGGCCTCGGGCCTGGGCAGCGCCGCCGCGGCCGCCGCGGCCGCCGCCTCCTGCCATCTGCACCTCCCCCCGCCGACCGCCCCCGGCAGCCCCGGGTCGTTGTCCTTGCGGAGTCCACACACTTTGGGCCTAAGCCGGTACCACCCTTACGGCAAGAGCCACTTATCCACAGCCGGGGGCCTGGCCGTGCCGTCCCTCCCCACAGCCGGACCCTACTACTCACCATACGCGCTGTACGGACAGAGACTGGCCTCAGCCTCCGCGCTCGGATACCAGTAACTACAGCCCTGCTTCCCTCCCCAGCCTCCTCTCCTCCCCGCCGCCGCCTCCCTTCCCCACCCGCCTCCGCTGCCTCCTCCACCACTGCTTGTCCCTGCCGGACCCCCGCCCAGACCCCCCCCACCGGACTGTGTATTTATTTACTGTAATGTTAGCTTACAAGCTGGGAATATAAGTGCATTAACGGCCCACACGAGTCAATGGTATGCAAAGAGTCTGTTCCCCCAAATAATAATATTAATCACACAGGTAACTACATGTCCCCGGTCCCTCTTCCTTTCTTTTCCGTTTTTTCTTTTACTTAGATGTAAGTTTCCGATTTTTTTTCCCTTTTGCGCTTTTTTTTTTTTTGATTGGTTTGGTTTTATGGGGAGGAGGGGGAGTTGGGGGTTCTTTTTGTTTTCCCTTCCTGGGGAGTTTCTTGCATGCTTAACCGTTCAAACTACACTTCCTCCTTCTCTTCTCCCCTCCTTTTCCCTTCATTCCTTCTTGTTTCCATCCATTTGAGGTTCTGTTTTTTTTCCTTTGTACAAGTAACAGAGAGGAGGTATTTTTTGTAACGCATTTTGGGGTGCAGGGAGCGGCCTTGGGAGCTAGAGGTCTTGCCCTCTTTATGGACCTGGAACTTTGCTCTGTGACCCCTGCCCTGCCACTCTCTCTCCCTAGGCTCCTTGGTCTGCGCCCTGGCCCCCCAGATTAGAGCCTTGCTCCCCGATCTTGCTCTGAGCACGAGTCAGTGGCCGGAGAGGCGCCTCCAACAGAGCCTTTCTCCTCCCAGACTCTTCCAGGCCCCAGACACCGGGTGGTCACACTGCCTGATGGTGAGGGGCCCACAGGGCTCACTTCACTGAAGTAAAAGTTCTAGAAGGCCCTGCTGGCATGGAACTTTGCTCTTTAGAGTTTGCAAAGTGCTTTTGTGGTCATTGTATTTCTCTGGCTGTTGTGGCTGTGGTCCCTGTCCTGGCGATGGGGGCTGGGTGGGTGATTCTTGCTAGATCTTTCCAAAGCAGACCAGTGGTAGTATCAGCTGGCAGCATAGCCTTGTTAGCAGCATTGGGGGAGTTAGGGAGCACACGGATCACAGCAACCCTGGTGGCCCCCTCCCAGGCCTGACCCAAGAGTCCCCAAAGTTGGCCGTGGGCTCCCTCAGTTACTGGGATTGAAGGCTCGGCCCCGGGGTCTTCACCCGACACCCTCCCTCCCTCCCTCCCTCCCTCCCTCCCGGCCTTATGCAGCTGCGCAAGGGCTGCGGGGCCTGTTTGGGATGAATAGAGCTCTCCCTTGGTAAGACTTATTTTGTTAATAAATGGAGTACTTAGCTATATTCACACCGTGGTGTGTTTCTCTCTTGCCTGCCCCACTGACCCACTTCCAGACGCCTAAGCAGATGCCCTTCTTTTGTTCTTGTTTAAAACACCTTATGGTTTCCTTCTCAGATTTCCGTTCAAGGACGAGTTTTTAATGCCTTTCCTCAAGAAAGCAGGGGAGAAGAAAACAAAACTTCTGCCAACGCGTTGCAAATAACATTAAACGGCCCCTTTTTTTCCAACTTGGTTATTTAGCTCCCAGCCTCACTTCGAAGGCCTTGCCATTTCCTGGGGACAGGGTGGAGGGAGTGCGTAAATGTGGATTTTCCTCTGGGCCTAGATTCGAGGTCCGAGGGGCCGAGAAGGAAACCAGGCCCCAAGATCAAGAGACTCGGCAGCGCCGCCCCGGAGCCCTGCGGGCGAGCAAAGACGACGTGCCTCTGGCGCCACCAGGTGGCGGAAAGGCGAGCGACTGTCGCCAGCCCCGACCGCGCCTTCCGCGCTTCGCACTCCAAAGGGGGAGGATTTTCTCTCCCTGACGGTGCCTTTTATACACCTTGAAGCTGAAGGGTAAATGCACCTGTTGGGAAGGGTGCTTCTCAAGGCTTGGGGACTCCCCAAGGCCAGCTCTGGATTGTGGACCCCAGCCGTCTGCGCCCCCAGAGACTTCTCTGAGCGGGGTTTGGGTTTTGTGGAGAAGGCGCGGCGATTACTCGGGACCTGGAAGCCACCCTCGGTGCCCGTTTTCTTGAGCTCGCACGATTGACACCCGCTTCTGCATCCTCGAGCAGGCCAGAGTTGGGGTGCCGTTTATCGAGATGGTGGGAGAGGGCCGGGGCACCTCCCCACTGCCCGGGGAGTCCGAGGGCCGGAGGAGAGGGCCGTAGGGGCCCGGGGCCTATGCGTCCTCCCCGGGCTAGGGGCGCACCCCCACCCCGAGGCTGGCGCCGCTCAGGTTCCGGCTGCAGGACGCCCGGTGCCCACCTCTCGGGGCGCGGCGGCCCAGGGCGCGCGGGACCACCCGATGGGCGCACTGCAAAATGCCTGCCTCGCCCCCTCCTGGCCGTGCTCCTCTGCGTCGGCGCCGCGCAGCTTTGGGAGATGCTGCTGTTGCAGTTCGCGTTGTTTTGCTTTACTTTCTCCGTGAGGAATGCGGCTTGGGGGCAGCTCCCGCTCCGCAAACTGTGTGCTTCTGAAATGTCCCTAGACCCAGAGGTCAAGTGCGGAAGGAGGCGGGAGGGACGCTGCGCTCTCTGAGCTCGCTGTCTCAGCCCACAGCCGTCCCCAAACTCCTTTAGAGAGTCACAGGGTGGGTCTCGGCCTCCTCCGGCATCATGACCTCGGGATTTGACAGAACCTCAACATATGATGTTTCTGAAGGGGGGGGGGGGGTTGGGGCTTGCGGGGGTCGCCCCTATATCTTTGTTTCTGGGCAAAATTTCTCCACTAGTCAAGGGAACCTCAGTCTGCTTCTGCAGCAAATGGCAGTGCTGGAGTAAGACCCTGTGTGTGTCGCAGGGGAAGGGGCCTGGGCTGCTGGCATCCTTGCGCACAGGGCGGGGCGGAGTCAGGGAGAGGCTGGATGGGCTGGAGAAGTCGCCCTGAGAGCAGCTCAGGGTCTTCCTGGGGAATCATCCTTATGCAACTTCTCAGAGTTCAAACTGGCCCAAAGGAAGCTTTCAAAGACCTGAAATGTAGCAACTCGCTTTACTTTTTCTCTTTCTCTGTTGTTTTGTTGGCTCTTGGTTATTTTATTTCCCATCTTCTCTTCCTCTGAAATCCCTCTTTCCTTCAGATACCTTTTTTGGTTGGTTTGTGTGGGGTTTTTTTAATGCCTGCTAGAATTGCTGGAAATTGCTCCCTCGGCAGGGGGACTTAAGCTTTTCTCTTTCTTGAACTGGGTCTTCAGACCTCCTACCTAAGGACCACAGGGCTCCCCTGGTTGGGACAGCAGAAAGGGAGAGACTCCATAACTCCCAAGAGCAAACTCTCCATATAGCAAAAGAAACTTCTCTCTAGGTGCTTGGCTTACATGGGAGGTGTGAGAATGCAGGTTACAAACTCCTCAGAGGATTGAGTTTCCCCCAGAAAATGTATTATCGGCCTTTGCAGACCAGGAAGGATGCCGTTGGCCTGATTGGAAAAGGCTGTCACCAACTACCATTGTGACACAAAGGGCAGGCATTGTAGTCTGGAGGGGCCCAGTCTTCACCCTCGGATGTCAGCTCTCCTCACCATAAATGGGTGACAGTCCTAAGACATGGGGCTGTTTTCAGTAACTGGTGGGGGAAGTTTGTTACTTTCAGGAGCTACATTCTCAGGAAACAAAGTTGCTGTTTTAATAGAGATAATACTCCCCACCAGCTGCTCATTTGCATAATTAATTCACCCAGCAACTCTTCTTTGAGAATCACCTCTACCTTCCATCTCTCCACCTTCTCTTCCTAGTCCTCCTCCCCGCTTCCTCCTAATCTCTTCCAGGCACCAGCAATGGGGCCTGCGTTCCCCAGGCACCAGGAGAGGTGGCAGCCACAGAGCTGGACCTTGAGACACTGGATGTTCCTGGCTCTGGGTCATATTTTCACACCTCCTGCCTGGTTATTTTTGTGGCCTCACGGGCAGCAGTGGGAGGAAAGGAGAGAGAGGAAAAGGCCTCACCCTCAGATACAGGTTTGACACAAACAGAATTGCAGGGTGTTAAGTTTGGAACTTCCCAGTCGTCCCCCAAACCCGTCCCCTGAGAATCCGCAGCCCAAGTGGGAGGCGTGGGGCCCTCCAGCATTTTTCTGCAGCCATAATTGCCTTGGTCCACGCAGTATCCTGGGATGTGTCTTTCAATACACGAACTAACCCCCTCCTGATGTATGTCTGGATTTCCGTGGACTCTTCCGTCTTCCAGTAATACCGTGGCTCTGTACTTTATTAATCATTCTGTAGGGGAAGCTGCACTCCAGTTTTCTGTTTGACTTGATTTCATTCATCCTGTCTTTTTGCAAAATAGATGGTTGACTGCATCCGATAATGTATGGTTTAATTTGGAGCACTATGGGTTTGAATTACCATTTTCATAATGTGCTGTGCATTAATGTGTTACATCATTTATAAAGAGGAATGTGCTGGGTTTCAAACTTTCTCCTGAAAGCCAAAGTCACCTCACGGAAACAAAGCCAAATCACATCGACCCATCTCCTTCCCTCGCTGCCCAGGAAACTTGCCTCCTCCCCAGCCCAGGTGAAATCTGCAAGCCCCCCTAAAACTCCCCATGAGGCTTTTGTGTTCACATAATGCAGGTGGGTGTCAAGGTTTGGGGGGACTGTGCCCATGGCTGCCTAGGAGCCATCAATGGCAGCACAAAGCTCCCCCTCATTACTGCATGACAGCCCTGCCCCTTTGCGGAGACCTCCAGTGGATGGCTCCCCCTCGACCTTAATCCCAGCACTCCCTCCCCGATGGCTGTAATAACACCAGCTGTCTGTTACTCAAACTCTGACTGAGGAGGAAAAAGCACTGATTATCCAAATACAGTCATTAAAGGGGAAATGTGTTTTTAGGACTGTCAGAGTGATTAATGAGGGCTAGCCGTCTTTGCAAATGCACTTGTTTAGTCTAACTGGCAGCTTCTATTTTCCTATTGATTTATTGCAGCCGTTGCCGGGCCTCGGTGTGTGCGGAGTCAGGGCACTTCACAACTGTGCCCTGTTTAAACAGGAAAAGCACGCACCGTTTTGTCCAGGAGGGAGGGAACAGCCTAAAGTCTCTCCCCTCGGTTCAGTCTCCAGGGCCCCAGACCAACAAAGAAGACATTAAAAACCTGCAGCCCAGAGAGAGAGAAGGAAACTGCCTCTCCTTGGTTGTCCCCAGTTCCAAGGTCAGCGGAGGTGCACCCTGGCCCCTGGACAAAGCCCACCCTATTGTCACACTCAGCATGCCCGCATCCTCTCCTCCGGTCCCCCCAAACCAGCTGTCAGCCACCGAGTCCAAGGACAGGAAAGGCACCCAGCAGAGAGGGAGGCCAGGGAGGGGGCCAATGGGCTCAGCCAAGCTAAAAACAGAACCGAAGCAACTCCACTGTCCAGGGGCGGGAACAAGGTCAGGAGTTTGTGGGAAATTGATGGAGCCGCGTGGTTGATTTCAACTTTTAAAAAGTTTATGTTTTGACAAATGATGTACCTAATGACCAAGATAGAGAAATGGCAGCTTGAAAATAGAGACCCAGTATTGGGGAATTAGACTTCCAGGAGGTCGATCACCAAAGCAAACAGAGTTTACAGGATTCCTGTTCTGTGCCCAGCGCAATGCGAGGCGTCGGGAGACACAGGAGAAAACTCAGACCATGTTCCTGCCCAGTTTAGTTGGAGACAAGATATACCCATGAGATCGGGAACAAGACAGTATTCTATATCACTGCCTTTATGCCAGTCTAATAAGTGCTGAATTGCACGGTGCAGACAGTGGAGAACAGGACAGAATATAATAAGGGGCTAACTGTGCAGATTGACAGTCAGCCTACGAAACTGGAGGGAGAGCTCACTGGGGCTGACACTGGGGACCTTCCCATGGGAGCTCCGTTCTGTTGGGAGGCTCCCCAATTCCTCGTAGGCCCGTCCTCTTCTGAAGGCTGGAAGATGGGTGAGGCCTTCATTCCATAGTGGTGAGAGAGCTGAGCCAGAGCCCAGAGCCAGTGATTTCCATTCTCAAGCAGACCAAGGAATAGGCTTGCCTAACCAGCTTGCGCCTTCCATGGAGAATTCCAGACCTGGAAATGGTTTGTGCTTCTTCCTAGATGAAGTGCCTTTACAAGTTTTCCCAGGGGTGGTGGCATATCACCAGCTTTATTAACACTTCCCAAGACAGGAAAAGCTGTCAGTGGATTTGGATCACAGAGGAGCTAGGAATGCATTCTCTTAAGAGAAAAGAAATTGAACCTGCCGAGTGAGAGGAAATGAAGTGACCATATTGTTCAAAATGGAGACCAGGAGTGTGAGTGTACTTTGGTAGCTTGAGAACTGTCCTGAGAAGTCCAGAAAGTGTAGTCATCATACGTATAGTAGAAAGAGCATTGAAACAGGAGTCAGAAAACCTGGATTTTGCTCTGATTCTGAAACTTAATTTCTGTGCGACCTTGAATAAGTCACTTTACCTGAGTCTCTTTTTTTCCCATTTCTGAAATGAAGTTGTGGCACCTTGTAATTTTTAAGCCCTTTTTTTTTCACATGAAGCATTTTATTTTTTTTAATTGAAGTATAGTTGATTTACAATATTATATTAGTTTCTGGTATACAACATAGCAATTCAATATTTTTATAGATTATACTCCATTTAAAGTTATTACAAAATATTGGCTATATTTCCCTGTATTGTACAATATATCCTTGTACCTTATCTACTTTATACATAGCAGTTTGTATTTCTTAATCCCCTACCCCTATCTTGCCCCCCTTCCCTCTCCCCACTGGTAATCACTAGTTTGTTCTCTATGTCTGTGAGTCTGATTTCACTAAGCGTAATACCATCCAGGTCCATCCGCATTGTTGCAAGCGACAGAATTTTGTTCTTTTTATGGCTGAGTAGTATTCCATTATATATATATATACCACATCTTCTTTATCCATTCGTCTGTTGATGGACACTTAGGTTGTTTCCATATCTTGACTGTTGTAAATAATGCTGCTGCAAACATTGGGATGCATGTATCTTTTTGAATTAGTGTTTTCATTTTCTTTGGATATATGGCCAGGAGTGGAATTGCTGGGTCATATGGTAGTTCTATTTTTAGTTTTATGAGGAGCCTCCATACTGTGTTCCATAGTGGCTACACCAATTTAATTCCCACTAAAAGTGTACAGGTGTTCCCTTTTCTTCACATTTAAGCCCTTTCTAACTGGAATATTCTATGAGTTTATAAAATGTTTAAAGGGTGAAGCATGGTGGTCAGAATTGGGCAGGATGCTGTGACACTGGTTCCCAGTCTAATGCAATACTAAAGTTCCCATCAAGACAGTAAAAGTGGAAGACCCAGAAAAAGAAACCTCGTGACTTTACCTCAGTGATGGAGGGTGGGTGGAGGGTCCACAAGAAGAATGTTGTAATGTGGACTTTCCATCCAGGGAACTGGGCCCAAAAGAATGAAGCATTAAAATATTTTTTCAGGGCTTCCCTGGTGACGCAGTGGTTGAGGGTCCGCCTGCTGATGCGGGGGACACGGGTTCGTGCCCCGGTCCAGGAGGATCCCACGTGTCGCGGAGCGGCTGGGCCGCTGAGCCATGGCCGCTGAGCCTGCGTGTCCGGAGCCTGTGCTCCGCAATGGGAGAGGCCACAACAGTGAGAAGCCCACATACCGCAAAAAATATGTATATATATATTTTTTCATTTGATGAAATGCTGAGAATAGGGTGGTGCCGGTATTTCAGTGGCTGCTTGGTAATTAAGTGGGTCAGACATTATTATTTTAAATAGTATGAGGTTAAACCAAGGTCTACAAAAAGAATCCATTTTTCACAGCCTCCATCCAATTGCTTTTGGAAAATGGGACTGGCGAGGGAAGAAATGAAAGGCAGATAAAAATCAAACCATAGTGGGGGGACCTTTGCTCTCAGTGGGCAGTGGCCATCTCCATAGCTCTTTGGAACATAAAATAAAATGATCCTCCTGGACTTTAAATCAGAGCCAGATTTTAGAATGGAAACAGTCATTTGGAAAATGTCACTGCACTTTCCCTACGTCCTGTTTGTTTTCCTGGGTATGTGGATGTGTGAATTCTTGTGGAGGGGTGGGGGCCTGGGCGGGGTTGAGTTATATACAGGTTTGTACCCAGTCCATAAAGGAACTAGCATGACTACGCCATTATGCTTATCCTTCTTATTTACAGCTTACAACTTCAAATACAGGTAGCACGAAACAAGTATACAATAAGCTAGGCATACCCTAGAGCATCTCTAGGAGCATCATTTTGTGTGCGCCATGGCACAGTTAAATATAATAATATGTGCTGGGCATTTAATATTTACAACAAACCTCCAGTTCACGCTGATGAGAAAACTGGAATTTGGAGAGGTGAGGGAAATTGCTCACGATTTCACAGTTAAAGAGCTGTGGAACCAGGATTCCAACCCAGTCCTGACTATAAAATTCTTTGCACTGAGCCAGTAGCTTCCGACTTTGTATCCAGGTGGGTTTAGATGCTGCAGATGGATAGAATCAGGGGAACTGTCCCATCAGAATGTCTTGGCCAGTGTGCCTACCTGTGTTGGGACCTCACTGGACACCATGCAGCTGAAGGTACCTAGGTCCTTCCTTCCAAGAGCTGAGATGCCACTGAGTGCAGTGGGTTTGACTCATTTGTTAAACATTACAGAATGTCCCCTGCATACCAGGTACAATTGTCTCCTCTGGGCACTAAAAAGGTGAGAGAGACCCTGGCCCTTGCCTCAAGGAGCTTCAGTCTACTAGGAGATAGGTGTATAAGCTAATTAAGATATGATGGACTGGGTTTCCCTGGTGGCGCAGTGGTTGGGAGTCCGCCTGCCGATGCAGGGGACGCGGGTTCGTGCCCCGGTCCGAGAAGATCCCACATGCCGCGCAGCGGCTGGGCCCGTGGGCCATGGCTGCTGAGCCTGCGCATCCGGAGCCTGTGCTCCGCAACGGGAGAGGCCACAGCAGTGAGAGGCCCGTGTACGGCAAAAAAAAAAAAAAAAAGATATGATGGACTAAGGGCTTACTAATGCTGTTGCAATAGTCAGTATAGGCTAGATTATGCTACAGTAACAAATTAACCCTGAAATCTCAGAAGCTTAACACAACAAAATCTTGTTTTTCACTTACACTACATCTCCATCGTGGGTTGACAGGGATCTCTGTATCAATCCGGATTTGACCAGAGAAGCAGAACCAATAATATAGTAAGGCATTTTTTGTAAGGTGTTGGCTTACACAATCGTGGTGGCTAGCTAAGCAAGTTGGAAGTCCGTAAGGCAGGCAGGCAAGAAGGGAAGACCACAAGCAGGCTGAAACTCTACTGGCATGAGCCCTTTGGAGTCTCTGAGCTCAGGGAAGCCTCTTTGAAAGGGCTCACCTGATTAGGTCAGGCCCACCCTGGATAATCTCCCTTTTGAGCCACTTAAAGCCAACTGATTAAGGACTTCAATCACATCCACAAAATTCCTTCCCAGAAGCAGAGTTTGATTAAATAACCTGGACTCTAGTTCAGTCTAACCAAGGTGACACCTCAGAAAGCATCACGGTGTTGCACATAATTAATCAGGACTCCTGACATCCTCAGTGGTCACAGCAGGGGGAGAACTAGAGGTCTTGCATGAACACAGCTCAGGCCAAAAATGATATATGTCACCTATGCTCATAATCCTCTGGCTGGAACTGGTCACACGGCCCCTCCTAAGTGCAAGATGTTGACCCTCCCTTGTGCACAGAAGGAGAGGGGAGCTGGAGGGTGGTCCCCCACAGGCGTTGTCTGGGTGCTCTGACCGGCTTCCATCTTGCCCTCCCCATGCTCAGGGCGAAACTGAGTTTGTAGCAAGATGAAGGCACATGGTGACTGCCACGGGTCACACGGTAGGTCAGAGAGAAGCCAGGACAGAACTCAGCTCTCCTTCACTCCAGCCCACCTCCATCCTGCTTCCTCGGACCTTCCCAAGCAGAAGCCCTTCCAAACCCACAGAGCCCTGTTCACCTGGAGGAAGTTTACATTTGAAATCGTAGGAAACAGGCGCAGGGATGGAACGCTTTAGCCAGACACGGCTGACCTCACTCCTGTTGGGACAGACATCCCAGGGCTCTGAGACCCTGAAGTTCAAAGAGGTTCGCGACCTTCCGCATAGCTTGTAGTCCTGAGGCAGCATATCAACACCTCCTCCTTATAGGAAGGGTTAGGGACCTTCTGTGCATTGGACCCTAGCAAAGCTTCCATCTGTGAAACTCACAAAAAGCTAAGGATTGATTCAGCGTGGTAATGATCAATGGTCACCAACAAACAAGTGCCATCAACAGGATGTCCTCTTAAGTTCAAAGGAAGAGGTCTGGGCAACAGGACCAGACGTGGCCTTTTCCCTTCTCTAACATTTATTGAGTGCTTACTGTATGCTAGGCACTGCACTAAGTACTTCCATACAAGGTTTTATTTAATCCTGGCATCCATTCCCTGCAGTAAGTCTACTCTTCAACACATTTTGCCCGAAGTCACAAAGTCAGTAAGCATTAGAGGCAAGATCCCTACCAAGTCTATATGATCCCAAAAACCTATATGCCTGCCACCAGAGCCATCCGGCCAAGGGAGCATGAGGGAGCTCCACGGCCACCCATGACACCTGGCCTGGGCTGCATTAGCTGGGAAGGGGGCGTTTGTCTAAGTCCTCCAAAGGCCCCAGGTGGGTGGGGGCAGGATAGGCAGAGCCTTGCTGATCTCTGACCCTCTCCTCTAAACACCTCGGGTCAGAAAGGGACATTAAATCCCCTGATGCCAGGCTCACTTCCTGAAGTCACGACTGAGCCTTGTGGAGTCTCCTGTGGAGATATTTCTGGAGAGCCTGCTAAGTCCTCTAAATGCTATCAGAGGACAGAAGATGCGTGAGACGTGAGCCTGCACATCAGACTGTTTGCAATCTAGTAGGAGAACCAGGACAAACACATATTAATAACGTGAAATAACGTATGACATTAACGAATCAAGGGGAGCTGTGAAGAGTGCCAGGCGTTTGGAGCAGCCCGGGCGCTGGGAGGACTCACTTGTTCACTCAGCCCCCAGAGGAAGAGGAGGGGCCTTCCAGGCCAGTGGGGCGGCCTGAGCAAAGCCGAAGCTGGACTGTGCAAGGTGTACTGAGGACCTCGTCCAGCCCACGCCAACCAGCTGCCATCTGCTGGGAACAGGAAGGCACCTACAAATGTAATTTAAGGGAGTCACTGCTTGGGGCCACCAGCGTACGTGTGGTCACCCAGCAGCCTACTCTAAGGGGCGATGGCCTCAGTACAGACACAGCCCAGTGAAGGGACTGCAGCAGAAGGAAAAGAAGGCTCTTTGCAAACTTCAGCTCAGGGCTCAGAGCTGAGACCTGCCTCCCACTTGCTGGCCCGGGTCACCTTTGTGACAGCCATCCACCCCAGGCTCTCCTGCTCCAGGCCCACCTTCCTGGCTCCACTTACAGCCTCGGGGCCCAGAGCACAGAGAGGGGCTGGGGAGCCTCTTGACGATGACCCTGACCAGTGGGGTCACCCGCGCCATCCCCATCCTGAGCCTCACCTGTCTCCCCTGACCACGCACCCTTCTCTGGGGGCACTGGAGGAGAAACTGTTCTTGGAAGCATCCTGCTTGGCACCCCTTGCCCCCAACCATCACCCCCCCCGCCCCATCCCTCCCCGATGCCATTCCTCCCCCACCACACGCGCGCGTGCACGTGTGCCCCTCCCCCTTCCCCTCTCGTCCCTCCCCACCCCTCCCTCTCCATTTGTGTCAATGAACAGCCCCTTTTATCTATTCTGTAGGTACAAATGAAGCTGTCAAATCTGATCAGGCGCTTGATATGACAGGCTTTAGGAGTCAGGACCCCTGGAACAGAGTGCGCCTTGTCCGTCACGGCCCGCCCGCCACCTTCCATAATGCCCGGACTGATGAGATTCTGAGTAGGGCCCAGCACATTTTCAACTCTATTTTGGGTGAAAACCCTTCTTGAAAGATCTTGAAAGGAGCTGGCAGTTCCGCCGCCCAGATGATTAATGAGGGTTGGCTCCGCTGGATGGATTTCTCCGGGTGCCAACAGCCGTCCTCCCGACAGGCCAGAGCCTGTGGCCGTCGACTTCCCCCAGCACTGCTCCCTTCCAGCAACACCCCCCAAAAAGCCTTTCCCCGAACCCTCGGACATCCCCCCCACCGCGCCTCACCTCCGCCCACACCCACGTCCGGCCCCGCATCTCTCCGGCCCATGCTGAAGCAGCCCGGCAGATGGAAAAAAGTTAGACGTCACAGCTCGGTGAGGCCTGGCTGGGCGCGCAGGGCCTGCTGGGGAGCTTTGCAGGCCTGTGGGGCGCGGAGGGGGCGCCGAGAGGGGGTGAAGAGGCAGCGACCCAAGTTCTCCTTGAGCGCCGTGTCACACGCCCCCATGGTCAAGCGTGGGCCTGTCTGCTTTTTTCCCATGGATCTCAGGAGCTCTGGGGACAAAAACCATGGGGCATCTTACACCTCAAAGAGTCGCGCATCAAAGGCCTTATTTTTCTCTCATTTCAGTGTTTCACAGAGGGGACATTGGGAACAAGACAATTCTTTTTTGGGCAGGACTGTCCCATGCAGGGCAGAAGGTTTAGCGTCCTTGGTCTCAAGGCACTACTTGCTGGTAGTTCCTCCCCCGTCGTGGAGACGACCCCAAAATATCCTCTACAATCGCAGCGCCCCTGGGGGTGGTACCAGCCCTGGCTGAGGACCACCATTGAGGTCAAGAGTCTCCCCTCCATCCCTCGTGCCTCGAGGGCCTCGTCCACTCCACTGTCTCCTCCAGCTCGCACATCCTCAAGCCCACTCAGAGAGGAGACCCCTTGAAAGTCAGGACAGAGGAGGTGTGGTGTCCTCTCACTCCCCATAACACTCATGCTCCCCCTTGGCCACTCGCCTCAGGCCAGCCCCGCTCTAAACTCTATTTTCTTCCCTCTTCTTCTGCTCTCTTGTCTCCCCAGCAGACTGTGGCTCATCCATGCGTCAGGGAAGAGAAGGGTCCCCGAAACTTCTTTGGTATTTCCAAGCTCAGAATCCTTCAAGAACAGGCTGGTGGTGGGCAGCTGAGGTCGGGAATGGGCTGTTTGGTTCTTTCTGGAACATCCGTTTATTTCTTTTTCAAACAGGTTCCTAGGTCTGAGGACTCCATCAGAGGAGAAGCTGGTCCCTGGAACCAGGGCTGTCACCCAGGATCTCTTGTGGGGCAGGCTAAGCACCTTCCTCAGGGCCAGACCATGAGGGAATGCCAAGCCATGCCTACTCTCCTCACTCCCCATTTTTTTAATTGAAATATAGTTGATTTACAATGTTGTGCTAGCTTCAGGTGTACAGCAAGGTGATTCAGAATATACAGATTCTTTTTCGTTACAGGTTATTACAAGATATTGAATATACTTCCCTGTGCTATACAGTAGGTCCTTGTAGTTCATCTATTTTATATATAGTAGTTTGTATCTGTTAATCCCAAACTCCCAATTTATCCCTCCCCTCCTTCCCCTTTGGTAACCATAAGTTTGTTTTCTAGGTCTGTGCGTCTGTTTCTGTTTTGTAAATAAGTTGACTTGTATTATTTTTTTTAGATTCCTCAGATATTTGTCTTTCTCTGTCTGACTTACTTCACTCAGTATGATCATCTCTAGGTCCATCCATGTTGCTGCAAATGGCATTATTTCATTCTTTTTCATGGCTGCTCACTCCCCATTTTCTGCTTTCCCTTTCCTTCTGAAAAAGAGAGAGAAGTCCCATAGTTTACCTATCCCCAGGCCACTGGGTAAATGCCCAACCAGCTCGGAGATCATCCAGCCACCAGATGGACACAACTCATTCATTCCATAACATCTCCTGAGCATCTACTACACACCAGGCATGGGGCTAGACTCCAGGCGTATGATCGTGGGCAAAAAGGCACTCAGCGCCTGCCTTCATAAAGCTTACAGACTAATACGGAGGGGAAAACTGAACAAATCAATATATAATTAAAAACTGCGGTAGCAGCAATGACAGAAGTTGTTTCACAGTGCGTACCCAGCGGGTAACAAGGAAGCATCGTTTAGAACTAAGGTCAGGGAGAATCTCTGGTTACGTGACCTTGCAGCCAAGCCTGAAGGATGATTGGGATCAGGCAGGTGAGGAGGGAGGGGAGCGCGTCTCAGGCTGGGAAATCCAAACCCGAACGGCAGCCGGATTCTCCTGTCCTGAAGGAACTTTCCCTCGTAGCTGTGCCTCCAGAGAAGGACAAAAACTCAGCCTGAGCCCTGGAAGAACCCGGAGCGGGATGAGTTGGGAGGAGAAGGGATGCTGAGGGTGCAGAGAGAGAGAACACCACCGTCCAGGGACCACCAGCCGCAGAAGCAAGGCAGGGCTGCAAACCAGCACAAGGCAGAGGGGGATGAAGGCAGATCCGGTGCTGCCGGCACGTCTCCAGGGAGTCACAGGGACACCCTGGGACAGAGCTTGGAGGTTCTTCTAGCTCCCAGAGCTGCGGCATGGACAGCTGCTGATGGAGACAAAAACTAAACTGGTGATCACTCAAACCAACCTATAATTACAGGGTTCTTGCCGGGAGTGTGAAGCTTGAGGGCAACCTCAGCCTTCTCTCTTCCTGGAAGATACATTTTTAATGAAATACGCAACCGTGTGTTTCTAACTCTTGGAAACTCATAGGCCTTATCTACCCAAGGTCAAACCTTTAACCCCATGTTCAAGTCCATCACTAAGTGGTCCGCAGAGACCAGTCCCTCAAGTTCTTCCTTCTTACCCCTCCTCGCAAGTTCACTGGTCTTTTTACCATGACCACTTGTGGTTTTCCCTCGCTCTGAATCCCTTGAGCCCCTTATTTTATCTTCTTTCTAGTCCTTCTCTGTGTGAGGACCCCTCGCTGCCGTTCACCGGCCCATTAGTTCCTTAAAGGCGAGAAGGATCTTTTATTCACCTTCGTGTCCCCTGCGTGCCTGGGGCAGCGCCAGGTACGTGGTGGACAATCAGTGGAAGTCTGCTGAATTCTACTTAATTGGAAAACAGCGAAAGGGCTAAAATATTTGTCCACGTCTTTGAACTGAAGTCCTTAGTTGGGTGAGAGAAGAGACCTGGGGGTGACACTCAGAGGAGAGACAAAAGACAGAGCCACCAGGGAAGAGAGAAAGAAGGCACGCCCTCCAGCGACGCCCAGTGACCAGCTGTTCCAGAAGCCTTTCCTTCTCATCAGCGCAGAGCAGGAGGGGTGGTCCTGGGGGCAAGGTGGTCACCCTGGGGACTCTGGCTGGAGTGGCAAATTCTTGAGGTGGGCAGAGGAGATGCCCTTGGGGACGGAGCTGTCAGTGGCCTGGGTCCTCTGCCAACTCACAGGGGTGGCTGAAATCCCCCCACTCAACTCATTCCTCGGAGTTAAAGAACAAAGTCCCGTAAAAACATCATAAAATGTGCGTGTGAAAGGGATGGAGGGAGAAGTCAACCCCCTGGAGACATCAGTGCTCACCTGTTTGGGGACAGTCTCCACCTGGGTAGGCAGAGGGCAGGGTCTGCAGGGCATGAGACATCAGAGAGGTGAGGGAGCCAGGTCAGGAAAGCTTGTGGAAATGACCGTTTTCCCAGATGCTCGCGCCCCTTGGAGGAGCTGGCAGCTGGGTGGCACACGTACCAAGGATGCAGAGGAAGAGGACTCCCCTTCAGAGAGCAAGCCTGGGGCAACACAGCTTCTCTCTCTGACCCTCGTCCCACCCACTCAAAGCCACCACCACGAGGGAGGGACCTGGGCCTGTGTCCATCGCTGCAGCCCCAGTGTCCAGTCCGTGCCTGGCACATAACGGGCCCTCAGGAGATATTTCTGGAGTAAACGAATGAATGAATACGGCTATAGAGAGGTGCTGAGATTGGACCCCAAGGAGAAATAGTCCTGCCTCTCAGTTCAGCAAAGGGACCCAGAAGGCCTGTGGAAGTTCAGACCCACATTCCTGGAAGCGATCCCTAAAATTAGTCAAGTCCCCCAGCTAGCAGACACAGGCCCACACCTGAGGACGCACTTGACAAACTTACCCCACCAGCTTCTGAAACAGAACCGAGCTCCCTGATGTTTTTCAGAATTTCTTCAGGGAGAAAAAGAATTTTCCTGGCCATTGGGCCAGAATAGAAAAACAAGGCTACATAAAACAGCCCTAGGAGGGAAAGGGTAGGCCAAAAAAAATACGCTCCTCTCTCCCCTATTTTCTTAGACCTGGGCTTCTTTCCGCAGCGCAGGGGGGAGGGACTCAGCCTAACGACCCCCGCCCCCTCACCAGGACAGAGGCCCTCACAGGCAGGGAGTCGAAGAAAAGTTTTCCGAGACTGATTACCGAGAGGGTATCTGGGCACACGGAGCACATGTGAACAGGCTCCTCGTTTCCAATTCAGGACTGTCAGATGGTGATTAATGTCTAGCAGCCACAGAGCGGCCTTGATTGCCAAGTGCCGTATTGTTAATGCTGACATTTAATGATGCCGGACACGACTCCAGCACAATTCCACACCATCATCCGCAAATAGCACTCGACGGACTTAATTGGTTAAGTGTGTGTGTGTGTGTGTGTGTGTGTGTGTGTGTGTGTGTGAAAGAGAGAGGGAGGTATAAAGGGCAGAAGAAAGAGGTGAGACGTCTATGTGTGAATTCGCCCTACGCACACGTCTATATTTTAACATGTGTCACCGTGTTGTCCCACGAGTTGGGGAGAGAGTCCATGTAACTGTATCTGCAGACCCGCAATGTCAACCCCAACAGAAAGGTCTCGGATACAGCGAAACCCCCCAGCCCGCCCTCCGCACTGGCCACACCATCTGACCCCTGCTGTGGTCACCACCACCACCGCTGTCTCTCGGGGGCAGCTGGGAAACCGGCATGCTTGTGAAGTTAAAGCACATGAGAGCGCGTTGAAAGAAGAAGTTGTCTAGAAGTGGGCCTGGATCCAGGGCTCCTGAGAAGCCACTTTTTCACTGAACTCAGATCAATGGTCCCTTGGCCGCCTGACTGGGCCAGCCCTCCGCTGCCAAGAGAGAACTCTTCCCCCCATTCCGGAACTCAACCCTCTCTTAGGAGAGGAACAGAATCCAGCCTATTGTTCTAGAAACAGAGTCCCGGGCAACAGGGACAGAAAGACGGTGCCCAGCAAGGATTCTCGGGGCCCACTGAGCAAGGTGTCAGAGGGCACAGGAGAGGAGATCAATTCAACGAATCCGTGTTCACGGAATCCTGGCCTTACCGGGACAGAGGGAGGGAGGGGGAACCCAGGTAGCTGGCAATCAAGTTGGGGAAACAAGTAGATAGAGAAGAACAGCCTGGACAGCGATGCTGAGGCCAGATGAGCAGCATGGATGCTCGGTGCCAGCAACATTCAGAGGAGAGGTGGGTTCAGAGGAGGGGCTGGAAATGTCTAGAAAAGGCAGGGAATATGCAAAGCAGTCTGAAAGATGGCAGCCGTCGGGTGAAAAAGAGCTGGGAAGGCCGTTCTCCAGGTGAGGGTTTTGAAAAGTTGAATTCCCCTTTAAAGCCTCGTTCCTCCAAGTGTGGGCATAAGACCAGAAGCATCGCCATGGGCTGCGAGCCTGTTAGAAATACAGAATCTCAGGCCCCAGCCCAGACCTGTGGCTCCTTTGAACTAGATCCCTAGGGCTCTGCCGCACAGTCAAGTTTGAGAAGCACTACTCTAAATGCCCTGCTCAGGAAGCCACAGGCAGGAGCAGGCTTGACCCAAGGGCCTGGTGTCTGCAAGTCCCCTGACATTTGCCCACAGGGCTGCTCACCACAAAGGAGACACGGGCTCCCCACATAGTCCCCGTCTCACTCCCTGGGGCCCTGTGAACCACGGCCGGAACGCTGCAGAGAATCATCAGTGTGGGGCCTGTTGCTTTCTTCCATTTGGAGCACGGACCCAGCTGGACGGCCAGCCCGACTCGGTTTTTAGGCTTTGCTACAACGGGAAGGCCCCGGCCAGGTGGCTTTGCAGGGCTCACTTCCGGCTGATCCCCCGTGGGGACTGAAGGGAGTGGGTCACAGGATCAGGGGACTCTCTCCTGTGAGTGTCCCAGGTCTGGGGTCTTTGCTCCAGCCCAGGGGTTGGGATAGAAATGCCCCATGCTGAGGAATTCCATTCATCACTGAGGCCACCCGGCCCGCCTTCACTCTGTCAGGCATTCCTAACCTCCCGGACCGCCCTGCTCCAGCCACCCTAGCTGTGGGAGGGTCAGCCTCAGAAAATAATAATCAAAAGCTGATGTTTTTTTTCTTGTGACTCTGGGCCTAGGGGTCCCCCTGCTGTGACCCCACCTTCCAAACCCCTTAGATGAACCAGCACATCTGCCCTGCCTGGGTCCCTCCCCTTTGAAACGACAAAGGGGTATGGACTTTTTCCCCTAGCTGCCTTGTTCTTTCTCCTCCTGCCAAATCAGGCTTTCCCCCCAGCTTCACTAAATGCTCCTGTGACCTTGATCCTGGAGGCTGACCCCACTCTGAACTTGTAGGAAAGACCTGGGAGCCCAGAGACCTAGTTCCAGCTCCCCTGCTCTCTGAGTGACCCGGGGTGAAGCACTTCAGATACGTGTGCCTCGATTTCCTGCTCACAGAGGGAGGGGACTGGATAAAATGGATAATCTCGAGGGTTCTTTTCAGCTGTAACACTGATTTTATTTCAGAGGACTATTGTGGGGACAATGATCACCAATGTTACACTACATTAAGGAGTTTACACTGATACACACGCATTTGACAATAAGGAATCTCCCTTCCTGGAATGGCCCACCAGCCTGTGTCTTTGTAAATGTCCCGTTGTCTTCATGGTTCGTGGTTTCCTGGACAGATTGGGAGAAACATGAGGGCAAAGTTGACGGTTTTTATTTCTTTTGTATCCTTTCTCGGTGACTAACACTCAGAGGAGCCACTCAGTGATGTTGCTGACTAGGTGACAGCCTGATTACCCTCCTAGCTGCATGTTCATTTAAATGGACCTGTAAGAAACTGAACAAAAAGTGGTCACCTTTGCTTCTCAGCGGGGGAAGGTAAAGAACCTCTTTTAAATATGCATGTCTCACTTCTCTTAAGGGAAAAAAAAAATAGTTTGCCCCCTTAAAATTAGCTGGATTTGGAAATTCAAATGGAATTTTTAATACTGCCTTGCAAACGAGCACACACCAGCGTGCCCAAGGCTTAACTCCATTCCCCAAGTACTTACTGAGCGTACTGTGTGCTGAGTGCCAAGCCTCTGCTCAGGAGAAGGGGGAATACAGAAGAAATACTATAAAGTAACAGAATTTTTTACCAGACATAGGACATCAAAATAAATCCTGTCCCACTCAAAATGGTTACTTTGGAACGACATGCATTTATTCTATTCTCTTACCTTGCTCGAAACTCTTTGGAACGCTTTAAAAACCGTCGTCAAAGCCCGTCACATACTTTATTGGCAATGACAAAGCTGTGTGTGTTGATTAGGGGACAAACGTCTCTTGAAGCCAAGCTGGATGGTCAGGCTTATTCAGTCAGGTCAAGACTCTAAATAATGGGCATCTTATAATGATGCTCTTAATCGCACTTTGGAATAATGTGCCCCCTTCCCATGTGAACGCTTTGAAGGTCCTCTTTCACTGACTTGCATGAGCTCAGCTGTGTCTGTAAAACCTGATCTCATGATGGACTTCCTGGCTTCTACCCCCAACCCCCACCGGCTGTTCTCAATCCAGCAGCCCAAGAGGTCTTTTAAAACCATCACTCAAATCATGTCACTCATCTGCTTGAAACTCTGCAAGGGCTCCCGTCTTACTAAGAGTAGAGGCCAAAGTCCATAGGGTGGCTCTGAGACCCGACGTGGTCCAGCTCCCTGCTCCCTCTCTGGCCTCCTCTTGCACCGCTGTCTCTTCTGACACTGGGCTCCATCCACATGGCCACCTTGCTGCTCCTCAAAATGCCAGGCATGCTGCAATGTAGCAGCTTTGTTCTAGAAATCTTTTCTCTGTCTAAAGATCTTTTCTCCCAGAGATCCACTTGGGCAACTGCCTCATTTCCTTCAAGTCTTTCTTCAGTTCTCACCTTCTCAATGAGACCTCATCTCGCCTTGTATTTAATACCTCTATTAATAATGCCTTGTATTTAATACCTCTATTAATAATGCCTTGGGGATTTCCCTGGTGGCACAGTGATTAAGAATCCGCCTGCCAGTTCAGGGGACACGGGTTCAAGCCCTGGTCCAGGAAGATCCCACATGCCGCGGAGCAACTAAGCCCGTGCGCCACAACTACTGAGCCTGCGCTCTGGAGCCCACGAGCCCCAACTACTGAGCCCATGCGCCACACCTACTGAAGCCCACGTGCCTAGAGCCTGTGCTCCTCAACAAGAGAAGCCACCTCAGTGAGAAGCCCGCGCACCTCAATGAAGAGTAGCCCCCGCTCGCCACAACTAGAGAAAGCCCGCGCGCAGCAATGAAGATGCAATGCCACCAAAAATAAATAAATAAATAAAATTATTTTTAAAAAATAATAATAATGCCTTGTATTTAATATCTTCCACTCAATAACTCTATATGCACACACAGACACACATGCACACTCACCTACACACACTCATTCCTGATACCCCTTACCCCGTTCTCCTTTTTCTTTTATCCGTGGTACTTTTACTAGACTATGTAATTTATCTATATATTATTTATAGTGTTTATTGTTGTCTGTATCCCCTGGCTAGAATCCAGGCTCAGAAGGGCCAGTGTCTTTGTCTGTTTGATTGAATCCCAAAAGCCTAGAGCTGACACAGAGCTGGCACTTGGTAAATATATGTTGAATTGGACTGAATTGAATTGGACTGAATGATAGGTCCCAACTTATATAAAGTATAGTCCCTGTTTCCAGTTGCTTACAAATCCAATGGTGAGACCTAGAGACACACACGAAAGTGACCGAACAGTACAAAACCCCTGATGACGATGTGGAATCCATAGTCATGCTGTGGGAAGTGTGGCAGGGATGCGTGCAAGGCTGAAAGAGGGGTAAGGGCTGAGCTTTCTATCTAGTCGAGCAAATCTTCCTCTTGTCCCCAGCACATGCCCCAGTCATTTCAGCCTCTACTCATATGCTCATGTCATCCCTCTGCCTGAAGTCCTCTATCTTATCTTCCCTGCCCCCTTCCCTAACCCCCACCACCCATCGACATTCAGCCCAGCCGCTTCCTCCACACAACTTTCCGTGATTGCTCCAGCCCTCCCTGACTTCCCTCTCCTCTGAGCTCAGATAGCACCTACATCAGGTATCAGACCATTTAGTCTTTACATAGAAACACTATGCTCTAAAAACGTCCCCAGCTCAGGACCACATCGTTTGCTTCTTCCCTCTTTTTAACAAGGCTGTGCTGTGCAGTAGAAGCAATTGACATGAGTGGCACAGTTGGTCCGTCAACAGGCAGACAGAAAAGAGGGGGGCATTCCAGGCAGAGAAAACTCAAAAGCAAAGATACCATGGTGGGAATTGACATGATGAGTGTAAAGATATTACAGCCATAGTTCTCAGCCCACCTGAGATTTGAATCATCTGAAGGTATCGCCATGTGGGGACCCCTACCTGAGACCAATCTTATCAATAAGGGTATCAGGGAATGTGGCTTAGGCATCACTATTTTTTAAAAGCTCCCCAAGTGTTTCTAATGTGTAGGTAGAGGTAAGAACAACCATAGTATTGAAAAAAAACAGAAGGAAGTAAAAGAAAAAGGAATGTAAAGAAAATTACAAAACAGACCTAAAAAGCTGTCCTTTTCCATTTTGTTCCTATGAGTTGGTCATGGGAATTCATCTTGGTCAGAGTAGTCTGGATGGATCAGCTGGAGACAGACGCCCCTATTCTCTGCCATGGGGAGAACAGAGAGCACCAGCACCAGTGGGCCAGGCTACAGTCAATCTGTACCCGCGGGATTCAGAAAAGTCCGGGGAAACTAGAGGATCCGTTTAGACCACTCGAAATTTTATGTTACAATTTCTCCCGGTGCTGGGTTTGAGCATTCGGTTGACTCTCTTTGATGCCTGCCCATCCAAAAAGCCAAAAGAAGTATGCAAATTACAGTCAGGCTACCATTTCCGAAATTCCTGGCTAATTCTAAGCGCCCCTCTTCCCTCCACATCCTCTGAAATGGAGCAGAAGTTGCACCTTCTCGCTCTAAAAGGTCACATGGCTCAAGTGCATTGAAGAGCAGGCCAGTAACTTGAAGAGCCAGCGAGATCTCACCTGGCCCGGTGCGTCACCTTTCTCGGCTGGTCCCTCCTTGCCTCTGCGGACCAGGCCACCCAGCTGCACTTCCCGCGAGCTGCCTTCAGGGGGCGCCGGTGCAGACCGGCCCGCCCTCCCACCCTACCCACTGCCTGCACCTCCCACACGCGAACTCTCACTGTCACCCAAAGTCGCCTGTCGCCAAATGCTACGGTTAGGAATGAGGCTGACAATACAAGTGCCGGTGGGAAAGGATACGGGGCTTACATCCAGAGCAGGGAGTAAAGGATTGAGATGAAAGCTTTTCCCGAGCTGAGATCTGCTTAGGAGAGACGGGGGGGGGGGGGGGGGGGGGGGGGGAGCGGGGAGGGGGTCCGGTAGGGGATGGGAAGAGTAGGAGAGGAACAGAAAGGGAAATATGTTGGCACTTGGTGGCTGAAGGAGGGAGAGATGGGGTGCAGGGAGGGTGTAGAAAGACGAGGCAGGGGCGCTGACAAGTCTCCCCAACCCCACGCTCGCGCTGGCCAAGTCCCAGCCTGGATCCCAGGGGACCGACCCTCGGGGGCGCCTCCCGGCACCTCCTCGCCCCCTGGTGCCTGTGCTGGAATCTGCTCTGGCCAACCTGTGGCCTGTCCACGCTGAACGCGGCCTCTTGAAAAGTGGAGGGGGAAGAGACTAGCCCCCAGCAGCGAACCCCATATATACCGAGAGGTAACTCGAAACCTCAGAGCTGGGCCAGGGGAGGAGGGGGAGGGGAGAGGGGGGGAGAGGTTTTTCCACTTCCATTCCCAACTGTCAGGCGGGTGATTAATGACCAACAGGTTTGGAATCGCCTTTATTGCCAGATCAGTATTGTTGCCCATGACAGCTAATGAGGTTGGACAGGCTTCTCCTCGCTGAGCTTTATGGGGCCGGCTCCCTTCCCTGCAGAGCTCACAAGCCCTGCCAGCTTTTGTGCGCTGGAATGTTCCAGCCCCACCAGCCCCACTTCATTCTTCCAATACCACCTCCCCACAAGGCCCTGAAGCACCCTCTCACCCAGAACCTGCCCCATCCACAAAGGAAGCTGGTACCAGGGGTTTCCCATCCCCAGCCTGCTCAGAGAGACCCATCTGTTACACCCACTCCCCTAAGAGCCCTCTCCCCACCCCTACAGGAGCTGGAGCCGTGGGATTGGGGGCACTTGTGGAAAAAAAAAGGAAGGGAAAGGAACAAAAGCAAACCTTAGGGAGTTTAGGCTGAAGACAAGGGCAAGAGGCTTCTGATGCCTGCTCTAGATAATGTGAACAGCGACCTTCACAAGCCATTCCCCAGACAGCTGTAAAACCCAAGAAGTGTGTTTGTTACACACTTACCACTTGAGTCCAGCAAATGTGTTGAGGGGGTGAGGGTGGAGGAGTGAGGGAATTTAGACAAGGAGGTTTAGTAACAGTTACTAATGATTTTTAACCAACCACCTTAAGCCTAGTTACACAAAGCCAGGTTTCAGTGCAAAAACCAACTTGGTCCTAGGTCTCTGGGTCAGGAAATACCGGCTTTGTTTTCTGCTCTCTTCCAAATAATCTTTACCTTTGTGCTGGTTCATATCTTGATATGGTTTCGCACATGTTTGCCTGGGGTTTAATATTTGAAGGAGTCGGAGCAATGTAATAAGCAAACAGCTTAAAAGGCCCAGAAAGACCCCCCTCAGCTTAAAAATCTATTATTTTTCGATGTGATATAAATGTATTTTGCTTCTGCTCAGAGCAATTTGCCAGTTTACTCTTATTAAACCAGGAGATGGCTCAGCAGAGTTCTTGATTTATGAAACACATACTAGATTCATTAAAACCTTAAAAGATTTAATACATTTTATCAGGACATTAAATCTGGGCAGGCTTTTTAATTCAAATACCTGCCATATTTCATCCCCCACACCCTGCACACTTACTCAAGAACACTAAAATGTGAACCGACAAACATTATGGGTGTTTCAGGCCTGATTTCTAAGTGGCATTAAAGTCCTCCCCTCCAGGATTTACAGCCCGGCCTCTCCCCACGTCTGATCTTCTGAAGAACAAGTCATTGGAGGTCATTTCAGGAGGATGAACTGAGATCTACATTCCAAACATATACACAAATGTTTCTGCCTCTCCTGTCCCACGGCCAGTGGTTTTTATCCGCAAAGCTTCTCCAGGACCCACCAGCAATAACCTCCCCCCGCATCTTCCATCTTCCTCCAGAACCCCTCCTGGGCTCTGCTTTCATTCATCCACACTCACAGCATCTACCCCATTCTCTACTCCCCTGGTCCTCTCAGCCCGAACAGCACATCCTGGATACAACATCCATCACACTTTGGGATGCCTGGAAAGCTTGCCGTCTCGTTCTCAATCCACCCCCTTTCTTAAGTCTTGCTATACAACAGTGGTTCTCAGCTGGGGGCAACTTCGTCACCACACACACACACACACACACACACACACACACACACCAGGGGTCATCTGGCAATGTCTGGAGATATATTTAGTTCTGACAACTGGCATGGGAAGGGAAAGTATTCCCACTGGCATCGAGGGATAAAGGCCAGAGATGCTGCTAAACATCCTACAAAATGCACAGGACAGCCCGCCCGCAACAGCAGAGCAACAAACAAACAAACAAAAACAAAGAATTATCCAGCCTAAAATGTCCTAGTGGAAAGGTTAAGAAACCCAGCTGTGGAACCTGAACAGGTGCAAGTGGTCTCCCCCTTCTTCTGTGCTTTCATCACTTAGGATTGTGACGTACAGCTAGTAGATGGTCAATAAAATGTTTGTTGAATTGAGCTAAATTTCTCTCCTGATACACTGACACTTTCCAAATTCACAAATAGAGGGAGGAAGTACGTTGCATTGACCATCAGAGGGATCTGCCCGTGACCTTGAGGAAGTGACTTAACCCTCTAACCTGCACGCCTTCATCTGTAAAATGGGGTGATAGTGAAACTATCCTCATGGATTTTTATGAGGATCAAATGAGCTCATGGAATTTATTATGTTATTCAACAAACACTTATGGAGTGCTGATTATGTGCTAGGAATAATTTAGCACCCCTGGGGTGGGCGACACAAAGGTAAATAAATTGAAACCCCTGCCCTCCAGGAGCATACATTCTTAGGAGAAGTACTGACATATAACCAGTCTATTTCAGTATGTTAGAGTGAGTGCCACACAGGAAGAAGGCTCAGGATAATACTATGGAAACAGAGAGGAGCAGCACTTAGAAGGGTCTTGAAGGATGAGTAAGAGTTGGTCTATTAAAACACAAAAAGCAGAATAAAAGCTGGAGGGGTGGGCTTCCCTGGTGGCACAGTGGTTGAGAGTCCGCCTGCCGATGCAGGGGACACGGGTTCATGCCCCAGTCCGGGAAGATCCCACATGCCGCGGAGCGGCTGAGCCCGTGCGCCATGGCCGCTGAGCCTGAGCGTCCGGAGCCTGTGCTCTGCAGCGGGAGTGGCCACAGCAGTGAGAGGCAAAGCTGGAGGGGTAGGTAGGGGATCACATCACTAAGAGATTTGAATTTTTTTTCTCTAGGAAACCTACGATTGGGTTTTTAAGAACACATGGGGCACAGTGTGGAAGGTGCACTGATTTTGATTTAAGCTACAAGGTGGAGTAAGAAGGTCACGAACATTAGATTCTTACAACAACCCAAGTGAGAAGTGATGAAGCCAGAACGAGGACAATGCACAGAGAAGAGGGTAAGGGGTCAAGGAATAACCAGAACTTCATAGCTAAATGGATGGGGCAGATTAACATAGAGGTAGAGCCTCTGGCTTGGTTGGTTGAGTGCATGGTGATACCTTTAATGAAGGAGCGTGTTGGAGGGAAACCTCGAGTTCAGGCTGAGACACAATTGGGTTCCCTCCATCCAACATCTAATGAGATGGTATGCTAGTCTGTAACTCACGGCTATCAATATGCATTTGGGGGAGTCATCAACCACCCCATAATTAGAAGACTGAGAACACAAGAGACCTTCCAGAAGGAGAAGGGAAGAGCAGGGGTTCAAGGAGAGAGTTCTGGGGCATCAGTGAGGATGCACTCATGATGGAGACTACAGAAGGAACATTCTGACATGGAGGAGGAAAGCCAGGTGGGTATGGCAGAAAGGAGTCTACCAATGATATAGAGAGATGTATGGATAAATACACACAGACAAAATGCCATACAATCTTTTTTATAATTCCTAATATTGTCATGGATTCAAGTGAAGGGGCATCCCAGGCAAACCAAACCAAGCCACACCTCACACCACCAGGCCCCCTGGCATAGCTTCCCAGGGTAGCTGGCTGCTTCCTCATCACTCCCCAAATGCTCTGTGGACCTTGACCAAGCCCCCTCTCTGAAGACTTCCTCCCCTTTGCCCTCTGTTCTTCCATGAGTGAAATAAAAGGGTTGGATTAAAATCACAGCCAACAGTGTATATGTCCATCAACAGCTGAGTAGGTGAAACAAATTGTTGTACAGCTGTACAATGGAATATTACACAGCAATGAAAAGGAATGAACTCTATTCCACAACATAGATGACTCTCCAAATAATCATTCTGGGTAAAAAAATAAAAGCCAGACAACCCCCTCCCCCAAAAAGAGTAAATACTGCATGATTCCGTTTATATAAAATTCTACAAATGCAAAGTAAGCTAGAATGACAAGCGGACAAGTTGTTGCTTGGGAATTAGGGAGTGGGGGTCACAGAGAGGACTGGGAGGGAAAGATTACACAGGGGCATGATGCATGTGTTCATTATCTCGACTGTGGTCATGGTTTCACAGATATATATGGATGGCAAAACTTATCAAATTGTGCACTTTATGTGCTTTTTATTGTATGTCAATTATTCCTCAACAAAGCTGTACAAACATATAATCACAAAATGATCTCTAGGGGACTTCCAACTGATTTCCAACTCAATTTTGTTTTCATGATCCCTCTTTGATCCCTTTACAGAACTCTCTTCAAGAAACATCATTAGCCCCAAGTAAATATCCTTGTGTTGTTACAAGCACCAGTCCTAGGTTTTCCAGCTGGAAAAATTCTGAGTAACACTCAATAATTAAGGATACAGTTCTTCACTTCTCTTCCCCCCAAGCTCACCAAAATCTTACCGGGATCAAATGTTCTAAAAGATGACCTCTATTCTCTGTGTAGGGCATTAAGTAAAGAAGAAAAATCAAAATCAAACTTTTTCCACCAACTTCCACTCTTGTGATATAAATGAACTGAAGCCAAAGATTTTAAGAGTTGCCTGACTCCTTTGGGGCTAACCTGGTTATTGATGAAAAGGGCTCTAAATGTGAAAGAAGGGGTCTCTTCCAGCGTTGGAGTGACACCCTCGCCAACAATTAGTTTGTTGGAGGACTAAACAGCAATCCAGAGATTGGGAGATGCGGATGGCTGTGGCGGGAATATTTTTTTAAAATCCTGTTTCAACTTCCAACTGCAAAATGAACCAGCCCAATTTAAAGTTTCGCAACTTCTGACCACTGATCTACATTCCTGAAAGGTTACGTATGAAATAAATGTGGTAAGTGTGGGTGTACGTGTTTTAAGTTGCATCATCATTCTCTAATTCATTTACTATAATGAAGAAAGAGACTTGGGGTCATTTGAATTCTGCCTTGGCAACTTACAAGCTTTGTGATCTTGGACAATCCCTTAACTTCTGTAAGCTTCAACTTCCTCCCTAAAATGGAGTTGAACTCAAAGAGCTGAGCTGAAAATTCTACAAAACGAGAAAGGCACAGGGCCTGGTACATGGAAAACATTCAGCAATGCTTTATGAAATCTGTATTGTAAATATCTATGGGGGTGTCGTTTTGGAGTCTCTCATCTTTTCCTCTGATAAGCCTTCATCTGGTTACGACTCAAAACCACATAACTTACAGCTCATCATTCTCTCACCTTCCGTCACATTAATAATTGGAATCCACAAAAGGGCAAGAACACATTAATGGAATTCCCTATTTAAAACAGCAACAGCTAAAGCTTATTGAACACTTAAAATGTGCCAAACATTGGGCTTCCCTGGTGGCGCAGTGGTTGAAAGTCCGCCTGCTGATGCAGGGGACGTGGGTTCGTTCCCTGGTCCGGGAGGGTCCCACATGCCACGGAGTGGCTGGGCCCGTGGGCTATGGTCGCTGAGCCTGCGCGTCCGGAGCCTGTGCTCCGCAGCGGGGGAGGCCACAACAGTGAGAGGCCCGTGTACCGCAGGAAAAAAAAAAATGTGCCAAACATTGTTGTACATGATTTTCTTGGTTTGTCATTTAATCCTCGCAACAGTCCTATAAAGTTCATACCATGACCCCCATTTTACAGATGAAGAAACTGAGGCACAGATAAAGTCTTTTTCCCAAGGTCACACAGCTAATAAGAGGCTGGGTGGCCCAGGTGGTGGCCCAGGATGTAAATCCATGCAATCTGACCGTGCGGTATCTGCACTTACCACTACTCTCTACTGCAAGCTTTTTATAAATTTATTTATTTTAGGCTGTGTTGGGTCTTCGTTGCTGCACGCGGGCTTTCTCTAGTTACGGTGAGCGGGGGCTACTCTTCGTTAAGGTGCACGGCCTTCTCATTGCCGTGGCTTCTCTTGTTGTGGAGCACGGGCTCTATGTGCACAGGCTTCAGTAGTTGTGGCGCACGGGCTTAGCTGCTCCGCGGCATGTGGGATCTTCCCGGACCAGGGCTCGAACCCGTGTCCCCTAGCATTGGCAGGTGGATTCCTAACCACTGCGCCACCAGGGAAGCCCTGCAAGTTTTTTTAAAAATGGATTTTAAAACACATTTGTTTGATTTTTGTTAAACAAATCATCACAGACTTACCTCCGGGGTAATTTTGGATATTGAGTCATAAAAATCACGGGTCTCTTAAGGAAAGAGTTTTCAGAAATGTTAGATTATCATTTAGTTATGGCTGTAGGCAGGTCCATAACTAAACAACAGACACCTGGTAAAAAGCCTCCTGAGAACGAAATTCCACCACTTCCGTTCATAGTTCATTTCAAAGTTTAATAGTCAGGAAATTCTTAAATGACAACTAATTTAATTCCTTCATCTGCACGCTAAGCCCCATTCCTTGGGCTGATAAACCCCAATATTTCCATTTCTCTTATTCATTCACTCAACTATTGAGTAAACATTTACTAAGTGTGAACTATTAAAGAAACCTTTATGAAGTGTGTCGGGCCCAGTTCTATCACTGAACATGCGGAGAAAAAGCTCTCAAGTTCTGATAGGATCAATCAGGAAATTGGTCAAGTTTGTGTGCACAATGCGTGTGTTGGGGGAGGGGGAGATTTGCAGTGACAGGGTGGGGAGAGGAGAAACCCTGTTTCATGGAGGTGGGCACAGAGCTCCCCGGCAGCGCCCACTTGTGGGCTGAACATATAATGAAACATCTCAACACAAACTCACCCAGAGCAAACCCCCAGGAGATGGGGAGGGGGTTGGAAATGGGCCAGTTCCATGCCTGGAAAACCTACACTTTCCTTTTCCAGTGTCCTCAGTCTGTCCAGCACCACCAGCTTGCCATCTTCCCTGTGTAAACGCTTTCCAAGTACCGAAGGCTGTAATTAAGTGGACTCCTTTCTGAGAACACAGTAACTTCAGTGGCTGAATTAGAAATGCCCTAGCGTGATGCTGCGGACCAGTGAAGGCTGCGGACTGGGAGACACTAGGTCTGGATGCTGGTTCTCGGCCACCGTGCTGCGGTCTGTTTTTACTGGGTACCTAAGGGCCCGGGATGCTGAGGAAGATGCAGTCCCCACCCTCAGGGAACTTACAGTCTAGCGGGGAGACACTGACAAGCACAAGCCCCTGTGCGCAGCGGCACCAGTTACAAGGCAGTTAAACTCCTGACGTTAAGGAAGAGAAAAGCAGGCTTTCATCCACTGCTACCCTCGCACCTCACTAAACCTAGATTTTGTTCACTAAAATTGAGATAATTCCTTCTTAATCTACTTTACGGTGCTGTAGGGACCTCAAAGGCCAAAGCTCGTAGGAAAGCATAAAGGGCAATTCAAAGTAGAGACTGTTGATTAGCTACGTAACGGTGCTAATCTGCACATTTAAAGGATGTTTCATTCAGCGGTGCTACAGGAGAGCGGAACAGAGGGCTAGAAGGCTTGCAGGTCGCTGGTACCTGCTCCGAAAAAAAGCAAAACAAAACAAATAAACAAAAAAACAGGCTTGACCTAACGTGGAGGGGAATCCGGAGCAAACTCCAAAGTCAAATCCTCGGAAAGTGACACGTCGGTCTGAGCACCCGCCGCCACTCGCCTCGTCCCCGGGGTCACTCTCCAGGCGCCCGCGCCACCCCCACCCCGGAAATCTCAGACCGCGGTCCTGACCGCCCGGACCGCGTCGCGGGCGCCTCCTGGCGGCCACCCGCGGCCACCGGCCGCTCGGGGCGCGGGAGCGGCACTGGCGAACTAGGGAGAGAAGAGGCGTGGTCTTCTCGCGTGAACTAATGGCGTCATCGAAGCGACGGGCCCGGAAGGAAGTGGCGTGCGGAGAGGTGTGGCGGTTTCTGCGGTTGCACAGGGGTTCGGACGAGTACGGAGCGCCTGGAGGGACAGCCTGGTACGCGGCCCCCGCCCCTTAGTGCGTGCGCTTGGGCCTCGGTGAGGCTCCCGGCAGGAGCTGATCGACGGTTCCCCACGGCCCCCAGCACAGCATCCTTTCTCCCTCGGGAGCGGGAAAGCAGCCCCTTTCTGTCCCGTCCCTTCCCCGCGAGCCTCTAGGCGGGACGGAGCGGAGGCTCTTGGAGCCTCCAGCCCCGACCCAGGGCTCCTGGGACTCGCGACCCTCTCTCAGAAGAGGGCAGGGAAGGAGCGCGAGGTGGGGCGGGGGTGACTTCGGGGAGGAAAGGGCTTTTGCAGATAGGACGCAGCTGCAGATCGGTAGCTGGAGGCCGCACGGTGAAATAAGTGCCTCGCAGACGTCTGCGCCCGAGTTAAGTTAGACCCGGGAGACAGAAATCCACGCGCTGGACGCGTGGGCCCAGGCGCGCCCGATTGGGAACCTCGCTGACAGTTACCGTAGTTTTTCCAGATCATTCAGTGTTCAGGAAATGAGTCTCTGGATACCAACTCTTTCGCGTCCTGGTGCCTGAATACAGTTGAACCCAGGAGCCCCAGAGTCTACCCAGCCTGGGGAACCCCCCCTTTCCCCTCTAACCATGGGCTTGGGGAACCTGTGAGGTGCAAAGTGCCAGTCAAGCATATGGGAGGGAGTGTGGCTTCAGTGGTGCTCAGAGACCTATATTGTTTAGGGCCAAAGGAATAACTGGGAAGGTGGATGAAAGGCCAGAGAATCCCGCCATGGAACTCGGCTCGCATGCTGTCTCTGTCGCTCCAGCCTCTGAAAGGAATAAATAATGGTTTCCTTTGAAGTGGCAGGCAGTTAGGACTGGGAGGCTCTGACCAGAATTACACAGCCACAACTGCCTGTCCTCTGACCTCCTCTGTAATTTGGGCCAACGTGCTGCAGGCTGCCTCGCTTCCCTTTTACTAATATGAGTGGCTCCGGTGACAGCCCATTCGTGTTCACAGAAAGGGAAGGCTGTGTCCTGAACGCTGCCCAATTGGCACTGGTTCTCCCTTGGGCCACGGCTGTATCGGGAGCCACTGCCTCTTCGGGGAGGTGGAGAGTATAATTCCATAGTTAAGGAATGGTGGTGCCAAGTGAGAGCAAGGAGGAAGAGAGTTGTAGATCCAGCCTTGTGTTCATACTACTACAGACTGGACGTGAGCCACTTTCCGGAGCTCAGCTTGGGGAGGTGCTCTCGCTGTCAGAGCTTTTCTCCCGCAAGTCAGAGCGCACATGTCTTGCTGTATCTTTTCCCCCAGGGTGAACCCTCACTGATGGCTCAGCTGGGAGCAGTTGTGGCTGTGGCTGCCAGTTTCTTGTGTGCATCTCTCTTCTCAGCTGTGCACAAGATAGAAGAGGGACATATTGGGGTGTATTACAGGTAAGGCAGCGACAGGGAGTAGCTTGCAACTTCCTGTTCACTGACTGGCTTTCCTAGTCAATGTTTAACAGATTCTGCTGACCAACTGCGTTTACATTTTGTTGAATAGGAGAGTCTTTTAAGTTGAGCTTTTGTGTCAGTGACCATGGGGAAGGGAATACACACACACGTAAGTACATACATAAATGTAAATATAAAACCTAGTAGTCTGATGCCATGGATGAGAATCGATAAACGTGTAGAGAGATTTAGGGAGAAAACCTAAAGGCAACCATGCTCCTTGAAGATCATCTCTGAAACACTGTTTTCTCCTACTTCCCTCTGGGCGTCTTGGTGCCACGAGCTTACCTCTGATGAGTACCGGTTCTTGATGGCAACCTGAGGAGATGTAATGTGGACCTACTCTTTAAAATTAACATTTCAGGAAAAAGGAAAGAGCCTGCAGGTTGATTTGTATCCATCAAGGCAAGCTCTACGATAGTGGTTCTTACAATAACCCATTATGTCACTTTATTTTTATTGCTCTTTCTAAAAAAAATGTATCTGTGACTTAAATAATATAAAGCAAAAAAAGCATTTAAATCTTGGGTTGCTTTCCTTTGAGTAACCTCCATAACCAAGTTATTTGCTTTAAGTCTTTATGAACTCCTTCTTATATGTACCCCATAATGCTTTTTCTCTGGATGCCAATAGCGAGTTCTAGAAGTCTGATTGGGTTTCCCTCTCCCTTTAATTATTTCTTCCCACCATCTGCTTCTAAGTCCCCCCAAATGGCTTTTAATTTTATTACCATTTACATATAACTTGATTAGAAAAGTAACTGTACTGCCAAAAATATATTTAGATGGTTTATCAAGTGTACTTAAAATTATTCTTTTGGTTCTTTGTGTCACTGGACTCCAACACTAGTACCATTAATTGGTCACTATATTACCGGATTTCACTGCCCAACAGACACGACAAAACAGCTCTCCTCTCTTATCTCAAGTATAGCCAGGGATTCTGCTGTCTTTATTCCACTTTGTCTGTGTGCCCATTTTTCTCACTGCAAAAGCATGAATAGCAGTTTTAGGTTTTAGCATCAGGCTTCCTAGAATATTAGGGTCAAGCTGAGAGGAAAAAAGGGATCTGTGGGCATGGCTCTGGCACATGTCACTCTATATTAAATGTTTATGGGGCTGCAGAGAAAGTGGGCCCAAACAGTATTGATGTAACAGACACCCCTTTCCTAAACCAAGCCTGCCTCTCTCTCTTCCTCCTCTGCAGAGGCGGTGCCCTGCTGACTTCCACCAGCGGCCCTGGCTTCCATCTCATGCTCCCATTCATCACATCCTATAAGTCTGTGCAGGTATACTCGGCTTGTGGGGCAGGGTGGGATGACTGCAGACTTGGGTGGTGATTAGTGCATGATTTGGAATGATTTAGCCATTGGATGAGTGGATGAGTATAATGCCTTTTCAAGGAATCACTTAAGAATAAGTCATATAGGGCTTCCCTGGTGGCACAGTGGTTGAGAGTCCGCCTGCCGATGCAGGGGACACGGGTTCGTGCCCCGGTCCGGGAAGGTCCCACATGCCGTGGAGCGGCTGGGCCCGTGAGCCATGGCCGCTGAGCCTGCACGTCCGGAGCCTGTGCTCCGCAACGGGAGAGGCCACAACAGTGAGAGGCCCGCGTACCGCAAAAAAAAAAAAAAAAAAAGAATAAGTCATATATATAATATAAAGTATGAGGCTCCATGAGCCCTTTACTTCTGGAGTTTTACTTGATTGTTGAAATAGCTGAACGGGGTCATTGCCTTGGCCCGTCATTCCCAGCTGGGAACTATGGCTTCACTTCAAGACAAAACCAGAGAAGAATCTGTTGTGAGTACGCAGAAGGAGAAGTAGGACGTTTGTGCATCTGTGTATTTTGAACCACAGGCTACCAACATAGATGGAAATAAAACACGGTAATTTTGCTGGTTCTTTTTTGAACTTCAGAGATGTGAACATAATTGGGGGGTGGTGAACTTGGAGAAGGGAAATGACAGCTAAAATAGGTGTAGGATTCGTTATGACAGACCCAAAGCCAGGCTAAGTTAGACTAGTCCTCTCTGAAGTATGTCCAGCTAAGAGGAATAAGAAGATTCAGAGAATGACTTTTAAACTAACCCAGGAAGGTATCCTGGGATACCTCCTCAGCATTTGCTCTGTAGGTTTCTTCTGCCATTTACTGTGCTTGATGGTTTTCAAAGTGCATTCATGCACATTATATCATTTGAGTCTCACAATAATCCTGAGAATGGGCCGAGCAGGTTTTAGAGGCTATGAGGTTAAATAAAGAATCTGCTGTTTCAAGACTAGTAAATGGAAGAAATGGAAGTAAACCCGGGTCTTAGGACTCCTAATCCAGGGTCTTTTTCAGTAAACCGTCATTGCTCAGCTTGTTCATGTGGTGGTTCATTTGCAGGGAAGCAGAGTGGGTACCTTTGCTTGGTTTAGTCTCACACTCTGTAAGTGAGGAGGATTCAATGGGAGTATTCACATTTCACAGAGGCCAAGTTTAACCCAAATAAGTATTCAAGGTGAAGGCTGTTTGGGTTTCCCAAAAGAACTCACTTTGTCTGTCACTGCTCACCTTACAGCATCTTATGTCTCCCCTAATTCCAGACCACACTCCAGACAGATGAGGTGAAGAATGTACCTTGTGGGACAAGGTAAGGTGCCCAGAATAAAGCTGTGAAGCCCAAATAAGAGGCAAGGCCATCTGGCTGGCTACAGTAAGAGACAGTGAAAAGGGATGTACCACTTGGTGGTTTCACCAAGTTCTCTGCCCCCAAGCTCCCTATGTTGTGAGTTGAGTAGGTGGTGGAGTGCAGTAGAGAAAATCGCAGAAGAGAGACAAGTTTGGAAGGGCCTTGAATGCCATGATAAAGGCTTTTAGCGCACAAATAACTTGCTAGAGGAAGATAACTTTAGCAGAACTAGCTATGGAGAATGTTGGAAAGGTGGTAGCGGGGGAGAGCTCAGGGGCAGGAAATTCAAAGAGAAAACCAATACGGTGGTCCGGTTGGAGAGTCAGGAAGGTCTGAACAGGGACAGGGTAACAAAGTAAACCCCCCCATAAGGAAACACTCGGACAAATGCAGAATCGGAACATCCCACAGAATGGCCCAACTTCAGCACAAAGTCATTGTACTTGGAGGGGCCTCGGGTCAAAAAGGAGACGTAAAGATATAAGCAAATGTAATAGTGAACCTTGCTTAGAACTTGGTTCCAAAATAACAGCTATTAAAGACATTACAGAAACTGCGTTAGTCATTTTGGGCTGCCATAACAGAATACCACAGACTGGGTGGCTTAGACAACAGACATTTATCTGCTCACGGTTCTAGAAGCTCAAAGTCCAAGGTGAAGGTGGCAGCAAGGTTGGTTCCTGGCCTGCAAGTGGCTCCTTTGCTGTGTCCTCACGTGGCCTTTCCTCTATGCGCGTGTGGAGAGAGAAAAAGATCTCTGGTGTCTTTTTCTTCTTTTCTTTACCAGTCCAGTCAGATCAGGGCCCCACCATTTATAACTTCATTTAACCTTAATTACCCCTGTAAAGGCCCTGCTTCCAAATACAGTCGCACTGGGGATTAGAGTTTCAGCATATGGATTTTGGAGAGCGCATAATTCAGTCCATGACACGAACTTCTGGGGAAATTTGGAGAAAGACTGGGTATTAGATGGTAAGGAATTACTGCTAATTTCCTTAGGTTTGGAAATGGTATTGTGACTCTGTAGGAGACTGTCATTATTCTTAGGTGATGGATGCTTGACAGGTGTTAAGGGCTAAGGTATCCTGACCACAGCTTGCTTTGAAATGTTCAGCAAAAAAAAAAAAGTAGATCAATCAACAGGTAAAATGTTAACAATTGTTAAATTTAGGTGTTGATATATGAGTGTTAGTTGTACTCTTCTTTCAGCTTTTCTGTATGTTTGAAATTGTTTTCTAATGAATGTCAGGGGCGGGGAGGGCTGAACTAAAGTGATGGTGAAAACAAAGTGAGAAACAGTGACCATTAGTCTCTTCCTTTCGATTGATTGCTTTAATCAAAAGGCACTGCAGATTCAAAGGAGGTGAACTACTCTTGTCTTACCGCCAAAGTTTCGTTTCACGGAGGTATTTTTAGGAGGTGTGATTTCTCACGAGATTGCGTTCTCGCTCTCCGCTCGGAAGGACTCCTGCCTGGAGCGCCTCCTGCCTCTGACCTCTCACCGCCCCCCTCAGCCCCCTCCCCCCGTGAACTCTCCTCCTTTCCTGTCAAGTCACACACCTCCCGCCACCCCTTGGGAGAGGCACTATATTCCAGAGCTTAGCCCTGACTGCTGTGTCCACGCCTCTTCCGACAGCGGTGGCGTGATGATCTACTTCGACCGAATCGAGGTGGTGAACTTCCTGGTCCCACACGCAGGTGTGTGCTTGCCGTGCCCCGCCCCCAGCCCAGCCCCGCCCCCCCACCGGCCCCACGCCTGCCCGTGTGTGCTGCAGCGCCCCGGGCAGGGACAGCTCCTGTGTCCGGGGATGTGAGTCCCGCCCGTCCTCATCCTGCATCTCTCCTTCCTCCCAGTGTATGACATAGTGAAGAACTACACTGCCGACTACGACAAGGCGCTCATCTTCAACAAGATCCACCACGAGCTGAACCAGTTCTGCAGTGTCCACACGCTCCAGGAGGTCTACATCGAGCTCTTCGGTAAGAAAGCCTCTTGCGATGATCACCTGCTCGAGCAGCCCTGCTTCCCCCGCCGCCTGCTTCTGAGCCGCCCACAGGGCGGGATGGGTACCAGAGGCCCGGAAGTGTTGAAGATCCAGTGCCCGGGAAGCGGGTGGTCACACAGGGCACTCCTGGGAAATGCTGATGCCGGCGGAAGAAGCTCGTGAGAGTGGTTGAGCGTTGGGCACAGAGGTAATAGTGGATGAGAGGACTCGCTCCTTTCCGGAATCGGAGGCCTGGGATGGAAATGTGTTCCCACTGTCCCTAAACATCGTTTTGTAATGAAGAGGGGTCAGTTCTAGAAGAGCCTTAGAGATTACCCAGCATCCTCCTTTCAAGATAAGGGTACTAAGGCCCAAAGGGAGGAAGTGCCAGAGCTGTCTGGTAGCAGAGCTGAAGCTCAGACCTCCCTCCCCTGGCTTCTGGCTTCATCCATGCCACCCTGGATGAAGGGCACCAGGACTGAGTGATGAGAACAGCAAGGGTCACGTTTAGTTCTAGAAGTGGGACAAGGACCATAGCTACTTACAGTTCCTAGAACCTCTGTGGGTTTTGGTGGTTGTTGTTTTTACCCTATACCTGTAGAGAGGAATAGGGAAACACTTAGAACAGAAAGGACCCACGTGGGACTTCCCTGGTGGCACAGTGGTTAAGAATCCGCCTGCCAATGCAGGGGACACGGGTTTGAGCCCTGGGCCAGGAAGATCCCACATGCCGCGGAGCAACTAAGCCCGTGCTCCACAACTACGGAGCCTGCGCTCTAGAGCCCACGAGCCACAACTCCTGAGCCCACGTGCCACAGCTACTGGGTGCACACGTCGCAACTACTGAAGCCCGCGCGCCTAGAGCCAGCCTCTGCAACAAGAGAAGCCACCGCAATGAGAAGCCCGCGCACCACAACAAAGAGTAGCCCCCGGGGCTTGCTTGGTGGCGCAGTGGTTGAGAGTCCGCCTGCCGATGCAGGGAACACGGGTTCGTGCCCCGGTCCGGGAAGATCCCACATGCCGCGGAGCGGCTGGGCCCGTGAGCCATGGCCGCTGGGCCTGCGCGTCCGGAGCCTGTGCTCCGCAACGGGAGGGGCCGCAACAGTGAGAGGCCCACGTACCGCAAAATAAAATAAATAAATAAAAGCAAATGAACTTTGCAATCAGTGGTAACAGCTATTCTTGACATCAGGACTGGACAGTGGTTTTTCCCAAGAAACTTCATTAAAAGGACCCTGAGTGAGAACATTCTGTAGAGTAGACAGAGGCGGAATCATTGGCGACACCAGTGGTCTTAATTAAGCAAACAGCCTTTTGCACTGTGTTTCAGATTTGGGAAATCATCAGAAGCACTTTTGACTTTTCTGCAGAAGAAAATGAATCTAAATTCACTTTATAGGCTTTGGATTCTCTTGTGGGGTTTGGATTCAGTGTGCTGTTAAGAACAATTCAGTAAATCTGCTGTTGATTTTTTTCTAACCTCAAACTGATAGAATTTCATAAAATATCTTAGTTTTCTTGCTATCCATTGTTTTAGAACTTGTGCCATTAAATGAACATTTCAAAGCATTTGAAACAACAAAAGACAGAAGAGCTCTAATTTCCATGTAGAGAGAATTAAAATGTGAAGTTGTTCTGCATTAGAGAACTTCTCACTATCTTGCAGATGAACTTGGAGTCCTAGTAAAGTAAAACTTCTTGTACAGAGGAGCTAGGGAAGTGTGTTTGCTTTGAAATATCTTTCTTTTTAACCTCATCCTTGCCAGCAAGCACTGTTTTGTTTAGAATCTGTTTGCATCTGCAAAGGAGAAACTCAAGTCTCTAATCCTGTTCCTTGAAGTTGGAAAGTTTTTCTCTGGTCCCCTCCTCTCAGGACTCATAGCCCTGACTTTCAGCTTGACTGCAGTTTTTATCACTGCTTGCTCTGATGCATCCTCTTTGCCTGTTTTATTAAAATGTTATCCAGTACTTGTTAAGAAGTTTGTCTGAAGACCCTCTTTGGGTTCACTTAATAACATAACTTAATCTGCATCTGTCAGCATAACCATCACCTATAAACAACTTAGCACTGGTGTTATTTTGGTAGTAAACCACCATGCAAAATATTTCTTCCAGATATTCCTAGAAAGTTACTAGCCCAGGGTCACAATTTTCTGCTTTGACTCAGAATTTAATCTGATAAACAACTGTGTTATTAACTTATGGAGGGTATAGGCCATCTCCCTTAAAGTTTGGTTGGTCTCCTATTTAAAATAGAAAATGTGGAATGGAATGTTTATCTCTAGCCATCAAATTGTTAGACCCATGTCAGGTGTGAGGTGCTGCCCTTATGGGCATTTCTCCCTCAGTGCTGAGAGGCTGGTGGGAACGTATCTGATATGTAGAAGTATTAAAACCCCTTGCTTAGCCATATGACAGTTGAAGAAAGTGCTGTTCTCAACCCTAACAACCAAAGCAGAATAATTAAACAAGTTCTTTATTTTGGGTCCCGACTAGCTTGAGCACATCACAACCCCTGTGGGCCTCAGTTTGAGCATCTATAACAGGCAAGGAGTTAGACGTACTGTTCCTCAAAGGCTCCTGGATCACGAATGGCCACTTAAGCAGATGGCAGCTGACAGTAGGGAGATGGTTCCGTGTAGATGTCCCAGCCTGGTTTCGTGGGTCCTTCTCTCAGTGCTCTTCCAGGATCTTACTGAGGATCTCATGGGCGGGGGGCAGGGCAGGGAAGGCCCAGGTCAGAGCAGGCAGCCTGGGCGCCGCTGTTCTAGGGTCACAGCTAGAGGGACAGTTGGTTACAGCTCTTCCAACCCTTGTCCGTGAAGTGACTCACGTGTCATGTTTCAGACAGAATCAAGACCAAAGCAAACAACACATCAAACCACTTGGGCTCGTTTCCAGAACTGTAAATTGTCATTTTTCTCCTTGTGTCATTTGATGGAGTTCCTAATGGAATTAGTCTTCCTTGGGGCTTTCCTTGACATCAGAGTCTGTTTTCTTTTAGAAACCTCTAAAATTACTAGATTCAATGTGCTTGGCTTTTTCAAAATACCTAACTTGGCCATTCCACCTTCCTTCTTCGTGAAAGCCAGGTGGCCACCTTCTGTTGCTGCTGTTTCTAGGGAAAAGCTGCCGCCTGACTCAAAAAATGTGCTAGAGTTGTTGTTTGTCCTTTTAAAGCTTAGTTCCCTTCTGGGCGAGGCTGATATTTTCTTGAGGCCCCAGGGAAAGGACACGCTCACGTCCGGCTCACGTAGCAGACTGAGTGGGCATCCCACTGTGAGAGTCTTGCAGGGCGTCTTTAGACATCCGGGCTCTGATGAGCACTCTGCCTTGGGAAGACCTTTTGCCTGTCAGGTGCATTCTTGAGCCGCTGTCTTGCCTTGCACTCTACCACCATACTTCCCTCCTCCCCGCCTGAAAAGTGTAACAGCTCCTTTTTCTATCTGTCTTGATTCCAGATCAGATTGATGAAAATCTCAAACTGGCTTTGCAACAGGACCTGACCTCCATGGCCCCCGGGCTCGTCATCCAAGTAAGCACCGCCCTGGTGGGAGCCCTGCCACCGCCCCCGGCCCCCGAGGAAGGTGCATCCCCTCTTCCAGAGGATGTCCTGTCTGTGCAGGAAGATCAAGGACCCGTGGAAGCTGGTCCCTCAGCCCCTCACCTCCTCATCGGGTGCTGTTTTTATCCCTCTCCAGGCTGTGCGGGTGACAAAGCCCAACATACCTGAAGCCATCCGCAGGAACTACGAGCTGATGTGAGTGTGCCCGGTGCCCCAGCCGTAACCACCGCTCTCCCCCGCCTCCCGTTCATCCCATCCCGGGGTTGATCGACGCCGGGCCAGGCATCCCCTCTTGAGTGTTTGTTACAGCGCACCACCCTGGAAGATGGGGCAGGCATGTCAGGACGCTCACCGGGGCTCCGCAACGACAGAGCAGGGATGCTCTTCAGAGGGCGGGGGAGGGGGCGGGGGGGAGGCGTGTGGCATTTCACGGCTCCTGCCGAAGAAGACGGGGAGAGGCGACTGCGTGGGCAGGCAGGTGCCTTTTACTGAAGTCAGTTATGCTTTATTTCCTCCCAATGAGTTTTGGAGGAGAAGGCAAGCCATGTCACCGCCTGCAGCAGAGCCGCTTTCACCTGGGACATTAACGAGCCTGCCAGGAGAGAGGAAGGCACGACAGCTTGCGTCCCCCGGGCCGGGGGCAGCTTGTCTTCAGGGCACAGTGAAGCTCCGCCGAAGCGGGTCCCCAGCGGCCTCACAGCTGTGCGTTTTTCTCCCCTTCAGGGAAAGCGAGAAGACGAAGCTTCTGATTGCAGCCCAGAAGCAGAAGGTGGTGGAGAAGGAAGCCGAGACAGAGCGGAAGAAGGCCCTCATCGGTCCGGCTGTGCTTCTGGGGTCCCCTTTCAGAGCAGACGGGCTGGGGAGGGTGGAGAGATTCAGGAAGCCCGGGGCACGGTCCTCCGAAGCCCTGCCCCACGCAGGGGCAGCCTTCATCCCCCGGAAACAGAGCTGAAGTGGTCAGATCACAGCCAGGGATCGTGAGTTTCGAGTTTCCACAGATCTCTTAAATGAAAGGAGCCCTTCCAGTTAATTCTTCATTCACGATAATAATAACACCGATTGGGCCCTTACTGTGAGCCGTGGGCTTTTCTAAACGCTCGCGGGTGAATCATCTCGCTCCTCACACACCCTCCCCCGCCGGGTGAGGCAGGCACCATCCTTAACCTCCTTTCACTAAGCTGAAGCCCACAGAGGCTGGATTACTGCCCAAGGTCACATGGCAGAGAAGTGATGGAAACGGGGTTCAAATCCAGGGACTCTGCCCCTGAGCCCGGGTTCCTCACCACTGCACCCGACGACCAGCCACAGCCCTGGCCACTCCCTAAAGTGCACTGGCAGGAGGAAACCTGTACCTTAACCCTTAAAACCTTCCTTTGGAAGAAATATCCTGTGACTTGGGAGAGGGAGCCTGCCAGGGCTGCCTCTGGGCCAGTGGCCTTTCACCCGAGCTCACCCACTGCCCTGCATCAGGGCCTCAGGTCAGGTGAAAGGTGCAATGCAGTCAAACTCTGGAAATATCAGAACTCTAAGCCTTTTCTCAACTTCATTCATACAGAGGCAGAGAAAGTGGCTCAGGTGGCAGAAATCACCTATGGGCAGAAGGTGATGGAGAAGGAGACGGAGAAGAGAATTTCGGAAATCGAAGGTGAGCAAGAGTGAGATTCCTGCCTGCCTTTTCCTCAAACCCCACTCTGTGGCCAGGGGGTGGGAGAGTCATTTCCTTTGCTCTGTAATCTCTGTTCTCAGATATTATGGTTTCTTTGGAACATCCCTTGTTCTCTGTGCTCTGACTCGAGTTTTGGGGAGATTCGGTCCAGGGTGGCGTTAATTTTCCACTTCAGAGAGATTCAGTCATTCATCAGATTTTAGTTGGGGTGCCATCAGGACTCTTCTGCCAGGCTTAAGAAAAAGGGAAGTCACGTGGTCCCTGCTGTCTTGGGCTCACAGTCTGGCACTGGAAGTAAACCAAGAAGCTAGGTCCAGACAGCAGCTCGCTCCCTCCTCAGAAGCCCGTGAACACCATAGTTTTGGCCTCTCAGGGTCCCTGTGGATGTTAAGCTGGGTGTGAAGAAGACACCTTTCAATACCGACACCTCGAGCTGGAGAGAGGTGTTGTCTTTGCCAGCTTCTCTGAATCTCACTCACCTTCAGTCCCCTGCCCCTCAGCTCTCACCTCATTCCCACCACCCACCTTCTCCTCCGTGTGGTGCCTTTATATCAAGCAAACTCTAGGCCAAAAACAAGACCTCAGGGCCCAGCTTCAGGCTGCACAGTGCTGTGTCCAGTTGTACTCACGATGGGGCCTCTCGGGCTTTGCAGGTGCCCGTGGAGGAGCCAGTTAGGCTTTTACAGATCGGCGGCTCCTCACTGGGCAGCTCTTAGCTGAACAGCACATTTTTATTATAAACGCAGGTCACCAGGCGCTAAGGCCAGTGGAGTTGGCCGCATGCACCCCAGCCAGCCTGCAGGCTTCCACCACCCAGGGCCTTGCTGAGGCTGTGCAGTGAGAACCCACCCCAGTGCCCCCTTGATTCCCAGGCTTTTGCTACAGACGTTGCTCATGCAAGGCTGGCCTCATTCCCAAGGCCAGGGAGTAAATATCAAAAATTTTGCATCAGGGCTTCCCTGGTGGTGCAGTGGTTAAGAGTCCGCCTGCCGATGCAGGGGACACGGGTTCGTGCCCCGGTCCGGGAAGATCCCACATGCCGCGGAGCGGCTGGGCCCGTGAGCCATGGCCGCTGAGCCTGCGCGTCCGGAGCCTGTGCTCCGCAACGGGAGAGGCCACAACAGTGAGAGGCCCCCGTACCGCAAAAAAAAAAAAAATTTTTTCATCAGCTTGACCAAAAGCTGGTCTGAGCAGATTAAGGAAGCAGATTGCAAAGTAGAAGTTTAAATGTGTCTTAGTCCAAACAGGTGTTAGTCTGGACCATGGCATGTCATGCCCTTCAAGTTGTGCCAGCTTAAGTGCTGCTAATTAGAGCCTTTCTGAAATGACTGATGGAAATGAAAAGGGAGCCGAAGTTGGAGAGGGGCTGAACTGTTGGGTTTATGGTAGTCGGTTTCGGGGCAGATCCACCTCGGGCCGTATCCAGAGCCTTCTTCGGTCTTCCCTTGGTCTTGCTGTGTACTAGGAGGGGAGAGCGCGGGGGTGGAGGGCTCGGAGACTGGAGGTTGAGGCGGGTCCCGCCCCTCTCCTCACAGGCCACAGAAGGAGTAAGCGGCTAGAAAGAGGACGTGTCTCCACGATGCTGTCGGAAAAGACAGCGTCGGGCACAGCGGCAGACTTGCTCAGAGTTAGCTAGTCCCCACCCCCGGGAGATGCTCTCAGAGCTCTTTCTTCTTGGTCGATTTTCACAACCACTTGTGAAACAGGAAAAAAATGCCTTTGCCCCAGTTTCATAAATGGGGAAATCAGAGCACAGAGAAGCCAGAGCAGTGTGCCCAGGGTCACGGGGGCAGTCGGGGAAGGTTGCGGGGACTAGGCTTCTGATAGCCTCTGCGCTTCACTTCACTGCGTTCTTCCCTTAAGATGCTGCGTTTCTGGCCCGGGAGAAGGCCAAGGCGGACGCCGAGTGCTACACTGCCATGAAAATAGCCGAAGCAAATAAGGTAAAGGCCCAGCGCCGCCTGGCCGCCAGAGGGCGTGTGCCCGGCTTGAGAGCTGCCGGGTGGTTGTCAGGACACGGCGCCTGCCCCAGCCCCTGGTGGTCGCGAGCGAGGACTCCTGGGCCGTGTAGGCCAGCGCCTTCCCTTTCCCTTAGCTGGACCCTGAGAGAAGTTTAATTTTGCTGGTAAACAGAGAAACTCCTGAAACTCTCGCAGTTCTCGCCTTGAGGACCTGAGATTGCTCCCTCCCAGGGAAGGGGTTTCGCGGTTACTAAGGTACCAGTGAGACCAGGAAGAGGCGCGGGGCGGGGGGGGGGGGGGGGGGGGGGGCGTGGTTCTCACGGAGACCCTCTCCTCGCGAAAGCAAAGGGAGGCCGCCCAGACTTTCCCCTAATCGGGCCCCACCAGCGTCTTCCTTCCTCGTTTTTCTTCCAGCTGAAGCTGACCCCTGAGTATTTGCAGCTGATGAAGTACAAGGCCATCGCTTCCAACAGCAAGATTTACTTTGGCAAAGACATCCCTGACATGTTCGTGGACTCTGCGGGCAGCCTGGGCAAGCACTTGGAGGCGCTGGCTGACAAGCCGAGCTTTGGCTTAGAAGACGAGCCCGCGGAGGCAGACGCGGAGGAGAACTGAACGTTTCTGTCCCCGGCCGCACGTGACACTCAAAGAGATCTTTATTTTTTAACGATGAACCAGCCCTCCCTTCCACACTACCTTCTTTGACTCTCTTCCACGTACTGTGGTGAAAAAAGAAGAAACGGACTTAAACCTATTCCCCTTCCTGGGAGGCGGGGGCAGGGACTGATGAACTGGGGTTTTCTCCAGGTAAGTGGGTCACGTGACTTCTGTTAAGATTTGGAAACCGTGGGCTAGACCTTGGACCTCCAGGCACTGATCTTCGCCCTTTGGAAGCTGGCTTAATTAGGGATGCTGTTAATGAGTGGGAGAAGTGCGGGGTGTCGCCTCCGATCGGACCGCCCTTATGTGGGGAAAGGCAGTCCCGTGTTCTCATCGTGCCTCTAAGGTGGGAGATGCCCGTGGGTGAGGCCCAGCTACCGAGCAAATACGTGCTTGTAAGTTTGCCAGCAGAGCTGTGGAGAAACAGCCGTGGTGGACGTTGGCTTTCCCGGCGCTCCTGGCCGTGAGCCCGTGGGTTACTGCCGAGGCCCGCTCTCTGGAGCCCCGGTAAGGAAGAGCTGGCGCTGTAGGTTTCGCCAGCTTTTCTACACACCACCCTCGTTGCCCCAGGGCTGAAAGCGTGGTGGCTTCCAACCACATTTTCAGGGTCAGGGTTTGGCCACCACCACGCAATTCTTCTTAAAACTTTTCACCTATTCTGTGATTTGGTTTTTTTCTCCTCTTAACCTGTTCGTTGGTTCCACTCAGCATCAGGAAGACAGGAATGAAGAACTCAGGTGTCTTCAAAGCTGCTGAAGTGGGACCGTGCTATCTGTTAGCCACTGTGGTACCTGCTTGGCAAACTGTGTGCGTTCCTTGAGATCAAGTGTCTTTTCACTGCTGTGGGGACCCTACGGTTGAAGACCTCCTCTGGGGGAGGAAGAAGGGCTCGTCCAAAAGATTCCCCAGTCTCAGTGCCTGTGACTTATGCTGGGGTGTGTCTGATGTAGTGATAAGGGGGAGCCCGTTCGCTAAGCGGCCGGTGTCTTTAAATCCAGGGCTCCAGGGCTCACACCGAGTGTTAAATCTCCAGAGACAGCTGTGTGGGTACGAGTTCACGCCCTAGTCCCTGGGTCAGAAGGGCTGCATCAGAATCCACTCAGATGTTTTTTTCATTACAAATTGGGAGATTTGGATGGGGGGAACACAAACATGAGCAAAAGGTTTTCTTGTGTCCTGAAGTTGGAGTTGGGGGCAGGAGTGTGTACCAGTCGCTAAGTGGAGGGCAGCTGTCTGGAGTGAACTTGTAAGCCTGTTGGTATCGTCCACGACAAGCCCTGGCTGAGGATTTGTTATTAGCTGCCCCCCTCCAAGAAGAACTCCCACTGTACCCCTCTTTTCTCGGTGAAACTACAAATGATACTTTCTGGCACAGATTTCCATCTCTCTTTTTTTTTTTTTTTTTTTTTTTTTTGGTGATACGTGGGCCTCTCACTGCCGTGGCCTCTCCTGCTACGGAGCACAGGCTCCGGAGCGCAGGCTCAGCGGCCATGGCTCATGGGCCCAGCCGCTCCGCGGCATGTGGGATCCTCCCGGACCGGGGCACGAACCCGCGTCCCCTGCATCGGCAGGCGGACTCTCAACCACTGCGCCACCAGGGAAGCCCCTCCATCTCATTTTTGATCCCACGCCCAGACTTCTGATTACTCGAATGGCCCCAAAAGTCAGGCTACCTTGCTTCTAAGTAGCACCAGGCTCTTCGGGAGTCGGGGGAGCATTCAGCCGGCCTAGGAATACACAAAGGGTTAACCCCTCTTAATTTTAATGTTGCCCTTCTCTGTTCTAATTTGTGAGACTTAGAATTCTCAAACCACCATTCCTGGTCACGCTTTGTGCAGGCAGCCAAATGTTCCTGGGAGTGATGGGTTTTAATGTGCTCAGAAGGCCTTGCAGGAGGCAGTTAGTCTGAGAGCAACGTAAGGAATCCATCATTAAGATACACTCACCCTCCTCCCGCTTCAGTGCTATTAATCACTTGTTAGGAGTACCATGTCATATCCAGCATCCCGGATTTCCATATTTGTTGGCTTCTCTGCTTTGAGACCGGCTGCCTAAGCCTCAGAAAACACTACTTCTCTCCAGTGGAATACGCAGCAAGGACATCTCAGCCTCTCTGAATAGCAAGCTTGCTCAGATTCTTAACCGGAACTTCTCTCTAATACTAGCATCCTGTGATGGCTTGTCCCTTGCACTCGATCACAAAGGAGCCTCGGTGAAGTCCTACACCCGCCCCCCTTCAGTGTCAATGTCACTTCTTCTTTAAGCAAAAACTATAACTGTTGTAGTACCCATTCGTTTAACTCCAATGTTGTCTGTACCTGCCTGAATAGGAACACCATGGAAATGGGCTGTTTCCAGCTTAGCTTGGGACAACTAACCAGTCTGTCTGTGTGACTTTGTTTCTGTAACACTTACTAGAAAACCTGATCTGAAAACATTTGAATTCTAAACGTGTAAACTGTGACAGCCTGCAGTTTTGTAGGCAGTAAAGTCATGGCTGCTATTGATAAATGGAACCTCTATCAAAATAAGGAACTGTTTATAAAAGTCAGTTTTTGTAGGACTTTCCAAGGGAAAATCACCTTGGTTGAATGTTTCTCACTCATTAAACTTTGCAGAAGTGATCTATATTCAGTACTGTTTTTAATCACTTTTTTAATATCAGGACAGAATATTTGAAAGGAAGCCACAGTTTGTTAATTTTTATATGACTAAAATAAATTCAGAGGGATCTGCGATCATATTAAGTTGAGAGAGAAAAAAAATCACTGAAAGAATTTTAGCAATATAGTCATCCCTCGGCATCTGCAGGGGACTGGTTCCAGGGCACTCCCCCCCACCGCATACCAAAATCTGTGGATGCTCAAGTCCCTTATATAAAATGGCCTAGTACAGCTGCCTCTGTATCCGCGGGTTCCACATCCACAGATACAAAGGGCCGACTATATTGATCCAAAAAAAGTAGATGTTTTATTAATGATCTGTTGCAGTTTCTATGGGTCTCTATCTTTCAACACAGATAACTTCACCATTTATAAACAGTGAAAGTAAGATCTTCATATTTACTGACTTACCTATTTAAGTTTGATCGAGGATAAGTTGTATCCTGACTAGTGGTCACTCTGCATCTATGGACTTAACCACTGCTTCTTTAGTTCTATTCAGTAGGGGTCTAGCCACTATTTCTGGTGTTTCCTTTTAAAAGAGGTAATAGCCAATCATTTTGTGTTTGTATTTCCATTCCTCTCTATTTCTGCTTTTGTGCAAGCTGGTGATTGAATAGTCAAAACTAATTCTACTTGCAAAGAGCCCCGAGGGCTGAAAGACCACCTTTGTAACTGAGAAATGATTGTTGTTATATTAATCACTCTACAAATGATATGCTGGATTAATTGCCTTGGACTGATAGATGGAAGAACTGTTTTGGACAACTCTAAAGGTGTGATTTGATGTCTTAGTTTTATTTTCAGTCTTGCTAAATAAAATGAGTCTTTGTATTTTTTTTATTACAGTGAAATTTAGCAATAGCCAATATTAGGTTAGGTGATATAAAGAGATAAAACATTTCTGCCTAGTGAGTTAAGTCGAGCTCCAAAAATATATTCAGATGAATATCTATTCCCATTATCAATGTAGAAATAATAAACAGCTTATTTGTGAAAATGGCATAATTCTTGGTAGGTGCTACGGAGGTTTATCGTAAAATACTCCATACGCTGCTGCAATTCTGCTCCAAAAGAGCAGAGGTACTTTCAACTGACCCGAAATTCATTTTGATATCAATTCGGTAAGAAAGTCGCAGTCTCTATCTGGGAAATCTGCCCAGCCTAGAGTTGCGGAATAAAATACAGGATGCCCAGTTAAATGTGATTTTCATATAAACAGCTAATAATTTTTAGTATAAGTATGTCCCAAATATTGCATGAGACATACTAAAAAAGTATTCGTTGTTTACATGAAATTCACATTTAACTGAGCATCCTGAACAGTTGACCCTTGAACAACACGGGTCCACTTTTACGCGGATTTTTTTCAATAAACACATACTACAGGACTACTCAATCTGCGGTTGGTTGGCTTCGCAGATGCAGAACCACAGATACGAGGGCCTGCTATAAAGTTATAGGCAGGTTTTCGTCGATGCCAGCCCGGGTCAGTGCCTCTAACACCTGCATTGTTCAAGGATCAAGTGTATTTTTATTTGCTAAATCTGGCAACCCTAGCCCATGCTTTCTCAGGTTTTTCAATGGTGCTCCCAAACTTTCTTTGTTGGTTGGAGAGCCCAACACAAATACTATGGATTTACAATTGAATAGGTAACTTAAGAATGTAGTTTCTAGAGTTAGACTGCCAAGATTCAAATCCCTTCTCTATCACTTCTTAGATGTATGGTCTTGAATAAATTCTTTAACCTGTCTGAGCCTCAGTTTCTTCGTCTATAAAAAGGGTTGAGTGGATGAAATGAAAACGCATGTGAAGGGGTTAGCACAGTGCATAAGTGTTCAAAAATAACTTATTTTCAGTCATCTGGAAAAACAGGCTAGAAAACACACAGGTAACTTAAGTGGGAAATCAAACAGATGTGGTAACATGGAATAAGATTACAGGTAGGATAGCACATAGAGGAGGAGGGGAACAACACTGCAATTCAGCAAACGCAGTGCTGAGAATTCGTACTTCCAGCAATGCAGTAGATAGGTAGAAAATTAGCCAGTTTGGCCCTGTTGAAATTAATTGCCCACTTCTGGGCTCCAATTAAAAAAAAAAAAAAAAAAAAAAAAAAAGACTTGTAGAGGCTAGAAAGAAAAAATGTTAAAACCCAAAGAAAAAAAGTAGTTACAAACTAAATCTCGTGGGTTGACCCCAGAAAAGGCAGAAGGGGAGTTTAGCAACTTCACTTTTATAAAACTTGCATCATTGTACAACACAGGGAATATAGCCAATATTTTAAAATAGGCATAAATGGAGCATAACCTTTAAAAACTGTGAATCACTGTATTGTGCACCTGTAATGTATAATATTGTCCATCAACTATACTTCAATTTTTTTAAAAAGTTGTGGGGTTTCCCTGGTGGTCCAGTGGTTAAGACTCCACACTTCCACTGCAGGGGGCACGGGTTCGATCCCTGGTCAGGGAACTAAGATCCCGCCTGCCTCATGGCACAACCAAAAAAAAAAAAAAAAAGTTGCATCATGGTCAGCTAGATAGTCTAGCTCAGAGACCAAAGAAGAGGAAATGGGCTCGCAGAATAGAGCATTTTGAAAGATTTTACTTTAAGACTGGCTAAAATTTGAAATAGGGAGAAATGGTTATCTGCAAATAGAAAATAAATCCAGGGATTATCACAGATAACATTTTCTTCTCTGATAGTCTTGGGGAGATTCTGTGCTGTTTGGGATGGTTTAAATGTCATCCTCTCTATATGAAGGATCAGATGATCTCTAAAGGTCCTCCCCAGGTCTAGGGTTCTAGAATCTATATTGACATTTCAAAAGCCAAATGTGACAGCATGTTTGCTGAGGGATTGCTCTCATGGCTTCTCTACCTGAATTCATTTAAACTGGAACATGGGCATTATTTTTCCATTTCTCTTCAGAGCCAAGTAACCAGGCAACAGTAATTTTTTATTATTTTATCTTTTTTTTTAAATCCCCCTGAAAGAATCACAGTAAACTCAAAAGGAAACTTTTTTATTTTTTTTGGCCGCACCGCGCAGCTTGTGGGATCTTAATTCCCGACAGGGATGAAACCCACGCCCTAGGCAGTGAAAGTGCAGAGTCCTAACCACTGGACCGCCAGGGGATTCCCTAAAGGAAATAATTTTTAAATCCATAAATGTTTTTCTCATAATTCAGGGCCTTAGACTACAGAGGTGAATATTTTAAAAGTTTGATGGCATTTATGGTGAGTAAGTATACTAGATTTTTATAAAATTGTTTATGAAACCGGTTCCTCTGGGTATTTGGCTTTCTCATCTCTTCTTTGTCCTTGCAAACTGTTGGAGCAATTTAAAGACAATTACTAGGGATGAGGTGATTTCAGACTTGCATTTTTCAAGGATTAAGTAGTATGGAAGGATGAAAGGTTAAATTAGATGGTTGATGTCCCAGGAAGAGGAAGAAACTAAAAAAGAAAATAAAGAGGAAAAAGTGGAATAAAATTCATTCAAAAGCACAGCTAAGACGTTAAAAAAAAAATTGGAAAATGGGAAATGATAATGAGACTGGGGTCCCCATGATCATTTTGCCTTTATTTCCGTTTTTATAAGATCATAGAATGTTAGAGATGAAAAGTATCTTAGAAGTGAATCCACAATAGATCCTGTCCTACTCATCTTGGTCTCCCCTGGTTCCTTTACAGAGAAAACGTCTCAATAAATGTGGACTAATGTCAAGGGGCTAGTGTTCATTGAACACTTGCTTTGGGGAGCACTCTGCTAAGTGTGTGTCACATGCTACCTTGATTGATCCTTACTGCAAGTCTGAAGGAGATATTGACGGACTCCATTTTATAAATGAAAAACTGAGTTCAGTTACTTGTCCAGGATCACAGTTTAGTGATGAAACCAAGATTCAACTTGTGTCAGTCCTGTGCCCACCACCACCCAAACTTGCCACCACTATCCTTATTAACTCGAAAGCTTAAATCACTCTTCCGATACTTTTTGGGGAGCCACACTCACATACACCATTGGGGTGGGGAGGCTGACCTTGTAATTCAAAGAAATGACCTGACCTATTAAATGAAGCTACTTCTATTTATTGACATAGTGAGCTCTCACCTGGATTATACATCCCTTAGTTCTGTTAAGTAGTTATGGTTTTTAAAATGTTGTCTAAATAGCATATCCGTTTACGGATGTCATGCTCACCCAATCCTTCTGCTATACAGCCCTTCACCATGATCCCCATCACTGTAATCCCTTTGTTCCTTCCACCACTGACTGCCTGCCGGCTAGCGCCTTCCAACCTTGCAGCTCTACCACAAGCATCTATTAGTATATTCACACCATGAAGGGCTAGTCTAGTCATTTTTTAATCTTTATCACTTTGGCAGGAGTAGAAATTATCAAGTCCAGAGACATTTTACTTGAACACAATTACTGCAACCCTAGTTTACAGATGACCCAGTTTTGTGTTCCTGGTAGATGGAAACTTCCCCAAAAGAAGTCCTTGATGACAAAGACCCTAGGTTCTGCTCAAAGTGATTTTCCCAGAGCAGACATGTGAAATTTTATCTCAGTTCCCAGGGTCTGGGAAGACGGTGAGGGAAGAAAGTACGAACGTTGCCCTTTCTTTCCAGAAGGCTCGAAGTAAGCCCAGTCACCTCAAGACAACATGGAGAGCAAACTTTAGCCCTTTCTCCAACGTAATAGCATCTCATTCATGAAGCTGAATTAATGCTTGAGAGTCTTTCAACAGTACAGCAGTACAGCCAATAATGTTTTCCACAACAAAATCCATCTCTACTTGCCTCAGCACCTACCATTTCACCATCCGACTATTAAACTCAGTATTTTACTGCGCTAATCTTTTTATTTATTTATTTATTTTTGGCTGTGTTTGGTCTCCGTTTCTGTGCGAGGGCCTTCTCTAGTTGCGGCAAGCGGGGGCCACTCTTCATCGCGGTGCGCGGGCCTCTCACTATCGCGGCCTCTCTTGTTGCGGAGCACAGGCTCCAGACGCGCAGGCTCAGTAGTTGTGGCTCACGGGCCTAATTGCTCCGCAGCATGTGGGATCTTCCCAGACCAGGACTCGACCCCGTGTCCTCTGCATTGGCAGGCAGATTCCCAACCACTGCGCCACTAGGGAATTCCCTACTGCGCTAATCTTTATATCGTTTGGCTCCTCATCCTGTTTGTGATCTTCACATGGCCCAGAGCTACACACATAGGAGACTCAAGAACTGGGCTGAATGTGTGCGGAGCCCACGCTGGACTGTCTAAAGCTGCCTGTGCTCTCCTCCCAGAAGGCGGCACCTGCCACCGGGGGGGACTGAGGTGTGGACAGTCCGAGTTGAGGCTTGTCGTCCAAACTATACACAGGGTTTTGTAAATTAAGTATCAATACAATAAGAATTCAAAGATCTCATTAAGTTTTTCCATTGGTTACATATTGAAACCTTACTCTGGATATATTGGGCTATATAAAATGTTATTTTTTTTAATGTGCCTATTAGAAAACTTTAAATTACATATGTGTCTTACACTGGGGCAGTACTGGGCTAAAGGATGACCAGAGGAAAAAAACCGTACATTTGAATCCTGCCATGTTCTTTGCAGTTTTCTTTTACTTATTTATTTATTTTTGCGGTACGCGGGCCTCTCACTGTTGGGGCCTCTCCCGTTGCGGAGCACAGGCTCCGGACGCGCAGGCTCAGCGGCCATGGCTCACGGGCCCAGCCGCTCCGCGGCACGTGGGATCCTCCCGGACCGGGGCACGAACCCGTGTTCCTTGAATCGGCGGCGGACTTTCAACCACTGCGCCACCAGGGAAGCCCTGCAGTTTCCTTTTATATCTCTTAACGGTTCCTCCTGAGAATCATCTGAGATAAAAGGCATGTCTCCCGCCCCAGCAGCTTCTCCTGCTGATCCGCGAGCAAAGGACCCCGGGAAGAGGACCTCGGGCACAGGCCAAGTTTCCTCAGTCCCTTCGGTTCCGCGGGGGCGGCAGAGACGGCAGACGCAGAAGGCCCGCCCCGCGGCCCGGGAACTACGCCAGCAGCGCCTCCGCACCCAGGAGCCCCGGCGGGCTGCCGCGGCGACCTTCCCAAGATGGCGCCGCCACGGGGCCGTGGCCGGGGCCGCCGGCCGCACCGTCCCCGTCCCGCCCCGTGCTGACGATTGGCTGAGACGACTCGCTGGTGAGCGGTGATTGGGCACATGGAGACGTGAGCTGGGCGGGACCGGAAGAGGTCTCAGCCTGGGGAGTGGGGGTCCGGGCTGGACGTTAGGCCCTGGGGGATGTGGAGAGCTGGCAGCATGTCCGCGGAGCTGGGGGTCGGCTTCGCCCTGAGGGCGGTGAACGAGCGCGTGCAGCAGGCGGTGACGCGGCGGCCGCGGGTGAGGAAGGGGACCGCGTGGTGACGGTGGGTGGCCGCTTTGAGGTGGCGGGGGTGGGGGTAACACCTGCGTGTGAATGGGTCGTCACAGTGACGCAGAGGGGTCTCCCGGAGGGGCGGGACCAGCCCGCCGCCTTGGCATTGGCGCGGGTTGCAGAGCCCCCAAAAGGCTAGCGAAGGGGCTCTTCTGCTTCCGTCAGGTTTTCTGGAGGTTGGCTTGGTCGGAGCAGAAGGTGTCGGTATCCCGGGAAAATGACCAGTCTCCAGGCAGCGCGATCATTGTCCATCCCGCTTCGTGTTAGGGGTCAGCAGCCTTGGCGGATGGGAGAGGGGCCAGGCCTGTGCCCAGAGGCTGCAGGAGAAGACGTCCACTACCAGAGCAGCCAAAGGAGGCCGGGTCTGCCGGAGATCACGTGTGTGGCAGCGTCTCAGCTAGTAGATGCTCAATAAATGTCAGTCCCCCCACCCCCCTCGCTGGCGCAGGACAGGGTGGATTGGCCCGACTTGGGAGGGAGGCACCAGAGCTGCACTTGCGCGTTTGGGGCAGGAGGGAATTGACCTCCAATCCCAAGCAGTTTACGGGGAGATTTTTTTTTTCCTTGTATATATTTCCTCTCCTGTTGGAAGTTCACTGAACCAAAGGTCAATATCTTCCCCTCTCAGGGCAAGTTTAAGCTGAATTGTGTGGAGTGAGACAGGCTTGAATAGAGAGGTCAAAGTTTTCTCTGATCAAGCATTTATGGTGTTAGAGCTCAGAATGCTGGCCTGGAGACAGAAGACCTGTATTAGTGTAGCCTTTACTTGGCTGTTACTTAGACGTTACCTTGAACAAGTCACTTAACTGCTCAGGCTGTCAGTTTCCTCATATGTACAGACAATGGAACGCTCTAAGCTCCCTTCGAGCATTAATTTTTTGTGATTCTCCAAGAAAAAGCTAGAGATTCCACTAATAAATAATCACGCTAGGGGGTGCTCCCGGCATAACTCTCAGGCAGATGGGCTGCCTTTTCCACTTTTTTCTCTAGAAACTGTGAGTTCATCAGCATAATCCTAGGAGTTATGACATGGTCTCAAAACGTTGGCAGTGCAGCCCTCAGGAGGAAGGGGAAACTCCTTGCTAATCATTGTAACTTTTCAGGCCCTTTGAGAACTCTGTGATTCTGTAAAAATACCAGAGCGTGATGGGGTACATGAAAACTGAGCCATATGGGGATAGGTGAATCTCTTCCCTGTGTGGATTTGGTTACAGTAGAGTCCAGGGAAGCCGTGCTCTTTATGTAACGGCCATGACAGGAGGGTCAGATAGGTCCAATCCTGAGTCCAGAGCCTTCTGTGTCCTTGCCTTAGTTCTGCCGCTGGTTCTTGATTAGATTGTACAATAAGTTACGGAGTTGCCCTAAGCAGGCAGCTTTTGAGAGTGCCTGTGGGCAATATTGATAATTACACCAGGACCCAGATGAGTTTCCAAGACTGTTGACCTCGGGATTTCAGAAGCCAGAAGTGGCCTCCCTTCTAGTCAGAGAGCATTGCCTTCTCTTGACAAAGTGATTCTTAAACCTCCAACCTTGGCATGCAAGAGACTCATCCGGAGAGCTTGATTTAAAGGAGATTCTCAGACTCCAGACTGAGATTCAGATCCAGTGGGTCTGGAGCAGGACCCAGGGGATGCTGATACTGTCGGTCAAAGACCAGGCTTTACGGAAATCCTGCTCTTACTTACCTGCCCAGCTGTCCTGAGAGGTCTTCTGCTATCTAGCAGAAGGTAGCTAGCGTATTAGAGTTAGATGCCACGCATACAAAAGACATTTGATCAACATCATTTGATACTGATCTCCCTGCAGTATTGGAAAAATGGATATTCCAGGATGCCAAGTTAAAGATCTCTGCCAGTCTCTTCTACAGGATGTCCTACAGGGCTTATTGGGATAATATTCCCAACCATTGATTCATCTGGGTCTTTTCCTCTTGGCAGGAACTCCCAGCCATCCAGCCCCGGCTAGTAGCGGTCAGCAAAACCAAACCTGCAGACATGGTGATGGAGGCCTACAGTCACGGGCAGCGCACTTTCGGGGAGAACTATGTAAGAGCCCTTTTCCACACCGTCCTCGGAAGAGTCACGTATGCCAGGCTTCTGACTTGTTCTGTTTTTACCCTCTAGGTTCAGGAACTGCTTGAAAAAGCATCAAATCCTAAAGTAAGTGGAATCTGAATTCTTTAGTTTGGATCTCAGTCTTGGCTGTTCGGTTGAAAATTAGACCCACGTCGGTGGTTGAGCTTTAGAGCAGGAGGTCGGTCTGGCGGTAGAAATGTCTGCGTTCACCTTAAGCCCTAAACATTTCTCATCTAGATTTTCTTTCTTTCTTAAGACCATCGTTTTCTCCTTTGTGGCTTTTTGAAAATGGTGATTTTTAGGAGCTTGCTGTAATCTTGGATCCTTTTGAGATTTGAAAGCTTTAATCAGTTCATTCTTTATGGGCAATATCTGAAAGAAGGAGAGAGTTGATGGGAACAAGGAAGAGAAATGGAACAGAAGCCTTCAGTTTTTCTCTAAGGATCCTTAGGAGCCTGACCGAAGATGACAGTAGTGGTTTACTGCATAGAGGGGAAAGGTCAGAAGGCAGCGTGCAAGGTATGTGGGCGTGCAAGGCCTCCGCACAGTGTAAGTCAAACACGGTCACCTCTTTCTCTTCAGATTCTGTCTTCGTGTCCTGAGATCAAATGGCACTTCATTGGCCATCTACAGAAACAAAATGTCAGCAAGTTGATGGGTAAGATAAAACTCTAAATACGAAGACACAATTTTTTCGTCATTGTATCACTTACAGTACCTTCTGTGGAAGAGAGAAGATTTTAGAGTATTCCTGATTCACCATTTGTGCTTTGGAGTTTCTTTTGGGAAAGAAGTCTTAGTTCTTTTTTCAGTTTTTTTTTTTTCAGTTGAAGTATAGTTGATTTACAGTGTTGTGCCCATCTCTGCTGTACAGCAAAGTGACTCGGTTATGCACGTATATGCATTCTCTTTTTATATTCTTTTCCATTACGGTTTATCACAGGATGTTGAATATAGTTCCCTGTGCTGTTCAGTAGGACCTTGTTGTTTATCCATTCTCTATATAACAGTTTGCATCTACTAACCCCAGACTCCCAGTCCGTCCCTCTCCCTCCCCCTCCCCCTTGGCAACCACAAGTCTGTTCTCTGTGTCTGTGAGTCTGTTTCTGTTTTATAGATAGGTTCATTTGTGCCGTATTTTAGATTCCACATATAAGTGATATCATATGGTATTTGTCTTCCTCTTTCTGACTTACTTCACTTAGCATGATCATCTCTAGTTGCATCCATGTTGCCGCAAAGGGCATTAGGAAATCTTCGTTCTTGATATAAGGGAAAACATCATGTAAGAAAAGAATGAACTCACAATTGACTGGGTAATATATACTTGGAAACCTACCTTACCTCACATTAGGTATTTTTTGGTGGTCTTCGAAATAAATTATAAGGAATTAATAAAGTCCATAACATTTTTCAGCTGGCAAAGGAGACACTTTTGTCCTTTTTTTCCCTTTAAATGAAAGGCTACAGTAAATAAAATGCAATAATATACAATACTACAAGTAAAGTATATAATAATAAAATACAATATACAGTAACATACAGTAAATAAAGGAAAATTAAGAATTAACTATAGAAAGACTTAACTGCGTGAAAATGACAGGTGGAGATCTTCCTGAATAACTGAATACTTATTTCTCTCAAGGTGTCAAAATTAAAGTAACCTGTATTTATTTTTTAAAACAGCCTTATTGGGCTTCCCTGGTGGCGCAGTGGTTGAGAGTCCGCCTGCCGATGCAGGGGACACGGGTTCGTGCCCCGGTCCGGGAAGATCCCACATGCCGCAGAGTGGCTGGGCCCGTGAGCCATGGCCGCTGAGCCTGCGCGTCCGGAGCCTGTGCTCCGCAGCGGGAGAGGCTGCAACAGTGAGAGGCCCGCATAACGCAAAAAAAAAAAAAAAAAAAAAAAAACAGCCTTATTGAAGTATAATTGACATACAGTAAATTGCACATATTTAATTTGACAAGTTTTGACATATGTTGCACTTATGAAACCATCACAACAATCGTGGTCTTAAACATATTCAGAATGGCCATCATCAAAAATTATACAAATAATAAATGCTGGAAAGGGTGTGGAGAAAAGGGAACCCTCCTGCACTGTTGATGGGAATGTAAATTGATACAGCCACTGTGGAGAACAGGATGGAGAGTCCTTAAACTAAAAATAGAACTGACATATGATCCAGCAATCCCACTCCTGCGCATATATCCAGAAAAGATGAAAACTCTAATTTGAAAAGATACAAGCACCCCAGTATTCATAGCAGCACTGTTTACAATAGCCAAAACATGGAAGCATCCTGAGTGTCCATCAACAGATGAATGGATAAAGAAGATGTGGTACCTATATACAATGGAATATTACTCAGCCATAAAAATGAATGAAATTCTGCCATTTGCAGCAACATAGATGGACCTAGAGATTATCATACTAAGTGAAGTAAGGCTGAGAAAGACAAATACATGCTATCACTTATATGTGGAATCTAAAAAAAAAAAAAGGTACAAAATGAACTTATTTACAAAACAGCATCAGACTCACAGACAGGAAACAAACTTATGGTTACCAAAGGGGAAAGGGGTGGGGGGAGGGATAAATCAGGACTGTGGGATTAACAGATACACACCACTATGTATAAAATAGATAAACAACAAGGTCCTACTGCATAGCACAGGGAACTATATTCAGTATCTTGTAATAACTTTTATGGGAAAAGAATCAGGATATATGTAACTGAATCACTTTGCTCTATACCTGAAACTAACACAATATTGTAAATCAACTATACATCAATTTAAAAAGAAGAATGCAAATAAAGTGATTAGCATATTACCTGGGGATTTCAGTGTTTAATAAAAGTAAGCTGCTGATGTTGCTTCTGTCTTGTTGTTTTTTATCTGAGGCAAGACTAAATGCATCTTTGGGAAAGAAGTTGGTTTTGATGACAGCTAAGTGTCTCCCTTAGCTGTCAGTGGTCATCCTGATGTCCTTGTTGAATAAGAGCATCCCCATCCCAGGAAGTTTAAAGACATGGAGATATCAGGCCCAGGGAGCACTTCAGCTTTCACTGTTGAACCTTCCCTTATTGTCATCTTGGCCTCTTTCTCTCAGTTTGAACTGAGATTTAATCAGATCAAGCCTGCCAGTCATAATCTCTACAATTATCAGCTTCTTTTTTTTCCACTGTTTATTGTTTTTTTAATTTTTATTTTTTTTTATTGACGTGTGGTTGATTTTCTTTTTTTTTTAATATTTATTTATTTATTTTTGGCGGCATCAGGTCTTAGTTGCAGTGTGTGGGCCTCTCTCTAGTTGTGGCGCTCAGGCTCCAGAGCGCGTGGGCTCTGTAGTCGCAGCACGCAGGCTCTCTAGTTGTGGTGCACGGGCTCAGTAGTTGCGGCGTGTGGGCTTAGTTGCCCCACGGCATGTGGTATCTTAGTTGCCTAACCAGGGATCGAACTCGCGTCCCCTGCATTGGAAGGTGGATTCTTAACCACTGGACCACCAGGGAAGTCCCTAAGTATAGTTGATTTTCAATGTTGTGTTAGTTTCAGGTGTAAAGTGAAGTGATTAAGATAGATAGATAGATAGATAGATAGATAGATAGATAGATAGATAGATTCTTTTTCAGATTCTTTTCCCATATAGGTTATTGCAAAATGTTGAGTATAGTTCCTTGTGCTATACAGTAGGTCCTTGTTGGTTATCTGTTTTATATATAGTAGTGTGTGTATATTACTCCCAAACTCCTAATGTATAAACTATCAGCTTCTTGAAGCTTATGGATGGATACGTGTGCCGCCTGATCGTAGCATGTCATCACCTCCCTTTCTTTATTCATGTTTTCCGATTAGACAGCAGTGGGCTGACTTTCAAACTTAATATCTAGTAAACTGTCACGTAAGTCTTAGCAGAACTGAGACTTACTGTCCTTTTCTTTTCCTGGGAAATTATTTTCCTGCCTACCCAGAAAAGCTTTGTGGTGTGTTGCTTGCTGCGGTCAGGTGAGTGAAGAATGACCTGGCCTCTTTCTCATTGCAGCTGTCCCCAATCTCTTCATGCTGGAAACAGTGGATTCTGTGAAGCTGGCAGACAAAGTGAACAGCGCGTGGCAGAAAAAAGGTTCTCCCGAAAGGTTAAAGGTTATGGTCCAGATCAACACCAGCGGAGAGGAGAGTAAGTGACCAGACCTGGACTGCAGACTTTTCTCCCCTTAGGATGGTTGTACCTCAGGAAGAATGGCAGGCCTAGGCATCTGATACCTAAGGTTACAGAAAGAAGTCACAGGCCTTTAAAGAAACTGTTGTATGTAGGGTCTCGGCACAGTGACATCCAGACCTGTCCACGTGTAATTCTTTAATACATCGTGGTTTGTTATTTCTTAATTTTTGAGGAGGTGGGCCAGGGGAATCGAGAAGGGCATTGTGACTTTCATCCTGAAAATTCTCAGAGGTCACCATCCCTCCTGAAAGAGATTGCAGTTTTACATGTGTAATACTTCTCAGGACCTAACAAAACTGTTTAATGTTACATTAGGAGAAAATCGAAGAAATATCACTGTGAGTACCAATCAGTGAATATGTTTATGGGGCTTGGGTTAACAATGTAAAATAGTAAACCGAACCTGGGCTCTGAAATCAGACAGACCTGGAGTCTGAGCTCCACCACTTGCAGCGTTGTAACCTTGAGTAACGTACCTGACCTCTCTGCACTTCACTGCCTTATCTGGCAGTGCAAGCAGGGCAGTACTCCCAAGGGTGTTGTGAGGCTTGAACGTGGAAATGGAGGTAAAGCTGTTGCTATAGAGCCCTGAGCGTCTTACCTGTTAGCTGTTTGTTGAGAATAAGTGTTTACAGACCAGTCATTTGCCTACAAAGCTGAGGCTGAAGGAACAAGCATGGGGCCTGGAAACAGTGGATTCAGGAGTCAGGCTACCTGGATCCACATCCCAGTTCCACATTTCCTGGTTGTGTGACCTTGGGAAAGGTACTTGGTCTCCCAGCGCCTCAGTCTCCTCCCCTTTAGAATGGAGAAAGAAAGAGTACTTACTTCATCCAGTTACTGCATTAAATGAAAAGCTCTAAGGACTTGGCACATGTGCCTGGCACAGAAGTGTTCAGTAAGTTTTAACAATTATCGTTACATGTACGTGTACCTAGATTCTACATTACATTATCAATACAGGTACATCTGGAATCGACTCCAGATCAAGTCTGTTACATCGTTCCTTGATCAGTGGCTGTCGTTTGCCCTAATTAAAGATCGGTGGGTTGTTAGCATGTCCATTTGTTAACTTAGAGAAGGGCAGCATCCAGCCTTATAACCGTATAACAAATAATCATTTGCTGCAGATTCCTCCTCTGGTTGTTGCTTCGCACGTTCAGTTAAATTTTGCAAGTTATCGTCAAACCTATGTAATATATACTTCATTTTTTATTTTTTTACAATTCTACTAACAAATTAATAAAACGGTAGAAATACCAGATTTGGAAAAATAATTCTCAGGTTAATCTGGCATTTTGGCGATGGGACTCTTCTTGGTGTGTCAAGAAAAGCAGTGTTCTTTCTTTTCCTTCTACTCTAGCTGTTCTCAGATGCTGAGGCAGAATAAAGAGAATCCAGTTTAGAGCTTGAGAAACTCAGAACCAGGTCAGAAGGGGAGTTAACACACACGGAGACCTCAGTGTAAAGTCACTCTCTCGGTCTTGAGGACAAGTTCTTCCAAGAAGTCCTCTTGTCTGAGAGCCACCCCCTCTGTCATAAGGAAGGGATGAGAAGGGGGCTGTCCTCTGGCTTCTCGGAACATCTTGGTGTGTTCTGTGTGTCTTCTGTTTCTTTTTGTGAAGGCAAACACGGCCTGCCCCCTGCAGAGACGGTGGCCGTGGTGGAACACATAAACGCCAAGTGCCCCAGCCTGGAGTTCGTGGGGCTGATGACCATCGGGAGCTTAGGGCACGATCTTAGTCAAGGACCAAACCCAGACTTCCAGGTACTCGGGGCCCGGGGTGGGGCGCTGCTCACGTGCTGAGCAAGCATCCGGGGAGGTGCTGGAGCAGGGCTGGCTGCTGCCGTCAACTCCACAGACATCCCGGACGTTGCCTGTCATGGTATATTATTACCCTCTTCTGGCACTCTCCTCATACGGGACACAGAACAGGTCCCCAAACCTCCACAGACCCTTCTCGGCTCACTTTGAACCTGCCTGACACAGTCTTTAGAGAAAATGAGCTCTGACTTCCTCCCCAACGACTGACAGCTTTCTTGAAAAGGAGGAGCATTTGCTAAAAAAAAAAAAAAAAAAAAAAACCCTTTCAGTAACTTCTGGCAATTTTTTTAAAACATTTTTCTTCTATCCTTTTAAAAAATTGTATTTTATTTATTTATTTTGGGCTGCATTGGGCCTTCGTTGCTGCGTGCAGGCTTTCTCTAGTTGTGGCGAGCGGGGGCTACTCTTCATTGCGGTGCGCGGGCTTCTCATTGCAGTGGCTTCTCTTGTTGCGGAGCACGGGCTCTAGGCTCACGGGCTTCAGTAGTTGTGGCGCGCGGGCTTAGTTGCTCCACGGCACGTGGGACCCTCCCGGACCAGGGATCGAACCCGTGTCCCCTGCATTGGCAGGCGGATACTTAACCTCTGCGCCACCAGGGAAGTCCACTTCCGGCAATTTTAACAGGCCTTGAAACCATGAGGAATAAAGAATCTCTGTCAGAGATGTTGAGATTTAGCCGCTTTCAGGCATCCTCAGAGAAGGCAGGGACAAATGGATGTCACGCTCGTCTCTCTGTCAGGTGTTACTGTCCCTCCGGGAGGAGCTGTGCAGGAAGCTGAGCATTCCTGCCGACCAGGTGGAGCTGAGCATGGGCATGTCCGTGGACTTCCAGCATGCGGTGAGTGTCCTCCCCAGTGCCCTCGGGTGCCTCAAGTTCGGGTCCAAAGGGCCCCAGCAAGAATGTGTTTTTGCTACAGAAAATACCTCATTGTAGCGTTAGGGCGCCCAGGAGTGCTGGTTCTCACCTATACTAACATCCCCAGCCCCTTCTTTTTTGAAATGAAGTGTATAGAAATTATAGCCCCACACATAATTGTTTAACTTAATTCCCTAAGTGGAATCTAAAGGAAAGTAAGAAGACATTAAACTACAACTTCTTAAAAAGGCATTTCCCTGTGTTCATGCTTGGGCGTGGTTACATGACAGTAAGTCATGACGAAGTAGTACGATGCCTCATCGTCCGTGTAGATGCACCATGATGGTAGCAGCTCTAAGTATGTTCTCATAGGTGTGCTGTGTTAACAACTCACATCCGTGACCTTCTGGGGCAGTGAATAACTTGATAAAGTGTTCCAAAAATCACACTATAAACCCTCCTCCAGGTAGACAGTAGTAGCTCTTGTGGAAAATAGAATATACTAAAACAATGCAAAAAACTTTGTGTTTATAAGTAAAATGGAATTAGATCCTGTGCTCAGGAGGATCTAAGCCACGCCACATAGCTTGCGACATCTTAGTCCCCTGAGCAGGGATCGAACCCGTGCCCCCTGCAGTGGAAGTACGGAGTCCTAACCGCTGGACCACCAGGGAAGTCCCCTTACTTATTTCTTAAACACCCTCTCCTGGTGAACCACTGCCCCATAGTCCTCTGCAGGTGCGTCATCGTTGTCCTTCCGAGAAGCCCCTCAAATGCGGCGCAGCTTCCGCGTCTGCCGCGTTTCATTATTTTAAACTCAGCCCTCGGTTCTCCTTTCCCACAGATTGAAGTGGGATCTACGAATGTCCGAATAGGAAGCACCATTTTTGGAGAGCGAGATTACTCCAAGAAAGCTGCCCCGGACAAGCCTGCAGCAGAGCTGAAGGCCCCGGCAGCAGAGGTGGCCCGGGCACATTGAGCAGCGGCCCAGCCCAAGGGCCGGGTCCAGGAAGACTAACTATGCACTACTCTGGCCTTTCACTTCCACGTGCCCCACGTCACAGCACGACCACACCCTCCTCGGGACCCGGAGAGAGCACGCCGATGATTATGTGCGTCGATGGAAACCATCTGACTTAGTGTCTGACACAGGAAGCTCACTTCAAGCAGTGACTTTGGATTGGATTGGAGGAATCCAGACTTTCCTGCAGAACAGGTACCTGGGCACTAGTCAGGAGTTGAGTTCAGGCTTGAACATGGCCCAGGAGCACCAACCAACCCATGAATGCCTTTCCCAGGTTACAACTTGGTGGCTAATGCCTTTAATCACCAAAGTCAGAGGGATTCCCACCTGTCACCACTTCAATAGAAAGTTCCCTGTTACCAACTTCGTACAAACCCCACTGAGCAGCCATCTCTGCTACTCCGGAGCAGCATGGTTTCTGCCCCCAGTCTCCACCCCACCCAGTAAACGTTGGTCTCCACTCTGGAATGGCAGTACAGGTAACTTCAGGACCTGCCTTGAGTTAGTCCTCCAGACCCACATTGTGGCTGATGAGAGCTGTGTCCTCGGCCACCGTGTGGTGCTGACCCTGAAAATTACAGGGCAACTAACATAAGCGGTCCTTGGGCCTTTCTAACATCCTCCTCCAGAGACAGGACTTTGAGCTTTTGCCCTGGGCCCTACGGTGATGACCATCAAATGATACGATTGTTCCGCCACCATAGTCCCCATTATGATGATTTCTTATCTCATAGCTCCCCAGATATGAAAGATTCCCTGAAAGCCAGTTCAGGCTCACAGTTTCAACAAAGCCTGGCTTTGAGGTTCCTGTTCCTGGGAGCACTTTTTAGGCATATTTATAGCCTCCCCTCACAACCATGTTTATAAGGCAGAATTTTGCAAGTCTTGACGTTAATAGAGTAGCTAGCTCTTCAAAACCCAGAAAGCACAATTCTCGGACAGTCACAACAGACAGCTGTAGTCTGGGTCGTTGTTTTCTAGGCGGCTTTTTCTTACTTATTCAAGCCCCCGTCTTTAATTTTATGAAACAACTTCCATTAAGCTCCTGCCGAAATGAAATTTTGTAAAACTTAAACCATTACGATTCCTGTACTGTTGCAATCAAAGCTATAGTGTGATATTTCAGTCTATTAAATAAAAAATGTGAGTTTGAATTATGCCATCTATGCCAATTACAAAGCGATTAAAAGATTTATTTTCTACATCTGGTGTAGTGAGTGAGTATAACAGGAGGGGGGCCTTAGACCCGATAGGAAGCCACTGTGCCCGTCACTGGCATCGTACAGCTTTGGAGAAGGGCTTCCTGTGGGTCACAGATACAGCCAAAGCCAGACTGCGGATGAAAGAGGGATTCTGAACTTCTAAGAGCAAGAAAGTGAAATGTTGGCATTTCAGGAACTGCAAGAATAAAGAGGTTGCCTCTTGCTGTAAGAAACTCTTAAAACTGCCTCTAGGTGGCGACATTGGCTAACCTGAGGGGCAAGCTTTGGCGCGCCACTGTCCCCAGACTACTCTGGAAGAGGCTGTCACCCAAAATCTCACCCCTTATTTTTTTTTTCAAATTTGCCTGGGAGGAGGTACAGGGTAGGGGGCCCCGGAGCCCAGGATTGCGCCCCGCCCACTGCTCACAGCATCCGCCACCTCCTCCAGGCTGCCCTCCGGGTTCTCCAGTCGGACGCTGCCGCCCGTCACCCCTTCTTTTAAGGCAGAAACAGAAGGCAGGGAGGACACGATTCTCCCAAGTGATGTGGCCAACTCTTGCAGAGTCACAGGGTTCTTCCAGATACTGCATTTCTTTTCGAACTCTGCTGAGGGTCCTGTGGGGTGACTGTGGAACCTTTGGGTGAGAAACGGGTCTGAGCAAGAGAGCCCTCTGGCTTGTGCCTGGAAATCAAGAATAACGAAGGAGGGGAGCCCGGAGAGATGGACTCAAACCCAGATCAGGAAGGGAAACCAAAGTATGTCTGTCCGGTGTGCCCACCACAGGCCGGGACCTTTTGCAGAGAGAAAACACAGCAAAGTTGTGACTTTGCCTTTGGTTACACGGGCCGGGCATGAGTACTCACAGATTTGCATAAAGCCGTGACAGTATCCACAGCAGGTTTCCTGAGTCACAACAGCACTCTGTCCTGGGTCGGACCCACCCAGGCAGCCTGTCTCTGTGACGATCCTGTCAACCTCCGGCCCTGCTCTGCCGGGTGCCAGACACTCAGAGGCTCCCAGTAATCCATCAGGGCTCTGTCCTCTGGAAGTTCCTCACAGATTCATTGCATCTCTTAACAAAGCAACCTCCTAGTCGTCAAACTGCACTCCTCTCCCCCCTTTTTTAATCATTCGTGGCACATAAAGCACCATCCCCTACATCCGCTCGTATTGCCCTCACGGCAGCTGGTAGGGTGATTTAGGCTGCTGGGCGGCGTCCCTTCGCACACGGCACAGAGGCCCAGAGGAGGTTCAGTGTGCTCCTCGCCTGAGGTCAGAGTGGGTTGGTGGCAGGACAAGAAATAAACTCAAGACCTTTGATTCCTGTTCCAGAGCTTGGTCACCACACCACACCACATTGGTCTCTTCTGTTGTCTCGGGCTTTAATAGTTAGTAAGCGGCATATTCTTAGATTTATAAGCTTCATTTAGTTTAGGGTTTTTTTGGTTTTTGGTTTTGGTTTTGGTTTTGGGTTTTTTTTGTTTTTTTTTTTTTTTTTGCTTTTTTGCTTTTTTCTCAGCAGTGCCACACAGCTTGCGGGATCTTAGTTCCCTGACCAGGGATCGAACCCGGGCCACCACTGGACCGCCAGGGAACTCCCTATAAGCTTCATTTAAAAGAATCTTCTTGGGCTTCCCTGGTGGCACAGTGGTTGAGAGTCCACCTGCCGATGCAGGGGACACGGGTTCGTGCCCTGGTCTGGGAGGATCCCACATGCCGCGGAGTGGCTGGGCCCGTAAGTCATGGCTGCTGAGCCTGCACATCCGGAGCTTGTGCTCCGCAATGGGAGAGGCCACAACAGTGAGAGGCCCATGTACCGCAAAAAAAAAAAAAAAAAAGAATCTTCTTACCATGATAGAAACGTATGTTTTCCAGCCTGCAGTCGTTGTTGAGAACTGACACATCTTGATGCAGAACAAACTTTGAAACCACAAGTAGAGGGGATGAGAAGGAAGGAGAGAATTAAACGCAGCCTGAGTGGAATCAGCCTTCCCCTTCTTTTACCCTATTTCCCCCCAACAGATTCAAACTGTGCCACAGGCTGCAGGGCTCAGGGTGTGCCGGACTGTGTCCTGCCCCCAGGCTAGATGGGCGGTGAATTGTGTTCCCCAAGGCTGGGCCGGGAGGAAGGAGGTCAAACGGGACGTTCTGAAAATCCAAGACATCTAGTTCTTCAGACAAGAACTGGCCCTGGGCTTCCCACCACAGCACTGGAGGAGGAAGGCCTCGCCCCCTGTCCCTGGAGGGCTTCTATGAGGATGGATGTGCAGTGGTGCAATTGAACTGATTCGCTCCGGGAACTGCGGCTCTCTTTACCATGAAATCAGTTGAATACTATTACATCAGCCTCGTGACGAAGAGCGAAAGAATCCAGCCGTCCACGAGGCGTTTTACTAATCTGCTCCCCCCTCAAGAAGCTTGTTTGAGGTAAAGAGAGGGTCCTTCTTTCCCACCCACGTTGCTCCCACCACATCCAGCAGCACCCAACCTGCACCCAGTTTGTAGATACTTGGGCTGCGTGTGGCTGAGAAGCTATTCACAAGGTAGAGTTCTCCTAGAAGCACCTCAAGCTCCCAGGGGACCTCAGAACACTCTTTTTTCTATCAACTGCAGCACAGTGAGCTGACATGGCACGCAGTGAGGACAGAGGTGAGGGGTGTTTTCGGCAACACTCTTGTATTTAAAATGAACACAAGCTCCGGCTCCTGATTTGAGACCACAAAGGAGCAGAAGTCATCCTTGGAGTGCCGACGGCCTTCTAGAAGGTTCTTTCCGTGAGCTGGCTTACTGCGCTCCTGCTGGCGCTCCCCTACCCCTGCACCAGCAGAGGCACGCCGCTCCCCAGCTTCAGAGCTAAGCTTGACCCAGCTGCCAATCTCCAAAATAAAATCAATGTGTGACCTTATTCACCAGCTGTACCGAAGAAACTAACTCAAACTAGGGCCAACTTTGAAGCCAAAAAGGGAAGATGAGAAGTTGGGAGAGTGAGAGAGAAAGAGGAGGGGGGAAGAAAAAACTTGGCTGGACATGAAAGGTGTCTTGTCTGTCTGTTCCCCATTAGGCGCAATTCTCTTGCAATCTGCAGCCTCGACATAATTCTCTTGACCAGAAACTCTCCAGAGAGATAGTGTCAGAAGGAAAAACAAACAGAATAGCGTCTCTGACAGCAAAGTCACTTAAAAACCTATTTGGGGGTGGGGGTAGGGGGAGAGATGTCAGCTCTTAGGAGAGGGCGCTCCTCAGCAGGCCACATGCGGAGGACCACTCGCCCTGGGACAGACAGGCACAGGAGGGGGTGCCCAGGAGAGAGCTGGTGGGGAAGCGAAACCCCAAGGCCTCTGCCCTCCCAGCCCCTCTGACGCCACACGACCCACCTTGCCTGGATTTCTCAACTGTGCACTCAACACAAAACCCCACAGTGCTGGGCTTTGCACAGCCTGCGTTGCACTGAGGGGACTTCAGAAGGATTACCTTGGGAAGAAGTGGTCCCAATTTGTCCTAACTCCACTTCTTGTTTCTGACTGCCACTAGCAGCCAAAGGCCGAGAACCCAGCTATCCCTATAAGCTGGCAGCCAGCTACCCAGGCTGCAGGGCCTGTCCCCCCCAACCCCCTTCGACCTGCCTTTGAGCAAAGCCTTCACGTGTTCAGAGCCCCACCCTTGCCTGCAGGAGCCTGGGGGTTAGGATTCTGGAGTCGGGGCGCAGAGCGGGAGAGGGCACAGTTCTGCACTCAAGTTTCTGAGGCAGGCATCCTGTTATAGGAGAGGGCTTTTTTTTTTTTTTTTTTTATAAGGAAGAAAAACTAATAAGAGGAAAAAAATAAGAGCTTTTCCCCTGCCTTTCGGACTTGTTTATTGCTGGGATATCTGATTTCAGCAGAGGAAGCCGGCACTGAAGCAAGGTTTTTATTGGCCATGAGCAAGAGGCATTCAGGGTTTGCCTTTGATTCGGCTTCTCCAGAACTGGAGGTACAGAAGAGCCCTTGCTGCTTTGATGGAGCAGCTCCATACTTCGGGGTCCCCCCAACTCCCTATTTCTGCAGTAGCAACAAAAATGCCCTTTGGAGGACGACGGTGGAGCGAGGGGGACCCAGAGTGGAAGGTGGCCTCGTGCACATTTCAGAAGAGAGAGCAAAATAGGGGACAAAGGCTTAAAAAGCTCTGAAATTGGCTCCAGGGCTGTGCTCTCTGCCCCCCTTCCCCCAAGTGGGGACCTGGAGGAGGGAAGGTCTGGTTTGCATGAAAGCTCAGTGTCTCTAGCTGACGGGGCTAGACAGGCTGCTCGGAGGGCCAGGCCTGATGGTTTCAATGTGTGGGGAAGATACAGCCAGATCTGCAGAGGGGGCCCTGCCAGCGGCACTCAGCTGGGCTGGCAGGCTCTAGGGAGGGGCTGGCCAGCTGGGCCACAGGCCCTCGGGGCTGCTGCCGATCCCCCAGGGCTCTCCACGGACACCTTTGTGCCCAGACGGCAGCCGTTTGGTGTCTGGAGCTCCAGCCACATTGATCTACCCTCCGGAGCTGGCTTCCTGCCTCCTGCTGGCTTCCAAAGGGGGCACCTCCTCCCTCACAGAAAGAGGGGGTGTTCCTCCACTGGGGGGCCTCTGGGTGAGCCCAGCCCGCTCATTCTCTCCCTTTTTTCCTCCCTGCATCCTACATCTATCTTTCCCCCAGATCCCCCCGCCCACCTTTCCCCCACAAACCACTGGTGATGGGAAGGACCCCGAAACTGAGGACTCTTGAGGGTCTTCGCTTTACTGCTTTAGCCATCCATGGGCAGGAGCTTGCTGCTCCGGGTAACGGGACTTTGGGGCCCGCGCGGATGGTGGAGGGCAGCCCCTCTGGCGGGAAGAGGCTTCTGCCCGGGTATGGCCCGCTTCCCGTTCCAGATCTGCGACCAGAAGGTCCACAGGAGAGCCTCCCCGGGCCTCACAGCATCTGTGTGTGCCTGTGTGACGGGTCGAGGGCCTGTCTCCATCACCGAGCACGTGGCCCAGCCGAGGTGGGCGCCGTCCCCGGCGCGCTCCGCTCACCTGTGAGGTCCAGGCCCGCTTTGGCAGCCGCTGTGCCGTTTGGCGCTCTGAACTGAGGCCCAGGGCCTCCCTCTGGCAGGGGGTGGGGAAGCGGGAACAGGGCTCTCACTGTGTCCGCTGCAAGGAACCCGGGCATCAAAAGGATTTTATGCAGTGAGTTTGGGAACATACTCCCAGGGAGAGGAGCTGCCGGAAGACGTGCAGAGGAACCACGCTGGGGCCGGGGAGTTGTGGGCGCACGCACACGCACGCACGCACACGCATGGCCACGAGGCTTGCTCCAAGATTGACACCCGTCTGTGTCTGAATCCCAAATCTGGTCCTCGCCAGCCAAATTCCCGTGGGCCAAAGACTAACCCCCTTGGCGCCTTGGTTCCCTCATCTGTAAATAGGGCCTCATGGTGTCCTTGTGACCGAACCTGGCACAGCGTAGGCGCTCAGGAGGCATCAGGGACCAGCACTGGACCCAGCCGGCTGGGCTTTGCAGTCTGTTGCAATCTCCACGAATCATCGGGGCAGGACGCTGATGGACGGAGCAGATAAGGACTGTCGGGAAAACTGCCTCCTCCCTTCAGAAATGAAACACGAGCCTCTGAGGCCGAGGAGGAAGGGGACCCTCCGACAGGCAATTAAAGCTCGGAGAGCCCGGCAAGCTTCCCTCGTGGGTCTCTCACCAAGTCCTGCTGACATAAGGAGGCTGGATGGGGGCAGTGGGAAGGCCGGCTTCCCCTTCACAGGCTGGCCGAGCGCGGACACCCAAGCCTCCCTTCCAGTCCCCCTAGCTTGAAAGGAAAAGCCCAGCTGGAGACTGGGGCACAAAAACAGCAGAACCAGCCCAGAGTGAAACCAAAACTAGACACTGGCTCACTCACTCTGGGCGCCGAGGCCCTAGCCACGCACCCTCTCTCTCTGAGTGCAGCCCCTGGACAGGAAGCCCAGAGCGAGGGTCCTGCTACTGCATGTCTCCCCTCCACCCCCATGGGCCTTGCAGGGCCCCAAGGCAGCCTGACAGGTCTTAGAGAACAGAGCCCACCTCTCGCAAAGAAGCCTGACCTTGGCCTTCCAGGGAGAAAGAGAGATTGTATGTACAAAGAGGACAGGAGAGGAAAGGAGAAAGAAAAGCACAGAGAGGGGGAAAGAAGCAGAGGGAGGTGACAAGACAAACGGCGAAGGGCCGGCTCCAGAGCCCCCAGCCCCTGCCCCACGACGGGCCAGCCAGGCACCAAGAGGACAGCTGCCGCAGGGAACTGGGGTTCCACGCAAAGACTGACTTTTCCAGCAAACTGGAAATCCACTCTGCCAGGCTGTGTGTGAGTAACGTTTCTCTGAGGCTCCCCTGTGACTGGAGGGGCTTCCCACGTGCTGCAAGTGGCGGGGAGTGACCCATGGGAAGGGGGAAGTAGTTTTGGGAGAGGGCAACAGTGGCCCAGAGCCTCAGACGTGGGAATCTAAGGACAGACACTGGGTGGGGAAGCTCCTGACAGCTGGATTTGCAAACCCATGGTCACGCAGGGATGCTCTCCCAGGTCCGAGGCCTCCTGCCCCAGCTGCTCCTACAAAGAGCAGAGAACTAAAAGCAGGACTGGGTAACAGCTGCCTCTGGCAGCAGGACTGGAAAGAGGCCCTTGCTTCTCATTATAAGCTCTTCCGTGCTATTTCATTTTTTCACCATATGCGTGTATCCCTTTGATAAAAATAATTTTTGTAAATAGTGGTGAGGGCTGGAAGCAGGCTCAGCTCTAGACAAATGCTTGAGGTTTGCCTTGACCTCAGGCTCCCTGCCTCACGCTTTGCAGAGGGAGAGCCTCCACCTGTCCTAGCGCCCCAGGGTGACCCCAAACACTCCAGGCTAGTATGGGTCGTCCTCCACCTCTCCAGCCACCCAGAATAATGCTCGCGACCTCCTCCAGCAGCTTTTGGCTCCTCTTCTGTTTTCTTCAGCGCCGCTTCAGGCCTCCCTGGGGTGTGATGGGCACAGATGTGTGAACCTCGGTGCTGGGGCGGGGAGACCAGAGACTGACACCCATGCAACTCATCCACCACAGCGCACGGGAGCAGGTGCGGCAAGTGCAGTGAGAGTGGTGTCCGGAGAGCCGGGGCCCAGCCAGGCTGCTCCAGTGAGCGTCCCTGTTACAGCACAGAAAGGAAGAAGACCAGCAAGCCCTCCTGCCACACACACACACACACACTCTCTCTCTCTCTCTCTCTCTCTCTTCTTTTGGCCAGAGCTGCTTCTCCTCCCTCCAGGGCCTGAATACTCTGACCCCAGTGGGGCTCAGGGAGAGGGGTGCTGGCCTGCAACTGGGCCCCATCCTCTCGGCTGCCTCTGGAAAGAAAAGGCTATGGATGGAGCAGAACAGAAGCAAGAAGAACTACAGTCCTGCAGCCTATGAGAGGGAAACCACATTCACAGAAAGACAAAAGGAAACGGCAGAGGACTGTGTACCAGATGAAGGACCAAGATAAAGCCCCAGAAAAACAACTACATGAAGTGGAGACAGGCAACCTTCCAGAAAAAGAATTCAGAATAATGATGGTGAAGATGATCCAGGACCTCAGAAAAAGAATGGAGGCAAAGATCGAGAAGATGCAAGAAATGTTTAACAAAGACCGAGAAGAATTAAACCACAAACTAACAGATGAACAATACAATAACTGAAATGAAAACTACACTAGAAGGAATCAAGAGCAGAATAACTGAGGCAGAAGAACAGATAAGTGACCTGGAAGACAGAATGGTGGAATTCACTGCTGTGGAACAGAATAAAGAAAAAAGAATGAAAAGAAATGAAGACAGCCTAAGAGACCTCTGGGACAACATTAAACGCAACAACATTTGCATAATAGGGGTCCCAGAAGGAGAAGAGAGAGAGAAAGGACCCGAGAAAATATTTGAAGAGATTATAGTTGAAAACTTCCCTAACATGGGAAAGGAAATAGCCACCCAAATCCAGGAAGTGCAGAGTCCCAGGCAGGATAAACCCAAGGAGAAACACACTGAGACACATAGTAATCAAACTGACAACAAATAAAGACAAAGAAAAATTATTGAAAGCCACAAGGGAAAAACAACAAATAACATACAAGAGAACTCCCATAAGGTTAACAGCTGATTTCTCAGCAGAAACTCTACAAGCCAGAAGGGAGTGGTATGATATACTTAAAGTGATGAAAGGGAAGAACCTACAACCAAGATTACTCTACCCGGCAAGGATCTCATTCAGATTTGACGGGCAAATCAAAAGCTCTACAGACAAGCAAAAGCTAAGACAATTCAGCACCACCAAACCAGCACTACAACAAATGCTAAAGGAACTTCTCTAAGTGGGAAACACAAGATAAGAAGAGAACCTACAAAAACAAACCCATAACAATTAAGAAAATGGTAATAGGAACACACATATCAATAATTACCTTAAACATGAATGGATTAAATGCTCCAACCAAAAGACACAGGCTCGCTGAATGGATACAAAAACAAGACCCATATATATGCTGTCTACAAGAGACCCACTTCAGACCTACGGACACATGCAGACTGAAAGTGAGGGGATGGAAAAAGATATCCCATGTACATGGAAATCAAAAGAAAGCTGGACTAGCAATACTCATATCAGATAAAATAGACTTTAAAATAAAGAATGTGGGCTTCCCTGGTGGCGCAGTGGTTGAGAGTCCGCCTGCTGATACAGGGGATGCAGGTTCGTGCCCTGGTCCGGGAAGATCCCACATGCCGCGGAGCGGCTGGGCCCATGAGCCATGGCCGCTGGGCCTGCGCATCCGGAGCCTGTGCTCCGCAGCGGGAGGGGCCACAACAGTGAGAGGCCCACGTACAGCAAAAAAATAATAAATAATAAATAAATAAAAGAATGTTACAAGAGGTAAGGAAGAGCGCTACATAATGATCAAGGGATCAATCCAAGAAGAACATAAAACAATTATAAATATATATGCACCCAACATAGGAGCACCTGAGTACATAAGGCAACTGCTAACAGCTATAAAAGAGGAAATCGACAGTAACACAATAATAGTGGGGGACTTTAACACCTCACTTACACCAATGGACAGATCATCCAAACAGAAAATTAATAGGAAACACAAGCTTTAAATGACACAATAGACCAGGTAGATTTAATAGATATTTATAGGACATTCCATCCAAAAACAACAGATTACACTTTCTTCTCAAGTGCACATGGAACATTCTCCAGGATAGATCACATCTTGGGTCACAAATCAAGCCTCAGTAAATTTAAGAAAATTGAAATCATATCAAGCATCTTTTCCGACGATGACGCTGTGAGATAAGAAATCAATTACAGGGAAAAAATGTAAAAAATACAAATACATGGAGGCTAGACAATACATTACTAAATAACCAAGAGATCACTGAAGAAATCAAAGAGGAAATCAAAAAATACCTGGAGACAAATAGACAACAAAAACACGACGATCCAAAACCTATGGGATGCAGCAGAAGCAGTTCTAAGAGGGAAGTTTATATCAATACAAGCCTACCTCAAGAAACAAGAAAAATCTGAAGTAAACAATCTAACCTTACACCTAAAGGAACTAGAGAAAGAAGAAGAAACAAAACCCAAAGTTCGTAGAAGGAAAGAAATCATAAAGATCAGAGCAAAAATAAATGAAATAGAAACAAAGAAAACAATAGCAAAGATCAATAAAACTGAAGGCTGCTTCTTTGAGAAGATAAACAAAATTGATAAACCTTTAGCCAGGCTCATCACGAAAAAGAGGGAGAGGACTCAAATCAATAAAATTAGAAATGAAAAAGGAGAAATTACAACAGACACCGCAAAAATACAAAGCATCCGGGCTTCCCTGGTGGCACAGTGGTTGAGAGTCTGCCTGCCGATGCAGGGCACATGGGTTCGTGCCCCAGTCCGGGAAGATCCCACATGCTGTGGAGCGGCTGGGCCCGTGAGCCATGGCCACTGTGCCTGCGCGTCCGGAGCCTGTGCTCCGCAGTGCGAGAGGACACAACAATGAGAGGCCCACATACCGCAAAAAAAAAAAAAAAAAAAAAAAAAACAAAGCATCCTAAGAGACTACTACAAGCAACTCTATGCCAATAAGATGGACAACCTGGAATAAATGGACAAATTCTATAAAAAGGTGTAACCTTCCAAGACTGAACCAGGAAGAAACAGAAAATATGAACTGACCAATCACGAGAAATGAAATTGAAACTGTAATTAAAAATCTTCCAGGGGGCTTCCCTGGTGGCGCAGTGGTTGAGAGTCCGCCTGCCGATGCAGGGGACACGGGTTCGTGCCCCGGTCTGGGAAGATCCCACATGCTGCAGAGCGGATAGGCCCATGAGCCATGGCCGCTGATCCTGCGCGTCCGGAGCCTGTGCTCCGCAACGGGAGAGGTCACAACAGTGAGAGGCCCTCATACCCCAGGAAAAAAAAAAAAAAAATCTTCCAGGGCTTCCTGGTGGCACAGTGGTTAAGAATCCGCCTGCCAATTCAGGGGACACAGGTTAAGCCCTGGTCCTGGAAGATCCCACATGCTGCAGAGCAACTAAGCCTGTGCACCACAACTACTGAGCCTGTGCTCTAGAGCCCTTGAGCCACAACTACTGAGCCCGTGTGCTGAAACTACTGAAGCCTGCGTGCCTAGAGCCCGTGCTCCAAAACAAGGGAAGCCACCGCAATGAGAAGCCCGTGCACTGCAATGAAGAGTAGACCCTGCCCACCACAACTAGAGAAAGCTCGCAAGCAGCAGCAAAGACCCGATACACCGAAAAATAATTAATTAATTAATTAATTAGAAAAAATCTTCCAACAAACAAAAGTCCAGGACCAGGTGGCTTCACAGGTGAATTCTATCAAACATTTAGAGAAGAGCTAACACCCATCCTTCTCAAACTCTTCCAAAAAAATTGCAGAGGAAGGAACACTTCCAAACTCATTCTATGAGGCCACCATCACCCTGATACCAAAACCAGACAAAGATACTACAAAAAAATAAAATGACAGACCAATATCACTGTTGGATACAGATGCAAAAATCCTCAACAAGATACTAGCAAACAGAATCCAACAGCACATTAAAAGGATCATACACCATGATCAAGTGGGATTTATCCCAGGGATGCAAGGATTCTTCAATATACGCAAATCAATCAATGTGATACACCATATTAACAAATTGAAGAATAAAAACCATATAATCATCTCAATAGATACAGAAAAAGCTTTTGACAAAATTCAACACCCAGTTATGATAAAAACTCTATAGAAAGTGGGCATAGAGGGAACCTACCTCAATATAATAAAGGCCATATATGACAAACCCACAGCAAACATCATTCTCAATGGTGAAAAACTGAAAGCATTTCCTCTAAGATCAGGAACAAGACAAGGGTGTCCACTCTTTCCACTCTTATTCAGCATAGTTTTGGAAGTCCTAGCCATGGCAATCAGAGAAGAAAAAGAAATAAAAGGAATACAAGTTGGAAAAGAAGAAGTAAAACTGTCGCTGTTTGCAGATAACATGATACTATACATAGAGAATCCTAAAGATGCCACCAGAAAACTACTAGAGCTAATCCATGAATTTGGTAAAGTTGCAGGATACAAAATTAATGCACAGAAATCTCTTGCATTCCTATACACTAACACCAAAAATCAGAAAGAGAAATTAAGGACACAATCCCATTCCCCATGGTAACAAAAAGAATAAAATACCTAGGAATAAACCTACCTAGGGAGACAAAAGACCTGTACTCAGAAAACTATAAGACACTGATGAAAGAAGTCAAAGATGACACAAACAGATGGAGGGATATACCATGTTCTTCGATTGGAAGAATCAATATTGTGAAAACAACTATACTACCCAAAGCAATCTACAGATTCAGTGCAATCCCTATCAAATTACCAGTGGCATCTTTTACAGAACTAGAACAAAAAAATCTTAAAATTTGTATGGAGACACAAAAGACCCCGAATAGCCAAAGCAGTCTTGAGGGAAAAAAATGGAGCCAGAGGAATCAGACCCACTAACTTCAGACTATACTACAAAGCTACAGTAATCAAGACAATATGGTACTGGCACAAAAACAGAAATATAGATCAGTGGAACATGATAGAAAATCCAGAGATAAACCCATGCACCTATGGTCAACTAATCTATGACAAAGGAGACAAGGATGTACAATGGAGAAAAGACAGCCTCTTCAATAAGTGGTGCTGGGAAAACTGGACAGCTACATGTAAAAGAATGAAATTAGAACACTCCCTAAATTGGGCGATTGAGATTGACATGTATACACTGATGTGTATAATATTGATGACTAATAAGAACCTGCTGTATAAAAAAATTAATAAAATTAAATTAAAATAAAAAGAAACATTCCCTAACACCATACACAAAAATAAACTCAAAATGGATTACAGACCTAAATGTAAGATCAGACACTATAAAACTCTTAGAGGAAAATACAGGAAGAACACTCTTTGACATAAATCACAGCAAGATCTTTTTTGATCCACCTCCTAGAGTAATGGAAATAACAACAAAAATTAAAAAATGGGACCTAATGAAACTTAAAAGCTTTTGCAAAGCAAAGGAAACTACAAACAAGACGAAAACACAACCCTCAGAATGGGAGAAAATATTTACAAACGAATCAACAGACAAAAGATTAATCCCCAAAATATATAAACAGCTCATGCAGCTCAATATTAAAAAAACAAACAACCCAATCCAAAAATGGGCAGAAGACCTAAATAGACATTTCTCCAAAGAAGATAAACAGATTGCCAACAAACACATGAAAGAATGCTCAACATCACTAATCATTAGAGAAATGCATATCAAAACTACAATGAGGTATCACCTCACACCAGTTAGAATGGACATCATCAGAAAATCTACAAACAACAAATGCTGGAGAGGGTGTGGAGAAAAGGGAACCCTCTTGCACTGTTGGTGGGAACGTAAATTGATACAGCCACTATGGAGAACAGTATGGAGGTTCCTTAAAAAACTAAAAATAGGGCTTCCCTGGTGGCGCAGTGGTTGAGAGTCCGCCTGCCGATGCAGGGGACACGGGTTCGTGCACCGGTTCGGGAGGATCCCACATGCCGCGGAGTGGCTAGGCCCATGAACCATGGCCGCTGAGCCTGTGCGTCCAGAGCCTGTGCTCCGCAACGGGAGAGGCCACAGCAGTGAGAGGCCCGCGTACCGCAAAAAAAAAAAAACAACTAAAAATAGAATTACCATAAGACCCAGCAATCCCACTACTGGGCATAATTCAAATAGAGTCATGTACTACAATGTTCATTGAAGCTCTATTTACAGTAGCCAGGACATGGAAGCAACCTAAGTGTCCATTGAGAGATGAATGGATAAAGAAGATGTGGCACATATATACAATGGAATATTACTCAGCCATAAAAAGGAATGAAATTGGGGCATTTGTAGAGACATGGATGGATCTAGAGACTCTCATACAGAGTGAATTAAGTCAGAAAAAGAAATATCGCATATTAACGCATATATGTGGTACCTAGAAAAATGGTGCAGATGAATCGGTTTGCAGGGCAGAAATAGAGACACAGATGTAGAGAACAAACATATGGACACAAAGGGGGGAAAGTGGAGAGGGGGTTGGTGGTGCTGGGATGAATTGGGAGATTGGGATTGACATGTATACACTGATATGTTATAATAGATAACTAGTAAGAACCTGCTGTATAAAAAAATAAATAAAATTCAAAGCAAAAAAAAAAAGATTACTTAGAGATAATGGAGATAAATTTAAAATATAGTCAGCTAAAAGAGTTGAAAATAGATGCCTCTGCGCAAGCGGAAATGGGGGAAAAGGTAGTGGACTGCCTTCTGTTTTCATAGAAAACCTTATAATACTTGTTATTTCTTTAAGCCATGCATATGTATAACTTCTGTTTTTAAAAGAATATAAGTTTCCTGATGGCAGGGACAAAAAAAGAAAAAAGGATGGAGCAGCCCCTGGGTCGCGGGGGGAGGTCCTAGAAGAACAGATCACAGACCCCAAGGAGCCCCGGAGCCAGATGGGAAGCCAGGCCATGATGGGCACGGCCGCCCCAGCCTAGCAGAAAAGCCCCTCCCTCCGTGCCCTGACGAGAGGCCTCCTGGGTCCTGATCCACCTGGGAGACCCGGAGCAAGAGAGACGCAACCGTCCTGAGCTCTGAGCAGCCAGGCAGCTCACCGCGGGGCTTCAGGGGCTGGCCAGGGAGAGGCAGGAGCAGAAGGCGCGCCCTCCCCCCTCCCAGCCTCCCCCCTACTCCCTCCAGTGACACAGCACTCTCACGCTGGCCTCGGACATGGCCTCCCAATCCTCGTGCTCCTCCCGCCAGAACCATCCTCCGCCCAGGAGCCAGAGAGGAGATGTAGAAGTCCAATTCAGATGGAACCACTTCTCTTTTCAAACCCTCTAGGCTTCTCTTGTCACTCAGAATCAAGTCCACATCCTTCCTGTGGTCTTCAATACCCAACATGATCTGGACACGAGGTCGGGAGTATTGTGCCCTCTTTCTCTCCCTCTGGCTCCCTGTGCTGCGGCCGCACTGGCCCCTAACTCTTCCTTGACTGATCACAGCTGGCGCTCTCCCACCGTGCTGCCACTTGCCATGGCCTCGGCATGGAGTGCTTTGTCCCCCAAAATCCATGGGCCTGTTCCCTCATTCCTTCAGAATTCTTCTCCAAGAGCCCCTGCTCAGAGAGGTCTTCCCCATCATTCTTTTGTTTTGTTTTTTTTTTGAAGTATAATTGATGTACAATATTATATAAGTGACAGGTGATTCACAATTTTTAAAGATTATACTCCATTTAGAGCTATTATAAAATAGTGGCTCTATTCCCTATGTTGTACAATATATCCTCATAGGTTATTTTATACATAATTGTACCTCTTACTCCCCTACCCCTGTACTGTCCCTCCCCCCTTCCCTCTCCCCACTGGTAACCACTAGTTTTTTCTTTATATCTGTGAGTCTGTGTCTTTTTTGTTACATTCACTAGTTTGTTTAATTGTTTAGATTCCACATATAAGTGATATCACACAGTATTTGTCTGTCTCTGACTTATTTCACTTAGTGTACTACCCTCCAAGCCCATCTACGCTGTTGCAAATGGCAAAACTTTATTCTTTTTTATGGCTGAGTAGTATTCCATTGTGTGTGTGTGTGTGTGTGTGTGTGTACACAACAGCTTCTTTATCCTTTCATCTGTTGACGGACACTTAGGTTGCTTCCATCCTCCCATCATTCTTTGTCCCCTTACCCTGTTTAATTTTGCTTCATTGGTCTGATCCCCACCCACTAGATTATACATATTTATTGATGTATTTACATATTATCTGGTTCCCTCTGCTATAACGTTAGCTCCATGAGACCACAAACTTTACCTTCTTTGCACTGACTGCTGTATCTTCAGTGCCCGAAACAGTATCGGGCACATAGTAGATGCCCAATAAATGTTGTTTAAATAAGTAAGATCTCAGGAACACTTTGTTGAACAAGTTAATTAAATGTCTCTTCTATTTGTCGGGCACTAAAACTGGCTGGGATTCATAGAAATAAGGAAAATACTAGCTCTTCTGGGACCTTCCATCCTAGTGGAAGACTCAAATATGTAAACAGTGAATTATAACACAGGACAAAACTAAGCAGGTATCAATAACAAAAACAGCAGCAGGCCCTACTAACATTTACTGAGTATGTGAATGTGTCAGGCTGGAGTGTTTTCTGACTCCAATCAACTCTCCCATTCTCCAGCACCTACTAGGTGTCCTATAATTTAATTCGATTTTGACACCGACTGCTCGGCACAGACCACACAGGCTAAGGGCTCAGTCCCACGAGACCGCCTCTACTTCAGATGCCATTTACGAGTCCTGGGTCACCCTCCTGGCTTTAAATCAGAGATTTCCATGACCCCCTCTTCAAGTTTGATAAGTTGCTAGAACGGTTCACAGAACTCAGGAAAACACTTTACTCACATTTGCTGGTTCATTATAAAGGATACAACTAAGGAACAGCCAAATGGAAGTGATGCATAGGACAGGGTATGGGGAGAAGGGGCGTGGAGCGTCCATGCCCATCCTGGGTGTGCCACCATTCCAGCACCGTGACTGTTCAGCACCCCAGAAGCTCTCTGAATCTCAGTGTTCAAGAGTTTTTATAAAGTTTAATCTCCAGTTCCCCCATCCTGTTCCCAGAGGCCAGTGGGTGGGGCTGAGACTGCCAACCCTGGAATCACTAGGTCTTTCTGGTGACCAGCCCCCATCCTGAGGCTAAGAGTACCACCCTCATGAGCAGAAACTCCGGTGTGTCCCAGAGAGGCTCCAGGTGAAGAACAGAAGATAATTCTGTCATTCAGGAATTGCAAAGGGTTTTAGGAGCTGGGGGTCAGGAACAAAGACCAAATATATTTTTATAGTATACCACACAGGCACCGTTGACATATAACTGACATCATCATCACAGTCCTCTGAAGTAAATATTCTTTTTTTATCCCCACTTCACAGATGAGAATACTGAGGCCTGGGTAAATTAAGTGAGTTGCCCAGAGTTATGTGATCCATAAAATGGAGCGCCCAGGATTTGAAACTTCAGAGTCTCATGCTCTTAGGCACGGCACTCCTAGTGCAGGAGGTTACCCATCATCTGGGTGAATATGAGCAGATTTCACTTGAAGGGGAAGTCATATTTTCATGGAGACAGAGATTGTGATGCCCTCCTATGAGAGCGTCTAAAGTATACACAGGTACCCTGTATGGGGTGGAGTCTGATCTCCAAAGGGAAGCCCTTGCAGGCCCCAATATTTATCTCGGTAGCTTCCCACAATTCCTATTCATTCCTTCCGGTTGAGGCATGGGCATTTCTCTGCCCTGAACGCCCAGTGTGACTGTTCCAATAGGACAGGCAGCTTAGCATAGTCCCCCACAGGGAGGAGAAGACAGAGAGCTCAGAGGACCACCCAGGAGAGCCATGGGGGTGGGGGGAGGTGGGAGACAGGGGTGGGCTTCACAGGTTCTGTGCCTCCGTGTCCTTCTAAAGTAAAAGAGCTCTGGAGGGCTGCCACGTTTGCATGATCGATCCAATTATGGGCCATGAGCTCATCCACTGTTACCCTGGGTCTGTGTTAGGATCCTGCCTCTGGAAGATGAGAAGGCACAGAGAGATCCGGGAAACCTGATAATTAAATGTGAACATCCCCGGGATGGAGGGCACCCTGACAGCCAGGAGAAGAGACCAGGGCCTGGAGCTGGGCGGTGTTAGCTACTGCTGGCTCTGATTCTATACGTGTTTATAGTCTCTCATAGTCTTTCGAGAGAGACTATTTTCTTCTAGCTGAGGAATGGAACTCCTTGGAAAGCTTTTGCCTTCCTGGACTCTGCTAGAAGAATTAGGGCTGGGGGCCCTGTTTCTACCACCAGCTATGGTTTGGAGGTGGACATCTGTAAAGGTTCAGCTCAGAGAGGGCCAGGGAATCAAAATGAGAAAACCTCAAGGGGAAGTGAGGGAATTTCTTGGGGGTGATTATTGAGAGTCCCCTCCTCCCCTAGACATTATAGAGCACGGCAGTTAAAACTGGACTCTGGAATCCGGAGTTCCTGGTTCAAATCCTGGTTCCATCACTTCTGAGCTGTGTATCCTTGGGCAAATTACTCTTAAGGTGCCTCTTCCCCTCTTGTCTGTTAAAGCAGCCATCCTCACCCTGTTGTGAGGAAAAAATGAGCTAATTCTTGTAAAACCTAGTCACAAGTGCTCAGCAGGCAACAAGCACTCAGTAGATGCTAGCTGTCCTGGTGTGCAGGCTGTCCTGACGTGCAGGCTGTCCTGTGCTAACTCTGCTCTGCTGTGGGCTCAGAGGGAGGGGACACCAACCATGGCCCCATTTACCACTCTCAGCTGTCCCCAGTGGAGGGTCTGGTCAATCGTGGGGTAAGAGGCCGCAGCCACTCCTTGACAAAGGGGAATGGATCAGCTTTGAAGTTGGAGGCGAGACAGACGCTGGCAGCTAGCACCCCGCAAAGGCCAACTTCTTTAGAGACAGCATAAGGGATGTGAGTCCCCCCAGGCCCTTAAGGGGACAGTTATGGTCTAGTAGAGTCAGGTCGGTTACACTTCTGTGCGAGATTGGACTAAAGCTTTTGGTAAGCCCCCCTCCCTTGCTTCAGGCAGGATCCTTATATCATGGTACCTTATCCATAATTCAAGGAAGAGTTTATCACACGCGATCAGGGCCAGGGTCAAGCTTCCTAACCAGATGTCGTGAGGGTGGGAATTAAGCCTGAGTCATCCTTCTATTGCAGACAAACTTCAAAACGTGTAGCCACTCATTCATTCCACCCTGCATCTCTGAGAACAGATAACCAGGAAGGATTTTTATGCGAAAAGTTTTGAGTGGCTCAGAGAAAAGAGCATTTTAAAAGGGATCGGGAGGAAAAGTTCCCAGCCCTGTCTCTTTAACTCTCAGCGATTTGGTTTCCTCATCCATGTTTGTAAAATGGGGAAGTAACCCCTGCTCCACTCACCTTCCTGGATGAGGATAGAGACCAAAAGTGATGACCAGCAGGACAGGACAGTGTTTTGTAAATGTCTCCACCACGCACCTCATTCCCACCTGTGGGGAAGCATCGCCTCATTAAATGTCATTTGGCCTTGATTCAGCCTCAGAGAGCCAGTGTGTTCAGTGGAATTCCTTTCCGTACTTAGAGTGTCTTCGTTTAGCAAAAAAGAAATGACGGGGAAGCTGTGTGACCCAGGCCAGAGGCCTCCTCTTCTCTTGTCTCTGAGAACTTCCCTGGCCTGTGAACAGGATGGTTGGCTGGCAGACTGGCCTGTGGGGCCGCAGCGCTGTGAGGACCCATCCTAGGAATGCAGGCCCAGCCCCTGTGCCCGCCCTGCGGAGGGCTGCTGCTGGGGGAGGCCGGTCTCCTTCTTCCTTCTTCCATTCGCAATCACTATTTATTTATCTTTGAAAATTGAAGGAACCAGAGCCTGCAACTGGGAGAGACTTGTGGAGCCAGCAGAAGCCAGCGTCTGGGCTCAGTGTCTGCCGCCCACGCAAGGGAAAGAAGCCATTCCCAGAAAAAGGGGGTGGGGACCCGGCTGAAAGGCCACCGTGCTGGAAAAGGTGCCACACACACCAGCAGGGCCAAAGGCACAGAAAGAAGGTGGCAGTCACCGGAGGGACAACTTTGGTGGCCCAGTGAAGGCTGGGGAACAGGAGCCCTGCCCAGGGATCCCTCAACCCGGGCAGCCTGCGTCTCCCCAGCAAAGGTGCTGTGGCATTAAGCGGCAGAAAAGGCCACCTTCATGGGCAAACTGAGGAAGCAGACACACTGGGCCACACTTCACTGTCCCCTCTGTCCCCAGACCGGTTCCCAACTTGCATTGCAGCCCATCTAAGACCCCAGGCAGTTTTCATCCCCATCCGGGTGCCCCCCCATCACTCACTCATTCTCAGGCCACAACTTGCAGGCAGGCAGGGCCTCATTTTGACCCCCGAGATTAGATACCCCAGGATGTTAGGGGCTGTGTCCTTTGTCAGCGCTGCCGGGCCCTCCTGACTCAGCGCTGTGCGCCTTCCACACCCAGCGGGAATCCCGGCATTTCCCTCTGTGTTCCCCTCATTCCCACCTACCATCAAACACACACACACACACACACACACACACACGGATGTGGAAAAGGTAGGCAGCCAGATCTGGAAGACCTGCCTCGGCCTTTGACCCCTCCTTGGCCGAATGACATGCACCCCCCGCTGGGCGAGGTCACCCAGAGGGTCTGAGCCTCCTTAGCCTCCGCCTTGTCTCCTGCAGTGGCTGGAGCAGGGCTGTGAGAGTGAGCCCCGGCTTCCAGACTGGCCCATCAGGTCAGGGGGTCCAGGGAAGCCGAGTCTCAGCAGCCTCAGAGCGGTGAACGAAGTTCAATACAAAACATGGGCATCTCTGGCCAAGCCCGCGGGTCAATGAAAGCCCCAGAAGCATCGGGAGGTGCAGGCTGGACGGCACGAGGGAGGGAGGGTTTTGTGGAAAGTGACAGCGGCTGGCTTTGAGGTCTGAGGTGGGTTATGGAGGAAGATTCCTGGGTGGGGGGAGAGAGGCGCGAGGGAGAAGTCTAGGTTCAGGGCGGGTGCAGGGGACACGCGGGGCCTCCAGCTGGCTGGCCCGCTCTTACTCCGAGGAGGGCAGCGGCCTGGCTGCGCATCGGGAGGCGCTAGGGCCTCGCGGACGGACGAGCTGGAGAGGGGAGGGCGCCCTCTCGGGAGGGCGGGCGGGGGCTGGCGGCGGCGGGAGCGGCGCCGAGCCGAGTTGCCTCCATCCATGGCACGGAGCGGCGGCGGCGGCAGGAGCCCGGCTCGATCCGCTAGGTCACAGCCCCGCGCAGAGCGAGCAGACGACGAGGAGCGGCCCGGCCTCAACCGGCCCGGGAGCCCCACGCAGACAGTCGGGCCGCGCCGCCGGGGGCCGCCCGCGCTGCGCTGACAGCCGCGCCCGCGTCCTCCCCGCCGGGGCGCTCGCCGGACATGCCCCCGGGGCGCGGCGGCGGGGACCCCGGGGCTTGCCTCCGCCCAGGGCCCCCCGCTCCGCCCTCGAGCGCCCCGGGCCCCCGCTGAGCACGCCTCTCGCACGCCCGGATCCCTCCGGCCGGCGCGCAGAGGGGCCCCAGCGCTGTCGGTCCCCGCGGGGCGATGGGCTGATGGGCGCCGCGGGACGCAGGATGCGGTGGGCGCCCGCGCGCCTGCTGCTGCCGCTGCTGCAGTGGCTGCTGCTCTCGGCCCCCGAGATCCGCGGCGCGCCCGGCTGCCCGGTCCCTATCCGCAGCTGCAAGTGCTCGGGGGAGCGGCCCAAGGGGCTAAGCGGCGGCGCCCCCAGCCCGGCGCGCAGGAGGGTGGTGTGCGGCGGCGGGGACCTCCCGGAGCCTCCCGAGCCCGGCCTCCTGCCTAACAGCACCGTTACCCTGTAAGTATCCTACTTGGCCGGCCCGGCTCGAGCCCCGACGAGGGGACGAAAGGAGCCCAGACGGGAGGGGTGGGAAATGGGGGACAGAGTCGACGTGCCACTTCAGAGACTCTAGGACAGGCCTGAGTCCAGAAGCCGAAAAGGGAGGCTTGAAGAGAAGTAAGGGAAAGATTAGGGCTCCAGGGGTGTGGAGGGAGGAAGGAGCATTGGGGGGCGGGGGCGCCCCAAAGTGAGGCACCGCGGGCGCCCCCTCACCTGCACAGGTGACAGGGAATGCGCGCTGGCGGGACGCCCGCGCCCCTTGAGTTTCTAGCCAGGGCTGGTGGTGCGGACCTGCGGGTGGTGGGAAGTGGGGAAGGCTCAGAGAAGACCAACGCCCGCGGCCCAGTAGATGGCTGTGGTCGTTACCACCGCGGACGCGTCCCTGGCCGCACTGGAGGAGTCTCCCGGCTTCGTGCCGCCGGCCTGGCTCCTCCAGTTGGGGGCGCCCCATCAGGGCCGGGAGCCTGCCAGCCCCGCTTGCAGCCCGTCTCTCTAGCGCTGGCGGGAGGGTGGGCTCGAAAAAGCTTGTCCTTGGGGTGCAGGCACTTCTGGTGTGAATGAGACCCCGGCGTCCCGATTCCCACTAGGACCCCTCTCCCGCCGTGCGCATTTGTGAATTGAGCTCTGCTCTGGATCCTGCAACCCTCCCTCTTCCTCCCCTCCTCGGATATAAAGACGAACTTTGGCTGTTTCTCGATTGATTTCTTCGCAAAAAGAGTGCGGAGAAAGAAACCCGGCTGAGGGGAAGGAGGCTGCCTCCCAGCCTCCTTCCGTCATACCCTTTCCCTCCTCAAGCCCGGGGCTTATTAAGCCCTCACTTTGCTGGCAACCAGCGCGGCCCGTTGCGCCCGCAACCCGACCCCAAGCCTCCTCGATGGGGGTCCGAAGTCCCCGCAACTGCAGGAGAATTAGCGACCCCTCCCCACCGCAGAGATTTCCTGCGCAGACCACGTGCTTGGAGCTCCACGCACGCCGTGGACTGGAGGGTCGGGCCCTGGCGGCGGCCCCTTCCTCTCCTGTCCTGGATCCAGCCTCCAAGCCGCTTCCCCTTCCCTGTCCTCCTGACCCCAGCGGCGACCGTTTCCCCACGGCCCCTTGCCCAGAGTTGGAGCTGGCTCACAGTCTATCCGATTGTGTCCAGAACAATACAGTAACGCCTCTGGTTGGGTGAGTTCAGAGGCTGCCCGCTTCCTGACAGGACACGACTGGTCAGCCTCTGACGTTGTCCGCCTGGCCTGCACTTTCCCCAGCTGGGGTGGGTGTGTGCATGTGTGCATTAGGGGGGTGGAAGCCGTGTCTCTGCTCTCTCCCACGTCCCAGCAGCTCAGGGATACAGCCATGGCCTGGGAAGGCAGCTGTGGCAGCTGATTCAGGTCCCTCTGAGTGTCCGCTGGGGTTGAAGTGTCCAGACAGGCCTGGGCATTCCCCAGCCCACTCAGTTCTGGAGGAGAAAAATGCCTGCTGTGTGGGATGGCTGGGCTGGTGTCTGTGTGAGTCCCCGCTGGGCCACCGTCATTCAGTTCGGAGAGGAGCGTGTGTGCCCTGGATCCTGCAGCCGAGCTCACACTCCTGTGCTGGGATTAGGGAATCCTAACATACAGACGGCAGAAAGAAGGGGGGAAACATTAAAAGGTGGTTTTGCAGTACATTTTAGAATGATTTGGTAACTAATGCTTTCCAGCCACAGCTAATTCCCTTCGACGCCACTCCAGGGAGAGAGCGGGGCCAACTCTTGGCGAGAATATATCAGGACAGGGTGGCAGCCAGCAGGACTGCTAGCTAGCTCACCTTCCCATCCCAAACCATCCCCAGAGGAAGGGCCCTTCTTTTGTCCCAGGCCACTGACCTACCTGGCTTAAGATACCTTCCAAAAGAACAGCCCCCCCACCCCGAGCCTGGCTGGACATCTCCGCAGGAAAACAGACAGGGCAGGTCGGGCCGGAGCAACCCCCCGAGAGCCCGCTGGCCCATCAGCCGGGGGTGTGACTAGAAGCAGCCACAGACATATGCCTTAGGCACCCCCCACAGGCTCCACCTAATCCCCATCCTGACTGCAATCCCTCCCCCAAGCTGGCTTCTGAAGGAAAAAGAGCGCACGATCTTCTTCAGCAGAAGCTTGGCAGGGATTCTCTTCTAGGGGCTCCGTCCCCCCAGCAAACCCACCCCTACCCAGCAAGCATCTCGAGGGAAGAAGGAAAAGACGGGCTGGGAAGGGGCTTCTGCCGCTCCAGCACGGCAGCAAAGAGAGGCTATGAGCACAAAAACCTTCACACTCTCCCAAACTCCGCCTCCTTCCTCGTTTATTTATTTTTTTCCCCAAATGTCCCCTTTCCCCTTTCTGCCCATCACCTGGTGCAAACAACAGGACTTGGGCCAATAGTCTTTGCGTTATTGCTTTCCCCTCCCTCCGCCTCCCCTGTTTTCCTCCAGAATGGACCACCATCTCCCAGTCCCCTCCACACACCGCCCTGCCCACGTGGGTCCTGGGGGAGTTGGGGGAGAGTCAGGCCTTTGCTTTGGGAAGCCCGGCTGACTGTTCAGGCAGAGAAAGTGCTAGATAAGGTGCCTGTCTGCAGAGAGCCTCCGCCGTCTCTGCTCAGGAAGCCTCCAAGCCGTGGAGGGCAATCCTGTGGACAGCCCTGTGCACCTCACGGAAAACCCTTCCACCTCCACTCGGTTATCTCGGTTTCTGCCCTCTGGTTTTGTAGACTGCAGGCCCCCTCTCCCCACGCTTGGCTTTTTTTTTTTTTTTTCCTCTAATGGATTTTCGTTCGCAGTTTTCCAGGAAAGCTGAACTCTTGGCTTCCTTCCTGATCCGCCTGCCCCACCCCAGCCCCCATTCTCGAGGCCCAGTGCACAGGGCAGCTGTGGGCACGTCCTGTCCAGAGCAGGAGCCTTTATGGGCCTTCCCTGAGGGGCAGGGTCTCAGGGGCAGCGGGGTGGAGGTGGCTTAGCACAGGGAGAACCCGGGTGGAGGAGGGAGACGCAGACCACTGTCAACCGCCCCAGCCCCCCCACCCGCCCTGGCAGCAGGTGATGGGCCTGCCCTCTGGTTCTGGGCTCTGGGAGTTCGAGTGAGGGGATACTAAGGAATTCCAGGAAAGGGCTGATAATGGATAACTCTAGAAGGAAACCTCCTATGAGGACCTCCCAGGACATCTGAGCAGGCCCTCGGAGGATACCAGGCAGTGTCATAAATTCCTGGGCCCCTGGGCCGAAAGGGGCCTTAGGGACGCCCCTAAATCAGCGTCTGACAGCTGAGCAAACTGAGGCCAGATGGGGAGAGGGCCACGTCTTGCCAAGAGTCCCACAGCTTAGCTGACGCCAGCGTCAGGATTAGCTGGCTGGGTTCGTTTAGTTTTCCTCTCAGGTGAGAGACTCACTGTTCACCTAGCTGGACTTGGGACCCAATGGACACAAAGCCTGCTTTAAAAAAAACCCGGTTCCTTCCCAGCAGGACCCAGGCCCTTTTGACCTGGGAACATTCCAAGGCTGGGTGGGGAGAGGGGCAGGCATGGGACTGTCCCTCCGTCCAGATTCTCCCAGGGCCCGCAAACCCTCATCCCCTCAGCCTCCCATCTGGGGGAGCTGCCCACCACATAGGCTGCCCCCATAGGGGAGAAGGAGCAGTTTCCACACAGATGTGCCTAGCGGAGGCCGGGGCCCTTTGCTGGGAGTTTGGTGGTCTTTGGGAGCCCCGGGGGAGGGGAGGGGGAAGGGGGGAGAGGGAGGGGAGGGGAAGGGAGGGGAGGGGAAGGGAGGCCCCTTCCCAGCCCCACCCCCCGTGCTTGGCCCAGCAGTTCTTGAGCACAGACGTCCCTCTGGACCTCCAGCTCTGGACTGGGCCCACCCCTCAGTGCCCCTCATCCCAGCCCCCAGGGTCTGCTTAGGGGGAGTTTGGGGCAAAGTGTGCCGACCGCCTGCACAGAGCGCGAGCCGAGGGAGATGGTGGCTGGAGGGGCGGGCCGCGCGGCCTCCCCACCCCCTTCCCTTCCACCCTCTTTCCCCATATGGTTCTCATAAGGTCTGGGCTCAGAGACAGCAGCCAGAGGAAGTGGCCGTGTACAGAGAGCTTTTGTGCGGAGCGGAGGGGGAGGGGGAGGGAGCGCGGAGAAAGAGGGAAAGGAGGGAAGAGGCTGGAGACTCCAACGCACTCGCCCTTACGCTCCCCACGGTGCCGGGGGAGGGGCGGGGGGGGTCTCAGCTGCAGCGCCCCCATGTGGGCTCCCGGACCCCCGCTGGTCTGAAGGGAGGGACTCAGAAGGAATAGCCCCGACTGCCTACTGGAGGAGCTGGAGGCCACCAGCCCAGGTTCCAGGATTGATCAGCCCCTTCCTGGAGGTGTTAGGAGCCCCGCCCTGAGAGCTGCCCCTTGTGCAGGACCTCGGGACCCAGGGGCCCAGCTCAGGAGAGCACCAGGCAGAGAGCGGAGCCCTCCGTGCTTCACCGGTTGAGTCCTTCTTGCACCAGACAGACTGGACCTATAATTCAGGCCCCCCGTGGGACCAGGACCCAGAATGGGTTATTTGGCCTGAATTTTTCAGAACCCGTGCAAGAACCCAGCCACTCCTGACCCCTAAGGAAGTCCCTTCCTGCCACCTACTATGGATCACCCCTCTGGGTTAGGGTTGGGAGGGGTGCAATCCCTAGTCCTGGTGAGTCTGCGAATTTCCCCCAAAGGCACCGGGCAAACCGGTGTAATTTGAACCTCACCGTAAATTGACCCTTAAATTTGGGGTCATGTTTTTAAAGGGAGCGAGTGTTCCTAAGTTTATGTCACATGGGAGTCATTGGGATAAGAACTCTTTCCTGAAGGAGCAAGAGTTCCAGCCACCTCTGAGTTGATCTCTGTCCTTGCATTCAGTGAGCTCCCCTCGCCAAAGCCCAGAGAGGGGAGGTGAGTTCCCTGTGCCACGCAGCCTGGACCAGGACCCCTCACTCCCCCATCACCCTGAGGTAGAGCCTTCGCCCCCGTGGGACCAGACAGAGAAGAGGGGAGGGGAGAGGAGGGAAATGGCCCTGGGCTGAGGAACCAGAAGGAAAATCCGGTTAAGGGCTAGGAAGGGGCTGTTCAGAGGGGCTGTTTATTTTCATTCCCCCAGCCCAGCCGCTCCGTTCTATTTAGAGCTCAGACACTGACAGGACAAAGCTGCCTCCTCGCCTTCCTCCCTCCTCCGGGGGCCCCCATCCTTCCCAAACTCCAGAACATTCCTTTGCTTTTAGAACTGGGTGATGGGGGTGGGAGAGCAGAGACACTGTGGAGTGTAGCTAACACGGCAGCCTCCCAGGACCCAGCTTTCCCAGCCCTGGGAGTGGGGAGAGGCGGGCTGGGGGAGCCGGGCTGGGGGACCAAAGGGTGTGTAAAATGGATGGGACCAGGTGAAGGGCAGGGGACCAATCTGTCACGGAGGAGCAGGGAACCGGCCGCAGAGAGCGGCCCAGGAGGGAGTTCCAGCCTGAGCTTGAGGGGCCAGACATCTCCCAGCTGGAAAGCAAAGGGGAGGTCGAAGCTCCCTCCTCCCTGTCCTCTCCCGGCCCCCCCTCCCCCAGGGCGCTTTGCCTGCTGGGAACTGTGTGTTGGAGCAGAAACTCTAGACTTCAGGAGACTCGGCATCCAGGATGGGAAAAGCCATCAAACGTATGGAGTGGGAATCTTCGGTCCAGACCCTTCTTTTACCGAGAAGAAAACCCCCAGGGAGGGGCTGACTTGCTCAAGGTCACACAACTCCTAGCCAGACCCTAGGGCTCCCGCTCTGGGTCAGCCCGGTCCCACACTGACCAATCAGAGCCGTCCTCCCTGGGGACGGGGCAGGGACGTAACCAATCCGCTTCCCCCACGTGGATAGTGAGCCGGGGAAAGGGGCGCCACCCGCAACGATACATGTGTACTTAGGGGACCACTAAGTACAAAATCACTTCACAGAGGATTTGGTGGGAAGTGGAGGCAGGAACAAATGCCTCCCGACTTGGGAAAAGCGTGGTTCCTGGACCAACCCCACCTTCCCTGGAGCGCTGCCCCTCCAGACAGCCACCCACCCACCCATTCCACCAGTGCCTGCTGTGAGGTGAGAGAGCTGGCCTTGGCCTCTCAGGGGCCTTGCAGTCTCACCATGGAGACTGAATACAGGCTCACAAAGCAGGACAGGAGCAGGGCCTCCAAGCTCCCAAGGAAAACCTCTGGGCTGGAAGGATTAAAGGACTAATTTATACTTAGGTATAAAAGACTGATGACAGACAGATCCTTTCAGGTTTATTTGTATGCTTAAAGAAACCTACTCTCTTCACCTAAAAGCTTGGATCCCCCGTGGTGAGATTTTAGGCTGTGGGTGCAGGAAGTGCTTAAGGTGGATTGGGAGTGATTTCCCAGCTTCCTCAACCCCCGGGGACACACGCACGCAAACGGTCCACCCAGGGTGACACATCTCCCTTCACCTTCCACGAGTGGGAGATGGTAAACACCAGGTCTCATTTGTGTTTGTAGTACTGATGTGTTCCACAAAGCCGAGCACACAGTAGGTGTTCACGTATGATTGAAGACCAAATGAATGGATGGGTGAACAATTAAAGCAGAATCAATTCCAGTGCTGGGGGCCCCCAAATCCCCATCAAACCACACTGACCACCCACCATGAACACCAGTAGGTTAGTCCTTCCCATCCCCGCCCCAATTTCTTGGTTTCTGCCTAGTGACCACCAAGATGCCGTGACCTTGCAGAGAGGGTAGAGGAAAGGACCGAAGGAAGGCCCATATGCAGGAGCCGTTGCAAAATAGTTTTCCCTCCTGACATTGACCTCAGGCCTTGCCTGGACAGCCCGTCTTCAAGGCTGAGGTCAGAGGCTGTCTCAGGACATGGTTCTCTAAAGTCTGGGGAAAAGATGTCCCACATGGGTGCTCTCCTAACCAGAGGGAGGCTGACGGACAGGCTTCCAGCCAGGGGAGGGATGGCAGGAGGTGTGGGAGTGCTGTGTGTCCTCTCCAGCATTTATGTCCCCTGCAGTCAGGCTCGGTACACATGAAGGGCAACCTTTAGCCTGAGGTGTGTGTCAGAGCAGGGCCTGTGGACCGGAGGTAGTCTCCTGTGTGGAGATCCCACTGTCTTATCAGTCAGGCTAAACTGCATGCACAACCTTTATGAAGCAGAACAGTTATTGCTAATTGGCGTAACATGACATCTGGTAGTTCTATAGCTAAGCCTTCATTAATTTATGTTTGTAGCATTTATATATATATATATATATTTTTTTTTTTTTTTTTGCGGTACGCGGGCCTCTCACTGCTGTGGCCTCTCCCGTCGCGGAGCACAGGCTCCGGACGCGCAGGCTCAGCGGCCATGGCTCACGGGTCCAGCCGCTCCGCGGCATGTGGGATCCTCCCGGACTGGGGCACGAACCCGTGTCCCCTGCATCGGCAGGCGGACTCCCAACCACTGCGCCACCAGGGAAGCCCTGTAGCATTTATATTTCAGTGGTGATTTTGTTTTTCTTTTTTTAGGTTTCAGATACCCTTGTGGGCCTTGGAAATGCTCCAAGGCCCTGGGTACTGTGCCTGTGGGCAGGGCTGGGAGTATAGTCTCACCTTGATGGTGCAGCTGGTAATGGGCCTGAGGCCCTTTTGGTGTTAGCAAGCAGACCACCCTCCTCCCCCCATCTGATGGTCTCCCGAAGACACTGCCAAGGTGCCAGCAGCAGGTGCTGGAGACGGCCCCTCACAGCCCAGAGGGCCTTGGCAGTGGCCTAAATTCCAGGCTCAGAATTCCTGGAGAGCACGGGGCCATAGTGTCCAGGCCTGTGGTCCTTGCATCTCTGTGCTGGGGTGGGCTGGGGTGTCGGTGAGGGGCTGACATGTATGACTCTCCCTGGACATGTGAGAACCCTTTTGTTCGGGCAGGTGCTGGCCCCGTGCCCAACGGGGCGGTGCCCACGTGACCCCTATAGGGTCATCTTTGATGTCGGACTGGGATCTGGCGAGCGTTTGCGGCTGCCCGGAGGCCACAGGGCCTCTGCAGACGCCAGCCACTCGCTCCTGTGGCCTCCAGCCTCATTAGTGGTCACTCTGCTTGCTGCTCTTCCCTAAAATAGGACCCGAGCCGGGAGAGAGTTCTGGAATGGACTCAGTGTGCCCCCTCTCCTTGGCCAGATTTCAGATTCTGGGGTAGAGAACAGGGGCCCCCAGGGACTGGCGCCCCTCCCTGTGAAAATGTGATGTTGGGTGGTAGACACGGGAGGGAGGGAGGGAGAAGCCGAGGGTGCTGGGTTGGGTGGGCCTGGGGTCTGAGGGATGGGAGGCATGGCTGGGAAGCAAACCCACCTGGCAGGCGCCCTGTGCTGGTGCTGGGGGGGAGGCCGGTGGGGTTGAGGCTCTCTGGGCGGGGTTGGGAGGCGATTAGGAGGGGGCAGAGACTGGCGTTGTGTCTGCGACTCTGGACAGAAGCATGGGGCTGCCCTGCCTGTTTTCCTCCCATGAGAGCCTAGCGTGGCGGGAACATTTTTCTTCCTATTGGATGAGGCCGTGTGTTTGTGTGTGTGTGTGTGTTTCACCTACCCCATTAGCAGCCCCGTAACTGCCAGCTTCCTACCTGCCCCAAACACTCCGCCAAATCCCTGCCCTCGCCTCCAGAGGACTGAACCTACCAGCATAATTGAGGCCATTCTCCCCCTAATCTAGGTCTGAAGTAAAATTTCCTCAGCCCGATCTAGATTGTTAAGCCCAAAAGATCCAGTTCTGGGTATCTGGGGACTAAACCATACCGATAGCTGCTGAAGTCTGTCCAAGAACTGGAGACGCGGCAAGACGGGGCCCATTGCAGGAGAAGGATGCAGCACTGTTTTCCTGGTGCCCCCGCTTTAGTGAGTGGCTTAGAGGGTGGGCGATCAGGAATGTGTTCTCACAGTGAGAAAAAAATCTCATTTCAAGACTCTCCAGGATGGAGTTTACACTGGGCTGGCCGAGCCTGCAGCGTGGGCAGCAGCCGACCCCAACGTCACCCTGCTCTACCCTCTCTTCTGCAGCCCAACAGAGGCTGCCTCAGAGAACGCGGGCCTTGGGGTGGCAGCCAGGAGATGAGCTGCTCTGGACCAGAGGCTTGTCCTCGCCTGCCTTGGGGGCTGGTCCCCATCCTTTGCTCTGTTCCCAGGCCACACACACACACACACACACACACACACACACACACGCACGCACACCCAACCCCAGGCCACCTGAGTATCTCCCCAGCAGCCCAGACTTCCTCCTGGGGAGGTGCTGGCTACAAGGAGACTAAATCAGGGATAAGACTTAAAGCCACCAGCCTCATGTGGCCCTGAGTACTTGTGATGTGGCTGGTCTGAGTTAAGTAAATTGTGCTGGAAGAGGAGAATCCACACCAGATTCTGAGACTTAGTACCAAAAAAGGGAAAATATCTCATTAATAATTTTTGTTATTTATATAATTTATAATATATGTATATTTGTAATATATATTTATTATGTGTTGAAATGATAACATTTTGGGTGCATTGGGGTAAAGTATATTATTAAGATTAATTTAATTTTTAACTTTTAAACAATGTGGGTGCTAGAATATTCTAAATTACGTATGCAGCTGGCATTGTACTTCTGTTGGCCAGTTCTGGGTTAAATTTGGGGTATGTGAAAGGTGTTCAAGGGTTAAAGGACAAAGAGTCTGGAGAATGTGGGGTACCTATACCCCCAACACTACCACTAGACTTGTCCGGATAGGGTTCTCCAATTAGGATCCCAGGTTTTAATATCGGGGATTTGGGAGTTGGAGAATTTAATTTTCTCTTTTCAATTCAATGATCTTTGAGCAAAAAATTTTTTGCCCATAATTTTTTAAAATTTCTATTTATTTTATGTATTTATTTTTGGCTGCGTTGGGTCTTCATTGCTGCGCACAGGCTTTCTCTAGTTGTGGTGAACGGGAGCTACTCTTCATTGCAGTGCATGGGCTTCTCATTGCGGTGGCTTCTCTTGTTGCGGAGCACGGGCTCTAGGCGCGTGGGCTTCAGTAGTTGTGGCGCATGGGGTCAGTAGTTGTGGCTCGCGGGCTCTGGAGCGCAGGCTCAGTAGTTGTGGTGCATGGGCTTAGTTGCTCCGCGGCATGTGGGATCTTCCCAGACCAGGGCTCAAACCCAAGTCCCCTGTATTGGCAGGCGGATTCTTAAGCACTGTGCCACCAGGGAAGCCCCTTTGCCTATAATTTTGAGATAATTTTTTACTAGAAGGTATTTTCATAGTGTAAGATTTTCATTTCTAAAGTCAGTGTTTCTCAAACTGGGATCCTCAGACATATTTGCAGGAAATAAGATACTTTTCCCCTCCCTTTAACAGGTCCATACTCCACTCAAGTTTGGGAACGTTCTCAGGCTTCTCCCTTCGTGCACGGGGCTGTGATTACCTGGCTCCCCCTGTTCCTGTAACCTTCCATACCCCCTACCTCTCCCCTGTGCCCCCCCATCAGCATCCCCATCCATCTCCCTCCCAAGACCCAGGGAGGGGCAGTCCCTGGGAGAGACCCTTGGGGTTTGGGGAGGCTGAAACAGATGCCCTTTCTCACCCCTCTTCCTGACATTTCAGGACCCCTCCCGACATTACTAAGGATACTGAGGGGTCCTCTCGCCTTCTCCAACATTTAATGCAACCTCTGAACCTCAGGCTCTGAGGGTGTATGAGGGAATGAGCAGCAGATGAGGTGGGACGGGCTTCGATTTAAAACTCACACCATCAAGAGCCTGTCCCCACCCAGGGGGCCATCGCAGCCCCACCAGGGCCTGAATGAGACTATTCGAGGCCCTAAGAACTGACAAGATTATTTATAATTGGCCACCACGGGTAACGTGAAATAAAACTATCCTAACCCATAAAATGAGAATAAAGGGGTTTGAGAAAGTTCTAATTATTCATATGTTGACTACTGTGACGTGCTTGTTGAAATATCAAGACAATGTGTGTGTGCGTGCGCGTGTGCGCGTGTGCGTGCGTGCGTGCGTGTGTGTAGCACCTTGCTGGGAAATGTCACCATTGGAAGGACAGTGAGGGGGGGACCCGAAGGGGAGGAGAGCCCTCTCTGGAGCGGGGAGAAGGGAGGAAGGAGGTGAGGCGTCCACGTCTTCCCATTGACCCACAAAGCCCCCTTCCACCCTTGCCTCCGTCCCGGCCATGGTCTGTTTTCCATGTGCCCTTGAACGTGGTGTAGCACGGACGTCTGGGGTCCTCTCACTGCCGGTCTGGTTTGTGCACCCACCCACTCCCATTAAGCTTTGGGGCAGAGCCCTGACAGCCCCTCCCGGGCCCTGCCCCCGCCCCCAGCCCTCTCCCTTGCTATCCAGCCCAGAGGCTGCTCACTGGAGGCGAGGCCCGAGGCCTGCACCTCTGGCCTTCCCAGGTCCGTTCTCCACCATTCAGAGCAAGATGGGAAAACCGTTGCCTCAGCGCAGGGCAGGCAAGAGCTGGAGCTGAGAGGCTCATTAAAGCTTTTTAATGAGCAATTAACTCAAGGGATGAGCCCTCTGGCTGGCCTGGCACTCTCTCCTCCCAGCGGGGAGCCTGACAGAGAAAGGCTGAGTGGGTGGGCAGAGTGGGTTGGGTCAGGAGCTTGGGGCCCCTTTCTGCGTCCACAAATACAAACGAGTAAATAAACAAGACTCCGAGTGGGCAGAGGCTGAGGCCTGGGCTCCCCCCGGGGGCCGAGGACTCCATCCGTTTCCGGTCAAGGCTATAGACAGGCTTGGGGACGCATGGGCACTCCGTCCCTCTGAGTTGGGGGCCTTTGAGGGGAGGGAGGGGTCCCCTTCTGGTGAGGTCCTCAGCTCCTGGAGTGATGGAGACCCCGAGGAAGGGCAGGTCTCCCACCTGCCTGCCTTCCTCTTCTACCTGCCAGACCATTCTCCCCAGCACTGTCCTCAGATTACTGGGCCAATGGCTTGAGCAAGACAGAGCTGTGGAGGGCAGAAAGGGGGGTGCCATGGGCTCGGCCCTGTGGTTCCAAGGCGAAAACGGGTCATCACAACTTCACACCTGCTCAGCTCACCTGCATACAGAGCCTAAGTCAGATCCAGGCTGTGGGGAGGCCCAGGGCAGGTGACGCGTCCGACCTGGCATTCCGTGGGCTGACCAGTCTGCCCGAACCGTTCGCGGGCCCCTCCCCGTGGTCTCCCGGAGCCCAGGGTGGGGCTGCTCCTCGCCCAGCTTCAGGGGGCGCCGCTTACACCGAAGGCAACACTCTCCCCTCTGTGTTCTCCCCTTTCCTCCAGACTCTTGAGCAACAACAAGATCACTGGGCTCCGGAACGGCTCCTTCCTGGGACTGCCCCTGCTGGAGAAACTGTAAGTGCTTGGGCAGGCTGGGGTGGAGGTCACGGGCAAGAGGTCGGGCCAAGGAGGGCGAGGAATCCTGGCTGCTGAGGGGCCCGGGACCTGCTGGCCGAGCAGGGCCCACAATCGGACTCGACCACCAAGTGGAGGGCAGAGGGGCTGGTCCGGGAGAGAGAGACCAGTTCCCTCACCAGCCACAGCACAGAGAAGTGGGGCGCTGGTCCAGGCAGGGATGGGGCTGTGGGAAGCTCATTAACACTCTTTAATGAGCAATTAGCTATGAGGGCTGAGCCCCTTAACTGTCCAGAAGCTGCCTCCCCGTCCCAGCTGGGGGCCCAGCCTAAAGGGCAGAGGGAGCGTTTAGTGCGACTGAGGCCTCTTTGCTCCTTCCCTAATAAACACAGTCGACAAACAAAGCTCCAAGGGGCCAGAGCCCTGGGCTGAGGGTGGGGACAGTGGGTCACATCCACTTCTCCCCCTCCCTCCATCCCCACTGCCCTGGATTACAGCTGCATCAGCAGCAGCATCCTCGGCTGCCCTGTGGACGGACGGCAAGGGCCCTGCTAGCCCGAGAGAAGCTCCTTCCCAGAATTGGGGACCTGCCTCGGTCACGGGCAAGTCCGTGCCAAAGGAGGGGTTGACTCAACCCCTCTCTCGATTCCCCGTTCAGCTGGCAACTCCCGACCCACAGCCTGTACAACAGCTTTGGGTCCTGTCTCCTCCACGGCACCCCTGGGCCTCCGGTCCGTCCTGGAGCCGGACCCTTGCCATCCCCCCGACGTCCCAGCCCCTGTCTCCTAGTTCTGCTCCCACCCGCTGGGCGTTCCCAAGGCCTCCAACAGGGTCCTGCCCCCTCTAGTACCATTTTGCCTGAAAGGCTTGAATCAGAGCAATGGGGGACTCGAACGAATAAGGCAGACGCCTGCTCTCAAACAGCCAAAGGGATCACAGTGTAGTGAGACCACAGACCTTGCCATATATATAGGAAGGAAGTAGGTCGGGGTTTCTGTAAAGTCCAAAGGAGGGAACAGCGAAGGCTAGAAAGTTGAAGGGTAATAGAGATGCAGTACCGACATGATGGAGTGCAGATCTTCAACCAGGACAACAATCTTACGAGGTTGTCTCTATGACACCCACTTCGCAAGGGAAGGGAAAGCTCTCCCCCAAGCCGCCTGTGGGGAGAGCTTGGTGGCCTGGCTGGGTTGGGGGCGGGTGGAAAGGGACACAGCCACGTTTGGCGTGGAAAGGTGGAGCACGTTCTGTAGGATCAGGGCATGCTGGGGGTGGGAGGGCTCCCGGGATGTTAGCCTCGGTGCGCGCAGACAGCCGTGACCGGGTCCCGCTGACTCTGCCCCGAAAGGGAGGAAGGGCTGCCCCCGAGCTGCTACTTAGAAGACTCGTTAGGTACCAACATGCTCCTCCACGAGCAGCTAAGCACTCAGGAGCTGTGATTCCTACGCTCAGCCCAGGCTTGGTCTTAGAGGGCTGAGTTGCCAGAAAGCAGACGCTCCCTCCTGGGATCTTTTGGAGAAAAACTAACCGCAGCTGCCCGCAGTCCTTTGGCCCGGCCAAACCAGGGCCAGTCACCGCCCAGCGTCCGTCTCTTTTCTCCTTAGCACAAGCGAGAGCTGCCCAGAGCCTCCTGAGGCCTCTGGGACATCTTTCCCATCTTTACACTCTCGCCTCATCTGCCCCAAATCTGCTGGGTCTGCCCTCTCGCTGGGTCTGCTGGGTGGTCCTTCAATCTCATGAGGGTAGATTTTCTGGTGAAGATGAGACGATGGCCTTCTCCTTCCCCCGATGCAAGCCTACCCAGCTGGACCCCTCCCCACGGCACCGGGACCCAGATCGCCACCCTGCAGGTGCACTCAAACCACGGGAGGCAAACAGAGCAAAGTGGGAGAGGAGACGGGAATAACGACCTATGCTGAGGGAGGAGAAAGGGCGCTAGATTGAGAATTCTAGGTCCTGAGTTGGAGCCCCTGCCCTGTTAGGAATCATCTAGTCGTTCACTCTCGAGATGTTTCTTGAGCCCCCCCTCCGTGTGCCAGGCTGCGTGCTGGGCATCCAGAGTGAACGCGGTAGGCCAGGTGCCTGCCCTGGGGAACTTACCTGCCGCTGATGGGACCCAGAACGTAGCAAAGAAATGTATAATAGGTCAGGAGACCGTAAACACTGCAGAGGAAAACAAAGCAGCAGGGGAAGGGGGGCAGAAAGCACTGGAATGGGGGCCGCTATTTTATGTAATGAGGTTAAGGCCTCGCTGGAGGTGATGGAGCCCTAGCCCTAGGGAGGGAGGGACCTGGCGGGCAGGTAGTTGTCTAGAGGCAGAGGCAGCAGTGGGGGAGGCCCTGGGGTCCAGCCTGTCTGGTGAGCTTGAGGTGCAGAAGAAAGGCAGCGTGACTGGGGAGTGGTGGGAGGTGGGGTCAGAGGGATGCCTCACTTTGGGGCCTCGGTTTCCTCATCTGTTAAAAGTGGGGGTGGTGGGGAGTCCCTGGCGCTCCAATGGTTAGGACTCCACGCTTCCCTTGCAGGGGGCACGGGTTCGACCCCTGGCCGGGGAACTAAGACCAAAAAAAAAAAAAAAAAAAAGTGGGGGGACAGGGCAGTTTGTAAAGTGCACTCTGGATTTAAAACTCTATGATCCTTGGGTGTGTGTGATACCCACAGAGCTGCAGGAGAAGGAAAAGATCAAAAAGCCCAGTGACACGGCCGGGCTTTCAGAGGAGGGGAGGCTTCTAGGCAGAGGGGTGCTGGGTTCAGCATCCCGGCCTCGCTTCCCTGGGACGGAGAGGCAGTGCAGGGGCTGGAGGAGCCCAGGGTCTCCAGCCTGGCTGGTCACCAGTGTATCAGTCAAGCTTCTCCAGAGAGACAGAACCAATAGGAGATGTATGTGGCTGTGTCCTTATATAAATATACAAAGAAATTCTTTCTTTCTTCTTCTTCTTCTTATTTTTGGCCTCATCACGTGGCTTGCGGGACCTTAGTTCCCCGACCGGGGATCAAACCCGGGCCATGGCAGTGAAAGTGCCGAATCCTAACCACTGGACCACCAGGGAGTTCCAAGAAATTATTTCTTTATAATGAAATTTCTTTTAAGGAAATGGCTCATGTGATTGTGGGGACTGGCAAATCCAAAATCTGTAGGACCAGCCAGCAGGCTGGAGAGTCAGGCAGGAACGGATGCTGCAGTCTTAAGGCAGAACTTCTCTGGGAAACCTCGGGTTTTGCTCTCCGGGCCTTCAACTGATTGGGTGAGGCCCACCCATGTTAGCAGAGGTCGTCTCCTTTATTTAAAGTCAACTGACTGCAGCCAGTAACCACATCTACAAGATACCTCCGCAGTAGCACCTAGATTAGTGATTGATTAAGTCACCGAGGGCTATAGTCTGACACATAAAACTAATCATCACAGGCACTACCCACTACCCCAGAGGTAGGGAGAGGTCCTGGGCCCCGTCCTGAAGATGCTAATTCGTCAGGTCAGCAGGGGCCTGGGAATTGTTTACAAGGTATGCGGGCAATTCTCATGCTCATTGGGGTTGGGAACCAGTGGACCAGATGACCCCTGCACTGTGGGCCTATTCATTGCAAACGAGACGCCGTGGCTTGGCGTGCAGTTGGTGCCAGGAAACACTGATCTCTCTGTCCTCTTGGACTCAGCCGTCCAGGCTGGGGCGGCTGAGCCTGTGGCAGCTTCACATCCCACAGTCCATGCAGCAAGTCCCACGGGAGTTAGCGGCCTGTCTGATAACTGAGTAGATGTGGGCTGCTCCAGAAAGTGCCGGCATTGCCTGCCCTGCTGAGCGCCCCTCTGGCCTCTGCAAACAGGTGGGGTGTAAGTGTGTGTGGGGGGTCCCCTGTTGTGCAGTGCAGGGCCCTGAGGCCGGGAAGGGGGCACAGAGAGGGCCCCGAGAGGGAATGTGCCTGAGATGATCCCACGGGAGGACCCGCGCTCCAGAGAACTGGGGGGTGAGGTGGGATGGGGGAGGCACACCTTTATCAGCCAGGCAGGCTGAACTGGAGAATCTGAAACAGTCCAGCAGAGTTCAAGGCCAGCCCAGGAGTGTGCCGAAGGGCCCAGAGGTGTGTGAGGCCCTGTCTCTGAGCCCTCCTTTGTGTCCCGCCTCCCTCAGCGTGGACGAGCCAGACGAAAGGCTTTTGGAGTGCAGGGGCAGGCGATGAAAGGGCACAGGACTTCACCCTGCAGTGAAAAGAGACTGGCATTGAATTCCACCTCCATTTACCTTCTGGTGCCTGTTCAGGCTCTCACCTGGAACAAGGGGCAAGGCACGGCTCCCTGACAGGTGGCCACGGCGGTAGATGAGTTCACCCAGGAAGAGAGCAGGGGACACCTCGGCCTCTCAGTAAACGGCCGTCCCCTTCTCCTCGGAAGAGCTGCAAGTGGCAAGAGGTCACACCGGCCGCCCCAGACCGCTTAGATTCGTCCAGAGCCCCCAGCCCTAGGCAGGCGGTCTTGTAGATGAAGTCTATGGGCGGAAAGGACTCGCGGATGGATCATTTCTCGGGTCCCTCGCATCTCTGCCCGGATCCTCCCTGCGCATTCAGCAGAGGGCTGGCCACCCGAAGACTTTCCTGGACTCCAGGGTGACCCAGTCACAGTGAGAAACCCCCAGACCGTGGACCGAGCCGGCCACAGGGCAGACAGCCCCCAGGAGAGGTCAAGGGAGCCCGGGACTGGGCGTGCAGGCCTGCGTGTGGAACTGTGTGGACACACGCCCCCAGAGGCCTGTGCACGCCTGGAGGAGAGGGCCCGGGGCGGGAGCCTGGGCAGCCCCAGGATGATTTGTCATTGCCTAATGAGATTAATGAGCCCCGGGGGCTGGTATGCCGCGGTGCTGGGGCACTCATTAGACGCAGATGCTCACGGGAACGATGCGGGGGCCTGGGGGCGGGGGGGGGGGCGGTGCGTGCGGCGTACCCGCCAGGTGGTTTCCATTAATCTGGGGGCGGGGCCGAGGGTAAGGCGGCGGGGTTGTGGCCCTCCCCCTCCCCCGCCCCTCGACGCTGGAGAGGAATGCCGCGCCGAGGCAGAGGGCGCGGAAAGGGAGGCCGGTGGGTCCGGGGACAGCCCTCCTGCTCGCTGTTGTAGGCCCAATGCCTGGCACCGGGTATGTGCTCCATAAATACCTACTGGATGAGATCAGAGACAAGAGGGGCCCGGGGCGTGGCGCTGCGAGGGAGCCTAGGACCGCCTGGGGTTTCCTCCTGGTCCCCACAGTCTCTCCGTTTCCCCTCCCCCTAGGCAACCCCTGGACCTGCGGCGGGGGGTCCTGCCCACTCCTCAGCCAGCGCCCCCCCCACTTTCTAAGGAACCCTGAAAGTCCTGGAGGGCCCAGGGGAGCTGCTGTGCGGCCTCCAAACCTATAATTCGGTTTTCAAACCCACAAGCAGGGAGGTCTTTGGGGGCCAGAGGGAGCCAACTTCGTGCCGCCCCACCCTGCCCAAGCGTGGGTACACACTCACACACACACACGCTGTCATACAAACTCACACACTCACTCTTAACAGCTTTAGTGAGACATAATTTATATACCGTAAAGTTCACCCGTTTAAAACGTAGGATCCAATGGTTTTGAGTATATTTACAGTTGTGCAATCATCATCATAATCTAATTTTAGAACATTTTCATCATCCCCCAAAGAAATCTTGAATCATTAGCAATCACTCCCCGTTCCTCCCCCTCCCCCACCCCCCCCCCGCCCATTTCCCAGCCCTAAGCAAACCACTCCTCTACTTTCTGTCTCTATAGACTTGCCTATTCTGGACATTTCATATAAATAGGAAGCACACAGTATGTAATCTTTTGTAACTGGATTCTTTCAGCAAGCATAGTGTTTTCAAAGCTCATCCATATTATAGCATGTATCGGCAAGTCATTCTTTTTTATGGCCAAATAATATTCCATTGTATGAAGATACCATATTTTGTTCACTCATTCATTAGTTGATGGACATTATGAATAATGCTGCTATGAAGATTCCTATATGTGTTCTTGTGTCCATGTATGTTCACTTCTCTTGGATTTGTACCAAGGAGTGGAATTGCTGGGTTATATGGTAACTTTAACTGCCAAGCTGTTTTCCAAAGTGGCTGCACTATTTTACACTCCCATCTATAATATATAAGGATTCCAATCTCTGGTTTTTTTTTTTTTTTTTTTTTTTTTTCTTTTTGCGGTATGTGGGCCTCTCACTGCTGTGGCCTCTCCCGTTGCGGAGCACAGGCTCCGGACGCGCAGGCCCAGCGGCCATGGCTCACGGGCCCAGCTGCTCCGCGGCATATGGGATCCTCCCAGACCGGGGCACGAACCCGTATCCCCTGCATCGGCAGGCGGACTCTCAACCACTGCGCCACCAGGGAGGCCCCAATCTCTGTTTTTTAAAGCATAGCCATCTTAGTGGACGTGAAGTGGTCTCTCATTGTGGGTTTGATCTGCATTTCCCTAATGGTGTTGAACACCTCTTCATGCATTAACTGGTCATTTGTATATCCTCTTTGAAGAAACGTCTATTCAAATCCCTTGCCCATTTTTTTCAGCTGGGCTATTTGTTTTTTTATTATTGAGTTGTAAGAGTTCTTTATGTATTCTGGATAGAAGTCCCTTATCAGTTATATGATTTGCAGATATTTTCTCTCATCCCAGGGGTTGTCTTTCAACTTTCTTGGTGGTATCCTTTCAAGAGCAAAAGTTTAACCTTTTCAAGTCTAACGTATCAATCTGCTCTTTTTTTATTGGCTGCGTTGGGTCTTCGTTGTTGCACCCGGGCTTTTTCTAGTTGCGGCGAGCAGGGGCGACTCTTCGTTGCGGTGTGCGGGCCTCTCGTTGAGGTGGCTTCTTTTGTTGTGGAGCACAGGCTCTAGGCGCGCGGGCTTCAGTAGTTGTGGCACGCGGGCTCAGTAGTTGTGGTCTGTGGGCTTAGTTGCTCTGCAGCATATGGGATCTTCCCGGACCAGGGATCAAACCCGCGTCCCTTGCATTGGCGGGCAGATTCTTAAGCACTGCGCCACCAGGGAAGTCCTCAATCTGCTCTTTTATTGCTTGTGCTTACACACTCAGTCTCACACATTCAGCTTCCTGAGCTGCTTTTTGCCCAAGAAGGACATAGGGCAAGATTTGCTCCCAGGGATCCCCTGCCCCCCAACTTCTGCCATAGGGTGTCCTTCCCCTCCATGTGGACATAGGTACAGGGAGAGGGGTCTATCTTGATCTAGGAGCCTGGTCTGGATTAGGCGAGGGGGTGTAGGGAGGGAGGCTCCACCCATAAGCTGCATTTTCTCCAGGTTCCAAGACCAGAGGTCTGTGGAAGCAGACAGAGAGCAGGAGATTCCACATCACAGAAGCATCTGTGCGTCCTTGAGACCTCACCTAAGGAATGAAGGAATCCAATGAGCAAGTCCAGAGCAGGAGTTTGTAACCTAGGTTCCACGAGCCCCTGAAATCAGATGCACAATACTGGGGGTAGTGCCGCCTTCTAGGGCAGGACTCCATAGCCCTCATCAGATATTCAAAAGGATGTGCTGAGCAAGAAAGGTGCAGAACCACCAACCTATAGGGGCCTCGCAGGTCCACAAAAATATCCAAGTTCTATGGTAGCATTTCCTCCTACCACTAGGGAGGGTACAGCCCCAGAGCTGCGTCCCCCACCTTAGGGACCAGGAGGCCTCAGCTGCCCAGGGGCCAGCCCGTATCGGGCTACCAGCTCAGCCAGGAGCCGCCCCTGGCCTGTGCCCCTCCGGAGAGGACCCAAGACTGGTTGGTCCAGGCCAGCAGGCCATCTCTGAGGGCACTCCTTCTGAGGGCTGCCTTGGTCACCCCGGAAGCCTCTCTGCGGGCGTGAGACAAGAGGTCAGGACCGCCGACACTTGCTGGAAGCTCCCCTTTCAGAAGGCCCTGGCTGGCCCGGGCTGCAGGAAACCCAGGGCAGGAAGGGGCTGGGCCCGAGCGGGCTGCCTTGCTCCCATCTGTAGAGCATCAGTGGGGCAGCCGGGCGGGGGGTTCTCGAGGGGGGCCAGGGAGGAAATGAGAATAAACATAGTGAGCGGAGAGGGAAGGGGTGGGGGGCTGCAGCCTGGGCCCCTTGGCAGCCCATGAAGGGAAGTGACACAATGAGGAATGTGTTTCCCTCTGCTCGTCCCCCACACGGGTGGGAGGCGGAGCCCTGAGCATGGCCAGAGCCCAAGAGGGGCCGGGGGCACGGGCTGGAGCAGCATCGGAGGACGGGGCTGTGCTGGGGGGGGGGGAGGGCAACCCTGGGCGGGCGGGCGCTCTCCCCGCCATCTCCAGCCTCCACTCTGCAGGAGCCTTCTAGGGGCTGCCTTCTCGCAGATTCCCTGCCTGCACGCTGGGGATGGAAGTCATGCCTCTAGGAAGCGGTCCTTCCGGGGGGCTTCCTCTTCTTTCTCAGTGGGGCGCAGGGTTATGCAGCCCAAGTCCTTGGTATGAGCCCCGGCCAGGGGCAGGGCTGCGCAGGGGATTTGTTGCATTTCTCTCTGTCTCTCTGTCTGTGTCTCTCTCTGTGCCTGTCTGTCTCTGTCTGTCTCTCTCTGGGTGTTTTTGTCCCCAGCTGGGACTGTCTGCGTGAAAACAGGCCCCCTGCTGGGGTGGCACCTCCCCATCCTGGACGCCCATTTCCTCTCCCCCCAGAAGGGAGCTGGCTCAGTTAACCCCCTGCTGCCCATAATCCGGAGTTGCCCCTGAGACTCTGGCCTGCAGAGCCAAGAGGGCGGGTCTGGGCCAGGGAGGTGGGGTGGGGGTGGGGAGGGCCTTGGAAAGCAGGCTGACCCCACAGGCCAACCTAAGTTGGTTATTCCGGGAACCCCCCACCCTTGTCCTCTGCCTCATGATCTCCTGGGTGCTTGGGTGGGCCCGAGAGGATGTTGGAACGTAGGGAGCTAGCCAGGAGGCTGCGGCCCTCCCCGCCCCCAGGTGGGCAGTGAGGCTCCTGGTAAGGTCTCTGTGGGCCGCCAGCCTGTTCTGGTTTGGCTTGGGAAAGACCCAGGTAGGGCTTGGGTAGGTGGGCAAAGGTTGGGTCAGCCTGGCGCCCCTCCCCATGGCTGTGCCCCAGAGAGGACAGGGTGCTGGGGCAGGCCAGGGGGCCGGCCATCGCCTTGGGCCTCAGTGGTCCCAGAGGGCTTCCGGGTCTGGTGGGGGGCTGGGGCCATGTGGGCACCGGCCGGTCCCCGGTGGGCTGGGACTGTCCCTTCGGCCTGCCCCTGCTGCCCCTGGGAGGATGTGACAAAGGGGAGGGAGGGTGGCACTCTGACCGTGTGATGGAGTTTGAGCCACCAGAGCCTGGGACAGAAGCTACTCTGAAAACTTCCCTGCAGTTCGTCCCTCCTGGTGGGTGACCCTTGGCCCTGTGGTGCCTGGGGGCCAACTGCCATCTTCTGTCCAGTCTGTGACCTGCCGGAGCCCAGCCCGAGGTGGCACTTCCCCTGCCACCTTCTCTCTGCACTAGGGGCTCGAGGAGGCCTGGGGCGGGGCGGCAGGTGACCCCTTCGGCTGGGCTTCCTCATCTGAGGGCTGAGGGGCGGGGCCAGGTGATGGACAACCCCCCCGGGGCAGCATCCACACGGTCACCAGCCAGCCCGGGACCTTTCCTCACCTGCCAGGTGGAGCGTCCGCCCGATGGCTCTAAAGTACCTCCCAGCGGCCAGGTTCAAGATGACCTAACCTTTGTGTAGCAGTTGGCAAAGGGCCGTTACACCCATTTTCAAAGGATTCTACAGCAGCCCTGAGAGACTGAGAAACTCAGGGCAGCTCGTGGGAACCGGGAACCGAGGCCTCCTGACTCCCGGTTCAGGGCCCGCTCCTTTCCCGTTTCCGCCACGTCGGCCTCCTCATCCGAGGCCCTTCCCCCGGATCTCTCGGTGTCTGCATCCTCCCTGACCAGGGAGCCAGGGAGGCGGAGGGGGACCCATCTGAGAGGCCAGGTCCTTCCTCCGGCCTCCCAGCCGCGCTGAGGCGAGCAGGGACTTAGGAGGGAAACCGAGAGCCCAGCACTGGCGGCGCTGAGGACGCCCGCCCGCCCCGGGGAGCCGCGTGGCCCCGGAGCGGGCGAGGTGTGAGGCCCCTGCTTGCTTCCCACAGGGACCTGAGGAACAACGTCATCAGCACAGTGCAGGCGGGCGCCTTCCTGGGCCTGGGGGAGCTGAAGCGCCTGTGAGTGGCCTGTCCTGACCCCACGCCCCAGCCCCCTCATCCCTGGAGGCGGTCCCGTGGGAGCCGCCGCCCTCCCACTCACCCTCCCTCACTGCCTCTCCTCCCCGCACGCCGCAGGCTGGGGGCAGACATTTCACGCCCCAGCACCGTCTCTTTCTCCGCTCCCGCCCACAAGCCCCGCCCACACGCGTGTGTCCGCCACAAGCGGATCCGTGCGCTACCACGTGGCCGACTTGCTGAGGTTGTGTGTGTCTCTCCAGAGATCTCTCCAACAACCGGATTGGCTGTCTCACCTCCGAGACCTTCCAAGGCCTCCCCAGGCTTCTCCGGCTGTGAGTGAGGGGCAGGGAGGGGGGCAGAGGGAAGGCTCCCCGAAGCCTCACGGGTCCCCGCGTTCTCGTCACTCACCACCCACCTCCTGTGGCCCAGGGAGAGCCTAAGATCCCCTCTCCCTGTTCCCTGCAGAAACATATCTGGAAACATCTTCTCCAGTCTGCCACCGGGGGTCTTTGATGAGCTGCCAGCCCTTAGGGTTGTGTGAGTATCCTTCCCCAGCCCCAGCAGTCAGGCCCCTGCTTCCTTCCGCTTCCCAGGAGGGAGACGCATAAGCACCGAACCCACGTGGCCAGCCTTCCGAGGAGGTGGGGCAGACGATGGCTGAAGCTCCGCCACACGCGCCTCCCCGTGCTTGCGTGGCGGCCATGGTGGCAGCAAGGCTCGCGTGCACAAGGTTGCCCTCCCCGGCCCTCTCCAGCCCCACCCCGGGAGCCCACGCTCCCTCTGCTCTACCCTGTGGCCCCTCCACCCCCCTGCAGGGACTTGGGCACCGAGTTCCTGACGTGTGACTGCCGCCTGCGCTGGCTGCTGTCCTGGGCCCGGAATCGCTCCGTGCAGCTGTCGGAGCGCACGCTCTGTGCCTACCCCAGCGCCCTGCACGCCCAGGCCCTGGGCGGCCTCCAGGAGGCCCAGCTGCGCTGTGGTGAGCAAACCCGCACCCTCAGGCTCCCTCCTGAGGGGCCCCTGCTGGCTCAAGGCTCTCTGTGCGCTGGGCTTGGTCTCCAGGGCGTCCCCTCCCTCAGATCCCACTGGGGGCCGGTCCTCCATCTGCTTTTGTAAACTTCCTTTGGGGCCGCTGCTTTGTTTATGTTTTCATCTGGTCCCACCTCTTGGGGTGACAAGTGTGCAGTGGAAAGAAGCATCTTGATTCGTTCGAAACCCGCCTGCTCCTCTCCTGCGCTCTTATCTCCGGAGACTCTCCAGCCCCCCCCCTTCTCCTTCCGAGCTGGGGCGGGCTCCAGACCAGACACAGGGGCCTGGCCCTGCCCCCACTGGACCCTCACCCGTCACTCAGCCTCACTGCCAGTGTCCCCTCCCACAGAGGGGGCCCTGGAGCTGCACACACATCACCTCATCCCATCCCTCCGCCAAGTGGTCTTCCAGGGCGACCGGCTGCCCTTCCAGTGCTCGGCCAGCTACCTGGGCAACGACACCCACGTCCGCTGGTACCACAACCGGGCCCCTGTGGAGGGCGACGAGCAGGCGGGCATCCTCCTGGGCGACAGCCTCATCCACGACTGCACCTTCATCACCAGGTACAGGACCTGCGGCCCCTTCTGGGCCCACGGCGCGGGCGGGGGTGGCCACAGTACCCTCACGCACCCCGCAAAGGAGGTGGCCTGATCTGGGAATACGTGCGGGCGTGTGGACGCAGATCCAGGACTAAGTCAGAAATGGTCTGGATGAGGGACACAGGTTGAATGCCTGATAGAAAAAAAACGATTATATCTGACATTTCTTCTGTGCCTTTACAATGATATAGCGGCTCTCACCTGTATTATTGGACTTGATCTCTCCAGTAGATTTGCAAGAGAGGTAATATGATCTCTGTGATAAAAGATGGGGAAATTGGGGAATTTCCTGGCGGTCCGGGCGTTAGGACTCAGCGCTTTCACTACCAGGGCCGGGGTTCACCCTGGTCAAGGAACCAAGATCCTGCAAGCCGCACGGCACAGCCAAAATAAATAAATAAATAAAGGGATGGGGAAATTGAAGCTCAGAAAAACACTAACGGAAGGCCAATCAGAGTTCAAGAAGTATGTACGTGTATCCCTGGCTCAGTTAAAGAAATGAGCCTGAAGCTGATGCCCTGCGTGCCCCAGGGCGGCCCCCAGGCGCTTGGGGAGGGTGGCGTGGCCGCCAGGAGCGCCTCCAGCCAGCCCTCGCCCGCCCACCCGCCCACAGTGAGCTGACCCTGTCTCACATCGGCGTGTGGGCCTCAGGCGAATGGGAGTGCTCCGTGTCCACGGTCCAGGGAAACGCCAGCAAGAAGGTGGAGATCGTGGTGCTGGAGACCTCGGCCTCCTACTGCCCCGCTGAGCGAGTCGCCAACAACCGCGGGGACTTCAGGTTCGAGACTCAGGCCCCGGCCCACACCCCGCTCCTGCCCCTGGGACCGTGACCAGTCCCCCACCCACTCCAAGCTGGAGAAGACACTGCCTTCTGTCATTCAGCTCCAGGTTCCGCTGGTGTATTTATAGAGACCGTATCCTTTTGTATAAAATCACCCTCTGAATGTGCCGTGCAGAACAAAAAGGTGTTTTTTTTCTTTTTCTTCCTTACATGCGTAGTTGACAAAGCTCTCCCACTACGGATGCCACACTTTCATATCCCAGTGGCCTCTCACTTAGGCAGGGGAGGAGTTATTCTCCCCATTGTACAGCTGAGAAGACTAAGGCCCAGAAGGCATAAGTGACTTGAACTCAGGACTTCAAGTCCAGCCTCGCAGCACCAGTGACAGCACTGTCCCAACAAACACAGCTTTAGAAAGAAGGTGGAGCTTGGGAAGCCCTTGAAATCCAGTCCAAACAAACACCCTCTTCTGGACCCTTCCTGCAGCTCCCAAGGCGTCTGGCCTCACAGTTCTCAGGGCAGGCAGGGGAGGGACTCTTGGCCTGAGAAGCCTAGGTCATCGGCAACTTCCCGCCTCTGCCCCCAGGTGGCCTCGAACTCTGGCTGGCATCACAGCCTACCAGTCCTGCCTGCAGTACCCCTTCACCTCGGTGCCCCTGAGCGGGGGTGCCCCTGGCACCCGAGCCTCCCGCCGGTGTGACCGAGCCGGCCGCTGGGAGCCGGGGGACTACTCCCACTGTCTGTACACCAACGACATCACCCGCGTGCTCTATACCTTTGTGCTGGTGAGGCCAGGAGCCGGGGGGGGGCGGGGGGGGGCGCGGGAAAGGGGGAGGGGAGAAGCCTGCTGGCCTCACGGGCTGTGCTGCCTCCTTGGGAGGCACGGTGAGGGGCCATGGGCACCGTGTCTCATGCTCTCCTCTGGCTTTCCCTCTCCCAGGGGACTCAGAACCCCAGGGCCACACTCGGGACATGTGGGCCACCCCAAGGTCCCCAGTACAGCAAGGGCAGCCTTAAGCAGAAAGCAGGGACAGCGTGAGGTCGTCCCGTTGTCCTCAAGCGGTGGCATAACCGGTGGGCGGCCCTGAGTTCGGAAGGGCTCACTCCTTACCTTTGCCTCCTGTCTGGATCAGACCCAGCTGTGGGCTAGACCCTGCTCCCTAGGCCCCGTTGCTCTGAGCATCAGCACAGGGGAGGGGGCCCCCGGGCTGTTTTGGGGGAGAAGGAGCCAGATTAGACGGTGCCCTTTCCTCCCCACACCCCCAGATGCCCATCAATGCCTCCAACGCGCTGACCCTGGCCCACCAGCTTCGAGTATACACGGCCGAGGCCGCCAGCTTCTCCGACATGATGGACGTTGTCTACGTGGCTCAGATGATCCAGAAGTTTCTGGGTTACGTCGACCAGATCAAAGAGGTGAGATTCGATCGGGCCCCTGGGGCCCCTGGAAATCACCTGCCCCCCACCTGCTCAAGCCGGTCTCGCCCCAGCCTCTGGGTCCCCAGCCCCCCTCCTGCCCTCAGTGACTCCGCCCCCGCCTCCAGCTGGTGGAGGTGATGGTGGATATGGCCAGCAACCTGATGCTGGTGGACGAGCACCTGCTGTGGCTGGCCCAGCGCGAGGACAAGGCCTGCAGCGGCATCGTGGGCGCCCTGGAGCGCATTGGGGGGGCCGCCCTGAGCGCCCACGCCCAGCACATCTCTGTGGTACGGTGGGCCAGCTGGGAGGGTGCCCTGCCCAGGGAGGGACAGGGAGGGGCCTCAGAGGTGACGGGGGCCAGCCCTTGTCATCCAGGAGCAAGTCCTCCGAGTGTGCACCAGCCGTGCGCCCCGTTAGCGAGAACACCGAACGTGACTAGGGTTCCGTTCGTGTGGCATCAAATTCCAACTGGTCGGGAGCAGGGCAGAGGAGAGGGAGGCCAGCAACATCGGAGCAGTTACACAGGGCTTCGTGCGGGGACCCGAGCTGAAGGGCTAGCCGGATGGAAGCACGTGGGGGTGGGAAGGAGGAGGGCTGGGAGGAAGGCTTGGGAGCCAGGCAGCAGCACTGGGGGGAGGAGGGGAAACAGAGACTTCTGTTCCCTGAGAAGAGGGGGAGTTTCCAGCGGGGGGTGGCGGACCAGTTAACAAGCAGCACACGGCATCTCCTCTGCGTGAGACCGTGCTGGGTGCTGGGGGAGATACGAGGCGGGCGAGGACCCTGCTCCCGGCATAGCTGGGGCAGCTCCAGGACGGGGTGTGAGCGAGTGGGAGGAGGGGCCGAAGAGCAGGGGTTCGGGGGACTCCACGGCAGACGTGAGGCTGCCAGGCCCTGAGTGATGAGCAAGGATGGCGGGTCGGCCTGAGCAGGTCTGCGGTCTCCAGCAGGAGAAGGCCAGGAGAGGGGTGACGAGGTCCCTGTCCCTAGAACTCGAGGAACGTGGCCTTGGAGGCCTACCTCATCAAGCCGCACAGCTACGTGGGCCTGACCTGCACGGCCTTCCAGAGGAGGGAGGCCGGTGCGCCGGGCACCCGGCCCTTGGGTCCCGGCCAGAACCCCTCCCCGGAGCCGGAGCCCCTGGCCGACCAGCAGCTCCGCTTCCGCTGTACCACGGGGAGGCCCAACGTTTCTCTGTCGTCCTTCCACATCAAGGTGGGCGCCGGGGGAGGGAGGATGCTGAGAGGGCAGGTACGAGGTGCGGGCGCCTGGTCAGGTGGATGGTGTGAGGGGACGCAGGACTCCGACAGGGGGAGAGGGGACGGAGGAGGAGGGGCTGGAGGACAGCGGGGCCCCAGGGACCCCGGGTGTCTCTGAGGAACTCCTGTTTCCCCCCAGAACAGCGTGGCCCTGGCCTCCATCCAGCTGCCGCCCAGTCTGTTCTCGTCCCTCCCGGCTGCCCTGGCCCCCCCGGCCCCCCCAGACTGCACCCTGCAGCTGCTCGTCTTCCGAAACGGCCGTCTCTTCCGCAGCCACGGCAACACCTCCCGCCCTGGAGCCGCTGGGCTTGGCAAGAGGCGCGGCGTGGCCACCCCCGTCATCTCTGCGGGAACCAGTAAGGGCCTGCACCCCACCCGCCCTACCGCGCCTCCCGGGAGCCCTCCCCCGCGCCCCCGGCGCCCTGCTGGAGGTGGCCGGGGGCGGTGGCCCTGCACTGTTTCCGCGGGCGAGGGGCAGGCATGTCCCGTGAAGGAAGGGACTGGTGGAGAAAAGGCTCAGGAGACCCTGGGTTTCACAGCCCAGATTCGTAGATTTCCAAAGGGCTACAGCACGGACCCTCCACCCACCTGGCCCTCCTTCCGTCCCCCTTCGTCACCTGGTGCCAACGTCCCCCTCAGGGTGCCCTCCTGAATCCTCCCTTCACCCGGGCTCCCGCTCCCTCCGCGTCACCTTCCACCTGCTCGTTCCGGACCCCAGAGTCCTCCCTTCCTGGGCATGTCGCCACGACTCATTTGGCACTTAGGTGGGCCACCACCTCCGGGTGCCTTTATTTTGATTCATCCTGTGTCTCCCCAGTTAGGCTGAGGCCCTGGGGGGCAGGCCCGCACTTGGCATCTAACTCTATTCCCCAAGCCCAGCGCTCGCCCCGACCGAGCCTGAGTGGACCCCCTCCCCTGTAGGTGGCTGCGGCGTGGGAAACCTGACTGAGCCGGTGGCCGTTTCGCTGCGGCATTGGGCTGAGGGGGCCGAGCCCGTGGCCGCTTGGTGGAGCCAGGAGGGGCCGGGGGGTCCCGGGGGCTGGAGCTCTGAGGGCTGCCAGCTCCGCTCCAGCCAGCCCCACGTCAGCTCCCTGCAGTGCCAGCACCTGGGCAACGTGGCCGTGCTCATGGTGAGGGTAGCGGGCACGGGGGTGGAGGGCAGGGGAACGCAGAATGGGCGCCGGTGGGGGGACCAGGGGCACTCTGAGCACCTGGGACCACAGAAATCCTGAAAAAACAGAGGCCTTATCGGGCCTCGTGACGGTCAGGACTCGCAGGGAAATAAGTGGTCCTCTGGTCTCCCCCATACCTCTTCATCTTTCAGAAGACGGGCAGGTCCTCAGGCCCTCTATCAGGTCATCCCCATAATAGCAGCCCCAGAACAACAACAACAAAAAAGACAGACAGGTCCTGCCTTCACTCCCATACTGAGAGAGACGGATCAGAGACCACCCAGCCTGGTCTCCACATCCTGCACTCTCTGACACCCAGATCGTTAAAGTAAAAAAAAATCTGGGAACGTTTCTCCTTCCCGGTCACCCTCCCCACTCACCCCTGTCCAGCCCCCGTGCCCGCACCACACTTCACAGCCCGCTCTTCCAGATCCTGAGCAGGCACGCAGCTGTATGACAGACAGAACCTGCCCCTCTTCCCTCCTCTCTGATTCTCGGGCTGGGAACCTGAAAAGTTCCCAGAAAGGCAGATCATTAACGCCACCTAGACCGACCTTCTAAGAGAGGGTGTCGTGGTGCCTACATCTTTGCTACCCAGATGGACCAAGGGCCAAAGCTGGGGCCCAAAGCTGACTGGGCTTGGGAAGAGGAAAACTGGCCTGGGGGACCGGCCAGGACTCCACAGGGCGGCCTCTCCACTCCCGGCTTCCCCTTACTCACTTCTCTCTGCTCTTTCCAGGAGCTGAGCGCCTTCCCCAGGGAGGTGGAGGGCTCAGGGGCAGGCCTGCACCCCGTCGTGTACCCCTGCACAGCCCTGCTGCTGCTATGCCTCTTCTCCACCATCATCACCTACATCCTCCACCACAGGTGAGAGCTCCTGCGGGAAGGGAGGGCATGCTGGGTGTCACTAAGTGCTGGCAAGGTGACAGTGGGTGTTCGTTTTCCAGGCTCTTGCCTAGCCTTTCCTTCGAAGGTTCTGCAGTTGGAAAATGCGTTTGGGGGTTAAGGTGTCCATCCCATTCACGCCCACGCGTGCACACAGATATCTGCCTTCTCCTCTTTGACTCTCCCAGTGGCCTTGAGACCCCCATAGGCCTGGCCTTGGGTTGGGTGGCCCATTTGTTAAAGACCGTTTCTGTGGCAGCTCCATCCATGTGTCCCGGAAGGGCTGGCACATGCTGCTGAACCTGTGCTTCCACATGGCCATGACCTCCGCCGTCTTTGCGGGAGGCATCACACTCACCAACTACCAGGTGGTCTGCCAGGCGGTAAGCAGGAGAAGGGCTGGGGTGGGGGGTCTCCAAGATCGGGGACGGCAGCCTCGGATACAGGAGGGAGGCACGCGGGAGGAAGGGGGCTCACGGCAGTGGGCTCCCGCTCTGCTGTTCCGTGCCCAGCCTCGTGGGTGAGGTGGGCATGAGAGTAGGGGCGGTGAGAAGCAGAGCCACTAGGAGACAGGACACAGTGGAGAGGGGTCCCACGATGGAGAGAGGTCGGGGATGAGCCAGCAGCAACGACAGGGTCATGGAGAGTCCCTGGCATGGGCGAGAACCCGGGGCTGGAAGTAGAGAGGGTACTGGCAGGGACAGAACCCTGGGGAGGCTCTGGGTGGAGCTGGAGGCCGGGCACAAGGGAGGCACGGAAGAGCACTGCGGGGCTGAGGCTCTGGGACGGCCAGTCCCCCAGCCTCAGTGCCTTGACCCTCTAGGTGGGCATCACCCTGCACTACTCTTCACTGTCCACACTGCTCTGGATGGGGGTGAAGGCCCGTGTCCTCCACAAGGAGCTTACCTGGAGGGCACCACCTCCACAAGAAGGGGATGCTGCCCTGCCTGCCCCCCGACCCATGCTCCGGTATGTCAGCTCTGCAGTGGGGAAGGGCTCAGGTGTCGGGGGAGGACACCAAAAGCTGTTCTCCCAGGGTGGATGCTCTCCCAGGGTACAAGGTCCTGGGAGATCACACTCCCAAGACAGAAGAGGTGGGGAGTTCCCTGGGGGTCCAGTGGTAAGGACTCAGCACTTCCACTGCAGGGGGCCCGGGGTTCAATCCCTGGTCAGGGAACTAAGATCCCTCAGCCAAAAAAAAAAAAAAAAGGCAGAAGAGTCAAGGCCCTGGGTGGCACTAGGTTGCCCAGTGCCATGGAGGGGGTGCATCCTTGGGGTTTTCAGGCATGACAAGGCCAGGAAGGGAGCGACTTCAAAGGGCATTGGGCAGGGATCCTGGGAACCCAAGTGGCACCCCTGGCTTCTGCACTGTTTAGGGTGACAGAAAGCAATTCTGGCCACTGTCCCTTAGAACAGTCTTGGCCAAATCCCTTAGGGACCTGCTGACCTGCCCTGGAGGGGCATTGCATCCCTGGCAAACAAACTCTGACATAATTTCTAGGGGAGAGGACAGGACAGAGACCCCAAGGTGAGGGTTCTGAGCACCTGGCCCACTCCTTGTTCCCCAACTCTCTGACCCCCAAACCCATTCCTCTCCAGGTTCTATCTGATCGCGGGAGGGATCCCACTCATTATCTGTGGCATCACAGCCGCTGTCAACATCCACAACTACCGGGACCACAGCCCCTAGTAAGTGCGCGGCCCGCCTGCCCCAAACCTCCCCGCCCTGCCCCGGATGCCTCCTACTCCGCCTCGGCGGCACCCTCGGCCCACCCGCCCAGCCCGTCACCCAGCGCCAAGCCCTGCATGCTGACTGAGCCGCTTCCGCCTCTCCACTCACCATAGCCTCCCTTCCCGCCCACCCAGCCTCCGCGCCCCACCTCACGCGTGCCGCCTGTGTCTCCCCTCAGCTGCTGGCTAGTGTGGCGCCCAAGCCTAGGAGCCTTCTACATCCCGGTGGCTTTGATTCTGCTCATCACCTGGATCTATTTCCTGTGCGCGGGGCTGCGCTTACGGGGTCCTCTGGCACAGAGCCCAAAGGGGGGCACCAGCAGGGTCTCCCTGGAGCCAGGGGAGGAGCTGAGGGGTTCCACCAGGCTCAGGAGCAGCGGCCCCCTCCTGAGTGACTCGGGTTCCCTTCTGGCCACTGGGAGCGCAGGGGTGGTGACGCCCGGGCCCCCGGAGGAGGGTGACGGTCTCTATTCTCCAGGAGTCCAACTGGGGGCGCTGGTGACCACGCATTTCCTCTACCTGGCCATGTGGGCCTGCGGGGCTCTGAGCGTGTCCCAGCGCTGGCTGCCCCGGGTGGTGTGCAGCTGTCTGTACGGGGTGGCAGCCTCCGCCCTGGGCCTCTTCGTCTTCACCCATCACTGTGCCAGGCGCAGGGACGTCAGGGCCTCCTGGCGCGCATGCCGTCCCCCCGCCTCGGCCTCCCGAGCCTCCCCGCGGGCCGCGCCCGCCGCCCCCGAGGACGGGTCCCCGGCGTTCGGAGAGGGGCCCGCGTCACTCAAGTCGTCCCCGAGCAGCAGCAGCGGCCCCGCCCCGCCCCCGGGCCCCTGCAAGCTCACCAACCTGCAGCTGGCGCAGAGCCAGGCGTGCGAGGCGGGGGCGGCGGCCCGCGGGGAGGCGGAGCCCGAGACGCCGGGCCCCCGGGGAAGCCTCGGCCCGCGCCACCCGAATAACTCGCACCATGGCCGCCGGGGCCACAAGAGCCGGGCCAAGGGGCATCGCGCGGGCGAGGCCGGCGGCAGGAACCGGCTCAGGGCGCCGCGCGGGGGCGCGGCCGGGGCGGCCGAGTTGCCGTCGGGCGAGAGCGGCAGCCCGCACAACAGCCCGTCCGACAGCTACCCGGGCAGCAGCCGCAACAGCCCGGGCGCCGGCCCCCGGCTCGAGGGCGAGAGCACGCTCACGCCGTCGGAGGGCAGCGACACGAGCGCCGCTCCGCTCCCCGAGGCCGGCCGGCCGGGCCAGCGCCGCGGCGCCGGCCGCGACCACCTCAAGGGCGGTGGGGGTGGCGCGCTGGAGAAGGAGAGCCAGCGCCGCTCGTACCCGCTCAATGCGGCCAGCCTGAACGGCGCCCCCAAGGGCGGCAAGTACGACGACGTCACCCTGAGCGGCGCCGAGGCGGCCGGCGGCGGCTGCATGAAGACGGGGCTCTGGAAGAGCGAGACCACCGTCTAGGCTGGGGGCGGGCGCCGCTTCAGGACGGGCGGGCCACGCGCGCAGGAGCCCCCGCTTCTAGGGGGCCCTCAGAGACGTCGATCGGTACGTCCCCAGGATTGAGGTAGAGGTGCCTCGCTGCGCCCGGGCTTGCCAGCTTTAGTCCCGGAGGCTGGGGAAAGGACAGGCAAAGGCCCGCCACCGCGAAGAGGGCCATCCCTCTGGGGTAGCGACAGACAATCCCCGAACCGCAGGCGGGATACGTTTCCGTCCCAGCGCGGGCTGGTTTCGGCAGCCCCTGCCGTCCAGGCTCGGGGGGAAGGTCCTGTGGGGCTGCGGAGTGAGCAAGAGCGGCAGGGACAGCACAGCTCAGGCGGGCTTCTCCTAAGGTACTCCCCGCACCTCCCGCCCCGCTCACGGGCGGCCATCAGCCTTACCGGGAACACACGGGCGATGGGGGCCTGAGTAAGGTGTTCTCTCCTCACTGCCCTCCTCTGAATCAGTCACCCACCTGTGCCCAGATCCTAGGGCCTCTCCCCCACCCAGTTCTGGCTAACTAGGGAGCCAGCCTAGCAGATGAGCCAGGTGACCAGGACCAGTGGGAGGAAACAAGGTGCTGCTTTTCGGATCAACTATGCAAAAGGAGAAGGTGGGGCAGGGTGAACGGCAGCTGCAGGGATCAACCAGCCCTCTGGAAGGGGGGCAGGTGGAAAGGTGCACCATCAGGGCTGGAGGCCATTCCCACAGGACTGGGACACACACCACACGGCAGGGCTCAGAGGTGGCACTTCAGGACAAAGCCCAGGCCCTACACCTAAGAAGCTGCCTGCCAGATGCCTGGAGATGATATGATGAGGGAAGCAGAGTTAGTGCTTAGATCTGGGGCTGAAGCTAGTCCTGCCTTAAACCTAATCCTATAAAAAAACAAAAAAACTCTCTGAAAAGGGGCGCCACCGCCAGGCTGCAGGTGGTGCTGGAGAAGCACTTACTGTCCAATCACAAGCCCATATCCCCAGTCTCAGCCCTCCACCCCGAGGGACTGACAAAGACCACTCCCTGCCTACATGAGGCCATAGAGGAGAACCGTTCCAATGACTTGATCTCCAGCTCCATATTAGGGAGAAACCTCCAAAACATCAAACCAGCTTCCTGCCTCCCGGAAGCCCAAGCCAAGTCCCCAGGGCAGTGGGGCGGGGGGGCGCTGCAGCTCACCTGGGGCCTGCACCTTCACTGCTTTTAAACACCAGCACGCGTATTTCTCCCAAACTAAAAAGCAACCACCAGCCTTTGGTTACAGGATGCAATGCGAGTGGAGGAAACCCTGGGCCTCATGAAAAGCCACAGGGAAACCCGGCCCAGTCTCCATATCACCCCAGCCTGAGCACCAAGGCAAGAGAAGACAGAGGGGAAGGGAGAAAACCCACACGCCTTGGGATGCATCCTGTTATTTATGCTTGCTGCACAGACAATATTAGACAGAAAAAAAAAAGGCAAAAAAAAAAAAAAAGCTTCGTATTATTCTTCCACGTACGCTGGCTGCTGTTTACATACCCCGCCAATGCCTTAGCACTGGAGAGCTTTTTGCAATACGCTGGGGAAAGGGGAGGGAGGGGATGAAAAGTGCCAAAGAAAACATGTTTTTAAAAGCTCGGGTTTTATACAATAGAATGTTTTCTAGCAGATGCCTCTTGTTTTAATATATTAAAATTTTGCAAAGCCCTTTGAGCTATGAGCTTACTCCACCCCCGGTCCTTTTGTTAGGAGGGAGAGGATCTCTGACACTGTACACACGAACCCGCTACGGCCTGTGAATGGACGCAGGGCCGAGCGCTGCCCAGTTCCACCCTCTGAGGGCTGATACCATCGGGAATGCACACTGCTCCACACCAGCAGGGAGGCCCCGCCAGCCCTGCAGCTGCGGTGTATCCAATCTGAACGGAGAGCAGGAGAGCACCTGGCACTTTCCCAACAGTCCAGGAGAAAGCCAGCCCACAGGAGTACGTGCGACCACTGTCTGGGACCTGGGACCGAGGGATGGGACTCTCCAACCGAGGCGTCCCCGCATTCCTTCTGACTTCGACTCTGGGACCTGGGGTCCAATAACTGCAGAGCCCCTCTTGGGTCCCTTAAATGAGAAGGGTGATACCTAAGGACTTGTGTACACTGATTTCTCTGGCTACATCAGGCCTGTTAGCAAGCCGCCGTCAGATGGGGTTAAGCACCCGCCCCCCACCAGACCCCGGCTGTGCATCAGGGAGGGATAGGAACCCTTGTGGCAGCCTGTCCAGCGGCCTGGGCTCTCTGGAAGTCCCTCACTTCCTGAGGGGTGCGCAAATACTGCTCGATCTCACTATCAGAAATGTTCTCATCTCCAGTGACTGTGGAGACGGGGGGTGTGGGACAGATCCGCTTTGGGGGCTTCAACATGCAGGGTGGGAGGAGGAGGGCAGGGCTCGCTGGTCGCTTCCCTGCGGGCAAATCTACAGAGCCGTCGCCCCGGTCCTCTTTTCCCCATCCTTGCCCCTGGCCCAGTCCCTGCAGCTCCTTCTCCTGGGCGTCCAGCGCGTCTGGCTCTGCTGTTCCGTCTCGAAAGGCCTTGCGGACCAACATGTGGCGGTGCTGGAGAAGGTCGCCAACGTGCGCAACCACAGACCGCTTGTCAAGCTTCAGGACCTGCAACCAGGCCAGCTGCTCGGCCAGCCGCAGCAGCACAGCCAGCAGCTCCTGCAGGCGGGAGGAAGCGGGGTAGGGCAGGTCCACGCTCGCCAATTTACAAAATCGGGCAAGGGAACACGTCAGCCGATCTGAAGGCCGCAGCGACTGCCAAGCCAGGAAAGTGGCAGCGGTGATGACAGGCAAGGGATGCCGCCCGGTCACCAGCCACGTCTCATCTGCCAGCTCCACCAACTGCAGCGTTCGCGATAGCATCTTCTCCTTGTCCTCCACGTACTTGGCTGGCACAGACGGGGAGGCTTCAAACAGTTTGAAGCTGAAATAACCAAAATGAGGGCCTGGTCTCAATACCTCTGGGGGACCACTCTTTCAAAGCACAGAAGATGAGCAAGCTATGCTATCCTCCCGGGAACACTCAAGCCTGCTGGGCAGCAAGTTTATCCAGGTACCGAGAGAAGACAGGGTGAGTCTCCTGCTGAAGAGGTAAAGGGCAGGAGAATGCAGAAGGGAGCTAACATTTCTTGACAATCCCCCTCCCCCCACCCCATCAGCCATCATTCTGAGGGCTTCACAAATGTTCTCCTTTAATCTACTCCACAGCCTGTCACGTGCATTCAGAGTCAAAAAACTTGCCCATAGTCATCCAGCTTGGAGGTAACCAAGCTTCACACCCAAGATTGTTTCACACCGATAGTCTTTGCTTTCTACCATATTTGTCAGAAAAAAAGAACACAGCTACTTATTTAAAAAAAAAAAAAAACAACAACAACTGGCTTCTAATTCCAGCTCCGTCATTTACTAATATCCTTTCAGCTCTAATCACACATGATCCTGTCGAGGCAGGACTGTTCCATCTAGCCAAGTAGGCCACACACAACGTGAGTGGTGGAACACAGGAGCCCCGTGCCAAGGCTAACACCATCCTTCCTACATCATTAGGTTGCTGTAAGGGCAGAGGGATTTGAAAATTATAACATTCCAGAAATATAAAACAGGATTAACCTGATTAGTGCTATGCACAGGAAAGGGAGAAGACTTTTTTCTCCCACATCCTTGTAGAATGGGCTTTGGTCAAAAACAGACAGCCAGAGGTAAAAGGATTCAGGTCTAAACCCATCCCATCCCCGTGTCTCCCACTAGGCAGGTACCTGCTACAGTAAGTCTTCACCAGGTCCACCAAGCACAGAGATGGCACATCCAGCCCCAAGAGCTTCACGATCTGCATGTAGGTGCCAGAAAACACATCCAAATCTGCATACAGCAGGGTGCAGATGGTTCCCATGGTCAGGGGCCAGTTACGCTGCCGGCAGGTGATTAAGACACAGCACCCGACCAACACCTCCTTCTTCTGCAGCCTGGCAGCACGGATGCCAGAGTGCTGGTATGCCTGTTGGTAGTAGGCAACTGCCGTGTCCTCAAATGTTGGTGGCAGCTGCAGAACTCGACAGAGGTCTCTCACTCGGCAGAGACCTAAGAAACCCACAGCAGGAGTTAGAGGGGCCCCAACAACACCTTAAAAGGATCATACACCATGAGCAAGTGGGATTTACCCCAGGGATGCAAGGATTTTTCAATATCTGCAAATCAATCAGTGTGATACACCACATCAACAAATTGAAAAATAAAAACCGTATGATCATCTCAATAGATGCAGAAAAAGCTTTTGATAAAATTCAACATCCATTTATGAGAAAAACTCTCCAGAAAGTGGGCACAGAGAGAACATACCTCAACATAATAAAGGCCAAATATATGACAAACCCACAGCTAACATCATACTCAATGGTGAAAAGCTGAAAGCATTTCCTCTAAGATCAGGAACAGGACAAGGATGCCCACTCTCGCCATTTTTATTCAACATAGTTTTGCAAGTCCTAGCCATAGCAATCAGAGAAGAAAAAGAAATAAAAGGAATCTAAATTGGAAAGGAAGAAGTAAATCTGTCACTGTTTGCAGATGACACGATACTGTACATAGAGGGGTCAAAGAAGCCACCATGCAGCTCCTAGCAATTTCTGTTCAACTCGCCTCAGATACCAGAGGGACAAATAATGGCACAATTCTACAATGACAAGAGTGACACTTGGTGAGGTCATTCGAAAGGCACAAAGACACTTGTGAAAGGAAGTCACACTTCAGTGCCCCATCTTCTGGAGGCTGGTTTGATTTGTGGCCAAGCCAAAGTTTGATCTGGGTTCCTTGAGTCTACCTCAGACATACCCCCCAAGCAAACCTAAACCTTCCACCTAATTGCTACCTGTCTTAGAACCATCTCCATCCTTTACTTCTAATTACCATTCTCTTCTTCTCTACCTTACCCAGTAATGCTGAAAACAGGAAAGACAAGCAGATGGGCCAGACAGGGGTCCCCAACCCCCGGACCAACCACTACCGGTCCTCGGCCTGTTAGGAACTGGGTGGCACAGCAGGAGGTGAGCAGCAGGCGAGCCACTCCCCATCGCTCGCATTACTACCTAAACCATCCCCCACCCCCAATCCAGTCTGTGGAAAAACTGTCTTCCACGAAACCGGTCCCTGGTGCCAAAAAGGTTGGGGACCACTGGGCTAGACCATCAGGAGAACTTTCTTTAAAGCCACTGTGTCATAAAAGGTTGATACTCACCTCGTTGCTGGCTGCGACTAACTTGCTCGTTTTCTCCTGTGCTTCGGGAATATGTTACTTCTGTAAGATAATGAACAACAAATAGCTTGTTTAGCCTCTATTCACCAAATCCCTGCCCTCCCACCACACAAAACCGGGGAGCAGAATCCCAATCATCATGCACCCACTCCTTGTCTCACAGAAGGTGCCCATCTTTGCAAGTTAAAGGTCCACCTGGTTTTCCATGACCACAAGCAACACCAAATACACAGAGACTAAAGAGGACTAGGACTGCCCTAAAGCAGCTCTAAGTGTTCCAAATTTCCAGCCGTCCCTCCTGTACATCCAGTTCAGGCAATTCTCCTGCCTGCAGATTTTGAGGGCTGCATTGCTTAGGGACTTGGAAAGCAAAGTAAAAAAAAAAAGATGCTTTTGCCAATTAGTGCTCAAAACTACTTCGGGATAATAGTATTTTCTGTATTCGTAAAGAATTGATCTATCAATATAATTCTTCAACCATGCCCAGACTAGGTAAACTGAGTGGAACTCTGTTTCTGTTTCATTTATTCAACATTTGTTAATACCTACTACATATACCAGATATGGTGCTAGAAAAACACAAATGAATGGCTGTCCCTGACCTTCTGCAGCTCGCTAGTCCACTTTAGGCTGTTTTCTCTCATATTTAAGGGTGCACGTGACAGGGAGAGGGCAGGAGATAAGAAGAATCTGACGTCAATCCCTCCACAGCCCCAGGCTGTACCCACGGCCCCGGAAAAGCCCGCAGAGGTACCTCGGAGGTTGCCCTCGTCAGTGAAGGTGGTAGTAAGGACTCCCTCGGTGACCACACAGCCGCAGTCGGAGCACACAAGCTGGTTCTGCGAATAGTGCGAGTCTTCCACGAGCTCAGTGGAGCCGCAATCGGGACACCGGCCTCCGCCCGGCATCTCACAACCCGTCCAAAGCCGAGGAAGCTGTCCGCCAGCCGCCCCTAACGTCGACAACAGCAACTGTGCGGAGACAGGAAGTAGGAGCGGAGCCTTGTAAGGTCTGCACCTTTCTCTTCCGGCCAGCGAATCAGCTGCACTATAGGTATTTCCTCCGCGGCTGCGCGTCACTTCCGGTCCGTCCTTTTTGGACTCGGGTAGAAACGTGATCTAGGAAATAGGTTCCTGTTCTGGACTGTGTCTTCGGCTTTCCCGCAATCTGTAGTTACTTTGAGGTGGGTCCGACTGGGGGTTGCATTTGAGTGAGCGTTCTACCTGCATGGACACGGATAACAGACAAGAAATTTTGCCATCCGCAAACAACTCTTCTTTCTAAAGCGCTAGGGGAATCACAGATTCTCCATTTCTCTTTGGTGATGGATGTTGATTTTGGCCATAGTACAAAATCTGTGTCTAAAAGGGAGAGTAGTGTATCAAGAGAGCAGGAAATCGTGCTCTTTACAGAGTGGCTTCCCCTCAAGCAAGTTGTTTCCTCTCTTTGCAGTCTGTTTTCCTCCACTGTGGAATGAAGGAGTTGAATAAAAATCCAGACTGGCAAGCTTGGATGCTTTCAGAGGCTACGCAAGGAATGTCTAAGGGAGTTGGAGAGAGAGAATATGCGGTGGTGAGGCCCTTGGCAATCTGAAGGGTTCAAGCAGATTCGGATGTTTTTAAACCTGAGCTTTAAGATGCTCCAAGATTCTAGCTCCAAAGTTCCTAGCATGGGATAGTATAGATCAAAGAATCTTGAGCAAAAGAGTGCCTCTAGCAAGCTTACACATGAGAGGTTTTGTATGTCGTGTTTGAATATAAATTAAACATGACGAAAGAGAGTGTTCTTTCTCATAAGTAAATCCTAATTGCACTCATCAAGAATACAGGTTTTTGGGAATTCCCTGGTGGTCCAGTGGTTAGGACTCCATGCTTTCACTGCCGAGGGCCTGGGTTCAATCCCTGGCCAGGGAAGTAAGATTCCTCAAGCTGCATGGTGTGGCAAAACAAAACAAAACAAAAGGTTTTAACACTTGAAAGTTTTAGAATCAGTTGTGTCTGAAAAATAAGAAAATTGAGTTAAATGACAAAGAACCAAAGGCCAGTCCCTTCTGACTCCAAGACAACAGGTGGAAGTCATCATAGCCAGTACTGAAAGTAGGTGGGGAATTTCTGCTTCTCAGTCTGGTGGTGGAGAATTTCAGGCAGCTCCGGCATTAGCAGATCTTGGGAGCTGTTGTGGGCTCAATTTCAACCGTGCACTGGGACTTGGGGGTGAACGGTGAGCACTTCCCAATGAGAACAGAAAATGATTGGACAGCTCCGGCACAGACTGAATTGAGGAAAGAGGGTGTCTTGTCAGCCCCTTAACAGATAGGGATGCTCCCTTGAGGATTAAGACACAGGTCACAGCAGTCTTCTTTAGAAGACCAATAAAGTATGCATCCTAGAGCTGAAAAGTTTTCAACAGAAAAATGGCACTTATTAGTATGAAGAGATGAGGTGACATAATGACCATGTACCCAGTGAGTCCTCAAACAGAGGATTTGAGCCTCAAAAATAAAGGGTTCTGATCAGGCAGAGCTATAGGTTCTTTTGAAAGAGCTACAACCAGTGGTCAGGTACAGAGGACTCTATGCCTTAAGAGACTGTGAGTTCTCTGGACCACAGTGCAGAACAAGAGCATCTCTGACCAAAGTAAGATTGCCTCTTGTCTGTAATCCACGCAGCAGCCTTCTCTGCTTCAAGTGCCACTTTCCTCTAATATAAATTGGGAGAGAGGTGCTGTACCTTTCAAGAATTGTCCGTTCAGCCCCTCTGGCTTACAAGTCCCTCCCCTCTGCTCACGGCTACTCCAAAGCCTCCCCTCCCTTCCTACTGCGCAACAGAACTTCTGGCACCCTGGACCTCAGTGAACTGTCAGGATTCCAGGTATTAGCTGACCAATGAACACAGAGCAGCTAGACTTCCATTTTTTCATTTTCCACATCAGCATCACATGAGGTGGTTAATGGGCTATACTGAAGGGTTGAAGAACTGAATGTGATTATAATATAAATGAAAACATATTAGTGATACGGAAACTTTCATAAGATTCCCCTCACAGTCAAGAGGAAAGCATTAAAAACCAATCAAACCAAACAAAAATACCTTCAAAAGGTGTCAGTGCCTTCTTTCCCACACTCTCCTCGAGTCTCTCTCCTCAATAGCCACATCTAAGGGTCCCATCCGGTCCCCCAGAGACTGCTTTCTCAGAGCAAGAGAACCGCTCTCCTAGAGAAATCCCAACCGCTACCACAGGGCTTGGTCCCATTGGAGGGATCCACCCCCTCCCCCAACCAAGGGCTGCAATAATCTCTAACAGTCCATCCCCTGAGGTGTGAATTACTCACTTTAGCCCCATGTCATGCGAGGGTTTGAGTGGGCTTTGGTGCCCCAAGTTCCCTCTTTCCTAGACTTCCCCACTACTGTGAGGTATGACAGGATTTATTTCTGGTTGTCCAGCAGATCAACACTGGGGACACACTTGTGTGCTCATGTGTGCACACACAGCTCTCAGAGACATCTGTTAGTTTCAGACAGTGCAGTCGACATCCTTACTGGGGATGGGAAACAGGTCCCTAAAAGCAACATAACTGGCACTGGGAGTAGGTGTTTTTTGTTTTTAATTAATTTATTTTTTTGGCTGTGTTGGGTCTTCATTGCTGCGCGCGGGCTTTCTCTAGTTGCGGTGAGCGGGGGCTACTCTTCGTTGCGGTGCGTGGGCTTCTCACTGCGGTGGCGTCTCTTGTTGCGAAGCACGGGCTCTAGGCGTGCAGTCTTCAGTAGATGTGGCTCATGGGCTCAGTAGTTGTGGCTCGTGGGCTCTAGAGCGCAGGCTCAGTAGTTGTGGCGCATGGGCTTAGTTGCTCCGCGGCATGTGGGATCTTCCCAGACCAGGGCTCGAACCCGTGTCCCCTGCGTTGTCAGGTGGATTCTTAACCACTGCGCCACCAGGGAAGCCCAGGAGTAGGTTTCTTTTTTTTTTTTAACTTTTTATTTTATATTGGAGTATAGGTGATTAACAATGTGTTAGTTTCAGGTGTACAGCGAAGTGATTCAGTTATACATGTGTCTCTTTGGGAGTAGTTCTTTACATTACCGTACAGAACAGCATCACACTCCTCTCATCCCCAATTTTGTGTAGATCTTGAACTGAACTGCACTTCTTTAAAGTGTGATTTTACTACAGAGTCATCTACCTATGACAGAAGCCCCGAAATTCTGCTTTCCCCAACACTACTCACAGTAAAGTGGAAGAGCAGCTTTAAGATTCTCCTACCAGCAAGTCTAGAGGTGGAGGGGTGATTCTCTTCCAGCCACAAGTATGTGATAGTGTAAGATAGCCTCGCCCTCAGACACAGACAGGCTAGGAGGTGGGCAGGACCCAGGCCAGAAGATGGCGCGCTCCACTAAGACATGCAAGTCTGGGGTTCACGTTCTCAGGAAGAAATCTGTTTATTTAAGAAATTTATTTGCCTTCCTCTGGGAAATCAGGACAGATACATCAGCCTCCGGTGCCTTTCCTGCTGCTACAGACTCTACGGAGAGTTACCATCATTCAGTGATAGTCATGATCTGTTGTTGTTTTTTTAAGGGATATTTATTTATTTATTTTTGGCTGCACTGGGTCTTCAGTGCTGCGCATGGGCTTTCTCTAGTTGCAGTGGGAGGGGGCTACTCTTCGTTGCAGTGCGCGGGCTTCTCACTGCGGTGGCTTCTCTTGTTGCGGAGCACGGGCTCTAGGCGCGCGGGCTTCAGTAGTTGTGGCATGCGGGCTCAGTAGTTGTGGCGCACAGGCTTAGTTGCTCCGCGGCATGTGGGATCTTCCCGGACCAGGGCTCGAACCCGTGTCTCCTGCATTGGCAGGCAGATTCTTAACCACTGCGCCACCAGGGAAGCCCATGATGATCTGTTTAACAGCTGTTCCTCCAACCTCTCTCCCCTACTCCTCCCTGAGCCTGTGAAGCTGGAGCCATGCTTCTTGTCTGTAAGGCTGGAGCCCACATGGTACCTGGCACGTAGGCTTTTGGAATGCTGAGTGCCCAGGATGGGCTGGATGAGAGCAGAAAGCTACTGGGGAGGGGCGGCCATTGGAAAGGATGCCTCAGACGTGGTCCAGAGTTCTTTCTAGAGAAGAGGCCAGAGAGGAGGGCACTGGTGGCCTGAAGGAAGCCGCAGGCCAGTCGTCCCTTGGTGACATGTGCGTATGTGTTAGGGATCTACCTGTCTTTGTTACAAGTCTCCCTGGGAATGACCTGGCTTTCCCATCCCTGTGTCCTGGGAGTGCCTGCTACGCTCCGGAAAGGCTGTCCAGCTCCGGTGGACACCTGTCCTGGGTGGGCCGGTCAGAAGCAACACATAGACGGGATTCCTCAGAGACAGGATCATTTCTAATCTGGGGCAAGTAACCAGTGGGACTTGGGCTGCCCTCAGGGCCTCCCCCTGGGCTCCTTCCAGCTCAGATGATTCTAACCCAGTTCCACTCTGAGCCCAGAGGACCCCCTCTCCTCGTCATAATGAGTCTTGGAGCCTTTCTGACTGGGTCCCCATCACCTCAGCTCTTCAGTAGACACCGATTCTTCTCTGACACACAAGGGTGACACAGCCTCGGTACAGGGCATGGCCAGGACTTCCTAAACCCTTGTGCCAAGTCCCTGCCCTCACTCACATTCACTTTCCCCTTTCCTGTTGTTTATTGTGTGACCCCAATACATGTTCCCTCCCCGGGCCTGAGGACGGCTGTGTCCGGTTTCCTGATCTCCCAGGAACAAAGGCACCTGGTAACTCTGAGAAGGAGATCACAGGCCTAGAGCATGAACACAGTCGCCTCAGAGGGACCTTCCCTCCTCGGAGCCGTGGCTCATCGGGCCTTGTCTTGAGGCCCTCCGTTTTCCCTGCCCATCCTCCAGGATGTCAAGTCACTCAGAATATTATCTCCTCCGCCCCCAAGGCTAGAGGAGACTGGGGCCTCCTAGTCTGGAGGCCTAGACTAGAGGTCAGCAAACTTTTCCTGTGAAGGGCCAGAGAGCAAATATTTAGATTTGGTGGACGAGAAGGTCTTTGTTTTAAGCACTCAAGTCTGCTGTTGCAACGTGGAAACAGCCGTAGACAATTACCTAAATAAGCACTGCTGTATTCCAATACAATTGTGTAGACACTGAAATTTGAATCTCATGTAATTTCCATGTGTCATGAAATATTATTTTGATTCTTTAACTGTTAAAATGTAAAAATCTCCAGTGTTCAGTGCGGTGTTGTTGAGTGTGGTCATCATTCCGGCCACTTGTTCATCCCACATTAAAAAAAAAAAAAAAGGAAAAATCATTGTGTTTGTTTGTTTTTTTGCGGTACACGGGCCTCTCACTGTTGTGGCCTCTCCCGTTGCGGAGCACAGGCTCCGGACGCGCAGGCTCAGCGGCCATGGCTCACGGGCCCAGCCACTCCGCGGCATGTGGGATCTTCCCGGACCGGGGCACGAACCCGTGTCCCCTGCATCGGCAGGCGGACTCTCAACCACTGCGCCACCAGGGAAGCCCCATCATGTTTTTTGTTTGTTTGTTTTGGCCGTACCGCATACAGCTTGTGGGAGGCTTGTGAGGTCTTAGTTCCCTGACCAGGGATTGAACCCAGTGCCGCAGCAGTGAAAGCGCAGAGTCCTAACTCCTGGACCGCCAGGGAACTCCCAGGAAAAATTCCTTGGCTTGAGGGTTACATGAACAAAAGCGAAGCCATAGTTTGTTGACACTTGTTCTAGAACCCCAGGTCGGACAGGTGAGGAATTCAAATCCTTTCTTTACCTGCTGTGGGACCCCAGGCAAACTTAAGTTCTGATGCCTCTGAAAGTCTCCATTTCCTTATCTGCATAATGGAGATATTATCTACCTTGAGAATTGGAAATAGTACTCAGCAGCGCTTAGTAAATAAGCAGGAACTCAATAAACAGGCCTTCCTTTTGTGACCAAGTTTCAGCCTGAAGTGAGCAGTTGATACGCAAGAATGAAGCAGCTTTCTCTCAGCTCTGAGGGCTTGTCAGTGTCACCAGGGTCACTATTTCCAGGGCTTGGGATACAGGTGTGTAAGAGTCAAACGTCAAAAGGCTAAGTGAGGACATCCTCCCTCAGGAGATTCTGTGGCTTTGGGATCCGCTGGTCCCACAGAGTTCAGCTAAGCCAGTTTTGAACTTAAATGGGAAGTGATTACACCCACCTTCTCAGGAGGGGAAGCCTGCAGAAGCCAAAAGGTGACGCCCCCAAAGAGAAGGCCAGGGCACGGGCTCCATCGGCTTCGAGATGGGGTCCCAGGGCTAGGGGAGCGCATGCTGCCAGCGCTTTGGCCACGGTCACGGTGGAACTCTACCCTGTAAATGACACTTTCCATGGGGAGGTGGGCACGGTGCCCCCTCCAAAAGCAAGGGAAATGAATCTTGGGGGAGAGTTGGGGGTCACATTTGTGTAAACATTACTTCCTTAGAGACTCTCCGTGGGGGGCTTTTTGTTTGAAGCAAACCTGGGAGGCTGTTGTGTCAAGAGAAGCCGCTTTTGTATCACTGTGTATGGTGGCCCCGCCGTCCACATCTGGCTGGGTAACCAGGCCCCTCACCCAAACCAGGGAAGCCTTCAGGTAGCTCCCCCCAGCCCACCCAGTGGCTTCACGGGTGCTGCCTGCCTCTGTGCCTCTACAGTGTGACTTTCATCTCTAAGAAAGAGCATCTCCTCCCTTTTGAGAGGTTGGGACCCTTGGTTGAGGCAGGCAGACCTCTCACCTCATCAGGAAAGGGTGGGAGATTGGTAGAATGAGCTCAGGAGAAGAGTCCTTTACAGCCAGAATTCCCTTTACTGAGAAATGAATGAACTCCGTTGATGGAACCAGGAACCTAGATCTGGTACTGATCTGGGCATTCCTGAACCCAGTGTGAATTCAACTCATGCTCCAAAGGTCAAGATGTCACTCTCTGGGAAACCAGTGGGGCAGGGGTGAGGAGGTAGGGGGTGGCATGCGGGAGGGCATCAAGAAAGTGGCCTTGTTCATGTGATTAGCTGAAGGCGACCACTGCCGAGGAAAAGGTGGCAGCCTGCAGCACTAGGGACAGGAAATTCAAGTGATCTTCATCTGGTAAGCACCATAGTCCCTTCCAGGCCAAAACACGGGGTATGTCATAGGGACGGGTCAGAGACGTCCCAACCTCTGGAGGAGAAAGGGCATTGGGACCCCTGGGCACCAGACCGTGCGGCAGCAGCAGGAGTCCAGGCAAGAGACCCTCATGGGGTGAGAGACGCCGGTCACGCCCCCAAGAAAGGTTTTCCAAGAAGACAGAAGAAATTCTTAGTGCGCCCGTACGACACCACAGACACAAATCTTTGAAAGGGAGTGCCATTTTATTTAGTGTTGTAGGACATTTTAGGTTACTTCTTAAAAACAAAAGCAAAGAAATTCAAAATTCCCGAAGTACCAAAGCAGGAAATAAGAATTCTGTAATCCAAAGATGCTGGGTGAACTTTCAAGTCAGAGGGAGGAAGAGGTCAAGTTAGCAGCTCCCATGATAGATGCTGAGAAACCACAGGGTTGAGGGTGGTGTGGAGGTTAAGCTCTCCGCCCGCCTAAGGCAACAGATCCTCCAGCCTTGAGGGACCATTAGTTAGCAGTTCTAAAAAAGAAGGGGCCCAGGGAGGGAAGATCGTGCCTAACTTAACATCAGGTTGCCTCTGGCCTTCAATCCGGCAGGTGGCTGAGTGTCGTGGACCCTCCTCCCTCTGGGCCCTTCCGGGCCCCCACTGTTGGTTAGCAGAGCTGGAAACCACACACGTATCCCACTCACCACGCACGCACCCTCCACTCAGGGTCAACGCTGTTTGTGTGGCAAAGGACAGACTTTCCTGCTCCTCCATTCCGTCACCCGGGGAGGCCGACACACAGGAAATAAAAGGGGTGGACAGGACATCTGTCAAAGTCCAAGGACTGAGATGATATGAAACACCCGGGCAAAGGGTTGACATTTTGTTCCGGACGCTGACCTCCCACTGAAGTTCATCGCAAGGTGTTTGGTATTTCATCGGATGCTTCCCTGAAGTACTGACTGGTCTTCCGGGGGGTCAGCCAGGCAAGGCCAAGAAAGAGCTGCTTCTGCTTCTGCAGAGCACGGCCTCCTCTAGGGCCTGTCAGTTTGGTGAGCACTTTCAGCAGCTAGAGGCCAATTCAGGCTCTCCTGGTATAGACGGCTGGGTGTAAGCCCTCAGACCCACGCCGGCTGCAGGAGCTCCAGCCCTCCAGTCCACCTGCCCCTGCGAACAGCTCAGAGCAGGCTCCAGCTTTCCTAGCTGAGTTCTCCCTTACAGCAGAGTCCTCAAGGACAGGTGTAAACCGGTGACCTTGAGAGGTGCAGGAATGCTACCTGTGGAATTTTTTTCCCAGCAGTGGTAGAAAACAGACACCCTTGAAGTAGATTGTCCTTCATTCTCCAGAGTTCTCGAGTGGCATACAGAGCAGAGGAATTTGCACCTCCACCCAGACGTTCCTCTCAAACAGAGACCGGGTCCCATCCCCGAGGTCCTAGCCGCAGACCTTTCGGCAACAACCAGCTCTCGGGAAGCATGCGGGTCTCCACAGCGGCTCTTCCGAGGGGAACCACTCAGCGCTCCCGCCACCCAGCGCACCGTCAAAGTACACTGGCGTCAAGTAAAAAACATTGCAGAACAAATATATACACGTGCATTTGCAGAGTTCAAGCGAATATCCAGTTCTCTTTATAGGGATGCACATAAATCTCATAGCACTACAAAAATACAAGTCATCTGAGAAGTTTACAGTGGTCCCCAGTACTGTAGGAGGGTATTAAATAAAAGAGCTATCGATAATTAAAAGCAAATTAGCTAAATCAAGTTACAGTATCATCCTTCAGATTAAAGTGCTCTGATATTAACCAACGTGGCAGCAAACGTGACCCTGAAAAGGGATTCCGCTGCCAATCACCTTGCCTCTTAACTTCAATATAACAAGAATGAACATAGAAGAGCGTTCCATTTAATAACCGCTCTCATCTCAACCCCTGCCCACCCACTTGGCCTGTGACATTCTTCCCCCAGGAGAGATGTTGGGATTTGCTGAGATTCTGTCACAACTGGGAGAAAAAAATGAGTGATACAGAAAACATTCCAATTCCAGTATCAGGTTACTAACAACGAAATTACCTGAAGACTCTGAACTGGTGCTATTAGTTGAGAAGGGGGCAAGTGTCCTAGTTTAAAAAAAAAAAGTATGTTAATCTAGTTTTAAAAATACGGCCGTCTAAAAATAGGTATCATCTTGCTCTTTACAATTTTATAACAAGGGGTGGGGGAGGGAAATGCCAAGAAGAGCTGCCAAGGGAACCAGGGAGCCAAGCGACGGCACATGGGAGAGGGCCAGCGGATGCCGCTGCAGTTGCTCTGTACCTGGTGGGACTGTTTTAGCAAGTGCTTGGGTCCCCCGATCCCTAATCAAGGCACTGACTCGGTCACTCCAGCCAGCAGGGACCCTGCGATCACAGAGGAGGGATTCTGACCAACTGCCCGCGTGCACAGGGATTCTAGTTCCCCTGGCCTACTTTCCGTACCTCCACAGACAGCTCCTCTTGGATGATAAAGAGCACACTTTAAGGCTACAGAGTAGTGGAGGCTGATGTTTGGAAAAGGCAGCTTGTTCCAAATCTCAGAGGCACACTCGGAGGCGCACCCTAAGCCCCTTTGCTCCAGTCGACAACAAAGGACCAAGTCCGAGGAGCTGGGTAGGTTTACACAGTTATCAAAACTTAGCATCTGCAGCCAAAACGCCACAGCTGAGCTACTCAAAAGCCAAGAAAGTATGTGCAACACCGCACCAATTGCCTGGTCCTTGTCATCTCACCCTAAGCTTTAATGACTGGGGGAGACGTACTTTATTTATTTTTTTATTTTTTAAAGATTTTTTTCCCCAAGGTATGGTTTCTCCCGCCTAGGCCTATTGGCTTTTTGTGTGTGTGTGTGGTATCTTTTTTTTTTTTTTTTTTTTAATTTATTTTTGGCTGTGTTGGGTCTTCGTTTCTGTGCGAGGGCTTTCTCTAGTTGCGGCAAGCGGGGGCCACTCTTCATCGCGGTGCGCGGGCCTCTCACTATCACGGCCTCTCTTGTTGTGGAGCACAGGCTCCAGACGCGCAGGCTCAGTAGTTGTGGCTCACGGGCCTAGTTGCTCCGCGGCATGTGGGATCTTCCCAGACCAGGGCACGAACCCGTGTCCCCCGCATTAGCAGGCGGATTCTCAACCACCGTGCCACCAGGGAAGCCCGGGAGACGTACTTTAAAATCTCAATGTTAAAGAAAGAAAACCCCAATGTTAAAAATACATTAATACCCCCAGCGCCATCTGAACCCCTGGGCCAGGATCAGATCTAATGACCACGTCTCCGGTCAGGCATAAAATATTTACAACTTGGTTAAAGGCACAGTGGCATTTAAAAATAAAACCCTGGGAATGTCCAATAAAAGATTCATTGTAATAATTAACCTGGCTTCTGTGGGTGGGATTGACTCTTGCCAGATAAGGCTCGAGGGAGAGAGAGTTGTGGAGCCTGGATCCTGGGGCTCTCAGGCACACCTCGGCCTTGGGAGCAGGCGGAAACAAACTCACACAAAAGTCTCGGTGCCGGAGGCAAGTGATTCACATTTTTCCTGCTTTTTTGCCGACCTGAGAGGGAACCCGGAGGATGCTGGGGGTCTCTTCCATGACCCTGACCAGCAGGTTGTCGATGTAGTCTTCCAGCTGGCGCACCTGACACTCCTTCTTGCTTATCGTTTCCTTCTGTTTGAGGACAAGCTGGATCAGCTCGTCGTGGGTCAGCTGTGCATAAGCAAACTCGGGTTCCGAGGGCTTGTATTTCTTTGGAGAGGGGAGGGGGTGGGGAGAAAAGTGATAAAGTCAGTCAAGGAGTCAAACATCTTAAAGAAATACAAAAGAGGTAGCTTTTAGTGACTGAGTCTGTGATCTGAGTCTCCTGGGAATTCGTTTTTGACTTCAGTGGAAAACTGATGACGGATGAACTCTTCTGTGAAAGGGTCAAAGAGTTAGTATTTCAGGCTGTGCAGGCCACAGGTGGCCTTGGCTGCATGTTCGTCTTTGTGGTTTGGTTTGGTGTTTTGTTTTATGACCTATTAAAAATGTACAAACCGTACCCAGCTCACAGGCTGCAGACCCCCGGACTAGACTCTGGGCTTGGGGTTTAGAGATGTAATGACTGGTGGCCTGTGAACCCTGGAGCTGGCACAACCAGGTATCAAAGTGGAGCTGAGCCCCAATCTAAGGTGACCTGTGAAGAAACCCTAGTGGCAGACGGTGCAGGAGGCCACACTGTCCTCCCAAGGCAACGTGTGGCCGCTCATCCCAGAAGGTCTGCTACTGCCTTGGCTGTGCTCAGGAGATCTGGTGATTAGGAGGGTGCACTGGGAGGCCCCACTGTAAGTCATCCCCCAAAACTATGCAGAGTCAAAGCCAAGGGCCACCATCACAGCCATCGATGGCACCCCCTCTGGGTACAGTGGCTGAGCGGCCCCGTCCTGACCAGAGCGGGAGCCCCGCGGAGTTACATTTACAATCTGGGATGACTGGTGGCTGACTGCAAACTGCCCAGGCCCCAGCCACGAGGAAACGCAAGATAAGGATTATATAAAGTAACACGCTCTACCAAGTCTCTAGTGAAAGGGGGAAAAAACCCCAAAGCTAACTTTTCCTGAAATCTGTGGCTCAGATTCATAAGTTTCAAGAGACGAGGTCATGGGGCAACCTCAAGACAGTTTTGCCAGTGGAACTCTGAGGTAATCACGGTTTCACTGTCGTGAGGGTCTAACAGTTTCACCGAGGAAGGCTCAGAACCACCTGCTTCAAGAAGCAGCTACGTCAAGAGCAGGGTCAACCCTGACACGACACAAGAGAAGGCCCTGTTCAGTCCAGTGACGCAAGCTGCCTGCACACCGGCCAGAATCCCGAAAGAAATCCCGTCCCTCTTGTCCTGGCTACAAAGAACAGCGTGATGATGGCAACACTAGCTTAGAAACATGTCTGACACTTTCAAATAGGGTGTGTCTGTTTACATAGCCTATCAAGGAAAAAAGTAGTCTTTGTAAACAATAGCCAAGAATACATCCTCAAGGGGTTTTAGATTATACCTCTGTCACAGAAGGATTATATTTATTTAAAAATATTGATTACATAAGATGCTCTGCAAGAGAGTTTGGGAGAGAGAAAGAAGCAGCAGTTGACACCTGGAGGGAAGAGCACGCAGGTGCTCCTCGAGAGGAGGGGCCAGGTCCCCACAATGTCTGACACACCTGGGGCTTCACCTGAGTGTCGGGGTCCAGAGAAATATGACATGCTCCAGCTACTGAACAAACAAGAGACCATTGCTACATGGGCGATCAGGACAAGCTTCAAAGATGGAGTAACCTCTGAACCAGACCCCGGAGATGAATTAAAACTAATTTCCCCCTCAAATAACAGGGTTTTGTTTTGAATCATAAAAGGAATATTTACTTATCACAGAAAATCTCAAATCCAGAAGAGGGAAAAAATTATTACCCATAACTCCAACACCTAACATTGGGGTCTGTTTCTTTCTTATTCTTCCTGTTTTTTTGTTTGGTTTGGTTTGGTTTGTGGGGTTTTTGTTGTTGTTTTTTATTTGGTTTGGTTTATTTGTTTTTATGTGTGTGTTTGTCACACTGCACGGCTTGTGGGATCTTAGCTCCCTGACCAGGGATTGAACCCAGGGCCCCGGCAATGAAACTGTCAAGTGCTAACCACTGGACCGCCAGGGAATTCCCTTCCTGGGTTTTCTTTATGATATGTTTTACAACTTTAGCATCATACAAAATCGAGTTTTATAGCTTTTGAAAATTATTACTTTGTGAGCATTTTCCCATCATTAAACTTTAGAAAAATTGCTTTTTAAATGGATTTTCTTTGTTTAATTTTATTTATTTATTTATTTTCAGCTGTGTTGCGTCTTCGTTGCTGTGCATGGGCTTTCTCTAGTTGCGGCGAGTGGGGGCTACTTTTTGTTGTGGTGCGTGGGCTTCTCATTGTGGTGGCTTCTCTTGTTGTGGGGCACAGGCTTTAGGCATGCAGCCTCAGTAGTTGTGGCTCGCAGGCCCTAGAGCGCAGGCTCAGTAATTGTGGTGCACGGGCTTAGTTGCTCTGCGGACCAATCTTCCCGTACCAGGGCTCGAACCCGTGTCCCCTGCATTGGCAGGCGGATTCTTAACCACTGCACCACCAGGGAAGTCCTAAATGGATGTTTTAAATTTCATTATATTTTAACCATCTCTCTGTTGCTGGATATTTAGGTTGGTTTCGATTTTCACAACTATATAATAACATTTATTTAAATGTGTGACCATAAATCTTTGGTCATATCCCTAAATGTTTCCTTAAGACAAATGCATAGGACTGAAAAGGCATGCACACTTAAGGTACTTCCTACAAACTGTCAAACAGCTCTTCGATTTGGATTCTGTAATCTAAAGAGGAAACTATGCAGGACTTTGAAATCATTAGAAGTTCCTATTCATGTGATGACTAAAAAAATTAAAAAGCAATCCAGCAATAACAGAAAGTGAGTAATGGCCATGGAGAGGAAGAGGTGCAAAGAAAATACCCATTAATTCAAGAAACAATAGTGCCCAGTGTCACACATTTCCTTCCAGGATTTTTACATTGGATTTTTCCCTCATAGCTGTACCAATAATGACGTACATTCAAATTTGTATCCAACTGTTCCCATACAATATGACAGATAATTTTTGGATCTAGTTGGCTGTATTATTTTTAAATGGAAGTGTGGAAGCCACCTGAATAAATAATACATTCCTAGTTCTAATCATCTATAAAAGATGGCGGCCCTAAAACAATAACAACAACAACAAAAGCCATTGTAGTAATGATTCAGCTGGCTTTTCGTAACTTTAGCGATGCGATTTCTTTTCCTAACCTCTCTCTCACTTTGCAACATTCCAAAGAGTAGTTATTTTTATAAGCACTGTTTATGCCTTAGTACAAAGCGTCTATTCTACGGTCGGCCAATAGCCGTATCCAGGAACCTTTCCATGTTTACTCAGAGTCGTTACCAGGTATGGTCCAGGACCAACAGCTTTGTTGCATCCAGGCAGGGGGGCAGCAGCGGAACTTACAAATCATGAGTAGAATCAGCAGCCGTTGCCTTTGTTTTAAGGCAAGTTACTCTCAGTCAGGGCCCGGAGATAAGCCCCTGGTTAAATGAGCTTTGAAGAGTAAGCAGAATGGGAACCAGGGGTCTTGCTCACTTCCCGAAAGCTAGGTGTTTGCTCCTCTTCGGAGCCAAGCTGCATGCCACAGTAAACGGAAGAGGCGACGGGGCGAGGGGGCTGCTAAATGACTCTAGTTTTCGTGATGGTCCCTTTCATGCTGTTCTTTTGCCCAGTTTCCCGGTAAATATCATTAACTCCAAGAGGACAAGTGCTGCCCCTTCTACACAGCTACAGAAGCCAGCCAGGCTGAGCTGGCGAAGTTAGGGTCCACCTTTAGGCTTTGGGCTAAAACACCGTAGGTACACAGTTCTGGCTACAGCTGATCATTTTGAGAATGATGCTTAACAGTGATGCCCCGTCAGCATGGACAACAGGGAAGAGGAGGCAAGATGGCCAGAAGATGCTAACTTGTTTTCAGCAGCAGTTCGTTATTACTACTCAGCCTCTCGACCTCAAAATCTCCAGCTTTCAGTGTACCTTCAGTCCAGCGCCTGGAGGCAAAGGTGCAACAGAGCCAGAGGTATCAGCCACCGCCTGGCACTTACAAAACGCTTGCAGGAGTGCAGGAGATGTGAGCAAAAGTTTTATTTTAAAAACATAAAAACTATTTGACGTCCTGGAGTCCCTGGGACCGTAAAATCTATGACTGAATGAAACTTCTAGATGCTTGCAGTAAAACAGAAATAAAGTTTATATCTCCCAACTGCGATCCCCAGTGGTGGGTTAGGAAATTCCTGTCCACATGTCTGAAACATAACACATCTGAATCCCTCTGATTTTAGAATCAGAAAGGGCAGGATGAAGATACTCTCCAGCAGAGATCATCTGGGGGGCACTGGTTTGGGTTTTAAGGGGAAGAGCTGGGTTTTTTCATGTTAGCCACTCAAGATTTTTAAAGAGCAGAGATCTTCTCATCCAGCAACAGTCTTCCTGGAAATTTAACTTACAGAAATCACCTACAAGAAGGGAAAAGTTCCATGCGAGAAATTACTGACGAGTGTTATTCATATTGAAAAATAGAAAACAAGCTAAGTATCCACTAACCGGGGAGTAAGTAAAGACTGGCATAACCGTTTCAAAGAATAATTAAGTAGCAACATGCAAAAGTGTTTACGATATGATACGAAGTGAAAAAGAGGATTTCAGAGCGTTTCCACGCAGGTGATGGAGCTGGAGAAACATCATTTTGCTACCACCACGTTCGTTAGTGGACACTGAGGCCTGCGAGCAGAAGGCTGATAAGGAACTCCTAGGAGGCTTACACGGTCTGAAATGAATTCCCCACACACTTCTTACCAACTGTAAAGGGGAAAACTAGCAACTTTGCACTGGAGAGCCTAGTGGACACCACCTAACCTAAGTCATCAGAGTTAACACCCCACTAACAGGACAGGCTGGTGTCATGGGCTCTTTATGCAATGCACTGGAAAGGGCACATTATTTCTCTAGTTAATTCCTGCCGAGAATGCCCAGCCTCGACCAAACCGCAGGGAGACATCAGACAAATCCAAACTGAGGCAAGTTCTACCAAACGACTGACTGAAACTCTGAAAAAGGTCAATGTCTTGAAAGACAAAAGAGGCCAAGGAACTATTCCAGAATAAGGGAGATTCCCGAGACGAGATAACTGAGTGACCCTGGACCGGAGAACAGACAGACAAGAAAGGGCGCTACTGGGAAAACTGGTGAAGGTGAAATACGGACCACAGATGAGAAAGTAGCGAGGCATTCATGTTAAATTTCTTCACTGTGATAAACGCCTTCATTCTTAGGAATTACACACTTAAGCATTTAGGGGTAAAAGGAGCATGGCGTGTGCAGCTTACTCTCAAATAATTCAGAAAAAAATATATACGCAGCTACAAAGAGGGAACGGAGTAGGAGAGGGTGAGGATGATAAAGCAAATCTGGTGAAATGTCAACAGTTGGTGAATTGGGATGAAAGTACACAGGAGCTCTTTGTGCTATTCTTGCAACTTTTTTAAAGTTTGAAGTTACTTCAGAATAAAGTTACAAAAAAGTCTATCTGTGCAATGATGACAACTGCGAGAATTTTATATTCTTGCCAAAAGATAACAAAGGACACGTGGGAAAAATGAGAATATCTGATTTGCATGGGCTGGAGGGTGGGTGACATTTTCTCCTCATTAGAAAACAGTACTGGTGTCAATCATGTTGCTTGACACACAACAAAATTCAACGACAGCCAAAGAACTATGAGGGGAAAAGTAAGTATCCCATGGAAAGTGTAGGGGCTTCCAAAGATCATCCAAAGACCGAGACGTGTGGTTAAGTCACCCCTGGCGTTACCTGCTGCCCCGGGAGATGTATGTCATGGTGACTCTGACAGCGGGTTTTCTAGATCCCTAACTAGCCTGCCTCCTTCTGGAGAAGACATACCTTCATCATGGCTTCGTTGACCAAGTTCTCACTGATGATGGTGGCAGTTCCCGAGCTGGAGAGCGCGACCTTGGTGGCTGCCGTGTTCATCGGCTTCACGGGATGAAGTCTAAAGAGAAGGGGGAAAGGACACTTAGCTGTTTCCTTAGACGTTTACGTCACGGCAGAACCGGAGGAACTGAGGGACTGCCTCTCTCAGACGTGGCCGCCAACGAGAGAGGTGACGGGGGAACGGGGGGGGGGGACATGCGTGCTCACACCTGCAGTCCCACACGTGCCAACGTTCCTTCAGAAAGGAAAGCAGTCAGCGCGAGGCAGCCACGCGCAAGCCAACAAGGCACCACTTCCGGCCACGCGTCCTGACCTTCTCACAGGACCCTTGGCCTCGTTATCAACGTCAGGAGAACGTTAAAGACGGTCTCCTATTCTCAGAGGCAGCTGCAGCCTAGGACTCCACTGTGGGAGTCCCCGCAGAGCCCTCCGCGCCTCAAGAGCGGGGAAAGAGCTCAGAACAAACAGGCCAGCTTCCCATCGGGCGCTGCTTAAAGTGAGCTGTCCGCACTGCTGGGCTCTCCTGCTCAATCTCAGCTGGTTTCCGAGACGAGGAAATAAGATACGGCTCCCGGTGTTTCTCTGCAAGGAGAGCTCCAAATCAGACCGTGCAGAACAATTCCGAATCTATCTCTGAGGACAGCTGCTACTCTGTTCTTGCTACAAACGCAGGGGTGCCTCGTGCTGCTCCCGGCCCAGGACACAGCCCTTCCGGCAACACAGGCGGACGCACTGTCAGAACAGCTGTGCGGTGAGCAAGCCCTGGCGTCTGGAGACAAGAAGCAAAGGGGGCACGGCTTACACTCACGAGGACAGTCGTCTCCCGGCTCTCACCTGTGCTTGGCCGACCCGCTTCCAGCGCTTGGCTGAGCCGAGACTGGCTGTGTGTCTGAGGGTGAGACCCAGGCCTGAAGAAGCGGCTTCCTCTTGCCAGATTTCTCCACTTTACCCGCGGAGCCCTTGACTGCTGCTTTTTTTTGAGATTCTGCTGTACTGGTGTGGTGGGTGTCAGAGTGTGCACAGGTGGGAAAAGAGCGTGCGGCAGGAAAGGGCTCAGAAAAGGGGGGGCCGGACACAAGGGAATCCAGGGCTGCGGCTGGAGGCTGACCCGGCCTCCCATCTCCCACTGGCTTTGCCTCCCCGCTGTCACCGGGGCCCGGTGACTGTGGTTCCTGAACCGCCAAGGCTGTGGTCTGCTCTGCAGAAGCGGGGGCGGGTGCTCCGGGTGCTCCCGGCCTGGGCTCGCGCAGGCGCCCTGCTGACCCGCCGGCCTCCCCGCCGGGCGCCCTCTCCTGCTCAGCACGGGCGGGCCACGTGCTCGTGGAAGAAGCCCCTCCTCCCAGAGCTGCCACCGGGGCCACCCCTCTGTCATCTTCAAGCTGATCTCCTCTCTCGTCTTCCGAAGCGACTTCGGGGATGGAAGGCAGGGTCAAGTCCAGATGGGCCTGGGCTGGGGGCTTTGCCTCGCAGGTGGACTGAAGGCCGTGCAGGGGGTCAGACAGCAGACCCTCGTGGTCACTGGCTTTGCTCTGGTTCTGCGCCATCCGGGTGTCGTCTCCCTGACTCCTGAGACGGGGACCGTCTCTCCCCGAGCTGGCCGCATGCGCGGGACCCCCCGAGAAGCTCCCCTTGGAGGACGGGCAGGGAGGGCGAGCCGCCAGGGCAGCGGGCTGGGGTCCAGCCACAGCCGCGCCCTCCTGGGAGTGTCCAGTGTCCCACGCATTTCCAGGGGCGGCCCCTTGTGGTGTCACCTCCTGGGGGTCACCTCTGTCCCCGCGGACCAGCACAGGGGCCTCCTCCCCCGCCTCTTCCCTAGAGAGCTGCTCGGAAAACAACACCTGCCCCTCGATTTCCTTTCTGCCCTCACAGGCATCCGGACCCATCTCTTCGTGTCTCTGCATCGCAGAGTCAAGTGGAGGCACCGACTTGCCCAAGGGAACGGGGGGCACCGCTTCCTTAACTGCAGGACTCATCCCGCCACCCCCATCTGCATCCCCCACGGGAGACCCAGATTGACCCACAGAGCCTGAGGCTTCCCGCCTCGGGGGCTTCCTGGCAGGGCTGCCCATCCCCCCTCTTCTGAGCGCAGTGGCGGATGTTACTTCTCGGGCCTCGACAGATGAAGGGGGGATGGCGCCTTGTCGTTTTCTGGGGGGAGACCCCGGAAGCTCTTCTTCTTCTCGCCCCACTTCAGGCTGTGTCCGGAGAGACTGTCCTGGGTCATCAGCGCTGGTCTTCCCCACTGGAGAGTCTTCCATCCCTTTCCCCACTGGAATGGGTGTCTGTTTGGAAAGCGAGCCCACAGCACAAGGAACAGGACTTGGAACTTGTGTCAAACTCTCCTTTTCTAGCTCTGGTTCAAGGAGCGAAGGCGGTTCTTTAGGACTGGCCTCACCCACGTCTGCCGGAGGCCAGCGCTCAATGGGAGTGGATGTGGAGATGGGGGCCGCTACAGGGGAGGAGACAGAGGAGGAGCCAGAAGGAGACTCAGAGGACTGTGTCTCTGAATCACGCCCCAGTTTAGAAGGAACGGGTGTCTGACCAGAACTGGAAAGGAGAGCAGAGAAAACGAGAGGAGAGCGAGTGGAAGGAGGGAGCCTGGGTGCGGGCTGAGCCTCTGGAGACACTTCCAGTCTGCAAAAAGGACAAAATAAAATCTGCAGGTCAGTTGCAGATGCAGCATGAGAGGCAAAAGACATGTAAAAGTACAGTCTTTCCAAAGGCGAGAACTCTTCTTTATATTGGGGGCAGTACCTTGAGAAGTTAAAGAAGGAACACCAATACTTAATCCACAAAAGGCACAATTTTATCACCAAGTACATCTGCCACAGAACGGACTGTTGCAATAGAGACAGAAAGATCCAGGTAGAGCAACAGCCTGGAGTCTCTTTTGGTGATAAAGAAAAAGCACCTAAAAAGTGCAAAGCCATAAAAGGTGCACTACAAAGCACTAGTCAGATTTTGAAGAGGAATACTGTGTGTGTGTGTGTGTGTGTGTGTCTGTGTGTGTCTGTGAAATCAAAGTAGGCAGAATCTCAAAAAAAAAGTCTCTCCCACCCCCAGCACACAGGAATATCGTGACTGTGAACGTGAGTCATGCTGAGAAGCTCGTGAGACCCGGCTCGTGAGATAACGCGCAGAGGAAACACACAGAGAACCCTCCCAGTCACACTTGACAGTGGACCAAGGGTTTCTTGTGCCAGCAAACCCACACCAAAGTGCAAGGAGGAGAGATTACACCTGCCTCAAAGGGAATTCACGGGAAGAACATACTAAACCCCGGTCTGCGCGTACCACCACCGAAACCTGGTATTGCTCCCAGACCATGACACTCGGAATCTGATACAAAACCAGGGCATTCCACTGTGCTCTGCTTATCTCACTGAGATGGACAGACCAGTTCTAAGGTACTTTCGCCAGAAGCGAAAATGCGTGCAGAGAAAACGCTTGCAGGGAAAATGTCGGGCAAGGGGCAAACCACGCCTGCTGGCAGTGGCCCCGGGCTGGGGCACATCACTGCAGTCTCTGCAGGTGGGCCAGGCCAGCGGTAGGGACTGGCTAAAAACAATTTCTGCAGGGACCACCACGGACCAACAGGCAAGGTCTGCTCTAACGTAGGCATGGCTGCTGGGCCCCGGGGAGGGGCCGAGACTCACCGGGGTTTCACGGCTCTGGTCTGGGGAGCCCTGGGTGAGGGAACAGGTGGTGCTGGTGCAGCTTTGGGCTCTGGTTCAGCTTCTGGTGCTGGGATCTGCACGTCTTCAAAGGGGTCCGGGGCTCTGCCCCGTCCGGAGACAATGGCCGCAGTCTCTTTGTCCGATCTCTTCACAGGGTCGTCGACAGGCCCTGGCTGGTCCTCCCTGGCTTTGACCGCCACGGGCATGCCTTCCCTCTCCTTCCCGGGGGCGGCCGGCGGGCTTTCACCTTCACTGCCCTTGGCCGTGTCCTTCTTCCCGGTCACCAGGGAGAGCAGGGAGGACTTCTTGTTCTCCTGTTTCTTGCTCTCTTTGGTTTCCTTTGCAGCCTCCAAGGTCGCCAGAGCTGCGTTCTCCCGAAGGTCCCGGCTGACCAGCGGCTGGTAGGATGGCAGGGACATGGACTTGAGAGAGTCCTTTGTGGAAGACTCGGAAGGCACTGCACCTCCTTCCCCGGGCTCCTTCGAAGGTCGAGAGGCCAGGTTTTCTGTAGATGAGAACAAATGCTTCTTCCTGAGGCCCTGCGGGGACGGCGAGGAGGACGGGGAGCTGTCCTTGGTCTCACTCTTGGCTTCGGGCTGTTCCACATAGACATGGTTCCCGTTGATACAAACATTCGAGCGGGAAAGGGTGTCATTCTTAGACCGAAGGCCTCCCAGGAAGGAGAGTCCTTCCTTCTTGGGGGTGTTGAAGTGGATCTGGTTCAGCTGCTTAGGATCCACGCTTGCCGTTCCCTTGTGAGACAAGACTGTGGGAGAAGAACCAAGAACCAAGGGAGTGAGAAGCTAAGGGAATGGTTCGCAACGCAGGGGGGCGGGGGGGGGGAGTGGCTTTTGTCCTCACGCATCTGAGTGCGTTTTGGGTTGTCACAGCTGGGTGGGGTGTGCTACCGGCACCTAGCAGGTGGAGGCCAGGATGCTGCTAAAGATCCTACAGAGTACAGGGAGGCTCCCACAACAAACAAGTATCCTCCCAAACTGTCAATGGTGCTGAGGTTGAGAAGCCGTGCACAGAAGCGAGGAAAAGGGCAGCGGTCTTGGTAGAGGTGCAGAATCTGGCCAATAATAGGGATCTGGTCACTGAGACTGAATTTCAAAATACCCAGTTAATTCAGAGTTAATGGAACTGGATTCCTCAGCTTTCATTAGGAATGTATTCCATGAGAGCTCAGTATAAGTACCCAACGAATTAATGAAATATCAGAACTACTGTAAGGTTCCACGGTTTTATCCTTAATTAAAAAAAGAAGCTCTGCATGCATTCATTCTGTTAGCCCCAAAAGCTTGTACTAATGTACGTCAGTTACAAAGCCAGACATTATGGAAAAGGAATTCGCACATTCCTAGAAACCAGAGGGCTTAGAAATAGAGAAGGCTTCCTAACCAAGGTTACTTCTCATCATCACCACCACTACCGTGACCACCATGCGCAGCTCCAGCGCCAGCACCACCAGTAAAAGCAGCATCACCACTACCCCCGCCATCCCCTCCACCAGCATCACCAGCATCAGCTGAATTAAAATCTTTCTCCTGAGATTTGTTTGTTTCTTCTCTCCCAAAGCAAAGTAGGCTCAGCTGAGGGAGAAGGGCCAAGTAAGAAGGAGGAGAAGGAAACTCACCGTCCGAGGCAGAGGAGGACTTGTCCTCGTCATTGTCCTCATCCTCCCACTGGGACTGAAAGTCTCCAGGACGAAGCAGCACTTTGTCTGACTTTGCAGTCGGCAGGCCAGACATGGACTGGGAAAGTGGTGTTCTCTGCAGATTGGACCTGGAAAACAAGGTCCGGAGCTTTGACTTCTTCTTCTTGTCTTTCGAAGGAGACTCGTCGTCGCTGTCAGCCGAGGGCGTCACGCTGGGGACGATGGCTGACACGGTGTCTGACGCCCTGTCCTTATTCTTCCCCTTGATCTTGTCCTTTAGTTTCCCAAATGGATTCCGAGACTTGTCTTTCATGGAAAGGTCGAACATGCTAGCGGTCATGTTGTTTCTCATAAACTGGATGTCAACCTCAATTTCTCCTCGTTCTTTATTCTTCTTCCCCGGTTTGGATTTCAAGGTATACCACCTACGAGGAGAAAGGCTGACAGGTTACCTTTGAATGGAAGCGCCTAAAACGATGTTCACAGTCCCCGTTACCTGGCCTCTCCTCTCTGCTATTACCAGCCTCGTATACAAACCCTGTGTTCTCTTCTTTGGGGAGTGAGGGGTGCAGTGGGGGAGGGCAGAACTGGAAGTTTTATTTCTGAGAAGACGCCCTCTAGGCAAAGATAGGATCTGATTCTGTACTTAGTGTAAGGTCACCTAAAATCTTGATTCGGTAAAGAGCTATTTCTAAGAATAAAATAAACATTCCGTCAAAACACTTCCTGTGACTGGTTTTTTCCTTCAACGGGGTAAAAATGCCAAGATCATATACAAACAGTTACGTAGGTAGAGTGCAAATTTGCAAGAGAATCTCAGAGAAAAGCAAGGGTTTGTAGAATAGTCCCTGGCAGGGAGTAATGGAAACTATAAGACAGAGTAAAAGAGATCTGTTAAAGGAAAAAAAAAAAAAAGAGCGAAATAAGCCAGTCACAAAGTGACAAATATTGTGTGATTCCATTGACGTGAGGCCCCTAGAAGAGCCAAGTTCAGAGACAGAAAGGAGAATGGTGGTTGCCAGGGGCTGGGGGCTGCAGGGGGACCTGGGAGTGTCAGCTGGGAAAATAAAAGTTTTGGAGTTGGGCGGTGGTGATGGCTGCATAAAAATGTGCAAGCACTTAATGCCACAGAACTGTGCGCTTAAAAATGGTTAAAATAGTCACCGTTGTTATATGTATTTTACCACGATGAGAAAGAACGAGAAACTGAGAGGAGGCATTCATCCCCAGCTTAATAATCAGAAAAAGGAATATTTCAAGCATGATTCAAGAATTTCACTTGGTCATTTGCAAACTACTTCACGATATGGCAAATGATATTATATCAGCCCAACTCCATTGAAAGACGAACTTCAGAGAAAGGAAACCTCCCTTCGGCATTTTCCATCGGGTGAACCGCAAGAATGTGAGCCCGGTGAGTGGCACAAGCTCCGCAGAACAAACACTCCAAATACAGGGCTGACCCACAGCTGCCTCCGGGGTCACCCTCACATGCCGAGAACCACACTCTGATGTTCTTTTCGGTGACCTATTTAAGAGCTGAGGGCTGTGAACTTTAAGGAAATGATGGTTTTGCCCAAATAAACACAATTTCCTCTTTCACCTTGAGCCTGTCCTGCTCCCAGGGCAGATCGTGCCCCCCACTATCTTAGCTCATTCTACACTTAAAGGGGCAGAGGGAAGCAGAAACACACTTAGAAACGTCCTCCTCTAGGTCTCACGAGAATGACATGAAGTGGACAGCATACCCACTTTACAGATAAGGAAATTGAGGCTCACAAGTTAGGTAACTGGTACAAGGCCTTGCAACTGCTAAAAGGCACAGTCAGGACTCTGAACCAGCTCTACAGTTTCCCCAAAGCTTTCCTTTACACCAAGATTCCAGGTTGCCACTCCCTCTGAACTCATCTTTGCTGAGCCGTCTTTTACAACACATAGAAAAGAGGGCTGAAATTTAAATTCTTTTTGAGGAAGGCTTAAGCTTCCAATTTAAATGTCCTGAGATGAAAGCAGAGAAGGGGGAAAGCCCCCATAGCTGGCATCAACCATAAATCATAGGGCTGCACATAAAGTTCAGATATAACGTCATCGAGAAGGACTTACACTGGATTAACAAAATACAGCCAAGATCTGGGAAAATGACATGAGCTACGATTTTGGAGAAACCTTTAGGAGAAATCTTCTATGATTTTTAAAACTACAGTCCACAGCTGGAGGAGGAGGAAGACGCAGGGTCTTTACAGACAGCCTCACCCTGCCAGCCAGCCAGAGTGTCTTCCCAACACATTTTCCATGGCAGGCTGGGAACAGTTTGCATATCTGTCATTTAGATGTTGAGAGGATTATTTGTATCTTTCTCTTCTGACAGTCATGTGCTAAATGGTAGCCTTGGTGATGAGGAGTGGTTAGCTTTTGTAAATACCAAGGGTAGGCACCTGAAAAGGGGAAGTTACTGAGAGCTGAGTGTGGAGGCTCAGAGGACCACACCAGTCACAAGCAGAGAGCCTCACCTCTCCACCCAGGGCCTTCTCCCAGCTCCTCCACCTCTCTATTCACCCTCCCTCCCGGGGGACGCAAAGGCTCCCGACCTTCAAAGAATACCATTTGCCAGCTCCCTCAACGGGGCCGCCTTCCCCGAAGTATCAGCGCCGAAGTCTGTTTATTTTGAGCGAAGCTGCAACCAACTCTAGGATCCTCTCTGAGGGCCTATTATCACCTGATGCCCAGGTTCAGTCCCCGGGCACTAGAGTGGGATTTGTTTTGGAAACTTCTAACACCACTAGGATGTATGAACAGGCACTTCAACTGTTCCTGTCACTTATTTTCACACGCAAACCTAAAACCAAAGACCAGGTAGCCAAGAACAGCCACAGGGCTATTTAAGGACGTGAAAAGCAGACTGAATCGTAGGCAGATAAGTAACCCCTGTGAGTCTGCTGGATTTATTAAAGCTGGAAAGGAAGACAGGAATTCTTCTAGCAATATTATCCTGATCATTAAATTCACACAGCTTAAGCAAGGGATCTTTTTTTTTTTTTTTTTTGCGGTACGCGGGCCTCTCACTGTTGTGGCCTCTCCCGTTGCGGAGCACAGGCTCCGGACGCGCAGGCTCAGCGGCCATGGCTCACGGGCCCAGCCGCTCCATGGCATGTGGGATCCTCCCGGACCGGGGCATGAACCCGTGTCCCCTGCATCGGCAGGCGGACTCTCAACCACTGCGCCACCAGGGAAGCCCTAAGCAAGGGATCTTTGACACAAGTATAATTTGATAGTTCATGAAAGCAACGATCCATAAATGTCTCACCCTAAGAAATTCCAAAGCAGGACATATTTGTGGGTTCCAACATTTAAGCATTGGTTCAATTTATCAGTGTTTCTGTCCGTTTGATTTTCAGTGCGCTTAATTCCAGCACCTCACGGAAGTAGTTCATATATAATTAGGTCCCAGCACGGCCACACAGCATGTGACGGCAGGGTGGCTGTGTCCCAGCACCACCATTCACGAAGGCCCAGAAATCTTGAATTATCTCAGAAATCAGGGCTGGGTTTTCCCAGTACAAAGGGCAGAGTACAGAGAGAAAGCCATAATCCCAGTGTAGAAAGTTTATTTTTAGGCCCATATTCTAAAAAATCCTGCAACCTATCAAAAAAATGAAAAATAAAAGGATCCCTTCTATAAGCAAATAGTCATTTTTACTTATAATTAAAACTTAGTTCTTCCAAAATTAAAAGGATCTCAGAATACACAGAAAGTGACAAGAAATGTATATAAACTGTACTTTAAAGTAATAACACGCAAAGGATAACAATCAAATCATACAAAATGGTACAGAATGAAAACTTTAATCTCCATGCCTCTCAGTCAAGTGAGGATCTTGGGAATGAACATACAAGCAAAAATGCATATTATCCAAGCAGGCTGCCCTACTGTTTGAGAGTTTTTTTTTTTTTTTTTGCTGTACGCGGGCCTCTCACTGCTGTGGCCTCTCCCGTTGCGGAGCACAGGCTCCGGACACACAGGCTCCGCGGCCATGGCTCGCGGGCCCAGCCGCTCCGCGGCATGTGGGATCTTCCGGGATAGGGGCACGAACCCGTGTCCCCTGCATCGGCAGGCGGACTCTCAACCACTGCGCCACCAGGGAAGCCCTGTTTGAGAGTTTTTAGGTTGGGGTTTTCTTGGTCAAACACAAGACAAGGCAACAGCTAAAAATATAGAAAAATTCATTTAAGTCTTCTACACTTTCAGAAAGATGCCTTATTAAGAGCAGCAAGGGAAAGAATGAATAAATGTAAAAAAGCATGAACTGGGTACAGGAAGGAAAATATACAGGATGCAGGACGCAGGGTCTGCTTCCCGAGTCGCCGGGCTGGGGAACTAGTGTCTGGACCCGCATTGTCAAATCTCCTGGGCTTTTTATTTATTTCTTTTTAATACATTTATTTATTTTATTTATTTATTTCTGGCTGTGTTGGGTCTTCGTTGCTGCACCTGGGCTTTCTCTAGTTGCGGCGAGCGGGGGCTACTCTTCGTTGCGGAGCGCGAGCTTCTTATTGCGGTGGCTTCTCTTGTTGCGGAGCACGGGCTCTAGGCGCGCAGGCTTCAGTAGTTGTGGCATGTGGGCTCAGTAATTGAAGCGCACAGGCTTAATTGCTCTGTGGCATGTGAGATCTTCCCGGACCAGGGCTCAAACCTGGGTCCCCTGCATCAGCAGGCAGATTCTTAACCACTGTGCCACCAGGGAAGTCCTCCTGGGCTTTTTAAACACTCATTTTGAGAACAGCTAAAACCACCCAACCATGTCCAATTCTCAGGACTGGTTTGCCTCAGAACGTAGGTTTCTCAATACAAGGAAAGCTGGTCCCAGGGGGCCTTCTATAGGAATGTGGGAGAGCGGGGGCAGTGTGGTTCCTGCTCTTGGGAAATGAAAGGTCTCACAGTGCATCCCTGCAGACGTGCGGGATTACACTTGTAAAGGACTGACTGGTACGCCTCAAAAATAACCTGTCTGCAGATGAAGCAAACATGTTTTTCCTTTAAAACATTCCAGAGGGGTAGACACAAACAGAAAAAATGATGGCTTCAAAGATTCAAGACACAGAGAAACGATGGCTTCAAGGATTCGGTTCGGTTCATGTTTTTGCACGGCAGGCACTGGAAACACAAAACGAAGAGGCCCGATTCTTGGCTGAAAAGCTTACCCACCAGTAGAGAGCTGGCTCACCAAACATCACAAAGCGTTTGTTACACTGAAACAACTGCTGCCTTTTCTTTCTGACTATGAAGTGTGAGAAAATAATTAGACATGAAAAGAAACTCCTGCTAAATTATACAATTTCATCACAGACAAGGACTCTCACACACAAAGAAGGTTCTCAGCTAATTGAAATCCCAAGGGGCTATAAGAACCACCTACTTAGGGACTCAGCCAGATGAATTAAGACTGCACCCTCCCATGAGACACAGGAGGCTCCAGGAAAGGCAAGGCAAAGGAAGACCACCAGCTCCACAAGTCCCTTCATTTTAATGGGTGAGTATTAATTTCAAGGGGTCCTTGTCTATGGGTCTGATGTGGACTCCAGGGTCAATGGTGGACCGCCTACTTCCCGTCCTGCGCAAAAACTCAACCATGAGTTATAGCATGAATCATCCCCCATGGTAACTAAACTTCATGACACAGGGGAGTATGGCCTCAAGGGAGGAAAGAAGCAGGAAGAACAGAATAGCACCTGAGTCTAATGTTTGAGATGGAGGGTGCACTTGATCTTTCTTAGATGGAGAAATTTTAAAAAGCAGTTTATTCACCGTCTTCCCCAGGGAATAAAAATAAGTAATAAAAATCACGTGAGGGTAGCAGAGGAGGACATCTAAAAGGGGTTCTGAAAAGGACTGATTCCACATGGGTAAAATGTCCATAGCCTAGAGGCCATGCACAGCAAACGGGGACAGAGATGTTTATGACCTGTAAAAGGTTTGTGGTGTGTACCCTACAGAAGCTAAGTAGTTTAACAGGTTTTGTCATTGACCAAGGTAGCTAGTCCTAACTACCTAACTGTGAATACAGAATCACCGACCAGGCAGCCTTGCCTCCTGAGGTGGACCTTCCCCTCTGCCCATCAACAACTTCTTGGTGGTAAATCATGAGGGTTGCAAATGGCTCCTTTTTTTACCCTAATCCCTAAAACAGCCATTCTGGCAGCACTGAAAAGCTATCTGTAGTCACCAAATCCAATCCTAAAAAGCCAGTAAATGACATGGCAAAGGAGAGATCACAGAAAAAGCAGGTTGAAAACGCTTTTGATCTTCCTATACTATTTGCTCTACAGAAATTCCCTTAGAAAGTAATTTAAAAGGTTATAGAAAACTTTTTTAATATTTTTTAAAAATTGACTTTCTCTCATGCTAATTCAAACATTCCCTTTTGATATATTTTCTTGAAGTCTTTTTCCCGCATAGCTCAACGATTACTAGCTGAGGGGCTTCAGACAAGTTACTTAACTTGCCTGTAGAACAGGGTTCAAAGCACCTACCTCATAAGGGTGTAATGAAGATTAAATGGCTTAATATATGTAAAGAGCTTAGAACAGTGCCTGGCACTTACACTCAGTAAGTGTTCGCTATGATTATGACTTGGTAGTAACCAGAGTACATGTGCAATTCTATTTGTAGCGTGTTTTTAAATATAAGTGTCTTACAGTCTCCATACCCACCATTTTTAACGGTTGTATGATGTTCTGTGAAGTGCATTTATACCATCGTTCACCCATGGTTCTCAAATGGGAACTTAAGACATCAACAGTTCTGACTGACTGTTCTCAAACATGGTTCTCAAACGGGAACTTAAGATATCAACAGTTCTGACTGACTATTCCTAAGGATCCGATCTTAAGCCATCAAACACAAATAACAATGATTTGCATTTGAAGGGAGTGGGAAAAGACTCAATTATAAAATTAGTTTGTGGGACTTCCCTGGTGGCACAGTGGTTAAGAATCCGCCTGCCAATGCAGGGGACACGGGTTCGAGCCCTGGTCCGGGAAGATTCCACATGCTGCGGAGCAACTAAGCCCGTGCGCCACAACTACTGAGCCTGCACTCTAGCGCCTGTGAGCCACAACTACTGAGCCCGCACGGCTAGAGCCCGTGCTCCGCAACAAGAGAAGCCACTGCAATGAGAGGCCCACGCTCCACATCGAAGAGTAGCCCCTGCTCACCGCAACTAGAGAAGAAGCCCGCATGCAGCAACGAAGACCCAACACAGCCAAAAATAAATAGATAAATAATTTTTAAAAATTGTTTGTATGACACAATTTCCAAAATTAAAAAGTATATACAATTTTTAAAAATACCACGTTTGGTGAATAATTTCTATAGCTTATCGTGAGATTTTTTTTTTTTTTTTTTTTTTTTTTTTGCGGTAGGCGGGCCTCTCACTGTTGTGGCCTCTCCCCTTGCAGAGCACAGGCTCCGGACGCGCAGGCTCAGCAGCCATGGCTCAGGGGCCCAGCCACTCTGCAGCATGTGGGATCTTCCCAGACCGGGGCACGAACCCGTGTCCCCTGCATCGGCAGGCGGACTCTCAACCACTGCGCCACCAGGGAAGCCCTATCGTGAGATTTAATGATCCTCAGAACTCTGCAGGATTTCTAAGTAGGTGGGAGAGACAAGAAACAGAGGCCCCCAAACTATTTCAGACATATGCCAAGATGGCATAACTGACTGCAGTATATGGATCAAGACATATTTTCTAAGTTGAAAGCAATACCAAACTCCTTGTAGGTAAAGACTAAAGGAAAAACCAAGCACCAGTATTTTAAGATTCTCTAAGAATTAGAAAAATTAACACATTTATAAACATGTAAGTCTACCACTCCTGCCATCATCTAGTTACCAAGTTTTTACTTGACCATATCTCAAAAAGCCACAAATGTTAATATTCTAACATCAGATCAGGTATCTCGCCTCTTGCCCAAAAGTAAATGCCACTGATGTAGTCTACGTGATCTGCCAAAGAACAGTCTCCGTGGGGTCCTTTGTCACTCATGCAAAGAGACGTTAAGGATGGGGAAAGGAAATGTGATGGTTTGGTCCACCACCTCTCGGCCAGGACGAAAGAAAACAACTTCAGTGTGACAGACATCAAAGAACGTTCAGTCCACTCTACCCCACAGGCAGACTCACACTCCTTTCTGTGGGAGCTCCCGGCAGGGAAGCAGGGCATCTGATTTATCTGGTAATCAGGTAAGTCCCAAGGAGGAGGAAAAAACCCCATACCAAGAGCGTTTCAAATCCTGTTCTCAAGACAAATGATCAGTAAAAACGAAAAGTTCCATTAGCGTAAAAGGAAACCCCACAGGACTGGTGCTGTAGGCGGTGACGCTCTTGAAGAAATAGCTCGGGGCCCGCCTGCCGCTGGTGCCCCTCACACAGGACAGCTGTTCTTCAGGATCACAAGAGGCCTCTTCAGACCAGGCTTTCTGGAAGCCTTGGTTGTTCTCCCTCAGTTAGCCATGTCCTTTTAAATAAACAAGAATTTTAAAAGTGAAGCGTGCAGCGGTCACACCTCTAGAGAGGGTTTTTCTGGCATTTCCTATAAATGCCTTCTCTCTGCTCCACCCAGAGGCCAGCATTCAGGAAAAGACACTTAATTACAGCTGCCTTTTTTCTCCCCATGGGCACATTCCTAAATGTGTCCCTGAGGGACACCCTGGAGACGAAAGCCCTTGATTTTTCTCTAACAGATCATCCCCAGACCTGTCCCAGCAGGAAAGGAATTTCTCGTCTCATTAGTGGCTAAAAGCGGCTCCTTTACCAAGGGCACCGTAAGCCCCAAGCGGCAGGTGACCTGCTTCTCCAGTGTTGAGCAGGGGTGCTGACGAGCAAGCCAGACCGCACACTGGGAAACGGAGAGAAGCGGGGCTTTGACCTCATACCGAGGCCACCCCTAGTCTTTAATCCACTGGGCTAAATGTAAGATTAAACACTTCTCCACGTCCACACGGGCAAACGACCGCCTGCCCTGTGTCTACAGGGACCGCACTCAGAGACATCTGCGCACCTAGGCTGGGTCACACAGCAAACAACGAGATGGAAGTGGCCCCTGGCCAAGGGGAAAGCAGGGGAACTGGCCTGGTCTCCTGCTGAGCCAGTTGCGGCATGAGATCTGACCCAGGACCCCGTAAGGGGAGCACAACCTGCTCACCAAGTTTTTTCCACACAGTAGATGTTGGCTTTCTTCAAAGGCCGATACAAGTGTCTGGGTGTTAATTTTGTTGGAATTCAAAGGCCCCTGAGGGGGACTTCCCTGATGGTCCTGTGGTTAAGAGTGCGTGCTCCCAATGCAGGGGGGTGCGGGTTCGATCCCTGGTCAAGGAACTAAGATCCCGCACAGCGCAGCCAAAAAAAAAAAAAAAAAAACCCCAAAGGCTCTGAGGCTTAGAGATCCGCACCAGGCCCAGGACCAAAGGCCACCCAGGGCATGGCTCTGAGATGAAGAGAAGGTCTTAAATGCCCTTCTATTGCTCCCACGTTTGGGCAAGGGCATCGTAATCCTCTGGAGCTAGGCCAGAGCGAGCGTCCCTCCAAAAGTATAGGGTGAGAAGCACAATTTTCTCGGACGTATGGCAATTAAAATTGGAGCGGCCAGGGGCTTCCCTGGTGGCGCAGTGGTTGAGAGTCCGCCTGCCGATGCAGGGGATACAGGTTCGTGCCCCAGTCTGGGAGGATCCCACATGCCACGGAGCGGCTGGGCCCGTGAGCCGTGGCCGCTGAGCCTGCGCGTCCGGAGCCTGTGCTCCACAACGGGAGAGGCCGCAACAGTGAGAGGCCCGCGTACCGCAAAAAAAAAAAAAAAAAAAAAATTTGGAGCGGCCAAATGGATACCTAAGATTATCATCCAGGGAGAGGAAGAGTGATGTCAGCAAGTGCATGTTGGAGTTGATGACAGTTTAATAAGCACATGTATTGTTCTTAATGTAATCATAACATTTTTTAGTTAATAACTACAATTAAAATGACAGAGATACTATTTAGAAAAACCTTCCTCTGATGGTAGTTGTGGAAATACAACAGAAGTCTTTGTAACCAAAAGGAAGTTAAGCAAAACAAGGCTCTTTTGTGCGCTCACCTTCCCTGATGTGAGAAACCTTTAAATGGTTGACTGACTTGCCTCCAGAGGCTTAGTTTTCATTTACAGGTTTATTTTCCCTCGTGTTATTTATTATTTTTCCTTTTCTTAGTCCTGTAGTCCTCGCAGCAGTGACTCTACCAGCGTGTTGGGGCAACCAGTGAGGTCACATCGGGTTACGTTATTACAAAACAAAGGCTTGGCCTGTGTTGAAACTGTAAACACTTGAAGACACACATATACACACCCTGGTTTCAGTGGTGTTTCCTGCTCATTCACTCAGCGCACAGGTATCACTGCTGGTGTTGTCTTTGTAATGGTGACCTCACTCTTGTGTTGCGGTGACTGCCAGGGAAAGAAATCTGCCACCCTTTCCTGGTTCATTTTCAACAGCAAGTTCTCCTTATTTTGTTTGTTCATTCTTATCACTTCCTCTCACTCACACCCACCCATACCCAATCCATCACCAGTCAGGCCAACTGAACCTCTGGAACACTTCTGAAATCCACCTACCTCTGTCCATGACCATGCCTGTCACCTGAGTCCAAGCACCATAATTGGTTGCCTAGATTCCTGCCAGGGCCTCCCACTTCACCTGATTCCAGGCTAGGCCTGCTCCAAATCTGCTCTCCACCCAACAGCCACAGTGATCTTTCACGAACTGCATCACATCACCCCTCTGCTTTCAACACTCAGTGGCTTCCACTGCTCTTCAACGAAGCCCTGCCTTCCTCTTCAGCCTCAATGGATGCAACCTCTCCAGCTTCCCAGGCATTCCTGCCTCAGGGCCTTTGCACAGGCTGCTCCCCCTTCCTCTACCTTTCCCTGGGAAAATTCCTCTTTATCCTTCAGGTCTCTGCCTCAGAGAGGCTACCTACAATCTCCTGCTCTTTTCTCTTACGACACCCTGTTCTCTTCCTCCACTGCACTCATCCCAATACAGGATTGTTCATTTATGTGTTCATTTATTTACCGGCTATCTCCCCCACAAGGCTCTCAGCTTTCTGAAAGCGGGGATCGTGTGTGTTATGTTCATCACTGTTTACACTGTATACCAAGTGCCTCGCATATAGTAGGCATCAAAAAATAATTACTAAAAGTAGGGATGAACGTTAAAAACAAGGGGAAAAAAGGCAGTTACAACTTTCCCCATGCTAACTGTCTTCTAAATGAAATCATCAAATCATATCATGAAAAACAGGAGGGAACATCTTTCACATCGATGGAACTATGACTTTGAGCCACCCTCACCCTTCTTAGTCACTCTGTTCCCCTACTGTGAACAGGTTGGGGTTATTTATCCCAGAACCCGAAGATCCCTGTCCTGGATGTGAGCTATCAGGTTCCTACACTGGGTGGGAGGGTTTCCAGTAATGCCCAATGTCATCTTTAGGGAGAATCCCAAGAAAAGAAAAACGTAAGCAGTAACAGCATTGCTCAAATTTTCTAGTCTGTTACAAAAAGCCAAAATGTGCTTAGGAAACCCAGAGGTATAAGCGCAAACACTGCCAGCTCAGATTTGTGAATTCGAGACCTCTGTGCTCATCCGTCACCTCTATGCCTCCACCTCTCCCAGAAAGACAACTGCCTAGCCCTCCTTAATCACCTGAATTTCCTTTGACGCTGGTCACTCTTTCTTACTATACTTACAGTTCTTCAAAATGTCTAACCTTTATCAGTATCCAGATCTTTTCACATGCAACCAAATTTTCTCTTGAATCTTCAAGAAATATGAGAAAATGACCCTCCATCAGTCTCTCTTCATATCTGGAAGGCTATCACAATATCAAGTTTCATCCTACTTAATTACACAATGGCCTTCCAGGCACCAGCCTGAATATTTATTTTAATCTGTCTTTAAAAGATTATTTCCCCCATTTTTATTGCTCTTAGTATCCTAAAAAGATGTTTTGTTTTGTTTTCAATCTAGGACCCCAAACTACATGAGACCGGACAGCAGAGAAATCCACATGCTGGTCACCTGATTCTGCCTCCTCTCAGATTCACGTCTGTTTTATGATCACGGGACTTAACTGATTCCCATTTAACCGGGGCCCAGCTGAGACCCCCAGATAAGTACGCATGAGTCAGCCCTCTGTATCCACAGGTTCCACATGTTGGATTCAACCAACCTCAGACCAAAAATATTCGGGAAAAAAAAAACATTCCAGAAAGTTCCAAAAAGCAAAACCTGGATTCACGCATTGGCAACTATTTGTATAGCATTTACATTGTATTTACAACTATTTACATGGCATTTATATAGCATTAGGTATTATAACTAATGTAGAGATTATTTAAAGTATACAGGAGGATGTGCAGAGGTTATATGCAAATATTAAGCCATTTTATATAAGGGACTTCAGCATTCGCAGATTTTGGTATGCGGGGGAGGTCCTGGAACCAATCGCCCTCGGATATGAGAGACAGTTGTATAAGTGCAAAATCAATTCATTTCCATTTTTTCTTAACTAAAGGGGCCAAACACTCTTCCCTGTTAAATGGATCCTATCTATATGCCAGCCTCTGTTTAGTGCTTTAAAGATGTGTATCATCACACTAAATTTGAGGTCTGCAAAATCTGAGTCATTACAAAAAGCATATTCTCTTGACTCCAAATATGATACATGGGGGCTTATTAAAAGAACAAATGAAAGTATCAGCACAGTTAGCTCTTAATGCCTTGAGTTTTAGCTTCTGGACCCATGGGGGAAAAAAATCATACTCTAGAGGAGCAACTGTTCTCTGTAGAGGTGAACACAAATGCATACATTAACACACACACACACATTAACACACACACAAAACTACAGACCAAGACTTTAGCTTTTGTTTTGATTTTGGTTTTAATGTCTAAGGTGGAGTCAAACCATTAATAGCTAGTTCAAATGATCTTCCTAGCCCAACCAGTTTCTATCTGTTGAATTCCCACCTCTCAAGTGTATATCTCATGCTCCAAATCACAGCTACCTTGGGCACCCAAGTGATGTACCAGGACATCAGACAGGCTTAGTTTAACTGGGTTTCCCCAGCACCTTGGAAAGTCCCAGGAAGTGACAGGTGGAAAGCTTGCAATTTCACCTACCACTAGCAGAGCAAAGAAGGCTTCCTCTGCAGTTCTTAAAAGTCTATAAACTAAAAAAAAAAAACAACTATCAACTAAGTACTATTTTCCTATAAGCTGATACTCTGACTAAGTGGTCACAAGCTCATATGATAGAGACAGGAGTAATCATCGAAGTTTAGAATTACATCAGAGAGGATGAGAAAAATGGAGATGTGGAGACTGTACCCTTCCTGAAATAGGGAACTTGAGGAGGTTTCCATTCCTCCCAAAGCAGTAACAGAACCTTTTGAATCTACACACGGGGCTCCATTAATCCAGCAACCTGGAAACATCTTATAAACATCAATTAAGTCTGGCCACAAGCTCCATTTACACATAGGGCAACTTGGATGTTGAGAGACCGAGCAGCCTGAAGCCCAGCAATGAGTCAGGGCGGGAATGGGCACCAGACCCAGGAATCTGGAATCCCCATCTCTGGCAGGGAGATGCTATTTATCTTTCAAGGGAATAAAACGTTCACAGAAGAAACAGATGGCAGAGAGAGACAATAATATCCACACATCTTGGGATGGGACAAGACAAAGGACGGCCAATGGTGCCTAGTTGAAGCTGGAAAGGAAGCCAACCCAAGGCCCCAAATGTCACTTAATCAAATGGAAAATTAGCATTGCTTCAGCCCCAGCTCAGCAAAGACGCTGCTGCTCACCTTATGGCTTGTAAGTTGATGCCACAAAGATACCCCATCCATCCTCACCTCAAGGCTCTCTCTTTTTATCTGATTTGAGTTCAGAAATGCCTGTTCATCTTTGGCCAGATAAGGGAAGCAGGTATTACATTTGCAAGCACCCTACAGAAAGGGGAGTCTGGGAACTTCAAATCCTCCGGCTCTTCCTGTCTCCTTCACAAGGGAAAGCTGAAATACCGTTTATATCTAAAACACACAACATGAATCAGAGTGCTTCGCAAACCACAGGAGTTAGGTGATAACATGACTGCCTTGCATATTTAAGGTCCAGCAAAGTAATCAGTTAAGCTAAGCGAGGCTAGAGGCTAGTTGTCGGTACACTAGATGAACATAATCATATGTTCCCTTCTAAACACCTGCGAAAGAGAACAAATAAATCGGTAACACTTTGGAGTGCACAGGTTTTCGCCCTGCTTTCCCTGCGGGACTCTGATGCCCTAAAAGAGAAGTCTTGGGGGCGGGGGGGGGTGCGGTGGCTACAGGTGAGCAGCCATCCCCTCCCCCCTACCCAGTAGGACCAGAGAACTTGACAAACTCCAGACAGAAACAATGCTTACTTTTCAGTTCAGCTCGGCCAAGGGCAGGCCCTGGCTCCAGCCATCAATGGGAAATCCCTACTCCTTTGGGGCCCGGGGCAAACGCGGTTAGTATTTTTCGGTCTGAAAGTGAAGACCAAACTGTTCTAGCATTCTTGAGGGAGGGGCGGAGAGGAGGGCGGGGCAAATTCTCTTGACCAACCCCTTCGGCGGCTGTGAGGTTGGTTGGGGGGATAGCCCTCCACAGGCAGCCCGCATTCCCCGTTCCCCAGTCCCCACCGCACTGTAACGCCCCAGCTCAGCTCCTGGGCGAGCCTCTAGGGTCCTAGTGTCAGTGGCTTTCACTGCTCCAGTGGGTCCTCCCTGCGCCCTGGCCCAGCCATTCTCAGCTCAGTGTCCAGTACAATGAAATACCCAGGAGGCTTTCCACGGAGGCTAATGCGTACATCAAATATACACGCTGCTCAACTAAATAAGAGGCATTCGTCAGCCCACAGGTGGTTTCAATTCATCAAAAATTCATTAAGTGATTACTAAGTTCCAGACGCCGAGCGCCGTCCTGCAGATTCAAAAACGCTCCAGGTACCCGAAACCACGCACTTGGGAGAGCCCAAGAAAGTGGAGCTAGGTGAGAATACTAGTACGGGCCGAGGGGATCCCTCTAGAAAGGCCTCGCTCCGTTCGTCCTCTTGGTGGGGACACACTCAAAAGGGTCTCGGCGCCCAGACCACGCGTCCTCGCCCCCGGCCCGCACTCACTGGGTCTTCTTGTGGCCCTGGTCCCGGTGCAGCTCCCGCAAGTCCACCTCGGCGCGGCCCAGGAACTTGTCGAGGCCGAGCAGCGCGCGGTGCAGCACGGTGAGCTGCAGGGTGGCGGCGGCGGCGGGCGCTGCCTCAGCCGACAGCAGCGGCGGCAGCTCAAAGGTGGCCTCCTCCCGCCACACGGGCGCGCCCAGGCTGCGCTCCGACACGGAGGTGGCGTACTTCTCCTTGCCCACCTGGATCACTGCGTATGCGTCGCTCGTGCCCCCGGGGCCCTTGGCCCGCAGGCCCCGAGCCTGGAGCACCGTCACCTGCACGTGCGTTGGGGACCACACGGCCCCCGGGCCCCTGCCCGCTGAGGCCGCCAGAGACATGGTGGCTGCGCTGCGGTCCAACCGAAACTGAGAAGATCGCCGCAACCCGCGGCCCCTAGCCGCGCCGGCCTCTTTAAGGCTTCCGGCCACGCCCCCTCTGTGCCATGCCCCTCCCGGCCCCGCCCCACCACCCGCCCCACCTGCGGGTGCCGGGCCCGCCTCCGCCGCGCAGCCCTGGCGGGGCTCCAGGGCGCCGAGGGCTGGGCGGGCACTGCGCGGGCAGGGGCGGGGCTTGAAGAATTCGGGTCTGAGAGGTGGTAGGTGAGGGCAGGGGTCTCCGACTGCCAAAGGTCTCCCGGCCCAAACGGAAGTGGCCAGAGCAGCTACTGGGGAGCCAGACCTCATTTCCAATCTGGCCTTGCCAACCGGCAGGTGTGTGGCCTTACACAGATTACTTAATATCTTTGGGTCTCAGTTTCTTTATCTGTAAAATGAGATAACAATCACCTCATAGAATTGCTATAAAAAAATAATGTTACCTGGCACAGGGTGAGTTCCCAATAAACGGTGGCTACGAGGGTGATTATGAATGCGTTCCCAAATTCGTTGCTCTTCCTACTTTGGCCGCGGGGGGCGTTGCTATGGAGGAAAGTGGGTTCGGGGAAGGTGCCAGGTGAGAGAAGAGCGAGGAGGATCTTTTGAGGGCCCGAAAAGGGGAAGGGAAAGGCAGGGGGCGCCTGAGGCGGCGTGGGAGGGTTCTGTTTTGCCCCGCCCTGACCAAATAAGGTGAGGCCAAGAGGCTAAGTCAGGGAAGGGGACGAAAGGAGGAACTGAAAATGGGATTGACCAACGGGGCCCTTCCCCGCAGTTCCCCCTTTTTCCCTGGCTGGACCCTCTGCAGTCTCTCCTCGCTCTTTACCTCTGAGCTCCCAGTCAGGCACTTCCTCGTTCCCAGTTTCCATTAGAGTGGCTGATTCTCTTCATTCCCAATATGCTACTTCAAAGACTCAAATATCTATTGATCATCAGATTACAAAGGTCACGTTGAAGGTTTTTAGGTTTTAGAATTAAGAAAAGGCCCAGGGGCTTCCCTGGTGGCACAGTGGTTGAGAGTCCTCCTGCCGATGCAGGGGACACGGGTTCGTGCCCCGGTCCGGGAAGATCCCACATGCCGCGGAGTGGCTGGGCCCGTGAGCCATGGCCTCTGAGCCTGCGCATCCGGAGCCTGTGCTCCGCAACGGGAGAGGCCACAACAGTGAGAGGCCCGCGTACTGCAAAAAAAAAAAAAAAAAAAAAAGGAAAGGCCCAGTGAAGCAGAGAAGTGATTCGTTGAAGATCCTGCAACAGAGCCAGGACTAGAACCCAGGTGTCCTGACTCCCATCTAGTGTTTCTGCTGCAAACTTTGCTTCTTCCAGATCCTCAGAACCCCAGTCTTGGATGGCTCAAGGCATTCCTACCTGGACCCCACCCTGATTCACTCTCCTCTATCTCCTGAACAAACTGTAGCGCAGATAATCTTCCCACCTCAGGCAGGTACTCACTTCCGCTGGCCCATGGCGGCCCTCCCACCTCTCTGCCAACCCATGTCCTATCCACCGCAAGGCTTCACTCAGATTTCTCCAGGGTTTGGCTTCTGATAGCCCTCTTCAGGGCAGGACCGGGTGGTGACTTGTCTCCTCCAGAACCCTCAGCAGAAACCTGGGCACCCAGTGGGTACTCAGGAAGTGCCACGGAACTGAAGAGTTGGCAGGTTATCCCAGCCAACCATGAGTACATAGTGTTTCCTTTTACCACGTAAGAAATTACAAGACAGACATTATGCCTCAGGTTTGCAACTGAGGGTGGCTGCAGTGTGGGAAAGGCCTATTTACTAGGCCTTGAAATGTTTAACGGTGATCGGAAGGGGAAAGGAAAGGAGGTACCAGACCTGTAAGCGGCAGGAAAGCCTAGCAGAGCTCTGTTGTTTTGGTGCCATTTCCCTGCTTGACGATCTGTTAACCTCATTCAACCTTATGGCTCCATTCACTACTGTAAAGATATATTGAGAACTGACCTGGTGCCCAGCATGTGCTAGGTGCTACAGACCAAGGGCACAAAACCTTTGGAATGAGACCCAGTCCCAAGGCACGCCCTGACAAATGCTATAAAGGGAGTCCTGTACCAATAAAATGCTTTGGGTGTTTTGAGGATAGAGCAATTTCTCTAAGCTGGTGGATTTTTTTTTAATTTTTTAAAAATTGAAGTATAGTTGTTTTAAAATGTTAATTTCTGCTGTACAGCAAAGTGACTCAGTTATACATATATATACATTCTTTTTTTATATTCTTTTCCATTGTGGTTTACCATAGGATATTGAGTATAGTTCCCTGTGCTACACAGTAGGACCTTGTTGTTTATCCATTCTCTATAAAATAGCTAACATCTTAAGCAGGTGGATTTTTATGAAGGACACGGCATTGAGCTGGACCCTAAAGGATATGCCAGATTTGAAAGGCAGAGAAGGGGCCGTGGAGGAAGAGCCTTTCAGGAGAGAACAGAAAAGCTAAAGCAGAAGTGTGGAGGTCAGAGTACCCCAGTGGGGCTAGACTGTGGGATACTTCAGGAGGACGTTGGGGATAGGTGGTGGAGATAAGGCAGCCCAGGTAGGCCGGGCCAGATCACGCAGACCATGGACACCAGGCTATGGTGTGTATACAGAGTTCTGGACCAGGTGAGCCCGCCTCCAGAGGACTTTGAACAGTGGTGTGATCAGGTCGTAAGGCAAGGTATGAGCAGATGCAGCCCAGCAGCCAATAGTGTGATAGGTCACAGCCAGATACCCGCCTTCATTTTCACCTAGAGACTGTCTGCCTCCGGCCCCATTCCGCCCCACCCCTGACCCATCCTTGGTGACTATTCTAAGTTGATACCACAATAAATAAGTCTGTACCATACTCCCCTCTTGGTTGCCCTGCCTGTCCACTGCTCCACTGCCTCCCAGCCAGACAAAGTCAAAGATTTGCCATCCAAACTGATCCTAGGAGTGAAGTTTTTCATCTCCAGCCTCACCTCCTCTCCCACACATACACCACACACACACACACACACACACACACACACACACACACACACACACACACACGGTTCCCCGGGGCAGACAGAGCCAGGAGTGAAACCCAGAAGGACAGCCCCACAGGCTGAGTACGACAGGGAGCATCCCCTCCACTCATGGAAAGGATATGAGGACAGGGAGGGGTGGGAGAGCGGAGGAGAAAATAAGATCCCCTGGTGACCTCATGTGTTTGGGTCTCTGTCAGACACAGAGAGGCTCCGTGGTTAAAGCAGAAGTGAGAGGTTGGGGCAGGACAGGGCAGCCTCACCACCTCAGAGAAATCCCGGTCCAGATCCTTCTCTCTAGACACTGGACACAGGCAGGGGTTAACTCAGAGGAGTGGGGCTCACCGGAGGCGGGAATGAGAAACTTGTTGGTGGAGAGATGCCAGGAGGTCCAGCACAGGGCGTGCTTGGGAGCTGGCTGATCGCCCTCCACACGCCTCAGGGTGGCTTTCTCCCCTCCCCAGCTGGAGCACACTGTCCCTGAAGGCCTACCTACTGACCGCCCAGAGTCCAAGAGGCTGTCTTCTTCCAGCTTTGTAGACAGACCCTCAGGCCACGTGGGGCAGGGGGGTAGATGGGTGGAGCAGGCCCAATGATGAGGGCAAGGCTGGCGCTGGGCCTGCTGACCCCTGGCCGGCTCCCTGAATTCCGGGAGTGTTTGTAAACACCTCCCATGGCCAGGGTGCGGAGGGATGACTGTTCTCCCCTCTTACTCTGCCCCGCCTCAGGCTCTGACTGACAGAGGAAGGAGTTTCAGCAGACAAGGCGCCTGGCAGGTTCGACTGGAAGGGTCAGCCACCTGTCCTGCTCCCAGAGCAGCAGGGCGGAGAGCGCCTGGGCCCGGGCCTCTTGCCGGGTGGGCGGCGCTGGGCCTCGCAGTGGGGTCTCTAGCACAGATCTGCTCTTAGGCTCGTCTGGGAAGGTTTCCCCTCTAAGACATGGTGCAGAGCCAGGCTAGACGGGAGACAGGGCCTGTGGAAGGGAGGCGTCACTGCCCCGCCAGCGGCCGGCCTCCCTACGGCCCCTCGACATCCCCCAGCTGCAGGCACACGACCTCAGAGGTCATCCTGGCAACTCTGGAGGGGCCCATGTGCTCCCCCCGAGGGAGGAAGAGAAAGGGCCTGATAGGGCTGCCTGTCAGCCTATTCTCCTTCGCCTCAGTCTCTGGGGGGTAGCGACAGCCTTCCACACACATGACTCGTTCACTGGGGCTCTGCCTAAACAGCCCTCTGGCTGCTCCGGGTCCAGCTGCCTCTGCCTCCTCTGGCCCACTCGGTTGACCAAGATTCCCTCCAAGGAGCAAGGGCTTCCTGCTTCTTCGTGGAGTCAGTGAGCCCAGCACCAGGCTCTTTCCTGTGCCCCAGGGGCCGTGGCAGTGAAGAGGTTGAAAGCATGGCCCAGCGGAAGAGGAGCGTCTCGACAAGCAGATGACTCAGCCATCTCCCTACAGTCTTGGTGACACTACTACTTTGTTTCATGAAGCTTTTTGCCTCACAGATTACGCAAAGGTATTGCCTTTCCAACTTGTCAGGTCCCTTCGGAGAAAGCCCCTGAATCCCGCAGCTGAAAAGCGTTAGGGAATATGCAGCCCTCACCTTCCCACTTTCTGCCCAAAGCTTTCCCTCGCGCCGCTCCCTTTCAGAACTGCTGCCTTTTCCTGGCTATTTTTTTTTCGGGGGTGGGGGGACACAGAGGGGGCTGTCCAGGTCGCATGCAGGATCTTAGTTCCTCCACCAGGGATCGAACCCGTGCCCGCTGTAGTGGAAGCGCGGAGTCTTAAGCACTGGACCACCAGGGAAGTCCCCCTAGCTTATTTCTTGTACCCGGAGTCAGCACTGGTTTTACTCACTTGCCAGCAGCTCGAAGGCAGGAAAAATGTGGTCCTCACCTTTGCCTTAACCATCTCCCAATTCCTTGCCAATGGAAGGCAGCTCAAGTTAGGCAGAAGAGACATAAAGGACTCTTGAACCTTCAGCATTAGTCCATTTAATCCCTGCTACCGCCACCTCCAGCACTGCCCTGTATAACTGTCTTTTTAAAATATAAGGTTAAGGACTTCCCTGGTGGTGCAGTGGTTAAGAATCCACCTGCCAATTCAGGAGACACAGGTTCAAGCCCTGGTCCGGGAAGATCCCACATGCCGTGGAGCAACTGAGCCCACGTGCCACAACTACTGAGCCTGCTGCACTCTAGAGCCCGCGAGCCACAACTACTGAGCCCGTGTGTCACAACTCTGAAGCCCGGGCCCCTAGAGCCCGTGCTCCGCAACAAGAGAAGCCACTGCAATGAGAAGCCCACACACCACAACGAAGAGTAGCCCCCGCTCGCCGCAACTAGAGAAAAAAGCCCGCGTGCAGCACCAAAGACCCAACGCAGCCAAAAATAAATAAATAAATAAAATAAATTAAAAGGTTTACATTTTCTGAGTATAAAAAAATACATGTTCATCATAGGAGCCATTTTCCACCTTTCCAGAATCAACTTCACGGCACATAGGGGCAAAGTAGAAGTTTTGAGTGTTTACTCCTCCTTGAATTCTCGCATTGGAAGCTGCCCCTCAGGATCTTGTTCTCTTCCTGGCATCTCTCAGAAAAGCCATGAGCCTCCACTTTCTCAACCGCCGCCCCCCCCCGGACCACTGGGGACCCCACCACAGCAGAGCCGGCCAAGAGGAGGATGTAAACAACCCCATCAACCTTTTACTCCTCTTCCCTTTTGATGCCACAACACATGGCACAAGGCTGATGGCTACGTGGACTTTTGACACGCTAAGGAATTGTGATGTAGACCAGGAAGCTTCAAGCCAAGCCCAGCGCTTGATGCTTTGCAAGGTCCAAGGGAGAGCACCAGAATAAAGCCCTTCCACTGCAGGGAGAATGGGTTTGATCCCTGGCTGGGGAACTAAGATTCCACATGCCGAGCGTCACAGCCAAAAAAAAAAAAAAAAAAAAAAAAAAAAAAAAGGAAGAAAACTGTTTATATAACATAGGAACAGATTTTTTAAAATAAACTTTATTATAGCATTACAGCATGGCTATAATCAAGGAAAGGAAAATGTACTGTAAACATTCTATGCAGAAAAGTGCACAAAAGTTTCCAGCCTGGTGAACTTTCACCATCCAGATCAAGAAATAGAACAGGATCAGCACCTGCGGAAATTTCCCCTTGGTTCACCGCCAGTCACTAGGCTCCCCTCCTTTAGAAAGGTAACCACTACTTTGACGTTTAACCCCAAAGATTAGTCTTGCTATTTTTGAACATTATGTAAATGAATCATATATTAGGTATTTATTTGGGGTTTGGCATCTTTACTTTTTTTTTTTTTTTCTCAGCTGTGCCGCGCAGCATGCAGGATCTTAGTTCCCCAATCAGGGATCAAACCTGTGTCCCCTGCAAAGGAAGTGCAGAGTCCTAACCACTGGACCGCCAGGAAATTCCCCAGGGTCTGGCTTCTTTCACTCAGTATTATGTTTAGGAAATTCACCAGTGGTGTTCCTGTAGCAGTAATGTATTCATCTTTATTGTTTTGTAGTATTCCACAGTGTGACTATACCACAACCTATTTTTCATTCTACAATTGAACTCCTGGCCTCCAGAACTGACAACAAGAGAATAAATTCCTGTTGCTTTAAACCACCAAGTACGACAGCCACTGGAAACTGAGGCCTGTTAGGAATAAATTTGCTGTACATTCTCATATGGCTTTTGGTACATATGCATAAACATACACACACACCTAAGAATGGAATTGCTGGGTCATAGGGTGGATATATGTTTAGCACTGAGAGAACACCAAGTCATTTTCCAAAGTAGTGATACCAATTTATACTTCCATCCACAATGTCTGAGAGATCCTGTTTCTCCACATCTTTGTCAACCGTGGTATTGTCAGTTTTTCCTATTTTGTTCTTCTGGTGGCTGTGAAGTGGTTTTAATTTGTATTTCCCTGATGACTAAGGGGCTTGTGTGCTTGTTTATTGGCCATTTGGATATGGTCTTTTGTGATATGCCTATTCATTTCTTTTGTCCATTTTTCTTTTCAGTTGTCTGTCTTATTGATTCATAGCATACATATAATATATTGCGTATATGATACCTTTGTCCTAAAAAATCTCATGCAAATATCCTCTCCCACTCTGTGGCATGCCTCTTCACTCTCTTAGTGGTGTTTTGGGGTGAAAAGAAATTCTTACATTTAATGAAATCTGAGTTATAAATTTTTTATGGTTAGTGCTTTTGTGTCCTGTTTTAAGAAAACTTTCCTGCCTCAAAGCCATAAATATAGTCTCCTTTATAATCCTCTAGCAGCTGTACTGCTTTACTTTCACATTTAGGTTAGCAATCCATCTGGGATTAACTTTATTGTGAAAAGATAATTCTCCAAAATAAGATAAAACCATGACTCATACAGATATAAAAATGAGCACATGTTAAATTTTTACTTAATTTATTAAGAAGGAAAAGTGGTAAGGTGTTTCAGCCTGTTCCAAGGTGAATCCAAAGAATAGACACATGTATAGATCAGGAATATCAAAATAGGGACTTCCCTGGTGGTGCAGTGGAGAAGACTACCTGCTCCCAATGCTGGGGGCCCAGGTTCGAGCCCTGGTCAGGGAACTAGATCCCATGTGCATGCACAACTAAGAGTTTGGGTGCCACAACTAAGGAGTCTGCCTGCTGCAAGTAAGACCCGGTGCAACCAAATAAGTAAATTTTTTTAAAAAAGGAATATTGAAATAAATGTGCAAACTGAGGCAAAACTGGTTTGTTTGTCCATGGTTGGGGGTGTGTTCCTCCACCAGACAGATTTTATTTTTATGAGCTTGGCGCTGCTATCAGTTATCTACAAGTTACAGAGGTTTTTTATTTTGGGGGGTGGGGCTTTTTTTGGCTCCGCAGCATGGCATGCGGGATTGAACCTGGGCCACAGCAGTGAAAATGCTGAGTCCTAAACACTGGGCCTCCAAGGAACTCCCTACAAGTTGCAGAGTTATAAAGTAGCTGCCATAAACTCAAAATCAGAGGAGATGCTACAGAAAATGCAGTTTTCCCTGAAGCAGAAAAATTTCCCTACCATACAGTATCAGATAGAGGTCAAGGTTCATTTTTTTTTTCATAAGTATGTCCCATAGATCCAGTGCCATTTATTAAAAAACTCAGCTTTCTCCCACCAGCTCTACAGTGTCCCTGTGATGTGTGGATTTGCTTCTGAACTCTGTTCTGTTCCATTGATTTATTAGTCTATTCTTTTTTTTTAATATTTTTATTTATTTATTTTACTTTTTTATTGAATGATTCTTTAAATTCTACAGTGCTTTACAATTTTCAAAAGTTTCACACACGTGATTTCATATAATCTCATAATAACCCTTTTTTAAATCCCCTACCCTTATGTTGCCCCTCCCTGCTTCCCTCTCCCCACTGGTAACTACTGCTTTGCTCTCTATATCTGTCTGCTTCTTTTTTGTTTTATTCACTAATTTGCTGTATTTTTTAGATTCCACATATAAGTGATATCATACAGTATTTGTCTCTCTCTGTCTGACTTATTTCACTTAGCATAATGCTATTTGCAGCAACATGGATGGACTTAGAGGGCATTATTAGTCTATTCTTGAATTAATGCCACACCATCTTAATTATCATAGCTTTATAATACATGTAGGTATCTAGTAATGTAAAGCCTTCAGCTTTGTCCTTCCTTTGGTTAGATTTCTTGGTTATTCTTGGCCCTTTGCATTTTCACAACATTTTAGAATCCATGGTTCATTTCTTTTTCATTTTTCTTTTTTTTTTTTGAGGTACGCGGGCCTCTCACTGCTGTGGCCCCTCCCATTGCGGAGCACAGGCTCCGGATGCGCAGGCTCAGCAGCCATGGCTCATGGGCCCAGCCACTCCACGGCATGCGGGATCCTCCCGGACCTGGGCACAAACCCAACCTGTGTCCCCTGCATCGGCAGGCGGACTCCCAACCACTGCGCCACCAGGGAAGCCCCCATGGTTCATTTCTTAAACAAACAAACAAACAACCTGAAATTTTGATTGAGATTTCATTGAGTTTGTAGATTAATTTGGGGGAAATTTGACATCTTTACAATATTTTTTTTTTTTTTTTTTTTTTTTTTTTGCAGTACACGGGCCTCTCACTGTTGTGGTCTCCCCCGTTGTAGAGCACAGGCTCCGGACGCGCAGGCTCAGCGGCCATGGCTCACGGGCCCAGCCGCTCCGTGGCATGTGGGATCTTCCCGGACCAGGGCATGAACCCGTGTCCCCTGCATTGGCAGGCGGACTCTCAACCACTGCGCCACCAGGGAGGCCCGACATCTTTACAATATTGAATCTTCCAAACAATGAGCAGGCTGAACTACACTTAAACCATCCTATAGAGCATTTATAAAGTAAGGAGGACCTCAAGGTCTACCATCATGAGATATTTTTATTAAGCATAATTAAACATTCATATTGTACTGGAAGTGATCTTTATAAAGGTTAATCCAAAAACAGAGTAAGATCTTCTTCTGAGAATTTATATCCAAGAGAAAAAAAAAAAGAACACAGGTAAACATATTTGATGATACTTTCCAAAAATTCATAAAGAAAGGGAGAAATGGTTATATTGTCAATGGTCCTTGACTAAATCTTTGGTCTCATATAGGAAGACAAAGAAAAGGTTCTTACAAGTTGTGAAAAACTTTGTGTAGAAAATAATTTACAAACAAATGTAAAAATGAAACCACCATCAGTGCTGTGGAGATATCTCTTGTCAGCATTTTTCAAGTGGTTTTGACTATCATTTCTCCATCAAATACAGTCAGTCTCCTCAGGACCTACAGGACCTAATACTCTAAATTTCTCTGAGAGTAACATCCGGAGGATGAGTAGAAGTTAAGTGGGTGAAGAATGGTCCAAGCAGAGAAAGCAATATGTGCAAAGGCCCTGTGGCAGGAGAGAGCAAGTGATGGGAGGCATTGTAAAAACGGCTAACTTGACTGGATCTAAAGAGCAAGGGCAATCATGGTGTGAGAAGAGGCTGGAAGAGTGCTAGGATACACACCATGCACAGCCTCAGAGGCCACGGCAAGAACACTTTTCTTAGGGTCAGATTTGTGTTTTGAAAAGATCACTGGCTAGAGTGGAAGACAGATAGAGGTAAGGCTGAGCATGGGTCAAGGGAGGCTAGTTAGAAGGCTATTTCATTAGTGCCAGTGAGGAGTTATGGCGGGTGGACTGAGTAGTAATGGTGGAGAAGGAGGAAAGTGAATGCAGTCTAGAGACTGCAGACAGTAATTAAATACCGACTCTGTGCCGTGCACTGTTCTAGGGCTTGAAGATACAAGAGAAAACAAGACAGGCGAGGTGCCCGCCCTCAGGGAGATTATAATCTGGCTCTAGGTTCCTGGCTTGCATAACTGTGTGGACAATGATGCCGTTAACTGAGCTTGAGCTAGGGAACACTGGAAGAAGGACTGGGTTCCATTTTGGACATGTTGAGTTCTCGGTACATTTGAGACACCCAAGAGGATGGTAAACAGACTGGTGGACATATGGGTCTGGAGCTCAGAGGAGAGGTCTGGACTGGAAATGTATTTCCTTCATCAGACGTAGAATCAAGCCAAGGGTTCCCTATGAGGCTACTGTGGAAAAAAATGACTTTAAAATTCCTAAAAGCCCTGCTCTTTCACAGAAAGGATGAAAGTTGGCTTCATCTTTACCCTGAGGCTGCATTTTCATGACAGCACCATATATTTAATTTCCCCTCCCCAGGCCCTTTATAAATCTGAGAACACTTTGCTACCTGTAAACACTGTCATGAATGCTCTATACTTCCTTGAAATTCTGCCTGAAATATATACCAATTGATATAATGAATACAATGCGATTATTTTTACTCTGTTAATATGATGGATTATCTTCATGGATTTTCAAATATTGAACAAGCCTTACACCACTGGAATAAACTCCATTTGTTTGTAGTGTATACTTTAAAATATATATATTACTGGAAAAAAAGCTGGAAATAGTACAAGAATCCATCCCAAATAACATCATCCTTGTCTACTGGATACTTGAAATACAGTGGAAAAAATGGCATGTATGTGAATGGGCAGCTGCTACATATCTATACACATGTATATACATACCCACTATATACCTGTATATATGTCATTTGCTTGTATTTACTGATAACTTTCCTTATTTGTGTTACTATTATTTTTTCACACATAGTGATCCTGAACTCCTTTTTAAATTGTAACAATGTTGATCAAAGTCTGCTTTATATTAGAATTATTTAACCATGTCTATCCTTCATGAATTTGTAAAGGGTAGGACCAGGAATTCCATAGCATCCGGTTAAGATTCGGTGCTTTCACTGCTGTGGCCTGGGTTCAATCCCTGGTTGGGGAAGTAAGATTCCACAAGCTGCACGGTGCAGCCGGAAAAAGGAATAGATAAATAAAGGGTAGGACCACATCTAAATTTCACTGTTTCCCCTAATTCTGCATTCAATGGATGGATGGACTTACATTTCTTCTCCCTTAAGACACATTCATTCATTCCATCTACTAGTGGTCAGATTTGCTTCCATACATACCTTAAGACACCCATGACCAACAGCTAAAATTGTATACATAACACAAAGAATCATTCCTCTATTACTTTAATTCCTAATTCTATTATCTTGTATGTGTATATATGTATTATGTGTCTGTACGTATATATATATCATCTACTTCTGCAAAGAAAATTCCAGGTACAGTTACAGTTCTGTTAGACGTGAAAGAGGTCAATAGGGGTGGTGAGGTGAGAAAAGGGCTGGTCTGGGAATCGACAGGCATCAATCTTAGTGTAGACACTTTAGCTATGGGACCTTCAGCAAGTCATCTAATCACTTCCAGCCTCAGTACTCTGCAAGGATGGTGTTAAATGATCTCTATGATCTTACGTCTCTAAAATTCTTTGAAATCCAGTTGGATGGTAAAAATGACTGTTCAACACCGAGATGTCCCTGACCACAGGCCTTTGGGCAAAACACCTCAGAGAAAGCAGGGAACTACATCTAAGTATTTGGTATGGCTACATTCATCTTTTAAGACTGGAGGGAAAAGTGTGGGTTAAAACCGAAAGCCAGGGTTGGTGCTGGAGGTTACGAAACATCAGCCGGTTTGAAAGTGATCCTAGGAAGGTAAGGACCACCTGTTGAGGAAGGAGATGGTAGGCCCTGCAGTTTGAGAATTGCTTAGGTTTGTCACTAGTATAAGAAAACAACTGCCGCCCTGATCGGCTTTTGTATGAAAGTTGAGGCCATCGTGCGGTGCATCGCTTTGACAGGAACAGCCCTGAAAGGGGGTCATTCCAAGTGTCAAGGGAAGCGGATGCTCAGATAGAAAATAGAACCAGGACAGGGTTGGGGACAAGGAAATTCCCTCTTTCTGTCTAGACCTTGCTCTCTTAGCTTTAGACTCGGAAGAGGTGTGTGCATATATCCTAAGATGGTAGCACTGTCTTGAGGCAGACTAGAGAGTAGAGAAGAGGGACCCCTCTAATGGAAAATGAAATAAAAATTTGTAGCCGTCACTTGGATGACCTAGTTTCCTGTAATTTTCTGCTTCCGTTTTGCTTATCCCATAGTCTTTTCAGAAGGCATTTCAAATGTTCCAACTTTCTGGGTTTAGAGCTTTAGCTCTGCAGGGAGCTCTAAGGGAAAGGTCATGAGTCCACAGCAGCAAAACGGTTAACAGAACGCAGCATCCCCAGGCTCCACCCTTCCCTAAAGCTTGATGGTAACAGCAGCAGCCCTAGAAAGATGCCAGGGAGAGGCCACAGGAACTCCAGGGGTCAAAATCAAGGCTGTGCATTTCTATTGCCTTTTTTCATAAGGAGATCCTCTCTCTGCTGACAGTAGTAGAAGATTCTGGATGTTATGGTGATTGAGGGATGGAGTCATTTTCTTTTTTTTTTAAGAATCTTTCTTTTTTATTTATTTATGTATTTATTTTTGGCTGCCTTGGGTCTTCGTTGCTTCACGCAGGCTTTCTCTAGTTGCGGCGAGCAGGGGCTACTCTTCGTTGTGGTGTGTGGGCTTCTCATTGAGGTGGCTTCTCTTGTTGTGGAGCACGGGCTCTAGATGCGCGTGGGCTTCAGTAGTTGTGGCACGCAGTCTCAGTAGTTGTGGCGCACGGACTTAGTTGCTCCGCGGCATGTGGGACCTTCCCGGACCAGGGCTCGAACCCGTGTCCCTTGCATTGGCAGGCGGATTCTTAACCACTGCGCCACCAGGGAAGCCCTGGAGTCATTTTCTTATATTAGCACAAGGTTCAGCCAATATCAGAACATCTAATCTTTTAGAGCCGTGTTTTTCTATTTATTTGTACCCTGCCCTGTTTCCAAAAGGATTTAAGGCTGCTTACAACACCACATAATGGAGTTAAAGAACATAAATTAGAATAGCAGGGGAAAGGCGAGGCAGAGGAAAAACAAGGGTGAGGGCATGAAAGTGTGCTAAGAGTGAGCGGGAGCCCATGGAGCCCCAAAGGCACACTGGGCTCTGTCCTGTTGGGCTTTTTAAAACTTGCTGAAGCTGTCAAACCAGTGTTGTTTTCATTCCCCAGAATCCTGTCATTGTTGGGGACAAAGCCCAGTGAAACAATCAAATCCGGATTCCCAGGACAGAAGGAGACCTCTTACCTAATCCGATGCCCTAACCCACGTGGAGAGCACTGCAGTTCACCGACCAGCCCCTGTGCATGCTTTCTGGAACCTGCACTCACTGGACCAAAGCCCGACATTTAAAAATACATATAAGGAGATGGCTTTCAAGTGTTTGCTCTGTTTTACTGCAGCGCTGCAGAACCCTCAGAGCAGTTTGAACTTCCTACGAAAAGGGGGGCTCCTAGGACCAGGGGGAGCAGGCAGGACCATCGAGGTCACCCCTAAGCTGGGTAGAGGGTGAGTCAGCCTGGCTGGTGGAGGGAGGTGTGAGAACACCTCTGAATTTCCTTGCCCCTCCCAGACAAGCTGCAGGTGGCCACCACGCAGGACTTCACCTGAACCGCATTCCAAAGACATCTGGGATGCCAACACACGTGGGAAGTACACCTGAGAGCAGATCGAAGGCCTCCTCCTCCCTGGGGCCGGCTGAGGAGTTCTTTAGAGGTCAAAGAGGAAGAAGACTCCCATCTCCCCCACCCTCCTCTGCGCTGGCAGATGGAAAGAGAGAGTTACCAGGCCAGAGCTGCCCAACCTCTCAAGTTTAAAATTCAGGGTTCTTCTTCCCTGTTCCCAAGTTTGCTAAACAGCACCACCTACTGTCTCAGACGTCAGGAAACGGGAGAGAGCCGACATGGGTGAGCCTCGCAACGTGCCTTGATAGACTAGAATGAGTTTCCCTCCCACTGCGCCCCTGAGACCCTCGGGAGAAAGCAGAGGCAGAGAAGGACATCCCACAGGCCAGCTTTACACCCTCTCCTCCCTGCCTACCCCACTCCAACCTCCCCTCCACCCAAACCCACCAATTTCCCATAGCTTTATGCTAATTCCATCCCCAGCACCACATCGACAATCCCTCGGACACCAACCATTGATAAGACAGGTCCTAAACCCAAATTCTGTCGTTGAGCTTCCTCACTTCCTGGTAGGAAAGGGAGGTTAGCGGCTCAGGGTCTGATAGGGTAGAGCCCTTAAAACTTCTCGTGGATGATGTGTTGTTGCCCAGTAACTTTTTTTTGGTAGTGGTAAAACGCACATAGTATAAAATGTACATGTTTTAAAAAAAATTTTATTGGCGTATACTTGATTTACAATGTTGTGTTAGCTTCTGCTGTACAGGAAAGTGAATCCGTTATACATATACATTTATCCACTTGTTTTTATTTTCCCCTAGAGGTCATTACAGAGTATTGAGAAGAGTTCCCTGTGCTATACCGTATAAAGTTGACATGGTTTATAAGTTGTACGGTCCAGTAGCGCTAAGGACATTAGCATTCTCGTGCAACCAAACTCCAGAGCTCTTTTCATCTTGACCCCAGTACCATTTTCAACACCATTCTCCCCTCGTTCTAACCTTCTCTTCTCTGTCTCATAGCTCAAGTTCTTCTTGATTGCCATTCACATTTTTTTCATTGATACCATAAAACCCTGTGTGAGGGCCCGGGAATCCTGCCCGGCAGAGGTACCTGTCTTTGGCTCTAAGGGAGGATTCAGGGAACGAAGATCACACTCCGATGCCAACCCTCTACGTTGACCGATTGGGGCTGCTGCAAGTAGCACAGATTTCTGCAGAACTGCCCTGTCCAGGAGGCGTATTCTGGTTCTAATGTTCTATGGAGCAAGGAGGCGATTAGTTAACAAAAATGCTATCACAGGGACTTCCCTGGTGGCGCAGTGGTTAAGAATCCGCCTGCCAATGCAGGAGACACGGGTTCAATCCCTGTTTGGGGAAGATCCCACATGCCACGGAGCAACTAAGCTCGTGCACCACAACTACGGAGCCCACGTGCCACAACTACTAAAGCCCGTGCACCTAGAGCCTGTGCTTGGCGACAAGAGAAGCCACTGCAATGAGAAGCCCACGCACAGGCACGAAGAGTAGCCCCCGCCCACCTCAACTAGAGGAAGCCCCAGCAACAAAGACCCAATGCAGCCAAAAATAAATAAATACATTTATTTTTTTAAATGCTACCACAAATATTTGTGATATTTTTATGTGCCCACTTGACAAGACAAATATGTTCCTTGCGCTATTTTACATTAAACTGGCAAAGTCAGAGAATAACACAAAATAAATACAAAGTGTGGCAAGAAGCATAAAGGAAACAAGAAGGAAAGGAAATAAAATATATTTGTGGGGGAAGGGAGACCTTGCTTTGTAGGATGGTTACATACAAGTCTTTGGCACGGAGGGCGACATTTAAGCTGAGATCTGCGACCCACACGATGAGAAAGAACTGACCTTGCAAAAAGCAGAGAGAGCGTTACTGGGCAGGAGAGACTGTGCAAAGGCCCTGAGACTGAAAGACCTGTTTATATTGGAGGAACTGGAAGAAGACTGGTGTGGCTGGAGTGTGGTGAGCAAGCGAGAGAATGGCGCTTAACTCCCAAATCACGGTGTGGAGTGAGGGCCCCTGTTACAAGTCCACGGGAGAGGAGTAGGCGAGCACAAGAATTTGGCTCCCCGGGGAAGACCCTAGAGCCCGGGCAGGAGTGGAATCGCGAGCGAAGGCGAAGGCCTGCTGGGGGCGCTCGGGAGCAGTTCCGAGTCCATCCTCCACCACGGCCCCTACCCCGCATCCCACAGCGGGTCAGCCCTCCAGGCCTTGTCCAGGGACCGGAGCCCCAGCCTTAGACCAGGGACTCAGGCCGACTCCTAGGTAAAGAACGCCTTTCTCCCACCTCTGGGTTCCCTTCTACCCGCTGGCCGGTGCTTGGCCAGGTGACCCCGCCGCCCGCGGTCGGATGCTCGGCCCCGGGTACCGCCCGGCTCTCCTAGGTCCGCTCCGTCCGGGAGCCTGCGCGCTTGTCCCACGGTGGAACCCCATTCTCGACTTTCCTCAGCTCGAGTTGGGCGTCCTCCCAACCCTGGGCCCCCCAACACGCGCGCGCGCGCACACACACACACACACTAAGCGATTGGAGCCGAGCCTGGGGCCATCTCTGCCTGCGGACAACGGGGTTTCCTGGAAGATGCGCCCAGGGCCCAGGCTTCTCCTCGTGCGTCTGCAGCCACTTGCCGACCAGGGAAAATCCGGAACAACCTCGCAAATTTTCTTTTACTACGAGGTCTTGCCGGGACCCACAGCCGATGGAAAAGGGTCGAGAAGGCAGCCCCAGAAAGCTCAGCGCGCGCACTACAAACTGCTGGGCTCGGCGCCCGCATCTGTGAGTAGAAACACGGGGACGCCTGTCCCCGGGATCCTCTGGAACCCTCTGGAATCCCAGCTTGCCCAGGCTTGGATAACCTTGGAGTCGCGGGCCACCGACAGAGGCGGATTCACTTGAAGACCAAGATCCCCGGCAGCAGGTCGGGGGGCGGAGCTGACTGCACTCTGGAAATACTGCCTCCCCGGCGCCTTCCTCCCCAGCACGCACACATCAGGTACTTGAAGAAGCCTGGGCCAGCCAGGTCCCCGGCGGCGTCAGCGATGCCCGGGAGCAACCTGCCCGGCACCAGGAAAGGCGAGGCCACAGTGTCGGTGCAGAATCGCCGGACCCGGGGCCTGGGACCTGGCCTCCCCGCAGCCTCGGCGGCCGCGACTGCTCTTGAGCGGCTGGTGGCGCCCGCGTCCTCGCGCAGGGCTTTCCGGTCCTAAGAAAGCCTGCGAACCAGTCCCTCCCTCCTACCCGTTCCTTCGTCTCCATGTCCTCACCAGCCCCACGGTGAGCAAGCTTTCCCCTCTGCGCAGAGGACTCTCTGCGCAGAGGGGACGCAGTTCTGCAGCTCTTGATGCTCCGCAAGGCGCAGGCGGTACAGTTGGCTCCGGGCGCGCGGACCCCGAAGGCTCCTCTGGGCCCCGCTCTGGGTGCTTATTACCTCCTCGGGGTTGGGAGCCAGAGCACTTGGCGGGACGAGAATGGAGGGGTGATGGGAGCAGCCGGCATGGGGAAGGCAGCACCTGTAGTAGGGGTCAAGGCACCGAGCACATGGACCCCTGCAGCCCTTTTCAGCTGTGTGCCCTGGGCTGGGCAGGTTACTGATGCTCACCGAGACTGTAAACTAAGGTGATGATGATAATAAAAAATAAAATAATAAAATAAAATTAAATTAAATTAAAAAATAATAATTAAAAAACTGCCTGTTTGAATTGTTATGAGGATTAAATGACAAGATAGACATAAAAGTGCTTAGAATAGTACAGTTCCATGTAGCGTTCCACAACCATTAGCTATGATAGTAATGGTCATTGTTACAGTCTGGACTCCTTGGAAGAGTCAGATGCGTTTACTGACAATGTACTCAATCGAAGCCCCCGTGTCTCCAGGGTCCTAGGCAAAGGAAAACAGGCTCCTAGGAGCAAAAAATGAAAAAGTATTCCTTCCCATGTTATTGCCATCCCAGTGTGAAGAAATCCAAACGGAAAAATTGCCCACCTCCTACCATTCCTAAAAAATCACTATTTTCAGTCTTTCATATTATCCCTGGCTTACACGCATAGAATTTTGTGTTCTTTTATCACTTATTATATAAGTATTTCCCTGGTTGCTTAAGTATACTACTTGGTATCGGTATTAATAACAACCATTTTAATGGATCATAATATTCCACTAAATTGATATGATTCCCTTACTGTTGGACTCTTAAGATGTTCACAAATTTTCATTAGCTAATGCTGCTATGTAATCTTCGTTAATAAAACTTTTAAAATAAAAGTTAACAGTGATTTATTTTAATATTTTTCTTTTAAATTTATTTCTCCAAAAGTTATACAAATCTGATCACTGAGAACCACCTTATACATACTCTTTAAATAAAAGTAGTTTTTTATATGAAAGTAATAAAAAGTTAAAATATACAAGTAAAAAATGAATGTTATTTGTAATCCCATCACTCAGAGATGTCTTAGAAGCATATCCTTCCAGACTTTTCTGAATATAAATATATATTAATTTTTAATGTAATTTGCTTAGAAAAATGGAGTTCTATGGTACATACTGTTTTGTAACCTAATTTTCACTTAAGGCATCATAAGTATTATAATAATAGCTAACTCTTAATATGGTGCTTACTATGTACCAAGCCCTATTCTAAAGTGTTTTACATATGTTAACTCATTTAATCCTCACAAGAGCTCAATGAGGTAACACTTGATTGACATCCCATTTTACAGATGAGGAAGCTCAATCCCAGGAACGTTAAGTGACTTGCCAACGGCCACACATGTAAGAAGTGGCAGGATCCACGTACTTAACCCCACCTTATGCTTCTGCCTCACTTTACAGGTCACTAAACTGACATTTATCTTCTCATTCTTAATGAGCGCATAGTATTCAGAAGAATAGATATAATTTATTTAACCAATCCTCTTGTTTAACACTTAGATATCAATTTTTGATCATACGAAACTTCGATAATAAACATATTTGTACACACATTCTTGGGCACTTCTTTATTCCCTTAGAATAAACTCTGAGAAACGGAATTGCTGGATCACAGAGTAATCTATTTAGGCAGGGTGGCAAGGAAAACCTCCCTTTTTCAGAACATAAAGCAAGACTTCTGCTTAAGAAGTGAGCGAATAGTCCTCCTGTACAGCAATATTCTCATTTCACCTGGCCACCCACTCACATGGTCACACCCAAGTCATTGCATTACCAGAAAATGTACTGTGACTGAGATACTGACTTCATACTTCCTGCCCGCAGACCATCACCTTCTATACTTCTCTGATTTCAAGACCTCTAATTCACTAGCCCCCATGACTTTTTCATTCTTTATCACTCCTTTCATATCTTTTTAAAAAATTGAGGTATAATTGACATAAGAATAAACTGCACATATTTAAAATGTGCAATTTGAGAAGCTTTGACATCTGTATTCACCTGTGAAATCATCACCACAATCAAGATGGTGAACGTATCTACCACCTGCAAAAGTTTCCTTGTGACCCTTGGTAATCCCTCCCTCTCAGGCAACCACTGATCTTTTGTCACTAAAGATTAGTTTGCCTCTTCGAGTATATTATACTAATGGAATCATAGAGTATGCACTGTTTTGTCTAGCTTCTTTCACTCAGCATAGTTATTTTGAGCTGTATTCATGTTGTGTATATTGGTAGTTCTTTTTTTTTTTTTTTTTTAATTTTTTGGCCACACTGAACGGCATGTGGGATTTTAGTTCCCCCACCAGGGATGGAACCCACATCCCCTGCAGTGGAAGCGCGGAGTCTTAACCACTGGACTGCCGGGGAAGTCCCTGTATATCAGTAGTTCTTTCATTTCTATTGTTGAGTAGTGCTCCACAGTATAAATATATCACAATTTGTTAACCCATTCAAATCCATTCACCTGTTTTTGAACATCTGGCTATTACAAATAAAACTACTATGAACATTCATGTATAAGATTCTGTATGGACATATATTTCCTTTACTCTTGGGTAAATACCTTGTAATGGAATAGCTGGATGACATGATAATTCTATGTTCCCAGCAGCAGTGTATGAGAGTTTCAGTTCCTCTACTTTCTCACCAACACTTTAGTATGGTCAGTCTTCTAATTTGTATTTCCTTTTTGACTACTGATGGTGAACATATTTTCATATGCTTTATTTGACATTCATATAGCTTTGGGGTGTGTGTGAAGTATCTGTTCAAATCTTTTGAACATTTAAAAAATTGGATTGTTTGTTTTCTTGTTACTTTTTTAGAGCTATTTATATATCCTAGTTACCAGTCCTCTACCAGCTCTATGATTTGCAAATATATTTCCCAGTTTGTGGCTTGATTTTCAGTTCTGTTAACAATGACTTTAAATAACAGAAATGTTTAATTTTGATGAATTCGAATTCATCTATTCTTTCCTTTACGGATCATGCTGTGATGTTGTATCTAAGAAAACTTTGCCTAACCTAAGGTCACAGAGATAGTCTCCTTTGCCTCCTTCTAGAAGTTTTATGGTTTTAGGTTATACATGTAGGCCTATGATCCATTTTGATTTAAAATTTTCACTCAATATATTTTAGTATACTGAAAACACTTGGAAATAATGACTAATCAATATCAATGAGAACCTTAAGAGCTCAGATTGTGGTGTATAAATACTTTTATCTGCTAAAAATGATTAGGGCTCCTTTGAGAAAAGACTGATTCCGGGTCTGGGGCAGAAAATGTTCAAATTTTCCTGGAATGTCTTTGTCATGCCAGAAGCTCTCAAAAATCTTAAAGAAGATTTAAGATTAAGTCTTAAAGGAGCTCTCAAAAACTTCTAGGGTTCTATCAAAGATCTTGGAAACTAATTTGAATGGGCTCTGACAGGTCAAAGATGGGACATTTTTAACATCAATAAGGATGATGCTCACAGTAGACTACAACACAAGTCACTTTAAATCCATAAATTCATAAAGATTAAAAACACACCTGTCAACCACCTTTGGGGATTGCTAGTATACCAATTCATTAATTTAATAACTAGTAAAGGAAGGGAAAGAATCAAAATTAATTCTGCCTTTCCTATAGAAAGTATACCTCACATTAAACAAATCACAGTGAGGGGAAATTTCTATTCATAAAAGTACTCCAGCTAATGAACAAATGATGTTAGAATTAGAATACCTGTATCACCATTCTTCAACACTAATGAGTTAAGGGAGCTCGGCAATGATCCTCTGTGACAGCTAACATCACAATAAAACAACTAGCATCACTTGCTTCCTGATGAAACACAACATACCATCTGTGATGTGGCCTTGCCAAGACAAAAAAAAATATGCTGAATCTGATCAAGCCTCTAAATTTAAATTCTTATTTTCAAAAATACAGGGAGAAGACGAACATGTTAAATAATACCAGAGGGATGAAATTAGCAAAGTTCAGTCTGTGAGAAACCTTACAGAACAAAAAACCCAGTTCTTCAGTTTATGTTTTTGTTTTTTGTTTGCGGTACGCGGGCCTCTTACCGTTGTGGCCTCTCCCGTTGCGGAGCACAGGCTCAGCGGCCATGGCTCACGGGCCCAGCCACTCCGTGGCATGTGGGATCCTCCTGGACCGGGGCACGAACCCGTGTCCCCTGCATCGGCAGGCGGACTCTCAACCACTGTGCCACCAGGGAAGCCCCAGTTCTTCAGTTTTTAAAAAAGGATGCAAGGGAAAAGAAAAAGATGGAAGAGAAAACTACAGATTAAAAGAGACATAAACGACAAAATAATTGTTCCAGCTATCTTTACTAGCATAACAAATCACTCCAAAATTAGTGTCTTCAAACAATGACAACATTACATTTGCTCATGAATCTGTAGTTGGGGAAGGGCTCAGCAGGACAATTCATCTCTGCTCCACTCACTTAACTGGGATGGCTTGAAGGTTGGGGGCTGGAATCAGTACACGTCTAATGGTTGATTCTCGCTGTGCCCTGGGACCTCCTCTGGGTCTAGAGCCAGACGACCCACCATGGCCTCTCTGTGAGGCTGCTTGTCTTGCCTGCAGGCTGAATGCTGAGTTCCAAGAGCCAGAGCCCTAAGAGGTAGGTAGGTAGGTAGGTAGATAGATAGACGGCCAGTGGAAGCTGTACCACCTTCTATGACAGCCACAGAAGTCACGTAACATCACTTCTGTTGTACTCTATTTGTTAGAAATTCTCCCAAGGCAAGGAGAATTAAATTCTACATTTTGATGGGAAGAGCAACAAGGAATTTTCAGAAAAAAATTTAAAATCCACCACAATAACTACAAAAAAAAATTTTTTTAAAGAACAATTAGGACAATCAGAGCAATGTAGATAAATGATACTACATATATAGACATATGACATTGAATGTATGATGACATTAAGTAATTGTCGGTTTGGAGGTGTGTTATGATGGTATTATGGTTGTTTTAAAAAGGGAGGCCTTGTCTTTTAGAAATATATACTAAAATATTTACAGATGAAAATATATGGCAATTTGCTTCAAAATAACTTGGAGGAGTGCATGGAGATATAGAAGTAATAAGATTGGCCGTGCTTTAATCATTGGGTGCAAGGGGATTCGTTATATAATTCTTCCTACTATGTTTGAAAATGTTCGTAATAAAAAGTTTAAATTCGGGCTTCCCTGGTGGCGCAGTGGTTGAGAGTCCGACTGCCGATGCAGGGGATGCGGGTTCCTGCCCCGGTCCGGGAAGATCCCACGTGCCGCGGAGCGGCTGGGCCCGCGAGCCATGGCCGCTGGGCCTGCGCGTCCGGAGCCTGTGCTCCGCAACGGGAGAAGCCACAGCAGTGAGAGGCCCGCATACCACACACACACACACACACACAAAATGGAAAGATCTGCTTGTTCTGTAGGAGAAAGGAGAATGAGAAAAGGAGGGACTGATGGAGGCGCGGCACGTGGTGAGACGGAGGGGAGCCAGGCGGGAGGGTGGGCTCACCTTCATGAGGACCATCAACTGTGTCCACTGACCCTGTGTCAGCTTGCAGTTGCCGATGTTCCCGATCATGAAGATACAGCCATGCGGGGCCTGCTGCAGGTAGAGACTGGCTCGTCAGGCGCTTCCTTGACCACGTAGGTCGTGGCAACGGGACATTGGGAGGAGACGTGGTCCTCCATGTTGGTTCCTACTAAAGGGCTATGAATCCAAGCCTAGAAAAGGCCTTGGTGATCGAAGGGGGCGGGAAAGGAAAGGGAAACTGTGAATCAAGTCTCGGTGGGGGGGGCTTCTGAGCGGGCACATCTACCTCCACCACGTCGAGGAGCATGCTGGGGTCCAAGCACAGCCATGCGGAGTCCCAGAAGGTGTGTTCATAAACTGTAAAGCCCATGTCCTGGAAGAAGAGTCCATGCGGTTCTGTGGGAAGACATCCCCCACCAGCTGGTACCTGGCAGGTAGAAAGATGGAAGCAGACACACCAGAGAGTGAGCCTGAGGGGGAGGGTCGGTGGCCGAAGGCAGGACAATAACAGGAGAGGGACAAGCATATCTTGGCTCGTCCACCATGTTTCTCATGACAGTGAGCACGGAGGACAACAGTGTAGATTGCAAATGGGGTCGGAATCAGGAATACGGGACGGGGGTCTGCTGTTGCCCTCACTTGCCTAACACTCCCTTTTTTTTTTTTTTTTTTGCGGTACGCGGGCCTCTCACCGCTGTGGCCTCTCCTGTTGTGGAGCACAGGCTCCGGATGCGCAGGCTCAGCGGCCATGGCTCACGGGCCCAGCCACTCCACGGCATGTGGGATCCTCCCGGACCGGGGCACGAACCCGTGTCCCCTGCATCGGCAGGCGGACTCCCAACCACTGCGCCACCAGGGAAGCCCACACTCACATTTTGAGAAGAAATGATGTAAACTGTTTGAGAATCCCGACGCCAAGTTTTGAGGAACTGGGCCCCCAGTTGGAAAGCACCACTGTCACCTACAGTGTGCACACCCCCTGCCTGCCAGCAAAACAGAAGCAGAAGTAGCCCCTGCAGGCACTGATGTTTCCCAGAAAAAGTTGGGGAAGGAGGGTCACTTCCTCATGGAGGTCAAAGCAACTTGCTCCAACACATACACCTCCGTTGACTCATTCAACCAGATTTACCGAGCACCTACTATGTGCCATACACTAGTAGGCACTTGGGATGCATAAGGGAACAAAAAGAACACCCTCCACCCCCGTGGTGCTCACGTCCGTACCAGGCATGGGCAGCCTTTGTCTACCAAGGGCCAAGTAGTCAATGTTTTAGGCTTTCAGGCCGTATAACTACTCAAGTCTGCCTTTATAGCAGAAGGCAGTTCTCGACAAGGCAAGCAAATGATCGTGGCCCTGCTCCAATAACATTTTCTGGACACTGAAATTTGAATTTCATATAATTTTCATGTGTCCCAAAATATTATCCCTCTTTGATTTTCAACCATTAAAAAAAAAAAAAAAAAGAGTGATGGTGATACCAGCCCCACTTCAGATTCAGATCATCCCCTTCTTAAAAGAGCTTGCACATGATCATGTGGGCTGGTGCGAGAGCCCTGGTGTGGGGTCCTGATCCTGGCTCTGCCCTCCAGGGACCAAGCTGGGGACTCTTTGAGCCTCAAGGGGCCCCTCCAAAGTCTCTTTCAGGTTTATGATTGTACATCCCCGATCCCCGATCTCCACTCCTTGTGTCTCGATGAGTAAGGAAAGGGCCCTGCTTCTCACCCTGTTCTCCATCATGACTTGGCTGTTCTTTCCAAAGAGGAGGTTCAAGGAAGCCTGGATGAATGATTTCATGCCCATCACTGGCATGTACTCATAGTTCACGGAGGGATCCTGGGCGATCTGCATTCGGGTCTTGCGCACGACAGAGGACACCCAGGGTTGCCCTTGGCTGGTCATGCAGACTGTGAGGGTAAGGGAAGAGGGGGCTTTTTTTTTTTTTTCTTTTTTGCGGCACACGGGCCTCTCACTGCTGTGGCCTCTCCCATTGCGGAGCACAGGCTCCGGACGCGCAGGCTCAGCGGCCATGGCTCACGGGCCCAGCCGCTCCGCCGCATGTGGGATCTTCCCGGACCGGGGCACGAACCCGCGTCCCCCGCATCGGCAGGCGGACTCTCAACCGCTGAGCCACCAGGGAAGCCCAAGAGGGGGCTCTTAATGCGCGCCTCAGCATCTGCGAGTGTGGGCTCTTCAGAAAGCCCACAGATCCGTCCTTGCCTCTCTTGGGGCTTTGGGACATCACCTAGGAAAAGACAACTTTCCTTTTCTTTTCCCCCTTTTATCAAAACAATGTGTTGTTTGTGAATGTATCTAATTTTCATCTTTTTAAAAAAGGCAACAGAAACCTATGCCATTTAAAGGGCAAAAATGATAGACAACGTGAGAGTTGTAGGTACATGAGACTGAACAAAGGCGACACTGACTTTCACCATAGCAAGGGCTGGCTGCATCCCAGCACAGTCCATTTTAGGAGCCATTCTCAGTACAGGAGCGGAGGAGGGAGGGGATAGAATGAAGAGACTGAAGAAAGTACAGGGTCCACGCAGGCCCCAAGCGTAGAGCTGGGGGAGAGGACACAGCTCTTACCAGATCCCGGGCAACCCGCAGGGAAGGACAGAGGGCACAGAATGACCCAGGAGGTTTTTGCTCTTTTACCCACTGGGCAATTCTGTTAACAGAAGCAGAGCCGTCTGTCTGGGGAGGCTTGGGCTCTCTCCCGTTACGGCCCTCCTAGAGGCAATGACGGTGGACCAGGTCTCACACGCCAAAACTACGAGGCACCTACCTTTATAGGCCAGGAACATCTTGTTAGGGTGGTCATCTTGTTCGTAGGTCTTCAGCAAGCTGCCTTCTAGCTTCTGGGCTAGGGGCACATCCGTGAACACAGACATCGTTGAGGGAAAGTAAAGCCAAGACTATACTTCCGCTCCCGAAGGCTTCTGCTCTGCAGCATTCCTCCAAGTCTGGACCCGACAGACCAGCCTCTTCCCACAACCTTGGCAACTCCAACGCAGAGAAGTTGGTCACCAGAGCAACAGAACCCCGCCACTCACTGTCTCCGCGGTGGCCATCCTCCAGGGCTACGGCAATACTGCAAGACAACTGGGGAGAACCCTCTGAGAGAGGGGGCCGGGGGAGGGCGTAGGGAGGACCTGGAATTCCCAGGCACCTCTCCCTAACCCACTGGCTCCTCTCGTCACCTAATCCAAAGTAACAAGTCAGCCCCTTAGAAGATGGGGCAACGCAGGCAGCCATGAGCCCAGTGAGGGCTCCTCCTGCAGATGGGAAAATCTCTGACCCGGCAGTAACGTGAGTCGAGGGATACATTTTAAAAGCTTCTACTTTCATTTTGCTCAGGGCTCCAGATTTTTTTTTTTAATAGAAAGAAATCCCTGTTTTCTTCTACAGTTATTTTCATAAGGAGTCCTATGTTTAGAACAGTATAACTTGCAACTCTCTAAGCCAATCTATTTCTCTGTTATTTACAGTCAAGACTTCTACATTTGCAAACTGTTGCAGTGGTGGCCGAGCAGCAAGTGTAGAAGGCAGAGGTCAAAGGCAGAAAGCGCTGGCCTCTGCAGGCTCAGTCTTGCATTTTGCTTTCTTTCTTTTTTCCAAATGACTTTGTGATCCTTGCAGACATTGTTGGTATCTCACTCAAATACGTTTGCCAGCCCTGTTGGTGGATAAGGCTTATCTCTCAGATCTACCTTCCAGATTGTCCTTGGCAATAGGAAACCACCTGGCAGGTTACACCCCCATCAGCATCACTTACACCCCCAGGACTGCCTGATCCTGGCATACAAAAAGCCAGCCCTCTTGCCTTGGGGGATGCATGTGACTCAATTTGCACTTCAGGGCCCATCCCCCATCAGGCCAAGGCCCCCATCCTTGCAAAGCCCCCTCCCCTTCACAATCCTGCTTCCCTCACTTCCTTACAGGTTCCTCCTACAGGACACTCCCTCTGAAAATCACGTGCCCCAAATCTCTGTCTCAGCCTGTGCTTCCAGGGAAACTGCCTCGAGACAATGATAGTGGAAGTTATCCTTATTATTGTAGAAAACTTTAAAACTTCAAAAAACAATAACAAAGAACACCGATGTCCTACAATGAATCCACAACCACAGTTAACATTTTGGTGTACCGCCCTCTGGTTTCTTCTCTAAGATGTTTATATTTTAAGATGATGGTTATTGGGACTTTCCTGGTGACACAGTGGTTAAGAATCCGCCTGCCAATGCAGGAAACACTGGTTCGATCCCTGGTCTGGGAAGATCCCACATGCTGTGGAGTAACTAAGCCCGTGCGCCACAACTACTGAGCCTGTGTTCTAGAGTCTGCAAGCCACAACTACTGAGCCTTTGTGCCACAACTACTGAAACCTGCACACCTAGAGCCTGTGCTCCGCAACAAGAGAAGCCCACACACCACGAGGAAGAGTAGCCCCCGCTCGCCGCAACTACAGAAAGCCCGCGTGCAGCAACGAAGACCCAACGCAGCCAAAAAGAAAAAAAAAAAAAAAAGATTATGGAGATCAAAATTGCCGGGTCATTTTTCATCATACTTGTTTTCACTACACATTTCAGTTGTGACAATTTTAACATCTGTGCCAATGAGAACTTTTCATGCAGCACGTAATAAAAAACGCAATCTAAACTAGCTGGAGAAAGAGAAGGAATTTCTTGGCTCTGTAACGGGGCAGCCCAGGGTACATCTGACTTCACTCGTCGTTCAAGCCAGAGCGTAATGAGTCGTCAGGGTTCCAGCTCCATTTTCTGTGGTTCCCTTGGCTCTGCTCTTCTGGATGTTTCTGCTTTGTTCTCGGGCTGACTCTGGGCATGGGAGCAAATGCCAGTGTAGCACATGTGCAGAGGAAACGCATCTGAGGAATTTACATTGCAGCTCTATTTGCAAATAAACTAAATGCCAATTACTGAAGGAATGTTTACATTAATAATGGGATATCCATATAATGGAATTCCGTGCAGGTGTTAAAGGCAGCCCTAGTGTACAAATGTATAAAAATATTCAAGACACACCATTAAGAACAAAGGAGGTACAAATAGATAGCAAAGTGGGGAATATTTGGGGGGATATGTCAATAAAAGATGCATTTGCATGTATATGCATAGAAAATCTCTGGAAGGGTGCATGAGAAGCAGGTAACTGTGATCACCTCTGCAAAGTGGAACAGGCTGGCTGGTAGACAAGGACAGGGAATAACCCTGACTTGCTTTCCACTGGACACCACGTTGCCCCTTGGAAATGTTAGACCACTTGCATATGATTTCTCATTTAAAAAGTGTTTATGTTTTCAAACAATGGCTGCAGCCTTTCCAGATGTTACATCCTCACTATCCAGAAGAAGGGAAAGCGTCTCTTCTCTTGGCTCCTTGCAAGAACGAGGAAGCTTCCCTCCTCGAAGCCCCCGGCCTCCTTTCTCTGGCTGCAGTGGGTCACTGGCCCATCCCTGACCAAGGATGGGATACTCTGGTGAGTGTAAACCAATCACCTAGAGCTGAGGGGGGGTGTTCATCCCTCCCAAACTGCACAGCTAAGAATGGACAGAAGCATTCCCTAAAAGAGATGCCAGGTGTTTTCAGAAATGGGAGAGGGGAGAAGGGATGCTGGGAAGGCAGTCAGAGAGTGTTCGCTGAATCATCCATTCCCAAGGCTTAAGAACCACCATCTTTTTTTTTTTTTTTTTTTTTTAATTTTGGCCGCACGGGCTCTTCTAGTTGCAGCGGGGGCTTAGTTGCCCCACAGCATGTGGGATCTTAGTTCCCCGACCAGGGATCTAACTCACGTCCCCTGCACTGGAAGGTGGATTCTTAACCACTGCACCACCAGGGAAGCCCTTGAAAGAACATTTTATATGCTATCTCCACTTCTCCACTTTCCAAGTTCTGCTGAACCTACTGTGATCAGCATTTCATAACCTTCACACCATCAAAGCTCCTCTTATGGAAGTTGCCAGTGACAGACCTTCGTGTTGTTGAATCTAATGGCGTGTTCTCAGTCCTCCCCTTATGTGATGCTTCAACAGCTTGGGGCACAATTGACCACTTCCTCCTCAAAATGCTTTCTTCCCGTGGCATCCAGGACACTACTTTCTTTTGTTTCTCCTTTCACCTCACTGCTGCTTCTCATCTGGCTTTGCTGGTTCCTTCCTCGCTGACCTTTAAATGTCAGAAAGCTCCAGGGCTCAGTCCTCTGAATTCTTTTATTTTTTTTCCCATGCCCGGAGTTAATTAATTTTATTTTTTCCAGCTTTATTGAGATATAATTGACATGTAACACTGTGTAAATTCAAGATATACAACGTGTTAATTTGATACACTCTGAATTCCTCTCTATTTATGGCCACCAAGCAGGTGAGTTCATCCTCTTCCATGAGCATAAATATTCATCTGGAGGTAGGAGATAGACAGGCACCAGGCTGAGCAGCTCCAACTGGTCTCCTGCTGATGCTTTGAGAGAGGATACCAGCAGTGGCATTGGGCCCTGACTGGGTGCATTCTTGTGGATTTCCCAGCTCAGCTTATGCACAGAGAAGGCCCTCCGTCTAGGGAAAGGACAAAAGGAGGGAGAAGACGCCAGCTGGAATCCATCTTGGCTGAGAGATGCGCACCCACACCAGGACCAAATATGGAGATGACTGGCCAGAGACAACCCAGAAAACTGCCCCCATATAAGCACCCTAAGCCACCCGTGTGGTGCCTAACTCACTCCAAGTCTGCCCGTGTGTTCCTCCTCACATACTTTGTTTCTTCTTCTTTTTTTTTTAAAGAACAAGGAAAATTTTTTTTAATTAATTAATTTATTTTTGGCTGCATTGTGTCTTCCTTGCAGTGCGAGGGCTTCTCATTACAGTGGCTTCTCTTGTTGCAGAGAATGGGCTCTAGGCACGTGGGCTTCAGTAGTTGTGGCATGTGGGCTTCAGTAGTTGTGGCTTGGGGGCTCTAGAGCATAGGCTCAGTAGTTGTGGTGCACGGGCTTAGCTGCTCTGCGGCATGTGGGATCTTCCTGGACCACGGCTTGAACCCATGTCCCCTGCATTGGCAGGCAGATTCTTAGCCGCTGCACCACCAGGGAAGTCCCACATACTTTGCTTCTAATAAACACTTTTATCTTTTATCTTTTTCACAATCTTGGTCTCTTTGCTGAATTCTCTCTTCAAAGAAGACAAGGACTGAGGCCCTTCTTCCAGCTTTTCACTGCTGGAATCAATCTGTCAAACTTATTGTTGAGCTGCACCCACAGGCCTGCAAGCCATGTACTTGTCCAGTCTCAAGAGCCCAGAGTCAGCAACAGAGACATCAATGGTGTAATGGACGAGAGGGATCTTACACGTTGAAGCAAGGTCTTGGAGTGACACCCCACTGTGTGTGGTAGACAGCAGGCAGAACAAGGCAGTAGTCTTCACTCCCGGCGTAATAGAGAGATTACCAGTTATAGGGGACTTGACGTCAGGTTGGCTCATCAGTTAACAGGGAAACCAGCAAAGGGGTGCACCCGTCATGGCCCCTTTGATAAACGATCATAGTTGAAATAGTTCTGATCTAAAGATTAGAACAATCACTAGCTAGGGCCAGGGTAAGTACATAGGCATTTACTGATTAGGCTCTATGATTAAGAGGGAAGGTCAGTCATGTGAGTAGGGTGTAGCTGAGGCAGGGACTGGCCCAGCAGAGGATGTACAGAAAGCAAGAAAACAGCCATCTTGGGTGACCTGACCAAACACTTATATATCCGACTCCAGCTTCTTTCCTAACTTCCGACTCGGAAATCCAAATGCCTACATAATATTCCAATAAAGCATTCATAGACGTTTCAAATTTACTGTATCTAAAAACTAACTCATAGTTTCATATCCTCCCATCATTTCTCCCCATTTTAGTAAGTGGCAAGTCCCTTCTGCCAGGTTCTCAGCCCAAAACTCTTGGTCTCATCCCGGACTTCTCTCTCTTTCTCTTACACCCTACCTCCAAGCCATCAGCAAACCGTGTCAGTTTTACTTTGTAACATATTTAGAATCTGTTCACTTTAAAATTATTACTTATTGCTGGAAGGGATGGGTGGGTGGATGAGCAGAGGGTACGATCTGTGTTTGGATGGGTGACAGAGGGTACAGTCTGTGTGAAGGTAAAAAGAAAAATTAGTTCTTTAGTGAATTTAAACGTTGTTGGGGGAATTCCCTGGTGGTCCAGGGGTAGGACTCTGTGCGTTCAATGCCGAGGGCCCGGGTTCAATCCCTGGTTGGGGAACGAAGATCCCATAGGCTGCGTGGTGTGGCCAAAAAATAAAAAAAATAAAATTAAGTGTGATTGGAATAAAAGTGTATGGGGGAGAGGAGTGGTGTGAAATCAGGTTAGGAAGGCAGGCACTCATCCATCTAATGCCAGGCCCTTGTGTTAAGGGGTCTGAATCCTACCCCAAATGCCTCAGAAACTCACTGAATGATTTTGAGAAAGGGAATGACACTGTCAGATTTATATTTTAGAAAAATCCATCTGTGGGCTTGTGGAAGATGAACTGGAGGGAAGCCAGAGCTAGGCAAGAAGGCACAGTGAAGACTATCTGAGTTAATTCGGTTAAGTGATGAAGGCCTGAGATATGCTGTGGGTAACGGGTAAACTCACCAGATGTCCTCCATAAAAATACCAGGCACCACACCAAGCCTGGAGGGAGATGTCAGTTCTGCAAAATATCTGCTTAATTTAAACAATATCTTATGTATCATAAATAATATTCACTTACTTTTGTCCAACTTTTCTACCTTTTTTTTTTTTTAAGAAACAGATCTTTTTCATTACAACAACTTGCAAGAAATGTTAAAGGAAAGCAAGGCAAAGTTTTCAAAACTGTTTCATTCTACAGGGTCAGAAGTGCAATACCAGAACAGGTCAAACCAGCTAGCCAGCAAGCCTACCAAGGGGATGGGCATGAGAGTTAGGGTTAGGGAGTAAGGACTAGTTTGTTCTTAAAATGTGTTCTCCCCTCTGTGTCGTCACGTAGCGTTGATGTTTGCCACCAGCCTCATATGTTTCTCCTTCCCCCAAAATGGTAAGAATTTCTTCATTGGGAAAGCAGCTGCCTGTGGCTCTGGGAGAGTGTTCCGACCTCAGTTACGTTCAGACTTGGGCCCAAGGGGAGCCCACAGAGGAAGGGCTCAGTCACATGATCCAGTGACGGGGAGAGAAAACAGAGAAGCCGTGGGTGGCGCTGAGCTGATGCAAAGCTCTCCCGTGCCCAGCACTCTCTTCTCTGGGAAGAACTGACCCATCCACTCTTCCTTCTGGGAATACCAACAGCAGAAGCAATAAGACTTCATCTTGTTTCTTGCTGAAGAGGCTTTGGGAACTGTGTTTACTGTGTGTTATAAACTGTGGTTCCTCACTAGCAACTCAGAAATGAAAACTAGTGAAATGGGTTCTTTAGTTCCTAATTTTCTTAAAAGGCTGGGGAGAAGGAATTATAGAATGACTGGTCATTCCCTCAGGAGTGAAGGATGGAGGCTGAGAGATGCTCTTCCTGGACCAGACAAGCAAGAGTTTCCCAGAGTCCTTTGGAGACAAGCAGGCCATGGCAGATCATGGGACCTTCCTGAGCTTGGGGTCCCATTGTGTTTTGGTTTCTGATAGGAAATCTTTAAAAACAGGACCAGAGAAGGACTGTTAGAAAAAGCAGCCTGGGGCAGAATTGGGAAGTAAGTTTATATTTGTATTCTATTATTGGGCCACAGATTATCACAAAGCAGCTCAGAACAACACACATTTATTATTTCACTTTCCATGGGTCAGGAGCCTGGGTCTTCTGCTCAGGGTCTCACCAGGCTGCAATGACCACGTTGGCCAGGGCTGCAGTCTCACCTGGGGCTCAGGGTCCTCTTCCAGGTTCACACGGAACGCATTTCCTTGCAGCTATAGAGCTCACCGTGGCTGGCTTCCTCAAGGCTGGTAGATGCATCTCTCTTCTCTGCCCTCTGACCTTCTTTTAAAGGGCTCACCTGATTAAGTCAGGCCCACTTGAGGATAATCTCCCTTTCTGTTAACCTAAGCCAATTGATTAGGGACCTCAATTACATCTTCAAAATCCCTTCCCCTCTGCCATATAACATGACATAATCACAAAAGTAACATCCCATCACTTTTGGCATTTCCTATTTGTTAGAAGCAAATTACAGGCCCCACCACATTCAAGGGGAGGGGATTATATAAGGACATGGGTCCTTGGAGGTCATCTCAGAATTCTACCTGCCACAGAGTCCAAGAGCTTCTGGAGAAAACAGCCCTTCCATGAGGGGTGACTGGAGTGGATGACAATCTCATGAGATCAGAACTATTCGTTAAAGAGTTCACATGGATCTCTCACTGTAATGGGTTGAACAGTGCCCCCTACCAAAAGATATGTCAACCAGAACCTCAGAATGTGACCCAATATGGAAGAAGGGTCTTTGCTGATATAATTAAGGCAAAGATCTTGACACGAGATCATCCTGGATTAGAATAGGCCCCAAATCCAAATCCGATCTGTCTCCTACAAAGACACATCTGTGTCTTTATAAGAGACAGGAAAGGAGAGGACACACGGGGACACCGGGGGAAAGTGAAGACAGAGGTAGACATCAAAGCTATGTGTCTGTAAGTCAATGAAAGCCAAGAATTGCCACAGCCATCAGAGGCTGGGAATGGGGCCTGGAATGGACACTCCTTCAGGGCCTCCAGAAGGAACCAGCCCTGTCAACACCTTGATTTCAGACTTCTGGCCTCCAGAACTGTGATAGAATGAATTTCTGTTTTTTTAAGTCACCAAGGCTGTGGTCATTTGTTGTGGCGGTCTTGGGAAACGAGCACGCTCACTGATCATTGTCCCCATATGAATTAATGTCAAGGAGATGGGCTTGGTGGCCACAGGTACGACACAAACTCAGACTCTACAGAGATGCCAGTTCCCAGAGATGCCCTAGGGGAACCAAAGCAAGGCAGCCTTGTAAGCCAAGCCACATTCATTACAGAATGTAGGAGATGCCGATTCATTGTTACCCTCTTGTTGCCTCCCTTCACTGATGAATGTGTTTGATTCAGCTGCTATTAAAAAAAAAAAAAAACGCGAAAACAACCGTAGCTTAACAGGATAGACATTTATTTCTCTTTCATTTAAGAGTTTTAAACATAAGCAGTTCAGGGCTAAAAAGATGACTTCACACCGTTGGACACCCAGGCTCCCCATGTCTGGTTCTTCTGCCATTGGCAACACATGGTTGCCATCTCATGACCCAATGTAGCTGCTTCCGTTCTTACCATCACATCTGCATTCCAGTCGGCCAGAAGTGGACAAGCAGACATGGGGGATACACCCTTTCCCTTTCAGACGTGGAAGCTGCACACTTCAATCAGCTAGGACTTAAGTCACTTAGTCACACCTAGCTGCAGGTGAGGCTGCAATGTGTTTTTAGGGAGGCCACATGCCCCAATAAAACTTAAGGGTTCTGTTACTCAAGGAAGAAAGGAAGAATGGAGAATGGACAGCAAATTCTGCCCACAGGAGACAACAAACACAAGGTCTGACTTGACGAATCGCCTCTCAAATCTGGGGCCCAGGGAGATGGGAGAAAAGGTTAGTAAATGGAAATCCAGGAATGTATAGCACGCCCATTACCCTTCTGACTGATTATAAGATGAAACAGAGCCTGGGAAATGTGGGTTTGAGACAGCAATAATAAGATGAGCATGGAGAGTAAGAGTGTTCCTGCTCCCATCACACCCTCAGCTGTGGGTGGAATTGTGTCCCCCTAAAAGAGATGCTGAATCTTAAACTCTGGTACCCCAGAATGTGAACTTATTTGGAAATAGGGTCTTTGCATGTATAATCAAGTTAAAATGAAGTCTTACGGAATTAAGCTGGGCCCTGATCCAATGGCTGGTGTCCTTATAAGAGGAGGGAAATTTGGACACAGACACATGGTGGAGAAGGCCAGGCAAAGACGGAGGCAGAAGTTGCAGTGAGGCAGCTATGAGTCAGGCAATGCCCAGGCTTGCTGGCAGCCACCAGAAGCTACAAGAGGCAAAAGGGGATTCTTCCCCCAGAGCCTTCAGAGGGAGCATGATCCTGCCAACACCTTGATTTTGGACTTCCAGCCTTTAGAACTGAATAATTTTCTGTTTGTAGTGATTTGTTATGGAAGGGTTAGCAAACTAATATACCATCTCCCTCTTCTGGTTCCTTAGGGTACATTCTCATGAATGTACCATAAAGCACAGACATCTAAAAGTGCCCTCTCAAACTTTCTGTCCACCCTTAACATTACCTCATTATAAATGCTGCACCCCAATGGTAGGGTGAGCCAAACCACGACCAAAAGTTCAGGCACAGGCCAGATCAGGGTCTGAACGTGAAAAGAGAGCTGGAGGGGGAGGTGTACAGTGACATGGAGGTGACACCAGTGGAATCAGCCTGAGGTAGGGACGAACCTGTGGAAGAAAGACCAGGCAGGACATGCCCACAGTGACCAAAGGCAAGTGGGTCCAAGATCCAGGCTGTCCACAGAAGCAGGACCAAACAAAGACCAAAACCAGGAGACCTGGGACTAGTCCGAGCTCCATACTCCATGACACCCCTTACGCTGGAGGAGCCCTTTCAGTTTCCAAATCTTTTCACATACAGCCTCTCATCTGAGCTTCAAAACCAGTGTGCAGGAACTGAGTAGAGCAGTAATATAATCTCCGTTTGATTCACAGGCAAACAGATGTTAAATCACTTGCTCTGTGTGACTGATGGTGAGCAGTGATTTCAGGGAAAAGAAAGTGAACTTGTGAGTCTGGTCGACTGGGTTAGAATCAGCACAGCAAGCTCTTTGATTTCTATGCAGCTGTATTTTTTCTTTGTTGTCACTATAACATAAGATTTGGAGAGAACCTCTTAGAGTGTTGGCATATTATTGATGCTCCCTAAAGGGTCATTTCCTTTCTTCCATTTTATTTGTTTTTTCGAGCTCCAAATTCCGTGCAGTGTTGCCTTTCATTGACTACAGTAATCTTGGCTATTCACAATTCACCTCTCTAGAACTCAGTTTCTTCCTCCATTTTATCAAAGGATTGGGCTAAACCATTCCTAGGGTCTCTTCAAGCTTTTGCAAGTCAGGGCAACTTGCAAACTCTGTCCACACCTGTTGTACCTCGCACCGCTTGTGCCTTGGATGGAGCACAAAAGCTCTGCATAAACGCTGAAGCTGCAAAGCTCTGCCTAGGGCTTCCCAGAGGTCGATGAGAACCAGCCATCCCAGTCACCCTCACTCCCCTTCTAAAGGCAAGAGAGGAGAGAAAGGGTTATTCTCCGCTTATTTTATAGATGAGGAAACTGAGGAATGCATTCTGATTTTCCTTAATCCCATAATAGGATGAGCTATGAAAGAGTTATGAGCAGCGAGTTTCTGCTCATCAGGCAGTTAGTTGAGCATCATACTTCAGCTGCTCACTAATTGGCCTAAGGCAGACTATCCGCAGGGCGTTTGGCAAGGGGCTGGGGCGGGCATTAGCAGATCTGTACCCCCATTGCCGTCTCCCATTTTTCCCCGGGACAGATACACAAATAAAGACATAGTCCCTCCGCCAAGGGAGTCTGAGAGGGAGCCTGGACCTCTGGCTTTTAGGATGGAACCATAAAGGACACTGTTTCCATGGCCTTCACCTGTGGCCCCAGGACGACAGGGAGAAACTGCTCAACTCTGTAAGGGTTGAGGAATGAAGCTGGTATGGAATGATAGCCCCGTGACCCCCCACAAGGACCACAGCCTGCAATTACCATCATTCCCCAGAAGAATCTACCACGGGGAGAGTCCTAGGAAAGTCTGTTATCAACCTCCCCCTCCCCCTAATTCTGCCTGCCCCTCAGCAGTCCCACCTGATGCAGAAGGAAGGTTCCCTCTGAAAAACCCAGTCACCCCTCATCCCCTGTCCTCCAGCTCAGCACTCTCCTCTTCCCACCCCCTCACTTCCGTCCACGCCCAGGCAGGGCCAGCTGTTCCGCGGGCCCTTGCCAAGAAACTTTGCATACCTCAGACACCAGAGATCTCACACTGCTCTGGGTTGAAAAGGAGAAAGTCATCTTTGGTATGCAAACATCCTAAGAAATAAAACCTGGACTCCTGGACAAAAGAAAGCAGCTGAGGCCAGGTCCAATTCACAGGGAACACCCATATGTGGAAATCCACCGAGCTTATCCTCAGGGCAGATCAGAGTTGTATATCCCTGGAGCCCCTGAACTTAGCCAATGCATTGTATGCTGCAGTCATCCAGCACGTTAAACTTTTGATGATTTACTGGCTATCCTGTAAATCAGCCAGTACAATGGTCTCTGCTCATGGAGTTTAAATAAGAACCCACAAAATGACCCGGGGATTTCCATAGCAATTTTCTTTCCATAGGAAACTGCCTGATAAAGTTCATAAAAATTGAAATAAGGGAAAAAAATTATCAATGAGCTCAAACTTGTGACTCCAGTTTAACTTCAAGAGGATAATATAGATTCCTGCCTCCCAGGAAAGGGAGTGGGAAGGTAGAGGTTATGGAAAGGATGGGAAATGTCAGAATATATTTATAACCCAAGACATCTGTCCAACACAAACAATGGTCTGCGTGTCCAGACACACACACGTACAGCCCCAAGCAAAACTGGTTCCTGAATCCACCACCGGCTTATAGCACGAGAGTTCCCTATGCCCTGATCCCAGGCACAGCAGCCCCATCCTCCTGTGGACACACTGCTCAGTCCCGTGGGCAGAATGGCTTCCAGGAATTTTGGAAAGGGTGGGGAGACAGGAATGTCAAAGGCTCAAACTCTATCTCCTTCACCCAAACAGACTTCATTTTTCGTTTCATGAGGATTAAGAAGAAAGGGGCAAGGATTAGTCCAAATTTATTGCCTCGGTCAAAAGCCAGCTCTAAGAAGGGAGAAAGTGGATTATGCAAAGAAAACAAATGGAGAGAAAAGAGGGCTATGGATACACTGCATTCAGTAATATTTATTAATTTGATTTTAAAAGGAAAAGAAGGAATCCATTCTAATGGTTCACCTTCCCACGAACCCAGGAGCCCCCCAAAACTCTAAAGAAGTCCTTCTGACCCTGCTGTGAGGTAGATCAGAGCCATCCTGTGTCTAAAGTGAGGGAGGCTGGAGCTTAGAGGGCTGTACTGAGGGAACCAGGAACCAAACCCCAAACCTTGACCTTTTCTAGCTGCTTCTTCTCAGCCTGGGTCGCCAGGGCCTCCAGTACACTGACTGGTTCATCAGCGTCTGGGTGGCAGAAGGAATAGAACGAGGGTGCTCTCTGCCGTAAGCACACAGCACACAAGTGAGCAAGGGGATGGGTGCCCAGCCAAAGCCAGCCCGGCTGCTGCAAGGGCAGCCAGATACTCAAGCTGCTGAGGTAGAGGTGAAGTTCAGGGGTGGGGTTTAGAAAACATCTCTCGGAAGGAAAGAGAGAGAGAGAGAGAGAATGGTGAAAACCCACTTGGTAAGGATTCCAGCTCCCAAGCCAGACCCCCTCCCCCTCTCATGGCCCAGTGGTCAGGTTCGGGAGGGCAGAGTTTTCCAGCTGGGAAACTCCACAGGGCTCATTCCGAACAGGCCAGAGGCTCTCCAAGGGTTCTGGATCAATGGAGTTGTTTCTTCAAGGCCTAAGAAAGTCCCCAGGAAGCCCTGAAAAAAATGGAGATGAGGTATCTTGGGGTGACGGGGCAGAGGGTGGGAACAGGAGCTCTAGAGGGAAATGGGTGAAGGTCAGGGACCTTGAGGGGCGCGTGCAGTTACACAAAAGCCTCGGGGACCCACCCTGCCACAAAGCCCAACCCAACTTCAACCCGGCCCGGTTCCTACCCGGGAAGAATTCGCACCCACGCGTTCCTGAGCCTGTCCAGCCTTCATCCCAGAAGTGGATTCTCACCTTCATAGCTATCAAACCTTTCAAAGAAACCAAAGCTGAGCCCGAGGGCTTTGGGGGACCTCTAGTCTTCTAGTCAAAGCCAGCCCAAGAGGTGGCAAGAAATCTGGGCAAAGAAACTGAGCTAGAACACCAAAACTAGAGCTGACCAGGCGAGGGGGGCCCTCGGGCACAGCGGGACCACCCCCCTCCCGGGCACGCCCTTGCTTCTGGGGTGGAGAACAACCGGCCCGCCCTCCTTTGCCTCAACCCCAGGGCAGGATGGGTTGGGATGCGGGAAAAGAAAGGGCCCTGGGTTCCACTTTGGTTCCCTACTCCGTGTCCCCCTTCCCTCGATGCAGAGACCCCAGCCCCATCTTCTCCTACCGAACCCCAAGCTCAAAAAACTGACCGAAGGGGCTTCCCTGGTGGCGCAGTGGTTGAGAGTCTGCTTGCCGATGCAGGGGACACGGGTTCGTGCCCCGGTCCGGGAAGATCCCACATGCCGCGGAGCGGCTGGGCCCGTGAGCCATGGCCGCTGAGCCTGCGCGTCTGGAGCCTGTGCTCCGCAACGAGAAAGGCCACAACAGTGAGAGGCCCGCTTACCGCAAAAAAAAAAAAAAAAAAAAAAAAAATTGACCGAAGGAGATACCGAATGCTTCCTGATCCCGAGCCGCCAACCCCTTCGCCTCGGCTACCTACCAGTCGAGCGGTGGGCGCTGCCTGGGTTCTGCGGGGCTGGTCAGGGCCGCAGGGGCGGGGAGGCAGCGGCGAGGTGCTCCTCGGGCCGGCAGCGGCCCAGCAGGCGGCGGAAGGCGCCGCGAAAGTCAGGGCTGCGGCAGTGGATGAGCGGGTTGAAGGCAGAGTTGGCACAGCCTAGCCAGTTAAGGGCAAGGAAAGCCGGGCCGGGCACTAGAGAGGGGCCCCCGCGCAGCACGTTGACTACAAAGAAGGGCAACCAGCAGAGAGTGAAGGTTCCCATGATGAGCCCCAAGGGGAGCAGGGCGCGGTGTTCCCGCAGAGGCAGAAGGCGCGCCGGTCGCCGGCCGTAGGAGGGCACCCCTGCGGGCCAGGCGCACGGCCCCGCCGGGGCGGGGCACAGGGAGCAAGACGGAGCCCGCGGAGACTCCTCTGGCGGGAAGCGGCCCGGCTCCCGGCGCAGCAATCGCAGCTGGCGCGTAGCCACCGCGAAAACTCGCGCGTAGACGAAGAGCATCACCGGGAGCGGAAGGTAGAAGGAGACGGAGGAGGAGAGCGGCGCGTAGGGCATGTTGGAGGCAAAGGCGCAGCGGCGCGGATTGGAGTGGCAACGCTGCGCCTCGGCGTCGGCCCCGACGTGCCACCATTTGCTCATGATGGGCGCAAACGACACCGCGGCGGACACGACCCACAGCGGGACCACTGCTGCCCGGGTTCGGCGTTTGGTGACCAGCGCGCCGTAGCGCAGGGGGTCGGTCACGGCCAGGTAGCGGTCCACCGCCAGGGCGCACAGGGTTTCCATGCTGGCGGTCACACACAGCACGCCCACCGAGGTCCACAGCTCGCAACCAGTGGCGCCCAGGAGCCAGTGGCCGGTCAGCGCCAACGCGGCCCCCCGCAAACTACCAGGAGCCCCACCTTGTAGTACAAGCCCCACTTGTAGTGCAAGTAAGAAACTACATTTTTAATCTTATTAAATTGTAATTAATTTAATTTAAATAGTCATGTGGATAGTGCAGATCTAGAGGAACCTCTCTTTGTAAATACACTCATAAACAAACATAAAGAGCAGGGGAAAAGCAGAATCATAATCTATAACAAAGGAAAAAGCACTATGATATGACAAGTCACTTAAAATTGAGCTAAAAACCTCACTCCTCAAATTTGCACCAATATTACACGATGCTCTGGTTTCATTTTACTTGGTGGTCTATGCATGCTAGTTTTAAAAAACTCACCTTTGGCAATACAAAAGAAGGAACAAATAACAGGCTTCAGGGATCCAGATGGAAGTTACTAACCGGCTATAGAGTTAGTTTAGAGAAAGAACACTGCAGGGGTTTCTTTTGTTTTGTTTACTGGTATATCTCCAATGCCTTGAATATTCCCCGGCAAAGAAGTCTCTCAGTAAAAATTTGCTGAGTGGCCTCAAGGACAGACTGATCTAATTAAAAAGAAATGTTTGCAGCGGGAGGACCACTAGAGGGCGCGCCAGCCCAGCAGCCAAGAGGCTGGGGAACAAAGGCGGGGAGGCTCTTGGGGTTCCCCTAGCGCTTCCCACGCTCTGGGGTGGCTTCAGAAGAGTAAACCCCGCCACCCCCTCCCATCACCCCTTATGTCTTCCTTTCCTTTTTATTCGTCTGAACGTTTTCTCGTGTGCACAAGCCAACCCACTGACCCCGAGTTCAGGATGGCCAGCCATCTATGGGCAGTGCAAGGTCCCCAGCCCTGGGACGCTTAATAAATGTCACATTTTGCGCCTCGAATAAAGGAAATGGAGAGTCACAGGCAGAAGCCCAGGCCGGGAAATCAGGAGGCGGGCTTCTAGACAGTTCTTTACACTCACTGGAAACCCACCAGGTCCCAAAGGTTGTGCTACACATTTTAACCCAGGTAGATAGTGTTACCTCCATTTTACAGATGAGAAAATTGCATTTCAGAGTGATTGGCAAAGGTTACATAGATCGTAAGTGGATTGTGAACCCGGGACGTTTTCTTTACAAAACCCGTGGAATTAACACTGTGTCATCATCTTTGAGTTCACAGATGTCGCTACTGAAGGCACTGCTTTCTGTGGGATCCAGTGAGGCTGGAGACTGAAAGTTGGGGTTCAGTTGGAGTCAGGGGAGGGGAAAGAGAGGGAGTTGCATTGCAGCCCTTCCTGGGGAGCTGAAGGAAGGCACGGTCAGCACTCAGAGGGGCGGGGTGGACCCACCCTTGGCAAAAATCTTCAAGGTTCCTTCTGCTATGGAATGAATGTTTGTGTCTAGCCCCAGATTCATGCATGTATGGTGGTTACCCCCGCAATGGGATGGTTGGGGGTTTTATTTTTTATTTTTTATTTTTTTGGCCACACTGTGGCATCTTAGTTGCCCAACCAGGGATCAAACCTGCGCCCCCTGTGGTGGAGTGCAGAATCTTAACTACTGGACCACCAGGGAGGTCCTGGGATGGTATTTAGAGAGGGGGGCTTTTGGGAAGTTAGAGTTAGGTTTAGATGGGGTCCTGAGGGTGGGCTCCCCTCCCATCATGGGACTGGTGTCCTTATAAAAAGTGAGGAGTGACCAGAGTTCTCTCTCCCCACCACCGTGTGAGGACTGAGAAGGCACTGTCTGCAAACCAGGAAGAGGGGTCTCACCAGGAACCACACCTGCCAGCACCTTGATCTTGGACTCGCAAGCCTCCGGAACTGAGAAATCAGTGTCTGTTGTTTACGCCGCCCAGTCTGTGGTGGTGGACACCACCCTTGCCTCCACTGTATCCTTTCTGTGCTTTGGGACGGCTTCCCCCTCTCCTCACATCAAGACGAGCTCCCAGTTAAAGATCCCACCTATTTCACAAGCTTCTCAGCTCATCTGAAGCACCTGAGGTTTGGGAATCACAGGGGTGGTGATGGAATGTATGGGCTTTGGACCAAGCAGGTTATAAAAATGTCTAAATGTGTTGGGCTTCCCTGGTGGCGCAGTGGTTGAGAGTCCGCCTGCCGATGCAGGGGACGCGGGTTCGCGTGCCCCGGTCCGGGAAGATCCCACATGCCGCGGAGCAGCTGGGCCCGTGAGCCATGGCCGCTGAGCCTGTGCGTCCGGAGCCTGTGCTCCGCAGCGGGAGAGGCCACAGCAGTGAGAGGCCCGCGTACCGCAAAAAAAAAAAAAAATCTAAATGTGGGCTGTGGCATGGGCAGGCTAACCCCCTACCCCCCCAAGCCCCATGTGTGAATTAGGAATACTTGTTATACTTGTCCTACAAGGTCCTGGGGCCATTTATCAGTCTTGTCAATGTCAGACCCCTCACATGCAGGTCAGGCACAGAGCAAGAACACAGGAAGTGTCCGTTTCCTTTCCTCCTTGCTTGTGGTGTCATGAATGTGAAGGTCACTTTACAGTTAGCGGAACCTTGAGCTCAGGACAGAAAGCTTTTTAAAAACGGGATTTCAGGCATCAACCTGTGAGTGGAGGAGATATTTGGGGGTGGGGGAGAACATTTGGGGACTGAGGATCTTGAACATAAGGGTGAAACCGTGCAGATTGGGACTTGAACCCATGTTCTTTCAACTGAGGTCACACACCTGGTCTCAGGACTTAATGAAGCTCAGGTTCTTGATGTCTCATTGCAGAAAGAATTCAGTGAGAGACAAAGTGATATGTGAGGAGTGGATTTATTTAGAGAGAAACACACTCCACAGAGTGTGGGCCATCTCAGAAGATGAGAGTGGCCCCAGGGTATGGGGTTGTCAGCTTTTATAGGAGTGAGTAATTTCATAGGCCAATGAGTGGGAGGAGTGTTCCAGCTATTTTGGGGAAGGGGCGGGGATTTCCAGAAATTGGGCCACAGCCCACTTTTTGACCTTTATGGTCAGCCTTGGAAATGTCATGGCACCTGTGGGTATGTCATTTAGCTTGCTGATGTGTTACAGTGAGCATACACTGAGGCTCAAGGCTTGGACCTATTTGGTTCTAATCAGTTTATGCCATGTCCTCGAGCTCTGTTATTCTTTTAAAGGTTGTGCCCTGCCCCCTTCCCTCCTGTTTCAAGGGGACTGGGGACACAGGTCACCGCTCTCACCCCAAAGCAAGAAGAGTGCATTGTGAGGCTCAACACACATATACACACACAAACTCACGCACTTGCTCAGGACCTGGATTCGCTCTGGGCTACTCCACACACACCCCTCCCAATTTCCCCTCTACTTGCTGTGCTGGAATCTTCTGTTGCCCCTGCTTGGTGCCCCAGGAAGTTGGCCCACAGGGCAGCATCAATGGGCTCCCTTGTCCTCTGTCTTCTGGCTGGACTGGACCATCAAGGAGCCTGGAAGCAGAGCCAAGGGCAGGAGGCCAGAGAGGGTGAGTTTCTACCTTCCAGCTCTTTCCCTGTGCCCAGCCAGGATGGCAGGTGACAGCTCCTGTGAGGCCTCTCCCTCTCTACCTCTCTCTGTCTCTCTGTCTCTCTCTCTCTGGATTCCAGTAAACACCTTCCTCACTCCTTCAGGCCCAATTCCGGCCCCAGGCACCACGATTTCCCTTTTGGTTTTCCAACCTCCTGCCCTCAACTTTGTAGTTCATCCCTTTATTAACTCTCCTCAAATTACCTGACTTAAGTGACCCTGACCAACACGTCCCTGAAGGCTGGTTAGGGCCAAGGATCTGGCCTCCTGCTGGCCCCTGGTGACCGCAGTGCCACTCTTCCTCAGTTGCCACCAAAGGCTCTCACCTGTTCTGCTCTCCCGGCCAACACACAATACCTTCTACGCCTGTGAGGCCCCATCTCAGGTGGACACACCAGGGTCATCCGTAGGAGGGCCCCCCAGGCAAACCGCCCTGCCTAGAGGTCAACACACCCACTCTCTCCAGCACCCTTGCATTGTTTCCACAGTGGGAAGATGACGATTCCCAAGGAATTAAGCCCAACAATCTGTTCTTGAAGTCCAGGTAAAGACTGTAGACCCTGCTCTGAGCCATTAAAACTTTTTTTTGCAAACTCTAAGCCCGAAACTACACTAAAACATTAAATTCATCATTGGAAATCCTTCACATCAGCTCATGTGTCCTGTCACCATGGCCCCGTGTTCTTTAGAGGCTCTTGTGCCCTCTTATACGACAAGTGATTCCTAACCTTCCTGCCCCAGATGGAGATTCAACCATTTACAAAAGAGCTGTTTAAAAACAAACAAACAAACAAGCTCACAGATACAGAGAGTACAGATTGGTGGTGTCAGAGGCAGGGGGTGGGGATTAGGAGAAATGGGTGAAGGAGGTCCAAAGGTACCAAAAAAAAAAAGACGTTAAAGAAAATAGGCAGGACTTCTGTGGCAGTCCAGTGGTTAAGACCCTGCGCTTCCACTGCAGGGGGCACGAGTTGGATCCCTGGTTGGGGAACTAAGATCCTGCATGCCACACGGTGTGGCAAAAAAAAAAAAAAGTATACAAAAGAAAACAGGGAGATTCTCCACTGACTAGAGGATAACAGAGGATCGTTGAAAAGAAAGAGCTCTTAGCGTAAGAAGTAGCCTTGCCGTTGAGTTTATCGGAGGCAAAGCAGCGCTAAGAGTCACGAGTATACAAAAGGGCTGAATGCTGGGGGGCCCGGAGACATGGCATGAAGGTGTGTGTCAGTCAGCCATCAGCTCGGGTTTGCAAGCAGGGCCATCCAAAAATGAAATAGGAGAGAGATAGTATGAGGAGACAGACGGCCAGCCAGGATCAGGATGGACAAGGGCCACGGAGGCACTCACAGAGTCCACCAGGCAGTGATGCTACAGATGTGTCTGGAATGGAAACCACAGCTCCATGAAGAAAGGCTGCATCTACATCTGGGGCGGTAAGTATAGAAGAGGAGCCCAGAATCCCTTATTGTACAAGAAAGCACAGTAGCCTGCAAAGACCACTGGGGGGTTGGCAACAGGACACACCAGCTAATAGGAAGGAGTCCCAGTGGTGAACCAGGAGCACTTTCAGCATCAGATAACATTAGGAATGGATTCAAACAAACAAACACACCGGCTCACTTCTCTCTCACTGCCTCCCCTACACTCCCTGGCTTCCACTGGAGTGTGATTCCTCCCTGATTCTGGAAGCCTTTCTCCTCTTGTGGCCCCTGCTCCATCCTCCCCAGGCAGCCACTCCCAGGACCCTCTCCCAGCACTGCTTCCCCACCCTGGTCCAGCTCGGCACAGTCTTGTTGAGATGGACTCTAGGGAGGGCCAGTGCCCACTTAGGGCTGTTCTTAATTTCCCCTGATATTATTTGTTAACCTCACAGAGCATTTCATACTGCAAGGACTGGGCCTGTGTGCCTGCTTGCTACTCAGAGAAATTCCACTTCCTTCAACTGATAAGATGGGACCCTTGCCCCTCCCTGTCTACGGGTCAAGTAGAGCAAGATGGGATGGAAACTGTCCTACCCGCCATGTCCTCCTTAAACTATCCTTGGCTCTCTCTGTTTTCTTTCTTTTGACCTTCCCTTGCTCGAAGGGAAGACAGAAATAAGTAAGTTCGGCTCTTAGTAGAAGCACCCAAAAGTATTCCAAGTGGCCTTTGTCAAGAGTGAGAGTAGGGCTTCCCTGGTGGCACAGTGGTTAAGAATCCTCCTGCCAATGCAGTGGACATAGGTTCGAGCCCTGGTCCGGGAAGATCCCACATGCTGCAGAGCAACTAAGCCTGTGTGCCACGACTATTGAAGCCTGTGTGCCTAGAGCCCATGTTCCACAACAAGAAAAGCCACCGCAATGAGAAGCCTGTGCACCACAACGAAGAGTATCCCCCGCTCGCCGCAACTAGAGAAGGCCCGTGCACAGCAACAAAGACCCAACACAGCTAAAACTAAATAAAATAAAATAAATTAATTAAAAAAAAATTAATTAAAAAAAAAAGAGTGAGAGTAAACCCATGGTCCCTGCCCGTAGGAGCTGATACTTGATTACAAGGCTTCCTATGAATGAGTCCCTGCTCCGTAAAGAGGCAGAAATCACCATAGGTGAAATGTCTGGGCAGGAAACAGAATTCAGCAGTTTGTCAAAGACATAAAATGGGGCTTCCCTGGTGGCGCAGTGGTTGAGAGTCCGCCTACCGATGCAGGGGAGACGGGTTCGTGCCCCGGTCTGGGAAGATCCCACATGCCGCAGAGCAGCTGGGCCCGTGAGCCATGGCCGCTGAGCCTGCACGTCCGGAGCCTGTGCTCCGCAACGGGAGAGGCCACAACAGGAAAAGGCCCGCATACCGCAAAAAAAAAAAAAGACGTAAAATGTCAATGCTGAGGGTCCTCAGAGATGTTCAAACACACCCCCCTCATCTGACAGACGCTGAAACAAAGATGCTGAAAAAAAGGCCCAGAGAAGGAAATAGCTCTTCAGTCTGGTCCAGGACTCAAGAGTTATGTGGTGGCAGCCTCAGGCCCAGGCTAGTATTCTTCCCATATCCACGGCCCCGCCCTCTGGCTCCCCTGCAGTCCTCAGACTCCCCTCAGCTTCCCTTGGCAGCCCTCTCGCTCAGGTCATTTTGAGTGTGGAGTTTTCTAAGCAGGCCCCTTCCCTAGAAACTCTGCTCTAACCAAACAGGCAGGTCTGATAAGGAACAAAACAAACCTTTTCAAAACAGTCCCACCCAAGGGAGGGGGATGGGCCACTTTGTTTTCTTGTGTGGTGAGAACAGGGCTGGCCTGGAACGGAGGCAAGACTGCGTCCTGGTCCTGCCTCAGGCGTTTCACAGCTGTGTGACCTTAAGCAAACCCCCGTTCCTCTCTGGGCCTTTGTTTTTTGTTGGTTGGTTGGTTGGTTTTGTTTTTTAATAAGATGGAGATAACTATTGTCCTGGATGACCTATAAAGTACCTGGCCAGAGCTAACATTTGATGATTCCGTAGTTTTCTGGGAGGATAGTTTTGAGATCTTTAGTATTGCTTTCTTACCACCTCATTCTACAGCAGCACTATCCAATAGAAACATACTATGAGCCATATGGATATGTGTGTGTGTGAGTGTATATACATATATATTTCTTCTAGTCCCATCAAAAAAAATAAAAACAGGTGAAGTTAATTTTAATAATAGATTTTACTTAGCCCTATATATTCAAAATATTATGTCATCATGTAATTAGTACCAAACAAATTATTGAGATATATTACATTATTTTTTTCATACTAAGTCTTTGAAATCCAGTGTGTACTTGTGATTGTGGACTAACCACACTCCAAGTGCTCAGTGGGCACTTGTGGCCACTGGCTACCATGCTGGACAGCATAGGCCTAGGGTTTAGCTCAGGAGTGACCAAACCCAACCAGTCTTCCTACCTCGGGCCTTACCCTCCTGTAGTCCATTATAAAAAGAACATTGTGTCACTCCCCAGCTTAAAAGATGTCTGATATCTCCTGCTCTTGGAAGACAAGGTCTGCACACCCTGTCATGATTTAAAAGACCCTCCACGGGCTTCCCTGGTGGCGCAGTGGTTAAGAATCCACCTGCCGATGCAGGAGACATGGGTTCGTGCCCCGGTCTGGGAGGATCCCACATGCCGCGGAGCGGCTGGGCCCGTGAGCCATGGCCGCTGAGCCTGCACGTCCGGAGCCTGTGCTCCTCAATGGGAGAGGCCACAACGGTGAGAGGCCCGCGTACCACAAAAAAAAAAAAAAAAAAAAAAAAAAAGAATCCACCTGCCAATGCAGGGGACATGGGCTTGAGCCCTGGTCCGGGAAGATCCCACATGCCGTGGAGCAACTAAGCCCGTGCGCCACAACTACTGAGCCTGCGCTCTAGAGCCCCCAAGCCACAACTACTGAAGCCCGTGCGCCTAGAACCCATGCTCCACAGCAAGAGGAGCCACCGCAATAAGCCCGCGCACCACAATCAAGAGTAGCCCGCGCTCGCCCCAACTAGAGAAAGCCCGCGCGCAGCAACCAAGACCCAACGCAGCCAAAAATAATAAATAAATAATTTTTAAAAAGAAATGCATAATAAAAGACCCTTCACAATCCAGCCCTAATTTCCCTTTTAAACTTTTCTCTCTCCTCTTCCCTTCCAAAAGGTGGCCACCACAGGCTTTTCTGTCCTCCACTTGGGGATCTCCTTGAGGATTCGTTCCTTCCTTCGTTCATTCAAGAAGCACCTACTAAACGTCAGGCAGCCTCGGGGTGGGGGGACGGACCCAACTCAAAGGGCGTAAGGCACCTTCTCTGACCGACTCTTACCCCTCCCCACACGCCCGCCCCACCGAGGTCCAATCTCTCGAAGCCCCACCTCGCTCCAGGTTTACCCCTCGTCGTCACCCAGCTGGGTGGTTTGTCCGCATGTCCTTCTCCCACAGCCTCCAGGGCAAGGAATGTGCATTCTTGGCGCTTTCTTCCACGCCTGCCATATCACGTATGTTCAATAAACCGATGAATGACCAACCAACCAATCCCCACTTTCTCATCTGAGGAACTAGAGCACGAAACAGGGAGGGTTGAGGGGACCTTCAGGCCTGATGTCCCAGTATTGAAACTAGCCTTCTCACAGAGGGCCGGATGGACTAGGATCCCCGCACAGCCTGAGACGCGCCCCCGACCCAGCAAGGCATTAACCTAGGCAAGCTTCCCGACCACCAACCCCACCCGACCCGTCCCTGCCGGCGTGTCAGCTGGGGACCCGAAAGGAATAGGGGCGTGTCAGAGGGGGACCCGAAAGGAACAGGGGCGTGGGCACTGGGGACCCGAAAGTAATAGGGGTGTGGCCGCGAGGTACCCGAAAGGAACAGGGGCGGGGCGCGGGCTTCGGCGCGCAGGAGCGGGTGAGTAAGAGGCCTCCGACCCAGCGCTGGGGAGGAACCGCAGAGCCCTCGGCCCGGGGGAGGTGGGTGTGGCGGCGGCGCGGGAGGGACTACAAATCCCAGGGGGCGTCACCCCGAGAGGCGGAAGGGGCGGTCTCGGGCGGGGCGGGCCCGAGCGAGACTGAGCGAGACCAGAGGGGTGCAAGGGCCCCGCTCCGGCTGCGGGCGGAGCGTGCGGGAGACCATGTCCAGCGGCAACAGCAGCTGCAGCCAGACCCCAAGCCGGGCCATCCCCGCCACTCGCCGGGTGGTCCTCGGCGAAGGCGTGCACCTGCCGCCCGGGGACTACAGCACCACCCCCGGCGGCACGCTCTTCAGCACCACCCCGGGAGGTAGGCACGGGCTTGGGGGTCGCCGCGCGCCCGCTCCGGGTGCGGGCGGTGTGGAGAACGGACTGGGGAGAGCTGGAGGGCTCGGGAACCGCCAGCTGGACGTGGCGACCGGGCTCTGGGGCGCGGCGACTGGGAAGAACGGATACGGGGCATCAGGGAGGCGGTGAGGGTCACGGAGGTGGCCGCGCGGGGGGCCGCCTTCCATAGCCCGCCCTCTGGGTGCGAACTCCAGAGCCGCGGCTGCAAATGCCACCACATTAGTTTCCTTCTTTCTGGGAGAGACAGCTGAGTCTTCTCACCCAAACAAACGCACGCTTCCAGGACTGCCACATGCCAAGGTGTGCTGCCCCTTGTGGGTGCTGGGGGCAGTTCTGAGGCGGCATAGGGTGGGGTCAGGGTGACCCACGAACCAAGAAGAAGCCGGGTCTGGGGTTTTTATGGGATAGGTTGTTGGCGTCACTGCCTCTTGCAGAGCCCTTTTTCCTTACCGAGGCACCCCCAGCTTTGGGCTGAGGGCGCTCGCCTGCTCTAGCAGTGCCTCGGCGACATGGGTGGCAGATCGCCCTTTTACGCGTGTGGTTCTCAGCGAAGCGACCTGGGGCCGCGGGCAGCGCTGTGCAGGAATAACACGTTCTTCTGTCCGGGGGGAGGGGAGGGAACCGTGTGACCTCCCTGAGAATGGACGAGGAAGAGGAAGCTGAGCTGGCGCGGGTGGGGGCCCGCCTTGGGCTGCCCTCGGGAGCCTGGCGTTCCCTCCCAGCCCCGGAGTCCCGGCGCACGGGCGCTGATGAAACCTGCCCGCGCGTTTGCATGATGAAACCCTCGTGCTCACCACTTCCCTCTCGTCTTCGCGCTGTTCTCACCCGCTTCTGCCCTTCTCCCCTCCCCTTACACCCTCTTCCACCGCTCCTTCCCAAACTACTCGAAAAACGCCGCAGATTCTGGCGCTCCGCTGAGACCCACGGGTGGGGGCGGACGCGCGCGGGCGGGGCTGCAGCCTCGGCGCCCGCCAGCGTCGAGGCCACATGCTTATTTTCTCAGGCAGCTGTCCCGCCACCAGCGAGCACAGCCAGATCCGAGGCCCGGAGCTGTTTGATCCAAAACATACAATGTTAGAGCTGTTAGCGATCTTAGACGTTCCTGTACAACGGTGCCGCCTTATTCTATGGAACGCGGCGCTGAGGCCCCAAATACGTGCAGTGTCACACCGTTTTCACAGGTTGAAGAAGAAATAGCAGCCAAGCATAGAGGGGAGAAATGCTTCCTCATCTATTAAAAATGATCCAAGGAAACGTTCCCAGCGACCCTTCCTACCACTCTTTGACTCAAATTCTCTTTCCATGCTGCAACGTACATAGTCCATGCTGTTCTGCTTTTTCTGTGTCATGATGTGTCTACCGGGACTTTTCTGGACAATTTTGGGGCTCCTTCAAGTGAGGGTGTGACCCTGTGCTTGATCTGTTCAGGGTGGGCACTGAGGCAGGCCTGAAGGCTCAGGTGGCCCTATTTTGTACCTTTGTTGCTAGATGGGGTGGGTCAGATTGGAAGCAATAGCCAGGGGTGCTGTTGAGAGGGAACTCCCACTTCTCACTTTGCACTGGGAAATAGGGGTTTGGGACAGACCTCAGCCAGTCTTCCTCCTTTTGAAGGTCTTCAGCTGAGAGAAGGGGCGTCAGAGTGTAACTTAGTTTCTGAGGCCAACAGGAAGGAAGCTAGCAGTGCCCGGAGCCTAAAGCCAGGTCTTTCTTGTCTGGGGTGTCCAGCCGGGGAGGCACAGCTCACAGTCCATAACCTGGAGGATCCAGGCTTGCCTCTGCCTCAGCCAAGTCGTGGAGTCTTCCTCCAAAGCCCACTTCAGCCCAACCCTTTGCCGCCCCTTTGCCCAGGGCAGAGGAGCTTGACCTAATGAGAAAAGGTCATTCCTGGCCCCCTTCTCCTTCAGTCTGGAGCGCTGTTTCTCAGTCTTCGATGTGCGTACGAATTACCTGGGGACCTCATTTCAATGCAGATTCTGATCCTGTAGGTTGGCGGTAGGGCCTAAGATTCTGCATTTCTAACTAGCTTCCAGTGATTGGTGTAAGTACCACACTCCGAGTACCCAGGAATTAGTGGAATGTGACAGCCCTCAGCATTTCAGTCCTCTGCGGTCTGACCAAAAGTGATGCTTCTATCCAGGTAAACTTCTCTTGAGGTTGGGTTTGGCATCCATCTTTAAACCAGGGTCTGGAGAGCCAGGCTTTTGACAGAATCTTCCTGGGTGGGAAGTGTCAGGAGCTACTGGAGTAAAGTGTCTGCTGGTCACTCTTGCTGGGAACAGCACTGCAGTGTTTGTCCCTGGGGCAGAATGAGAGCAGACGATCTGAGCCATCTCCATTCCTATGACTCACTTTGCTCTCCATGGTCATTAACCCTACACAGGCTGAGCCACTGATCTGAAGTTAGGTATCTGGAGAACTTAAGAGAAATTTACTTCAGGGAGTGTCACAGATGAATATTTGAGTCTGTGGAGTCTTGTGGGTTTTTTAAAAAATTTTATTGAAGTATAGTTGATTTACAGTGTGTTAATTTCTGCTGTACGGCAAAGTGATTCAGTTATACATATATATTCCTTTTCATATTCTTTTCCATTAGGGTTTTTTTTTTTTTCTTTTTTGGCCATGCTCTGTGGCATGAGGGACCTTAGTTCCCTGACCAGGGATCGAACCTGTGCCCCCTGCCTTGGAAGCACAGAGTCCTATTCACTGGACTGCCAGGGACGTCCCTCCATTAGGGTCTATCACAGCATACTGAATATAGTTCCCTGTGCTCTACAGTAGGACCTTGTTGTTTATCCATTCTCTATATATTAGAATAGTTTGCATCTGCTAATCCCAAACTCCCAGTCCTTCCCTTCCCCACCACCCCTTTCCCTTAGCAACAAGTCTGTTCTCTATATCTGTGAAGTCTTAAACATCTCCAGTAACACCATAAACCAGCAGAACCTTTGAGTGGGTCAGATACCTTCATCCACCCTTCCCCCACCAACCTCTACGTTCCCAGTTCCTTACTGGATGTTTGACCCCAAAGCTATAGGGGTTGTTGCTTGGGTGGTAGTCATTCCTAAGCCCTGGACCTGCATAAGGTTAATCAGAGGTATGCAGGTAGGACTACAGGTGTTACTGGCACCCTATTTGGTTAGACAAACAAAGTCTGTGCCCAGGAAGCTTACCTTGGGGCAGCTCCCAGGTCTGGCTATGGAACAGACAGTGCCGGGAAGACTGGGAGGTGGACTGGGCACTGAAGCCTGGGTACAGCCAGTGTCCCCAGGCCTTAGTCACATTGTCTCTTTTTTAAAAAAATAAATTTATTTATTTTATTTATTTATTTTTGGCCGCGTTGGGTCTTCGTTGCTGCGCACAGGCTTTCTCTAGTTGTGGCGAGCAAGGGGCTACTCTTTGTTGCGGTGCGCTGGCTTCTCATTGCGTTGGCTTCTCTTGTTGCGGAGCACTGACTCTAGGCACACGGGCTTCAGTAGTTGTGGCACGCGGGCTCAGTAGTTGTGGCTCTCGGGCTCTAGAGCGCAGGCTCAGTAGTTGTGGCGCACGGGCTTAGTTGCTCCGCGGCATGTGGGATCTTCCTGGATCAGGGATCGAACCTGTGTCCCCTGCATTAGCAGGCGGATTCTTAACCACTGCGCCACCAGCGAAGTCCACATTGTCTCTTTATTACAGGTTAAAAGAACTTGACATTAAGGCAAGGAGGGAACTGTAATGGGCCTCCTTTTACACTGACCTGAGCTTCCTTTTAAAGCGTTTGGAACATTCCACACTATGTGCCTCATTAAAGACTTTGACGAGGACCCTGGTGTAGAGCATCCCAGACTCCCTCCAATGCCCATGGCCTCCCTGTTCTTAAGGCCTTTATGGCATGGGAAGACAGTGTGACCTCGAGGGCTTGCGTTGCAAGTTAGAAAGATGAAGTCACACCTGAAATAGAATTATAAGCGTCAGAATTTTATCTATAGACTGAAGCAATTAGACAGACACCCCATGCCACCCCTGAGAACCTGTATGATATTAAGTGAGAATTGCCTGCTCTAAGTAGTTGGCTGGTAGGCCTTACATTCTAATAATGCAGACACAGCTGTTGGATTTGAATTGCCTTCAGAAGCTTACGTATTTTTTTCCTCAAAGGTGGCAGGGCCTCACTATTTGAAAAAGGAGTTTTTTTGTTTTTTCCTGAAAGAGCAAAGAAGTCCTTCATTACCACATTTGGTGAAAGGGCCAGCAGGATGGTACCATATTGTTCTCTTGGTATAAAATAGTGAGGCGTTTGCTTGTCGGGTCGTTATTTGATGTCGTTCCTGGAAGAGGAATTAGGAAAGGACAGCATTATTGAAAAACGATTGCTTCTTAAGGTGAAACGGACAAAAGGTATTCATTTGTGTGCAAAGATCCTTGTATGTTCAAACAGACAAAGGAAAAATCTGTTACTTTCTCATCTTACTGAGATCCATGCCAGTGTTCTTCCTGCTTTATGCTTCATAACAGTGAATCACATGTATTTGTTTAGGTGTTTGTTCCCTAGGTTAGATAGGAAGTTCTTTCAGAGACGGCTTATTTCGCAGTGCCACCAGCTACATGTGATGTCTAGAAGGTGAAGGGTTGAAAAGACTCCTGCAATGAAAGCATTCTCAGGGTAACCTAGTGTCTCTACCACCAGGCCTGGGTCTGAGCTGGCTTAATAAGAATATTTAGAATTTTGTTTTCTGTCCTTTCAGTTACAGGTATAGTTATTTATCTTGGGAAGTCCCAGAGGCAGAAGCTAACTTTCTCTGAACTTTCCCACTTATCCCAGTATTATTCCCAATCATTATGGAGCAGAAAGTGGAAGGAAGTGACTTTTTATACTGAGCAAGTCAGTATTGGGGCCCAGGTCTTAGACACTAGGATTGCTGCTCTTTATTTACTTGTTTGCAGCCAGTATTGCTGACTAGGTGGAAATAGGTGGCATCTGTCCATGGCATTTGGATACTCAAGACATGGGCCTTGTAACCCATTGCTTATGCCCATGAAGGTTCACGGGGAGAGCTCAGATACTAGACCCAGAGATACTTGTCTTGATGAGAATGGCTGTATCAGTTAGCTACTGCTGTATAACAAGCCATCCCCAAACTTAGTAACTTCAACAACAACAACAATCTGTTATTTCTCTTCATTCTTTGGGCCAGTGGGGCATTTTTTGATCATCTTGCCTGAGCTACTCATCTGGCTGCATACAGTTGGCAGCTGGATTGCCCTGGGCTGGAAGGTCCAAGATGGCCTTAGCCACCTGTCTGGGCATTGCTGGGGACAGCTGGAAGGTTGGGCTCTCTTTCTGTCCTCGTGGTCTCACATCATTCAGAATGTGAGCTTATTTACTTGGCAGTTTGCAAGGCCTCTTAAGGCCTAGGCTCAGAAGTCACATAATGTCACTGACATGGTATTCTGTCAGTTAAGGCAAGCTGCGGGCTAGCCCAGATTCAACGAAAGGGGAAAATAACTCCTTTGAATGAGGGAAGCCGCATGTGCAAACAGGGATCGGAGGATTTATGCAGACCGCGCTTTTAGACGATGTTCCACGAGGGCCAAGCCTCAAAGAACAGTCCTTTAAGGAGACTTAACTGCCCGTCCTGCTGTGTGGCCGGGAGAGCCAGGGCCAGGTGTAGAAGCAGACAAGTATCACAAGCCTGTGTATTGACTGTTGGTTTAAGAACAGAGGACACCTTCCTGAAAATATTGAGTCACAGATCCCATGCCCCATTTTCAGGCCCTTCTGTCCAGCTCCAGAAAGCAAACCATACAGATGGCCACGGTGCCAGGCCACTGGGCCATACATTCACTTGGTGTCATGCCTTCTCTTACTAACTGCCGCCCAGCCTACCTCTTTCCCCTTCAAGCAGCCGGGCTTTGAGTACACCCTTCAGAGGAGCCTGCTTGCCCAGCCCTGCTCAGCACGCGCATTTGAACATCTTTGATTTTCTGGAATACTGGCCAGAGGATGGGGTCAGGTGTCTGAGCCCAGCAGTCCACAGGTGGGTGGGAGGGAGACTACTGGGGGTGCAGGCGGGTTCATAGTCAGCACACGCCCGGTGAGGCACACGGTGTGGAGGTGAAGAACCGGGTCTCTTGCCTTAAAGAGTGGGTGTGTATAAGTGGGCTTCTCGCTCGCTCTCTTTTTTTTTTAAAGAGCTCTGGGTTGTGGCAGGGAGACTTCACAAAGGAAGCAGACTTGGGTTTTATTGTTTTTTTTAATTTTTATTTATTTTTTAACTTTAAAAAATTTATTTTATTTTATTTCATTATTATTTTTTGGCTGTGTTGGGTCTTTGTTGCTCCGCGTGGGCTTCCTCTACCTGCGGTGCGGGAGCTACTCTTGGTTGAGGTGAGCGGGCTTCTCACTGTGGTGGCTTCTCCTGTTGTGGAGCACGGGCTCTAGACACGTGGGCTTCATTCGTTGCAGCATGGGGGCTCACTAGTTGTGGCTCACGGGCTCTAGAGCGCAGGCTCAGTAGTTGTGGCACACGGGCTTAGTTGCTCTGTGGCATGTGGGATCTTCCCAGACCAGGGCTCGAACCCGTGTCCCCTGCATTGGCAGTTGGATTCTTAACCACTGTGCCACCAGGGAAGCCCTGGGCTTCTCTCTTCTGCTCTTCTGAACAAAAGGGGAAAGTGGGCCTCTATTAATTTGCTTGGGCTCCCGTAACAAAATCCACAGACTGGGTAGTTTAAACAACAGAAATTTATTTTCTCCTTGGTCTGGAAGCTGGAAGTCCAAGATCAGAGTGCCGGCAGGCTTGGTTTCTCCTGAGGCCCTGTCCTTGGCTTGCAGACCGCAGCCCTCTTGCTGCCTCTGCACCCGGTGGGCGTCCTTCCTCTGTGGAATCTCTCTCTCCTCTTACAAGGACACCTGCATGTTGTTTTAGGGCCCCTACCCAACGGCCTCATTTTAACATAACGGCCTGTTTAAAAGACCTTCTCTCCAATTAGAGTTACACTGAGGTACTAGGGGTTGGGGCTTCTGCATGAGAATTTGGGGGGTGCCATTCACAAAAAACAGGGCCCCTCCCGTTTCCAGCAACAACAGGGGTGGGGCATTTCAGACGGGCACTCCCGTTGGTAGTGAGTTTCGGAGGCAGCCTTACCTGGCTCTGCCAGGTGCCCAGGGAACAGGGAGGAGCTGGGCCGGCCCTAGAAGAATGCGTTCAGCTATTTAGTTCTGGACGTCCCTGTAAAAGCCTTGTCCCTTCTGCTTAATTTTCGAGTCAACTGGCCTATTCCCTCATGGGGCCTGAAGGGAGGGCCCTTTGCCACTCGCTGGTGGCACCTTTGTTCCTCCAGGACCTTCCTAAGACCCCTTGACCCCCGAGGACGTGGGCATCTTGGTTCTCTCTGCAGAGCTGGTGGGGCCAGACGTGAAGGGCAGGCTTGGAGGGAGCGCGCTCGTCTGCTTCGCTACCAAGATTCTCTCCCGGGCCGGTCGGCTCTGCTTGCCAAACAGACTGCCCAGCAAGAACAGCCGCCCAGGCAAGGGCGTGGAGGGAGAGCCCTGCGGGCCCGCGCGGCTGCGGCTGGACCTCCCGGTCGCCGTCGGGGCACCGCCGGTGAGCCGGCTGTACGCTCATCCGAGTGCGTGGCTCCCGGGCGGCTGGCCCGCGTCCGAGCACAGGCGTCCGGTCCCCTCCGCCTGACCGTGTTGTGAAATGCTTTCCCGCCCCTGGAAGGGGAACAGCAGTTCTAGGAATTCCGCGCTTGTACTCTTGTCGGGCCTCACGTCCTGGGGAGGAGCGCTCCTGCCTGGGACCAGCGTCTCAACTTACAGGAGCCGCATCCAGACGCCGCTTGGCCCTGAGGGGAGGGCGGACCGCAGCGCGGGGGGGGGGGGGGCGGGGGATGAAGAAGGAATCTAGGAGGCCTCCCTCCCTCCCAGGGAACGTCCTGTTCTGGCCAAACAGGCGGGAAAGGAGGCAGAAGTCTGGAGACCCCTGCGGCTTCCCCAGTGGCCGATGCGGTGGCCCCGCTGCCCTGCTCATTATAAACAGAGGCTGGTGTTTAGGGTCGCAGGCGACACGGGCTGGGTCGGCCTCAGGATGGCTGCGAGGGGCCGGCCTTTCTGAGCCTCAGTTTCCTGTCTGCGAGTCGAGGACAATGTGTCTCCCTCCTGCGGGTCGAGGGGGCCACGGAGACCTAGCAGGTCAGGCTCTGAGCGCCGCCTCTCTGCCCACAGGCAGACAGGGCTCACGTGGTGATGTGATCTTCAGGCCACTCCTGGGAGGCGCGGGTCTCGTTGGCACTGAGCTGTGGAGTGAAGCTGCGACTGGGAGGTGAGGGCTGGTGTGTGGCACACCCGGGTTTGAGCCCAGAACTGCTGCGTCCCCGGCCCCGGGCTAGTTACACTTGAAATGCACCTGCCCACAAGGAGATCCTAAAAATAAATGGTTGGTGTCAGAGCTGGAACAGACCTGGGGGTTGGTGCTTTAAAAATAGCTTGAATGAGCCCAGAACAAGCCCTTGTGTACCGGTGCGGAAACCAGACCCTAGGGAAGGTCTGCCTTGCTTTATATGTTCAAACAAGCTGTCCTCACCCCAAAACCTGCCTGGAGAAAAAATGCCATTCTTGCATTTGGTGCACATCTGGAGTTTAAAGTCCCAGATGACACCAGTTATCAAACATGCCATGGTTCTTTTTAATTTTTTGGCCACACTGTACAGCACGTGGGATCTTAGTTCCCCCACCGGGGATCCAACCCACGACCCCTGCAGTGGAAGCGCAGAGTCTTAACCACTGGACCGCCAGGGAAGTCCCCTTGTGGTGGTTTTTTTTTGTTTTTAAATTAAATTATTTATTTATTTATTTGGTTGTGCCGGGTCTTGGTTGTGCCAGGTCTTAGTTATGGCAGGCGGGCTCCCTGGTTGCAGCCCGTGGGCTCCTTAGTTGCGGCAGGTGAGCTCCTTAGTTGTGGCTTGCGAACTCTTAGTTGCGGCATGCGTGTGGGATCTAGTTCCCTGACTAGGGATCGAACCCCAGCCGCCTGTGTTGGGAGCGCGGAGTCTTACCCACTGCGCCCCCAGGGAAGTCGCCTTGTGGTGGTTCTTGAAGCATGTTTCTGTGGACCAAAAAAGAATGGAGGACGCCCTTACCCTCCCCCATCTCCACCCCTGCCCTTTCCCCACAAGTCTCTTCTCAGGGTTGCTTGCCTTCCCTCTGATTTGTCCCAGTTTTTTGTTTGTTTCTTTGTTTTGGCCCCCATACAATTGATCCCTGGTGTGGAAGGGACTGAATAAAGGGTAAAGTATGTCACCTGAAGCCACACTGGCCGTGGTAATAGCTAGGGTTTGTTTGTTTAGGGCTTACTTTGTGTCAGCCACTGTGCTGCCCCACGCAGTGACCCTGTGAAGTTGCACTGTCGTCATCACCCTCATCCCCATTCTACAGAGGAAGAAATCGAGGCACAGAGACATGGAGCAATAACGCCCAGAGTGGATAGAGCCAGCAAGTGGGGGAGCTGGGTCTCTGACCACTAGGCTGCAGGAAGGGCAGCACTGTACTCTCTCCCACCAACCCCCACTCCAGTGTTGTTCCCACCCTTTCTCTCCATAGCTGGGAACTCTGGCAGCCTGCTGGACTTACGGCGATGCATTTGAATGGGCTTCCAGTTAGAAGGCAGCCTCAGTTATTCTCTATATGTAGTTCGAGACCCAACCTTGAACATTCCCCCAGCACCCAACAGGATCCCAGCTACACAAATGGTTGGAAGCGTGATGGGGGTGGGGGTGGTCCACCTCTCTTCTTCCATCTGAGTCGCCCATGGACCACCCCCCAGTTTGAGGCAGTGCAGAATTGGGGTGATTTGGATGCTTCTCTGGCTCAGGGGTTTACGGTCAGGGGCTTGGATTCTCTGTCGCCAGTGGTACACACGGGGTAGATCTCTCCCTGTCCCTCTGTGATCCCCACCTCTGCCTCCATTTTTAGACTCCACACACTTGACAGTAATCGTTTGTTTCCAGGTCTTTCTCCTCCGACTAAGTGTGTATCTGAGATCAGGGAGCTGTTCCTATATCTAACGGTCCCTTACATCCCTCACACCTGGCCAACTGTGGTCCGAAGGGGTTCAGTGAGGGACTTCCCTGGCAGTCCAGTGGTTAGGACTCAGCGCTTCCACTGCAGGGGGCACAGGTTTGATCCCTGGTCGGGGAACTAAGATCCCCGCAAGCCCCATGGTGCGGCCAAAAAACAAACAAACAAAGGGGTTCAGTGAGTGAATACACGACCGACCCAGCACACCTATTCTCAAGGCATGGGATTGAGCAAAGACTGGCAATTTTGTGGGTGACTGTTAACACTTCTCCTGATCCTTGAATACAGTTCTGGAGTTAAAGTCTAGCGTGGACGGGGCTGGTACACATGGCCTGGAGGTGCTGGAGGGGTGAGCTTACCACTCCTTCCCCAGCCCAGCAGAGAGCCCCCTGGGCTTTCACGGGGTGGGGAGGCTATCTTGTTCCAGCCACGGCAGTTTTTTGTGTTTTTTTTTTTTTTGCGGTACACGGGCCTCTCACTATTGTGGCCTCTCCCGTTGTGGAGCACAGGCTCCGGACGCGTAGGCTCAGCAGCCATGGCTCACGGGCCCAGCCGCTCCGCGGCATGTGGGATCTTCCCGGACCGGGGCACGAGCCCGTGTCCCCTGCATCGGCAGGCGGACTCCCAACCACTGTGCCACCAGGGAAGCCCAGCCACGGCAGTTTTAACTTGACTTACTAGGAAAGGAGATTCTGACCTTATATCCTTATTTATTTGTTTGCTTAATATCCCTATATCCTTATTAGAGTTTTGTATTAAAAAAAAAAAGTTCAGTGTAAAAGATGTTTTCTTTGCCTTAATCCTTATCTCACCCCCAGAGATAACCAAACACAAAATACAGTTCTGTGACTTTTTCATGAAATACTGTGGACAGTGTACACCTTCCTTATTCCAAATAGTACCTGCACGGCATTGCATTGTAGGTCTGATCCATAACTTATTTAACCTGTCCCTTAGTTTTTAAAAAAAAAATCAAAGTTGTATATGTATAAAGTTATAGGACTTCCCTGGTGGCTCAGTGGTTAAGAATCCGCCTGCCAATGCAGGGGGCACAGGTTTGAGCCCTGGTCCTGGAAGATCCCACATGCTGCAGAGCAACTAAGCCCGTGCGCCAGAACTGTTGAGCCCGCGTGCCACAACTCCTGAAGCCCGCGTGCTCAGAGCCCGTGTTCCGTAACAAGAAGCCACCACAATGAGAAACCTGCACACTGCAAGGAAGAGTAGCCCCCGCTCGCTGCAGCTAGAGAAAGCCTGCGTGCAGCAACGAAGACTCAACGTAGCCAAAAATAAGTAGATAGATAGATAAACAAATAAATAAATAAATGTATTTTTTAAAAAGTAGACAGGGACTTCCCTGGTGGTGCAGTGATTAAGAATCGCCTGCCAAGGCATGGGACACGGGTTCGAGCCCTGGTCCAGGAAAATCCCACATGCCGCAGAGCAACTAAGCCTGTAAGCCGCAACTACTGAGCCTGTGCTGTAGAGCCCACATGCCACAACTACTGAAGCTGGCGCGCCTAGAGTCTGTGCTCTGCAACAGAAGAAGCCACTGCAGTGAGAAGCCCGCACACCTCAATGAAGAGTAGCCACCACTCACTGCAACTAGAGAAAGCCCACACACAGCAACGAAGACCCAATGCAGCCAAAAAATAAATAAATAAAAAAATTTAAAATAAAAACAGTAAACTGATTAAAAAAAAAGACTCATCTCTCAATTCAGGACAAGTGTCTTTTCTTTTTTTCTGTTTAAGTGAATTCTTTTGATCAATTTTCCTTTTCTCTCTTTCTTGACTTCCTATCATCCAGGATTTGGGTACCATTGCTAATTGGTTATCTTTTTGCCTTCTGCTCCCTTTATTATCTGTTTCCTCCTGTTGGTTTTGATTTGTTGTTTTGTTTTTGGCTGCGATGGGTCTTCGATGCTGCGTGCAGCCTTTCTCTAGTTGCGGTGAGCAGGGGCTACTCTTCGTTGAGGTGCACAGGCTTCTCATTGCAGTGGCTTTCTCGTAGCGGAGCATGGGCCCTAGAGCACACGGGCTTCAGTAGTGGCGGCGTGTGGCCTCCATAGTTGTGGCTCACAGGCTCTAGAGCACAGACTCAGTAGTTGTAGCTCCTGGGCTCTAGAGTGCAGGCTCAGTAGTTGTAGCTTGTGGGCTCCAGAGTGCAGGCTTAGTAGTTGTGGCACGTGGGCTTAGTTGCTCCTCAGCATGTGGGATCTTCCCAGACCAGGGCTTGAACCCATGTCCCCTGCATTGGCAGGCGGATTCTTAACCACTGCACCACCAGGGAAGTCCCTGCTGGTTTATTTGAATCTCTCATTAAATGTTGTGAGCTTTTTTCAGAAATGCATGGAGACATTTGACTGTTTATATTTAAGAGTGAGGTGCTTAAGAGCTGACCGGAAGCCCCTTGTGAGTTGTGGAGACTGGTGGACTCAATCTAGTGGCTAGCTGGTTTTTTGCATTTGGGATACCCCCCTCCCAAAATCCATTTCTACAGATCTTTATCTTTACTCTTGATTCTGAAGCAGGGCAGGGCTGGGGGGGTTTGAGGCCACCGTTCAGGAGGTCAGCTTTACTTATTTTCCCTGTCTCCCCTCCTCCTGGGTGAGGAACGTGTGGCACCTCTCCCTGTTCTCAGCCCCCATCCCCATTTTCCTTGATACCTCTAATTCCTGAACCTTCCTGGGTTCTGACCCCACTTGCTTCCTGTTGTAACCTCCACTGCCACCTTCGTGCATTAAGTTGTCACCCTTTCCCTCTCTCTGTTAGAACCACTCCTCCATTCACTTTCTGTCTTCATATATCGTGATTTGGAGAACATTTGGAACCCCTTTTGCATCCAGGTGGGAGCATGTGCTTCTACTTGTTCTTGGTGTTTTGCACGACTTGTGAGAGAAGCAGCAGGGAACACTGTCTTGGCTCTACCAGCTGGAAGCTGCCTAGATCCTCAAAAGCTTTTTTTTTGCGGTATGCGGGCCTCTCACTGCTGTGGCCTCTCCCGTTGCGGAGCACAGGCTCCGGACGCGCAGGCTCAGCGGTCATGGCTCACGGGCCCAGCCGCTCCGCGGCATGTGGGATCCTCCCGGACTGGGGCACGAACCCATGTCCCCTGCATCAGCAGGCGGACTCTCAACCACTGCACCACCAGGGAAACCCCCTCAAAAGCTTTTGTTTATAGAAACCTAGTGGAGGTGGGTCATTTTCCCTTACACGGAGAGGAAGTAGGCCCTCAGCTGAAGAGTGTTACGTGGGGACCGGCTGGTGTGACACCCACATGCGCCAGAGGATCACACTTGACCAGCACCTCGCTCAGCCTCGCAGGGACCGTGGCATCCCCTGCTGGTTCCCACTTCCTGTCCCCGTATGCAGGCCACGTCCCCAGTTCCAGGAGATAGCAGCAGCCTTGTCAGCTAAGCGTTCCTATTTTTGACAGTCTGGGACTGTGTGTGTTTTGTAAAGTTTGCGTCCTCTGTGGGAGGCTTAGGGAATTTCCAGAAGATCACTGTTCACTGAAGCTGTGTGATGGTGGATCCCATGAAGGGTTGGAAGAAGAAAGGGTTAAAAAGCCAGAGCAGCTTCATCTCCAGCTCCTATCCTTCACCAGCCCCAAATTAGTCAGTGGTGGCTTTGTGGTCTCCTCCCCTCCTCCCCTGACATGCTCCATGCCTTGTCAGCTGACTTTCTGAACACCCTGTTTACCATCCTACAGCCTCCCTCCCTGGCTGAATTATTCTGATGGTGGCTGTCTTGGGTGCCACCTCTGCTGGCATTTAGATTATGGATTTTATTAACTGAAATGAGGATTTTTATTTTTAAGTAAGTGCACTAGCCATAGGATAAAGGGCACATTGTTTATTTCTTTTTCTCTTTTAAGTGTAATTCCTGACTTTTCAAATGCTGGGGGCTACTTCTGAGTATGTACCCTGAAGAATTGAAAGGAGGGTCTCAAGATATTTGCACACCCATGTTCCTAGTAGCATTATTCACAATAACCAAAAGGTAGATGCCACCTGAATGTCTGTGGATAAACAAAATTGGTATAGCCATACAATTGAATGTTATTCAGCCTTAAATGGAAGGAAGTTCCCACATGGGGTCCAACCATGTAGATGAACCTTGAGGACCTTATGCTAAGTGAAACGAGCCAGTTGCAAAAAGACAAATACTGGGGCTTCCCTGGTGGCGCAGTGGTTGAGAGTCCGCCTGCCGATGCAGGGGACACGGGTTCGTGCCCCGGTCTGGGAGGATCCCACATGCCGTAGAGCAGCTGGGCCCATGAGCCATGGCCGTTGAGCCTGCGTGTCCGGAGCCTGTGCTCCGCAACGGGAGAGGCCACAACAGTGAGAGGCCCACATACCGCAAAAAAAAAAAAGACAAATACTGTATGATTCCACTTACATGAGGCACCTAGAGCAGTCCAGCTCAGAGAGACAGAAAGTGGAGTGGTGGTTGCCAGGGGCTGGGGGAAGGGGAGTTGTTTCCTGGATAGAGTTTCAGTTTGGCAGGATGAAAACAGTCCCGGAGATGGGTTGTACAACCATGCGGATGTACTTACACTGCTCAACTGTGCATTTTAAAATTAGTTCAGATGGTAAGTTTTACGTTATTTCTATTTTACCATACTTGTTTAAAAAATTGCTGAGGGTTAGTGACCTTTAAAGAACCTCCCCCCACCAAGAAAAGAACCTTCCCAGAAGCTGCTGACCTCCAAGTTCTTTTTTTTTTTTTAATTGATTTATTTTATCTATTTATTTTTGGCTGCGTGGGGCCTTGGTTGCTGCGCGCGGGCTTTCTCTAGTTGCGGCAAGCGGGGGCTACTCTTCGTTGTGATGCGCAGGCTTCTCATTGTCGTCGCTTCTCTTGTTGCGGAGCATGGGCCCTAAGCCTGCAGGGTTCAGTAGTTGTGGCACATAGGCTCAGTAGTTGTGGCTCGCGGGCTCTAGAGCTCAGGCTCAGTAGTTGTGGCATACGGGCTTAGCTGTTCCATGGCATGTGGGACCTTCCCAGACCAGGGCTCAAACCCATGTCCCCTGCATTGGCAGGCAGATTCTTAACCACTGTGCCACCAGGGGAGCCCTCCAGGGAGCCCTCCAAGTTCTTTTTTGAGACGATTGAATCTCCAGCTCTTAGGTTCAACTCCAGTGGGGTCAGTTCCCTACTCTGTGGCGAACAAACCAACAAAAAAAGCCAAGGTGGTATTAAGGAGTTTGGGATTAGCAGATATAAACTCTTATATATAAAATAGATTAAAAAGATCCTACTGTATAGCACAAGGAACTGTATTCAATATCCTGTGATAAACCATAATGCAAAAGAATATATATATATGTATGTATGTATATGTGTGTGTGTGTGTGTATATATGTAACTGAATCACTTTGCTGTACACCAGAAACTAACACACTATTGTAAATCAACTATACTTCAATAAAAGTAAAGAAAGAAATGATGGACTTCCCTGGTGGTCCAGTGGTTAAGATTCCACCCTTCCACTTCAGGGAGCGCGGCTTTGATCCCTGGTCAGGGAAGTTCCACATGCCGTGCAGTAAAGTGCCAGGCTGTGAGAACTAAGAAACAGAAAAAAATGGTCCCATCTCTGAAGCCAGGATGTCCTTCCTCAAGGAGAGGGCTCCGTTGTTCTCCATTTGTAGCCCACTGGACTCATAGGCACACAGCCCTTCATGGTACAGGTGAGGCCCGAACGGCGGGGGGCCGGGGACAGGCACAGAGGGTGAGGTGCACAGGGCCACCCGGCTGGTTGATAGCAGAGCCTAACGTACAGCCCCGTTCTGTGTGCTTTGCTGTCCACGCCTCCCCCTGGGAAACGCGAGCTCTGAACTTTTGTCCTGCTGGTGACGAGGAGCAGGGCTGTTAGCCTCAGCAGAACTGCCTCTCAGAAGAGGACAGCAAACTGGGCGGCCACCTAGACGGGCCCGAGTCTGACTGGGCCAACTCAGCAAGGAGGCAAAGTTCACCTCGGGTATCTCTCACCATCCTCTGCTCTCCAGCAGCCCGGGTCATCCCCAGCACTGGAGCCCAGTCTTATTAACTCACATCAGAGCTCAGATGCACACCGGTCCCTCTCCTGGCTCCAAAGGCTTAACAGAGAGGCAGTGCTCAACATCGAGAAATGAATCTCAGCTGTTGGAATGTCACTCAGCAGAGCCATTAAGTGAGGGATGTATTTCAGGGCTATTGATAAGGAAGGGCATTCCTGAGGTCCTTGCATCCTGGTTTCTAAACTGGGGCCATTCACCGTCCATCTGCAGTCTTTATTTATTTATATTTTCATTGGAATATAGTTGATTTACAATGTTGTGTTAGTTTCAAGTGTACAGCCCAGTGATTCAGTTATACGATACATACATATATAAATCTATTCTTTTTCAGATTCTCTTCCATTACAGGTTATTACAAGATATTGAATATAGTTCCCTGTGCTGTACAGTAGGCCCTTGTCGGTTATCTATTTTATATATAATAGTATGTATATGTTAATCCCAAGCTCCTAACTTATCCCCCTCCCTCATCTGCAGTCTTTTTATTTATTTATTTATTTATTTATTTTGGCTGTGTTGGGTCTTCGTTGCTGCACGCGGGCTTTTCTCTAGTTGTAGCGAGCGGGGGCTACCCTTCATTGCAGTGCACGGGCTTCTCATCTCGGTGGCTTCTCTTGTTGCGGAGCACGGGCTCTTAGTGCATGGGCTTCGGTAGTTGTGGCACATGGGCTCGGTAGTTGTGGCACATGGGCCCAGTAGTTGTGGCTCGTGGGCTCTAGGGTGCCGGCTCAGTAGTTGAGGCTCACAGGCTTAGCTGCTCCACGGCATGTGGGATCTCTCCGGACCAGGGCTCAAACCCATGTCCCCTGCATTGGCAGGCGGATTCTTAACCACTCCACCACCAGGGAAGTCCCTCATCTGCAGTCTTTATCATACATACTTTGCATTCTACTTGTACATATATTTAATATTTCTCTTTATATCACCTTCTCTTTTTTTTTTTTTTTGCGGTACATGGGCCTCTCACTGCTGTGGCCTCTCCCGTTGCGGAGCACAGGCTCTGGACGCACAGGCTCAGCAGCCATGGCTCACGGGCCCAGCCGCTCCGCGGCATGTGGGATCTTCCCGGACCGGGGCACGAACCCGCGTCTCCTGCATCGGCAGGTGGACTCCCAACCACTGCGCCACTTCTCTTTTAAGTTTAGTTTTTATTATTACATATATCATGTAATATATAACATGTACTATTACCATATTCAATTATATCCTATTGTATTTTTTAAAAGGAAGCTTGATATCACAACTGTATATGGAAAAACCAGACTCACTTGCCGTAAATAGAAGGTAGCTATAAAAAGAAACATAATGACAAGAAGGTAGTTTTAAATTCTGGCTAGATTCCTCTGCCTGGTGATGGCTAGGAGCCTGGGGCCTGCTCCTTGTTGAGAAGGGAGCCGTCAGCAAATGTTCGGGAGGTGTTATGTTACTAGGACCACTCTGGTGCTTCCGAGATAATCAGGATTAAACAGGGGCCCAACGGGAGTAACCTTCTCAAGAGGTCTTCACTCTTGTTTGAGGAATCAGCTGGCCTCCCACCAGGCTCCTGGGTCCTCTGCTTGAGAAAACACTCCCTTTTTTTTTTTTTTTTGCGGTACGCGGGCCTCTCACTGTTGCGGCCTCTCCCGTTGTGGAGCACAGGCTCCGGACGCGCAGGCTCGGTGGCCATGGCCCACGGGCCCAGCCGCTCCGCGGCATGTGGGATCTTCCCGGACCGGGGTACGAACCCGTGTCCCCTGCATCGGCAGGCGGACTCTCAACCACTGCGCCACCAGGGAAGCCCCCAACACTCCCTTTTTAAGGAGTCTCCCAGGCAGCTGCCCTCATAGGAGGGGTCCTGGGTGCTTTAAGGATACTGAATCATAAGACATGGTTCCTCACCCTAGGGTGACACTTGAGAAAGGAGAGCCACCCTCTCTCCTGTGTAGAAGCCCTGAAGCGCAGGGACTCATCGGAGCGGATAGGTAAAGGATGCTGGGGGCGGGGGTGTCTCAGGGGAGATGGGCTGAGTAAAGAGCGCGTGGGGCGGGAGGGCTCGAGTCCAGACAGGAAGCGTTCTCATTTTTTACTGGTTGGGGGGAGCACTTGATTTTTCTCTTTGTCCCTCTGTAAAATGGAGGTAAAGTTTCTGGATATCCCACGAGGGTGCTGTAAGGACAGAATTGAAAAATGCATAAAAAACGCACACTCTCCGCTGTCGGATGTGAGTGTCGTGAGTGGCGACACCGAGCACAGGGTCGGGGAGTGAGTTGGTGGGCTTTGAGCAGCAAGCACAGGGGAGGAAGGATGCGGTCAGGTGGCCACAGGATCGCCCGCGGGACGGGGAGCCGGGGCAGTTTGGTAGCAGCAGGGTCCTGGGCTGCAGCCAGGCATGAGTAAGCCTCCCTCCTCCGTCCGGACTTTTGCAGGAAAACCTGCCACCTGCGCTTCAGCCACACCTCGAAGACATGGGGGAAAACAGCAGGCTGGGGTGGGGGGAGCGGGGGGGTGGTCCGCCATGGCTTGATCAATGTCCCCGCCCCCTGCCAGGTACCAGGATCATCTACGACCGGAAGTTCCTAATGGAGTGTCGGAACTCACCTGTGACCAAAACGCCCCCGCGGGACCTGCCCACCATTCCCGGGGTCACTAGCCCTGTGGGTGATGAGCCCCCTACAGAAGCCAGCCAGGACCACCTGAGCAGCAGCCCACAGGACAAGCCGGCGGGCGGTGAGTAGCCGGGCTCGGCCAGGCTCTCCCTGGGGAAGGGAACGCGTGTGGTCCCATCCGCTCAGGGGGAGTTCCAGGGAGGGGAATGATGCTCCTGTGTGAAACTGCCCAGAGTCCAGAGGGTGTGGGTAGGGACTGGAGTGTAGAACTTTCATCGGAACCAGCTTTCCCAGGGAAAGGGGCCCAGGAACCGGAGGAAAGGCGATTTGGCCTCAGATAATAATTAGTGGGAAGCTTGCCAGGGGATCACGCAGCCACTTTGATAAGCACCTTAATAACCTTTGTGTAATTGTCCCTGAAGCGTTTCCGTGTGTCTGTGATACTCGGAACCCACCCACGATATTTGTGGGCAGGAGGTGACTTAGCAAAGCCACCGCATCCTCGCCCTCTAGGAAATTTCATGTCTGTGGGATCACAAAGGCATCCAGGATGCCTTCTGTTAGGGTATCCATAGCGGATTCTGGAGACGGTAGAAACAGTGCCACCAGTTGTTTCTGCAGGTACCACATGGGGTAGCTGGGTCCTTCCTGGGGTCCGTTCCCCACACCCCCTGCCAAGCGATCGGAGCAGCCACCCCGGCAGAGGTGTGTGAATGCCCTCTTTGTGGCATCGGGACTGACTGGCCGGAGCATCTGAGCGCTTCCGCTACGTGGAGGACGCAGCATAAGCACTCGCAGACAGGCTGAGTCAGCCTGGAGGCAGCTGACCCTTCACCCAGAGGCGTTACACCAAGCCCAGACAGGAAGCAGCTGGGACCTCAGGCTGGGCTGGCTCTGCCGACAGCAGCAGAGAACACATCGCCTGCAGGATGTGGTTCATTATTAACTCGGGAACCCCACCTCCCAAGACGGGCCCCAGTTGCCTTGCCTGCAGATATGGAGAGCCTTGGAGGGAAGGGAGGTGGACTCGGGCACAGAGAGCGCAGTAGGAAGGAGGGCCCCAGGCAGCGCAGTTCCCTGCCCTTTGTTACAGGATGGAGAGAAGGGGGGATAGAGTCACGTGGTCGGTCCCCCCCACCCCCCACCCCCGCTTAAACCAAAGACTGGTAGTTGAGGATGGAGGTTGTCAACACCTGAAATGGTCGTGTCACCACTACCTGAAGGCTGTCCATCGCCCGCACTTGCACACCCTCTTCCCTCCCAGTTTCTAGAACTGCTCTGGCCCATAACAAATGCGGGTTAGCCCAGCAGTGCCCCAGGCCAACAGCTCTGACCCCACAATAACAGCCTGGTGGTCTGCATGTTTGTTGGGATGGGGAGTAGTGGAGGAGGGGGACATGATTTTCCATTTTGCTTAACTGGCTATGAGAAGCCAAGGCTCCTGCCCTTGGACCCACATATTTGTGGGTAGACGAGGGTAGTTGTTCCCCTCTGGGGGTCACAGCAGGTATCCTGCCCTGTGGAACCTTGGAGCAGCGTTGGCCAGGAGATCTTGAAGGAGGCAGTTCCTTTAAAAAGGAAAACAAGGGAATTCCCTGGCGATCCAGTGGTTAAGACTCCACGCTCCCAATGCAGGGGGCCCAGGTTCAATCCCTGGTCAGGGAACTAGATCCCGCAAGCCACAACTCAAAGATCCCTCACACGGCAACGAAGATCCCGAGGGCCGCAACTAAGACCATGCACAGCCAAATTAATTAATTAATTAATTTTTTTAAAAAACAAGCTGCCGCAGCATGAATTACTTGAAAATTTTACTGGTAAGAGTTGGACAAGGGCAGTGAGTGGCTGAATTACCCAAATAACTTCTGTATCACAGGGTCAGGCTATTCTGTGGGGAATCGGATGTATGCCTAGTAGGTTAGGGTACCACTTTCTAAACCAGAAGTTGGGACATGTGCTCAGAAAGGACTTATGTTTAAGCAATATTTGGGAAGTCGTATTTACTTCAAATCACAAGGAGCCACTCACTCTTATTAAAGATATTATACAAACTTCAGGGTTGTCATCTCTCCTGTGGGGAGACGTGATCTCTGTGCTTCATTTGGGACTGGGGGAGGGAGCACAGCTGGACGGGTGTTTCCAGGTGTTCCTGGTCCTGCCCTCCCTCCATTCTCCTGGGAAGCACAAACCTGGCCCTGCTCTCCTTGTGGGAACAGCAGAATGGGAAACCACGCCTCTTCTTGGCCTCTAGAATGTCTGCGCTCCCACATGCCCATGGCTCACCTGGCCCTCTGTCTCTTGTCTCCCCAGGTGAAGAGTCACAATTTGAGATGGACATTTAAAGGGCCCGCCGTGGGAGAGAGCAATGCCGCTGGGCCCCAGAGGCCCGTCTCGGGAGAGGAGTCACACCAGCCAGGCCTTATGAAAGTTACCATCCGGGGCAGGCTTCGGGTGTGGAGCCTTCCAGCCCCGCCCGCTGCTCCCTCACTCAGGGCACCTGCTCCCCAACCCCTTCGTGGACACCAGCAGATACCTCCGTGTGCCTCCAGCCCTGCAGGAGCTGTCACCCCGAGGGCAGCGACCTCAGGCACACCCTGCAGCCCAGGGCCAGCTAGTGGACACGGAGGAGTCCTCCGGCTCTCCCAGCCCCCTCCTCCGGGGGGCGCACCCACCCCTTCCTTAGGTTGGTGTGTGGGAAAGCTCCCCTCCCCCTCCCTTCCCAAGAAAGGAAATAAAAGCCACCTTCGCCCTAGGGCCAAGAGTTGGCCCCCGTCTGAGCTCTTTTCAACTCCATGTGGATAGCTAATGCCAACTACTCTGTGCCATGCTTGTCAAGCACTTTCTATACAGTATCTCGCTTGACTGTCACACGGATCCCGTGGGGTGAGTAGAACACGTGTTGGCCTCACTGTCCAGCTCGGGAAGGTAACAGCGCACGCGGGTCCGGGACAGATGTCATCGGGGCAGGGTTGGAGCTGTACTACTCTCCATCTCCTGTTTTGCGGTGCTAGGTGCTACCTCTTTTCTGGGCTGTGTCCCCCCAGACGTGTCCAGTGGCTCAGTCACCTTAGCTCTGCGGGCCCTTCTCTGCAAGCATCAAAGCGAAGGAGAGCCTGACCCCCCGCTGACATCGACTTATTGATCCCCGTGCCCCTGGTGTCTGTCAAGTGTCCCTTTGTATGAGCTGCCAGGGGAACACGGACGTGAGAAGCTCTCTGCCTTGGGGATTTCACTGAAACGTAAGATTTGCCCATGAGAAAAGGTAGCATAAAAGAGGTTGTATAGAGTTGGTAACCAGCGAGGGGTCCATGCAAGGGGAGGCTTCATGGAGGTGATGCTACAGCTGGGTCCTGAGAACGACTGGCTGGGGGGAGGCAGGGGCCCATGTTGCCAAGGGCAGGTGGTCTTGGGGAAACCAGGCTGTACAAGGACAAGACGTCAAGTTCCCCGCTTTGGCCAGAGCAGGCAATTTGTGAGGGTAGGGGTGGCTTATAAATGACCAAAAAGGGGGACCAGATTTCTAAGGGCCTTGAATGCCAGGTAGAGGTCCCTGCTGAGAAGCAGCAGGTATTTCTCATCACAGGGTATGCTGGGGGGGGTGGATGGCCTTTGACCAAGAGGGCATGGCTGACCTGGACCTCACCAGCTCTGGACTCAGCACTTGCCAACCTGCCGTTTGGGGAGCAGAAGGCCTTAGTGGCCAGGTCCCTTGCCTGGTTTTTTCTATAGCTGAGTTGGAGTCTCCTCTCCTGGCAAAGACTGTGACGGCAGCTGGAATCCCTGTGCCTGGTGACAGTGCACAGAAGGACCCGGCCGTGGGAACATGTTGACTCCAGGCAGGCAGCACGTCCTTTTCCCGTGGCTAGGGAGTAAGACGGTGGAGGGGCCACCACCTGAGCAAAGCCAACAACTAAAGCCCCAACTAGGATGAAACTAGAGATTGGCCCAGTCTTCCCAATCCCTCAGCTTTCCCCTAGAAGCGTCTCCCTCTCCCCTTCTGACATCCAACCAGAGGCCTTGCTCACAAGTCTACGTGATCACAAGTGCATTCCCCTTCTTGGTCCTACCTCTCAGGATCCAAGGGACAGAGTATAAAAGTTGGCCTCTCTGACAATAAGAAAATTCTTCACAAGTTGTGAGCCTTTCCCACAGAACAAAAGTATCTCCTCCAGAAAACCCAGGTATTTCTTGAGCATCATCCTGGCTGGGTGCTGCGGAGTGGCAAAGGTCTGTGACACAGTCCTTGTCCTCGAGGAAGTTAAAATCTCGTTGGGGAGATAAGGCCCCCGTGGTCCGATTTAACATCCACTGACATAATCTAGGAAATTTAACATCCACTGAGATATTCAAGGAAACCTTCATAGTTGGGCCTGCCCACCCTCGGACATCACCAAAAGCTCTGTTTCTGCAGTGGGGGGATCCAGTGACAACTGTGGGGCAGGTGCCGCATGCTGTGAACCAGGAAAATACAACTATTAAAGCTACATTGTGTGTTTCCCAAGGAGCTTACAACCTGATCCAGAGATGAGGGGTACTGTGAGTGGTAAAAGGACGCCAAGAAATGCCATAAAGCAATATTGACATGATTGTCCAATGTGTGGAGGCTGTGTCGATGCCACGGGTTAAGGGAATTGGAGAACCTTCACGGAGGAGAAGGGATTTTGTAGGACAGGTAGGTTTTTTTTTTTTAATAAATTTATTTTTATTTTTTTTATCTTTGGCTGCGTTGGGTCTTCTTTGCTGCGCATGGGCTTTCTCTAGTAGCGGCAAGCGGGGGCTACTCTTCGTTGCCGTGCGTGGGCTTCTCATTGTGGTGGCTTCTCTTGTTGCGGAGCACGGGCTCTAGGTGCACAGGCTTCAGAAGTTGTGGTGCGTGGGCTCAGTAGTTGTGGCTCGGAGGCTCTAGAGCACAGGCTCAGTAGCTGTGGCGCATGGCCTTAGTTGCTCCGTGGCATGTGGGATCTTCCCGGACCAGGGCTCGAACCCGTGTCCCCTGCATTGGCAGGTGGATTCTTAACCACTGCGCCACCAGGGAAGCCCAAAACCCATGCCCTTTGTACCATATTGGTTGGAACGGAGGTCTGGGCTTTAGGAGATTGGTAGCATTTTCTCATTTGTGCAAAGGTTATTTATCGAGTGCCTGCCGTGTGCCTATGTGCAGGCACTGTTTTAGGCACTGGAGAGCAAAGCCAAGCCCTGCTTTCCAGAGCCGGCCTGGCGAGGCAACATGCCTTTAGCGATTGAGGCAAGAGTGATTCTTGCTTTGTGCATCCAGCTTTCATTGCTGAAATCATAAACCTGGCCTCCTCAAAATAAGCTTCAGGATTTAGCGCGTCCAGGCCTCCCTGACCCCCCTCAGAGGACACGCGCCCCTTGCTTCAGGACAATTAATCCCGTGTGGAAGAGCCAGCACCCCAGCGATAGGCAACAGACGCCTCAGTTTCTGGAATTAACTAGAACAAAGCCTCTCTCCTCTCTGCAGCCGGTTAAAGGAGTGTGAGAAAGTAAGGAAACTGCAGATTAATTGGAGAAAAGTGTGGCTCTTAAAGATTAGGTTTTCTTGGGACTTCCCTGGTGGTCCAGTGGGGAAGACTCCAAGCTTCCGGTGCAGGGAGCCCGGGTTGGATCCCTGGTCAGGGAACTAGATCCCACACGCATGCCGCAACTAAGGAGTGTGCCTGCCGCAACTAAGACCTGGTGCAGCCGACATTTGGGAAAAAAAAAAAAGGTTTTCTTGAATGCACACATTCTGAAGAGTATGACTTGAATGTGTCCTGCAGGGAGAGTGGCAGAGAGGAGGCCCCATGACCAAAGTAGAGGTGCATCCCTCCTCCCCACAGCTGTTCGGAGGCCAGAGCACAGGGAGACAGTTTTGAAAGGAAGACTCTGAGCTGTCCTTTTGTTCTGAAGAGGAATGGTTTTTAGTTTCCAGTTACGATATTCAACTCAGTGCTGCCTCCTGCTGAAAGACTCCGTTAAAACAAGGAAGGGAGCATCCCTCTCAAAGAGACTCCGTTCCATTCATTCCCTTAGGTTAAGAAAAGCTAAGGGTGGTGTCTGTGTTCAAACTTCTCCTAGTCCGTCCACCCCAACCTGGGAGAAGCAAGACTGCCCTCCAAAAGGACAGGCAGGACTTGGAACTGTTAAAAACTTCTGAGCTAGGCTTCCCTGGTGGCGCAGTGGTAGAGAGTCCGCCTGCCGATGCAGGGGACGCAGGTTCGTGCCCCAGTCCGGGAAGATCCCACATGCTGCGGAGCGGCTGGGCCCGTGAGCCGTGGCCGCTGAGCCTGCGCGTCCGGAGCCTGTGCTCCGCAACGGGAGAGGCCACAACAGTGAGAGGCCCGCGTACCGCAAAAAATAAAAACTTCTGAGCCTCTGTAGGAGAGGTTCCGATTTGCATTGGAATCCTGGGTATAAGTGTCCTTGTCACTCAGGCAATCCCCCAACTCCTGGGACAGTTTCTGCTTCTGAACCCTCTGAGAATCGCCAGAAGCCCACCCAGAGCTGTGTCTCCTGGCTCCCAAGCTGAGCCTCTAACAGACGAGGGACCTCTACAGCAAGCTAGAAAGCTCTGATGTCTGCCAAGAGGCGTGTTGACACCCAAATACTCTGCAGCCTGATGAACTTGCTACGCCTTTCCTCAATTCACTGACCAATTATGCCAGTGGACCTGGTCCGATCTGGGGAGAGAGTGGTATGACTTTCTCTCTCCGAACCCGCGTAGACGGCAGCCTAGATTGTCCCTTTTCCGGGCAAGGGGCCATCCCACTGCCCAGGGGCAAAAGAGATCTTTGTGTGCGGGCGCTTTGTAGAGTGTGTGTCCGGAGGTTCATCCCCTCCACCTGTTCAGCCCTGGGTATGGAAGCGCTCCAGCCGCAGAGGACATGAGGGCAGCACCATTCTTCGCTGAAGTCAAGATTTCACTGGGGACGTCCTTGGCGGTCCAGTGGTTAAGACTCCACACTTCCACTGTAGGGGGCACGGGTTCGATCCCTGGTCGGGGAGCTGAGATCCCACAAACCGTGTGATGCAGCCAAAAAAAAAATTTATTGGAAACACCACTCAACAGTGAGTGGCTAGTCTCTCTGTTGACAGAATGTCCTGTTTAGCACCTCCAAGCAGAACCTTCAGCCACTGGCTCCTCTATGGCTCCTGGGCACTCCAGCTTCCTCTTCCTCCGGACTTACAGCTTCCTTCACGTTCCTGCAGGGCTGAGGATGGGTCATCAGAAACAGGAGGGAGAGCTGCTGATCCTGACCCGTGAGACAGCTGGCCTGCGTGTGTGACACTCACATATGGGTGCCACACACCGTGTATGTGACCAGAGGGGTAATTGGGTTCAGTGTGGAGGGGAAAGCAGAGGACCCTGGCTCTTGGGCCTGCATCATGAACACTTAAATCCTGGAGTAACTGCGTGAAAGTTGATGGTTCACTCAGAACCTTCCTTTTGCTGAGGAGGGGAAAGAAAGGAGGTCAAGATTTTGTCTCTTGGGACTTCCCTGGCGGTCCAGGGGTTAGGACTCCACACTTCTACTGCAGGGGGCATGGGTTCAATCCCTGGTCTGGGAACAGATCTCGCAAGCCGTGTGGCCCGGCCAAAAAAAAAAGGATTAAAAAAAGGGAATTCCCTGGTGGTCCGGTGGTTAGGATTCTGCACTTTTACTGCTGTGGCCCCGGTTCGACCCCTGGTCGGGGAACTAAAATCCTACAAGCCGTGCCCCCCCCCAAAAAAAAAAAAAAGATTTCGTCTCTTCCTACACCTGAATGAGGCAAGCTCACTCTCAGGTGTCCCCTACTTTGAGTCTCCTCAGATAACTGCTGTCCTCTTGACCTTCCCCAGAGGGTTGGGGATTCCTGTACCACACAGCTTCCTTTCCACTCAGCTTCTCGCTACAGCTCATGCCCCGCAATTCCAGAACCACCACCTACCACAGCCTGGTTAGGACTTGATAGGACTAGAGCAAGGGAAAAGTTACCCTCTCTCTCCCTGCCCATCTTTCTGGCCTTCAAGAGAAAGCTCTCCATGGGGACTCCCCAGAGAAACTCCCTAGGGCCTAACCCACGCATTCTAAACAGGCTGTATCAGGAGCTCCCGGAAGCACTGGAGGAGGAGGGATGCACCTTGTTTGCATGCTGTGATTTAAATAAATAGGGGGAGTTCCCTGGCGGCCCAGTGGTTAGGACTCGGTGCCTTCACTGCCGAGGGCCCGGATGTCCCTCAATCCACGCTGTGCTGCATAAATAAATAAATAATCTTCGTCCCAGTCCTTAGGCAGAGCTCCTAAGACCCTTGGAATTTCCTGTGATGAGAGTAATATACGTGTCTACTGGTAAGTTCATGAGGTGACTTTGTGAAATCTAAAGATGCCGGGCACAGGTCACCAGGGGAGCCAATCACATGATTAGAAGGTTGGAACTTTCGTGACCTGAGAGGGGAGAGGGGCTGGAGACTGAACTCAATCACCAGTGGTCAGTGATTAATCAATCATGCCTGTGTAATGAAGCCTCCATAAAAACCCAGAAGGAGAGGGTTCAGAGAGCTTCCTTGCTCGTGAGCACGTGGGGAGACGTGGAGAGAGTGGGGTGCTGTGAGACAGCATGGAAGCGCTGCACCCTCTCCCCACACCTTGCCCTATGCATCCCTTCCAAATGGAAGTAAACAATTTCTCTGAGCTCTGTCAGCTGCTCTGGCAAATTAATGGAACCCAAGTGGGGTGCGGGGCCTGGGAACCTCTGATCTCTACCCAGTCGGTCAGAGGCACAGGTGACAACGTGGACTTGCTATTGGCGTCTGAAGTGGGGGAGGAGGGACAGTCTTGTAGGACTGAGACCCTAACCTGTGGGAGCTGATGCCATCTCCGGGTAGACAGTGTCAGAATTAAACTGTAGGTCACCCTGAGAATTGCTTGGTGGTATGGGGGAAACCCTCTCCCCACGCACTGGAATCGGTACCAGCATCAGTAGGTCCATGCCCTCATAGCGCTCAGGATGGGACCTGAGCTTCCAACACTGTTCCTCCTCATCACCCTGCCACATCAGCGCTTCTCAAGTTTTTCTGGGCCACACCACATGGCCTGCGGGATCTTGGTTCCCTGACCAGGTGTCGAGCCTGCACCCCTTGCAGTGGAAGCGCAGAGTCTTAACCACTGGAGCACCAGGGAAGTCCCAGCGCTTCTCAACTTTAGAGCGTATCAGAACGACCTGGAGGGCTTGGTAAGACACAGGTTGCTGGGTGGAACCCCCTGAGTTTCTGATTCTAGGTCTTGCAGTGGAGCCTGAGAATTTTCATTTCTTTTTTTTTTTTTTTTTTTTTTTTGCGGTACGCGGGCCTCTCACTGCTGTGGCCTCTCCCATTGCGGAGCACAGGCTCCGGACGCGCAGGCTCAGCGGCCATGGCTCACGGGCCCAGCTGCTCCGCGGCATGTGGGATCTTCCCGGACCGGGGCACGAGCCCGTGTCCCCTGCATCGGCAGGCGGACTCTCAACCACTGCGCCACCAGGGAAGCCCGAGAATTTTCATTTCTAATAAGTCCCCAGATAAGCCTGATGCTGCCAGTCCTGGGAATGCACTTTCAGAACCGCTGAGCTACATAATTTGACGACATCAGCTCCGCTCATCCAAGCCTATCACAGCAAACCTACATCCACGACAAGGGCCAGAGTGGAGAACCAGCCAGTTGGTGCCCCTGTGTCCTTGGATAGACAAAGACAACTTGTTTCCAAACTTCTCAGATGCCAGAGGAGCCCGTTACTGAACCCTCTGGGCTGCTTTCCCCAGGGATTGGTGGCAACTTTGGCCTCACAGTGAGACAAGCCTCATTCATAGGAGAGAAATGCAATACCATTCATCAACAAACATTTCTTGAGTGTTTTCCATGTGCCAGCCATTGGGCTAGGTGTCTGGGATACATCAGTGAACAAAATAGATAAAAATCCCTACCCACATGGAGAATTACCTCTTTCTAATAAAAGGAAGAATAGAACTCTTTTAAAATGTGTTGAGTAGGACCCAGATACCTGGTTAATGGAAGTAATCAGGAGTCTTTAGTCAACTCAGTTTATAAACACTAGAGATTAAGGACCAAGAGCTCCAGCAGAGACTAAAGGAATGCTTCAGTGAGATGAAACACCACGATAATTATCTTCATCTTTTGGACAATTACAAGGAACACAAAGTGCTTTGTTTTGCTTTGTAGAGAATTAAAAAAACCACTGGGGCATAGGGTGGTGGGGGGGAGAGCAGGGGGAACCCTAGGAATCTAGGGTTCTGGGCATCTAACCAACTGCACTTTTTTAGGAAAGTATCCAGAGACTTTTGGCAAAGGCTGGTACAGGGATGCGGCATGCTTGTTTCCGTACAAGCTCTCTCCGTCAGACACTGAAGCCTTTAGGAGTCCAGAATCCTCTCTATAAAGTACAAATACAACTCTTCTGGAGGGCAAACACTTTCATCTTTGCCAGTGTCATAGATGTAATTCTCGGTCCACAGCTCAAGACGGCAAGGAATATAACTATCTTTTTATAACTGTCGACTGAAAAAAATGCACAACCTAAAAGTTGAGAATTATGTTTTATTTTGCAGACGAAACTGAGGACTTAAGCTCAGAAGCCAGCCTCTTAGATAGTTCTGAGGGACTGCTCTGAAGAGGTAAAGGAAGAGCCAGGGTATGTAGGAGTTTTTGCAACAAAGACCCCATAGTCGGAACATCAAAAGATTACTGTTGAGACTTTCCTGGTGGCGCAGTGGTTAAGAATCCGCCTGCCAATGCAGGGGACATGGGTTCGAGCCCTGGTCCGGGAAGATCCCACATGCCGCGGAGCAACTAAGCCCCTACGCCAACAACTACTGAGCCTGCACTCTAGAGCCCGTGAGCCACAACTGCTGAGCCCACATGCCACAACTACTGAAGCCCAGGCACCTAGAGCCCGTGCTCTGCAACAAGAGAAGCCACCGCAATGAGAAGCCTGTGCACCGCAACGAAGAGTAGCCCCCGCTCGCCACAACTAGAGAAAAACCCTGTGCGCGGCAACAAAGACCCAACGCAGCCAAAAATGAAAAAATATTATTGTTAATTAAAGAAAACCAGACATCTCAAGTTAATGAATTTAGTGTGCTTTTCTGTGCATGGATGATGCAAGAGTCTGGGCTCACTGAAATCATTCCTTTGATGTGCACCTTAGCTTAGCTATCTAGGGCCAGCATCCTGCTTTCTCCATCCTAAATCCCCTCAGGGTGCACAGCTGGGGCGGCTATAATGTGATGGCTTGATGGCTGCAACATCCTTTGTTTACTGATGTGGCAGGTGACATTTTTCATCCACATAATCCAACCTAATTTCTCTTTACATTTCTTTGTATAATCCAACACAGAATTTCTCGTGAACTGTGTTCCGTTGGGGGCGGTACATCCAGGCTTCATTTGACACTCCTCTCTCTTCCTGGGGACAGGGTTTCAGGTGTCAGGGTTGGGGCAGCTGGTACTTGATGCTACCTGTCCACTTAGGCACCCACTGAGCCTTCCCTCGTCCCACCTGGTATCCAGTTATGGGCCCATGTGTGTCATTGAAGCCTTGGCCCTTCAGCTCCGGCTGCTGCCTCCGCTATGGATGGACCAGGTTAGAGGGCACGGGAGTCTTCCTGCCTCATCTGGCCACACCAGGGCACCCCCATCTCCGCAAGGCTGAGTCCCAGTCTATCTGGACTTACTACAGTCATGGCCCATCCCTTTCTCATCTCCTGGGTAATCCCTTCGTGTGGGAGGAAAAGCATTTCCCCAAACATCTTAGTTATGTGCAGCGTCCTTTCTGTTCTTCTAAGAACGTGTATTATAGGCTTTTTTTTGGCCGCACGGCTTGTGAGATCTTAGTTTCCCCAACACCGGGGATCGAACCGGTGCCGCCTGCAATGGAAGCACAGAGTCCTAACCACTGAACCACCACGGAAGTCCCTGTAAAGGCTATTTCTTTGTCATGCAGCACTCTCTCCCGGAGGCACATTAGAACCACGTGGGAGGCTTTTTTAAAGCTCTCAGTTTCTGGATCCCTCTTTTACAGTGTTCAGTTATATTGTCCAAAGGGTATTGTCTTTTTTTTTTTTAAGCGCCCCAGGTGATTCTAATGCAAAGCCAGTGTTAAGCACTTTGTGGAAATGGAGAGAGGGAAGGAGTGTGGCAAGAAGACTAAAGAGGGAAAAGAGGGGAAATTTACAATTTCAGAACTCTTCTGCTACATCAAGTAATAGCTAAGCAGGGTTAGTTATTGCGAGTTTTAAACAAAGCCCTGTTGTAACCAAGCAGGATGTTATGGGGCCTTCCCAGGACAGAACCCCTCCCCCATAGCCTCTGCTTTCGCCCCTCTCTGAAGCACCTAGATAACAGTATCTGGCGCACATTTCCTGAGTTGTTTTCCAGACGCTAAAACCACCACTAAATGGAAGAAATTAACTACTTGATGACCATGAGAACATAGCCCCCAGACCTACTGGAGCCTAAGGATTATTAACCCCTGTGACACCACCCTGACCAATCAGAGACGTGTGCATCCTGGGACTTCCCCTCCCTCATCTTGCCTTTAAAAATGCTTTCCTGGGACTTCCCTGGTGGTCCAGTGACTAAGACTCTGTGCTCCCCATGCAGGGGGCCTGGGTTTGATCCCTGGTCAGGGAACTAGATCCCATATGCTGCAACTAAGACCTGGTACAACCAAATAAATATTTTTTAAAAAATTAAAATGCTTTCCTGAAACCCATCTGGGAGTTCGATCTTTTGAGCACTAGCTGCCTTGGACCCCTTTCTTGGTGCCCTGTGATAAATGCTACTCTCCTTCACCACAACATGGTGTCGGTAGATTGGCTTTACTTCGGACCCAAGTTTGGCTCAGTAACACTTTTGAAAAGGAGCACATTAGAGAAGCTTGTGGGGAGGTGAAATAGAGCTAGAAACACTCTGCTCCCTGCCACTCCAAGCGTGATCCGCAGACTAGCATCCTTGCCATCACTTGGGAGCTTGTTAGAAATGCAGAAATCTCAGGTCCCCCCCCCGCCAGATGTCTGGCTTCTGTGAAGTACTGCTTGAGCCACTCCAGCTGGCCCTCCATATCAACAGGGTCTGCATCTGTAGATTCAACCAATTGCAAATCAAAAACACATACTTTTTAAAATTCCAGGTAATTCTAAAGAGCGAAACTTGAATACCTCATACACCAGCAACTATTTACATAGCTCTTCCATTGTATTAGGTATTATGGGTAACATAGAGATGATTTAAAGTGTACAGGAGGATTTGTGTAGGTTGTATGCATTTTATATAAGGGACTTAAGCATCTGAAGATTTTGGTTTTCTCAGGGGCCCTGGAGCCAATCCCCCTGATTCCAAGGGATAACTGTATTTTGCTAAGGGCAGGCTCCTGGGAGGAGGAAGGTCTAATAGTGGGTTGTTAAGTGGTAGAAATTTCTGGAAAGCTTCATTCATTTCTGAGGGAACAGCAAGAAAATATTCATGCAAGAGGCGAGTGTGGGTGCTGACAGAGAGATGTAAAATGGACACAGATTTGGGTCAGTTCCTGCAGAATTAGAATCCAGTTCAGTTCACATGTATCTCTGTTTTCTTTTTAAATGAGAAGAAAATCCTCAGTTCCTTAAGGGTCTGGACCATTTTTTCTCCGCTCAAAAGGTGACAGAAGTAGTGTTGTTGAACCCAAGTTCATGTACCCAACACGCAGTGAGGCCATACAAACCAAAACATCGGCGTTTGGAGCAGAGAAAGGTTTATTGCAGGGCCCAGCAAGAATGGGCAGCTTGTGTTCAGAAGACCCAAACTCCCAGATGGTTTTCAGGGAAGAGTTTTTAAAGGCAACATCTGGGGTGATGGCTGCGGGGTGTGTCACTTTCTCCTAATTGGGTGGTGGTGAGGTAACAGTGGTGTTCCAGGAATGTCAATCATCAACTTTCTGGTTCCAACCAGTCTGGGGTCTCAGCAAGTAGTCACCATCCTCCACCTGGGTGGTGGGGTTGGGGGAGGTCTTAGTTCCTATAAAACAACCCAAAGATCCGTGTCAGATTGTTATGTATATCCCTTGAGGATGAACTAGGACTCTGTTTCATGGCTGAACTGCTGTTTTTGACTGCTTTTCCTTTGCTTCTGCATTCCTTCACTTCTCTAGTTAATAACTGCTTGAATCTGGTCTTTGGAACTCAGGGAAGGTCGAGGAGACTAAAGCCTTTTCCTACAAAAAGAAGTGGGGGAGGGGAATTCCCTGGTGGTCCAGTGGTTAGGACCTTGCCCTTCCCCTTCCCCTGCAGGGGGCACGGGTTTGATCCCTGGTCGGGGAACTATAAAATCTTGCTAAGCCACGCAGCACAGCCAAAAAAAAAAAAAGAAGCGGGGGGTGGGGGGGGGGTGGGGGAGTGGGCGGGGAGGGAAAGGCTTTTGTACCCTGGCAGTTTCAATCCCCCTTTTCTCTGATGCTCCTGTCTTTAGGGGAACAGGTACAGGACAAGAAAGGGAGGGAATAAAGTTTTGGATACAGAGGTTAACCATAAACTCGGCAGGGTAACTTGGTTTTGGGGGACTAGGTCTCAGTAGATTAGTTCACTTTAATACCTGTCCTGGGAGTTCCCTGGTGGCCAATTGGTTAGGATTCCAGTCTTTCACTGCTGGGGCCCGGGTTCAATCCCCAGTTGTGGAACTGAGTTTCCACAAGACACGTGGCCAAAACAAAAACAAAAATAAAACAAAACAGGGCTTCCCTGGTGGCGCAGTGGTTGAGAGTCTGCCTGCCGATGGAGGGAACGTGGGTTCGTGCCCCGGTCCGGGAAGATCACACGTGCCGCGGAGCGGCTGGGCCCGTGAGCCATGGCCGCTGAGCCTGTGCGTCCGGAGCCTGTGCTCCGCAACGGGAGAGGCCACGACAGTGAGAGGCCCGCGTACCGCAAAAAAGAAAAAAAAAAAAAAAAAAAAAAGTAGTGTCTCCAAACAGCAAAATTGGGAGTTTTAACCTAAGGGTACATGCATGTTCATGAAGGGACTTGAGCAGTGGGCAGTCCAAGCTTTAGTTGATTGAAGTCAGGAGGGTCAGAAAAGGTCAACATCATCACCCCTTAGGTTCCAGTTGATCTGGTGATTGAGCACTTGAGGAGGGATTTAAATTCTGCAGAACAGCTCAAGACAGTGCTTTAGGCTAGTCTTTACCATTGAAGTAGAACTGGGAGTCTTTACAACTGATTTGTTATCTTTGTCATTGTTAATTCTCTTGCCTGATAAGTTTGTCCTTTTGTTCCCTTAAGATCATTATTACAGTAAGTCCCCTACATATGAACAAGTTCCATTTGAGAGTGCATTCGTAAGTCCAATTTGTTTGTAAGTCCAACAAAGTTAGCCTAGGTACCCAACTAACACAATCGTCTATATAGTGCTGTACTGTAATAGGTTTATAATACTTTTCACACAAATAATACATAAAAAACAAACAAACACAAAAAATAAAGAAAACATTTTTAATTTTACAGTACAGTACCTTGAAAAGTACAGTACTACAGTACAACAGCTGGCGCACAGGGGCTGGCATTGAATGAACAGACAAGAAGAGTCACTGAGGGGCTTCCCTAGTGGCACAGTGGTTAAGAATCCGCCTGCCAATGCAGGGGACATGGGTTCGAGCCCTGGTCCGGGAAGATCCCACGTGCCAGGGAGCAGCTAAGCCCGCGGGCCTAGAGCCCACGCTCGGCAACAAGAGAAGCCACTGCAGTGAGAAGCCTGTGCACCGGAACAAAGAGCAGCCCCTGCTCAACGCAACTAGAGAAAGCCTGCGTGCAGCAACGAAGACCCAACACGGCCAAAAATAAATAAATAAAATAAATACATTTATTTAAAAAAAGAGTTACTGACTGGAGGAGGGAGTGGAGGTGAGAGATGGTAGAGCTGAAGGATCATCAGCAATGGGAAACAGAGGGTAAGCTGCAATTTCACTCACACCTGATGTTGATGGCACAGGTTCTGGTTCCTTGCTGGAACTGAAACAGGAGGGAAGGGAGCAGGGCACAATCTTTAAAAGAATGACATAGCCCAGGGACACGACATAAACTAATTAGAACCAAACAGGTCCAAGATGGCGGACAAGTTGACTTCCACTAGACCTTGAGCTTCTGAATAGACTCACTATAACACACCCACAGGTGCCATGACAGTTCCAAGGCCAACCATAAAGGTCAAAAAGTGGGCGGTGGCCCAAATTCCTGGAAATCCCCACCCCTTCCCCAAAATACTTGGAATAGTCCTCCCCCTCATTAGCCTATGAAATTACCCACCCCTATAAAAACTGACAACCCTGTACCCTGGGGGCCACTCTCACCTACTGAGATGGCCCACATTCTGTCTGTGGAGTATGTTTCTCTCTAAATAAATCCACTTCTTACCTATCACTTTGTTTCTCACTGAATTCTTTCTGCGATGAGACATCAAGACATCATGCAACAGACTAGCAAATTTAGCAGATGTTGACATTTTGCCCTATTGACTCAGGCTTTCTCTTTATAGAGGTAAAATGCCTCAGGAAAAAGGTGGCAAGATTTGTCTACACAGCTATTTCTACTTCCAGCCCTCTATTCACTTCTCAATCCATTGCAATGTGAATTCTGCCCCCACCACTCTATTACTCCATTGAAATCATTTAGGACTTTTTAAATGAATGTTACCAAACTGAACTTAGGTCTGCTGGCCAAACGTGCAGCAAATTCAATCTACCAACACCAGGATGGGGTGAGGGAAAGTACAGCGTTTATTGCAGGGCACCAAGTGAGGGAGTGGGAGACAAGCTGCAGATCCACTCTCCAACTTGGTCTTTGAGTCTGGGGTGTTTTAAAGGGGAAGACCAAAGAGGCTGGGATTAAACACTGTCTTGTGACATTTCACATTGTGATTAAGAACACTGGTTCTTAATCATAGTTTCAAGAGTCAGAATGTCTCTGGTTTACATTCTGTGGCCAGGGTCTATTAGCTCATCTTGCCCTGGAGAAACAATCTGAGTTTGTACGTTAATGGTGATGTCTATAATAACAATTTTAGTACATTAACGATGTTATTGACCACAGCAATTTTAATCATCTGACTCTGGTTGATTACTGTTCAGTAAACAAGGAATTGAGGTCAGAGGGGACAAGAAAGGGAATGAAGTTTTGGATAGAGAGATTAATCATAAATTCAGTAAGGGAACTTGGTTTTAGGGGGACTTGGTTTCAGATCAATTCATGACTTTCATTTAAAATGCAGATGCTGGGCTTCCCTGGTGGTGCAGTGGTTGAGAGTCCGCCTGCCGATGCATGGGACATGGGTTCGTGCTCCGGTCCGGGAGGATCCCACGTGCCGCGGAGCGGCTGGGCTCGTGAGCCATGGCCGCTGGGCCTGCGCGTCCGGAGCCTGTGCTCCGCAGCAGGAGAGGCCACACAGTGAGAGGCCCGCATACCGCAAAAAAATAATAATAATAATAAATAAAATAAAATAAAATGCAGATGCTGTCCAGGGTTCAATCCCCAGACCACTGCCTGTTGAAAACAATGCTATACCAGTGTTTTTCAAATTTGGGTCATCAAATCGATTTAGTGTGTCACTACTGGCATTAAAAAAAAAAAAGATATAGGGAATTCCCTGGCAGTCCAGTGGTTAGGACTTGGCACTTCCATTGCCAGGGCCTGGGTTCAATCTCTGGTCGGGGAACTAAGATCCCACAAGTCATGTGGTACCGCCAAAAAACCCCCCCAAAACGGGGACTTCCTTGGAGGTCCAGTGTAAGACTTTGCCTTCCAATGCAGGGGGTGCGGGTTCAATCCCTGGTCCGGGACCTAAGATCCCACATGCCTTGCGGCCAAAAAACCAAAACCTAAACAGAAGCAATACCGTAACAAATTCAATAAAGACTTAAAAAAAAAAAAAAAAGGTCCACATTAAAAAAAAAACTCTTAAAAAACTAACTAAATAAATAAAAACCACTGAAGAGTATACTTACAAAAAACAGGGCTTCCCTGGTGGCGCAGTGGTTGAGAGTCCGCCTGCTGACGCAGGGGACACGGGTTCGTGTCCTGGTCCAGGAAGATCCCACATGCCGTGGAGCGGCTAGGCCCATAAGCCATGGCTGCTGAGCCTGTGCGTCCGGAGCCTGTGCTCTGCAACGGAAGAGGCCACAACAGTGAGAGGCCCACGTACCGCAAAAAAAAAAAAAAAAAAAAAGAACAAAACAAAAAATACATGAACAAGATTTCTTTAATAGCTGGAAATTTTACATCATCTTATTTCCGTTCTTCTTCCTTCATAAGATAAAATGTAACATATATATATATATGCACCCACATATAAAAATATATAGGTAATACATATGTGTATATATCTATTTTTTACTAAAGTCTAAACACTTCTCTGCAATAAAAATATGTATAAAAGTTGAAATTAAATTTTTATATACTTTCTGTAACCATAAATCTCTAGTGTTAAAATATTTCTTCAGGGCTTCCCTGGTGGCGCAGTGGTTGGGAGTCCGCCTGCCGATGCAGAGGACACGGGTTCGTCTCCCGGTCTGCGAAAATCCCACATGCCATGGAGCAGCTGGGCCCGTGACCCATGGCCAGTGAGCCTGCGCGTCCGGAGCCTGTGCTCCGCAATGGGAGAGGCCACAACAGTGAGAGGCCCGCGTACCGCAAAAAAAAAAAAAAAAAAAAAAAAAAAAAAAAAATTTCTTCAATTATCAGTATACGACTGATCAAATAAACATAGTATACATTTTGATTACTAAACAAAAATTAAAGTTGTATTAGAGATGCAATTCTTAATGAGACTGAGGATTAGATTTTCAGTTAATCCATATATCCATGAATATCACTACTGCTAGAATGAGACAGGTTCAGCATCAATTCTATTCCTATTTTTCGTGTTTATAGATGTAAGAGCTGACAATCTTTGTTTACATAAACAAGCAGATTCCCATTTAGAAATCAGTTCAACTCAATTCTTTCAATGACTTCAAAGTTCAATGCCAAATCACATGGTGATCTATTACCAGTTACTTTTGTTGTTTTGTTTTGGCCGTGTTGTGTGGCTTGCGGGATCTCAGTTCCCTGACCAGGGATTGAACCTGGGCCGCCACAGTGAAAGCGCCAAATCCTAACCACTAGACCACCACGGAATTCCCTTTTTTTTTTTGCAGTACGTGGGCCTCTCCCTGTTGTGGCCTCTCCCGTTGCGGAGCACAGGCTCCGGACGTGCAGGCTCAGCGGCCATGGCTCACGGGCCCAGCCGCTCCGCAGCATGTGGGATCTTCCCGGACCGGGGCACGAACCCGTGTCCCCTGCATCGGCAGGCGGACTCTCAACCACTACGCCACCAGGGAAGCCCCCTAATTACTTTTTTGATTTAAATTTTCAATTCATTTTAAAGTCACAAAACTAAGCCGCCCATCTCTAGACGCCACTAGGAAACCTGCTCAAAGTGGCAGATCACGAGGGCAGCACAACAAACTACTTCTGGAGCGGGAAGACGTTTCCCACGTCTAACGGTGAGGAACGTCTGCAATGCACATCACAGCGTTCAAAGCCTCTAGGCTGCCAGCGCTCTCAAGGCTCCTCATCTGCGCGGTGATTTCGTCCCGGTCACAAAAATGCGCAGCGTCCACACTGAAATGAAGCGAGTCCTAGAGGAAATCCAACTAGTAATCTCACCTCCTCCGCCTTCACGTGGCTCGGTCTGTAGCTACCCAGCCCCAAGGCCCCGCCCACCTCTGTCGGCCCTCCAGACCTTAAAGCGGGCTTACAGAGCGCCTTCCCTTGGCAGGCGGTGTACTCACTGAGAGTCTTTACTATTTGAAGGTTAGAGGGCCAGGGAGCAACTCGCGCGAGACGCAGACAGTATTCTCGCGAGAAGTCTGGAAGGCGGCAGTGATGGCGGCGGCGGGAACCGTACCCGGCCCGGGAGTGAATGCAGGACCTGGGCCGGCAGTGGCTGCAAATGCAACACCGGCAGAAGAAGGGGAAACGAAACCGGTAGTAGCGGTAGCAGCCGCTCCGGCCGGGGAGGGGACGTCTGCTGCTCCAGCCGCGGAGCCTGGCTCTGGAGAGGCCGAAAGCGGGTGAGACGTCCTGCAGCCCGAGGAGGACGGAGGGAGGGAGGGAGGGGGACAGGGGAGGGAGGGGGAGGGGAGGGAGGAGGGAGGGAGGCAGGCAGGCAGGCAGGCCCGCCCCTCTCGGAATCCCGCGGCTCCCGGGAGCCCTCCTGCCCGCCCCTTCCGAACCCAGGTCCTGCGGCCAATGGCTCTCCCTGCTCCCTCCCGGACCTTAGTCCCGCCCGCCGCTTGGCCTGTCCCCCAAGTTTCTCCTCCTACCTCCCGGCCCTTTTACCCCAGCAGGGTGCTGATAGGTCACTTTCTAGCAGGAACCTTTCAGAAATCCCAGAGAGGAAACCACTTTGCGCTGCCAGACTGGCGGAAGTAATGGTCCCTCTGAAAACAGAGCGGAAAAGCTGCATCTCTTCGAACCTCCCCCAGGACCAGTTCCATCCTCTGTAGACTTGTCTGTAAGGGCCGATTAGGTTTCCTTGATGCCCCATGGGCTTGCGTTTATCTTGGTCGCATTCTTCCTAATGCTGGGCATCCAGTCTGAGAACAGTCTTTGCTGAAAAAAGTAGGAGTGTGAAGTTCAGCTGTACTTTGATCATCATCTTTGGGAATAGGCGTTTTCAGGTGTGTTTCTCTTAAAAATTCTTCTTTCTGAGTGCTTTCTTTATTTTACAGGGATGCAAACTCAGTTGATGTAAGTGGTGGCTTGGAGACAGAATCCTCTAATGGAAAGGATACACTAGTAAGTATTTCTTTTGGATGTTTGCAGAGCAAAATAGGGTTGGTTTTTAAAGTTTTTAAGCGAATCAAAAATACAGTCAGGTCAACTAACTTGATACTCTCATGGCTCTGTGGACACAGGAAGGTGCTGGGGATACTTCAGAGGTGATGGATACTCAGGCGGGCTCCGTGGATGAAGAGAATGGTCGCCAGTTGGGAGAGGTGGAGCTGCAGTGTGGAATATGTACCAAATGGTTCACAGCAGACACCTTTGGCATAGATACCTCGTGAGTATTTTTCGTAGACTTTGTAAGAATCACTTTGTAAATTTTAGATCTCAACACGTCCAACAGTTGAATAGTCAGTGTGTAGGCAAACGTAAATGCGTAGTATTTCCTGTGTCTCCTGATCCCTGTTCAGTGAGTAGTAGGATTTGAATCAGGAATTGTTTTAATAGCCTGAGCGTGTCTTCTGTCCACTAAGGGCAAGCCCTTAACAGGTATAATGATAGTTATTATCCCTGTTTTTGCACTTAGGACCTGGACGGGAGACAAACCATGTAATTACAAAGCATTAAATAAACAAATTTGAGACAATGTCATTTAAACCTTCTATTGGGTATTGTGGATTTGGGGGAAAGGGTTGTTGTGTATGGTGGAAAAAGCCTGATGTCAAAAATTTGAGATGGCCAGTCCTCTTCATGCCTGAACCATCCTTTTTTTCCTTTTGGTTTCTAATTCACTACCTTCAGGTGTCCTGAATTCTCTCCTCAGCAAAACCAATTTCCAGTCTTTAAACGTCTTCTAGTGAATTAAAATCATTTTATGAACGATTGAGAATGAAATGCTCCTTTACTTATTCTGGGGATTCGGTCAACAGCTAGCAAGGCAGCATTACTGACTCACTGTCTATGGAAATAACTATACTGCTCCCTCTCTGGGGTGTTCTTTATGGTCCGTATTATACAAATAAATTTAGGTAAGACTGTCTCAGAATAGGGCTGCGTTGTTAATTCTGAAGTTAACCCCCCTTGGATGGGTTTGTGAAGAAATAACCTTCCTTTATAATTTGATGAAAGAAATACTAACGTTCTGATTAATATGTGACTCGTGAGCAAGGATAGAATGTTTAAAAAAGAAAGAAAATGACTGAAGGATCAGGAAGAAGTGATCTTGGTAGAAAGACCTATAGGGAAAATATATAAGCTGGTCAGTTAGAAAAGACCTAAAATTGGGCCACTTTTGCCAAGGAGAATTTGTTTGGATAAACAGGGCCTAGGAAAGGAAATTTATCAGAGTGATAATGTGGAACAATCCAGCAATGAATCAAACCACAGTTCAGAGGTTTGGTAGAGACCAGTTTGTACCTGAATTTGAGAAGTTATACCTAAAACCCAGCAGGTGGGACAGATTATCGTTTATGGCTGAGCTGGAGGAAGTGAGTGAACTAGCAGGGTATGAAAAAGGCTGCTCTAAACACCTGATTGTATTTGAATTAGGTAACTATATACCTGCCTATCTCTTCTGTAAGGGAGCTTATCACAATGGACTGTTTAGTGGAAGGGGCTCTAGAGAGAGGTAAAGGTAAGGGAACTCGATCTTAACAGTCATAAGGATATTTCTTAATCCCTTGAGTGGTGGCAGTAGACACACACTTGGGAGCATCTCTTTAAGGCTACCTTAAACCAGTTTCAGCAAAGTCCAAGATAAACCTGCCTTTATTTTGATTTCTTCTGTTCCAACTTAAACCAGTCTTTTGTTTTTCTTTTACTTTCTCCTTTTCAGGACCAAGCTCTCCCTGTACTTTTCCAGTCACCCAGTACAGCCACCACACTTCTCTAATGCATGGTTCCTGTTAGCCCTCAGTCTCTCCCTCCACCAGTTTCTTCCTCTCTGCCTTCAAACAGGCCTTCTCTTGCCCCCAGCTCACCTCTTAGAAGATTTCCTCTATGATACAAGCAGTCTTAGTGGTTAGGACTCCTTTTATTTCATGCCCGCCCCCATCAAATCAGCTACCAAGCTTGAGCAATTTTTTTCTTCTTGTACACTTGCTTGTCCTTTCCATTTTTATTGTTTCACTCGAGGTGAGGACTTTTTTTTTTTTTTAAACCATCTGCTGGAACTGCTACAGAAGCTTCTTCCATATTCCCGTTTCTAATCTCTTCCCCCCTTCAGACCCATCCTATCACCAAACTTACTGCTTTCACAAGGTGGCCTCCCCTTCAAGATGTTCCTGTTACCCACAGAGAAGATGCACTTCCCCGGGCATGTAAGGCCTCTTGTACTTCTTACCTTTCAAGCCTTATCTTTCACCGTACCCCTGACAACTCCCCTCCCCTGGCCAAACTTGTGTACACCGGTTTGCCCCTTTGCCTCCTAGTTTGCACTTTCTCATCTCTACACAAAATAGTTTGCCTGTAGAAAAGAAGACCAACTCATCTTTCCAAATCCTAACTTGTGTCCTCAAAAAATCTTCCCTAACTCTTAAATCTGAAGTTACTTCTTGGGTCCTTTAAACTCTTAAATAAGACTATAATCTGTAGGATTCATTTGGTAATGAGGCAAGTAATGTTTTGTGACTTCTGTGTTGTTCTTGAATAATTATTTACATTTAAAAATTAATCTTTTTATACCTGTCTGCCCTTTCCAACAATGGTATTGGCACTTTACAAAGATACTTGAATATAATATAAATACAGATATTTAAATGTAAAGATATTTAGAGAGACTACTTTGTCTTCTTCCACAAGTCGCCTGGTATACTCTTTTAGGTGCTTACAAACTATAATAAACTAGCTTGGATAGGGCTCAGGTCAGAACCTTGCAGATGCCGAATTATCAACTACAGTGGATAATGTCTTACTAAATTTTTGTGACAGAAAAATCCAGGTATTTGTAAAAATATGAGCCCTGTTTTGGTGACTTTTTTTTTTTTTTTTTTTTTGACCCTGCTGCGCAGCATGTGGGATTTTAGTTCCCCCACCAGGGACTGAACCTGTGCCCCCTGCAATGGAAACATGGAACCCTAACCACTGGACCGCCAGGGAATTCCCTTGATGACCTTTTTAAGTTTTAAGAGTATATTAATACATTAGTGTTATTATGTAACTTTCACTGAGGGAAAGGATCCCCGTTGATTTACTTCTCATAAGCGTGTGTTCAGAACTTCACTAATTTGCACAATTTGGCTGTTCTCCAGATCCTGTCTACCTTTCATGACCAACTACAGTTTCCACTGCAATGTATGCCATCATAGTGGGAATACCTACTTCCTCCGGAAGCAAGCAAGTAAGGACAAACTCCGGAGTACTGCAAAGTGACTGTCCTCTGGTTAGCTGGCAAAGAAAAGGGATTTGGGCTCAGCGGAATCAGGAAACCTTTGCTTGGTAGCCGGTAGAAGTTACCTTGGGGCTTAGCTCTGAATAATTGCTATTGTCCGTTTCAGATCAAATGATGACTCTATTCTTTGCTGCTGTAGTTGTTAATCTGTGGACCACCTAGTTGAATATTCTTTTGGTAACAGGGATATATTACTACAGGCAACTTTTTCTTCCTTTTTGTTTTTATAGACTTGAAAGAAATGTGCCTTAGTGCTTTGGCCAACCTAACCTGGCAGTCCCGAACACAGGATGAACATCCGAAAACCATGTTCTCCAAAGATAAGGTAGAGATAGAATTATTGTAATTGCAATTATGCCAAAGAATCAGGAGGAACTTCTAAATACAGTGGACCCTTGAACAGCATGGGTTTGAACTTCACTGGTCCATTTATGTGCAGATTTTTTTCACTAAGTACATCCTACAGTACTACACATTTCAAGGTTGGTTGAATCCTTGGATGTAGAACCACAAATACAGAGGGCTGACTGTAAACCTACATGAGGATTTTTGACTGTGTAGACAGTCGGTGCCCCTAATCCCAGAGTTGTTCAAGGGTCAACTGTACAGTCTAACAGTAAGTTCTTTCCCCCCAATTTTTATGAATATATGACGAATTAAGGGGTTACTTTGTTCTCATTTCATGTGATTTACTAACTTCCTAGTGTGTGCTCATTGTGTCATTGGCTTAGCTGTTAGAAGGATGAATCCTTATATTAAAAAGAGTGTATTTAAAAAAAAAAGATAAATCCTTAAATAGTTTTGATTGGCTTTATAGAAACAAACAACTGTCTGTCCCACAGTTAATAATGAGACCTTGAGGTGAACCTTCTCAGCTTAGTTTGAGCTGTTTTTATGGATGCCAATCACAGATTTTGTCAGGGGAAAAGGCCAGTTTATTAAAAAGATTCATCCTTTATTGTTAAACTGGAAAACAGCAGGACTAAAGTCAGGACTCAGAATTAGATGATCAGCCCATCTGTGAGTCTTTCCTACTGGGACTCATGGTAACAAAATATGAGTTAAGTAAATTTTACAACTTTGGAGTTTACACTGTGACCTGGTATACATGCATATGTACCCACTCTCATTTAAAACTGAGGCACACTCTGATCTTTTCCCTCTGCATGCTGATATTTTCTATTCTAGTCAATGCTAGTATTGACCTGCAAAATAGATTTTATACCCTACTAATTGACTGCAGCCTACAGTTTGTAAGACACTGGTTGGGGAATTCCCTGGCTGTCCAGTGGTTAGGATTTGGAGCTTCCATTGCAGGGGCCATGCTTCCACTGCAGGGAGCACAGGTTCGATCCCTGGTTGAGGAATTAAGATCCTGCAAGCTGTGCGGCCAGGCCAAAAAAAAAAAAATGAAAGAAAAAAGAAAGACACTGGTTGGTGTAAGGTATTTAGTGAGACGAATATATTCAGGATCAGACTGACCAGGGCCTTTTCTACTAAACAGAGAGGTTAGGACTTAATCCTGTAAGCCAGAGGAGTCAGCAGAGGGTCCCCCTCCCCACGCCTCACCCCCCCACCTCTTTTCCTACATTAAAAAGAACGCATTTAAATAGAGGTGTGCTGTGATTAGGTTTGCCTCTTAGTTTTTTTTTCCTCTAAATTGTTATTCTGAATTTTTCAAATATATAGAAAAATTCAAATAGTACAATGAACATTTGTTTATTCTTTATCTAGATTTGCCAGCTTTTACCATTTTGCTGTGTTTGCTTTATCTCCCCATATCTATATAGTCCCCCTAAGCTTATGTGAGACTAAATTGTAGATATTACACTTTACCCAATACTCTCTCATAACCACAGTACAGTGATCATACTGAAAAAACTTAATGTTGATGCAATACAACCATCTTAAATGTACAGTTTATATTTTTGTGTATTGAGTGTATATTTTCTCAGTATTTTTATTGTCTAAATAATATCCATCATAGCCTTTTCTTCTATCCAGGACCTGATCAAGGATCACACATTAAATTTAGTTGTAATGTCTCTTTTATCTCTAGAATAGTTCCTTTATTTTACTTTGTTTTTTTAGTCTGCTATAACATTTGAAATTTTGAAGAGCCTAGACCGTTATTTGCCATGATGCTCCTCAATTTGCACTTATCTGATTATTCCCTTATGATTAGGTTTGGGTTAAACATTTTTGGCAAGAATATTATGTAGATAGTGTGTGTTTTTCTGTGTATCACATCAGGAGACATAAGATATTGCTTTGTTTTATTATTAGTGATCCTAAATTTGACTACTTGGGTAAAGAGGTTATTTATTAGTCATCCTGAATTTAACTACTTGATGTTTCCATTGTAAAGAGACCCCTTTTTCTTTGTAATTATTAAGTAATTTATGGGGTAATACATCGTTTGTGTGAACGCTTTCAAGCAGTGGTTGTAGCAGCCATTGACTGTCCTAGCCTGAAGCAGTTAATAGAATGGTCATTGTAAACGGAATACATTTACTGGTTTACAGTTCTTCTGTAAAGAAGAGTCCTCCCCCCCACCGTTGTTGTTGTTGTTTTTAATTTTAAGAATCACTGATTTTTATAGTCCATTATGGGATTTCTGGATTTCTGATGCTCAGATTTGACCAGTGTAGACCCATCCCGGCTGACTCCTGACACTTTTTGATATGTCCCTCTTCAGTCTTTGAACTCTTCCTTCCTTTCTGGAACAACAAAACATCCCAGTCTTCCCTTGTGCTTTGCCTGATTCAGCCTGGTTCCTTTTAGTAAAGATTTGGTGTTCACGGAACTGATTCTGGTGGAAGGTGTTAGCGGCGGACAAACTCTGGTGGGCTGGGGGAGGTGGCCTAGGATGGGGGGAAGTTGATGCCAGAGGATCAAGCTCAGAGATTGTTGTAGTCATGCAAGCAGGGACTGGCGAGGACCACAGTCAAAGCAGTGGGGGTGGAAAGGAGCCCTAATTGGTGAAAAGTTTCTGAAATTTAAAAATTCATTTAGTGGGACTTCCCTGGTGGTCCAGTGGTTAAGAATCTGCTGTTCCAGTTCAGGGAACACGGGTTTGATCCCTGGTCGGGCAACTAAGATCCCACATGCCGCTAGACTACTGAGCCCTCACACTCTAGAGCCCACGCCAAAACTAGAGAGAAGCCCGCACGCCACAACTAAGACCCGACACAGCCAAATAAACAAACAAACAAATAAATAAATAAGTAAGCAAGTAAGTAAGTAAATAAATAAATATATATATATATATTAAAAAAATTTTCACTTGGTGACCGTTTAGATGCGCAGGTTGTACGAGAAGAACAAGAGTGACTCCGTGTGTCAAGCCTGTGACTCTGGGTGACGGGCGATTCTGAGTGTTAAGAGCAGATTTATGAGGTGAGGTACAGAGTTCAGTCTCGGTCACGAGAAGTCTGAGGTGCCTGCGGGGTTTCCAGGTGGAGATGCGTCTGGTGGAGAGGAACAGGAGCTCAGGAGAGAGAGTACTTGGGAGTCATCTTACAGAGTTAGGGCGGATCTTTTCCCTTTAACTGGATTATAAGCCCTATGTGACTAAGAGTTGTATATACTTGTTTGAATCAGAATCTTTTTTTTTTTTTTTTTTTTTTGGCTGCGCCTTGCTGCATGCCGGCTCTTAGTTCCCCGACCAGGGATCGAAGCCGTGCCCCCTGCAGTGGGAGCGCGGAGTCTTAACCACTGGACCACCAGGGAAGTCCTTGTATATGTATACTTGTTTGAAATTCCCCACAACCTATATATTGTTCGCATGCAATTATGTATTTGTTCAGTTATTAAAAGGCAAAACATGAATTTGTCTTTTGATTCTGACAAGGTCTTTGAAAATGCTGCGTTTTTTCTTTTTGTGAGTATAATTTTGAAAGCAACTATAAAAGCTTTAGTATATTTTGTTTTGAAAATTAGGATATCATACCATTTATTGATAAATATTGGGAGTGCATGACGACCAGACAGAGACCTGGGAAAATGACCTGGCCAAATAACATTGTTAAGACGATGGTAAGTAGGCTAAAATTGACTAGACTCAACATTTAGAAAACCAGTGTTCCTTGTAAGAATTTATATGTATATATGTGTGTGTGTGTATATATATATATATATATATATATATAATATATATATATATATATATATATATATGTTTTGGTCTCCTTGAAATAATGTGATGACGGAGAAAATGAGAACAACTTAGTATTAAATCTTGGAGCGCAATTGTGAATTTTAATAGTTTTCACACAAAATCAGTAAATTGCACATTGTGTCTTAAATGAAGACGTGGTAGTTTTATGTACGACGCTGAAACCTTTGTCCAGTGCACTTTGGCAAGTATAATTTTTTATATTGAAATTGGAGACAATTGTTTTCTTTGATTAAAAAAAAAACAACTCTGAACATTATTGTCCTTAGAATTAGAGACAGCACCTGGGGAGAAGTCAGCGCAAGCTGTTAACAGTATGTATCTCTGTGAGATGCAGGGATGGGTGAGGGTTATGAAGGACAGTGGCTCTCATTTTTTTAAGTTTCTCTATTTGAATTTTTTGATGGTCATGCATTAATTTTCTAATCAGGGAAAAACAGTACTGTTGTGTGTTTTGGTTTTTTTCTGGTGGGGGGCGGGCTTTGGGATTTGGAGATTACACCTAGGGATTGGAGTTAGCGGTTCATCATCCATTCATTTTAAGTATAAAATTTCCAGTAATACTAAAATACTGTTTCCTTTTAGAGTAAAGAAAGAGATGTATTCTTAGTAAAGGAACACCCCGATCCTGGGAGTAAGGACCCAGAAGAAGATTACCCCAAATTTGGCCTTCTGGATCAGGTACATTAATATGCTTCATAATCCCCTTTTGATTTTTAAGCCATGGGGACAGAGAGAATCAGGGTTTGTTTATATTTGTATATTTGCCACTTACAAATGCCCATAGCATGGTGGATTCCAGATAAATGGTTCTTACTACACATGGAAAGAAAGAACACTCACCTTAAACCAGGAGACTGGTGTCTTAGTTCTGGCTCTTCCCTAAAATGTTATGACTTGATGCGTGTCATTTTTGTCTTTTTTAACTTCCATTTCCTCACTTGTAACACAAATATGCCATTCCAAGTTATTTCTCCTTTTCTTTCCATCTCAGATTTTGCTCTAAAAACATTTGTTAGTGTGAAGAAAAATTGGCTGTGAAGAAGAATTTGTGTTGTGTATCTAGCATAATATGAGGAAAAAGAAAACTTCCCCTCTTTGTTTAAATGGCAGGGGTCACATTCAGCATCTCGGGAGGTCAGATCTTTCAGCTGTACCTTAAAATGTTTGATCTGCCCACACTGAAAATTTAAGATTTCATATAGAAATTCAGATTTCTGCCTTTTCTTGTAAAATGCGAAGCTCTAAGAGAAAAAAATTCGAAGCTCTGGCTACACTGGGTCTGGTTCCCACAGGGAGGTGCACCCTTGACCCAGCCGTGCCCCCCAGCACGGGTTGGTTGCCACTCATCCTCATTCTTAAACCACTTGGATCCTTACACTTGGCTGCCTCACATGTGTTACTGGCTGATCCCTGAAGCATCTAAGTTTGGGACCTCTGCAGGTTTCAGATCTAGGTTGTCATTCAATTAGAATTTCTCCTGTTCTTTTGAGCATTGCCAGGTTGGTTTGATTAGATAGCCTCCCTTTATAATTGAATATTTTTCCCTCTAGGATCTTAGTAACATTGGTCCTGCTTATGACAACCAAAAACAAAGCAGTGCCGTGTCTACCAGTGGGAATCTAAATGGTAAGTGTTTCAGTGTCTCATCGATGAAATCCTTGTAAGCTGTTGAATTCAGATGTGCCTAGAATTGGGCAGTCTGTGGGTTGACTCTTCACTGGATATTTACTAAGATGCTTTAAAGTCCAAATCTCAATTTTTAGGAGCTAGCCAGGAGTCTGACAGTTGGTAGTAGGGGAGAACTTTTTGTCACTTGACACTACGGTTTGGTCTTAAGTGAAACGGATTTAGCATAAAACAAGGTACAGTTTTAAGGTCAGATTCGCTGTGTTTATATTAGACTCCCCATCTGTATCTTCATAACTAACACTTAATTTAGATTCACTTGCTCTGCACGCTTTTTCCTTAATTCAGCTGTTACATGATACACTTCCTGCCCATCTTCTCATTCTTCTTGCCCTTAATCCTCAGCTTATTCACATGACAGCATTTCTGTGTTGATCACCCACTGTAGCACATTTTGCTCTCTAACCCATCTCAGAGCAGGAAGGCCCTTTGCTGCTAATGGTAATCTAATGAGAGTGGGTATAATGGGGCGGTAGCTAGCTATTCATCTGACACATGGTGTCATTACCTTGTCTTTTGCAGTGGTAGCATCTTAAATATGTAATCACTTCCACTGTTACTAATACGCTAAGATGGGTGGGAAATAGCTAAGTGTATTGTTCATCTTTTTACATTATTTGTTAAAATTATGTAATTGTTAAATTACATAATTGTAATTTTAATCTCCTTTTAATTGTTAACATTTGACAAATACATGGTGCCACTTCTGTTCTTACAGGTGGAGCCTCTTTTGGAGGTGAATTCCTCCTCTGTCTTCTTTCAGCCTCTCAGACTTAAGTATTTTGCGTTTTGGAAAATGCTTTTCGCTGAGTCGTGGTAGAAGCTAAACCTAAGTTACATTTTTAAAGCATTGTGGAGATGGTGGCCGTAGCACTCGATATGAAACAGTAGTTCCGGTTTAATGTTGGTAACTGGAAGCTTGTACGTTGTCATATTCTGCCTAACATGGCCAGCAGTCCCCTCTGTGTTGCTTGTTTTGTTCAAGATGGATCTAAAACTTCTCGCAAAATAATTGAAATGCAGATGCCGATAAAAACTTAATAGTTTTTTGATTAAGGTAACTCGAACTAGAGATGTTAATGTTGCAGCCGTTTAACATTAAGCCTTTTATGAGGACCAGGAATGACAACCTGGTATGTTCGTAAAAGGAAGTTCAGCATGAATCTGGTCCTGTCTATGCAGAATATGACCTGCCTTCAGTGTCTTGATCCTCTTTTTTTTTTTTTTTTTTTTTTTGCGGTATGCGGGCCTCTCACTGTTGTGGCCTCTTCCGTTGCGGAGCGCAGGCTCCGGACGCGCAGGCTCAGCGGCCATGGCTCACGGCCCCAGCCGCTCCGCGGCATGTGGGATCTTCCCAGACCAGGGCACGAACCCGTGTCCCCTGCATCGGCAGGCAGACTCTCAACCACTGCGCCACCAGGGAAGCCCTTGATCCTCTTTTTATTGCAGCAGAACTGCTGATAATTTCCAAGCTTGCCCCAAATTGATACATTACTTCATGCAGTTGTTTACATAAAGGTGTTTTCCTACAGTCCAGGGATATTTTCTGGAAGTTCGAAAAACAAACTGAGAGGAATGACAGAACTGGACAAATATTTCAGAGCACCTATTTTAGAAATATACAAGGTAGTATTCCTTGTGGCCCTTGTATGTAGCTCATTTTTTAAAAAATAAAATTTATAAATTCTCTATGGGTATTTTCTCTTAATTCCACAAGCCAGGTTAGTCTAACCTAAATTTGGGGCATTGGCACAATTGTAATAATTGTAAAGATCGCCTGCTAAATTTAAAGCCGCCTTTCCTGCTCGTGTCACAGATAACCGTACTGGATGCCTAGCAGCACTGGACAGAAACACCTTTTTAGTACCTCTGTTTTTGTTTTCCATGTTTGGTGTACTTTTGTCTTGTTGGAAATTCAAGTCCAGTGCTTTAGCAGATGCTGTGCCTCTCTTACGCTTACGGAGTGTGCGCCATGTGGAGTTCAAGCACGCGCGCACCGCGCCTTGTAGTGAGGATATTCTCTCCTTATGGGTGTTTGTATTCATTTGGGTGGAAAAGGGTTTTATCCATGCACTTGTTTCTAGCTCTGGGTGTTTGGAATCTGAACGAGTGAAAATGCATTTGTGTCACATCCTCGGAAAGTGTACTAGTAGTTGCAGTTCACTTAAGAAGCGAAAGTCGAAACTATAACACAGGTATCGTTAGTGCTAGGTTCACTGGACTTAATGCCAGAACCCAGAGTCCTGGGGTGGGAGCCTCTCAGCAGAATCGTTCTGAGCCAGGGTGAAGCGCAGTCTGCTTTCAGGCAGGAAATCCTCCTGTGGTGTTACACAAATGCACGCTGGGAGTGTTAGCATCCCCACGGGGCATCTGTCACAGCTCATTCGTGATCTGCCTTTTCTTTAAAGGGGGAATTGCAGCGGGAAGCAGTGGAAAAGGAAGAGGAGCTAAGCGCAAACAGCAGGATGGCGGGGCCACCGGGACCACCAAGAAGGCCCGGAGGTGGGCAGAACACCCACCCCACTGACCACTGTTAGAGCGCCCTCTGCGGCCGGACGGCAGAGCCCGTCAGCGGGGAAGGGCTCAGGTGTCTGAGCACGCAAGCCTGTCCCTTTTCCTCAAATCCTTAGCACTTTGAATGAGCCCCAGACTAGGTGACCTGTTGTAGCAACTTGTTACTAAGTGAAACAGCCCTGGGGCAACAGCCCTGGGGCAGCACGCCTGTGGTGATTTACCTGGGAGTAAAGTTCCATTAAGGCATCTTGAGGAAGAGTAGATGGACCAGAGAGAGTGAAACCGATACTGAATGTTAGCCCTTTTACGTAAACTTTCTGCCTCTCCCCTCTCAAGGCTGTTCCCTTCACTTTGTTCAGTACTGAGGTGGCGACATCCAGGTCATTTCTTATTCAGCCTGGAGATAGGTAGTACGTGCTCATCTCTCTTGAGTTTCTGTTCTTTAGTTTATGGTAATAAATACGCTAAAGGCAACTGCCTGTGTTCCTCCGCACCCTTCCTCCCCTGTGGTCTACTGGCTCAGTTTCATAGGTATCCATACAGATTACAGTAATTTTCATTTCCCCGTTTTGCCTGCAGAGGGCAGGGTCATCTATGTGAATAATGAAAAGCATTTGAAGTTGCATGTGTTCCAGCTGAACTCTAATAAATCAGAGGCCTTTCTTACAGAATTGAAGGCACTGGAGCTAGAGGGGGTTTTAGTTTCTTGATTTTATTTTTTCCTTTCTGCAGTGACCCTTTGTTTTCTGCTCAGCGCCTTCCCCCTCATGGCTACCCCTTGGAACACCCATTTAACAAAGATGGCTATCGGTATATTCTAGCTGAGCCCGATCCCCACGCCCCCGACCCTGAGAAGCTTGAACTCGACTGCTGGGCAGGAAAACCGATTCCTGGAGACCTCTACAGAGCCTGCTTGTATGAACGGGTTTTGTTAGCCCTACATGATCGAGGTAGGTAAGCTGTTAATGTTCGCGTTGGACCCAGTGTTACTTTGAATTTCTGTCGTCAGCTGCGTCCCGTCTAGAATTCGACGGACACGTCATTCTGCTACCACTCCCTCACTCCCATCTCTGACTAGACCTAGCCGGGATGTGCAAGAAATAATTTCTTCCTTTTCTCTTCTTATAAGCTCTAGCCAATTATATATGGTATGGGTTTTTTTTTTTTAACTTTCTATTTTGAACTAATTTTAAACTTACAGTACAGTTGCAAAAATAATAGAATTTCCATATATCCCTCATCAAGCTTCTCCTAATAATAAGATCTTACATAACCATAGTACAGTTATCAAACCCAGGAGATTAAATAACATCAGTAAATGCTATGACTGAAACTAAAGACTTTATTTAAATTTCACCAATTTTTCCTCTAGTGCCTCTTTTCTAGGATCTCACATTGCATTTAGTTATTTCTCCTTAGCCTGTTGCCGTGTTAATCAGTTACTCTGTTGACTGTTCCTCAGTGAGGGTCTGTCTGACTTTTTTTCATGATTAGACTGAGGTGTTGCACTTTTGGAAGAACACCACAGACGTGAATCCTTCCCACTGCATCACCTCACGAGCTGGTGATGTCCATGTGTCTTATCATTGGTTGTGGTGTCTTATCATTGGTTGTGGTGTCTTATCATTGGTTGTGGTGTCTTATTATTGGTTGTGTTAAGGTGGTTTCTGCTGTCTTTCTCTATTGTCTTTCCCTTTGTACTTCATAAATATCTTAGGGAAAGATACTGCGAGGCTAGGCAAGTATCCCGTTTCTCTGTAAAGTTTTGCCCACTAATTTTAGCATCCATCAGTGGATCTTGTCGGCGACAGTTGTTCATGTGGTATTTGCCTGATCATTTGCTATTTATTCCCTCCTTTCTTTATTATTTAATTGATTATTTTTATCAGTGTGCATTTAACAGATATTTATTTTGGTGCTCAAATTACTCCAGCTTTGGCCATTAGGAGCTTCTTTAGGTTGGTTCCTGTGTTTTCCTTTTTTTTTTTAATTGAAGTATAGTTGACTTACAATATTATATTACTTTCGGGTGTACAACATAGTGATTCAATATTTTTATACATTATACTCCATTAAAGTTATAAAATAATGGCTATATTTCCTGATGCTGTACAATATATCCTTAAAGCATCATTGTTTTTTTTAATTGGGGTATAGTTGCTCTATTTATTTATTTATTTATTGGGTATTTATTATGCATGGTGGTTTGTACCTCTTGATCCCCTAACCCTATCTCGCCCCTCTTCCCTTCCCTCTCCTCCTCCTCCACTAGTCTGTTCTCTATATCTGTCAGTCTCTTTCTGTTTTGTCATGTACATTCATTTGGTTTTTTAGATTCCACATATAAATGATAACAGAGTATTTGTCTTTCTCTGTCTGATTTAGTTCACTGAGCGTAATACCCTCCAGGTCCACCTACGTTGTTGCAAATGGAATCTTGTGTCCTTTCGATAAGCCCCATCATTTTTTTTTTCCTTACTTGCTGGCGTCACAAGATGTTTCTGGTTCATCTCATATTTTCCGTGCTCCAGGCCAAGTATCGGCTCCTTCTCCAAGGAGCCCGGGTTCCTTTGATTGGAGAATGGTGTTTAGAAATGAAGATGTGAGTGTTCTGTGTCCTTACTGTTACAGGGTGTTGCTTCTAGGCTCCCTCAGTGGACCGAGGTGGGAAATGTATGTCCGTATCCTGACCGACACATATATACATGCCTATACTGAGTTTACTCTGCTACTTGGATTTTAATCAAACACCACAAGGTTGTTCCAGCCTTCCACCTTTCCGTATTTGTAACTTTCTTGAACAGTAAGAAACCTGACTCTAATTGCCTCCAATACATTTTCTTACTCGTTCACGTCTAATATGCACATAAGGTGGTTTGAGAATGGCAAACCACTGTAGGAAACATTCCCTAACTAGATTACGGCATTTATGTACAGCTCTTTCTGTCTTAGCCTTGCATATCCCATCAGGATAAGGCTGACTTAGATTAGTTCTTTCCTTCCCCACCTCCTTCAGTGTGCTTATGTTTTTCATTTGTGATACGGTAGGCTCAGTCGTTAGTGTTGGTGTGCCATTCGGGGTTCTCCCACATCTTGGGGGCATGTGCGTCTGTGTCAGGGGAGAGTGTGAAGGGTACGTGCAGCATGACTGTAGTTCTAGAGCTACTGTCGTTCACAGAGGTTTGCCCACAGTGTCATCCCTCCTCACCCCTGCTGCCCCACTCTCATTTCCTCTTTTTCTCCCACTTTCCCACCCACCCTCTACATGACCAGTCTCTCTGGTTTCTAGTTCATCCTTTATTTCTTCTGCACAGGTGAGCACACACACGTGTATTTCCTTTTATCTCCTTTTTTCGTACATGAAGCGTGGCATACTGTAGATAGTCTTGCATTTTGCGTCATGCAGTTACTCCATGCCCGTTCAAAGAGCTCACCCTCAGTGTTTTCTTTTTTTAACTTTATGATACGGCATTATGTGGATGTACATGGTTTATTCAACCACTCTGAATATGGGCATTTAGATTGTTTCCAGGATTTTGGATTCATCAGGAGTCAGTGAATAACCATGGGCGTGTGTGTTTTTGTATTGTTGGTGGTATACGTTCATGGTTGAATTCTAGAAGTGGAATTTGCTGGACCAAACGGTAAGTACGCATATACCTAGTTTTGTTAGATATTTTGCCAAATTCCCCTTCAAATCGCTGTGCCGGTTTGCATTCCCACCAGCAACGTAGAGAATGTTTGTTTCCCCCTAACCTCACAAACAGAAGGTGTTGTCCTAGATTTTAATTTTGGCCAGTCTGAGAGGTGAGAAATGGAATCTCAGTGTTTTAGTTTGTGTTTCTTTGAGTTTGAACATTTTCTTTCATGTTTAAGAGTCATTACCTTGTGAATTATGTTTGTGTTTTTTTATTTCCCATTTATCTGTTGGAATTTTGGTCTTTTGTCCCTTTATATGCTAGGGATGTTAGTTAGCCCTTTGTCTGTGGAATATGTTGTAAACATTTTCTCCCAGTTTGTCAGTTGTCCTTTAACTTTGTTTATGACTTTTTTGTCATGCAAAACTCTTTTTAATGTATGATAGTTCTTTTAATGGCATAATTTATTCAATTATTCAGAGAATAGCATTCATCATCCGTTAGAATGTGAAAGTGAATTTAAATAAACTACTTTTAGACAAGTGTACCTCATGGATTTCTTTGCTGTTTTTCTGAAGTATTAATGTAAATCCAGATAGCATATTATTTCACCCATAGATATCTCAGTATATATCTCCAACAAGGATTTTAAGAAACATAACCACTGTGGCATTATCTTACCGGATAGAGGTGAATAATAATTTCTTAATTATTCCATACTCAGTCCATATTCACATTTTCACAGTTGTTTAAAATATGCCTCTTTCAGTTGTTTCTTTGAATTGAATCTAAACATGTCCATATAGTTATTCCGTTGGGAAGCCCATTCATTATTTCTTGAATTGATGCTAAAAGCGGTAACACTTGTACTGATGCTAGTCATTTAGAAGTGAAGGAGTCAAGTGAAGTCACTTGGACGTCATCCCTCAGTTTAATGACCCTTGTACATGGATCGGTTTGACTCCTGTGAGTGACAAGGATAGTTTGATAGTAGGGAAGGGCCAAATAAGTGACTTCAGGGTTTAAGAAGTGAACCTTGTTATGTTTCACCATACGTAATAGCTATAATTCTGGAGGGGAAAAAATGGGAGAACACTGGCCCTTATTTAGCAGTAACATGTTAGAATTTAATACGTAGGATAGCAGTGGCTGCCTGCTGTTTATGCTGAGCCTTTTAAAAGTTAACAATAAATCTATATTGTATCTTTTAAACTTTTTATTTTGAAATAATCTGATTTATTTTTTTAAAAAGTTGTACAAACAGCACTAAACTTTTTTTCTTTCCCTGAACGACTTGAGAGTCAGTTGCCATGCTGCTGGTTCACCTTTGAGAACTTTATTGTGCATTTCTTACAAACAAGGACATTCTCCTTGTGTTACCTAGTGCTGCGTAACGGGTTACCATAAAACTTAGCATTCTGCAACTACCAGTGTTTATCATCCCATCGTTTCTGAGGGTTGGGAATCTGGGAGCAGCTTAGGTGTGTGGTCTGGCTCAGGAAGACTCAGGAAGACTCAGGAAGTTGCAGTCAAGCTCTTAGCTGGGGATGACGGTCTGTTTCCAAGGTGGCTCAGTCACGTGGCTTTGACAGGACACCCTCAGGTCCTCACTGTGTGGGCCTCTCCATAGACTGCTAATTTGTCCTCATCCATGGAAGCTAACTTCTCCTAGAGCAAGTTCTCCAAGGGAGCTGTAAAGAGTTTGACCTATCTTGAAGTGGGGCAGTCACTTCAACTTCATTATATTTGTTACAAGAAATCAGTCGCTAAATGCAGCCCACACTCAAGTGGAGGGAAATTAGGCTCCACCTCTTGAAAGGAAGAATATGAAAGAACTAGTGGACATTTCTTTAAACGTTCACATCTTACAGAGCTGACACAGCGATCAAACTCGGGAAATTAGCATCTGATTACTACCACCCGATGCTCATATTCTATCCAAGTTTGCCCAGTTGGTCCAGAACGTCCATTATAGCAGAAGGGTCCAGTTGAGAATCATTTGCTGCATTTAGTTGTCGTGACTCTTAAGTCTTCAGTCTGGGACAGCTTCTCCATCTTTCCTAGACTTTGACCTTGAGGCTTCTGAAAGTTAGAAGGCAGGGCTTCCCTGGTGGCGCAGTGGTTGAGAGTCCGCCTGCCGATGCAGGGGACATGGGTTCGTGCCCCGGTCCGGGAAGATCCCACGTGCCACGGAGCGGCTGGGCCCGTGAACCATGGCTGCTGAGCCTGCGCGTCCGGAGCCTGTGCTCCGCAACGGGAGAGGCCACAACAGTGAGAGGCCCGCGTACCGCCAAAAAAAAAAAAAAAAAAAAAAAAAAGTTACAAGGCAGTTATTTTACAGAATATCCCTCAGTTTGGTTTCATCTCGTTCCTCATGATCCAAGTTCTGCATCTTCACCAGGCATATCACAGAAATAATCTCACATACTACGTCCTGTAGGTGGTGCAGGACTTTAATGTGTCCCATTACTGGTGATGTCCACTGATCATTTGGCTAAGGTGGTATCTGCCAGGTTTATCCACTGTAAAGTTACTCTTTTTTCCCTTTGTAATTAAAAAGTTTTGTGAGGAGGTAGACCCTTTAATATCCTGTTCTGTCACAGACACTTACCTTGCTCAGCCCCACCTAATGGCTTTAGGACTGAATTGATCAGGAAGGAGTAAAGGAAGAAGTATTTGTATTTGAGAAGGTAGAATTTGCCAAATACCTAAGAAAGTTCTGTTAAACAATGTGCATTTAATTTAGGGAGGTTATCATTGTATCTCCTGAATACAAGAGCCATTGCGGGGTCACTGAAAGAGTGCAGGGCCAGGGCTTCAATCAGGCTCTGCCAACTGCGGTGTGATCTTGAACAGCCACGTGGTCTGCTTCTCCAGTGGAGGTGGGAGTTGTGAGGGGGAGTCTGTCTGGCCATCTGTCTACCTACCTACCTACCTACCTATGAAAGTATTTCATAAATCGTAAGCCTTTATAAAAGCTAATGAAACTAAATTTTGTTCTTCCAGCAGAATTCAGACAACTTCTAGAGTCCCACAAATACTATTTCAAATGCTTTTCCCTCAGTTAAGTCTTAATTGGGTTGGAGATGCTTTTACATCTATAAAATCAACCTACACAGCATGAAAATACTCTCCCGCCTTTTGTCATTTTTTGCTTCACTTCCAAGTCACAGTGTCCCTTCCAGTTGGTTTAGATTGTCCCCTTATGTTACTTAATGGTCTCTTAGTAAAGTAAGATTCAAACTATATGCCAAGGTCGAGAGGTGAATACAGTGAAGCTCCATATAGTTTTCACCCAGATTTAACAGTTATCAAGGTTTTGCCGTATTTGTTTTATCCACTCCTTTATTTCACTCTCTTTTTTTTTAATTTTTAAGAAGTAAGTCTCACCCTGTGTACTCTTAAAAATATGTATCTCTAAAAAGTATGGAGTTTGCTTTTATAGCCAGAAGCTCTTATTACACTTAGCAAAACATATAATTCCTTGCTATCATCTGAATTCAGTCCAAATCAGATTTCCTTGACTGTCTCAAATATCTTTTTATCTTCCCACGAAATACTTATTAATTACAAAGGGGAAATAGTAATTTTACAGTGGAGAAACCTGGAAGGCACCACCTTAACCAAGTGATCAGAGTTTAACATCACCATTTGGACAGCATGTGCTTCCTGACCTGACGTACTGAGAGGCCCGGCAGTACTGCAGTGGTGTCCTGGCAGAGGCATGACCTGGACCCAGACAGGAGGAAGCATCGGACAGACCTGTTTGAGAGACATTTCTACAAACCAAGTGACCAGTACCCTTCAGAATGTCAGGGTCATGAAAGACCTGAGGAGACACGACAACTAGATGAAATGGGGGATCTTGGATTAGATCCTGGAACGAAAAAAGGATGTTATTTGGATAATCGGCTTAACTCGGAGGTGACCTATAGATTAGTGTAACAGTATTGTGTCAATGTCAGTTTTCTGGTTTTGATCCTTGTGTGATGGTCACAGATGGTGTTAACACTTGGCAAGCCGAGTGAAGGACATGTGAGGACTCCACTATTTTTGAAAGTTTGAAATTGTTTCAAATAAAAAGTCTTCTAAAGGGTGGTTTATTCACATCAGGATCCAAACACATTACAATTGGTTTGTTATATATTAGGGAATAGACAAGTATAATTAGTTTTAACCTGCCATCTTAAATAATCACATTTAATAAAAACTGATTACTCGACAGCTTTCTTCCTTTTTCTTTCTTTCTCCTCCTTCATCTATATCTGGAGACTTTTAAACTCCTGAACTAATATTTCAAATTCCTGACTTGATATTTCGGATTTTTTATTTCGTTTTACTGGAGGGTAAGAGTTTGTGACAGTTGTCTCCAAGTATTTCAAATAAGTTGCAGGCCTTTGTTTTAATCTCCATCACTGCAGCTCCCCAGTTAAAGATCTCCGATGACCGGCTGACTGTGGTCGGAGAGAAGGGCTACTCTATGGTTCGGGCTTCTCACGGGGTTCGGAAAGGTGCCTGGTACTTTGAAATCACAGTGGATGAGATGCCGCCAGACACCGCTGCCAGACTGGGCTGGTCCCAGCCGTTAGGTAAGCTGGGGCTATGATACGGACGTGGCAACAGGTGGAGGTATAGACCATCTGGCAAAGCTTCACGACTTGTAGGCTTATTTTATTGTGGTCATAAAATTCAATTCCTGAGGGTTTAGGTGGTTTGCAGTTCCTAGGAATATTTTTATAACTCATTGCTTGTGAGAAATAGTTTGTTAGCCATTTTACAAAACTGGCAAAAAAGTAAAAATAAAAAAGGAGTAGAATATTTTCCTTTAGCAAACCAGAGTTGACTTGCAGTTCTGACTTCCTGTATATCTTTTTATTGGGACAGGTAACCTTCAAGCACCCTTAGGTTATGATAAATTTAGCTATTCTTGGCGGAGCAAAAAGGGGACCAAATTCCACCAGTCCATTGGCAAACACTACTCTTCTGGCTATGGACAGGGAGATGTCCTGGGATTTTATATCAGTCTTCCTGAAGACACAGAGACAGCCAAGTCACTGCCCGATACCTATAAAGATAAGGTGAGTCTGCCCTCCCGAGAGATTCCTGGGTTTGAAGACCCGTGGCAGCTGATGCCTTCAACTGTGTGTTCTCTTAATGATGCTTATCCATTTACATCTTTCCCAACATGTCATTTTGAAAATTTTTTTTTTTTTTTTTTTTTTTGCGGTACGCGGGCCTCTCACTCTTGTGGCCTCTCCCGTTGCGGAGCACAGGCTCCGGACGCGCAGGCTCAGCAGCCATGCTCACGGGCCCAGCCGCTCCGCGGCATGTGGGATCCTCCCGGACCGGGGCACGAACCCGTGTCCCCTGCATCGGCAGGCGGACTCTCAACCACTGCGCCACCAGGGAAGCCCCCATTTTGAAAATTTTAAGACATAACAAAATTGAAAGAATTTAAAAGTCAGTGTCTGAATACCCATCACCTAGATTCTGCCATTAACATGTTACGCATTCATTCCTCCACCCGCACACCCACCCACCCACCCACCCATTCATCCATGTTTTTTTAACCGCTGCCAAGTACTTAAGGGTGAATATCATTAGCTAGAGATTAACTTTTGTTTAGTTTTTTCTTTTGATATAAAATGTACAATATAAATGAAATGTACAAATTTTAAGTGTACGTTCACTGAGTTTTGAGGTTGAGCCAAACCCCTGTGGACACGTTGAATCTTACGCCTCACGAAGTGCCCTCATACTCCATCCTAGTCAGTGCCAGCTCCCACCGGCACTGAGGCAACACTGTTGTGAAGTTTTCCCCGCATCACAATTCTCTTCCATTAGTTTTGCTTGTTCTTGAATTCATGTAAATGGAACCATGCAGTGTGTGATCTTTTGTGTCTGGCTTTTATTGTTTGTCATAATGCTTTTGAGATTCTTCCATGCTGTTAACAGGAATCTGTGGTTTGTTCCTTTTTACTGCAGGGTAGTTTCCATTGTGTGATACCACAGTGCTTACCTATATTCCTATTAATGGACACTGGGGCCATTTCAAGTTCGGGTTTATTATACATAAAGTTGCTATGCATAGTCTTTTTTTTCCCCTTTATTTATTTATTTTTGGCTGTGTAGCGTCCTCGCGGGTCCTCGCCTCCGTGCGAGGGTCCTCGCCTCCGTGCGAGGGCCCTCTCCAGCTGCGGCGAGCAGGGGCCACTCCTCACTGGGTGTGCCGGCCTCTCACTATGGCAGCCCCTCCCGCTGTGGAGCACAGGCTCTAGACGCGCAGGCTCAGCAGTTGTGGCCCACGGGCCCAGCTGCTCCGCAGCACGTGGGATCCTCCCAGACCAGGGCTCAAACCCACGTCCCCCGCATTGGCAGGCAGATTCTCAACCACTGCGCTACCAGGGAAGCCCCTGGAAATAGCTTTTTAAGAAGTATTTTTCTCCTGCTCTGACTTTTCTATTCATTTTCTTAATGGTGTCTTCTGATGAACTGAAGTTCTTAATTTTTATGAGTCCATCTCCGATTTTTCTTTACAATTATATTGCTTTCTATGAGTTAATAAATCTTTGCCTGCTCTGAGGAAGTCATGAAGGTATTCTTCCATGTTTTCTTTGAAAACGTGGTTTTAGCTCTTAAGCTTGGTTTCTGATCCACCTTGAATTCATTTTTGTGAATGACGTGGAGTAGAGGTCAAGGTTAGGTTTTTTGTTTTTTTTTTGCGGTACGCGGGCCTCTCTCACTGTTGTGGCCTCTCCCATTGCGGGGTACAGGCTCCGGACGCGCAGGCTCAGCGGCCACGGCTCACGGGCCCAGCTGCTCTGCGGCATGTGGGATCCTCCCGGACCGAGGCACGAACCTGTGTCCCCTGCATCGGCAGGCGGACTCTCAACTACTGCGCCACCAGAGAAGCCCGTTTCTTTTTTTTTTTTTTTTTTTTGCGGTACGTGGGCCTCTCACTGTTGTGGCCTCTCCCGTTGTGGAGCACAGGCTCCGGATGCTCAGGCTCACCGGCCATGGCTCACGGGCCCAGCCGCTCCACGGCATGTGGGATCTTCCCAGACCGGGGCATGAACCCGTATCCCCTGCATTGGCAGGCGGACTCTCAACCACTGCGCCACCAGGGAAGCCCCCGTTTCTTTTTTTTATAAATTTATTTGTTTATTTTTGGCTGCATTGGGTCTTCGTTGCTGCACGTGGGCTTTCTCTAGTTGCGGCGAGCGGGAGCTACTCTTCATTGCAGTGCGTGGGCTTCTTATAGTGGTGGCTTCTCTTGTTGCAGAGCACGGGCCGTAGGCGTGCGGGCTTCAGTAGGTGTGGCATGCAGGCTCAGTAGTTATGGCTCACGGGCTCTAGAGCACAGGCTCAGTAGTTGCGGTGCACAGGCTTAGTTGCTCCGCGGCATGTGGGTTCTTCCCGGACCAGGGCTCGAACCCATGTCCCCTGCATTGGCAAGCGGATTCTTAACCACTGCGCCACCAGGGAAGCCCACAAGTTTAGGTTTTTTTCCTGTGTTGATACCCACTTATTCTAGCCCCATTTTTTGAAAACTCCTTTCCTCATTTCTTTGGTTCCTTTTGTGACAGTCCAGTGACTGTGGAGATCGATTCCTGGGCTCTCTGTTCCGCTGATGTATTTGTTGACCTTTATTTCTGCCAGTGCCACACTGTCCTGATTATGGTAGCTTTAGAGTAAGTGCTTAAGTTGGGTGGTGTCTCCTCTAAGGTTGTTCTGATAATAAGCAGTCAGAGCACATTGTATTGGTGGCATCACACTGCTGACTCTCGTCACTCCTATGAGTGCTTGGTTCTACAGTGCACGGAGGTCTACAGTTACCACGAGGATACTGTTGGAATCCTTAAAATTATTTACTGTTTCATTTCCATTATAAAAATTTGTTTTTAATTTGAATAAGCAATTACTAATATGTCCATAAAATGGAATACTGTGGATCTGTTCAGAAGCTACATATATACAGATATAAAATGACCTCAGGTGTATATTGTTGAATGAAAAAGTCAGGATGCAAATCAGAATGGATAGTATGCTACCATTTGTATGCCTTTTAATTTTAAAGATACTAATATGTGCCAAGACTTTCTAGAAGGATACCCGGACACTGGAACAGTGATTGCTTTTGGCAACAGAAAACTGAGTGTGGAGGGACATGGTGGGAGAGATAGTCTTCATTTTGTGTTCTTGTATACCTCTTGAATTTTTTTCACCACGCTCAGTGTATGTATGTGTGAAAAAATTCAAATTTAGGAAAATGAATGTCAGAGAAATCCCTGGCGGTCCAGTGGCTAGGACTCCACGCTTTCACTACTGAGGGTGCAGGTTCAATCCCTGGTCAGGGAACTAAGATCCCACGAGCCACGTGGTGCAGCCACAAAAAAAGTTAAAAAAAGAAAATTAATATCATATGATTACCTGGGAGTGAATAGTTAAACAGAGTCTTGGGAACCAGTAAGAAAGGAGTGACCCAGAGACCACCTGTGGGAGAAACAGGTAGGGAAGTAGGAGGGAAGGAAGTGACCCCCCCCAAATCTTAGTAAGGGCCTTTTGTGAAAATATTTAACAAGCATGTGCCATCTGGTAATTCTAAAGACACACATAGTTGTTCAAAATCTAACAAAGCTGACTCTGCAAAGATTTTAAATTTCTGTTCAGAACACAAGGACTCAGTGCTATTTTTGTGAATCTGGCTTTTTTTTTCCCCCCATGATGATGTAGCTGATGCTTCATTTTTCCTTTTTTTTTTTTTCTTCTCTCTTGGTTTTCAAGGCTTTGATAAAGTTCAAGAGTTATTTGTATTTTGAAGAAAAAGACTTTGTGGATAAGGCAGAGAAGAGCCTAAAGCAGACTCCCCATAGCGAGGTGAGTCATGGTCATCAAAATGTCAGAATTGGAAGAATTTGAACATTGGTTCCAACCCCCTTATTATGAAAGTGAGGGAATTGAGGCCCACAGTGGGGATGAAGGGATTTCTGCTAACACAGCAGCAGCAGGGCCAGCGCACTCTCCTGCCTGGCGTGTTTTGTTCTTTCTGGGCTACCTGCTGCTGCTATGAGAGGGATGACCTGGATTCTTAGAGAAAAGGGGGTATGAAACAGTGGCCAAATAAGAAAGTCTGAGGGCAACTGAGGAAGCAAGTCAGAGATACTTATCCTTTGTCAGAGGAGGTAGCACGTATGGAAGGAGGAAACTGGAATAGGAGATTCAGGGCCTCGCTGTGTGACCCAGGGGGCAGCAGGAGCTGTGATGGCTCGTTCAGTGCCTTCTAGAACTTTCCCTGCCTCCCTTCTCCAGGGTTTTTGGGAACATGTTTGCCCAAGGTCTTAGCACAATCAAAGAAGGGCTGGTGCATCTGGACCAACCACAAGGGCCCAAAATAGAAGGGGAAGGGATGGAAGAAAGTTCTGAGCTGGAAACATTTTTCCATAAAAATGCTGTGAAGCCACCTGCATCAGTAATAGAAGCAAATGTAGGAGAAATAAACTAGGATTACGATTGTTTTTAGGGAAAAAGTAGTAAAGGGAAACAGTTAATTGAACTAAGGAGATAATACAGCCAGAAAATACAGCCAGGCAGAAGATAGCTCTTGCTGGGAAGAAGAGGTAGAGAAAGTTACTTCAGAAAAAGGAGCCTTTTCTGAAGTCCATCCGTAGTGGTTACGAGAATATTCAGGATAGTTTTGAGAGAGAAAGGGCAAAGAAGTGAGGATTCAGAGACTTTGACAGAAGTCCTGCGAGATTTTCAAAGTAGAAATGCAGAAGTGAGGACCTGAGGCAAGGGAAGGGGACAGGTAAATGAGCTCAAAAGGGTGTAGTTTCAAGGGGTCAGTGGACAACCAGTTACCTTTTATAGATATAATGTAATGAAAAACAGAAAGTGGAACTGTTCGGTATAAGTAGCATAGGAATTCAGAAAGCAAATAAACCTGAGGACCAAGAAAAAAAAAAGGCACCATTGCACCTCAGAAAAACCCCCCAAAAACCAAAAAAACCCCCTGAGGACCAGCTGGAATAGTGCATGTAGACAGGCTCTGAAAAATCTAAGGTATTATATAAATGTCAGCTATTGCTATTACACAAGCTACATGCTATTCTCAGGATTTCTTCGAGTGCTACCACCACACTGCTAATGAAGGGTTCTCCAACGGAGTTCTTTTTTAGTTTGTTCTTTTTTAAAATTCTGAAGTAAAACCATGGTTTTTATTTCAGATAATTTTTTATAAAAATGGTGTCAATCAAGGTGTGGCTTACAAAGATATTTTTGAGGGGGTTTACTTTCCGGCCATCTCGCTGTACAAGAGCTGCACGGTACGTATCGTCTGTTCATCCTATGAACACAACTTGAGGGAGATAGGTGGACGGTTGTGGTGAAAGAGCCATTGATGGGATTCTCGAAAGAAATCTGAAAGGCCGAGGAGTGGGAAGGGAGCATATTCCTACCGTTGCTGCTTGTTCCAAAAACATGTGGGTCCTCCACGAAGTATTTGCTTGGACAGGTAAAGATCATGCAGTTATTGTAAAGCCCCATACCTTTCCTTTGGATGTACTGTGTGGTCACTGTTGTTCAGTGTAAAGGATATAAAGTATTTACACGCATAAATCAATTTGGTGTTATGTGTCGTGATAACCTACCATCATTAGTAACAGTTGCTTATAGTGATTTTTAAAAAAATATGATCCAGCATGAAGGGACTATCATTAGAGCCTACCCGCTGAAAAAAACCAAATTATTTGAAAAGGCAATGCCTGGAAGTTTCCATGTCCTCTTCCTCTGTCAGTAGCCCCCATTGAAGTAATATAAGGAAATCTTTAGGTTATAAACAGAAATCAGCACAAGTTTATTTTATTCACCTAATTCTTGATGGCTATTATAGGGTATTGACCACTTCTAGCAGTATTAATGTATATCATTTGTTTCAGTTATGCCGTGAATATCACAGCTACATTTAAAGCGAGAAATTTCCCGTGTCACGTTAAGGTTTTCACTGCTTTCTTCTTTTGTTTCTCCATGTCTGCTTGGATTGAATTTATCCCAGGTCTCCATTAACTTTGGACCATGCTTCAAGTATCCTCCGAAGGATCTCATGTACCGCCCTGTGAGTAACGTTGAACATGTCTGCGTGCATCCTCAGCCTTCCTGCTGCAGTTGCTCCCGTCTCACCTCACCTCTCTGTTCCTTGTTCCTCCCGCAGATGAGTGACATGGGCTGGGGCGCCGTGGTGGAACACACTCTGGCTGACGTCTTGTATCACGTGGAAACAGAAGTGGATGGGAGGCGGAGTCCCCCGTGGGAACCCTGACCAAGTCCCTTTTCCTTTGCAGACACGGACTTCCTGGGGAATAATATGAGCGGATTTTGTTTTTGTTTTTTCACTGTGGCAAATGTTTTCCTGAAGATACTGCAGAACACGGCCTCTGCTGTAGCAAATTAGAGGCCAGGTGGGTCTGAGAGAGACTCCTTGCCCTTCAGCACTGTCCCTTCTATCACGGCTTTTACTTCGTGTGCCATTCCCAACAGCTGCCGACCCTGGGATCCCATAAGCGCCCCGTGAACTGGGCCTGTGCCATGTACCCCACCAGCTGAGACCTGCTGCTTACTGTGTTTTCTAAGGAATGGGTAACCTTGCCCAAGTAGCTAACATGTTTCAAGACATGTCCTTCTGCGGGCATTGCCTCCATCCCGCCTGGTTCCCAAGGAAGTGGTGGGCCTGTTTCTGAGAACAGCTAAAATCCATGGCTGTACATTCCAAACCAGTCTAACAGCTCTTCCCTTTCGCCGTGGGTGTGTTTTTGTTCTTAATTTTGAGGTGTACCTTTGAACACTGGGATCTCTGAAACTACTAGGTCTGTAGAACTATACTTGTGAAGGGAACTTGCAGCTTTAACAATTAGAAACTCTTCCCAAATAAAACTTGTCTTCGAGTGTGTGTGGCACTTTGCTTCCCTTTCAGGTTGGGGTCCATGTGGCGACAGTGTCGGAACAGTAAGGCACTCTGAGGAAGGGGAGCCAGCCTTGGAGGAGAGACAGGTTTCTATCTCCACCCTCCCCCGTTGCTTTGTTCCCTCCAGCCAATTTGACCACCCCCTCTTATCCTGTGAAACCCGACTCTCAAGAAGGTGAACAGGGGGCACTTCCCTGGGGGTCCAATGGCTAAGGCTCCGCGCTTCCAATGCAGGAGGCCCAGGTTCGATCCCTAGTCAGGGAACTAGATCCCACATGCCGCAACTAAAGATCCCGCGTGCCACAGCTAAGACCTGGCACAGCCAAATAAATAAATAAATATTTTAAAATAAATAAATTTATTTATTTATTTTTGGCTGCATTGGGTTCTTCGTTGCTGCACATGGGCTTTCTCTAGTTGCAGTGAGCGGGGGCTACTCTTCGTTGCAGTGCATGGGCTTCTCATTGTGGTGGCTTCTCTTGTTTCGGAGCACAGGCTCTAGGTGCATGGGCTTCAGTAGTTGTGGCTCGCGGGCTCTAGAGTGCAGGCTCAGTAGTTGTGGCACATGGGCTTAGTTGCTCCGTGGCATGTGGGATCTTCCTGGACCAGGGCTCGAACCCGTGCCCCCTGCATTGGCTGGCGGATTCTTAACCACTGCGCCACCAGGGAGTCCTAAATAAATATATATTTTTTAAAAAGGTGAACAGGAACTTAAAAGGGTAAATGGTCTCCCTCCAGCTCTTCCCGTTGAACTTGTGTGTTGATCTCTGCAGGTTATCTTCCTGCCTTGCTTCCTTTGTAATACCTGATGATTAAAGGACAGTTTTCAGAAGACTAAAAACTGGAATGTAAGAATGAGCCTTCCCCGGGGGTCCCTAAGTGCTTCCCTGTCCCCCTTTTAATCAGTCGCAATGCAGTCCTCCCAGGATTGCTCCAGAGTTCCCTGCGTGTAACTTCCTACCTAGGTTCATAGAGTGGTTCACCAAGAGTCCGGTAATATGTTGCCAAGGATCCCCATATATTATGCCTGTTTAATTTCCCAAATTTCAAGTGACTGTTGGTGTCTTAACACAGAAGCTTTGACTAATGTATTTGTCTCCTAATGAATCACCCAGACCCAGGGTCTTTGTTTCGGTCATTCCACCTCTCTTAACAGGAAACCCAACAGAATCAGGCTGAGGTCTATTCATTCGTGGTCTTATGGAGCAGACTTGGTTATAAAGCTTCTGGATCATCAGGGTTTGAAGAACTCTAAGTAAACGAGGATGGTGTTATCTAGAGGAAGCTGGAGATGAACTCTTTGTAGCATGAATTACCACACATGTAAGTTACGCACCCACTCTCCATTTAAACGATCAAATTAGGGTTTTGTGCATTTCACTTTCATAAATCGGAGGTTACAGAAATAATGATTTTTGCTTGTTTATACTGCATATTCTTTGTGTGTGTTTTGATTAGATTCATTTGAAGGGCTCAAAGAATACCCACTCTTCTTATAGTCCTATATAAAATGGTTTCTGTAAGCAGATGATCACTGACAATTCATTTTATTCCAGTGTAAAATTAAACAAGTGAGAAAATACCTCCCCACATACCTCAAAGACACAGTTGCATAGTTTGAAAAAGGCAAATTATAATCAAACTCAAAACCGTGGTGTGTGTTGAAAGCCCATTTCTTTACTGTCAGCCTGTTCTCTTGAAACCGGAGCATATGTTGCTCTACGCATCTTTCAACAAGTAACCCTTTCTCTTAGCTGGGAGTGGATGACAATTCTGTTCTAGAAACACTTCTACAATTATCCCATCTCACTCTGAAGCTCCTGGCTGGATAAACATAATTTCATCTATGCCAAAAATAGACTACTGAGAAACAATCAGAATAAATATTAATAAATATCTCTATCAGTTGTAAATTCTCAATGCCTCAATAAATTATAACAGCATTCCTGCGACTGCTCATTTGTTTAATAAATAAGCTAGAACTCTAATTCCAAATGGTGTAAATCATCAATGCTGTTAGCACTGGAATGGAAAAGCTTCAAGTGATAATGGTTAGGTTTTCATCCTGCTTATACATTTTAGCCAAATAACCCCATTTCAACTTGCATTTTTTAAGCACCAATTCTCTGAATCTTGGAAAGGGATTTTGCTGTCACCCTATCACCCCTTCTTCCAGCCATCTCCTCCAAAATAGTCAAACATTGACCTGTTAAAGCAGAGAAATTGGCAGCCCCGAGTCAAGCTAAGAGGAAATGTAATAGACTCCAAACTAAAGATTCAGCTCCCTTTTTAGGTCTAAACAGTCACTAATGGGAAAGTAATAAAATTTGCTTTTGTTTGATTTTATCTTAGTAATACCATTCTGTCACTCGCCTTTGGTTCTATCCTTTTAATTAGGTAAATAAAAATCTTCAGTCATAATCTTCATCTTCCAATGCCCGTTAATCAGCTACCAGCTATAGAGTTCTTTTAAGAACTGATTTAGTCTTGTGCTTATCGTGTAAATTAAATTTTTATGAAAGATTCTGGTAACAGGTCGTACATAATTGAATGACCTAAGTCCCCTGGCGTTTTTCCTTTGAGTGAGGTCGGGGACTTAGTTTAACTAATTACAGTCTTCATCCATGACTCCTTTAGTAGGAAGTTGCAATTTACTAGCATGGATTTTAAGAGTAGAACTTTAAAACAGGTACAGACTAAAGTTTTTGTGTTAGTTACGATTCTTTATTCTGACTATTGCTCATGGAAGAAGTAGGGGAATCAGTCTGATCATTAGTTTTGTATTTTTTCATTAACTTGAACTAGAGTTCTGGACGGTGTCCGCTGTGGGAGCTGCTTGTTCTTTGGCGCAGTTCTCTACCACCTTGGTGGAGGAGAAGAGGGTTTCAGGAGGCCCTGTGTAAGACCTGCTCTGTCTGCACACATTGCCCACAGGGAATGGAGCTCTTGAGCTCATCAAGCATGCGGTCCTAATCCTTGTATTTTGCACCCTGTGCACCCTGCGTTCGTTAACTGGTAGCATTTTAAAGATGTTTCTAGGTAGACAAGTAAGGACCCAGAAAAAAAAGTTTTACAAATACTTTGGGACCCCTGTGCTTCATTTTACAGCTCATCAGTGAATGAAGTTAAAAGAGCCTTGTCCCCACTTTCTTGGTACTAAAATGTTACCCATCTGAGTTCTAGTATCATACTGGACACGCACCACCATCCCATCCCACTGTCCCTGGATGAAGATCTTTAACAGACTTGTAGGCTTCCAGCAGAGACCTCCTCGTGAGCCTGCAGGCGCGCTCAGCTGGGAGCCGTTGGCAGCAGCAGGCTGGTCTTCAACACCTGGCTTCAAGAGCGGGGCGGGACTCCAGGCGCTTGCGCAGGTGGTTGGCAAACTCCACCTGGGTCTGCGAGAGGACCTGGTTGATGATAGTCTTTGGCAGCCATCCCTAGAGTTGAAGTTAGAAGAGTTTGGCCATCTTGTGGGTGACGTTCCACTCTAGACACTGCCGTGCCCGATCACACACCTGGTGGGTTGCCTAGGCTTGGCCTCCTAGCTCCGTTGGTACGTGCCCCCGTTCAGTTGATCAGGGTCAGGGGCCGGAGGACTGCTTTACTGCCCTGCTGTCGTGACCGTCAGAAGCGCTGGCTTTGCTGTCCAGGCAGATTTCAGCCCCGTCTGCCCAGCGGTGTGACCCTGAGCTAGCTACCATACCTTCTTAGGCCTAAGTTTCCTTCTTTCTAATAATAACTACAGCATTGAAATTTGATACGAGAAGTAAGAGGGAGCCAGTGCAGGCTTCTGACATGATGGAACAGCAGTTAGGCCATCACTCCAGTGTCCCCTCTGCAGCGGTCCAGTTCCCTCAAAATGGAGGCTCTTTGCAGTTGTGTGCGGGATGATGTGGGAGCAGTAAGAGCCTACTTTGCTCACCACCGCCTGTCCCGAGCACCCCTCCCCCGCCCCTTACCTTGAGGTCAATGTTGAGCAGCCAGGTGAGTTTGGTCTTTGAGGGGCTTCCAGCCAGGGGATGGAGCACCATGCAGGTGGGGCCGTGCTCAGCTCTGCCGGGTGAAGGAAGACACGTCAGGTCAGGGGGACAAAGCCAAGTTCTCGAACGCTGACTAGTTTTCCCAAATCTCATCAGAGAAGTGTCCTTTGCCAAGGGTGACATTTAACAGTTGGCACGGTTACCAGCTCATCAGAACAAATGCTGATTGGAGCTGGAGCTGAAGCCTGGAGGCCTCCTGTGGTGCCTTTTAGTCGCTGGATGACGGGGAGGTCAAGGAAGGGTCCAGGGTGGTGCCTTGGGCCCCTGGGAAACTCGGGTAGCAACTGTTCCAAGTGGTATGGGTTCTGTTTTAATCAACATTACAGTGGGACCTGAGCATACCAGCTAAACCTCAGCCCTACTTCTTTTTTTTTTTTTTTTAAACATCTTTATTGGAGTATAATTGCCTTACATTGTTGTGTTAGTTTCTGCTGTATCACAAAGTGAATCAGCTATATGTATACTTATATCCCCATATCCCCTCCCTCTTGCGTCTCCCTCCCCCACTCCGTATCCCACCCTTCTAGGTGGTCACAAAGCACCGAGCTGATCTCCCTGTGCTATGCGCTGCTTCCCACTAGCTTTATATTTTACATTTGGTAGTGTATATATGTCCATGCCACTCTCTCACTTTGTCCCATCAGCCCTACTTCTTGTTTTAGAAAATTACTAAGGTTCTTAAACTTGCTGGGAGGGTCAGGACAAACTGGTTATGTAAGTGTGGCCAGTCTTGTCTTCCCCACCCTGCGATGGAAAATGAGACTTCCTCTGAAAGGAAGCTGAGGGTAGGAACCAAGGATTGGTTTCTTAGAGCTGGGGATGCATCACACACTTGGCAGGTGCATGGCCCCAGCCTGTGTTAAAAAAGGGAGCTTTTGAGGCTGCTGCCCGTGTTACCTGATGACGCCCTTCTGCTCGGGCATCTCCCCGTAGTGTGTGGCCATGCCAGCCAGCACACACATGGAGCCCCGGCGCTTGGTACAGCGCACACTCACGAAGTCTCGGGGCCCCACAAGGTTTCCTGCCGCCTCTGCGGCCAACTCGTGAGTGATGACTGTGTCTTTTCCAATCTTCTGCAGGACCTGCCAGGCCACAGAGAACCAGAGTCACTACTCAGCCAGGTGGGGGGCCGAGGCACACCGCAGCTCACAGCCCCCTCCCGACTGCTGTGGCCATCCTTCCGCCTGGGCCTCCCCACCTTGATCTCCTTGACATTCGGGTTCCACTCGCCCATGGCCTCCATGTGCTCCACGAGCTCTTCGTAAAGCCTCTCCATGGGCTGGTCCACTACCACCTCCAGCCGGAACACCTTGCCCACGTCTGGGATCACTTTACTCAACACTTCGTCCCCATTCGCCTATCGGCAGGGAAGAGAGGAGCCCCAAGGGAAAGGTTAGAAAAAAATATTCCCGGCCTAGGACACGTAGACAGTGCCAGGCAAGGCAGGAGGCGAACAGCCAGGGGAACTCTAGGCTAAGCCTGAGTAAGCCTGGAACCATCTCTGATTAAGGTGGCGGAGGTCATCTTTCCTGCCGCCTGCCTCGTACACCTGCTGAGGACTGGGGAGGTAACCTGCCTGTTCCCTGGGCCCTTTTTTCTTGCGTGTAAATGTTGATGGGTGTGGGTAAGGGCCACCGGAGAAGGCCCTTACTTGACTTCAGAAGCTCAAAGATCCTGAGAGAGATGCACCTGGGAGCAGGGAAGGTGGTTTACAGCCAGCTAATTTCACATATAGGTTTTTTTAAAAGTCCAATCCCTCATTTTACACCAGAGGAATGTAGGGCCAGAGAAGGTCAGTGAGATGCCCCAGGACCCTTAGCGAAGAGCATTGCTGGGCCTAGATCCCAGATTTCCCAACTCGCAAACTTGTAGTCTGTTCACTCTGAGAACTTGGAAACATCTCACCTGAACTTTGGCCAATGGGCAGCACGTGAGCTTCTGGTGAAGATAAAGCCGCCAAAGTCTCGGTAGAGCCGTTGGCCTCTAATGCACGCCTTGTTCCCAGCTCCCAGTGAAGGGGCAGTGCCCAGGAGCAGAACGCCCCAGAGGGCCTTGGGCCACCCGTATCCCAGTCCAGCCCTGTTGCGCGTGAGCCCAGGTCACCCCTGTGAGGTCAGCCATAGGCGGGCTAACAGCACAGACACTGTGCTTCAGCATTGGAACTTCTGACCCAGGGGGATGAGGCCTCTCCTGCCCCTGGAGTCCCCGTTTTGCATGGTCTGAATGGGTGTACGGTGCATTTGGAGGGGAGCTAGGGATACAGGAACAACGTTTCTCAAACGTGAGTCTCCAGGACATCTTTGCTGGGGGGAGAGGGGTATCTGGGGATATATTCTTGGGAAAGGAGAATTGTCAAAACTGCTTGCTGCCCAGTGCCTGTTGCACAAGGCCGGACTTCTGAGAGGAACAGAGAGCCCAGCTGGCCTTGAGCACGGCCCGCGAAGAGCAAGGAGCTGTGGGTTCCTCCGCACCTGCCCTTACCTGCTGGCTCTCCTTCTTCCAGCCCTCCTGGTCACTGAGGACGCCCAGGGCCCTCTGCATGGCCTCCTCTCCCTGCTGGATATAGGCCAGTTCTCGGTCGCTATAGAGAGTGTCTTCCAGCTGAGAACCTGGACACAAAGCCACGGAGAGACTCAGCTTCCTAGCCTCCCACGAGCTTTCACCCCTTTCATCTTTGAAGAGCCCAGACCAAAGCCATATGGTCCAGCCTGCAGGTTAAGTTAGACACAGGGGACAGGGAGGGGGTCTAGCCATGAACAACTCCACTCCCATCAAAGTGAGTGAGGACGCCTGGGGGATGCGGGGGGAGGGATCAGAGCCACATGCACATCGTTTGCCCCCCCCGCCCCGGAGCCCCCCGCCGCTGGTAGAAGCCCCAGAAGCCTCAGCACTTACCGAGCAGAGAGCCGCGACGCCGAACCTGGTTAATCCAGGCAGCTGGGGTCGGGCCCCCCGGGGCCCTCCGGTTCAGCTCCTGGCCGATGGCCAGCACAGCCTGGTGCCTCAGCCCTGCAGGGAAGGGAGGGAAACTGTCACTTAGGAGCAGATAAGCCCCTTAGAGAATGTTCCGCCTCTTCATCTCGTCACAGAGGAGGAAGCTGGCCTGGGGCAGAAAGTGGCTTGATCAGGAATACCTCCAGGGCCCAGAAACCTTCCTGCCTCCTGGGCTGGCCGGGCCTGGAGGCAGGGGCCCCACTCAAGCTTGCCGAAGTTTCCTTCTTGAAAGGGAGAGAAGCTTTGAACAACCTATCCTGCTGCAGAAGGGGAATTACAGACACCCGTTCCCTGAGGTCTGTGTGGCCTCTGCGTGAGTAACTGCTCCTTGTGCCCGGGGGTTCCCGCTGATCTAGAGAGAACAGCCCCACGCCAGGTACAGGTCTTCCAAGTGCGGCTTCCATCTAAACAGTGGCCACCTGAACCCATTGTAATTAGAAAGGACTTGCTTAGGTTTGTCTGTGGTCCCTTCAGCGACAGCAGGGGACTGACTCCAGTGGCCCTGGTTTCGTTCTCCTAACCGATGACAGCGAGACTCCCCACCTCACCCACCTTCCCTCTATGTGCTCCTCGGCTGTCTTACTCCCCTTTCTTGTCCTTCGCCCCCCGTCTCCCGCCTTCCCTGCCTCAGGCTTGTCAACACAGCTTCCTGGACTCCAGGCTGACTCCTGCCTCTGCCACTGCGGCTCGGACTTCCCTGGCACCCTTGGTACCCATCCTAGAGAAAGGCAGAGTCAGGAAGAAGCCAAGACAGCTCGGAGCCCTGGAGGGGAGGCTGGGGATGAGAGTCTGCAAGGCACCCAGGAACCTACGTATCCGACTCTGTTCTTCAGCACGGGGGACACTGAGGTACGGGAGGGAGAAGGCTTGCAAGGCTCCCCCAGTGAGCGACACCCCTGGGACCTGAGTGGCCTGTCCCCTGCCCCCCCAAGCCCACACTTTCCCCACGAGACATTGCCTGCGGGCTCTTGGTCGGCCGGACAGGGGGGCCCCAGGATCTCACCCTTCATGTTGCGCACGTGTCTGTAGGAGCTCCCGGCGCACAGCTTAAACGTGGCAAGGAGCATGGTTCCCTGGCGGTGGGGGCAGGCGTGGAGGCTGGTGGTGCTGCTCTTGGCTCCTCTCCTCCTGGGCCGTCAGGGTTGGCCTCTGGGTCCTGCAGCCGCGGCCGGACCCTGCGTCCTGCGCCTTAAATGCCTCCAGCTGAAGGCTGTGTTTCATCATCAGGAGATAAAAAAGCCATCACTCATCGTGTAAAGGAAGGCACCAAGGATAGAGGGATTGCCTCACAAGGAGCCTTTGGCCATTTGCGGGGAGTGCGGGCGGGGGTGGGGAAAGGGCTTGGGAGGCTGGTGCCTGACCAGGCTGGATGGAGGGGAGAGAAAAAAAGGAGCAGCAGAGGTCAAGGCAATTTAGAAAAAAAGTATGCACATGTGACAGGGGTTCTCAAGCAGCAAGCTGTTTAAAATGCAGCTTTGTAACCCTCATGCTCAAAAATTCCAGATTTAACGAGTCTAGAATTGAGGCTCTGAAACCTGTATTTAAAAAAAAATTTCCCAGGTGATTGCCATGAAGGTATTCTGTGAACTGTACATTAGGCTTTGAGAAGCTCTGCCCTGGGAGAGCACCCAGGGCTTCTGATAGGGTACAGGCAGGCAGAGCTGGCAGAGGCCACCCAGCCCCAGGATGAGGGGCCTGAAGTCTCGGGAGGAACGGCGCTCCCACCCGGTTCTACAAGAATCAAGTCATCGCCCCTGCGGTTGCTGACCTACAGGACACCCTGAAAGGAATTCAGGAAGACGATCAGGATGAGGCACACTGTGCCCTGGGAAAACAGGCAAAGTGAGCCCTTAGACAGTTATCAATATTATAATGTTTTAGAAATTTTTTATGAATCTGGTTTCTTACATCTTCTCATACTTAGAAAAGCACTAAAGTCATGAATGGAGAAATCCGTTGCTTGTGACCAGGAGCAACCTTCTACCAAAATGTGTGCTTGAGTGCAGGTACCGTTCCCCTAAATCACACGTAAGCCAGCGTCCCCCATACCTCTCCCTCTTTAGAGCAGTTCCTCAGAGCTATCTGAGAGGCTGTTTCCCAGGCTGTAGTCCTCAGTAAGTCCCCCAGTAGAACTGAAACTCACAGCTCTCTTGTTGTACGTTTTTTTTTTTCCGTGGACAGTTCTGCTGACCGTGAAGGAGCACAGAGCTAACTTCTGTCCTCCGTCTGAACACTATGAGGATTCAGAACCTTGGCAGCAGCAAGGGCCTTTTATTCCCATCCACCTCCTCAGCGAGTCCAGACGAATCTGGGTGAGTTTCTCCTGGTTCTCAGATCTCCCAGTTACTGGTTGATAATCCAGAGTTTTATTTGGTGGTGTATAACAGGTACCTGACGCCCAGTTGAAAGATACTGGTGGGGGTGCCCCCCCCACCCCCAGTTCTGCCTCCAGAAAGACACTGAATGGTCTGGACTGAGTGACTAGGTGTGAGGCTGGCCAAATGTCTTTCCTCAATTAGGCCAACTAAGGGGTGTCAGAAAGCCAACCTCTGACTAACACCCCAGCTAGATTGATGTAAAATACATACAGAACTTAGCTTACAAGTACTTAATTGGGAACTAACCACTGAACTGGGTAAGAAATTAAAGAATTCTACTGGAAACCCTGATGGCTTAATAAAACTGTTAAAGGATCAAGATCAAGGATTAGTTACAGGGCTTCCCTGGCGGCGCAGTGGTTAAGAATCCGCCTGCCAATTCAGGGGACATGGGTTTGAGCCCTGGTCCAGGAAGATCCCACATGCCGCGGAGCAACTAAGCCCATCTGCCACAACTACTGAGCCTGCGTGTCACAACTACTGAAGCCCACATGCCTAGAGCCTGTGCTCCGCAACAAGAGAAGCCACCGCAATGAGAAGCCTGTGCACCACAACAAAGAGTAGCCCCCGCTCACCGCAACGAGAGAAAGCCCGTGCGCAGCAACGAAGACCCAATGCAGCCAAAAATAAATAAATAAATAAATTTATTTTTTTAAAAAGATTAGTTATATATGGCTGATAACTGATGAATATGGTTATAATTTTTATGACTTTTTGTCAGAAATATCACTGGCTTTTAATCTTTGTTTTCTAGATATAAGGAAACCTTAAGCTAATTATGACTTATAGCAACTTGGTAAATTGGACCTTTGTAAGCAGAACTGAAACATTTATCTTTTCTTTCTACTTGATCTCTCCAGAAAGTGGAGACTTTCAGGTTCCCAGTAGCCTTATCAGGTGAATAAGGAAGGTCAACTCCTGGCAGGTGCAAGAATGTCAAGGTATTTTGGAGACCTTGAGAAGAGAGGAATTCACCCAAATCTATAGTTATTGTGGCGGAATCTAATGGCAAGCCCTTGGCATGGCTTTCCTGGCTCAACTTGAGAGGGCTTTTAAAAGTTCAATCTGCAATTCCTTATGAAAAGTTCCAGGAAAAATAATTTAAAAGAGCCTATATAATCAATTACACTTACGTAAATAATCAGGCCAAGTTTATTTTGCAAACAAATTAGCCTTAATTGGGCTATATTTGGTAGAAATGAAGGTGGTTTTAGAGAAAAAAAAAAGTTCTAGTGGATATTAAGTTCTAATGTTGTCAGTTGTCTTCCAAGTTTGTACTTACTGCCCAAGGCTCACTTCTTTTGTTGGCTCCTGGTTACATTATTGTGAAGTTTAGTTGAATTATTAAAAGGACATTGTGGGCTTCCCTGGTGGCACAGTGGTTGAGAGTCTGCCTGCCAATGCAGGGGACACGGGTTCGTGCCCTGGTCCGGGAGGATCCCGCATGCCGCGGAGCGGCTGGGCCCGTGAGCCATGGCCGCTGAGCCTGTGCGTCCGAAGCCTGTGCTCCGCAATGGGAGAGGCCACAACAGTGAGAGGCCCGCGTACCACAGGAAAAAAAAAAAAAAAAAAAAAGGACATTGTAAGTGTGTTTCTGGAGCTTATCACAGTAATCCTTGGATGAAGATCAGATGCCCCATGACCTGTAACAAGATTACATATACTAGAAAATATATCATTTAAAGGACTTTCTCCAACCTATATAGAAGGACCCTCCAATGAAAATAATGACAACTAGGCGACTTGATTAAGCAAATAAATAGTTCTACATAAGATCAATGATTGTAATAGTGTAACCCTAGATATGGGAAGAAGCAGTAAGAGGGAAACAATTCCTGTAGTTTCCAGTAAGAGGGAAACTATAACAGACGAGTAAGACTGTTATGGGCCTAGTTCAGTAACAGCACATTGAGTGGCCTATGTCAGCGAAATCTTCACCAGACCTAAGAATGAGCCTTCCTAGCGCCATGGGACAAACTGGTCATGAGATGCGTCCTAAACCTTGGTCAAAACTACGACCAAGGGGAGGGTACTGCCAACTGAGGAATGTTGCCCACCATCCAGTTCTACAGCCCCTGCAGTCGCTGACCTATAGTTACCCCTAAAAGGACTTCAGGGCGAAGATCAGGATGAGGCACTCTGTGCTCTGGGAAAACTGGCAGAACTGGCCCTCAGATAGTTAGAGATTTTCAGGAGAAAACTTTTGTGAACCCGGACTCTTGCATCTTCCCTTACTTAAAAAAGCACTAAAATCATTAAAGGAGATACCTGTTCCTCGTGACTAGCAGCAGCCTTCTCCTGAGACATGTGCTTTGTTGCGCGTACCCTCTTCACCTAACTCACACATGCTTCCGAGCAGTTCCTCAGAGCTGTGAGGCTGGCTCCTGGGCTACAGTCCTCGCTAAGTCTCCAAACGAAACTGAAAAGTCATAGCTCTCACGTTGTGCGTTTCAACTGACGGTGGAAATGAGCTGTTCAAGGTCACACAGCTGGTCGGCGGCAGGTCTGGGACGACAACCTTCAGTCCGTTTTTTCACGGCTCCTCCTGCAGCCCCCCGACACTTCGTGTGTTCAGCTGCTCAATTATTGATGCATCCATTTCTATCAACAGCCTTTACCAAAGCCCTGTTTAGGGTCAGTTCCCGTCTCAGGGGTTAGTTCTGGAGCAAGGATCACGCCTCAGGGCTGAGTCCTGTCAGCTCACAGAGCAGAGGGGAGAACGGGCCGGAGACACAAAGAGAGGGGGCCCGGGCCTGGCCATGCCCCACGCCCTTCTTTACGCTTTCCCGAGTGACCTAGGCTGGCCAGGCTGTGCCGTAGGGCCTGGCATGAGCTGAAAGGTTCAAAAGACAGGGTATTGGGGTGCCCAGCCCAGTGTTTCCACTCTGGGGGGCCCTGTGGTCTGAACGGGGACTCGCGAGAGGCCCAGCCTCTCCTCTGCAGTCCCCACGCTCCTGTCCAGGCCCAGTGAGGGGATCTCATTCCAGGCTGCACGTTGGTCTCCAATGACATCTTTTCCTCTTAAGGTTGACCTTGAGGTTGCTTCTGAGCCGGATTCACCTGGCAAGAAGGTTGGGGGTCGAGAGGATCACACTGAATTTGGCCCTGGTCCTGGGCCTGTCCCCCAGGTGAGAGAGTTCCGTGTCCTGTCACCACTGCACGGAGATGGAGGGAAGGCCCCCCACCAGCTCTTGCTGTCCCCCTCACTCTAGAAAGGACGAAACGGACAGGACCTGCCTGGAGCCCGGTGCCTGGGGTCCAGAGGGAGCAGGTGAATCCCACATGCCCCCTTCAGGCCATGCTGGCACAGTGGGATGCGGCCAGCGACCCGGAGAAACGCCTGTCCGGGCTCCGCTCCGAGCAGTGGCTGCCTGGCGGCCCGGCCCGCCCTCCAGGGCCCCCGTGCCCGCCGCCCGCATGAGCTGTGAGGCCTTAACCACCCAGCCTTCTGGAACTGACTTGTCCCTTACTGTGGGTCTCCCTAGAGGGGTTGTCTCGGTCCTGATTTGTGTCATGGTGTGCGTGTGTTTGCTGTCTGTTCTCTGGGGCTGGTTCCCCTGCCCTCCCAGCACTCAGCTCCCGGCGGTGGTGGCTCAGGGCAGGTTCCTGTTCCTTCTCTACAGGGAGCAGCTGGGGAGCTGGCTCTGACTTAGGAACGCTGCCTGTGGGCTTTGTTTCCATCCCTCTCAGAGTCACAGGGAAGCTGGCACCAGAGGGAGAGCCTTGGCCTCTTGTTTGTCTCCAGCCTGAGCCAGCGGCGTGGAAAGAGGTCGGGGGGCCCGGGGGGAAGGCAGCAGGCCAGCCGCCCCAGGCTTCTCCTCCGTCCTGGCCCACGTGCGCCCTCGTGCACACGTGCCTCTCGGTCGGGGAGGGGAGGGGTTACCATGGGACAGGCCGGCAGATCACGTTCAAGGCCCTGCCATTGCTGTCCTGGGGAGAATTATGGCCGTCGTGAGGGGGAGGAGGTGGTATGGGGAGACTGCAGGATCGGGGCACAGGCTGCTGCTGATGTCAGAGCCTGCCACTGACTCTGGGATGGGTGTGGGGTGCTGGTGACCTCCTCCTGGGCCAAGGTTCTCTTCCTCAGCCTTTCCAGGCTGAGCGCCTTGTTAACTCTCACGGTCCCTCTGAGCAGGAAGGTAGGCAGAGACGTCTGGGAATTCCCTCTGGTTCTGGAAGTCCTCTGTGTCTGGCTTTGCTTTTGGATGAGGGCAGAGCCCACAAGGGTGGAGACTGGAGGGCACCGCAGGCCGGGAGGGAAGAGATGCGGCCCAGGCCGTGCAGAGTGCTGGACAGGAAGGCCCAGGGCCGGGGAGGGAGGACCCCACTCATTCACTCAACAATCCTTTGCTGAGTGTCCACTGTGTAGCTCTACAGTTACAGGGGAAAACGAACCATGTGACCCCCTCTGGGGAGCTGTAGGGCAGATGAGGAGGTTCCAAAGTACAGAGGAGGGAGCACCTGAGGACACAGGAGGAGGAAGGGGGTGCTTCTGGGGGGAAGTCAGATGAGGAAGGAGTCAGCCAGGTGGGAGAGGGGCTGCGGGCCAGGTGCTCCAGGTACAGCATGGAGCGGGCGGGGGTGGGGGCGGAAATCTGAGGGGTGCTCAGCTGTGGAATGTTTGTAGGGCGCGGAGGGAAGTCAAGGCTGGAGGGAGAGGCAGAGGTCAGAGGTCAGCCGGGTGGGCGTGGGAAGATTCCTCCGCAGGTTCCCGGGAAGCAGAGGCCAGGAGTTGAGGAGGGGGACCTGGAGCTGGTGTGGCCCGGCCCCGAGGAGGTGAGTACTGGGCATCGCCAGCGGCCTTCGACCTGGGGCGTGTGGGGAAACTGTGGACTGGAGGGCAGAAAGCACAGAGGTCAAGTTCAGACAGACTTCCCATCCCACTGCCACCACTTACTTTATGGTTGGGAGCCCCTCACTTCAATCTGAACTTCCTCATCTATAAAATAGCAGTATGTTTTCTTTTTCTTTTTCTTTGTGTAATCCTCTCAGGGTGGTTATAAGGCTTGAATCAGGTAACAATACATCAAGAGACCCCAGGACCAAGCCCTGACTTCTCAGCCAGTGTCTGGGCCCTCGCGACTCCAGCCACCCTTCTCGTCTTGCCCAGCTCAGCGCGCTCCCGAGGTGCCCTCCACGTTCAGGGTAGCTCACAGCGTTACCCCCTGAAAGGCTTCCCTTTGGGCACCCCATCCCCCTACTCTTTAGTTAGAATTCAATACCTTTGGGCCCCCCGACAGACATTTATCACAGTATCAATAAGACTGTTACCCATTCCCCACACACACCTTTTTTAAAAGACTGTGTTAAGAGCTGTTTTAGATTCACAGAGAAACTGAGAGGAAGGAACAGAGCTTTCCCGTAGACCCTCTGCCCGCACACCTGTAGATCCCCCCTCTTCCCGTGTCTGTGAGCTCCGTCCGTAAGGACCTGGAAACGCCATGAGGACTTGGATCCTTTCCAAATTCTTGATTCCCCAGCACTTAGCACAGTGCTAGATAATTAATAGATACTGAATGAATGTTTAGTAAATGACTGGGAAGCATGGAGCCTGGCACATTGTAGATTATCAATAAGTACTGATTTTCTTCCAGCTCTTCCATCCTGCTTATAGGATATGTGCTTATTTAATATCTAAAGAGTGGAGTGTTTTCCCCCAAAGGGGCCATTGTGAGAGGGCAGCAGAAAGTTAAGGCAAGTTTAACTCATTGGGCTTGAGGTCATTATGGATTACCTCCCTTCAGAGAATTTTTTTTTAATAAATTTATCTTAATTTACTTATCTTTGGCTGCATTGGGTCTTTGTTGCTGTGCGCGGGCTTTCTCTAGTTGCGGCGAGCCGGGGCTACTCTTCGTTGCAGTGCGTGGGCTTCTCACTGCGGTGGCTTCTCTTGTTGCAGAGCACGGGCTCTAGGCGCGCGGGCTTCAGTAGTTGTGGCTCATGGCCTCTAGAGCACAGGCCCAGTAGCTGTGGCACACGGGCTTAGCTGGTCCGCAGCATGTGGGATCTTCCCGGACCAGGGCTTGAACCCGTGTCGCCTGCATTGGCAGGTGGATTCTTAACCACTGCGCCACCAGGGAAGCCCGGAGAACATTTTATGTAATCCAGCACTTAATTCCTCAGTTTGAGTTGGTTGCCATTATGTTATCACTCATTTTTTTTTTTTTTTTTTTGGCTGCGCTGCGTGGCATGCAGAACTTCCCCATCCAGGGATCGAACCCACGTCCCCTGCATTGGAAGCATGGAGTCTTAACCACTGGACTGCCAGGGAAGCCCTGTTATTCTTTTTTTTTTTTTTTTTTTTGAAGCCCTGTTATTCTTATTTGTACAGAGAAGACTAAGTGTAAGCTCAGTGAGGGGATGGAAGGCATCCCATGAGTCTGGGGGGCCTCAGCAGATGATAACAGCTGGCGTGGAGCGCTCCTGAGCCAGGGGTGGCTCTGAGCTCTTCACACGTGTTCACTCCTTACCACCACCCAAAGAGCTGGTGCTATTAGATCCCCATTTTGCAGACAGGGAGCTGAGAGGTGCTGCTGGACCAAGTTCGGAGAGCTCTGAAGTGAAGAAACCAGGACGCACAGCCTGTGCTCTTCACCGTTTTGTTTTGTTTTTTAAATTGAAGTGCAGTTGATTTACAGTGTTGTGTTAGTTGCTGCTGTACAGCAAAGTGACTCAGTTATACATACATATATATATATCCTTTTTCATATTCTTTTCCACTATGGTTTATCACAGGATATTGAGTATAATTCCCTGTGCTATACAGTAGGACCTTGTTGTGTATCCATTCTCTGTATAATAGTTCGCATCTGCTAATCCCAAACTCCCACTCCATCCCTCCCCCACCCCCCTCCCCCTTGGCAACCACAAGTCTGTTCTCTATGTCTGTGAGTCTGTTTCTGTTGCATAGATAAGTTCATTTGTGTCATATTTTAGATTCCACATATAAGTGATATATGGTATTTGTCTTTCTGTCTGGCTTACTTCACTTAGTATGATAATCTTTAGGTCCATCCATGTAGCTGCAGATGGCATTATTTCATTCGTTTTTATGCCTGTGTGCTCTTCACGTTTTAAAATCTCCTGTTTCTCTCTGAAAAGCAGAGCCCATATTTGCCTCTCATGCCTGACAAATCTCAGGGTGATGCTCAGCTCTCCCCTTACACTGGTTCCCTTGTTCTCGTCTGCCTGTTTCCAGCAGGTGAGCCAGGGACGTTGGCAGGGGCCACAGTTAAAGCTCTCTGTCTTCTGTAATAGCCTAAACCAGAAGGGCAAACTGAAGGCAGGTGGGCTGAGTTTAACTTCCCAGATATTTTATTTGACCTGCACACTATTTTTAGAAAATTTTGAATTAGTTGCCAACACAAACTGTAGGACAGAAAACAGATCAGTGGTTGCCAGGGGCTGGGGAAGGAGGGAGAAGTTAAATTCACAGGGGCAGGGGTGATGGTGATATAACTATATGCAGTTGTTAAAACTCACAGAATTGTACACTAAAAAGAGTGAATTTGGGCTTCCCTGGTGGCGCGGTGGTTGGGAGTCCGCCTGCCGATGCAGGGGACACGGGTTCGTGCCCCGGTCTGGGAAGATCCCACATGCCGCGGAGCGGCTAGGCCCGTGAGCCATGGCTGCTGGGCCTGCGCGTCCGGAGCCTGTGCTCTGCAGGGGGGGAGGCCACAACAGTGAGAGGCCCGCCTACCGCAAAAAAAAAAAAAAAAAAAGAGTGAATTTTACTGTATGCAAACTTATTCGTCAATAAAACTGGGTCTTAGGGATGAATTCCCAGGCAATCTGGGTTTCTGACCTTGGATACAGCCAGCACTGGGCCCTCTCTCTTCCTTGTGGTTCTGTCTGCTGGCCGGCTGGTGCTCTGACACCACTCAATGCTCTGTGTTTCCAGAGCAGCAGCATTTGAGACCATTTTCTACCCCTGGGTCCTGCAGTAACAGCTGCTGAATGTCTGAAGTTAGGGGGAAAAAAAATATATATATATATATATTTTTTAAAGAATAGGTACAAAATAGGAGGTTGAGAAGGGGGAAAAAGAGAGGCAAAGCAGTGAAGTGAGACAGGAGAAAAGAAGAGGACTTGATTTTATTTTCTGCTCCCAAGGAGCCCTGGCAGAGCCGGAGTAGACAGGTGGGGGAGTGCGAACCAGGGTGGACAGCCCCAGAGCTTTGGGACACGTAGGTACGTGCCATTTTCTAGGATGGGTTTCCTAATTCTTTCAGGCTAGGAGGTCTTGGGTCACTTAACTAGATACAAAACCTGCTTCGCTGGCAAAAGCAAGCACCTATGAAGCAGTCTCTTGCTCTTTATCCCCAAAGGGGAGGGACATGGACTAAAGAGTATTTGTTGCCTCCAGCAACCCTGACAAGTCCTCCCCCATCCCCAACCCCGTTTCCCTGGGACGCTCTTCCAGATGTTGGCACACCAATCATCTCCAGACTCTTCATGCCTGGGGGGCTGTGGTCTCCAGTGAGGGCAGTAGGAGAACATCTCCACATGCAGTGTAAGGATCTCTGCTAATCACTCCGCTCCCGGATGCTCGGTGCGTCCTGCCGTCCTCATCCTTTGAGGCCTCAGTGGTCTCTGAAGCATCTTATCTGACCAGCCTGAATTCACTGCATTCCCCATCCATCCATCTGTGCATCAACCCATCCTTCAACCCCCCAAATATGTACTGAGACTTGGTATATGCCCGGTATCATCCTAGATGTGGGACTACAGGAATGAACATGACAAAAATCCTGTCCTTAAGGGTTTACATTCTAGTGGGGGAGTGGAACAGACAGTAAAGAAGTGAAACTTATGTTGGATTGCGATACTTGCTCTGGTGAAAAGCAAAGCTGCCAAGGATATAGGTGGGGGGAGGGGGGAGGGGGGAAGGGGGAGGTGTGCTATTTAAAACAGGTCGTGAGGGAAGGATTCTTGCAGTTATCTGGGACAAGTATGTCCTAAGCAGAGAGAACAGGAAATTCCGGCCTCGTCCAGGGCCTGCTGCATCTGCTCTGCCTGCTGGCCTGCACCATCTGCCGTCTGTACCTCGCTCTTCCTGACCTGCCACCCATACTCCTGTGAGCAAAACTGAGGCCACTCTCCAGCCGTCACATCTGTGTCATACCCCTGGGGTTCATGCTGACGCGGCATCCCTGAGAAGCCCTGCACAATGGGCAGCATGAGGGTATCTGGTTCTGCTAAGTATCCAGGGCCTGTTGGGAGTTTATCCGAGCAGCGGGGGAGAGCAGATACTGTGGCTTAAATTCAGCCGACAACACGCAACGTAAGGTCAAGGGCCAAGGAAAGGGGAAAAGAACAGCTGGGGGAGAGAGAGAGAGGCTGCTGTACCCAGTTACATCAGAATAAAGATCGCCAGGAAAGGGGCTGCAGTAGATCTTGTTTGTTTTCCTTGAAAGTGGTCTCATGGGAACCCCTATTGGAAGAAACTATTAAAGACAAAACAAAGGTATAGAACTGAGATTGATTCTGAAGCCTGATAACAGTAGAGGAGTACTCGCAGTGGTCCAGGAAAAAAGCACGATTTCAGTTCCTGCAAAAAGCCTGGACTGGGCAAAGTTGAGGGCAGGCCGTTGCTCTGAGCAGCAGGGAGACGAACAGGAGGGAAGCAGGGAGTCTCATTCCACCCTTCAGCTCTCTTTGCTGCTGCCTGTGTGACAAAGGTCTAAAGGCAATACATTATTACGCATAACTGAAGCCCAGCTATGGCTTGGACTACTGTGGAAATTCTTCTTCTTTGAACGTAAGAATAAATCATGACTCTTGATTGCATTTGGAATTCTGTTTGAAGGAGGTTGAAAAGACGAGTACAGTGAATCCGAATCTCTTGAAGGTGCCGGATATTCTGAAACGGTGGTGCTCAGAAAAAAGCAGAATGCTTACAGAAGGCTGTAATTCTTTTGACTCTCAAAAAACATCTTCTTGTAGTGAAAGTTAGTCACCTCTTCCACAAGTCTTCCCTTTGTGTGGGAAGTTAATAACAAATTCTGGCTATTCAACAGTAAGGTTAGAGATGAAACACACTAGATAAATCATTAAGTGCGACTGTTCTTCACAAATTAGCTACCTTGAAACCAACCCAATGAATAGCTCAGAAGTCTGTATTTGGGGCAGTTTTAAAAACATCTGAGTTCATAAAACGTGGTATATTTAATACTATAAAATAACTCAAACATAGGAATTGGCTATAAATATCTTCCCTGCAAAGAATGTCTTTGCTCAACAGACTATAAAATAAGTATCTGGAATAATTTTACAGTTAAAACTGAGAATCAGGGAGGATAAGTGACTTGCTTGAGCCCAAGGTGCTAGAGAGAACAGAGTCCAGGTTTTAACCCATGTCTCCTGTACCCTCGGAAAGTACAGAAAGTACAGCCTCTTAACGCTTCCTGCGTGATCAACATCATTCCAGAAAAAGGGCATCACTTGGCTTGGCTGAGAATAACCTAGATATATCAGTCACTGCGACACCATTTTATCTGTGCTTTTTGATCACAGCATACGAGGCTCAAGACTCAATCTAAAGGACTAGAAAACCTAACGAAATTAACAGAATATTTAGAGAAGTCGTTACGTGGATCTCAAGGGAACGCAGCTGGGATAGCTGTTGGTGAAGCAGAAACAGCTGCTTCTCAAACACCAGCTTCTCTTACAATCAGTAAGTGCAAAACTTCACGGAAAGAGCCCTCCTCAAGCCTGAAAACTTGTTTTTCTTATCAGATAAAAACATGACAAGGGGAGAAAGGAGGACCCGCAGGATATCTGGTATGAAAACATTCCGTCAGGTTGGAATTGTGACAGAAGGGAGATCCCAGCATGTGCTGTATGGACTGCTTATACCTGAGAGCCGAAATTTAATGACTCTTCACTGAAGGCAACTCAAACGTGGGAAATAATAACATTGCAATTTTGAGATTCATGTTTTATTTACAAGCAAATGAAGAATATTCCCTGTAACCACTAATTTGGGTTGAGAAGAGCAATATAAAGAAGTAGTTGCTGGGTCCACAGTGACGTGTGAAAGGAGTCCATGCCACTGTTTTCTTTAAACGATTTTGTTATTAAAAAAACAAAACAAAACGCACGATTTCTTCATGTTGCATATGTGAAAGAATTCCAAATAAAAATGACTTTTCAAAGCTCTGCAGTCTCTCCTCAAATGTGTCACTTGGTTTGGTGACAGCCCCTGCTCCCCAGGAGCTACAGCCTCTGAGCAGAAGACTTAATACTCATCAAGAGTATCTGCTCGAGGGATGGACAGGCCTCGATCCTTCAGGGCCTGGACTTTCAGCTTCTCGGCTTCCAGCTTGGTCTGCTGCTCCACCCTCTGTTCTTCTAGGATTTCTTCAATAGACACTTGCTGGAGGGGTGTGTCACTCTCCTTTTCTAAGTCCTACAAAACAAGCAGGTTTGGAAAACTTCACCTGATGACCAAGAATAGAAAACATCATAGATCTAAAGGCAAACCGGTTCCTAAATGGATTCCTATATCTGGCTTGGGTTATTTTTCTTACTTGAGATAGGGCAGAAATATCCTATGGACAGATAAATTTTACAAAGAAATGGCTGGCAATGCTCCTATAGAACACATATGAGTGTGGTTTAACAGGGATCAGTATCGGCATGTGTAACAAAGCTTTCGTGTATCCAAAGTAAAGTCCTACATTAGACAAGTACTCCTTCTCTTAAAAAAAAAAAAAAAAAAAAAGATTAGGGCTGCTTACAGCTATTTCCCCAACCCCAGGGAATCCAAGAGAGAAGGTACTGAGGTCAAGATGGCTTAAAATAAATTTTGTATTTATACATGATCAAAGTCAGCCTAATTTCTGGGGGTTTGTGTTCAGTAAGAAGGTAGAGAACATTGATTCAAAGTAGCACCACCACCTCCCACCCCCGGCCACACCAGGCCCTGGCTGCATCCCGAGCCAAAGGCAATAAACTGTCCCTCTGTCGCATTAACCAGGAGTTGTTACATTATAACACAGGACTTATTCCCCCTCCATGGCAACAAGTCTTCTAGAGAAAACCTCAGCAGACCAGTTAGGTTACTAAACCATTTTGGCCCCAATGTATTTCTCGCAAATATTGGCTACTTTTCCCACTTAATATGGCATAATATGCTTAATATTTTTATTTTTGAACACCTTCTAAACATTTGATAACCAATTTTATAACGCAGAACCTTGCTATAAAATTATCTATCTACAGACTCGGTTCACTCTCCTTAAGATGAGTATACAGGTGTCACTCTGTGTTTTAGTAACATGGAAAGCCTATACCGACAGGGCATTCTTACTTCTCATCCTCCTCTCTGACTTTTAATTATAAAATTCTGGGAAGGCATCAGCACATACACAAACTCTCCAGACGTTCCAGCCGACCACTGGATACTTATCTTCAGATGCTGCTAAGGCCTCGGAACCCGCAGGCAGTGACACAGCAGATGGAGGACTCTCACCAGAAAGGTTAGAATGAAAGCCACATAAATTACATAAGCAAGCCCTGCCCTGGGTCAAAAGTTAACTGCATCCAGCAAAATATATATTATCAAGTGTAATCTTCCCTCACAACCCATGGGCAGCAGGAGGGAAGATAATGTTCTTGGCTTAGTGTACTACTTCTTGGGCTTTTCAATATTATGTGCTGAGCTGTTCATGTGGTTATGATAATGCTGTTTCCTAACTATCAGCTTATTACTTAAGGCCGTGTGTCTCATCATCCTTGAGGTAGAATCCAGGGACTCTGCAAACAACTGAATGTTTACAGAATCCAAATGGCTTCTAGGTTTGAGTTTTCCTAGAATTGGTTCATAATGTCTTCAAACTGACTACCGATTCATAGAACTATGTAAGCATTTCCTGAACCATATTTCTTTAGTGGTACCACTATAAGAATTCTGCAGCATCCAAACCATAACATACAAAAAAAAAGAGCACTTTTCTCCACAAAAGGGCCCCCAGGAAACAATGAAGCTTTAAGAATAAACACAAGTTCACTTCTCTTTACATACATCTACACAGGGGCATGTTTGTGCCAATGTAACTAGCACAGAAAACATGGATGTGGTGTTTACTACTATATAACTGAAGCACAGTATGCGTGGATATTTTAACTTAAATCTTTCCCCCGACAGCGAAGTAATACATTTCCTCTTTAAAACAAAGAGGTGACAATTTCCGCTGCTTAAACATACACCGAAACCAAAAATATCAACCACAACAATATTTTTAAAATTAGAAAAAGTTATTTCATAGCAATACTTGGACAGTATTGATTAGTTGTTTCCAGCTGTTTCCGACATGAGGTCTCTGAATGAACATGACCCTGGCAAAATTACCTCCTTACTTTCTCAAATGGTCTACCATTAAAAATAGCTATGGAGGGCTTCCCTGGTGGCGCAGTGGTTGAGAGTCCGCCTGCCGATGCAGGGGATACGAGTTCGTGCCCCGGTCCGGGAAGATCCCACATGCCGCGGAGCGGCTGGGCCCGTGAGCCATGGCCGCTGAGCCTGCGCGACCGGAGTCTGTGCTCCGCAACGGGAGAGGCCACAGCAGTGAGAGGCCCGCGTACCGCAAAAAAAAAAAAAAAAAAGCTATGGACCAAACTACTTCGCTCCAAAGACTTCTGTAAACGTGATTTAAGATGTGGCTAGGGATTGGGAAACTTTACTGAAAACTTTAAAGATAAAATCAAGCAAATGCCAAGGTTTGATTTTCCTGGAAAGCCCAATAATCAGAAGCATGAGGATCAAGTCAAAGGTATTAAATAAAGTACTTTTCTTTTAAAGTAAATGTCTCATGTAAAATGTGAAATCAAGTTTTATTTTCTTTAAAAATGTCTAAGTACTTTTAATATATATTTTGGGGGAATAGTTTTCTAATAGTTCACACACAAAGACATACAGACCTACAGTAATACCACTTTAGAGGATTTAACTTTTCACCTGCCAGCTGGCTTTCCTGACAACAGATAACAGGTACCTCTCCTCCTTGGCTGGGAGCTAAGTATGCAAGTGAAGTTGAGCCCATCCTCAGAAAGTTAACAGAAAGGCTTCTTCTGCAGCCATTCTTTCTCCTTCCCCCCTTTAAAAAACATAGATATCTCATTGTATATGCAGTGTGTCTTTCCCCCAAACACCACTAATTACCTTTATGTCATGAAAAACCATTTGTAACCAACTGTTTAAATGACTGCAAAATATTCCAGTGTTAACAAGCCACATTTCATTGAATTATTCTTCTCCTGTTAGGTATCAAGCTTCAATTTTCTGCTATTAGAGATACAATAACAACATACTAACAAACACATTTGTGTGGGACAGTATTTACATATATATATTTATATATATATCTATGGCTGCTCCGTGTGGCTTGTGGGATCTTAGTTCCCCAACCAGGGATTGAACCCAGGCCCTTGGCAGTGAGATCGGGAGTACTAACCACTAGACTGCCAGGGAATTCCCATGTAGGACAGTATTTTTTATGATATCAGGTAAAAATCAATGGTATTTTGCTGCTAATGGGATCAAAACCTTTAAAATGCCAGGAGGCACTGAAACAAAGTTAATTGCTCTCTGTAGCTTTCCTTTTACAATGTAGTTTTCCTAAGCTAATTGGGTGGTTTCCTTGAGAAGCTGGGTGAAGGTGGAAAATATATTTTTTCCTTCTTGAAAAGAGAAAAAAGAAACCTAACTGGCATGATTATCAAGAGCCATAGCAGCTTAACAGTTTTCACTTACTATTTCTCCTAGTAGGACCACATTTTCTCCTCTGACCACAAAAATCCCTCGAGGAATATCACCGTATTTTTTGCCCACATGAATACGCTCCACAGTCTGATGTAGCACTAAGTTAGCTATAAGTGTACAGGGAAGAAACAAAGATATTTAGTTCAAATTACTTTATAGGTAAAGCTCCATCACTCAATTAATCAGTTATTTTGAGTAGAAAGATTTAGCTGAACATGATTTTCAAACTTTCTAGTTCTGGAAAAAGCTAAAATTTCAAACAATCTCTTCCTATTACACTGAGACAAACCACTTAGGAGACTTTTAAACAACTGCAAACTGAGAGAGTATTTGGGATTATGTTGCACTAATAAGGAGGATGGTGGAAATAAATGAAGAAAATTAAATTCCTTATGAGTTAGTTGCTAATATCAACATGGCTATAAGAAAATACAAATGATAGGGCACTTGGAAAACTCTGAAGCCCAAACAACTGCAGAAATTAAAACTCTGGGGTTTTTTGGAAGGAAACCGTTTTTCTATGTTGTGTGGGTATGTGTGTGTGATGATTTACCGAAGATTTAACTTTGTTTCAGTACTTAGGATTCATTATTCATTTAACCCAATGTAGGTATTCATGGATTACGATATAACGGTAACCTATTTTTTCCCTTTGTCAGATAACCATAATCTGGTAATCTGAGAGTAAAGTCACTATTGACCACTTTTCCCTCATGTAGTCTGATGAATTTGACTTAAGGTTTAGAACCACAATCTGTGAAGAATAATTCCTTTTCCTCTTTCAATTGGTGCTGTTTGTCTTACGTGAAGAAACGCAGTATCTGTGCTCTTATCGTCTATAATTCTTACATGTGTTTCAATTATGTTGTTTTTCCTCAGGCCCAAAGCCACTGACCTAAGCAGATGTCCAGCAAATGCTGATATGAACTGAGAAGTTCCTTAAGACAGAAGCAAATATAAGGTCTCTTTAGAAAAATGCAGGAGGCAAAACCAAGACCAAGACCTTGAGTCTAATGTATCCCAAGGTATAAAATTCTGAGCTTCATGTTGGGAGTCCCTAAAAAGCTTCAGCAAAGGCCTCTGACCCACTTTTCATTGGACAGGGAGGGATTACCTTCAGGGCAGGAACTGCTTTGAAGAGTAGTCACACCCAAGCCAATGTACAAATGAGCAGCTTTTTCAGTGGACTGAGTTTATTTCTATCATCTGGCTCCCTCTAATGGGGAAAATAAAAAATAGTCCAGAACACTGTCAGCACATGTTCTAGTGAAAACCAGTTTTAGAAATACAAGCTTGTAAACACAAGCTTTTGAACCACCTAATTGTAATTTAGAAAACAATGATGTAATGGTTCAAACCAATATTCCATTATGCCAGACACGTGAAAAAAGTTGCAGACAAATAAACTTCGATATGAAACAACACAAAAATACAGTGGGCAGCTCTTATTATCCAGAGTACAGGAGAAGTCTGTGACTAATACGTACCAAACTGATCAATGCTTCTTAAAAAGCCTATAAGCGTCCTTCCATCTCGAAGCAGGACCAAGTGCTTTTCTGGGGAGAGAAAAAAAGATCTTTAAAAAATGAACTGTTGGGACTTCCCTGGTGGCGCAGTGGTTAGGAATCCGCCTGACAGTGCAGGGGACACGGGTCCTAGCCCTGGTCCAGGAAGATTCCACATGCCGCGGAGCAACTATGCCCGTACGCGCCACAACTACTGAGCCTGTGCTCTAGAGCCCGTGAGCCACAACTACTGAAGCCCGTGTGCCTACAGCTCGTGCTCTGCAACAAGAGAAGCCACTGCAATGAGAAGTCGGTTAGCCTGTGAGTTTACAGGGTAACAACAAAAACAAAGTTCATAGCAGATTAAGCTCCACCACTTCCTCTTCCAGTGTATTTAAGGCAGAGTTCACTGAGGAATTAGAGGGATGACCCCGCAGCCCGGTGTTTAGATGAGAAGACCGGTGATGAAAGAATCCGAGGGGGCGGCAGAGTGGGGAAGGACTGGGCACAAGGACTGGGCACATAGTCAGGGGGCCTGGCCGACTGGTTCTAGATGCTGATGCTCGACAGTTAAACCCTCTCAGTGTCATGTCAGTTTCTATACCTGCAAATTTGGAAATTGAATCTAGGTGATCTTTATGATCTTAATTCAAGAATTATTTTCCCCTCAACTGAGATGGAGAGCTTCTATTTCACACTCTGGAATCAGGGAAGGTTTTAAATAAAAAAAAAACCTCAGACGTGCAGAATGAGGATACTGATAATAAAACTAGAACAAAAGTTCAATAAAATTTATGGAGAGCTATGTGCTGTTCTGGGGCCTCGATATAGAGTACAGCAGGGGTCCCCAACCCCTGGGCTGTGGACTGGTGTCCGAGGCCCGTTAGGAACCGGGCCCGCACAGCAGGAGGTGAGAGGTGGGCGAGTGAGCGAAGCTGCACATGCCGCTCCCCACGACTCCCCATCGCTCGCATTGCCGCCTGAGCTGTCCCCCGCCCCGCCACCCGGGTCCGTGGAAAAACTGTCTTCCGTGAGACCGGTCCCTGGCGCCAAAAAGGTTAGGGACTGCTGCAGTACAGAGTAACATTTAGAGTCACCAACCTTAGGAACTTATATTCTTGGTGGAGAAAGTCAAACAAATTTTTAAAAATGCCCTATAGCTTCCCTGGTGGCGCAGTGGTTGAGACTCCGCCTGCCGATGCAGGGGACGTGGGTTCGTGCCCTGGTCCGGGAAGATCCCACATGCCGCGGAGTGGCTGGGCCCGTGAGCCGTGGCCGCTGAGCCTGCGCGTCCGGAGCCTGTGCTCCGCAACGGGAGAGGCCACAACAGTGAGAGGCCCACGTACAGCCAAAAAAAAAAAAAAAGCCCTATAGTGGGTAGTCTAGCAGAATAATAAACAAGATAGCAGGATGAGGAAAAGAGGGGAAGAAGCTACAGAAGAGAGGGTGGCTAGGGAAAAGCTCTCTGAAGAGGTGACCCTGAGCTGACACTGAAGAATGATAGTCAGCCCGTCACTAGAACAGGTAGCCAAAGTCATTCATTTGTTCCTTAATGCCACGGATAAAGTACCTGCTAGATGCAGAACAGAGGGACAAGACAGTGATTCTTTCCTGAAGGAATTTATAGGCTTTCTGGCGCTATAATTAAGTGCCACAAGAGAGCAAATCTTAATTATGTGAGACTGAGAGAAACTATATCTAGCTGGAGCAGGTATCTGAGTTGGACAGTTTTGGCCACAGGAAGAGTGACAGGGAAGGGGAAGAGGCGGGAAATCTGTAATTTAGGCAGAAGAAATAGAGCTATGTGTCCAAGCGTCCGGCGAAAAGGTGAGGGTGTGAGGGAAAGAACAGGAGATGAAGTCAGAGAAGTCCTGGGAGCAGGCTGAGTTTGGACGTGACTTCACAGGGGACAAGAAAACTCTGAAGATTAAACTGGCAGAAGAGAGAGAACAGTTTTGAGGCTACACCCAGAGTCTGAGACATGAAGAAGAGACCGGAACCAGGGGAGAGATGGGCAGGGACAGGATGGGAGGACCAAGACACTGCAGTTATGAGGGCTGGGATTTATCAGCCAAGTGCGTGTGTATATGTGGGTATGTGTGAGAGAGTGGGGTGCTGAAGAGATGAGTGAAAGAAGATGTAGGAATTCTGAGTCATCATGTCAGGGAGGACCATTTACCAAGAGCTGGCAGTAAAAGAAGCAAGCTCAGTGGAAGGTGATTAGCTGTAGTGGTTCTGAAGTGGTATCAGGACACCTATGTAGAAATGTCAACTGGCAACTGGAGATGTAAGACTGGCCAAAGAAGTCAGGATCACAGCAGTTTTTGGATAAGTCCACAAAGAGGTGATATAATAATTAAAGTCCAGGAGCCCTGCTAGAGATTTAAAGAAAGAAGCAAGCCAAAGATGGGACCTAAGTGTCCATCTATTTTAGGGAACAATAACGGTTGCAGAGGTAAGAAAATCAAGTACCAGTGTTGGAGAAATCAAGAAAATGAAGAATCCCGTGGTAATGGTATCACAGTGTTGCAGAGGAGACGGAAGAGCTCGGAGGAGTGCATCAGAAGGTGTCTTTAAGACTGCAGTTTCAGTAGTGTGTTGACAAAAGAAATCAGATTGCAGGACTAATAGAGGTAGGTGGTCTATTGCAGGTGGTCAGGAAGTAGAGTTAAAATGGGAGATTACTCAAGAGGTTTGGGGGTAAAGGTGTGAAAAAAGGGATGGGAATTTGATGGTGAAACACAACTGAGAAAAGATTCGACAGACAAGAACATACATGAAGGGGAGGATTCAGAGGGGGAGCGAGAGAGGATATGAGAGCAACAGGATATTAATGGAAGAAGGTTCCAGAAGCAGTGGGAGGAAAGAGAAATAAGACACAAACTGAAAGGGAGGAATACTTCCTATTCAAATGAGAGGATGGGCGAAAATACAGAAAGACTGAGGAGAGGAGAGTGTCTGAATGTCACAGTGAAGGGTGCATATGAAATGGTTTCAAATCTTTCAGTAAAGAAGGAGCTTGGAATCTGCAAAAAAGGGGTTAGAGGCTTGAGAAAAGCAATTATTTTTAGTAGAATGGCAGGATGTGTTAGGGGCCTCAAATAATTCAGATACATAACGAGAGAGGTGTGGGCAAAAGGGCATCCTCAGATAACTAAGACTGAGGATTTCATCACCCATTACAGACAGGCTTGTACAGTGGTTGTTCATACATGACTTTGGTCCGACCTATATTTCCCTTCAATAGAAAAATCACTAATTTGGATCTAAAAAGTGATTTCAAACGACAGGAAGAGAATTTAATCATAAACTCACTCTTTAATTTACATACATAGTAACTGTAGAGATTCCTGTAACTTGTTTGGAACTGTGTGTAAACCGTTTTGCAGCAATTACAAGTTAATGAAACAGATCACACGATTGAGACAACTTTAAAAAATGTTTAAGGAATAATTCACAGATGAGAGTTTGGAAAAAGGAAAGACAACTGTACAGAAGTGAGCTCCTCTTCAGAACGGTGACTAGGAATAAGGGAGGTCTTAATAAGTGCGAGAGAAAACCGTCTAACAGAAGAAAAAAGTAAGTTTGAAGTGACTCAAGTCTTTCTGGAAAAGGCAATACCTGGTCCGGCAGCGGTCTCCATTACCATAACCCTAAAGTCTAAATACCCTCAACGGTAAAAGAAGACTGCAAACGGCCACACAGCATAAATCCTATGTTTAGTGCTAATTAAGTCCAACTGCTGTTGTATTACTCTTTTCGTTTCTTGAAGAATCCTTTCTCTAAGAATTCTCATTCATCCACCAGTAACCACCTGGTACTTCGAAATGCCGCAGGTGGGAGATGATGCACCGGGGAGGCGGCCAACTTTCACACTTGGGCCTCAGCAGCCGCATCCCTGAAAAGCAGAAGTGAATTCTACAGCTTGCCCGGGGGCCGGTGAAGGCTGCGAGAGACAGGATACAGGGAGCAGGCTAGGAGGTGGGCAAACGGTGTGTCCCGTGGCTGCTGCATCCTGTGGAAGATGCCAACGCCGGACGTCCAGAACCTTACTAAAAGCACACCGCCCCCGGCCCAGACTCATTCTATGAGCTCCCTCCTAAGAGGCACCCTCCTGGGAAGAAGGGTCTCACCCCAGACTTCACTCGGAGGAGATGAACTACTCACTGTCGATGTCCTCGATGAGGCTGGCGGTGCCGGGCATATAGTTCATGTTGAGTTGAGATAAGGCTGCAATGTATAGTGGCGGTGAGCCAGCGCGTCCAACACGTCCTTCCTCCTATCGCGGTCGCCGCCTCGGCGGGACCGGGACAGGAACCCGGACCCGAACCAACTCCCCCACCCCGGCTTTCAGCAGCCGGGGCCTGCCGGAAACGCCACCATATTACCCCCACCCACTTCCGGCATCACGTGCCCGTCCTCAAGAAGAGGCGGGGCCGTAGCGCGGTCCTGGGATACGCTTTCCGCATCCCTGATAAGAGGGGGAAGAGGAATCTAGATTGGATAGACAGTGGGGAAATGTGTTCTCCCTTTTAAGGAACACGGTGCCGCCCCTCATTTTCCTGCTTCCCAGACCCCAGAGTCACGGACCTCCGGCCTTCCACTCTCAGGACGCGGCAGCTGAGGGGGCGGGACCCGGCCCGGGATTGGCTGTTGCCGGCCGACCCTCCCTTCCCTGCGGTCCAGTCGCGCTCCCCCGCAGGCGCCTGCGCAATGGGCCGGCCTTGGGGGGCGGGAAGCGCCCGGGGGCAGTGGAGCCCATGTCGGCCTTGAGGCGCTCGGGCTACGGCCCCAGTGACGGTCCGTCTTATGGGCGCTATTACGGGCCTGGGGGTGGAGATGTGCCCGTGCACCCACCTCCGCCCATATATCCTCCCCGCCCCGAACCCCCCCAGCCTCCCATTTCCTGGCGAGTGCGCGGGGGCGGCCCGGCTGAGACCACCTGGCCGGGAGAAGGCGGAGGAGGCGATGGCTACTATCCCTCTGGAGGCGCCTGGTCGGAGCCGGGTCGGGCTGGAGGAGGCCACCAGGTACGCTTTGCGCCATATGTCCCAGGGGTGTCCGACAGGGTAGTCTTTGGGGGTGAGGGCTATTGGGATTGATCCACCTCCAAGAGTTTGTAATGAATCGTGTTTCCTGTGTTTTCCTTAGGGGGGCTTTGGAGAGACAGAGACTAGGGTCGCGGGTGAGGGGGTGGTTTGCTTGTGTTCTCTTTGCCCCTCGTCTTCTGCTTCAACCATAATAAATGTCTTACCATGAAAGGAGGAAAAAAGATCCTGCGCTGACCTGCGAAGCTGAGTAGCAGGCTGCGAATCTCTAGCCTGGGGACGAGGTTGGGCTGGAGTGGCCCGGCTCTTGCTTTTCAAGTCCGAACAATTTTTCCTGCGTGGCTCGTCAGGTCGGCTCTCCCCGAGAAGGGAGGTGGCTGCAGCCTTCTCCGTCACTCAGCAACCCCTCCCGCTGGGAAGGAACGTGAGGGAAGGGGAGGGAACTGGGCATTTAGCCCTTTGCCCCTAAAGCTTTGCCCCGCATTGGATCACGGATAATCAGTGTAGGAAAGCACCTTTACGTGGATTGTTTTATTTCATCTTAACGGTGACTGCAACGTAAATGTCATCACAGCGTTCCTATTTTACGATGAAAGAACTGCTGGCTGTGAAAGGTTAACTCACTCAGTATATTCGGACCTCTAACATTTTATTCTGTGTCGTCGTGCCGGAAATACACTTCTGTTTTGTTAATGCAATATTCTTCGTAAAGAATTATCGTTATACGGTGGGGGCATACGTCTCCTTTGCTTCAGGAATTATAACATCCTCATTGGTTGAAAATGTGATAATAAAATTTCTAAACATTGCTCGTGGGAATGTAAAATGGTTCAATGGTTTGGGCAGTTGCTCAAAACGTTAAGCATACTGCTAGGATATTACTCAGCAAGTCTGTTCCTAGGTATACACCCAAGAGAACTGAAAACACGTCCACATAAAAACTTGCACATACATGTTCATAGCAGCGTTATTCATCATAGCCAAAAAGGGAAATATCCCAAATGCTCATCAACTGAAGAACTGATAAAATATGGTATATGCATACAATGAAATTATTTAGCCATAGAAGGGAATGAAGTAGTGAGACATTCTACAAATGGATGCACCTTGAAAATATGCTACATGAACGAAGACAGTCACAAAGACCAAATATTGTATGATTCCATTTAAATGAAATGTCCAGAATAGGCAAATCTGTAGAGACAAAGATTTGTCATTGCCAGGGGCTGGGGGCCTGGGGACATTGGGGAAGATAGATAAAAGGTATGGGGTTTCCTTTGGGGAAGATGAAAATATTCTGGAATTAGTGATGATGATTGCACAACTCTGAATATACTAAAAACCATTGAATTGTACGCTTTAAAAGGGTGGGTTTTATGGTATATCTTTAAAAATTGTATGAGTAAAAAACATGTAGTGAGAGGTTAATTGTGAAGAAAGGTCCATAATTTCTGTCTAAATGTGGAATAAGTAGCCGTGGGACTTCAGTCCCATAACAGGGTAGAAAGATGAAATGCTTAGCCTACAGGTAGGCAAACTAGACCGAGGCTCCCTTGAAGGGAAAGAGGAAGGACTGCTGAACTGACGACTGCCTGGGCTTGCTGTGTTATCAAAGCAAAAGTGTGTTTTCAGGTTAAGGTTAGAGAAGTTAAGATCTTAACATTGTGCAGGGAGTTGTCAGGTATTGGTGGAGTACAGGTGTGCACACAGGGTGGGTGATGGTGCTGGAGGGACTGGGCTTAAAACTGGAATGTGTCATGGGCATTTGTAAACCATGTCAAGAGTCTGTCTTTCAGGTTGACGTTTCTGAAACTTGAAAAGTATTGGATGATAGTTTTTTTTTATTTTTTTAATTTTTTTTTTTTTTTTTTGCTGTACGCGGGCCTCTCACTGTTGTGGCCTCCCCTGTTACGGAGCACAGGCTCCGGACGCACAGGCTCAGCGGCCATGGCTCACGGGCCCAGCCGCTCCGCGGCATGTGGGATCTTCCCGGACTGGGGCACGAACCCGTGTCCCCTGCATTGGCAGGCGGACTCTCAACCACTGCGCCACCAGGGAAGCCCTTTTTAAAATTTTAGATATTTATTTATTTATTTATTTGGCTGCATCGGGTCTTAGTTGCAGCACGTGGGATCTTTAGTTGCGGCATGTGGGATCTCATTCCCTGACAAGGGATCGAAATCCGGCCCCCTGCATTGGGAGTGCAGAGTCTTAGCCACTGGACCACCAGGGAAGTCCCTGGATGATAATTTCTTATGCAGCAATAGGAAACTAATAAAAAAGATAAACATGTCACACGTGTTGGAAATTTTTTTTCTAAATTCGTTGTTTATCTTTTGACTTTATTGTGGTTTTTGCCATGTAAATTTTACATATTTATATAATCAAACATGTCAGACTTTAAAAAAAAAAGGTATACAGCCTTTTAAAACCTTACTCTTGGAACTTCCTGGTGGTCCAGGGCTAAGACTCCACGCTCCCAGTGTAGGGGCCCGGGTTCAATCCCTGGTCAGGGAACTAGATCCCATGTGCCGCAACTAAAAGATCCCACGTGCTGCAACTAAGACCTGGCACATCCAAATAAATAAATATAAAAAAAAATAAAATAAAACCTTACTCCTTAAAAAGTGTGGGCCGTGGACCGGAAGCTTCAGTGTCGCTTGGGGGTTTGTTAGAAATGCAAAATCTCTCCTGCTCCAGACTTACTGCTGCTGCAGTTTAATGAGATCCTCAGGTGATTCATATGCACGTTCATGTTTGAGACGCATTGCTGGGCAGAATTGAATGTATTGAGATGATGTTGCACTGAACCATTACAAAGGCTTGACTTTATATTAACCTATTTAAATATGGCAGGAGAAAAAACGGAGAACCTCTCCCTGTGTTCTTTCTTTTCTTACCTTGTTAGCTATACTTGCAGCACTGCAGTTTGATTCCTACACTAGCAGCATATGCATCACCTAGGAGCTTGTTGGAAATGCTGTATCTCAGGCTCTGCCCCAGACCTGCCGAATCAGAATGTGCATTTTAACCAGATCCCTGGGGGATTTACGTGTTCCCCCAGAACGAGTCATCTGAGAGAGTGCTGAGATGCAAGCTGGAAGCTGCAGTCTCTTCTAACCTAAGCTGGGAAGTGATCCACCATCACTTCTGCTGTATACTACTGGTCGTGGAGACCAGCCCCAGCACAGTGTGGGAGGCCACTTCACATGCGTGTGAATGCAGGAGGCAGGGGTCTTTGGGAGCCATCTTGGAGGACGGCTACAGTGGGAGGGTTTGGGGAGACAGCTTAGTTAGGCTCCCACTTAGGTCAGAAAAGAAACAAAAAGGCCATGTGTTTCAACAATGTCTGAATGTAGACAGGTTTTTTTCAACATTTTTTAATAAAAATTCTCAAACGTCTAGAAAAGTTGAGATTGTGTGTGAAAACCAATATATCCACCACCTAGATTCTATGGTTAGCACTTATTATGTTTATCACATCTATCTATCTTATTTTTTGGATGTGTTTCAAAACTAGTTACATAGGGGACTTCCCTAGTGGTGCAGCGGTTAGGAATCCACCTGCCAATGCAGGGGACACGGGTTTGATCCCGGGTCTGGGAAGATCCCACATGCCGTAGAGCAACTAAGCCTGTGCGCTACAACTACTGAGCCTGCGCTCTAGAGCCCGCGAGCCACAGCTACTGAGCCCACGTGCCTAGAGCCCGTGCTCTGCAACAAGAGAAGCCACTGCAAAGAGACGCCTGGGCACTGCAACGAAAAGTAGCCCCCGCTTGCTGCAACTAGAGAAAGCCTGTGTGCAGCAATGCAGACCCAACACAGCCAAAAATAAATAAATAAATAAATAAATAATAAAATAAAAATAATTGAAAAATACATTTTAAAAAAACAAGTTACATAGATTCGAAAGACATTTTATTTTTTTAAAAAATATTTATTTATTTATTTGGCTGCACTGGGTCTTGGTTGTGGCAGGCGGGCTCCTTCGTTGCGGTTCGCCAGCTCCTTAGTTGCAGCACCTGGGCTCTTTAGTTGTGACATGTGAACTCTTAGTTGCAGCATGCATGTGGGATCTAGTTCCCTGACCAGAGATTGAACCCTGGCCCCCTGAATTGTGAGTGCAGAGTCTTACCCACTGCGCCACCAGGAAAGTCCCTCAAAAAATTTTCAAAGGTGTATATCAACTGCAAGTGAGGGTTTCAAGAGAAACAGAAGGTAATTCTGAATTTTTAGCATTTCATAGGAATAAAGATTTCATAGGAATGACAAGAGGAACAGGTTTTTATGGGAAGATATATATGGTTTAGTTTTTTTATATATAAATTTATTTTATTTTATTTATTTTATTTTTGGCTGCATTGGGTCTTCATTGCTGCGCACGGGCTTTCTCTAGTTGTGGTGAGTGGTGGCTACTCTTCGTTGCGGTGCACAAGCTTCTCATTGCGGTGGCTTCTCTTGTTGCGGAGCACGGGCTCCAGGCACGTGGGCTTCAGTAGTTGTGGCACCTGGGCTCAGTCGTTGTGGCTCACGGGCTCTAGAGCGCAGTCTCAGTAGTAGTGGCACATGGGGTTAGCTGCTCCGCGGCATGTGGGATCTTCCCGGACCAGGGCTCGAACCTGTGTCTCCTGCATTAACAGGCGGATTCTTATTATTATTATTATTATTTTTTTTGCGGTACGCGGGCCTCTCACCGCTGCGGCCCCTCCCATTGCGGAGCACAGGCTCCGGACGCGCAGGCTCAGCGGCCATGGCTCACGGGCCCAGCCGCTCCGCGGCATGTGGGATCTTCCCGGACCGGGGCACGAACCCGTGTCCCCTGCATCGGCAGGCGGACTCTCAACCACTGCGCCACCAGGGAAGCCCCTAACAGGCGGATTCTTAACCACTGCGCCACCAGCGAAGCCCTGGTTTAGTTTTGTACCAAAAGAACTAGTGATTGGTTAATAGAGGAGCCTAAAAAAAAATTACAAAGACTGGCCAAGGGTTTATGTACTGCCTTTATTTCATATCTGCTGAAAGCCAGTTAGTGATGGTGGTTACTGAGAGCTGAGCTCTTGATGCAACGTATGTGATTGATTAGAGAGACGTCTGTGATTTTCTGTTTTTGTTTTGTGGTTTTTTGATGTCCAATTTTAGAGTCTGTTGTGTTGAGGAGTTGTTGTCTGGGAACAAAACAATAGATGTGGGGCTTAGGAGGGAGACAGGGGTTGGAGACAGTGATTTGAGAGTCATCAAATGGAAGCGTAAGTGAATTACCAAACCAGGTTATGCTGCCAGGGGAGAGCTTTGAGATCTAGGATGGGTGAGAGAGAGAGAGGACCCGGAAGACAATGAGCGAGAATACTTGGATAGAAGGAAAATCAGAACGTCGTGTGATACAGACCAAGCGAGGCCACAGGTATTTTGCAGGTGAGTGATATGAGAACTGAAGAGAAGCAGTTCGATTGGCAATTAAAGAGGTATCATTGATTTTAGTGGTGGGAGTTTAAAACCGTATTTAAGTAATGAATGGGGGGTTTGGATGGCAGGAGAAGTGGTGTAAACTGTTAGTAAATGAGAAGGTGGTCACTTGACTGGGAAGCAGGATTGAGGGAAGAATTTTTAGGATGAGATGGCTTGAGGATGTTTGTAAGCAGAAATCGACAGTAACACAATAATAGTGGGGGACTTTAACACCCCGCTTAACACCAATAGACAGATCATCCATACAGAAAATAAATAAGGAAACACAAGCTTTGAATGACACTATAGACCAGATAGACTTAATTGATGAGAGTAAGCTAGTAGATTGAGAAAAAAGATGCTAACAAAAGAATGGCATATGGCTTGGGGAGAAGCGAATTAAGAAGTGAGGAAGAGCTGAGAAACCTCTCCCAGAGCTAGACGGGGAGAAAGGAAGCTTTGAGTTGTAAGAGAGGGGCATTGGAGGAGTTCCTGGCTCCTGATGTCCTTGTCGATGAAGAAGGAGGCTAGGTCATCTGAGGGTAAAGGAACTGGGATGGGATACACTGGGAACTTGATATGGTAAATGTTGAAGCAGGTGCTGGGGGAAAGGAGGCACTGTGGGGAAGCACGGAAGAGACCCAAATGAGGTTAAAGCTGAGAAATTTGTGATGATGGCCAGTACAGGAGCATAAAGTGCTTTTTAGTGATTTTGGAATATGTCGCTATAAAAATAATTTGTAATGTAGTTTTCTAATAATTTTTTTTGTCTAATTCTTACAAAACATATAAACAAACTTGTAAATGGATCTTTGGTAGTACCAGCACTACTGAGATTCCTCTACTGTTAGATTTGCTTGGGCTGGGGTTATTTTTTGGAGGCATGGTGGCAAGTCACTTTGTAAACCATACATCCACTTCTTATGAGACTAGATAGTTCTATGATAAACATGAAAGGTGTTGACTCCAACCTTCACCTGAGATATAGGTATTTCTTCTCAAAAGAGAAGAAAGTAAATAAATTTATTATGTTCTTGCATAATTTTAATCAAATTTCCTTTGCCACAAAAACTTTAATTCACATTATTCCTACTTGTGAAAACCTTTTATCATATTTGTTTAGTTTACATCATCTTTTATCATCACCTTTGTCTAGTTTCAGACAGCACATAAAAAGTTTGGAGAGACTTCGGCACATGATAAAATCGGCAGTTTGGTCTATAGAACAGCTGTCAACTTCAGCCAGCTTCCTGTGAAACCAAACGCTATTTCATAGGATTAGTGTCATGTTAGGAGGGCCTTGAGCTGCAGGCTTTCATTGTTACTGGGGATATTTTTAGATTTGTTCCATTTTGTCCAAAAGGGGGGAAAAAAAGCAAAGGCAGTCTTTTTAATTAAGACTTAATAAAATTAATAATTTTTACTGCTTCATTGAGGACATTCTTTTTTTCATATAAAAATTATGATATATTTACATATTGTAAATTTTACCATTTTTAAGGTATAGTTCTGTGAGTTTTGACAAACACATATGGTTATGTAACCAGTACCACAATCAAGGTATAAATATTTATCCATCTTTTAAAAAAAGGACTCCTAGGATAAGATGGAAGATGTAATTTTTATTCATCTCTAAACCCCATTAAAATTACAGAAAGGGAACTGTTTCTTACTGTTTTTTAAAGTATTTTATGAACTCATTTACATAACATATGTATGTATGTGTACACATATATATATTCAGTATTTTGAATGTGTCTCAATCAGTTGCTGTCATTCTTTTATTGCTTAAATGATCCCATATGATGCCAATGGGAGCCCCCTCTTCTTGGCTTCTAAGTCCTTTTGACATGACCCGTTTATTTATTTATTTATTTATTTATTTTTTTAACGCGGGCCTCTCACTGTTGTGGCCTCTCCCGTTGCGGAGCACAGGCTCCGGACGCGCAGGCTCAGCGGCCATGGCTCACGGGCCTAGCTGCTCCGCGGCATGTGGGATCCTCCCGGACCGGGGCACGAACCCGTGTCCCCTGCATCGGCAGGCAGACTCTCAACCACTGCGCCACCAGGGAAGCCCCTGACCCATTGATTTTTGACAGCTTCTTTGATTTCTGGTACAAGATATGCCAGGCTTATTGTATAGTCTGGCCCAGATGTTAAAATCAGCCATTCTTTTAAGAAACCTTGTTTTTGTTTTGTTTTGTTTAGTTTTTTAATTGGAGAATTTTATTTAGAAGCTATATATGTCTGGATCCAGGCAGGAAAACAGAACCTACACTAGTTCTTTTAAAAGAGAGAATTTGATTTAGGAAATTAGTTAAATGGGTATTGGAGATCTGAAAAGGTAAAAAGAGAAAATGTAACACAGAAGATAGTTACTGCAGGAAACAGCCTCAATTCCTGGGGCTGGGGAATAAAGAGAAGAGGTTGGGGGTATTAGAACCTGGAAACTTGGAAGAATGGCCTGGTATAGCTGGCACCGAGGAGGCACTGCCGAGCTGGTGCTGGTACCTGTGAGGGAGTTCTCGGGAAACCAGGAGTCTGCAGACTCTGCTGACTGATGCTGCCCCCAGGTTGAAGGGCTTTGCTGGGCTGGCACTGGCAGGAACGGGAAGCAGGCGAGCAAGCAGGAGGGAGCAAGTCTATTCTCCCCTCCTCTAACCTAGTGCCCCCTATTGGCAGAACCAAATAGTGAGCAAGTGGCAAAGAGAACTGTTTGCAGACTCCTGATCCTGCATCTCAGAGCCAGTTACAGAATGCTGTGTTTGGAGCTGAGGGCCAGTCGCTTAATAACTGGTACAGAAGTTACATTTGGGTGCTCGGTATACTGATTGCTGTTGTGTTGTCATTGCTTCTAGACCTTTTCAATGGACAGAGTTATATAAAATAAGTATTTAAAAAATTTTTTAGGGCTTCCCTGGTGGCGCAGTGGTTTAGAGTCCGCCTGCCGATGCAGGGGACACGGGTTCGTGCCCCTATCCCGGAAGATCCCACATGCCGCGGAGCGGCTGGGCCCGCGACCCATGGCCGCAGAGCCTGTGTGTCCGGAGCCTGTGCTCCGCAACGGGAGAGGCCACAGCAGTGAGAGGCCCGCGTACAGCAAAAAAAAAAAAAAAAAAAAAAAAAAAAAAAATTTTTTATTGGAGTGAAGTTGATTTTCAATGTTGTGAATAAGTATCAATATTTTAAAATAGAAAAATAAATAAGTTCATATTTGTGTTAATTCAAATTTAATGTCATAGATTATTTTTACTTCTTAGATTGTATTTATTACTTTTGTATGGAAAATTTTGGTTCCTAACAATATTAAGGTAATTACAAATACTTGTACAATCCTACAATAATATATAAAATAAGTTCAAAATAATGGCAGGTTGCAGCTCTGGCATGACAGCGTGAGGAGCTCTGTGGGCCCAGTCCTCAGTGAAACTGGTGAAAAATATTTTTAAAAAACAACCAAATTAAAGTCTCTGGAAATGGTCTTAAGGAATTTAGCAAATGAGGAAACATTTATTTTTTAGAAAGTTTACTCAAACTCGGTAAGAACAGTGAGATTCTGTGCCATCCTCCACCTCTCCCACCCCCCAACCCCCAGCTCAGTGAGAGAGAAACTCCATCAGACTGGAGCGGCAAATAAAACAAAGTTTCTTCGCTCCCCAGGTCCCAGTCCTCCTGGGTGGGCAGCACATCGACATTGCTCATCTTGCCCCCAACTACTGTTGCAAAGGCCACGTTCCGGGCAAGTGTGGCCAATAGTGGTGGTTCCTACCCATGCCCTGTCCCTACCTGTGGAATGGAGGCTTTACCTTGGGTAGGGCACTGCTGAGAACACTGGGGCTCTGCTCACCCTTACCCTGGCTTGTAAGGCAAGCTGGGAAGGCCTGAGGCTACTGCCCTTTCCCCCCAGGTGCTCAGCTTTTAAAGCAGGGGTGTCTCAGAGAAGCACACCATTGTCCCCAACCCAACTGCAGAGTGTAGCTCAGACATTTTATCTGGAGGCAGATACAGGCTGTAAAACCGGTAGCTCCTACTCTTTTCCCAAAGGAACTGACTTTATTTGCATCAGAATATGGAGAAGCTGAAGCCGAAGGAGGTTCTCAAAAACTGTGGAGGGTGTCGTGAAAGGCATTTGGGAGATCAGTAGGTTCACTGCAGATACAGACCAGGCTGCAGGCCAGCCAGTTTGCTGGAGAGAACTAGGGAAAGAGATCACTGGGAGGGGCCCTCTGGGGTCGGAACACATCTCAAACACTGACTTTGGGAGGTGTCCCTTCCAAGGAACCCAGATTTGATTGGATCAGTTTGTAGAGCAATTTATGTCCCAAGTAAACAGTAAAGAAATTAGCTGGAAATCTGTGGAGCTTTAACAGCTAGGTGTGGTCAAGGAAAGATAGACATATATATACATATATGTAATACATATATGTATATATACTCATTAAAGAAATTAAAAAGCTGCATTAGAAAATATTCACTTAATGCAGAAGCAGTAAAGGAAGAATAGAGGAACAAAACCAAATATGAGATATAGAAAACAAAAAAATAAAATGGCAGATATAAATCCAACTATATCAATAATAACATCAAGTGTGAATAGATTAAACAATCTAATCAAAGACAGAGATTGTCAGACTGGATTGAAAAAAAGAAGATGCAACTATATGCTGTGTGAGATAATGGGAAAAATATATATATATTGGTCTCTGCCCCAGGTTCCTGGTGTAGAGCTCCTGAAACCCTTGTAAATTCCTAAGTCATAAGAGCACTAGGAGCATCTTTTGTTCTAGTATTTGGTGTGTGAACCTGGTTCCTGACACAGGGCTCCTATATCCATTGGAGTTTCCTGGGTGACAGGAGTGTCTTTTATACTGACAAGGCAACTCTAGGTGTTTTCATGGATGGCTCCTGGATAGGGCTGGTCACCAGAAAGACCAACTCATGATTAGAAGCTTGGAATTTTCAGCCTCATTCCCCATTCTTTAGAGACTGGAGAGGGGTTGATCATGCCTACATGAGGAAGCCTCCATAAAAATCCCAATAGTAGGGCTCCCCTGGTGGCGCAGTGGTTGAGAGTCCGCCTGCCAATGCAGGGGACACGGGTTCGTGCCCCGGTCCGGGAAGATCCCACATGCCGCGGAGCGACTGGGCCCATGAGCCATGGCCGCTGAGCCTGCGCGTCCGGAGCCTGTGCTCCGCAATGGGAGAGGCCACAGCAGTGAGAGGCCCGTATACCTCAAAAAAAAATCCCAATAGTATGGGGTTCAGAGAGCTTCCAGGTTGGTGAACACATTCACATATTGGGAGGGTGACACAGCTAACTCCAAAGGAACAGAAGCTCTTGTGCTCAGGACCCTCCCAGACCTTGCCCCATGTATCTATTCATCTGCCTGTTCATCTGTATCCTTTATCATATCGTTTAATAAATTGGTAAATTTAAGTATTTCCCTGAGGTCTTTGAGCTGTACTGGCAAATAAATCCAAGAGGGAGGAGATCATGGGAACCTCCGATCTGTAGCCGAGTCAGACATAAGTTGTGGGTAACCTGGGGACCTACTACTTGCAATTGGCATCTGAAGTAAGGGGGGGGGTAGTCTCATGGGACTGAGCCCCTAACTCGTGGAATCTAATGCTATCTCCAGATAGAAAGTGTCAGAATTAAGTTGAATTGTGGAACACCTAGCTGGTGTTGCAGAATTGCTTGGTGTGGGGGAAACCCCCCCCACATCTGGTATCAGAAGTGTTCTGAGTGTGGTAACAGTGTGAGGATAAAGGAGAAACGTAGGAGTAGGAGGTTTTTCCTTCTCAGCTGTCTACAGGAGACATACTTCAGATTTAAAGACACAAATGGCTTGAAAGTAAAAAGATGGAAAAAGAAATATCATGCAAACTGTATCTATAGGAAGGCTGGAGTGGCTATGCTAATATCAGACAAAATAAACTTTAAAACAAAAAATATTACTAGGGGGCTTCCCTGGTGGCGCAGTGGTTGAGAGTCCACCTGCCAATGCAGGGGACACGGGTTCGTGCCCCGGTCCAGGAAGATCCCACATGCCACGGAGCGGCTGGGCCCATGAGCCATGGCCGCTGAGCCTACGCATCCGGAGCCTGTGCTCCACAACGGGAGAGGCCACAGCAGTGAGAGAGGCCCGCGTACCGCAAAAAAAAAAGAAAAAAATATATATATATATTACTAGGGATAAAGAGGGACATGATGAAAAGGTCAATCCATCAGGAAGATATAACAATTATAAATATATATGTACCTAACAACAAAATACACAAAGGAAAAGCTTACTGAAATAAAAGGAGAAATAGACAATTCAATAATAATAGAGACTTCTGTGCCCCACTTTCAGTAATCGATGGAACAACTGGACCTAAGATCACCAAGGAAATAGAATATGTAAACAACACCATAAACCAACTAGACCTACCAGACGTCTATAGAACACTCTGTTCATCAACAGAATATACATTCTTCTCAAGTGCACATGGAACATTCTGCAGGATAAACTATATACTAGCCATAAAACAAACATTAATAAATATAAAAGGATAGAAATATACAGAGTATGTTCTCCAACTATAATGTAATGAAATTAGAATTTAATAGCAGGAAAAACTTTGGGAAACTCATAAATATGTCAAAATTAAATAAAACAGTCCTAAAAAACCCAGCAAGTAGAGGAATAAATCAAAAGGGAAATAAAAAAATACTTTGAGATGAATGAAAATGAAGACACAACATACCAAAACTTATGAGATGCAGCTAAAGTAGTAGTGCTTAGAGGGAAATTTATAGTCATAAGTGCCAGTATTAAGAAAGAAGAATGATCTCAAATCAAGAACCTAATCTTCCATCTCAAGACACTGGAAAAAATGAGCCAACCAAACCGAAAGCAAGCAGGAGGAAGAAAATAATGAAAATAAGAGTGGAAATGAGTTAATAAAGAATAGAAAAACCATAGATGAAATCATTGCAACTAAAGGCTGTTTCTTTGAAAAGATCAACAAAATTGATGAACCTTTAGCTAGATTGAACCAGAAAAAAAAGAGAGAAGACTCAGATTACTAGAATCAGAAATGAAAGAGGGGACATTACTACTGATCTTACAGAAATAAAAAAGGATTATAATGGAATATTATGACTAATTGTATGCCAATAAATTAGGTACCTTAGATGAAGTGGACAATTCCTAGAAAGATACAAACTACCAAAACTAACTCAAGAAGAAATAGGAAATCTGAATGGATCTAACCAAATATTTAAAGAACTGACACCTATTCTTCACAAACTCTTCTAAAAACAGAAGAGGAGAGAATACTTCTAAACTCATTCTGTGAAGCCATTATTACCCTGAGAGGAAAACTAGGCAAACACATCACAAGAAAAGAAAATACAGACCAATATCTCTTATGAATATGGATGTACAAAAATCTGCAAAAAAAGCCTAGCGAACTGAATCCAGCAATATATAAAAAGAATTATGTACCATGACCTAATAGGATTTATTCCAGGAATGCACGGTTGGTTTAATATCTGAAAATCAATTAATGTAATACACCATATCATTCAAATAAGAAACAAAACCACTATGATTACCTCAATAGATGCTGAAAAAGCATTTGGCAAAATCCAAAACGTTTTAATGAAAAACACTCTAGGAATTCAAGGAAATTTCCTCAACCTGATAAAAGACATCTGTGAAACACCCACAGCCAACCTCATATTTAATGATGAAAGACTGGATGCTTTCCCTTAAGATCAGGAACAAGACAAGGACATCTGCTCTTGCCACTTCTATTCAGTATTGTACTGAAGGTTCTAACGAGGGCAACCGGGCAAGAAAAAGAAATTAAAAGGCATACATAACCTATATGTCTACATGGAATAGAATTGAGAGTGTCTATGGTCAGCTGATTTTTTAAAATTTATTTATTTTACTTATATTTATTTTTGGCTGCATTGGGTCTTTGTTGCTGTGCATGGGCTTTCTCTAGTTGTGGTGCATGGGCGGCTAATCTTCGTTGCGGTGCACAGGCTTCTTATTGCAGTGGCTTCTCTTGTTGCGGAGCACGGGCTCTAGGCGTATGGGCTTCAGTCGTTGTGACTCACGGGCTCTAGACCACAGGCTCAGTAGTTGTGGCACACGGGCTTAGTTGTTCCATGGCATGTGGGATCTTCCCAGACCAGGGCTCGAACCCCTGTCCCCTGCATTGGCAGGCAGATTCTTAACCACTGCACCACGAGGGAAGCCCATCAATTGATTTTTGACAAGGATGCTAAGACCATTCAATGGAGGGAAGAGTCTATGGCACAACATGACAACTGGATAGCCACATACAAAGAATAAAGTTGGACCCTTACACCATATGTAAAAATTAACTCAAGGGACTTCCCTGGTGGTCCAGTTGTTAAGAATCCATCTTGCAATGCAGTGGATGCCAGTTCGATCCCTGGTCAGGGAACTAAGATTCCACATGCCGTGGGGCAACTGAGCCTGCATGCCACAACTAGAGAGCCCAAGTGCCACAACTACAGAGCCCATGCGCTCTGGAGCCCGTGCACCACAACTAGAGAGGAGTCTGTGTGCCACAACTAGAGATAAGCCCATGAGCCACAACGAGGAGCCGGCGTACCACAGGGAAAGATCCCACGTGCCGCAGCTAAGACCCGATGCAGCCAAAAAATAAATAATATTAAAAAAATTAACTCAAAATAGGTCATAGACCTAAATGTAAGAACTAAAACTATAAAACTCTTAGAAGAAAACATAGGGATAAATCTTCATTTCTTTGGATTTGGCAATGGTTTCCTAGATAAGACGCCAAAAGCACAACCAACAGAATAAAAAATAGACAAATTGGACTTCGTCAAAATTAAGAACTTTTATAATTCAAGGGACACGATCAAGAAAGTGAAAAGGAAGAAAATGCTTGCAAATCAGTTATCAGAAAAGGGACTTGTATCTAGAATATATAAAGAGCCCTTAAGACTGAACAACAAAAATATAAATAACCCAATTTAAAAATGGACAAAACATCTGAATAGACAGTTCTCTAAAGAAGGTGTGCAAATGGCCAATGAGCACATGAAGAAATGCTCAACATCATTGGTCCTCAGGGAACTGCAAATAAAAATCACAGTGAGATATGACTTCACACACACTAGGATGACTATAAAAACAAAACCACAGAAAAAAACAGGTATTGGTGAGGAGATGGAGAAATTAGAACCCTTATACTTAGCTGATGGGAATATAAAATGGTGCAGCTTCTTTGGAAAACAAATACCAGTTTTTAAAATTGTTAAGAGTTAACTGTATGACCCAGCAATTCCGCTTCTAGGTATATAGCCAAGAGAACTGAAAACATATGTCCACATAAAATGTTATTCGTGAATGTTTATAGCATCATTATTCATAATAGCCAAAAAATGGCAACAATCCAAATGCCCAGAATGGATAAGCAAAATGTGATATTTGTATACAAAGGAATATTTTTTGGCTACAAAAAGGAATGAAGTGCTGATACATGCTACCACATAGTTGAACCTCAAAAACATGCTAAGTGAAAGAAGCCAGTTACCAGATATCATATATTATATGATTCCATTTATATGAAATACCCAGAGTAGGCAAATCTATAGAGACAGAAAGTAGGTTAGTGGTGGTGTAGGGCTGTGGGAATGGCAGATAGGAGGGTATAGCTAAAGGGAACAGTGTTTCTTTTTCAGGTTTTGAAATGTTCTAAAATTGGTTGTGGTGATGATCACACATATCTCTATGGATATACTAAAAATCATTGACTTTGACAATTTAAAATGAGCGAATTGTATGGTAGTGAATTATATCTCAATAAAGCTGTTAATACAGATAGTAATATCAATATTATGACTAATAGTTCCCTAATGGATGCAATTTAGGTTTCTTTGCAGTTCATCTGGTCTTTAGAATATATTCCACTAAGTGTGTACAGTCAAAGTAAGATGATTTAAAAGTCATTAGAAATAATTCTTTTTTCTGTATGGTTATGTTACCAATTCGATGTTTAGTTATCTCATCGGTTGATTTTTCCTGTAGTAAAAAACAACTCCAAGAGTTGCAGCTTACAACAATGAATATTTATTTCTTGCTTTTGTTCTGTGATGTCGCTGCAGGGGCTCATCTCCAGGTTCTGGGTTGGGTTCAAGTTTGTTCATGTGTTTTGTTCTGGGACTCAGGCTGAAATGACAGCTCCTATATGGGATATTCTAGTCCATGGTGGAGGGCAGGAGTGCAAATGGGTTCCTAGAATTTGCATTAAGTCCTAAATCCTTTGTTTAAAACTGGCATGCTGTCACTTACCCATATTTGTTTGTTTTGCATACAAGGTTAAATTACATTTTTAAAATATGTGAATTTACACCTGTTCCTCCAATTCGATCCATATTAAGTATAATATGAGATAAAATTATCAGTTGAAAAATGAGGGGTAGGATAAGAGGATACTGGAGATTTGAGGGGACAAGAAGGTGAAATAGTTGTTCTGTGAGTGGGATGAACATACTGAGGAAGTGTAGTGTAGTTGCTAGGCAGTGCTGAGTGTCTGCTTGTGTGAAACCAGAGAGCTTGCATTTCCCTCCACCGATATTTAGGTGAAGTACAGATGTGGAATCAGTGGATCACTGGATTTAAACTGGGTTAGGTTTTTGCAGGTGAGAACATCCGAGGGAAAGAGTGGTAAGGGATTTAAGGTGTTGAGAAGCTGAGTAAGGAAGGAGTGCGGACAGGGTGGGTGGAGAGGTAGTACAAATGTGTGGGGTGCTTCGGAGGATCGGTAGGAAAGGACAGAAACCAAGGAAGTTCTAGGGATTTAGGTGTTAGTTCCCCACTGCTGGAGTGAGTCAGCTTCAACTCTGGTCTTTTCACCTTTTTAATTAAGATTCAAATTCTTGGTAGAGAGAAATCAATTCATTAGTCAAATACCACTTAACGGGGGAAGAGGGGGGGGATTAGTCAGGGGAATTTGCCTGATTGAGAAATTTGGTTGTTAGGATCTGAAGTTGCTAGTTTCTATATTGCTCTAGTTGCTGTATTATGTAAAGGAGATGTTACTTGCCTGGCTTGTATAATGTCATGTGGAATAATTGCATGCTTTGAAAACAAAGTATTATGAAACTGGTAAGTAGTGCAGTTAAGCTCAGATGGTGATAAATTAAATTCTCAGAGACTGCAACTGCCAGTGATTTTCTTTGTGAAACCATATTTGAAGATTTGAAGATCCTCTTTAAGCTTCAAATTAAACTATAAAGCTCAAAGCAAAATAACTCAACTTATGGGATGACAAATGTATATATTAAAACAGCCTGAAAAGTTTTGAGTTGATCTAGTTTCTTATCAGAGTGTATTGGCTTATTGAAAATGATGACACTGACTTTTTGAGGTGAAGTAAAAGCTGTAGAGATTAATGCCATAGCTAGATTTTCTCCTTGGAGTGGTAATTATTCTACGTAATTCCTGATCCTGAGTTAGTTGTGGGCTGCCAGCAGAAACCTTAGCCACAGCAGAAAGTAGAGGAATATGAAAAAACTAGGGTGTGGCCAGGCAAAGAAGTTGAGTATTGAAGGTGTATGCATTTGAAGTAAAGTTTAGTAGTAAAATATTACTTCAAGTTTCAAAGTTGTTGAGATAGGTAAGTATTAATACTACTCTTCTTAACAATGGCAAAGAACTACAGTTGTGCTGCACTAATTAAATTAGTGATGGGTTAGTGATTGGAGAGGGATAAACGAATTGAATGTCTCTGGTTTTGCTAATTAACTTGACATAGTAGATATATCATTTGTTATAATTGGCATAATGCACAAGAATAGTTAATATTTGCTTTGTTCTAGGGCAAGTGATTGACCATGTATCTGCATCAATTTTAATAATGAGTGATTTTAGAGTGGGGTTCCATTGCTTTTTGTCTATTGCCTATTTTTTTCGATACTTATACCTACCTCTATCAACTTTTCAGAATGATGTAAGGATGTTAGTAAAAGTGAATCTATTTTCCTTTTTGTCCTTAGGAGCAGCCACCATATCCTAGCTACAATTCCAACTATTGGAATTCTCCTGCCCGACCTCGGGCTCCTTACCCAAGTACATATCCTGTAAGACCGGAAATGCAAGGCCAGGTAGGGTCTAAAATTGACAGACGTTCTGCATTTTTTCTTACTGAATCGATTTATTTTCAGAACCTGTGGAGATTTCATAGTGAAGGTGTGTGGGCTTTTGTTATATAATGCACTCTATCTTAATCATTTTAATGTTTTTAGCTCAAAGATAAGGAAATATCTAGGCAGATACTACCTATAGCAAAGGTAGCTTGATGCATGATAGATTATTTCTCAGGACCTGGAAACAACAAACGCAAAATGTACTTATTTCTAAAAATTTGACCTTTTATGGAGCTATAATTGACATATAACATTATATTAGTTTCAGGTGTACGGTGTAAAGGTTCAATATTTATATACTTTCCAAAATGATCGCCACAGAAGTCTAGTTAACATCTGTAACCGTACAGTTACAAAGTTTTGTTTTCTTGTGATGAAAACTTTTAAGATATACTCTCTTAGTAATTTTCAAACATTACAGTACAATATGTTAACTATAGTTACCAGGCTCTACATTACATCCTACGATTTACTTATTTTATAGCTGGAAATTTGTACCTTTTGACCCCCTTTACCCGTTCCTGCACCCCAGCCCACTGCTCCACCTCTGGCAACCACCAGTCTGTTTTCTGTATCTATGAGTTGGCTTTTTTTGTTTTTTTAGATTCCACATATAAATGAGATCTTATGGTATTTGTCTGTGTCTGACATTTCATTTAGCATAATGCCCTCAAGGTCCATCCATGTTGTCCCAATGGCAAGATTTCCTTCTCTTATATGGTTGAATAATACTCCATTGTGTATATATATATATATATATATATATCACATTATCTTCATCCATTCATCCAGTGATGGACACTTAGGGTGTTTCCATGTCTTGGCTGTTGTAAAATAGTGCCGCAGTGAACATGGGGTGCAGATATCTTTTCGAGTTAGTGTTTTTGTTTCCCGTGAATATATTCCCAGAAGTGGAATTGCTGGATCATATGGTAATTCTGTTTTTAGTTTTTTGAGGCATCTCCATACTGTTTTTCACAGTAGCTGTACCAGTTTCCATTCCCATCAACAGTACACAAGGGTTTCCTTTTCTCAACATTCTCATCCAATACTTATTTCTTGTCTTTTTGAGAATAGCCATTCTAACCGGTGTGGTCGTATCTCACTGTGGTTTTGATTTGCACTTCCTGATGATTAGTGATGTTGAGCACCTTTTCATGTACCCGCTGGCCATCTTCTATGTCTTTGGGAAAATGTCTATTCAGATCCTCTGCCCATGTTTTAAATCAGATTGTTTGATTTTTTGCTATTGAGTTGTATGAGTTCTTTATATATTAACTCCTTACCTTATCAGATATATGATTTGCAAGTATTTTCTTCCATTCAGTAGGTTGCCTTTATTTTTTTTATTTTTTAAATTTACTTATTTATTTAATTTTTTTGGCTGCGTTGGGTCTTCGTTGCTGCATGCGGACTTTCTCTACTTGCGGTGAGCGAGGGCTACTCTTCGTTGCAGTGTGTGGGCTACTCTTCGTTGCGGTGCGCAGGCTTCTCATTGCGGTGGCTTCTCTAGGCGCGTGGGCTCAGTAGTTGTGGCTCACAGGCTCTAGAGCACAGGCTTGGTAGTTGTGGCGCACGGGCTTAGTTGCTCTGTGGCATGTGGGATCTTCCCGGACCAGGGCTCGAACCCGGGTCCCCTGCATTGGCAGGTGGATTCTTAACCATTGCGCCACCAGGGAAGCCCTGCCTTTCCTTTCGTTGATGGTTTCCTTTGCTGTGTAGAAGCTTTTTAGTTTGATGTAATCCCACTTTTTAATTTTGCTTTTGTTTTGTTGCCTTTGCTTTTGTTGTTAAAAATTTTGACTTCTTATGACAAATATTAACTTTAAAATATTTCAAGCATTCTGAAAGAGTACAGAAAATACGTACATCTTTTTTTTATCTAGCTCCTAGCTTTGTCAGTTTTTAAGTTTCAGATTTTTAAAAAGAAGTAAAATAAGTACAGTTGAAGCCCCATATATAACACTTCTTTCCATTTCTTAAAGTTATATTAATTGTCTCATATGTGTTTTTATGCTTTTACTACTTGTATATGCATTTTTATAGTATTATTTAACATGATTTTAAACTTGATATGAGTGGTTTCATACTAGCATTCTCCTGCAGCTTCTTTTCTTTAACTCAACATTGTTTTTCTCTTTTCTATTGTACAACATATGAGACAAGCATTTCCCTAGTGTATGGAATTGGTGGGTTTGGTTACGTACATCTTTATTTAATATAGCCAAATTACTTTTCACAATGGTTGCGAATGAGGAAAGAACTTTTCAGTTTCAGCACAAAAGGCAGCTGGGATTTTCATTGGGATTGCATGTAGATCAATTTGGAGAGTAGCAGGCATTACTTTTACAGTTAATGTAAGAGGAAGACAGAACCCAAAGTCATGAGTCACAGTTTTTCTCAGCAATGTTAATTTGTCTGATTTCATCAATTGTTCCTATCGATAAAGATTATTTTGGGGGACTTCCCTGGTGGAGCAGTGGTTAAGAATCTACCTGCCAATGCAGGGACACGTGTTCGAGCCCTGGTCCGGGAAGATCCCACATGCCACAGAGCAACTAAGCCCATGCGCCACAACTACTGAGCCTGCGCTCTAGAGCCCGTGAGCCACAACTACTGAGCCCACACGCCACAACTACTGAAGCCCACGCTCCTAGAGCCCATGCTCCGCAACAACAGAAGCCACCGCAATGAGAAGCCTGCACACTGCAACGAAGAGTAGCCCCTGCCAGCCTCAACTAGAAAAAAGCCCACACGCAGCAACGAAGACCCAACGCAGCCAAAAAAAAAAGGGAGTCAACATATTAAAAAAAAAAAAAAAAAGATTATTTTTGGAGATGACATTCCCCCCCTTAGATAAAGGCATTTATTACATGTATATATTACCTATATTCAAGAAAGATTCACTTTTAATTTAGTGATGACTTTTTGAAAGCAACAGCAATAATCTGAGAGAGCTTTTAGATACAAAAATTGTTGGATTCTAAACCCAAAGGTATCTAGACATATGCTTGTATGGGATTAGCACACGTGTATTTTCTGGTGAAGCATCACATGGGGATTATACATTTATCTTCTGACCAAAACAGACTCCTGTAGTAGTATGTAGATATGACTGGTTTCCTTTTTAAAAAACTGAGTGGTTTCACTCCTTTGCCTTCTATCTGCCGCCTCATGTTAGCTTTGCCACATGATCACTCTTCTCTTATAAACCGGGAGTGCGTAATTTCATGCACTTTCCCCCTGGTAATGTGGAATTTATATCCGTTTCTTCAGAATCGATGAATGTTGGGAGGGCCCCTGAGCAGTCCCCAAAGCTGATTAGCCTGTTGTGTTCAGGTGCAGTCTGTGTGCTATGCAGGAACAGGGGACAGTCTTTGAAATACAGCTTTCCTCATTTTCAGCTAATAGTAAGGGTTGTTGAGGAGCGGGTCGGACGGTCTGTGGAGCAGGTTTAGGCAGCATGAAGTAAACCAGCTCAGAACAGAAGATTTGGGCTCACCAGACTGTTGATGAAACTCATGAGGTATTTTCTGAGTTCTTCAAACTAAGATTGCTTCTTATTTGCTTTTAACGCCTTCATTTGCATCAAGGACTGCATCTTCTGAAGCCCCAGAAGTGTTTTCTTTCTCTTTGGCCTCTGTATCAGGGCTTTGAAACTGGGCCAAGAACTCCTTTGTTTTCTTTGCTATGCTGCCAGGCTACTCTTCAGAAGACTTAAAAACTTTGAACGTTTCTGAACTATGATCATAAGCTCATCCTTCGTCAATGTCTGTAGTAACTGCAAGGCTAACATATGTTCTTCCCACGCTGATCATTTGTAAACATGCATGTTGTAGCTCTGATCCATTGACCCAGTGGGTACTTGGGAAAAGCATGATAAATACACAGCTTCTCTAGTAATGATTGTGGTGGGGTGTTTTTGTTTAAAATCCTCTCATTGGTCATGAATGCAACTTGTTTTTCTAAAGCTTCTTTTCCACGTATCTAAAGGATGGAAGACGGATGTTTTCACATTGATTTTCTGATAAAGAAGATAATTCTCTTGGGTTCTGGGAGATTACAGCACAGAACACTGAGTGCCTGGGAATAGAAATGCTCTAAGAAACAAAACTGAAGTCCTCTTATAATGTTCTGAATTGAGAAATCATGATACAAAAGGACTCTCATCAGAACCTATAACACCTTTTCATTTAATTTAAAGGGGACCTGGGTTGTAAAATACAGCTTATTAAGTACTGTGGTTTGGAGCTCCTGTGAGACAAAAATTGGAATAGTTCTATAAGGAGAGATACTGCATGAGGAAGTAACCAGTGGATGATAATAGATTTGGCAGTTCCAGAAATGAGTATTAGTAGAAACTCAAGTTGGATGTCGACTGCTGATAATTATGAAGTCTTGGAGTACTTTTGTGGTGAAGCCTTCCATGTTTTTCAAGATAAGCACAGCAGGAAGAATTGTGGTGTTGCTAATGGAAAAAAAGGTTTTTTTCCCACTTGGATTGGGTCTGTTTGCTGTTTGATATTCATGTACCAAATGGAAAGGGAATCCATTGAACAAGTGTATCACTTTCTGAGTGAGAGACCTGATCAGTTTTCTCCTCTTTGGATTCTACATCTATAAACAGTCCGTCAATTGTAAAACCAACTTTTGGAAGAAGTATTACCTCCTGGATAATCTTTAGCTTGCAATGAGAATCATATCATGTGACAAGATTTTGACTTTTGAATGCTAAGTCATACTTACATTTACCTCTAGAGCAAGAGCAGCACTGGGGATATTTTTTGAGTTTTAAGAGCTCCAGTCTCTTGATTTCTTCTGGAATTCAGAGTGAGACTTCTACAGAAATTCAGTGACTATCAAAGATTTTGTTTAATTCTTCTTGCAGTTGCTCAGTTTCAGATTTTCTGTTGCCATGTCAGCTGACAAGTTTCAAATCACAGCTTGCTATCCTTAGATACAAGTTTCCCTTCATGAAAATAGTCTACTTGGACATAGATGGAAGTAGCTATGGTCCAAGCAGCCCACCAGTTTCTAGACATACTTGGGATTTCATGACTTTTTTTTTTTTTTTTTGGCTGCACCTCACTGCATGCTGGATCTTAGTTCCCCGACCAGGGATCGAACCCGTCATGACTTTTTTTTTTTTTTTTTTTTTGCGGTACGCGGGCCTCTAACTGTTGTGGCCTCTCCCGTTGCAGAGCACAGGCTCCGGACGCGCAGGCTCAGCGGCCATGGCTCACGGGCCCAGCCGCTCCGCGGCATGTGAGATCCTCCCAGACCAGGGCGCGAACCCGTGTCCCCTGCATCGGCAGGCGGACTCTCAACCACTGCGCCACCAGGGAAGCCCTTACATATGCCTTTTAATACAACTTTTCATTTATCGTATGTACTTTACATGTTATAGGGTGAAATAACAAGAACTTTTTTTTTTTTTTTTTTTTTTTTTTAATAATGCTCCAATTAGAAGACATAACTTTTTAGAGAAGAAGCTGGTTTTTTTTTTTTTTTTTTAACCCCACATTTGTTTATTTATTTATTTTTGGCTGTGGTGGGTCTTTGTTTCTGTGCGAGGGCTTTCTCTAGTTGTGGCAAGCGGGGGCCACTCTCTTCATCGCGGTGTGCGGGCCTCTCACTGTCGCGGCCTCTCTTGTTGCGAGGCACAGGCTCCAGACGCACAGGCTCAGTAGTTGTGGCTCACGGGCCTAGTTGCTCCGCGGCATGTGGGATCTTCCCAGACCAGGGCTCGAACCCGTGTCCCCTGCATTAGCAGGCAGAGTCTCAACCACTGCGCCACCAGGGAAGCCCAAGAACTTTTTTTTAATAGTAAGGAAATTTTCAAACATAATCCAAAGTAACGAGAATAGTGCAGTAATCTCCCATGTACCCATTACTCAGCTTCAACAATTATCAATACATGGCCATCATGTTTCATTTATATATCCTTAGAGTATTTTGAAGCAAATTCCAGACATCATGTTATGTCTCTTGTAAATACTTAAACATGTATCTTTAAGATATAAGGAAGTTTTAAAGACATTACCACAATGCCATTATTAAAACTTAAAGGAAAAAAACCCAAATAATTCTTTTTTTTTTAAATTTTTTAAATTAGTTTCTGCTTTATAACAAAGTGAATCAGTCATACATATACATCTGTTCCCACATCCCTTCCCTCATGCATCTCCCTCCCTCCCACCCTCCCCATCCCACCCCTCCAGGCGGTCACAAAGCACCGAGCTGATCTCCCTGTGCTCTGTGGCTGCTTCCCACTATCTATCTACCTTACGTTTGGTAGTGTATATATGTCCATGCCTCTCTTTCGCTTTGTCACAGCTTACCCTTCCCCCTCCCCATATCCTCAAGTCCATTCTCAAGTAGGTCTGTGTCTTTATTCCCGTTTTGCCCCTAGGTCCTTCATGACTTTTTTTTTTTTTTTTAATTCCGTATATATGTGTTAGCATACGGTATTTGTCTTTCTCTTTCTGACTTACTTCACTCTGTATGACAGACTCTAGGTCTATCCACCTCATTACAAATAGCTCAGTTTCGTTTCTTTTTATGGCTGAGTAATATTCCATTGTATATATGTGCCACATCTTCTTTATCCATTCATCCGATGATGGACACTTAGGTTGTTTCCAGCTCCGGGCTATTGTGAATAGAGCTGCAATGAACATTTTGGTACATGTCTCTTTTGGAATTATGGTTTTCTCAGGGTATATGCCTAGTAGTGGGATTGCTGGGTCATATGGTAGTTCTATTTTTAGTTTTTTAAGGAACCTCCATACTGTTCTCCATAGTGACTGTACCAATTCACATTCCCACCAGCAGTGCAAGAGTGTTCCCTTTTTTCCACACCCTCTCCAGCATTTATTGTTTCTAGATTTCTTGATGATGGCCATTCTGACTGGTGTGAGATGATATCTCATTGTAGTTTTGATTTGCATTTCTCTAATGATTAATGATGTTGAGCATTCTTTCATGTGTTTGTTGGCAGTCTGTATATCTTCTTTGGAGAAATGCCTATTTAAGTCTTCTGCCCATTTTTGGATTGGGTTGTTTGTTTTTTTGCTGTTGAGCTGCATGAGCTGTTTATAAATTTTGGAGATTAATCCTTTGTCAGTTGCTTCATTTGCAAATATTTTCTCCCATTCTGAGGGTTGTCTTTTGGTCTTCTTTATGGTTTCCTTTGCTGTGCAAAAGCTTTGAAGTTTCATTAGGTCCCATTTGTTTATCTTTGTTTTTATTTCCATTTCTCTAGGAGGTGGGTCCAAAAGGATCTTGCTGTGATTTATGTCATAGAGTGTTCTACCTATGTTTTCCTCTAAGAGTTTGATGGTGTCTGGCCTTACATTTAAGTCTTTAATCCATTTTGAGCTTATTTTTGTGTATGGTGTTAGGGAATGATCTAATCTCAAACTTTTACATGTCCCTGTCCAGTTTTCCCAGCACCACTTATTGAAGAGGCTGTCCTTTCTCCACTGTACATTCCTGCCTCCTTTATCAAAGATAAGTTGGCCATATGTGCGTGGGTTTATCTCTGGGCTTTCTATCCTGATCCACTGATCTATCTTTCTGTTTTTATGCCAGTACCACACTGTCTTGATTACTGTAGCTTTGTAGTATAGTCTGAAGTCAGGGAGCCTGATTCCTCCAGCTCCGTTTTTCGTTCTCAAGATTGCTTTGGCTATTCGGGGTCTTTTGTTTTTCCAAACAAATTTTGAAATTTTTTGTTCTAGTTCTGTGAAAAATGCCAGTGGTAGTTTGATAGGGATTACATTGAATCTGTAGATTGCTTTGGGTAGTAGAGTCATTTTCACAATATTGATTCTTCCAATCCAGGAGCATGGTATATCTCTCCATCTATTTGTATCATCTTTAATTTCTTTCATCAGTGTCTTATAATTTTCTGCATACAGGTCTTTTGTCTCCTTAGGTAGGTTTATTCCTAGATATTTTATTCTTTTTGTTGCAATGGTAAATGGGAGTGTTTTCTTGATTTCATTTTCAGATTTTTCATCATTAGTGTACAGGAATGCCAGAGATTTCTGTACATTAATTTTGTATCCTGCTACTTTACCAAATTCATTGATTAGTTCTAGTAGTTTTTCGGTAGCATCTTTAGGATTCTCTATGTATAGTATCATGTCATCTGCAAACAGTGACAGCTTTACTTCTTCTTTTCCAATTTGGATTCCTTTTATTTCCTTTTCTTCTCTGATTGCTGTGGCTAAAACTTCCAAAACTATGTTGAATAAGAGTGGTGAGAGTGGGCAGCCTTGTCTTGTTCCTGATCTTAGTGGAAATGGTTTCAGTTTTTCACCATTGAGGACAATGTTGGCTGTGGGTTTGTCATATATGGCCTTTATGATGTTGAGGAAAGTTCCCTCTATGCCTACTTTCTGCAGGGTTTTTATCATAAATGGGTGTTGAATTTTGTCGAAAGCTTTCTCTGCATCTATTGAGATGATCATATGGTTTTTCTCCTTCAACTTGTTAATATGGTGTATCACATTGATTGATTTGCGTATATTGAAGAATCCTTGCATTCCTGGAATAAACCCCACTTGATCATGGTGTATGATCCTTTTAATGTGCTGTTGGATTCTGTTTGCTAGTATTTTGTTGAGGATTTTTGCATCTATGTTCATCAGTGATATTGGCCTGTAGTTTTCTTTCTTTGTGACATCCTTGCCTGGTTTTGGTATCAAGGTGATGGTGGCCTCGTAGAATGAGTTTGGGAGTGTTCCTTCCTCTGATATTGTTTGGAAGAGTTTGAGAAGGATGGGTGTTAGCTCTTCTCTAAATGTTTGATAGAATTCGCCTGTGAAGCCATCTGGTCCTGGGCTTTTGTTTGATGGAAGATTTTTAATCACAGTTTCAATTTCAGTGCTTGTGATTGGTCTATTCATATTTTCTATTTCTTCCTGAGTCAGTCTTGGCAGGTTGTGCATTTCTAAGAATTTGTCCATCTCTTCCAGGTTGTCCATTTTATGGGCATAGAGTTGCTTGTAGTAATCTCTCATGATCTTTTGTATTTCTGCAGTGTCAGTTGTTACTTCTCCTTTTTCATTTCTAATTCTATTGATTTGAGTCTTCTCCCTTCTTTTCTTGATGAGTCTGGCTAATGGTTTATCAATTTTGTTTATCTTCTCAAAGAACCAGCTTTTAGTTTTATTGATCTTTGCTATCGTTTCCTTCATTTCTTTTTCATTTATTTCTGATCTGATTTTTATGATTTCTTTCCTTATGCTAACTTTGGGGTGTTTTTGTTCTTCTTTCTCTAATTGCTTTAGGTGCAAGGTTAGGTTGTTTATTCGAGATGTTTCCTGTTTCTTAAGGTGGGATTGTATTGCTATGAACTTCCCTCTTAGAACTGCTTTTGCTGCATCCCATAGGTTTTGGGTTGTCGTGTCTCCATTGTCATTTGTTTCTAGGTATTTTTTAATTTCCTCTTTGATTTCTTCAGTGATCACTTCGTTATTAAGTAGTGTATTGTTTAGCCTCCATGTGTTTGTATTTTTTACAGCTCTTTTCCTGTAATTGATATCTAGTCTCATAGCATTGTGGTCAGAAAAGACACTTGATACAATTTCAATTTTCTTAAATTTACCAAGGCTTGATTTGTGACCCAAGATATGATCTATCCTGGAGAATGTTCCATGAGCACTTGAGAAAAATGTGTATTCTGTTGTTTTTGGATGGAATGTCCTATAAATATCAATTAAGTCCATTTTGTTTAATGTATCATTTAAAGCTTGTGTTTCCTTATTTATTTTCATTTTGGAAGATCTGTCCATTGGTGAAAGTGGGGTGTTAAAGTCCCCTACTATGATTGTGTTACTGTCGATTTCTCCTTTTATGGCTGTTAGTATTTGCCTTATGTATTGAGGTGCTCCTATGTTTGGTGCATAAATATTTACAATTGTTATATCTTCTTCTTGGATCGATCCCTTGATCATTATGTAGTGTCCTTCTTTGTCTCTTCTAGTAGTCTTTATTTTAAAGTCTATTTTGTCTGATATGAGAATTGCTACTCCAGCTTTCTTTTGGTTTCCATTTGCATGGAATATCTTTTTCCATCCCCTTACTTTCAGTCTGTATGTGTCTCTAGGTCTGAAGTGGGTCTCTTGTAGACAGCATATATATGGGTCTTGTTTTTGTATCCATTCAGCCAATCTGTGTCTTTTGGTGGGAGCATTTAGTCCATTTACATTTAAGGTAATTATCGATATGTATGTTCCTATTCCCATTTTCTTAATTGTTTTGGGTTTGTTATTGTAGGTCTTTTCCTTCTGTTGTGTTTCTTGCCTAGAGAAGTTCCTTTAGCATTTGTTGTAAAGCTGGTTTGGTGGTGCTGAACTCTCTCAGCTTTTGCTTGTCTGTAAACGTTTTAATTTCTCCATCAAATCTGAATGAGATCCTTGCTGGGTAGAGTAATCTTGGTTGCAGGTTTTTCTCCTTCATCACTTTAATTATGTCCTGCCACTCCCTTCTGGCTTGTAGAGTTTCTGCTGATAGATCAGCTGTTATCCTGATGGGGATTCCCTTGTGTGTTATTTGTTGTTTTTGCCTTGCTGCTTTTAATATAATTTCTTTGTGTTTAATTTTTGACAGTTTGATTAATATGTGTCTTGGCGTATTTCTCCTTGGATTTATTCTGTATGGGACTCTCTGTGCTTCCTGGACTTGATTAACTATATCCTTTCCCATATTAGGGAAGTTTTCAACTATAATCTCTTCAAATATTTTCTCAGTCCCTTTCTTTTTCTCTTCTTCTTCTGGAACCCCTAAAATTCGAATGTTGGTGCGTTTAATGTTGTCCCAGAGGTCTCTGAGACTGTCCTCTGTTCTTTTCATTCTTTTTTCTTTATTTTGCTCTGCATCAGTTATTTCCACTATTTTATCTTCCACCTCACTTATCCGTTCTTCTGCCTCAGTTATTCTGCTATTGATCCCATCTAGAGTATTTTTTATTTCATGTATTGTGTTTTTAATCGATGCTTGATTCATCTTTAGTTCTTCTAGGTCCTTGTTAACTGTTTCTTGCATTTTGTCTATTCTATTTCCAAGATTTTGGATCTGGGAAATAGAATCTTGGATCATCTTTACCATCATTATTCTGAATTCTTTTTCAGGTAGACTGCCTATTACGTCTTCATTTGTTAGGTCTGGTGGGTTTTTATCTTGTTCCTTCTCCTGCTGTGTGTTTTTCTGTCTTCTCATTTTGCTTATGTTACTGTGTTTGGGGTCTCCTTTTTGCAGGCTGCAGGTTCGTAGTTCCCGTTGTTTTTGGTGTCTGTCCCCAGTGGCTAAGGTTGGTTTAGTGGGTTGTGTAGGCTTCCTGGTAGAAGGTACTAGTGCCTGTGTTCTGGTGAATGAGGCTGGATCTTGTCTTTCTGGTGGGCAGGTCCACGTCTGGTGGTGTGTTTTGGGGTGTCTGCGGACTTTTTATGATTTTAGGCCACCTCTCTGCTAATGGGTGGCGTTGTGTTCCTGTCTTGCTAGTTGTTTGGCATAGGGTGTCCAGCACTGTAGCTTGCTGGTCGTTGAGTGAAGCTGGGTGCTGGTGTTGAGATGGAGATCTCTGGAAGATTTTCGCCGTTTGATATTATGTGGAGCTGGGAGGTCTCTTGTGGACCAGTGTCCTGAAGTTGGCTCTCCCACCTCAGAGGCACAGCACTGACTCCTGGCTCCTCAATTTGGGATGATTTGTTGTCTATTCATGTATTCCACAGATGCAGGGTACATCAAGTTGATTGTGGAGCTTTAATCCGCTGCTTCTGAGGCTGCTGGGAGAGGTTTCCCTTTCTCTTCTTTGTTCTCACAGCTCCTGGGTCTCAGCTTTGGATTTGGCCCTGCCTCTGCGTGTAGGTCGCCGGAGGGCGTCTGTTCTTCGCTCAGACAGGACAGGGTTAAAGGAGCAGCCTCTTCGGGGACTCTGGCTCACTCAGGCCGGGCGGGAGGGAGGGGCACGGAGTGCGGGGCGAGCCTGCAGCAGCACAGTTCGGCGTGACGTTGCACCAGCCCGAGGCGCGCCGTGCGTTCTCCCAGGGAAGCCGCCCCTGGATCCCGGGACCCCGGCAGTGGCGGGCTGCACAGGCTCCCGGAAGGGCGGTGTGGACAGTGACCTGCGCTCGCACACAGGCTTCTTGGCGGCGGCGGCAGCAGCCCCAGCGTCCCACGCCCGTCACTGGGCTCCGCGCTTTCAGTCGTGACTCGCGCCCGTCTGTGGAGCCCCTTTAAGCAGCGCTCTTAATCCCCTCTCCTCGCGCACCAGGAAACCAAGAGGGAAGAAAAAGTCTCTTGCCTCTTCGGCAGCTCCAGAGTTTTCCCGGACTCCCTGCCGGCTAGCTGTGGCACATTAGCCCCCTTCAGGCTGAGTTCTCACCGCCAGCCCCAGTCCTTTCCCTGCGCTCTGACCGAAGCCCGAGCCTCAGCTTCCAGCGCCGCCCGCCCTGGCGGGCGAGCAGACAAGCCTCTCGGGCTGGTGAGTGCCGCTCGGCACCGATCCTCTGTGCGGGAATCTCTCCGCTTTGCCCTACCCAGGTATGTGGGGAGTTTCTTGCCTTTTGGGAGGTCTGGGGTCTTCTGCCAGCATTCAGTAGGTGTTCTGTAGGAGTTGTTCCACGTGTAGCTGTATTTCTGGTGTATGGGTGGGGAGGAAGGTGATCTCCGCGTCTTACTCTTCCGCCATCTTACCCGGAAGTCCTCGGAGCCACTGTGGTGCTGGGAGACCTTGGAATTGGGACTCGCGCCTTCGCCCGTCCAGCCGCTAGCCCAAATAATTCTTTAATATCATTAGATGTCTGGTCAGTTCTAACAGTGAGTTTTTTAAAATTAATTAATTTATTTTATTATTTATTTTTTATTTTTTTGGCTGTGTTGGGTCTTCGTTGCTGTGCGCGGGCTTTCTCTAGTTGTGGCAAGTGCAGGCTACTCTCCGTTAAGATGCGTGGGCTTCTCTTGTTGCGGAGCACAGGCTCTAGGCACGTGGGCTTCAGTAGTTGTGGCACGAGGGCTCAGTAGTTGTGGCTTGCGGGCTCTAGAGCACAGGCCTTGTAGTTGTGGCGCATGGGCTTAGTTGCTCCGCAGCATGTGGGATCTTCCTGGACCAGGGCTCAAACCCGTGTCCCCTGCATTGGCAGGCAGATTCTTAACCACTGCGCCACCAGGGAAGTCCCTAACAGTGAGTTTTTAAGACAGAATAAAATTTCCTCAGTGAGTAGCCCATAGTCTACTTAATCATTCCATCAGTACAGGACGGTTAGGTTGTTTACAATTCTGCGTGATGGTGAATCATGCTGTGATGAACAAATTCATGCCTATGATTTTTTCTCTAGTCGAATAATTTCCTTAGGAAGGATTTCTAGAATTTGAATAACAGTACAAAAAGTCACATGATTTTTTTTAAATCAAGTCTTCAGCTGTATATGTTGCATAAGGGATTGTTTGGTTAGGCACAGCAGCCTGTAGGCACAAGACTTGATTAGCCTCACAGTGGCTGCTCGAGGAATGCCTGGCTGGATTTTCCCTCACCCCTGTCCCTGCATGGAATTCTTTGGCCGTGTGGTGATAGTAGCCTGTCTTTTATCCTCTTGCCATAAAACTGTGGCTAAGAATTTATTTTCCACAGAATTATGCCCTCCTTCCCACTTCAATCTATCCCTCTTTTTGTTGTGGTAGATTTGGAATCAAACTTAAATTTCATTTTCTTCAGTCATTAACAACTGTAGAAGATATCAGGATTCTTTTTTTTTTTAATTGAGGTATAATTGACATATAATGTTAGTTTCAGATGTACAGCGTAATGATTCCATATTTGTATACACTGTGAAATGATCACCATGGTAAGTCTAGTTAATATCACAAGATTCTTTTCTTATTCTTCTACCTAAAATGGGAAAGATTGTCTAGTTTTAGAAGGATGGGTCCAGGAAAACTTGATTCTGTTTTTACCATTTTAACAAGGTAAGGTAGAAATTAATAGAAAATGTTAAGGTAATCATTTAGAGTTTAGCTTTAATCTTGTTTGGATTACTAAACTGAGGATTCTGGGTGTCAGTAATAGTCTGGATAGGTGATGTAAAACTGCAGTAAGCAATATATGAGGAATTTGTCTCTGCTGTTATTATTTGGGGAAGCAGGGTAGGATAGTATCAATACAAAGCACATAGGCTTGGAGTCAGATCTGGGTTTGTTTCCTGACCTTGCCACATTAATACTAACAACAATTTGTATTATAAAAATTGCAAATCATTGAGCATACTACGTGCCAGACACTATACTAAGCGTTTTATATATGTCATCTCATTAATTTTTACAATAACCCTGCAAGATATGTTTATGATTTCCATTTTCCTGCTGGAGAAACTAAAGCTCAGAGAGGGTAAACACAAAGCCAGTGGCAGGGCTAGGTCTTTCTCTGTGGTCTTTTTTTCTTTCTGTTGTACTATGGTTACTTTCTTCTTTCTCTCGCCATTCTCCCAGGTTTCCCGGAACACCCTCTTCAGTTTGTGGGGACAAGTTCCCTGCCGTTAGGTGCAATTGTTAGGTGCACTTATGGAAATGGCTGAGAAGCACTAAAGGCCATCACTTCATCCTTCATCACAATATACCCATTGTTAGGACACAGACTCTAAGGCGATAATCTGAGTTTAAGATATGTATATGATTGTAATATATGAAAGAATACCTCAAGGGTTGCTTAGGTAGTTCATATTTTCATCAGTTCCTGATCTCCTTTCTTCTCCAAGTTTTCGAAGTGAGGGCATTTCAGCTCATCCACTCATTCATCTTTTTTTTCTCCCAACTTTGCTTTTTTACAGAGTTTGAATTCTTATACAAATGGAGCATATGGCCCACCATACCCCACTGGCCCTGGGACAAATACTGCCTCATACCCGGGGGCTTATTACACATCCGGGTATGCTCCGACCAATTACTCCACAGAGGTTCCAAGCACTTACCGTTCACCTGGCAACAGCCCAACCCCAGTCTCTCGTTGGATGTATCCCCAGCAGGACTGCCAGACTGAAGCAGCCCCTCTTAGGGGGCAGGTTCCAGGATATCCTGCTTCACAGGTGAGCATTCGTCTGTTGTGTTTTTATTTTTTCATATTTATGAATGGTACCAAGCTTATTTTTCTGTCCACTTCAAGAGGTTAGGTTTTTTGGGGTTTTAAAAAAATAAATTTATTTATTTATTTATTTTTGGCTGCGTTGGGTTTTTGTTGCTGCGCGTGGGCTTTTCTCTAGTTGCTGAGAGCAAGGGCTACTCTTCTTTGCGGTGCGCGGGCTTCTCATTGCAGTGACTTCTCTTGTTGCGGAGCACGGGCTCTAGGCGTGTGGGCTTCAGTAGTTGTGGCACGCGGGCTCAGTAGTTGTGGCTCGTGGGCTCTAGAGCACAGGCTCAGTAGTTGTGGCGCACGGGCTTAGTTGCTCCGCGGCATGTGGGATCTTCCCAGACCAGGGCTCGATCCTGTGTCCCCTGCATTGGCAGGTGGATTCTTAACCACTGTGCCACCAGGGAAGCCCAAAAGGTTAGGTTTATATTTTTTAATATTCTGTGAATGATCCCATGTTTATTTCTCTGTTCACTTCAAGGAGAGTTCTAGTATGTCTTTATTTGTGCTTCCTTATAGCATATGGGTCCATTTATTTATAGTATCTGTGGAACAGACATATGCTGTGCTTCAGCCACTGAAGTTTAGGCCCTATTTTTCTGAGTTTGATGGTCACCAAATCTGCCCCTGATATCTTTGGAACCAAGCTTTTTTAGGTTTGGAGAAAATATTTGCAACTCATTAGAAATACTACAGTTTAGTCCCATAGCAGCTAAAATATACCCTGTTAAGCCGAGAGGAAGCATCTCTGAATCTGTTTACACTAGAATATTTTCATTACTTCTTTAAGTGTTTTTTAGCAATGACCAGTGTATTTCCTTCCTCTCAATCTAGAACCCTGGAGTGAGCGTGCCCCACTATCCTTATGGGGATGGTAATCGTAGTGTTCCACAACCAGGACCAACTGTACGATCCCAGGAGGACTCCTGGGCTCCTCCGGGGGCTTATGGCATGGGAGCCCGTTACCCCTGGCCTTCAGCTGCCCCCTCAGCACCACCCGGGAGTCTCTACGTGAGCGAGAGCGCTTCATCATGGCCGAGCAGTGGCTCTCCTCGGCCACCTCCTTCCCCCCCAGCCCCACAGCCCAAGGTAGGAGGCTTCTAGACGTTGTCCTCTTAATGTCTGGGTAATGAAGAGAGCGCAATGTGGAACTTCTTCTGCATTGGTCTGTGTTAAATGGGGACTAACTTCAAAATGTTGGTGGCTACTACCTATAGCTTTACCTAGCCCAGTTTACTTTTTATTTAAAATAGACTTTATTTTTTAGAGCAGTTTTAGGTTCATTTCCTTTTTTTAAACGACGGGAGAATGCTCATTTACTAAATCAGTTGTAATACCATCGGAATGTTAGACAAAATCAAAGATTAGATTTTATTACCTCAGTCTCCTGACAGAAGACAAAACCCATGTGAAATTGCATGGTTTTATGAAACCACACACTTGAACATCGTTTGCTTGTGGCCAGGTTCCTTTTTAAGATTTGTCTTCAGGTTTTATCCCTTTAGGGGAAAAAACTATCTAACTCCTATTTATTAAGTCACTGGACAGATTGTGAGGTGTTCATGATGATGACCTGTCTCGGGGTAGATGCCAGCCTTTGTACTCAGGAATTCTCTGCCTTTTATCTTTTTAGGGCTGTAGTCGTCTCAAATGATTAAGGAGGGCCGTCTGCTTTTATGGGTGGGGCGTCTTCTCATGTGCCTTCCTGGTCAGGTGAAAGATGTGGGCTAACAAATCTGATGTTGATGGATCCCCATTAAAACAGCTTTTTCCCCCTCTTTGCTCTCCTACTCCAAGGATTCCTCATACCCCTATAGCCAATCAGATCAAGGCATGAACCGGCACAACTTTCCTTGCAGTGTCCATCAGTACGAGTCCTCGGGAACAGTGACCAATGATCATTCAGAGCTCTTGGATTCCCCAGTCCAGTATAGTGCTGAGCCTCAGCTGTATGCTAATGCCACCAACGAACATCCCAGCAATCAAGATCAGAGTAATAATCTTCCTGAAGAGTGTTTATCTTCAGATGAAGGGACTCCCCCAAGTATTAAAAAAATCCTACATGTGCTGGAGAAGGTCCAGTATCTTGAGCAAGAAGTACAAGAGTTCGTAGGAAAAAAGACAGACAAAGCCTACTGGCTTTTGGAAGAACTGCTAACCAAGGAACTTTTGGAACTGGATTCAGTTGAAACTGGGGGCCAGGACTCTGTCCGGCAGGCCAGGAAAGAGGCCGTTTGTAAAATCCAGGCCATACTGGAAAAATTGGAAAAAAAAGGATTATGAAAGGATTTAGAACAAAGGGGAAGCCTGTTACTAACTTGACCAAAGAACTCTTGATTTTGGTTAATTACCCTCTTTTTGAAATGCCTGTTGAGGAAAAGAAGCAATACATTCCAACTTTCCTTTGATATAAAACTTGAAAAACTGGTAAAGGACTTGGAAGAACAGTTGGGTTATGAGTTGTTTTCAGTTTTCAGACCAATGAATGTAATAGGAAGCTGTGGGGTTATCAGTATTGCCAAGTAGACTCACCCCTTAAAAAATTTTTGGGTATCTGCAAGCTGCTTCTTATCAGCAGGAGGGAAATCCACCTTATGTAACAGGCTTATCAGAAACCTACCGGATAAGACTGGATGTTGTCTGAGACAAACAGGCTCTGTTTTTTTAAACATCTGGATTACTTGTCACATTTTTGTACATTGTGACTGCTTTCACTGTACACTTTGTGTGTAAATTATAGCTTGGACTTTAGCCTTCTTGGACCTCTGTTTTGTTTTGTTACTTGTAGTTCACAAATATAGTGTTATTCTCTACTTCTTGGTACATTTTGTAGTAATATGTTTAATATAATTACTCAAGAGACTATACTGACAGCCAGATAGTATGGCAGTTCTGGATGAATTTATATCTTTTCACCACTTGAATATATTGCACTGTCTAGTAAGTTCCTGAGGTAGATTGTCTCCTTTTTTGTATAGATCATTAGGTTAGAGTTTTACCACTTCTATTTTTCGTGTTACTATTGGAAGGTTAATTTGGAAATGGCATGGGTATAGGAATGAAAATGGGGCTATTTCCTTTTTTGCTGTCTTAATCGTATTTGGATGAAGATCCACTTTAAAATTTCCTTTCTTCCCCCTTAATTATCTTTTTAGTACAGCTGCTTCCATATGGAGCAGTGTGATGAACACAGATTAAAAATTAAATGCCACAGCACGTAGAAATAATAACTGCAAAAGTAATAAATACAACCATTTGAGAATGCTATTCTCCATCTAAAATATTAGCTTCACCATCAGGATCCCTATGAGGGGATTTCAGCTCAGTGTATCTGCTCAGTTTACAGCAAGAAACAACGAGGGTAAAAGAGGATTCATGCTCAGGGAATGAATCAGCCATAGGTAGAGTGGGAAATTGTGTTCTTTTAAAGGTAGATTTGATGTTTATCTTTGTTTCTCTAGAATAAATTGCATAGACAGTATTGCCTGTTTTATAAAAAAGATGTTTACCATCACTAATAGCAGTCATTTTAGAGCCAGATTTAAGGAAGGGATATTGCAAGGGTCTTAGCTGGATTTGCTTAGGTAGCTCTATGCTATCATGTAGAAGAGACTTAGGTAGATAACTTACTTTTTTCATCTGAAGTGAGTTCCAGTATGCAGTATCTGTTATTGGAAAAACTGCTGTTTCTTAATAAGATACCCAAGTGATTTTTTGACTGCCAGGCCTATTAACAAGAAAATAAATCCACCAGCCATCTCCTCTCCCTATAAAAAAAAACAATACAAACATATTATATGACGAGAAGAAGTAAAGTAAAAATATTGGCTGGGTCTTAGGTTGGTATGAGTGATTTTATGAGATAATATGGTGACAATTTTATTCTAGGATTTTTATTTTTGGCCTAATATAGGAATGTTACAAAAGGCTTTTCTATGAAAATTTAAAAGTTGTACTTGAAACTAAATATTTAGAAGGGGGAGAACCTTAAAGCTAAGTTAACATAAACCAGTGAGACAATGACTAATACAGGAGAGAACACTATTTTTTTTTTTTTTTTTTTTTTTGCGGTACGCGGGCCTCTCACTGCTGCGGCCTCTCCCATTGCGGAGCAGAGGCTCCAGATGGGCAGGCTCAGTGGCCATGGCTCACGGGCCCAGCCGCTCCGCGGCATGTGGGATCCTCCCGGACCGGGGCACGAACCCGTGTCCCTTGCATCGGCAGGCAGACTCTCAACCACTGCGCCACCAGGGGAGCCCCGAGAACACTATTTTTTAACTGAGTGCCCAAGATACCAATTTCCCTGAAGTCTCGATTTTTTTATCTATAAATCACACATTATACACACACACATTATATGTGTGTGTGTATGTTTTTTAACAGTTTCTTATTTTGGTTTTGAGATAATTTTAGACCTCCTGAAGAGTTGCAAAAACAGCGGTTTCTGTATACTCTTCGCTCACCTTCCCTTTATATTAACATCTTACATAGCTGTAGAACATTTGTCAAGTTAAGAAATTAGCCTTGATATAATGCTATTAACTAAAGTAGAGAGTTTTGAAAGTAGAGATTTTCTAGTCTTTTCACTAATGTCCTTTCACTGTTTCAGGATCCAATCCAGGATCCTGCCTCGCATTTAGTTGTCATGTCATCATAGCGTCCTCCGATCTGTGACAGTGTATCTTGACACCTGATGCGGTAATGTATTTCTGGTGTTATTAAACTTAGCCACTACCTGAGGTGGCGTCTGCTAGGATTCTCTGCTGTAAACTTACTGTGTTTTCCTTTGTAATGACTGAATGTTTGCTAGAGATCATGTGAGCTATGCAAATGTCCTGTTTCTGCTTAAACTTTTGCCCACACATTTTTGTATCCACTGGCAGATCTTGCTTGTTACTACTGTGGTGTTCGAATGTGACTTTGTTTCTCTTATTCCTTCTACATGTATTAATTGGATTCTTTCTGTAAGGGAGGGCTATTGCTTCTGGATTTATAATTTTAATTATAATAAGGTATTCAGGATAAGTACAGACTTAGAACTTAAAGGTGTAAACCATGTTAAAATGATTCCAAATGCCAATGTCAAGGAAAGGAAAACTAAATTGCAAGCTGTGCCAGAAAATATAGTGAATATAAGAAGGAAAATAGTATTCATTTTTTTGTGGATCTGATTCAGTTCTTGATTTAGTATTGACTCTAGACTGAATTCAGATTTTTTTTGGTATTTCACATCTGGACTTTTAAAAAGTGTCTAAGTTTAATATTACTTTGGGGATAATTTCTGTCAAAATCTTGAATAAAGTTATCCAGATCTGGCATGTTAAACACAGCTATGTTCTCTATAATTAGCCACTATTGTTCTAAATATAAACGCCAATGTAAATATTTAGATGAATTTAAGTCCCAATGAAGTATTAGCAGGATGGGCTGGTCTCTACATTGTTGGTGGGGAATTCTTTTAAGTGCTTTGAAAAATGGGGTTTTGAAAACAGTTCTCTAGGTGGTTAGTGTAATACCATTAGAGGTGGGAAGATTTTTTTTTAAGTTGAAGAATATGGATTAAATTGGCGTTAAAAAAAGTTTTTTGGGGGATGGATACTCGAGGACTGGAGTTTTTTCATCTTTTTTTCTTTTTAAAAAAGTTATGAGTTTGAAGACTCAAATAATTCTATGGAAGTTAGCAATTTAAAGAGTCAATTCTGGGACTTCCCTGGCGGTCCAGTGGTTAAGACTTCACCTTCCAATGCAGGGGGTGTGGGTTTGATCCAGGATCTGGGAGCTAGGATCCCACGTGCCTCGCGGCCAAAAAACCAAAACATAAAACAGAAGCAATATTGTAACAAATTCAGTAAAGACTTTATAAAAATGGTCCACATCAAAAAAAAATCTTAAAAAAAAGTAAATTCTATGAAAAGGAGCACTCTTCTATTCCACTCCCATTTTTCCTTCCACAAAAGTAACTACTTTCAATTGAGTTTTTAAAAAAAATTATCTCCATATTTTTTTAATAACACACTTGTATTGCTCCCTTTTGATTTATCAATTTTATGTCATTTCTACTGATTTTCTGTTGTAGAGGATGAAGGTTAGGTCTCTCTGCCTCTACCATACACACATCTCAGCTCTCATCCCTCCAATTTCTCAGTCCACTTACATGGTCATTCTGTTGTACGTTATTATACTATGTAAATGCTGCCCAGAGCTCAGTCATGCAGTAAACTGCTTACTTTTCTTTTCCTGAACAACTCCTTGTTTTCTCTGGAGTGAATCATTTGTCATACTTATTTTGTTTGCCTATGTGCTTATGACTGATTTGACCTGAAACCCTCCATCATTTGTCTAAATCTTCTCTCTTTTTTTTTTTTTTTTTTGCGGTACGCGGGCCTCTCACTGTTGTGGCCTCTCCCGTTGCGGAGCACAGGCTCCGGACGCGCAGGCTCAGCGGCCATGGCTCACAGGCCCAGCCGCTCCGGGCATGTGGGATCCTCCCGGACCGGGGCACGAACCCGTGTCCCTTGCATCTGCAGGCGGACTCTCAACCACTGCGCCACCAGGGAAGCCCTAAATCTTCTCTTAAGATGCTCAGACATTTTTTTTTTTTTCCGGTACGCGGGCCTCTCACCGCTGTGGCCTCTCCTGTTGCAGAGCACAGGCTCCGGACGCGCAGGCCCAGCGGCCATGGCTCACGGGCCCAGCCACTCCGAGGCATGTGGGATCCTCCCGGACCGGGGCATGAACCCGTGTCCCCTGCATCTGCAGGCGGACCCTCAACCACTGTGCCACCAGGGAAGCCCGCTCAGACATACTTTATCAATTTTAGGCTCCTGAAGAAGCGTTCCTGGAGCCCTGTGACTGCAGCACTGGTATGCCCCTGGCGCATACTTTCATTCTGGTGTCTTCTGTTCATCCTGGGGATTCTCTCTACCCCTTCTGTTGGATTCCTTTTTTCCATAGCCTGTGTCTTTCTCTTTCTCAGTTTATTCCCTCATTTTGGTAGAGCATGTTCCCCAGTAGCTTCCTGGAAAAGGGTGCATAGGAAGTAATTTTTTTCCATCTTGCATATTTGAAAATGTGTTTTCATGATCCTTTGTTTAAAATTTAGTTTTTCTTCCTGGAAGCTTATAGGATATTTTTGTCCCCTCTACAGTACAGTGTTGGTGTGGGTCTGTTTTTGTCTATTTTGCTGGGCACATTTCGTTCTGGAAACTCCTGCCCTTAAGTCCTATAACATTTTCTTGGGTTTTGTTTGTTTGTTTATTTTTCTCCTCTGCTACCCTAATCTCTATTATATCTTGCTAGAATTCCTGCTGTTTCTGTTACAGATCTCTTAGACTGATTCTTTGATTTACTTATCTTTTCACTTTCATTTTTTGCCTTTTTGCTGTACTTTGTGGGGGATTTACTCACCTTTATCTTCCAACTCCACTGAATTTTGTTTCATCTATCATATTTTTAGTTTCTAGGAATTTTTTTGTGCTCTGTGTTCTCTATGGGATTCTGCTCTTGTTTGTGGGTGTAGCATCTTATATCTCTGAAGATATTAATGATAATTTCTTGATTTTTTTTCTTCTCAAATAAATTGCCTACAAAGTTGCATTTTCCTTTCTTTTTCAATCTCCATCTTTTTCATGTTAGAGATATTTTTTAGATGTCTGTTACTTCTTGGTTGTGTTTTTTACAGCGTTGTTATACTGGAGACCCCAAATTGCTTCTAGAAAATGCTTCCTGACTATTCTGTTTAATTATTATTGTTTCATAATCTTTCTTGGAGGGAATAGCTATTTTGAGTTGAAGTTGAGAAGGGAGGATTATCTGGATAATTTTTACTCCTCTGTGAAGATAGGAGGGTTTTATACTCTATGTGGCTTTTCTCATCAGGAGTGGTGGGCAGTAGCACATTTGTTGTAATAAAATGTGAGGCAGAGGAGATGCCAGCTGCTGAGAAGGGAGGATTTAGGGGTTTCTGAGATCAGGGCACATTTTCTCTAGCCAACTTTTAAATGTTCTTTTATTTTGCAATATATAGCTTATCCTGGTAAGCTAATGCCAAGGGTAGTATTGCCCGATGAAATATAGGACTCTCAGTTACATTTGAATTTCAGATAAACAACAAGTCACCTTTTAGTATCAGTGTGTTCCACATATGGCATGGGACATAATACTAAAAATGATTGTTTTTCTGAAATCCAAAAGAACTAGGAGTACAGTCATCCCTCAGTATCCGTGGGATTGGTTCCAGGACCCTGCTGTGGATACCAAAATCCATGGATGCTCAAGTCCCTTATATAAAATGTTGTAGTATTGCATAAAACCTATGCATATCCTCCCATATACTTTAAATCATCTCTAGACTAGTTATAATACCTAATACAATGTAAATGCTGTGTAAATAGTTGTAAATACAATGTAGATACTATGTAAATAGTTGCCGGGTATGCAGCAAATTCAAGTTTTTGGAACTTTCCTGAATTTTTTTTCTTTCCAAATACTGTCAGTCATAGTTGGTTGAGTCCGTGAATGTGGAACCCATCAATAGGAGTACCAACTGTATTGTATTTTTTATTTTATTTATTTAATTTTTGGCCATGCTGCGTGGCTTGTGGGATTTTAGTTCCCTGACAAGGGATTGAACCCAGCCCTCAGCAGTGAGACTGCGGAGTCCTAACCACTGGACTGCCAGGGAATTCCCTATATTGTATTTTTTTCATTAAAGTTTTTATTTTGAGATAATTGTAAATTCACATGCAGTTTTACAAAATAATTCAGAGCTTTCCTGTACCCTTTACCCAGTTTCCCTCAATGGTAACATCTTGCAAAACTTTACTGTGATGTCACTGCTGGGATATTGACATTGATAGTATGGTCAAGATACAGAACAGTCCCATCACCACGACTATTCCTCCTGTTGACCTTTCACAGCCGCACCTGCGTCTCCTTTCCCACCATGCTAAACCTCTGGCAACCACTAATCTGTTCTCCATTTCTAAATTTTGTCCTTTTGAGAATGCTGTATAAATGATATTGTATAGTATGTAACCATTAGAGGTTGTTTTTTTTTTTCTTCCACTCAGCATAACTCTCTTGACATTCATCCAAGTTGTTTCCTGTATCTGTAGTTCTTTTTTATTGCTAAGTAGTAGTCTGTGATATGGATGTACCACAGTTTGTTCAACCATTCACCTCTTGAAGGACATATGGGTTGTTTCCGGTTTGGGCTATTGTGAATAAAGCTGCTATGTACATTCATGTACAGGTTTTTGTGTGGACATAGTTTTCATTTCTTTGGGATAAATGCCCAGGAGTGTAGTTCTGGGTCATATGATACTTGCATGTTTAATTTTTTGGAAACTACCAAACTATTCTAGAGTGGCTGTACCATTTTACATTCCCACCAGTAACGTATGAGTCTCTCTGCATTCTTGCCAGTATTTGGTGGTGTCGCTATTTTTTATTTTAACCATTTTGGTGGGTAGGTAGTGATATCTCATGGTGCTTTAAGTTGCATTTCCTTAATGGTTAATGATGTTGAACATCTTTTCATGTGCTTATTTGCCATCTGTGTATTCTCTTCTGTAAAATGTCTCTGTGTGTCTTTTGCCCACTTGCTAACTGGGTGTATGTATGTATGTATGTATGTATGTATGATGTAGGTATGATGTATGTGTGTATGTATGAATGTATGAATGTATGTATGTATGAATGTATGTATGTATGAATGTATGTATGTATGAATGTATGTGTGATGTATGTATGATGTATGTATGTATGCATGATGTATGTATGTATGTATGATGTATGATGTGTGTATGATGTATGATGTGTGTATGATGTATGTATGTATGTATGTATGTATGAATGTATGTATGAATGTATGTATGTATGAATGTGTGTATGTATGTATGTGTGTATGTATGTATGTATGTATGTATGTATGTATGTATGTATGTATCGGTACGCGGGCCTCTCACTGCTGTGGCCTCTCCCGTTGCGGAGCACAGGCTCCGGACGCGCAGGCTCAGCGGCCATGGCTCACGGGCCCAGCCGCTCTGCGGCATGTGGGATCTTCCCGGACTGGGGCATGAACCCGTGTCCTCTGCATCGGCAGGCGGACTCTCAACCACTGCACCACCAGGGAAGCCCTAACTGGGTTTATTTCAATAGACTTCTTATTGTAGAATAGTTTAGACGTACAGAAAAATTGTGTTGATACTACAGAGTTCCCATATACCCCACACCCTGTTATTAACACCTTAAATCAGTGTTGTATGTTTGTCACAGTTAATGGATGAGTATTGATACATTCTTGTTGACTAAAGTCCATACTTGATCCAGATTTCCTTTGTTTTTACCTAACACCGTTTTCCTCTTCCAGGATCCCATTCGGGATACCGTATTGCATTCAGTCATCATATCTCCTTAGGAACCTCTTGGCTGTGCCGGTTTTTTTGTTTTTTTCGGCCACGCTGCATGGCTTGTGGGATCTCAGTTCCCCGACCAGGGATTGGATCCAGGCCATGGCAGTGAAAGCCTGGAATCCTAACCACTAGGCCACCAGGGAACTCCCATGACTTTCCTTGTTTTTGATGACTTTGATAGTCTTGAGGAGTACAGGTCAGATATTTTGTAGAAGGCCCCTCAACTGGGATTTGTCTGATGCTTTTCTCATAATTACAGTGGGGCTTGGGTTTTGGGGAGGAAGACCACAGAGGTAAGTGCCCTTTCTCATCATATATCAAATGTATATACTGTCTACATAGCTTATACTGTTGATGTTAACCTTCATCACCTGGCTGAGGTAGAGTCTGTCAGGTTTCTCCACTACACAGTTACTATTTCTTTTTTCCCCCCTTTTGTACCGTATTCTTTGGAAGTCCCCATTTGCAGCTCCACACTTAGGGGATGGGGAGTTATCCTCCATGTCGTTGAGGGTGTTTATCTACGATAATTCTTTGGAATTTACCTGCAAGGTAGATTTGGTCATTCTCTCCCATTTATTTATTTGTTTAATCAGTCATTTATATCTGTATGGACCCATAGAAACTTATTTTATACTTTGTGTTATGATCTAAGGCTACCTTATTTATTTTGTTGCTCAGAATGTCTTGCTTTGGCCATTGGGAGCTCTTTCAGTTGTGTCCTTTTGACATACCCCCATGATTGTGTGGGGCTTTTTTTTTTTTGGAGCCCTCCTCACTTTCTGGCAATACGTGATTCTTCAGGTTCATCCTGCATATTTCCTGTTCTAGTGCTAGAATCAGTTGCTCCTCCAAGAAGCCCTGGTCCCTCTTATTGAAGAATGATATTGAAACCAAATTTGGGTTCCATTGTTTGTCTTTTCACTGCTGAGTTTTAAGAATTCTTTGTGTTTTCTAGATACTGGTCTTTTGTCAGATTGGTGCTTTGCAAGTATTTTATCCCAGTCTGTCGCTTGTCTTTTCATCCTCTTAACAGAGTTTTTCACAGAGCAAAAGTTTTTAATTTTGATGCAATCCTATTTATCAGTTTTTCCTTCTGAGAACTTTTTTTTTTTTTTTTTTTTTTTTTTGCGGTACGCGGGCCTCTCACTGTTGTGGCCTCTCCTGTTGTGGACACGCAGGCTCAGCAGCCGTGGCTCACGGGCCTAGCCGCTCCGCGGCATGTGGGATCTTCCCGGACCGGGGCACGAACCCGTGTCCCTTGCATCTGCAGGCGGACTCTCAACCACTGCGCCACCAGGGAAGCCCCCCCTTCTGAGAACTTTTGGTGTCAAGTCTCTAAGAACTCATTGCTTACCCCCAGTTCCTGAAGATTTTCTCTTATTGTTTCCTAAAAGTGTTGTGTTTTACTTTTGCATTTGCTACATTTACATATGCTCAATTCGACAACCCTAGCCAAGAGGAAACCTTGGCTTGATGGAAACCTCCAGGGGCCCAAGGAGACACCTTGCTGCACAGCTTCAACTGAAGTTATCAGCTCAAACCAGTCTTCAATGGAAGTGAGACAGAGGCAAGTCACTTTCCTCAAAGTGGGAAAAAAAAACTAAGATTATTCAGCTTGAGGGCAGGAACTATTCAGTTGTGGCTATAAAGTAATAAAATGCATTTTTATGAATGGCTTATGGACTTATAAAAATCACCAACTTTGGGCTGGAAGAGAACATCACACTGATGTCTCTATGGTTCCTCTAGTTCTAACATTCTTTTTTTTTTTTTTTTTGCGGTACGCGGGCCTCTCACTGTTGTGGCCTCTCCCGTTGCGGAGCACAGGCTCCAGACGCGCAGGCTCAGCGGCCATGGCTCACGGGCCCAGCCGCTCCGCGGCATATGGGATATTCCCGGACCGGGGCACAAACCCGTGTCCCCTGCATCGGCAGGCGGACTCTCAACCACTGCGCCACCAGGGAAGCCCTAACATTCTTTTATAAACAAAGTCAGTAAGTGGTATTTGCCACACAGCAGCAGCCTGTTCTTGCTTAAAATGTAGATTCATGACCCCTCTGATTAACTATCTTGGGTTTGGATCTGAAATTTAAAGAATCTACTTAGCATACCCTTCTATTCATTAGAGTTTGAGAATCACTGTCACAGCCTGGTCTTGTTATTTTATTGTCAGATCGTCAGAAACAACTGCGGAGTTTTCTCGACTTTTGATGCCGACGTGTCCACCAGGGGTTGAGAACTTCTGTCTCCAAAAACTATGTATCCTCGTAGCACCTAAAGCCTTGATAGACACTCAACACAATACCTTTTGAATATTGAAATATGATTTATTCTGGAAAGGAATGGGAATTCAGAATTGATGCCTAACAATTATTCCGACTTTAGATGTGAAATCCAGTTGTTTCATGACCCTTAGACTGTTGCTTTTGCTCTTTAGGCAGCTTACTGGCCATTAGCATTATCTTTTGCACTGGAGCATGGAGTCAGCAAACTACCACCAGAGACCAGATTTAACCTACTGCCTGTTTTTGTAAATAAAGTTTTATTGGGACACAGGCACAACCATTGGTTTACATACTGTCTCTGGCTGCTTTTGTGTTACAGCAGAACTGATTAGATACCACAGAAAGCTTACAGCCCACACAGCCTAAAATATCTATCTGGCCCTTTACAGAAGAAAGTTTGTTGCCTCCTGCACTAGAGCACTGAAAGGGAAAAAATAGACTTTGTTTCAGATTTTACCTTTTAAGCCTTTTTCTGGTAAAAGATTTGATATACCACTGCAACAGCAATAGCCAGTGAAATTAACTGGTGGTTTCTTTCTTTATTTAAAAAAATTAATTTATTTATTTTTGGCTGCGTTGGGTCTTCGTTGCTGCACGCGGGCTTTCTCTAGTTGCGGCGAGTGGGGGCTACTGTTCATTGTGGTGCGTGGGCTTCTCATTGCGGTGGCTTCTCTTGTTGCGGAGCACGGGCTGTAGGTGCGCGGGCTTCAGTAGTTGTGGCCCACAGGCTCTAGAGCGCAGGCTCAGTAGTTGTGGCGCACGGGCTTAGTTGCTCTGCGGCATGTGGGATCTTCCCGGACCAGGGCTCGAACCCGTGTCCCCTGCATTGGCAGGCGGATTCTTAACCACTGTGCCACCAGGGAAGCCCAACTGGTGGTTTTTTGAGAGATATCATAAGATATTCTCTTTCTGAAACTATCTACCTGCTGGGCCTTCTTGGAAACCTAGAATTTATACTTCTTAAGGCAGTGTTTCTCAAAGTGTGGATCTCATGCTGTCTGCGTCCAGATCACCAAGAGGGCTTGTTCAGAATGCAGATTCCTGAATCCCACCGAAGACCTACTGAAGGAGAATTTCTGGAGGTATGCCTGGACATGAGATTACTCCCTCTCTTGTAACTATTGGTGTATCTGGTCTCTGTCTTTGTTGTAGCAGTCAATGCGATATATTTCTTTATTTTTTTTTTGAGGTTTGAACCCAGAGTATTTATTGTCATGGTAATATGAAGAAATGTTCATATTCCTGTGCTTTTCTTTTTTTTTTTTTTTTTTTTTTTTACATATATCTCTTCTTTTTTGGATTTCCTTCCCTTTTAGGTCACCACAGAGCACCGAGTAGAGTTCTCTGGGCTATAGTGTAGGTTTTCATTAGTTGTCTTTTTTATACATAGTAGTGTTTATATATGTGTCAATCCCAGTCTCCCAGTTCATCCCACTCCACCTCCCGTTCCCCCTTGGTGTCCATACATTTGTTCTCTACATCTGTGTTCAACAAGATATATTTATTTGTTTACCTGCTTGTGTTCCCTATTGAGACTGTGAACTCCTTCAGGGTAGGTATTGTGTTATTCATTGCTTTTTTATTCCAAGCCCCAAATTAGGCACATTTAATTGTTGTAGTTCTCAAAGGGTGGTCCATGGAGGCTGGGAGTCTCAGAGACCCCTTTAGGGGTCACAAGATCAAAATTGTTTTCTTAATTGTACCAGGACATGATTTGCCTTTTTTGCTATGCTGTTGACATTTGCACTGTTGATGGAAAAGCAGTGGTGGGTAAAATTGCTGGCACCTTACCAGGAATTAAGGCAGTGGAAACAAATTGTTCTACCAGTCACTGTATTGTCCACTGCCATGAATTTGTAATAAAAACAGTGCCAGTTTCACTTAAAAATATACTTCATGAAGAGTTAAAATTATTAATTTTATTAACTCGTAACCCTTGAGTTCACACCTTTTTCACATTCTATGTGACAGAATGATTAGTATGCATGAAACAATTCTGCGGGCTGAAGTACACTGGGGAAAAGCATTCCTGGACCCAATTCCAATGTGTGTGTAGCGGCCTCCACACACCAACAAGCAATTCTTATACGCCAGATGTTCCCATGACTTCCTCCTTGGCTTCAATTAACTTTCTAGCACGGCTCACAGAACTCAGGATAAACCCATTTATTTACTAGATTACCAGTTTATTATAAAATGATCTAAAACCACAGCCAGATGAATGATAGAGATACATAGGGCATGGCCTGGGGAGAGGGGGTGGACCTTCCGTTCCCTCTCCAGGTGTACCACTCTCCCCAGTCCTCACATGTTCCCCAACCTGGAAGCTCTTTGAACCTTGTCCTTTGGATTTTTTTTTTTTTTTTTTTTTTTTTTTTTTTTTTTGCGGTACGCGGGCCTCCCACTGTTGTGGCCTCTCCCGTTGCGGCGCACAGGCTCCGGACGCGCAGGCTCAGCGGCCATGGCTCACGGGCCCAGCAGCTCCGCGGCATGTGGGATCTTCCCGGACCGGGGCACGAACCCGTGTCCCCTGCATCGGCAGGCGGACTCTCAACCACTGCGCCACCAGGGAAGCCCGTCCTTTGGATTTTTAGTGAGGCTTCATTACAAAGGCATGACTCAGTCACTGGCCGTTGGCAATGGATTCAACCTCCAGCCACTCTGCCCTCTCCAGAGGTTGGGCGTTGGGACTGAAAGGTCCCACCCTCTAATCACATGGTTGGCTCTCCTGGCAAGCAGCCTCCCTCCTTCTGTGGGATCCAAAAGTCACTTTCCCTGAAGCGTTTTCAGGACCTGAGGACAAGAGACCAAATATTATCTCACTGCTTTTATAGCTCAGGAAAGTCCAAGGGTTTTGGGAGCTGTGAGCTAGGAATTGTGAATTAATACATACATTCATCTGAATGACCAAATATTTTTCCTGTAAATCACAATATATTGCAGCTGGTCTCTTGAGGAAAAAGCACGTGACATTATTTGACTTGGTAACTGAACTAGCTACTCTTTTTTTCATGGAACATCATTTTTAGTTGAAAGTACAAACGACAGACAAACTGTGGCTATGCAGATTTAGGTATTTGGCAGAACTTTTCTAGAAAAAGTGAGATTGTTACTTCAAGGAAAACAACTGACAGTATTTGTTGCCAATAATGAAATTAGACTTTTACAGGAAAAAGAATTTTGGAAGACTTTTATCTGCTATGAGCTTGACAGCTTCCTAATACTTAAAAGACTTCTAATTAGATTGGTGGTAATTAAAAAATAGTGAAATATGTTAACATTTGAAAGGCTGCATAGCTCAGTAAACTGATATTTTACAAATGACCAATGCATGATGTCATCAGTCATGCATGGGTAAAAGATCTATTCAAAGTGCAAGATAGACCAATGGTGGGTTTTTTTTTGTTTTTTGGCCGCACCTTGCGGCATGTGGAACTTCCCTGACCAGGGATCGAACCCACGCGCCCTGCAGCAGAAGCGCAGAGTCTTAACCACCGGACTGCCAGGGAAGCCCAAGACCAATGGGTTTTAAAGTATCAGAGTACAAAAATTCACTAATATGTTTTCAGATTCCACATTGCAACTAACTTTTAAGAACCTACCATTTGTTGAATTTTATTGTAGTAGTAAAAAGAACACTCCAGAATTATCTGAAAAGGCCATTAAAAGATTCCTTCTTTCTTCAACTACACAGTGGAGTGAGGCTGGATTTTCTTCATATACTTCAACCAAAACTAAAATTGTAACAGGTTGAATGCAGAGGCAGATATGAGAATCCAGTGGTTTTCTATCAAGCCAGACATTAAAGAAATTTACAAAAATGTAAAGCAATGTCATCCTTTTCTCTGGTTTTTAAACAATTATTTTGGAAACTAGTTATTTTTCTGTAAAAATATTTACATAAAATGGATTTTCTTATTTTTAAATGAATTAAATGTTTAAATTTCTCGGTTTCAACATCTAGTAAATAGTGATAGATACAATCTACATAAACACTCTTTATGGAGTTCTCAATAATTAAAAGTATAAAGGGTCCTGAGACAAAAAAATTTGAGAACAGCTGGTATAGAGGCTGCAACAGGGATTTGAAGAAAGAGGGCCTAAATTCAAGTTCCGGTTCTATCACTTAACTGTGATTTTAGGTAAGTTACTTAGGTGCAGGCTCTGAAGACAGACCTTGTGTTTATAATATTGGCTCCATCACTTGCTGGTAGTATGTGAGTCACTCCGCCTCTGCAAATAGGGATAACCTACTTCACCAGGTTGCTGTGAGAATTAAATGGGATTATACTTGTCAAATGCTTACAGTTGTTACCTACAACATAGAGTTAAAAGCTAGCTACTGGTATTCGTTATATTAGCTACTCATCTGACAGGATCCTAGAGGCTGGGCACAGTCCTGGCTTTCTTCATCCTCTCTGTGTTACCGAACCCAGGTCCGGCTGCTTGCCGCTGGAAAGCCAATTCTCGAGAGATGAGTGTTGGTAGGAAAGGAAAGGTTGCTTTATTTCGGAGGCTGGCAACTGGGGGAGAGGGTGGACTCCTGTCCGAGAACCAACTCCCGATTGCTCTCAGGGGACAGGGGCTTTTAAAGGGGAGTTTCAGGGTTGCATAGGCGGGAGCAGAACAGCACAGTCAGTTCTGACAGTCATCTTGAAACCAGTAATGCGGTGGTCTGATCAGCGTCATCTTGGTTGTTTTAAGAACAGTTAATCTTCAGTTCCAGTGTTTCCATGTCTTTGAGGCCAGTTCTTGGAATTGTGGCAGCTTATGTCATGGCTACAGTCTGATCATCATGTAGTTAACTTCTTCCACCTGGTGGGGATTTCAGTATCTGTAAGACAGCTCACAGGATATGGCTCAGAATATTATCTATAGCCCTTGAGAAGGAACTAAAGATCCTTGACTATGCTTAATGACTAAACTAGTACTATTTGGTCTCCTTTGACTGTTTTCCTTTGTTTCTGCATTTTCTCACTTCTCTGATTAAACTTATTCTTTGGCTAAAGTTTTTCCACAGACAAAAGGCGGGCTGAGGACATGGGGTGAGGGGCAGGGACCGTAGGGTCCTGCTCCGTTTCATCTGCAAAGCACAGAAGCTATTCCGGTGTTATAAATTTGAGGAGAAGGTATAAGTAAACTTGTGGATAATTGTGTGTGGCTCTTAAACTGTAAGAGAATCTGTTATTAAAAATCCCTTTTAGTTTCCTTTTTCTCAGCTTTTGAAGAAATAACAAGACTGAAAAACATTCCCTGAACCCTTGCCCTATAATCGAGTTAGAAAATAGGAAGTATTTTATTGCATGCCCGAAGGAATTGAAGTCTTCCAGAAAACTAAATAGGAGAGCTGGCAGGGCTACTACTTGGGAAATTCTTTTAACCTCTTGACCTCTGTTATGTCATCTTGTTTGGACAAAAATATCTCATCTCCAACCCTCTTGCGGCTTTTGAATCCTGCCAAGCTCACCTCTACATCTTTTAAAGATACCTTTGGCAGCTTCTAAATCGCAATAAACGCAAAGGAGAGGGGCAAAGACCCAGAGACGACCTTTTGTTGCCTTGCAAATGCCAATGGTATCCGATCTCAGCACCCAGAAGTGGAGGTCTGGGTAGACGCAGCTGCCGCCAGCGCCCTGTCCTACTTCTCACTAGGGGCATGGCATCCCGGCGTCCCTGCACCATCCCGGCCCATGAGCAGGGTTAGCCAGGGTACCACCGGGTCAGAGGTCTGTTTTCCCATCAATTAAGTGGGGAGGCTGGGCCATCTTGAAGAACCTTGCTTTCACTGCAATTTGAAACGCTCCCCGCCTATAACGTCTCATTCCCCATCCCTGCCTTATAAATACCTGAGGCCTTGCACCCAGACCCTGCGCGCGGATACCGAGCGGCGGGCGCGCCGCCGGCAACACCCGCGTGCCCAGCGCTCCGACTTCCAGCCCGCTCGGAGGAGCACATCTCGCGCGATTCCCTCCACCTCTCGCGACACTTCCCGCCAGCGCCCCTGCGGGCCTCCACGCCCCACCCGTTTCCTCCAAGCATTGGTCCCCGTCACCTCACCTTTGCTCTAGGCAGCCCGGTCCGCTCCTCGCCCGCTGGGAGCGCGGCGGAGCCCTGAGTTGGGCGCGAGCCCGGCGGGGCCGCAAGCTCCGCCCTGCTCTGCTCCGTCCCGCCCCTCCTGGGCTCGCGGGGAAGGCCTCCACTGGGGATGTGTCGTAGCCCACTCAGCGAAGGCAGGAGAACTTGAAAGGCTGCGGGGCTGCCAGGTGAGTCTGGGGCGGCGGCCGGGTCCAGGGCTCCGACCGGCGTGCGGGTGGGAGGCACTGCGGGGTGGAGATGCCAGGGGCGAAGGAGGACGCGATGCTCGAGGCAGGGAAGGGGGGCTGGGAGGACCAGCCCTGGCGGGGTGGGGGTGACCTCGGTTACAGGGACGCGGCCAGGGCCCCTTTTGCATCGACCGTGCCCGAAGTCACCGGGAAATTACCTCGTTTTCATCCACGCTCCGCTCCTCTCTGCGGGGCTGGACGCGGGACGGGGAGAGGCGTCCGCGAGCCCTGAGGTTCCAGACCTGGGCTGCAGGAGGCCCGGGGTCGTGGGGAGAAGGGACACGCAAGGTTGCGGAGGTAAATTCGTGCTGGGAAAAAAGATAAAGTGGCGGAAGCTGGAGAGCGTCCGCTCCGAGGGAGGCCGGGTGTTTGCGGTCCCGCTGCGCTCGGTGCTGAGATAGCGATGGTCTTACCCGCGCCTCTCCAAGGAGCCTGGGTTTACTTTCGACGTCCGCAGTGTTAGTCTCTACGAGTGTTAAAGGGGCAGAAACACACAGGTCACGGGCTTCCTTGAGGGAAGGAGGCTTTTGAGGTCACTTGTTACTTTTCGTCTGAGACCTGGATGGTGCGAGTGGGTGCGCGCGTGCGCACAGTGGCCCCAAGCGAGAGTTCGCGTTTTCAGAATTTGTACCATAGTCTCTACTTAAAGACCCTTCAAGCATTGATAAAAAGTGACTGTTTCTTAAGTGAATAGTTTTATTTTCAATATTGTGATTCCAGTAGTCATGTAAATGTGTAATGACAAGGGCCTGGAGCCTAAAACCAGGCGTTATTAAGACGGAGTACGCGTTTTTGCCTTGGGACCAGACTTAGATTGGAAATTGGGGTAAAAATTTTTTTGCAGTCAAGATTTCGACCATGTGTTTCTTGTGATTCCAGTTTTGTTTAATTAAAACCATGCAGTTTTCTGAGAGGATTGGAAGATCAGTGCAAAGTGGTTGGTCTAACTATAAGAAGCGTTTTAAGGCCTCCTTCCTCCAAAACAAACAAACAAAAACCCAAAAACAAAACCAAAAAAAGCTGTTAATTTATGTTATTTCTGTTTTAAATTATGTAGCCCCCTTATATTTTTTTTCAGAAATGACTTCTTAAAAATGACCAGTTTTGTGTGTGTGAACAATTAAACTGCTAATAGAAGGAAATTTTATTGATAGTTTTCTTTTGTCTTTTAGAGAAAGAAATGTCATCAGTGGAATCACACGAGGAACAATTGTCCCAGTCAGATCCATCCCCGTCACCAAACTCATGTAGTTCCTTTGAGCTAATAGACATGGATGTTGGCAGTTTGTACGAACCCGTTTCTCCTCATTGGTTTTATTGTAAGATAATAGATTCTAAGGAGACATGGATTCCTTTCAACTCTCAGGATTCACAGCAGCTGGAAGAGGCATACGGCTCTGGTAGGGTAAAAGCTATGACTTGTAATAGACAAGGACTTACTGTCATTTCTCTAAAACCATAATATGAAAGTCCTTATAGTGAGTTCTATTGGAAGTAAATTTTAGATCTTTTTCTAGTCATCTCATAGCATTTTTTTTTGCTTTACAGTTTTTATACTTTCCAAATTTTACTTAATAATCTTTTCTTTTTAACATCTTTATTGGAGTATAATTGCTTTACAATGGTGTGTTAGTTTCTGCTTTGTAACATCCTATAGCATTTTTATATAGAAGTTCTGCATTACTATCCAGCCAATTTATAATATTCAATAATTTGGTCTGTATTTTGAAAACAGTACCTATTGTAATTCCTGCGTAGTTAACCAATAATGTTTCTTATGTTTCAGTTTCTGTTTATGAAGAGTGTGGTGCGGGCAGTGTCACATTGCAAAAGAATGAATTCTTTCATTTTTCTCTTGTTTCTTCTTCTTTTATGGAAACAAGAATGATGCTGGTTACTACTTTATCATCATGATGGTCATTAATTTATCTTTTGGTCCCTTAAACAAAAAATTCAGAAAAGCTTTCTTGCATACTTTTTTTTTTTAAGGGACACTCCTATCTCTCCTTAGAAAAAGAACAAAACAGCGTTGGGTATTATTTTTTTCATGTTTCATTAAAACCAAGAATGATTTTGATGGTTTATAAAGTAGTTTAGCCAAGAAGAAACAGATCATTCGTGTGTTTTATAACATTATTGAGAGCATAACTCAGAGTTGTATTTTGGGAGCTTTATTTTGCTCTACTATGTACTTCTTTTCCCCTTTCCACTCCTTGATAGGAAAAGACTGTGATCGGAGAGTTGTGCCCACTGATGGGGGCAGATACGATGTTCATTTGGGGGAGAGGATGCGGTACGCCGTATACTGGGATGAGCTAGCGTCGGAAGTGAGGCGCTGTACCTGGTTTTACAAGGGAGACAAAGATAATAAGTATGTTCCATACTCGGAGAGCTTCAGCCAAGTGTTAGAGGTATTCCTGTGAGCCTTTTACTCATTTTCTTCATTGTGTTCTTCTCTTATTTCATAATCTTTTCTTCCTCTTGTGACTTATTCTGTGAATTTACAGAGAGAGTTTGGTTCTATTTGCATTCCAGTTCATAGCATTTCTTTTTGCAAGTTAGTTTCAGGATAAAGTAGTTTTATTTTCAAATTTTGAAATACTATGGAAACTATTATGTATTTAAATTAAAATTTTTTTTTCTCTAATGGTGATCTTTGTGAATATTTAAACTGTGACCGCAGGATTGGTCTTTTTTGCCTTTTATTTTTCTTGCTCTGAAAATATTCTGAAATTTGCTTTAAATTGGAGTAGTATATTAATATTATTGAATGCAATATATCAAAATGTGAACAATGATTATTTCTAGTCTTGATGATGGAATTGGGACTGATTTTTTTCCTTTGTCCTGTACTATTATCGTAATTTTAAAAGAATTTTAAAATAAATTTGATAGATCAAGAGAAAGAACTTTATATGTAATGTAATCCTCATTTTATGGATAATATACATGCATTAACATTACTGAAAGAAATATATCAAAATGTATACAGCGATTATCTCCAGTCTAGATGATAGAAGTAGAAGTGATTATTTTTTCTTTGTTCTATACTAGTACCAGTTTTCATTTTAAGAGAATTAAAATAAAGTTGATAAATCAGAGTAAGATATTCTTATTGTAATTGTTTATCTAGCAGTATTCTTGTAAAAAAGTTCAGTTTTAATAGAAAAACCATTACAGAAGTCTAATGAAATGTGTTTTCTTTTAAGGAAACTTACATGCTTGCTGTAACTCTGGATGAATGGAAGAAGAAACTGGAGTCTCCCAACAGAGAAGTTATTATATTGCACAATCCAAAGGTAAGCAAATTAATGCCCTTCTTTAACATTGGGATTAAAGGTTAATTGCATTAGTAAGAAGAACTTAATTGGTTTCTTTTTCTGGGGATTCTACGTAGGATAAGCTTTGGACATTTTTTTTTTTTTTTTTTTTTTTTTTTGTGGTATGCGGGCCTCTCACTGTTGTGGCCTCTCCCATTGCGGAGCACAGGCTCTGGACGCGCAGGCTCAGCGGCCATAGCTCACAGGCCCAGCCGCTCTGCGGCATGTGGGATCTTCCCGGACCGGGGCATGAACCCGTGTCCCCTGCATCAGCAGGCGGACTCTCAACCACTGTGCCACCAGGGAAGCCCTGGACATTTTTTTTTTTTTTTTTTGTGGTATGTGGGCCTATCACTGCTGTGGCCTCTCCCGTTGCGGAGCACAGGCTCAGCAGCCATGGCTCACGGGCCCAGCTGCTCCGCGGCACGTGGGATCTTCCCGGACTGGGGCACGAACCCGCGTCCCCTGCGTCGGCAGGCGGACTCCCAACCACTGCGCCACCAGGGAAGCCCAGCCCTGGACATTTTTATATTGCATTCACAGTTATGAAACTTGAAGCTGTGGCTCCTACCGTCATTTCCTCATTCAACTCTTACACAAAAATTTTCTTAGGGAAAATTATGTCACTGTAGATTTAGAAAATCACTGACACATTATGTGGGCACCTCTTCCATGTGTAGGGTATGGTTGAAAGATCTGTTAGCCTGATGAATTTTCATTTTCCTTTTTTTTTAGCTTTACTGAGGTATAATTGACAAAATAGTAAGATATTTAAAGTGTACAACATTAGCCTAATGTATTTTCAGGGTTCTCATTTCAAGCTGTAGGAGTTGCATATCAAAACTCCAGTTGAGATTTGACTATGTGTTATGTTTTAAAAGACCCGTTCCTACCCCTCAGAATGTATAAATAGAAGTGTCTTTAATGTAGAGTATGCTTATTGCTCTGATCTTTTAAATTTAAGCTTATGGTACATTACCAGCCAGTCGCGGGGTCTGATGAATGGGGTTCAACACCCACTGAGCAGGGCCGACCTCGAACAGTGAAGAGAGGGGTTGAGAACATCTCTGTTGACATTCATTGTGGTAATGTTAATCATTCATTTTTTTCTTATCTTCTGATATGCTTATTTGTTTATGACTTAAATCTGTGGTCTTTCTCTATCTATGGCTTTAGATTACGTCAAGGCTTAAAAATGGTCTTTAATCAAATGGGCTTATTCTAAGTTAAGATTAGCATTACTTCATCTACTAAGAATCTTAATAGGTACAAAAGTCACTTTTAAAGTTGCTAAGTATATATGGTGGGATGGATAAAATTTGATAGTACTAATCAGGAGGTCACTGGGTACAAATGAACTGATTTAGTCCTAATTCTAAGAAGTGTGATTCCACCTGCTTGATTACTAATTTATTCCTGGTAACCCCTGAAGGTTTTCAGGAGGTTTTCAACCAGAAAAAACTATTTTTCAGGGACCTTGATGGTTATCCATTGCTCTCTAGCTAGGGTCATTTATGGTTGGTTTTATAATATATTTAACTGGATTATAAAATTCCTTTCATCTTTCAGAGGAGATGGCTTGTCTCTTGGACAAAGTCGTAGACTTACTGTAATTTGAAAAGATGAGTTTAAAATTTCAGGCTTTAAATACATACCAGACTTTATTGGTACAACTGATAAAAATAGAATATTAGGTAAAAGTATCCTGTCCATATTAAATTACTTGAATTTGGTAACTGCCCTTTGGTTAAATAAGAGCATATTCTTACATAATAAAATATTAAAGGGTTAAAGAGATGTGATATGTGCCGTCTGATAATGTATGCAACCTGCTCCCAAATGGTTCAGAAAAATAAATGTGTGTGAATACACATACACATAGAGAAATAAAGCAAATGTGGTAAATGTTACTGTTGAATCTGTATAAAAAGTACATGAGAGTTTCTGTACTGTTCTTTCAAGTTTTCAATAAGATTGCAGTTATTTCAAAATAAAAAGTTCTAAAAACTTGAACAATTTTTTCACTGACTTATTACAAGATAAATTAGAAACAAAGTAAGATCAGTCTATTTTTACTAAGTAGTTAAATATGGGACTATCTGTGTCTTTTAAAATATCTGCTCATATTTTAACTTGCCCATTTCTATTATCTATTCATTGTGAATGTTTGATTTTAGAATACATGACTAGTTATATAGAGTAATTTTTCTTTGTAATTTCACTTGTAGGGGAACCTTTACGGATAGATCACTTGGTTTTTGTAGTCCATGGGATCGGACCAGCCTGTGATCTCCGCTTTCGAAGCATTGTACAGTGTGGTAGGTTTGCAAAGCATGTCATATTAGATCATGTAAGGGGACTGTTAGTGCTCCTGTGAGTTGACATAAAGTGTTGTCTTTAGTCTGTTGTCTTAGCTGCATAATAAGATTTGGAGAGCTAAAGACAGGTGGCAAGGTAGTCAAGCTTCCCAGCTTAGACCTAAAGAGCTAGTAAATTCCTTAGGCTAATAGGTTTATATTCTTAACTAATAATACTTGAGTGAATAGCCCTCAAGTCTTATAAAATTGTTCTATTATGTGATGGTCCTGTTTATAACCATTCTAAATTTAAAGGGAACCATAAATATATGACAATGAAGATAATATAGTTTAAATGAATAACAGAAGCTTCAACCGTTTTTGTAATTCATACTGTGGTAAACCTTATGATATTCTAATTGGAATATTTAGGTCATTAGTATAACTTGACTTTGAAAGGTAGTATTCATAGTCTAACTGCCCTAATTTGGGAGTCTGATCCTAATGGCTAACTAATGCTTCTAAGCATAAACCTCCTAGAAGGTTAAGATTGACGCAATATGAATTCCAAACAGCAGTGTATTTTTTAAAAATTTAAAATATTGGGTAAAGGTTGTTTATAAGAACCAGAAAGTTAGGATAGGAACCTGACTGCAAGGCCAACTGACATAGTCAAGTGGTTTTTTAAAAAAATTGAAACAGTTTCCTTGACACGGCAGAAGTTTTGAAGTTACTGTGTGATTTTCTTTAATATAAAAATGTTTTGTACAGTAACAGCAGTTCTATATTACAGGAATGTCTTTTCCTACATGCACTGTTAATTTTTTTCGTGAATACCCTACTTTTGACTCGAGTCTCAGGTGCTGTAAGCAGATACAGATGGATGTAGTATAATTACAAGATCTGTTGCATCCCCACTCTACAAATTCATCGCTTCACCGTTAACGCATGGTTAATTTTCTTTTCTAGTTAATGATTTTCGCAGTGTTTCTTTGAACCTGCTACAGACGCATTTTAAGAAAGCCCAAGAAAATCAGCAGATTGGGAGGGTAGAATTTCTCCCAGTCAACTGGCACAGTCCTTTGCATTCCACTGGTGTGGATGTGTGAGTAGTACTTTACACCTTTGAGTTGCTAACTGTGATTGTAATGTTTTCTGATCATTGATATGCTTAGGAACATTTCTGCTATAGCTGATTGTATATATAAAATTTTGTTCAACAGAAAACTTTTTGTACTTCTGTGTCTTTTTCTTAGAGATACATTATTAAGTGCAGACCAATCCCTTTGTTTAACTAGCTTGGGTTAGGAGTGGGGAGTTGTGTGTATCTTCTTCCAGTATGTTTTATTGGCTCATTAGTGTTTACTATTACAGCTTTATTATTTCTTTAGCATAAAGCCAAATGTTGCTTTCTCCCCATAGTGTATAAGCATTTCCATCTTAAGATGTCAAAAGCCAACCACCTCAAGATGCACGAAGTATTTTGTCGTTCCTTTTGTGAGCACATTTAGATAACATTTGTCCAAATTTGGGGAAGAAAGGAAATTCCCAAATATTAAATTATTGGGGTTTATAACTTGAGGTATAATTGGTGCAATGACTTTTAAGTGATGGCTTTCTTAAATTACAAGCTCAGTAGTTCTGTTTGTAAACTTTTTGGTAATGTCAGAGAAGGTTGCCTTATATTAAGGATATTCAGCTGTGGGCTCGCCAGAAGTATGTTCATAATACAGTTCTAGGATAGAACTAGCAGATGCTTCTCTGGTAGATAAAGGAAGTAGCATTGTTTCCATGCTGGTCTTGGAAATGGCTTTTCTGATTCCGTGTCTCAGTTCTTAACACCCTGTGATTTGAGCATATTCCATGTGCCAAGTGCTCCATTGTGGTGTTGCTTTTACTAGGTGTACAGAGTTCACATTCTTTCATATTTGAGCTGATGCTAAGAGGTTACTAGGGGCACATAGCCCTCTCTAAAGTACAGAAGATGTTGAAGGTTTGAGGAGTCTTTCTGGGAGCTTTGAGAAAGCTTTATGTGGAAGCTGATTTATACTACGTCAACATTGTTTTCCTTTGAGAGATATGAGTTCTGTTTGTCCTTGGCATCTGGCAGTCTCACCTTCCTTCAGCGTTTAGAAATTTGGCGTAGAGAGAGAGAGCTGATCCATTTATCATTTGACTTGTGATCAAAAAACCTTAATGCTGAGAATTCTAGGAAAAGCCTCTTGTATCTTTTAAAAAACTTTATTATAGAGAATTTTGTACACAAAAGTAGCATATATAACTGTATTGATGATGATGACCCAGCCCAACAAGCCTCAACACGTGGCCAGTTCGGCCCCGTCCATATCTTCCATGTACTGCCCATCCCTCCACTCTATTACTTTTTGTTTGTTTGTTTGTTTTTTAAAATTTATTTATTTATTTTTGGCTGTGTTGGGGCTTCGTTTCTGTGTGAGGGCTTTCTCCAGTTGTGGCAAGCGGGGGCCACTCTTCATCGCGGTGCGCGGGCCTTTCACTGTCACGGCCTCTCTTGCTGAAGAGCACAGGCTCCGGACGCGCAATCTCAGCAGCTGTGGCTCACGGGCCCAGTTGCTCCGCGGCATGTGGGATCCTCCCAGGCCAGGGCTCAAACCCATGTCCCCTGCATCGGCAGGCAGATTCTCAACCACTGTGCCACCAGGGAAGCCCCCACTCTATTACTTTTGGATAAAATCTTAGACATCATATCATTTCATCTGTTAAATGTTTCAGTTTGTATATCCTTTTAAGGATTAAAAATATATATATAACACCATTATCACATCTAAAAAAATTCTTAATATCAGCAAATATACAATCAGTATTCGAATTTGTAATTGTCTAATAAATGTCATGATTTATATATACACATACATACATATACATGCACATACACACATAGTTTAAACTGGGATCATAAATTGCAATTAGTTGATATCTTTTAAGTCTCTTTTCATCTCTTGATTACCTTTCTATCTCTTATTTTCTTGTAATTTATGTCTTGGGGAGGCTGGGTTTTTTGTCTTGCAGAGTTTCTCACACTGAATTTTGCTGGTCACATCCCTTTGGCTTCATTACAAATGTCTGTCCTCTATATTTCCTGTAAATTGATAGTTATCCCTTGTATCTTAATTTCTAAGTGTAATTTGGATAATAACTTAGAGGAGGCTATGGAATGTATTTAGGTTTTCTGCTTAAAATACCTTTTGTTTTTTCAGAGATCTGCAGCGAATAACTCTGCCCAGCATTAACCGCCTAAGGCACTTCACCAATGATACAATTCTGGATGTCTTCTTCTACAACAGCCCCACCTACTGTCAGACTATTGTGGACACAGTTGCTTCTGAAATGAACCGATTATATGTACTTTTTCTGCAGAGGAACCCTAATTTCAACGGGGGCGTATCCATCGCTGGTCATAGTTTAGGTAACGGATTCTGTGTGACCAGAGATGACTGTCACATTTTAAGGATACCTGTTTTTGAAGTACAGTGTCTTTTATCAGTATCACATTCAGAGGTCTAGAACTGGTCTATGATGAAGAATTTGGAAGGGGTTGGAAGGGTGGTGGTGGATGGGAAAGAATGACTCCCTACTTCATAGATTTTGCTTCCTGGATAATTGGCTTATTACTTTTTTTGTATAAAACACAGCTATTTAGTGCTAATGCTTCGAAACTGTCCCTTCTTTCTTCTGTTTTACTTGTAGGTTCACTTATATTGTTTGATATCCTAACAAATCAGAAAGATTCTTTGGGGGATGTTGACAGTAAAAAGGTAATAGGTTCTTTTGTATGCTTGCTTAGTAAGCATTTTTAGATTTTAGGCTTTTTGTTTTTTGCTTTGTCTCATACCATAATATTTACATTTATTTTAACAGACTTGTAATTATCTCTGTCATTCTTGGATGATAGAAGCAAGATAGTAGTATGCTTCTACAAATATTTGCCACATTCTAAAATAATTATAGGTCTCATTTTTTCATTATAAATATGCACTACTGATCTGTTATTAGAATTATAGAATCATTGAGTTGAAATGGAATTTGCATAGGAGGAAATGAAGAGTGAATTGGATTCAAATTGATATAGTTTATAGAAATTCTGTTAAGCCATCCTTAAACATTAATAAGAGCTCAGGGAAGGCTTTATTAATGATGATGAAGAATACTTTGATACTCATTCATTCACTCATTCATTTGTTTAAAAACATATTAGGTTTCAACTGACTGCAAAAACTTAAAGATCAATCACATCTTAATTTATATTTCATATAAATTACAATTTATTCAAAGTTAAGATAGGTCTCTGTGGATATCTAACAGTACTTTCCTTTATTGCAAAGTAACATTAATAAAAATCTGAACGAATTTAGAGAACACGAGCTTTGCAATTTAATTTTTAGGATTTGCCAAGTATTTTCATGGATCGAGGAGACACACTGACACTGGAGGAAGATTTGAAGAAACTTCAACTCTCTGAATTCTTTAGTATCTTTGAGAAGGAGAAAGTAGATAAGGAAGCTCTGGTAAAAATAATCTTTTAAAACTTTGCACTATACCATTTTCAGTATTTTTTTTAAATAAATTTATTTTATTTATTTATTTTTGGCTGCGTTGGGTCTTCGTTGCCGCACGTGGGCTTTCTCTAGTTGCAGAGAGTGGGGGCTACTCTTCGTTGCGGTGCTTAGGCTTCTCATTGCGGTGGCTTCTCTTGTTGCGGATTATGGGCTCTAGGTGCGCGGGCGTCAGTAGTTGTGGCTCATGGGCTCTAGAGTGCAGGCTCAGTAGTTGTGGCGCGTGGGCTTAGTTGTTCCGTGGCATGTGGGATCTTCCCGGGCCAGGGATCGAATCCGTGTCCCCTGCACTGGCAGGCGGATTCTTAACCACTGTGCCACCAGGGAAGTTCCCCGTTTTCAGTATTTTTATTGCTTCTTTTCATCATACTGCTTGCTAAGAGCCTGCCCTTTAGAAACATTTTAGTCATAAATACTTCGTTATCATTAGTAATGCTCTTTAGCCTTATTTGTGTGCTTTTTATCATATAAAGTGATCTTTGCTTTGTGGAGGTTCAGAGTTCCGAGGAGCCATGTTAATAGCAATGGAGCACAGACTAAAACACAGCACAGCTCTGAAAACATGAGAGCAGGAATAAATGACCACTAACTTCCAACTCTTATTTTCTGTTATACTGTGTAGAGCTCTACTGTGGATATTTGCTTGTTTATTTGTTTTTGTTACCACTAGGGAGTCCTAGTCATGCAAAGCAAAGAACAACAGAGTGTTTAGGCCTTATTCCTCTCAGAGAACAGGGCGTTTACTTATTTATTTTTAGGACACTTAATTGATTTTAATTTGCCTAGAAATAAGGAAGATATTTGATTTTTTATGCTTAGGCTTTATGTACAGACAAAGATCTTCAGGAAATGGGAATTCCCTTAGGACCAAGAAAGAAGATACTAAACTACTTAAGGACCAGAAAAAATTCAGTGGTATGTGCTTAATATAGTTTGTAGGATTAAACAGTTTTTTGACTTCCTTGTATTCTTGTGCTTTGTGAGGTGTTTAGTATAGGGAGCTAAGCAATTTTTAAAATTGACCTTTGGCTCTCTTTTCAGAAATTAAACACATTTACTTTATTGATACCTTTAAAAGTGTTATTAGCTTCAGAAGTCTTATTTCCCCTGGACTTCCACCATTCAATTTTTTCCTTTTTTTTTTGTTTTGTTTTGTAACTGCTTTATTGAAATATAGTTCACAGCACATACCATAAAATTCACCCTTTTAAAATATACAATTCAGTGGGTTTTAGTATATTTGCAGAGTTGTATAACCATTACCACTATCTAATTCCAGAACATTTCCATCACCGCAAAAAGAAACACCATATTCATTAGCAGGCACTCCCCATTCCTCCCTCCTGTGAACCACTGATATATTTTCTGTCTTCGTGTATTTTCTTATTCTGGATATTTCATATAAATGGAGTCGTACAATATGTGGCCTTTTGTGACTGGCTCCTTCCACTTAGTATAATGTATTCAAGGTATAACCGTGTTGTAACAGTGCTTCTGCACTGAGCGTTTTTGGCCGCTGATTCCTTTCCATAGTCTAGTTAATTATTTTTCAACCTTTTAGCAGGTTGCTCAGTTCTGATTTAAGGCTGATAGAGACATACTACTTGCTTTGATTAGAAAGGCGTACACTTCATTGAATTCCTCAGCGCTCCCCAGCATTCATTCCACAGTACTCTATCGTCTTCTCTCATGATGGTTGCCTAAAGTTTCAACTGCTACCCAAATGGCTTTGTACAGCTTTCATTATTTCAGAGCACGTAGGGATATCAATTCATAATTTAAGGCAACTTTTGTTTTCATCAGCTTTATCTTGTTCTCTGAGAGGTTCTTCTTAAAATTGTTGACTACCATTTCAAAACCTTCCCAAGCATCCTTTTAAACCAGTAGAAAACTATAATCCTTTGGATATTTTCACTACATAGCAGCTCCACAGAACTATTTTTTATTCTTTAGGGTATTAATAGACCAACCCCGCAATCACCTGCAGGGGCGAATATGTCTAACATCCCCAAAGAGTCGGAGTTCTGCAGTAGTACTAATGGTACTGGAAATGATGAACATCTGGATGTTGGCATTGGGCAGGTAACAATACTAATTCTCTCTGGTCATTTTATTGTTTGCCATTGGTATGGCAGGAACAGATGTAACTTTTGTTATTAATGAGAGAGGCTTTTATTTCCTCCTTCCAGGTGCCTGTAAAATACCCCCGGCTCATCTATAAACCAGAAATATTCTTTGCCTTTGGGTCTCCCATTGGAATGTTCCTTACTGTCCGAGGCCTAAAAAGAATTGACCCCAACTACAAATTTCCAACATGCAAAGGTTTCTTCAATATTTATCACCCTGTAAGCATTGGACAGCTCTTGTGGTTTTACCTGAATATTGGGGCTTATTGGTAAAGAGCATACGGTATTCTATTGTGTTGATTTACTTTTTTCTATATTATTCTGTAGTAATGAGATAATTTATAATAGTATGAATCTGGAAGTGATGAGGCAGAACAACTACATTTAAAAAAATGAGCTTATAATTACTCTTGCCTGATACATAGCTCCTGAGACTGTCATTATCTTTCTTCAGCAGAGGTATATGTAGCTATTGTTTCTCCTATGTAGTTTGATCCTGTGGCCTATAGGATTGAACCAATGGTGGTCCCAGGAGTAGAATTTGAGCCAATGCTGATCCCGCATCATAAAGGCAGGAAGCGGATGCACTTAGGTAAGTCTTGAGTATAGAACCTGATAATTCTAGACCTTCTGGTCAGTGCACACTGACTGGACCTCGTTCACTTTGTTTAGCTGTGTTGAACCCTTTTACCTCTGTAAACCATGTAATGTTCTTTTTCATATATGCTTCAGAACTGAGAGAGGGCTTGACCAGGATGAGCATGGACCTTAAGAACAACTTGCTAGGTTCGCTGCGGATGGCCTGGAAGTCTTTTACCAGAGCTCCATACCCTGCCTTACAAGCTTCAGAAACTGTAGAAGAAACTGAAGCAGAACCTGAATCAAGTTCAGAGAAGCCTAGTGGTCAGTGACACTGTACATATTGATTTCCTGCACCAGGCCAGATAAGAGGGACTCCATGGTGTCTGGTTCTTATTCTCTCAGGGTCTTCTTACTTTCTCCTTTTTATTGTTTAGGACCAATACTATGAGTCCTAATGGGCCTTCAGCTCTGCTGGTGTTTTCTGTCATCTCATAGCCACAAATTTTGGAAAAACATTATTTGTGAGGGAAGATGTCAAGAGAAGCTGAGCATCTAGTAATGAGGCTTTAAAACATTCCCCACTTGGGCACTATGGCAGTGATGCTCAGAGCCTACACTGTGAAGGACCTTGCTTTTACAGGGGAATGTCTGTGTATTCATGGGTTGGTTTTATTTTCCTGCCTGGGGACTAGCTAGGACACTTTTCCTCTTAATTTCACAGTTAATATTGCATTCTTTTGCTTTAGTTTTCAATTGCCTAAGGAGTTCTATCCCTGTTTGCATTTAGTTTGTAAACCAGAGGCAAATGGAATTAGCCATTAAAGGTACAGGAAGGAAAAAAGGGATTGGATAAAATCAGTGTGCCTTGAGGAGAAGCTTTAAGGGGATTGAGAGGAGGAAAATGAGAGAGAGCTTTCTGAGCAGGGTAGCTCATCCTACGGTAAAGCTGGAGCCTGAGGGAAAGTAAGGACAACCTTGGAGGGCTGGACGCTTTTATATTCTTATTATGGTTCTTCTGTATCCAGATGTTAGCACAGAAGAGAACCTTGTAGCAGTTAAACAAGAAGCCCCCCCCATCCATGTGGGAATGCTGAATGGAGGCCAGCGCATCGACTATGTGCTACAGGAGAAGCCCATTGAAAGTTTTAATGAATATTTATTTGCTTTACAAAGTCATCTATGCTACTGGTAAGTGTTTCTTTTTTAAGTCTATCTTTTTTAAAAATTAACTTATTTATTTTATTTTTGGCTGTGTTGGGTCTTCGTTGCTGCGCGTGGTCTTTCTTTAGTTGCGGCGAGCGGGGCCTACGCTTCGTTGCTGTCACGGGCTTCTCATTGCGGTGGCTTCTCTTGCTGCAGAGCATGGGCTCTAGGCGCGCGGGCTTCAGTAGTTGTGGCTCACGGGCTCAGTAGTTGTGGCTCATGGGCTCTAGAGCGCAGGCTCAGTAGTTGTGGCACACAGGCTTAGTTGCTTCACGGCATGTGGGATCTTCTTGGACCAGGGCTCGAACCCATGTTCCCTGCATTGGCAGGAGGATTCTTAACCACTGTGCCACCAAGGAAGCCCCTAAGTGTTTGTTTTTGTTTTGGGGTTTTTTGGTCTTAATTGTTTGTTAAGATTTCTTCAGATGACATGAGTGTGCTGTTTTGTAATTGTCTGAACAAGAAATCATTCTAATCCCAAATGTACACTGGCCTATCCTCCTTTTTCTACATCTATCAAATATCTGTGAAACAATTAAGACTTATTTCACTAAGCATAATATTCTTTAGGTCCATCCACGTTGCTGCAAATGGCAGAATTCCGTCTTTTTTTAATGGCTGAGTATTATTCCATTGTAATATATACCACATTTTCTTTATTCATTTGTCTGTTGCTGGACACTTAGGTTGCTTCCATATCTTAGTTATTGTGAATAGTGCTGCTATGAACATTGGGGTGCGTGTATTTTTTCAAGTTAGTGTTTTCGTTTTTTCTGGATATATACCCAGGAGTGGAATTGCTGGATCATATGGTGGTTCTATTTTCATTTTTTTGAGGAGCCTCCATACTGTTTTCCACAGTGGCTGCACCATTTCACATCCCCACCAACAGTGGACAAGCATTCCCGTTTCTCTACATCCTCGCCAGTGTTTGTTATTTGTGTTCCTTTTGATGACAGCTGTTCTGACAGGTGTGAGGTGACATCTCATTGTGGTTTTGATTTGCATTTCCCTGATGATTAGGGATATTAAGCATCTTTTCATGTGCCTGTTATCCATTTATGTGTCTTTCTTGGAAAAATGTCTATTCAGGTCTCCTGCCCATTTTTTGATTGGGTTATTTGTTGTTGTTTTTTGATATTGAGTTTTATGCGCTGTTTATGTATTTTGGATATTAACCCCTTATCACTCATATCATTTGCAAATATTTTCTCCCATTCAGTAGCTTTTCCTTTCATTTTGTTGATGGTTTCCTTTGCTGTGTAAAAGCTTTTAAGTTTAATTAGGTCCCACTTGTTTATTTTTGCTTTTATTTTTTTGCCTTAGGAGACAGATCCAAAAAAATATTGCTGTGATTTATGTCAAAGAGTGTCCTGCCTATGTTCTCTTCTAGGGGGTTTATGGTTTCCAGTCTTACATTTAGGTCTTTCATCCATTTTGAGTTTATCTTTGTAAATGGTGTGCAGAAATTTTCTAATCTCATTCCTTTACATGTAGCTGTCCAGTTTTCCCAGCACCACTTGTCAAAGAAACTGTCTTTTCTCCATTTTGCATTCTTGCCTCCTTTGTTGTAGATTAATTAACCATAGGTGCATGGGTTTATTTCTGGGCTCTTTATTCTGCTCCATTGATCTATGTGTCTTTTTTTTTTTTTTTTTTTTTTGCGGTATGCGGGCCTCTCACTGTTGTGGCCTCTCCCATTGTGGAGCACAGGCTCCGGACGCGCAGGCTCAGAGGCCATGGCTCACGGGCCCAGCCGCTCCGCGGCATGTGGGATCTTCCCAGACCAGGGCACGAACCCGTGTCCCCTGCATCGGCAGGCGGACTCTCAACCACTGCGCCACCAGGGAAGCCCTATGTGTCTTTTTTTGTGCCAGTACTAATCTGTTTTGATAACTGTAGCTTTGTAGTATGGTCTGAAGTCAGGGAGGGTGATATCTCCAGCTTTATTCTTTTTTTCTCAAGACTGTTTTGGCAATATGGGGTCTTTTGTGATTCCGTATAGATTTTAGGATTATTTGTTCTAGTTCTGTGAAAAATCATGGGTATTTTGGTAGGGATTGCATTAAGTCTGTAGATTGCTTTGGATAGTATGGCCATTTTAACAATATTAATTCTTCCATTCCAAGAGCATAGGATGTCTTTCCATTTCTTTGTATCATCTTCAGTTTCCTTCATCAGTGTTCTATAATTTTCAGTGTGTAGGTTTTTCACCTCCTTGGTTAAGTTTATTCCTAGGGTATTTTATTCTTTTTGATGTAATTTTAAATGGGATTTTTTTTCTACTTTCTGTTTCTGATAGTTCATCGTTAGTGTATAGAAAAGCAATAGATTTCTGTATATTAATCTTGTATCCTGCAACTTTACTGAATTCATTTATTCTAACAGTTTTTTGGTGGAGGCTTTAGGGTTTTCTATATAAAGTATCATGCTATCTGCAAATAGTGACAGTTTTACTTCCTCCCTTCCAATTTAGATGCCTTTCTTTTTTTTTTTTTTTCCCTGATTGCTGTGGCTAGAACTTCCAATACTATGTTAAATAGAAGGGGCAACATTAGGCATCTTTGTCTTGTTCCTGAATTTGGAGGAAAGGCTTTCAGCTTTTCATTGTTGCATATGACATTAGCTGTAGGTTTGTCATAAAAGGCCTTTGTTGGGCTTCCCTGGTGGCGCAGTGGTTGAGAGTCCGCCTGCCGATGCAGGGGACATGGGTTCGTGCCCCGGTTTGGGAAGATCCCACATGCTGCAGAGCGGCTAGGCCCGTGAGCCACGGCTACTGAGCCTGCGCGTCCGGAGCCTGTGCTCCGCAACAGGAGAGGCCACAACAGTGAGAGGCCCGCATACCGCAAAAAAAAAAAAAAAAAAAAGGCCTTTGTTATGTTGAGATATGTTCCCTCTATATCAACTTCGATGAGCGTTTTTATCAAGAATGGATGTTGAATTTTATTAAATGCTATTTCTGTGTCCATTAAGGTGATCGTGTGATTTTTGTCCTTTCTTTCGTTGATGTGGTATATCACATTGATTGATTTGTGAATGTTGGACCATCCTTGTGTCCCTGGAATAAATCCCACTTGATCAATATGTATGATCCTTTTTTTATATTGTTGGATTCAGTTTGCTAATATTTTGTTGAGGAGTTGTGCATCTATATTCATCAAAGATATTGGCCTGTAATTTTCTTTTTTTGTATTGTATTGGTCTGGTTTGGGTATCAGGATAATGGTGGCCTCGTAGAATGAATTTGGGAGTATTTCCTCCTCTTCAGTTTTTTGGAATAGTTTAAGGAGGATAGGTGTTAGCTCTTCTCTGTATGTTTGCTAGAATTCCCCTGTGAAGTCAGTCCTGGACTTATGTTTCCTGAGAGTTTTTTTAAATTACAAATTTAATTTCACTAGTGTTTGGTCTGTTTAAATGGTCTGTTTCTTCTTGATTCAGTCTTGGCAATTTTTATGTTTCTAGAAATTCGTCCATTTCTTCTAGGTTGTCCAATTTGTTGGAATATAACTGTTCATAGTATCCTTTTATGATTTTTTATATCTTTGTGGTATCGGTTGTAATTTCTCCTCTTTCATTTCTTATTTTGTTTATTTGGGTCCTTTCTCTTTTCTTCATGGTGAGCCTGGCTAAAGGTTTATCCTTTTTGTTTATCGTTTCAAAAAACCAGCTCTCATTTTCATTGATCTTTTCTATTGCTTTTTTAAATCTCTATTTTATTTATTTCCTTCTCTGATCTTTATTATTTCCTTCCTTCTGCTGACTTTGGGCTTTGTTCTTCTTTTTCTAATTCCCTTAAGTGGTAGGTTTGTTTGAGATTTTTCTTATTTCTTGAGGAAGGCCTGTATCACTATAAACTTCCCTCTTAAATCTGCTTTTGCTGCATCCCATAGATTTTGGAGAGTTGTGTTTCCATTTTTATTTGGCTCAAGGTATTTTCTGATTTCCTCTTTGATTTCTGTATTGACCCATCATTTTTTAGTAGCATGTCATTTAGTCTCCATGTGCTTGTTCTTTCCCATTTTTCTTTCTGTAATTTCTAGTTTCATACCATTGCGGTCAGAAAAAAGCTTGATATAATTTCTATCCTCTGAAATTTGTTGAGACTTGTTTTGTGGCCTAACATGTGATCTATCCTGGAGAACATTTCATGTGCACTTGGAAAAAATGTGCTTTCTACTGTTTTGGAATGTAATGTCCTGTAGATATCTATTATGTCCAACTAGTCTATTGTGTCATTTAAGGCCACTGTTGCCTTATTGATTTTCTGTCTGGATGATCTGTCCGTTGATGAAAATGGAATGTTAAAGTCTCCTACTATTACTGTATTATTGTCAGTTTCTCGTCTTATGTCTGTTACTATTTGCTTTATATATTTAGCTGCTCCTGTCTTGGATGCATATATGGTAACAAATGTTACATCCTGTTCTCGTATTGATCCCTTTATCATTATAGAATGCCCTCCTTTGTCTTTTGTTATAGCGTTTGTTTTAAAGTCTATTTTGTCTGATAGAAATATTGCTGCCCCTGCTTTCTTTTCATTTCCATTTACAGGAAATATCTTTTTCCATTCCCTTATTTTCAGCCTGTGTGTGTCTTTAGCTCTGACGTGTGTCTCCTGGAGGCAGCATATAGATGGGTCTTGTTTTTTGTCCAGTCACCCACCCTGTGTCTTTTTAAAAATGTATTTATTTATTTTTGGCTGCATTGGGTCTTCATTGCTGTGCATAGGCTTCTCATTGCTTTGGCTTCTTTTGTTGCAGAGCATGGGCTCTAGGCACACGGGCTTCAGTAGTTGTGGCACGTGGGCTCAGTAGTTGTGGCTTGCGGGCACTAGAGCGCAGGCTCAGTAGTTGTGGCGCACGGGCTTAGTTGCTCCGCGGCATGTGGGATCTTCCCGGACCAGGGCTCAAACCCGTGTGCCCTGCATTGGCAGGCAGATTCTTAACCACTGCGCCACCAGGGAATCCCCACCCTGTGTCTTTTGATTGGAGCATTTAGTCCATTGACATTTAAAGTAATTATTGATAGGTATGTACTTATTGCCATTTTATTACTTGTTTTCTGGTTGTTTTTGTAGTTCTTCTGTATTCATTTCTTCTTTATTTCTTCCTTTGTGGTTTAATGATTTTATTTAGCAGTATGCTTGTGTTCCTTACTTTTGTGTGTGTGTGTGTGTATGTTGTAGTTTTTTGATTTGTGATTACCATGGGGTTCTTATATGTTGACCTATATCTACTTGTGTTAAACTGGCAGTCATTTAAGTTCAAACATATTCTAAACAACCTAGGTTTTTTTACTCCCCTCCCCTGCATTTTGTGGTTTTGATGTTATATTTCACATCTTCATGTTTATCCCTTAACTGTTTATTGTAGTTATAGTTGCTTTTACAGTTTTTTGTCTTTTAATCTTCATACTGGCTTATTTAAGTGGTTGATCCTCAGTCCTTACTATGTATTTGCCTTTTCTATTGGGATATTCCCTTTTCTATAGGTTCTTACTTCTTTTCCACTTAGAGAAGACCCTTTAACATTTCTTTTAGAGTAGGTTTAGTATTGATGAACTGTTTCAGTTTTTGCTTGTCTGAGCAGTTCTTTTATCTCTTCTTCAATTCTAAATGATAATCTTGTTGGGCAGAGTATCCTGCATTGCAGGTTTTTCCCTTTCAGGACTTTGAATATATCATGCCACTCCCTTCTGGCCTGCAAGGTTTCTGCAGAGAAATCAGCTGATAGCCTTATGGGGATTCCCTTGTATATGACTCTTTTTTTCTTGCTGCCTTCAGAAGCCTCTCTTTACCTTTTGCCCTTTTAATTATGTTATGTCTTGGTGTGAGTTTGCTTGCGTTCATCTTGTTTGGGACCCTCTGTGCTTCCTGTTCCTGGATATTTGTTTCCTTCAGGTTTGGGAAGTTTTCAGCCACAATTTCCTCAAATACGTTTTCGATGCCCTGCTCTCTCTCTTCTTCTGAGACCCCTATAATGCGAATGTTGGTACATTTAATGTTAGCCCAGAGATCTCTTATACCGTTTTCATTTTTTAAAATCTCTCTTTTCTTTTTGCTGTTCTGATTGGGTGATTTCCATTATTCTGTGTTTCAGATCACTTATGTGTTCTTCTGTATCACTCAGTCTGCTATTGAGTCCTTTTAGTGTGTTTTTTATTGCAGCTATTGAATTCTTCATTCCTGATTGGGTCTTCTTTATATATTCTAGTTCCTTGTTAAAATTCTCACTATGTTCATTTGTTCTTTTCCCTAATTCAGTTAACATTTTTTAATTAACTGTGTTCTGAATTCTTTATCTGGTAAATTGTTTATTTCTGTTTCATTATTTATTTTTTCGTGGGTTTTCTCTTGCTGTTTCAATTGAGAGCAGTTCGTCTGCCTTTTCATTTTGCTTAACTTTTTCTGTCACTATGAATTTAGGTGGAACAGTTACCTATTGCGGTCTGAAAGGGGTATTCTTATGTGGGAGCGTCCTTACACAGACTGTGTGCCCAGTGCCTTTGATGGGAGAGCAGGATTTGATGACAGGGACAGAGTCGTCTCTCCTCAGCTGTCACCTTAGTAGGGGGTGGAGCTGGAGCTGGGTGTGAGGTGGGACTTCCCCTCTGCTCAGTGGCTGTCACCATGCAGTTGGGGACAGGGTCTGATCCTAAGTTGCTGGAGCCAAAGCCCTGAGGGTCCGGCCCAGGCTGGCTCTGTTCCCTTTAGGTGTGTTTCCCACCCCCCCTGCACTGGAACCCTTGCCCCAGAACTGGGGAGGGCAGACAAAAGTGGGGCCCATGTGGGCTCTCTGCAGACAGAGGCCCGAGCTGTCTGCCGTGTGCAGCCTTGGGTGCACGTCCCCTTTGCCCCTCACAGTCGATCACTGCCCCCAGCCTCCTCTGTCTTGTTATGGGGCCACACTGCACGGCAGCTGGGGCCTGTGTGGACTCTTGGCGTCTGTTGGGGCATAAGCCGTGGGGTAGGGGCCGCCGTCAGAGTTCTGGGCTTCTGATGCACTGCTTGAGTAAGTGCCAACAGTGGCTGCTGACACCCCACCCAGACTCCGCCCCAGGCCTGGGTTGCCTGTGCATCCCTTGGCTGTGTTGCTTCCTGTCGTGGTGGCCCTAGATGCTGTGCAGTGGTGCATCGTCATGGAGCACGTGGGGCTGAGCTGTGCACCCAGGCGGGGAGACCTGGCAGCCACTAGAGCAGTCCTCCGACTGTACTCTCCGCCCTGGGGGGCGGCGAGCCAGCACGCACGTGCTCCCACAGCCCTGCTGCTCTCCAGCTAGCCAAGGGGGCTCGTCTCCCCGGATTAGGACCCCAGGACTGGGGCGTTCGATCTGAGGCTCTCACTGCTCACTCCCCAGGGCGGGTCTCCGCCTGTGCATTCTCCCTTTTCCTCTGAGTCCCCTCCCAGGGGCACAGGTCCCAACCTGATCGCTTTTCTTGCCATCCTAAACGATTACATGTGGATCTTTCTTAGAGCCTTGGGTGTACAGGAGTTTTTCTGCCAGTTTCCATTCCACATATAGATGTACTTTTGATGTGTTTTTTGGGGGGTGAGTTCCATGTCCTCTTACTCTGCCACGTTGACCGAGCCCCCTTGCCATCCATACATCTTCTTTGGTGAATTGTCTGTTGAAATCTTTTGCCCATCTAAAAAATTGGATTATTTCATTATTAAGTTTCAAGAGTTTTCTACATTTTAGTTACACATTCTTTTCAGATATACTTGTTTTCCTCAGGATGTGGTTTGGTTTTCATTTTTCTATCAAGTAGGTTTTGAAGCGCAGTTTTTTATTTTGATGAAGTCCATTTTACTGATGTTTGTGCTTTTCTGACATATTTAAGAAATCTTTGCCAAATCCAATGTCATTAAGGTTTCTCCTTTGTTTTAGAAGTTGTGTCATTTTAGCTTTTACATTTAGCTCTATGATCCTTTTTTTTTTTTTTTTTTTTGCGGTACGCGGGCCTCTCACTGTTGTGGCCTCTCCCGCTGCGGAGCACAGGCTCTGGACGCGCAGGCTCAGCAGCCATGGCTCACGGGCCCAGCTGCTCCACGGCATTTGGGATCTTTCCGGACCCGGGCACGAACCCGTGTCCCCTGCATCGGCAGGCGGACTCTCAACCACTGCGCCACCAGGGAAGCCCTATGATCCATTTTGATTGAGTTAATTTTTAAAGATGGTGTGAGGAAAGGATTGAGGTTCATTGTTCTGCATGTGGTTTTCCTGTTCTAGCAACATCTGTTGAAAAGTTTATTCAGATGGAGAAACTGTTGAATTGCCTTGGCTCTGTTTTGTTCCACTGATCTGTTTGTCTATCCTTATGCCAGTAAAACACTGTCCTGATTACTGTAGCTTTCTAGTAAGGCTTAAAATTAGGTACCGTGAGTCCTTCATCTTTGTTTTTCCTATTCGTAGTTATTTTAGGTATTGTAGGACCTCTGCATTTCCTTATATAATGTAGAACGAACTTGTTAATTTCAGCCTAAAAGCTTTTTAGGGATTTTGATTGTGATTGCATTTTATCTATAGATCAGTTTGGGGGAAGAATTGGCATCTTAATAATGCTGAGTCTTCTGACCCACGAACACAGTTGTCTCACAGTATATTTTGGTCTTTAGTTTCTCTCAGCAGTGTTTCGTGGTTTTCAGCGTATGTATCATGCACTCTGTAATTCGTATTGCCCTCCTCCTATTATGAATAAGGTTGAGCATCTTGACATATAGTTAAGGACCATTTTAATTTTCTTTTTGGGGAGTTATCTATACCCTTTATTCTCTTTTATATTGAAATTTTGGTCTTTTTTAAATTGATAAATCTGTGATATGAGTTGTAAATACCTTTTCCCCAGTTTGTCTTTGACATTGTGTACATTAATTTTTGCTAAGTAGAAATTTTGATTTTTAGGTAGTCAAATTTATTTATTTTTTCCTTTTTTGGCTTCTGGAATTTGTGTCATACTTAGATTTCCCTTGCTCTCCAAAGAATTCCTTACCAGTTTATTCTGATATTTTAGGGTTTCATTTTTACATATAAATCTTTGATTCTGTTCAAATTTATCCTAATAATAAGGTGTGGATTGATCCAAATCATTTTCAGGATAGCTATCCAGTTGTTGCAACACTGTTAATAGATTTGAGGTTCTAACTTTATTGTATTAAATTTCTATGAGTATTTAAGGCTATTTCTGGACTTCCTGTTCTTTTCTATTGATCCATTTATTTATGCACCAGGATCACACCATTTTAATATCTGGTTTAGCTAATCTCCCCTCACTGGTATAGGAGGAAGGAGTTTCTTAACCTGCCGTCTGTGTATGGAACTTGTGGGGAATAGAAAAAAGTCTATGAGTCCAGTGAAATTCTATTGATAATTTCGGGTATATACGTATATGGTGTCTTTTCTGGGGAGTAATCCATAGGTTTCATTAGATTCTCAAATAGATCCATGACTCAAAAAATGTCAAACCTTAGATCTAGACAACTGTTTGAGCCATATACCCTTATGGCAATCCACGAATGCTGTATTTTTATAATCAAATTTCTTTACAAACTGGATATAAGTAATTGCTTGTACATACACTGAATAATATCTGGAAGATGCATGAGAAATTGATAACGTCGGTTGTCAGAAATTGGGGACTAGTGGTTAAGAAACAGTGAGAAGGGACTTCATTATTATATCCTTGTGTGTCTTTGATTTTTATTCATATGATTATACTGGCTTTTTGAAAAAGGTGAATAACATTTAAAAATTAAGGTGATGAATTGGACGACTCTTCCATGTTGTTCCAAGAATGAGTTCTGTGGAAAGGGAGGGCTTGGTCATTTACTACTGGCTTTTTTACATTACAGGACATAATGCTAGACTTATTTGTTATAAGGTTACCTTACAAACCACTGCCAATTACATCACCTCTGAGTCAGATTTTTTTTAAACAGTAAAAAAATGAACTCGTAAGGTGGTTGTGCAGATTGAGATGATATATGTAAAGCATCTAGTACGAATGTTAGTTTCTTCTTTTTACAACATATTTTTTTCTCTTTACAGGGAGTCTGAAGATACAGTATTGCTGGTTCTCAAAGAAATCTACCAAACCCAGGGTATCTTCCTTGATCAGCCTTTACAGTAAAAATGAACCACCTATGGCTGCTTAATGTAAGTTTTTAAATGTCATGTATGCAGCATGGTTCCTACATATTAACATGTGACGAGGAACTGTGGAACCTCAGCTCTTTATAAATATACTTTTTGTTGCCTGTCACCAAGATCCAGGTTATTACTTATTTTTAGAGGGACTCTGGTTAAAATTCATGGGAAAAAAGCACAGTAGGCCACTTAGAGAAAGGTTAATGTATGTTTGTTTTGTTAGCGACTTGGTCCAATAATACTTGCCATTTTTAGGATCTAAACTCAAAATCTTAATAGTTGACCATCTGAGAGTTACCATGATGGCAACAGTTACAGCTTTAAGTACAAACAGCTCATCTTGGGATTTATGTTACTCAGCCCTTTAGATGTGTAGTTAGAAAGTTTGTGTGTCAGACTCTGGCATTCTCTCTGGTCGCCTTCCAGCATAATGACCTCTTCAGCTCTCTCCCTTAGATGGACACTGAGGGATCCTTCCCCAGAGAACCTGCCTCTTTGTTGCTGCAGTTTTCCTCTCCTCAGCTGCGTCATTTCCTGCAGGTTGCCGGCCACTTACTCACCACTGGGGTCTTTGGAAGATAATCTTCCTCTCTGGAAGTGAGTGGAAAAGCAAAGGGAAGACCCTATTACTTTTTACCACTGGCTTCAGAGAAACACTTGCCATTCTTTCTTCATAGCTGGGAGTGGTTTGCATCTTTAATACTTTGATGATGGTATTTAGGTACCATGCTTTTTTCTTTTTTAACATCTTTATTGGAGTATAATTGCTTTACAATGGTGTTAGTTTCAGCTTTATAACAAAGTGAATCGGCTATACTGTTCCCTCTTGCATCTCCCTCCCACCCTCCCTATCCCACCCCTCTAGGTGGTCACAAAGCATGAGCTGATCTCCCTGTGCTATGCGGCTGCTTCCCGCTAGCTATCTATTTTACGTTTGGTAGTGTATATATGTCCATGCCACTCTCTCGCTTTGTCACAGCTTACCCTTCCCCCTCCCCGTATCCTCAAGTCCATGCTCCAGTAGGTCTGTGTCTTTATTCCCATCTTGCCCCTAGGTTCTTCGTGACCTTTTTTTTTTCCTTAGATTCCATATATATGTGTTAGCATATGGTATTTATTTTTCTCTTAGGTACCACACTTTATTGCTTATTACTTGAGATGGTATAAAGTCTGTTTGAATTTTTGTTTTGGGTTGGGTATAAATTTTTCTAAGAAATTATTGCTTATCTTTAGAAAATATTCTAATCTGGAAGTGGACTCCTGAGATTCAGAAGGCATTGTGGGGTCTGCTCATCGCTCATGGGTGTTCTCTGCATTTGAGGCCAAGTCTAAGTGAATGAGGGAGACTGGTGGCCATCAGGTTCTTTTGAGCCAGCTTTTATTTCCTACACGTACTGTATGAAGAAAAGACTAAAATCTGTAACTACTGTTTACTCTCTCTACAGCTGACTGACAGATTTATTGCTAGGAATCACTGATCCTGTTCACTGTTTCCACAGCTGTTTAAGCTGCTCTCGGTGGACAGTTTAGTTCACGTCAGGTGCACCTTTATAAAGCAAAGATGTTATATATCCTAGACCTGCCCTTTTATATCGTACTTCAAACTGGGAGACTCTAGACAAAGTCCGACTTAAGTTGTTAGTTCTTAAGTTGAGGGTTATAAAAGCTGACAGACCTGAAATTACACAGCTTTGACTGCTTATTAAGTGATGAATAAAATGTTTTAGTGGTACACTGATGGTGAAATAGAGTTTGTGTAAGCCATCTGCCACGGCTGCTTGGGTGAAGGGAGTATCGAAGAGTGTCCTCTTCAAGCACATAAACAGCGTTGCCCTCTTAGGTACCCGTAGTGCAGGCTGCTATGGAACAGGCTCCCGGCACAGGCAGTGTTGGTAGATCTGGCTAGGGGGAGGCGTTCCTTATTCTGAAAGACAAACCTGCGTCTGTGGGGCCAGGAACAGCCATTGCAGAGTCAGTGTCAGAGCGTGCAAGTGAGATGCACCTTGAAGAAGACGAGTGAATGGAGACTAATTGTTTCCAAGGCATCTTGCTCACCACTGTGCTGTAGGTATCTTCTTTCTCACAGGTCTCAGTTTGTGATTGTCTTTGCAGTTCTCTTTGTGACAGTCCTTCACACTCCTCTCAGGTTCCTACAGGCCCTGGTGGACACAGCGGTGTAGACAGGCAAGCTGTGTTTCGTTTTTTACATCCGTTTCTTGTAAGTAAATGTATCATGGTACCCAAAGCCCTGGAATTTAACATTCACATAAGCCATCTCTTTGACAGCAGAGGGAAGGTTAATTACTGTCACCCTAGAGATAAGGTTGGGGTAAAGGTGAGAGCCTGGCCTTTCCTTGTCCATCTGCTTACACACTGATGCTAAGCCACTAAGAAGTCTCATCTATATGAAATACTTTATTTTCTTCACTACGTAAACTCTGGGTGTGAAGTAAGGGTTACTGAGAATTCAGTAGCATTCAGTACATATTAAAGGGGAAGCTTTCATCAAGTTGTTGTCTTCAAATTTAAATTTGGTCTTCCTATTAACAGAATAACTAAAATTTAAGAGTAAACCAAAGGACCAGCAAGAGTGAGTCCCTGTAACCAAAGATGAACAGGATCAACCTGGATGGCTAGATAAACCACTGTTTGTACTAAGAAGTGTTTCCTTCTGGTGGTGAGGGGCAGGTGACTAGAAAAGAGCTTTATATCCTGTTTGTCCCCCTGTGCTGGTATCACGGATGTATATTCCACAGGGTAATAAGCTTGACTTGAGTTCCTTGTTTAGTTGTATATTATTTGCACTACTTCAGTTGTATCATGTGCAATCTCTTGACCAAGCCTATTTTTACATGCTGGTAGAGTATCATTTTATACATATTCCCAGCTGCAGAATTGGTATTGCTTATCGCAGCAAAAGAGATTGTTTGCATGGAAAGATTAATAGCACTGATTAGCTTTCTGATATTTTGCACTTTGGGAAATGTTTTTTATGTGATTATATTTAAAACTTTAGTAAATACTGAAATAAAACCATATTGACCAGTTGCCTACTTTTACCTGGCTCATCCATCATAAAGTAAAGAGAGTCAATACAATAACCATTTCTCTTCCCCTTGTGTACTACTAAAACAAGTTTAAAAAGAGTTTTGGGCAAAGAACTAACATTCAGGTTCTTTCCCCTGACTGTTGATTTAAAGTACGGCGATTATAAGGTGAATATTGAGATGCTCCTTTGGTATTATTGACATCAGCCATGCTATAGATAGTGGAATCACTTGTGTCAGATAGATAGGGAATCTGGTGTCTAACTTTGGAAATGTTTCAGGTCTCAAATGGAACTTTAAGCACAAAAAACCACGTTCACCGTTAGGAAAAAGATATATTGAAAATATGTTACAGAAATACACAAATCAAGGTCATATTTAAAATATAGTCACAAAAAGAAAACAACTAAAATATAACCACAGCACAGAGAAAGGCCGTTACAGGTCCTACACTATCAATCAGTTCCGCCAACGTCCTGTCATGGTCCATTATACCCTACGGTGAGGGCGGGGCGGGAGGAGGCTCGCCTGCCCTCCAGACAGCCGTGTCTCTGACTACCCTGCCCTGCCTTGGCTGCTTGGCACAGCTGGTGCATTTGGGCGGATCTTCAGTCCTGAGTGGCGGGAAAGCAGCTCGTGTAAGTAAGGTGGAGACAGTGAGTACTGAATCCACGCTCCTGACCAGTTTCTTTTTTATTGTGTTTACTCAACAAAATTATCAAATCGTTTATGTTTACAGTATTCAAAATGGACAGCAGTACTTAGCTGGACTTGAGTAAGATATGCACAGTGGTAAATAAGCCAGAATTGGAGATTCTCCTATTTTAAGGCGTGATGGGATTGCCACCAGAGAAAGTAAACAGAACTAAAATAATTTAATTGCTCATGCCCTAGATTTTACGATTTTGAGCTATGGGAAATGGAAATTAAGTTCTGATCATCAGCGCTAGCTTCTAGGATAAAGTGGGGCTAAGGTGAAAGCTTCTTTGTGACAGAATCATTCCAAGAACAGTACTGAAGTTAAGTGTAAAAACACTGTAGAGGTTGGGATACCAATCTGATGGGCCACATTCATAAGCTGGAAAGACCACGAAAAGATCTCGTTACTGGAACGCGTGGCGAACAGTAGTGAAAAAGGACCTTGACTCCTCGTGATAAATCCCTGTGAGCCAGGGCAAAACTGCATGATCACTGGGGCTTCTCTCCTCACCTGTACCTCTCAGGAGGTAAAAGGTCAGAAATTCTTGTCCTGGGCGTGGTGAGTTAGGAGGGGCTGATTCACCTGTTTTCCAGGGAGGCAGCTCCAGTGTCTAAACATCAAAATGATGAGGGTCGCCAGGCTGCTTTTGCGCGGTGGGAAGAGCAGCGCTGTGCTGCAGTGGTCTGTGGCACCGGGCGTCCGTCAGGGGAGGGTAGTACTGCCTGTAGCAGACGTAGGCGAACGTCAGGCCGATGGCGGATCCAGCCAGGACATCTGAAGGCAGAGGAGATGGGCCTTCCCTCAGTCACGGTGATGCCAGCCAGCAGAGGGAGCTTGGCCCTCCAGGCTACTCTACTTGTTTAGCCTGCAAAACCCCTCAGTTCCAGGCTTATGGGGTTTTTGGGTTTTCTTAATTTTACCGTACAGTTGCAGGATTGTCATTGTCAGGTTGTTCTCTAAACAAACACCAAATCAAAACACATCTTTTAGTTGGGTAGTTACAACAAGGCTTTTTCTGAGTTCACTGCATTGAATATTTTTAATTGAGAAGAATAATGAAGGTTCACTTAATGCTATCAACAACTCCTTCTCACCATTTAAAGGGTTCTAGAGGAAGGAATAAACTCTTCAGGAGTTGCCTCTCTTTGCAAACATTTATTCTTTAAAACTGAGCTCCTAAGGTCCTCTGGGCAATACTGTCAGCTTTTTTTTGTTTTTGGACTGTGGGCTTTCTGTGCAAATATTCTGTAATTTGGATGTTTTACTCTATCATTCAACTTAAATTTCTTTGGTTTAATTACAATTTTATGTTTTCTTGAATTTTACTTTCGTTTCTGAACAAAAACCTCACGACAGGGAACTTGATTTTTAAGACAGTTAAGTAAATTGAATTTTGAGGTTGGTTGTAAAAAATTTCTTATAGCGTTTATTCTGAACTTATGATGCTTCACAGTCATGGGGAAATCAGAATGTTCCTCCTTGGTAATCTGTTTAAAAGATAACAGTGTGCTTTTTCATTTTCCGTGTAGCGATAAACGCGTACTCAGTACAGAACGCAGACCATCCTCTGCTCACTTGTCTGTTCGTTCAGCAGACACCCAGGGAGCGTCTCCTGTGCCGAGTGCTAGGGAGAAATGATGGGAGAACGGTGGAGGCGTCCATGGCCTGGATGCCTTGCTTACCTTGCCAGTGATGCTTGTAGTCACAGGTGCGGGACAGTGCAATCACAGCTGCAAAGAGTAGGGGTGACAGAAAGGCACAGAACCTCCAAGATTTCCCTCGGCCTCGTGGTGTGAAGCAGTGTAACTTCCCTGCCAGGTAGAAGGACGCGAAGGCCAGAGCAGCAAATGCAACTGGAAGAGGGAAGACCTCTAAGTATATGTCTTTTAAAGAAAAAGAGGAGGCTAGCGGGTATGAATATGTTTTTATCCCTTTTGGTAACTTTTGGTGTAGATCATCGATCTACATCGTCAATCATGAGGGAGAAGGAAACAAAAGGGAAAATGAAGGACCGTTTCCCAAAGTGAGTAACATTTACCGAGACTAGTTTTGGAATCCTAGCAATGGGACTTCACTTCCTGATGCGTTCGTTTCCTGATGCATAAATGGGAATCATAAAAACAACAGTACGCATCTCACTGGGCTCTTTACGGTATCAAACGAGACACGAATCTAAAATGCTTTCGGAAGCACCTGACATACAGTGACTCTTCAATAAAGGTTAGTTAATATTTTTATGACTGGAACAAGATTGCAGGATTTAGGCAAATAATACAGTAATAATAAAATGTTCAAATTTCATGAAGGTAAACTACTTCCTCTGTACTCGAATATTTAATATTCGAGGTTCAAGCTTGTTATTAAAGAAGGGGGCTCTCCGATTTCTAGATACAAGAACAAGAGTGCGTGAGACGTTCCCACCCTCACGAGCTTCCGAGGTTAAATTCAATGATGCCCAAAAAAGCACAGCTGTAGAGCCCACGTGGTATTCCTACAGGAAGAATGTCCGCTGGGGAAGCTCTTGCGGCCCTCGTTCACCACGGCCTCGTTCCCCGTGCACGGCAGGTCATGATGGGCTTGCCCGTCGGGGAAGCAACGGTAGAAGAAGTCTGGGCGTGGCCTGCAAGAAATAAGCAAGGTCCGAACGTGGATCATTCACAACTCCAGAAGTTATTTTTTGGTTGTGTTAGATACCGTTCTTAACGGTCAGTCAAATAGTGTCCCACCGGATTGGACAGTCACCACTAAGAGAAAAGCCTTATTTCCAGGGTCAATATTTAAATCAGGAAGGAAAAAAAGCCACTGCGGCACATCGTTACTTTTAAGGGCAGAGAGTGAGTCGTGCTGCAGCTTCTGGGGCTGCTCTGGGGGACACCGACGCTGTGTCAGTGGGAAATGCTGTTCAGGGCAGAAGAGAGGACCGAGGTAGAGGGAAGGGAGGAAGTGTTGTTCGAAGAGAAAGATCAGACTGAGAATCATACAGAGAAACGGCTACGGGAAGAAGCGGCAGCAGTCGCGTGCGCCTGCCTCCTGGGGGCGGCGGGCGGCGGGCGGCAGCGCTGGGCACTCACCTCCCCACTACCAGTTTGACTGTGTTGGTGAGGACGCCGTTCAGAGCCAGGGCCAGGCTGGCAGCTGGAAGGCAGCGGAAGTGGCTGCTGGTGGCGTCTGCCCAGGAGGAGCGGCCGGGTCCCCGTCTCGTTAGGCGCAGCCGCGGTCTCCGGGGACAGGGGAGCGCTCGGGCTCCAGCCGGAGCGGAGCGTGAGGATAATCCCGGCCCCCGCCGGCCACTCCGCCGTGGCACAGGGAGAACGCGCTACCCGGGCTGAGGACGCGTCGGAGCTGCAAACAGTCCGGTGCACGCAGGTGCGCCCAGGACGTGGAGCACGTCTCACAGGCAGCAGGCGGGGCACCCGGGAGACACAGTCACCCGAGGAACGCAGAGCCGGGCCCCCCCGGCCGCCCCGCAAGCCCCGTGGGGGCCCCCGCCTCCTGCTTCCGGCGCTGGGGAGGCCGCGCTTACCCAGGCAGGCCTGCCGGCTGTCCACTGCGTCCGCCTTCTTCAGACACCTGGCCAGGAGGACCGGGGCCAGCGGGGCCAGCAAGGCGACGACCTGCGCCGGACACGGCAGAGCTCAGCACGCGAAAGGAAACAGGGCCGCCCCGAGAACGTCACACAGCTAGCTGGGAAAAGAGCTCCCACAGCAAGGGGGGTGAAGTGACTGACAGCAGGACTGGCCTATCAGGCCTCCCGGCTCCCCCGCAAATGCGGTGTCCCGGGTCCGCCTGCGGCTAGCTGGGCGCCGAGCTCCCGCGGCAGCCGCCGTCACCGCTCCTCTCAACGACCAGTTGCCCCGGGCCGCCCTGAGCAGCCGCCCCCAGACCCTGTCCCTGGAGCCGAAGCGGACGGACTTCTCTCTCAACCTGGCCCTTAACCGTTACGACGCGAAGGTTCGTCTTCAGCTCCGTGGCGGAGCCAGGGGGACCTGCCCGCTCCCTCCCTAGCGTTCGGCTCCGTGAGAAGTGCGCTCAGAAGGAAGGCTGGTTCTCCACGCACAAACATCGGCTTGGTGGCGAAATACTCTGCTTCCACGTACGGATTCCGGTAGAGCCACATCTCCTCGGGCTGGATGAGCCTCTGGAAGGGCGGGAGCAGCTCTGTCACCCTAAAGGGGACACAAAGGTGCGGGCGCGTCGGCGGCTTCCCGGAAGCGCGCGCGGAGCCCGGCCGGGCGGCGGGGCCGGGGGCCGGGGGCCGGAGCGCAAGTCCTTACAGGAAGGCCGCGAACAGCACGAGCCGCACGCCCACCTCCGCCGCCACCTCCTTCCCCATCACGGCGCCCGCGCTCAAGGCTGACGTGGCGGCGCCGAGGGAGGGGGGCGCGGGGCGGGGCCGAGGCGGGGCGAGAGCGGCCCCGAGCGCCTGAGACAGCGGCGGACGGAAGTGAGGGGTCGTCCCAGCTGTCTGTCCCCCGCCCGCGCGCCCGCGCGCCCGCGCGCCCGCCGTTGCGTACCTTACCGAGGCCCGGGCCTTCCCTCCCGGGGACCACGCGGACTCCTCGTTTCCGGATCCAAGTCCTCTGAAGCACAGTGCGTGCTGCGGGAAGACGTGCCGGGCTCCCGCACGACCTTGCGGGCCTCGCCGGCTTGGTGGACGCGCTGGTTCTTTCGGCCCCGCGCTGGTCCCCTCCCGCCCAGGGTGGCCTCTTGCCCACTGAGCGGTAGCAAGAAATTACGGGCAATGAACAAGTCCACATATTTAATTTGCAACATACGGGACAATTTATTGAAGTCAACCTCAAGCAAAATCCGAAATCAGTGGAATGTCATTAAAAACCTTTCCAAATTAATCCTCACGGAAGCAAAAAACACGTTTGAATTCCAAAGTATTTGTAAAATAAGAAAGGCAGCATCTCAGTAAATATAATGTACAAAAATTATATGTTCCTACCAGCACACACAGTAGTAAGAAGCTTAAATATTACAGGCAATGCTAATACACCGTAACTAGTCAACAATAAGCTATCTATGTACAGGTTAACCAAGCTTTACACGTTTCACACTATGCAATAAAACATAGGCCAATCAACAAAATCCCCAAAATATCGTATATCTTGAAGTCTATGTGGCAACATCAAGTCATTATACAGTAATGCCCTAGTGGAATACCCCCAGGGAAAATGAACACTAATCTTTAGTGTCAAGAGCTTCTAGCCAAGTCACAGAAACTCAGAAGAGACTGACTTAGTGAATATTGATGCTTTGTTATTAAAGACTCAAGTCTCAAGGGATTTAGGCAAAAAAATAACAGTTCACAGGATCTACAAAGTTTATTACAGATAAAGTACAGAAATAACCAATCTACAAAGGTAATTATCATAGATAAAGATCACGAGGAAATGAGCGCAGAATCTGCAGGTATCTGTGTTTTGTTGTGCAATATCACAAGTGGATACAAATAAATTTCTCCTATCAATTCCAATTATGCACACACCCTTGTATATAAAAAGAACCAGTTGTAGTCATCATTTAGCATCTTGGTTATCAGTGGCAACATGATTTTCTTTTTTTTTTTTTTAACACAGGGCATGTGACCGCACAAATGAGATAAAGAGCAATATTAGTGACAACAAAGTACAAGTAAATTTTATCCAGTCCACTTCTAAACTGACAAGAATACTGTTTGAATCCCTCATTTAGGTCATCTGATGGCTACCGAGAGGCATTCACACACATCAGAAGTCTGTGGCAGGTGGGGAAGGGAAACCCGAGGGTGCTTTCTTGCCAACTAGCAGGTGCAGTGATGTCACATAAGAAAACGAAGGACTGAATAAATGACTTTGGTAACTATTCACCTCTTCCCTTTTTCTGACACATTAATGACTCTGGGACGTCACGGAAGGACAGGTAATTCTCTTCCTCCTTCGTACATATGTGCCACACGCACCTGAACTTGTCACTTAAGCCGTGGACTGAAAAGAACGGAAATGGGTTTGAAACACACAGGTTACACCCAGCATTTCAGGAGTGTAACATAAGTGCAAATTTTTGTTTTTTTCCCTACGCAGGCATATATTAAAAGGAAAGAAGAGGTGCTTGGGGATGGGGTTGACAAAATAACAAAACAGAGAACATACATATGAAGTACTCGTATAAGTGCTGCTGGTATTTCATGCAGGAGTCTCTTCCCCGAATGTGTGCACTGAATCTGAGAGAACTACTGTGGACACTTCCGTCTGCAGAACTTGGCCTTTAATCCAAGTTCAAGAGGGTAAGAGACAAAACAGTATACAAAACAATGCTTTCTACTTCATAAATTTTAAAATAACTGTAAAATAAGGAGAATCTGAGGAGTTTCAAGTACTTAAAAAACCTGAATTCAATGAGGCAGAGGTCTCAGTGTTAAAGTGGCGACTTCGTACCTGTGGTAAACACCATCACCCCCTCCCTGACCCTACTGTAACCCCCTTTCCCTGTACCCCACCCCGGATAAATGTCGGTAGATTTCAGTATATACAAATTCCCAACTCTTCATATTTGTCAATATAGGGCAAAGCTGTCTAATTATATCTATTCCCGAGCCTATCTGGAAAGGGAAGCGAGTTCTACTGTTTGTTTACAAATAACCAGAGACCAATTCTAGGTGGCCTGAGGCCAAAGGAAGTTGTTCCAAATGATCACTTCATGTCTGCAGCAGCTCGGACAATGAGGGGGCTGGACACATCGGCCTTTTAAGAAGTAATTCAAGTCTAATTTGCACTGCCCAGCACAAGCAACTTCCCAATGTAGAAGGACATCAAGTGTGAGCTTCCCAAGCTGTCAAGACGCCACGGTAACTTGTTCTCTTATCCTAGTGGGACATGGCAGGTGGCGGTACCTTGACTTTAAGGTGAACGCTAAAGAAGAGCTTTCTGTTTTAAAATGAAATGAGAGACAAGCAACAAATCCCCGGGAGTCCAGAGACTGCGCTCCACACAGCTGGCCCATCTGTTTCCAAACTGCAGGTCTGGGCTGGACCCTGACTGGAACACACCATGCAGCGAGCTACTCAGAAGGGAAACTCTTCTTCCTGAGTCAGGAAAGAAAGGTGTCCAACAGCCACCCTGTCTCAGTCCTTTCCGCGATCATCTCCATGTTGTGAGTTTCCCAGCGTTACTCACAGGCGGGCCTCCAAATACTCTGGGGAAATGGCAGCTGGGAGCTGGGGGCAGCCTTCCCCTGCCTTTTTTTTTTTTTTTTTTAGTTTTTAGTTTTTAGATGTGTTCCTGATTTGAACACACAGAAATTTCCAAGTTTCAGTGATTCTAAAAGTCAGCCTATTTTATAGGTTAGGCCAGAGCATTTCTGAGAATTAGGATAGGGTGGGAACTTGTTAAAATAAAAATGAAAATAAAACCCACCCCACTCCTAACTCCAGCCCTGATTAGATATTCAAGAAGTGACTCACTCCCTCCAGCTGCTTCCGCCTGGCCTGCCGGGAGCACAGGGCCATCCACCCCTCCCTTCCCAGCCAGCGACAGGACACTCCTCACGCCCCCTCCCACGCAGGGCCTGGAAGGCCTCCAGGATTTCACCTCTAGCTCTTACAGATCCGATTTCTGAAGATTTATGCTGATTATCAAAAATCTTACGTTCGCTTCTTCCACCAAAGAACCAACATAAGGTTAAAAAAAAATGCCACCGTTATCCCATGCTGCTTTAAGTTATTTCATTTTCGGACAAGAATTAAAAACCAACCATTTATGCTCTGACCACAGACAGATTTAAAAGTTAACAAATAACAACTTCCAGCTATCAGTGAGCAACATGTCTTTTGCAAAATGTCATTGGTGAAGCACAGACAAGCACCCTGCATGGATACTATGCACGTATAAAGCACAACTTATTTTTTTTTTCTGCTTCCATAGCCTGCACCTTTAAAATATACAAACTAGGCGACAGTACGAGGTGTGAGGAGAGCTCCCTGGCACTGCCAGGACTAAAACCACGTTCCAGACCGTTAAAGGACACTAGTGGACAAAGACCCCATGGCTGCAGTCAGCGATGGTGTTTTCCGCCCTGATTTCTGAAGTGGCAGAACAACCCTATTAGCCAACCCCCCACCCCCACCCAAATTAAGAAACCTCAGCGGAGCTCTGCTACAGATACACAAACAAAATGTGACACAATGAAGAAGCTGCATAAAAATACTTAAACCTAAGGTATTTGTAGTATACAGGATATACCCTGGCTTACCATATAAAAGTCACCAGATATTAAATAGCACGAAGTCCAAAACAAAGCAAGGAGATAAGATTCCATGTTGGATACCGTTTCAACACGAGGCGCATTTCAGATATTAAAGGAAATCCTTCATGTTAGTAAGTTTAAAAAAGCAAACATTTATCATATACATATATAAAATAAAGTTTTAGTATGATAAAACCTAGATTTTCTTAAATTATTTTTTAAAAGGACATCAAACTATATAATTGCTCAAGAGCAAACTTTAGTGTTTTGGTGAGCTGTAATTCACGGGACTTGCAGCAGTCGCATTTGGTAATACATATAGCATTTTCTATCTTGCTCTTTCTTTTGGGACCATATCTAATCAACAGAATTACTGGAGGCCCAATAAGTTACCTCAGAATTATTTGCTGGAATCAGGCAAATGGCAGTTTAGGAGCTTAAGTAAAGGAATTGTAGTGTTTTTTGTTTTTGTTTTTGTTTTGTTTTTTTTAACAAGAAAAAATCCAGTATAATTGCACATTTACATACAAAGAACAAAAAAAAAAAAGAAGCACAAAACAGATGTTTTTCTTCTTTTTTCCAGAGAAGAGTTGTAAATTGATAAGAAAAAGGAACACACAGCACAACTGAAGGAATGTTGTGGAGCATCTATCTTCCCTGCCTTTATAAGGTCACTGGGTACTTCCTGAGGGAAAATAAATGCTACCAGGTACCGGCAACTGTTAGCAGTCAAAATTCACAGAGAAGTTGACGTTCATTCAAGCTAAACCTAGGCTTCTACTTAGTACAGTGTTACAACAATGTCTGACAGGACTAATTAATTCATACAGGGAATCCTGGAATATACATATTCCTAAGCATTAACAGCAAGTGAGTCCTGTGGGCAGGTATTCCGGTTCACTTGCATCTATGAGCTCCAGCCACTCCTGCTACCACTGCTTCTGTGGAGCTCTCCCTAAGCGCTTCCTGCCATGAAGTGTGTTCGTGTGGCTCTCGTTTACCCTGTAGAAGTACAAGTGCTTCCCCTTCCTCAGTGGGGGTGAGTTTAAGTACTGGGTAACTGTTTACATGTAACTTGGGGATGCCCCCTACCACTTTCACCCCCAAATTAGGAACTGAACAAAAAGATCTATTCAAATACAGTTCAAATTCATTTGTGTGGTTTTCACCAGGACACGTGACTGAGTGGTCAGCTGACAAAGGGAATGTTTGCTTGGGAGAGGAAAGCAGAGACAGAAAATTAAAATGCCCACAATTCTCTCCAAGTCAGACCAGGGTGTACATTAAATTGGATAGAAAATGGTGCTTATTTGACCCAACTTTCGGTCTGTGCCTTTCAACTCCCTTTAGCTGCCTTTACCAGTGTGTCAAGACAACAGGAATGACCATTCTAACTCTGTCTTCATATCCACAGAGACACACTTCATCAAAAACACCCATTATCAGTGAAGAACGTTTCAAACTCAGTGAGGGCATCGATTTCTTTTTTTCTCCAGAACAAAAAACCAACAACCACATTACATACCTTTCTAGGTAAAGTTATATCGGAAAGCCCACCTAGTTTAAGACCACAGAGGTAATATTCACTGAGGCCTTTTGATTTCAAGAGGCCAGATTCAATACTCCCACAGAGCCCTTCTCTAAGACTACGAGAGGCGTCTAGAAGGGAAAGCGAAGCCAGCCTCCCTACTGCTCAGGAAAGAGGTATGTAAGACCACCATACCCTTTTCTAGAGGGCTTTCTGCAATTCCTACTTAAAACACACACACACACACACACACCACACACACACACACACAGATTAGACTATCTGAACTACACTTCTCAAAATTTTTAAAAATGAAAATAAATAAAGGAATGATGGCTACTTTTGCTTTTTACACCCAAGGAACACATCCTAGACTTTAAATTTATCTCATTAACAAAACTTTTTCTCTTTGTTCTTATTTTAAAAGCGAAGACATCTCTTTTGCCAGCTGCAAAGGCATTGAAGCACAATAAAAGGCAAGAAAAGACCAAGGGAACCTAACCCTCCACAAAAGAATCCCCAAACCGACAGGACGAAACTGAACAACCAGGTCCCACCAACGGCTTCTGCCTGCACGGCCTGGTTCCCCACCTTCACTTTAATAAGGCAGCGCTGATGGCCAAGGCTGTATGCACTGCAGCGGTCTCTTCCTGTACTAATGCATTCTCTACCTTTTACTTTTCCTTTCTTCGTTTAAATAAAAAAAGAAGGAAATCACTGCCCATTTATTCTCTGACTTCTTCTCCGTGATCTTGTGATTCCAATTTACATTTGATCTTGCTCCAGTATTCAGGTGACACGGGAGATACAGGGTCATGTTCAGAGCAGCAGAGACGGCCTTCCAGGGCGGAGGGCACCAGAGCCCCCTTTTCATGATCTTTGCAAAACGAACGTGGACAGAACTCACAGAAGGACACAGCTGCGCCGCTGCACTCGTTACACTGATGCCACGGGCACTCCCACTTTCCTAGTGTGGGCGGGAAGAAGAGAAGCCCAGTGAGTGCCTGTCCCCAACGCCACGAGACACCCCACTTCCCACCTTCCTCTCGGACTGGGGACTGAATGCAGTTGACTACGACTCCAAGCCTCAGCCAACAGAGGTCTGGGTGCACCTGTCAGTGTGGCTGCGAGCTACTGCCCCAAACTCAGCTAGGAGCCAACTACCACCCGTGGTAATGGACAGTAAGACCCCAGTCCTTGCTGGCCCACGGGCGTCCCCCATTTGCACTGAGACAGATTTTTCACTCGCAAACTCTTTGCTTGCTCCTGCTGCTTGCTCTCTCCAATGCTTCCTAGCCCACGGCTCCACACGGGGGACTGGACCGCCCGTATTCCGAGTCGGGCACGGTGGGCAGAGATGGAGTCGGGCGGGGCCTGCGGGCCGGGCTCACCGTGGGGCGGCTGGGGCAGGTTGAGGCACAGCAGGTGGTAGGCTTTGGGGCAGCCCTTCCTGTCGCACATGACCAGCTCGCCGCTGTCCCCGCACTGGAAGCAGCGATCTGCATGCAGCTGCTTCGGCTCTGTTTTGAGTTTTCGTCTCTTCTGCTTCAGCTTAGCGTGTTTTGCCTTTTCTTCAGTTGTGGACGCACATGCCGACTGGCAGGAAAGAGGGGGTCACGGTTTTAACGATCACAGAGCGTGAAGCTTTACGTAAAAGGGAGATCCTACAACCTCACATTCATTTAAATTCACCTGTTGCTCGGTTACCTAAAACACCAGGAGGGGCTTCCCTGGTGGCGCAGTGGTTGAGAGTCCGCCTGCCAAAGCAGGGGACGCGGGTTCGTGCCCCGGTCCAGGAAGATCCCACATGCCGTGGAGCGGCTGGGCCCGTGAGCTGTGGCCGTTGGGCCTGCACGTCCGGAGGCTGTGCTCCGCAACGGGAGAGGCCACAACAGTGAGAGGCCCATGTACCACAAAAAAAAAAAAAAAAACACCAGGAGGGCTTACCCTGTCACGGAACTGTAGTAAAAATAATTCATTTTTCATTGATTTTTGAATAGGTGTTGTTTTTTCTTTTAATGGCAAAGACAACTGAGAGAGCATTCACAAACCATAAAGTTCACCAATTTAAAGTGTATAACTTGGATACACTAAAGTGTATTAGGATAGTGTGAATTTTTTTTTTGAAGTTTTTGAAAAAGATCTTGCTAACTTCAAATTCAATCAGAAACACAGACATTTTCAGAACCTAACAGTTCTCACTAAGATATGCTCTAGTGGGAGATCGCAGTCGAAACTCTGGGTAAACGCAACTGCTGGCCTGCAAACTAAACCAGGTCCCCCTGGCCAGCACCTCCTGAGACAGCCCCAAACAAGCTTCTTCAGCAGCCCCTCCCCAGCCCCAGGGGCGCCCCCTGCAGCCACTGACCTTGGGCCGCACGCCGAGGAAACCACTGCAGTTATCCGCCCCGCAGTGGCACTCCGTCCTGCCATTGCCCAGACAGTCCAGGTTGTAATTAAATGTTAGCTCCATCCCTAGAACACAAGAGAGAGAAGTATTCAGACTCAAGTCCTGGGGGAGAGAAACGCTGTCAAAGACACACCCTCACAACGAAAAAAGAGATGTAATTCTGACATGAAGACCCTTCCATCCTCTGTGTTCCACACTGAAGACAGTGATGGGAAAAAGGAAACAAACAAACAAACAAACAAAACACAAAAAACTAGAGGAACACATCCCATCCACCAAGATTAAAGCAAAAATAAATATTCTACAAAGACCATCATATTCTTCTCACTGAAGTGGTCAAAGACCACGTGACAGAGACCAAGAATCTGAAATCTGTGCTCAAGAAAAATGGCTTCTAGTTTAGCTCTCTTTTCTAAAACTAATTTACACTAGTTTCTAAATAAACAAGATGACCGTGGAATTGTCACAGCCATACCATTTCCAGTAATTAATGCCTCACATTATGATCAGAAAAGACTTCAAAATGCACATTTACTACATACACCAAAGACTCAAACTAGGAGGTCCAAGCTTGCTTTCTTTCGTCGTCTTTTTTTTTTTTTAATTTGGCCACACCATGCAGCAAATAGCAAATTGAATGTACACAGTCAGTCCCCTGCTTTTTACACATAACAGATTCCTAAGAACGTGTGCCAGTGTTAAACAAGGGACTTCCTGTTATGAAGTGGTTTCTTTCTCAGAAATTAAAAAAATTATACTAAGTACTGAATTAAACCCTGTCTTTTTGCCGTTGCCTTTAAGGACAGATTTCTAGCATTTTAAAGTTTTGTTTTGTTTTTTTTGGCCACACCGCTCGGCTGAAGGATCTTAGCTCCCCAACCAGGGACCAAACCTGGGCCCCCGCAGTGGGGGCACTGAGTCCTAACCACTGGACCGCCAGGGAAATCCCAGTTCAAGCGTTCTTTAGCTGGACCTCAGCAATCCACAGCGAGTGCTAGAAACACAGTTTACATCACTTTTAGCTATAGCATTTCTCTTCCCACCCATTTTTCTACAGACTTAACAAACGAGAAATTAAGTCTTGCTGTTATTGATGCTGGATGGGTAAGGAAAAATGAAAGCAGTACTCTGCTTTGAGAAGCGTTTTTTGTCTAATTTGAAACAGACTGATTTTTCAAACTAAAATACAAAACAAAACAACCTCCCACAAACAAACGAAGAGACCAGTTGATGGTAACAACTGGTTAATATTTTCTTTAATATTAAAGAAAGAAAAAGGAAACGAAAGCTTAAACATTTGGTTACATTATACAGACAGAAATAATTTGGAGAACTAATTCAGCGGGATCATAGACACAGAATTCTGATACCCTCTCTTACTAAGCTCCCTTTTGCAGGATATAGATGTTTACTTCCTACGGGCAGGTAACAATTCTAAATATAGCTCTTTATCTTATTTGAATGAATACTTGAGTGTCAGAATGTCCTGCCCTCAAAGACATACTTGCTTTCCGGGGAGGGGGCAGTCCCTTTTACCTGCAGGAATGTCACAAAGAGCAAAAAGGCCAACTCGAACATCTCCATTCACCGTCCACTTTTGTGTTTCACAGTTTGGATTACAACTGTGGTTCATAAAGCGAGAATAATTTCCCTTCGGGCCAGCGTCAATGATACGGTCCTTCAGAAAGAAAAGAAAGGAAAAGTTCCTTTGACATGAAACTGAGCATAAGCGCGTCTGAGAAACATCCAACTCAGGCGAGAGCCACGAGGCGGCACTGTCTGCCACCAGCTGAGGTCTGACGACGACAGCTCCGAAGATGTGTTCGCGGCACAGCTGACTAAGTTCTCTACTTTACATGATGACCAAGTCAAAAGCAAGTAAGATAAAGTGGAGCTTAGTTTCTTTTAAAGTTTTTTTCTAGAAACAAACACACCACAAAATAATGCGACTTCGATCAGCTGGCCGTGGGCTGGATGAAAGGTGTTTTCTGAGTAGAGCCCTCTCAGTTCGGGTGCTACTTGGGACGGGAACTATGGTGTTTTGCTGCCAGCCCTCCTTTCCTGCTCTAAGCAAGAAGCAAAACTCGTAGCGGGGTAGATGAATGGGAGCTTAGGCCACAAAGAGGGAGGAAGGAAAAACAAGAAACTTCTCTGAATGAAGACTTGGAGATCTGACTGATGGAAGGGCTGGAGTTTGGGATATAATCTTCATAGTCTGTTTTTACTTACACAAAAGTTCAAAATACCATAAAAAGCTCAACATTTTGGCTCCCTGAATTTAAACTCTGATAGTCTGGGAAAGCTCTAGAAGATGGAGCCTCCCAAGTGTTGTCCAGGTGGCTGGAGGGGTCACCGGCAGTGAGGCTAGGATTTAAGGGGCCAATCAGCAGTCACAAATAAATGGCATTTTATGTATATAAAGTGTATGTTCATGAAGGTGGTAAAACTTTCAAACAATGACATATCAGTTAAAATAGTACTTCTTTTAAATGATTTCTGGTTCTTGTAAGGCTATTCGGACTCAGTTTTAGAGACAGCCTGGAACATAGGAAACATGGGTACTAGTCTTGGCTCATCATTAAACTGTAACAAGATATCCAACAAATCACTTACGGCTGGATCTCAGTTTCTCGTCCTCTGTAAATCAGAGGACCGTTTTTTTTTTTAATCTTTTATCGAAGTATAGTTTTACTGAAGTATAGTTATTGGTGTACAATATAAGTTACAGATGTACAATATAGTGAGTCACAATTTTTAAAGGTTATACTCCAGAGGACTGTTGAAGAAATTAAATGAAATAGTTTTGCTGTAATGGGCATCAAACAGCGCTCACAGTTACATGTATTAAACCAGAAGTCTTACTGTCATTTTTCTTTTGACAGCATTCATTTTTCCTAACTCATAAAAGAAGTTTAAATATGTAGAACAATTTACAGTCAGGATTTTTGCTAAAGCAGAACTTTACTGGTGGTTTATAACTTAGAATTACAGAGCTGATTCTCTCCCTTGGGGATAAAGAAACTGAGGGCCAGGTCTTTCAGTGACTAAGAGCTGGGACTCAAATCCAGATGTGTCAACCCTGTTCCTGGTCATCTTCTCATTCACAGCGCGTCTCACATGACCTGTGCAACGCGCCAGCAATCATTCACTTTTGTACTCTGGTATAATGAGCATATTATAGTGGGACACACACTGGCTACTGCAAACCATTATAATTTGCTTGAGAAAAACCAAATGAGAGGAAGGAAACTGAGTTTAACCTAAGACCACCAGACTAAACCAAAAAATCCTTTTTTCTTACCAAAAAAAAAAGCAATTTTACCTTGGTAACAGTTAACATATAAAAATTAGTTACACTGTTCTCGTGGGCTCGCTTGATTCGCAATCTGCATTCTTCCTCATCAATTAATTCGCCAACATATTCATTTACAAATTCACCCTGCAGAGGAGCATGCAATACATAAACGTACAATCAGTGGATCCTATTCGAAAGCATTCCTCAACACCACATGTATAATCCGAGAATTAACCAAAAACATTCCTGGAAATACAGCTATAGTACAAAATAAAACCAGAAAATTGACATTGGTACAATCTACAAGCCTTGTTCAGATTTCACCGATTTCACAGGCACTCATTTGTGTGTGTTTGTTATGTGTGCATGTGTGTAGTTCTATGGGATTCTACCAGGTGTAGACTCAGGTAACCATGACCACAAGCAAGATACAGAAGTGTCCCATCAGCACAGATGCCCTGTGCTTCTCCTTCATAACCACACCCATCCTCCATCCCTAATTTGTTCTCCAACTCTATAGTTCTTCTAAAAATTGATTTTATTGAAGTATAGTTGATTTACAATGCTGTGTTAATTTCTGCCGTACAGCAAAGTGATTCAGTTATACATATACATATTCTTTTTTATATCCTTTTCCATTACGGTGTATCACAGGATATTGGATATAGTTCCCCGTGCGAAAAACAGTAGGACCTTGTCCAACTCTATAGTTTCGTCATTTTGAGAGTGTTCTATAAATGGAATCACAGTATGTAACCTTTAGAGATTGGATTTTTAAAGAAAAACTGAGCCTAATTCCCTTGAGATCCATCTAAGTTGTATGTATTAACAGTTCATTCTTCTGTCACTGCTGAGTGTTGTGCCACAGCAAGGACGCACCAAAGTTTGTGTGACTGGTCACCGGCCGGAGCACATGTGAATGGTCTCTAAGTTTTGGCTATTACAAATAAAGCCACTGTGAGCATTCTGAGAAAGTTTTTGTGCAGACAGAGGTTTTCATTTCTCTGGGATACATGCTGAGTCATATGGTGAGCATATGTTTAATTTTTTAAGAAACTGCCAAACTGTTTTCCAGAGCGGCTGTACCACTGCGCATTCGCACCCTCCTCTCCCCAGGTATGAGAGATGCAGTTTCCCCACATCCTCACCAGCATGTGGTATAGTCCCTATTTCTCATTTTGCTGTTCTAACAGGTGTGTAGCGATAAGCTCCTTCTTAAATAAGTGTAAACATGGTCCATTCAACATTTCATGTTTACAAATGCATAAGCATTAACCTTTTACCTCAGAAGCGTGGCTGATTCAGTCTAGGACAACAGCATTAGCTACAGGATTTACTGGTGTTACCAATACATTTTTAAGGCAAAGAAATGTCTTAGGCAGTAAGTTACAGTGTATTTGCTTATTGCTTCCCCAGACGTGTGCTCCTGCCCGGCCCCCGACACACATCCTCACTAGCCGTTCTTACAGCTCTTAGTGTCACAGAACTGAGAGTACCAGTCATCTCAAGAGTACTATATTATACTTTCTGATTTTGATGAATCATCAAGGGCATAAGCCAATGTCCTTTCTCTACTGATAAAAAGACAAGACTGTGATTTCTGTATAAGAGAAGGGCGCCTGCGGGTCAGCCTTTCCCTGGGCGGCCGGTGAGATGGCGGAGGGGCCCTGTCTGCTTCAGGCAGCCACACGTGCGTTTCAGCTGGGCCCGGTCACCACGCGAGTGCACCTCAGGCTTCTTCTCTCCCCCATTTTAACTGACAGTACAAGCTCTGACAAAGAGTTAGAAAAGAACCGCGCTTCATCTCTAACTGCAACACCACGACAGGACCACTCTGCACGTTCGGGCACTACGCACTGTCGGCCCGGAGTGGCTTTTCCTACACCCAGTTTGGACTTGGACCCCTGCTGCTGAAAACATTCTGCACCTTTGTATGGTTATCACCGCCCTCACCAGGTAGAAGATTTCACTGCCGTCTTGGCTGCACTGCCACCTAGTGTTACTTTATTCTATGGCAAGTTTCCTTTAATGAAAACCTGCAGAGCAGAATTTAAACCAAATCAGCTCCGCTTCATGTTTTTTTACAAATTGAGATTCAAGTTAAGGTTTCATTTCAAGAAAGGGTTCTGTGGCTTTAAAGGCCTGAAAACCATTTATTATAGTTTATATTTACTATTCTATGAAAATTGGTGAATACAGAAAGGTGAAAGTGCTGATATCAAACATGAGGCATGCAAGTCTCATAAACTTGATACCATTGTGAATAAGTGTCTTTAGCTATTCTGTAAAAGAAATATTTAAGGCATCCAAAAAGTGACAAATCTTCAGCCTCAAAGAGCTGCTCACTGGACCTAAAACCATTAACTGTGAATTCAATTATGGATAAAAATAACAAAATAAAGAACTTTTAGGGAATTCCCTGGTGGTCCTGTGGTTAGGACTCCACACTCTCACTGCTGAGGGCCCAGGTTCAACCCCTCGTTGGGGAACTAAGAGCCAGCAAGCAGCGCAGTGTGGCCAAACAAACAAACAAAAAAACTTTTTAAATGCTAGAAATCTGTCCTTAAAGGCAATGGCAAAAAGGCAGGGTTTAATTCAGTACTTAATGTAATTTTTTTAATTTCTAAGAAAGAAACCACATCATAACAGGAAGTCCCTTGTTTAACTCTGGCACACGTTTTCAGGAATTGTTATGTGTGAAAAGAAGGGGACTGACTGTGTACATTCAATTTGCTGTTTGGTTTCTGTCCCCTAAGTATACCCAAACCTTCTCCATGTTGCTACGAAGTCTTTATGATTATGCTGTTCAGTGACTGTATATTTCTAGCCATTTTGTAAAACACCAATTGTCCTAACATTAGCAATTCCTCAAGTGCTAAAGTGCAGAATAATCTTGATCGTATTTTCTTTTCTCTTAATTATATCATTAATTTAGTAACTTAGAATATGGTTTAGAATAAATGTAACCACTATTAAAAGATGTTAACATGGTATTAAACTGGATAGTTTTCAGGATGGCTCCCCAAACTCCCCTGAAATCATAAGCAAAAATTTGTAAGTGATATGCAGGGCATTAAAGTAATATCAAAACATATGCATTATATAATGCCATTCTAAACGCAGATGGCCTTTGACCAAGCGACCCAATCCACATACCCAATGCATTGGCAAATCCTGTTGGCTCTGCCTTTAAAATGTCAGAAATCCAACCACTTCCTTCCTACTCAACTACAACCCTAGTTAGTCCAGGCCACCAGCATCTCTCTGCGGGACTGTAATGGTCTCCTTTTTATTGCTCTCTCTCCATTATCATAAATTCCCCATAATACAGCCCAGACTCTTAAGGTGGTCACCATGACCCCTGCCTGCTGGTGCTCACGCCGTTGTGTAATCCCCTCCCCTGGAGAGAGCAGGACCTGTGACTTGCTTCTAAGCAACAGAATGTGGACCAAGTGACAGGATGTGATTACGTGAGTTTGTTACATTAGGACTTCAGCATCCGTCCTGCTGGAGCGTCTCTCTCCCTCGTTGGCTGTAAGGAAGCAAACAGCCATGTTGGAGAACCCCATCTGGCAGGGAACTGCGGGCAGCCTCTAGAAGCCAAGAGCAGCAAAACAACAACAACAACAAACCCAAACCCAAAACACCTGACGCTCTCAGACCTAGCGCTGTGAAGGACAGAATTGTGCCAGCAGCCGTGCAAGCTGGGAAGCCAGATCCTTCCCTAGTTGAGGCACAAGAATGAGAAGCCAGCCAGGTCAGTGCCTTGACTGCAACCTGGGGAGCCCCTACGTAGAGGACCCAGCTATGCACTGACCTATAGGATCTGTGGGATAGTACACTGTGTGCTATGCTGTAAGTTGCCAAGTTTGTGGTTATCCAGAAAACGAACACATGGAGGCAGACGGATGCCCTCCCTACTAAACTCCACCAGAAGCCCCTGTCCCGAGGCCGATGAGGCCCCACGACCTGGTCCCGCTGCCCCTCTACCTTGCCACCCGCCCACACCCCAGCTCCCTCTCCAGCTCCCTGCTGTCCTGGCGCACGAGGGCCCTCCGGCCTGCTCTCCCACGTGCCTGCACGCCCTCCTCGCCCACACGTTCGGGTCAGACCTTCCTGAACCCAGTCCCTGTCACCCCTACCCTCTTTGGCAGCTTTATTTTTCTTGGTGGCATCTGGTAGTAAGTGGCGTCATATGTCTATCATCTGTCCCTGGTGGACTCACAAAGGTGTCCTGCTCACTGCTGCCTTCCAAGTGCCTAGAACAGTACCAGGCACGGGGAAGCCGCTGAACAAACGTGTGCTGAATGAATGAGTTTCACCCAAGCAATCTAACCTACAGAAATAGATGACAGATGATCGACAGAATTAAAAAATGTGTGTATGTGTGTATACACACACACACACACACACACACACATATATTTATTGGAAAACAGGCTATGTAAATGATGGTACATTTTACTATGGAATACAACGAGACTATGAAAAACAATGAGGTGAAATCTGTATTACTGCCACAAAAATAATTTTCTGATACATTAAGTGGGAAAAAGAATAATATGTATGATTAAAAAAACCCTACAAATACAGAATATATGAATATGTATTTGTATATGTGTTTATGTGTATAATTGCATAGAAAAAGTTCTAAAAGGCTACATACCAACCTATGGACAGTGGTCCTCTCTGGTGAGGAGACCAGGAATTGAGGGTGAAGGAGGAATTTCACACTTTATTATTTTTTGTATTGTTTGATTTTCTTTACTACATTATATGGTATTTCTTCATTACAAAGGTGATTTTTTAAAAGGCAGAAAAATGCCAAGAATAATTTTAAATTCCCACTAGGCCCATCTTCTTTTACTAAACACGGCTCCAAGTTCTGTGTGTTGGCAGGTGGGGGGAAGGGTGGAGGTGGGGACTGTTCAGGCCTGTCACCAATATTTCAGGTGGCACTGTCTTAACAAGGAACCTGGAAGATTCTCAGGATATCTAAAGGCTGAGAGCCACTGTTTGAATAGCAGGATTTACTGGTGATTTTCAATTTTCTTTGAGCTATTTGCATTAAAATATCTTCTACAATGGCATGTATTTCTTATGTTAAACTAAGAGACTGCTTTGAAAAATTGCTTCGAAGTATAAGAATGAAGATAATTTATAAGTATCAAAGATCTCAATTTTTTCCAGTTGCTTCTGTATATATGATCTAGTTTGAGACTAGCAACAACTCTTAAACATGTAGGGCAGGAATCATGTCCATTTTAGAGATGAAGAAACTGGGGCTCAGCAAGGTTAAGTGACTTGACCAGGGCTTCACGGCTAATGAATTATGATGCGGGAGCAAAGTCCTGGGGTTGCTAGTTTCTGTCTCAGTACGTCCTTAACTTTACTCTTTTTCCTTTACAAATTTTAAATCTAGTTTGCTTAACAAGTAAAAATTATTTCAAATAGAATTACCAGTGTCCCTTCTCCTTTTTATGACTGATCATAGGAAACCCAAAGATTATGTGTATTTTATTTTTTTTAATTAAAAAAATTTTTTTAACATCTTTATTGGAGTATAATTGCTTTACAATGGTGTGTTATGTGTATTTTTTTTTAATTTAAAAATTTTTTTAACATCTTTATTGGAGTATAATTGCTTTACAATGGTGTGTTATGTGTATTTTATTTTTTTTTAATTTAAAAAAATTTTTTAACATGTTTATTGGAGTATAATTGCTTTACAATGGTGTGTTATGTGTATTTTATTTTTTTAATTTTTAAAAATTTTTAACATCTTTATTGGAGTATAATTGCTTTATAATGGTGTGTTATGTGTATTTTATTTTTTTAATTTTAAAAATTTTTTAACATCTTTATTGGAGTATAATTGCTTTACAATGGTGTGTTATGTGTATTTTATGTTTTTTAATTTTTAAAATTTTTTAACATCTTTATTGGAGTATAATTGCTTTACAACGGTGTGTTATGTGTATTTTATGTTTTTTAATTTTTAAAATTTTTTAACATCTTTATTGGAGTATAATTGCTTTACAACGGTGTGTTATGTGTATTTTATTACTACCTCTTTTTACTGCTCCTTCTTTGCTCAAGAAGTGCCAAACTCTCAACTTCGGAAGTTTCAAAATTTTGGAATAAATCCCCATGTATTTAATCCTTATTGAAGCATTTCTAAGAGGCATAGGTCCTGGTCTGTTCCGCCACTGCCCCCATCCCATGCTACCTTCTTAATGCTCCTTTTGGTCCTGAGGCCCCAGCCTCTCCGCTCCGTCTTGATGATTTCTGCGTCCGGGTAGAGCCTCTTGGTGAAGCACTGGTTCTGACAGCGCTCCCCTGCCGGGCACACCTGCGGGTGACACTCGTACTGCAGCATTCTGTTCAGGCACTCGGACTCCAAGCCACACGGGTTCTCGTCAGCCGGCTTGCAGTTACAGCGGGGAATCTCTGACAGGTCTGCCACCTGGATCTGTACCTTTCCTATTACTTTGTTAGCCTGAACAACAAAATCACAAATGGGAGGGAGGAATTTGAACAGGACATAGGAAACACCCAGGCCCTCTTGGCTCTGCTACTGCCTTGTGGTGTGACCCTGAGAAAGGCTCTTTATCTTGATCATAATTTCCCCATGAATAAGCTAAGATTAATAGCTGTCTCTCCTTAGTTGACAAAAATATCAAAACCTGATGTGAGTTCTCACTTATTTATCCTGTGTATTTCTCCTTCTACCAGTTGATGACAATTTCATAACTGAAAACAACTGTGGGCTGTCTGGAAGAAAGGGGCTAAATCCCCATATTTTTATTTGGTTACACGACAAGCTGATGGAGCAAGAACAGGGCTTCCCATCAAACGTACTGCTCCTCGGTATGGGGGGCTCATCAGAGCCCCCATCATCCTAGGGCGGCAACCTCGGCTCCTGGCTGATACTCCAACAGAAGCTCTCAGGTTGTTCTGCAGAAGACTGGGTGATAATTAGCAAAAGTTCTTATAAGACAACAAGGGCCTTCTAACTACTAAGAGAGCAATGCATTTCATCCTGTCTGTCAAAGAGCAATGTTTTCACGGGTAAAGACTCACTTTGATGTGTTTGTAAGGAGGGGGTTTTCTTGAGTTTTTTTCAATCTCTAGTGCTTCTTTACTTTCTCTTTGTGCTTTCAATTCCTGGAAACGTTTTGCAGCTTCTTCCAACGCTGCCAATAAGACCAAACAAAGTATATAAATACGAAAAACCAAATAAACAAAAACCATTAAGAGATTAGTTTTACCCTGCCTTCCCAACACACTGAATCTAGCCTGAGGGTTTCTTTTTAAAATTATATTCTGGAAATAACCATTTACCACCAGGATAGGGTAACACTGAAATAAGCTATAACTCCTTTACAGCTGAACACTGTGCCCTGTGCAGGCTGTTGCTTCGGAGGAGAGGTCCCACCTCAATGATCAGAGGTTTCCACGTGAACCAGAGAGCAGCTCTTTACCTTGTACCAGATTTAAATTCACTTTACTCTTACCAGAAAGCTAAACTTCCTGGCAACTTGTTGCAAAAGCAGCTGTAAGGCTCTTCCTGGGAAGCATTTAGTCTTACTATCTTACTTACTCTTCTGTGGCAAAGGAGCTTCACTTGATTAAGAAGACTATGTATTTCCAGGATAATCTCTATGTTTGTAGTAAGATCACTGAGGGAACTCCTTTCACATACACAGCACAGTCTACTACACTGAATGTATTTTTCCAGCTGACTGGATTGTGACGTGGTTCTAATGTGATTGGAAACTTATGGACGCCGGATCGTAACACCTGGTGAAAATTCTCTAACACCAGAAACACGTCTTATGCAAGTTAGGAGGTGTGGAGAGATCAACACAGGTGTGTTAGTTCTGAGCCACTGTGAACATTGTCCAACGTACCTTTTTTGAAGGTCTTGTTAATACTAGTCTGTCCCTCAGCAAAGCTTTTGTCTCCTTCGACGTAAGGGAACACTCTGCCCTGGTGTACCCAGTAGTAGTCGTGAGAACCAAAGAAGAACACGGGGAAGTCCCCCAGGTCGTGCTTGAGGCCCTGGATGTTGAGTGGCACAGACCGGGGGTTGCAGATCTCCGCTGGCCACCATCTGAAAGCAGGAGGATGAAAATTGCACTACGCTTTACGTGGCTGGTGAGAGCCAAAAAACAAAGGTTTTGTACTTTGCAATTTTCATTTAGAATCTAAGGACACAAAATACCTCGCTTATCTTTAATCCTGCCCAAACCACACGTCATTTAACAACACATTGAACGAATTAATGAATGAAATAGTGAACACAGACTAAACAAACTAGGCCCTAAACACCCAATCTAGTTTCTTCCTTAAAAAATTAATATTTGATATTTATAAAAGAATGTATATCATGAAAAGAAAGCATAATAATAAAGTAACAATGAACCCACTATACAACTTAAGAATCAGAATTTACCAATAATATTCCAAACCAGATTTCAGTCCTAGAAAACTCATGTTTTTCTCCAAATGTGACATTCTTAATACCAAGTTTGTCTTTATTCCTAGTAATCAAGGGCATCATTTGAGAATAAACTGATGCTACAGTAAAGAATGCCCACTCCCATTCAAACTGGTGTTTTCTGACTCTCTAATCAACTAGGATACATACTTTTTGGTCAAATGTACTAGGTTTATATCAGTGTATATTTCAGAATCTAATTCATCTTAGATCATAGTAAATGGGAGGTTTGGGACAGGACTGAAAACATAACTGCTTCATGCGACGATGACTGTGCCCATAGCAATCACTGAATAACTAGCTATTGAAAAGAAACAGTTTCGTAGGGCCCAGAAAGGCCTGATTGGAAAAAATACATTAAGAATTAGTTCATGGGGCTTCCCTGGTGGCGCAATGGTTGAGAGTCCGCCTGCTGATGCAGGGGACGCGGGTTCGTGCCCCGATCCGGGAAGATCCCGCGTGCCGCGGAGCGGCTGGGCCCGTGAGCCATGGCCCTTGAGCCTGCGCGTCCGGAGCCTGTGCTCCTCAACAGGAGAGGCCCCAACAGTGAGAGGCCCGCGTACCGCAAAAAAAAAAAAAAAGAATTAGTTCATGGATGTGAGTCTTTGCAAAATGAACAAGAAGAATATGAGCTGCATATAAAATGTCACTGGACTGTGAATGGGAGCACTGCTTTGGGCTTCTTTAAAATGTAATGTGATATAGCACGGGGAGATCAGCTCGGTGCTCTGTGTCCACCCGGAGGGGTGGGATAGGGAGACGCAAGAGGGAGGGGATAAGGGGGTATACGTATACGTACAGCTGATTCACCTTGTTATACAGCAGAAACTAACACACCACTGTAAAGCAATTCTACTCCAACAGAGATGTTAAAGAAATGTAATGTGATTAAAATTTAAGTATTAACATTAAGTCAAATATATTTTCGCATTCATAAGTTTTTAAAAAAAGGAAATACGTAATGTACGGCACAGTGACTATAGTCACTGCTAAGACACTATATTTGAAAGCTGCTAAGAGAGCAAATTTTAAAAGTTCTCATCGGAGTTCAGGCTTTTCCGGCACTAGCTGTCCTGAACTCCCAGCTTGGCTCCCTGCCATAAACACTGCACCTTCCTTCACCACACACAAAAAAAGTTGGCATCACAAGAAAAAAAAAATTTGTAACTATATATGGTGACGGATGTTAACTAGACTTATTGTGACCGTTTTGCAATATAGACAAATGTGGAGTCATCGTGTTGTATACCTGAAACTAATATAATGTCAATTGTATTTCCAAAAAAAGGCAAAAAAACTTTTAAAAAGGAAATATTCTGAAATGTATTTGAAGATCTAAAGGCTCCTTACACTGTTTTAGATATTTCTTGTCCAAGTATGTCTTATCTATTATTTGTCAAACCTGCACCCCTCCCCTCCTGGAAAGATATATATATATATATATTTTTTTTTTTTTTTTTTTTTTGCGGTAGGCGGGCCTCTCACTGTTGTGGCCTCTCCCCTTGCAGAGCACAGGCTCCGGACGCGCAGGCTCAGCAGCCATGGCTCACGGGCCCAGCCGCTCTGCGGCATGTGGGATCTTCCCAGACCGGGGCACGAACCCGTGTCCCCTGCATCGGCAGGCGGACTCTCAACCACTGCGCCACCAGGGAAGCCCTATATTTTTAATTATAAAAGCAATGTGTGCTGGTCAGAATCACCATCACTAAAAAAGTCTACAAATAACAAACGCTGGAAAGGGTATGGAGAAAAGGGCACCCTCCTACGCTGTTGGTGGGAATGTAAGTTGGTGCAGTCACTATGGAAAACAGTATGGAGGTTCCTCAGAAAACTAAAAATAGAGTTACCACCATGTGATCCAGCAATCCCACTCCTGGGCATATACCTGGACAAAACTATAATTCAAAAAGATACATGCACCCCTATGTTCACAGCAGCACTATTCACAATAGCCAAGACATGGAAACAACCTAAATGTCCATCGACAGATGAATGAATACAGAAGATGTGGTACATATATACAATGGAATACTACTCAGCCATAAAAAAGAATGAAAAATGCCATTTGCAGCAACATGGATGCATCTAGAAATTATCACAGTAAGTGAAGAAAGTCAGAAAGAGAAAGACAAATACCATATGATATCACTTATATGTGGAATCTGAAATATGACACAAATGAACCTATCTACAAAACAGAACCAGACTCACAGACATAGAGAACAGACTTGTGGTTGCCAAGGGGGCTGGAGGGGAGGGAGAGGGATGCACTGGGAGTTTGGGATTAGCAGATGCAAACTATTATACGTAGGACGAATAAACAACAAGGTCCTATTGTACAGTACAGGGAACTATATCCAACCTCCTGGGATAAACCATAATGGAAAAGAATATAAAAAACAAATGTATATATGTGTATAACTGAGTCAGTTTGCTGTAACAGCAGAAATTAGCACAACACTACACTGTAAATCAACTACACTTCAATAAAAAAAAAGACTATACCTTTAAAATTATTAAATGTAACTTTATGGAAAAAAAAGCAATGTGTGTTTCTTTTAAAAATTAAAACAGTGCAGAAATGTATCACAGAAAAACTGAAAATGGCTCCCCCTTATAATCTCATGCCTCAGACTATTAACATTAGATGTTTTTTTCCAGGTAATAATAAAAACATATTATATCTAGATCTACAGTTTTTAAAAGTTGTATAAACACGGGGAGAGATAATGTACATACTGTTTAACATACTTCCTAAAATTAACTATATATTGTGGATACCCTCCCATGTTACTATACGCACCTGCATTATCCTTCTTTTGGCTTCCAGGTATTCTACAATATGGATACACTACAATTTATTTGACAAATACCCTACTGACTGAACATTTAGATTATTCAAATTTTTGCAATTAGAAATAATACTGCAATGAACACCCCTATAAGTACATTTCTGCCCATTCGTCCGATTCTTTTCCTTAGATAAATTCCCTGAAGGGGAACTACTGGGTCAAAGGGATGCACAGTTACAACTCTGATACGTGATGCCTTACTTGTACAGGAGCACTTGTCTCCCCATGCCCTCCCGAGCTGCAAAATTATTACTCTTAAACCTTTGCAAGTCTGTTAACTGAAAAATAAACTCTTTGTTTTTTAGGGTACATTGATTTTTAGGGAGGCTGAGCATTTTTTACATGTCTATTTTCTATTCTTTTGCAAACTGGCTTTCTCTTCTTTGCTCCTTTTTCTAGGGAAGGTATTTTTCTTTTCTTACTGAGAGAAGAGTTCCCCTGGTTTGATATTTGCCTTTTAAAACTTTGTATCTTTTGCCATAAAGTATAAAATTATTTATGTATTCAAACTGTCCATTTTTTAAAAAGAACTTGGAGGTTTCCCATCATATGTTAAAAAAATAGTTGGGGGGGCGCTTCTCAATGCCCCTTATCTCAGCTAAAAATGAAGTTTTTAAGGTTAAATAGGTAAGCGAGCAGTGTATTTAAAACAGAGAAAATGACATAGCCCTTGTTAAAAAAAATTACAGTATGTTTGAAATTCTACAGAAACATACTATACTTAGGATTCTAATTGAAAAGCAGAACTCTACTGTGAGTGTGTGTTTTTTTTTTTTTCTTTTAAACCAAGGATGGACTTACACTGACACATCATAATCACCTAGCTTACCTTAGAATTCACTCTTGGTGTTGTACATTTTATGGGTTTAGACAAATGCAGAGTGGCATTTATTCATCATTATAATATTATACAGAGCATTTTCACTGCCTTCAAAGTCCTCTGTGTGTTCTCTTGAATAGTATCTATTTTCTTAGTAAAATGATAAACATATGCCTCAAAATGTAGAATGCAGAGTTTAAAAAAACATCGTTATTCCTGTTCACTTAAGGCCCTGTTAAAAACAGGCTTCTTAAGAGGAGGAAGATTTATTAAAATAATGGCAATCACACATACTTCTTGCTTCATTCCCTTAAGATCTAAAGGCTCCTAATGAAATAATCTCTCTTTAAATTCTAAAAAGCTCTCTCTTTGCACACAATTTAGAGCTTCTAGCTAGAACTATAATGGACTAGATTTAGGGGTAAAAAGAGCTATTTTGGCCAGGATATAAACTCTTAACTTTATCAGAAATCAGAAATTAATATAACTCTAATTAGAGTACAAAAAAACAATCTTCCCCACTCTCCACATGAAAGCTTTTATTCTAAAATCTATTAGTACCATAGTTCATTAGGAAAAAATAACTTTCAGAACTTAAAAACAAAAGTCAACCAACTAATAAAAAATATCCACCAACCACTAACCTTCCCAGTCTTCTAAAAACCCAGACTCAGAGTATGTTTCTTCTCTTTCTTTTTCTAAGGAAGTTGCAGCACTATGCTGCTTTTTCTACCTACCTCCTAGCCACTTTGTGTACAGGCTATGAACTACTGAACAGTGACTGAACACTTCCTCTTTGTCCTTGGAAAAACTTGCCTGTAATTTCCCAATTTGACCCAAACAATCTGCTTGTAATGTAGTTTCTTGCCAGCTTTACAGTCATTGCAATTCCAGCAGCCTTCTGGCATCTCTATGCTCAGGCACTCCGGGTGGAAGGAAGCCGGGCACGACTCACAGCAGAGCAATCTCCCACCTTGAAACAAACAAACAGTCTTAATAACTGAGAAAAGAGGAAAGAGAGAGAGACAAGAGAGAAAGTTATCTTTTACCTGCATTAAATTTGATTCAGATTGAGGGAAATTAACAAAGGGATTGAGTTATATTTTAGTGATGGATTAAAATACAAAGCAATGAACAGATTTAGCTGAAGTAGCCCTTTCCAGGGAGGGCTTCAGTGGCCAGAAACTCAAAGCTTTTGAGTAGTAGGAAAAACATTACTCTTTATCCCTCTAAAATGTGGGCTACTGAAGTACCAGTTTAGCAGGCAGCTAAGACTATTAACATATGACAAATAGATGCATAAAATCTTTAGACTGAGTAGATTTGAGAACAGATTTTCAGAGAAATATGTAGCAACTCTCTTTTCTCCTTGAGAGCTAAGAAAGCAAGCAATGGTCATCTTTGTATTTTAATCCAGTGGCACAGTTAACTACATCCCTTTATAACAACATAAGCAAGAATGAAAACAGCCAATAGGTTGACCAGTACTTTTTTCTTCCCATGTAAGAATACAAAAAAGGAAAAGAATCTTGAATTGGTGATTACATTATCATTACCTTTTCAGTGAAGACAAATAAAGTCAAACAGGCTATATAGCAGTGGTTTGCAACTTTTTCATCACCAAGGATCCCCTTTCCCTTTCTCATGGATCCATATGCTTTCAAATATTTTACCAAACAAAAAACCCACCAAAACCAAGAAACATTTTAAAAGTAACAATTATTTTCTTCTGTTTTAATTAACCGAAGAAATATATAGCAGCCAATCAGAGCTTCTGATCCCAATAACAAAACTGGTATTATCACATTAAATTGCTAAAAGCATAGCCAAATATAAAGAAACTCATGCCACTGTATTTTACGCAAATGTCTGATTCTATTAGACTTTCTGAACTGTTAAATATAGTTCAGAATTTTGTTTGTAATATTTCCTGATGTCATATTGAGAACCACTGCTTTATAGCATAAAATAAGTAAGTATCAGTGTAGAATCAAGTACCACACACAAGGAGATGCCTCCAAGTACCCTAGCAAAATCCTCTCCTTTTAAATACACAAAACGATCTCTGGATCAAGACCAAAGCAGGTGCGGCAAACAAAACAATATTATTTTTAAATCCAAAAAATTAAAGAGATTTCGGGGAGAAATCTCTTTATTGTTGTATTTTCTCTTTATTGTTGTATTTCAACAAGTGACAGAAAAGAATGTTAACCACTGAAGATGAAATGCAATAAAGACATTTACTGAAAAAAATAATCTTTCTATTGGAAAACCAAGTCTACAACCCATGAGTATACAGAGATTTAAAGTCTCATAAGCAAAAGGTTAAGAGCCCTCTATACAACTTTATCAAATCACATGCTCCAACCTTTTGAGGGTTTGCTATCAATTTTCCAGAAAATCTTATCTTCCTGTAGACTTTCAAACTTCTAGCTGATTAACATAAAAACAAAAAGAAAATCCGTATACAATCAGTGATGAATTAAATTACTATATTTCCTCTGCTTAAAAGCTTTTACTTCAATCGTTGGGATTTTCCCCTTTGTGTGCAGATCTCAATATGGATTAATTGTTCCAATTCTCCAACCTAGAGATTAGCTGCCTGAGTGCTCTTAGCCTAGGTAGGGAATTCTTCTGTAAGTTTAAAGTAAAATGAGATAATTCATTTTTCCATCAGAAAGAAATGACCGATAGGGAGAGCGGTCTTTGCAAATACCTTTAGAGGACAAGTGATTATTAGGGTTGGTGTGGAAAAGTCAGTCTGGCCTTTTTTTAACATTATGGAACAGTCCTGAATTTTAAGTCTTATTTCAGAGGAAATACAGACCCTGAATCATCAGTGAAAATCATCACGATTTTTTGACAAAAATACACAAGGGAAATAGAAAAATAAAAGTATGAACAATCCACCTTGGTGCTATGCAAGAAAACTGCTTTAGGATGCGAGAGAAGAAAGATATGGTTCAAGCTAAGCAAACAGAGGGCTCAAAATAATTTCAATTCATGTCAAGGTCAATACCGAGTACTGAAAAGAAAGTAAGCGACAATTGAATTAGTCTAATTTTATAAAGGCACCAGCAGGGAAATAAGGCATTTCCTAAAATGCCTCAGGTAGTCTAATTTTATTGCACTATGGAATTAGTCAGACCCATGTCCATCTTTGTTTTGGAAACAGTTGGTATCACCAGTAAGATGCCATACTGTGACTTAAATGGAAAACAGACAAAAGAGTCAACAGCCTCTCCAACCTCCCTCTTCATGGGTTCTAATCAACTTGCTTAGTTATACTTTCTTTTAGTCATGGGTTGCCACTTCAGATGTCTGACAAACAGGAAACATACATCATCAGCAGGCAACACAAAGCATGAAAAAAAAAAAAAAGAATTAAATTTTCTTTAAATATTCTGAGACTGGCCCCAGATCATAATGGCAATGTATACAGGAAAAGGCTTTCACCTTCCAAGTTATTTATTTTACCCTCTGGGATAATAACTCCCTAAATAATACATTATTGTTAAACCACTTTTTCCCCCTTTATTACATGTAGGCTATATAAAGCGAAACACAAGATTTTTCTTCCATAGATTAAATTAACTTGGAGAATATAAATATACATTTAGCTCTTGGTTCTCAGTGGATAAATTATCTATTAGCAATTCTTCAATTCAGCTGGGCTGCCTTTCAATATCCAGTATTTGCAGCATTTTCCCAGCTGCCCACCAATGTCTCCTAAGAGGAGGGCAACTAGTTTTCATAGCACCATAACGAAAACATTTAAGAAACAAAATGATAGAATGTATTTCAGAATCAAAATTTTAAGTGTCAGTATCTTTGTTTCCCTCTAACCTGCCTTGTTATTTAGTTGAAAGTTAGTAACAAATTATATCATGTCTACTCTATTCTAACATGAATGATACGGTTCTACATCAGGCAAAAGAGAAAGAGCCCTCAGAACATGCTTCTATATTAAGCAGAATCCTAGTCTTTCAATTTGAATGATCTATAGATATATGAAAGGTGTGAAAATTTATTCAAGGAGAAGAGTAGGTAAAAATTTGTAATAATGGAATTATTTTAAGCCCTTTTTAATAATTTTGCAGCCATATGAAGACAGCCACAGCCACCAAGGTAGAATTTACCAAAAGCAACAGATGGTGCTTGACAGGCATACATTTCCCCCCTTCATTTAAAGAGAAAAAATAGGAAATGCAAAAATAAAAGTAAGAGATAAACTATTTTGATTATTACCTTTCTCACATTTCTTTTTGGAAGCTGACGAAGAAGGAATCATAGGTAATTTCATCAACTCTGCACGATTTGATTCGTTCAGTAGGTAGTGGGACTTATAGGCATAGGAACTGAACATGGGGTCTGAATGGTCCTGCACTATCAGCCCTATACGAGACAAACAGAAAGATGTGAGCTGCAATGAAACTACCCATGATTCCATGAGGAAAAAATAAACCAACACCTACGATGTAGCTGTGCTTAAAGCTGGGGGGGGAAAGAATATGAAGGAAAAGAGAGATCTGACAGAGAAGGCTTTCCATCGTTATTAAAAGGAGTTTAAGCTACTCAATGCCTTATCCCTATATAGAAACCTGTACACCCAGAAGGAAACTCCAAATTAATTTGAGGCTGTAAACTGCTTTGACGTCATTCTGAAAACCCCCTCTGGAAAACAAAGCTACGTTCCTTAAGGTTTAGAAGTACTATGACGACAACCCAAAGAACAAAATGATGTATCACTTAATTGCTGGAAATAAGAACTGTCTACATGACACACTAGAGACCCTGGTCACCTTCAATACATCAAGCAGCGCTGAAAGGCAGAACTGGACTTCTTCTCCTCTCTGCTCAGCTCTTTAGATACTCTCAAATTCCAGCTTTCTCAGCCAGATAATGAAGCTTTTCTCTATCAGTATGATACATGACTTTAAAGAAGATATAAGTCGTTGAAGTTCACTGAGGTAATGCACACATCTAAAGTTTGGTCCTGCCATGAGAATAACTAACTTAAACGCTTACCAACTTAAGGGTTTATAAAAACAGTCCTTTCAATCTACCGATACAGCTGTCCTGTTGGAGGAAAACAGCATCTGCTCTAAACTGCCCGTGACACCCACCTTTCCCCTCCCTCTCTCCTCCTCCTGCCCTGAGTTAAGACCATCCTGTAGCTACGGCCACTCCTAAACCCAGGACCTCTGAGACCAGGGAAACTTTCTCTATTTGGTTACTGGTCAAATCATGACCGCAGGTTCACAGAGATCATTTTGAGAAGAGGGAAGAGTTTTGTTTTTAAAGGGGTGACCATTTACTATTTTCTGTGGATTTTATCTTCATTTGATTCTATCCTACACTGAGGCAGATTCAAGAAATACTGATATTTCTCATGTGAATGGAACTTGAAATTGCTAATCGGAAATACATAAGAATTTTCGAATAAAAGTTATATAATGTTGAATGAACATTTCATACGTTTAACAGAGAAAAGTGGTACAATGGCTTTTAAATAAGACAGAACAACTTAGAATATTCAGTAACTTTTATGTTACATCACCCTCCAGATTAAAGGAAATGCTGAAGAATCTACACTACACTGAAATATAACTGAACACACCCTATGGCACCATGGGGGGCAGGGGAGGAGGAATGTTTCTCTAAATGCTGAAGCATTTCTAAAAATACTTCCAGATATTTCAGTCCTAAAGATTAGCTTAGGGCTTCCCTGGTGGCGCAGTGGTTGGGAATCCGTCTGCCAATGCAGGGGATGCGGGTTCATGCCCTGGTCCGAGGGGATCCCATGTGCCGTGGAGCAACTGAGCCCGTGCGCCACAACTACTGAAGCCTGCGCGCCTAGAGCCCGTGCTCCGCGGCGAGAGAAGCCACTGCAATGAGAAGCCCCCGCTCGCCACAACTAGAAAGAGCCTGCGTGCAGCAACGAAGACCCAATGCAGCCAAAAATAAATAAATAAACTTATTTAAAAACAAAACAAAACAAAACAAAACAATTAGCTTAATGATTTTAAACAACCAATAACCAAGAACTAAGACAAAAATCCTCTGTGCGGAGGAAGAAACTGTACGCGGCAAGAAACAAAGGCAAAACAAGCTGAGTTTACTAACACCAAAACATAAACAATTAAAGTATCCCTTTTCATGTGTGGATTTATTACAATTAGATCTCCTTAAAAAAGAAGACCTCTACAAATTCTGGTAAAAGAACACATATCATTTACTTCTGGAGAACTTTTAAGCTCTTCTCAAATCCCAACATCTGATCTATTCAGAATAAGTTTCTGTAAAATGCTGGAAAGGAAAATGAAAGTTTCTGTTTACTGTGCAAAGTTGCAGTTAAAATATTTGGGGATTAAATAATTTGGCTCTTTAAAGAGGCATTTAAATACAGCACATCTTTCAGAATAATTGCCAAATTGGTTAGATGCAAACAGCATCCTGTTGTTAAAACAAGAGTTTTCCCCTCATTTCCATTATCTCAAGCTTTTAATCAAGGCGTGTAACTTAAACTTAACAAAATGGTTAGAAGTTTCTCTAAAACTAGGTTCCTTGACAATGGGTCATTTTCTATCTATCTTAAAGCAAAACACCTGCTTTAAAGTGTTAAAGCAGAGTGACACAGAGCAAAAGAAAATATTGGTCGATATACTTAACTGATGGTACTTGATTCGGAATATACTCCAAAGTAAGCCAACATGATAGTTTTAAACTTGGTATTTAAAATGTTGGCTCAGTTACTTACACACACACCCACACACACCAACACACCCACACACCCACACCCCTCCACCACTCCTAGTAAAAGTGAGTGCCTAGAAGGGTAGAATGAAATATTTACAAAAGTGATCGACTTTATGTTATCACTGACACTCATCTATTTGAAAGTCTCTAAAGCTAGCCATTCAGTTGATAATTCAGTATTTTCATCCTAGCATTACTTTCTTAGGAGTGGGGAGATGGAAAAGGCACGTGACTTTTTATTTCTTTGGCTAATACAGTGTGGCATGAAACACTTCAGACCTTCTTCCCCTGTGCCATCCAGATTTCAGAGCAGGACGCAGCTGTCGTCACTACTCTACACAACACTTCCTTCTACCTGCAGACCGCCCCGCGCACTTTCAAACTGAAAAACTCAAAGCAGTGTGTACAGTGGACCCAGGAGGCGGCTATGGAAAGGACTACCACTTACTTAATCTTGTACCGTCCACCTCCTCTGGTTATTTTTCTTTTTTTTAATGAGAGTTTCAAAAGCAAAACAACTCAAGATCTATCATACTAGCTAAATTCTATTAAAAATACTCTATAGTACTTTCACCAAATTAAAAGAACTGTCTCCTAAAGCAAAAAAACAAAAACAGGGACTTCCCTGGTGGCGCAGTGGTTAAGAATCCGCCTGTCAGTGCAGGGGACACGGGTTCGAGCCCTGGTCCAAGAAGATCCCACATGCCGCAGAGCAACTCAGCCCATGCTCCACAACTACTGAGCCTGCGCTCTAGAGCCCAGGAGCCACAACTACTGAGCCCCCGTGCCACAACTACTGAAGCCCGCATGCCTGGAGCCCATGCTCCGCAACAAGAGAAGCCACCACGACGAGAAGCCCGCGCACTGCAATGGACAGTAGCCCTCGCTCGCTGCAACTAGAGAAGGCCCGTGCGTGCAGCAAAGACGACCCGAAGTGGCCAAAAATAATAATAATAAAAAAAGATAAATAAATTAATTAAAAAACAAAACAAAAAATAAACAAAAAAACCAAAAACAAATAAAAAACAAAACACGATCCAAAACTTCATTTTCAGTATGGGTTAAATATAATCTAACGGGCCTGATATGCCACACAGTCCTTTCAAATATTTCACACTAAGGGAAGTTTAGAAAACTTAGCACTTATGATTAAACAAACAAACAAACAAACAAACAAAACTGCACTTGGGGATATTAGTTGGTTTCTAAAATGCTTACTAAACACTAAAAATTCTTTTATTATAATACAGCTGAGACGCTCTGTAAAGTTGGGTACTCTGTATCACATTCAACTGAAGAAGTTCTACTTTATATTTATTATGAACTCAAGTTCACTGACGCCCTCAGGGACGCAATATTGTTTTGAAGTGATCAATCTTAAGTGGCAGACTTAAATATCAACAGCTGGCAAGTAAGAAAGCCTGTACTGCAGGCTCTTAACTAATATACCACATATGTTGCCTTGGCTGTATTCCACCAGGTCTTCCTCAATGCCAGACCAAAACATGATAAAATACAACATAAACAATTAAAAAATAAATGTGCTCTTCTTGCCTTCCAAGTGAAATCTCAATTAGTTGAAAACTCTGGATTAAAGAATATGACATGGGAAGAGTCTACTTCGAATAAAAGAACTGTTTGCACAAGGGAAGAGAGCTGACCCTTGAACAATGCCGCAGTCAGGGGTGCGGACCGCCACGCAGTTGGAATCCCCTGTAACTTTAAGTCGCCCCCCCCCACCCACCTGCGGATTCCACCAATCTTTGATCACGTAGTACTAGAGTACGCCACTGAGAAAAATGCGCAGAGTGGATTTGCGCAGTTCAAACCCATGTGGTTCAAGGGTCAACTGTCGATTAATCTTTTGATGCTCCAAATAGGAACACTAAGGAATCATCTATAATTCTAAGTTACTAAACAGATGTAGATTTTAGCTTAATTTATGGAAGAATTAATATTCTAACAGTTTGAGTGTTTAATGTTATAAAAGGGACGAGTTACTAGAAGTGTTAATCTCTCTCAGGGATGTTACTGAAACTCCATTTTAATGGGGGAAATATACCAATGAACCCAGAAAGACATAAAGAGAAAGGGCTGACACTCACCTCTTGCACAAACGAAACAAAAGCCTACATTTACAGCAGAGGAAGAGTTACTGCTCCGTTTGGAATGATTACTACAGATGAGAACGTAGGAAGACACAAATATGCTGCCGGCAGCAATGCAAGCATCTCCAGAGTGGTAGGCTACTGGGCACCTCAAACATCTCATCATGCGACCTGTTGAAAGACAATCAAAAAGGAATCTACGTAAGAAAGAATCAGCTGATATAAAATGAGATCTTTTGGGATCCAATGTGATGCTGGTTACAGTAATACAAAAATCTTTTTCTTCCCTAGTTTGACTCTGCTGTTCCTATGCTGTCTGGGCCCTAAATGCAGTGCTCATCTAGAGGTCACTCAAAGAAAAATGTGTCTGTGCCAGTGCTGGAGAGATGCTGGTCTCCAATATGGCACCTGTTTAAGGAATTTTCAAGGGTAATTTTGAACATATGGAATTTTCTTCCCATGGTCTGAATTAGAACCTAGAGTCCACTTATCTTACTATCCATTGTGGCTGAGCTGTAATAGCTATAGATAAACAGAGGGAGAATGCCTGATGTTCTTTATAATAATGTGCTTACTGTTTGCTACTGAACTTACAAAAAAAACAACTGTCCCCTTCCTTAGCTCTGTTTTACCTTTACTTGCTTTGTGGATATCTTTCTCCATACAGCAGGCGGAGCAGCAGTGCTGGGGACAGCGGAATCCTTTTGATTCAAAGATGGCAGTGGGGAATTTGCGGACACAGGCTTCATGGTAAAATTTCCCACAAGCACCAACAGAGCAACGCTTCACGTCTGTACCAGACACTTTACATGAAAAACACGGGTGCTCTCCTGGAAAATTGGTGAGGAACACAGATTAAATAAAATCTGATTAAAGCATATTCCTTTTAAATAGAAGCAGTCACTGACACCAAAGAGCTAATCCCCAAAGATTCTACTATTGCATGTAAGATTTTTAACATACAAAGAAGGCATTGAAAATAGTTAAATTAAAATATGACTTAATAAAACTTGCTAGAATAATTGATTTGCTACAATAATTGATTGTCAGTTTGAGGATATAGCAGCAAAAACAATTTAGATCTCCACTTCTCACTTTATACTGAAATTCCATAGAAAATCTAGAACAGAATTTTCAACACCTGGCAGCTGAGAGTGGCAAGGTCTTCCCAACATAGAATAAAGAAATTACCAATAAAAAGGCAGATTCCATTACATAATCACAATTTCCATTTGTAAAACAAGACATAAAATGAAAACTCATAATCCTAATAAAAACAGAAAGTTATATCTACACATCTTATTCAAACTGTAGAAAATCAAGGACAAAGAGAAAATATTAATATCACCCACAGAAAAAGACAATTACCTTCAAAGAAGCAAGACTGCTGACTGAAAGAGAAAGATGGAAGCCAGAAAACAGGGGATGCTATCAGTAAGGGCTGAAAGAAAACTGTCACCAAGCCAGAATTCTACGCCCAGTGAATGTACTCTTTTTTTTTTTTTGCGGTATGTGGGCCTCTCACTGCTGTGGCCTCTCCCGCTGCGGAGCACAGGCTCCGGATGCGCAGGCTCAGCGGCCATGGCTCACGGGCCCAGCCGCTCTGCGGCATGGGGTATCTTCCCAGACCGGGGCACGAACCCGCATCTCCTGCATCGGCAGGCAGACTCTCAACCACTGCGCCACCAGGGAAGCCCTGAATGTACTCTTCAAGAAGGAATTGAAGTCAATACACACTGGGGAGAATTAATAAAACCAAAAGTTGGTTCTTTGAAAAAGGTTAATAAACTGACATCCCTGGAAACAAGTAACAGATAAAAAAAAGGGAAAAAAAGCAACAATGTTAACATCAGAAATGAAAAATGATACATCACTACAAATCCTACAGATGTTTAAAAAATAATAAAAGGATATCACTATATTTTTGCCAATAAATTTGAAAATTTAGATAACAGATTCCTAGAAAAACAGAACTTACCAACACTGGCACAAAAATATTAAATAGAAAAAAAAACAGTTCTATAATCTATTTAAGAAATTGAAACTATAATTAGAAACCTTCCAACACTAGAAACCTTCCAACCAGTGGAGCCCAGGTGGCTCCACTGGTCAACTGCCAAACATGTTAAGAAAGAAACAATTAGAATAGAAAAGAAAAAAAAAAAAAAAAAAAAAGGAACAAGTGAATAACAGATGTAGAAAAATAAATGCAACAAGGATGACAAAGGATTACGTTTTGTTATATAAAGAGTTCACATATGATGTTATCACTTATATGTAGAATCTAAAAAATAAAACAAATTAATGAAAATAACAAAACAGGGACTTCCCTGGTGGTGCAGTGGTTAAGAATCCGCCGGCCAACGCAGGGGACACGGGTTTGAGCCCTGGTCCAGGAAGATCCCACATGCCGCGGAACAACTAAGCCTGTGCGCCACAACTACTGAGCCTGCGCTCTAGAGCCCGCGAGCCACAACTACTGAGCCTGCGTGCTGCAACTACTGAAGCCTGCATGTCTAGATCCTGCGAGCCACAACTACTAAGCCCGTGTGCCACAACTACTGAAGCCCGTGCTCTGCAACAAGAGAAGCCACCACAGTGGGAAGCCCGCGCACCACAACGAAGGGTAGCCTCCGCTCACCGCACCTAGAGAAAAGCCTGCACGCAGCAATGAAGATGCAACCCAGCCAAAATAAATAAATAAATAAAATCTTAAAAAAAAAAAAGAAAATAGCAAAACAGTCTCACAGATACAGAGAACAAACTAATGGTTACCAGTGGGGAGAGGAATGGGGTGAGGAGCAAGATAGGGGCAGGGGATTAAGAGGTACAAACTACTATACATAATAAAATAGGTAAGATACAAGAGTATATTGTACAGCACAGGGAATATAGCCAATATTTTATAACAACTTTAAAAGTAATATAATCTATATTGAATCATTATGTTGTACACCTGAAACTAATATAATATTATAAACCAACTATACTTTAACCAATTAATCAATACAAAATAAAGCAGAATCATGGGGGAAAAAAGAGTTCACATATGGAGAAAATATATGTAACAGATACAAGAAAAGATAAGAAGACTTATAAAGAACTAAAATCAATATAGAAACGGCCTAATATAAAAGTGGGCAACAAATATGAACAGGAAATTGACAGAAAGCAGAAAGACAGATAGCCAATAAACATATGCCGAAATGCTCAACTTTACTAGTAATCAAATAAATACTAACTAAAACCACAAGTAACATTTTAAAAATTCATCAAATAGGAAAAAACTTAGAGTCTGATAATACCGATCGTTGATCTGGGTGTGGGGAAATGGGCACTCTTACGTACTGCTGGTAGGAGTTTAAGTTGGAAGGAACTGTCTTAGAAGGCAACAGGGCAGTATCCATTCTAAAAGGATACACTGGCTTCCTGTGGCCTAGAAATTCTATAATACTCCTTGCTGTCTGTGTTAGAGGGAAGACTTGTACATATAAAAGGATGTTGACTGAAGCATTGTTCACAACCGCATATGACTGAAAGCTGTAATTATCTGCTTTTTAAAATTAGGATTAGCGTTTTCCTTTTGTGTCTGTGTTACATATGGAAATCATAAGTGACTATTTATTTGGACATCATCTTTTGAGAAGTGTTCAAGTCTTTTGCCCATTTTTCTTATGATGCTATAAAAATTCTGAAGGACAAAAAATACAAGGAATAGTTTTTTGTTTTGATTTTTTACAGAAAGTTATATTTGGTTTTGGAAGTACCTAACCATTACAAATTGGCTAAGTCATAAAGCTCCTTTAAAATCAGGACTTAAAACTGTGATATTCAAATTTTTGTTGTTGTTAACTGGCTTTGTTGTAGAAATAAAATAAAGTTGAGCAGTGTTAAATTGGCTGAATTATAAAAGTTCTTTAAAATTCGTACTTACAACTGTGACGCTCAATTTTTTTTTTTTGGCTTCATTACACAAATAAAACAGTACAGCAGGGTTATTTTTGTTGTTGATGTCCTGTTGCATATATATAATTTCAAATTATATTTTAACATATCGGTAGATATGAAAGCAATAGTACTGTTTTGTTTTGGTTTTTTAATAAATTTATTTATTTATTTATTTTTGGCTGCATTGGGTCTTTGTTGCTGCACGCAGGATGTCTTTAGTTGCGGCGAGAGGGGGCTACTCTTCGTTGTGGTGCGTGGGCTTCTCATTGCTGTGGCTTCTCTTGTTGCCGAGCACGGGCTCTAGGCGCGTGGGCTTCAGTAGCTGTGGCTCGCAGGCTCTAGAGCGCAGGCTCAGTAGTTGTGGCGCACGGGCTCAGCTGCTCCGCGGCATGTGGGATCTTCCCGGACCAGGGCTCGAACCCGTGTCCCCTGCAGTGGCAGGTGGATTCTGAACCACTGTGCCACAAGGGAAGTCCAATAGTACTGTTTTTAAAATAACTTTTAGGGCTCCCCTGGTGGCGCAGTGGTTCAGAATCCACCTGCCACTGCAGGGGACACGGGTTCGAGCCCTGGTCCGGGAAGATCCCACATGCCGCGGAGCAGCTGAGCCCGTGCGCCACAACTACTGAGCCTGCGCTCTACAGCCCACGAGCCACAACTACTGAGCCTGCGCTCTAGAGCCCACGAGCCACAGCTACTGAGCCCGTGCACTGCAACTACTGAAGCCTGGGGGCCTAGAGCCCGTGCTCCACAACAAGAGAAGCCCACGCACCACAACGAAGAGTAGCCCCCGCTCGCTGCAACTAGAGAAAGCCCGCGTGCAGCAACAAAGACCCAATGCAGCCAAAAATAAATAAATAAAATAAATAAAAATTTTAAAAACATACAAAAATAAGAAATTTTAAAAATTAAAAGAAAATTATTTTAAAGTTTAAAAGCTTTGACTTTACCTAATGCATAAACTGCCCTATGTAAAAATGAAATAGGGTTTCCCTTGCATAATGATCAGAGTAAGTCTAATATAAATGAAAATTGTTGTAATTAGTGGTACCATCACACTAACAGAGCTGACTGAGCTATAACCCCCTGTGAGACTTACGTTTAGAGCTCCAGCATGGGCATGCTTCCACTACCCTCCCTCCTCACTAGCACATGGTCTTCCTTTAGAATAAGAAAGTAGTAAGTAAAATTGCCTGTTACACATTTTATTCAAAAGGGCAAATGAAAATGCTTTCTTTCCAGAAATCACATTTGTCTTAAACAACAGAAAGTGGCAGTATAAGAACTTATCAGGCATGTATCCTGTAATACTTTTTACACGTGAAGTGTTTTATCTTTTGATAAACAAAAGAAGACTTCGTAAATGATCTTAAAAAATGGTTTGAAGAATCTGAGTTTTCACTCCTAATATGTTGGTAGTGTACCACATTGGTATCAAACTGATTTTCATGTAATAGTAAATATAACAAAAGCAGTTTAAAAAATAATTACTTTTGTGGTTTTGATTTGCATTTCCTGGATTACTAATGATGTTGAACATTTTTTCATGTCTTACTAGCCATTTGTGTATTTCTTTGGAGAAATGTCTCTTCAAGTCCTTTGCCCAATTTTGAATTGGGTTATTTGGGGTTTTTTGGTGTTTTCTTCTAAGAGTTTTATAGTTTCAGTTCTTATGTTGTGGTTTTTGATCTATTTTGAATTAATTTTTGTGTATGGTATAAGGTAAGGGTCCAACTTCTTTTGCATGTGGATCTAATTTTCCCAGCACCATTTATTGAAAAGACTATCCTTTCCCCATTGAACAGTGTTTGCACCCTTGTTAAAAAATAATTTGACCATATATATGAGTTTATTTCTGGGCTCCCTATTCTATTCCCTTGGTTTATATGCCTTTATGCCAGTACCACACTGCTTTAATTACTGTAGCTTTGTAGCAAATTTTGAAATCGGGAAGTGTGAGTCCTCCAACTTTGTTCTACTTAATTGTTTTTAAAGCAAATTTCCTTCTTAAATTTTCTGTTAGTTGTGTACCCAGTTAGATTATATCGAACCTTTGTTGGCAGAATTCTACTGGATTCTAGAGTTAGAAGAGAAGCCCTAAGAGTGTTTTAATACTGAGATACATGGTCCTTCCTATCAGTAATTTATCAGGCTTAATGGGGCCAGGCAGATTACATCAATGACTGAGTGACAGGGTTTTAGAAAAAGTGGTAGGGAACGTGGGGAACAAGGAGTATGTGCCTGATCCATGTTAACACACTCAAAACTCATTCTGAGGGCCAAATAAAACAATGTGCAGATAATCTGACCCTGAGGCTGCCAGCTGGCAAACTGTTCAAAAGCTTTACTGCAGAGTCTAAATGTGATAAATAAAATGATATTTTACATAGGGAAAAATACAAGTTATTTGTTTAAAACAGCTTGTGTAGCTTAATTTTTGCCTGTGTATGTAGGTGAGTGTGAGTGTGTGTGTGTGGGGGGGGGGGTCAGGATATGTGATATAGGATCCCCATCCGACTGAGTCAAGGTGGCAGAAGGCAATGGGAAAGGGCAAGGACTCTGGGGTCAAGCTCTGCCTCCTGGGCCTGAACCCCAGCTTCACCATGTGCGTCTTTGTGACTCTGGGCAAGGTTGGAAAACAACCTCTCTAATCCTCAGTTTCACATTCTGTAAAATGGAAATAATAGTATCTATCTCGTAATGTAGTGAGGAGCAAATGAGATAAGAAGATAAAACGCTTAGTACTAAGAGCACCTGGCATTTAGAAAGTATTTGGTTAAAAAGAAAGTTACTGTTCTAATGGAATCTAGAATATACAAAGGAGTTTTGGAGGCCTACAAGTAAAAAAGAATAAAATAAGTATCTATGAGAATCCAAATAATGGGAGGAAAGGAGGAGGAAAATAATAAGGTATCAAAGGCAAGATCAGCATATCGTACGTACTTGACATCCAATTGGCTCACAGTTCCTCACAGCAAAACCAAAACAAAACCCACAGAAACATGTGAACATGGTTCCTAGAAGCACTACCAGGCCATCTCCAGGTGACTTTTCACTTACCTTATTGGTACAAATTAAACAATTCTATTTTCTGCTTTCCATGACTTAACTAGAATCATGGCTACAGAGAGAAGAAATATGAACTTACATATTTCTTTCTCTGTAAGTTATTTTGACAGGTGGCAGTCTATACATGGAGTACAAGAAATAAATGGTGACTCCAAAACCCCCATGTTTTAAAAACAATTTCTGATAGTTCCATCTTTCCACTAAAAATACAATCCCCATGGTTATAGTCTGTGATGGACACTTATTCTGGTCTATAAAGTCAAGGGATTTTAAAACCAATTTATTGAGCACAAAAATCTCAAGCCCACCCGAAAAATAATTCACTCTACAAACTTTGTATAGCTCTTTAGATAAAACATAAATACATCTCGATGATTTGACAGATTTTACGGTAAAGGCACTAGAGGGACGAAATCTGACAATAATATTACGAACTGCTCTTTAGATCTCAGGAGGCCTAATCCCTGGATGGTCTTAATTGGTTGGAATAGCTATGGGAGAGGAGATACAAGCTACATAAACATGGTAAGAGAGTGTGATGTCATGGGAGATGCGGGCACTGCCCTTTCTCCACCCTCACCCCCATCTTCTCACATCTACCAGGACGCTCACCAGTTTTACATTCGACGCAGACGAACTTTCCATCAGGGAATGATGTCAATCCCAGGCACTCCAGGTGGAAGTGTTTGCAGCACTCTCCCTCACAAGGAATCAGAGAATCCCCAGAGCTTTCACAGATCTGTAACATGGCAAAAACAACCCCAGCTGTTCTTAAACTGTAGCAGGCATCAGGACCACTGGGGGGTCTGTTAAGACACAGATTACTATGTCCACAGTTTCTGATTCAGTGGGTCTCGGGTGGGGCTCAAGAATTTGCATTTCCAATAAGCATCCTGACAACGCCAATGCTGCTGGTCCTTGGCCCTCACTTTGAGAACCACTGAACCAGATAACTATTTCCAGACCCAATATGTATAAAGTTTAAAAGTCATACTTGATCTTTTATGATTCCTTCTTTGGAATCTGCATACTTTAACTTTTCTTCACAGTGCAAAGCAGTATTTTTCAAAAAGGGTAAATATACATTAAAAACTTTAATACCAACTTCAATTTAAGATGTTTTTGAAGTCAGCCATCTGCCATTTACTTCCAATTAATAAGGGAGTAGTATCACAATGAAGACTGGCACTTACATGTGAATAATAAGTATTCCAACTCCGAAAGGGAAGAAAAGAGCCAGAAGTGGCTTTTGGATCTGTAGCTTGAAAGCAGTATCATAACTTAGAAAGATACTACCCTCTCCAACAGGAGGGAAGTGTATGACTGGCAGGATATTACAGCCTTTGTTTCACGCTGCAGGACAGGTTGCCTGCCTACCTGACACACAGTGTCCTTCCTACTCATTCCAGTGCCTCTTCTTGACAAACTTGAATCCACGGACTGCACATCAGAAACATCTGCATCTGCAGTAGCTGAAGGGCTATCGACTTGCTTTCCAAAGCCTACCTACATGGAAAACAGAACACATTTTTAAGAAAAACAAAAGTTTCCTCAAGATTAGGTGCTACGAAAATCCTAGTAAGACTTGCTCAAAGAAACCTTCACACAACCTCTTCCTCCTTTCTAAAACCCCTGGATACCCAATGTCTGGTGTTTTGAGAGAAACGGTTACAATTAAAAAACTACACTCCTGTTATGTAAGAGATCAGCAAAATTAAGAGACCCGTAAGTTACAAAATGACCAAAATGATTTCTTTACTACTAGCATTAAAAAAAAAATTCCCTGTTCTTGCCGAAAAAGTCAGGCAAAGCAAAACCATTACTTGGTCGCTTGGTTTGGCAAAGCGAGACAACACTGCGCCCAGGCCCTGGGACATATTTACCTGCAGGTCACTCAGTCCTCTGGAATCGGAGTCAGACGTGTCTCTGTACGTGGAACTAGCCATTTCTACATCAGTTGAGGCGCGGCTCCTTTTCTTTAGAGGTTTACAGGAATCTGAAATCTCGCTGGCACCTTAATACAACACACCGAAATTAATCCTAAAATAGTACTTAAAGTTTGTTTTAATTTTTTTGTGGGAGAATATTTTCTTTCCCCAATCTCATCTGTAGTGTGAAAAAAAAAGCATAGCTCTCTTTGTAACACTGAAGTCATGAGTCAAAATTTCATAAGCTTCTGACCTTCCTGATGGTGAGTGATGTAATTTACAACCGCTCTATTAAAACACTTCATTCCGTGCTCCTGCTCTAAAGCTATTTTCGGGCAACAGAGCCCAAGTTCCAACCTAAAAACCAATTCTATCAAAACTGTAGGACAGCTGATCGATTTGGAGCAATCCAAAGAACCATTCAATTTGGAGGGGGAAGACATAAAACCCAACACACTGTGTAGCTTACAAATATGGTCGCAGAGACACCTCCATCTTGTTTTTATTAGGGATGTGACAAATCTTTGATTTGTATTCGATTCGTACACGGATAGTGCCAGTTTCCCCCGAATTTTGCAATTCAGTTGATTATTGCCCCCCAGATAAATCCTGGATGTTCACAATTGTTCATCTGAGACTTGCTGGGTGAAGGGCATTTACTGTGACCATTACAAGTGCTGCAGCACAGCTACATACGTCATGCCATCTAGGAGGCACAGTGCTGAGGGCTGTAAACAGACAATGTTCAAGTGCAGCCAAATCACGAAGAGCTGGATGAGAGGCCTCTGTGTGGACTTGGTGAGGGAAGGAATAAATATGAAAAAAAAAAAAAAAAAGGCAGAGAATAGTGTGGAATTTTTTTTTTAAAACGGTGTGTAATACAAATCCAGCCAAAACAATAGTGCAAAAAGTTACAAAGCAACAATCTCTTGGGCTAATGCAGTATAGGCTATACAGAAACAGCCACGATGAAATGTGCAGATCAGGCACGGTGAATACCAAGGAACCAAGGAGACGGTTAATATTTCAACCCACAGTTTGTGTTTTAGATTTTTTTTTTCCCCCAAAATTTCCATACAACAAACAGACATCTAGATCAGCCCAGCAAGCTATGGTGGAAGTGTGCAGTCCAGAAGAGACCATGGAGAAACAGGTCTCCCGAGGCCATGAAGATCCGCAAAGGCTGAGTGGGAGCAGCACTTGGTGTGTGGCCACGGTCTGTGGAGGAGGATGTGGACCTCGTTAGACTGCTCAGGTTACTGGAACCTCGTTATCACATCCCATCCTACAAGGTTTTCACTGAATGTTTCCTTACATCTACAAATGAGGGTGCCTGCCCGTGTTAACGCTGATTAAAAAACACAAGTACACAAATCTATCTCCTTCATTGCTGGTGTATGGACCCAGAACACCACCACAAAATATTTCCTTGGCCTAAAAGATCACTGGATTAACAAGGAGTTTTAACAGAGGAACAGGAGTGCTGTACTGAGAGGCTTTCGAAGGGAAACACAGGTACCGCCATTTCCGATGAGTTTCTGAAAATGCTAGAAAAAGGACAGGCTGCCAAAGGCAGCCACCACGCTGTTCTCCATGATAACGGCACTAATGTTAAAAAAAATAAGAGCTTTTAATGATTGTAATGTATACAGTTTGGGCTGTTTGGCAAAACCCTGCAGATGTGCATTAATGACGCTTTATTTAAAAAAAATAAAAATAAAACCAAAAAAACCCAAAAACAGTCCATGTTGAAATTGATCAGTGTAAGTTAAACGGTCGTTTTTAGGCTGGACCCATGATTTAAGCTGTACCCATCCAGCTCAGACAAAAAAAAAAAAAAAAAAAAAAGAAAAGAAAAAAAAATCATTTGAATGTTAAAGCGATTGTTCAGAGTCTTGAAAAAGAAATCAGGCAGGAAAATGCCAATAATGATGATTGGCAAAATCAAAACTGAAAACAAAGGAACTGTTTATCGAGCCGCCGACAAAGAAATCTTGCATGGAGACTACAAGTCTGGAGTTTCTGGGATGAAATTGTACAGGAATCTCAGTCCACAGTTTCCTCACTCGCTGCGGAGACGGAGCTGTCACTGAATCTGACAGAGCCCTGCACTCCCCGGTCCGCCGACCCTGTGGAATGGTGGAAACACAACGCAATCAGGCCTCCTAATCTCGCAGCGATCGCGATGTCTTTTCTTGGAGCTCCGCCAAGCAGTGTTCCCTCCGAGAGGCTGTTCAGTTCTGCTGAGGATCTCCACGGAGACCATCGCTGCAGACTTCTCCCCGAGAATGCAGAGAGGCTGGTGTTTTTTTTTTTTTTTTTTTAAATAATGCAATTTGCCCAGAGTAAACTACAGGTATTAAATACAGTCTGATCTCATCACCAAAAACGCACGAATCATGCTATGGAGTTTGTACTGTAGTCAAATTGCACACAGAAAAGTACAGACTTAAGTTTAAGGTTTCTTAAACTTTGTGCATATCTCAAATAGATTCTGCATAAGGTCATCAAATAATGGCCATAAATATGCTACGAATCATTTTAATCTACAAAAAGATTTTACAGCACTGTAAAAATAAACGTGGCAAGATTTTTTTTTTCAATCAGGTTGTCTTGTCTGATTTGTCATAGTCCATGTTTGACCACTATTGACATAGCTACTATTCGGTATTCAGTCGAATACCAAAAAAAGTGGATTCGTCACATCCCTAGTTTATAAACCAGTGAAACCCCAGAATCTTATGGAGAAAAGTTGGAAACAGTATCAAGCCTACACGTGGTGTTCTCCAATTTACCAAAACAAATAAGACTTTTCACATGGAGGCACAGAGTAAGATCAATTCTAAAAGACACACACGCACGCATGCGCGCACACACACACAAACACAGGAATACTTCAATTTCACACAAATTATCGACTGAAGAGCGACAAGTGATTTACAGAGACACACAAAAATACATGAAGTACAAATAATTCTTTAAAATTGGTTTTAATCAAGGAAATGCAGAGCAACATTATAATAACTCACCTTTTTGTAATCCAGTCTTCACTGTAGCCTGAGGAACTGTTTCAACCTGTTTGGACAGAAAAATACAGCATTAATGGGGAATTTTTTTTCACTTAATAAACAGAGGGAAAAAAATAATACTTCGATCAATCTAAGTAATGATGAGCGATTAATGTATCTGAAATCTGGACTCGGTCCCATTTTCTGGTAAAGTTCTCTGTCTCAGGGTCAGGGAGGGTTTAAATCCTAACTGCCTGTGCTGGATGCCAAGTGACAACACACAGCCACATGCTTTTGAGCAATGACCTTTCCCACCATTCCCTTGGTATATGAAAAGAACACAAATACTTTCCTCAGTGTCTGGGAGGCAGGAGAGGGGCTGTTTCTGCAACCAGTCCCGATGTTGCTATAAACCCCTCCCGCCCCAAAGACGTTAGGATAAATTTTTACTTACTATGATACTCAGGTTAATGTAACTCACGCCACTTTAAGACCCTTCCGCGCCTGCACTCACATCTAAGTTGCTGGGAATCAGGACCCTCTCTGTAGAGAGTGCTACAGGGCTCCATACAGCTGGAAGCTCAATACTTTTGCTGCTAGTACAAACTTAAGAAAATAAGTTTGTGATATTGCAAAAGCACTTTCTTGAGTGTCTTATGAACAGTGTCTTGATCCTACATTAGGAGAGCGAGATCAGAAGTTATTCTGCCAATGTTTATGTAAAACACGTGGTAATTTGAGGATTGAACCGTTGGAATTAAAGAAAGGATGCCGTTTGAAGGAGTTCCTGCTTAAGCTATGAATTGGATTTTATGTTTCTCTGAGTGGTGAAATATGCATGTTGCAACACATTTTGTAAATATTTAAGGATTATTCTAAGCTTTTTAAAAAATTTTTTATTTTTTTTACAACAAGTAAAAAAAACATACAACAGAAGTACTTTTATAAGATACAATTAGTAATACAAATATAAAATCTTCTAAACAATCACTGGTATTGTTTTACTACTAACTATAAACACAGTGGCATTAACAATCCGTCCCATTTTTTGTACTCATTCTCCTTATTAATTTTAGACTGACTGGTCACAGACTGAATTTGGGAACCAGCTGGCAAAATCACAACTTCATTTTGTGAAGGAATACTGGAGATCTGTAAGAGGTTAGAAAGATTTTTTGGAATATAATTTCCTAAGTATGAAAGCTAATTATGATAAATGAATGACAAATTAGTATATTATTTAAATTTTTGTTAAATATTTCTGGGAAAACTGTTTTACATATCTGATGATACCATAGAGTACCCACAAAATCACCTCTTAAGTTTGGAAGTTTAAAACTCTGAAGGAAATAATTTAAATAGAAAACTTCACATTCTTCCATATTTAAGTGGTTTTAAAAATATAAAGCTTATTGGAACTAATACTATTCACAATTCTTTTTGTTTAGTAGCAGCTGTCTGGGTATAAAACTGGATATTCTTTCACTTTAACAAATTAAGAAAAATTCTGACTGTGAATTTAAGTTAAAGAAGTTAACGATTTCCAAAAATTTCTTTGAAAAGGTAATTTAATATGCCTATTGCTGTATTGATTACACTGGCTGAATACACTCCAGTCAAAATGCCCCTCCTTTTTTTTATGTAAATAGTGTGTATCTGATAACCCAGTAACAGGTGAGTGCCATTCCACTGGGAAAATAACATTCCAAAAAATCTGTGATACCAACAGAAAAACCAGATCATCTATGATTATCTTTCTTAAATAAAACTCTTATAGGTAAATTAATTTGGTCTGTTTAAAAAATAAAAATAATATATACCAGCAGCTTAAACCAAAAATTAAAATTAAAAAAAAAGGAAACTCAATGATGGTTCCAAATAAAAATCACGAAAACATGAAATCATTTTGCTCATAACTGAAATGTCAAAATCAATGTGAGGAATTCTTTAAAAGTCTTGTACCACTGGCTTCCCATCTCCTGAAGCCTGATTGTTTTCTGTGAAAATGCTTGAAGCAGCATCACAGGGATGGTTGTATCAGGACTGGGCACTGGGATTCACCAGGACAGAAGCATTAGGTAGTCCGGAAAGGAAAGCCAGTGTGGGGGGAGTCTCTCTTTCTTTTAAGACACCAGCATAAGTCACAACACTCACAAATACGACGGTTAACCCTCTACATGTGGGAAGCCAACCTGCTCCTTTTTGATCTTCTTCTTTGGCACGACCTCAGTGGATTTCTCTGATTCGGAACGGGTTCTAATGGATCTTCTCTGTTGCTTCTTTTCTACTGAGCCTAAAAGATAATACAAACGAACAAACAATAAAACCTCACTTGACTAACTGACATTCAAGTAATTAAGATCTGACCAAATTCCTCCCTTTTCTTATCCATTATTTTTGGTCGTTTAACGATAACTCATTAAAAAACTATTAAACACTTGGGAGTACATTAAAAAAATTGTATAGATCAAATTGTAAAAGCTGATGGGTTGAGACTAGGAGTCATAACGCACTCTGAACTATACAGATAAAGAGGGATTGGATTTTTAAAAGTTGTAAAGTCAAACCAAAACAGCAGATAAACACATTTAGGTAATAATAATTGAAGGGCTGAAGGGACTGAGGGGATGGATGAAAATGATTTTATTCTCAGCTGACATTAGGAAGTAATGGTTCAAAATTCAATTGGTACTACATATTTTGCATTTTAACAAATAAATTAATTCTACACGTAAAATGCTTAACAGTGCTAGGTGCTGGTTTTGCTATTGTTATATCATTGACAACCAAAGGGAAAAAAGCAGGAAAGGCACAAAAATGGGACTAAAACGGAATCATTAATTTGACTATCTAGGGACTTGTATAATTTAGAAATAATTAGTCACGGAAAACTAGTTGAAACAAATTATCAAGCTATTTAATATTAAATGGTGAAAAAAAGAAACTATGAAGATTTTTAAACAGTAAAATTCTTTGAAAGAAAACTCACATGGACCCCATTTTGGAAAGGATAAAACTTAAGATTGAAGGCTGCAATGTGAAGAAACACTAAGTCAGGAATGAATCACAGAATGACTCATTCTGTGACCCTAAGAAGGAATGATACCTTCAGCACAGCTGTTCTCCATCTTTTCAGTGCTTGGACCACCTAAACGGTCCTTGCTAGATAATAATCACCTTGCAGAAGCTACCTCAGTGAAGTGTTCCATGTCACCTGTAAATTTTCTGGTTTCATTGTTCTTGTCTAGGTGGAAAGGGCTTTCCTCATCTTTGTTCAAAGCCAAAACAAAGAAGGATCCCACTATTTTTGGGGGGGAAGGAGTAGGTAGTTTGGTGATAATGTATTGTTTCTGAGCTGTGCTTAATTAATTTCCATCAGAGAAGTCACAAAATGAAGGTGTCCTTTACTCTCACTCTTTTCCTTACAATGATGAAAATGCTAACTAAGACAACAGGTATCCTACCCTCACAGACATCTGAGTATCCCAGAGATCCGTATTTCAGTATAGTCATCAACACTCAAGACCTACCAGGGAAGAGGAAAATGAAAATAGAACTGCGTAAAACAAACAAACAAAAAACTTTGTTTTGAGAACGACAACAAAATTGTTCTAGCAAGGGCAAATGATATTTGCTCTATTGTCTTATAAAGATAAGGCAATGTGGTGACTCCTTAAAATTATTCTGAAAGCTACCCAAAGAACATATACATTCTACTACATTTAAAGACACTAAAAAGTATTATGTTTATGTTCTAAGAGAGGAGAAGTGAGCATCTCTGGATTTGGAAAATAGCTTAGAAATCTGGTAGAAATGCAGACACAACTCCTCAAACCACAGAAATGTAGCAGTGCCACACATCCTGCGTAGCACCTAAATTTACTAAGAAAAGGCTGGAGAATTCCCCATGAGTAGTTTACACCAAATGAGATAATGGTGCAATTGGTTTCTGAAGGGAGATCGGGTCTCTTTTCTGACTTTTCAACTACTGAAGTTATTTTCACAAGGAACAAAATGGTCATGTAAAAAGATAAAATATGCTTATCAACTACAGCTGGTAACCAAATTTAAACCAAGGTCAAAGCTTTAGAGCGCTCATCCCTAAATTAAGGCTGCAACATTAATTTACAATCTCATTACACTATGTCTGCCTGAGGAAGGAACTGGGCTTTTTTTTGATATAAAGAATTATAACCTTCCACCTTTAGCTTTCACTAGGAAAAAAAAAAAAAAAAAAAAAAGAAGAAGGAAAAGGAAGAAAATCCACAGCAGAACTTAAATTGAAATGAAAAGACTACATGAAGATAAAATGTTCAGTAGCTGAGGGGCAGAAAAAACAATCTCCATTAAAAGTAAAAGTTTAATATTTAAGAACAATCTAATATCCTATGAAGAATTTACTTTCTCCCTAGTTCAGAGAATGCAGATGTTTAAATAATGATCCTCCTAGTCTAAATATCACACTTACATTCAGACAAATTACTAACAGTTTAGTGTAAAGAAAGAAGACAAAACTGATAGACCTAACTACAGAGTACTGAGGCCAAGAGTCTTGTGGGATCCAAGAAGGTACCAACCATTTTCAATTATGGCTAATTAATGCAAAATCTTCTAAGTCCATTATTCATTGCTTCATTATAATTTCATTTTTTATACAGTATTTTGAAGTGATACAAGTTGCAAATCTGGTTCCGGACTTTGCTACTCCCTCCTTACTTTACTGCAGCTTCCTTTCCCAACTCATTGTTGAATAAAGGCATTCTATTTACTATGCCCTGTCCCGTACATGGCAACACCTCTCCCTATCCTGCGGCCCTTTCTTGAAAATAAAGGGCTGCAAGTTCTTTCCTGAATAATGAACTTTCCTGAATAATGATTGTTTTTATTTAGCTTTTATAATAAGAAGAATCTTACTCAAAATTTCCCTTACAAAAATACTTACCCCTTAGTGCCACTCAATTACAGGCTTGCCTGAGTTACTACTGATCCAAGATTACTACCTTGGGTCTTAAGACTTTAATCCTTCTAGAAAATTATTTGGTCACTTCTTAGGTTCCAAAAAATTTTTTTAAAGAACAAATTGAGGGCTTCCCTGGTGGCGCAGTGGTTGAGAGTCTGCCTGCTAATGCAGGGGACACGGGTTCGAGCCCTGGTCTGGGAGGATCCCACATGCCGCGGAGCAACTAGGCCCGTGCGCCACAACTACTGAGCCTGCGCGTCTGGAGCCTGTGCTCCGCAACAAGAGAGGCCGTGATAGTGAGAGGCCTGCGCACCGCGATGAAGAGTGGCCCCCGCTTGCCACACTAGAGAAAGCCCTCGTACAGAAACGAAGACACAACACAGCAAAAATAAATAAATTAATTAATAAACTCCTACCCCCAACCAAAAAAAAAAAAAAAAAACATATGGACACCAAGGGGGGAAAGCGGCAGGGGGTGGGGGTGGGGGTGTGCTGAATTGGGCGATTGGGATTGACATGTATACACTGATGTGTATAAAATGGATGACTAATAAGGACCTGCTGTATAAAAAAATAAAATTAAAAAAAAAAAGAACATATTGAAACAAACTCCTTCCTCCTAAGGTTTCAAATGACCAAGTTGGTTGGTATCTAACTCTTTTCTTGACAGCTGTATGCAGCAGTAATACTGTTATATAAACCAAACCCACCAGACACTCAATTAAGCTTCTATAAGATCCTTAGTCAATCTCTTAATGAAAATTACTTTGCCTATTCCAAAGGCACGATCTTACTAAATACAGGCATTTCTTCTTTGAGCGACAATAATGCAGCTTGATTTTCAACTCATGGTATCTGTTAATCAGAGAAGATTATAAGAGAGCCAGGCCCGAGCCCCTCAACTGCTGACATCTAGCACACCTAAGAATAATGGAAAGAGTGTGGAAAAAAAAAAAAAAAACAAAAACAGGGCTTCCCTGGTGGCGCAGTGGTTGAGAGTCCGCCTGCCGATGCAGGGGACACGGGTTCGTGCCCTGGTCTGGGAGGATCCCACATGCCATGGAGCGGCTGGGCCCGTGAGCCATGGCCGCTGAGCCTGTGCGTCTGGAGCCTGTGCTCCGCAGCGGGAGAGGCCACAACAGTGAGAGGCCCATGTACCGAAAAAAAAAAAAAAAAAAAAGAGTGTGGGCATCTACCAAGTTGTGCCCAATAGGGGATAAAGGAGGAAACAGCAAGAGTGTGTTAATAGTGCTGGAAAATTAAAGCTGTTGTTCTCATGCAGAGAGGTCATCAAATGGTGCAGATATGTACAGACTGTATAACTATAGTCTTTTCATTATAGAATCCTATTATTGAAATTCCTGTAGGAAAAATAACTATTACTATTACTATCAGTAAAGCTCTCTGGCCCCTAAACCATTCTTTCCTATTGAAATAATTGCTTTTACAATTTCATTTTTAAAATACAATTTGATTTTGATAACTAAAGGTTTCTTAGGAACAAAGCTGCCATGTGACAGTCAAGCAGAACCAAGAACTCAAATGGGAATGTACTCTACATTCATACCCACCTGCAGGACCAGATGTTGTTTCAGGAGATGACATATTCTGAGTTGCCTTTTCATTCCTCTGGTTTGGTGTAGAAATTATAAGTCTGTCTTGTCCCCTGACACTTATTTCTGTTTTGTTACCAATTCCCTTCAAAATAAGGCAAATTAAAAAACAGGTGATTACCAGGCAAATGGCATCATTGGCTTATAAAGATGCCTTAAGACCATCATAATGTGCTTGGATTTTACATGGTCTTTTTTTTTTTTTTTTTTTTTTTACATGGTCTTTGATTGCAGTTAATTTATTATCTTAGCCATTATCAGAACAATTTTATTAAGTCATCAGAATGTATTCTAAAATGCACAATGAGACTATGTGGGGAAAAAAACCTGTTTTCTAAGTCCAGATGATGAACATCACTAAAAAATAAACCTGTATCATCTAATTTTCTGTCAAAACCAAAATATTTTCTGGTCTGAATAGTCTCTCCCTTTACCCATATCACAGTACGAGAACTATAGTCATTTTCATGTGGTAAAGTACCCTACTACAGATAAAAATCTCAACACGTCTTTGAAAGACAAGGATATCCTTAGATTACAGAAGTATGACGAAAATGTGCACCCCATAAGCAATTTGGAGCAGAGAGAAGGCAGGGACAATTACAGTTCTGTCTCATTTTAGGTATTTTTAATGCAGTGAAATAAAGGAGTGATTTATAAATAGAGTATATGTATTTTTAAAGCTTTCATTTTTAAAAGGTCAGTTTTATCTCAAATTTGATTTAAATAGCACTCTTTGGGGGGTGTGTGTGTGACAAAGTTTGACTTGTGCATCCAAAAGCAGATAAAAACCAGCTCCAAGAAAGAAGCCAATTTGCATTAGAAAAAGATGCAAAGTATTTACTTGCTAGTCAAAGCTGTCAACAGAACCAAGTGGGGACTGTAACTTAAGTTTTTTCCAAGGAGCTTCGCCTTACTGAAATCAGTTGAACCTATAGGCAGAAACAGGTTAACGGAGGACGCTTATGCTGTTCTTTAGGAAAATATATCACTGATGAGGCATACCTATATTTATTTTAATGTGCATATGACAACGTTAGGAAATAAGCGCAGAATTCTTTAAAAATGGCGCACATCCATGAGGTGCCACTACATTTGGATTCACGAGCCCACAGTTGTGGTGTCGGCTGGGAGGGTAGTGAAGAGATACACGGAATAGAAATTACAAATGTTGTAAAAGAGTTTTAAAGTGTTCGAGCTAAAGCGTAAGTGCCCTAAATGGAGGCCCAGGGCTGTCGAGGGAGGCATTCCGTTTGAAGAGGCTACTTTCACCCCGTTACACAAGCTGTCACCACAGTTCATTGTGACAGAACAAACACAGTTCTGGTATTTTTCTAAAATGTATTAGCTATCCCAGGTCAACATGAGCCAAACAAAATTGCTGGTGCAACCAAACAGCGCAACAGGTATAATGATTAGAATGGTTAATTCAGATAACTGACAGAAATGATTTAATAAGAAGCATACTTTGCAACTAAGAAAAACTAACCACACAAACCAGAAACAGGCAAAGTGCCCAGTTTTCTTCCATGATTTTAGGGAGCTCAGCTCAATTTTGGCTGCACAGCTCAAGATTAATCTAGTACAGATGGGGATATATTACAAAAGAGAGAAAAAAAAAGAAGAAAAACAAAGCTTTTTTGCCTATGTCTTTTTTGCCCCCATCTTAAACAGAGTAAACTGACTGTACATTTCAAGTGCAGTGAATACAAAGGGTATTCAAATTATGACCTTGTGTTTTTTTGGGTTTTTTTAAATGCCAAGGTTGACTACTTACTAGACACCTAGGTCCCCCCCCAAAAAACCCATGAAAAAAGGAGGTACCTTCGTTGAATAAACAAACTGATCGATAAATTTCCCATCTCCTGTAGCATTCTGAAGAGCAAACACTTGTTCAATTTTCACAACTGGAGACATGTTACACTTCTGCAAATCCAGGCTCCCTTTGTGCATTGTGATGGAAGCTGGTAAGGATTTCCTCGCAGCTGCCGTTTTCCAGGCTACTTTAACGGGAGGTGGTTCGTCCTCTTCCACGCTCGTGTGCCGCCTCTGGCTGTGTCTCCGAATTTCAGTACCTGATAGTGAGGAGGCCGCCTCGCCTGCACTGGTCTGTTCTGGCTGAGCATTCAGCACTGATCTTGGCCTTCGGGTTTTTTTAACTTCAGCCTTGGAGGCAACATTCTTTTTTGCTTGGGATAAAGCCTCCTCAGGCTGTTTATCAACGTAGATAAAAGTATACTGTTCGATTCTTTCCTCCCGGGTCATTTTCAACGCTTTCTCGGCGTGGGCAATGCCGATATCCCACTGAGCACGTTCTCTCTGAGGCCGGGGTTTCCGAATCTGTAAAGAAAGATGCAGGCATTATGGAACACGCTTTAATCTAACAGGGACAGTTAAACCAACACGTATTTCCCATGTGGTCTTATCATCTTTCCAGGTATGCATAAACATCTTCAGGGTCTTCAGTCAAACAAGGGAAATGTTCTAACTCCATGACTTTGATGAATCAGCGCTGCTATCGAGGACATGCAGGTCCACTCTTTTACAGTAAACCCTTGTTTGTCGCCCACTCTGCTGGACAAGTCCCTCCAAGAGGGAGTCGTCCTCCTCATGTCACATTCCTAAAAAGCTGGCAATGATGATGGCAGAGAGAAGAAAGATTACAGAAAGGATTACTTTCAGGGGCCAATAAAACACTAACATTAAAGACGACACCCTAAAGCTCAGGGGTGCCACCCAGGCCACAGCAAAGCTAAGTAAGTGGCACAGAGCCAGCATTTGGAGCTGAGCGGCCAGCCTGTGCCAGAATGCAAACAGGGGAAGAATGCAGAGAAAGAAGAGCCCCGAGGAACACGTGGAAATGGATACAACACAAGAAAACAGGATTGTATGAGAGGAAAAATAAACCTGCATCACAGTTTCCAGAGTCCTGATCAGAAGACTTTGGATTGGCAAAACAGGTAAGAAAATTTTGAATAAAGGTATGTGAGATGAGCAAAGCAATTAGGAATTATCCAGGGGGTTAGACTGAGGTAGCCAGAAATTAGCTAATGAAACAAGGAGATGGTACAGTATATGTCAAACACTGTTATTTAAATCTGTGAAGTGTTAAGTTTGATAAAAGTAATCAAAATCCTCTGTGAAAATATTTAGCTTAGAGTGAAAATATGACAAAGTTCTGAATCACCAGAGGCCCACACTAAATTAGTTGAGTTTAAAAATCTCGACCAGACAGATTATCAAGAGTTCATGTCAAAATTCTAGTATGTCCACCACCACAACAAACATCTTTGGTTCCATCACTAGTGTGACCTTGGTTGAACCCGCTACTTAAGCTTTCTGTGCCTCAATTTCTTCATCTGCAGAAATAGGAATAATAGTATCTACCTCACCGAAGTTGTAATGAAGATTAAATGGATTAATACATACATAAAATGCTTAAAAACAGTGCCTGTCTCAGAGTAAGTACCAAATATTTTTTAAACCTTACTTTCATAAAACAATTTTGCTAAATAAGAATAAAGGGGAATTGGGGGAAATGCTGAAATAGGAAAAAACATAAAAATCTCTGTGAAAATCCACATTTCACTAGCATCTACTAGACTACGTACATTTGAATTCAATTCAAAATAGAATCCAAAATTGTATTAAGCAGATAAAGTTTTCAGTAGGACTATAATGTTGTTTATATGACATATAAAATTTACTGACACACTTACAATGAATTATTAAAATTGAACTTAGAGGACTAAAATAAGTCATTCTAATTGCCTGAATTCAAGTATGAAAAGCTCTACTAAATTATTAAGTCCTTTACAGTCCACATTCAATTGACCATGTTCCTATGTCATCAGTCACCTTCTGTTTCTCAGAGTGATTGCTGGCTTGTCTGGTCGCCTCGGCCAGTAGTTCTTCATACTGTTTGTGACCTTTGTACTCTCGGACCCGCTTTTCGTGAACCCACGCCCTCTCTGGCTGGTTGCTAAAAAATTGGACGTGATATTCCCGGGCACCTGTAAGTAAAAATTCTTATTAGCCATTTCAGAGCATAAGCAGCCACATATACTTTGCCAAAAATGTGCACCTAAGCCAGATTCCCTAGTTTACTCCTATTAAAACGTGTAGTTTTTGGATTGTCCAAAGATGTAATCCAACATCTACCAATAACACAACTAACTGTTACTGTAAAAATCACCCCAAACGATTAAACTTAGTACAGCAAGTTTTAAGAGAAAAAAAAAATCAGAAATTCTGCTAACTGTCAGATTTGTTACCTTGGTTACACAATTTATTTTTACTGGCCTCAAACCTTTTTACAAACAAATCTGGGTATAAATGAATAATTTTTCCTTCAAAAAAATGCGTAACATATTTTCTTGGACTTTCAAAAGCCAAGTGCTGGTCAAACTGCTTTTCTAATGACATAAACGTGTGGCGCACAGACCTGGGGATGGTAAGGGGAGGACAGGCTACTGAGACTCTCCCAGGGATCCTGCAAGGTCAAAACCATCTTCACAACAACACCAAGATGTTGTCTTTTTCATGATGTTGGCATTTGCACTTAATAGAGCAAAAGCAATGGTGGGTCAGACTGCTGGCATCTGAGCACAGATAAAGGCAGTGATGATACCAAATTATACTAGTGCCGTATCCTTCACAGCCATACGCTGGCAGTTAACAAACAAACAAACAAACAAAGCCAGTTTTACTTAATGTCCTTGACAAAGCAGTAAAAATTACTTTTACTAAATCTCAACCCTTGAACACATGTCTTTCTAGTATTCCTTGTGACAAAATGGGAAGGGTGCATAAAGCACTTCTGCGTGCTGCAAGTATGAAGACTGCCTTGAGGGAAAGTACTTCTGCGATTGAACTGCACGGTGAACTGGCCAATTCTTCATGGAACATGACTAAGAGAAAAACTATGGTTATTTGAACTTGAGAATTTGGCAGGTATTTTCTCAAAAATGAACAAGCAAGTTTGTCACTTCAAGGAAAACAGCTGATAGTATTTGTTGCCAATAATAAAATTTGATCTTCCAAGAAAAATCAAAATATTGGAAAACTAGTATCTGCCCCATGAGTCTTCCAATTTCCAAATAATCTAAGAATTTTCTGATGAAGTAAGTGATGACAACGAATGTGATTTTAAAAATATCTATAAAGGAATGTGTCAACATTTGGAAGATATGCATGCAATATTTTTTAAATGGCCAATGTATGATGTTACAAAGTCATGAAAGGCAAACGATCCATTCAAAGTGCAAGACAGAAACCGAGTACAAAAAGTTTATTGATAGGATTTCAGATTCCATATTGCAACTACCCCACCACTTGCTGAGTTTTGGGGCAATATCAAAGAAATATACCCACAATTACCTGAAAAGGCTATTATTAAAATACTCTCCCCTTTTCCAACTACACATCTGTGTGAGGCCAGATTATCTTCATTTTCTTCGACCGAAACAACAAACCATAACAGACTGAATGTGGAACCAGATACGAGAATCTAGTGTCTTCAGTTAAGTCAGTCATTAAAGAGATTTGCAAAAATGTAAAAATACCATTCTCAATTTTTTTGCTTGAGAAAGTATTTTTCATAAAAACAGAATTAATAATATTACAGTAGCTTTTTAAAAATGAATTGGTAAATATTTAAAATTTTTCTCAGCTTTAATTTCTAAATTAACATAAACAGTAATAGATATAACCTATGTAAACAAAAGCATTTAGAGTCCTCAAATTTTAAGAGTAAAAGGGGTTCTGGGACCAAAACACCTGAGAACCACTGCTCTCTGGCAGTGCTACTCTGAGTGTGGTTCCCAGGGCAAGCCAGTCTGCCACAAAATAAGCAGAGAAGGTAAGAGTGAGCATCTAGAAACTATGATAATTTGACATTGCGTGACATCTAGGCCCACGATCAGGGATCCTGTACCGTGTATTTTTTTTGGAAGGGGAGGCCTTTCATTTCCCTAATAGTTAATTTTATCGTAATTTACAGAAGTTTTGGTCCACGGTGGACTGGAAAATTTTTTTAAAAGAGCAAAAAACTAGTCCTTTACCAATAACAGTTTGAAAAACATCACTGTAAAGAAAATGTCTCAGGTCAATAGAGAAATGTGAAAACTGGTCCTCTTGGGGAATCCAAGATAAGGCAGGTACGGAGAGAAGGACAAGAAGCAGATCCTGACAGAAAGTATGGGTATCAGCGTAAACTCAACTGACTGAGTTACAGGAAAAGGATTATATCTTGGATTTGAAATTTTTAAATTTTATTAGACATTAACGGGAGGTTACTTAAGGAATTATTTTTAAACCAAATTAAAATTTCATATGTAAAAGAGCCTGTGAGAAAAGAGAAACATACACACCTTGGTTTTCCATATCATGTAATCTGAGAAGAGCCAAGCATAAATTTGATTGTGATCAATCAAAGAAGGTTTATTAAAAGTCCAAGGGTTTTGGAGGACAAGAACAAAAATATAGTCGCAACTAATAGGTAGGTTTGGAGGACAGGGTGGTGGGTACAAGCAGTAGGGTTACAAGAACACAGGACAGGTGAAAGCGTCGCTTCTCGTTTTGTCCCGAGGCCGCGGGGCTCGTTTCTGGCACCATGGCGCAAAGGGCCTCCCCGAATCCTTATGCGATTATAACAAATCCCTGGCTGAAGGCTACTCTGATTCTGCTGGGATGACTACTGAATTCTCACAACTCCTGAACAATAAGATTCGAGAGCTTCTTCAGCGAATGGAGAGAAGCCTAGAGTCGGCAGACACTCGGGATAGCACAGTTTACACTGACTGGGCAGGTGCTGCTGTGCTTTACTTACACCTCTAGGATGTGTGTGGGGACCCTACCTACCTACAGATGGCACATGGCTATGTAAAGCAAAGTCTGAACTATCTGACCAAGCATTCCATCACCTTCCTTTTGCGAGGATAGGGGCCCCCTGGCAGTGGCCGCTGTGGTGCATCACAAGATGAACAATGAGAAGCGGGCAGAAGACTGCATCACCCAGCTAATTCACCTACATAAGCCTGATTCCCATATGCTCCAAATGAAGTGCTCTATGGTCCAATGGGCTATATCTATGCTCTTCTCTTTGTGAAGAACTCTGCAGTGGAAAAGATTCCTCAAAGCCATACTCAGCAGATTTGTGAAACAGTCTTAACCTCTGGAGAAGACCTAGCTAGAAAGACTCCGCCGGTGTATGAATGGTACCGAGAATACCATGTCGGGGCTGCTCATGGCCTGGCAGGAATTTATGAGCACCTGAGGCAGCCCAGCCTTCAAGTGAGCCATGGGAAGTGACAGCTTGGTCAAGCCCAGTGGAGACTACGTCTGCCAGCTGACATTCCCTTCCGGCAACGTCCTCCTCGTGTGGGCATGACTCGGGACTGCTAGTCCACTGGTGCCACGGTTCTCCGGGAGTCGTGTACATGCTCATTCAGGCCCATAAGGTGTTCGAAGAGGAACAGTCTCTCAATGATGCCTATCTGTGTGCTGATGTGACCTGGCAGTGTGGCTCGCTGAAGAAGGGGTACGGGCTGTGCCACGGCGCTGCAGGGGATGCCTACGCCTTCCAGCCGCTGTACAACCTCACGCAGGACGCAAGGCACCTGTACAGGGCCTGTGAGTTCGCTGAATGGTGCTTAGATTATGGAGAACACAGATGCAGAACACCAGACACCCCCTTCTCCCTCTTTGAAGGAGCGGCTGGAACAATTCATTTCTTGGCTGACCTCCTAGTGCCCACAAAAGCCAGGTTCCCTGCATTTGAACTGTAAGAGGGAAGTCCCCTCCATGCAACTCACTGCGTGAGCCTCTCTATACATCAAACCGGGGCTAAAGCAACAACAGAGTCAAACTGTGTACTTTAGTTGATTTTTTTTTTCCAGAATATGTCTTTAGTTCAGTTCCTTTTAATTATTTACTTTTATTTTAAAATATCCAGGGAAACCTTAATTAACTTCAGTTTCTCCTAAAGGGAGGGTAGGTGATGTGTACAGTATTTTGAGGGCATATATGCATTTATTTCAGAACTTGGAGGCAGTCGTATTCTTACTCAAGCTTATGAATATAACCATCTGTTACAGTTCTAAAAACGTTTAAAAGAAACTAAATGTAGATAAATACATGCTTATCGCTGGATATTGACATCCACCTCTTCCCTTTAATTTTTTTAATGACACTTTTATGACTTTGCTTTTCTCTAAGTGGTTGATTATGAAACGGGACAAAAATATAACTATATGCTTCCAGGACAAAAATTGAAAGAGTTGCCAACTGGGCTAAGGACCTAAACACCATTTTTCAGATTCACAATGCTGAAACTAGAGATAAACACACTTTCAAATTTGCCTCTTTTTGTTAGTAGAGCATCCAGGCTCTACAATCCAACATCTTTATCAAAAACTTCTGAAATGTGATGGTCGTTATATGAAAATTCTGATTTAAAAGCTATTTCTAGATAAGCTAACAAAACGTTTGTTTTCTCCAAATAAGCTAGTATGTTTTGGAACTACTTATGTAAATTTGTTTCTTCTTTGGAGTAAGTGTAAGATCAGGAAATGAGATTTCTGTGTGTAAATATATTGTGATTCAGTCCACCCTTTCTGACTGACCTTCTAAACTTTGATTTGTGTTTTACTTACTTTGCAATGACGATGCTTTATAAAGGGTTGGTTGCTGGGAAGAAGCCATAAGGTATTTTCCTTCCTATCTGTCTAGATGTTGATCTTTTCACTAAATAGTAGAGCATTCTACTTGTTAAAAAGGGGGAGGGGTGCTATACTGCAAAATCGCTAAGCTTTTGACAGGAATGCTGGTTCCTGAGAAGGTATTATCCAGTGATTATTCTTAGAACAAATGGCTTTTGTCTCTTTGCATACCTGAGGCTTTAACACTCATCCATTTCTGAGCCCTCAGGATCGGGTATTGATATGGTAGGTGAAGACTCCCTGGTGCTTCAAATTCTGTACAAATTGTTTTGACTCATCAGCTCCCATTCCCCCTTCTTCCATTGCTGACTTTCCCAGGCTTGTTTGTCTTTTCTATGTATTTTGACTGATTGTGAAACATTTTGCAGTTTTTAAGAAAACAGGCTCTAAAAATTTTAAATGTGCCTATTTCACGGCTCTCTCGGTCACAAAAACATGCTATTTTTATTGGAACTGTGAACCAAATCCCCACTGAGTACATGTTGGTTCCCGTGGATAGCAATCCCCTATTATTTTCCATTTAGCACCAAAATAGTTAATATTATTGGCAATTGCCTGACCCTTTAAAGGCTACTGACAGTAGGATCTAAAACACAGCCCACTGCTCCATTCCCAGGATTAGCTTATTCCTCTGTGACTCATGCTAGCTGGGGACAACCTTGTGCCTCTCAGATTTGAAGCACTGCTGGCAAGCTCTGTGCAAGCCGTGCCTTTCTCGTGAACGTGTCACATGAACAGTGTCAGCATCCACAGGAAAGCTAATCTGCCTTTGGATGGGTGTCCAGCTTGACAGAACAGACCCCATTTGGTTTAGTTAAATGTCTTACTATACTGTTCCTGCACTTTTAGCTACTATAGTTACTAACCAAGGGAAAAAGAACAAAACACTTTCTCTTAACTGGAGGAGACTGATCACAGTGCTTCACCAAACACCTTAATTAATTTAACCCTAGGAAGACATCAAGGCAGGGAGAACACTTTGAATAAGATTCTTATTCCTGTTTAGATTGCTGTTTAGCTACTGCCATCCATTAACAAATTTATCAATACAAACACAATCCAGTTTTCATTTTTTTTTTTTTTTTTTGTTTGTTTGTTACGTGGGCCTCTCACTGTTGTGGCCTCTCCCCTTGCGGAGCACAGGCTCCGGACGCACAGGCTCAGCGGCCATGGCTCACGGGCCCAGCCGCTCCGCGGCATGTGGGATCTTCCCAGACCGGGGCACGAACCCGTGTCCCCTGCATCGGCAGGCGGACTCTCAACCACTGCGCCACCAGGGAAGCCCCAGTTTTCATTTTTGTCTTTAGCTTTTTAAGTTATTAAACTGGCAAGATTTTATATTTGTGCCATTGTTTGTTTTATTTATGTTTAAGAGCTCAGAAAGTTTGATAGGATTTTAAGCTCAGGCAAAGGCTATAAAACTCAGACTAATACCCTAACACCATGGCAGAAACTGAAACTTTTACATGAAGTTTCTTAGTTTTGTAAGGAAGAGGCATCATTTTAGTTCTATTTCTGTTACATCATTTTTCCCTCAGATATTTTTTTTTTGTTAGAAAACAAAACAAAATGAAAAAATGCACAAAACTGCTTCCCAGAAAACTGAGTAGTATCTTTTATCTCCATGTAAAGACTAGGTAGTGAAACCTTAAAGCCTTGTCAAGCAGTATTCATTTATCCTGTCGTGTGCTTCTGTGAACATCACGATCGGTTATTTACATCAATCCTATTGGTCCCATCAAGAAGTCAGTCTTTAATCCTTAGAGTCATTTGACCCTCTTTTCATCTTTGACGTCACTTCCAATTATTTGGAATCAAAAGCCTTCACGGTAGGTAGAGTTTTAGGTAAAAGTGGCCATTTTCTCTCCTATTACAACTTCCCGGCATGACTTAACTGAGAGGTGTACTTTGCTCATAAGTCCTCAGGTTAATTTGTGTCTGATCTTATAATGCCCTGCCTTCTCTTGACTGAGTTTGAAATACAAAATGTGAAGAGTAAACACTTATTCATCTACTCCTGTGGCTACTTGAACTCACCTATAATCCTTTGCTATTCATACTCAATTCTGACTTCACTGCTGCTCCCCCTAAATAGGTCAGAGCACCCCACTTCTGTATTGTTAATCTGTAGAAGAACTGTTTCTCTCCTACAGGTACAAGTCAAAGTAGGATATTCAGGGACCCTACGCCAATGTTATATAGCCATTTACTGGAAAGGGCTGGAATTGTATGTATTTCTATGTTCCGTAAAGGATTTGACTTAACTGGTTCTCAATGAAATCTTATTAGGACTAAAAAAAAAAAAAAAAAAAAAACAAGAACATAGGACATAATCTGTTTCCAAAAGTCAGAGTTACTTATTTAGAACCAAACAGGTAATCCCAAAAGACTCTGAATTACCGTTAAAAACATGAAAACAAAAACTCACAGATAAAATAATCTCATTTTAATCTTTATTTTCAACTTCTTCCTCCATTAAATCACTTACTACAGATGAAACGAATCAAACAATTTGTCTCTTTGTTGGCACTGTTTCCTGCTGGCTGGAAAACTATAAAAAAGAGTGAAATAAAACCCCAAAGACCTGACAGATGGAGAAACAAGCACATCTGTCTCTGAATAATGAGCTAAATTTCCAATAGAAAAATGTGGAGGAAACATTTTTATATAACAAAAATAATATAGGTAAAACTGTCCAGTTTAAAATTTTTTAAAATATATTGGGATTAAAAGTTACAATAGGTATAATGTGATACCATTTAAAACTCTCAGTTAAAAATCTTTATTTTCATATCTATTCATTACAATATGCAAAGAGAAAAAGAATTACTCCCAAACTCTTCTTCTCTTTTCTCTCTCTCTTTTTTATTTTTTTTTTTGGCCGCACCTCGAGGCTTGTGGGATCTTAGTTCCCCCACCAGGGATTGAACGTTGGTGCCCCGGCAGTGAGAGCACAGAGTCCTAACCACTGGACTGTCAGGGAATTCCCCGAATTACTCCCAAACTCTTAATAGTTGTTACATATCTGGAGGACGAGACTATGGGCAACTCTGCCTTCTGAACATATATACTGTATTGTCATAAGCAGAAAGAGCATTTCATTTTTAACTTTTACACTTAAAATGAGATCTAAACAATGAAATACAACAAAATAGACATGTGATCCAAACATCGTTCAATGTGCTCTTCAAAGAATTATATCTGTAAGTGTGAAAACCGTTAAATACGTTTTCCAATGCTGAGAATCTGACTAATAACAATACTGACTAATAACAGTATGGAAACCATTGATTACTATATAAAATTCAAGACAAATTTTACAAAGTAGTTTAGATAATAAGCAACACAAAATGTTTCACAGGTGTCATGTGTGGAACATAATCAACAAAATCAAGTTTTATACTGTGTTTCTGGTTTTTAGAAAAACTGTCAAAAAACTGCTTCATTTAAAACTGCACTGCACAGCCAGGCAATGAAATATTATTTGGCAATAAAGAGAGACAAAGTACTGACACACACCACAACACAGATGAACCTCTAAACATGATGCTAAGTGAAAGAAACCAGACATAAAAGCCCACATATTATACGAGTAGATTTATATGAAATGACCAGAAAAGGTAAATCTATAGAGACAAAAAGTAATTAGTGGCTTCTCAGGGCTGGAGAGCAGAGTGGGGAATGGGAAGTGACTCCTAATGGATGCGGCATCTCTTTTCTGGGCTGATGAAAGAAGGGATAAAGTTAGATTGTGGTAATGGCCACACAACTCTGGAAACGTACTAAACATCATTAAACTGCAGGCTTTAAAAGGGTGAATTTTATGGCATGTAAATCATAGCTCAAGAAGGCTATTATTTTAAAAACTACTACAGGGAAGAGAAAATTTTAAATATTATCAGCCTGTACATTTTTCAAACCTAAATTCTCAGATTTCGGTTTCCTCAACAATACAAACAAAATCAGTTTTTCCAGCACTAAAGTAGGGAGGACCAGACCAGATTAACTCATAAAATAAATTTAAACACTTCCTTTGGAATACAAGATGAAGCATAGATTATGCTTTCATTTGTTGCTTTCATTTGTATCCCAGAAAAAAGCTGAAATTAGTAAGTTTTCATGGAGTAATTAAATGTGAAATTCTTTATATAATCTCAAAAGGATGCTTTCCTAAGGGGACAGAACTGAAGAGCCACAACTCTCACGTGATGTAACATCTCAGAGTGCCCTGGAGGCCCAGATAGGGACTTGTGTATTGTTTTATCTAAGAAGGCTTGTCCCTTTCTTCTCCCATTCAAGAATCATAGATTATTAAATGTGCAAGGTACTCAAGAGATTAACAGTCCAACAGCCCTACTATATAAATGAAGGGGCTAGGACTGCCTCCCCCAGTCTCTGTAAATTATGAGTAGGGGAATTCAATTACTTTTCTTTTATTATACAGTAGTAGTTAAGAGTAGAGGTTAGGGACTAAGATTTCTTTGAGACTCTATTTACAGATCCAAAACGTAAGGATAATAGTACCTACTTCATAGTATAGCTGCTATGAGGACTGTTTAAGAAAATATACAGGGCTTCCCTGGTGGCGCAGTGGTTGAGAGTCCGCCTGCCGATGCAGGGGACACGGGTTTGTGCCCCGGTCCGGGAAGATCCCACATGCCGCGGAGCGGCAGGGCCCGTGAGCCATGGCTGCTGAGCCTGCGCGTCCGGAGCCTGTGCTCCGCAACGGGAGAGGCCACAACAGTGAGAGGCCCGCGTACCGCAAAAAAAAAAAAAAAAAAAAAAAAAAAGAAAATATACAAGAGAATTGTTTGTTTTTTAATTTATTTTTTGGCCACGTCATGCAGCATGTGGGGTCTCAGCTGCCCAACCAGGGATCCAACCCATGCCCCCCCGCATTGGAAGCGTGGAGTCTTAACCATTGGACCGCCAGGGGAGTCCTACAAGAGAATTGTTTAACACTGTGCCTTGCACAGGAGTGGACATTCAACAGTGTTGGGGTTTTTTTTAAACTTCTACCCTATCGATACTTCTAGTCACCCCAACCCTTAATCAGAAGATTACAGTAACAAGATGATTGTCTTCTGTATCTGGGTGGATTTCTTGCTGGGTAGCACAAGAGTTACAAATATGGCAGATCCCGTCACAAATCTGACTTGCCAGACACTTTTTCTCCTCATAACAGTGAACAGGGGCCAAGACAGAAAGTTTAAAATGAGAGAAAAAGAAATAGGTGCAAAGTTGTCACGGACAATAAGGGACTCGACAAGTGAGTTCGCAAAGCAAATATCCAGAAATAAATTCCCAACTCCAACCTTCCTCTGGCTACTAAGCAAGTCCATTCCAAATGCTAAAATCTCAGGAATCTATTCTACAGGTTTTGGTCAAACTCTGGAAAAGGAATAAAGTTAGAATACATGTTTTCTTAATATTTATTAACATTCCTAAGGTAGAATTCTATGCCATGTAGCTGGCTTCAAACCATACTTCTATTTCATATTGAATTTATAAGGATGTCCCAGTAAATTTACAGATGCAAAAATGGAGTAAAAAAATTTTTTTAATTAAAAACAAACAAACCACCCCCCCAAAAACAAACAAAAGAAATGGAAAGAAGGAGGAAAAAGGCATCTTGCAAAATTTATCAGGATGAAAAGCACTTGTCTGAGTAAAAAATTACTACCCACAGGAGTCAAAGATGAAATAAAAATGTTCAAAGCTTGGCCCAAATGTCTATTACGCTCATATATGACATCTTATTACCTATCGGTCTGCTTGCTTTTGAAGGTCAGATTAAGGTTTTTTAAAAAAGAAGTGTGAAAGAAATTATAAAACAAACATAGGGTGTTCTAAGGGAAAACAAGGACAATGTCAGCTGTAGAGGCTCTCTGCCAGTTAAGATGACCGTAATTATTTCACTGTTCATTAAAAACTGATACCGGTATGTGTTTGGGTGTCAGATTATATTATCACATATGTATTATATTCATAAACAACATTTTAGATTCACTTTTTTGCCACAACTTTTTACTAATGTCCATTTATGCCTTTTCTTACCTCTTGTGTTAATTTTGGTGTGAACCTCGAGTTGGGGATCACTTGAAACCATACAAGGCCACCAAGGATAGGTTCCCACCTTAGACCAAACAAGATCGCCAACCTGGAACTTAACACCAGCGGACACTTCTGTTGTTGGAACGGAAGGTAACATCGGCTGAACCTGTAGGAAAAGGTCATAAAAAACTTCACTCATACTTTTCTCTGATGCCTGCTACCCGTATCTAGCAAAAGGGAAGAAGAGAGGAGGAAGATAAGCCCCACCCCAAATATTGAAAAGAGGACTGATGGTTTCTGTTGCCAATTATTGATAAGGCATCTCAAAAATTCACATCTATTAAAAAGTGGTCATAGTTTTGAAAAGGAAAATAATTCGCTAAAAATGTCTACCTTTTAAACCAGCTCCAAGATTTATTTCAGTATAACTTCTGAAGTAATAATACATGCTATGTGTGTTCTAATTTAATCACTCTGCTTCCACCTCCTCACACCATGTTTGGTTAGACAGTATTCACTAAAGCCACTCACCGGGAGCTCCTCTTTCAGTACTGGATCTTCTCTTGGTTTTTCTGATACAGTGTCAACCCTCTCATTTGGTCTCTATGTGAAAAGAATAAAATGGCAGCAAACCAAAGAACAGTGACACACACAAAGAGTCAAAGAAAACTAAACAGCAAAGGGAATAAAGGACATTTATTAGCTGAATAATGTAAGGAGGAAAAATACAACTTACATAGTACATGATGCTGTGTCTTAACATCCATTGTCCATTCTACACCACAGCTATAGCTCCCATTTCTTACTTTATCACTTTTAAAACTTAATTTGTTGATTTTCATTTTTTTTTAACCTATCAGAGTGCAGAAAAATGGGCACTCTGAGATTGCTAGTAAGATGTAACTTGGAATTCTTCTAGAGAACCATTTGACAATGTGTATGAAAAGCCTTAAATTTTCAGACTCTGACCCTGCAAATCCACTTCTAAAAGTGTATACTGAAAAAGCACTGATATATACACATACTGATAGATACACACAAAGATATGCACACCAGTGCTATTTTTAAGAGCGAACATTAGAATTAGATAATAGTCTAGATGTCAAAAAGTACAGAATTCATTAAATAAATTGTAGTACAACTAGACAGTGGAATAATAGAAATTTTTAAATGACACAGAAAAATAACAATATAATGTTATTTGAAAACAGCAAATTGAAAAGCAGTTTGTGTAGTGTGATTCCAATCTTGGAAAAATAATTTCTTACGTGTACAGACAAAAAAGACTACAAGGATACCACCAGGTGATGGAATAAGTGATTTTCTTGGATGTGCTTTTCTATATTTGTCAAATTGCTTATAATAAATATCACATTACTTTTCTAATCATAAAATCCACAAATACGTTATTTAAAAATTGATTTCTACAATCCTTTGAGGAGGCAATTTGGAAGTATCTATCAAAATTCAAGGGCTTCCCTGGTGGCGCAGTGGTTGGGAGTCCGCCTGCCGATGCAGGGGACATGGGTTCGTGCCCCGGTCCGGGAAGATCCCACACGCCATGGAGCGGCTCGGCCCGTGAGCCATGGCCGCGGAGCCTGCGCATCCGGAGCCTGTGCTCCACAACCGGAGAGGCCACAACAGTGAGAGGCCCGCGTACCGCAAAAAAAAAAAAAAAAAAAAAAAAAAAAATCAAAATATGTACACTCTTCAATTTAACAATTATATTTTAGGAACCTATCTTACAGAAATACACAAAGTGAGAAAATCTAAGCAGAGGTATGGTAACTACAACATTATTTCATGTCAGTAATCCACATCTATCAAAATCTTCCTACTTTTTATTTTAAAATAGCCTGTATACGCCTTGAAAAATATGTGATACATTGTACAATAAATTGATGAGTAGTTATCTTTGAGGAACAAGATTAGGGAAGCAGTGAGGGAAGATCTATACTTGTATATTATTTGTGTTTTCTGTAAAAAGCAAATTACTTTTGTAATTTAAAAGGTTTAAAAACTTTTCTTGTCAAAGAACAGAATTTAGTTTAGATGGCTTAAAAAAAGAGAAATGTATCCATTAACTTAGCTCTAATTCCACTTAAAAAGTATGGCTAATTCTAGAAGTTACTTAAAATTCTCATTCAATTAATTCAAGCAGTTTAAGACACTGCTATAAAAACAAAGTTTTATTAAATAAAAGAAACTGTAAAAATGGTGAGGAAAATGATAAGCCAGACTCATATGCCAAACCCCAAGTATCATTCATTCATCCAGCAGTGCCTACGACTTTCTAGGCATTGTTCTAGAAGTTGGGTATACAATGTTGTAACAGACAGATAGGATCCCTGACCTCAAAGAGCTCACAGTTGGGTAGGAGAGAGACGTTAAACAAACACAAACATACACTCATATGATGTAAATGTAAAAAGAGAAATAATGGTGTGTCTGTATGTAGCTATGATATGAAGGTCAGGAAAGGCCTCTCTGAGAAAGTATAATCTGAACAAAAGAGGAGGACTTAGTCTAGTAAAAAGTGGGGGAAAGACCATGCCAGAGAGGAGTGGCATGTGTGAAGTCCCTGAGGTTAAACAAAGGTAGAAACTTCAAAAAAGCCATTACAATGGACTTAACTGGCCCAAGGAAGAGACAGGTTACAAGATGAGAGTGGAGAGGAGGCTACATCACCAGGGCCTTGTAAGCCACATTTAAGTGTTTTATCCTATGTGCACCGAAAGCCTCTGAAGAGGATTAGGTAGAGAAGTAATACGCGGCCAATTTCTGTTTTAAAAGGATCACGTTAGCTGTTACATGGAGAATATTTTGGAAGGGAGCAAGAGGGGAAGCAGAATGTCTAATTAGGAGGCTACTGAAAATATTGGAAATAGCCCAAGTGAAGGAAGTAGTGGCAGCTGTTGGTGGGCACTAAATTAGCTCTGTCAGATGCGTCTGTGGTGGCACCATGACTAGCTAATCCAACAGGACACGCTCACTGAGCAAGGAAAGAAAAATCTATGTTCAAATGGGAATTTTTGTCCTGATCTCTGGTGTAATGAGGCAGTTTAAAAATACGGTCCAGGGCTTCCCTGGTGCCGCAATGGTTGAGAGTCCGCCTGCCGATGCAGGGGACACGGGCTCGTGCCCAGGTCTGGGAAGATCCCACATGCCGCGGAGTGGCTGGGCCCGTGAGCCATGGCCGCTGAGCCTGCGCGTCCGGAGCCTGTGCTCCGCAACGGGAGAGGCCACAGCAGTGAGAGGCCCGCGTACCTCAAAAAAAAAAAAAAAAAAAGTACGGTCCACATTTGCGTAGGCCCGTCCAGCAGCTTCATCTCAGTCCACAAACGTAGCTTAAACCTTCACCTCAGCTTCTCATTCTCAAGCTACCGCAGGAGGACAGAACCACCTGGGGAAGCACATATGGAGCCAAGAAAGCAAGTCCTCCTCCTCGGCACATTCAGTCTTCTGATGCCGGGGTGTTAGGGATCTCTGTAACTCTAAGGGCAGATAGATATGGAGTGACTCATCTTTGCCAAACGACAGAACCCTACCGTTGTTAAGAACTCGTCTGAAGCTCAGTAACATTTTTCCCTTTCTGGATTAAAGACAGGATTTCCTCCAAAACCTTTTTATTATTCAAATGTCTTACCTCTTTTTGATTTTTTTTGTTTGTTCCATATTGTTCACATTTTCTCCAGGCTGGCTTGAAACACTGTTAAAATCACTTTCAAAGAACTGAGATTTTTTTTACACAGTCATTTTAAAAGGCAAGAAATGGCAAGGGAGAAAAAGAGGCCCAAGAAGATTTATTCTAAGCTTTCAAGACTATAAAAATAAAAGAAGAAAAAATAAGGATGCTGCAGTGACAGAAAGGGAATATACATGGTAAAATGTGCTAATGTGTGAACAAAACAGTAATACTTACTAGGCATTTAGAGACCTATGACTTGAGCTCAAAAGAAAGGTAAAGAGAGAGAACACAGTATCACAAATACCAATTAAGAAGGGGAGTTGTTTTTTTTTTTTTTTTTCCGGTACGCAGGCCTCTCACTGCTGTGGCCTCTCCCGTTGCGGAGCACAGGCTCCGGACGCGCAGGCCCAGCGGCCATGGCTCACGGGCCCAGCCGCTATGCGGCATGTGGGATCTTCCCGGACCGGGGCACGAATCTGCGTCCCCTGCATCGGCAGGCGGACTCTCAACCACTGCGCACCAGGGAAGCCCGAGAAGGAGAGTTTTTAAGATGAAATGGTCAAGGGAAGCCAAATGCTTAGGAGTCAAGAAAAATAAGGAGTCAGAAATTGCCAACAGATAAAATACTGCTGGGTATAAAATCCATTTTCCTTCAGTTGTTCAAAGGATAAGCTTAAAAGAGATTAAAATCACATAGGGACTGAAGATACCTTTTTTGGTACTAGTAGTGCTGCTTCAGAAAGAGAAAGCATCAGAGAAAAGGTGACAGTGAGTGAGCTCCCCATAGCATTCGAGTCATCTTAATTTTTTAAAAATATTTATTTATTTATTTATTTATTTTTGGCTGCATTGGGTCTTCATTGCTGCATGTGGGCTTTCTCTAGTTGTGGCGAGCCGGGGCTACTCTTCGTTGCGGTGCGCGGGCTTCTCATTGTGGTGGCTTCTCTTGTCGCCGAGCACGGGCTCTAGGCATGCGGGCTTCAGTAGTTGTGGCACGCGGGCTCTAGAGCACAGGCTCAGTAGTTGGGATGCACAGGCTTAGCTGCTCCACGGCATGTGGGATCTTCCCGGACCAGGGCTCGAACCCGTGTCCCCTGCATTGGCAGGCGGATTCTCAACCACTGTGCCACCAGGGAAGCCCTCATTTAAAATTAAGATGACTCGGGCTTCCCTGGTGGCGCAGTGGTTGAGAATCCGCCTGCCAATGCAGGGGACACGGGTTCGAGCCCTGGTCCGGGAAGATCCCACATGCCGTGGAGCAGCTAAGCCCGTGCGCCACAACTACTGAGCCAGTTCTCAAGAGCCCAGAAGCCACAATTACTGAGCCTGCATGCTACAACTACTGAAGCCCACGCACCACAACAAGAGAAGCCACTGCAATAAGAAGCCCGCACACCTGAACAAAGAGTAGCCCCCCGCTCGCCGCACCTAGAGAAAGCCCGAGTGCAGCAAGGAAGACCCAAAGCAGCCAAAAATAAATTTAAAAAAAAATTAGGGGGAATTCCCTGGCGGTCCAGTGGTTAGGACTTGGTGCTTTCACTGCTGAGGGCCCAGGTTCAATCCCTGGTCGGGGAACTAAGACCCCACAAGCCATGTGGCGTAGACAAAAAAAAAAAAAAAAAATTGGTCTTTTTTAAAATTAAAACCCAAGAGATGTATCAGGATGAATAATACTCATCAAATCTGGCAGAATTCGAAATCCTTAATAGTTTTCAAAACATTAAGTAAAATCATATTCTCTAAAAGAACCAAAAACTTATGCCATCATTTAAGGTAGAAAGAAAAATGTCAAGTCAGTAAATTATTCGTGCATTTTTCTTTTACTTTCTGAATAACTGTGTAAGTTCGCAATGCATATGAACAGTTTCTAAGAATTTTAAGACCTAACACTCTGAGGCTGGAGAACCAAATATAACCTCTAACTTAGTGCTAACGGGACCAAACCAGCCATCTGGCTTTTTATAAGTGAAAATGGCAAGCTAAGAGTTAATGAGACTGGCCTTAGTGGATAAGCCCACCAAAGTGCTAGTAGAAGACCAATGTTTGAATAGGGCCTACACTCACATGCCTGAGGCATTACACCTGCCAAGGAGGAAGAAATGCAGAAACATTTCCACATGTTTCTAATTTGGTGGGAGAGAAAACAGCTAAAGCAGCTTTACAAAATATACAATTTCAGTAGTGATCTCAGGTCTCCTGCTGCCTGGATGTTTGGACACATTTTCATTGTTGAGAAGATACACTTAGGTTGTTCCAAAGAACAGCCACTCTTTAGAAGGCCAAACAGCTCAGAATTGGGAGGAAATACTTGTAGATCAAGTATGAAGAAAAAAGGAAAGAAAAAAGAAGTGAAATCTTGAAGTGTATTATTTTAGATGAGATTTTGTTTGCTTTGTTTGTCTCAAAAAAGAACCTACGAGCGAGCTTTTAAGGAAAAAATCGACATCTATATCCATATATCTATAGCTATAACTATATCTATCTATACATCTGCAAACCCAGCTTGAGGACAATCATCCCAGGCACACAGTTCTCATTATGCTTCCCTCAAGCATCTGGGGGAAGGGAGCTGTCCCGTGGTGTGGGCAAACTCTTATGTGGGCTTCTTTCCCTTCTACGCCCGCTACAATGCTGAACACCAAGGGCGTGGACCCCCAGTGACAACCAGGAGGCACAAGGGCATCAAGAATTAAAGCACTTAAAAACAACTGTCCTGAAGAAAGCAAAAGAGATGTTGTTCAAGTTAAGAAAACCCCATTAAACACATACACAGTTACAAAAAACAGGTTGATTTGTGCCCATCCCTTGTCCGCATGGCTTAGCAGAGACACGGCACTAACAATAAGCAGGGCCTTTGGGGGCTCCAGCCCAAAGTTCTACTGTCAGAATGGAGCCTCATTTTTATGGCACCATCTCTTAAGCTTATAACTGCCTCCCATGTGTGATAAAAGTTTAATTAATCAAATTCAACTAACAAGAGCTTAGCTTATCACCATATTTCTTTGAAAGAAAAAACCCTGGATTTTCCCCCAAAACTCAACTTTCAGGCAATGGTCTTGGTAACATTTAGTGCAATCAATGCCACTTAACACATCTATACCTTCAGTCAAAGTGACATTCCTTTACCCCAAGATACTGTAAGATCCTAAATAATGAAATATTAAATTATGCCCCACATGATTTACTAAAAAAGAAAATGAACTAAAACTCTTAAATTACATCTAAACATTCTAATTCCTGGATATAACAGTTAACTGACGGTTTAAGTGATATAAACAGCCATACATAGCAGACATCCAACAAAGACAGAATTGGCTTTAAAATCTCACTGAAAAGTGACTACTAGAAATATCACATCACTGCACTGAATTTTTTTCCTAGATTCCAATAAAACAAAGAGTGGATACGAAAAATGAACAGACTATCTTCTCCGCTTCCAGCCCTATTTCTATTTTGTGACATATTTTAAACTATATATTTTAATATTTTTACCAATAAAGGCAGGAAGTCTAGCCTAATAAATAAAATTGGATATTCTCCTATTTGCCAGATTCTCTAGAGCAAAAGCAAGACGGGCCAGCAAGATGGTTCTTAGGACCTAAGCTAAAAGCAAATGCAGGTTTTATGCATTTTCGTGATTGCTAAGGGTCATAGTGCATCACATGTCTTTTCACTGCAGGTCCATGAAAGAATTGCTACAGTGGATGTCTCTGGAGGGTAAAAAGTTAACTTCTCTCCTTCCACTGATTCATTCATTTAATAAACAGTGTAAGATACTACGTGAGCTAAGTTCTGTGGGGGGCATTTAATAAATGACATAAGAAATTCAAAGGCATTCCAGAAACCACTTAGTTTCAAAGCCTTCATTTTACAGCTGCAGAACTACGATGGAAGCACTGCTAGTGTCCGCGATTACTCTTTCTCTCATCACCCAGTTTGATTTTCTTCATAGCACCTACCACTATCTAAACGTAGACTCATTTGCATACGTATGTGTGTATTTTCTGCCTCTTCTTACTAGAATAGAAGCACCCTGAAAGTAGGCGTCTTTACTTTTCATTCACTGCCCGACTTTCAATTCTTAGAAAAGTGTCTAGCACACATTAGGTACTCAGTTGATATTTGTTAAATGAATAAGAAAACTATAGAAAAATGAGAAAAACATACTGAAATATCACACTGAGACTTGTGAGAGCCTAGAACCAGGGTGACCTTTACTCCAGAAAAACATATTTGAGTTGTGTGAAGCAGTGGAACCCAGCTACCATGGAAAAGGGGAGCTGGTAAGATGTAAACATTTCTTTGAACAGAAGATGATAAATTAACTTATTCAGGCAGAGCAGATAGAAAAGCATACAACTGTCATAAAAATTCACAGATATTCATTTCTTCCCAAATCAGTGTTTGGGGACATCTTCAAGTAATACCAAGTATTAGAACACTAACTAAAAACTCTTCATTCAAGCTAGCATTGATTTGTTACATACCTTTCTTATTAAGAAAATTAATACTGAAACCTCAGAGATGTTAAAAAAAAATTAGCGGCATGCATCTTAAGTTACCATTAAAGAATGACTTTTATAAAACCTCTACCTGAAGATTTAGTGAATATGTATGAATACTAACTCTGATTTTATAAAAATTTTGAAGTAAATTTTATTTACTTCCGGTTATTTTGTGGCAAACACACTAGTAATGAGGGTTAAATCTAAGCTCTACTGGCAAAAGTTGGTCTGGAACAATGGAAAACCAATATCATTAACCATCTTTCTCTGCCTTTCCTCTTCATCTTCAGAAACCAGGAGTTTTGTTTGTTTGGTTGGGTTTTTTTAACATCTTTATTGGAGTATAATTGCTTTACAGTGCTGTGTTAGTTTCTGCTGTGTAACAAAGTGAATCAGCTATATGCATACATATTTTCCCACATCCCTTCCCTCTTGCGTCTCCCTCCCACCCTCCTTATCCCACTCCTTTAGGTGGTCGCAAAGAATCAAGCTGATCTCCCTGTGCCATGCAGCTGCTTCCCACTAGCTATTTCACATTTGGTAGTGGATATATGTCCATGCCACTCTCTCACTTCGTCCCAGCTTACCCTTACCCCTCCCCGTGTCCTCAAGTCCATTCTCTACGTCTCCGTCTTTATTCCCGTCCTGCCCCTAGGTTCTTCAGAACTTTTTTTTTTTTTAAGATTCCATATATATGTGTCAGCATACAGTATTTGTTTTTCTCTTTCTGACTAACTTCACTCTGTGTGACACACTCTAGGTCCATACACCTCACTATAAATAACTCAATTTCACAGAAACCAGTTTATTACAAGCAAAATTAAGTGAGGCTATTAAACAAAGAAACATAGGAGGCAAGATTCTTAGTGTCACATGTTTCTAAAATATTTCTTTACTCTGATGATGTCCATTCATTTATTCAACAAATATTTACTTACCACCTATCATAACATCCCAAGCTCCATGCTAGGGATCAGATGAAAGAAGTTATCAGAAATATTTACATTTGGAGAGATAAAAACTGAAAAAGATCTCTTAGACTTCCAGTAAATGTGAAATATTACAAATTTTTTCAAAAAGATGTTTCAACTTACATTTTGTTCCTCTGGTTCTAATTTGGGGATTTTGTGTGACTTGCGCTCTTCAGATCTAGATGAATCATGCTTGTTGCTTTTTTTCCTCTTTTCTTTTCTGCTTTCATGCTTGGACTTTGTGTGCTCACTTGCCTGTACTTCATTTAAAAGGTCTCCACAAAGGGAAGACTCAAACAATTCCCTGCCATTCTGGATAGTTTTGGTTATTTTTAGTTTAATTTCAGGTGAGCCAGTCTTCTTTGGAATCACAGTCTGTGGTACTGAAGGAGGAGGTGGTGGCTGTGGAGGAGAAGGTTTTTCCAGAATTTCATGTGGTCTTGTGTTTGGAATTTCTGAATGGTAATAGTCAGTGGGGCTAAAGTTTCTAACTGCACCAAAGCCATTGGCCGACCCATTGGGATACTGGTTATAGGACTGGTATTTGGTTTGAGTTTCGTACATGCTGATTGATGATGGGTAGCCATTCGTGAGTGGAGGAAGATCTTCTGTTGTAGGTGGGTACTGAAAGCCTTGCTGCAAGGTAGCTTCGTATGGTGTCTGGCCACCATCTTCAACAATGTCACTGTTGTTATCAAAGGCATCCTCCTGACGGATGTTGGCGGAGTCAATGAGTTGAGGTGGTTGCTGAATTGTGTTTCCCATGATCCCTTGCATGAAAGAGAAAGAGAAATCCATTGTTCTGCTCCAGCATCCTTAACTTTCCCTTTCTCTCATCGGGCCTAAAGTTTTAAAAGAGAGATTAAAAGGTGTTAGTTAACATCCTCAAAGATTAGAGGCTAATCAACTGCAAAAGGATTAAAGTAAAATATTCTGAATCCAATTTTCATATCCAGATCTGCACAAACTAAATTTTTAAAACAGGTAGCCAATATAATTCTGACACAGAGCAAATACTTTTTATCTTAAACGCTTATCTGTTTGAAACTCAGTTACTTTCACAATAACTTGAGTAACGAAGTTTTATCCTCTTTGCCATCGTGCAAAATAGTTTTGACATTCCTTTCTGTTTCCCAAATTAGAGATTATAAGTCTCAGTTAAAACCGTAAATTGCAAAATAAGCAGTGGCCTGACACATACTAATTAGGTTCCATGTGCGCTTTCCTTAAATCATTCGTACTTTATCCAGTGGTTCTTTTATTACAAAAATAATAAAATCTTGTTGCAAATATTTTAAATACAAAAATTAAAAGGCCAAATCCTCTCCCGCTCCACCATTCCCATTCTCCTAAGTCATGGATAACCACTGTAAATACTTTAGTGGGTACTCTTCCAAATATTTCTCTACCTATTGATACACAAAATGTTTAAAATAGAGTGTACTCTGTGACTTGCTTGTTCAACTTAAAGTATGTCCTAGATAGCTTTCTACATCAGCGTGTACAGATCACTCTCATACATACTTCACTCTTTCAGTGGTTGCACAGTAAACAACTGTGTAATCTACCCTAACATATTTAACCATTTGCGTACTGACAATCATTGAGTTGCTCACAACTCTTTGGTATTATAAACAGGTTTACAGGAAACTTTCCTGAAACTGTATCTTTATGCATATATGTATTCTTCCAGGACAGATCTGAATTTTGATAGATACTGCAAAACTGTTTTATAGGCTGTACTATATCAATTTATACTCGTACCAGTAGTGTGAGGGGATGCCTGATTTCCTATACTCTTGCCAGTATCTAGTTGTTTTTAATCAGTGGTATGTATAGCAGAATCATCTTTACTTTTACAAAAGGCACATGTCAAGATCTATATACTGATGACTCTGATTCAGTAAATCTGGGGTGAGGCCTAGAGCGTGAGTATTTTAAGGCCACATTCCAGCTCATACTGATGCACACTCCTGGTTGGGTCACTGCATTATACTCTCACAATTATTGTGCCTTCTCTAGAAGGTGTCTGAAAATGCCCACACTGTGTAACAATGTTACAGTATGGATAAGCATCTGTTAGGAAATGCTCTAAGACCACTCTGCTTTGTCATAAGGTTTGACAGTCTCACATCTTGAGACAGAGGATTAATGGACTGCCCAGATATTATTCTGAAAATCCAATAAACATTTATTCTAAAAAGCTCTAAGGCTGAGAGGATTTCACTACTGTATCAAGTCTGATGAACTGACTGTAGCTGCCGGAATACTGGGAAGAGGATTCTGAAGCTACAGTCCAGTTCAATTCCATGACCAACTAATAATGTCCACCATCTTGGTTCTAGTAGGATTTACCATAATGATAAAGGAAGTAACCCAGAAGAGCAAAGGGAAGAAGGAAACAAAAGCTGACAACTTTCCAAGGTGTATCCAATTAAACAGCTGTTGTTTATTCTGCTGTTAGCAAGTGGAAAGAATTTTAGAAGTTCTAAAATTGCAAACAATGAATATGCGAGCATATAGGAAATCAAACTGCCCTTACTGCTCTATAGTGGAGTGAGGGATGGGGGGCATGGGGTGTGAGGGAGTACTCCCGCTTTTTTAGCATCTACTCTGGGCCAAGCACTTTATATGTATCTCATTTAATCCTCAAAACAACTCTGCAAGGTGGGTACCCCCTATAACCAGGGGGCCGAATCAGGATTTGAATGTAAGCATCTCTGACTCTAAAGCCCAAGATTTTTGCCACTATGCCACTTACATTTTCTTCAGCTGTAGGTTCTGAGAGGATTTGTTTCTTTCCTTCATGTGCTTTTATTCCTTGGTCACTGCCAAAATAACGACTAACTATTCTATAATAACCACCGCTAACACTTAAAGAGCACTTATAGAGTGTGCCAGGAGCTGTTAAGCGCTCTAAATACACTACTACATTTAATGCTCCCAACAACCTTCAGCTAGACATTAATGTCAGTTCCCATTATGGATGGGGAAACAGAGGCAAGAGAGGTTATGACTTGCTCAAATGCACAAGGCCAGTCATTAGCTGACAGCTGGGATTCGAGCCAGGCAGTCTGGTTTCATAGTCTGTGATCCTAACCAGCATACTGTACTGATAATGCTGACAAAGGTTAGAAATCATCTCTTTATATATATATAGCTTAAGAGTTGAAACATTACCCTACTCTGACCCTTGGCAAAAATCTATATAGCTCACAGACACTAGAAGGGTATGTTCTAAAATTCCATAAACAGGGACTTCCCTGGTGGCACGGTGGTTAAGAATCCGCCTGCCAATGCAGGGGACACGGGTTCGAGCCCTGGTCTGGGAAGATCCCACATGCCGCGGAGCCACTAAGCCTGTGCGCCAAAACTACTGAGCCTGCGCTCTAGAGCCCGCGAGCCACAAATACTGAGCCCAGCGTGCCATAACTACTGAAGCCTGTGCACCTAGAGCCCATGCTCTGCAGCAAAAGAAGCCACTGCAATGAGAAGCCCGCGCACTGCAACGAAGAGAAGCCCCCGCTCGCCACAAGAGAGAGAGCCCGCGTGAAGCAACAAAGACCTAACGCAGCCAAAATGTAAATAAATTAATTTTAAAAACTAAAGGAATACTTAATTAAATCATTATCCTGTAGTAAAAGTCAGATGTGAAAAAGAAATAAAAAAAGAAAATAAATAAAATTCCGTAAACACACATGGGCCAAGTACACAGGTAGAATTCAAAAGTTCTCCAAACTTCCAACTTGAAGGCAAGTTAAATACCAACATTTGACAAGATGCAACCTGTGTTTTTGGTTCTCATAATTGTTGTACACAAGATCAGCTTCCAGATAGTCTCCCCAAATTATAGTCTACAGAGGGTTTCAGGCACATGTATTCAGAGACTAAGATTTCTGATGCTTTCGATTTAGTTTCAAACACAAACTTCTGAGAAGTTTGGTATTTTCCCCCTTCTCTTCTCTTCTCTAGCTCTATAACCAAATATTTTATCTTAGTTTGAACTAAGAACAGAAATAACATTACCCTATTACAATGATAGTATAAGAGTTTACAATTACAGTGTCTTCATATACATTTTTTTTAATTAATTAATTAATTTGGTTGTACCAGGTCTTAGTTGAGGCTCGCCTGCACCTTAGTTGTGGCATGCGGACTGTTAGTTGTGGCATGCATGTGGGATCTAGTTCCCTGACCAGGGATCAAACCCAGGCCCCCTGCTTTGGGAGCTCCGAGTCTTAACCACTGCACCACCAGGGAAGTCCCCTCATATACATTCTTATTTAAGCCACAAAACAAGCCTGTAAAGCTGACAGGGGAGGTGTTAGCTTCATTTTTCAGATAACTACATTCAATATTTGCTGAATTTCCCAAGACTGCAAAGCTAATTAGTGATTAAGCCTGAAAAAGCAACCTCTTAGCTTCTAATCCTGTGCTCTCTTCCACAAGATCTCACTGCCAGAGAATATCCAACCACCCACAGACAACATACTATAACCTTAAGAGTAATACGTTCAAAGCTGAACAGACTGTCCTTCCTTAACTCAGCTTTCCTTTCAGACTACCCCAGATCGGCCGTTGCTTCCACTATTTTTCTAGCTTCCCAGGCTAGCAGCCTCAGGTTCACAGGTGACTGAGTCTTCCCTCTCTGTGAGGCCGTAAAACTAATCACTGGACAAGTCTAGTCTCTTCCTTTGAACTCTGATTTGTTCTTTGATCTCTACATCCATGTCAGGCCAGGCCCTCGTCAGCACCTTATCCTGGACCTACAATGACTGATTTTCTAGATATTTCTCACCTCTAACTACTTCTTCTTTAGTTTCATCTAGACCAAACTGCACTGGGTCTACTCCCATATTAAGACACTCTGAACTCCATACCACACCAAGTCCCTTCCATGCCTTTCAAAATTTTCCATAATCCGACTTTCTCCTACCAATCCAAATTGCATGTGCATGAATGAACTTTTCTGAGCATCCACTGGGCCAAATATCTATAAACTGAGGCCTAATATATTACATGTTGTTTAATCCTATGAGGCAAAGTATCATTCCCATTTTACAGATGAGAAGGAATGGAGCTCAAAAAGATCAAGTGATTTGCCCTTAGTCACACAGCCAACAGAAGTTGAGTAAAATGGTGAAACTCAGATCTTCTAACTCCAATACAGAACTCTTTACATGGCAGCTGCCTCATAACATGCAAACTACCCAAACTTCCCATTTTAATCCAATATGCTCCATACCTATAATACAAATGCCTGTTTGACAGCTTCTCTCATATCTCACAAGCATCTTAAAATACCCAATAATGAACTCTTAGTTTTTATTTTACTTAAGTGTGTCCTTCCCCCAGTCCCTCCTATGAGAAGGAGATGAAACTTCCATCTATCAGTTGTCAAACCCAGAAACCTGGAGACCATGACACAGCCCTTCCCTTCACTCCTACTCTTGCCCAATCTGTCAGTGAACTCCCGGAGTCTTACCTCCCAAGTGCACGTCTCACACTTGCCTGCCTCGTGCCACGTCTCCAGCTCCTCACACTGGCCCCTGCACCTCCCCTTGGCTCCCGCACAGCTGCCTCCGCAGTCTCCAGGCTGCTTCTCCTGCCTCTCAGAGCCCACTTCCCCAGAGGACAGCCCGCCGCCTTTTAAAAGCTAACCCGATCACGTGACGACTCCTCAGATTACAGCAGGGAAAATGAGCGACAACATGGATGACTCTCACAAAAGTCATTCTGAATGAAAGAACCCAGGCACCACGATTCCACTTATATAGTACACAGTGTGATTTCATTTACACAAGGTTCAAAAACAGGATGAAGTTAAAACTAAATCCATGGAGATAGCTGTCAGAACAGTAGTTGCTTTTTTTGGACGGCATGCTGTAAACACTGGAGGGGGGCCATAAGGGAGGTTTTTAAGCTGCTAGTTATGTTTAATTTATTGATCTAGACAGTAATTACATGATTTGCTAAAATAAGCAAAAACAAGCAACAAAACCTTCAATGCCTTCCCAGTTCACTCAAATAAAATCCAGACTATGTATCATCCCAGCAAGTCCCTGCATGGTCAGGCCTCAGTTTACATTTCCAAAGTTATCTACGAACACTCTCCACTGGAAGCATTACACTCCAGGGGCTTCTTTTCAATTTCTCAAATGTGCCAACTTCATTTCTGCAATCGGGATTCCCATATGTGCTGCTCCAGCTTAAAAACCTCTCAGATAGGACTTCTGAGGTTCTCTGCTCATTCTCCTCAGTAAGTCTATTTTTCATCCTTTGTAGGACTCACCACAGTATGTTATTATTCAGGTACGCGTTCGCCTTCTTATGGTCTGTCTCCCTCATTCCACTGCATGCTCCGTAAGTGCAGGGACCATGGATGTCTTATTCAATGCTGGACACTCAAGACTGTTCAATTAACAGATGAATGAAAGAGTCCCTGGCCTCAAAGGGTTAAAAATTAGTACACCTCCACTGACCTGCAGGATTTCTGGGGATATTAGCCTATAATGTAACTTTACTCACCCACTAATCCCTTGTTTGGTAAAAATGTATTATGCTCATTGTAAAAAACAAACAAGCAAACAAATAAAACATTGACACCCATAGTTACATGGCCAACTGATCTTCCACAAAGGTGCCAAGGTAAGTCAAGAGGAAACGATGGTATTTTCAACAGACAGAGCCAGGAAAAAGTGACTGGATATCAGTATGGAAAAAGCGAACCTCACCCTTTCTTTACATTATACACAAAAAATAACTAAAATTAGTTCATAAACCTGGTACTAAAGTCAAACCATAAAACTTCTAGAATAAAACGTGGGAGAAAATATACCCCTGTGTTAGGCAGAAGATTTCTTTTTTTTTTTTGCGGTAGGCGGGCCTCTCACTGTTGTGGCCTCTCCCCTTGCGGAGCACAGGCTCCGGACGCGCAGGCTCAGCAGCCATGGCTCACGGGCCCAGCCGCTCCGCGGCATGTGGGATCTTCCCAGACCAGGGCACGAACCCGTGTCCCCTGCACCGGCAGGCGGACTCTCAACCACTGCGCCACCAGGGAAGCCCCAGAAGATTTCTTAAACAGGACACAAATACCATGAGCTATGAAAGAAAAAGACTGATAAAATGGACTTCAAAATTAAAAACTCCTGCTCTTCAAAAGTCACAGTTAAGAAAACAAAAAGGTGTGAAACTAACACAACATTGTAAATCAAGTATACTTCAATAGAAAATTTACAAATAAAAAAATTTAAATGGCAAAAAAAAGGTGAATTATAGGCAGAGAGAAAATATTTGCAAAATACGTATCTAACAAAGAAGACCCTTACACTCTTACATTCTAGGAAATGGGGAGAGATCCACTAAGGGTCTTTGCGTAAAAATAAGACAACTGAAACGACAGTTTAAATATGCATCATCACTCCACAAGTTACTTTCTACTTGCAAACAGAAATACGTACAGGAGAGAGCTGTGGCGGGCAGCATTTCAGACAAGTGAGGAGACATGGCGTTACCAGAAGCCAGGCGGACAGGCCTCCTGTGCCTTGTGGTGTGATTCATGAACACAGCATCATCTCCGAAGTTCCCTTCCCAGCACTTACACTGAATCTCAAAATGAGGAAACCATCAGACAAATCCAAAACGTGGGATCTTCTCTCAGAAAACTGGCCTCGGCTCTTCAAAAGTTAATGTTACAAACAAAAGGTGGAAAGACTATTCTATATTTCAAAAGACAAGATTTAACAACCAATGCAATAATGGGTAAACTTTGATGAAATCCTGGATGTAAACATACATACGAATGTAAAAATGTTTTGGAGAAAATGAGAATTTAAAATGTGAACTAGCTACTAAACAATGGAGCTACTAATTTTCCAAGGTATAACAGTGTTCTGTGTATGTAAGAAAATGTCCCTATCCCTATTCGTAGGAGAGCTATGCTGAAACATTTAAAGTGTCATGTGATCCACAACTTCCAAATGGTTTAAGATTTTAAAAGTACATATACCTAGAGTAAAACAAAGGAGGCAAACTGTTAACAATTCACTAATCCAGGTGTTGACTATAATATTCTTTTAACTTTCCTAATGACTTGAAAAATTTTAAAGTAAAATGTTGGGGAAAAATAAAAATAAATAGTTTAGCTAAGGGGGTGGAAGAAGTATTGAAAAGAAAAAGCAACTGCTTCTTAAGGTGGAAAAGTGTGCATTAAATCTTGACACCATATTCTGACCAACTCAGCTAAATGGTCCACTGTATCATATTTTCAAGAAAGTCTAAGCATGAATAGAGCCACACTTTTTCATACTATACCTCCGAAGAGTACAATAATGCAATCAACAAAGTAGTTTTTTTTTTTTTTTTTTTTTTTTAGATGTTGGGGGTAGGAGTTTATTAATTTTATTATTTATTTTTGCTGTGTTGGGTCTTCGTTTCTGTGCGAGGGCTTTCTCTAGTTGCGGCAAGCGGGGGCCACTCTTCATTGCGGTGCACGGGCCTCTCACTATCGCGGACTCTCTTGTTGCGGAGCACAGGCTCCAGACGTGCAGGCTCAGTACTTGTGGCTCACGGGCCTAGTTGCTCTGCGGCATGTGGGATCCTCCCAGACCAGGGCTCGAACCCGTGTCCCCTGCATTAACAGGCAGATTCTCAACCACTGCGCCACCAGGGAAGCCCCAACAAAGTAGTTTTGATAATGAAAAAAGAAGATATTTTAGGACTATAACTAAATTCCTTTACATAGTGATTTTTATACATACTGCAGTCTGGTGGCCAGCCTTCAAACAGCAGACACACCAACTGACATTACAGAATTAGGAGGCGCTCTAGTGAGTACTATGGTGGACAGAATCAAACTGCTAGGTTCAAAACCCAGAGCCAAGGCTCATTAGCTATGTGACTTTCGGCAACTTAACCTCCCTAAATCTCAGTTTTCTTACCCAGAAACTGTGGATACTTTAATTGTCTACAGTGTTTCTGTAAGAAATAAGAGTTAATCCATGAGCAGTACTTCGGACAGTGCCCCGAGTATAGCTAGAGCCCAGTATCTATTGGCTATTATTACTGTTATCACTCTGTACAATGCTGGGCACACAGAACTTGTGAAAAACCTGATCTCTGACCTGAAGGCATTCACAATCTCTTTAGTATATTAGACAATATAGGATTCTATGGGCAAGACCCATATGTAAACACATTAAACAGAAGGTGACTAAGAATTACACTGTGTTTTGTATGGAAACACAAAAGACCCCGAATAGCCAAAGCAATTCTGAGAATGAAAAATGGAGCTGGAGGAATCAGGCTCCCTGACTTCAGACTATACTACAAAGCTACAGTAATCAAGACAGTGTGGTACTGGCACAAAAACAGAAAGATAGATCAATGGAACAGGATAGAAAGCCCAGAGATAAACCCACACACATATGGTCACCTTATCTTTGATAAAGGAGGCAGGAATGTACAGTGGAGAAAGGACAGCCTCTTCAATAAGTGGTGCTGGGAAAATTGGACAGGGACATGTAAAAGTATGAGATTAGATCACTCCCTAACACCATACACAAAAATAAGCTCAAAATGGATTAAAGACCTAAATGTAAGGCCAGACACCATCAAACTCTTAGAGGAAAACATAGGCAGAACACTCTATGACATAAATCACAGCAAGATCCTTTTGGACCCACCTCCTAGAGAAATGGAAATAAAGACAAAAATAAACACATGGGACCTAATGAAACTTCAAAGCTTTTGCACAGCAAAGGAAACCATAAACAAGACCAAAAGACAACCCTCAGAATGGGAGAAAATATTTGCAAATGAAGCAACTGACAAAGGATTAATCTCCAAATTTTATAAGCAGCTCATGCGGCTCAATAACAAAAAAACAAACAACCCAATCCAAAAATGGGCAGAAAACCTAAATAGACATTTCTCCACAGAAGATATACAGACTGCCAACAAACACATGAAAGAATGCTCAACGTCTTTTTTTCTTTTTTAAATATTGACATAAGTCATGAAATGTTTTTAAATTTATTTATTTATTTATTTTTTATGGCTGTGCTGGGTCTTCGTTTCTGTGCAAGGGCTTTCTCTAGTTGTGGCAAGTGGGGGCCACTCTTCATCGCAGTGCGTGGGCCTCTCACTGTCGCAGCCTCTCTTGTTGTGGAGCACAGGCTCCAGATGCGCAGGCTCAGTAATTGTGGCTCACGGGCCCAGTTGCTCTGCGGCATGTGGGATCTTCCCAGACCAGGGCTCGAACCCGTGTCCCCTGCATTGGCAGGCAGATTCTCAACCACTGCGCCACCAGAGAAGCCCTGCTCAACATCTTTAATCATTAGAGAAATGCAAATCAAAACTACAATGAGATATCATCTCACACCAGTCAGAATGGCCATCATCAAAAAATCTAGAAACAATAAATGCTGGAGAGGGTGTGGAAAAAAGGGAACACTCTTGCACTGCTGGTGGGAATGTGAATTGGTACAGCCACTATGGAGAACAGTATGGAGGTTCCTTAAAAAACTACAAATAGAACTACCATATGACCCATCAATCCCACTACTGGGCATATACCCTGAGAGAACCATAATTCAAAAAGAGTCACGTACCAAAATGTTCATAGCAGCCCTATTTACAATAGCCCGGAGATGGAAACAACCTAAGTGTCCATCATCGGATGAATGGATAAAGAAGATGTGGCACATATATAAAATGGAGTATTACTCAGCCATAAAAAGAAACAAAATTGAGCTATTTGTAATGAGGTGGATAGACCTAGAGTCTGTCATACAGAGTGAAGTAAGTCAGAAAGAGAAAGACAAATACCGTATGCTAACACATATATATGGAATTTAAGAAGAAAAAAAATGTCATGAAGAACCTAGGGGTAAGACAGGAATAAAGACACAGACCGACTAGAGAATGGACTTGAAGATATGGGGAGGGGGAAGGGTAAGCTGTAACAAAGCGAAAGAGAGGCATGGACACATATAGACCCAAACGTAAGGTAGATAGCTAGTGGGAAGCAGCCGCATAGCACACGGAGATCAGCTCGGTGCTTTGTGAATGCCTGGAGGGGTGGGATAGGGAGGGTGGGAGGGAGACGCAAGAGGGAGGGGATATGGGAACATATGTATATGTATAACTGATTCATTTTGTTATAAAGCAGAAACTAACACACCATTGTTAAGCAATTATACTCCAATAAAGATGTAAAAAAAATAATAAAATAAAAAAAAATAAAGAGCAAAGCACACACACACAAAAAAGGAATTACATTGTGTGTCACAAGAATTAGAAGACATTTGAGGACAATGCTCACTGGGGAAGGAGGCATTTAGGCCACGAAAGACAGGCAGGATAGGAAGTTAGGTGTTTTTCACCCACACTTTTTTTTTTTTTTGGCCGTGCCACACAGCTTGCAGGATCTTAGTTCTCCGACTAGGGATCAAACCCGGGCCCCCCTACAGTGGAAGCTCGGAGTCCTCACCACTGGACATCCAGGGAAGTCCCTCACCCATACATTTTAAAACTCCTCCACAGAGGCCACCAAAAACTCTCATACCTTTGTCATGAATAAATCCCTGATAAAGATGTATGTTTTAAATTTTTTGTATTACTAAAGTAATAATAATAATGACTAACATTTGAGGACTTACGATGTGTCAATGCTACTCTAAATGCTTCACATTTGTTATATTATTTCACTCCTTATAACACCTCTTCGAGGAGACACTATTGCTTCCCCCATTTCACAAGAGAAAAATGAAGGCCAGCATGATTAAGTGACTTGCCCACAGTCAGACATCCTGTAAATGGAGGATCCACACACAGACCCTCTGTCCCACAGCACTGGCTCTTGGCCAGTAAGCTCATTTCTCACCATCCCTAAGTATGTTGAGTAAACAGCAACCCAAACATTCACTTTACGTCACACACTTCCCGATCCCGCTGCCCAGAGCTAACAATTTGGTGGGAGACTTAGCGAACTAGTGTTCCGCCCATTCTAATATGTACTTCCAAGTAAATGAAACCATCACAGGCAAACAATTTAGGACAAGTTCTTCCTCTGAACAATGTTTCCACGTTGGTTTTTGTTTTGTTTTGAGATGAAAGAAATCAGTGAATGAAAAAAAAGAGATGAAAGAAATCAATCAATAAATATTTTCTTAATTTTGTTGAAGTCGTTCACGGACATTTTTAAAGGAAAAAAGTTGAAAGTTATCAACTAAAGCTTTAGGTCATTCATTCATTCACTCACCAACTTATTCATGAGGGGAGTGATAACAGAAAAGTTTACTTAAGTCAATCTTAGATACAGAGTTAAAAGAAAAAGGAAGGGCTTCCCTGGTGGCGCAGTGGTTGAGAGTCCGCCTGCCGATGCAGGGCACACGGGTTCGTGCCCGGGTCCGGGAAGATCCCACATGCCGCGGAGCGGCTGGGCCTGTGAGCCATGGCCGCTGAGCCTGCGCGTCCGGAGCCTGTGCTCCGCAACGGGAGAGGCCACAACAGTGAGAGTCCCGCGTACCGCAAAAAAAAAAAAAAAAAAGAAAAAGGAAGCATGTTATGTTTCAGATGAACAGCTTGAGGCTATAAACATCAATTAAGTATTCATGATGTGTGAAATGTTTAGTCTAAGTCACTATAACAAATTATTAAAATGAACAATGCCCTTTGGTAGACTGTACACATTGCTAGATTCCACTTTACAGAATTACATGCTGTGCTGTATATACTTACTTTCCTATGTTTAACACCAGTTTCTTCTCAATAAGAAAAAAACTTTATATTTTATTATGGATCAAAATCCCTCATATTGATGTCATTATTCAGGCTTTCTGGAATCAGAAGTAGTTCTAAAGGTGTTGCATAAATTACCTACTTCTGTCTTCAGACCCAACTGCCCCTTCAATACATTCCTAGGTTACTCAATTTGTAAATCTAACCGCATCACTTTCCTGATTAAAACCCTTCAATGATTCCTAGAAAAAGTCAAAGCACTTCAGCCAACAGAGCACACAGGCCCTCTAAGCAAGGTCTCTATCCATATCTCCAACCTTAAGTCACTTTTGTACACTAGTAACGTCAGGTTACTGAGAATTACCGTACACACGATTTTGTACCACTGTGCCTTTACTAATGTTATCTCCTATGCCTAATACGCCCTTTTACTTTTTTGGGGGGCTTGACTTTTAGTCATCTTTTGAGCTCAGAAAGTCATTTCCAAGGAGTAGTCACTTAAGTTCTAGGCTAGTCTGAGTAACTTTCCTCTGTGTTCCTAAGATAAAACCTCTTAGAATTAATCATGGAACAATCTGTTTATGTGATTTTCTTAAGAGCAGGAAGTAATTTTATTCATCCATCTGCTCCTAGAACCCAAAGCAAAGGCTCAGAGGAGGGGCTTAATGAACCTTTTAAACTGAACTGTGTAAACTTAAGGGAGTTATTACATATAAATGAAATGCTTTAAAGACTTGTTGAGGATCTTGCTGTGAAGAATGCAAGATAATATAAACGCAACTATGGTCTCCTCAGGAATATCCTCGGCAAAATTTGACTGATAACCAGTTACCTAGCCACTACTGAGATTCTCCTTAGTTCTGGGCTACAATTCCCTGCAAGGCTTAAAGCCCCAAGAGACTGGCATGAAGTCAAATGAATTTCCAGGGAGAGTCTATTAACCCAACAAAAGACCAAAAGATATCAAAAACTCCTTTATAAGCATATCTATTTAAAACCCTAGTGTTATTAATACTGTAGATCTGAAATTCAGAATGTGGAAGCTCTCAAAATACAATTTTCGGGTTCCCCTGGTGGCGCAGTGGTTGAGAGTCTGCCTGCCGATGCAGGGGACACGGGTTCATTACCTGGTCCGGGAAGATCCCACATGCCGCGGAGCAGCTGGGCCCGTGAGCCATGGCCGCTGAGCCTGCACGTCCGGAGCCTGTGCTCCACAACGGGAGAGGCCACAGCAGTGAGAGGCCCACGTACCGCAAAACAACAACAACAACAAAAAATACAATTTTCACAGTCATAGTTAATTGAACTGGCATGAACATGAATCCTCATTTTCCAAATGTATTCCAGTAATTATAATCAATCCTACTAAAATACAAAGCGAATTTGATATACCAACATTAGAAGTTTTACAGCTAAAGAAATGCAGTGGAATATAACGAGATTCCCACAGCACAGAGGAAGAGGGTGGTCTTCCTTTACCCCAGGATAAACAAGGGATCCAGATGTTTCTTTATGTGAACTGTGCAAGAAATATTTCTCAAGGTTGATGATAAATCCACAGTCTGTGTGTGTTTCTATAGTAACAGGAATGGAGTGCACGCAGACAGTCTACAGTAGTGACCCAGCTATGCTGGTTCTTGAAAACCTGGCATTTTTACTGTTTGGCAATTTCTGCGGCAAAACATTATAAAAATGATACAGGATGTTCAAAAATTAGAGTCATTTTGTTTTAAAGCAAAGAATTGAAATTAAGCTTAAGTATATACTCTTTGAGGTGTAGCAAGAGAAAGCTATCAAATATAGTCATATACTGATTTATAACTGAATGATCACTAATGTTTGAAAACCAGATCCTGCATTTGAAATCAATTCAATACATACACACATACCCCTCCAGAAAACTTCAACTACAACTCGCATTTAATGACAGAATATGAGGATTTTTGGATGACAGCATTAAGGGAGATTTTCATTTTTACTATTTTTTCCCCAAATCTACACCAAGAAGAAAATGGTAAGGGGAGTTATTTTTTTTTTTTAATATGGTCCATTATTTTCAGTACTTAGGTTTGTAAGGGTGAAACCAGAGCCTCTATAAAGTAAAAACCTGAAAAAAACATGCATAATCTATATAGGAAGAATGCTAAAATCCCCTAATGCCAGGGTTTTAAAAGAGACTCCATTCTTCTTGGTTGTGTGTTCTATTCATATTTTAAAATCTAATTATATGATCAGAGTGATCCTTTGACTATAAGCCATAAATTCTGTATTACCCGTTTTGTCTTTCATAATTTAAAAATTGTTTAATTGCTAGTAATGTAACAACAAAGGTGTATTGTTAAAAAACAGGTGTATTATTTTGTTATAATTATCTATTTTAAATCTGTAAATCGTTCACCCTTTTTGGAAATAAGAGATAAATATTTTTAAAGAGCCCAAACACACACCTTTAAAAATCAGCAAACACAAACTGCTACTAAGTATCAACAAGGGCCTCCCTGGTGGCGCAGTGGTTGAGAGTCCGCCTGCCGATGCAGGGGATACGGGTTCGTGCCCCGGTCTGGGAGGATCCCATATGCCGCGGAGCGGCTGGGTCCGTGAGCCATGGCCGCTGGGCCTGCGCGTCCGGAGCCTGTGCTCCGCAACGGGAGAGGCCACAACGGTGAGAGGCCCGCATACCGCAAAAAGAAAAAATAAAATAAAATAAAGTATCAACAAGATGCATATTACTCTAAAGATTAATATTCTTCTTTCAGAAGCCTTTCTACATTTTAACTTCACCACACACACAAAAAATCGGGGGTGGGGTTATGGAAAAAAGAAAATCAGCCACTTGGTTCTAAGGACTTGACCATGCCTCTCTAACATCAAAAAGGAAATGAACAACAATACTCACCTTTGTTTACTAAAAGTAGCTAGAATTGAGAGCATCTAATCTGGCTCTGTTATAGGCAAAAAGCAATAACTGAATTTGGTACAGTGACTACACAACTCAACATCAATCTTTCGAACAAAACGTATCCTGCTTGAAAATTCTTTTTTTTTTTTTTTTTGCGGTACGCGGGCCTCTCACTGTTGTGGCCTCTCCCGTTGCGGAGCACAGGCTCCGGACGCGCAGGCTCAGCGGCCATGGCTCACGGGCCCAGCCGCTCCGCGGCATGTGGGATCTTCCCGGACCGGGGCACAAACCCGTGTTCCCTGCATCGGCAGGGGGACTCTCAACCACTGCGCCACCAGGGAAGCCCGAAAATTCTTTTTTTTTAAATAAATACATTTATTTATTTTTGGCTGCGTTGGGTCCTCATTGCTGTGCGCGGGCTTTCTCTAGTTGTGGCAAGTGGCGGGGGGGAATACTCTTTGTTGCGGTGCGCGGGCTTCTCATTGCAGTGGTTTTTCTTGTTGCGGAGCACGGGCTCTTGGCACTCAGGCTTCAGTAATTGTGGCTCGCGGGCTCTAGAGCGCAGGCTCAGTAGTTGTGGCTCCCGGGCTTAGTTGCTTAGCGGCATGTGGGATCTTCCCAGACCAGGGCTCGAACCCGTGTCCCCTGCATTGGCAGGCGGATTCTCAACCACTGCACCACCAGGGAAGCCCCTAAGGTAGCCTTTTAAAAAGAACTCTAAGCTGCTAATTTCTGGGTTAAAGTGGAAAATATGCTTGCTTTAAAAAATAAACAATTCGAGAGAGAATATATTCCCTTTATATTGTCACGTGATTTTACTCATTTATCCACCAAGATACAAAGGGAATCATGTCATTTTTATACAATTACTGACAACATGAACCCAAATCAAAGTAGTTTTACTCCATCTATATCTAATAAACTCAAGATGTATCAAATAGAAGATACCTTTCTAGAACAGGATTTGTTACATGACATTTATTCATTAAACAACTAAGCAAAGGCGTAAGATTGGCCACTCTCTTCAATAAATGAAGAAATATGAATATGATGCTTAAATAAAAACAAAACAGGGGCCTCCCTGGTGGCGCAGTGGTTGAGAGTCCGCCTGCCGATGCAGGGGATACGGGTTCGTGCCCCGGTCTGGGAGGATCCCATATGCCGCGGAGCGGCTGGGCCCGTGAGCCATGGCCGCTGGGCCTGCGCATCCGGAGCCTGTGCTCCGCAACGGGAGAGGCCACAAGAGTGAGAGGCCCGCATACCGCAAAAAGAAAAAAAAAAAAAAAAAAAAAAAAAAAAAAAAAAACAAAACAGAAATAAATACTGGTGAGGTTTTCTCTTCTTGCTCCCTACTCAGGTACAGTATTTTTGGCTTTTTTTTTTTAACATCTTTATTGGAGTATAATCACTTTACAATGGTGTGTTAGTTTCTGCTTTATAACAAAGTGAATCAGTTATACATATACATATATCCCCATATCTCTTCCCTCCTGCATCTCCCTCCCTCCCACCCTCCCCATCCCACCCCTCTAGGTGGTCACAAAGCACTGAGCTCATCTCCCTAGTGGGGGAGATAGGTTGCTTCCCACTAGCTATCAGTTTTACATTTGGTAGTGTATATATGTCCATGCCACTCTCTCACTTTGTCCTAGCTTACCTTTCCCCCTCCCTGTGTCCTCAAGTCCATTCTCTAGTAGGTCTGCATCTTTATTCCTGTCTTGCCCCTAGGTTCTTCATGACCTTTTCTTTTTCTTTTTTAGATTCTATATATATGTGTTAGCATACAGTATTTGTTTTTCTCTTTCTGACTTACTTCACTCTGTATGACAGTCTCTAGGCCCATCCACCTCACTACAAATAACTCAGTTTCATTCCTTTTTATGGCTGAGTAATATTCCACTGTATATATGTGCCACATCTTCTTTATCCATTCATCTGTCGATGGACGCTTCGGTTGCTTCCACGTCCTGGCTATTGTAAACAGAGCTGCAATGAACATTTTGGTACATGACTCTTTTTGAATTATGGTTTTCTCAGGGTATATACCCAGTAGTGGGATTGCTGGGTCATATGGTAGTTCTATTTTTAGCTTTTTGAGGAACATCCATACTGTTCTCCATAGTGGCTGTTGTCCTACTTTCTTAAAGACACAGCAGTATTCCTACAGAATGCCCTGTAATCTATTAATTTTACTCAATTTAAATAAGAATGCTGTCACAAAAAGCTACATATTGTATTATTCCATTTATATGAAATGTCCAGAACAGGCAAATCCATAGACACAGAAAGCAGAGCAGTGGTTGCCAGGGGCTGCGAGGAGGAAGGAATGGAAGGTAACTGCTAGTGGGTATGGGATCTCTTTTTGGGTGATGAAAACGTTCTGGAATTAGTGGCTGGTTGCACAACCTTGTGAATATAATAAAAACCACAGAACTGTACCCTTTAAAAAGGTGAACTGTATCTCAAAAAAAAAAAAAAAAAAAGGAATGTCTAGAAGAAATCAGGAAAGTATTTGCGTATGTTTCTCAACAATGAAGTCTACAATACCTATACAAAGATTTAATGGTTTCAACACACATGTAAACTGTACTTAAAATAAAAAGCTCTACACTTATTAAGCTACAGCAATTAAAAGGTGAGGTACTGGCAAAGAGACAGACAATGAAACAGACTAAGATCCGAGACGCAGACCCAAGTCGATACGGGAATTTGGCATGTAACAGAAGAATCACTGCAGATGAGTGAAGAAAGGATAGAATATTTAAAGAATGGTACTGGGACACCTGTTTACCCATATAGAAGAAAATTAGATCCTTACCATGTAATATACCAGCTCCAGGTGGATTAAAGACCAGATATAAAAAGTAAAACTTAAAGAATTTTTAAGGAAAAACAATAACATAAAACGGAAGTAGATCATTATGAACTCAAGGTGGGGAAGGATTTCTTAAACAATACATAAACAGTACAAAACACACTGATGAATAAAATCAACAATATTTTTTAAAAAAACTGTACACCAAAAGATCACACAAACAAGTGCAAGGGCAATTCTCCAGACTGCAATGCATTGAAACAAAGCTGGGTTCTACCCTCCAACCTTCTGCCAACTTTCCTCAGTTCTTGCTATGTTCATTGGCTGTGCCTTATCATCTCATCTGAACTAGAGTAACAACTTCAAACTGTTTCTTCCTGCTTTCAAAGTTGTCCACCTCCAATCTACCCTCTCTACCATTGACAGTTCTTAAAAAGAAAACAACTGCTTCCCCCCACCCCGCCACCCCCAAATTTAATAACCTCCCATGGCTCTCCATGCCTTAGGATAAACTCCTCAAAGCAAAAGGTCTCTCTTGATTTGGCCCCTGCCTACCTGTCCAGCCTCCCCTCCTCCTGCTTCTGCTTTCCCACTTTGCCTTCCACCATTCTATCATTTCCTCTCTCATCAACCACTTAGCTTTTGTACAGATGTGTTAAAATACTCCAAGAAGCTTTCCCAGACCATCCCTCACCCACCCTCTGAAGTCCATGATAGCATCCTACCTATACTCTACCATAGCACTAATATATCACAGAGAACCATCTCGACCTAAATGAAGGGTGTGTGTGTGTGTGTAAGCAAACATGATCTCAAAACATCTGTGTAAGAAATAAGAATAAAATACTTGATTACATCCATTCTGGATACCAGCTGCTGTCTGTTAATTGCCCTCTGCAGGCTGAGACAATGTTGGGCAGAGGTTCATGCCAGCTCCTCCTTCCTTCCCATTCTGCTGCTACTACAATGGGAAGGAGACCAAAAGTTACAGCCAGGTTGTCCCCACCCCAACCTATACAGGCTCCTCTAATAAAGCACATATTTATTGAGCACCTACTACATGCCAGACATCGCACTAAGCACTGAAGTTGTAGAGATGAAAATTCAGACATGGTTCCTGGAATTATACAGTTGCATTATTACCGGAGAGAGAAAAGCAATAAAGGGAACGTGCTGGAGATGAGGCTCGGTAATATGCATTTATTCATTTCATATCGAGTGCCTGTATTATGTTTAGTCCTAAGTACTAGAGATAAAAGATGAGCAAGCCAGAGTCCCTGCGGACAGAAGGGACAAGTGCCGTGGATGACAAAGGAAAACATCCAAGGTTGAGGAGCTGGGGGATGTGGGACAGAGAGAGGATGCAGGGGACCTGAGACAATTCCAAGTATAGGAAACAAAAAGTCCTAACCTGTGGAAGGGAGGGGAACTCCTTTACAAAGACCTATATTAACCGTCACCTAAAATGGTTAAGAACTTCCTTGGCTTCTTAGTTTCACATCTTCTAAATGATCTAGATTATATATTTCTTTTGATATGTTGCAAAACCAAATTATAAGAATTTGATGAAAGCACACTATATAATTCAGGTGTATAAAAACAACTTACATGCCAGAGAATATGGCAAGACTGGAAGTTTATGATGAGGACATGGGACTGCTTCATCTCTGAAACCCAGCCAACTACAGTGGCTAGCACATTATCAATAAACAGATTGATCACAAACAGAAAGGAGTATTGCAGTAAGGAGCCACAATATTAGATTAACAATGTGAGTATTTTAACATGAGCTCATAATTGTTAAGTAACTAGTATTACTGAAATACCACAGGTGTTTGTTAGCAGCATGCACTTAGAACTGACTGTACAGATTTACTTTTTCCCTCCTAAAAAGATCATGAATAAAGCTGGAAAGTAGCTGCACAAAACCAAACAAGCAGCAGGTAATCAGGTCACTAAGAGGAAAGAGAACAAAATGAAATTTCCCCCTATTATTTTTAAACTTTTTCAAAAGTTTAATATGTAATCTTACTATACATTTTATCAAGTAACTTTTTCATCAGAATTAGAGTAGAAGATATTTTATTAAGTGCTGGAAATTCAGAGTATAAACACATCACAAAAAAAGAGTCACTGGCTGACAAGAAATGTATTTACATAACATAACCATATTTAATTCGAAGCTCACTACCATGAATCTAATAATTCTACAGGCATACATAAACTATTAACATAAGGAGTTCCCTAGTGGTTCAGTGGTTAAGACTCCACCTTCCAATGCAGGGGGCATGGGTTCGATCCCTGGTCAGAGAATTAAGGTCCCACATGCTGCAAGGTGTGGCCAAAAAAAAAAAAAAAACCACATTTAAACTATTAACATATTAGGGTTCATATTTTCCAAAACAGTAGTTATATTATGAAATGAAGCTCTGTCTTTTGTTCAGTGTATAAAAACTGCAATCACTACTAATGGGATTAAGAGAAACTGTCACATTATCACTGCTGAGCATAACACATGATAAGAAGAACATAAAACACTAATAAAATGAGTTTCTAATGAAATGACTTCCTTTTTTTGAATCATTTATAGCCTAATAAAAAACCTGTACTAAACACAAAATCAGTTTATATTAGAATGCCAACCTGTATTTGAGGTAACTTTGAGTAACTTCAGCATTCAGAGAATTGCTAAATGTGTTCAGATTTCTGAAGTTCATATTTATCTTTAATTTCCAAAGCAAAGGGTAGCAGTGCCTTCTTTGGTCATGGAAAAACCAACCAACCAACAAAACAAAACTACTTCACTTCTAGCAAAGGTACTGGGTACTTTTATGTTTTGCTCACTGCTGTAACCCTAACTCCCCAGGACCGTAAGGGAATGAAAAAGGCTGTTAAATGAATATAGGAATGGCAGAAAAGACAAGTGGAAATTAGAACTGCTATTTTACTGAATGTTCATTTCCATCCAAGTAATGAAGCCAGAAGAAAATGTGTTTTGGCTATCGAACTACAGTCAAAAGTACAGCCCCAAATCACAGCATTAGTATATGCTGTAACAGGACTTCAACTCCATTATCTAAAATTATGCAGATAATTTCAGTGTGGACCTCATCAAATCTCTGTGTTGTTATACTAATCTCTAAAATTACTAACATTTCCCAAGAGCCAGATATGAGTTACCAAATCAAATTTGGTTTTTAGTATCTGGGCTTTACATAACCCACTGATCAAGAAGTGATCCAAAACTCAAATATATGCTGAGAATCAGACTAAGAAGGCAACACAGTTATCAATGAGTTCGCACTCTGAAACAACGTTTTTGAACCCTGGCACTACTAACACTTGTTGAGGAGGGCTGTCATGAGCATTCAAGATGTTTAGCAGCATCCTGGCCTCTACGCGCTAGATGCCAGTAGTACCACCTGCCAGCAATAATAAAGGATGTCTCTAGACATTGCCAAATGTTCCCTGGAGGGCAAAATCGCCCTAGGGTTGAGAACTACTGCCCTAAAAGGATGTTCACCAAAATGGAAATGCTTACTATAGTCTGTTCTCTTTTGCTTTGTCTTTTAGTTCTCTGTAGATTCTATAATGAACATATAAAAATGTTAATATGTCTCTTCAAAAGAAAAAATATAATTCATTAATTATAAATCAAGAAAATGCTCATATTTATTCGGCTTCTACCCTATTTTTCAATGACTAATACACACAGATGTTTTCCTGAATATGCCATATTTCTGAGTATTCAAAAGGTTAAACAAAAAAACCTGCAACAGCTCAGAACAGATACAGATTTTAATCTGTATAAGAATCTCTCCAGGGCTTCCCTGGTGGCGCAGTGGTTGAGAGTCCACCTGCCGGTGCAGGGGACGTGGGTTCGTGCCCCGGTCCGGGAAGGTCCCGCATGCCGCAGAGCGGCTAGGCCCCTGAGCCATGGCCGCTGAGTCTGCGCGTCCAGAGCCTGTGCTCCGCAACGGGAGAGGCCACAACAGTGAGAGGCCCACGTACCGCAAAAAAAAAAAAAAAAAAAAGAATCTCTCTAAAATTTCAAACAAAAAATACTTTAAACATGCTTCAAGTAAAATAATATAATTTACTGAGGACTTACAATGTGATGTTCCAAGTGCTTTACAAGTATTATCTCATTTAATCTTCAGAAAACTCCTGCAAAATGGATACTGGTATCTCCATTTTATAGATGAGGAAACTGAAAGACAGACAGGTCAGGTGGCCTGTCCAAGGTCCCACATAAAGTAAGGGGTAGAGCCAGGAGTCAAATCCAGGCAGTCTTGCTTCATGACCTGCACCCTTTGCCACATGCTACACTGTCACTGACCACTGAACCACTTTTCTGTCATGTCTGTATTAATTCAGAAAGGCAACCATTACTGCTTCAGAAAACATCCCTACAATTAACAAAGCCAGCATCTTCAACTTGTAAAGAGGCTGTGATAGATAGAATAATGACCCCCCACCAAATACCCACATCCTAATCCCTAGAACCCGTGAACATGTTACCTGATGTGGCAAAAGGGACTTTGCAGATGTGATTAAGTCAAGGATCTTACAATGGAGAGATTATCCTGGATTATCCAGGTGGGCCCAGTATAATCATTAGGATACTTACAAGAGAAAAAGGGTTGCAGAAGAGGCAGAGAGAGATCTGAAGATGCTCTGCGCTGGCCCTGAATATAAGAGGAAGGGGACCGTAAGCCAGGGAACGCAGGCACCTACAGAAGGTGGAAAAGGCAGGGAACAGATTCTCCTCGAGAACCTCCAGAAGGAATGCAGCTCTGCTCATACCTAGATCTTAGCCCAGAGAGACCCATGCTGGCCTTATAACATCCAGAACTATTAAGATAATAAATATGTATTGTTTAAAATTTTGCTGTGTTTAAGCCACTAAGTTTGACATCATTTGTTAGAGAGGCAAAAGGAAACTAATACAGAGTCTTCTCTGACAGCATTTCTAAACACTCCCTTGTCTTCATTAGTTCTAGTAACATCCCTATAGAACCTAGGACAGGAAGGAGGAGAATTCCCTTAGCTTCCTTAACCTAAGATGTGGGGAACGTGAAACTGAAAGAGCACTTTTTTTTTTTTTTTGCGGTACACGGGCCTCTCACTGTTGTGGCCTCTCCTGTTGTGGACACGCAGGCTCAGCAGCCGTGGCTCACGGGCCCAGCCACTCCGCGGCATGTGGGATCCTCCCAGACCGAGGCACGAACCCGCGTCCCCTGCATCGGCAGGCGGACTCCCAACCACTGCGCCACCAGGGAAGCCCCAGAAAGAGCACTTTTAAAGGTCTTACCCTATGACAACATGGATAGTCCTATCTATGGCTACACATATGCTCATGTGGCCTTCGACCTGTCCCTGGACAGCCAGGAAAGCCACCAGCCTGCAGCTGCTCAGAGGACGCCGCTGTCACCGTTTACGCTGCAGAAGAGAAGGACGTGATTTCTTCCCACGTTGTCGGCAGTCACCCCTGCTTTCTATGCTCTGGAGTTAACTTTCATTCTAGTTGGAGATGCGATACAAACAGCGATGCGGCAGCAAAGCCAACACCACGCGCGACTCAGTAACGTTATGGGTCCTTTTATTACTAAAATACTTACTGTATCTTTCCATTTCTGACAACTAAAATCTCTGGGCCACACTGGATTCTGTGGCTGATTTTCACAAAAATATGTGGTGGGTGTGGAGAAAACTCGCAGTAGTAAAGACAGCACTACGGCTAAGAACCATTTTTTAAAGTCTGTTAATTTAAACATATAATAGCCACAGTTAATAAAGAAAAGCCCCTTGCAGCCATCCCAAAGAACTCCATTGAGTCAACATTTTTTATAATGAATAACCTCTAACTGGAAGTTTATTTTGTAAAGGTGAATAATGTATAAGTTCCCTAAATAAAAGGGCTGATTCATATCTCAAAACATTAACTATTTAAGACTTATGTATAGGAATACATGAGTAAAAATAAAACCCTTTCCACACTTATCATGTTGGCATTTAAAGATCAGAAATTAAATGACCTAATTTACTGCATGAGAACATTTGACCTCTTACTACTCACAGATAACTCAAACCACTATCAGTTAAATACCGCTTTTATCAGGTAAAGTGCCTATGTCTGCTACACAGTGATGTCCATTCATAGATGATAAGTCAAAACAACACACTGGAAAACTAGGATTTGGCAGTTCTCTCTGTTCTGACCAATGGCATACAAATAAATGACTTCGAGTAAATCCCTTAATCTCTAAAAGGTTACAAAATGAGGCTGAATACTCAAAAACCGATGATGGCAATATTTTCTCACTTGTTTTTCCATTTTGTCAACTCTATGATTTTTTAAATAAATTTATTTATTTATTTTTGGCTGCGTTGGGTCTTTGTTGCTGCGCGCAGGCTTTCTCTAGTTGTGGCGAGCGGGGGGCTACTCTGCAGTGCGCAGGCTTCTCATTGCGGTGGCTTCTCTTGTTGCAGAACATGGGCTCGGTAGTTGTGGCACGTGGCACGTGAGCTCAGCAGTTGTGGATCGCGAACTCTAGAGCGCAGGCTCAGTAGTTGTGGCGCATGGGCTTAGTTGCTCCACGGCATGTGGGATCTTCCCGGACCAGGGCTCGAACCCGTGTCCCCTGCATTGGCAGGTGGATTCTTAACCACTGTGCCACCAGAGAGGCCCCAACTCTATGATGTTTTATGTGGAGAGGATTTATTTAGTACATATGTACATGCCTGGACAAAAGTTTGTCTATTTTTAAAGTAAGAGTTCCCACAGAAATGTTTCCATACAGACTCATTCTAAACTAATCGCCGTAAACTACCCATATCAACACCACCAAGATAATCAAAAGTTGGGCCTCACCTTGCCTATTCTCAGACTCTAAGTGGTTTGTTATTCCAGATATATATCTAATTTCTCACAAAGTCCTTTTTTTGTTTTGTTTGTGACACGGTTCATTACTGAACACCAACTAGGTACCAGGCCCTAGATCCTGGGATATCAAAGGAAATATGATTCTGATCTCATAGAGTTTAAAGAAACATGAAGGGCCTCCCTGGTGGCGCAGTGGTTGAGAGTCCGCCTGCCGATGCAGGGGATACGGGTTCGTGCCCCGGTCTGGGAGGATCCCATATGCCGCGGAGCGGCTGGGCCCGTGAGCCATGGCCGCTGGGCCTGCGCATCCGGAGCCTGTGCTCCGCAACGGGAGAGGCCACAACAGTGAGAGGCCCGCATACCGCAAAAAGAAAAAAAAAAAAAAAAAAAAAAAAAGAAACATGAAAATTTCAGAAAATGATAAGCTACTATAAAACAGGGTAATAGGACACAGTGACTGGGGGTCTGGATTGTTATAAAAAGGACTAATGGAATCCAAACCAGGAACTAATCATATAGAAAGATTAGAGGAAGACACGTGAAGAGGTGATCATCAGACATATCTTTTATTTCAAGTTCTCTTTCTTTCAGAGGCTTCTGAGGTTATAGTAAAAAGATTTAAATAATAGTCAAGTATTCCGAGTAATATAAAAAGTTTAAGATTTCCATATTATTTAACCATAACTACTCTAAAATACTACTGAAATGAAATCATTTTGTTGGTCAGCAGTACATAGTCTGTTAATAATTGCATTAAGAGTTTTAAAAAACACTTTTATATTTCAAAAAATTTTTAATTTAAAAAATATTTAAAATTTGTATATTTTAAAATAATAATCAAATAACTATTACTAAGTTGTTTCCTGTGAATGGATTTATTCATTTTCTAAGACAGTAAGCATTTGGAAAAATGAGATTTTAAAGTCCCAATCCCACAAAACACACAACAAAAGTAATCACAAGAGCAAAGAATGTGAAAATGTCCACTTCTACTTAATTCTTTCCCTTCACTAATAATATCTAAATCTGTGCTAATCACACGTGGCTACTGAATTGTAAACAAATTAAAATTAAATTAAAAATTCAGTTCTCAAGTACACTAGCCACATTTCAAGTGTTCAAAATCCACACATGGTGGGTGGCTACCATACAGGACAGCACAGACACAGGGTATTTCCATCACTGCAGAAAATTCTATTGGTCAGTGCTGATGTAAATCCTTTCTCAAATTTGACCCAAACAAAAACATCCTAAAAAAGCTTATAAAAATAAGGTTAATTGTAAACTTTTTAAAGAAATTGGTGAATAGTACCATATAACTAGACAGAAATCACATATGAGGAAATTTAGCAGACACACATGCAAGAATAAAATAAGAGTAAGATAAATCGGGGACAAGGAAAAATGCACTCTGACATTGGTCTTGCAGTCATGAGTCTTGAGTTTTAGCTGTGAGTCTACCTCTCTGAAGAGATCGACGTATTTGGGCTTCTGTTTATAGCCCATAATAGAGGTTAAACCAGGTGATCCGATCACCTGAAATGACCGCAAACAATGGGAAAATGAGCTGTGATTCCTCCTAGTCACCAGTACATAAATGTAGGGGTTGGATTTGCATTCTGACAAGAACATATGCGATTTTAAAAATTAACTTTAATGTCTTACCTACCCTATTAACATTATTTAAAGATGTTCGTTATTTGCAATAGCAAACAATCATATGAAATTCACAACCAACACCTATTTACATAAATAAGATTTTAGGGGGTAAAGCATGACCACCATATTTCTTTCTACAAAATTCTCTAAGTAATCAAGGTGTATTAGAGAAGTAGCACCTTTTCTTATCATTTTTGTTTTTAATTTTCCTTAGTTTATACCACTAGTAATAGAGTAATACTATTTTTAAAACATAACGGTACTACTCCATAATCTGTTTAACTCTAGTATCATCACCCCAAATATATTCTGAAATTTTCACTTAATAATTTTCCACTAAAATTGTGTTAAGAGAAAGATGATGGTCAAGGACATGAAAATATCCTGTATAAGGGAGTGACCTATGTGAAATGAAACACAATTAAACACCAAAAATCCCCTGTCACTAAATACAGTCACACAATTTTCACTTGACTATGATTCTATTAAGTTACACAACATTTTAGGTTGCTTTGTAGTTCTTTTTTTTCCTGACTAAACCACATTACTTATTGAACTGCCTTGTACCAATACAAAACTTACTAATAAAACACGCAATTTCCCTTATCTATTTGGTTTAACCTCCAAGTCTTCTCTTTGTTCTTGACCACACCTGGCAACAACAGACATGGTATTATGACTGGAAGAAAATTCACATTAAATTATTTTCCAATCCCCTACATCAAGGGACTGGCTCACAGTGAAATTTATGACAAAATAAGTAACGTATATCAGTCATATTGTTCCATTCACTATGAAATCTAGTAAACTAACAAGTTCATCCACATATTTTCTTTCCTCTTTCCCTAACAAATTTTTAAATTACAGAAAACAGGTTTGAGATTGTTCAAATTTTACTTTCTTTTACCATATCAAGGCAAGGTATCACAGAAATGATAATGTAGTTTTTAAAGTACTAAGCAATTAATTTATCATAATATCTAAAATGATAATTTACTAAGTTTATTTTTTCTATAAAGACCAGGGGTTTTTCTTCTCTTTTCTTTTTTTTTTTTGGTTCATCAGGTTTATCACTTTAGTATTTTATGTTCAATTATATTCAACGTTTCATTTTTAAAATAAACAATAAAAGAACATAAGGAACTTCATACCATATATTCAAATTTTACATTATCACCTATTTGCTTAATCAGAACATGAAGTGTTGGTGAAGCTATAGCCATCATGCTTTTGTAATAACAACAGTGGAAGTAAATTTGGACTGGAAAGTTAACTTCATGTTCCTACTTGTAACAGCATGAATTCTCTTTACCAACTGAGAAACACCCATATAACCCATGCAAAGATTCTGCTCAAGCACTAACATTCAACTTTTAACTTCTACAAAAGTGAGTTTAGGCCAACTGAGTTCACATCTTCATTGATGAAACATTCGACCAAAGACTAGCTCATTTTGCATATGCTATTATTCTTATATTTTTAAAAAGTCATTTATTATCAGCTATATGCCTGGTCCAGTTCTAGGCACACTCTAGCACTTCTAGTTTAGATCCCTATAATTGCAAAAAGTAGTCATTTTCATCTCCGATTCAGAGGTAAGAACACTGAGCCCCAGTGGTAGAGGTATGGCGGGAATAAGAACTCAGGTCTCCCTGACACTTGCCCTACACTCCACAGCCCATCAAGTTAAAAAAAAAAAAAAAAAAAAAAGTTTTGTTAAATGGCTTAAAGCAAACAGAACAACTTTCAGGGTGAAGGTCAGTTAGAGCAAAGCAAACCTCTCAATAAAAAGCAAGCCATACATTTTATACAATAAGTTTGCTATAGTTAACTATATAGGTATAGCATACTTTCCATAGACATTTCCTAAAATAAGGTGTTTCTGAATAAAATTTGAATGAAAAGAAAGGTATTTTAAACCACATACAACGCTTTCTCAATAAAGGCATCGTGACTGAATGGAAAGATGATTTTATAATTCAAAAAATCTACCGCATACTTTGTTTTATAAGCTTAAACTTTATGTCATGTTTTCTTAACACAGGAATATGAGCATCTTGTTTTCATAGATGACTTTTAAAATCTCACTCCATAAATTGATGTAAAGTATATATCATCAATTACAACTCAATAAGGCTGGAAATAAAATTTTTCAAAATAAGTGATAGGAATTATAAAGAAAAAAATGTATCACACAAGCTGCTGCATTCTTGTATACCTGTACTACACTTTAAAAACCACAAATAAATGCAGTTTTTAAAAACAAAGCCTTTCTGATATTGCTAGGAGTTTAAATTGGTTCAAATCTTGCTGGAAATGTTCTAAAATCGACTGTGGTGATGGTGCACAATTCTATGAATATACTAAAAACCACTGCATTGTACATTTTAAATGGGTAACTTGTATGGTATGTGAATTATTTCTCAACAAAACTGTTATTAAAAAAACCTTTCTGGGGCTTCCCTGGTGGCGCAGTGGTTGAGAGTCTGCCTGCCGATGCAGGGGATATGGGTTCGTGCCCCGGTCTGGGAAGATCCCACATGCCGCGGAGTGGCTGGGCCCATGAGCCATGGCTGCTGAGCCTGCGTGTCCGGGAGAGGCCACGGCAGTGAGAGGACCTCGTATCGCAAAAAAAAAAAAAAACCTTTCTGGAAAAACTATTGGAAATATGTGTCAAAAACTTCTGTATTGTTCAGACCTGTTAAGTAATTCTACTTTTAGGAATTTATTGTAATCAAATCATTACAGTCATACAATTTTTAAATATGTAAGAATGTTCATCAAATTTTATCTAAAAATTGCAAACTGCCTAAAACACCATCAACAGAATAATGGTAAATAGATATGGCACAACCATACAATGAAATTATATATCAGTTTAAAAATCACACTCTCAAAACAATTTATTTCACAATAAAGCAGGTTATAAAATAATATTATATACTATTCCAATTTGTAAAAAAAAAAAAAATACAGGTATGCATAAGAAAAACACTGGAAAGATACAGAACAAAATGTTAACTGTAGTTGTTTCCAGTTGGTAGGATTTCAGGTGATTTTAACCTTCTTTATATCTCACTGGTTTTCAATTTCTCTACAATAAACAACCCTTTCATAACTTAAACATAATAAATGTTATTTTAAAACTACCAGCCACTTTGGAAAGTACAAATTTTCCATTAAAAATTAAAAACTAATAGGTCTGGGGGTAGTGGTGGTGGTGGGGTGAATTGGGAGATTGGGAATGACATGTATACACTAATATGTATGAAAGAGATAACTAAAAAGATTCTATAAAAAAAAAAAACCTAACAGGGCTATCAGCATTTCTTAGGGGTACTGTGTGTGTGGACCTATATGCATATGGATGTAATACCTTAATTAAGACCTTAACCTCAACACCCTTATTCTATGACACAATAAAATAAATTCTAATGATCAAGGCTAAATTGTACAGGAGAAAACAACACAGGAAGCATGAGATGACCAAAAGTATATTAACCCTACTTCATATACAAAGCCAAATTACCTACTTTAGGTTTAAAAAACTATTATATTAAATTATGTGTGTTTCCACATGTAGGAAAACTCAACATATACAGTCATTTCAAGATTTAAAATAATTATTTCTCATCCTTGCAGGAGAAAAAAATAGCAAGGGATGTATTTAACCTTCACCCAGAATAAAAAAGAACAACATTCTATTGGAATTTTAGGTGAAGCATAGCATGAAGTTTCTCACCACAATCAAATATGAAATACCATATTGCAATGTATTTGGATCCGGCAGAGATCAAGAAAAACACAGACAGCTTAAAGTAACAAAATTATAATAGCCAAATAAAGGCTTTAGTTTATGTATGCAGATGTGTTATAAAAATGTCCTTCTTAAAGTCCACATTGCAGAGTTTTATGCAAATAGTCTGTATTCATCAGGTAGTCAGAGGGGGAAAAAAAATTCAACTTTGGGACTTCCCTGGTGGCGGTTAAGAATCTGCCTGCCAATGCAGGGGACACGGGTTCGAGCCCTGGTCTGGGAAGATCCCACATGCCACGGAGCAACTAAGCCCGTGCGTCACAACTACTGAGCCTGCGCTCTAGAGCCTGCGAGCCACAACTACTGAGGCCGTGCGCCACAACTACTGAAGCCCGTGCGCCTAGAGCCCGTGCTCCGCAACAAGAGAAGCCACCGCAATTGAGAGGCCCGTGCACCGCAACGAAGAGTAGCCCCCGCTCGCCACAGCAAGAGAAAGCCCGCGCGCAGCAATGAAGACCCAACGCAGCCAAAAATGAACAAATAAATAAATAATAAAATTAAAAAAAAATACTCACAAAAATTCAACTGTTTTCTGCTATCAAAATCCTCCAAAGTCAACATTTAACCTTTCCATACATATAAAAAAATATGTCTAGAAAGTGAGGGAGGCACACTAAAGTAGGTTTCTCCAGTTAAAAAAGAAATCTGGTTCACCCAGCCAAGATGCAGACAAGGTAAGCATCAAGAGGCACCAAGGATGGAAGAGCCAACACGGATTGTCACTGTTCAGGTTAATACTTTTTCTAATGGTTACATTAATGTGAAAGCAAGAGAGTCAAACTAGTTTTTGTAAATAAGATACTTAAGTTAGGATATCACTGATACAGGCAAACCTGACATTTCCTAAGCAAAAGCCATGGTTAGAGTCTGCACGTAAATCTAAAACCAGTAGGCACTGAATCCTACCAAAAGCTGCATCAGAGATGAACTCTGAAGAAACAGCTTTATGCAACATGGCATGATTCTTGTAGGATTCAGCATTATTTTTTGTTTCACATTCAGTAGTGAAGCACCAAGATTTCAAATGACTAAATGACTACACTAAATGTTAGGAAACTTTTTTTAATTGTCTAGATAACCCTTTTGATAACAACAAATAAAAACTGGTGATTCAGTTTTTACCTGTGCTGACTCCTCATGGTTATTAATTTTTCAGCTTTCTTTTCAGCACAGTGTTATCCCTCAAGTCCAACTACCACCAAGACAATACCACTTAAACCAATGAGACTGTCTCTGCAGCTTTTCTTACAGGGCATATTACCTGGGTGGTGACTACATGATGTTTGTTTTCTAATTATTTGTTTGTACTGTACATTTAGGTTTTATGCTTTTATCTTTATATGTCATGTTTTACAAAAGTCTTTAAAATGCACTTTAAAAGTCTTTGCTTGTTTGTTTTTTATGTACAGCTTTCCTAAGACTCCACAGCTAAGAGATGTGAGTAACACAAGACTCACTAGACACAATACCATCTTGGCTACAGCCAAAATGCCAGTAGGCAAGCCTCCACATGAGACTTCCTAATCTTTTGAATCTCAAATCAATTTGATGAACTAAATTTTATTTTACCCACAAAATCCCAGGAAGCCACACATTTCCTAAATTTAAAATACCTACTTATTTAAATTGAGTTAAATAATTCTTGTGCTTTCCAACTTCACACACACACACACACACACAGAGAAGTTATTGTGCTGGAGTTCTATCAAGCATCTCAGAAGATATCACGTAAAACAAAGTATTATTAGATAATAATATTCATATATGTATATGGTTAAAATGGAAGCCAGATGAATATAAATTTTAAAAATTTTCCTATTCACTCTCTCCTCAATATAGTTGTAAATCTAGATGAAAGAGGGAACATAGTAGAAAAAAGAGTTCTCATTGTAGATCAGTCAATGATAACACAGATTCACATCTAAAATTTAAGAATAAGCCAAGAATCATTTATCAAAGAGCTTTTCAAATGCAAAATTTTATCAATAAGCAGATGTACTTTAGAAGTAACAAAACACATCCATCTAGTAAAAACTGAACATTGTCTAAATCACAAAATTTTAAATATGCCTTTTTCCTTCTTTTCATGCCACCCTGTACTAGCACAACATAATACAGAAGTGTTTAAAAGTATTTAGTAAGGTCAACAATAAAAACAAAACGAGAAACCTCTTTTAAAAATGTGTTAGGTAGTCGCAGCATAATCAGTTTCTTAAATTTATCTTTATTTATATTTATTAAAAGATTAGCCTGCAGAAATAAAGCTCACCATTCATTTAAAAACTCAAATGCTGGACATTAACACATGAATAAATCATCTTAGTTGCTCTTTCAAAAAATAATAGACTCCTATTTTTTTTTTAGTAAAACTAAAAACAGCAATACACCAAAATAGATTTTATGGATAGATACCAAATTCTAAACCTTTTTAAAGCTTTAATGATTTTAATTTTTTAAGTGTCTAAAACAGACTTTTTGTTTTCAAGGAATTCAATGAATAAGTATCCATGGTTACGAATTTTCCCCTTGATAGTAAAAAATAATTAAAAATAATCAGTGATGCCTAAGATTTTTTTAAAACTTGTTTTCAATTAGGTATTCTTTCCAAGTTCTTTGCCAGGACCATGATAGACCTCTTATTTTTTTATTTCATTGATAATTTTATTAAAACAGGAAAAATTCTGCCAAAACCACTTCATTACCCAAAATACAAACTTCAAGATACCTGGACAAGACTCATTTATGCATGTAAAAATATTTTGTATAAATGCTATATGTACAACATCGTGAACAAAGTATGGAAAAAGAGAAGCAAGAGCCTTTACCTCACCGCAACTTAATCCCCTTGTGCTCATTATACTAACCATGCCTAACCTTGAGTATTCCCTCTCACCTTGAGCTTTCACAGAATGCACAAATACTTCCACAATAATGAAGTAATGTGGTGTGGTATAAAGAGTCAAGTGACAGGTTTTTCACCAAAGCCTTGGACTTAACTTCTCTGGTCTCAGTGATTTCTCTTGTAAAATAAAGTAGTTGGACTATATCTCTTCTATTTAAATAGGCTGTTAGGGACTTAATTCAGGACCTGCTATATTACTTGTAGTAGCAAAAACTTGTTAACAACTTAATATTAATCAATATTTCAAACAATGGAATACTATACGACCTTAAAAAAAAAGAAAGCTGTAGGTCCATATGTGCTTGTTTGAAAGGATGTCCCAGGTAGCCTACTAAAACAAAATAGCAAAATGCAAACAGTGCGATAGAATTTGTATGTATTTTAAGACAGATGTACATATGTATGTACAGAAATTTTCTAGGAGGACACCCAAGAAACTTCAAAATGGTTGTTCGTGGAGAACAGAGTGTTAACTTTTCTTTAAACCACTTAGTCTTTTATAATATTTCAAAAAAATTTAAATAATGGACGTGTATTATTTTTATGAATCTTTACAAGAAAATAAAAGTAAAGGTCTGCTGATCAGGTTTTATAGTTAGAAAAGACCTGGGTTCGTATACTGGCTTTGCTGTTTACCATCTGTGTGTTATTAAGGTGTTTAACCTCAATCTCTCCATCTGTAAAAAAGCAGTTAACAGTACTAACCCTCCCACAACTGTTGGGAGGATGAAAGGAAATCATCCATATAAGACATTTAGCACAGCACATTGTTAGAGGACAACAGCTATTGGTAGCCATTACTAGGCTTATTATAAATATTATTATAAATTCCAGAAATGGAGTGTCTTTTAGACAACTGACTAAAGACATTGACAATTCATTCAAGGATGACCAATCTCAAAGGCAACCAATTTCCTTTACCCCAAACTCATTCAATCTGATCAGTATAAGAAAGGGCATATCTATTAATTTAAAGTTAAAAAAAAAAAAAAGCTATCACAGGTAGTAGGTGAGCTGATGAGGGACATGGTAATCAGAGCACAGCCTGGGTTTTAATTAAGTGTCAACTAACTAGAGTAGCCTTCTTCATTACATGTGGATACCTAGCCAGGAGCCAGAATACTCATGACAGCTGGGCAGGCGACCTTTATCTTTACAAAATGCTGAATATCTAGGAATAAACCTTTTTTTTTTTTTTTAAGTAATTCAAGCTTCCAAGAGTCTTTTCTTATTTTAATATACAACACTTTCTCATTTTCCTAAAAATTTATGGCACTGATGGTTCATTCACAAATTAATTACAAATAACACGTCAATCAAGTGAGAGATATAAAAATGAAATCTCCATAAAAATAAATTCCAAAAAATCATACTGAATGGATTTTTTGAGTGGAACTTTTTCTCATAAGATTTTTAAAAATTCAGGCTGAATATTATCAAATCAAAATAAGTTGTAAATCTGACCTCTATACTAAAAGTATAGAGTATCTCCCAAAGTAACATTCTAACAATATTCAATTTAATTTTTTCAACAGACCAAGAACACATCCTAAAATTCTATATAACAACTTGAAAGGATGAGGAATTATTATAGATTAAATCAATATGTAGCACAACTGGTTTGAGTCCATCATATTACAGTTTTAACAGGCCTTCCTGGTATTAGAGAACAGTTTCAACACCAATATGACGGATTAAAGTTTGGATTCTCCCAATTACAATGATAAAACAAAAACAAAAGGTCACACACATTTAATCCTTTTCAATATGAAAATAAAATAGGCTCCACTTAGTTCAGCTACTGTAAGTTTGTTAGTATTTAAAGCTTTAGAATAGTAACTATTTCAAATCACATAAGTAGATACACTTGAACACATTTGAGAGTTACTGTAGCTTTCCTGAGAGTGACCTGAAGTTCCCACCAAAAAATCCTGGCACCTGAATGACGCTCTGAGCTCTGCATGCCTGCTTCATAGATCATTGCACTGTGCTGAACTGACATCTGGAGAGTGTACTGGGCAATTGTATGAAAGCAAAGAGAAAGGATGGAAGAGAGTTTATTTTAAAAAAGAAAACACTTCTTAACACACCCATCACCTATAAGCAAGAGCCATCAGAAACACCATTTTAAAATACACACATTTCTAATTTTCCAACACGCAAACTACAGCAAGCAGATAAGGTACCACAGCAGACCTTCCTACCCCTCCTCTCCCCTCACACAGTGCTTTGCCGAGAGCACAAGCCCAAGTGAAATAACCGAGGCAATTTCCTTGTTTACTTAAAGAATTGCAGAAAACATGTTGACTGCTTCTGAGGCTTCTGAAACAAATGAATTTTCAATATTTAAAAGCCTTTTCATGATCATGTTTGAAATAAGAGTAGTAAGGATTCCTTCAGCTAGTCAAAAATATAGTTTTAACTTTATTAAAGGGGTTAAATTTTACACCGCAGTTCATTAGCATGCCTTGTTCGCAGCCAGAAGGAAAAGGGAAAGGGGGGGCAGCAAAACACACAAAATGGAAAACATTACTACCTCCTTTGGTGGTTATGAATAATTTTAAATGACCCCAAGATGTATGGGAAGAGTTCATGAATAGAAAGAAAGGGGGTTAACAATCTGAACTGGCCCCTTCCAGATTCATACTGATGTCGGAGAGAAGAAGGAATTTATTTACACTGCAGTGCCTGGCAGCAAACATGGCTGCCCCTGCCCCCTTTAAATCTGAATAGTCTTCACTCCCTCACCAAAACCATCAAATTATGGCCATGTCTCTCTCTGTCTTGCTACCATGACACGAACACACCTCCTCCTCCCTCAAAGCACCTCAAAGCAGTAAAACCCACACCTCCCCATTTCACAACACCATAACCACTAGCTTCTCCATTATCTAGCCTTGAAAGAAAAGGCACAGAATACACACAAATATGGGAACAAAAGGCTTTCCCTTCCTAACACTTTAACAACCCCCTTCTCCTTCTTTTCCTCCCACTCTGTGACGCTTGGTCCATAGTTCTCATCCTTCTCAACATTCAGTTAATTTCCTTCCCGAGCCCAATCCTGGGTCTCCCAGTTCCTGAGTCTATTTCCTATCTTCCTATTGCATCCTGTCTCAGGCATTTCTCATCCCTTTTTCCTAATCCACCTTTTCCTCCACTTCCATTCCCTCGTGTCTCCCTTGAGGCCCCATCTCTCCACCTAATTCTTTCTCCTTCCCCCAGACTCTCCTAGTTCCCATACTCCACCCCCAAACCTGCCTACTTCTCTGTCCGCCCAGGTCTCTAATCTCCAAACCTAACTCTTCTCCTCTCCCCCTGCCCCTCCCCCGTTCCATCTTTATCCCCGCCCCCATCCCACCTCTACTCCCAATTCCCAGCTTAGCGCCACTCCATCCCTCATCCCAATCCTACCTCTCCTGCCCCACCTCCCAATCCCCTCCACATCCCCCGCCTTGCTCCATCCTTCTAGACTCCCCTCGAACCCTTTCAGGCCACCCGCTAGTCCTCCCATACCTGCTAAGGTCTCTCTCCCTAGCCGGGTCCCATCCCTAGGTCGCCCCCTCCTCGCCGTCCCCACCTCAGCGCTTCCTTCCAGCGCGCGCGCACACAAACACACACACACACACGCATTCACTTTACCTTCACTTTGTTCCATTCTAACCCCCCGGCCGTGTCAGTACGATCACAGGAGACACACGGAGGCCCGGAGTAGGGCTGGGGTGCAGGCAGCCGCCGGGGCCGCGGGGGGAGGAGGCGGAACCAAGCTAGGCCGCATGAAATCCCCGGGCTAGATTTCCCCCGCGCCGGACGCCTCTGCCATGGCGGCCGGCACCGAGGAGGGCCACGGCCAGGCCGGGCCGGGCGCGCAGCAAAAGGAGGAAGACTGCGGGCGGTGGGGTGGGCAGCGGAGCAGGAGGGATGGGGGTCGCCGCGCAGCTGCAGCTGCCAGAGACCAGCCCGTGGCTGGCGGCCGGGCCGGGGCAGCAGGGTCGTCGTCGGGGCTCGACTTGGCCTCGCACGCCTCTCCGCGGCGACCAGTGGACAGTCTCCCTCCGCCTCCGCCTCCGTCTTGGTCGCCGCCGCCGCCCGCTCCCGCCGCCCGCTCCCGCCGCCACAGGCACCGCCACCGCCACAGCCGCCGCCGCCGCCGCCGCCGCGCACAAAGCCCCCCCCACCCCGACTCTCGGGACGCCGCCGCCGCCAAATCCTCAGCCGCTCATTGGCCGCTGGCCGCGGCGCCTGCCGGGAAATGCAGTCCGGGGCTCCGGGCGCAGTGGGCTAAAGGAGGAAGAGGCCAGTCGGCGGGCGGAAAGGAGGGACTGGGGGAGAGCCCGAAACGCCAGCGCCCGGCGGGGTCTCGACTAGAAGTGAGACCGCAGGCGATAAAGGCAGAGAGACAGAAAGGCACGACGCGGAGGAGAGTGAAAAACAAAACAAAACTAGAAGGCAGGATAGAGATTGGGCCTGGGAGGCGAAAGTGTGCTCGTGCGTGTTCTTTGATGCTTCTAACAGCACATGTCAATCACCAGATGGGACTCCTCGGGGTGACACTGCGATGCCCTCCCTAGACCTTAGAAATCCCCTACAAACGGGCGCTCGGTTAAGATGAGCGGGAAAGAGGACAGCGATTTCTGTGCCACCCTGGTTGTCTCCCGCCCGACAGCTGTCACAGAGGAGCTCCCTGTCCCACCGGGCTCTGCGTGTGGCAGCGATTTCACACCGGAGCCTTGGGGGACAGTCTCGGATGGCAGGCTCCTCGGACGCCTCCGTGACAGGCCCCGGGCCCCACACGCCTGCTTCCTTCTCGCCCCGCGGGCCCGGGGGCTTGTGGGTAACGGGGGGAAGGAAGGTAGAGCCGCCCGCACCCCAACCCAGAGGGACCGGCGGGCTCCCCGCCCGTCACGTGCCGGGCCCTGCACTGCTCGCGGCCAGACCTGCGCTTTGAGGGATGAGGGCGTTTGTCCCAGACAGAGCTCACGTACGCAAGAATGAGAGGAAGAAGCGGGAGTCAAGATTCTCTGTAACCCTATATCCCTCCCCATCCTAGGAAATTTATGTGAAACAATAGAAGGTACCAGGTGCGTGACACAGTAAACTCGTCTTGCAGGAGTGGGCCGATTTGGTGATATTTCCTGGGGCCTGGTGATAATGACTTAGAACGTCGTAGCACAGACATGAAAGTACAAAGGAAACACAGGCAGCGACCAGATGAAGAAACCAATACTCCGTTCTGAGAATAATAAAGTCATATCACCACTAGACCTTAGACTCTCCAACGACGCTACGGTGCTGGATCTATTTGGTACCGTTACGGGCAATCCCTGCTACCTTTATCTTTAAATACCACTTAAACAGGAAATTAAAAGATTCCTACAGACCAATTATTTTCATGATTTCTAATTTTGCATTCGTTTAAAAAAAAACCACAACCCTGTTAATAATGCTAAGGATGATATTCAGAATTAAGCATTCCCATTACTGTTAATCATTAACTATTTCTAAATCTATGCTTGTGTGGTTCCTATGCTTGTGGTACCAAAAGTTAAAGGAATCAGTAAAAGCACATTTTTGTTTTAAATGTCTTCGCCAAAGGGGGCCACACCACCTGAGCTTATTTCAAATGTTTGATTCTATCTCCTGGAAAGAGAGGTTAAATGGGTCTTTTTTTTTTTTCCTTTCCTATGATCCTTTCTATCTTCATCCTTCTTTCCCACCTTCCTGTATTGACAAGAGTTTAAAATTAAACTTATGTGAAGTAAATGAATAGTCTCTTCCTGCATAACATACACATTGTTAATAATGTTAGATTTGGAGCCGTACTTAGGGAAATGGCCATTAAAATAATAATTTACATTTTTAGCGTCTAACATCTTATGAGGTTCAGAGCATGTTTTCTATTCTTCATAGAAAGTGAGCAAACAGTTCATTAAGAAAGCAATCTGGGACTTTCCTGTTGGTGCAGTGGTTAAGAATCTGCCCGCCAATGCAGGGGACACAGGTTTGAGCCCTGGCCAGGGAAGATCCCACATGCCACGGAGCAACTAAGCCCATGCGCCACAACTACTGAGCCTGCACTCTAGAGCCCGTGAGCCACAACTACTGAAGCCTGCGTGCCTAGAGCCCATGCTCTGCAACAAGAGAAGCCACCGCAGTGAGAAGCCCGTACATCGCAACGAAGAGTAGCCCCTGCTCGTCACAACTAGAGAAAGCCTGCGCGCAGAAACAAGACCCAAAGCAGCCAAAAATAAATTTAAGAAAAGAAAATTTAATTATTTTTCTAAAAAGAAAGCAATCTAACACAATTCTCAGGGCCAAGTTTAGGGAGAAAAAAACATTTTTGTTTGTCTTCTGAAGATTATATTAAGAAACTCATTACATGATAAATCACTTATCCTGAAAGTCAAAAAAATCACCAGGCCTGATAAGAGAACGCAGACATTGTTTTGAACCAATGGATTTCAATAAGAAAGATCCTTAAACCTTCCCTTTTTAAAATGGGATTGCTGACATATGGCCATGGTAGAAAATCTAGCTCATCTTTCAAATACTGGGCTTGGAATCGTTCATCTGGTTTATGAATACTTAATGATTTTCACTGTGCCTGGTTGTAAATGAATACAATGCATGAATAAGAATATTTCCCGGCATAAAATGTCTCCCAGGGAACTGAGAAGAATATTTTTGCATCTTTTATGATCTTTTCCAGAAAAGTACATGAACATGATAGTGCAGTGATTAATTTATGAAATTAATGTGAAAATTATACCTACCTAGCCTTTTAGAATTCAAAATTTACCATCGGGAATTTTCAGGGAAGGAAAGGTAAAGAGACTTTATAAAGCTTTGTAGATTTTGTTAACTCTCGTAAACATAGAACGTGAAGTGAAGCCTTTCGGTCTAAAGTTGGGTATCAGACACGCACAAAGGGCCCTCTAGTGGCCAAACTGAAAAGTTTTGCCTATGTAACAGGGGATCCATTTGGTTATTAGCTGAAAAATGCTTTGTAGGTTAAAAGCAGTCTACATTTTTTTTAAAAATGAAATTTTATACCCGCCATCTTTTATTCTTACAAATGTGAGCCCAGATGAGTAAGGCCTGTGGTCAGTCACATGTTAAGAGAAGTATTCTCCGTGTGAAAGCGATTCCTTCCTGTCATGTTAAAGTAGAGCCACCAAAATTTTGTTTTCTTTCTAGAGCCAGATAAAATGGATGGGTAGAGATAACTGGGGATAGAGTACATATTTAGATCTTTCACTCTCCCAAGATGGCTCAGTTCCCCATCCTCGGAACTGAAGTGCCCACAAACCTGCAGTGCCAATGTCATTGCACAGCTACTATAGTATACATTTTAAATGTTATTTGAGAAACACAAACTACTGAACATAACCAATATCTGTTAAGAGAACATTTATAAAGCAATTTTATTTAGTGGAATTCAGATTTCCATATGAAGATTTCATAGCATTCCAGTTTTTGGCCCTGGATATAGGAGAGGGGATGTTTTCCTCACCATTCCCGCCCTTTCTGCCACTCCTTCCCCTCACTGCTTTCCCCGCCCGCAGTTGCGGAGTTGGAAGGTGGGGGAAATATATCAAAGTGATGTAATTGGTGACTCCCAGATAGTCACCATGGCGACTATCAGGCATATTACGCGACTGGTAGGGTAAGAGCTTCTTTAATCCAGCTTCAAGGAAGGTTTTTTTTTGGGGGGGGGTGAACCCACAGCCTACAGAGTGTGAACAGGCAGAAAAACGTCAGGATTGAGCCCCCCAGCATAGGCACTCCTTAAACTAAACCCAGTAGAGAAATCATTTCGCCAGTGGGAACCAGACCTTGCCGCCCCCTGGGCTGCCATCGCGAGGGACGCCTTAGCGCCCCAGAATCTGAGAGCTCATTGGTGGGTGGTGTCGTCACTCAGAGTGACGTAATGGCTGGGGAAAGAGGTGGAGCCATAGAGACTTGGCTTCTGGCCCTTCTAGCGGGGGGAGCTGTGGGAGGAGGGGAATTGGGAAGGCGCTGGAGGACTGAGGCCGCAGTTCCGGTGAGCCTGCCGTAGGAAGTAGGGGTGGGCGGGCCAAGTCCTCAGGCTGTTACTTGGTGGACCGCGCCTGCCTGTTTTCCTCCGGAGCCCGCTCCCTCCGCATCCTGCTCCTCCCAACAGCGCCCAGATTTCCAGACAGCTTCGAGGCCCCACCCCGCGCTCTCCTCAGCCCCTGACCTCGGCCCCCCGCCCGCACCCCAACTTTGGGGCTCAGCCTCCATCCCCCCTCTTTCCATGCTTGGCTTCCTCATTTCTTTTCCGTACCCTGTGTCCCGATTCTTCTCGCCTTCCTTCCATAAACTTGGATCGCCAAGGCTCTTGGTCCACGTGCCTGCAACACGCCCGCTCCAAAAAAAAACCCAAAGACCCCGCCCCCCGCCCCGGGACCGCAGCACAGCAAACACAGTCCAGCAACACACAACGCGCACAAAAGTCACTGGCTGGGGAGGCCGAGAGCGCGTTTTGCCCCCGTGACGTCGAGAATCTAAAGCAAAGGTAACCAGGGGAGCCTGGGGCCCGGGCGAGCGGGCGTGGCGGCGCATAAGCGCAGGCGGGGCTCGCCGCCTGGCTCCGCCCCGCCCCGGTCACGGCCGGGCACTCCTGGGAAGTGGTTGCCCACAGTCCAGGCGGCGAGTGCCCGTGGCCCGAGAGCAGATTAACTGCCCGATCGGGTCTGGCCTTCCTCCAGCAGGGGACCACCCGCCCTTGGTCTGGGTGCAGATGTTCCGAAGTATCATTTGAATTCTTGCTCAAAATGTCAGGTCTGTGGTTGAGGTTTCCATACCGGAGGGATTGCTACTCCTTTCCCAGCTTCAGGAAAGCAGAGTTGACACTGCGAGATAATAAGGCTCTTGATGCCGTTGGCTGAAGAGCGCCGTAGGATGCAGAAAAATTTTGGTAAAGTTTTAAAGCTCAGTTTGGGCTCTTTGGAGGATCACTAGCATAGGAAACCCGTTTACCTCCACTTGAATTATTAGTAGGTGCCATGCATATTTTCATTGCTGAGTGAGTACTTTCAATCTTTAAAGCTGCTGCCAAAAGCTGTTGGCAGCAGCTTTTCCAAGTATGGAAAAAAGCTAATTGAAAACAAATCCAGAATATTTACTGTCTACCTGTAATTTTAGGCTACAAATAAGTTTGTCTTGATTTCTTAACTACTTGGCAACCGTTCAAGTAAATTACTCAGTACTGTTGACCAGAAATCAAAATGTCTTTAAAGACCATATCACCATCATGACCATCATGGTATTCGAGATCATTTCTACTTGTTGGGGTCTCAAATAACCATTCTCAAATCCAGGGCTAAGAAAATATTATTCGTGATTGTTGGAAATGCACTTGAAGGAAATTTTACACCTTGAATAGAATATGCAAAATTTCTACCCTTGCAATAGTTAAAAACACTTAAATCCTGATATCTGTATAATTGATTTTTTTCTTTTTCCTGTGGCTGCATTGGGTCTTCCTTGCTGCCTGGTGGCTTTCTATGGTTGCCGCGAGCCGGGGCTACTCTTTGTTGCAGTGTGCGGGCTTCTCATTGCAGTGGCTTCTCTTATTGCGGAGCATGGGCTCTAGGCGCGCGGGCTTCAGTAGATGTGGCACGCGGGCTCAGTAGTTGTGGTGCATGGTCTTAGCTGTTCTGCGGCATGTGGGATCTTCCCAGACCAGGGCTCGAACCCGTGTACCCTGCACTGGCAGGCGGATTCTTAACCACTGCACCACCAGGGAAGCCCTGATGTGTCTTTAAAGTACTGAATTGTTTACTTACTCCTTCTGTCTAGGTCCCTATGTTGACTTGTTGAGACAAACACAAATATGGCCTTCTACAGTTATAAAACAGTCTTAGCTATTGCCCGAGCAAGGCAAGCCTTGGAATTCCACCCCCGAATATTTATATAAACTTTATTCTTCTAGTTGGAAAAGGTACATGTAAAAGGATAGGCTTAGTACACAATTAAAGCTTTGTTGGTTTTAATTTTCTTGGTTTTTAGGAAGCTGACATTTTAATGTATTTAAACTTACCCCAGATTTTCTATATGCTTTAGAACTCAGGCTGAGTAATTTTGTAGAAGTGTGGGAACAGGTAAGATACAAGATGTAATGGCACCTCTGTAGTGACACCTCTGTAATGAGGCCCTTAGATGTAAAAAGGAGTAAAACGGCTGGTAAACAAGCCAGTCCTAGGGCATATACCTGCCCCAGTAAGGTCTGTTATCACTTATTTGTTCCAAAGAATATTCACTGAGAACTTACTGTGTGCCAGATATGTTGTACATTTTCCCTTTTGGCCATTCAAAAAGTGCTATACTTGGCATGCTTCAAAAATAGTCTGAAAGAATGGAAAAAGCCATCTCTTTGCCCAAAGAAGTCTCTTTGCCAGAAGTTGTCTTTGCCTAGATGGGTCTTATTTATTTATTTATTTATTTTTAACGGTACGCGGGCCTCTCACTGTTGCGGCTTCTCCCGTTGCGGAGCACAGGCTCCGGACGCGCAGGCTCAGCAGTCACGGCTCACAGGACCAGCCGCTCCGCGGCACGCGGGATCCTCCCTGACCGGGGCACGAACCCGTGTCCCCCGCATTCGCAGGTGGACTCTCAACCACTGCGCCACCAGGGAAGCCCTGATGTGTCTTTAAAGTACTGAATTGGGTCTTATTTTTACTTTCAAACAATCTGATGTGTCAGTTTAGCTGAAGATTGTGAGTTGTTACGAAACTAGATTGTAGAGATCCCTGGCTGGGGAGCCCAATTCCTTTTTGTTTTGAATTTTATTTTTTTTTTATACAGCAGGTTCTTATTAGTTATCAATTTTATACATATTAGTGTATATATGTCAATCCCAATCTCCCAATTCATCCCACCACCACCACCACCATCCCCCGCCACTTCCCCCCCTTGGTGTCCACACGTTTGTTCTCTACATCTGTGTCTCTATTTCTGACCCGCAAACCGGTTCATCTGTATGCGCAGCCCAATTCTACCTCTTATTCCTAACATTCTTTAGGAATCTTAGGTAAAGGGCATTTCAGTAGTAAGTCCCTCTCATTTGAAGGAGTCCCTGGGCACTGCATAGACAAAGCAGTATTGTGTGATTGGTTTATCCCCACAGGGACCATGAAATGTCTCGTTCAACCAATATTCCTATCATCAGTAGAGTAGCTAAAGACACAGATGTTCCACCTGTTTTATGATAATAGAGACAAAACTTTCAAACATAACCCGGGGTAAAAGAATGTTTGCTTTTTAAATCAATAGTCACAGCATTTCTAACTCGTAATACGGCAATTATTCTTAGGAATTAACTTATTAATATTTCTCTTAGAGTATATCATTCACCCATAAAGCATACTATCCTTCGACTGGGCTAAACAGTTATATTTCATTCATTCACGAACATAATCTACTTTTAACATGTGGGCTTAAAACGATGGTTCTATCTTTACCAGATAAAATATCTATTTCTTTAATTTTTGGTCGTGTAATAGTATGTGCTTCACTCAGAGGATGTTGCTCTTTTTTCCAGATTCCCTAGCCACTGTGTCCATCCCACCAGCTCTTCTCACTCCCCATCATTTGCATTTCTTCACTTACCAGATTCCCATTTAAATAAAACACATATGAAGAACTATGACAGCAAGAAGTACTCCTATCCTACTCAGACAGGCCATAAAGTACTTCACTTAAGGACTAGAGTAATACAAAAGCTGCACACATCTGCTTGCTGGCTGCAGGAGGTCCCGGGTAAACCTCAGCTGGAGCAAACCGCAAAGAAGCCACAGGTGCCAAGCCCTCAGCCAACAGAAGAAATTGGAGTGAAGATTAAGGAAGAAAAGTGATCTTATAGGCAAATAATTATGGATGAACTTAAATATTATCACAGTAGATTCTATTTGCTTTGGATTGACACCAAAGTGGCTGCCAGAATGGTTTGGAGGCTGTTGCACGGACAGGTGCTGACCAGACGAGAGAGATGAAGGGTAGGGCAAGAGTCATATTTGCGAAAGAAAATAGAAAGTTAAAATGAAGTATTTGGAACCAACTTTTAAGTTCAAGTTCATCTTAAAAATCCCAGAGTAGGAATAGTAACTCATGGTGAGAACCAGAATTTCTTACTTGTCTGCAACTGACTTGCTGTACAACTTTAGGCAGGGTTCTTAAAATTTGTGTATATTTGTCCATGGAATGGTTATAATTGTTTTCTAATTTCTCCAAAGTGTTGAGAGGCTTCAAGTTTGATCTGTGCATCTGGAGTAGAAACTGCTGTTAATATATTAAGTATATGCATTTGAAAAAGCAATTTTAACAGATACCATGTTATTAAAGTACAGACCCCTAACTTAGATGAAAGCTCAGAGACACCAATAACATGTTTTGATTGTCATAGATTTCATTGAAGATATCCCATAAATATTACTTCAGAGCTATGGTACAGAGGAAAATCCGGCCTTTCCATTTTATAAACAGCTGCAGAAAATCTGTCTTGGGTTTTTTAACACTTTAAGAACTAAGGCAGGCTTTTGTTTTTGTTTTTGGCGTGTCCTAAAATAATGACTATTTGCATATGCATTTGATTCTTTAGCTGTTGAGAACGTGTGCTGATTTATTCCGCCTGGTTCCGTTTATGGTGTTCATCACTGTCCCCTTCATGGAATTCTTATTGCCAGCGTTTCTGAAACTCTTCCCAGAGATGTTGCCATCAACTTTTGAAAGTGAATCCAAAAAGGTACGTAGGATTTTAAACTTTTTAAAAAAATTAATAGATTTTGTTTTTTAGAGCAGTTTTTAGTTTTACAGAAAAATTGAGCAGAAAGTACAGAGGGTCCCCAGATACCTCCCTCCCCCTGTTATTTCCCCCATTATTAGCATCTTGCATTCGTGTGGTACACTTGGTACAATCGAAGGACCAATATCTATACATCAGTATTAATTCAATCTCATATTTTACATTAGGGTCCACTCTTTGTGTTGTATAGTTCGATGGGTTTTGAAAAAAAAATAATGTCATGTATCCGCTATCACAGTCTCATACAGAATAGTTTCCCTGCCCTAAAAATCCCCTGTGCTCCACCTTTTAGTCCCTCTTCCCTCTTCCCCTAACCCGGGACAATCACTAATCTTTTTACTCTATAGTTCTGCTTTTTCCAAAATGTCATGTGGTTGGAATCATACAGTGTGTAACTTTCTCAGACTGCCTCTTTCACTTAGAAGATGCATTTAAGGTTCCTCCATGTCTTTTCCTGGCTCATTTCTTTGTAGCACTGCATAATATTCCATTGTACGGATGTACCACCATTTATCCATTCATCTATTTGAAAGACATCTTAGTTGCTTCCAGTTTTTGGCAATTATCAATAAAGCTGTTGTAAATACTCATGTGCAGGTTTTTGTGTGGACACAGGCTTTCAATTCATCTGGGTAAATACCTAGGAAAGCAAATTGTTGGATTGTATGGTAAGGCTATGTTTAGTTTCAAGAGAAACAAACTGTCTTCTAAAGTAGCTGTACCATTTTGCATTCCCACCAGCAAGCAATGAAAGTTCCTGTGGCTTCATCAGCATTTAGTGCTGTTGGTGCTTTGACTATTAGCTATTCTAACTGGTGTGTAGTGGTATCTCATTGTTATTTTAATTTGCAATTCTCTAATAACACATGACATTGAGCATCCTTTCACATGCTTATTTGCCATCTGTGTATCTTCTTTGGGGAGGTGTCTGTTCAAATCTTTTGTCCACTTTTTTTTTTTTTTTTTTTTTTTTGCGGTACGCGGGCCTCTCACTACTGTGGCCCCTCCCGCTGCGGAGCACAGGCTCCAGACGCGCAGGCTCAGCGGCCATGGCTCACGGGCCCAGCCGCTCCGCGGCATGTGGGATCTTCCCGGACCGGGGCACGAACCAGTGTCCCCTGCATCGGCAGGCGGACTCCCAACCACTGCGCCACCATGGAAGCCCATGTCCACTTTTTAATCGGGATGTTTTCTTTTTGTTGAGTTTTAAGGGTTCTTAGTATATTTTGGGTACAAGTTCTTTATCAGATATGTGTTTTGCACATATTTTCTCCCAGTCTTAATTGTGTCTTTTTCAGAGCAAATCTTTTTAATTTTAATGAAGTACAACTTATCAATTTTTTTCTTTCTTGGATCATGCTTTTGGTGTTGTATCTAAAAACTCACTGCCAAACCCAAGGTCACCTATATTTTCTCCTGTGTTTTCTTCTAGGAGTTTTATAGTTTTGAGTTAATTTTGGTGACAGGTGTAACATGAGTGTCAAGATCTTTTTTTTTTTTTTTTGGCCTGTGGATATCCAGTTTTTCTAGCATCACTTGCTGAAAAAAACTATCCCTTCTCCACTCAATTTTAACTTTTTACCATTAAAAAATAAACAAAAATCACCTGTTACTGCAGGGACTAGTTGAACAGTAGGCATGATTTATTCAGCCAAACAGACCATTTAGTACTTGTGAGTAGTCCCTGGGAAGAGGGTGTCCTTCTTTGATGGTCACTGTGAAGGTGAAGGGCTGGACAACCGAGGCAGCCCCTGCATCCTCTCCATCTGTGCCACTCTCCCAGACAGACGGACGAAGGCGTGGACACAACACTAGCAGAGGACAAAGAGGGCAACTTTTAAAGCAGACCAGGAAATGTTTCACGGAAGAGGTGACCGTGGACCTGAGACTTCAAGAGTAGTAGAATTTTACCACACTGTTTGAAAGGCACTCTGGATAGAAGGAATAGCACTTAAGATGGCTTAACAGTGTAAAAGAGTATGCCAATCGGAGACCACTGACTGATTCTTTGTGGTTGGAGCAGGGAGTACAAGGGGATGGATGGGAGAAAATGAGACAAACGGGATGTGTTGGGGTCAGGTTGGAAAGCATCTACCACCCTAAGGAATTTAGACTTTGACAGTGGTGAGTAATGGAAGGTGTATGTAAGCAGGGGGTGAGAAAAACAGTAATCTCTATTTTACATCAATCTAAATAATCTAATCAACCATGATTAGAGCTGTATTTTAGAAAAACAAGTTGCTGGCAGGAGGGATTAAAGAGGGCAGAGCCAAGTGAGGAAAATCAGCTGGAATGTTTTTGCAGCAGCACGAGAGATATGAAAAAGCCGGAATTATGAAAGTTGCATCAGGAGTAAAAACTTGAAGATAGATTTGACGGACTTCCCTGGTGGTCTAGTGGGTAAGACTCAGCTCTCCCAATGCAGGGGGCCTGAGTTCTATCCCTGGTCAGGGAACTAGGTCCCACATGCATGCTGCAACAAAGATCCCGAGTGCTGCAGCGAAGACCAGGCGCAGCCAAAGGAAATAAATAAATAAATAAAATATAATAATAATAATAAATAAAATAAAATTTCTTAAAAAAAATAGGGCTTCCCTGGTGGCGCACTGGTTGAGAGTCCGCCTGCCGAAGCAGGGGACACGGGTTCATGCCCTGGTCCGGGAAGATCCCACATGCCGCGGAGCGGCTGGGCCCATGAGCTATGGCCGCTGGGCCTGCGCATCCGGAGCCTGTGCTCCACAACGGGAGGGGCCACAACAGTGAGAGGCCCGCGTACCGCAAAAAAAAAAAAAAAAAAAAAAGATAGATTTGAGACAGATTTAAGGGGTAGAATCAAATTGCAATATTTAACTGCCTGGCAGTGGTTTAGTTTATTTACATTTAAAGTAAACAGGATCTAGAATTAATACCATAGGATTCCAAGGAAGGCATTAGTGAATGCAGGAAGATGGGGGGAATGAAGAAGTGATTTATCTAAATATTCCTCTTTCCTCAGCACTACTCATTCCCCAGACATACGTATATACACATCATGGCCACAGTTTTAGAAAATACTGTCTTCTTTGCTTTGTTCCATGAACAGAAGGGGAGCACGAGAGGGAGCGTGAGTGTGCTAGCTTTCCACTCACACCAGGTCACAGGATCATACGCTTCTCTTTCATGGTACTTATCTCATATGCTTCCACATTAATTTGTGGAATTACTGGATTATCATTAGTCAGTAATGGTTGTCTTTCCCATTAGACTACAAGTTCCATGAGGGAAGGGATTCTTATTTGTTTTTGCTCATTTTATCCCAGCACCTAGCACACAGTGGATGCGCAATAAATAAATGGATGGATGGCTACAGATGAATGAAGTGGATGGCTAAATGGGTTTTAATGATGGTACTGCCACTGTGTAATTTTGGGGGGCTGATTCTTTTAAGATCTTTCTTAAAAAATCAATGATTGCTGTGATTGGCTGGTTATTAGAATCTCTTGGGCAACTTAAGGGGGAAATGTATATATATATATATGTGTGTGTGTGTATATATATATACTATACGCACACACACACACACACACACACACACACACACACACACACACACATATATATTCCTGTTCCTCTCTACCCAACCTGATCATGGTTATTTTGAAACTACTACCACACTGCATCTGTGATAATGAATGAGGATTTAGAAATACTGGTCAACATAGTGTCTTAAGAGTATACATTCTCTTTTATATAGTGCTTTGTTCATATCTGTTATAGCACTTCACTCATTGACTTATAATTGATTCTTTCTGTTTTCTTCTTAACCCCTAAGCTACTTTAGCTTAGAGTTAATTTCCTAGTTTTCTTTAGTTTGTGGCCCAAGCAAAATCTGGGGCCACTCACACTAGGGGTTGACTTGACCAACGGCCTAGATGGCTTGCACCAGGTTAAGAGACAGTATGTATCTATTCTAAATAGTGACAAAAGCTTCCATTGAGGGGACATTTTGGATCTATCAAATATTTATGATCATTGTATCAATGAAAAATAAAAGGTAAGATTAAGGAAACAAGCTGCAAATCAAGGCTACTTTTTTGGGGGGGGGGCGGCGTATGCGGGCCTCTCACTGTTGTGGCCTCTCCCGTTACAGAGCACAGGCTCCAGACACACAGGCTCAGTGGCCATGGCTCACGGGCCCAGCCGCTCCGCGGCATGTGGGATCTTCCCGGACCGGGGCACGAACCCGTGTCCCCTACATTGGCAGATGGACTCTCAAACCCTGCACCACCAGGGAAGCCAAGGCTACTTTTTAATTTGCTCTGGTTATCACAAAGCACCTTCAGTTAGGTCTGAAAATAATATTCATACGTGAAATAGGGATGACCGACAACAAAGCCACAGTTATTTTTCTCTCATCTTTATCTACCAAGTTGTAATCACGAAGAATTAACTTTGATTAACTTTTCCTTTTCTATTATGAAGGAAGAAAAACAGAAAAAGAAAATGGCTGCAAAGTTGGAACTAGCAAAATTCCTTCAAGAAACGATTGCAGGGGCTTCCCTGGTGGTGCAGTGGTTGAGAATACGCCTGCCAATGCAGGGGACACGGGTTCGAGCCCTGGTCTGGGAAGATCCCACATGCCACGGAGCAACTGGGCCCGTGAGCCACAATTACTGAGCCTGCGCCTCTGGAGCCTGTGCTCCGCAACAACAGAGGCCGCGATAGTGAGAGGCCTGCGCACAGCGATGAAGAGTGGCCCCCGCTTGCCACAACTAGAGAAAGCCCTCGCACAGAAACGAAGACCCAACACAGCCATAAATTAAATACATTAAAAAAAAAGAAAAAGAAAGAAAGAAACGACTGCAGAAATGGCAAGGAGGAACAGGGTGCAGCTGGGGGATGCCTCCACCCAGTTCTCATCCTACATCAAACAGGTGTCAGTCTTTTATATAAAACCAGACAACATATCATCATGGAGCTTCCAACTTGTTTATAATCTGTGAATTTGCAAATATCTAAGTTACAGAGATATAATATTGCAAACATTTATGGGAGTTTGCAGAAAAACCTATCTTAAAGCCATCAATGTGTTGAAGATGTTGATAACTTCTTGGAAACAACAGTAGAATGAGACTCAAAGTTCTGAACTGCTCCTAAGTTTTCAGTTGATTTAGGCTGACTTCCGACAGATTTTTTTTTAACTCCTCTTTGTAACACAGGGCCCACTTCCACTTCCAGACAGAAGACACAATCCATAAATGCTTTGGCGTCTTTCAAATAGTCTACAGGGAAGATTCCGTTAAGTAGGAAGCACGTTTTAATCAGCCCCTTCGTCCCACTACCTAGGTCCAGACAGGCCACAAGCCCAGCACAAAGGAGATAGTTCGCTTTTCCAAACTCTTTGAGGATGAGCTGACCCTGGAGCACCTCGATCGATCTCAGCTGGTGGCCCTTTGCAAACTGCTGGAACTGCAGTCCTTTGGAACCAACAATCTGCTCCGCTTCCAGCTCCTGATGAAGCTGAAGTCTATAAAAGCAGATGATGAAGTAAGAGCTGAACTACAGCTGTAGGGAATTAGCCAGGCCTTGGGGACTGTCTTAGGGTGGCTTTGTGGCAAAGTGCAGTGTCTTCTGTTAGGTCTGCTCAGGGGCTGGTTCTGGCAGAATGAGTGGTTTAAACCAGGGGGTCCCCAAGCCCCAGGCCACGGACCAGAACCGGCCTGTGCCTCGTTAGGAACTGGGGCCGCACAGCAGGAGGTGAGCGGCGGGTGAGAGAGCCAAGCTGCATCTGCCGCCCCCCACCCCCCATCGCTCTCATTATCATCTGAACCATCCGCCTCTTCACCCGGCCACCCCCATCTCCATGGACAAGTCATCTTCCATGAAACCGGTCCCTGGTGCCAAAGAGATTGGGGACCACTGGTTTAAACAACCACTGACAACTGTTGTATTCTTTAGAAGGCCCTTGTAAGCAGTTAGTAGTTTGGATGTCTTAGCTGGGACTAATCTAAAGCAGTTAGGGCCTGCTGGGAAGGAACAGCAACCCAGTAGATCCCTGAGAACAGTAGATTCCACTGCCAAGGACAGCGCTCGACCCCCTGTACCTCCCTTCTGCTTCTCCCCACGCAGCTGGGTGAGCCCGCCTGGTAAGAAGGGGTGGCAAAGGATAACGCAGGGAGAGAAGGCAGGACCTCGACATCTTCTGGAAGAAAAGGGCACCATTTGGACTATAGCTACTAATTAGAGTCCTTAAAAAGTGAGAAGAATGTTTCTTGAATCTGAATCAGCTGCTTTAAAAGCATTCTGCCTGAGGGAACAGAACTCCCAGAACTGAGAAGGCAGGATCCCAGCGGCTCCATTTAGATGTTTAGTGGTTGCTTTTAGAACTTTGGAATAAACAATGCCGGTCCCAGAAGTACCACAGTTTGGGGTCATACCAAGCAGAAACTGTGTTAAGTTGTTTACTGAGGGAGTTTTGCAGACCGGGGAGTTGGGGCCGTTCCTGGGGTTAGGGGAGGACCACCACCCGGACGTGCAACAAATGGTACATTGACAGCTTTTCAAGTGGAATATTTTTCTATGAGGTTTTTTTTTGTGTGTGTGTGGTACGCGGGCCTCTCACTGCTGTGGCCTCTCCCGTTGCGGAGCACAGGCTCCGGATGTGCAGGCTCCGCGGCATGTGGGATCTTCCCGGACCGGGGCACGAACCCGCGTCTCCTGCATCGGCAGGCGGACTCTCAACCACTGCGCCACCAGGGAAGCCCCTCTATGAGTCTTAAAGCTGCCGCGAAAGGGAAGTGTAGTAGAGCTGTCACAACCAGGCGAAAGGCAACGCAAGGGGGGAAAGAATTACCTTGGGGGCAGGCAGTTGAGGAGTTCTGTCAACTTCTCTGATATTATTAATACCTGTTGGCAGGATTCCCTTCATGTCAACCGCTGCACCTCCCGAGGTCACCTTGCTTTATTAAGTGCCTGGCCTTTGCAGCAGTCAGCGCGGGGGACAACGTGGGAAAGTGGCAGATTCTGCGTTTCCCCTGATTTGTTGGAATTAGGTAAAATTGGAACCAAAGGATCCAATACCGTTCCTTACATTTGTTTCAGGTAACTGCCAAGGAAGGGGTGAGTGCTCTGAGCGTGTCAGAGCTGCAAGCGGCCTGCAGGGCCCGGGTGATGCGGTCACTGGGTCTCACTGAGGAGCAGCTGAAGCAGCAGCTCACAGAGGCAAGTAGCAGCTTTACTGGACCCTCTTCCCCGGAACTCTCTCCCCTGCCATCTGCAGACCTCGTTTTTTGATTTCTGCTTTGCTCTCTTACCTAATTTGCCTTGTTTAGTTGAGCCGTTGGCAGCTGAAGAAGCTGGACTTATTTATTTTTAATTAATTAATTAATTTTTGACTGCGTTGGGTCTTCGTTGTAGTGCATGGGCTTCTCATTGCGGTGGCTTATCTTGTTGCGGAGCATGGGCTCTAGGCGCACGGGCTTCAGTACCTGTGGCACTTGTGGGCTCAGTAGTTGCGGCTCGCGGGCTCTAGAGCACAAGGCTCAGCAGTTGTGGTGCACGGGCTTAGTTGCTCCGCGGCATGTGGGATCTTCCCGGGCCAGGGCTCGAACCCGTGTCCCCTGCATTGGCAGGCGGATTCTTAACCACTGTGCCACCAGTGAAGCCCTGGATTTATTTTTGACAGAGACGCAGTAGGTACCCTATTAAAGAGTTCTCTATTGCTGCTAACACACCACCACAAATGTAGGGGCTCTAAGCAGCACCCATTACAGGCTCACGGTTCCGCAGGTCAGAAGTGCAGGCTGTTTTCCTTTCTGGAGGCTGTGTGGGAGACTCCACTTCCAAGCTCATTGAGTTTGTTGGCTGAATTTAGTTCCTTGCAGCTGTGGAGTGAGGTCCCTATTTCCTCACTGGCTCCCAACCCCAGGCTACTCTCAGCCCCGGAGGCCCCTCCACCTGCGTGAACTTCTCACATGACGTCTAGCAGCAGATTTAAGGTCTCACGTGATTAGGCAAGACCTACCAGGGTAATCTTCCTATTTTAAGGTCAACTGACTTGGGACTTGAATTATATCTGCAAAATCCCTTCATGGCAGCACCTAGATTAGCATTTAATTGAATAACTGGGAGAAGGTGTGGGTACACGAGGGACTGGAAATCTTGGGACCACCTTCAAATTGTACTTCCTCTGGGTATTATAAGGGCCTGGGCAAAAGCTCTGATAGAAGGCCTGTCATCCGTGTGAATCCATCTGGAGCCACCTTGCCGGTGGCTCAGCTGGGGTTGCTTTCCCAGTTTGTGCCCCAAACCAGGGTCAAGTGTTAGCTTTGTAACAGATTTCCCCTCAGATAACATACTCTCCCTCAAATAACAGATTTTAACTGAGTGTCAATGCTGTACAACAAAGGAATAACTCCTGTTACAATCCTCATTCCTGTAATTGTACAAAGTGCTATGGAGTGTACACAAATTATCTCAGAATAGGAGGCACTGTTGACTTTGAACCCCGTCAGGTAGCTATTTCCTCTTCCATGTCGGACCTGCTCTGGTTGGAAGGTGGGCATGTTATCAAGGGGTATTTAAACATCATTTGTTTCCTGAACATAGAGTATTAAGTGACTTCATACTGTCAAATTGCTTTCTTAAAAGGATGTATCATCTTACAATACACTTCAAGGGGGTGAGAATACTAATCCAACCATACAATATTCAGCACTCTGTATTGTTATTCCAAAAATCCTATGCTAGGATACGGCTGACATTTCACAGAAAGGAAAAGCTAAAAATGGTAAACCTAGGAAACATCTTAACTTCAGAAAAAGATAAATTAAAACTATGCAATTTGGGAATTCCCTGGTGGTCCAGTGGTTAGGACTCCACACTTTCACTGCTGAGGGCCAGGGTTTAATCCCTAGTCGGGGAACTAAGATCCCACGAGCCACATGGTGCAGCCAAAAACAAACAAACAAACATACAAAAAACTATGAGATTCCACATTCACCTGTTACATTGGGAAAGGTCAGAGTCTGGTGACACACCGTGTTGGAGAGGATGTGAGGAGAGAGGCACTCATGCATTTCTGGTAAAGTCCTCCATGGAGGTTTGGCAATAGCTTTCAAATTTTAAAAATGCATTTACTTTGCCCTAGAAATCTCACTTCTAGGAATTTATCCTATATTCTTGCACATGTGCAAAATGATATATCTACAAGGTTATCTATTGCAGCACCATTTATGATAGCAAAAGATGGAAAACCGTAGAATAATCAAATTATGGCATTTCTGTACAATGGATTCCTTTACAGACGTTTAAAAAGAAGGCAGCTCTACATCATCTGGTATGAATCAATTTCCAAGAGATTTCAGAAAGCAAAGGACAAAACAGTGTGTATATGTCACCCTTGGTGTAAAGATAAACATATAAATATCTATTTTATATGCACAGAATATCTCTGGAATATTGTATCAGGAACTGGTATCGGCGGTTGCTTCCAGAGAGGGAAATAGGGTAGCTAGAGAATAGGGTAGAAGGCAGGCATATTTTTATTGATTAGATTTTATCTACCTTTTGAATTTTGTCTCTTGTGCATGTCTTATATCTATCTATATACACATACATATACATACATACATTTAAAGTTTGGCTATTTGGTACTTGAAAACTCACGTCTCATTCTAATGTTAATTTCTTTGGTTATGAATGAGGCTGATGTATTCTTGCACATTATCGAGTTCATACTGAGGAGAAGATACTTAGCTACTTTGATCCACAACTGGGTTGAGAGTTTAACTGAACCTCCCTCTCAGACTCTGAGAGTGAAAGGCTGCAGGGCCCAAGCCCTGGTGCAGAAGCCGGGAGACGTGTCCCTGTTCCTGTTCTGCCCTTAGTACTCAGCGTGCGCCTGGGGGCAGTAAAACCAGGGAAGAGTAGATGACCGTGGGTCCAGCTCTCGCGTCCTGTGATTGTCACGTTTCATCCTCCCCCCATTCTCCAGGGGCAGGACCTCCACCTGAAGGAGAATGTCCCTCCTTCCTTCTGCTTCTGTCCCGAACCTTCTACCTGATAGACGTGAGGCCAAAGCCAATTGAGATACCACTCACTGGGGAGGTAAGTCCTGGGTCGATGGGGAATCTGGACCCCATGACTGGGGCCTCTCTGCAAACCTCCATTTCCCGTTACAGTCAGAGTAGGCATTTCTTTTGGCATATCTTGGAATTTGGCCCAAGTGGCTTTAAAAATCTTTTAAAAATTTCCTTTAAAAAATGAAAATCACTCAAACCACCTCTAGCTATGTAGCTGTTACTATCTTTAGGAGCCTTATTTGATTTAGGAGTCTTATTAGGAGTCCAGTTTATTCTTTCTCCTTAAGTATCTAGTCTGTTTAGCAGGGTTTTTTGTTTTGTTTTTTCCCACCATTCTTTCTCCTTTGAGACTGAATGGTTCCTGTTCTTTCATGTCTATTTCATTTGTCCAGATTCCTATTAATTTTTTTAAGGTTTTTTTTGATGTGGACCATTTTTAAAGTCTTTATTGAATTTGTTACAATATTGTTTCTGTTTTATGTTTTGTTTTTTTGGCTGCGAGGTGTGCGGGATCTTAGCTCCCCAACCAGGGATTGAACCTGCAGCCCCCTTCGCTGGAAGGGGGAGTCTTAACCACTGGACCACCAGGGAGGTTCCCAGATTTCTATTACTTTTAAAGCAGTGAATGGCCAATCTAGAATATAAACAATTCTTTTTGTCTTCCTTCAACTCTTTTCCTTAATCTTTTTTTTATTGCCTTTGAACTCAGCAGCCTTTTTTTCTCCTGGTGTTTTACTGAAGAACCCAGGACTGGCCCAATCACTAGAGCATCTTGCTCTGGGTCCATCAGAAAGGGCCTCTCACTTCCCTGCTTTGTGGCTTCATGTCTGACTCAGAACATGCATCAATGATAGAAGATGCGGCACTTGTGACTGAGCAGATTGAACTAAGTACTTTGGAGTGAGGACCAATCATTTTAAATCTTAGTTATGGTATTGACTCTTTGGGCAAGCCAACAAAAATGATACAACGTCTAGCATGAAAAATGTACTTCAGTAGTTTTGGACCTGATTCATAAATGTGACTTCTGAAAGGGAAGTGAGATGAGGGTCTTAGAAGAGGTAGGGCCTAATCATATTTCAGTATGCTTTGGATGTGCTCAAGTGATACTTGAATAAAACTAACACTTAAGGATCCTAATCTTCAGTAAAGCTTGTGGAGGACGGCCAAAGAAATAAAAAATAAAAAATAATAATGTACTTCAGGAAACACCGTCTTACTTTCCCTTTCCATGTTTCCAGAGACTAATCTGGATTTGGGCTTTGTCCAGAAGGATTCTAGGGAGACTAGGAGCAATTCTGGAACATAAACCATGTTCTAATAGGCTGCTGGGTTCTTAACATTTTCTCTGAGACAGACCAGCTATTTGTCATTTTTACTTTTTAAAATTAATTAATTAATTTATTATTATTATTATTATTTTGCGGTACGTGGGCCTCTCACTGTTGTGGCCTCTCCCGTTGTGGAGCACAGGCTCTGGACACGCAGGCTCAGTGGCCATGGCTCACGGGCCCAGCCGCTCCGCGGCATGTGGGATCTTCCCGGACCGGGGCACGAACCCTGCATCGGCAGGCGGACTCTCAACCACTGCGCCACCCGGGAAGCCCCTATTTGTCATTTTTAGACTGCCCTTCAGTAGCAAAGAAATTTTGGAGTAGCAAAATGTCTTAGAGCTAAATTTGAGTTTCAGAATTATTCTAAAGGGGCATAAACTCTTAATCCAGATGTTGCTTTCTGGAGTGGTTAATAAAGACCTAAGAATTAAGGACAAGCTCCTAGGCATTTTATTGTTGTTTTTTTAAATCCATGCTTCTAAACTTCTATTCTCCATATATACAAAATGAAAACAAGTAGCATACTAGGTTCAGTAGAGAATTGAGAGACATCAAACTGAATATACTATAGTTTTGGATATACGTAGCCCTTTTCCCTCCAAAGTACATGAAGAAATTACTTACTTCCAAAGAGCAGTGATATACTTTTCAAATCTAATAAATGTAATTGTTGAAGACAGATTAGCTAGCTCTTCTAAAATACCACTCCCTCCCTCCATTTTCCTGGTGTTGCAGGGGCATCTGTTAGGCAGCACCTACCATTTGAATACGTCAGACAAGTTTATCACTTATTATTAGACACCAAAAATGATAAAGATGTCACTTTCGACTAAGTTATATCAATGCTATTAGAAACTGATGGGTAAATGAGAAATGACAACTTTTGTGTTTTTTTTTTTGAGAGTGAGAACAGGATCAGAATTGGCAAATCAATAGCTTGTTAATAACAGGATTTTATGTATCAGAATCTAATTAGGGTGCTCAAAACGCAAAAGATAAATGGTACTAAGTTACTATTTCAGGGACATGTACTTCATATGTTACTCATAGAGGAAGTCAGGGATTTAGTGGAAAGCAAATTGTGCTGGAAAGTACTGACTACCGTAGAAGTGCTTCTGAGTTCCAGGAAGAACAGAAGGCTTAGCTTATATAAAACGTTTCTCTCCCTAGGCTCCCAAGATGGATATTCCCGTGGGATCACCCACTTCCTCTGAACCTAAAGAGAATATGGCGGGTTTAGTACTTCAAGTGAAGGGAACTAAGGTTAGACAATTACTTTCCATTTGCTTAAGTGAAAATAACAAGAAGTTAAGTTCTCTATTTTTCACCGCCTGAATGAAACTGAATTTCAATACAGTGGTGTTCTTTAATACGGATTTTTTTTTTTGGTACTGCTTGATCTGTTTCTAAGAAAGTTCAACATCTGGCTATATGTATTTAGGTTCCAGACTTTGCCTGTTGAGTCCAGTGCCAGATGTGAAGTAGCTGTTTCAAGCTCCTGGTAGCCATGGCAGGGTGACTGTAGATCCAATATACCTTTTGCTGTAAGTCAGTAACCCAACTCTCAGCTCTGCTGTTTAAGGATGAAGAACTGGTACAGCTGCCGCCAGCTACCTCATCACTCACACCATCAAAGCCTATTTCATTACGTAAAGGATCCATCACTTCTGCTAAAGAAGCTGTAAGTTTCTAAAAAAAGAAAACCCTTTCCCTCTAGTTACTTTTAAGGGCAGTGAGAATCTAGAATTATAACTGTTGCAAAACACCGCACCCTGTCTCCCCGTCTTCCAAACAGGAAGCTGGAGGCTGAACTTTAGTCATCTTTATAACCACTATATTTTTTTAAAAACTCCATGACCCAAAAGTGAAAGAAAAAAAAAATCAACAAACGCAATCGTGGATCAGACCTAAACATGTTAAGTCTAGAAGCTAATTACAATATAGGCAGATTCTTATTTTCTGTTGCGCCAGATGGAAATAGTTCCCATATGTTGTGTATTTCGCACAGGCTTCAGATGTCAGGAAATACTAGCAGGAAAGCAATTTAAATCTTAGGAGAAGTGCATGTAAATAAGAACTTACTTATCTATCCACTTTCCCCATTTGGGGGCGCGGGCAGAAAGCCTGCTGCAGTGAACAGTAGGGGGTCACGGGAGAGTTGAGTTGTGGAGTGGCTTTGCTGACTCCTGAGGACCAAGGAGAGAACCAATGAACTCCCAGATGTTTAGGCCTTGTTTGCATGTCTCCTTTCTCACTGTGACCGGTCCCTGAAATCCTTATGTTTTGTACCCCGACACTCCAGGCAGAATCACAAGATAACCCAGAACAGCAAGGCTAGTTCGAATGGAACATAAGCACTCATGGGGGATGGAGCGCCCTCTCTCTGGCTTCCTGCCCTCAGCAGTGGCATCCGTAAAGGACATCCCAGCCAAGAGACTACCTATGTCTGGTTTCAGATATAAGATCAGACATTTAGTCCTTGGGGCAGTCTTTTGAGGCCTTGTAACCATTCAGATGATGTCAGCAGCAAGACCAAGTTCAGACCATTTGGAAAACTATAATTGCAAAGTCCATTTTCCCTGTAGCAATAGGTCATCCCACTGGACCTTGTGTAAGGCCCACTGGCCATGTTGTTTTCGAACAGCTTCGTGTCCTTTAAGGGAGGAATTTTTTTTTTTTTTTTTTTTTTTTTTGTGGTACGTGGGCCTCTCACCGCTGTGGCCTCTCCCGTTGCGGAGCACAGGCTCTGGTCGCGCAGGCTCAGCGGCCATGGCTCACGGGCCCAGCCACTCCGCGGCATGTGGGATCTTCCCAGACCGGGGCACGAACCCATGTCCCCTGCATCGGTAGGTGGACTCTCAACCACTGCGCCACCAGGGAGGCCCTAAGGGAGGAAATTTTTTGCATAATGGAATCAGCCTGGTGCCTTAGATACCTCTTGTCTCCTCTGGCTTGGTAACCCGGGTAAGAACTTGGGAACCTCCGAAGCCAGTGATGGTGAGAGTGCCTGACCAACTCTTTCAGACTGACCCATCAGTAGGAACAGTGCCCTGGAAACAAAGTACCTTCTGAGACAGAATGGATATAACTCCCCAGTTAAGTCTTCCTGGATATAAAGAAGAAAAAGCTTCTTGGAGAAGCAAATGGGGAGTTCAACAGACTGGCAATCAGAAAGACTTGGCTGCTGCTTGGCTGTTCTGAGACAGCCCCTCTCGGGCCTGCAGCGGCTGCAGGGAGCTGGGAGGCTGCCACTCTTCCAGCACATATGGCTTCCATTAGCCTCCATTTGCTAGGAAACATAATTAAGGGTTTAAGACTTAACCATTTGTTTGTGCTGGGTGTGTGTTTTTCTGGTCTGTTTGTCTGTCACAAACAAGACTATCTGTTAGTCACAGGGGTTGTTAAGAGTCTGATATAATCCCTACGTTACCCAGTAACAAGTATTACGTTCAGATATTTACGTTGGGTGTCTTCGGTGTTGTCCATACTGAAAAAACTTAACATAATAAATAGGTCGCCCTGCAGCTGACCACCAGACTTCTTCCCTTGGGGAGTGCTTAGAAGGGGAGAGGCATTTCAGCTGTGGGTGATGAAACTGGATTCCTTTACTTGTTGTGAAATTGAAAGCAGTTACATGGGAGTCAATGGAACCAAGGAAAACTCAAATCTCCCCACCTGGGATCATCTTAATGAGGAATGTCATCAGCATTTCGCAGCAAGGAAATGCACTTTAAAATGCTTCCTAAACCTCCTCTCTGCCTCACCGTGTCCTGCCGAGGAACGCCAGTGCCTCGACTATGACGAATCCCGACCGTGCGGCCTTCTGGGCATCTCAGCATTGGCTTCGTAAGGTGATTCACAATCAATTTTCCCATTTTTCAAGTGATGGTTGTTTACTTAGTTCACATTTCAGGTATTACACGTGAGAAAGGGAGGAGCTAGTGCGCTTGCTCAACCCTGTTTCAGCTGGATGCCTCACGGGTGCTGCTGGGCCGCTCTACAGCTCTTCCTGGCTTTCCCCATGAGCAGAGTGGGACTGGTTAGCTCAAGGGGTTTGGACCTCAGTTGGACTTCACCCATTTTTGCTTCATAAATAGGCATCTAAGACACTTGACACACCTCTCCTCCCCTTCTTCTGATAGCCCTCAGAGAGGTCAAGGTTGTTGCTTTGTTTCATCACTGACAGCACTTGGCTGGTGGGTCCCATGATCGTTAGATGCAGCCCCCTGCTGAAACCGAGCTAGCGGTGTTCTGGTAAATGATTAACACCCAACTCTGGCAGGGGCCGTGGTCGCAGGGGGAGCCCTGATTTGTAGCCTTCGCAGATTCCGGTGATGTAAGTACTCCCAGAAGTCTGATTTTCAGGCTACCAACAGGAGGTCACTGAACAATGCAGAGTTGGGAAGAGATGTACGCGATCAGCTCAAGACACCGTACTTAACAGACCCTAGGCCTCCTGGAGGAACGAGAGGCACTTAAACCTCTAATTGGTGCGTGCAGCAACTGTATCAGTTCCATGCACCAACACAGGCATCTGGGACGCAGTACCGTGTAAATGGCCATAAATACTGTTAAGTGCCAACCTAGAGAGAACTTGCCCCAGCGGAGTGTTTCTGAACACCAGGGTTCCTGCCAATCTGGCTCTCAGCAGGTGAGGGAATGGAAGCCTGTCTCCTTCCCCCGCTCTCTACTCTTCCCCACAGATGCAGATACCGTGGCTGTACCGGCTGCTAATAATCTGAGTATAACTTTAGGCATTTTCTAAAGCCCAACCTCAGTGATGATGTCAGACTTGGCCCTTGTGTCATACACTGAGAATTCTGCTCCAAAAGAAAGGTGTTGGTGGCATCTGACATGTGTGGACCTGCACTGTGCCAATGTCTAATCCTGTATTTAGATCATTCCAGGTCACACTGGTGATATCGAATAAATGCTCTATAACATTAAAACCTAGACTAAAGATTTCCCGGTCACCACCAGCGCACAGCTGTAGGTAAGGTCAGACTAACGGAACGTGAAAGCCGATTGGCACGTTACTTAATCTTTGATTCTGGCTTGCTGGCTCCCCCCACTGGCGGCTGATCAACACAGCGACTCCGTTGTCATTGAGACAGATTCTTTCCAGCTGAGGTTCGATCTTACTTGAGATCAATACGGTACATTAGCGGTGCCCGGGGACGGATGCTCCCCAGCCTGTGGCAATTAGAAAGGGCGGGAAGGCAGTACCGATGGATGCTGTGGTGATCCCAGGCCCTAATCTTGTAACCCTCAGGAAACCAGACACTCAGTACCTTGACAGCACGACATCTTCATTAGATAAGCTGGATTCCTTTCCTCGGGAGACCCAATCTAGTCATCTAAGTAAAATGGCCATTTCATTTTCTCTCAGGTCAATTTCACTATCTTTTATTTGCCAGTCAGCTCAGTCTCTCGGGAAATTCATGGGGGATTTCAGTAGTAACAGCGAAGACATCACTGTTACAATAACAGTGCCTTCTATCTCCCAGCACCTCTCCCGAAGGTACAGAAAGCCCTTTGTAAAAGATCATCCATCCATCCACACAGCCGTGGGCAGAAATCATCACGGGTTTACAAGGAAAGGCCCCACTAGAAGGTGTCAGGCAAATTTTTTTTTTTTTTTTTTTTTTTTTTTTGCTGTACGCGGGCCTCTCACTGTTGTGGCCTCTCCCGTTGCGGAGCACAGGCTCTGGACGCGCAGGCTCAGCGGCCATGGCTCACGGGCCCAGCCGCTCCGCGGCATGTGGGATCTTCCCGGACCGGGGCACGAACCCGTGTCCCCTGCATCGGCAGGCGGACTCTCAACCACTGTGCCACCAGGGAAGCCCAGGCAAATGGTTTTAGGTGCTAAAATTCATTTCCTGGCTCTGCCAACGTATGCCTTCTTTAAACATAAACACAAATCACCATATGTTGACAGTTGCATATTCATTCACAGAGGAGACCCAGGAGAAGAGAAAACTTTACAACAGTGGCCAGCACTGCAGCTGCCAAGAAATAGCTCAGAAAGGAAACTTCAGGAGCAAGCCCATTCTCCCGACAGGAATGAAAGCATACTGGACTTCCTTTTGCACTCAGAAGGAATCCAGCAAAGAGCAAGATCTGGGGGTAGAAGCCGAGTACCAGTAGGCTGAGCACTGAGGTTCCAAGGAGCCAGGACCTACCTGGTGAGGGCAGTACTAACTAGCAGGTGGTGGAGGAAGACAATTTCCAAGCAGCCAAAGCACAAACATTTAGACAATGTTCTCCCTTTCCTGAGGGCTGGGGTGGAGTTTGTATAAGAAGAACCATAGGAAGCCAAGATGTGCGACAGTCCCAACACACGCAGTCTGATCACACGAATTCAGGAAGCGTGGATGGGCAGGGGGGAGGGGGAATCACGGACACAGAACAGCCTGGGAGACAAGAAACATGAAGCAAGGGGGCGTGAAGGTAAAGCTCGTCTTAGGGGACAAGTGCTCCCTCACACAGAAGCACGGGCAAAACCACACCCACACAGAGGGGCAGCCGCGCACCTGGGTCTGGGTGCCTGCAGGCCCTCATGGAATCATGCTTAGCCTACTCGCTGGCTCTTCTGAGGTCGGCCCCCAGCTCCCTGTCTGACCCTCAGACCCCACCTGGCCTCAGCCTCTCCCCCGAGGAATCGGTCCGTGGTGGAGAGGGCCGCAGGGCCTGGCCCCGGGCCCAGCTTCTCTGCTCCCTGCCCATCACGCAGCCGTCTTCTTTCTCTGCCTTTCCAAAAGCATCGCAGAGCTAGGAGGCTTGTCCGGAGGCCTCAGTGCAGGACCTGAGGGGAAGAGCCGGTTGGGAGTGGGGACCACAGAGAACACGCAGTGCCCTCTGGACAGACAGCCCCAGAGCCCGTCAGCCTTGCTCCTCCGCAGCTGACATTCTCTCCCGTGTCACACAGCCCGTATAAAAATGAAGCAGCAGCAATTTTTATTGAGGGACCTAAACTGAAAATAGGTTTAGAACATAATTTAAAAAAATAAAACAGCAAAAGTAGCAAAAAATATATGACCTTTTTAAAAACATTTTCCTTTTTTTTTTTTTCTTTTTTCTTTGTTTTTAACATATAGCAACTGATGCCTCCCAGCCACCAGGAGCATCTTACCCAATGGGTAAATCTCTGGTAACGACCCTTTTAAAAAGACATGTAAATATATACTCAGATTTATACACTTTGTGTTTTCTTCATAGCTATGTACAAAGCCCCTGCTTTGGGGCTGGGCCCCAGGGCCACGACACTGCTCCCAGCCTTTGCGTCCCCATCCTCCGGTACCAGGTATTTGGTCAGCAAAGCAAATTAGTATCGGAATTAATAAGCCACTGGCACCATCCATCTGGAGCAGAGGTCGCCTTCCACGGAGGCCCGAGTGCTGACCACGCCCCCTCACTCCTGCTGCAGCCCGAGGACCAGGCACCTGCCACGGGAACACAGGCTGCACGGAGCAGACAAAACCAACACAGAAAAGCTCGGTCGGCTCTCCCTCGCGTGCTGCCTGTGCCTCCACCGCCTGACCCTCCAGGCAGTGCCAGGCGGCTGGGAGGGGTCTCGGTCCAACATTTGGGACGGAACCAAGTGGCCATCAACAAGTCCCCGCCTCCCTGCTCGTCTGTGTCAGCGGCAGGCTGAGAGGAGGAGGAGAGGGGAGCTCGGGGGCGACAGCTGGCTCCTGCCAGCAGGACGGGCAGGAAGGAGGCGGTGAGTCCAGCGGGAGCGGGGCCGGGGCCGCAGCTGAGGATGGAGTCTGGGGAGGGGTGCGGGGTGCTAGTCAGCGCCGTTTGAGTCCGCCATTGGCCAGCTGGGCCGGGTGTCGGGGCAGACAGGGCTCCTCGGGCAGGGGCTCGTGAGAGAAGACGGAGTCCTCCCCAGAGGAGCAGGTAGAGCTGCGGGTGTCGGGGAAGCTGGGGGAGTACTGGTCCAGGGGCATTGATAGGTCCAGGTACTCCTGTGGGAGGGGACAGAAAGACGCTGGACCCGCACCGTCCCCCCGGCAGCGGCCGGAGGATCAGAGAGAACCGGGCCCGCGGGGCCTGCAGGCCTGGGCAGGGCAGCCTCACCTGGTTGGAGGTCAAGGCCACAATGCGGTCCAGGTCTTCCACCAGCTGCTTGAAGGTAGGTCTTTGAGAGGGTACCGCGTGCCAGCAGTCTCGCATCATCATGTACCTGAGGCAGGCCGGTGAGGGCGGGGGAGGGAGGACCAGAGCTGGTCACGAGGCTCGGGGCGGAGGGACCGTGGGCGGAGTGACCGGGGAGGGCCGCGGTGTCCGGCTAAGCACCGCTTCTTCCCTCTACCTGCCCAGCCCATCCCTCCCCCAGGGCCCAGGCCTGGACCCCAGGCATCTTCTCCCGCTTACAGCTCATTGGTGCAGTTACTGGGCTTGTCCATGCGATGACCCTCCTTCAGCAGCTTGAAAAGCTCCTCCACAGGGACGCCAGGGTACGGGGAGCCGCCCAGAGTGAAGATTTCCCACAGAAGCACCCCAAAAGACCACCTGTGGAGGAGCGTTCCGGGCACAGGGCTAGGCCACCCTGCAGTCCTTGCCGCTTTCCCTCCCCAGCACGGCAGGCACACACCCTGAACCTGCCACCGGCCCCCAACACAAGTCCCTAACCCCAGGGGACCCCAGGGGACCATGACCTCCGGGAACAGTCTGAAGGGGCACATACAAGGTTTTTTTCTCTCAGAGATGGAATGCCAGACTCTACCGCCCAGGAAACTCTCTCCCGGCATCCCTGGCAACTGCTTATGTCAGACTCACACGTCGCTCTGGTGGGTGTAGATCCGGTCAAACAAGGCCTCGGGTGCCATCCACTTGACAGGCAGTCGGCCCTGCAAGCAGCACGGGGACACTGGCGGTGGCCCGGGGCACGCGGGGGCACATGCCGGGCTGGACTCGGCTCACCCCGCCACAGTGGAGCGGAGCCCCGGGCAGAGGACGGGCACCGGGGGCGGCGCCAGCACTTACGTTGGTCGTCTTTTTATAGTAGTCAATGTGGTGGATGTCACGAGCGAGGCCGAAGTCTGCGATCTTCATCACGTTGTCCTCCGTCACCAGCACGTTCCTGGCGGCCAGGTCTCGGTGTATGCACTGCGGAGCCAGGAAGGGAAGACGGATGGGAGTGAGGAGGGCGGGGCGCAGGGGAGGGTCTGCAGCCGACTGTGGGCCCGCTCCCCTCGCAGGCTTCGCCCACCTCACCACTCGACCTCCCCGAACGGTCCAGCTGCCCGCTACGATGGCTCTCGCCTGCACGTCAGAGCCAGCCAGCCAAACACCCCCAGCTCCGGGCCCCTCGATCACTCCAGCAAACCCTCCATATCGACCCCTTTTCCTGCCCCTCCCAGCTCTTAGCTTTGGATTTGCACCCAGCAAGCGGAACCTTTCGCTTCTGTCCAGTGTGTACGAGCTCTCACACCCCGTCTCCCTGGGCGAAGCACATCCACACCAGGCTGGGTTCAAACAAAGCAGCATTTACCGAGCACCGAAAGCTGTACTTAAGTCTCTCACAGGACCTCATTTTCCCCAGGTAGCTGTTCTACAACGCAGGCAGTATCATTCTGACTTCACGTTTGAGGAAAAGTAAGGAGGCGGCTGCCTGAGGCTGCACAGAGTGTGCCAGTGCAGGGACTGGAACCTAATCCACCCTGACCCCAAGGCCACAAGGCCGCACTGGCTCTCCTGACTCTGACGTCCCCTAGGAGCGGCCCGCACGTCCCCCACTCCAGCCAGGGGAGCCTTCAGGAGCCGCACCTTCTTGGAGGCGAGATACTCCATGCCTCGGGCCACCTGATAGGCGCAGGACACCAGGTCCTTGGAGGACAGCTGCTCCTCGGGATGACGGCTGGGGTTGTAGCAGTATTCCAGCCCCGGCGGCCTCCGGGCCTGCAGGTACTCTCGGAGGTTGCCCTTGGAGGCGTACTCCACGATGACATACAGGGGGCCTGGGGACACGAGGACCGAGAGGCCGTCAGGGCCGCCACGCAGGCACACGGGCCTAGTTTCCCCCCAGGAACTCCGCCCCCAATGGCACTGGGGGAACTGTGAGCCTGTTCCCCAAGCCTAGCCTCCCCTTTTTAGGGAACCCCGCAAATTCGTTCCAACTCCCCAAAGAAACCCAGCAAAATAATTCTTCCCTGCACAGTCCAGGAAGTTCCCAAGCAAAGTTGGGGGCGAGAGCCCTAACCTAGACCACAGTAACTCAGCTGTTCCTGTCCACACAGTGTGTGTGAATCCTGGTACCTGTATGAACCCCAATGGGCACCAGCCCAGACCCTGAAAAACACATTCCAACTACTGCTAAACCAAACTCTCCCCCCAACCCACTTCCCGAAGCGTGGCTGAGAGATGCCGGGTCGCTGACACCCCAGCTAGCTATCTGCTCCCTGACAAGACGGGCAGCAGGAAGCCCGGGGTTCCCGCCTGAGCCCCTTCCCGACACGGGTGGGAAGGCTGCAGGCCCGGCGCCTACCGTCCTGCGTGCAGGCCCCCAGCAGGTTGATGATGTTCTTGTGCTTCCCAATCATCTTCATCATCTCCATTTCGGAGATCAGGTCTGACAGGTCTTTCTCTGTTGCATCCGCTTTATGGACAAGCCAGAGAAGGGAATTGAGACTCGTTTGCTTTGGAAGGGAGGCCGATAGGAGAAAAACTAAGGGAGGGGGATGCAGTGAGCACCCAGGGGTCCCTTTTCTCTGGGACTTGCTTCTCTCCTCCCTTTTTCACATCCAAATTTATCCTCCCATCCCCCTTACGAGAGCCGGTGTTGCCATAGTGGTAATGCGTAGGGCAGAGGCTACGTCAGGAAAATCAGCTGGCAACGGGATCTAGAATAAACACCTGACGACAACCCAGGTGGATGCCAAGGCACAAAGTGAGGTCATAGTGATCTTGGGGTGCAGAATGCCCCCCCACTCCTGGACATCCCTAAGCAGGCCATGTAGCAGGTGTGGGCAATGGCCCGAGGCCCACAGTTTGCTTGGAAAGGGAAGGGATTGTTTTTGCAGGGACACAGGCATCACTTACACTTCAGCATCTTCACAGCCACTTTGGTCACCCGGTTGGGTTTGTCCTTGTCCAGCCCAATGGCCTCCGCCAACACCACCTGCCCAAAGCAGCCCTCTCCCAGGGGTTTGCCTAAAACCAGTCTTTTGGGGAAATAAAGGGTGGTGGTATAAGCCGGGGGTGGTAAAGTTCAAACCTGACAGGACACCCCATTCCTTCCCGCCTCCACGTAGCTCCCCCAACCGAGAGCAGAAGGTAGAAATCATCATTTCTGATGCATCTGGTGCACCGTCGCTCCCTCGAAGGTCGGAGCACACACAACTAACTGCCAGCGTTAGAAGAACAAGCGGGGGCTCCCCAGAAAGTGGAGAGGGTTACCTGTCCCGAGGCAGCTCCCAGCGGGGGTCTTCGGGAAGCTCGTATTCAGAGACCCCAGCCAGCATGGGGGTCCCGCTGGAGGAGAGACGCGAGGGCCGAACCAGCAGGACCCCAGAGTTCATGGATGCGCTGGAGTCAGCCGACACCTACGGGGAAGCGTGGGGTCACCCTTCCAGCGGGGACGGGGATTCCTCTCATCCCCAGTCAGGGCTTTTCGCCAACGGCAGAGGTATGTACCTGTCATCTGATGCTCCTTCCCCAGCACAGAGTGGCAGAAAGCCCACTGGGGGTCGGAAGATCTAGGTTCTAAAACTGACTTGTTTTCCCCACCAGCCTTTCTGGGCTTCGGTTTTCTCACCTTTCACGTGAGCGTTCCAGACTGACATTGTGTATCTTACCATTGCAGTACCAACTCTATTCTTGTCCCCACTCTTTGTGAAAACCCTGCCCCGGATTAGGGATTCCTGACTCCCAAAGCTCCTTCCAGAATTAGCCCGGCTCTTAGCGAAGGTGGCCTCCTTTCACACACCTTCACCCTCCGTTCCATGTCTGGGGTGAGGGGTGCACAGGAGAGGGAGGGCATCTTGGGACCCAACTCAGGTCCTCTCCCCCACTCTGTCCCTTTGCACCTCTATTCTCCTCACTTTTTAATTTTTTTGGCCGCACCTCGTGGCTTGTGGGACCTTAGTTGCCCGACCCAGGATCGAACCCGAGCCCTTGGCGGTGAAAGCGTGGAGTCCTAACCACTGGACCGCCAGGGGACTCCCCACCTTTGCACCTCTAATGGGCCCTGGCGGGGGCAGTTCAAACTCGCAGTACCAGCTGTGCACTCAGCCCAGTTAGAACCATCTTCCAATCCACATGCCGGGTGAGCAGGTCACCGTGGCTGGGCTAAGATGGGCTCACGGACCAGAACAGCTTGGAGCCTGACTCGGAGCACTTAGGACAGGACATTCCCCTGCCCTGGCCCAGAAGCCAGAAACCAAAGTCCGAAGCAGTTGGCTGGGCACCATGGCGAGGACAGGGCATTAGAGGGTCCTGGGGAAGGCCCCGAGGCACAGGGATGATGCACAGGATGAGTCAGAGTGTGCAAACCCCCCATCTACTTTCTGTTACCTGTCTGCGCAGAGGGATGCTCTTGGCCAGCTTGTGCACGGCCATCTGGCTGTGGAAGTCAGTCTTCTTGGTGCTGCTCTTCATCTTATAGATGATGACAGACCCCACCATGCAGGAGATGAGGAAGGCCCCCGTGCAATAGATGATGATCTCCAGGTACAGGGGCGAGGTCATCACCGCCGGTCTCTCTTCCAGGGCTGGGTCAGTGCGAACAGGGTGTTAGCGGGCTCGGGGCGGGGCCCGTCCACTAGGGTCCCAGCCCCATAAGAAACTCAACACCCATCTCCTTTCCTCTGGGAATCTTCAGGGCAGAGAAGAACCAAGCCAGGTCCCAGCTAGGATTGGGGTTCTGGCACTGAGCACCCGTCAGACGTTCTGTGATCACTGAGGCTTCCTGATCCTGACTCGTAGCCCAAGAGGGATGAACTATATCTTGCTACCCGAAGCCCATCCTCATGAACTCAGGAGCCCTCCTTGCTCAGCAGGACGGCTGGGCCGGAAGGGTACCTGGTGCCCTGCAAGAGATGGCTGAGAACTCACTTGTGCTAGATGCCTTCCTCAGTGTCCCCATGAAAACTCGGCCCTTCTCTGCAGCGCCTGAGCACTGTGTCCCCCTATCACAGGGGACAGCTGAACTGTCCATCGATCTTTCATCCCTGACAGCCCACAAGTACCTTGAGGGCTCAGATGGCACCTCACCCATGTCTGTAGGCCACAGCGCCTGGCATCTGGTGGCACTCACAGCATGAGGACAATGAACGGGAGGGAAGGAAAGAAGAAAACCAGTGTGTGTCCTGACTTTGTTTCTCAGCTTCACCTAACGTCATCTGTGTCAGGTCAGACGTGTAAATATCCACACCCCGCCAAACCACAGGCAAAACTAACTTAATTTCCAAATGTGTCAGGACTGCTAAAGATGGAAAGTGTAAACTTCTCTTAAGGCTTCTACTCACAGGTCTAACTCCTAAAGCTGAAGAAGGACACGGAGGCGGGTTGTTTTATTCTCTTCTCCATTTAGAATCTCACCCTTCCCATCCCCACAGAAGCCTGTGCAGTTTAAGCCCCCTTTCCCTCCCACGCGGAGGCTGGGAGGGTTCCAAGCAGCACCACTTCACAGAACACACATTCCCCACGAGGGGAGGGTCCCTCTCCCCCCACAGCTCTCCTCCCACTCCTCCCCTTTTAAAGACCCCCGCCAGCCACAGGGGCCAGCACCCCGAGGACCTCCCCCCAGGGAGGCCCCAGGCAGGACCCCAAAGGAGCCCCAAGGGAACCTCCCGAGGCCTGACGAGGGGATGGCAGTGCTGATAACAAGGAGAAGCGGTTCTGTTTTTCTCTTTCCCCAGCGTCGAGAAACAGAGACAACCCACTGGGAGCACACACGGGACAAAGACAGTGACGAGGAGACAAACAGAACGCTTCTCTCCCTCCAGCGGGGGCGTTATCAGAGGAAGAGAGGGAGAGAGAAGACAAGAGGACGGAGTCTGCGGGAACCACGGCAGCACAGCGCACAGCCCACGTGCAGGCCCTGCAGAGGCACCAGCCCACCACCCCGAGCAGGCTGCAGGCTCCTGCCTTCCCGGACCAGCGCACACACCTCCCCTCGGGAGAGAGGAGACGTCGGGAGCCAAGGAGGATAAATGGGCACCATCAGGCCCCCTGTGCTGCCTGGGAAAGGACTCGCTCCACGCAGCTCCAAGTCTACCGTCTGGGTCTGGGTGGAACCTCGCTCACTCTGAGGTGGCAGCGTGGGAGCAAGGAGAGCATGACCCTTGCCAAGAGCAAGCCCCTCGTTCCGGGGCGCCTGCGTTCAGTTACAGGGGGAGCGGGCCTTTCTGAGACTTTTGGGGGGTGCTGGCGATAAAGGATCAGACAAGTTAAGGAAGGCCGCCGGACCCGAGGAGGGAAGGAGCCTGCCCTGGAGGAGAGCCCAGCTGCAGGTTAAATCCAGATCCGCATGCATCACACTGGCCCAGGGGAGAGCCAGAGGCGGGCACACAGGTGGGACACCTCCGCGTTCCTGCATCACGAGGAAAGCGCCTGTGTGAACCGAGAGGCTTCGACCTGCAGAGCCGGACAAATTGCTGGAGCCGCCTGCCGGCCCTCGGAGCCCGGCTCTGTGTCTCCCCCAGCCCCGCGATGCATGCTCCCCCCGTGCCCATGGCGAGGGCAGGACATCGAGAGGAGAAGTCCAGTGTATACCTTCCAGAACGGTCAACCATGCAGAGTGGTGGGAGAGTCCGATAGAGTTACCCGCCAAGCATGTATACTCCCCCGCGTCCTCAAAGGAGACATTCCTTAAGTGCAGCACCTCCATCTCTTTGTCGGTGGTATTAACTCCGGCCGTCTAGAAGAGACAACGGAAGCAACATGGACAAGCCCAGGACCTGAGACCTCTCAGAGGCGCACAGGGAGGGAGGGAGGAAGAGGAAAAGGGGAAAAAAAAAACACACACACAAAAAAACCAGAGGAAGAAATGCTCCCCAGCGTCTCCTTTGCAACAAGGAACAAACAAAAACCACCAGGCAGCGCGAGACCTGTTAGAAGAAGAGAGTGGGACCCTGAGGAGGAGCTCGGCAGACCTGAGACGACACGAATGGCTGGTTACACCCGTCACCAGACGCTGGCAGCCCCGGCCCGGCCCGGCATGCGGCGGCGAGCTCATGGAGAAATGGGGCCCGGAGCGTGGGGGGCTGTTTGGTTTCCAGAGGGCACACACAGAAGGGATGGAGAGGGCGGCAGCCACACACGCACACACGCCTGCGGACGCTGGTCCTGTCTTCTCTCCATCACTCAGACCCTCCGTCTGCATGACCAGCCGGGACGCACCCCACACACAGCCAAGGAACACACACAGAGGGGGCGACACCAACACAGAACCAAACCAAACCAGCCTCCCAAGGCCGGGTATTTTTCCATGGCTCCGGGCACTAGAAACACAGCAGGGTAACAGGGGGAGTGGGGCGCTGGCCTCCCCACCTGCCCCAGCAGCTCGGGGCCTCAATCGAACTCCCAACACAGGGGTCCCTCCAGCTCCCCGTTACCTTTTGCCACAGGTCTGGTGACTGTGAGCCACGCAGACTGGTAAGCTTCACCAATATAATTGGAAACCTTACACACATACTCCCCGCTCTGGGCCTCTGTCACATTGAACAGGGTCAGCACCTCCGCATCCGAGCTATTTATCCCCGAATGCTGGAACAGACCAACGACACGCCATCAGTTGGGCCAACACTGAGATGTGGCTGTATTTTGCTCCCATGCAGGCCCAGGAGCTAAGGCAAAGGGAGGCTGAAGTGAGACTCGCCATGTTTCCCTTGTTAGGACAAAACAAGTGGACTTTAAAAGTCCAGAGCAGTTGACAGAAAAATAAACTAAAGAAAAACATCACTGCCCCCAAGCAAACGTTCTGTTTGTGTTAAACCCCCTCCTCCAGGACGAGGGCAGGGACTGTGAATGGAGAGGGCGGCCAAGGCCAAGGCCACGGCCCCGCTTCCTACATGGCAGTTTCAGCACCCGAGGTGAAGAGGGGGGTGGCCGGTAAATCTTTGGGACGGCCAAGCCAGGGAGGATGAGGTCTAATGCTGGGACCAGGAGGGAAACCACTTTCCCAGCTTCTGGTGACTTCCTGTTGCAAGATCCACTGGAGAATTAGGCAATTAGCTTCCCTGGATTAATGGAGCATTCAGGGACAATCAAAGTCTGGGAGTGGGAGGAAAAAGGAAGAAAATGCCAATTACTCCTGAAACCGCTGAGGACTGACCTGTGGCCTTTGCTCTTCCAACCCTACCTAAGCCGTGCCTGTCATTCAGCCCACGTGCCAGAAAGAACGTGACTTGGGAACCAGGGCAGAGACTGGGAGATGCTGCCTAGAAAGGCTGCGGTCATGGGCAATGGAAAAGCAGGAATGCCAACGCCTTCCTGGAGTAGCTGACCCGAAAGCTTGGGCAGAGTCACTATCGATGCATTTTAGAAACCAGCAATGCCCACCCCCAGCCCTCTGTGCCCCTCACGCCTCCACCCCGTGACCTGCCACTGGTCCTGCGGAATGTGGCTGGGTCCCCATTTAAGATGGAGCCTGTATCCAAAGAGAAGGGACGGGGTCCCATCGCGGGCACCGAGCCTGACCACAGCAACCTGGGCCCCGGGAGATACAGGCCTCCTTCTCAGAGCCCAGCCCACGGAGACTGGGGCCAGGGATTACCTTCAAGATCTGGACATAAGGCAGGTTGTCCGGACCAATCTTACTCCCATTCACCTCGATGTGCTTTAGCCACTGGATATGGGGCTGTGGGTCGCTGTACACCTTACACATGAACTCCACATTGCTGCCCAGGGCCACTGTCTTGTTGGCTGGCAACCCTGCCTGCAGGATGGGCCGGTGAGGGGACCGCTCTGTGGAGGAAGGGACGGGAGAGGCTCGTCAGGCTCTGCCACGGCTGCTCCTGGCTGAGATGCGGACAGAGGGCATCCCAAAGACCACCAAAGAGAAGCACTCCCGGACCTCAGCCCAGCCTACCCGTCCTTAGCTAAAATCACAGTCACTGAGACGCTTGCTGTTCAAAGTGTGGTCCAAGGGCAGCAGCACCAGCATCACCAGCTTGCGAGAAACATTGAACCTCAGACCCTACCCCAGACCTCCTGGACCGGAAGCTTCTTTTTACAAGACCATGGCCTCAAAGCCGAAGCAGAATGCTGGCTGTGAAACTCTTTACCTTAAGGTTGCTAGAGAATGAGACTCAGAACCTCTAGAAGGAAGAGGCTACAGTCACAGCACCCAGAGGCGTGACATTCTTCCTAGCGTCTCAGGCAACGCCTGGAGTCTGCATTCACCAGGGGCCTGTCCTCTCTGAGCCGCTCGGTACGCGGGCCTCTCACTGTTGTGGCCTCTCCCGTTGCGGAGCACAGGCTCCGGACGCGCAGGCTCCGCGGCCATGGCTCACGGGCCCAGCCGCTCCGCGGCACGTGGGATCCTCCCGGACCGGGGCACGAACCCGCGTCCCCCGCATTGGCAGGCGGACTCTCAACCACTGCGCCACCAGGGAAGCCCAACATCGCCTCCCTTGCAGGGGTGCCAGGAGAATTGCCCGTGGTCTAGTTACTGCACCCAGCAGACCGCTGGCATCCAGGGAGTGATAGCTACTATTAAGCTAAATTTACCACCACTACTCCAGTCACCTCCTGCAGGAGAGACTATCAACAGCACCTGTCACTTTACAATGAGTCTGTGGTATGGCTGATCCTCCCACCTCTATTTACAGGTAAGGAAAGAGGCAGGTGACAAGAGCTAATAAAGGCCACACCATCCGGACTCCAACCCTAAGTAAACCTGGCTCCAGGCTGTCTGCTCAGCGTCCCTGCTCTTTCCTCTAAGCTCCTACTCCTGTCCCTTCTTACCCACGACGTCAAGCTGGTAGGTGTGATTGATGCTGCCGTACTCGTTCTCCACGACGCAGGTGTAGTTGCCCTTATCAGAAGGCACCACGGAGTCCATGATGATGCTCCAGGTGGCATAACGGACCTGAGCGGAAACATGCCGAAGGGTTCTACTGCGGGTCTGAAGGAAGAGGCGGTGCTGGTGCCCCGGGGCGCTTACCCTCCAATCAGAGCACGGAGGACGCAGCCCCTCTGCACAGTGACCCCAGCCCATTTAAACTCTGCAAGAAGGCATCAGGCAGACGGGTGTGAGGACCCAGAAAGTCTCCCCACAAAGGCCAAGGCCACCGTGATCTGGACAAATGTGCTTTCTGCACCCTCCCCAATATACTGGGAACTTCCCCAACCCTGCACCCCTGTCCACCCTGTTCTTGTGCCAGAAAAGCTCCCCGCTAAGAGTCCAGCCCTGTCCGCCCTTGACATCTCATTTCAAAGTCCATCTCCTCCAGCCCCATCTCCGGCCAAACCTGTTCTCTCCGTCCCTCTGTACCTTGCAGGTGCAGTGCCCACGGATATCTGCCATCTTATTAGACAGAATTCTGCATGGGCAGGATACTGCCTCGTGAGACTCAGAGCACAGAGCCTTGCATACAGCAAGTGTTGGGTGAATTCATTTAAACAGTTTCCATATTTTTTCTGACCTCCTTTGCTTTTCTTATACAAGAATAATGAGAAAAGAGCAGCTAAGTGAAATGGAAGAGAAACAGGAACGATAAGGATGATCAGAGACTTTAAAGGGGGGATTAGATGAAGATGTTCTTCCTGGAATTGTAAACGGGCAAAGGACACGAATAAACAATTCCCACAACAGGAAATGGAAATCGCTTATGAACACATGAAAATTCTAAGTTCGTTACTAACCAAAAGGGCCCACAGAGAACAATGCAATACTCTCATCTATCAAATTTGTTGGCAAAGGTAGAGTAAGCTTGTCATTCTCGTACTCTGCTATGGGAGGGAAAACTCATTTTCTCTTTAAGAAAGTAACTGTTACCACAATAAAATAAAAAATAAAATCGCACTCCAACTGATTACATCATCCTCCATTAGAGCAAACATCACAGTAAAATTTTATGTCTTCCCATTGTACTTTGAACTCTGCTGCCTAGTACATTTTCTGGAAAGACATGTGTTCAAGAAATGTTCATGTAATAAATGAATACATGAATGAATGGATAAAATTATCTAATTATCAGGAAAAAAAAGTAATTGGGTAACATGCATCAAGGGCTTAAAAAATGCTTACACTTTGATCTAGTAACTTCCCTCTATCTGTCCTAAAGAAGAACATTTTAAAATGCTGACATAGACTTAAGCACGAAGATATTCACCGCAACATTATTTATAGCAGTGAAAAACTGGAAAATAACTACCATTGCAAAATAGTTCATTAAATTATGGGACATTTTAATACCGGGATATTATAAAGCCACGAAAAATTATCTTTCAAACACATGGCAGAAGACTCATGTTATAATGTTAACAACTGACAAGAAATTATACAGGCAACGTGATCATCCAAGTAAAAACCGTATGTATACACAGAAAAAAAGACTGAAAAGTTTTAACTTTATATACACTTTTTTGTATTTGAAAATTTTTTAATTTTATAGGTAGAAAGCGTTATTTAACACAATTAAAGCATATACATAGGGATTTTCTAAGCAGAGGCTCCCGTTCCCCTGACTCTAACTTTCATATAAACACAGGTACCTTGTAGCCTCCGATCCTGTGGTCAGGCTTGAATTCTTTGCCATTTTTCAGCCAGCGCAGCGTGGGGTTAGGGGTCCCACTGGAAGGGCATTTGAACTTCACTGTCTTGGCAGCTGGCACCGCGTGCAGTTTCTTTTCCATCTTTTCTGGCGACGTCCAGTAGGGAGCCACGGCTGCCCGAGGAGAGCCGAGAGAGAGCGAGAGAGACGGGCAGGGCCTGGTCAGGCTCAGGAGCGAGGGCCTCCGCCCACCCGCCCACCACCTGGGGATGACGCCTGCACTGATCCGGACCCCCGAGGGATCCCAGGGCCAAGCACTGTGACCCCACATGCCCCCTCCTCCCCTTCTCCAGACAATCACCCGAGCCCCCCCCATTCCCGTTCAAACCCAACACCCAGGCCCAAAGGGCAGTAAGGTAGGAAACAGTGTCTCACGCATACGGTTTGGTTTGGTGTTATCTGTCTCTTTCTCCTCTGAAGAGGAGTCATCATCGTCATCATCGTCCTCGGAGGAGGGGAGAGCATCTATGGGAAGGAGAAGGGGGCACTGACGTCCCTCCAAGGGAACAGGGGCTGGCGAGATTCCCGTCCAATCAACAGCCACCCGAGGAACACAAAGGCCAGTCCAGTTATAGATGACCGCAGCTACCCCTCCCCACACTGTCCCCCAGTCCCACTCCTCCCTTAGTGCCTGTCCCTCGGAGAGATAGACACGGTTTATTTAAGAACTGCATGCTCTATGCGTGTCGCCCTCCTCCACCGACCCCACCGCCCTGCCCTCCTCTGCCCAGAAGCCTTTACACTGGGCAGTTCCATGGCGGGCAGGTGGGCTCTCTTTAAGTTAACTCCACCCTGCATTCAGAGGCTCACTCAACTCAGCATCGCCTGGATGCGCTGGGTCTCAGAACTAGCAGCCAGGGAACCTGGGTCCTCCTTTGGAACCCCAGATCTAGGCACTGCGGCCAGAAGCCATTTCCGAAGCCATGGGCTGAACGACGTGGAGTTGGACTTTTCCTAGCACGCATCTGCTGAGCTCTGGGAGCTGCCTTTCTTAACCAGAGCAGACAGGGAGCCCACAACACAGTCCGCAGCTGCCAACACCTGTCCCCAACAAGTATCCACCCCTTTTAGCATAGCATGTGGTCACCAATCAGGGTTCATGCCAGATCTTTTTCCAGTCCTTTCTAGTGCTTTTGGGGGTCTGGAGGGAAAAAAAGGAGGCAAGTCCCTCAGTTAGGGGCAGGTTCTAGATGATGCCCGGGGGAGGAGATGCCAGGCCCACACCCGGGGACGCACAAACGGCTTAAAGACAATTTCAGCTCTACCTTATTTAATCCTAAGGTTTTGTACAAGTCGCATCCTACAAGTGGCAGATCCCCAAAGTCACAGAGCCCTAGGGTTCCCTGGCTGCCCTAACAGCTCTGGAAGCCGGAGGACAGATGTTTTCCGTCAAGCCGTGGATACGGCGGCGCACCTGGATCATCCCCCATCACCCGGGGACCTCACCACGTATTCGGGGGTGCTAATTACTAAGCCAAGTACCAAGTCCAAATGGCCGGAGAGTGAGAGGGTGGAAGCTGCCTCCGCCCTCGTAGCACCCGGAGGACTGGGCAAGCTGTGGCGGAGAAATCACAGCGTCTCACTGCCCCCGATGTGTCAGCAATCACCTCCGAGGTAGGTCCCGGAAGCCCCCGCTCTCTGGCCTGAGGCCGGCACCACGGGTCACCCCTGAGAGCTAAGCCACGCGGCGGCGGGCAGGGAGCGATGTTAGAAGGCAGCAGCTTCTGCAGCAGAGTAGGGGCGGATCACAGCCGGGCAGAGGGCCCGCCTCCCCCCGAAACCAGCAGACAGGGAGGGAGGGCAGGGGGTCTGAGGGAGGGGGAGGGCGGGCTTCGCTACCAACCTGAGACGTTGACGGAGAAGTAGGTGGTATCGCTGCCCGAGGGGCTGCTGGTCACACAGGCGTAGAGGCCGGAGTCGGCGGGCACGGAGTCCCGCACCTCCACCTCCTCCCCCGTGATGCGGGTGCGGTTGCTTTCCACCAGCTGCACCCCGTCCCGCAGCCAGTTGATGCTCTGCACATCGTCCCGCAGCCGACAGCGGAGCTGCAGCAGGTCACCGGGGTGGACCAGGAGGGACTCCACTTCCACGGGGGCTCCCCAGGGCTGGGCTGCTGCCGCCACAGGGGCCGGGAAGAGGAAGCGAGGCGGGGGGGGGGGGAAGACAAAGGGCATTATGCCAGCCGCACTGAGCTGCAGCATCCCAGGGGCTACGGAGCTGGGGAGGTGGGAATGGGAAGACGGGTCAGTCGGGAGACGGCTGGCTACCTGGGCACCCCCACCACTTCTCCTCCACCCCACTCCTCCAGAGGGCAAAGGAAGAAAGAGGCAAAGTTAGGAAGCAGCTGCAGCAGCATTAAGCGGTTCAAGGTTCGTTTCTCTCCATCCTAGGGGGGCAGCCGGCCCTTCCCAGGACCCCTGTGCGTCCAGAGTGTCCCCTCCCCACACACTCAGCTCTTTGCCAAGAGTGGCCGCTTCCCAGGGGAACACCCTGTTTGCTTTTGGCTGGGGCAGCCTTACCCCTTTCCCTCGGAACCGTTGAACAAGCCCCCCTGTCACAAACCCAACAGCCCCTGTCCACGTGGGGGGCAGTTTGTCATGGGGGGTGTATGGGTTCAAGTGATTCAGCACTGGGGGGTCTGAGCCCCGCAATGGGTCTGATGCACAGGGTGCATATGTGGGAGAGACAGCCCAAGGGAAGGTCACCTCAGGGGAGCCTCTAGCTAACAGGTGTTGGGCCAGAGGATTCGGACCTTTTGACTATATTAGGAACGGAAGCCGGCAGCTGCCACAAAACCCACACTTGCTCTGGCAGCAAAAGCCATCGCACACAAAGCTCCTTTCTCCTCATCCCACTGCAGGGCTCCCCCTCTCCAGCCCCCCACCTTCCTCTCCCCTGCCCTCCCCCCCGACACACGGGCACATACATCTACTGCCCCTCACCTCTCCTTCCCCGGAGTCTGGGGATCCGCACACCCATCCCTCTCCACCAGTTACACTGCACTCACGCTAACAAGAAGGCCTGAGGCCGGACACAGAAAGAGGCCACCCTCCCAGGCGGACCCCTCTGCACTAACAAGGGGGAAACGCAGCTCCTAGTTCCTCGTGGGACATGCAAGCCTGCTCTCGGCATCATCTGCCCACTGTCCATGGCCCACCAGAAGAACACACCTGCTGCAGCTCCCATCTACCACCTGACTAGTTTCTGCTGCCTTTTGGAATCTTCCCTCTTTCTCACCATGGATTCATCATCAGAGGCTCGCCAGGGGGCCCCCTGCCCTGCAGGCCCCTGACACGCGAGGCTCTGAAAGGCACCTGGCCCTACCGCCTGGCCGGGCCTTGCATCTCTGCCTGGTTCTGTTCACACACCCTCCGGTTCTCAGCCTGGCTGGAAACTGCCTCAAACCCTTCCTCTCTTTCTTTTTTGTTTGTTTGTTTGTTGTTTTGGCCACGCTGCCACGTGGGATCTTAGTTCCCTGACCAGGGATTGGACCCGCACCCCCTGCATTGGAAGCTCAGAGTCTTAACCACCGGACCACCAGGGAAGTCCCTCAAAGCCCTTTCTGACTCCACGCTGGGTCAGGTGCTCTCCCCTCTCACACTGAAGGAAAGTCCCCTTTCTCGACCGGGCTGTGAGTGTGGGGACGTGTCACGTTTACCTTCAAATCCCAGCACCCAGTAGGGCCCTGGCACGTGACAGCTGGCAATAAACGCACGATAAATAACGTTAACAATGATGCACTGTCTCTTCCTCATCTTCCCTTCCAAACTCCCTCTTCTCCTTCACCACCTCATTCGAAAAGACTCTTTCTGAAGTCCCAAACAGGTTTCTTCTAGAAACCTCACCAATGAAGAAATGAGTGTCCTGGGAGCCAAGGACTAACAGTAGTTTTGCTCAGAGGGGCCTCGGATAAGGCTCAGAGGCCAAGGCTGCAGGCCCCGGCACCCTTCGACCCAAGGGCTCTGTCTTAAATTTGGGGTAAATATGGAGTCATCAGAAAGGGAGGGCTGCTCTTTAAAAGGGTTTGAAAGCCACTAGGCCCACACTCGTTTATTTCTGTGAGTCAGGTCAAGAGGAACACCACAAAGGTGAGCAGACCACACAACTCATTAAATATAAGCTTTTGTGGGTCTTGAAAAAAAAAGTTATTCTTTCCATTTTTAATGGTTTGTGGTTTTGCCAAAAGAAGGTAGAAGAAAAGCCGTTCAGACTTGACCCTTAAGGAAAACAGAAGACGCTCCTGTGGATCAAATCTTATTTCCCTGCAATGACCTCACTGATTAAATATTTTGCAGCTCGTGATCTGTACCAGCCGTTGGTCAAACAGTAAACTCCGGTAAACTCAAATTCTTAGCCTCTGGCATCACAGCCTATTTTGACAGGTCCCAGAAACAAAAAGGTAGCAAGGAGCACACATGGGCATTTCCCCAGGAGAAAGCAGCAAAGGGAGACTGGTCCTGCTGGGACCAAGCTCTGGCTGATTCTAGCTTGGATCTAAAACTTCCCGCTCATTCCAACCAGGACGTGCGAACAAAACTCTTGTACGTGGTCTATTAAAGCCTCAAGAGCCAGCTTTCTTGTCCCTGCCGCTGGAGGTAAAGCTCCCCCTGATGTTCCAGGCCCTGGTGAGCTAGTCCCATTCATTCTCCTGATCAATATCCTACGCCGTGTAGAGGATGTATTCTAACCCCGTGCTTGGCATTCAACACTCGTCACAGTCTGTTCCCACCTCCACATGCGACCTTCTCGTCCCCACTTTTTGCTCCCAGTCTGAATGTTTCCTGTACGAACTAACTTACTTATGCCCCACAATGAAACTTACTTCTGCTCAAGACTGCCAGGCATCTCTCTAGAGCCCTCCTACCCACCTACTCAAAGTGCACCATCCAAGACACCCAGGAAGCCTTCTGCTGGCACGAGTGTCTCTACCCTCATTTTCTGTACAACCGTAACTGTCTGAACCACAAAGATGCACACTCAATTCCATACCATGCTGCACTGTTGCTTTTTCAAACAACTTTATTGAGATAATAATTCACATACCATAAATTATTATTTATTCACATAAATACACCCATTTAGAGTGTATCATTCAATGCTTTTTAGTATATTCACCGAATTATGCAGCAATCACCACCATCTGACTTTAGGACATTTGCATCACCCCCAAAAGAAACCCTGTACCCATGAGAAGTCACTCACTGTCCTCTCCCCCTCCCCCAGTCTAGGCAACCACTGATCTGCTTTGTCTGTATAGATTTGCCTACACTGGATAGTTCATATCAATGGATTTGTACAATATACAGTCTTGTGTGTCCTCCTTTCTTTTAGCACGTTTTCATGGTTCTTCCATGTTGTATCACGTCTCAGTACTTCATTCCTTTTAATGGCCAAATAATATTCCATTGAGTGGATATACCACATTTTATTAATCCATTCATTGGTTGATGGAAACCTGGGTGCACTGTTTCCTAACTGTCAACAGTGTCCATGTCTCGCCTAAGAAATAGCCAGCAACTCAGAGCAGAATTGCCTATCATAGTTTTTTCCACAGTGCCTAACCATGTCAGAAACTCAGAAAATACTCAGTAGGCCTTCAGCTGAAGTTCGCATCTGGCACAGACTAATTTTTGGAAGAACCAAAAACCAGCTGACGGCTCTTGGGTGATTTTTTTCATGGCTAATGGTGCTCTCGGATGTGTGTCAAAGTCTCAATTTACAAAGCAGGTAAACGCCGCTTTCTTTTAGGAGGTGATGGAATGGTAATGGACTGCTTGCTGGTTTACCGGGCCCTGCCCCTCTACGTCACCACCTGGAGTAGCAGCCCCGACCTTGGAGACACCTCTGTAAGGCGGCTGATGCAGGACATCACTGCTCACCGGCCGCCTGTGACAATCACGTCACTACTCTCCATTCTCTTTTGGTCTTTCCAGGGTCCCCCATTTATGCCCTCATTGGAAAGGCCCTTGTATCTGTGGCTCCACCTCTACCGAGCTGGCCTTTCTCTGGCCGAGACCCATGGACCAGGGCTCTACGTGTTGTTAGCAGTCAAGAAAGGAGCCAACTGACAGCTTTACTGGGCTGGCCATGAACGATGAAGGAGAGAAAGCAGTTTATTGCTCAGCAACTTGGAAAGACATTCCAACTCTTGGAGCACGTGATGAATTGGAATGGGGATGCTGAGGGAGACGGCAAACCCACACACGTGCTTTATGTGTCCCACGCTTCCTGAGAGATGGGGAACAGAGGCTGGAGGACATTTGGTATCTGGATTCCGTGGTGACCAGGCTCTGGGTGCAGTGCGCTTGGAGTGCACTGTGGGAAAACAGTGCATCATGCTTCCACACCCACATCAAAGTCACTACCATCACCACCGGCAGCTAGATGGTTAAGCTTAGGGTTAGGGCTGGACTTGACTTGCACACCCTTAGAGGATTAAGGCCGTCAACAACTTGGCTATCTCTCCAGAAGACAAGGAGAGGACAAAGGCTCCTGCATAGCTGCCTGAATCTGGGGCTCAGGAGCACTGTGGTCCTGGGCAGCTCCTGGGACGGTACAGCTGGCAGGTGGACTGTGGAAGGCTGTGCAGGCTGGACCTGGTACCTCCTTTAGTGGGAGAGAAAGGGATTCAACCCCATCCTGCTTCTCTCATGGAGCCCCTCCATCCCCCAGGGGGAATTAGGAGCAGACAGGAGACCCAGACTTTTTAGTAATCCTCAAGGAAGCAGCCAGAGGTGAGGGGCAGTGCCCTCAAGTCTAGGAACATGATTAACGTTAACGGGGCCCTACTGTGTCCCTCTCCCTTCCTACTTTCCTCCAAAATACCAGGGTTTTGTAATTCCCAACAAGCAAACAGGATGTAGCATTTGGCTTATGGCAGGACTGGCAGAAATCTGCCACTGTCATCTAGCAGGCAGTTCTGCCCTGGGTTCATCAGATCAGATCCAAGTTCTTGATTCTAGACTCTGAGTCTTCTGCCAGCCATGGGCACCGTGTAGGGTAGGGAATGGCCTTGAGGAGGCTCAAATCCATACAAACGCTGTCATTAGAAGATGAAACCCCAGTTTCCAAAAATCCAAGAAGACAGAGGCTTTCTCCAGAATGGCTGTCATTAGGTGTCTCTGTGAGCCCCTGTTACTGTGCAAAGAGATGTAAAGGATTAAACTAAGCAGCAGAAGGGCTGGTTAGCCTTGTGCTAACCAGGGTGATAAGATTTATGCGATACTTGATCATACAACACGAGGCAACGGGAGAAGAATCCGAGAGCCCAGGACAGCTGATCCAGCACAGGCTCTGAGGCTTCAGAACTCAAGTATTGGTGGTCAGGGCGGATGGCGATGTTCACAGCACAGGGGAACGTGACGGTAGGGAAAGGGAGTGAAACTCTGGGGAGAGCGGAAAAGGATGAGGTGCTTATGAGCAGTGCTGTGCCTCGGGATGAAGGGGATGGGAGATGAGGAAGGGGATGGGAGATGAGGAAGGGGATGGGAGATGAGGAGGGGGATGGGAGATGAGGAGGGGGATGGGAGATGAGGAGGGAGATGGGAGATGAGGAGGGGGATGGGAGATGAGGAGGGGGATGGGAGATGAGGAGGGGGATGGGAGATGAGGAGGGGGATGGGAGATGAGGAGGGAGATGGGAGATGAGGAGGGGGATGGGAGATGAGGAAGGGGATGGGAGATGAGGAGGGGGATGGGAGATGAGGAGGGAGATGGGAGATGAGGAGGGGGATGGGAGATGCGGAGGGGGATGGGAGATGCGGAGGGGGATGGGAGATGCGGAGGGAGATGGGAGATGAGGAGGGGGATGGGAGATGAGGAGGGGGATGGGAGATGAGGAGGGGGATGGGAGATGCGGAGGTAGATGGGAGATGAGGAGGGGGATGGGAGATGAGGAGAGGGATGGGAGATGAGGAGGGGGATGGGAGATGAGGAAGGGGATGGGAGATGAGGAGGGGGATGGGAGATGAGGAGGGAGATGGGAGATGAGGAGGGAGATGGGAGATGAGGAAGGGGATTGGAGATGAGAAGGGAGATGGGAGATGAGGAGGGAGATGGGAGATGAGGCCAGAATGCATGGCCTCCTTGGAACAAAAGAAAACATAGTAGAAAACAGCCCCCCAAATGATTTCAACTTATAAGGTGGGGGATAGAACAGAACCCCTCAAGAAGTCCCAGGGAACACATTTCTCTGCAGAGACTGTGAATGCAGGCCTTTCATGCCACAAGGACGAATATACCTGAACATGTATTACTGAAATACCATTTCACCAGCCCTGGTCCCATAAGAACCAGTTCGGTCTGGAAGTCATCCATCCCCGAGCCTCACAACTTTGCACGAACCCAGGAAGGAATAACAACATACTTGCATAGCGCTTTGCAACAGACCACGCGCCTCCCCATATATTATCTTGGGATCCTTGAACAACTCTGAAAACAGTAACACCAATACGAGCAGTATGCTTACTATATACATCCCACATCCCGTGAACACTTTTAACACACACTATCACTGAATCCTCACAGCAACCCTATGAGGTTGATAACCACTCTTTTTTTTTTTGCGGTACGCGGGCCTCTCACTGCTGTGGCCTCTCCCGTTGCGGAGCACAGGCTCCGGACGCGCAGCCTCAGCGGCCATGGCTCACGGGCCCAGCCGCTCCGCGGCATGTGGGATCTTCCCAGACCGGGGCACAAACCCGCATCCCGTGAATCGGCAGGCGGACTCTCAACCACTGCGCCACCAGGGAAGCCCGATAACCACTCTGATCTCTACCCTGTGGGTGCAGAACTGACAACTGCTCCACAACCCTGTGGAGTGGGTACTATCACCCTCATTTTACAGAGGGGACCCTGAGGCACCTGGAGGCTCAGGATGTGTCCAAGATGGCCCACCTAGTCAGTTAAGTGGCTGAGCAGGAATTTGCACCCAGGTGGCCTGGCTCTCTGCAATCCCCACACATCTGGAGCCCAGGTCTACCGCTCTGAAAGGCAGCCCTTATTTTCATTGTCTTTGCAATCCTTGACTTCCAGAAGACAATGGAAACGCTTTCTGGTCGGCCCCAGGGTCCTGTCTGATGGCGCCCATGTCTCCTACCTTCTCACAGGGAATTCTGCAGTTGGGTGCTTTGGCCTCATCCTTCCCTTTGCATCCGCCCCACAACTACTGCTTTATAACTCTGTTTTCTTACTTACAAATGTACTTTCCCAGCCATGCTGAGCTACTCAGAGTTGAGGAGGTGCGACTGTGCACACGTGGCGGATGAGGAAACTGTGGAGTGGGTGCGGTGGCACCGGGACAGTGGCAGACCAGGACCGACAGTCATGCCCTATTTCGGTATGGCACCTGATACTTTACAAGGCGCGTTTATCCACATTCATGTTCATTTGCATTTATTCCATTTAGACACAAGACAATGGAGGCAGAGAGACTTCTCCCAAAGTCACAAAACAGGGCTCAGCACTGGCTCTAGGTGCTGGGTCTGCTGGGTCCTGGGCCCTTCACCCAGCACACATGGCATCGGGAGGTACCTACAGCTCTGCCTTGGCCACAGGTACGTGGCACGACCCCTCCCTCCTGCCTGGGTCCCTGGCTCAATCCCTGACACCTTCTCTGGTCCCAACCCCTCCCTCTCGAGTGCAGCTTACAGCTGAACTGATGCCCTCCGATGACCCCTGCCTGATCCACTGAGATGATCCAGAACGTGAGGCAGAGGCTGGCCACCCCTTCCCTTGGGCCAGCTCTCCTGACTACATGTCCTGAGTGTCGCACTCCTGGACCTCTGCATCCCATCCCCTCAGGCCCCCCGAGAGCGCAGTTTGCGCCCCCCTCCTCCAGGACCTGGGGGTCTCTCAGCTACCTCCTCCCACCCAGCTCTCCTGGTTCCACCTCTGCAGCCAATACCCTCACTGCCCTTTATTTTGCTTTCTCCTAAAACACCTTGTTTTCCTATCTCTCCACCACTTCCCCAGACGTGAAAACTCATTCTCCGGAGACTTCTGGGGCTCTGTTCCTCCTCTCATTTGTAATGTGACATAGAAAATAAGCTTGTGGTTACCACGGGGTGAGGGATAAATTGGGAGATTGGGATTGACATATACACATTTCTATAATAAAACAGATAATTAATAAGGACCTACGTTATAGCACAGGGAACTCTACAGAATACTCTGTAATGGCCTATATGGGGAAAAGAATCTAAAGAAGAATGGATATATGTATAACTGATTCACTTTGCTGTATACTTGAAACTAACACAACATTGTACATCAACTGTACTTCAATAAAAATTTAAAAAAAAATTCATGGCTTTATCATGCACTCATTCAAGCTGCTCGGCCGAGAGCTGGTCCGTAAGTATATGTCTTATCTACCCTCTGAGATCAGGTGTGGTGCCATGCCTATGCCGCACTCCGAAGGGGAAGGGTGTAGGGCTTGAATAACCAGCCCTCCACAAATCCAGGCGCGTTGTCTCGGGCAGGGGTTCTCCATTGCTGTCATCCCTATGAAATCCTTTTTGCTTTTGCGTCTCTGGGTTGAGAAAGTGAGGAGAGAAGGGCCATCCTCTTCGGTAACGTGGGGAACTGGTGGTCCAGGAATGTTTACAGTCTTGGCACAAACGCCCCAGAGATAAATGAGGGGGCAATTGTGGGTGGGGGAGGAACTCGGGGTGGCTTTGAAAGCGACTTAAAAGAAACACAGAACAGCCCAGTGGGGCTCCGGGAGCCCTCGGCCGAGGTTTTTATTACGTTACTTTGGCTTTGAAATGGAACTGAAAACTTACTTTAGTCTGGCAAGGCCAGGTCAGAGGGGGTTCTCACCGAAATCCCAGGGAGCCACGGTGGGAGGGTCCATGGAGGAAGCCCTCCAGATGTGAGATTCCCTGGACGCGAGGCATCCCCGACGTGCAGGGAGAGCTGCAGAAATGGGGCGCACGGGCATGGGTGGGAGGGGAGCCGGGGACACCAAATCAATTAGCAGGGCCTGACACCCAGATCCAGCCGTGTTCCCCGGGACCCTGACCCAGGGAGATTTGGAGTGTAGGGTTTGTTTTTTGTTTTTTGTTTTTTGTTTTTAATAAGAAAAGGGACAGAAATAAGAAGAAGCATTTTGCATGCAAATGGGCCACTGCCAGAAGAGCCCATTAAAATGTAAAGACTCCACGTTCAGCCTGACAAAACGGTGCAAACTGCTGTGTTTGCCAGAGAGGCTGCAATACAGCTCCCACAAAGGGGCCCGGCAACAATGGGAGCTGAATGGCCTCAGTCAGCAGGTCCCCTCTCGCGTTGCCATGGGGACCCCACCAGGGCTTACTAAAGGTATTTCCTGAGGAGAAAGGCAGTGCACACATGCCCAGGCAGCCCAGCTAATCCTGACAGGAAGCCATCGCCATTCAGCAGCCCAGGGGCTTGGGGCTGGGAGGTGTGTTTTGTTTTTATTAAAAAAAGATTTGGGGGCTTTTGTGTTGTCCCATCTCGTCACTGTAATTTAGCGCAGAGCCGCCTGTGCTGGCCAAAGCCACGGCCAGGGCCCTGCACCCACCCCAAGACCCCCCAAAACCAGCTCCGCAGGAAGTGGTTGGGCAGGGGAGGCCCAGCATTCTGTGCAAACTTTCCCAAAGATGTGTCGACGGGTAACCCAGCATCAAAGTGGAGTCTGGGGTTCAAGCCCCAGTGCTGGGCTCCAGCTGATGCCTCCTTGGTACCTGTACTTTCTTCCCTCCTAGGGATTGGGTAACACCCACCCCTTCCCAATACCTCCCACCACGAGGAGAACACTTTCAGGCTGGGGAGAGGGCTGTAATTACGTGATTAACAAAGGAATGCGCCCAGGAGTTGTTTTTAAAAGAAATCTCCCCTCTTCCTCTCTCCCCAATGTTTACAGACGCACTCTGGGCAGAGCCCAAAAGAAAAATGCGTCCTCCACCCATTTCCCAAAAGGATTCCCGGTACCCTTGGCTGCTCTACCTTACCTGGAAGAGAGCGCTGCTCGGGGAAGGGGCAAGTTCACCTAAGACGTGCAGGAAGAAGCGTAAAGAGCAAAGGTAGGTGCCTTGCAGCTACCGGGAAGGGAGGTCCTCAGCTCCCGGTTCCTAGAAGTTTGTGTCACCGGCTCACATTTGGCACCAGAGGAATCAGCCTTGGCAGATTCAGGGAAGAAAGCCAACAACACAGCTGGCGGTGGAGACAGAAATTCCTGTGTGACAACTGCCCCCCTCGGACACAGTTTAGGGTAAATTAACATTTCCTGAGCAAACTTGTATGTGGAAGGAGCTGGCCTCGGTGAAGAGGATAAACTGAAGGGGGCTCCACCCACCCAGGCCTGTGTGTTGGCAGAACCCATGCTCCTGCCTCGAGACCTTCCCCGCAAAATGTTTTGAACCGGGTATTTTGATAGAATCAGAGTGATCGTTTGGGCAGCATTAAGACTGTGCCTTACCACTGCCCTGGGCGCCCGGGAAGCTTCTAGAGCCATGTTCGGGGGGGGGGGTCCTATTTTGGGAAAAGAAGCTGGAGAGCCTTGTTCATTGATGGAAAACTTCCCCCAAAGACCTGCAAGCCCAGTAAGGACACTTGTATGGGCTGTAAGCACAGGGGGTCTGGACCCTCGGCTGGGGGACTTCTCCTGCCTTTATTACAATCACGTCCTAAGCTCAAAGCAAAAGTACCACCGGCCACCAACTGTGACAACACAGAAGTAAGAACACCTTCCCCTGAGCCGTCAGGGAAAAAAGCTGGACAACTAGCTGAAGTGGGGTGTGCGTGCGTGCGTGTGTGCGTGTGTGCGTGTGTGTGTGTGTGTAGGGGTCCCGCTGCTCGAAGGGGAACTCAGACCCTCCCACCACTGGCCCAGAGCCCAGGCCTCCCAGCCATGTGTCTGCAGCTGTGACCTGTCAGGCACTTCCTGGTCTGGGTTCTGTAATGGAAAGCTCATTAAGAGTGGGGGAAGGAGGACAGCCAAGAGGTAGCCCTGCAGCTCCCAATCCGCCGGGCGCTGACCTTAGAGTCCGGTCAGGTTCCTGGAAGAAAAGAATGTATGGCTCTCCCCCCACCCCTCCCCCTCCCAGGGCCTCGGCCTCCCCTCCCCCATGCTCCTCGAGCTGGTTTGGGGAAGGAAGCACCAGTAGCTGCGTAGGAAAACGCTGCCGCTCCCTAAACTTGCTGATGAATTAGTCGAGGCCACAGCTGTTTCAGAATTTGCCTTTTGCCCCCCTCCCCAAACCTCAGTGGGTGCTTGAGAGCACACGCACCAGGGCTATCAGCACCCCTCCGGCTCTGTGCCACCTTCCCTCCCTGGCTGGTCCCGTGGCTGCAATGGTGGGTCTGGGTCACCGGGCCCAGTGCAAGGACGATCACCACCCACTGCAATGGAGAAAGGAAGGGACTCTTCATAAAGTGACCTATTTTTTTCAATGTTAAAGAAACATCCCTTATTTTTACATTAGGAGAATAAAGGTGATAGACATCCTTTTATTTATTTTTTTGGCCACGCCATGCAGCTGGCGGGACCTCAGTTCCCCGACCAGGGATCGAACCCGGGCTCTCGGCGGGGAAAGCGCAGAGTCCTAACCACTGGACCGCCAGGGAAGTCCCAATAGACATCCTTTTAAAAGGAAATGGTGTAAAAGGTGGTTGCCAGGGGCTGGAGGAGAGAAGACTGGGGAGTTACATGTTTAACAGGTAGAGTTTCAGTCAGGAAGGTGACAAGTTCTGGAGATGGACAGTGGTGATGGTTGCACAGCAACATGAATGTACTTAATGCCAAGGACCTGTACGCTTAAAAATGGTTGAGTTTTATAATATATATATTTATCACAATAAAAAAAAGTACCGGTAGTGGACAGTGTTGGTTTTTTAAAGATGTTCTTACGTGGCAAAATAAATTGTCAACCCAAAATATCGGGGAGGAAATTTGACCCATGAAACCTAAAAATCTGGGGCCAATGGTCTGTTCCACAGACTGGCAGGAAAGTGATGGCCCAGAGGACCCACTGACTTACCACGTATTCATTCTTCTCTCTCTCCTCCTTCACACATACCGTGAAAGTAGAGCATTTAGTACTGTTTTCAGAAACTAAAAGAGCGTGGTTTGGGGATATTTCTCCCTGAGATGGAATGGCACTCAGGCAGAGAGCAGGTAGGAGAACCAGGACCAAAGGCTGCTTGGAGGGCCAAGGTCTACACTGGGGAGTCCTGTGCTCGGACAAGCTGGGTGATCTTGAACAATGAGCCTCCTGCGGGAGATCCCTACCCTGGGCAATGTCCACATTCCGGGTGTCCTAAGGGATGAGAGCCTCGTTTGAAATCCTTGTGAAAACCACACAGTACCAAACTCTGCTTGAGCCCCAGGTGGCTGTAACTGGCTGGGAGCAGCAGAAGGAGTATCTGAGTGGAAGTCACTGGGATGACTGGCCCTGCCACTCCTGTGTGACCCGGCCACATCATCTCCCCTCTCGGCCTCCGTGTCCTCAACTGTGAGATGCGAAGGCTGACTGGACAAGCTCTAGGCAACTCCAACAGCTCTAACCAACATTCTATGTTTCAGCTGGGCCTTGGGAGTTGAGTACCACTCACTACATCCCCTCTGGCCCCCACCAGCACAGGCGGCCCTCCGCCATGAGGGAGGGCAGGAGACTGCAAGTTAATTTTCCTTAAGAAGAGGGGAGGGGACTCCCCTGGCGGTCCAGTGGTTAAGACGAGTGGTCCCACTGCAGGGGGTGCGGGATCGATCCCTGGTCAGGGAACTAAGATCCCACATACTATGTGGTAAGGCCGAAAAAAAAAAAAAAAGACACATGGGACTTCCCTGGTGGCGCAGTGGTTGGGAGTCCACCTGCCAGTGCAGGGGACACGGGTTCGGGCCCTGGTCCAGGAGGATGCCATGTGCCGCGGAGCAACTAAGCCCATGCACCACAACTACTGAGCCTGTGCTCTAGAGCCTGTGAGCCACAGCTGCTGAGCCCGTGTGCCACAACTACTGAAGCCCGCGCGCCTAGAGCCCGTGCTCCCCAACAAAGAGAGGCCACTGCAATGAGAGGCCCGTGCACCGCAACGAAGAGCGGGCCCTGCTTGCTGCAACTGGAGAAAAGCCCACGTGCAGCAACAAAGACCCAACACAGCCAAAAATAAATAAATAAATATACAAAAATAAACAAACAAATAAATAAGACACAAGGATGTAATGTACAGCAAGGAGAATATAGTCAATATTAAAAAAAAAAAGAAGAAGAAGAGGGGATTCTGTTTTGGCCACAGAGCTACGGCCACCAGCACCTTCAACACGTCTCCCTTCATCTTTTCCCTCTGGCCCGAGATGTTCCAGAAGAATCCTCAGAGCCGAGGGTATGGAGTAGCTCAGAGGCTGTGACTGGCAGAAAGCTGGGAGCCCAGGTATTCTAGAAGGATTTATTTCACTGTCTTTTTTTGCGGTACGCGGGCCTCTCACTGCTGTGGCCTCTCCCGCTGCAGAGCACAGGCTCCGGACGCGCAGGCTCAGCGGCCATGGCTCACGGGCCCAGCCGCTCTGCAGCATGTGGGATCTTCCCAGCCCGGGGCACGAACCCGTCTCCCCTGCATCGGCAGGCGGACTCTCAACCACTGGGCCACCAGGGAAGCCCCACTGTCCTTTTTTGATGCTCATGAGAGATTCCATGAGAACTCACTAGCTAAATAAATTTTTTAAATGGACTGTGAGTCTGAGGGTAGTGGGGAAAGGACATATGTTATGGAATAAATGCCTCTTCCAAGCGTACCCTTCAGGTATTACGCCTCAGGTAATATAGCCTTTAGAGTGCAAATAACATGGACGAAAGTTTTAGATGCCGAAGGGAGGACTTCATTCAGTACGTTAGTCAAAGAACCTGACTCTTCTAAGGTTTAAAAACTAATTCCTAAAACCGAAGGAAAATAAACCTTAATTCCCAAAGTCAACCCTGAAGTTGGATAATCAAGGGGCAGAGATTTCCGAATGCAAAAGGACCCTTCCAATGATGGGAGAGCTGATCCACATTCCAAAGGTGGTGATAACTGACTTAAAGCCCCAAGCGACACAGAATAAGGGCGTTCCAGGAAGAGGGTCTCCTTCCTTCCAGACAAGCTTTTAGACAACTTTCTACTCCTGGTCCATCCTTCCTTCAATAAGCCCCGGCCATCGGACTCAGCCCTCTTCTACTTCCTCCCCTCCCTCCCCTCCCAGTACAGGGGTTAGAGCCGTAGGCACTGATATTAAATAGACCTGAGTCGAACTCTAGCTACACCATTTATTTTAGCTGTTTAACCTGGCAAGTGTTCGTCTGACCTCTCTGTGTCAGTTTCCTAAACCGTGAAATGGACACACAGCACCTACCTTATAGACAATTAATTCTCAAAGTGTGGTCCCCGGATGGCAGTATCAGCATCCTCTGGGAACTTGTTAGACCCACCCAGCTCGGGCCCCGCTGCAGAATCCAGAGCCCTGGGGGTGGACTGTGGCAAAGGTTTTTTGTTTTTTTGTTGTTTTTTTTAAACTAATTTATTTATTTATTTTTGGCTGCGTTGGGTCTTTGTTGCTGTGTGTGGGATTTCTTTAGTTGCAGTGAGTGGGGCCTATTCTTCATTGGGGTTTGAGGACTTCTCACTGCTGTGGCTTTTCTTGTTGCTGGGCACTTGCTCTAGGCACGCAGGCTCAGCAGTTGTGGTGTGTGGGCTCAGTAGTTGTGGCTCGCAGGCTCTAGAGCACAGGCTCAGTAGTTGTGGCTCACAGGCTCTAGAGTGCAGGTTCAGTAGTTGTGGTGCATGGGCTTAGCTGCTCTGCGGCATGTGGGATCTTCCCGGACCGGGGCTTGAACCTGTGTCCCCTGCACTGGCAGGCAGATTCTTAACCACTGCGCCACCAGGGAAGTCCCCGCAAGGGGTTTTAACAAGCCCACTGGGTGATGTGCCTGCCGGGAAAACCTGAGGACCACTGCACTAAGTGATATAAAGGGCTCACTGTGGGGTAGCAATAATTATTTCTCACCTATTTTCCTTACCTTCCTATTGAAAAGGATTTCATTCCTATCTTCCCCTTTTTTAAAGCTAGAAATTGTAGGTATCTTTTTTTCCCTAGTTCCTTTATTATTTCAAAAAATTGGGGGGGGAGTATAGTTGCTTGACAATGCTGTGTTAGTTTCTGCTGTACAGAGATGTGAATCTGTTAAACATATACATATAGCCACTCTTTTTAACATTCTTTTCCCAGATAGGCCATTACAGAGTACTGAGTAGAGTCCCCTGTGCTATACAGTAGGTCCTTACTAGTTGTAGGTATCTTTTTCAAAAAAGAAAATGGACGGTTACCTCGCTGTGCGTTCATGCATGCATTCATTTCTTCAAAAAGTATTCATGGAGTGCCTGACGCGTATCAGACACTATTCGAAGGTGCCGGGGTAAACAAAGGACCGAACGACACCTCTGCCTTCATGATATACGTGTGCACACACGTCACAGCCCACAGACGACAGTCAACCTGCCTCTTCACTTTGGGGAAGAGGCCCTCGCCTGTGGCTTCAGATGTCCTCATAACCTGACTTGTATGTCCTTATTTGAGATTGTCACTGGATGACGTTTTTTATTTTTATTTTTTATTTTTTTTTTGCGGTATTCGGGCCTCTCACTGTTGTGGCCTCTCCCGTTGCGGAGCACAGGCTCCAGACACGCAGGCTCAGCGGCCATGGCTCACGGGCCCAGCCACTCCGCGGCATGTGGGATCTTCCCGGACCGGGGCACGAACCTGTGTCCCCTGCATCGGCAGGCGGACTCTCAACCACTGCGCCACCAGGGAAGCCCCGGATGACGTTTTTTAGATGAGTCACTTATTGTATTTGCCTATGTGTAGTAAGAGCGACACTGGCCAGGGCTGGGCCTGACCCATGGCGAGGCTGGGGTAGGGCTGCCATATGTCCTGGGCCTCCCAGTCAAGAGGGGCCTCCGAGAATTTTTGTGTTTTCCCCAAAAGGGCACACAGATAGTTACTGACAGAACTGGAAGAAAATATTTACCAAGAAACTTGCAATAAATCTGTGTTCTATTCCTGGGGCACACCTCAGACAGTATACCACAAATTAATTAATTTTGAAAATCCTGTAATTATTTTGTGACTAGCCCAACTACATTGTATTATATATATTTTTGTTTAAAACATTAATTTGTTTGATGTAAACACTAAGAAAAACAAAATTTCAGGACCCTTGTGGGTTTTTTTTTTGCTTTTCTTCACGCTTTAAATATATATTTACTGGTAGCCTCAAAACAATGCTAATGCTTCAGGCTTGCTGAACCTTCTAACATGTTTATTTCTATCCATGAGACATTGTTGGATCATTTTAGAAACATTCCAGGTGGTTTATTGTGTCCGGGCAATACCACTATATTCTAGAATAAGTGTGACCTACAAGGAAAACTCAGGTGTGGCCTCTGAGGCTTTAGAGACCTCTGATCCCAGACCTTCTCCAAGTAGGAGGTCTCAGCTACCATGTAAAAGGCAGCCTCAATGGGGTTTTCGTTCCATTGATTATTCTAAGCTAGGGAACCACTTCCATTAGGGCAGCTCATAGACCTATGACCGATGCATAACCTCGCAGCCAAGAGCAGAAGAATGTCACACAAGAAATGCACAAGCAAGTGTCTCCAGCTGCCTTTACCCCAATCACACACATGCACATACCACCCCAGAAGGGGAGGTGAAGCCTAATTCCTGTGAGATAAAAGGGACTGACCCAGCAGTGTTTAAATTCAAATGTTGGTCTGCCTGTATTTTGGGAAGAAACCCAGTTTGATAGAGGGACATAGTATAATACACTGGACAAAAAAATACTGGAGTCAGACCTACCTGAACCGGAATCCCACTTTCACTGCCTATCAACTAGACGACCTTAGACAAATTACTTAACTCCCTGAACCTCAGTTCCCTCATCTGATTTTGGAAATAAAACCTATGGCCAGGGCTTCCCTGGTTGCGCAGTGGTTGAGAGTCCACCTGCCGATGCAGGGGACACAGGCTCGTGCCCCGGTCCGGGAGGATCCCACATGCCGTGGAGCGGCTGAGCCCGCGAGCCATGGCCGCTGAGCCTGCGCGTCCAGAGCCTGTGCTCCGCAACGGGAGAGGCCACAACAGTGAGAGGCCCACGTACCGCAAAAAAACAAACAAACAAACAAAAAACCTATGGCCATGGGATCAATGTAGAGGTAAAAATATGTAAAGGATGTGGAATGTGAAAATGTAATAAATAGTGTTTATTAATTATTAGTTTTAAAGACCTTTACTGGTATTACCTTTCTGGGGCTATTTGGTACTAGGTAATCACAGCTTTTAGAATGTAAGTATCCTTGGATACATGGGCAAATTTTATTTGTAAAAGTATGTTCACTTAAATGTAAACTATTGAAAATAACTTAAGTGTCCAACAGGAAAGGACTGGGTAAATAAATAAATTTGGCACACCCATGCTACTACATAGTTACTTAAGCATGATGGAAACGTCTCTGCATGGCAAGACGTACCTGCTTACATTACAAACCAGTATATAACATATAAATTCCACTTTGAAAAGTTATGTTTGTATACATGCAGGAAAAAAAATCTATATAAATAGATTCACCAATAACAGTGATTATTTTTGGATGATGGGCATATAAGAGATTTTCTTTTTCTCTTTACAAGTCTATAACTTCTAAATATTCCACAATGAACCCAGATTACATATCAAAATATCCATGTTTTAAAAGAGCAATAAAAACATGCTTTCTGGCTGCATACAACTTTGCTCTAGTGGAGGAAACAGCCATATGTTAAAAAATCCATAATGTGGGCTTCCCTGGTGGTGCAGTGGTTGAGAGTCCGCCTGCTGATGCAGGGGACACGGGTCTGTGCCCCGGTCCAGGAAGATCCCACATGTCACGGAGCGGCTGGGCCCGTGAGCCATGGCCGCTGAGCCTGTGCGTCCGGAGCCTGTGCTCCGCAACGGGAGAGGCCACAACAGCGAGAGGCCCGCCTACCGCAAAAAAACCCCAACAACTCCATAATGTAAGGCAGAGGAAAGTAAGTGCCAGATTGAAAGTTACACAGAAAGGTGGTGGGGGGGAAGGAGTGATTAATTTGGAGACAGAGGAGGGCTTCAAGAGGGAGGTGGCCCTTAAGCTACTCCTTAAGCTAAGAGTAGAAATTACAAACAGTGAAAGCAGGAAAGGATAGGGATGGACACTTCCAGCTAAGGGACCAGGACAAACAGTTATTATGTATGAATGTGTATGTTGTATTAAACAAGGGAAAAGGAAGTCTTATTTGGCCAGATGGATGGATGGATGAATGGGAGACAGGGAGGAAAGGAAGGAAGGGAGGGAGGGAGGGAGGAAGGAAGGAAGAAAACTAAATCAGTAAACAAATGGTGAAAGGACCATTAGCCAGGGGCTAGTTTTCGTCTATGGAGAAAACAGAGGAGGCGCTAAGCTCTAAGTTCAACTTTCTTTGTTGATCAAATATGTGACTCTCCAGCATTCATGGTTTTTAACCTCTTTCCCTGCCCAAGCTCATGACCACTAATGTTCACTCTTCGCCGAACTCCTTGACCCTCTCACCCACTTGAGGCTTGACGCACCTACACATCCAGGGCCTGGGAAACACAGCCACATTCACACCAACATTCACCTTCTTTTACACCACCCATCCCAGGAGCCTTGCCACGATACAACATGTGGGCTCAGGAAGGAGCACTGAGTTTCAAGCTCCATCCGAGCCAACGGTTCTCGTGCTTGGAACTGACTGGACAAACCCCTCTCCCGAGGTTTCCGGTTTGCAAGGAGAGAGCCTTTAAATGAAGGCAGTGGGCACCTCATTTGGCAAGGGGGCGGCAGGGGAGGGTCGGTGCGAACCAAGAACAGGAGAGGGGGGACTCAGGGTACAAGCCACAACCAGCCCATCAGGCAAATGTCCCCCCGACTTGGCCATCAGCGACTGTAAGTCAGAGCAAGCCCCCAAGTTCAGGAGCGGCCCACAGTCTAGAACAGTGGTCCCCAACCTTTTTGGCACCAGGGACTGGTTTCGTGGAAGACACTTTTTCCGTGGACCGGGGTGGGGGAGGGTACGGTTTCGGGATGATTCAGGCGCATTACATTTATTGTGCACTTGATTTCTATTATTATTACATTGTAATATATAATGAGGTAATTATACAACTCACCATACGTTGACAGGAGGCGGAGCTCAGGCAGTAATGGGAGCGATGGGGAGCGGCTGTAAATACAGATGGAGCTTCACCCGCTCACCCCCCGCTCACCTCCTGCTGTGCGGCCCGGTTCCCAACAGGCCACAGGCCGGTACCAGTCCGTGGCCCGGGGGGTTGGGGATCCCCTGGCCTAGACGGCTTCTCCTAAGAGGAAGCAGTTTGGGATTTATTCCAGGCCTTAAGAGCCCAGGTAGAGCAGTTAACTTGCTGCTGAATCACTTGGGGGGGCGGAGGTGGGGGACAGGGTGGGCCGAGAGAAGGGAATGCTGGCCGTAAGTCTGTGGATGAGCCTCCTCTCCAGAATGAACAGGGCGGCCTGGGCAGCTGAATTTGGGAGACCAGCAGTGCCAGAGCAGCTGGACTTTCCCGGTCAGCAGCGAAACAGTTGTCTCGTTGCCAGGCTTTGGGGAGGGAAGAGGCAAAGGTGGCGTCTACAGGGGGAGCTGGAGCCCCCAGCGGCCCCCGAGGATCGAGGCCCTGTAAAAACAGGGCACAGCTGCCGGTCAGGATCTCTGACCCCGGACCTCTCCCTCCCGGATAATGACTCCCCAGAACTCACTTCTCCCAGGACCATCCCTCACGGCCCCAGACACGGGCCATCACTCACTGTTTCGGGCTGACCGGGAGCAAGCATCCCGGCCGGGCCCTGCTGACCCACCTCCGGGCAGGGGCCACAGGCCCCAGAGGCATCCCTGAACCTCTCTCTCCAGTTCCTGCCCACCCAGGTCGTCACAGAAACCCAGGGGCAGCAGCCCGGCCTGCGTCTCTGTTTGGGCTCCCTCCCTTCCCCCTCCCTGGCCAGGGCTCTGGACAGCCATTTGTTCTTCCCTGAGAAATTCCTCCTCCCTGACTTCGGGGAGCTGGCCGGCAAAGCCGGAGTGGAAAATCAGTGAAGCTAATGGTGCAGCAATGCAGCAGCCAGCGCCAAGAACACGGCCCTGGGGTGGCTCTGCCCAGCGTGGTCAAGTGGACACGTGAGCCCTCCGGCTCCAGCCTCACATTCTCTCCCTACACCCACCCTCTGCAAAGCTCCAGGAACGCCTGCAAACACACCCTTCCGAAGGCACCGAGCTACCTCTCTCTGGAGAGGGGGTGAGGGACTGAGTGGAGTGCCCTGGGGAAACCTGGTAGCTCTGTGCCGCGCGGATTCCCACAGCCCGAAAGCCTCCAGCCTTGCTCTCCAGTGGGTCTCCCCACATCGCTCTCTGCCCCGTGGAATTCCACCTGCCTTCTGGCCCAGGGGTTAGAAACTCCTCTTCAACGTCCAGTGTGAATTAGAAGTAAACAGGTTCTTTTCACAAGAAAAAATTATGTTGCGGACGGGGTGGGGTGGAGGAGTGCTCCTGCACGTTTCCCTGCCCCGGGGCAGCCACCCGACACTGGTCCACAGGACACTGGCCCCCAGGCCACAGCCAGTAGGACCTCGGCCTGTACGAGGCTGGTAGGGGGATGCCCTCCGCTACTTGTCTGGGGCTCCCCCTGCAGCCAGGCTGAAATGCATACCCCTTCGGGCCAAAGACAGCTGCGGGAGCCCCTGGGGGGTTGCCAGGGGCGGCCAGGGCCCAGGGCCGGACTTCAAGCTGGGGTGATGTCTCTGGCACCATTTGCAGCTCCCCGCCACGGGCCCAGGTTTCTGCAGAACACAAAGACAAAGCCTTGCTTTGTGGTGCCTGGCATCCAGGGGGCTTGCAGCCAGAAATGGAATCGTGCGGCTTTTCCATTAAGTGTAACCTCTCCCTCTTCGAGCGGCCACCAGACTCCTTCAAATCTGGGTAGGTGGGAGGAGCTGTAAAACCCCGGCCATTAAATCGTTTATTAGTTGCAGGTTTCTGAGCATGTAGGCAAGTATTTTGAGACGGCAAGGCTCATACCGTGCCCTCCACCATGTGGGGTCTGGGGGCTTTAGCCCAGGTTACTGCTGAAAAGGGGGTTAGGATCCCCATTCCCAATTACGAGAAGCGGCCTTGTAAGCAGTTTTGGATTCACCCACTTGCTTTTCTCCAAGTCTTATTCTAAAAGAGAGAAAAATACACAAAAACAAGCCTCTTCAAGCTCAAAGTGTCTTTCAAGCTAGTGCTTCTCTTTTTAAAGGGGCATTCTACTCCCCGGCCCATGACCCGGCTTCAGTCTCCCCCGCCCCCCTCCCCGCAAAGCCTGGTCTGAAACAAGCTCAGCCTCTTTAAGATCCCAAACTAGAGAAGGGAAAGGAGAGGGAGGAAGGAGGGAGGCTGGTTTTCCTGGAACCCTTATTAAATCAACTTTCCAAGGACAGCCAGAAACTCCAGGCCCTCCCCACTCCCTGAGGAGCATTTGCAGACTGGGGGAGGGGCTCCCGACACACACACACACACACACACACACACACACACACACACACACAGCAAAGCCTTTCTAAAGGGCAGAAGCTCTCAGTCAGTGGGAGCAGGGTTTGGGGTAATTTGCTTTAAACTTTTGGGCAAACCTTTTATATACAGAGTCTAGTCTTTTCTGAGGACAACAGCAGCACTGTTATTGAATAATCAGCAGGGCCAAGACCACGGCAATACTTTACATTTGTGAGATACCTTATAGTTTACAAAGCGTGGAGACAGATTTTTCCCTTAGGACTTCAGGTCTCTGAAGACGGTGGGGCCCATGTTTTGCTATCACAAAGCTCAGAAGGGATGATCTAGAAGGGGCTGAACCACGAGAGGGACTGACTCAACCAAGTGGGGACCTGGGACCTGATGTCCATCCAAGTCTCATGGGTTTCCACTTCTGCGTCCTAAGGCACTCCAAGTCCATCCATGAAATAAGCCCTTTACCACGCGGCGTGTCTCCTGTGGGGTCCCAGGAAAAGGTACCCACATTCTACCATCTATGGCTCATTGACTGTGTCCAGGCACGGTTCTTAGAGCTTTGCAGGCATTTGCATCTGATATTCACAATGACCTTAGAAGCAGATGTTCATTACCAATATAGATTATAGAGTGTCAGAGAGGAACTTTCCCAACAGCCAACAGTCGGTAAGAAATGGAGCCAAAATCAAAACCAAGGCAGTCCAGGGAAAACGTGTGCCCACAGACTTGTACATGAATGCTCACAAGAGTTTTAGTAATAATAGCCCAAAGTGTTAGCAACCCAAATGGCCACCATCAAGTGAATGGATACACATTCCCCATATAATTCCATTATGTGAAATTCTAGAATAGGCAAAACTAACCTACAGTGACAGAAAGTAGATCCGTGGTTGCCTGGGTCCGGTGTTGCAAAGGGGGCTGACTGCAGAGGGGCAGGAGGCAAGTTTGGGGGGTGATGAAAATGTTTCATATCTTGATTGATAGTTACGTGGGACAATGCTACATTTATCAAAACACATCAAACTGCACGCTTAAAATTGGTGCATTTTATAGAATGCAAATGATACCTCAATTAAGTTGATTTTTTAAAAATGGCAGTGTAACCTCACTCTTCACTGCCACATCGCCTCCTAATAGCCCTCTTCACCTCTCCTACCCGCTCCCTCTTGTTTGCAGACCGGGACTTTGTCATTTTCAAGACTTTCAGCCCCTTGACTCCACCCTCCATCACTGCCCCGGCTTCCTTTCCCAGTCTGGATGCACAGCCAGAAGCTTCAGGACCACCATCACCCCCTCAACCCCTATTCCTTATGCTTCGACCCTTGGATACTCCCTTCCTGCTTACAAGTACCCAGGTCCGAGATGCGTACTATTCACTTTCTCCACCCTCCATCCCTGGGTTTGTTAGAGAAAGTTAAAAAAAAAATACTTTAGGGTCCACCATAAATGCATATTCCCAAAGCTTATCCACCCCTCCTCATTGCCACCTATGCTGTGGCTGACCCAAATCTCTATCTACTCCTCACAGACCTCCCAATCTGACTCACTCCCTTTACTCGCATCTTGCCTGTGTCTCTAGTCACCCGGAGTTGACACCCAACCTACTTAAACCAGTAGGTTTTTTTTTAAAATTTAATTTATTTTTTTGGCTGCACAGGGTCTTCATTGCTGCGCACGGGCTTTCTCTTGCTGTGGCGAGCGGGGGCTACTCTTCATTGCGGTGCGCGGGCTTTTATTGCGGTGGCTTCTCTTGTCGCGGAGCACGGGCTCTAGGCGCACAGGCTTCAGTAGTCGTGGCACATGGGCTCAGTAGCTGTGGCTCGCGGGCTCTAGGGTGCAGGCTCAGTAGTTGTGGTGCGTGGGCTCAGCAGTTGTGGCGCGTGGGCTCAGTAGTTGTGGCGCACGGGCTTAGTTGCTTCAGGGCATGTGGGATCGACCAGGGCTCAAACCCGTGTCCCCTGCATTGGCAGGAGGATTCTTAACCATTGCGCCACCAGGGAAATCCTAAACCCGGAGATTCTATTTCTATAGCGTCTCTGCTATTTTTCCTTCCTTTACAATCCTCCACTGTAGTTCACTGCCTTTCTCTAGCTAGACATTCAGAACAACCGTTTAAGCAACTCGTCTTTCTGGCAACAGTGGTAGCAACAGTAATAACTCTTAACGCTTTGCCTGTCAGTGCTTTATCTGGATTATCTCACTTAATCCTGTATTACTGCTCCATTTTAAAGATAAGCAAACTAAGACTTCGTGTGTTTGAGTAACTGGTCAAACCAAGTAATGCAGCTATTAAGTGGTGGAGCACGATTTTTTTGTTTTTAGAATTTTTTAAAAATAAATTTTATTTATTTATTCATTCATTCATTCATTTATGGCTGCATTGGGTCTTCGTTGCTGCGCGCGGGCTTTCTCTAGTTGCAGCGAGCGGGGGCTACTCTTCGTTGCAGTGCGTGGGCTTCTCACTGCGGTGGCTTCTCTTGTTTCGGAGCACAGACTCTAGGTGCGCGGGCTTCAGTAGTTGTGGCACGGGGGCTCAGTAGTTGTGGCTCACGGGCTCTGGAGCGCAATCTCAGTAGCTGTGGCACACGGGCTTAGTTGCTCCGTGGCATGTGGGATCTTCCCAGACCAGGGCTCAAACCCGTGTCCCCTGCACTGGCAGGCGGATTCTTAACCACTGTTAAGGGAAGTCCTGTGGAGCACAATTTAAACCTAGGTCCGTCTGACTTCTTCCTCCCATCCATCCAAACTCAGCTGCCTGAAAATCTGAAAGCTGGATTGTGTCACTTTCCTGCTCAAAACTTTTCAAGACTCCCGGTATCTACCCATTTAGGTACAGTTTCCTCAGCAGGGCATTACAGCTTTCCATATGCTAACTCAATCCAATTTTTCCAGGCATTACGTCCCCCGACTACCTACACACCAGGTAAGCTGTTCTCTGTACACCTTATACATCCTGCCCCAGCACCCTCACTCATGCTGCTCCACCTGGAACACCCTTCATTTCCCTCCCAATCCCCTGCCCAGCCCCGTGGACCATCTCAGATGACGTTGGCTGTCCCTCTCCCCCAGCATCCCCACTGCATTGTGTTATAACTCCACTGCGTGGTTTAAACACGGTCCACCTTGAGTTTAGCTGCCTCTGTGCTTGTCACCCTCTACCCAATGGTGAATTCCCTGTGGGCAGAGACGGTCCCGCCCACTCGGGGTCTCCAGCATGTTCCAGGTCAGGCCTTGCCTTCAGTTCTGTCTCTGAATATAACACGAATCTGCCTGCCCCAGCCAGTGCGTCTTCTAGAAAGCGCCCCCCACAACCCGTCCCCCCTCCTTCTCCATCACCCTACAAGAGGACAAATATCCTCACTTCTCATTCGTCACTCACACAGGTCCTGGCAGCGAGACTGGTGGCCCTTTAAACGCAGCCACCATGTTGTGTGCACACCTGAGCCCTTTACCCGCCACCTGCCAACCTCCTCTGCTTCTGTCATCAGCCACTGGGTCACAAGCCACACTACCCTTTGGCAGCAGAAATGCCCAAATATTAGTTCTCAAAGACCTTCGAAAGCTGTCAGGTGTGCTGTACCTGTAATTGCCATGAAGTATTTTCACAAGTCCGGAAAAATCCCAACAGCAGTGGGTGCAAGTCTTTCCTGTTACTAATAATCCTTCCGAATTCCCAATAAACTACAGGGCTCTACCAGCGCCTACGCCCCGTAATGTTCCCTGGTTCTCAATCTCTTTGAAATCCCTCCAGCAGTATATCCAAAGCAAACCTCTTACCAGGCCTCCAAACAGGGCCTGTGAGAGATGGTCAAGAAAGACAAAATGGCAGGCACGTGGCCATGATGGCCGACCCTCATAGAAGATATGTCTTTGCAACAATTTTCTAGAAGCCGGAGGTCTTTATGAAGCTCCCACAACCCTCCACATCCCCTGGAGCCCGATCCAAGTTCTAAGCCCAAATTCACAGGTCACTCGCACCCCACTGCACCGCCCAAGCCCGTTTTATACACATCATCTAGGTTAGGGAGCTAGCTCTTGGGTCCCAATCAGAAGCTCTCTTTTCAGAAGGAGAAAAGCATAAACGTCCCCCCTGGGCACGTCACCTCTGGCAGATGGATGTCACCAGCCTTCACGACCCAACCTCTGATGAAGTTGGCTGTGTCTGCAGCCAGGCCCCCACCAGCCCAGGTACCTTGGGAGCCTCTCCTACAGTCCAGGAGCCCTGTGCTCCACCTGGGATGGAGCCTTCGCAGTTGACCACATCACGTCTCTCCCAGCCCACCTTGTTGCTGAGGGCCGGGAGCCCAGGCCGCCCCTCAGCCCGCGCCTTACCTTGTTCCGGCAAGGTTGGCGCTGGCCTGGCAGTGCAGAGCGCGGCTGTGACCAGCACAGCCCAGAACAGGAGACACTTCCAGCTCCACATCCCAGTTCTGCAGTTAGAGGTTGGTGACAAGGCTCCACACCTCCATGGAGACTCTGCCGTGGGCTTGATCCTCCTGTGCAAGCTGACTCTGGGGAGAGAGAACAAAAAACCCAAGGTTAGGAGGGTCTGCGTGGGGAAGAAGGGGCCAAGGAGAAAAAGAGGGAAGGCATGTCACATGGCCACCCTGCCCAGAAGGGTGCCTGAAGCAATAACTTACTCCTTCAGACACAAAGAAAGGAACTGTGGTCCTGTCCCAACGGTGACTTCAAGGTTATGCGCCTTAATCAGACCAAAGAGTGGTTCAATTCGGTCCTACAACTATTTATTGAGTGTGGACTGTTTCCCATGTTGGGAAAATCATCAGACAGTTCCCCGAGGCATGAGCCCCAAGATCATTTGTGCTGGGAAAGCGAACGGCCTCAGGAACGTCTCCCATAGGTGACCTGGGTGTGCGGATGTGACCTCTCCCAGTTTAAGACTTCACTCCCTCTAGGGCACACCCACCCTTCGGTGAGGGATAAAGAGAGTTGAGGAATTATGGAAGAAGCCCAGAACTGGGAAATGGGAGCCAGGTGAGATGCTGACCCTCTCTGGACCTACGTGATGACGAAGCTGAAATACGCCACCTCCAAGGTTCTTTCTTTTTGTCTCTAAAACTGGATGCATCACAGGGACCTCTGGTTCTACCAGCTTCCCTCACGGAGAGAACACAACTCTCACCAGCTACTTAAAAAGGGCCTCCGAGGAGGGAGCCGTGAGCTGGATCCAGTTCTCCCCGAGGCTGAGAGGTGACGGCAGACGTCCAACAGAGATGGATCCAGAAGTGGGGAAAGGTCGTGCTGAAGAATAAGGGTTCTTGTAAGGCCTGACTCAAAGATGGCTCGTGCCAGCCCCGGGGAAAGGCACAGACTGCAGTCCTGTATCCTTCTCAGGTCCGAACGGGTAAAATTTAAAACAACCCTCCGAGGTCTTCAGGATAATGGTCTTTCCCGCTAAACATTTACCAAGCGATAAGACTTTCTGGGCACCGTTTGGGCTACGAGGGGGCGACCCTCTCTGTCTTCCAGGTGGCTTTTGCCCTAAATACTCCAGGGAACCATCCAAGTTATTCAGAGAATCCACTTCCCCGGAACATGCCCTAATGTGGTGCTTCAGCCGGGCCTCCCCCTGAGCCAGACAGGGCCCCTTGTGAGTGAGTCAGGCGCGGCTGGCAGAAAACCCCCCAGATTCTTGGCCTCGTTCACAAGCGCCTGCCAGCGGGAAGACGCATGCACTGCCGCTGCTAGCTTCCTCCCAAGGCTTTTCTGAAATTTTTTAATGATTTCAAATAAAAGGAGAAGTAAACACTTCTATTTTTCTAAATTTAGGAAAGGGACTAGACAAGGCAGAATCGAACAAGCATTTACTGAATACTCACTACGTGCCAAGCATGGACTAGGTAAGATTTTAAACTATAAAACTTCATTTCTTCCCCACTGTGAACTTAAGGGGAGGGGTGGGAATGATTACTGCCCTTTAAGCAACGGGGAAACTGAGACGCAAAGAGGTTAAGTGCTTTGCCCAAAGATGTGCAGTGAGATGGCAAGGGCACCGGGTCTACATCACCTGGGTTTTCGGATGCCAGAGACCAGGGTGGGAGGAAGCAATAAGGGAGTGATCGAACCTAGCTCTACCGGACGCAAGCTCATTCTCTCCAGAGGGCATCCCTGTGTCACACAGAAGCCATGTAAATAAGGACAGATCTGAGGTGACTCTGGCAATGGGAGAGCCTTTGATTCTCAATTCCTTTGCTCTAGAGAAAGACCCTTGGAAGCAGCTCATGGATATGCCATCTAGGACACGGGATGGGGCATGATTCCCGGCCGGGGATAGAAGTGATGCTTGCCAGAGGACATCCCAAAACCACATTCCACATCTCATTACATCCCAAAGATACAGCAGATGGATGCAGGCCAGTCACCGAGAAAGGTACACCTGACTAAGGACCTAAGTAAATCCCATAGTGATGGCCAGAGTCATGAATGAATTTTTAGTATCCAACAGGAAAGGGTGGTATCATCGCGAGATGATGAAGCTTGTTTTCAAAGGTAGCAGGCAGGCAGCTCCCACGACCCCTCGGCCGCTCTGTCCCCTGAAAAGCCTGTCTACCTCCTCGCAGGTGTGGTCTGGCTGCTGACTGCCCTCTTTCAGCTCTGCGATCAATGCACTTCAAAATAATCTGGCAGCTTCCCTGCAAAAGTCTCTTCCTCTCCTCCCCCACTGGGCCTTGAGTCCCACATCTGTAAAACAAAGGATGTTCAGAAAACCCAGCCCTCCGGCGCCCAGGCACCCACTCCTGGAATGAGAAGGGGTAAGCGGGCACACAACCTATTGTGGAAAACACAGTGACACGAAGTAGTCCCCAGACTATCTGGGACCCTAGGGACTGCCACCTCCCCCTTCACCTCACCTTCTTCCCATTCTACTAATTAATGAATTCTTTAAGTCTCTTAGGAACGGTCTCCTTCCTCCACTGCCTGACAGATGTGACCTGTAGCCCTGCAGGTGCACACAGCAGCCGCCCCCTCAGCCTCTCCCCATCAGTCACGTCTCCTGGGACTGGCAGCCCAGCTCCTGCTCTGGGTGCAGAGGTCCTCACTGGGGAATGAGGAGAGTTGGGGGACACACGTCATGTCACTTATCCCACTTGTCATCAGAGGGAGCTAAAATAGTTGCCTTGCCTACACCACAGGAGGTTACGAGCTTCACATGGGGGGCATGGGTGAAAGTATCTGCTCTCTCCTCTCTAAAGCCCTAATCAAATGTAAGGAATTATATATAAACATTGTGCTTTGAGTCACTTCTTGATAGCAATCTCAGGAGACTTTGGTAATTGGCAAGCGGAGGACGTGAACTTCCTGCCTTTACAAAGGCACTTCTCACCATCCATCTTTACAAACCCCACACTCTAGATCTAGCTGTCCCATTAGGTGGCCCCTCGTGGCTATGGAGCACTTGAAATGTGGCCAGTGCGAGGCAGGATGTGCTAGAAATGAAAAATACATACAGGAATGTGGAGCCTTTCATTGATTTTCTTAAACTGATTACATGTTCAAAAGATAATTTTCCACATATATTGGGCTAAATCAAATACGTTATAAAAACGGAAACAAACGAATTAAGGAAAATGAATTTCACCTGTTCCCTTTTTCTTAATTTCCAACGTGGCTACTGGAAAAATCTGAGATTCCACGTGGCCTGTGTTTCACTGTAGGGGACAGGACAGCTCTGGGCAACCTCCGTGCCCTGCCAAGCGTTTCTTCTTTGCCCTTCCTCTGTCTTCAGCGGGCTCTCCCATTCGCCCAGTCCCACCTCAAACAGCCACGTCCACTTCTCCAAGTCTTTCTTGGGCCTTGGGAGGATCCTCTGAATTTCCAAAAACACCATAGGGTCTCAACTCCTTAACAGCAGGGTCTATACCCAAAATTAACCTTTGTCAATGACCTTAGCACCTAACACCTACACAGCAGATGCTGGTACATTTGGGAACTGGATGAGTAAATGAATGAAACAAAGAGAGGCCGATGGAAACGAAACTGACAGAGAGCCACGCTTGCAGAGAAGAGGAAGAAATCGTCCAGCACTCCTTGTTAGCCAGCCAAACTCGATTTCAAAGCATACCAACCCGGACATTTTCTAAACATCTTGATTCCTCAGACTTGAGGAAGTGACGCCAAAACTTGAATCCCTTTAGACGGGAGTAAGACTTCTTAACAGAAATGGTGGCTTTCCCCAAAAGTGAGCAACAATGAGCAGCCCTACTCACTGGTGAGAGTGGCAGGACAAGTTCTTAATAAACATCTGGAAAAACACAGGCAGCTCAGCTTGAGAAATTGTACCGGCTCCAAGAGAAATGCTAATTTAAAAGTTTTTAGCCTCTGTCAAAAAGAGTGCCCAAATGTCCTTGGGAGTGAGGTATGTAAAAAGTGAGTAGTAATAAGAGAAACCCTAACTGCTCCACGGTAATCTAGGCAGCCTTGCTACTGAAGACAGGATGGGCTTGTGGACCATCACATGCTTGGAGGTGTTCACCCAGGTGAGGGCTATTTACTTGGAGCCCAAACGTGGCTTTTTTAATTGCAAGTGGAATGGTGATGAGGAGAGAATATCTAAGGGAGATGCAACCTTAGGGAGAAAAGCAACTCTCCTAGCCCACGTCTGGTTTTTAATCCTCTCAGGCAACCCCAGAACCTTCTCTGAAGTTCTGCATCTGGACTCCCACCAGTCCCGGGTTCACTCAGAACTTTCACAAAGCTCTCGGGATGAAATATGCAAGACGTATTTCCCAAGAGGAAATGAAGCTCCTCTCAAGGGATGTGAGGCCCTTTCAGAGCAAGACGTTTGGATCCCTTCTCTCTACGTTCTTTTCCTTCAGCAGCAACAGGCTCAAACTTTCCTAGGAAGCTCTTAACTAACAGCCTTTTTTTTTTTTTTTTTTTTTTTTTTGCGGTACGCGGGCCTCTCACTGTTGTGGCCTCTCCCGTTGTGGACGCGCAGGCTCAGCAGCCGTGGCTCACGGGCCCAGCCGCTCCGCGGCATGTGGGATCTTCCCGGACCGGGGCACGAACCCGCGTCCCCTGAATCGGCAGGCGGATTCTCAACCACTGCGCCACCAGGGAAGCTCACGAACAGCCATTTTGATGAGACAGATTTAAACAATGGAGGCCCGAAGGAAGCATTCAGAGGCTGCTAAAAGCCCAAGCTCACAGGAGCAAATCTCCTGTTTTAGGAGTCTTGTTCCAGGTCGACACCCAAAAGCAAACAAAGCAAAATCTCATGGACTTTTCTTGGTTTGCATGGCTGGAGTCTACCTACTCGATGCTCAGCTCAGTTCTCCTAGCCTCCGGAGTCCACCAGGAACAAAGCTGGGCCAGGCTTCGGGATGCCTGGAGATGCTCTGATCCTCTTCCTCAAGGTGGGGGTGGGGTCACAGCCTCCACCATGCTCCTTCTCAACGTCTTCCCGTGCTTCTGCTTCACTTGCTCTTCTAAGGGTGCCTAACGGAACTTTCTCACATCCTCCATGGCCAGGAGCCAAGGAAAAGAAGCACCCAAGACTGTCTACTCTAGAGCCAAAGGAAGAGGTGCCCACTCTGACCCAAATCCCATTTGTGAAATGCCTCCAAAATGCGCATTTCTACGGGCTTGGTGAAAGCAGACAGTGAGAGCACACTATCCAAGTGACTCTCCACCCGGATGGCCCTCATTAAAAAGCTGACACTCAGCTATGACTAAGAGTAAGTGCAACAGACGTTTCAAGGAGCTCGTCACCGATGCTGTACACAACCAACCCAGCTGGAGCCAAGTCCCCAGCAGCCTCCCTGTCCCCAGACACCCTGCACTCCTCCGGGGGTCTGCAGCAGCCCTGGAGCTTCCCCCAACCAACTGGGGGGAAATATGTAAACAAGTCATTAGGGAGGTAGGTTATCGGGACCGTGGTCCGTAAGGTAGCTGGGTCTTCTGCAAGGGTTCTTGCTCCATCACTCTCTCGAGGGAAGGGCTATGACCCAGGCTTGGGGGTAATCAGCCAGACAGAGGCACGTCCCACGGGGCCCTGCTACTTAGCTCTTAAACAAGCCTCAGAGAGGAAACCAGGAGCCCGGGCCAACGGGAAAATGGCCACTTTCTGCTCAACAGTCTCAAGGCTAAGGTTCTACAATTTAGATGGTACTCCAAAAAAAGCTCTGGGCCGGAGGTGCAAAGGGCAGGGCACATCTGCAGAGGAAACAGTCACCTTAATTACCATGTCTAGAGAAAGTGCGATTTCATTACAGCCTCCAAACTACTGCCCAAAGGAGGAAACCAGAGAAGTGTTTTCAATTTGAAAGAGGCTGGAAAGGAGAGGGTGAGAGAACAACTCTCCCCACCCTCCTGCAACTTTGGAGCCAGAAAGTGCTTTCCTACCTCAGAGGTTAGAACCAGAAAAACCCTCCACAATCCAATCCCTTTCAAACCTGCAGCCGGTATTGACTTGGTAAAACGCCCCACTTCAGTCTCCGGGAGCTGCCGCCCCAAGAACTCCTTAAAAACACCCAGGGAGCGACAGCCCGGGGCCTCCCTCCCACGCCCGGACCGCTGCGCCCCGGGTTCGCTCCAGGGAGGGTGGAAAAGGGACGCGTGACGCCACCGCCGGGCGGCCCGAGACCCGGCGGCGGGCTCCGGACAGGGCCAGACGCTGCCGCTGCTCCAGCTGTAACTGAAGGGAGGAGAATGCAATGCTTTGGTTCCAGAAACTTCCGTCAGGGCCAGTTCTGGGTCAGACCACCTCTGACCACCTCTAGCAGATGAGATGGGCCACCCCCGAAAAACGTGGCCCCCTCTCCTACGATGCTTCTTTTCCGCACGAGCCAGAAAGCACCACCTCCATATCAGATCCTAAATAACTTGGCATCCAGGGTAACTTCTCTTCTCCTCAAATCTCAACGCCTCACCCCCAAGTCTTAAGAAATCTTAAAGAGCGAGGTGGTAAGGGCAACTTGAAGAATCCCAGTTTTAATCTGGGGGAGGGGGGAGGGAGGAAGAGGGATGTTCTTGTGACTGCGGTGTACCCGTGTGGGGTGAAACGGAACCAGATGCGGCGGCTACATCTGGAAAATGGGGGCGGGGGGGAGTGGTGGGGGGGAAAGACACCGCAGAAACTTTGAAAAGGGCTAAAGCTTCTGGGCCCAGAAAGGAGAAGCAGGCTTCACCGCTCCCCATCGCCCCCCATACCCCCGCCCAAAGGCGTCTGGCTGCCTTCACAGGCTATGAGTTAAATGAACTCCGACTACAAAGTCAACAAATTCCTCTGCAAATGAGCGTTCTAGCCCCTCTTCTACTAACCCCAAACATAACGGGAAAGCGGAGCGGGGGCAGAGGGTTCTGGGCCCGAGAAGCAACCTGCATCGCAGCCGAGTGAACCGCACGGGACAAAACCCTCATCCCTTCCCCCACCTCCTCGAACCAGATTGGAACTGAACATTCCCCTCCCCCCCGACCCCATAATGGGGCTTAACATCACCCGCTGGGCGCCCTCCCCTTCCCCAAACTTCCGATCCTTTCAGAGATGGACTAAGTCGAAGATAAGCGCCTCTGGAAAGGGGAATTCCTTTCTCGCTCTCCGCTAAAGCAGATTCAGCCATTTGGTGACGACACCCCCTTAAAACCTATTCGAAGAGAAGCTAACCTACCCCTCCACTTCTTTCCCCCTTCAGGCCCTCAGCCGCCCACCCACCCGCAACCGCGACCCCAGACCTTCCCGGAGGTGGAAAAGGACTTAGAAAGACCCCGGATTTTTAGCGTGCCACCCAAAGCTACCTGCTGGATTGGGGTGAGTCCCCACGGGTGGACTAAAAGGAGATGGAGTGGAATGCAGCGCGCGCGCGCGCGCGCACACACACACACACACACACACACACACACACACACACACACACCCCACCTCGCTGCCCACTCCCGCCCGCCTCCCCAGTCCCAGGAAACCGAGGGCCGCCGCCGCCTCGGCCCCGGCCCTGTCCCTGCCCGGACTCACCGCCGAGCCGCCGCCGCCTCGCCACCTCCCCAGCGCGAGTTGGCGGAAAAGTTGGGCGGCGGGCGGATCGGTGGGACCGGCTCGGGGAGGGGGCGCAGGAGGCGACGCTAGTGGAGGGAAAGGAGGGGAGACAAAAGGGGGGCGCCGAGCGCTGGGGAGGGAGCCGGGGGTGGAGGGGGGCGGGTAACGAGTGGAGGGAGGCGCCGGACCCGACTGGGTTGCGGCCGGGGAGAGCGCGCAGCCGGGAGGCTCCAGCGCCGGGGGCCGCTCGGGACGCGGAGCCCGCCCCAGATCCGGGGGCGCCGCGGCTCTTACCTCACTCGGCGCTGCGGTTCCGCCTCTGGAGGGTCCGCCGTGGCTTGTGCGGGCGGGCGGGCGCCCGCGTCCCCGGCTCCGGCCCGCCGCCCCCGGGCTCCGCTCGGGTCCTGGCGGGGCCGCGAAAGCCCCACTGCCGGCGCTCGACTCCCAGTGGCGCTCGGAGCTCGGCGCCTCCGGCCCGGGCGGGAACAATGGAGCCGAAGCTGGTGCCCCGGAGGCGGGGCGGGGGGAGGGCTCCGGTCCGCCGCCCGGGATCTCCAGACCCCGTAGCCCCCCTCTCCAGCACCGGGCGGCGGCCCTCACGCTTCTGGCAGCCCGGGCTCCATAGCCCTGCGGGGTCCCCGGCGCCGCGGCGTGCCCGACTGCCGCACTGGTCCCCTGCGCCCCACGGGGCGCCCCTCGGACCGGAGAAAAGTCCTCGGGCTCCGCCGCTCTTCCAGCTGCGGCGCGAACTGGTGGCCGGGGAAGGCGAGGTCGCCGCAATGCGCTAAGCAGAGTCTCGGTCCTGTCCGGACGTCGCCGCCCAGCTCCGGGCACAGCCCGGGCTCCTCCGCGCGCTGCGGCTGGACCAGAGTTCGGGCTCCCGCTCGCCGCCGCCGCCGCCGCCGCCGCGGAAGCCGCCGCACCAGTGCCCGCAGGAGCGCTCCGAGCGCTGTGCGCCGGCGGGGCGCGAGGACTCGCTCTCTCACTCCCACCCCGCGCTGGTCCCACCTCCTCCTCCTCCCCCTGCAGCTGCCTGCTGGGCCTTGTAGTTTCCGAGCCGCGGCCCCCGAGAAGGGGGAGCGGGCTGAGCTGCCCCGCGCTCCGCTGCTCCTTTCCTGCGGTCTGGCCTCCTTTGGCGCGCGTGCCCCTCCATCTGAGCACCGCCAGGAGCGCGCCCAAATTTCAGGCGGTGGCCCGAATGAGCAGCTGTGGGGATGAGGTGGGGAGACGCTGTAGCCCTGAGGTTGCACATGGTAGCACGGGCTTTGGAGTCGGACTGTGTGCCTTGGGGAAACGATGTTCTCGCTCTACATCTCAGTTTTCTCATCTGTAAAAGGGGGATAAGAGTACTTTCCGCATAGAGTTGAGGATTAAATGAGAGCCTGGCACATAGTTACTCAGTAAATCCAAGCTGCTATTATTCATGAGAAGGTCTGCTCCCTCCCCAGACCCTTCACTTTCCCCAGCCACATAGCCTAGGTTTTGTGGTCCAGGGAGCTGGGTTCTGTCAATTCTAGGGCACCGTTCTTGGCCTCCAGAAGTCTTCAGCCTGCGGAGAACGTTTCGGAAGCAAAGAGTGAGTGAGAGGAGTCGGGGGTGGGTGGGTGTTGTTGGTTTGGAAATTAATCAGAGCCCACCCAGCGCACACTCCAGTACTCTATGGAACCCGAGGGAAAGTGGCTAAAATGCCCTTTCCCCTGGGTCCTTCCTCAGCGTGATATAATCTAGTGGTTCCCTAATCCAGATGGACATTTGTCCTCTGAGGAACTTCTAAAACATACAAACTCTTAGACCTGCTCAGACTCGAGGAACCAGGCTGTCCCAAGAAGGAGCAAAGAGGTTTTTTTTTCCTACCGCTCCCACTGTGTCAGTAGGGGACCACCGGCAGGGTGAGAAGTATGTCATCCTAGGTATGAAAGACACCTCCATTATGGCCCACTACTTATGAACTGTTTGATTTTGGACGGGTCATGCATCTGAAAGAAATCAAGGCCTGTTTATATATTTTCCCCCGTTGGTTGAGACTGCCTTACAAAGTTGTCACCAGAATCAAATGAAATAATGGATGTCAGTGCATTCAAAGTGCTAGTTTTGATATAAATAAGGTTACTATGGAAGTTAATGGTGGGGTCTGTTCCCTCATTCTCACCTAACCCACAGGATTCTGGAAGCTCAAAAACTGAATTAGATAACCCCCCTCCACCCCCGCCCCTACCATTTAAGGAAAGGTTCTCCAAGTTATTTTTTATTTTCTTTCCTTCTTTCTTTCTTTTTCTTTTTCTTCTTCTTTTTTTTTGGGGGGGGGCATGCAGCACGGCTTGTGGGATCTTAGTTCCCCAACCAGGGATCAAACGGGCCCTAGCAGTGAAAGTCCTAACCACTGGACCGCCAGGGAATTCCCTCCAAGTTATTTTTTTTATTGGACTAACAGGAGAAAGAATAGTGATCACTATAGTGTCATTCACATAGTAGGAGCTCAATAAATGTTTATGGACTGACTGAAGAATAAATAAATAAATATTTTTGCAAGTGAAGGAAAATTAAACTAAATAAAAAGCAGGAACTCACATATTTGTGGAGTAAATGGACTTCAGTCATTGTTTATAGGTTTATAAGCCTATCTCTCCGCCCTTCAACCCTTCTGCTCCTGATCAGACTCTATTTATCCTCCCATATAAGCTGTCCAGCCCTGAGCCGCTCCTCTTTCATTTTATTTTATTTTATGATTTTTTATAAATTTATTTATTTATTTATTTATGCCTGTGTTCAGTCTTCGCTGCTGCGCGCGGGCTTTCTCTAGTTGTGGCGAGCGGGGGCTACTCTTCATTGGGGTGCGTGGGCTTCTCATTGCGGTGGCTTCTCTTGTTGCGGAGCATGGGCTCTAGGTGCACAGGCTTCAGTAGTTGTGGCTCGCGGGCTCTAGAGCGCAGGCTCAGTAGTTGTGGCACATGGGCTTAGTTGCTCTGTGGCATGTGGGATCTTCCCAGACCAGGGCTTGAACCCGTGTACCCTGCATTGGCAGGTGGATTCTTAGCCACTGCACCACCAGGGAAGTCCCCCTCCTTCATTTTATTTTATTTTTATTTTTAAAAATTAATTAATTTATTATTTATTTTTGGCTGCATTGGATCTTCGTTGCTGGACACAGGCTTTCTCTAGTTGCGGCAAGCAGGGGCTACTCTTCATTGCAGTGCACGGGCTTCTCATTGCGGTGGCTTATCTTCTTGTGGAGCATGGGCTCTAGGCACGTGGTCTTCAGTAGCTGTGGCTCTCAGGCTCTAGAGCACAGCCTCAGTAGTTGTGGTGCATGGGCTCAGTAGTTGTGGTGCACGGGCTTAGTTGCTCCACAGCATGTGGGATCTTCCCGGACCAGGGCTCGAACCCGTGTCCCCTGCATTAGCAGTTGGGTTCTTAACCACTGCGCCACCAGGGAAGCCCCCCTCCTTCATTTTAAATCATGCTCATTCCAGGCCTGTTAGAAGGCCAAACCTACACCCCTCCCCCTTGGAGGGGCCTTCCCAGCCAATCCCAGCTCTGTCAGTCCCTGGAACCTCTACTGACCTTCTGGTATATCCCACTGATTTGATATTTAACATGACTTTGTTCGTTGTCTTTTTTACTCTTTCTCTCTAACCAGCTGCTAAACTGTTCTAGAGCCCGGATCCCATCTATGTATTTGACCTAGCTCAGGACTCCCCTCCGGAGGTGTTTCGTTATATTGTTGATGGACTTGATTATAAACCTGGGTGACTAGCTGAGGAAATACAGTTTGAGGGAATATGATTGGGAAGACAAGTGAAGGACGATCCAGCATTTAACATCCAGCTGCTGCTTTCCCACTTTGTTACTGAAAGAGAATAGTTCACACTTCCTCTCTCGATTCTTCTGAAACAGGGTTTTTCAAATCCAGCCCTTTTGCCTTCTGATTTAGAGGCACTTTAGGAGTATCTTGAACCCCAAAGACGAGGCTGAAGGACATGTCCTTGGTTTGAGCAGAAAGAAAATGGTTTTGATGCCTGTCTGTTTGGTGTTGAACGGCGTCGACCTGGTGCTGAACAAATTTCTCTGTGGATGTAGCAAGAAACCAAAATGAAAGCAAGTGGTCAACTTGATAGCTCTCCCACCCCCGGTTCTCAGGGAAACCGCCAAAGACAGCGCAATGGGGAAGGTGAGAAACCCAGGGAATGAACGAACGGCCTGTCCACAGACCACAGACGGGGATCCGGAATAACTGAGGGCTCGAGTCTTCTCTCCTCCCAGCCCAGCTCCCCTTCGGAGCCGCTGCTCGCCCTCCTCTTCCTGAAATGCAGACCCTCCACTTCAGGACGGGCCCCAGGCCGTTGGAGGGAGAGCCTCCCCAGGGCAGCCCCGAGCCGCTCCAGGCAGAGGGGGTCAGGCAGTCGCCCTGCTGCTTCTGTCCTGCTCTGAGGACGCCTGGCACCTTGCCTCCCCACACAGAAACGTAATCTTCCCTCCGAGATAACAAAGAGCTGGGAGGGTCAGGGAGGACTTGTAGGCCCCTTGCCCTGGTAGCGAGATGTCTGAGGAGGGTACAGGGCCCTCACGGCTCGAGGGCCTGATAACCAGCTGGGAGCCTGTTGCCTCTTGCATCTGTGGGAGGAGGGAGAGAGGTGCCGAAGGAGGCCGAGGGGAACAGATCTCTCCCCACAGCCCGATCGGGTGTCTTTGTTTGGAAACACTGCAGAAAATCCCTTCCCTTTTCCTCCAGTGTCCTCAGACGTCTTCCACGGAGGAGGCAGCCCTTCCCCTCCCCAGGCCTGCCCTGCTCCATCAGAGTTTAGTTATTTTAGGGCTCAGCTCTTCCCACCAGGGATGAGCACCCCCTACTACCCTGGCTTGGTCCTGCGGCGTTAACACCTCTCTGTTATGGAAGAAGTTGGGGGAGGCTAGCAACCTCTACACCCACTGGGGCAGGGTGGGCCGGAGAGCAACTCCAGCTGGCCTTGGGAGTCCCGCAGACTGGTGGGGGACCGGCAGAGGCTCAGCTCTGAGGGCTGGCTGCAGGGGGGCCCACTCGGGAGGAGGGAACTGTCTGGGTTTCTCCCTCCACAGTGGAGGTTCCCAGGTCCCTGGGAGCAGGTGGGCAGCCTAGCCTTTTGCCCCAGGCCCCTGCGGCAGCCAGTTACCATCTGGCTGCCATTTGGTGACCCCCGGCTGTTCTCAGCACAGCTTCGACATATCAGGGAAGGGAGGGTCTTGTTTGGCTTGGTGTTTCTGTAAAGAACATTTCACTCTCTCCGACCAACTGGGAGTGGGAAAGGGAGCTCTCAGCCGTGGCAGCTCCACTTCTCCGGCCCTAGGGCCACATTCATTCACCGAACACTGGGGCAGCGGTTGGTGGTGTGTGGGACACGTCTCATGGGCCGGGTACTGTGCCGGGCACAGTGGATCCGAAGATGAACGCGATGAAGGTGCAGCCTCTGGGAGCTGACAATCTGGTCGGGGAGACCAGGAGCACCTGCAGGGTAGTTGGGGAGGAGACATCAGGAAAAGAGCCAGCTCAGGGGAAGTGATGCCTGAACCGTGAAGGCTGACAGCATGTGAAACCCACAGGCTCAGGCAGGATGACTGAGGAAAGCAAGACGGGAGAGTCTGTGCAGGGGTGTTGATCACCTTCCGTATTGTCTTGCTCTGGAGACATGAGCTCCATGCCTGGCGCAGAACAAGTGCTCAGTATATGGTAACCTTGTTCTTATACTTTAGCCCAGGAACACCTCTTTCGGAGCCTTTTTTCTCCAGGTATCCTTGTGGTGTTACCATCCAATCACCACCGCCCTCAGATTCTCTTGTCTCCCAAGATCTGCAGTAAAGGATATACTTTTCCCACTTATCTCCCCCTTCTTTGTTGACCCCATCAAGATAAGCAGCCCCGGGCTTCCCTGGTGGCGCAGTGGTTGAGAATCTGCCTGCCAATGCAGGGGACACGGGTTCGAGCCCTGGTCTGGGAAGATCCCACATGCCGCAGAGCAACTGGGCCCGTGAGCCACAACTACTGAGCCTGCGCATCTGGAGCCTGTGCTCCGCAACAAGAGAGGCCGTGACAGTGAGAGGCCCGCGCACTGCGATGAAGAGTGGCCCCCACTTGCCACAACTAGAGAAAGCCCTCGCACAGAAACGAAGACCCAACACAGCCAAAAATAAATAAATAAATAAATAAATAAATAAATAAATAAATAAATACATATTAAAAAAATTAAAAAAAAAAAAGATAAGCAGCCCCTTGTGTTACAGATTTAACTGTGAAACGAGAAGAAAATCACAGGAACACATATGGAGAAGCTAACAAGTCTTATAAAACCTCCATGATCCTAACAGCTGTGGTTGCTGGTCTAGGTTTCAGACCCCCTTCGGGATGCTCATGGCAAACCAGCTGGCCTTTTGTCCCCTGCTTTTCTTCAGAGATCCCTAAACTCTCCCCTCTTTCTGACCCCAACCTACAAACCCTCTCCCAGTCAAAGTTGCCCATCCAAACCACCGTGCGGGGGACTGGAGAGGCGACAGAGAGGCAGCGACCGAACAGTGGACATTTGCATTTCTGAGGACTCCCCAGGAGTAGAGAACCCGGTTCCTGAGGCTTCTGCCCTGCCCAGGGACAAAGATCAAAGTTGCAGGGTTGGACGGGGATACTTGAGGATTCAACTTTGAAGTGGATTCCATCCGAGGATATGTTAACCAAGTTGCAGATGACCTCTCCTGGGTTGTTAAGAACTTTTGGTGATATCGGGATGGGTGGGGTCAGAGAGGAAGAGAATTTAAAAATAGACAGTGTTAGGTTAGGAAAGATAGACATGCATCTTAAAAGATGGGAAGATAAAGGTGTCGGTGAGGGTGTGGGAAAACGGGCACCCCAAGCCCTCGTTGGGGGGAGTGCTGATGGGATAGAGTCCTTGTGGACCATGTCATAATATTTATCAACATTTAAAAGGTACATACTTCACATACTCTTTGACCCAACAATTCTTCTAGGAATTTAATATACAGATGTCCTTGCATATGTGTAGAAAGACCGTGCGTATAATGTATATATAGATATGTGTATATGATATACATGATAATCATTGCAGCACTGTGGCTGCAAAACACTGAAAACAATGTACTGACTGGTTCACAGGGGACTTGGTGAAATAAATCATGGTAAGTCTGTAAATGCAGAATTGTGCATCTGTTAAAAGGAATAAGATGTATCTATATGGAAGGGAAAGAGCAAGAAGCTTTCTACTGTATGTATAACAGATCATTTGTGTTAAAGAAAAGAAAACCAGGGGCGCACACACCCTTACACATACAGATACCTACGTACCTATATATTGATCTTTAAGTAGATTACCTGGAAAGAAACTCACACACACATACAACAGGTGAATTGAATGTCTAGGGTGGCAGAGGTGGGAAGGGGACTTTCAAACTACCTTGTTTGGTACCATTTAAAAATGTCATCGTGTGCCTATATATTTCCCTCTAGTTGGATGTCATTCTTCTGTTTAAAACAAAACAAAGGGGGCTTCCCTGGTGGCGCAGTGGTTGAGAGTCCACCTGCCGATGCAGGGGACACGGGTTTGTGCCCCAGTCCAGGAAGATCCCACGTGCCGCGGAGCGGCTGGGCCCGTGAGCCATGGCCGCTGAGCCTGCGCGTCCGGAGCCTGTGCTCCGCAACGGGAGAGGCCACGGCAGTGAGAGGCCCGCGTACCGCAAAAACAAAACAAAACAAAGGTTTATTAGCTAAACCGTTAATAGTGGTTTCTTTTGGGATAGGATTATAGGAGACTTACACTTTTTTTTACACACATTTGCATCGTTTGAGGTTTGGGGAAGAAGTGTGTTTACAGGGTGGCCTGTACGGTTGAGCAGGCCGCATCCTGGGTGTATGTTTCAGGGGCTGAAATTCTGTGTGCTGCTCCCCTTACCTCTGCCCAGAGGAAGTGGCACCTTCTTCTGCCCCTGACCGGGTACTACTTTTATGATCAGCCAAATGATAATAATAATTATAGCATATGTGGAAAAAGCAAACGTGCACCGAGTGCTATGAGTTTATCTTTAGGCAAGAAGAGTGATCATGGAGACATGTTCTGCCCAGGCAAGTCCACTGGGACAGCGTTTAAGTGGCCATGCTCGGGCCTTCACAGATGCACCTAATCCCTCACCCACAGTGACCCACAACCCAAGACACCCTGCAAAATGGCCCCTCATCTGAAGAGAGAGAGGTACAATGTGAAAGCTGATTTCCAAAATGGCAGAGGTTTGGACAATGCACGTGGATTCAGGAAGGGCTGCAGACCCCTCTGATTATGAGTCTTTCCTGAAACCTGCTCTCCTCCACGCCAGCCAGTGCGGGGCCCTCGGGAAGCCTGCCTGAGTCAGAAGCTGAGCCCTTTCCCGCAGTGCCCTGCACCCCATGCGTGGCTTTGGTCAGCAGCCGAAGTGGGGGTGTAAGCTGAGTGAGCTGGGGTGGATTTCTGAGACCTAACTAGGAAGCAATCCAGATGGGTGTTCAATCTTCCAGGAAGTTTCTCACCAAGGCTAGGCAGAGGCTAATCATTCACTGTCGTATTCCTAAAGCCACTTGTTTGACTCTGATAGGTTTCCAAGCACGTGAGCTTATTTTCTAAGAAGTGGATAGAAAATGCAAATAGCAGTGTTAGGTGTGATCTCTCTGCTTAAGCCTTTAAAAAGAATGTTTTGTTTGGCATCCCCAGTAGCTAATAGTTAATGAATGCTTGCCATGCAGGCACCTTGCTACGTGCTTTTACATTTGCTAAGTGAGGTCATCTCATTTAAACCGTACAACAATGAGAGAAGTATGACTCCCATTTCACAGATGAGAAAACTGAGGCTTGGGGAGGCTAACTGGACCCACAAGTGATGAGATAAGGAAGCCAGGCTACAAATCCAGACAGTCTGACTCCAGAGCCTTGACTGCCAGCCGTTTTACCTCGGGAAAAGAAGATGCTCTTGATTTAGCAGTGTCTGCAGAAGGGACTTTAAAATCGCTCTTTCTTTGAAAACTCAATTATTAAAAAAAAAAAAAAAGTTTAAACCACAGCAAACAATTGTCACAGTTTGAGTGTGAATTTTAAAGACAACTTGTTATTAATCTGCTTGAATCAATACCAGTGCCATTTTTTTCTGAAACAGTTCTGCCTTGTGGGATCTTGTGAGTGTGACTGTGAGTGTATGTGTGTGTGTGTGTGTGTGTGTGTGTGTGTGTCGGGGGTAGGGAGTGAGGTGGGGTGGTGGGGAAAAAAAAAGAGCCAAAATCTGGCACCAGTGGGCCCAAGTCTCAGTGTCACTTAGGGGTGTCGCTAGGTTTCAGAATCACTCTGCTCAAGTTCACCTGGTCCCATAGGAGCTGTTGTTCAGGAATTACACGTTAAAGCTGAAGCAGGAGCTTGGGAAAATATGGAAGGCATTTTTAAGGAGACTCAACCAGCCAGTGCAGAAACTGTATTTTAAGTAACCATATCTCTGTTATGAATAGGTCCACAGGGAATTGAGATGGAAAAAATCTTTCAAATCAAATGTGCTTTCTGCTAGGTATGTTTCAAGTTTATTTTTCATTTTAATCTTTTTCCATACCCCCAGCCCCTCCCGCTTATAATTCCATCTCCTTCTGTCTTTCAAAGTTTGGGGAAGAGGGGCAAGGGGCGGCATTCTGATTAGAGAAATGGTTTGGTCTTTTACCTGGCTGCCGGCTTACCCTCACCAGAAACTCTTGTTTGGCTGCGGTATTTTCTTGCCTCTATAAAAGATCCCAGGGAGTTCCCTGGTGGTCCAGTGGTTAGGACTTGGTGCTTTCACTACCGAGGGCGTGGGTTCAATCCCTGGCTGGGGAACTAAGATCCCGTAAGCTGCACAGTACAGCCAAAAGAAAAAAAGAAAGATCCCAGAAGCAGGTCTATATATAATTCGGGCCACTAGTTGCTTAAATGAGAGCTGTGCTTAATAGTATGATTCTAGAGCCAGGTCTTAAATGCAGTAAACATCATGAAACAATCGGGGAGAAAGTTAGGACAAAAAGTTGAATGTGTGGGTGAAGGAAGGGAACCATCCTTCCTTGAAGAAAGACTAACACCCAACTCAGACTGTGTGTCCCTGTTACTAAGCCTGTTGCTCCACCAGGAGGGCCACGGCAGCACCCTGGCAATCGGTTCTGATGCTGCAAAGTCGTCTCTTAATGACTTAATGGAGACTCAGGCAGACTGGCCGCTGGGGTTCAGCTCTGTGATTTCTTCCTTCCTGCATTTTTATTGAAGTGCCGGGAAGGGAGCCAGGACATTTGATGATGTTTGTTTCTGCAGATACTCCACTCTCTTTTTTCCCTTCCAGATCAGATTATCGTGTGTTGGTGGCAGCAAAAAAATAGAGTATTGATGACAGGGAGAGAATTGCTGGGAACACATGGGGACAGGGAACGCACACCCAGCTTGACCCAGACGGCAGGTCGTGTCGCCCCTGCCCGGGATGAAGGCGCTTTGTCCTGGACTGGTGAGTGGTCAGGCCCCGTTCCTGCCCTCCATTTTCTGTTTCTGCTTCAGGTGGCCTTTTATTGAAACTCTAAAGCCCGTTGGAGGATCTAAATGAGACTTTCTCTAGCCTTAATAAAAAATACAGGATAACCAGAGACCTCCTACCTTTTACTTCTGTGATTTTCCCATATTCACCTGGGGCTAGGTAAGCATTGGTGGGTCCGGCATATGAATTTTTTTCTTTTGTCACCTTGGCAAGTTTAGCAGCTTCTCTGGGCCTCAATTTCCTAAACTGTAAAATGGATATACAGGGTGGTGGGGATGTAAAAAAACAAAACAAAACAAAATAAACAGAAAACCCCAGAACAATCCATCTAAAGCCCTCCACACAGTGCCTGACATATAGTAGGTGCTCATTAAACGTGGCCTGCCTTTACCTGAGCTACTGTACAGTGTACCAGGAGCACCAAAGGCCAAGAAGGCCTGAATGAGACTCTAGCTTAAAATCCATTCATGGGGGTGGGAGGGTGAGGGCGTGGGCATCAGGCTGGCCACTCCACTGAGCGATGCTAAAGCTGTCACCCAGGTTTATCCCGGTCTACAGAGGCAGGGGCTTCCTGCGTCCTTTGCCTTCCTTCCTCTCACCACCATCAGTGGGCTTCATCTGGCCCCATCCCCACTCAGCATTTGATCCTGAAATGTACCCACATTGCCCAGGTCTCATAAAGATGCGTATCAAAGAAGAAGTGATTGAAGCAAAGAAAAACAAAAGGTGAGCAATCAAGGAGAATGAGACAGCTTGGTGATTCTCAAATTCCTTTTTCTCAATAACCTCCTTGGCAGTCTCTCTCTGGCCTCAGATTCTCTTCCTCTCAGCACCTCACAGCCAGGTTTTGAATGAATAATGTAAGACTGAAGATGTATGGAACGTCCGCGATGTTCCTGGCCCTGGCTCCTGCCCTCTGCCTCGCTTCTCTCCTCCTGGACAGAACCTGCTGACCTCCCTCTTTCAGAAGGCCGCTTTCAATCCCTCTTCCATCGCATTATCCTTCTCCAGGGAATCAATCCGCTAGGAAACGAAGGAGGACCCTCAGCCTCTCCTGCCCGCGTCTTGTAAAACACAGAGCCTGGTAATCCCCATTCATCAAGGCTGTTTTTTCCATGGCTCTGATTCCTACGGGAGTGCAGGGAGAGGCGTGAATGGTCAAGAAAAGCCGGCAGTGGCAAGCCTGAGCCTCCCCAGTGGTGGAGCTTCTTACTGACCCATAGGCAGCCCCAAGCCCCGCAGCCAGGCTGTAGGGAAGGCACCCAGGAGATGCCTTAATGGGACCTTGTGTCCAGGGCTGGGCTGCCCGGCTGCACGTGGCCCCTTTCCCTGCAGATGGAGAACGTGAGAGCAGGAAGACACCTTCTGGATCAGACCTTTCCAGCAGAGAAAAAGAAGCTGTTTGGCTCGTGCCTGGGGGACCTTTAACTTGGAGAGGGAATGGCAGCGCTTACAATTAACTTACATTACGGGTGCTTTTTATTTTCAATCGCTAAACGTTGCCGACTCCCCCATACTCCCTGCAGCCGAGAACGCTAGGTAAAAGCAGCCTCCTTGGGGTGGGAGCGGCCGTCCAGCCGTGAGATCCAGGAGTGGTGGGGTCACATGGCCGCGGGAGGGGTGATTTTGTGTCTAAGAGGAGGACAGAACAGAAGCAGGAAGAGGTCAAAAGGGACCAGGGGGCTTCCCTGGTGGCGCAGTGGTTGAGAGTCCGCCTGCCGATGCAGGGGACACGGGTTCGTGCCCCGGTCCGGGAGGATCCCACATGCCGCGGAGCGGCTGGGCCCGTGAGCCATGGCCGCTGAGCCTGTGCGTCCGGAGCCTGTGCTCCGCAACAGGAGAGGCCACAACAGTGAGAGGCCCGCATACCGCAAAAAAAAAAAAAAAAAAAGAAAAAGAAAGGAAAAAAGAAAAGGGACCAGGAGGGTTAAAGTAGCTCGAAGACAAAGAGGACCAGAAAGGGAAAGAGGGGAGAGAAACGCAGGAGGGGGATGCCACACAGCCACTGTCACTGCCAGGGGCAGACAGGGAGCTGGGCTATTGTGGGAGGGTTCCAGAAGGGACTCAGGGGCTGTCACATGAGCTGCATGGTCTCCAGACAGCAGTTCCAGCAGACAGTCCCAATGCGCTTTGTGCGGCCCCAGGCGGCTGTCCTCCGGCCAGGCCCAGGCTCCTGGGGCCATGTGGGGACCTGCTCCCCAAGTTCTTTCTGTTACCAAGACACCACTTCCAGGGACAGCACCTCCCTTCCCCTGGCTGATCTGGTCCTAAATTCCAGAGCCCGTAGCCTCCTTGCAGTGAGCTCTGTTCATACTGTGCACATACAACCAGTCTCCCCTGTGTGGGCTCCAGCATCTCTGGACCTCAGCGTACAGACATTAACTCCAGTATCTATTCGTGGAAAGACTTTACGAACAAGCGCTTCAAGGGCGTCCAAGATGAGCAAGAGGCAGCCCCGCCCACCCGCCCCCGAGTGACTTACTGCCTCCAGTGGATGAAGGAAAGAGGCACATCTCAGTTTTCTGCTGGCAGCACCCACCACCCCCTGTCCGGATGATAGAACCTTCCTGAGAAAGCTTCCTTTGCATCTCAGGAGACAGGAGGAAAATGATGGCTCAAGAAGGGAAATGATCCTTGCATTCCAAGTATCAGGAGTCACCTGCACAGGGAGTTAACAGTCACCATCCACTCCCATCACTGTGCTTCAGGCTTTGGAAAGCGCCAAGCGTGGGTCAGAGGGAGGTTGGGTGACTTGCCCAGTTGGGCTTCAAATCATGGACTCTTAGGAGCTAGGATGCTAGGAAGTTTCCCATTTCTTGAATTGATTTCCTTCTGTGATGAAGCTTTCAAGAGTCTGCACTGAAATGAGAAAAGTAAGATCACATACTGGATTGTTTCATATTTCTTTACAGGACTCTCCTTCATATTCTAAGATTGTGTCTCTTCTCTTTTTTTAGTACTGAAATGCGCTTTCTTTTTTAACCAATAGTGAGAGGAGATGGCGATATTTTAAAAATATACTTATCTGGCAATGTAAAAAGTTTTTGTAAACTTTTAGTCAATTGGACTGGACCAAAATTCGGGAATCATTGATCATATTCAACCCATTGCTCATGGAGGTGGGGACACTGAGGCCCAACAAACTCAAGGGACCTGTCCAAGGTCACATGGCAGATAGGCACCCTCTGCCATGCCATGACGTGCCTATTTTCTTTTCTGGCCCCGAAGCATGAGGGATCTTAGTTCCCCCACCAGGGATTGAACCCATGCCTCCTGTGGTGGAAGTGGAAAGCCCTAACCACTGGACCACCAGGGAAGTCCCCATGCCATGCTTATTTTCTTCATGTTCCCCATTCTGGGGATTTTGTGTGACTGAGCCTTGGAGTGTGTGACAAACACTGCGTGGTCCCTGAAAGTGTGGTGACCTCCCTGTTTCCCTGGTTTTAGTATCAGAGCATCATTCTCTCTTTTCTAAGCAACTGCCACCGACTCTGCATTTGCTCCGTGCGTTAAGTACCTCATCTCCCCTTATAAAGCAGACAGCAGCCCGGCCTGGCCTCCTCCACAAAGTCCCTAAAAGGCAGAAATGAAACTCCCACCTCGCAGCACTCCCAGGTCTGACCTGCAGGAGGGGTGCGCTGTGCCACTCACTGGCTCATAAATTCTGTATGTACCTGGCTTACCTTTGTGCTCACCTGACCTAAGTTAAACTTCCTGAGGAAAAAAACCGTTTCTTCCCTTTGTTCTGTGACTCTCCACCCCTTTGGGTCTATTATCTATAACAATGCAACGCCCTCTGTTCTGAGTTCCAGAAAGGTCAGATAGATTGAATAATGTGGCAGACTGGAGCTGGGAGGAGGGGCAGGAGGGGAGAGGATGGTGGAGGGAAGGATTCTTAAAGCAAAGCTGGAGGTGAGAGAGGAAACCCTCATCCTAACAGACCCTGGAGCTTAAAGAGGCTCCATCCCTCAGTCCCAGGACGAGGCTGCATTGGGAAGGACCTAGCTTCTGACACTTCTAGACAGGGAGGAAGGTGTGTGAAGCCCCAGAAATCAGACAAACGCTGGTAGAGAGCAGGGAAGACTCCTTCCTGTTCTGGAAACTTCCGAGCTTCCTCTCCCTGGCAGACGGCTGAACTGGAGAGTGGGTTCATCCAGCCCTCCAGCTCTCAGGCCAAAACAAGGATCCCATTCCTCTCCCTCGCATTGTTACTGTCTGGCGGGGGGCGGGGACCATGGCCAGCTTTCTGTTTATTTGTTCTAACCAAAGAGGGTGGGGCTCAGATGAAAACAGAAGTTGCATTTTGCCTTGGGGTTAAAAAACAAAAAAAAAAAGTAAAAATCATTCAGCTTGAAATGGGGCCCATTCAGGCCTTTGTGCCCTGGCCAGTGGTCCAGCCCTTCTCTGCGGAGAGATTGTGCTAGATGTGGGCCTTACCACCTCCTGGAATAAAAGCATTCAGAGAAGGAAGGAGAAGAGAACGCTCACTGCAGAGGGAATATTAAATATGTCAGGAGAGAACTTGGTTACGGAGGAGCAGGTCCTTTACCTGAGGCTGAGAAGGTGTCAATTGTCCAATCAGAAAATAGGAAGGAAGTCCCCACCCACTCCTTCTGTAAGTCCTATTCAAGACAACGTGTTTATCCTGGGTTTAGTACTCAAGGACACTAGTCTGGATTTAGAGAAAGAAAACCCACATTTTTTACATTCCGATATCCATTAGGTAACAAGATGTGACGGATTTTGGAACCAGGCAGGCTTTGGCTCCAAGACTGAGGTAGGGAATTTGGTCAAGGTCATTGCTGTGATTTAGCTTTGTAAGCTTGGACAGTTGCCTAGCCTCTTTGGAGACTCAGCTTCCACATCTGTAAAGTGGAGATAAAGAATGATATTACAAAAAAAAAAAAAAAAAGAATGATATTACAGCTGAAGCTAATGTAAAGGTGAAATAATGATCAAGGTGTATGAAAACCCTAGCTCTTAAGTAGGTTCTCAAAATGGCTTGTTCCTTCCTGCTTCCTGCTACCTACCTGGCTGTAATCAGGACTTCTGAGAAGGGGAAAACGAGTAAATAATTCTCTCATTTCAAAAGCTGTGGACTCCCTGTTGCTGTGTCCTGTCCCCAGGCTGCTCAGTGAATGCTGTCATCATTAGAATGCATTTGTCCAGCTACTAATCTGTTTAGAGGCAGCTTGGCTTGGTGGGAAGAATAGAGAATCAGAATCCAGAAAACAGGCTCTCTTCTTGGTCCACCACCTGGTCTCAGAGACATCAGTGACTCACTGGATGGAGAGGGACCTTCAAGGTCATGTCCTCCAACCACATACCTGAAGCTTGACCCTTATTCTCCCCCCCCCCACACACACGCAACACCATCCCTCATAAAGTGGGTTGTCCAGCTTCTATAGGAACAGCCCACTACATTTAAAACATCTTGCTGAATCTTATACAATTCTGACTGTGACAGTGTTTTTCTTTCTGTTTAGGTGAAATTTGTCTTCCTGATGTTTCTTCCTATTCATCATACTTCTATCCCTTACGGCCATAAAGAAAAATAGACTCCCTCTCCCATGTGACAGTCATCTTGTATTTAAAGTTGATGATCGCATCTGCCTGAGTTTTCTCTGACCCCTGACAAGCTGCCTTCCATTTCTTTGCCAGTCTGGTTTTCCCCCGCTGCACTCACCCAAATTCGGTGAGCCTCAGTTCCCTCATTTTTAATTCAGGGATCGCTATTCCTGTCTTGAATGACTGCAGAGAGGATTTAACAATGAAATGTACCCTTTGACCCAGGCTGTGCTCCATTAATATTTGATGACAAGTGAGTAGATGAATGAGTATGTGAAAGTACTGTGTAAACTGTAATGTGCTCGCTGTATCAGTCTGCTTGGGCTGCCAGGACAAGGTACCACAGACCGTCTGGATTAAACAACAGAAATGTACTATTTTCTCACAGTTCTGGAGGCTGGAAGTCCAAGATCAAGCTGCTGGCAGGTTTTGTTTTCCCGAGGCCTCTCTCCTTGGCTTGCAGACTGCCGTCTTCCAACTGTGTCCTCACATGGTCTTCCTTGGTCTGTGTTGTTTGTGTCCTGATTTCCTTTACTTGTAAGGACATCAGTCATATTGGATTAAGGCCCACCGTATAGACTTCATTTTAACCTCATTACCTCTTTAAAGACCTTATACTGTTAGAGTCTGAGGTATTAGGAATTAGCACTTCAATATATGAATTTGGCGGGGGCGGGGGGGGCATCCAATTTAGCCCATGACACTCATCAATGTATTGTTAGCAGTTTTATTTATGGTGACACTTTTCAGAGTTAGTATTTGTGTGCTTTGGGGGAAGAGTGGTGGAGCCCTTTGCATATGAGAAATGAGATATCACAAGCCCATTTTAATACATTTATGTTTTTGAATAGGTAATACGTCCACATGGTTCAAAATTCAGAAAGTCATGGAAGAGGAAACATGAATGGAAATAAACATAAGAAGATGCTCTCAATGTCACCAGCAACCAGAGAAATGTAGATGAAGCTCATATTATCACACCATTTTACACCCACTAGATGTAAAGTCTGTTAGTATCAAGTGTTGGTGAGAAGGCAGAGGAACAGATACCCTTCATGCTGTGGGTGGGAATGTGAATGGTACAACTATCTTGGAAACCATCTGGCAAAGAGTCAGTGAGTTGAAGGTATATCTACCCACTGGCCCAGCAGCACCACTGCCAGGATCGAACCCTAGATCCCTATTGCATGTGTGCTCCAAAAGATAGGCATAGAAAGCCCATAGCAGCAAAAATGGGAAATAATCCAATGTCTAACACTAGGAAAATGGATGAATAAAGTGGGTATATTCACTCAATGGAGCATTAATTAACAATGAACACACATGAATCAAGCATCAACATGGATGAATCTTAGAACTATGGTGAGAGAAATGAGCTCGTCATAGAAAAATACACACAGTTTGACACCATCTTTGTAAAGTTCCAAAGAAGTCAAGTGAAAGACGATATTACTCAGGGATATATACGTTTATGATAAAACTCTAAAGGCAGGTGAGACTGAGGATAACAGGATAGCAGTGACCTCTGTGGAACCAGGGACGTGATGCAGGAAGTCTCAGCCCTGTTGTAATGCTCCATTTCTTACAATGGGTGGTGGCTCCACAGGGCAGAATTGTTTATTATCCTACCTCAATATATACATTCATCTCATATGTTTTTGTACATATGAAATAATTCATTATTAAAAATTTTCAAGTTCAAAAGGTAGGGAAAGGTATGTAATGAGAATCTTTCTTTGATGGCAACTGATATTTTCAGATGGTTGTGCATCATTCAGAAATCATGTATACTTACAGAGACAATTGATACATCGTTCAGAGATAAGTTATATTTGACAGCAAAACATACATGCACACATGTGTGTGTGCATGCGTGTATGTTTGTATTCTACAATACCTTCCCTCCCCCTCCTTTTTATTTATTTATTTATTTATTTATTTATATTTTTGCGGTATGCGGGCCTCTCACTGTTGTGGCCTCTCCCGTTGCGGAGCACAGGCTCCAGACGCGCAGGCTCAGCGGCCATGGCTCACGGGCCCAGCCGCTCCGCGGCATGTGGGATCCTCCCGGACCGGGGCACGAACCCGTGTCCCCTGCATCGGCAGGCGGACTCTCAACCACTGCGCCACCAAGGAAGCCCCCTCCCCCTCCTTTTTATACACTGGTAGCATCTGCAGTTTCCTTTTAAACGGCACTATCAGCTGGTAGTAAAAGGTCTGAGTAAGGAGAAAGTCTAGGGAAGAAAAAGATGGACTTGTCTGTCTGTCCGGTAGTTTGGATTTTAAATCAAAGACAGAATCATCACACAACAGTAAAGAAACTGCATAGCGGGAATTCAGCTTTGTAGCTGAGGCTGGTGAGACATGGAATTGGGACCTGTTTACAGCACGGGGAATGGAGTCCTGTCACCTCCTGATTGACTCAACCAAAGAGCAGAGGAGAGCAATTCCCCATTCTTTTTTTGTTTGTTTTTGTGTTTTGTTTTGTGTTTTTGCGGTATGCGGGCCTCTCACTGTTGCGGCCTCTCCCGTTGCAGAGCCCAGGCTCCGGACGCGCAGGCTCAGCGGCCATGGCTCACAGGCCCAGCCACGCTGCAGCATGTGGGATCCTCCCGGACTGGGGCACGAACCTGTGTCCCCTGCATCGGCAGGCGGACTCTCAACCACTGCGCCACCAGAGAAGCCCTAATTCCCCATTCTTGATAATGAGACCCCCTGAGTTCTAAGTGTCTCAGACCAGCAGCACAGACGTGAAGAAATAAGGAGAGGGCCGGCTCCCGACCAAATAAAAGCAGGGTGCGAATACATCAAGAGATCATAACGTATCGACATCAAATGTATGTCAAGCGCACAGCTGGGATTAAGGCAGAGACCGGGGAAGCGTTCTTGCACAGAAGCCAGGAGGGGAGGAGAGAGCCTGGCCCAGCAGCTGGGCACGGAGGACAAGGCCAAGTGCCTGCCGAGGTGGACGGTGGTGAGCGACACCCAGGGAAGTGCTAGGTTCAGACAGGGCCAGACCATGGAAGCTGCCAGTGCCTAGTTGATCTGGGAAGACTTCCCAGAGAGGCTTTCAGGAGCAGCTTGAATGGGGAGAGAAACAGTTTGGTGAACAGATTGAGGGCGGGAGTTTCAGGCAACCTGCCGATCCACACTGGCCGAGCTCCAAAGGAACACTTGCTTATCTTCTTTCTGTTGTGTCTTTCACCCTTTTGTATTTCCTTAAAGATCCCAGAATCTGGCAGGGGTGTTCGGTTCTAGGATAAGCTGTTGAGAGTGGGTGTGCGCTAAAATGCAAATGAAGGCGGTGGGGACCAGATCTTGGTGGTGGAGCTGGGATGTGGATGCGCCAGAGGACTCGGCCCGGCAGAGAGGCAGGGTGGCCCAAGGCTCCAGCCCTGAGTGGGAATCGGGAGCCCTGGTCTGCAGGCCCGGCTCAGATACTAAATTGCTTGGGACCTTGGAAGGTCACAGGACCACATCTAGCTTTTGTCAAGGACGAGATGGGTGTGTTGGACTAAATGACCTGTAAAAATCTAAGCAAGTCAGCGATTGCCAGCCAAAGAACCCAAGACTGCCAGTTCAATGGAACTGAATATCGCCACAGCCTTGAAGCTTACAGTATAAACATCATTTGTGATAGTCATGCCTGCCAAGCACTTGACACAAGTCTTTTCCCTAGAGCATGTCATCTGCTTCTCCTAATGGCCCATGAGGCAGGCACGGCAGGTGTGTGATTAGCCCCATTTTACAAACGGGGAAATTGAGAGATGGGCTAACTTGTTCAAGGTCCCAGTGCTGGACACTGGCTGGCTCTCCACTCACCCACCCCGTCCCCGCCCCGCCCCCTGCTTGGATATCAAGTGATGTTCAGAGCATGCCCAGTGCTGGCTCTGGGATGAGAACCTGGAACCCTGATGCCAGGTCCACCCACCCCACCTTAACCTCAAGGTCAGGGGGGTGAGCCACTGTCACCTGAGCACCACCCCCTGAGGGACATCTGCTCCGCCTGGTACCCCCCTCCTGCACTTGCTCCAGGGCAAGGCACACCTTTTACTTTCATAAGGATGTGCCCTGAGCTGGCACTCAGGCCCCTGGGGACGTATCCTCTGGGCTCCTGAAGCAGTGGCAGCCTCCGGGCTCTACCCTGAGGGAGTGGAATTGCTTTTCTCCCAGCCTGGCTTCCTGTCTAGACATCTCGAATGGTCCACTGAATTTAACTCGCTGAGTTTGCCTGCCAGCTCGGTCAAACCCACACAGTTCAGTGCCCGGCGGCTGCCTCCCCCTCATCAGGGCTGCATCCCAGGAGGAGTGGCTGGAACTGAGGTCTGAGGCTAAGAAACTGTATAATGAAGGGACCCGGGGAGGTAAAGATGACAACACCCTTAGGGGCAGCTCAGCTAGCATCCTGTCCTTTTTGGAACTCACACAGGCACCTCCCTCTCTCCCCCACACCTGGAAGGATGGGTTGTCAGGGCAACCACTCATAGGCCCCCGTATCCTCAGTCCCACCGTCCCAGTGGACACACTGAAGCTGGCTGTGGAGAAGAAGCCTGTCCCTCGGAGAGACACCAGCAGAGCTAGACCTCTGCAATATCCAGTCCCAAGCCAAGACTCTCTCTTGGACCTATTCTTGATGGAGGCTGAACCTCCCACGTGAGGCGAAGCTGAGAGATACATCAGGCCCAGTGCTTCTAGAGCAGGGATGCTAGGGCTGGTTTCTGAATGGCCCAGGTGATCCCCCGCAGTACGGCTTTACCTGCCTACCCTGCCTCCTCAGCTGCGCTGCACACAGGCTTCATAATGGGGGGGGTGCAGGTGCCTCTCTCTCTAACCTGCCCAGGGGATAGAGGTGCCCCCGCTGTGGTTCTAAGGAGCTTGCAATCAAGTTGAGAAAAAAAAAACATTAATCAAATCCTGATTGTGAGACATTCTACAAAACACCCAACCAGTCCTTCTCAAGACCACCGAGGTCATCCAAGACAAGGAAAGTCTGAGAAACTGTCACAAGCAAGAAGAGCTTGGGCTTCCCTGGTGGCACAGTGGTTGAGAATCTGCCTGCCAATGCAGGGGACACAGGTTCGAGCCCTGGTCTGGGAAGATCCCACATGCCGCGGAGCAACTAGGCCCGTGAGCCACAACTACTGAGCCTGCGCGTCTGGAGCCTGTGCTCCGCAACAACAGAGGCCGCGACAGTGAGAGGCCTGCGCACTGCGATGAAGGGTGGCCCCTGCTCGCCGCAACTAGAGAAAGCCCTCGCACAGAAACGAAGACCCAACACAACAAAAATAAATAAATAAATTAAAAAAAAAAAAAAAAAGAGCTTAAAGAGACATTAACGTCTCCAACAACCACGTGGTAGGACAGGGCAAGCACTGAACTGAGAGTCTGTTATTTTTTATTATTATTATTAGTTTTTGCAGTACGCGGGCCTCTCACTGTCGTGGCCTCTCCCGTTGCGGAGCACAGGCTCCGGACGCGCAGGCTCAGAGGCCATGGCTCACGGGCCCAGCCACTCCGTGGCATGTGGGATCCTCCCGGACCGGGGCACGAACCCGTGTCCCCTGCATCGGCAGGCAGACTCTCAACCACTGTGCCACTAGGGAAGCCCAAGAGTCTGTTATTAACACTAGTTGGAACTAGGATGGGCAGCGTGCTTTTACAACTGCAAAACAACATTTTTTTTAATTAAAATTTTCTTTTAAAACGGTTTTTTGGTTTTGGTTTTGTTTTGGCAGCGCCATGAGGCTTGCGTGATCTTAGTTCCCTGACCAGGGATTGAACCCGGGCCCTCAGCAGTGAAGGCACAGAGTCCTAACCACTGGACCGCCAGGGAGTTCCCTAGAACAGTTTGAGATTTACAGAAAAAAGCGAAGATAATACAGAGGGTTCCCATACACCAGGACCTAGTTTCCACTATTACTAACATCTCACATGAGTATGGTACATTTGTTAAAAGTAATGAACGGGGGCTTCCCTGGTGGCGCAGTGGTTGAGAGTCCACCTGCCGATGCAGGGGACGCGGGTTCGTGCCCCGGTCCGGGAAGATCCCACATGCCGCGGAGCGGCTGGGCCTGTGAGCCATGGCCGCTGAGCCTCTGTGTCCGGAGCCTGTGCTCCGCAATGGGAGAGGCCACGGCAGTGAGAGGCCCGCATACCGCAAAAAAAAAAAAAAAGAAAAGTAATGAATGAATGTTGATACATTATTATTATTATTAGCTAAAGTCCCAACTTCATACAGATTTCTTAAAGTCCTTTTTCTGTTCTCATCCAGGATCCCACACTGTCTTTGTCATGTCTCCATAGCCCGTGCTTGGCTGTGACACTTTCTCAGACTTCCCTTGTCTTGGATGACCTTAGCTGCTGGAGGAAGATTGGTCAGGTATGGTGTCGAAGATTCCTCAACCGGGATTTGTCTGATGTTTTTCTCATGATTAGACTGGGGAGGAAGAGCACAGAAGTAAAGTGCCATTTTCAGTCCATCCCAATGAGAGTGGATACTATCAACATGACTTATCACTGCTGATAAGGCTCACCTCCTCCAGGAAGCCACCCGTCTGGGTTGTATTTGTTAGGATTCTCCACTGGCAAGTTATATCAAAGCACAGTTGGTAACGTATGATTTCCTTGGATCTCACCAAACCACCTTTGGGACTTTGCACACCCACTTACTATCTCTAGTCCCTGGCTGCAGAAGGAAGATACAGAACATCTCTGAGGTCCTGGTTCTAAGATTCTCAGTCGTACTCCCCGACTATACTCTGAGCTACAGAGAAAAGGCGGCAGCCACAAGACCGCCCAGGGAGCACTCCATCCTCCCAAGACGGGCCACCCTCTCATACCTGGGAGCAGGCTGGATGTGGACTCCCATGTTTTGGAGGGTGAAGAAGCATTCTATTTTTATTTAGTTACTTAATTTATTTGGCTGCGCCGCGTGGCATGTGGGATCTTAGGTCCCCGACCAGGGATCGAACCCATGCCCCGTGAAGTGGAAGCGCGGAGTCTTAACCACTGGACCACCAGGGAAGTCCTGAAGAAGCATTCTAGAAGCTCCACCAGTGAGCAAGAAAGGAAGCAAGGAGATGTTGAATGAATGAACAAGATAATAAATTTATTAAGAACTTACTGATACCTTGTTTTGTGCTAGGCCTGATAGGGAATGGAGAGCTACATGACGCAGTGAACAAAATTTAGAGTGGGGACCAGATGTAAGCTGATGAACAGTGACAAAGCACATTCAGCCTGTCCTTGAATGCCATCGCCTCTATGGAACCTTTTCTAATTGTCCTATCTGGATATCTGCTCTCCCTCTTCTGAGCCCTTACACTACTCTGTGTAAGGAAATGGCATTGCTAGTGTAGCTCTTAGTTTATATGACTGTCCCTGGTAGACAGGAATTCTACTCTTTACATCAGGGACTGATCATGAAAACTCACTATGTGCTGAATTGGTCTAAATCTGGGACCACAAGAAATTAAAGTTTTAGAAGCCACAAATATGCTGGGTTCTGAGGAGGGAGAGATCTTGGGTGGCTTCCTGGAGGAGGTGAGCCCAAAAGCATGGCTAAAGTACAAACAGAGGCCTTTCTCCTTCCTCGGATGAGGCAGAGGTGAGTTTAAAGCCAGGATCCTAACCTCAGGGCAACCTAGGGACCAGGCCCTTATCACCCAATTCTTCAGGGCTGGCTTCTCTCCCCATGCCTCCCATAGTCCTGCCTTTCAGTGTTAGCCCACACCTGTCTCTCCACCTGCCGTGCTCTCCCCTCTTCTCCTTCCCTGATCGCTCCAGCCCACGGTGACTTTGCCTCTCTGACTGTCCCGGTGAGCACTTCCGGTTTGAAAGCCCTTGTTTGGCGTACCACCCACGTACGGCCCAGGACTGTGGGCTATCTTTTGTGAATTGGCTTGATGTCTCCTGACAAGCAGGCTCTGGGTCTCAAGGCCCCCAGCTCAACCCTGGCACAGAGGAGATGCTCCGTCAACAGTGGCTGATGAGTTTATCTTTAAATTTTTATTTATTTATTTACTTATTTACTTATTTATTTATTTATAGCTGCATTGGGTCTTCGTTGCTGTGCATGGATTTTCTCTAGTTGCAGCAAGCGGGGGCTACTACTCGTTGCGGTGAGTGGGCTTCTCATTGCGGTGGCTTCTCGTTGCGTAGCACGGGCTCTAGGCATGTGGGCTTCAGGAGTTTTGGCACGTGGGGTCCGGAGTTGTGGCTCGAGATCTCTAGAGCACAGGCTCAGGAGCTGTGGTGCACGGGCTCAGTTGCTCCGCGGCATGTGGGATCTTCCCGGACCAGGGCTCCTACCCGTGTCCCCTGAATTGGCAGGCAGATTCTTAACCACTGTGCCACCAGGGAAGTCCCCGATGAGTTTATTGTTTCAGAGTCTTCAAGGTCTGAAACCTCTCTTTCCCACCTGGCACTTTATCGTACCTCCAGCACCCAGTTGAATCTTCCCGTTGGGGTCCTTGTGCCTCATTGCCCACCTGCCTTTCTGTCGGTGGGAAGACGCAGTGGAAGGGAACATGGCTCCCACTTCCCCAGTCACTGCTCCCCAGAGCCTGGAACTCAGCTACCATTGCTTGGATAACACCCACAGAGTCTGTATCCTAGCGACTCTGGAAGGTTGCCTCCACAGCCTTTCATGAATGAAGAAAAGCTCCCTCTGCCTTCTGTGGCCTCAGAGGTAGTGCTGGATGTGAGTCTGTGTGTGTGTGTGCGTGTGTGTGTGTGTGGTGTGCGGGGTGTGACTACCTGTGAATGAGAGTGTGTGAGGGTGTGGGTGTATGTGTTGCATGTTGGGGGTGGGATACGAGGATGTGTGTTGTATGGATGTGATTGTGAGTGTGCACGTATAAGCATGTGTGAGTGTGGGTGTGAGGGTACGGGTGTGTGTGTTGCAGTGCTGCGTGTGTTTGCATGGGTGTAAGTCAGGGGGCATATGGGTGTGTGTGAGCATGTGCATGTATGAGCAGGGGGTGCAGTGCGTGTGAGCATGTGTGTATATCGCACGTGTATGAGGGACAGTGTGAGCATGTGTGTGAATGTTGTATGTGTGAACGTGAGGGTATGGGTGGGTTGGATGTGTGCATGTGTGGCGGCTGTGAGTGTGTGCAGGGGTACAGGGATATGGCTCGTGTGTGACCCAAGGGAGGAATAGTCTTCCAGACTAATCCTGTTAGATGACTCAGGAATCTTTTTCCCCCCCTTGGGTAAAAGACTGAAGTCTGGGCCCTCGGTCAAAGCCTTCACTCCCTCTTCCCCTCCCAGCCCAGGCCTCTCTCTCTCATCATCAGGGTCCACGGGGCGCCGCGGCATCTTTAGTCAAGCCACTCCAGCCCCTGCTGCGGCGGGTGAGGCCCCGCCTTCCCATCTTGGCCCCGCCCCCTCCCAGCCAGGCCCAGACCGCCTCGGAGGACGCCCGGAAGTGGTTTCGCGATCCACCCCGGCCGCGTTCCAAACCTTTGGTGTCCCCCAGACCCCCCTGTGAGGGAGATGAATTTGGCATCAGATCCCAGCTGACAAGAAACTGCTGACACAGGCCCGATTTTGTGCAGGCCCTGCTGGGGTGATGGATGATGAGTTTCCAAGTGAAATCTAATAGAAAGTCCATGCATAATACATCTTTAAGGGAGCAAATGCCAATTTGCATCCCATTAGGCCTCTGAAGTCTCAGAGGCCCAGCAGTGCCGCGGAGTCTTCCTTCAGAAGGAACCCAGAGCAGAGGGTGCCTGTCCCAGAGCAGAGGCCGGGAGTCTGGGTGCACCGCCCGACAGTGGGGGCTGCCCGCGTGGGAGGGGCTGTGCTCTCCCGCGGGCTGTCCCCTGGTGCTGTCCCCGGGCCTGGCTCTGGGCAGCAACTCTGATGTCCTGTGCCTCCACATGCCCTTCACGAGCAGGATCAAAGGCGAGCCTGGCTTCCCAATGATGCTGTAATTTCCCTTCACTGTCCTGCTGTAGGTCAAGGATTTGGAAGAAAATAATGTGTGCCCCAGTTCCCAAAGAGGTAAAGGAAGCTTGAAGAGGAACAGAGTCCCTCCTGCAAGGGTGGAGGGCTCTAGGGGCAGCGAGGGGACAGGAACAAGGGGGTGGAGGGCAGTGGTCAGGGCAGTTAAACTGGAGCTCTTGGTATTTTAAGAGCAGTAAAGAATTCTGGAAAAACTGGGGGAGGGAAGCCAGGCTTGCAGGTGTGTGGGGGTGAGGTCTGGTCCAGTAGAGGGAGGCCCAGCCTCTGTGGCTGTGGATAATTCCTTCTGACAGTAACTGGGGACTCCCCAGAGCCCCTCAAAACCCATCGGAGGCTTAGGATGCAGGCCACACCCATTGCCCTGCAGAGAGGTCTACCCCGAGTTCTTAACTGTGCCAGGGTTGTGCTTGTGGGCGGGAGTCACTGTGTCATAGGACAGAGCCCTCTGTGAGCACCGCCCGATTCCTGTTTGGCCCTCTGCCTGGCTGGCCACTGGCCTTTCCTCTTCTGCTCGGCAGCCACTGCTGCCCTGACCCGAGGCCTCAGCGATTCTGTGGGACCTTCCCTCCCTGGCCGGGCTGATTGGCACTCTATAGGCCCAGACTCCTAAATTACTCCCTGTAGTTCATGGAGAGGCACGGGGCTGTGATTAGGTGAGTCAGAGGCCAGGGCAAGGTCGTCCTGGAGGGATGTGCGTCCTGGTGATGTGGCAGGGCAGCCTATGGGGCGGGAGGGGTGCCTGCCAGCTCTCAGAGCCGTAGAGATCTCTTGGCTTACATGGCGCTAAGTGAGGCAAAGGTTTGCCAAATGTCCATCAGCTTGGGGCCCTAACACTTCTATTTTTCCCGCTCAGTTATTGGGGTAATCCAGGGAAAGCATGTAAAATGTTACAGGGTAGCATTTGGATGATACATCCTGACCTGTAGGGACGTGTCCACCGAGGGATGAATGTCCAAGTGTAGCTACAGTGATAGGTCAGGACACAAAGACAAGCCTGGGAAGGCCCGGCCTGGATTTAGTTTTTTCTCCTGTAAAATGCTACTTCAACTAGTCTCACGATTTTCTTGGGGTAGTAAAAATGGGAGAATAGAAACAAAAGTACACATTTGATAAGAGGTCCAATCATGCTTTGGAAGTACTACCTATACTGCAAAGCATTAAGGTATAACCTTAGTGGGTTTGTGTAACTTATTATAACAGTCCCTGCTGTGTTAGCCAAGAATGTGAACATAATCTGTAGTTGGGACAAGAATGTCACACTGATATGTAATCGTTTCGATGTACTGCCTTTTGAACTGATGCCAAAGCGGGTGAGATCCTGATGCCTGTGAGATGGGACGTGAGTGTCCAGATGCCTCTCCGGCTTCCAAAGGGGTAGCAGGTTTTACTCCACGAGTTTCTCAGCTTCCACTGTTCCTCTAGAGCCGTTCTGCCAGGGACATTCATTGCTTTATTTTTCTCAGTAGGTTTTGTGATGTTTCTCCTAAGACTTTTGTGCTTCTGTCAATAACTTCTACAGTAATTATTCATTTTCTCCAACAGACAGACTGTTTGCTCTGTGGAACAAGATTTGTTGATGTGCTGTTACAGCGCAATCCCAGTACATTTTGTGATGGTGATTCTCCAAAGCATTCTTCGGTATTTGCTATCGTGTTGCTCCATCCATGGGGCAGTCCACACTTGCGGGCTGCCTACTGCTGGGTAATTGTTAAATACCTGCTGCGTCACCTGCGACTGACAGGGTGCATGCCCTCCAATGATGCCTTCCATCATTTTCTCGGTTGGTTGTTCCTGACTACGTTTTCATTTCTTAGGTGCCTGTCATAATGTTTAGTGGTGAACACATGATCTGGGATCAACTAAACAAATTTTCAGTCCAGACCAAACACCTCACTTTATTTTGGTCACAAGTCAGACATTGCTTTATCTGGATGGTTTTGTCTAAACTGCTTCAGTAGCTACCTGAAGATTTTTCAGTCGTCCTGTTTACATGTGTTCCTGGGTCTTTTTCTTCCCCATCTTTTTATGGCGGTAAAATACACATAATGTAAAATTTACCACCTGAACCTTTTTTTTTTGGCGGTATGCGGGCCTCTCACTGTTGTGGCCTCTCCCGTCGCGGAGCACAGGCTCCGGACGCGCAGGCTCAGCGGCCATGGCTCACGGGCCCAGCCGCTCTGCGGCATGTGGGATCCTCCCGGACCGGGGCACGAACCCGTGTCCCCTGCATCGGCAGGCGGACTCTCAACCACTGTGCCACCAGGGAAGCCCCTGAACCATTTTTAAGCATACAGCTCAGTAGTGTCCAATACATTTGTAATGTCATACAACCATCACCACCATCCATCTCCAGAACCCATTTCATCTTGTAAAACTGAACCTCTAAACCCATTCAACAATAACTCCCCATTCCTCTCTGCCCCCAGCCCCTGGCAACCACCATTCTCCTTTCTGTCTCTATGAACTTGACTATGCTAAGTACCCCCCTTAAGGGGAATCTTACAGTATTTGTCTTTTTGTAGCTGGCTTATTTCACTTAGTGTAATGTCTTCAAATTTCATCCATATTGCAGCACATGTCAGAATTTCCTCTTTGAAGAGTAGTTTTTCTAACAGATTTGTCTGTTCAGTTTTCAGCCTTTAATGCAAAACTGCCATAATTTTCACAGACCAACTAGGTTGCTATGATACTCACTGAAGATGTGCCTCGTTTTGCAGTCACAGAGCAGTATCTATTGTCAGTGTGAATTACTTCCTTTCCACCTGAGAAACTGGGGGATTTCCAATAGGAGCATTTCCACAGAGAGTTATTCATTAACGCCTTGACATTTCATACAATCTCTGAGTCAGGCCACTTTATAATACCACAAATCTGTTTGAACAGACACAACAAGTGGCCATAGTTGCCTAAATCTCATTGCTCGTGTTGAGGCAAGTTCTTAATTTCTTTTGTTTTCAATAGAGTGAGATGCTTTCATCAGCTTCTCTTATTCACCTAGATGGTATCTGCTGTGTACCAGACAGTGAACCAAGGTAAACAGAGACCCAACTACTCTCTCCACATCTGCTGGCACAGGTGGACAGCAGGTGGACAAGATAAGTCAGTGCTATACACGTCTGTAAATGCTTCATCTTATGGGATTTGGAGGGCTAACTATCCTCAGAAGGGAACCCCAAAGCTTGCCAGTATTTTTGGGCAGGAACTAAATCTTCACCTCCTCCCGCCATAAAACCTGCCAGTTTATTATGACTGACTTTTTAAAATTTCTCCTTGTACTGAATTTTCAATCGTCTAAATGAGTGATTTTTTTGGCATGGGGGTGCAGGGCGATGTCAAACTGAGGGGGCGCTGTGTAATTTGAAAAAGCGTTTTCTCTAGTCCACTATGATTTCATCTTTTTTTTTTTTTTTTTTTTTTTTGCGGTACACGGGCCTCTCACTGTTGTGGCCTCTCCCACTGCGGAGCACAGGCTCAGCGGCCATGGCTCACGGGCCCAGCCGCTCCATGGCATGTGGGATCCTCCCAGACCGGGGCACGAACCCGTGTCCCCTGCATCGGCAGGCGGACTCTCAACCACTGCGCCACCAGGGAAGCCCTGATTTCATCTTTATAAAATTAAAAGCAGAACTTACTACTTCCAGAGGGCCACTCAGAGGAAGCCCAACATCTTCCCTGGAGGGTAGAGAGATGTAGATTCAGTATCAGTTATTCTCAGGGGGAGGGAGGAGCCCACTGTCTTTATCAAGAGTTGTTCTTTCAAAATTTGGTTTGGTTTGCATCTCTTTTTAGCAGAGTGCGTCTGTACCAGGGCTCACGGGGGACCTGACAGACCTGTCAGGTACACCACCTGGATTTGGAAACGAACCGTCTCCTGGCAGGCCAGGGAGCCTGATGCTGGTCTGTGCTGCTTTGCCCGACTTTGCAAAAGAGAGCCTTTCTCAGCACCCTGTCTTTAAAGACGGGAGAAGCCACACGGAGGATGGGTGCCTAGTCCCTTGCTCTTGAAGGCAGAGGCAGTTTGATTTAGAGAGTAGGAAATAGCCAGGGAAAAAAAGGAGAAAAAAAAAAAACCACACACACACACACACACACACACACACACACACACAACCTGGAACACAGAAAGGATTCCTTAGGAGAGGAGGGGCAGGCGGGAAATTGCAACCTTATCCCCTGGGACTTGGGCTCAGGAGCCGAGCCTCCAGGTTCAGTGAACCTGTTAGTAACATGAACTTGGTTGCCGTATTTCTCAGCCTGAGCTCATGCATTATTTACCTGTTGTAAGTAAACCGGCTTCTCCCAGTGTTGCTGGGGAAACCACTTTGATTTAGTGAGTTGGGTCTTACTTTCCAACTAAAACACTGCAGAACGATAGGAGGGAGAGGGCGGATGCTGGGTCCCGGAGGCTCGGGGGTGTGGATCAACGAAGGGGAGACCCCGCTTGCCCCCTGCTCCCCGGGAGCCCCACGCCTGCCGTGTCCTGCTTCTCTGAGTCCCCCTCTCTCTTGCAGGCCCTCCAGGAAGCGGGGAGGAACGGGCAAATCCCAAGGAGCAAGGTGTGCGTCTTCTGAGGTCCTGTGCAGGCCACTTGCTGGTCTCAGTCCGCCTGCTTTCAGAGAGATACACATCAGTTTGTGTTGCGCTGGGGCGGGGGGTAAGGATCAAGTTTCCCCAGAGGCTGTTTCCCAGGTGAATCAGCCTTGGGAAGCCAACTCCATACACACAGGTAAAGTGGTCCTCCCTCCTGCCAAACTCGCTTGGGCTTCTATTGCGTGAGTGCCCCCCCTGGACCAGACAGCTGTGCTCTCATGGGCCAGGCAGCTGTGGCGGCTGAGGAAGGCTCGGGGTGATGGATGGGGGGCCCTGGGTTCAAGTCTCAGTGCTTTTATTTATGTTGGGAATTGGAGCAATTTATGTAGTCTTTCTGCCTCTCCATTCCCACCTGCGGGAGATGGACACTAGTGTCTACCGGGGAGAGGCTGGGTGGAGGCTGCCCAGGAAGTGATCTGGGAGCCCAGTCCATGCCCAGGCCTGAATAGTGGGTGAGGGATGCCGGCCAGCATTGCTGCCTCTTTTCCTGCTCTTGAGCAAGGCTCAGGCAGCACGCCCGCCTCCCTTCCTCCTCTCCACAGCTATCGATGTTTCCCTTCCTTCCTTTATTCTATTTGAGGCTTCCCGAGCCCCTCCCAATTGCATTATTTCTGCAGAAGCGCACGGAACGAGGAGGCCTGCTGTGCACGTCAGCCGCGGGGCCCTCCTCCATGCCCGCAGGTCCGTGCTGTTCCCTGTCCAGGACCTTGTTGCCTTTCGGTGCGAAAATGGCACCTCCTGATCATTTCCAGGGTCTCTGTTTTGACTGTGAGGAAGCTGCTATTTGTCAGGTGAGTGTGTGGATAGCAGGACTGCCTGAGTAATGCAGACCCAAGCGATGGCAGGCGTATACTCGCTCCTGCAGTGACAAATATTTAAGCAACAGCTCTAACTCGGGGAACTTTGAGTTTTTGCTAAACTACAGTGAGCCGATATGTTCAAAGGACAAAGAAACCAGCTTCCTAGGTATCACTAACTTAACTTTTAGCAACATCTTTCTAGATTTGCTTTTGTCTTCCTGGGGCTATTTTGTTATTTTCAAGCTTAGGGCTAAGTCCTTCTTAGCTACTAGTGAGATTAGAATATAGGTGTTAATTACATCCTCAACATTTCTGCTTTTCCATTAGGTGCTGAATATCCCCAAGTGACTTAGTTTCTCTCCACTTAAGCCTGCTCACTTGCTCCAGGCCCCTGCGCCTCCCATTTTCTCTCTGTGAAACGGCCGTGTGGCCAGGCCAGGAGGTCTGCGTGTGTCCCTGTGCTGGCCGCGGCTTTGCTGACTTCATCCATCCAGAGCTGGTGCTGTGGGCTCCAAACTGGCTTCTTAAAGAGACTTCTCATTTCTTCCAGACTAAATGACAGGTCAGCAAGGAAAACACAGGACACTTCACAGACCTCTTTTGGCCGCAGGGGCTCTTCTGAGAGGATAAGGGGGAATCCCTCCCTGAGGAAGGGGCCAAATGAAGAGCAGAGGGAAGAGGGTAAGGGCCAGATGTTCTTAAATGTTAGCGCATTGGAATGCACAGGGTGCCGAGCCTGCCCGGGGTAGGGGGCGTGGATTTCTGATTCAGGAGTGCTGGGACAGGGCTGAGGAATTTTCATTTCCAGCAAGTTCGTGGAAGATGCTGAGACCCTTCCAGTGCTGGAACCACCGTTCAAGGCAGAAGGGACCCCAGCGGAGGCCTTGAGGCAGGAAAGAGCTTGGTGGGTTCAAGGGCTAGAAAGGAGTCCAGTGTGGCTGAAGGCCAAAGAACAAGGCGCTGGAGAGGTAGGCAGGGGCCATGCCATGTGGTGAGGATACACACACACACACACACACACACACTCACACTGGAGAGGTAGGCAGGGGCCATGCCACGCGGTGAGGACACACACACACACACACACACGGGAGAGGTAGGCAGGGGCCATGCCACGGGGTGACGACACACACACACACACACACACACACACTGGAGAGGTAGGCAGGGGCCATGCCACGGGGTGAGGACACACACACACACACACACACACACACACTGGAGAGGTAGGCAGGGGCCATGCCACGCGGTGAGGACACACACACACACACATACACACACACACTGGGTGAGATTTTTGAAGTGAGGTGCGTGAGGAGGGCTAAGACCTGATTTGCATTTGCATTTGTTATTTTATTGATATTTGAGTCTCTTCACGGTTACCCCACTGTGAGCTCTGTGCCTTTGACCTCTGGAACCCCAGCACCTTCCACAGCACTGAGAACAGAGTAGATCCTGGATAAACTTTATTATGTGCCAGACACTGTACTCAGCTCTTCATGAGTATATCTCATTTAATCCTCCTAAAGACCCCATGAAAGAGGAGCAATTATGATCCCATTTCACAGATGAGGAACACTGAGGGTCACATAACTAGGGAATAACAGACTGTATGTGTACCCGGCACTGTACCAACGCAGAAGCTGAGCCCTGGCCTCCACCCCACTCTGCTTCTTCTACTCCATGTTGCCCTTGTAAATGAGTGAACAGCTTTGAGAGGCATAATTAGCATCACTGTTTTAAAGAGGAGGAAACCAAGGCTCAGACAGGCAATTGGTCACAGGTGGAAGAAGAATATCAACCCAGGGCTCCTGATTCCAGATCTTAAGGTCTTGTCGCAAAACCAGCTGCTGATAAACCACAAGCCCTAACTGAGTCCCCCATGTGCCTGCCCATCACTGAACTAAGGGACAAAGAACTTTACCAAGAAAGAGGAGGCCCCGCCTGGCAGGTGTGAGGGTGAGGCTGGTACCCTGCGAAGATGGGGCTGATAGCTTTGTTCTCATGAGGGGCGTCCTGTCAGCCGCCTGCCTCCCTCCCTCCCTGGGCTGGGCTAGAGCAGCAGCTGGGATCCTGGGCCTGGAGGTGCCAACAGGGCCAGTCATTCAAAAAAGCTACAGTTGGGTTCTGCGGCCATAGAGAAAGATACAGTCCTTCTCTCCAGGGAGCGATAGCTGATACTGTAAACACTTTGGGCTTTATCTTTGATCTGGTGGGTCATCAGAGCTGCTTTTCTCCCCAGGTAGAGTTACCAGGAGAGGGCTGACCCAGGGCTTTGGAAAGCTGTGCCCTGCTGAACAGATGGTACAGCTGGGGGCGGGGGAGGTAGTAGACACACACAGAGGCAGAGTCTGAGAAGGGAGCCCAACAATTAGGCCCAAAGCTGGAACCCAGACACCAAATTCCAGGCCTCCGGGAAATTCCCAAGTTCAAAATAAATTCCTGGGGGTTTCAACCTTCGGTCTTCAGCTTTAAAAACAGTTCCTTTCTAGATAATGGAAAATAATACCATGCATAATTTAAAAAGCTCCAAACATCTTTAAACTGAAAGTATGTAAAGGCAAGTGCCAGGCCCTGAAGAGCCCTAAGTTTGAGATGATTGATGGAGCCCAGCTCTGAAGCCCTTTTCTTGCTTCCAGTCAACAGTTTTCGATTTGGGGTCCTTTCCCTGGCAGTTGCAACAGATCATAGTTCTTCTGTTCAAGAAGGAGGTTATTGGGCTTCCCTGGTGGCGTGGTGGTTGAGAGTCCGCCTGCCGATGCAGGGGACACGGGTTCGTGCCCCAGTCCGGGAGGATCCCACATGCCGCGGAGCGGCTGGGCCCGTGAGCCATGGCGGCTGAGCCTGCGCGTCCGGAGCCTGTGCTCCGCAACGGGAGAGGCCACAACAGTGAGAGGCCCGCGTACCGCAAAAAAAAAAAAAAAAAGAAGGAGTTTATTTTCAAGCTAACTTTTAGTATTGTTCTGTTTCCTCTGCTTGTAACACTCTTGCTGCTTTTTGGCCTCGTGAACTCCTGTTCATCCTTCAAGACCCTATTCAAACATCACCTTCCAAGCTGGCATCTCCTACTGCCCTTCCAACCCCAGAAAATCATTAAAACCATCAAACTATCCTTCCACTGTCCTCCATCCAAGAGCGCCTTGTTTACAAGCCCATATAACATGTGAAAGATTACAATCAAGGGTATTCTTCTGGCCAGATGGACCACAGAACTTGAGAGATTATTTCTCATGTATCATTGTGTCTCCAGTGCCCAGCACAGTGCCTGGCAATTAACAAGTGGCCTCAAATTAATATGGTTCAATGAATGTTCTTATTTTTTCTGCATCAGAAGAGGAGTGAGGGGAAAGAAATATATATATCTTTCATATATATATGAAAGCATCTTTCATAGACCAAGTACTGTCTAGGCATCATTTATAAGTTATTTAATTTCATCTCTATCGGAAGTGTTTTCATTTGTTTAACTCTTAACACAGTGACCAAGGGAAAAAAATAATTGATATGGGACATACAACGAAGGACAATGTCATTCTCTAAGAGTTTAGAATCCGACTGAGGATGGACACATACGTCCCCTGCCCCTACATACACAACCTCCCCCTCCAACAACACAGACTGCATCCACTCAAAGAAAGGTTATTAATATGGTAAAGCACACTAACTTCTAAATATCTGATACAGAATTCCCTGGCGGTCCAGTGGTTAGGACTCTGTGCTTTCACTGCCGAGGGCCCGGGGTTCAGTCCTTGGTTGGGGAACTAAGATCCTGCAAGCTGAGTGGCGTGACCAAAAAAAAAAAAAAAAAAGAAAAAAGAAAAAAATTGTGGGCATAAATACCTGATACAGTCCTATATGTAATAGAAATGGAAAAACAAGAGATTGCCGTGGGTGTGGTGTTTTCAAGGGAACCGCAGGCATCAATCTCTCCCACAAGTCTGTGCTCTCATACGACTAGAGCCTGGGAACAAATTAGATAACCTCTAGCACTCCACTGGCTGGAGAACTGGAGAGGGATTTAGAATGATACCTTGTGTTTATGACTTTTCAAAAAGCGCCGTAACGCCCACGATCATATTTTTATCCTCAAAGTCACACAGCTGATGATGGAGTGGGGTCTGGGTTTCTCTCTCTGTCACTTACTAGCAGGGCTCCTCTTGCCCTTATGGCATCTCTGTGAAGATGAGGAGGCTCCTTCCTCTAGTAAAATTTGGTTGTATTTAGTATTTTGTGGCACAGCTTGAACAAGTGTGCAAGGCAGCCCTACCCTGGCCGTGCCCAGCAGAGAGCTTTCCTGAACCCCAGCACGAGGCAGCCCCCAGTGAGAACAAGCATGTGCCCCCCTCACTTGCTCATACTTCCTGCCTGCCCCTCCCCACCAGTGCCACGACACACGTGCCCCTTGCAGCCCATGCTTCTGTGTCCACCCTCATCCTCCCAGATTCAAAGTAAGGAGGGGTAGGGACTGGGTCTCCAAGAGTAGAGGGCAAGCAATGGGAGACCAGGGTTGGTAGTGTCTTCAGAACTTATAGCATTGTGTTGAACAATTTCCAAGGGTCTTATGGTTGCCAAGAGATGACAGGTATAAATAACGAACACCTACCAGTTTCTCAGTTTACAAGTTCCTTGTAGGTTTCTCTGTGACGTTGTGATGAACATCTGTGGTCAGCTTGCCCAGCATCCTTCCCTTCTTCCTGTGGTACTATCCCTCCAGTTTTGGAGAGGGAGACCACTCCTTCATTCCTAATCCATGTGATCTGGAAAAGGCTGGGGAAAACCAATCAGGTCGCCATGGTAATTAATTGAGAAATGGGCACATGACCCCAGCTGGTCCCCTGAGAGCCATCCCTGGCACTCATACTGAAACTATTGGGGAAAAATATGCTTGCTTTTCATGGGAATGGGTAGTTGAAAGGAACCAAGTGACATGGAATTTCTGGGACCATCTTCGCTGCCACATCAGAAGAGCTTGCCTGAAAAATGAAGACAACACGGACGAAACCAGAGCTGAGAAATACAGAAACAGAATGAACCCTGACAGACATTAGTTGAGTCCTAATTCCAGTGAGCCATCTACTCATGGACATTTTTAGTTCCAAGAGCCAAATAACTCAATGTTGTGCCAAAGCTGGTTTGAGTTAGATTTCAGTCCTGGCTACAGCAGCTTCCTCTCGTGCTTCGGCCCCAGTCCCCAGAGCTTCAGACCCTCAGTGGGAATGAAGTAGACCCAGGTAGTGTCAAAATAGCCAGGCTCCTGGCCAAGGTGTCCGAGGGACCCCAGAATCACTACTCTCCTGGCCTGATGAGTAGCCTGCCTGGTACCCACTCTCAGGCCATGGGTGTGTTTCTTCCCTGGGTCTTGGGCTCTCCCTTTCTGTCTTGTTCTGTAGTTCCTAGTGCATGCTCCAGTGTGTGTGTGTGTGTGTGTGTGTGTGTGTGTGTGTGTGTGTGTACGTTCACATCCTTTCCTCCTACCTTGCTGGATCATCCCAAGGATCCAATGGGATGGTGTAGCCACGGTGCCCATCCCAGGGCCCGGCACATACAGCAAACCCTCTTCCCTGCCCTTTCCCTCCTCCTGACTCATGCTGGGATTTAAGAATCTGTGATGTATTCCGATTTCCAATGCCCTGGATCAATAACGGAGGAGGTGGAGTACAGTTGCCAGAAACTTGTGCTCCTTTTAATTAATTTTATCTGTTTAGAGTGAGATATATCAAAGTCACTGAATAAGTTTAGGTCACATAAGTTTATGCAAATCAGTATTTTTCTTTGGAGCTGACAGCCGAAGTCTCTGTTTGTTCCATGACGCTGCCGCAGAGGCCAAATGTGCCATGTTTTCTCAAGCGATGGCTGCCAGCTCTCCAAATGTCCTGACAGGCGAGGCATTTCACATGGGGGCAAGCTCCAGTGTTGAGGGTGTCTGGGAAGCATCGACAAACCTATTTTTATTCTCTTTATTTTCACAATACATTTTGTTCTTTATGGAAGTTATAAAAATAATTCATACTTAAAGTCAAACAGTACAGAGTATAGAAAAATAGATGTTCTTATCCATTCCAACTTCACCCTCTGAAGTAAACAATGTAACCAGATTCATGTGTATCCTTCCACATTTTTTCCATATACTTAGGTTCCACATTTCCCCCACATTTTAAAACATGTACAAATATATATAAACATATGTATCTATTTATAAGCTACCCTTTAAAATTTTTTAATACAGATAACATCATCTTCTATAGCTTGCTTTCTCAAAACTTAATAATCATAGATCTCTTTTCAAGTTCATGTACGTAGATGTAACTCATTCTTCTTCGCAGCTGCACTGTTTTTTATTGAATGGATGTACCATAATTTATTTTACTAATCTCCTATTAATGGATTTTTGGGGGTTGTTTACAGCTTTTTGCTATTACATACACTGCTGAAATAAATACCTTTGTAAAGACACTTATTTATATTCAAGGAAACATTTGGTTATTCTCCTTTGGCCCATGTGCCGTGTATGAAGGACACTTAACTATATCAATGTTTACTTGGTCCCTTAGTTGGTCCAGCACACAAGAAGGCTTCCTAACTTCCTTTCCCAATGTGTACATTTAGCAGAGCCCTGATGACTGCAGGGCACACCTTCCTGTGACTGCAGAACCTGGGCTCAGACGTAAGACCAGCATCGCTCCACACCTGACCGGAGCCGTGATTTCTCTGGTCCTTTTATTCACTCTGTCCTGTTGCACCCTCGGCATCCCAGCCACCTCCACATTCAGTGACAAGATGCTATTGGAGGTAAAGGGCTTTGAAGTCCAGATAGATGAGCTAATCAGTCTCTGCTCCCCAGGGATGCAGGGCAGAGTCTGTGCCCACTGAACGGTCTCAGCCATGCTGGGTGTATAGTAAGTACTTAATTAATATGAAATAAGAACAATAAATCCAGGGGCTGAATTGCTCCCTTTGAAGTTCAGGTTGACTCTAAGCCATCAGAGAAGAATGAATGGAATGGATAATTGAAACTCATAGATTATCCTAAACCCCATCTTAATAGCTAATAGGTTCAGGCTCTTTACCTAGTAAACTCTTCCTAAGAACTGCTAAAGTAAATCCTCTGCTGTATTTATTTTTTCATTTTTTCTGGAGCAATTGAGCAGTGAAACAGCCCCCAGGAAGGCGAAAGGAGAAAGAGCTAGGCATCCTGAGTGAGACATTCATAGATGGCTCATAAGCAACTTCTGAATCACGGTATCGTCTGCCAAACGGCCCTGCCGGTTATGGACACAGACCCAAGAGCGGTCTCCCTCGGGCTCCTCCTGACCTGGGTGGGGTGAGAGTGAGGCTCTGGGAGAAGAGGTGAAATGACGCTCAGTCTAAGCCACCTGGCCAGAGATGCCCCAGCTTTGCCTGTGAGATTATTCATGGACTCCAGCCTCTAAGATGCAACAACAGTGTTTCACTTCATGGGTGGGTCCGGTGCATTTTAGCAAAAAGGAGTGATCTCATCACATCCTTGAGCAAAACGGGAAAAGGACCTGCAGGCGGAACAAGGACAGCAGGATGGGGTGGCCAGGCTACCTGGGTCTGCATCTGGCTTTGCTATAAGCTCTCCCTGTGACTCTGGGACCGTGGGGCTGGCTTTTCCTGCTGCTGTTCCTCTGTCTTTAAAACGCAGGGGTTGAAATTTGGGATTCTAAGATCCTGGCCATCTCTGACTCTGAAAACAACCCCACAAGCCTGAAGAATTTCACACTGCTGCTCCATAGGGGGGGTTCATCAGGAAGAGAGGACAGATGGCTTTCTCTGGACCAGGTTCAGCAATGTGGAGCGTGATGCACGGTGTGAATGAAGCGTGGTGCCCTTTAAACACAGTTCACCCTGGGAGGGCTGGCTTTCATCCTCCTCCCGGCATCACTCTGGGCATCACTGCCTTGTGCACTGAAACACACACACACACACACACACACACACACACACACACACACCCCAGCTCTGACACACATTCCATGATTCACAAACTGACAGGACCATTACATGCACTGGATGACTCACTGAGGGTTTTGCTCACACGCACAGGCTCACACCCACTGTGCTGAGTAGACGTGCCCGAGCCCACAGCAACGGGCACCCCCGCGGGAGCCTCGGTTGTGTATTGCACGGGCGTCTGCAAGCGATTTACGATTTATGCTCTTGGCTCTTCCAAGCCGCCTGTTCTTTGTCTTTCTGATCACTGTTCAACCCTCTCCTTCCCGTCCTCCTCTACTTGGCTGGTTTCGGTCTCTTGCTCCAATGCTCCTCAGCCAGTTTCCGGGACTGGACCCCACCATCTCCAGGGCCCTTTCCAAGTCCAAGTCTCTTCGAATAACCTCCTCAGCTGTGAGCAGTCCTTTCCCCATGGGGCTCACCCCTTCCTTGGTCAGGCATCTCTTCCTGGCTTCCTCCCAGGGTCTTGGCAGGAGGCTCTCCAATATCTGTGCCCCCTTCACAGAGTGAGGGGAATTGAGCTGTCCCATGATGGAAGTGCGGGCGCCTGTGGAGCGGGCTCTCCAGCATCTCTGAAAACCCCCCTCTTCCCAGTATCCCAGGCAGAAGGAAGTGGAGGGGCTTCTGGAGAGCCCACCTCTGGGCATCGAGCAAGACCAGCTGCTTCTTTTTCCTTTTTTTGCGGTACGCGGGCCTCTCACTGTCGTGGCCTCTCCCGTTGCGGAGCACAGGCTCCGGACGCGCAGGCTCAGCGGCCATGGCTCACGGGCCCAGCCGCTCCGCGGCATGTGGGATCCTCCCGGACCGGGGCACGAACCCATGTCCCCTGCATCGGCAGGCGGACTCTCAACCACTGCGCCACCAGGGAAGCCCAAGACCAGCTGCTTCTGAAGGTGCCGAGGAAGGAGGGACTTGTGGGCACCGAGGTCTGTGTGCGGTCCTTGCTGACTGGCCTTCACCTGATGTGGCCACTGGCCGTGGTTCTAATCGACAGGTGGGGAACAGGTCCTGGTGCCTGCACAAGGAGTAGAACCCTGGCTTTTCCTCCTTCCCTTGGGAATCTCTCAGAAACCGAGAGGGGGTGTACCCAAGTCTGGTGAAGTAGCCACGTGGTCCTGGGCATGTCGTTAGCCACCATGAGCATCTGCTTCCTCCGCTGTCAAATGCCGTAACAGCACCTCTCTGTCTACCCCAACGGTGTGGTTGTGCAGAGTCAAGGAGATTATGTGACAGTGCTTTGCTGAATTCCTCTCTCCAGGAGAGAGCACAGACGGGCGGGGGCTGTGCTCAAAGGAGTTCACGCCCAAGTAGGCGCTGGTCCAGTGGTGCTGAGAACCAAGGAGCTTTTCGTGCCCAGAAACATGGAAACTCAGCTCTTGGCTAGCTGCTGATAGCTGAGGGCTGAAATGCCCCTTTTCAACTCTGAAATTTTAAGAGCCTAATAAGCCTTGAGAGTTTTTTCCCCCCCCTGCTACTTGTGTGAGAACCTTATCTCTGACCACATTCAACCCATCTGAAGGTCTGGATCCCAGAGGGGACTACCTTGCCTTGGCCGACTGAGTCTCTGCACCAAGCCTGCACCCTCTGAGTTTCCTCTGCTTGCCTCCCCACTCCAACACTACTGGAAGGCTTCTCAGCAAACACTCTTAGAGAGATTTCCAGTTAACTCCTTCCTTCCAACGGATCTTCTAACTTTGGATTTAAGGTTATTTTGCATGGAATAGCTCAGATGATCTTGGAGATACCCTAGCAGGCTCTGCAGGTCCCAGCCCACTTCTGCCAGGACCCCAACCCCTAAAGGGGAGGAGTTTAAGAGAAAGAGAAGACAGGGTTGATCAGAACAGGCCCTGTTTGGCTTTCAGTAGGGGTACACGGAAGTTTCCTCACTAATTCCCATCTTCTGTGTGTAATCTTCCAGAGGATGTTGGCAGAGGCGAGAAAGACTACACTATAATTAAACATGCACTGATGCGTGGGAGGACCAACCAAATATGTACGGCAATTCCCTGTAACACCGCAAACGATCCACAAGATCCACGCATAGGGTGTTACTTGCACCACTGTTCCAGATGAATTCGATACCTGGAAACTTAACACAAAGTTTTTTGAACTCTCAGTCAAATCTTTAACTTAAATAGCACTTCCTTTGTGCCAGACACGGTTCTAAGCATGTTTCTACAATATTCATTTATTTAATTTTCATAAAACCCTTATGAAAGGGTACCCTCATCCCCATCATGCCAATGAGGACCCCGGAAAGGGATGAAAGAGCGAGCGTGGCTGGTGAGTGCGGGGTGTGGGTCTCCAGCCCAGGACACCTGCCCTGGGATAAGAGCCCGTGACCAAGCTCTCCGCCTGGTTTCTGGTTATTCGGACAGCATCATAATTCTCCGGCTGGTTTCTTGGGGCAGTAGGAATTCTTGACCTGGGGGCGGTGAGGAGAAAGAAAGCTCGGTCTAGAGTTCAGGCCCAGGTCCACGACCTGACCATGGCCTTTGTTCTCCCTGTAGGTCTGTCTGTGTCTTCCCAGGCCCAAGTGAGCCGCGTCCACAGAGAGCAAAGCCGGGGCCACCGCTCGGTCCTAACTGCCCTCCAGCCCCTCGGGGGAGTCCTGCCGAGCCATTGTCTTCCCGGCCCCAGCGATCCGGCCTCTTTTGGCAGGGACTGTGCGGTTTCTCTTATTTGCCCATTAACAATTAAGCTCTAGGCATTTAACATATAAACACAGAAAACATCAGCATAATTACAGCAAGGATTTCAAAAGCTCTTTGGCAAGGAAGGGCCTGAATATTTACTTAACAAAAGAATCCCTTACTTCAGTCTTTAATAAAGAATTCACAAGAAGACTTAACTTCGCCAGTAAATGAAAAACATTCTTTTATTCACAAAGAACATGATTTGTGTGTTGTTTTTTTTTAGTGTGACTCACTACAACTTTTCAAGATAACATTCACAACTTTTTTTTTTTTTCTGAGAGTTCTGTTCCCACATGATCTTTCAATATTTCTTACTGGTTGAGATAGTTCCTCTCTGAGCAGAGATAGATGGTGTGTGTGTGTGTGTCTGTGTGTGTGGTGTGTGCCCCTTAGGGTCTGAAATTCCACCATTAGAGACTCTTTTTCTGTTTTAAGCTTGTCTTCTACACATGTGTTCAGAGTACTGACCCTTAAGTATTTCTTCTGGGATTAGATGGATTTGAGCTGGTCTGTAAAGGTCCAGGGCCCTTGGGAAGAGGAGGGGTAGGGAGAGAAAACACTAGTGGGTTTCTTTGGAGACAGGAGCGATATTCACGTTCATTTCTTTGTTTTGTTCTTTTAGGCATCCATAATGATTCTCATATTCCTACCATTGCCAGATATTTGGGATACAAAAGTAAATAAGAAAATAGTATAGTCAGGAAGACAGGCAGAACAAATAGCTAAGCTACACAGGTGAGCAAGGTGAACAGTCAGAATGGAGTGCCCAGTTCTCCTTAGTCCAGGGTTGATAGATGGATTTGACATGAAGGCAGTGTTGGGGATGGTGGCACAGAGTTGAGAGTTGAGTTTCTAAGGTTGAGGAAAAAATATAATTTAAAAAACTAGCACAAATTATATTTGCTATGTGCCTGGCATTATACTAAGCATCCTACATTTTAGCTCATGTAATCCTCACAAAAATACTGTAAGGAAAGTCCTAATATTATCCTTATTTTATAGTTAAGGAAACTGAGGCCCAGAGAAGTTAAGTAATTTTCCTAAGTCCCGCAACCAGAGAGAAGTACAAGTGGCATCGGAGCCTGGGCAGCCGAGCCGCAGTGCTCATGGCCAAGGACTCTAACCCACTAGGATGCATTACTGTGTGCAATGGTGATTATCATTTCCATTATGAAATACTTCAAATATCTAGAAAAATACAAAGAATAACATAATGAAATCCCATGAATCCCATCATCCAGCTCCATTGAATTGCAGTATTTTGCCTTGCTTGGGTAGTATTTCTTAAAAAAAAAAAAGAAAGAAAAGAGGGGGCTTCCCGGGGCTTCCCTAGTGGCGCAGTGGTTGAGAGTCTGCCTGCCGATGCAGGGGACACGGGTTCGTGCCCCGGTCCGGGAATATCCCACATGCCGTGGAGTGGCTGGGCCCGTGAGCCATGGCCGCTGAGCCTGCGCGTCCGGAGCCTTTGCTCCGCAATGGGCGAGGCCAAAAAAAGAAAAGAGGGATTCCCTGGTGGCCCAGTGGTTGGGACTCCATGCTTTCACTGCCGAGGGCCTGGGTTCAATCTCTGGTTGGGGAACTGGGATCTCACAGGCACAGTCAAAAAATAAAGAAAGAAAGAAAGAAAGAAAAGAAAGAAAGAAAGAAAGAAAAGCAATTATAGGTACAGTTGAAGTCCCCTTGTGTATTCTACACTGCACACATTCCTCTCTATCCCCTGAGGTAGTGCCTGCCCTGAATTTGTGTTTACATTTCCAAGGCACATTTTTATACTATTAAAGCATTTGCATGTACCCATATATAACATTGTTTTGCATGTTTTCAAACTTTACATACATAGTGTCATTTTACAGCTTGCTTTTGCATTCCACATTCTATCTTTGAGATTTTTATCTATGTTGATTACATAGCTCTAAGGTCATTTATTTAAAATAGCATATTATCGGGCTTCCCTGGTGGCGCAGTGGTTGAGAATCTGCCTGCTAATGCAGGGGACACGGGTTCGAGCCCTGGTCTGGGAGGATCCCACATGCCGCGGAGCAACTAGGCCCGTGAGCCACGACTACTGAGCCTGCGCGTCTGGAGCCTGTGCTCCGCAACAAGAGGCCGCGATAGTGAGAGGCCCGCGCACCGCGATGAAGAGTGGCCCCCGCTTGCCACAACTAGAGAAAGCCCTCACACAGAAATGAAGACGCAACACAGCAAAAATAAATAAATTAATTAATAAAAAAAAAAAAAAACTCCTACCCCCAACATCTTCTTAAAAAAAATAAAAATAAAAATAAAAATAAAAATAAAATAGCATATTATCAAATAGCATTTAAAATATCGTATAGTATTACATCATATGAATAATACACGATGTATAAATCTCTAACTTAAAAATATTTTGCATAAAATATTTTTACAGACAATGCTGCAGTGAACTTTCCTGGCATGTTCTCTTTTGCACTCCTTTGATCATTTTAGAAGGGGCATTGCTGCGGGGAAAGGCAGGACCATTTTTATCTTTATCTTGTGAAATTCCTCTCCACAGGGATAGGCCAGCTGTATTCCTACCAAAAGTAAGTGACAGCCCTGTAGTTCTGCATCTTCCCAGAATTTGCTGTGATCAAACTCTGGGTACCAAACGACTTCTTACTGTCATTTTAATTGCATTCTCTGATTACTAGGGAAGTTGAACATCTTTATAGTTTTTCTTTGTTTCTTGTGTGAATTTTCTACTTACGTATGTCCACCTTGATATTTATTCATTTGGTTTTTTTCTTAATTGGTTTTAAAAATCAGAGTAAAATTGAATTTTTCGAGAAGGGGGTTTTGCAGTTCTAAGTTTTAACACATGTTAAAAAAAAAGAAACCAATGACATTAAAAGAAACTATGAGAATACCTTAAACTATAAATTCAGTGTCTTTAATAGATACAGTACTATTTGGGTCATCTCTCTCTTCTTAGGTAAACTTTGTGAATTTGTGGCTTTCAAGGAATTGGTTCATTCTATCTAAATTGTCAGATTTATTCATGTAGAATTGTTCCTAGTATTCTCTTAATATTCTTTTAATGTCTGTGGGGTCTATAGGGGGATCCTCTCTGTTACTCCAGAAGTTGGTATGGTCGGCCCTCCCTATTGGCGGATGTGGAACCCATGGATTCGGAGAGCTTACTGTACTTTGCCATTTTATATAAGGGACCTAAGGGACTTGAGCATCCACAGACTTTGGTATCTGAGGTGAGTCTTGAAACGAATCCCTCCCAGATAACGATGGAGGACTGTAATTTGTGGCTTCTCTTCTCCTCCACCCCCTTTTTGGTTACTCTAGCTAGAGATTTATCCACTTTTATTGCAATTTTCAGAGAATCAGCTTTGAGTTTCATCCTTGATGTTCTCTATTGTTTTTGCTTTTAATTCCATTGGTTTCTTTTTTGTCTTTATTCTTTCCTTCATTCTAATTGTTTTGGGTTGACTTTGCTCTTCTTTTTCTACTTTCTTAATGTGGGAGTTTAGAACATTGCCTTGAGACCTTCCTTCATTTCAATTATTAATAGAAGCATTTAACAGTATACATTTCCCTCTAAGCATGGCTTTAGCTGCATCTCACAAATTCTGATATGTGGTGCTTTCATTCAGGTCAAAGTATTTTTTAATTTCCCTCAAGACTTCCTCTTTGACCCATGGATTATTATGTTGTTTAATTTCCAAGTGTTTGGGGTTTTTCCAGTTATCTTTCTGTTATTGATTACTAGTTTAATTCCATTATGGTCAGAGAACATACTTTGTATGATTTCAAGTCTATTTTATGTATTGTTTTATGACTCTGGATATGATCTATCATAGTCAAATTTATATGTGCATTTGAGAAGAATGTATTCTCTTCTTGTTGGGTGGAGTGTTCTGTAAATATCAATTGGATCAGTTGCTAGATGGAATAGTTCAGTTCTTCTATATATTTGCTGATTTTCTGTTGGCTTGTTTATCAATTACTGAGAGAGGAGTGTTGAAGTCTCCAACTATAATGGTGGATTTGTCTAATTCTCTCAACTCTATCAGCATGTGCTGCGTGTATTTTGAAGCTCTTTTGCTACGTGCATACACATTTAAAATTGTTACATCTTCTTGGTGAATTGATTCTTTAATTATTGTATATTGCTCCTCTTTATTCTTGGAAATTATCCTTGCTATGCAGTCTCTTTCGTCTAACATTAATACAGCCACTTCACCTTTCTTTTGACTAGTGTTTGCATGGTATTTCTTTTTCCATTGTTTTACTTTTAACGTACCTATACTACAAAACTGTAGACAGCAAATAGTTGGATCTTTTGTTTGTTTCATTTTAAATTGAATCTGACAATCCCTGTCATTTTAGACAACTTTTATTTCATATGTGTATTGATATGTTTAAAACTAGGTCAACATTTTTAGTATTTTGTATTCCAATTTATCTGTTGAGCTTTTAACTATGTCTCTTTGCATAGTTTTAAATAATTGTTTTCAGTGGTTTCTCCAGGGATTATAATATATATTTAATATTTTACCACTTCATGTAACATGTAGAAAGCTTACCACCCTATAGGTTCCTTTACCCTCTCCCTTCATCTTGTAGTTGTCATGTGTATCACATCTATGTACACCAGAAATTCACTGAACCACGTTATAATTTTTGCTTTCAATTGTCATACATGTTTTAAAGAACTTAAGGGGAGACAAATACTCTATTCTATTTACCATTTTTCTCTTTCTTCATTCCTAATGCCCTAAGTTTCTTTTAGGTATCATTTTCCTCCTAGCTTGAAGAATTTTCTTTCGCATTTATTTTATTTTTATTTATTTTGGGTTGTGTGGCATCTGGGATCTTAGTTCCCCGACCAGGAATCAAACCTGCACCCCCTGCACTGGAAGTGTGGAGTTTTAACCACGGGACTGCCAAGGAAATCCCTTTAGCATTTATTTTAGAACAAGTCTGCTGATGACAAATTATCTTAGTTTTCTTTTATCTGAGAATATCTTTATTTCACTCTCATTCTTGAAGAATATTTTCACTGGATTTAGAATGCTTTTTTAAAAACTGAGATAAAATTCATGTGATAGATAATCTACCCTTTTAACCATTTTAAACTGCACAACTTAGTGGCTTTGAGTACATTCGTAATGTTGCTCAACCATCACCAGTATCTACCTCCAAAACATCTTCATTACCCCCAAAAAGAAATTCTACTCATTAAGCAGTTTCTCCCTATTTCCCCCTCTCCCCGTTCCCACTAATCTACCTTCTGTCTTTGTGGATTTACCTATTCTGGACATTTCATATAAATGGAGCCATACAATATGTGACTTTTATGTTTGGCTTCTTTCACTTGGCACAGTGTTTTCGAGGTTTATCCACGTTGTAGCTTGTATCAATATTTCATTCTTTCCTATGATCAGATAATGTTCCATTGTATGGATATATCACATTTTGTTTTTCCATCCATCAGTCGACAGACATTTGGGTTGTTTTCATTTCTCAGCTATTATGAATAATGCTGCTATGAACATCTGTGTACAAGTTTTTGTGTGAACACCTGCTTTCAATTCTCTTGGATATAGATCTAGGAATAGAATTGCTAGGTCATATAATAATTCTATGTTTAACTTTTTGAGAAGCTGCCAAAATGTTTTCCACAGTGGCTGCACCATTATATATTCCCACCAGCAAAGTATGAGGGTTCCAATTTTTCCACATCCTTACTAACACTTGTTATTTCCTGTTTATTTTATTTTATTGTAGCCAACCTAATGGATGTGAAGTGGTATCTCACTGTTTTTTTTTAAATTTGTATTTTCCTAAGAACTAATGATGTTGAGTATCTTTTCATGTGCTTACTGGCCATTTGTATATCTTCTTTAGATAAGTGTCTGGCCAAGTCTTTTGTCCATTTTTGAATTGGTTTATTTGTCTTTTTGTTGTTGAGTTGTAAGAGTTCTTTATATATCATAGATACTAGATATATGATATATAAATATTTTCTCCTATTCTGCAGATTGTCTTTTCGTTTCCTCGACAGTGTCTTTTGATTTAAAGAAGTTTAAAATTTTGATAAAGTCCAATTTGTCTATTTCTTATTTTGTTGCTTATGCCTTTTGTGTCATATCTAAGACTTTATTACCAAATTTAAGACCACAGAGAGCTACATCTATGTTTTATTCTGAGAAATTTATTGTTTTAACGCTTGTATTTGGGTCTTTGATCTATTTTGAGTTATTTTTTGTATATAATGTGAGGTAAGAGCCCAATTTCAGTCTTTTGTATTTTTAGTTATCTAGTTGTTCCAGTACTACTTGTTGAAGACTATTCTTTCCTCCATGCAACAGTCTTGACACCCTTGTCAACCATCAATTGACTATAGATAAATGGGTTTATTTCTGGACTCTCAGTTCTATTCCCTTGATCTATATGTTTATCCTTATGCCAGTACTACACTGTTCTTTTTTTTATTGAAATATAGTTGATTTACAATGTTTCAGGTGTACCGCAAAGTGATTCAGTTATATATATGTATATATAATATATAATATATAATATAGGATATATATAATAAAGAGTATATTTTTTTTCAGATTCTTTTCCATTATAGGTTGTTACAAGATACTGAATATAGCTCCCTGTGCTATATAGTAGGTCCTTTTTGTTTATCTATTTTATATATAGTATTATGTATCTGTTAATTTCAAATTCCTAATTTACCCCCCCCCTTCCCTTCTGGTAACAATAAGTTTGTTTTCTATGTCTGTGAGTTTATTCCTGTTTTGTAAATAAGTTCATTTGTATCATTTCTTTTTAGATTCCACATATAAGTGATATCATATGATATTTGTCTTCCTCTTTCTGACTTACTTCATTTAGTATGATTATATCTAGGTCCATCCATGTTGCTTCAAATGGCATTATTTCATTCTTTTTTATGGCTGAGTAATATTCCATTGTGTGTGTGTGTGTGTGTGTGTGTGTGTGTATCACAGCTTTTTCCATTCGTCTGTTGAGTACTACATTTTTTTGATTACTGTAGTTTTGTAGTAAGTTTTGAAAGTGGGAAGTATGAGTCCTCCAACTTCATTCCTCTTTTTCTTTTTTTTTTTAAGATTTATTATTTATTTATTTTATTTAGTTTTGGCTGTGTTGGGCCTTAGTTGCGGCACGCGGGATCTTTCGTTGCAGCAGGCAGGTTCTTTGTTGTGGTGCGTGGGCTTCTCTCTAGTTGTGGCATGTGGGTTTTTTCTTCTCTAGTTGTGGTGCACAGGCTCCAGGGAACATGGGCTCTGTAGTTGCAGCGTGTGGGTTCCAGAGTGCGTGGGCTCTGTAGTTTGTGGCATGTGGGCTCTAGTTGAGGTGCCCAAGCTCAGTAGTTGTGGCACGCAGGCTTAGTTGCCCCGTGGCACGTGGGATCTTAGTTCCCCAACCTGCGTCCCCTGCATTGTAAGGCAGCTTCTTTACCGTTAGACCACCAGGAAACTCCCTATTCCTCTTTTTCAAAATTGATTTGGCTATTAAAGGTCCCTTGTAATTCTGTATGAATTTTAGGGTCGGCTTGTCTATTTCTGACAAAAAACACAGTTGGAACTTTGATAAGCATTGTGTTGGATTGGATATAGAATTCGAGGCTCAGTTTTTTTCCCTTTAGCACTTGAAAACTGTTGTTCCTCCTCCTTCTGGCCTCTATGGTATCTGATGAGAAATCTTCAGTCATTCAAATCAGAGAGTAACAAACAGCAAATTTGCGCCCCACTCTGGAGACCACCGCTCCTCTGTGTCCCTCGGGGCTTTGGCACTTGCCAATATCATGCCTTCACTTTGGTAATACCTGGCGATTGGAGTGGGAGAGAGCTAAAAAAGAGAACAGCAACAACAAAAATACTGAACGCTTTCTGACCCCTTTCCCCTTCTACAGACCAGGAAAAGGGTTCCCTGGGAGCTCTTCCTGTCCTCATCTAATATGTACTTCTGGGTTTCGGGTTTCCTTCAGGGCAGGTGATATCAAAGGGGAAAAATAGGTACCCTCACCACTGACTGGGTAGAACTTTGAATTCTGGCATCCTTCTCCCATCAGCCTATTACCACTTACTTTTCAGTGTCCTTGGAGAGCTAACTGCCCCACGCAATCTGTGTGGGATTTATAGTTGCATTCAATGGCGGAGGCAGGCAGGGCATGCTTACTCCATCCACGGGAAATGGAACCTCTCTTAAAATGATCTTTAAGACGTCCTTATAAAGTATGGATAAAATACTGATATTAAACTATTGTTTTTAAATTGAAGTATAGTTAATTTACAATGTTGTGTTAGTTTATTAAACTCTTTTTCTTTCTTTCTTTCTTTCTTTGTTTTTTTTTGGCCACACCACGCAGCTTGTGGGATCTCAGTTCCCTGCCAGGGATTGCCCTCAGCAGTGAAAATGCAAGTCCTAACCATTGGACCACCAGGGAATTCCCTAAACTCTTATTGTGTGTGTTGCACATATCTTTTCCTAGTCCTGGTCTTTAAATTTTTAGAGGTTTTCTCTTCTTTAATGAAGCTTTACATCTTATTAGAGTCAGATTTATCAACCATTTCCTTTATGGGTCAGGCTTTTATGTTCTATTTAAGTACTCCTTTTCAATACTGAGGTCATAAAGGTATCCTACTGTATTTTCTTGTTTACTCTTACATTTTCTTCTGAAAATTAAAAACTTTCCTTTTTTATATTTATGTCTTTTGAACGCCTGGAATTTATGTGTTCTATATGCTGTGAAGTAGACATCTAATTTTTTTTCCAGGTGAATAACCAGTGCCCTAGTACCATTTACCAAATAATTCATTCTTTCGCTACTGATGTTTAGGGATATCTCCTCTGTCATATATCAAATTTCCAAAGATATGTGGGTTTCTGGGCTCTTTATTCTATTTCATTGGTCTGATTGTCTATTCCTACTCAGTAATCTTATTGAAATAACTATTATGGATTTAGAAGAAGGTCTCTCACCTTGCTTTTCAAAATTGTTTAGCTTTTCTTGACACTTGATCTTTCACACGAATTTTAGGATACGATTGTCAAGTTACAAGAAAAATCTGGTTGGGATTTTGATTGGCATTGCATTGAATTAATATATTAATTTGGGGATAATTGATATCTTTACAAGAGTCAGTCCTCCTCTCCATAAACATGATATACCTATCCATTTATTCAAGTCTCCTCTTAGGTTTTTAATAATGTTTTATAATTTTCTTCAGAAAACAAATCTTTTATTAGAAGTATTCCTGGATACCGGATCATTTTTGTTGTTACTGTGAATATCATGTTTTTTTAAAATTAGATTAAAATTAGATTTCCTTGCTGAGCTCTACTATTAGTTTTAATAGTTTGTCAGGTTTTTTTTGGATTTTCTATATACTATCATATTATCTGTACATAGGGATAGTTTTGTCTCTTCCCTCAACCCCCAATACTTATATATCTTCTTTCTCTTCTTTCTTTTCTTGCATAGGCTAGGACCTCCAGTAGTTGGGTACAAGCAGCGACAACAGGCATCTTTGTCTAGTTCTTGAACTTAATGGCAATGCTTTTAAGTTTCCCTACAAAGGTGATTTTTCCTCTAAGTTTGATAGATGACTTTTGTCAGGTTAAGGACATTGACTTCTGTTCCTACTTTCTTTTAAAGTCATGAATGAGTTTGAATGTTCTTAACTCTTCGTTATAGGAAAATTAAACATATAAAGACACACAGACTGGGGCTTCCCTGGTGGCGCAGTGGTTGAGAGTCCGCTTGCCGATGCAGGGGATACGGGTTCGTGCCCCGGTCCGGGAAGATCCCACATGCCGCAGAGCGGCTGGGCCCGTGAGCCATGGCCACTGAGCCCGCATGTCCGGAGCCTGTTGCTCCGCAATGGGAGAGGCCACAATGGTGAGAGGCCCGCGTACCGCAAAAAAAAAAAAAAAAAAGACACACAGACTAGTATAATACACCTCTGTCTACTCATTACACAGCCTCAGTAACTGTTGGCACATGGTCAATCTTGTTTTATCCGTACTCTGCTAACTTCTCTCCATTCTGTGTCATTTGAAACAAACGTCAGATATTACACCATGTTATCTGTAAACATTTTAGTGTCTATCCCTAAAAGATAAGAATTCTTTAAAAAAGAAAAATAACTGTAGTGCTATTGCCAAACAAATTTAACAAGAAATCCTTCCCATCATTAACTATGCACTTTGTTTGTGTACCCAATTGTATGAGTATTGAACTTCAGTAAATATTTTTTCAGCATCTATTGTGTGAATTAAGTGGGTTTTTTCTCTTTTAATCTGTTAAATTAGCAAACCTTAATAGATTTTCTGTTGAATTATTCCATTTTTGAATTACTGAGACAAACACACTAGGTCATGTTTTATTTTTTTATTTTTATTTTTTTTTAATATATTTTTTTAAAGGGCTCTTTATTTTTTTTAGTAATTTATTTATTTATTTTTGCTGTGTTGGGTCTTCGTTTCTGTGCGAGGGCTTTCTCTAGTCGCGGCAAGCGGGGGCCACCCTTCATCGCGGTGCGTGGGCCTTTCACTATCGCGGCCTCTCTTGTTGCGGAGCACAGGCTCCAGACGCGCAGGCTCAGTAGCTGTGGCTCACGGGCCTAGTTGCTCCGTGGCATGTGGGATCCTCCCAGACCAGGGCTCGAACCCGTGTCCCCTGCATTAGCAGGCAGACTCTCAACCACTGCGCCACCAGGGAAGCCCCATGCTTTATTTTTAATGTATATTTCCTAGAATTTAATTTGCTAGCATTTCTTTATCTGCATCTATGATTATAAGTGATATGCTTCTACATTTTTTCTGTTTATTCTGTGCTTATTGGGTTTTGGTATTAAAGTTAAGATTCTTATAAAGTAAGTTGAGTAGCTGTTTTTGTTGGGGTAAAAGCTAAGCTCCTATGACAAAAAAGCCACCCAAGTACAGTTGCTTAAATAAGATGGAAGTCTCTTTCTCACTCACAGTCTGGAAATGAATGGTCCAGATCTCCTCTGTGTAGTCATGTGGAGACCCAGGGGTTTTCCATTTTATGTTTTTGTCATCTCCTAAGGTATCTGTCTTCATCTACATGGTCAAAGGTGGTTCACTTCTGTGTCTTTGCTCCAGCCAATGGGAAGGGGAAAATAAGAAACTGGAGGACAAGCGATTTCCTTTTAAGCAAGTATTGTGTTCCTCAGATTCATATGTTGAAGTTCTAACCCTCAGTACTTCAAAATGTGACCTTATTTGGAAACAGTGTCATTGCAGATATAATTGAGCAAACTAATAAAGGGGTTGCAGTTGAGATGAAGTGATAAAGGGAGAAGGCCACGCAAACATGAAGACAGAGATTGGCCAAGGGGTACCACAGATTTCCAGTAAACTATCAGAAGTTAGGAGAGGGGGATGGAACAGATTTTCCCCCATAACCCTCAGAAGGAACCAACTGCAACGACTCCTTGATCTCGGACTTCTAGCTTCCTTCTACTGTGAGAGAATAAATTTCTGTTGCTTAAGTCACCCAGTTTGTGGTACTTTGTCACAGCAGCCCTAGGGAACTAACACGGCAAGTGGTGGAGAAGTAGCCAACCACTTCTGCTCATAATTAAAGGTGGGAATTTAGTCATATGGCCACACCTAGTTGTAAGGGAGGCTGGGAAACGTAGCTTATAGGTGGGTGATCCTGTGTCCTGCAAAAATTTTATCAGAAGGATTTGGGAGCATGACATTTGTTTAAGAATTTACTTGTGCCTTAAAGTTTAAGAAAATGAGCTTCTAAAACCATCTGAGCTAGATATCTTTTAGGGTGAGAGACCTCTGATTATCAATTTAAAATTTTTAATAGCTTTCTAGTTATTTTTGCACCAACTTTGATAATTTATTTATTTCTAGAAAATTATCCATTTCATCTGAGTTTTCAAATACACAAAGTCACTCACTGTATTTGAAAATTTTCTGTGTAGGTGGAGACTGTACATTTTTTATTCCTAATTTTGTTTGTTAGTGGATCTTTCTTTCTTTCTTTCTTTTTTAATGGTCAGGTGTGCTAGAGATTTGTCTGGTTTAGAATTTTCTTTCAAGGACCAGCATTTTACACTGATCCTTTCTGTTGTTTCTTTGGTTTTTTGTTTTGGTAATTTCTGCTCTTATCTTTTTTTTTTTTTTTTTAGCTCATCTTTGCTTGAAATCATACATACCTATAAACGAAAAAGTTAAGTAGCTCTGTAAGACTTGTTATGAAAAACGGTGGACCCCTACTCCCTGCCTCTCCTTTCCCCTTCTCCAGAGGCAACGTTTTTCAACTCTTCTGATTTTTTTGGCGTTTATCTCTATATCGCTAAATAATATACTTCTATTCCTGTCTCTTTATTTTTCAGCTCTAGGTATTATTATTATTATTATTTTTTTTTTTTTTGCGGTACGCGGGCCTCTCACTGTTGTGGCCTCTCCCGTTGCGGAGCACAGGCTTCGGACGCGCAGCCTCAGCCGCCATGGCGCATGGGCCCAGCCTCTCCGCGGCACATGGGATCTTCCCGGACCGGGCCACGAACCCGTGTCCCCTGCATCGGCAGGCGGACTCTCAACCACTGTGCCGCCAGGGAAGCCCAGCTCTAGGTATTATTGATAGACTTCCCTCCATGGACAATAAGGCTTTAGGGCTCTCTCCCTTCCTTCTCAACACATGCAGATACTCTTTTGTCCCTTTATCCTCCCAATACCATTGTAGTGGGGCTGGTGAGATTTCAGAGATAAATTTGGGAGATAAATAGGAGGTGGCGGATTGGATGGATGGCAAGGATGACTTTTAGTTTCTGGGAGACTGGTGGAAGGTGGTGTAATTTGCTGAGCTTAAGGCATGCGAAAGAAAGGGCAGGTTTGTGGCAATTCATTTTATTTCACAATTTTGTCAGTGGGTGGCTCTGTGTGTCCTCTCCCGAGGTTCTGGTCCTGACTCACCAGACAGACACCCGTTTCTGAGTCCCTGCTGATGAGGGCTGGAACCTGGGAGGATGGGGATGGGTGGGGGATGAGCTAGTAGACAGGTCTGCCCTCAGGCTGAGCTCTTTGGAGTGAGCGTTCATCAGTTTACAGGAAATGCTAGTCCTCAGGCTAGTGTTTCCTGCCCACAGGTTGTGTGGGTGCCTGGATTCTGCCAGAAGCTTGGGCCCCTTAGAGAAAACTAAGGCATGGGAGGCAGAGAGAGTCAAGCATTTGAGAAATAAATAGAGACAAACAGATAGACTTAGGAGCAGTCTTTCCTTTCTGGTTGGTCAGAATTCAGTCCTTTGCCCCCTGACTAGCAACTTTGCTTTTAAAGGTCCTTCATTACCTGGGATCCAGCCTCCTACCGTAGGTCTCCCCCGCGGGAGAAATCCATAGGAGGGGAAGATAATTAGAAAATCCAGAGGCTGGATACAAATGAGCCTTGGAGTTAGCAGGATAAACTGCCTTCTCCCGTGATGCCACAGAAGATGCTGGCTGGGGGGACGGGGCTGGGCGGGGCCTGCGATGGCTCCTCCTTCGGTCCCTTCTCTCCCCCACCTACTCTCAACCTCTTCCAGAACCTCCAGTCCTCCCCCAGCCCAGGCTGTTATCTGACTTCACAGCAGTCAGAGCAGGTTCCAGAAACATCCCTGGAGTCCAGTGGAGTCAGCTCAGATCCCAGAGTTCACTCTGCGGAGGGTCGAAGTCCGGGGATAGGGTTAGGGTTAGGGTTAGGTTCCCCAGCGGGTGTGGGGAATATAGGCTGAAACACAGCACGTTATGTCTGGGCCTCCCCCTAAGCTCTGATGGAAGCAGATAGGAACTGCGGCTATCACGGTCTCGTTCCCGCTCTTACTCTTATTATTTATTTTAGGCAGAAACAGAATAATAGAATGTTAGGAGCTGTGAAACCATAATCCAACCCTGCATTCCACACGTGAGGCTCAGGGAGGTTAAATCACTCACTCGAGGTCAAACCAGGGACTTTGCTCTCCACCTCCTCACCCCACCACCCCTGGCTCCCAAAGGGCTTTGGGATCCACACAGTGAGCTTGGGGTACCACTGCCCGTGGAGATATGGACAATCTTTGCGGGCAGGGCTGAGAGTCCCTGGGTCCCACGGGGACAGGCAGTAAGGGATCAGAGTTTGGGGGCTCATCAAAGTCCACGCGTTTGTCCGTAGCCACAAACACAGGACGGGCTGCTTACTTTCAGCGGGTCTCACCCCTGCAGGCCCCTGCACCTGGGACTAGAAGAATGAATAGCGACCTTGTCTGGTCGGAATTTCTTTCCTCTGCTGTTTGCTTTGGGTTTTTTCCCTCTCCATTTCTGGCTGCTAACCCAATATTTGGCTTTCTGTGAGCACTAAATATAATTCTTCATTTAACCTCCAGAATCATGGTTTCCTACCTGCTTCCCACGACCGGATCCACAGCCTGGAATGAAAACAGAACCCAGAGGGCATCAGCGGCTCAGGGCTGGGGGTGGGAGCGGTTCCGGGGAGGGGGGGGTGAGCAGAGGCAGGGAGGCTGGGAGGGAGAGAGGGAGGGAGCATCCACCCACGCCGGGTGTCTTAGCGAGGGAGGCGACTCACACTGGCTTTTGTCCCCGCTCCCTGAAACCCAGCCCTTGACCCTCTCGTTCTTATCCAGAGGGTGCCTGGTTCCCACCGACAGCACCTTCACACACCCCGGCGTTCCAGGGCCAGGGGATAGTGAGGGGGGGCTGGGGCCCAGGGGAAACAAACAAAACCTACTCGGGACGCGCACGGATGCTGCAGGATGTGGCGGGGGCGGGGGGCTTCCGTGCGGGCTCCCCACCTTCCTGCTCTCCTCACTGTGACCAGTCAGGGCAGGTGAGAGCTCCATTGAACTGGGCAGTGGAAAATTCCCCCCAGATTCTCCTGGGAAGGAGCCGGAGCAGCTACTCCTGAACACCAGGGCTTGTCAGGCACCTGGTCCTCAGGTCCCCCGCCGGTTAAGCCCCAGCTGCGGAGGAGGAGGAGGCCGGGCGGGAGGGAGCGCCGGGAGCCCGGTCCCCCAGCACTGGCCCGCGCTGATGCCTGTTACAAATCTCCTCTGAAATCAGACGTGGTTTTGCAGACTGGGGAGCCCGTGGTAGTACATTTCGTCTCCCTCTGGTTGAGCAGGAAAACAGGAGACTGAGCTTCCTACCGCCTTCCTTCACAGCCTGGGCGTATTTTCGACACACAAATCACTCCAGAGAGCGAGGCTCAATTATGGCCGTGATGCAGATGCGGTGAAGCCGCGGCAGCGCTTCCTGCCGGGGCGGGGAGGCGGCGCTCGGGCTCACACCCGGCTGACCTGGGGACCTGGGGACCTGGGGAGAGGGGGGCAGGCCTGAAATGTGCCTGGCACCCCGGGGGGCCATGTCGGGGGGGGGGGTGGCTGGTGGAGCCTGGGGTGGGCGGTGGGCGGGCAGGGCAGGGGGCGATGGGATAAGCGGGCCATTCCGACCTTCCTCTGCGTTCATCCCCTTCCTCACCTGAACCCACCTTCATCTTCACGGCTGTCCGTGACGCACACTCGCCAGGCGGGGCCCCGTGGGAGCTGCTGAGAGGACACAGGAGGCATAAGGGCCCCGCCCTCGGTTCCACAAGGAAGACAGGACCGCAGGGCCTGCAACAAAACTCAGAAAGCAGTCAGTGCACTAATAGGTACAGAGAAGTGCCCTGGGGATCCAGCCTCTCTCACAGGGGGCAGAGGGGACCCCAGAGGTGTGAGGTGATGGTGATGTTGGTGTCTCTGGCAGGAGCCCCCTCCCTACAAGGCTGACCTGGGTCTGTGGGGACCCCCTCCCCCCAGGTAAAACCTGCCCAGAGCAGCTGCTTTTTGCTCGTAGATGAGTCAAACCCGGGCGGCAGGGGCTGCCTTTCTGTTAGGAGCTGCGGGGCTCCTTTAAGGTGGCATCAGGCAGGCATCACCCCCCTGCCTGCCCCACTGTCCCGTCAGAGTGAGAGTGCTTTGGGCATCGGTTCAGCTCTCACCTCTTCTGACAAGGTCACGTGGCTCTTCCTGTAAGACCTCAGCAGATTTTGCTGATCTGCCTGACTAGCCTTGTGGGGGGGGTCCCCTGACCCGCTTCCCACTCCCAGAACAGAGCACGTGCTTAATCTTCCCTCGGGGTGGTCCGCCACGTGAGGCTTGGCTCCCCTGCCACCCCTCCAGCCCCAATCTATCTCTACACCCCACCGCACCATGGGGAGGTCTCTCCCTTCTCCCCATGGCCCGTGAGGTGGGCACTGCTTCATCCCACCCCGACATCCATAGAGGGTGATCTGGGTACCAGGACACGGAGATGAAGCAGGACACCCTGCCGCCCTCGAGGAAGTCACAGCCCGTTGACATCTGGCCAGTGCTTTCCAGGTTACAGCGCACTTAGACTTACGCGCGATTCCCCTCTACACAGGGCTGGGAGGTGGGGTGCGGAGGTACCATTGCTACCCTTGGTAAAGAGGCAGGTGACACAGAGCTCAGATTCGCAATGGTTTGCCCACATCCTTCCCATCAGGGGTGGGAGTTTGAGTCCTACTCTTGCTACTGTGACCTTGGGCAACTTTTTCCTCCATGAAAGACCAGCCTCACTGGGTCGTTGTAAAGCTCAGTCGTGTGACATAGCATATGTCTGGCACATAGAAGGCACACTGTGAGGTTAGATTTCCTTTCTTGGGCAGAGGAGTACATCGTATGTGTATGTGAAGCTCCCTGAACACTGAGACCAAATTCCCGCTCCCATCCCTCTGCCCTTGCTTTGGTTCTTTCTGACGGTGAGGCGGGCTGGGCTAGGTCGGGGGAGGGAGGCGTGTGCTGCCCGCAGGGTGGGAGAGAATCTGGGGTTTATTAACGGCATCCTTGTCTCATCCCAGTGGGCGGAGGCTGGGCAGGTGGGTGTCCCAACCCGCCTGCTGGCAGAGGCAGCTTATGGATTTGGTGACAGATTCCTCTGAGGAGGTGAATGAAGCAATTGTGTGCTTGGTGTAGAAAAGATCCCAGATAGAGGAGATGTTTTCAATGGCAATAACCCTGAGATGTAGTATTTCACCGAGTCAACAAACAGCGTTATCGGCCCCGGCTTCCCTTTGATGGGCCTGCGAGCACTTGTAAGCCTCCGGAGCCGTTCTTGGCACGGAGGGACCATGTCTAAAAGCTTTTATTCTCTTCTTCGTTTTAATCACCCCTCCTACCTCCTGGAGGGATTCCTAACTCACATTCTTGGACAACAAAGGCTGTTAACGGAATCCCAGTGGGTGAGGTCCCAAATCAGAAAAATAGCTTTCACACAGCACCATAGAAGCCCCTCCTGGATCAGCCTTCATTTTCCAGAAACATCTCATGACCAGGTTCAAACTGTAAGGAGTTTAGGGGGGCTTTGTGGGGAGAAGGGCCCTCTTCACCTGCTTGTCAGAGTTTAAGAGGATAGCTAAGGGCTGGCCATGGGCAGAGCACGACTTGCAAAATGTTTGCTTGGGGAATCCTGGGCTTTTAAAATTTTTCCATTGGAAGCCGGAGGTGAGGGTGGAGGATCCAGAGAGGTGTGTTACCCGGGCTTGTCAACAATGGAGGGCAGGCCACACAATACGAGACCCCATTTCACGCTGCTGAGAACTGCGTGTGAGAAAGCACTTAGCAGGCAGCAGTCCTGATGGACTGCCACAGAGCAGCAAGGATGCGGTCAGGGTACGGGTAGGGGGGTAAGGGGTGAGATTTGGGAATTGGAGGAGAAGGCAATGCTGGCCTAGAGATATCCAGGGGAAAACTACCCTCTCTTTCAAAGACTTAGAAGCCCCTTCCATCCCGCCTTAGGCATCTGAAGAAGATACCCCAAGACCAAATGCTCTGGTATTACCAGAGATTGCTCAGGGATTGCCGTGAGAACGAGTGAGCTTGGCCTTGAAGATAGATGACCCTCCAGCTCCCAGGCTCTCTCTGGGTGGCGTCTTGGCCTGCGGTGGTGTCAGCCAGGCTGGTGCCCTTTCATTGACACCACAGCCAGGCAGGGCAGCATGGCGGCCCCTGGGGTGGGGGAGTGAGGTCAGAAACAGAAACTGTAATTAAATCTGTTTTTACCCACCTCACCCCCAGCAGGAAGTTATTCTTGGTGCTCAGTGAGAGGGAAGAAGGGGCGGAGTATGAACCAAAAGGCCGCTTTTGACCTTGTGGCCTTCCTGGTGATTGGGTGGAGAGGTTTATAGATGGAAGAACAGATTTCCTTGAGCATCTTCCGAAAATAGTAACCGGGACCTCTAGTTTGACTCTTCCCAGACTCTCCTGCTGCTTTGGGGCAGAGAAGGCCAAAGCATTGAGCGTAGACATCCTCCAGCCAACTGCAGCTCCCGGTCCTCTTTCCTTGGACGTCAGGGTTGGATGTGGACCACATCCTGGAGACACAAACGGAGTCGCCTCACTTGTGTGGGCGGAGGCAGGTGCGGCTGTGGTGAGCCAGGGGCTGTGTTTTCCAGATCGGTGGCTTGTGTTTTGGTGGAGCGGGTCTTGGAAACATGTTCGTCCGCAGCTTCTCCACCTCTTTCTCCCCTAGAGTCAGACGAGGGCAAGAAGTTCAGGCCTGAGGATGCTGAGCGAGAAAGCAGAGGCAGGGGATTAGCTGTTTTGCCAGGACTCTCCTTCCTGTCCTTCCTTCCAGGGGCTGTTGGGAAGAGCGGTCCATCCTTCCTCTGTCATCCCCTTGTGTGTTCTCCACTCCATCCGTCCCCCAGCTCTCTCCCTTTCCCCCCAAACTGGAGCCAGGGCCAAGGAAGCGTGGCCAAGAGTGCAACTGGGTCCGCTCTCCTGCAGAAAGGATTCCAGCATTGCCTATTCGACCAAAGCCAAAGTCTGGGAGAAAAAAAAAAAAAAAAAGGACTTGGGGTCCAAGTTCTTGGAACAGGGACTGCAAACACTTTACCTTCCAGAAGAAAAATCACCAGCCACTGAGGGAGCTGCCTCCAAAATGAAGACTTAGGATCCTGTTCTTGTGCTCCAGCTGCTCCTTGGGGCAAAATTCTCTTCTACTTGCATTTTTATAAAAAATGTAATGGGGGAGCATCTCTCCCCTTTAGTTCCTTCCTCTTGGAGCTCACCCTCCTCCCCGCACCGGGGGAGCCAGCTGGAGCCTGAAGCGTTTCCCACACGTGTATATGCAATTTCCTTTCCACGGTGAATAGTTAGTCATCCTGACTGTGGCAGCACATCTGACATCACTGGCATCTCAGCAGTGGATGAACTGGCTGGGGAGGGAAGGAGAGTTCTGGCAGGGCCCTCATCCTTGATGGTGGCTGGTGGGGGCTGTCCAGTCCTGCCCTCACATCCAGGGTACCTCCCCTCCTCACCCTTCATTTCCAAACACTCCCCAGTCCTGCTGTCCTATCATCTCTCTTTTTTAAAAAAAAATTTCTCTGTTTTATTTATTTATTTTTGGCTGCATTGGATCTTCGTTGCGGTGCGCGGGCTTCTCATTGCAGTGGCTTCTCTTGTTGCAGAGCACAGGTTGTAGGCACGTGGGCTTCAGTAGTTGCGGCACACGGGCTCAGTAGTTGTGGCTCGCGGGCGCTAGAGCGCAGGCTCGGTAGTTGTGGCGCACAGGCTTAGTTGCTCCGCGGCATGTGGGATTTTCCCGGACCAGGGATCGAACCCGTGTCCCCTGCATTGGCAGGCGGATTCTTAACCACTGCCCCATCAGGGAAGCCCTGTCTTATCCTCTTTAATATTGCTCACTCTATCCTCTTCTCCATCCCTGGCCACCATCACCACCATCACCTGGATGAGGCCTCCCAAGTACCTGTGAGAGCCTCCCGTGCTCTTGTCACCTGCCCCTGGCTCCTTCACCGCATCCCCACTCTGAGGCCAGAGTGAGTTTCCTAAAATTCACTGTGGCCATGTGATCCCCTATACTCACACATATGCACTTCTGCTCACACATACCGTCCAAAGCCTAGGCATGGTTTGACTCCCTTTGGGTACCACAATTTCCAAAAGAATTTCTAGATGGACCCCCCCGTAATAACCGTAGGATGGATGGCTATTACCATCCCACCTCATTCAAATAAAGGTGACCCTTAATCTCTCTGTTTTTGATGCTGTTGACCACTTCCTCCTTGAAAATATCTCATCTGCAATACTTTCCCCTAACATCCATTCTTTCTATTTTTTTGGTAATACTTTTTTTTTTTTTTTTTTGCGGTATGCGGGGCTCTCACTGTTGTGGCCTCTCCCATTGTGGAGCACAGGCTCCAGACGCGCAGGCTCAGCGGCCGTGGCTCACGGGCCCAGCCGCTCCATGGCATGTGGGATCCTCCCGGACCGGGACATGAACCCGTGTCCCCTGTATCGGCAGGCGGACCCTCAACCACTGCGCCACCAGGGAAGCCCCCTTTTTTTTTTTAATTTAAGGACTCTACTTCTCTGTGTATGCGCTTTGTGGAAAATCAAGTCCATCTCATGCTCTACATCTGGGGGAAATGGTTTGCCTATAAGCTAATTAGAGCCACAGAAATTGGTTCAGGGGTGGGGAAAAATGTGATAGCTTTCCAGGTAAGAAAGTTTCTTGCTCCTCTGGGAGATATCTGGGTGTGTGGGTCTTTTTCTTCTGAACTCAGAGGGGACGATATGAAACCTAGGAGTTTTGGCAATTGGCATTAGAAGAAAGCTAATCCCACATAAGGCAGAACCAAGAGACAGAAAGAAACTGAATCCTTGATGTCGTTGTTGAGCAGCTGGATCAAACTAAACCTGAAGCCAGTATTGGCCCTGGATTTCCAATTACACGCACCTTTAAATCACTTTTATTATTTAGGCCAGTTTGCATTGGCTTTTTTGGTTACATGCAGAAAAGTCCTAATGCACTTGCTCTCTTTCTCTCCTGATTTTTCTTCTATCTCTGATCATTCCATTCAACTTTCCCCAGGTCCCTCTTCCTTTTCCTTTGGATTATATGATGGTGTTCCTCGGGGTTTCACCTTGTTGTCATTTACAAACTGGATGACCTCAAGTACTTGTATGCTTTCAGTTTGCCATTATCTTCCAAATCCATAACACCGTCTAACAGTTTTTCAGCATCTCCTATTTGTCCCACAAACACCTCAAAGTCAACGAGTTTAAAACTGAGCCCTTTATCATCCCCACCATCCTGCCCCTTGTCCGTATTCCCAGCCTTTGTTAATTGCTCAGCTGTCCTCCCGGCCGATGAAGCCAGAAGCCGGGTGTCGTCTTCCTTCTCACGCACAACCTGCTTCCATTAGTTGCCACATCCTGTCCGTTCGCCCTCCTTAAATCCATCCACTCTGCCCCTCTGCAGTGCCTCACCTCCGTTGCTTTAGTGCAGTTGTCAGGCATCGCTCACTAGACAAAGAAGGCAGGTTCCTCCAGGACAGCTCTGGCCAGTCACTTTCTAAAACGTAAATCTGACCGTGCCTGGCTCTGTTTAGAGCACAGCGCTTCTCCTCTTCTTCCTGAGCTCCAGTTCCCAGATCCATGGCTGTTAGGCCTGCCAGGCCTCTGTCCCTTGTTCCCTCCACTTCTTCAGCACTGCTTAGGGCCCCCCCCCCCACAGCTGCTCACTCTGCATCCTGCTGGCACCCCCTGCCCCCAGCCTCATCACACTGTGTCAGCTTGGAGACTCTAAGCTCCTTGAGGGCAAAGGCCGTGGAACTCCCAGCGGTGCCTCCGACACAATGGACGACCTCCACCCCAGCCCTGCTCCTTATGGGCTCCCCAGGTGGGGAGCTCAGGGGGGATGAATGGGTTTGCTGTCCTCCCTCCCGGCAAGCACTCGGCTTGAGGTCCTCAGCAGATGTCCAGCGGAGCCAATGAGTGAACATGGATGGGTGAGACGGGATCCTGGGGGCCACTACCTGCACGGCCGTCCTTGTATGTGAGAACAGCAACCCTGTCCAGCCCTGAGATGACCTTCTCCAGTCGAGGAGAGCATTGAGAAGTAGCTAAGGGGCTCCCTGGGGCGGAATTGTCCTCCAGGCTTAGAGACAGTTCCAGGTTGGAGCAGGATGGAGAGAATGGAGGACCCTGGAGGCTGCCCTCTGACTGGTTGCAGCAGCAGGTGTGAAGAGGACCTAAGATGCATTATCCTCACTCCCCAGGTCTATGGTGGAACTTAGGGGAGGGTAGAAAAGACCACTTTGATCCCTAGAATTCACAGGAGAATGCTTTTTGCTGCTTTGGGGGCAGTTACAGGGAAATTTCCAGACTATTAAGGACCAGGCAGGGGAGCAGAGATGTGCTTAAGGTAGAAAGAGATCTCTGGCTGCCTTTGCTGCAGCCCCCAATTCAGGTGCCCCTGTCCCCATCCTGCTAGACCCAGCTCTGGCCCTGCCCCCTCCGGAGGCCTCCCCGAGGACCGCCAGCGCTGATTCTCCCTTCTGGGGGAGGGGAGGTTCCCCTGCACTTTTACGCAGGTCTAGAGGCCCAAGCCCTTGATGAATCCACATGCTTGTGGATTTGAAGTGGGGATTTAGCGGGGGGCCTGGTGCTGATCAGCTGATCCCAGGGCAGCTGCAGCTGGCGAGAGGGGCACCGGTTCCGAACTACTCACGAGTCCTGAATCATGATGAAAAGTACTGATAATAACAACCGCGTGACGGGAACTCACGGGGATGCCTAATCCGCTTTGCAGCAGGCTCTCCTAATGAGGTCTCATTCTGCTGAGTGGGACCGGATTTCCAGGGAGTGTCTGGGGGCAGGCCCTCCAGGTCCTTCTTTCCCGGTGCCCCTCCGAGGTAGGACCAAGTGGGAGACCTGTTTCAGCGCAGCCTCCTTGGGGTCCCAGTGGGCTGGGCTGGGCCGACATCCACACAGGCAGGCAGGATGCTGGGAAGAGGGGCTGGGAAGGCAGGGCTCAGGGACACTTTGCAGGAGTGCCAGCCGCCCATCCGTGCTCCCACCCGCTATGTGGCTTGGTTCTTCCCTTCTGTGAAGGGAGGGCCTGCTTTTCTATTGCTCGAGAAGGGAGGGGGATTCAGGATCCGGGGCAGTGGGGAGCTGGGGCAGGAAGGAGCTTAGGACAAGCAAAACTCAGCAAGCCACGGCTCAGAAGCCACTTGGAGCTGCATCTGTCGGCTCTGTAGACACAAGTGACTGCACAGGCCCCCTGCACAGTGTGGCCACCGGTGTGTTCCTTCCTTTGTCACCGCTGCCTCTCCCCCTCGCCCTGCCTTCCTCCTGCCTTCACCAGACTCCAAGTACCACCCTTTATCTCCCTGGAAGAAAGCCCACAGAGTTATTTCCAGGAATATTTGAATTTTATTGGGGCTTCTGAAGTCTTCAAAAGGACCTTAAAGAATGCAGTAATATTGGTGGAACCTGACAGGCTGTTTTTTTTTTGTGGTACGCAGGCCTCTCACTGTTGTGGCCTCTCCCGTTGCGGAGCACAGGCTCCGGACGCGCAGGCTCAGGGGCCATGGCTCACGGGCCCAGCCACTCCGCGGCATGTGGGATCTTCGCGGACCAGGGCACGACCCCATGTCCCCTGCATCGGCAGGCGGACTCCCAACCACTGCGCCAGCAGGGAAGCCCCTGACAGGCTGTTTTGAAGGAGATTGGAAGACAGGAGGGTTTCCTAGGCGCTATCCTAAATAGTTCTGCCTAGGCAATCCTCGCCTCCCTCCCTCCCTCCCTCTTTCCTTCCTTCTTTCCTAGCAGGGCTCTGAGCTTGACACTGGGATGCAAAGGAGTCTAAGGCCTGGCTCTTGCCTGAAAGGAGCTCCCACTCTCACTCCACAGGCCCAACTCCCCGCTTTAATAAGGTGCTGGTTTTCCCAGAGGAGGGAGAAAGGCTTCTGATGGGAATGGGGTTGGGGGTGAATTTTTGCTCCCTAGTTGGGCTCTGAATCACAAGGAGTCTGAAATGGGCTCTCTGTGGGGTGGGCTCAGCCCTAGTGAACCAGGGGCTTCCAGTCCCATTTTGCTGTGGCTGAAAGCACCCAGCAAACTACAGCTCATTCCTTAGCGTTGACCTTGTTACGGCCCTGGTGGCTGCAGGAGGATTTGCAGCTGGAGGCTGAGCCCAGGGCCTGGTAGACGGACAGAAGCGTGTAACCGTGGGGATGAGCCACCATCACACGCCGTGTGCACACCCAGGGCTGGGAGGTAGGGGGATGCTTTTTTTTTTTAATTGGAGTGTAGTTGACTTACAATATCGTGTTGGTTTCAGGTGTACAGCAAAGTGATTCAGTTTTATATATGCATATATATAGTTCAGATTATTTTCCAGGATATTGAATATAGTTCCCTGTGCTATACAATAAATCCTTGTTGCTTATCTATTTTATGTGTAGTAGTTTGTATCTGTTAATTACATACTTCTAATATATCCCTCCCTGGGCTTCCCCTTTGGTAACCATAAATTTGTTTTCAATGTTTGTGATTCTGTTTCTGTTTTGTATATAATTTCATTTGTACTTTTTTTAGATTGCATATAGAAGTGATATCACATGATATTTGTCTTTCTCTGTCTGACTTACTTCACTTAGTATGATAATCTCTAGGTCCATCCATGTTGCTGAAAATGGCCTTATTTCATTATTTTTATGGCTGAGTAATATTCCATTGTATATATATACCACATCTTCCTTATCCAGTCATCTCTTGATGGGCACCTGGGTTGCTTCATATCTTGGCTATTGTGAATAGTGCTGCTATGAACACTGGGGTGCATGTATCTTTTTGAATTAGAGTTTTCATCTTTTCCAGATATATGCCCAGGAGTGGAATTGTTGGATCACAGGGTAGTTCTATTTTTAGTTTCTTAAGGAACCTCCATACTGTTCTCCATAGTGGCTGCACGAGTTTACACTCAGGGGACGCTTTCTGACGTCTTCCCAGGGACACGGTGAGACCCAGAAGCTCTCAGTGCTCTGCTGGCTTCGGTGACTTGGGAAAGGCTGGTGACGGAGGGACAAGACACAGGGTGGCCTGGCCTCAGTTAGGTTCTCTGAGCTGCTGGGGCCTGAGTGGGGCCAGTGAAGCTGCCCCAGCTCTCAGGGACAGCCCTTTGGCCCTCACCAGCCACCCTCCCCCCATCAAGAGCCTGTTCCGTCCTGCATCCTTTTCCTGAAGAATCTTGCTCCCCTCTGATCAATAGGACCAGCTTTGTGATTCGCAGGGCCCAGTGCACAATGAAAACACAGGGTCACTCTCATTAAAAAATTGTTAGGAATCTCAATATGGCCCCAGAAGAGCGTAAAACCATGTGTAGGGCCCTTCCAAGTGCCATGAAGCCAGCCCTCAAAGAGAGACTTTGGGGCCATCTCAGAAAACAACCCTAAATGAGAACTTTCAGGCCCTGGTGGCAGGTGGCTGAGGAGTTAGTTCTGCCTGATGCTCTCAAATTACAGCACGGGGATCGGGGACCACCTACCCCAGTTCCCTCATACGAGGTAGTTTCCTTGGCTTTTCCCTCACCTGTGTTCTTTTTTTTAAATTAATTTTTTTGGAGTAGAATTGCTTTATGTATTCTCTTTTGAGTTTTCCTGTCAGGGGGCCAGAGAAGGAGGGGCTGTCCGTGTGTGTGTGTGTGTGTGTGTGTGTGTGTGTGTGTGTGTGTTTTGGACCAGAAGAGCCGTCGGAAGGATGAATGGAGGTAGACGTCAGGGTTTGGTTTTTCTCGTAGTCTGGGCCCAACCCTGGTCCTCAGGATGGGGGGCACCCCACTGGGTGCCGTGCCTGGTGTTCTGTGACCTGGGGCTCCAGGTAGAGTCTCTTTCCTGCTTTTCTCACGTTGAGGGAGACCCTCGCCATCCACCCAGCTGCTTGGTAGGGAAGATAAACACTGTGGAGCGCCTGCAGCTCATGCTGAGAGCAGAGACGGAGGTTTAATGGACTTGTTATCTGGCACCTGCTGGGCTGCACGTCCCTCTCTGCAGAAGACAGGGCGCAGAGATAAATGATCTGGCCAGAGCTGCCTCCCGGGTGAGAGGAGGAATGCCTCAGAGCAGGAAGGGGTGAATTTACAGAATAGGTAGGTCGTGGGGTACAGGGAGAGACCCAGTGGCCCTGCTTTGGGGGGAGAAAGCAGCCCTCCCCCTGCACTACCATTGACTATCCAACTCACCAATGAACCCAGAAATGTCTGCTGCGTGCCTCATGGGCTCTGCCGCCACTCCGGGGAATGCAGAGAGTAACCATCACCCCTGCCTCTGATGAGTCCGAAGTCTAGGGGCAGATATAACCCTGGTCTCACCTCCTTGAGAACTGTGGCTGCGGGCTGGGCATCTGGCAGAGCCTGGCTCATTGAAAAGACATGAAGGAAGGGATGACTGAATGAATTAAACTGAAAAAAGGAGTGGTAAACCGTGTCGAGGACAATACTCCCTTCAGAGTTCAGACAGCAGCAATTCAGAATGATGAAAGACAACTTCCATTGGGTTGAAGGTAGGCAGCTGTCAGAAGAGGTGGGATTTGAGCTGCATCTTGAGGGATTTAGATTGTTGGGAGCTGGAGAGAGTGGGGGGTGACAGGCAATGCAGGGGAGAGATTTAGAGCAGAAGCGTTGGCATTAGGATGACCTGGTTTCTCTGAACGGCTGTGTGGCTCTGGGTAAGTCACTCAACCTTTCTGAGCTTCATTTTCCCTTATATGTTTATGGGGAGAAATAGTACTTGCCTCATAGAACTGCTCGAAGATTACCTTAAATATCCCACCAAAAGCACGTAGCAGGGTCCTGGCATATAATATATTCTCAGGAAATGGTGTCAGCTTTTTATTATTAACTACAAAGACACAAAACAGGAAAGTGCAACGTGTCTGAGGAAGAGGCAATAACTTCTGTTTCACTAGAGAAAAGTAGGCTTTAAAGTTTACCATGGAGCTAGGCCATGGAGCTAGACCATCTTGAAAGCCTGGTTCCGAACATGAGCTTGTTGTGGAGAAGATCAGAAAAATCAAGTGGTGCTTTGGAATCTCAGAAAGTTATTCCTTTTGCTCTAACGAGTTCTGTCAACTTATCCTCAGTCGGTTCTCTGTGACCGTACACTTTCTTCTAGTTACTTTCAGACATAATGAATTTTGTCTAAATTTGGAAATCACCATGAACTAGAAATTGAGAGGGGAAATCCTTGGAATCTTAGAATTGAAAACATAGCTATAATTCAAGGATTTGCCTGGTTCCCACCTGTGGAAACACACAAGAAATCGTGAAGAGATGTGATGTCCCCACCTCTGCCTCCAGGTGGGGAGTGATGGACAGCCGAATGGAGCCCCTTGCCTGTCCCCTGGCTCTTGATGCCCAGGTAGGAAAGATACTTCTTTTTGTAGGATCTTCTCAATTAGCCTCCTTTCTAGAAGGTGATCGAGGAATATACATCCACATGTAAAATATGCAACTCCTTTGGCCAAGCCTTCCCATTTCTGGGAATTTATCTCAAAGAACGTCCATTGTAGCTTGTTTAGCATAGCAAAACCATGACAACAGCTTAAATAACACATTAATGTGGTGTTGACTGCTATAACTGGGGGGTTGTCTATTCAACAGAATATTAAGCAGGTATTAAAAATTATGGTGTATATCAAAATGTTTGGTCATTGAAAGCTATCTATGACAGACTGTCAAAGAAAGAAAGCTGGTCTCAGAACAGTATATTTGGATGATCAAGTTGGTGCAAATTACATTTATATTTATATATGCATTAAAACTCCGGAAGGCTGTAAACCAAACTATTAGAGTGTCAATCTTTGGGAAAGGGGTTATGAGTAGATGTTTGATGTTTATTATACTATTTCTGTATTGTATGAATTTTTAACAATGTATCACTTTGATCATAAAAACATCTCAGATTTGAAAAAAAATCCTTGTGCCTTTTTTTTGTGGGCTTGAAAGGAAAATAAAATCAGTAAGTGTCCTTGAAAAGTAGCTGATTTGAGAGTAAACAAGGTGAAAAAGAGCTACCTTAGAAGAGAAGACATCTCAATGGTTGGCATAATTGAAGTCAATATCAATTGTAAGAAAACAATTGTGTTCACTGTAAATTACTTTTTATTTGTAACAGCTTTATTGAGGTATAATTCATATACTATATGAGTCACCCATTTGAACTGTATAATTCAATGATTTTTTAGTATATTCTCAGAGTTGTGCAATCGTCACCATGATCAATTTTAGAACATTTTCATCACCCTCAAATAAACTCCATACACATTAGCAGTCATTCCCCATTTCCCCCATCTCCTTTTAGCCCCTGGCAACTACAAATCTGCTTTTTCTCTCTCTGGATATTTCATATAAATGGATTCATACCATACACGGTCTTTTGTGTCTGGCTTCTTTCACTTAGCATAATTTTCAAGGTTCATTCATGTTGTAGTATGTATCAGTGTTTCATTCTTTTTTTTTTTTTTTTTTTTTTTTTGCGGTACGCGGGCCTCTCACTGTTGTGGCCTCTCCCGTTGCGGAGCACAGGCTCCGGACGCGCAGGCTCAGCGGCCATGGCTCACGGGCCCAGCCGCTCCGCGGCATGTGGGATCTTCCCGGGCCGGGGCACGAACCCGTGTCCCCTGCATCGTCAGGCGGACTCCCAACCACTGCGCCACCAGGGAAGCCCCTTCATTCATTTTTTTTCCTGAATAATATTCTATTTTATGGAGATAACCACATTTCACGTATCCATTCATCAGTTGATGGACATTTGGATTATTTTCCACTTTTGGCTATTCTGAATAATGCTGCTCTGAACATTCGTATGCTAATTTTGGTGAGGACATATGTTTTCATGTAAATTACTTCTAAGGATTTAAAAAAAATCAAACCTACCAATTGTGATTAAAGCTAAACACTTAAAATCCACACCAATGTTATGAGATGATATATGTTTTTCCCTCCTCTATCTGCCCCAGGCTCCTGGAGTCCCCCTGAGAATTCAGAATTGAATGGCACCTGGGACTCAGAGGCCGTTCAGTGGCCTGTCTGCCAGTGACACATTTTAAGAAGGCAGGATCTCACAGTGAACCACAGAGTTTATGAGAAATATGGTTACTCCCATCCTTTACCAGTCCTTGTCTTGGCTGTATATCTACAAATAACTACAGTTGCCTTCCGTATCCGTGGGTTCTGCATCTGTGTTTCAACCAACCGCGGATTGAAGATATGCAAGAAGGAGAAAATCCAGAAAGTTCCAAAAAGCAAAACTTTTCCTTTGCTGAATTTGCGATAGTATTTACATTGTGTTTACAACGATTTACGTAGCATTTACATTGTATTAGGCCTCCTAAGTAATCTAGAGATGATTTAAAGTATAAGGGAGGATGTGTTATAGGTTATACACAAATACTAGGCCATTTTATGTAAGGGTCTTGAGCATGCTCGGATTTTGGTATCCTCGGGAGTCCTGGAACCAATCCCCCTACCCCCTACCAAGAGACCAAGGATGACTGTAGTTAATTGGGCAGTTAGTAAATGCCTCACTAGCTGAGGAGATAGATCTGAAGGGAATAAATGGTCCTTGCTTTCAAGGAGCCTGTGTCCATCCCCTCTGGGGCATCGCAGCTCTGGCGATAATAGAGTCATAGTTAACCTGGCAGGTTGTTGACCAACCTGTATGTTAAGGGATGAAGAGGAGTGGGTGAGGGGGGCAATGGTTAGGGGGGAAAGGATCTCTCTCCTAGAGGTGATTAAGATTGGGAGGTACGTACTCCTTCCTTGAGATGCAGTAGCTGTGATTTGTCAGGCGAGGACGTGGTGCTCCTGAGAATTCGATGCCGGGTGTAAAGTGTGAGGCAGCATTGCAGCTTCGGTGGTGGCTAAAAGCAGGGGTGGGGGAAGCAGACCAGCTTGGGTTTGGATCTCAGCTCTGCTGTTTACCAGTTGTGTGGCTTTGGGCAAGTTACTTCATCTTTAAGCTCTAATCTCGTCACTTGTTAAGAACGAAAAAGGGAGTAAGAGTGTGAGGTCAAGTAAGCAAATTACGAGGCATAGAGTTAGTCCTTGGGGCTTCCCTGGTGGCGCAGTGGTTGAGAGTCCGCCTTCCGGTGCAGGGGACACGGGTTCGTGCCCCGGTCCGGGAAGATCCCACATGCCGCGGAGCGGCTGGGCCCGTGAGCCATGGCCGCTGAGCCTGCGCATCCGGAGCCTGTGCTCCGCAACGGGAGAGGCCACAACAGTGAGAGGCCCATGTACCGCAAAAAAAAAAAAAAGTTAGCCCTTTAATAACCTTTCCTGTTGGATATTATCTTTCCCATTTTATGGAAAAGGAAACTGAAGCATAGGGGAAAAGTGAAGTCTAACTCCAGAGTTTCAGCTCTTTCCTCTCATCAGCTTCCCTCCCAACTCCCTCCGTCCACCCACCCCGACCCCTTAGCCCTCCACCTCCTCTCCGATTCTGCCCTGCATCCTCTGTGTGGGCACACACGGACTTGTCTCCCTCACCCTTCTTTCATGTCTCGAGTCAAAGATAAGGCTGAACCCTCACATCCTTGAATGGGGCATAAATAGGAGACTAGAGAGAGAGAAGAAGAGTGAAAATGAAGAGATGACTCACGGGTGAGAACTTCTAAAAAGCAGAGGAACAATAGCATCTCTGGGACTGAAAGTTCAGGAGAAATGAGCTAAAGGCAGTGCTTTCTGAACGGAGCAGGACGCTGGAGAACCAGAGTCAGAAGAACTTCCTGTTGTCTTGGCTTGGGGGAGTGGGGAAGGGTGGGGAGGAAGTGAGAAGAGAGATCGGGTGCCTCGTAGGACATGGCGGGCCAGGGAACCGTGCCCTGAGAAGGTGCATGTGTTACAAACCGGTGGACATTCAGAGGCATTGAAGTAAGTGGACATCATGTCCTATCACAGGGGGACCCCAAACTCTAGGCTTCCATGGGGATACTTGTGTGTGGAATAAAGGGTTAGGAATTTGTTGGTTTCTTTTCTTCTTATATTTCATTTTACCTTATTTTATTTATTTTACTTTTTGGCTGCGCCTCGCGGGATCTTAGCTCCCCAACTAGGGACTGAACCCTGGTCATAGCAGTGAAAGCACAGAGTCCTAAACACTGGACCGCCAGGGAATTCCCTGTTAGTTTCATTTTTTTTAAACGTGTAAAGATTTAATTTCCAAACCTGATTTTCTTTTATTTTCTTCCGTGTCTTCTGTCCCATATTCCTTTTCTCTGATGCATGCAAGTGAGGGCTTCTCTTGGAAAAAAATACACAAATGTGCTACCTGTTCAAGGATCCGTATGTCATTGCCATTAAGGGAAGGTAGTTTCGAACGTTCGCGAACACCCGCTCCTTTGCGTGCCGGTGCTGACAGCTCCCGCTGGAGCAGTTGTGTGGAAATGAGGGATCACAGCTCAGAATGAGGCCCCTCCAAGACCAGCAGCCGAGGTGGTGCAGGTGAGGGGGTGAGGGGGAAGCCAGGAAGGTGAAGGGAGGGCGGTGTGAGCGCCGGCAGGTGTGGGCATGGCGTTGACCTAAGCCCTTCCAGCTGGCAGACTGGCATCCTGGGGTTCCTTTTTTTTTTTTTTTTTTTTTTTTTTTTGCGGTACGCGGGCCTCTCACTGTTGTGGCCTCTCCCGTTGCGGAGCACAGGCTCCAGACGCGCAGGCTCAGCGGCCATGGCTCACGGGCCCAGCTGCTCCGCGGCATGTGGGATCCTCCCGGACCGGGGCACGAACCCGTGTCCCCTGCATCAGCAGGCCGACTCTCAACCACTGCGCCACCAGGGAAGCCCCTGGGGTTCCTCTTTAAGCAGAGATGATGGTAACATACAAGAAGCAGCTGTCACTGGGCCGACGGAGAGTGGACCCTCAATAAGCACTGGCTCTCCTCTCTTCTCCTTTGGAGGGTTCTCTAGACCCGTGTCTTTGTGTGGCGAGACTCTTGTCTCCCAATATGCTTGGAAGCCAGTGGATAGTTACTCAAACGCTGCAAAATTTCCAGAGTCCCCTTCTGTCAACTCCTGCTTCTGAGGTGGCCCACCTGCCCACCTCCTGTCTGGACAGGTGAGATGGGGCAGGCAGCAGATGGGTAAGTTACTTTTAGCATCCGGAATAGGATGACGTAGGTGACTTCGAAGGCCACATACCGGTTGCGGTGCTTATCAGACATGTGCACATTGACCCAGTGTGCGGTGAAGAAGAAATTTCACTAAGAAAGTGCCAGAAAAGCTCCTGGACCAGGCAGAGCACCAGCATCCTATGGTTTGCCTCAGCCGGGCACCCAGGGTGAGGTCCCAGCCTGCGCAAGTTGACTCTTGAAAGCCTCACCTTTCCCCATGCCTCTGTAACTCTGCGCCCACCATCCCTCCCCGCACTTCTTGTTTTTAGGTCCTGGTGGATTCCTCCCAATCTTTCCGCACATTTTCCTGACACCGCAGGCAGTGTTAGCACCCCATGTGGGCGGCCACAGCACCTCTGTTAGTCTCACACACACTACTGTTCACACACTCTGACCATCACCTGCCTCGTAAACCAAATCGAGGCCTTGCCAGGCCAAGGCCCTGCCTGATTCCTATTCGAAGCTCAGGGACCTCACACAGAACTGGGCACATGGTGGGTGTTTGTTGAAATGAATGAATTATGTAAATTTGTCAATCAAATATGACAACAAAGACAAAGAGGAATTTGTCAAATTTGTGACATCTTTCCTTCCACTTGGTTCCCATTAAGTACTCTCTGATTTGGTATTAATTAAAAAAAAATGCCAATGAATTCAAATGACTTTGGTTTGGAGAACTTCACAGCCACCTGCTGAAGTCACTGCACATCTGGGGACTCCCCAAGAGAAAGATGAGAATCCCTGTTCCTCATACTCGAGTTAAGAGACACTTGTCGCAGGGTGACCGGCTGTCAGCAGGGTTGAGGTTACTCACACAGCACAGCAAGGCACACAGGAGCCGGTCAGCTGGGCGCCTGGGGCTGACTCGCCCTACCAAAGCTCCTGCCCTGGCTCACTGGTGGGCTGGCTGGCCTGGGCTCCCACTACAGAGCTACCTTCATAATGGGTTAAAGCTGCAGCTTTGCTGCAGCTCTAGGAAACCAGGATCAACCTGGGGGCTTCCCAGAGTTCAGGTTTTCATCTGGTGTCTTGAGCCTTCTCTGTCCTGGGCTTGATGAACACTGACTGGATTTAAGTGCCCCAAAGGCGGGGGCTGGTATATACCTTTCTTCTCCCCAAAGACTAAGACTGTGTACGTCTTCTTCTCCCAGGGCCCTCATGGGGATGCCCTACTGTTGCCCTAGGGGTCAGGGAAGAGGGAGTAGCTCAGGGGGTCTCCGCTATGCTTGGTGGCCTCCACTCCGGATGTGTGTGGTTTTTCTGCTCTGATGGCTGAGCTAGAAGGCCATGCTACGGGCTCGCGGATAAATGGACTCAGTTGCCATTGTCTCTGACAGGTCAAGGTTCACTAGGGTTAGCGTTTCAAAGATGCTCCAGGGAAGATGCCCAGAGAAACTAGGACCATTTTAAGGGGAAGGTATGCAGATTACAAGGATGGCAAGAAAAAGAAGAATTAAGCCCCAACCTGCACCTGAAGGATCCTCCTTGCAAAATCTCAGAACCTGATTTTGAAGAGCCTGGTAGTCACAGCACCAGCAGCTGGGGGGTGAGATTACCTTACACCCTGTCCCTGGATTTTCCTCATTGTGTCACCAAAAATGAGATACCAGGGGCTCTGAGGACATGTTATTTCAGAGGTTGAAATTACAGACTCGTAGCAGCCAGAATGGCTCTTTGCAGTAATAACTATTCTAGCACAGGTTGGAAAAGCCTAGTAAATGTTGCCCTTGTTTGAAATCTTCCCTGATCCTCAGCCCACTGCCTCCCCAGTGCTGAACAGGGTGGGAGGCAGAAGCACTATTTTCTGTTTGTTTGTGTTTCTGAGCCAAGCTGTCTGGAACTACTGTTTGGAAGAGCCTCTTCCCCATGCTAGGAAGTGTACCCAGAAATCGGGAGCCACTGCTGGACCCGGGGCTGCCTGGATAAACATTTACTAGAGATCCAGAGGGATCGTTAGGGGAGGGCCGAAGATGTCTCTGTTTGAACCTCTGCCAGTCACCATAAGTCACACACTGAACTCACTCATTGACCTTTAACTCATGGGGATTCAGATGCATTGGGGAGGAGAGCGAACAATCTAAATCAAAGATTCTCAACCTTGTCTGCACTTTAGAATCTCTCAGGAGCTTTTGATAATCCAGATCCCCAGGCTGTGCTTCAGAGGGTTAAGTCAGAACCTCTGGGGGTGGGACTCAGCCATCGTCTTAACCCCAGGTGGATCTAACATGCAGCCTCTCGGCTGAGAACCTCTGACTTAAACGGCGCTTGGGGTCCAGTCATCCAACCCATGCCTGAAAGCCCTGGAGTGAGGATGAGATGGAGGATGGGACTCTTCCAAAACAACCGGAGTTTATGGGTAATCGAAGGGATTTGCAAGCAGAATGTTGACCTAATGAGGTTCTACTTACATCCAGGCTTCCAAAGCTCATCCCTGGATGACTCCCCTGCATTCTTTTCTCAGTGGGCAGTTAACCATTCACCAGTGGCCCTTCCAGAAATCCAGGCATTGTTTTTACCTTCTTACTTTCCCTCTGTCCCTGTGTTGGTCCCCGGGTCTCAGAGATGCTACTTCCCAAGCTTCCTCCAGCCCCTCTGTCCCTGCTGTGGGTCAGTCCCTCCTCTCCCATCTATTACCAGCACTGCCCTGTCTCTAGTCTCATTCCCTTCCGCTCCATCATCTGCCTGCCTTCAGATGATCATCCAGATGCAAACTGCCCCTGTAGACCCCTGCTTAAAACCCACCAGGGAACTCCTCGCTGCTTTCCTAAGAAAGCTTTTACATGTTTGGGCATGACCTTCAGTGCTCTGATGGCCAAGCACCTTTCCGGCCCCACCTCCCATCACATCACCTGAAGGACCCTATACTCCAACCACATCGAATTTTGCTTTTTCATGAGACTTTGCTTAGGCTGTTCCCTCTGCCAGGTGTTCCTTTCCCTCAGCTGCTAGATTCCTTCTCACTTGTCTCTTAATGGTCAGCCCACTTGTCGGATCCTCCCCCTTCCCCAGGCTGTGTCCATCCCCGGTCACCATGCCCCTCTCCTGTGTGCATCACTCAGGTGAAGCACTTTCAAACACTTTCAAACATTGATACCCTTGTGTTTCTCCCCATGAGTCCGTGATCTCCTTGAGGGCAGGAGCTGGGTCTTTGCATCCCTGGTGCCTACATAGTCTTCAGACTAAAGGAGGTCTTTGTGTTTAATGCCTGAACTGGCACCAGTATATCCCTCCCCTTTCCCCTTGTTGATTTGAGACCTGGCTCAGATTCATTTGGTGAGTGCAAGGCTCTGAAACAGGAAAAGTGTGCCTTGGGTCCCCTCCACCTTTCTGTTCTGCAGTTGCTCCCTGTTTGAGGCATCTCTTAACTGTTCCTAACTCCTTCATTCGCCAATTCTTTTTCTCCAATTCTTTCTCTATCAAAGGAAATTCTCTCAAATTCTCTCTCTGTTAAAGTATGCTCTCAGAATAAGCACATGTACTCTGAAACACAAATAGCTGTTACCTTTCCCCAGCTTATTAGTATCTTCACAAAGTCAAAGAAATGAATTTCTAAGTGTGGAAATATCTGGCCATAAGAGGAAGAGTCAGAGGAAAAAAGTTGAGGGTGAGACAGCCTGCTATGGAGACTTTCTTCAAAGACTGTCATGTATCCTCTTTTACCAGAGGAAGGATTTGGAGAGGCTGAAGGTTACTCTTCTGCAGTGGAGAGAACAACAGAGGAGAGAATGAAAGCGAACAGGAGACTCGGCAGGCGCTCGGCAGGCCCTAGCTGCGGTGCTGGGGGCAGAGCAGACGCGAGACAGTTGTCACCTGTCGGGGAGCAAAGTGACGAGGAGTGAGCATGGGGCGGGCAGCGCAGGGGGAGCTGCTCAGGACCTAGACCTCCAGCCCTGGGCAGCCTGGTGGGGGGCCTTTTAGGTGGGTCCCAGCAAGACTCCCCCGACTGAGGGAGACCATGTTCTGGGTGGGAGTCTGGGCTCACGTCCTATGATGAGCCACAGCAGACCTCTGCTTCCCCTGTCTCAGGCCAGAGTGACCCTTGTCCCCAGCGGCTGTGGCCCCTGTGACATGAAGACCATCACGGTGGGTAGCTCAGTGCCCCAGGGGTCTGAGTACTATTGTATCAGCCACTGTGCAGCTTTCTGGCAGGCAGGGTTCATGTTTTCCCTGGGGCAGAAGTGCAGAAAAATATACAGGAGTCACCTTCAGGCTTGCAGCCAGCAGCCGGGGGTCCTCGGGTGCGGCCATCAGGGTGCATATTCCTGCCACATGGCCTTGTCTTCAGAAGCATGTGCGACCACTCACTGAGGGATGCTCAGACCTACTTGATACCTGCTTGATACCTGCCCTCTCCTTCGACCGTGGCAGCTGCGTTTCCTCCACCGCATTCAGAGGCAGGAGATTTAAGCTGGCACACAGGCAGAGCAGGTAGCAGCCACTTAGCTTCAAGGGGCTCCAGAGACCCCTCTCTCTCCATCCCCCACTCTCTCTCCATCCGCCCCCCTCCATCCTCCCAGATTCTTTTTTTTTTTTTTTGCGGTACGCGGGCCTCTCACTGCTGTGGCCTCTCCCGTTGCGGAGCACAGACTCCGGACGCGCAGGCTCAGCGGCCACGGCTCACGGGCCCAGCCGCTCCGCGGCATGTGGGATCCTCCCAGACCCGTGTCCCCTGCATCGGCAGGCGGACTCTCAACCACTGCGCCACCAGGGAAGCCCCAGATTCTCTTATAGTTTACTTATCCCCTTAATTCCTTATTAGGATTCCACCCTTTGGTCTCAAGACCCTACCTCTTGTGAGGATGCACAGAGCCTAACATCCTCTTCAGACACCTAGCTCCCCTGTGCTCTTACCAGATCCCACCTGGGGCTGTTTTCAACCAAGGGGAGACCAGCGGGAGGATGGATTGGGGTGGGCAGCAGGAAGTACTGTGTGAGGGGAGAGCCTAGCTGACAGGGGACGGACATGGGGACAGCGTGAGGACCAAACATACCTCCTTTCCAATCAGTCTCTAGCTGCAGTGATCACAGTTTCTAAAACCCAGCCGGGACATTTGGGCGATGAGAGATTTTTGTACCAATTCCAAAGTGAGGGGCAGTTTTGAAACTGTAGTTTGGACACTGAAATGTTATAATTTCCAGGCCATTTGGATGGATTATGGGGTCAACAGGATATCTGAAACTGGAACTGTCCTAGAAAATCCAGGCTGCCTGGTGGCCACATTGTGGTAGTGAGTGATGGGGGTCCCCTGGTGACTCCCATCCGCTGACTCCATCTCATCCTTTATTCTAGATCATTTAAAGAATGGAGACAAATGGGCCCACCCTGGTCAGTCAGGCTCTCCTCTGGGCACAGGCTCTGGTTCAGCCCTAACATGAACCATGGTTGCCCAACAGCTCAGGGAAATGGGTGAGAATCCAGAAGCTTCTCTGCTCTCCTTGTCTTGAGGTCTAAGCATGTGTTTTTCTTCTGCGGGAAGGAAAAGAAGAAAAGAGAGAGCAGAAGAAAGGACTGGGTGGGGTGAAACAAACACAAACACAAAGCAAAATACAAACAGATGGGAGCACACCATCCAAAATCCCTTCTGAACTTCTTGGAGGAGACCACACGGGTCTGATCTTCGGCAAACACCTTGGAGGCCAGCATTGAGCTGGCTTGGTATGACATGGGGGAAAGACAGGGGTCTTCAGTTGGGTAGGATATAGGGTGTCCTGACACATTTGTGAACGTCTGTATCTACACCCTGCTAGGCTTGGAGGCCAAGGGAAAGGTCTGAGTACCCACCACATCCTCATTGGCAGGTCTCATATCTTCCCAAAGAGTCTTGTGAGCTAGTCTCACACTTGTTGGAGAATCTGTCGTGTCCACCTTCATTCTCCCCCAGGATGCCTAACAGTGCTGTGCACATAGCAGGTGCTCAGTGAACTTGGCCCTAGCCTCACTGGCTTCCCTTTAGCTGCAGAGGCTGCGATCCCGAAGCTCCCTATGGGAGGGACCTCCCATAGCACGTCCATGCTCCCTTCAGAGCAGAGAGGCTGCATGATCGTAATCAGGTGGGAGCGGAGCCCTCAAGTCCACCTGTTTTTCTGTTTGACCTTGTCAGGGGCACCTCGTCTCTCTGCCATACCCCTCCCCCCGACCCCAGGGCTCCCTGGGCACACACGGGCTCTTCCATCTGTGTGCAAAATGCTCCAGATTCTAGGATGAAACATAGGCTGTCCAGGTGCAAATGATCGCTACTTTACTACTTCAGACATCCTCCCTTTGAAACTAAAAAAGAAATCTTTGTACAGAGATTTCCCCCAAGGCCATTTTTAATACACCTGGTAATCGGCTCTGGCTTTCAAAAGCATGGTTATTATTGCCGTAAAATTATTGCGTCATTTGATTAAAATCCTTCTGTGAATGTTTCTGATAAAATTTTTTTATTTAAAAAATGTTTTCTAATGAGGCTATTTTCCTCCCCTTTCATCTGAGGGGCAGGGCTACCTCAGTGTAGCTAGTTATTTAGAAGGTAGAAGGCTTCCTTGACTATTTCCCACTTTTTCTTCGGAGGACCTTAAGATGATTTCTGGATACAGGAGAACTTTGTTTTGCATCTAGGATGAAATTTAGGCACTGCGGATGGGGTGGGGTTGCTGTAAAGTGTGTGGTCCCAAATCACGCAGGGATCAATCCTGGGGCAGAAAAAGGACATCCATCTCCTTAATCTCCCTTTGCTTTTTTTTTTAATATATAAATTTATTTATTTATTTATGGCTGTGTTGGGTCTTTTTTTTTTTAACATCTTTATTGGAGTATAATTGCTTTACAATGGTGTGTTAGTTTCTGCTGTATAACAAAGTGAATCAGCTATACATATACACATGTTGGATCTTCATTGCTGCGTGTGGGCTTTCTTTAGCTGCGGCGAGTGGAGGCTACTCTTTGTTGCGGTGTGCGGGTTTCTCATTGCAGTGGCTTCTCTTGCTGCCGAGCACAGGCCCTAGGCACATGGGCCTCAGTAGTTGTGGCACACAGGCTCAGTAGTTGTGGCACATGGGCTTAGTTGCTCCATGGCATGTGGGATCTTCCTGGACCAGGGCTCAAACTGGTGTCCCCTGCATTGGCAGGAGGATTCTTAACCACTGTGCCACCAGGGAAGCTCTCCTTTGGCTTTTTAGGAAAGTTCCTTTGGATAAATTATGATGGAAGAGAGGTTTATCTTAATCAGTCTCGCCTTCCCTGTTCTAAAATTTTTTCTCCTCACCCATCCCACATCATCTTTATAAAGGATATTTGGTAGACCTTGTTAATTTTTGACTTAGGAGTATTTTTTTTCTATCTTTTTCTTTTATTTTTTGAGTAGCATTGCGACACCCTTTTGGAGAATTAACTCTCCTCCACTGGATCAGTTGTGATGGTTAATCAGATGTCTGCCTTCCCTTAGCTAAGGGGCAGCACATGAGCTTTGCTAGGCCAGCTGGATGCCTGTACTTATTGGTACTATTTTAACATTTTCATAGAACTCTTATTTAACTGGATTATCTGATATATTCTTAGTGTTGCCAAATTTAGCAAATAAAAATACAGCATATCCAATTAAATCTGAATTTCAGATAAACAGCAAATACCTTTAAAGTAACTTATACTCTATGTTACAATATGTCCTCCATGTTGCCTGGGGTATACTTATACTACAAAAGTATTCATTGTTTATCTGAAATTCAAATTTGACTGGGCATCCTGTATCTTATCTGCCAACCTTATCAGTCTGCTGAGATGCACCCACTCCTGGAAAAAGTTCAGCTCTTGGTCCAGCTGTGGTTTTCTTGTAAGCAGATATTGGCTGGGAACAGGTTCTGTGTGGATGTACAGCTCCTCTGAAAGGTTAGAGAGGCAAACCCAAAACAAAACAGTGCCCCGCTATTCCGATAGAATAAGCAGGCCAAGGACTCTGTTTATTTGGTCAGCTTTCACAGCCAGAGGTGGAAATAACATAAAGGTTTAGAAATGTGTTCCTGGATTTGAGACAGCCGTTAGATACCAATTAAAATGTTGGTATTCAGCCAGAACGTCATGAATTTTCCGTTTTCAGGCAGCAGTGAATGGGACTGGGAGAAATTCAACAGAGATGTAGGAAGGGAGAAGGTCTGAAGAGAGAAGACCAGGGGTGGACAGAGGTGCTGGGGCAGGCTGGTCCAGACTCCGAGAGAAACCGGAGGGGAAGTCCTTCTGCTGCTGGAGCCTCAGCATCTCCAGGGAGCTGGGACCATCCCAGGTGGAAGTGATGGCCATCAGGCACGAGAGAGGGCCCCAGCATTGGGGTGTGGATGTTCTCTGCAGACGAGGTTTCATACACAGGCACCGAGCTACCCAACAGGTGTGGGAGGAGACCCCTCACACTACCCTCAGATGGCAGACCGTTACCCCACCGCATGACCAGGGCACAGTGAGTTCACAGGTGTTTCAATAAATCCTGGAATCAGTTATCTTGTGAATTTCACCATTATGTTGCACTGTATATTTCTTATTTTAAATATGTTTGCTTGATGTAAACATTTGTAATAGCCCCTCTTTTGGAAATATCTTCAAAACCTAAAAGTGGTTCAGACCTACCTTGACTTCCAAGGATGCCTACCGTCTCAGGCAGCGCTGAAGAACCCTGTGCTTCCAGAGTTCCCACCTCAACTAAGTCATTGGAAAACAGTCAAGACCCTAATTTTTAAAAATAAATTTATTTAGTTTTGGCTGTGTTGGGTCTTTGTTGCTGCACACGGGCTTTCTCTAGTTGTGGCGAGCGGGGGCTACTCTTCGTTGCGGCGCGCGGGCGTCTCAATGTGGTGGCTTCTCTTGTTGTGGAGCACAGCTCTAGGGGTGTGGGCTTCAGTAGCTGTGGCGTGCAGGCTCAGTGGTTGTGGCTCGTGGGCTCTAGAGCGCAGGCTCAATAGTTGTGGTGCATGGGCTTAGCTGCTCCGTGGCATGTGAGATCTTCCCAGACCAGGGATTGAACCCGTGTCCCTTGCATTGGCGGGTGGATTCTTAACCACTGAGCCACCAGGGAAGTCCCCAAGACCCTAATTAAAGCCAGGTTTATGTTCATGGTCAGCTGGTACACCCAGAATGGGCTTAGGCCCTCCCCATTGGCTCCCCGAAATCTTCTGTTTGCTGACACCTGAAATTATGTTCTCAGACAAGGGAAGCAGTGTGAATGGGGATGGTGAGGAAGGGTTAGAAGACCTGAGACCTGGCACCCAACTGGGGTTAAAGTTTCAGCAGAAAGAGGAGCCTGAACCCAGAACACAGACTTCAGAGTCTGCAAGTCACCCCAGGCTTGCAGTGTAGTCGGGAATGCACTCCGGGGCCCCTGCTCCAGGGGTTGATCCTGGCTCTGCCAGGATCTAGCTGTGTGACCTAAAGCAAGTTACCTGACCTCTCTGTGCCCGGTTGTCTCATCTGTGAAATGAAGATAATAATAATATCTTCCTTACAGTTTTGCTATGAGGAATGCAACAACAAATATATGCAAATTGATTATGACAGAGCCTGGCACAAAATGAGAGTTAACTTAGAGTTAGCTTTAATAATTGGCCCCCACTGTCTACCTTCAGCTGTTTGCTCAGGCCCTTCAGTCCTGCAGCTAGAAGGTCACCAGCTGGGTCTCAACTGATATAGGAAGATATGGGGGAATGAGATTTTTTTTTTTTTTTAAACATGCTCACTCTCAAGGAAAGAACACCATACCCAGAGGATTTGTAATTAATTATTTCTATAAAACTGTGGCAAAATACCTTCTGAAGCACTTGCATTTGAACAGATCAAGGAAGCCTGGGCTTCAGGAATGCAATCTGGGGAATTTTAGGCATCCCTCTGTCGATAGCATCCAAAGACACCACTGGTACCAGAGGGATGGTTGGGACTGCAGCAGCTTAGGGGACAGAGATAGGATCTCATGGGGTTGAGTTAGACTGGGGGGCCCTGCAGAGGTGAGAGCTGGGCCACGGTCTACAGCAGCGGTTCCCAAAGCGTGGTCCCTGCACCAGCAGCATCAGTGTCCCCTGGAAACTTGTCAGCAATGTGAATTCTTGGGCCATCCCAGACCTATTTAACTCAAAACTCTGGGGATGAAGACCAGCAATCATGTTTTAACAAGTCCTCTTGGTGATTCTAATGCTAAAACCCAAAAACCTCTCTGGTCTGCAGGATAAGTAAAGCCAAGGTTCAAATAACTGAGGTGAAGTCAGAGCCAAGAGATTGGAGGAGGGTGAGATGGAATCTGAGCCAAAGCAGAGAATGGAGGTTCCGGGAAATTGCTCTGAACACCCAGTGGCTATTTTCAGCCAGGCTTTATCTTCTGCAGGTACAGCCTGGGGTTGGGTTGGGCTGACTTAAAGGGCCAGAAGCAAAGTGGATAGGTAGAGAGGTATTTGCAGGTGTTTTTGCAGGCCATTCTGATTCTTTTGGAATGACAAGCTGTGGTCGTCACCCTTTCTGTGTTCAAAAGATTAGTTCTTGTCAGTGCTTTTCTGAGCGAGCTGGCCTGGCTTGAATATAATATGATAGAACCAGAATTTTCCCATCAGATGGGACCTTACAGGTCAGGGACTAGCCCTGCTTCTCCAGGGCACGAATCAACTCTGCAGTATTCCTGATAAAGGGTCAGGGATCCCCTTCCAACACTCCAGCTAGCTGGAATTATTTCCGTTTGTTGCAAAGTCCTTCCTTTGGATGGCCCAAGGCACCTATTACCTTGTGTAGAGTGAGTGTTCGCACATGCTAATTGAAACACGAATGCCTTCTATTGAACAGACATCTGATCCATGCGACTCTCCCCTCTGCCTGGAGCAACACATGACGTGTCTGCTCCTGCTTCCATTCAGGGATGCCGGTTATGCTTCCCACGGTCTCTTCTCCAGGAGAATGTTTCCTTAGTTTCTTCCAAGGTCCTGGTGTGAAGTGGCTTTCAGAGACCCAAAAGGCTCCAAGTAAAATGTCTAAGGAGCAGAGATGTGAAAGAAGGCTCCAAGAAACCAAACTGTGGGGCTTCCCTGGTGGCGCAGTGGTTGAGAGTCCGCCTGCTGATGCCGGGGACACGGGTTCGTACCCCCGTCCGGGAAGATCCCCCATGGCGTGGAGCGGCTGGGCCCGTGAGCCATGGCCGCTGAGCCTGCGCGTCCGGAGCCTGTGCTCCGCAACGGGAGAGGCCCGCGTACCGCAAAAAAAAAAAGAAACCAAACTGTGGATAAAACGAGAGGGAGTAGGTTGGGGTATAGAAGAGAACGCACAGAGGTCAGAGTAAGGGTGAGTCTGATGAAGCAATTTAGCATCTAAGCCTATGGGGTGCTGGGCGACCACGGGGGAGCTATTTTCTGCGGGCCCATGTGTCTCACCAAGGCTAGGAGGATTTGGGTGGAAGCTGAGCAGGACCAGCCAGGGTCAGGTTGCAATTATGGTCGCTAAAACCCCCAGGTCTTTTGTCCACGAATTGCTGCCAAGCCAGCAATCCTGTGCTTCCCAACTGGTATTTTGGACCTAATTTCAGGGCTCTACCTAATCCTTATTAAATTTAATCTTGTTTATTCTCATCCGTCGAAACCATTTGAACTTTGTTTCTGGAATGTGTTATCTGTCCCTTTCAGCTTTGTCTCGTGCATTAAATTTATAAACAGACTCATCTCCGTGTCTAAATCATGGACAAAAAATGTTGACCAGCAGCCCATTAGAGACTGCCTTTCCAATCGAACCTATATTAACCATCACAATTGGCTGTGGGCTGTTCGACTAGCTATTTGTGCTTTATTCATTTGTTCACAGGAAAAATGCTACTCGGACGAGGATGGAATCTCGTTCGGATGGTGCTGGGTGGAGGACTGGGTTCGAAATGTCTACGGCAGGGCCCACTGTATCCACAGGCCCTTCTAAGGAAATTATGCTGCTTGAGGCAGCGTCAGGCTACAGTATTTTACACCACGGGACCTCTCTCCTCCTCTGGCTGCATCTGATTGGACCTGACTCAAAAGCAGCCGACTCATGGGCTGTCCATGGCCCAGTGGACTGGCCCAAGGCAGTACCTATTCCCAGGAATTTGTATTAAGGCAGGTGGAGGGGGGCTTCCCTGGTGGTCCAGTAGTTAAGATTCTGCACTTCCAATGCAGAGGGCATGGGTTTGATCCCTGGTTGGGGAACTCAGATCCCACATGCCATGTGATGTGGCCATAAAACCCCCCAAAAAACAAACAAAAAAACCCACAGCACTGGTTCCATCAGCATGGATATGTTCTAAATTGCCCTAAGAAAAATCTCTGGCTGCTGTATTCCCCACTGTCAAGAACACTGCCTAACAGACAATAAATAATTGTTGAATGAATCAATAAATCGTAAAAAAAAAAAGACAGGTGGAGAGGCTAGGTATTTAACAAGAGGAGCTGAGGCTGACATATTGCCCAGAGAGGCAATAAAATTATTAGTATGGGAGTCATAAAGTATTTGAATCAGCAAACTATGAGAAGGCAACAACTATGAGGAGGTTCAGACTTTGTCAATATGGTGAACCAATATGATTTGGGGAACTCTTTTGCTACAAAACACCTAAAAATCTTGGATATGATAGAACAAATACCCTTTTCAATACATAGCTAAACTTATAAAAAAGTAAAAGAAATTCCTGGGACCCCAAATTAAGAGCAAACTGAAAACCAGACTGGTAAATACAATATGTGATCAAAGATTGTGGCAGCCCTGGGAGGAGGCCAGCTTATTCTCAGGCCTGGTAACGGATAGGGATTCGGTCTGAAACCCCTAGGAGACAAAGCCTTGGACCTGCATCAAGCAGGGGGGTTGGAACTGAGGCTCTTGCCTAAAGCTAGAGTCATTTATGGGCTACATGCTCAGTAAAATAATGGGCTAAAAAAATATCCACTCATCAGCAGAAGGAGCCAGCAAAGACACTTGTCCGCTTTGGCTTGGGTCTGGATGGGGGAGAGTACTCCTTGAGAATTTGTAGTCACAGCCTGTACCTTGCCTGAGTTTGGTTCTAATTTATACTATCCGGGTGGTCCAGGAATCCTCAGGCTAAGACATTAACATACACATGGCCCAAGGCTGATGATACCTCCAGGGAGACTGGATAAAGCAAACACAAAATCCCACTAGAAGGACACACCCTGACACAGGATTCTCACAGATGGAGTTCTGCTGAATATGGGCTCAAAATTTAAAACTCACAAGGAAACAATCCATAATGAATGTGTGTCCATGGATACGACTAAGAATTTTGGAAAATGTAAGAGATATGAATTCTTAAAAATAGATGCTTAAAATGATTAAAGACATAAATGAAGTAATAAAAATGCAAGAAAAGAGAGAGATATAATGGAAACATAGTGGGCATATGAAATGAAAACATAATAATTGTATGAAACAGCAAATTGATACACACAAAAAAAAACAAACTAAAAGCTAGAGCTGAAGACATTGTCCAGAATTTATTGCAAAGGGTTAAAGAGATATGAAATATTAAAGAAATGTTAAGAGACATGGGGATAGAGTAAAATGTTTCAATATATAGCTAATAGAAGTTCCAGAAAGAAAAATAAATAAAAGAATGAAGGAGAGTCAATATTTAAAGGGGTAATGACTAATAATTTTCCAGAGTTGATGACAGACATGAATTATAAATTCATGGCAGAATAAATTAAACTAAATCCACAACTAGACACATTGTGGTAAAAAGTCAGAACAGCAGAGACTAAAAGGAAGTCTTCAAAACAGAGCAATCCACAAAGAAAGAGCAATTATCTAATTATCAGATTGCTCAACAGTAATAACAGAAGCCTGAAAGTCATGTAGTAAAATTTCAGAAGGCTGACAAAAATTTTTATACCTGGCTAAACTATCATTCAAGAGTGAGGGCTACGGAGCTGGAAACAACCTAAGTGTCCATCATCGGATGAATGGATAAAGAAGATGTGGCACATATATACAATGGAATATTACTCAGCCATAAAAAGAAACGAAACTGAGCTATTTGTAATGAGGTGGATTGACCTAGAGTCTGTCATACAGAGTGAAGTAAGTCAGAAAGAGAAAGACAAATAACGTATGCTAACACATATATACGGAATTAAAAAAAAAATGTCATGAAGAACCTAGGGGTAAAACGGGAATAAAGACACAGACCTACTTGAGAATGGACTTGTGGATATGGGGAGGGGGAAGGGTAAGCTGTGACAAAGTGAAAGAGAGGCATGGACATATATACACTACCAAACGTAAGGTAGATAGATAGTGGGAAGCAGCCGCAGAGCACAGGGAGATCAGCTCGGTGCTTTGTGACCGCCTGGAGGGGTGGGGTGGGGAGGGTGGGAGGGAGGGAGATGCATGAGGGAAGGGATGTGGGAACAGATGTATATGTATGACTGATTCACTTTGTTATAAAGCAGAAACTAATAAAAAAAGTAATATATATAAAAAAATAAATAAATAAAGAGCATCTTATTAAAAAAAAAAAGAGTGAGGGCTAAATAAAAACATTTTCAGAACGAAGACTGGGAGACACTAACACACCCTTATTGAAAGAAGTAGAAGATGTTCTTAAGAAAGAGTAAGACTGAAAGCAAAAGGAAGGATTAAGGTGTAAGTAGAAATGATGAACAAAGAAATTAGTAAATATACAAAAATCTGAACAAGCACTGATTATACAAAATAATGATAATGATGATTAATTTAGAAGGTGTAACAAGAGGTAGGTACTAGACACCTACATAAACGATGGGCAGAAATGATTGGAGTTAGAATGCTAAAATTCTATTATTATTTAGAAAGGGGCTAGAGATATTGATGAAGGCAAATATACATGCTATGGCAGACATGGAAATGTACAGCCTAACTCTTCCTTCCAGAAAAGACTCATAGCCTAGCTTCAAGGATACCTGGCAGCCTCCAGTTTCTAGTTTCATCAGAATCTACCTTGGCTTCCAAGTCAAGGTCATGCTATTCTCAGAGCAGCCTCTGGCCAATGACTGAGCAAGGTGATAGTAGCTAAGGTTGTGGAACAAGGGCCTAGCTATTTCTATCTGATGTGGGACTTCACAGCTTCCTGTGGGACCAGCAGAGACTTTGTTGAACCTGCACCATAGTCTGAAAGCTCCCCCTTGCTCAATTCCGCCTGCTTCTTTTCTCTTTCACAGTGTTACTCCCCCCAAATCCCTTTGCACAAATACTTCCATCTCAGCATTTGTTTCCAGAAGAACCTGAACTTGTGATACAGTTTAAAAAGTTTAGGGAACATGGGGCTTCCCTGGTGGTGCAGTGGTTAAGAATCCACCTGCCAATGCAGGGGACATTGTTTCGAGCCCTGGTCTGGGAAGATCCCACATGCCGCGGAGCAACTAAGCCCATGCGCCACAACTGCTGAGCCTGCACTCTAGAGCCTGTGAGTCACAACTACTGAACCTGCACACCACAACTACTGAAGCCTGTGTGCCTAGAGCTCATGCTCCGCAACAAGAGAAGCCACCCCAATGAGAAGTCCACTCACCACAACAAAGAGTAGCTCCCACTCAACGCAACTAGAGAAAGCCCGAGCGCAGCAGCAAAGACCCAACACAGCCAAAAAAAGAGTTTAGGGAACAACTCCTCAAAACTCAAGTATAAAATATAATTTCTAAAACAAGAGAAGAAGAAAATTGAATTGGTATGGAAAAAAAATCAGTGAAACATAACACGGTAGATATAAATATAACATGGTAGAAATAAATCTAAATATATCACTAATCATAACAAATGTAACTGGATTAGCTTGCCAATTAAAATACAGATTGCCAGATTGTTTTAAGGAACAAAAAAGCAAAATAAGCTCTGAACATGCACACCTAAAATATCAGTCTACAGGAAAAACTGAATGTAAAAAAAACAATACCAGCTTAAAAAAAGCTGGTGTAGCTATACTAATAACTGACAAAATAGATTCAAGACAAAAAGGATTATTAGGGTGAAGATACACAATATAAGGTGCAAATCCTTAGGACAACAATTATGAACATGTATATATCAATAATATAGCCTCAAAAAATATACACAAAAGTGGACTGACTTAGAAGAAGGAATTGGTAGTTTTATAATCACAGTGGTAAATTTTTATATTTCTCTCTTAATAATTAATAGGTCAATTAGGCCAAAAAATTAGTAAGAGTACAGAAGACTTGAGTAATACAATTTTTAAGCTTGATCTAGTGGAGATTTAGAGAGCCCTGCACCCAATAAAAAACACAAAATTTTTACAAAAATTGATCTGTGTGGAAGTCAAGGAGGAGAATCATCTAGATTCAGGGAGAAATAGGCACGTGAAGAGTAACTGAGTCTCATAATTTGCGCAGAACACGAGCAGAGGCCCATGAACACTTTTTTTTTTTGAGATCTCAGTTTTATTTCTTCCATCCCAATCTGTATACCTTTTTTTTTTTTTAATTTTACTTATTTATTTATTTTTTGGCTGTGTTAGGTCTTTGTTGCTGCGTGCGGGCTTTCTCTAGTTGTGGTGAACGGGGGCTACTCTTTGTTGCGGTGCACAGGGTTCTCACTGCAGTGGCTTCTCTTGTTGTGGAGCATGGGCTCCATGTGCACAGGCTTTAGTAGTTATGACACACAGGCTCAGTAGTTGTAGCTCATGGGCTCTAGAACGCAGGCTCAGTAGTCGTGGCTCATGGGCTTTGTTGCTCCGCGGCACGTAGGATCTTCCCAAACCAGGGCTCGAACCCGTATCTCCTGCATTGGCGAGAGGATTCTTAACCACTGCACCACCAGGGAAGCCCCTGTATACCATTTATTTATTTATTTTCTTATCTTTTGCATTAGCTAGAACTTCCAGTACAATGTTGAAAAGGAGTAGAGAGAGGGAAAATCCTGCTTTGTACCTGATCCTAAAGGGAAGGCTTTGAGTTTCTCACCATTAAGTATGATTCTTTTGGAATTAAAAAAAATCATGTGCAGTTAAAAAATGAATTTTGTTATCCATTGTCCAAATACTACCTCCTTCTTAAAGCATTTCCTGATTCTCCCAACCAGATGATTGCTCCTTTTCTTGAAAATCCCATGCCATTAATTTTTTTTTGTTTTTTTTCGGTACGCGGGCTTCTCACTGTTGTGGCCTCTCCCGTTGTGGAGCACAGGCTCCGGACTTGCAGGCTCAGCGGCCATGGCTCACGGGCCCAGCCGCTCTGCTTCATGTGGGATCTTCCCAGACTGGGGCACACACCTGTGTCCCCCGCATCGACAGGTGGACTCTCAACCACTGCGCCACCAGGTAAGCCCCCATGCCATTAATTTTTATCCCTTGTGGCACATATTATATCCTGTCCTGATTTACAGTTACTTGTAGACTTTTCCTAGGCCCTTGCTCCTGGATTTCAAGCTTGAGAGCAAGGATCCTGCCCTACCCATGTTTGCATTCCTAACTATGCCTTACAACATTGGGTTCCTGATAAGTATTTGATGGATTTAGTCTAACTGAATTGTTTGGTCATGTTCTCCTGCTCTTTCATTTTGCTGTTGTTACCTGTTAGCAGTGAGCAAGCCTCTCCTACTCCTTACAACTTATTTCCACAGTGCAGCATCTGTCAGAATGCTTTCTTCATACCTTGCCCTGGGAGCAGTAACAAGCTCAAGAAGAAGTCATTTGCCCGTAGCCTTTTTCTCCCTGGTCTGTGTCACTCTGAAAAGCTTGGTTCTGTGAAATACATGGTGGAGCTGGCTTCTTGGTAGCCCGACAGCCCTTACTTAGCTGTACCTCCTTGGAGAAAGTTCCTTGCTTTCTGACACTTGCAATCTGATGGGAGGAATATGGAGATCCTCTGAGGATGAATGCTGACAAAGGCCTCTTTGTGTCGTTTAGTGTCTGGTTTTGGAGTGATGAGGGCTGGGACCTGTTCTCACCTGGACATGTGTCTGTTACAGGAAGACGGCTGTCTGAGCTCAGGTCCCAAGCGCATGATGAAGGGCACAGCCTATCTGGTGGGGGCGGCAGCCTGCACGTGACACTTCTATAAATCAGTTTCAGAGAAACTCACTGTAGCTAGTAGATGGAGGACTCTCAGTTTGTTGGAGTGTGATCTTGAAACGGCATGATTTTTTCCCAATCACTGCTTTTATTTATACAGTGTAGATGTGCTGTCCCGCTGGTTAGTGCATTCCTTAATGACTTCTTGGCTGGGCGCTGAATTTCCTGTCACTTTGAGTCATCTGCCTCGTCTCATTCCAGTATTTAAGACTTCAGTCTTAAGCACAAAACAAGGCTTGTCCCCTCCCTCCTCTTGGGCTGGCGAGAGTGTTGACTCCCAGCTGCTTACAGAGCAGGAAGAGGGTGCAGTCTGTTTCTGAGACCCTTGCTCCTTTTGTCTCTCCTGGAAGGGCTTGAGGGGCAGGAAGGAGGGGTACAGGAGGTAGAGATTTCCTTCCCGGACCAGCCCTGTGTCAATGCGGGGAGGTGTTCCAGCGTGGCTTTCTTGGGGGTGATGTTCAGCTTCACCCTGGCCTCCTTCAAGGTGAGGAACACCCTTCGGGGCTGCAGGGACAGCAGAAGCTCCTTTTGGTCCTGTGTGGAGCGCACCCCACTTCTGGTTTGGATGCCCTACTACCTGGCTCTGTGGCTGCCCCAGAGCCGCTGGTCCTGTCTGCTAACCATGGACCCCTTCACACGCAACCATAGGAGTCCCCGGGCTCATCTCTATATCCTCCAGCATCCACAGAGCAGTGGAATAGATGGGAATTACTGGCCTTCCTTTTAGGTGCTCTATGCTTCGGACCCTTCACGTTCAGCTGGCACTGGCCAGTCCAGTGAGCCTTCCACATTCAGAAATCTTTGGCCCAGAAATGGTCCATAACAGTATCTGTTATGGGTGGAGTTGTGTTGCCCCCAAAAGCTATGTGGAATCTTAAACTCTGGTACCCCAGAATGTGACCTTATTTGGAAACAGGGTCACTGTAGATATAATTGGTTAGGATGAGGTCTGGAGGAGGGTGGACTCCTAATCTAAGATGACTGATGTCCTTTTAAGAAGGGACCATGTGAAGGCAGACACAGGGAGGATGCCACATGATGACAGAGGCAGAGATTGAAGTGTTGCAGCTACAAGCCAAGGAACCTTAAGGCTTCCTGGCAAGCCACCAGAAGCCAGGGAGAGGCAGGGAGGGATTCTCCCCTGCAGGCTTCAGAGGGAGCATGGCACTGCCCACACCTTGATTTCGGACTTCTGATCTCCAGAACTGAGAGACAATAAATATGTTGTTTTATGCCACCCTATCTGTGGTTCTTTGTTATGGCAGCCCTGGGAAACTGAGATAGTACCTCTGCTCACAAATGTAAAGGAACACATGACAAGCACCCTCTCTTTGGTGCCCACGGGTGGAGGAGGGAGGCTGAAACGCCATTGCACCATGCGCTTAGGCTTCCAGAATGTTCTTTGAAGAGTGTCTCATCACCTTCCATTCCAGTAAGTTCTGCAGCTCTGTCATTGTCTAGTGGGGGATGAGATGCCAGTCTTTCCTTCTTTCAGGCATTTCTAACCTTGATTCGTGGTTCTCTTGGAGTCCCCCTCACTCCTCTTTGGGTCACAAAAAGCACCCTCATGATCACCACGGTGTTCTTCAGACCAGTGCCCCTGCTTCCTGTCCTCAGATCCACTTCCTATGGCCTGGGTTGGTGGCAGCCCTGCTGTTTCTGGCTCCTCTTCACCTGTCCTAGGTGACCTGGTTGGTAGCGCTGAACATAGAACGTGAGGTCTGACTGTAGTTTGCCTTTCTTGCCTTCATCCTGGGTCCTGGCCATTATCCTGGGCAACCAGCAGAGTCCCATCCATCACCTGGTTCCCTCCTTTAGAGCAGACCCTCTGCTTTGCCAGAGGAGCTTGAACAGGCTGTGACGTGTGGCCGCCTGCTCCCGATTCTCTAAGGTGAGAGAGCAGACTCCTGGGGCAGGGGACCCCTAACCCAGTAGGACTGATGTCCTTCTAGAAGAGACCATGTGAAAGTGGAGACAAGTCCCCAAGGTCCAAGCTGCCTCAGAAAGAAGCTCACCTAGCCTTCGGGCTACCTCCAGGGCGGGCTGGGTTTCGGACAACCCCTGAGGGGAAAGGGGAACCTCAGTAGGTTTCTTACCCAGTCAGTGTTTTTTAGTGGGGGAATCCCGCTGTTGTGAACATCCAGGGCTGACCTGAAGGTGGAAAGGTTAAAGTTCAGCCTGAAATCCAAGGTGGGTGTGGAGGCGGGGAGTCCAGCCTCAAGCCTTGCCTTGGCTCTAGTGAAGGAGGAGGCATGGGTCCTCAGCGGACCCAGTTCTCAGCTCATGTCCTCTGCAGATTTCTGGCTGGGGCTGCCTGCTTGCCACCGAGTTGGGCCAGCGGTTTGCGGAGCCCCAGATAGCTCTCTTGCCTGGGTCTCTCTGAAGACGTCCTGTGGGGACCGGAGCAAGCCAGGGTGGCTCCTCTGAGGTGGGGGGACGTGGGGTGGCCTTGCCCATGTGTCTGTTCCCCCTTCCATACCTGGAGGCCCCGCCTGGGAAGGGGTCAATGAACTGAGGTTTGGCTTTGCCTGGCTCTGGCAGGTGCAAGGACCCGATGCTCCCCAGACCCCCTGGAGAGCAAGGGGCAGCACTGCCTCGGAACCAGAAGTAGGAGTTGCAGCCGCGCCAAGGCGGCTCCGGAACCCGCTCGCCGCAGAGCTCGCTCTGGCCACGTGGTCTTCCCGGCCCGGCACACTCCTTGTCTCCGGGTGTCCCATTTCTGACCAGCTTCCGCATCTTCTCTACGTCACACATGCAGTCAGATGGGCCGAATTCTTCCCGTCAGGCCACCTCGAGGGATGCCAGCCGGCCTGTGGGCGGGATGCCCTGGGGTCTCCCACTCGGGCCAGCTCCGGGCAGAGCCTCTTGGCGCCGCCCCTCCCAGCGGAGTGCTGGGCGGGGCAGCTTTGTAACTGACAGGTCTGGTTGGAGCGCTTGCTTCACAGCGATCCGATCCGTCTATCCTTCCCAACGTCTTCTCTTCCCAAATCAGCCCTCTGGACGGGCTAAGTCTATACTTTCCCTCAGTGTCAATTCCTCTGGGACAAGAGAGGCAACAGGAGGGCAGTGGGTGCTGCTGGAGAGGAGGGGTGCTGGAAGTCGGGAGAAAAGGTCCACAGAAAGGGTGGTGAGGTCGCGTGCCGAGCAGCCTGGCTCTCTGTGTCCTGCCTGGAGGGGTGAGACCTCAGGGACTCGCAAGGTGACCAAGTCCCAGAAATCCCCCTTCCAGCCCTGCCCCATGACGTGTGTGTTTTAATGCCATGTCTTCCCCTTCTCCTACCTTCTGGAAAGAGGCACCAGGTAGAAAACCCCAGCAGTGGGGTGTCTGGCACTGAGCCTACCCTCAGACCTGGACACCCCAGGACCGTCCAGTGCAGGCTGGGGAGCGGGTGGAGGAGAACTTCCCAGAAGAAGTCAGTGATTGGACAGTTCTCGCCAGGGACTAGGCAGGGGTAGGATTAGTATCAGAACCACCTGGAGATTTAAAAAATTGCCAACGGTTCCCATCTTTCTTCTCCTGTGATTCTTAGGGCTTTTGGCAGGGGGATGGGCACGCGCATTTTGAAAAGGTTCCCTTCAGAGGATTCTCTTTTTTTTTCAATTTTATTTACTTATTTATTTTTGGTTCTGTTGGGTCTTTGTTTCTGTGCGAGGACTTTCTCTAGTTACGGCGAGCGAGGGGGCCACTCTTCATCGCGGCGCGCGGGCCTCTCACTATCGCGACCTCTCTAGTTGCCGAGCACAGGCTCCAGACGCGCAGGGCCTAGTTGCTCCGCGGCACGTGGGATCTTCCCAGACCAGGGCTCGAACCCGCGTTCCCTGCATTAGCAGGCAGATTCTCAACCACTGCACCACCAGGGAAGCCCTCTCCAGAGGATTCTGATTCTCTCACCCACTTCCCACTTTCCTCTTGGAGAACCACTGTTCTAATCCTGTTGTCTCTAAACTTTTTGGATTGGGTACGCTGTGGATTAAAATCTTTAAGTATGGGGCTTCCCTGGTGGCGCAGTGGTTTAGAGTCCGCCTGCTCATTCAGGGGACACGGGCTCGTGCCCCGGTCCGGGAGGATCCCACATGCCGCGGAGCGGCTGGGCCCGTGAGCCATGGCCGCTGAGCCTGCGCGTCCGGAGCCTGTGCTCCGCAACGGGAGAGGCCACGGCAGTGAGAGGCCCGTGTACCGCAAAAACAAACAAACAAAAAAAAACCAACAAAAAAAATACTTTAAGTATGTATCCTCAACATTTGGGTATTTATTAATTTAAAAATGACATCCATGTCCTTCTGTATTCGTATATTACAGTCATAGTAAAGGAAGCACAAAAATAGAAATTAATAGAGGGCACGCTTAAAAATAGATAGAAATGGAACTTCCAATATTTTCCTACCGACCCCTAACTCCCCTGGTGCCCCTCCCCAGGGTGTGTGTAGCCCTTTGGGAGAACACTGCCCTCAGTGCATGTTTGTACCCCCCATGCCTAGCTCAGGGCCTGACATGCAGTAGGTACGGGACCGATGAATAACGAATGAGTTCGAGCTCGATTTTGAAGAATACGACTATTTTGAAAATCAGTTAGTGTGGAGAGGGAGCAAACTGAGAGCCTCCCTCATCGATTAACATTATGATTTATTGACTTTTCTTAGTAGAAACATTAAGATAGGACCTTACAGGGAGGATATAACATTTGAGTCATGATTGATTGCTTGGTTAATTAAATTAAATGTTTTTATTTATCCCTCATCTCCATTAGTAGAGTGGCCCCATCTTCCCACATTCTAATTGCTTGATCATCTCCTGGCTGGGCCAATCCACCCTCTGAGATAGGTTCTGACAGCAAGACGACCTAAGGGAACAGGGGAGCCCTCTGTGGGGAGGGATTCGGTGAGAGTTACCCAGGACAAAGAAGCCCCACGTCTTAGCTATTTGTTAATTAGGTGCTGGGGGAAACAGGCTTGAAGGGCTGAGAGAAAGGGATTATTACAGGCTTCTAATGGCTGGGAATTGATTTATTAGCACGACACCACATTTACATGCAAGACAGAAAGTTGGTAATAACCCAGAGTGGGATTTTGCAGGCAGAGGGATGGAGGGTTTGGGGCCGCCGAGGTAGCCTCCGCAGGGATTTCTTTGAACTTTTCCCTGCCCAGCCACTCCAGGAGCCTTTCTCAGGGGAGCAAAGAGGTAGTCCCTTTCCAAGCAGGAGACCATTCGCAAAGATGGCCTTCAGCAGCACTGCACGCTTGACCACAGGAAGCCAAGGCTGTCTGCATCTTGGTCCTTCATTTTGTAGATAATAATGGCAATACTTATGTGGTGCTTACTTACAGCTTCTGTGCTTCACTCTGTTCTCAAGATGCTTTGCACATGCATTGACTTGCTAAATCCTTACCACAATGTTACAGTATGGTGCTAAGAGTTTCCTTTTACAGCTGAGGAGACAGGCACACAGTTAGTGGCGAATACGTGGCAGCTCTAGGACTCGAGCCTCAGCGATCTGGCCTCAATAACACCCTCAACCACTGCATTATTGATGAAGGAGCAGAACTTGCCCTGACTTAAATGACTTCATCTGTCTTTAGCTCAGTTGGGTACCTCCCTTCCCCTCAGAACCCTGGTACCCTAGGCTCCCACCTCCTAATTTTCTAAATTAATCTGGTCTCGGAGCCTTCATTCACACTAAAGTGTAAAGGACTGAGAATCCCTTAGAGGGATACCCCTCCCTGGAAAACATTTTAGCAGGATCTGGAATGTTAAACTGAAGAGATGAAGCTTTATTAAAGGTGGAATCTGAAGTAACTTCTGGAATGTGTGTTGTGAGTGGGATTTGGACCCTTCGGGGTCACACTCTGCAGACCGGTGGGCCCGCATTGTTTGGGCACCTGGTTGCCAGGAGGATGGAGCTGGGCGGTGCCTCAGCCTTGCCCCACGCTGCCTGCAGGCCCGTGTTCATGGTCTCTGCTGGCTCTGCTGGGGAACATTGCAGAGCATAGCAGCTGCCAGCCACCACCAACTCCGTCGTTAGCAAACCTGGTATGAAGTTTATAGCATATTTCACAGTTTTAAAAGTGTGCTTTTGATGTAAATCTTCTCAAACTACTCACCCTCCTGGGGCAGGTCGGCTTGGTCCTCGTGCCAACCCCGCAGCCGTCTTGGACACATGGGGCTTTGAACGGCAGTCCCTGCAGCTGGGATGCTGGCGACAGGAATGGCCTCTTGGAAGGCGTGGGGAGAGCACAGAGACCCCCCCCGAGTGGCCCAGAAGAGAGGTCCAAGTCCTCCTCGGGTGTCATTACACATGTGACCTACAGAGAGGGGGCTTTTTGATGGAGTCCTGGGGAGTTCCGGGTTGCAGGCGGGGAATCACAGAGACTTCTGAGGCTGCCCCCTCCGGGGAAGCAGGCCCCGCCCTGGATCCATGTCTCATGTGTGGCCTTTATGGGCCATGACTAATGGCTCAAGGCCTGGGCTGGCAGCCGTAAGCCTTCATCCCAGGCAGGAATTCTAATTAAACTGGGGCTCCTGGGTCTCGCTTACAGAGAGCTCAGCACCAGACTCTGCCTTTCAGGCCCCACCGGGCCGGTCATAGTCTTGAATGGTACCTGCAGAGACGACCGGCTCGGGGGGAGGGTAGGGGGGTGAGGGGGTGAGGGAGTTCCCTGCTTGCCTCCGCAGTGGCTGCAGAGGGCTGGGGCCCAGCGCTGATGCTGGGAAGAGGCCTTGAGCTTTGATTCAAACACATCTCTAGGGAAAACACTTGATGACCTCTCTTCTGGTGCTTCTCTTGCCAGCCCACTCTTCTTGCTCTTTGTGTCTTTCTTGACAGTGAATTGGGGTGGTTTAGGTCTTTAAGGACCCAGGGAAATTTGAGGTGGTAGAATCATATCGTCCAGTCTTCTCTAAGAGCTCAGTGGGCGGGGGTTTACTTAGATGTATTCTGAACCTCAGGGTCCCTGGTTCATGGGAGATGGATGAGGGATGGAGGGGTTTCCGGAGAAGCCGGACCTGGAGATGAACCCTGAGGGACTGAGAATGTGTGTGAATGTGGCTGCAGATGACCTTGGTGGGGCTGGGGAGGCGACCCCCCCCGGGCCTTTGACGGAAGCTGTGTCAGCGGACGCATGACTGCAGTCTCTCTGCACCACACCCTGCCACAGCCTCTCCAGGGCCCCCTCTTTGCAACCCTTAGCCTCCCCATGGGAGCCTGGGTCCCTGTTTCCACAGATGAACAGAGAAGCCTAGAGAAGAAAGGGTGGAAGCTTGGGGTGAAAGAAGAGATCCAAGGGGTCCCTGGCACTCCTCGTGGGCACAGAAACCCCCAGTCTCCGTGGGACCCCACAGAACAAGGCCTGGGCTCCTGGCCCACGTTCCTGCTCGTCCAGAAGACACCCACACACCCAAACCGTCCGGAACGCGGCTTGCTGACCTTGGCAGGAAGGAGGGCTGAGTTGGCCTTTTGCGCAACATAAATACTCAGCACAGCTGCTCTGACCTTCCCACTTCTTGTCTAACCCAAGAAGGCAGGGACCTATGGGCCAAACCCTTTACCCCACTGTACCTCAGACCCCAGGGAACTTGGACTCTGCTCAAGTGAGTGAGTTGGAGCTCCCCAGCCCCCAAACTGGCTGCTGGTGGGGGAAAAATCTGGGTAAGAAAGGACAGCAAAGAAATCAGAGGAGCTGCCTGTACTGATGGAAAAATAAAAGATCTGCTGTTGATAAACATTCTTGGGAAGCTCCCTACAAACCCTGTTAGGGAAGCTCTGGGCCTCTCTGCCTTGGCCGACCCAGGTGGGGAGAAGGAAAGAAAAGAGAATAAAATAGTTCAACTTGGCAAAAGAGGTTGTCTCTCCCAGGGCTTTTCTCCCACATCCTCAGCATGAGCGCTGGACCTCTCATCCCCCTCCCAAGCCCATTCAGCCCTCCGTTCATAGTTCATAACGAACGGTCACCAACCCCACTCTTCCCATCATCTGCCATGTCCTCCTTCCTCCCTCTGCTTGTCCAGGTCCCACACATCCTTCCAGACCTGACTCAAGTCCCACGGCTTCCATGAGGCTCCCTGCCACTCACTGTAATTCCTCTCTTCTTGGAACTCTTGACATCCTGGAGTTGGTCCCACACATGCTTTTAGCACTTAATTTTTCTCTAACAGCTTCATGAAAATTAGCTCTGTCTTACCAGCTTGTTGTCATCACTTGGAGAGCCCAGCCCGGTTGCAGCCTGGGATGGACTCAGTAAGTACAGGTTGACGGATGGGTTCTTGGAAAGATGGCAAGTTCTTCCAGTGGATGAGGGTTGTTCGCCGTGACCATCTTCCACAGGGTAGATTGGAAGGAGGGTCTTTGGTCCTGAAATTTGGTGATGAGCCTCCAGCAAGAAGGAGAACTGAGCCACTAGATTCACATATGATTTCTGGATGGAGCCCACATCAATCCCAAGGCCCCTTGGGTGGCCCTTACATGAGGGCTTGTTGGCAGGTGAATGTGCAAGATGTTGCCTCAGCATCTCAGGGCCCTAGTTTCCTTACTGTATGAATGGTTTAGTAGGTTATCCCCAGTGTCCTGCTGCTATGGCTGGATTGTGTCTCCCCAAATAGTATGTTGAAGCCCCAACTCCTGAGTTGACTGTTTTTGGAGCTAGGGCTTTGGGGAGGTAATTAAGGTTAACTGAGGTCCTAAGGGTGGGGTTCTAATCCCATAGGATTAGTGGCCTTATAATAAAAGAGAAAGAGAGAGAGAGATCTCCACGCACACACACCGAGTAAAGGCCATGTTTGGCCCAGTGAGAAGGCAGCCATCTGCAGACAAGAGCCCTCACCAGAAGTCAAACCCTGCTGGACCCTGATCTTGGACTTTCCAGCTTCTAGAACTGTGAGAAATAAATCTCTGTTGTTTAAGCCACCCAGTCTATGGTATTTGTGATAGCAGCCCCAGCTGCCTAACACAGCTACATTGTATTCACTTACTGATACAATCAGTATTTACTGAGTGTTTACTGCATCAGGAACTACTATCTCTACGGGGTGGTGGTGAACAAATAGATAAAAAAGTTCCCTCCCCGTGGAGCTTATGTTCTAATGGGCGAAAGACAGACAGAAAAAAAGAATGAATAAGTACAGTAAATATGTTAAATAAGTACAGTAAATATGTTAAATAAGTACAGTTAAATGGTGATCAAGGGGCTTCCCTGCTGGCGCAGTGGTTGGGAGTCCGCCTGTCGATGCAGGGGACGTGGGTTCATGCCCCGGTCCGGGAGGATCCCGCGTGCCGTGGAGCGGCTGGGCCCGTGGGCCGTGGCCGCTGGGCCTGCGCGTCCGGAGCCTGTGCTCCGCAACGGGAGAGGCCACAGCAGTGAGAGGCCTGCGTATTAAAAAAAAAAAAAAAAAAAAATGGCGATCAATACTATAGAGCAGGGGTCTCCAACCCCCTGGGCCATGGACTGGTACCGGTCTGTGGCCTGTTAGGAACCGGGCTGCACAGCAGGAGGTGAGCAGCAGGCGAGTGAGCGAAGCTTCATCTGCTGCTCCCCATTGCTCCCCATTGCTCCCCATCGCTCACATTACTGCCTGAATCATCCCCCCCACCCCCCACCATCTGTGGAAAAATTGTCTTCCACGAAAATGGTCCCCGGTGCCAAAAAGGTTTGGCACCTGCTATAGAGGAAAGATAAAGCAGAGGAGATAGGAAACGCTAGAAAAGTGTGTTTAAGCAAAGCCTGATGGGCTTGTCCAGAAGACCTCACCAAGAAGATGACATTTATGCAAAGACCTGAAGGAGATGAGCAAGTAATCCACATGAATATCTGAGATTTTTTTTAAAATTAGGTTAAAAATATCCATTGTACAAGCAAAAGGTATGGAAACCCTAGTCTAACAATGGTTCAAAATTTAGGGATTTAGTTGACTGCAAGTTCACCAAGAGTCCTGAGGGTCCTGTGGCTGCCCCAAAGCAAATGTTGCATTAACAGAAGCTTAGCGGCCAGATAATAGTGGTGACATTACAACTGTGCTGTATCTAGACTATTGAATTCAGTTCTGAACATCACATGTTGGAGCACTCGAGAAGACCACAGCAAAAGTGTCCAGAGACTTGGAAACTGTGACCTTGGGAAACAGTGGGGGAATTGGCAACGCTAGTCTACAGAAGGCAAGATTTACATGGATGTGAGAGGGATCTTATCAAGTACGTGGAGGGTTGCTAGCTGGAAGAAGGGCTTACTGCATAGAAATACTGAGTGCAGAACAGGGACCAAGGGGTAATAATCCAAAAACCAAGTCAGTGCCAACAATGGAACAGAAACCAGACAGGCATATTTGATAACTAGGCTTTAGAGTTTCTCCTGGGACTGGTGGAGGATGGTGAGAGCAAGCACAGGGAAGGTGATAAACATGGCCACACATCAAACATGCTGTAGAAGACATGCCTGCATGGGAGGAAAGAAGGACTGATGTCCTTTGGGTCCAGTCAGCTCTAAGAGGTCAATCAGAATGTGCATGAAACACTGTGGCGTAACTGGAAGTTATGGAACTGGAAGAGGGGAGCCTCCCTCTGCCATTAACCCCTCTGGGTCTCAGCTGTCTCCTATGAAAAATAAAAACACCTGCCCTGTGCAAAGGCAGGGACCAACCAGATGATTGCTTGAGGGTCCTTCCAGCTCAAAGGTCCACTAATGTTAATTAATAGAAGGGAGACGGTAGCCCATCATAGAGAAGAACATTTCTCACCCTAAGTGCCATTTGACAATGGAACGGTTATCTCGTCAATGGATGTGTTTCTGTGGAGCTGGGAGACATCCAGTGGGGATGCGCTAGAGACTAGATGACTTCCATGGTCTCCCCCAGCACTTAGGGCCCTCTATGAGGCTATGAGTCATACCTCTTTATGCTCCTCGCCCTTTCTTCAGCCACCATTAGCCACTTACAGTCAAATGTGACCCCATATTACATCCAACTATGAAAACCAGACCACAGCACAAAGCCCAACTCTAAGATTCTCCAACTACCCACCTTGACAGTTACCTCCATTTGCCTCTTGAGTGGAGAGGTAGTTTGTGTCTCAGGACCTGGGACTCCCATTCATGGAAGCTTAAACAGGGTAAGACATATCCTGGCAAAGACACGTAGTGAGATGGCAGCTTTGGGGGTAAGGATATATGATGGATACAGAGCAAACAGGTACTGAGTCAGAGGACACTTCCCAAGAGGGACAAGGGACTCACTGCCCCTCTTGGATTCTGGCAGACTTGCTGAAGCCTCTCTCACCTCTCATTAACTGCCCACCTGTCTTCCCCTAGAGCCTCGCCTGTCTTCTACTTTAGTGGTCATATTTATGGATCCACAGAATCCTAGCATTTCCCATCTGGAAGAATCCTTTGAGAATACGTAATTCAGCATTTCCCCAAATGTCAGTCTTTCATACACCACTTTCACAGTTTTTGCCATACACATATGCCAACTGTTCTATTATTTACTCGTAGCTTTATTTAAATTGAGACTTTTCAAAAACCTGCATTTTTTATATTACCAACATAAACGGAAAACCAGCCTTACCTGTCACTCATTTAAGATAACCATGATCAATAGTAACCACTAAAATTTCAAACTGTTTTCCCATGTACCCATGTAAAATGATCCCAAGTACCTTACTGTGGTACCTCCACACCATGCTTTTGGAAACATGGATCTCCTGCAACCTTCTTCCTGAACAGATATGAAAACTAAGGCCCAGAGCGGTTCAGTGACTTGCTCAAGTTCCACCAATGGTGACGGCCTGCACTCTTGACTCTCAGTCAAAGACTCGTGGTCCATTCTACCTCATGCCTCTTTAGATGAAGCAGATGCGGGTTAAAGATACTTACCACCTGTATTAGTTTCCTTGGGAGGTAGTAACAATGTATCACAAACTGGATGGCTTCAAATAATAGAAATATTTGGTCTCATGGTTCTGGAGGCTGGAAGTCCAAAATCAAGGAGCTGAGGGGGCCATGCTCCCTCTGAACCCTTCGGGGGAGGATCCTTCCTTGCTTCTTCCAGCTTCTGGTAGTCCTAGAAGTTCCTTGGTTTATGGCAGCATAACTCCAGTCTCCACTTGGTTTTTACATGGCGCTCTCCCTGTGTATTTCCATGTCTTTCCATGGCCATCTTCTTATAAGGACACCAGTCCTACTGGATTAAGGACCCACCCTGCACTAGTATGAGATCATCTTAACTGAGTACAACTGCAGTGACCTTATTTCCAAATAAGGTCACATCCTGAGGTGCTGGGGGTTAGAACTTCAACTTATCTTTTGGGGGGAATACAATTTTACCCAAATACTATCCCAAAGGAACTTGAATTTCAGAGGGGACATTGAAAGACCCCAGATACATTGCAAATAAGATGAAAGTAATGGAATTACATACATTACAAAATAACAACTTGCATTGTACCTTGTGGTGTGCAAACAGCATCTCATTTGATCCTTGCCATGGGTCTCTGGAGGAAACAGATGAGGTAGGTTGTTACAGTAATGGTCCTTAATGAATCATTCTTCCCGTATCTACGTCTTTTCTTTGTGTAGCCCCTTTGACAATGATTCTGGGCTTGGCTTGATGACTTGCTTTGGACAATGGAATATTAGTAAGTGTAATACAAATATAGGCTCGAAAGGTGCTTATATAATGGGGGTCGGCCTTCTCTCGTTGCTGGGAACTCTTCTGCTATCACGTGAAGAAGCCTGGACTAGCCTACAGAGAGTGAGACTTCACGGGGCACAGAAGACTGTCCCAGTTGAGGCTCCCTAAACCAACCAGCCTCCAGATGACCTGATAGCTGACTGTAGCTGAATGAGTGACCCCGGAGGTCAGGGTCCAGCAGAAGAACTGCCAACTGAACCCAACCCAAATAGTTGACTCACAATAATCATGAGCAAATAAAATGATTGTGGGGTTTTGGGGGGGTTTTTTTGTTTTGTTTTGTTTTTTCTGTCGTACGCAGGCCTCTCAGTTGTGGCCTCTCCCGTTGCGGAGCACAGGCTCTGGACGCGAAGGTTCAGCGGCCATGGCTCACGGGCCCAGCTGCTCTGCGGCATGTGGGATCTTCCCGGACCGGGGCACGAACCTGGGTCGCCTGCATCGGCAGGAGGACTCTCAACCACTGCGCCACCAGGGAAGCCCAAAACGATTGTTTTAAGGCACTAAATTTTTGGGTGGTTTGTTACTCAGCAACGTATAATTAGCACATCAGACACTGCTGCTGTTTTACAGATGAAGACACTGACTCTCCAAGGATTTGACTGACTTGCTCATCAGGACAAGGACTGGAAAGAAAGAGGAAGTGCCATCCTTCTCTGATGCAAGAACCTAGCTGTTGAACACAGTTCTATGGGCATTTCTGATCTTGGCTGACCAATAATCCGTGCTAGAGTTTGACAGATTCTAGAAGAAAGGAATAACGTATTCTAGGGGCTGAAGTCTGGCCAAGTATAAAGAGACTGCAGAGAGGAGGCCCTTTTTGACTGGAAAATCAGATGCGTTTTAGGAGAAGAGAAGGCTGCAAAAACATGGTAGAAAGGTGAACACAGACATGGCTACCTCATCTGAAAATCCCAAATTTGGGGTGCAGGACAGCCTCCAACACTTGAAAGAGGTAATTCTAGGACAAATAAAGGAAAGGGTTACTTTTCACGGTGGGCATTCAATTAATAGGACTCATTACTTTTATTTATTTATTTATTTAAATTTTTATTTATTTTTGGCTGCTTTGCTGTGCATGGGTCTTCGTTGCTGTGCGCGGGCTTTCTCTAGTTGTGGCGAGCAGGGGTTACTCTTCGTTGGGGTGCGCGGGCTTCTCATTGCGGTGGTTTCTCTTGTTGTGGAGCACGGGCCCTCAGCGTGTGGGCTTCAGTAGTTGTGGCACACGGGCTCAGTAGTTGTGGCTCATGGGCTCTAGGTGCGTGGGCTCAGTAGTTGTGGCACGTGGGCTTAGTTGCTCTGCAGCATGTGGGATCTTCCTGGCCCAGGGCTCGAACCCATGTCCACTGCATTAGTAGGCAGATTCTTAATCACTGTGCCACCAGGGAAGCCCATCAACTGATTTTTGACAAAAGTGCCAAGGCAATTCATTTAGAAAAAATAGACTTTTCAACATATGGTGCTGAGACCACTGAATAAATGTATGAAAAATATTAAACCTTGTTCCTTACCTTAAACCATGCAGAAAAATTAACTCAAAATGAATTATAGACCTAAAGGTGAGATCTAAATCTAGAAGAAAATATCAAATAAGCATGTCTGTTACATTAGGTTAAGCAAACATTTCATAAAGATACAGAGGGTACAAATCAGTTGATAAAATCAGCTTCATCAAAATTAAAGACTTTTTCTCTTCAAAAGATACAGCTAAGAAAACAAAAACACATCTCTGACTGAGAAAAAATATTTGCAAAGCATACTTATGACAAAGGATATGTATTCAGAACATATGGAGAACTCTTACAACTCAATAATAAGACAAACAACAGGTTCAAAAAAATGGGCAGGAATTCCCTGGCAGTCCAGTGGTTATGACTCTGTGCTTTCACTGCCATGGGCCTGGGTTCGATCCCTGGTCAGGGAACTAAGATCCTGCAAGCCATGCGGCATGGCCAAAAAAAAAAAAGGGCAAACAGTTTGAACAGATACTTTTCAAAAGAAGATACAAGAATGACCAGTAGGGCTTCCCTGGTGGCACAGTGGTTAAGAATCCTCCTGCCAATGCAGGGAACAGGGGTTCGAGCCCGGTCCAGGAAGATCCCACATGGCATGGAGCACCTAAGCCCGTGTGCCACAACTACTGAGCCCGCATGCCACAACTACTGGAGCCTGCGTGCCTAGAGCCTGTGCTCCGCAACAAGAGAAGCCACGGCAGTGAGAAGCCCACACACCACAACGAAGAGTAGCCCCCACTCGCTGCAACTAGAGAAAGCCCGCGCGCAGCAACGAAGACCCAATGCAGCCAAAGATAAATAAATAAATATTAAAAAAAGAATGACCAGTAAACATATAAAAAAGTGCCATCATCACTAGTTATGAGGTAAATGCATATTAACTCTCCAGTGAAATATTACTACATACCCACTAAAGTGGGTAGAGTTAAAAAGACTGATAAAACCAAGTGTTGGCAAGGATGTGGAGCAACCAGAACTCTTCTACATTGCTAGAGGGAATGCAAAATTATACAACCACTTTAGAAACCAGTTTGGCAGTGTCTTACAAAATTAAACATATACTCACCCTGTGACCCAGCAATCCCACTCCTAGATATTTACCCAAGAGAAATGAAAAATGTCCACACAAAGACCTGTACATGAATGTTTCTAGAAGCTTTATTCAAAGTATCTAAAAATGGGAAAGAACGCAAATGTCTATCTACTGCAGAGTAGATAATCAGATTGTGGAATATCCATTCACCACTTGGCAATAAAAAGGAATGAAATATTAACACAGGCAACATGAATGAATCTCAAAAACACTTTGCTAAGTGAACAAAGTCAAAACAAATGACTACATACTGCCTGAGTCCATTTACATGTAGTTTTAGAAAAGGCGAAGTTATAGTGACAGAAAACAGATCAGTGGCCACCTGGGGCAAGGGTCGGTGGAAGGATCGACACAACGGTTGCTCAAGTAAAGTTGTTTTTTTGCTTTTTGTTTTTCGGGTAAAGTTTTTATGGTGATGGAAACATCTGTATCTTGAGTGTGGTCATGTTTCCAGGAGTATATGCAGTCACTAAAATTTTATCAAACTTTGCACTTGAAATGGGTGAGTTTTATTGTACAAAATCATACCTGGCTGCAGTGTGCTGAGAAGACGGGAAGGGAGCAAAAGTGGATTCTAGGAGACCAGTAGGAGGCTAATGTCGCCCTCGTGCCCCATCTTTCACACAGCACCCCCTTTCCAATGGCTTTGCAGCTGGGGAGTCTGACACAGCACAGTTGGGGCACCTGGTTCTTTGCCAACTCACTACAACACAAGGGATCAAATCACCACCACTGCTCTGGTCACCATCTGCGTGTCTGGCTGGTTCCCAAGGACATTACTGGGTTCACGGAGACCTTGCCTACCAAGCAATCCTGCTTCTGTGGAGACCAACATGCACTGAGCCCAAGGAGGTTAATGGCTCATCCACCGCAGCTTGTTTTCTCCAGGCCTCTGTCCTCTTGTCGGCAAAGGGAAAGGCTGAACTTCATGGCCTCTGAGATCCCTTTGAGCCCTAACAGCTTGTGATTTTAAGTACAATGCAGATGTGATTTGAGCTTTTATTTCCAGTCTTCCTATGTGTGCTCTTCGGCAGGAAAGCCCTCCTGTCCTCAGCCCCTGATTGCCTCTCACTCAGCCTTCTTGGCCAGCTGACGTCCCCTTCGTACTCCAAGAAGCCTCTGCTGACTCTTCTCCGGCCTCCGACTGCCGTTATAGTTGGTACTGAATCATTTCGCACTTACACATGGTGCGATGCAAACCACTCTGGGCTGTTATTTTATATATAATATTGGTCATTTTTCAACTAGTTTGCAAAAGTTTCTCCCCTTCCCCATCCTCTCTGACCCAACAGACACACACAGACACACACACACAGATACGCGCACACACACTGCTATGAGTTTTATGCATTAGGTACTGGGTTGGCCAAAAAATTCGTTTGGTTAATGAATACGTTGTTCAATAAAGTTCTTGGTGAAAATGAAATATGTGTCTTTTATTTTTACTTAAAACCGAATGAACTTTTTGGCTGACCCAATACCTATCCAATACAGTCTTGTTAGATTTCCTGTGCTCTTATTCTACTTCCACAACTTGCTTTTCTTTCATGCTGCTTGACTCTCTGCCTTCTTGTCCCAGCGCTGGCTGCTCCTGTGCAGGGATCAAGCAGGTAACCTCCAGCTAGTTCTCAGAAATCCTTAGGAAGCTGAGATCCTATCTGGCTACAACCACTGTCTTTACTGTTCCTCATTTCACTGGCGTTGACAGTGTATATACTCAAAATCTTCTCACCAAACAGAGGCTTGGCTGAAGAGCGGGGAGGGAGCTCTAAATGAGAGGGCTTTTCCCCATGTTCTCTCAGAGGTGATCATTGGCCCAATGGCACGTTTTCTTTCAACCGCAGACCAAGTTCTATTTGGTCTTAAGCACATGACTCCCAGACACATGTAGATCAAGGCTTATTTCTAGGATTTTATAGAAAGAAAACCAATTGCCATGTGTTGAAATGTATGGTCTTGAAAGTCAGCTAGACTTGGGATCAAGTCCTGGATCTGTCACCTACTAGCTGCGTGACCTTGGTCTAATTATGGCACCTCTCTGTGCCGCAGTTTCTGTATCTTTAAAATAAGACCTGTGGGAGAAACAGAGAACATGACACGTGGACAGTGCTTGGCACAGGGGCTGGCATGGAATAAATTACTCAACAAATGGTGCTTGTTATACTCTTCCTGTCAAGCCCAAAATGCAGGGTGCAAAGCAAAACAGCTCCACTTTTCCAATGGGGAGGCGAGGCTGGGTGTGCCCTGGAGGGTGGCTGGAGGAGGCCCTCTGATTGCCATCTCAAGGAGCTCTCCAGGGCCCTGCTGGGAAGCGAAGTGCTGGCTGAGGCTGGAGGCTATGGTGTTCTTTCTGGGCGGGTCCCCAGGCTTCAAAGGCTCAGCCCATCCTTGTGAAGGGGAGTATTTGCAGCTCATTAGCTCTGTGGCCCAGACCACCAACCAAATCAAATAAGGGTTGTGGTTTAGTCTCCGCAAGGTCCCCAAAGGCCTCTGCAGCCTTTTTGGAGAAGATAACTTTGCTTCCCTTCTACTTTCAGACTAACACAGAGAGGAGATGCTGGGTGTAGAACACAATCGTATGGGTGTATAATGAGCAACAGCTCTTGATGCTGAAAAGAAAACTCCAAACACTGCAGGGTGAGCCACCTAATTGGCCCATCACGGTGTCATGCACATCTGGACACTCTGGGAAAAAATGCCATTTGATGACAATGTTGGTGTCATAGCATTGCTCCCCAAAGAACTCTTGGGCGAGATGCACATCCAAGTCCCAGACAAATGTTCTCCCCCTGTATAACCAAACACCAGGCGGTGCTGCTGTTTTGGTCTGAGCCCTAGAGTGAGACATGGGGTTTCTTGCTGTGTCCAGCTCGGGTAGAAACCGTGGGCTGTGCCCATAGAGAGCCCATGACCACGGGGCTCCCAGAACCTCCAGCCCAGGATTCTGTGTCCGGGCAGGACTGTATCTAGGTTCACCTAATTATAACGAGTACATTGAGCTGTGTCTCTTCAGACTGGTGGGGCGGGAGGGACGATTTCACAAGTGCCCTCGTCATGGCTGGTGGCGTTTCATAGTCCTTCTCTAGCCCAGAAGTGAGGACGAGAAGCCTCTTCACTTGGTTTCCAGGATTGGGTTCTAGGCTGGCCTCAGAGGGCAATGAGGAGGCAGCTGCCTATAGAGTCTCCATGGGGAAAATGAAAGAGCACCGCTGCTCCATTAAACTCCTTTCCCTTGGTCGATGCTGCCTGAGGTCCTTTTAAAACCTTTAATTCCATGATTAGGGATGATTGAAAAGCAAATATCTCTAGGTTGACCTAACTAGGGTTTTAAATTCACACATAAGTCTAAAGGATTGAGTTCAAAGTACTTTCCTAAGGGCGTGTTTTGCTGGGCGCTAGGTTTTTACAAACCTGGTAGGGACGGGTCTGCAAAGGAGTGGAACTGGTACCCAATGAACAATTCTGGCCAAAGGTCATGGATCACAGGCCTGTGTGGACCAGAATGGCCCTGTTTTATTGGAAGTCAGGGGGGTGGGATGGACAGAGGTGGATTGATGGGTAGAATCTGGGTGATGCCATGTGATGGGAGCTTGATGTGGATTCCTGATGCATTCCTGCCCTCAACGAGCTCATGCTCTAATGAACTTTGAAGGACAGAGCTTTTCTCTTCTCTGTTCATTTCAGATGCCTTGATGTCCCCAAGGACGCCAACACTCTGCTTCGTGTAATCACAGGTGACTTAATGGGAAAGAGGAAGCAGGTGCCACTGAGAGAGGGACGCTGCTGGGAAGTAGCGAAGAGTCCCGTTTCCTCCGGCACTTGTGAGTGTGGAAGAAGTGGGGCTGGGATGGAATGTGAGATGGGCAGGGAGTTGGGGGTGAAGAACAGGGAAGGAGGAAGGAAAGGAAGCTCAGAATGGTCTTTTGTTTTGTTTTGTTTTTGTTTTTTTTTTGTGGTACGCGGGCCTCTCACTGTTGCGGCCTCTCCCGTTGCGGAGCACAGGCTCCGGACGCGCAGACTCAGCGGCCATGGCTCACGGGCCCAGCCGCTCCGCGGCATGTGGGATCCTCCCGGACCGGGGCACGAAGCCATGTCCCCTGCATCGGCAGGCGGACTCTCAACCACTGCGCCACCAGGGAAGCCCAGAACGCTTCTTTCTTTACATTCTACATGGAAACAAGTGCATGGGGAAAAGAGAAGGCCAGGGGAGAGAGGCAAGGGAAGTGCAGTCCAGAGGCTTTTCAGTCCCTCCAAAATGGGCCTCTTATCCCTTTACTCTCCCTGCAGCCAGGACCCAAGATATTTCTCAGGAACATGCTGCCTTGGGCAGTGGTGCAGGGTAGATGCATACGTATCCTGAAAAATACCCTGGCTCTTCTTCTGAGACTGCAAATATTTTTTGAGGCTTTTTCTCCTCCCGCTGAGGCTTCCCGGCTAGGCAGCCAATAGTGAAGGTTCTCTCCCCTCTCCCCGCCCCTCCCCAACTGGGCCCCTCCTCCCGTCGCCCTCCTTTCTCTCCTCCACCGAGCTAACCTCGCTCTTCTCTCCTGGGTGAGCCTGGCCTCTTGCATTCAAGGGCAGACAGGAGTGTGCAGAGGTGCCCACAGCTCTGGCAGAAATGCCAGAGACAGCTCAGCCAAGCGGCCTGAACTAACGAATGCAAGACCTGCTGGGCTGGCCCAGAGAGAGCGCTGGGCTTCGGCCTTGCAGGAAAAGCAGAACTCCGCCCCTTTGTTGGGAGGATTTACACCGGAGGCCCAGCGGGCCCTATTGCGTCAGGCAAATTTTCCAAAAATTACTTGGAAAACTACGTTTTGTGGAAATGAAGAACATACCCAAAAAATCATTGAATTCCTTGTTGCTATCTCCCCCAACTATGGCTATGCTTTCCCGTGTCACTGATGGTTTCCCTCACTGTGCCCCGCTCACCCCAGAGAACTGGGACTCGGCTGCTTTGAAGTCAAACAAGCAAGTTGAAACTCTGCAGCCGGGGAGAAGCTGCCCCACTAGAAAGGGGAGTACGAAGACAGCAGGAAACCTGGGGTCCAGGGCTTGATTCTTGCTTGAACCCTTCACCCCTCTAGTGAAAGCATCTTGGAACTCCCTCGTGCTAGGGTGGGGTGGGACCCCGACTCTGAGAGGGAGTTCCCAGCACTAGAGCCCTGTTCCATGATCAGGAGTAACCGAGCTCTGTCTGGTTCCAAAATCCCAGCTCGTTAGGGGCAGCCACCAAACACAGGCCCCCCAAAGTGGCCACAGGTCTATGGAGAACTCACTGTGGGACTTGATTACTGTTTTCAAGTACTTAACAGGCTATCATTTTGGAAGAGAGATAGATTTATTTGGTGTGGAGCCAGAGGAGAAAATTAAGACCAAAGGTAGGAGTTATAAGAAAGCAGACGTAGGGCTCAATAAAAAGAAGAACAGTTTTGCTGCTGGTGGCATTGGGCAGTGGAATGTGTAGCCTTGGGAGGTAGTGAGTTCCCCAGCACTGGAGGCATTCAAACAGAGGGAATTTGGAGAGGGGCATCTCAGTATCTGCTGTCTCCCCATGTGCTTCTGGAAGGGAGGTACTCTGCTTTTTATGTCTCTAGAGAGTGCCCGGCATGTACATAGCAGGTACTCAATGTTTGCTGAATGAATTAATGATTAAAAACCATAGGGCAGGGCTTCCCTGGTGGCGCAGTGGTTGGGAGTCCGCCTGCCGATGCAGGGGACACGGGTTCGTGCCCCGGTCCGGGAGGATCCCACATGCCACGGAGCGGCTGGGCCCGTGAGCCATGGCTGCCGGGCCTGTGCGTCTGGAGCCTGTGCTCCGTAGTGGGAGGGGATGCAGCAGTGAGAGGCCCGCGTACCGCAAAAAAAAAAAAAAAAAAAAACCCAAAAAAAACCCCATAGGGCAGAAGGTAGTGTTAAGTGACGTCTAAGGTCTTTTCCAACAGTGACTCTCTGGGAGTCTCTGAGTGTTTTCTCGCTTTTCAGAGGCCAGGAATAGAGCAGTTTTGAATGGGAGAGAGCTGGGTCCACACACTGAGTCATTAATGGCTGTGGTAGGAATTGGACTGGGCTACAGGGCTCTTTTATTACAGCTCAAATTCCCAGGCCAGTTTCCAGCAGCATCCAGTACTCACACAAGGGCTGGAGCCGTGAGCTTTGAATGGAACGTCTCACGGTGTCCGAGAGCCTGGGGGCCTGTGAGCCCCTCAAACACCACAAAGGGGAGTAACAGGGTGGGGGGTGGGAGCTGGAGCAGGGCTGCGCGTCCCCACCCCCTGCTTCCAGCAAAGCCCCTTTGCTTTTATTTGTCTGATGTATGGGAGTCCCTTACAATATTTTTTGAAGAGAGGGCTACGCACTGTGAAGTTGAAAGTCCCTGCCCTACAGGCTTCATTCATTTATTGAGCACCTACTATGTACCGGACATTGTTCTAAGCACTGGGGATACAGCAGCGAAACAAATAGACAAAAAGTCCTGCCCTCCGGAGCTAGTGTGCTAACAGAAACAGACAAACAAACAAGACAACACTGTGGGATGTCTGATGGCGTTAAGAGTTATGGAGAAAAATAAAGGCAGGAGAAGGAATAGAGAGTGTGGAGGATTAGGGGCCAGGGAAAGCCTCACTGAAGAGGTAACGCTTGAGCAGAGACTTGAGGGAGCCATGTGGGAAGCGTGGTCCAGGCGGGGCACCCACTGGGACAAAGGGCCGAGATTGGGGCACCTCCTGTGTGGAAGGATGGACAGGAGGCCAGGGCAGATGAAGACGCAGCCATTGCTACAGTGGCTCCGGTGCTCCCTGCCTCCTGGGGGCCATGCTTTTATATAATCCCCTGCCCTTGAGTGTGGGCTGGACCTAGAGGTTTGCTTCCAACAAATATAACATGGCAAAGATGATGGCATGCCATTTCTGGGAAAAAGTCACCAAAAGACTCTGGCTTCTGCCTCGCGTTCCTCCTCTTGTTTGCTCACTTGCTCTGATGGGAGTGCCAGCCATGTCGTGAGTTCCTTCTGGAGAGACCCCACGGCCTGCCGCCTACAGCCAGTGAGCAGCTGAGGCCCTCAGTCCCAGAGCCCACGAGGCTCTGATTCCTGCCAACAACCAGCTGGGTGAGCTTGGAAGTGTTGAGCCTTGAGATGACCTCGGTTCCAAGTGACACCTTGATGGCAACCTCGTGAGAGACGTGCAGAGCCCTAGGACACACCTGTGACGCCACACCCTGTCTCCTGGTAGGAGACTGTGAGGTAAGAAATGTTTGCTGTTGTAAGCCACTAAGCTTGGGGGTAATTTGTTCTGCAGTCATAGATAAGTCACGCCCAAGGGGAGACTAGTAAGAGATGAGATCACAGACCTAATGGGATCCGGATGGTCATGAAAGCCCTTTGGCATTTTCCTGGGTGAGGCAGGAGCCATCAGAGGGTTTAAAGGAGAAGTGGGATGGGATGTAATCGGCCTTTAAAATCTTCGAAAAGATTGTTTTGATTGTTGCCTGGAGAATAGATTTAGAAAAGGGAGCAGTTATGGAAGCAGGGAGACCTGTTCGCAGGCTATTGCAATAATCCAGATGAGATGATGCTGGCTTGGACCATGGGAGTGGCAGTCCAGGTGATGGGAAGTGGTTAGAATCTGAATTTACTGTGAGATAGAGCCAACAGGATTTTCTGATGGACTGGGCGTAAGATGTGAGAGAAAGGGGGAGGCAAGGATGACTCCACATTTTTTGATGGAACACGTGGAAGGATGGGGTTGCCATCAAGTGAGAAGAAGACTAGGGGAAGATCAGGTTATGGGGAGAGAATTACAAATTCAGTCTGGGGAAATATCAAGTTCTAGATGTCTACTGGATATCCAAATGGAGATGTAGGTAGACTGTTGGATATACAAGTCGAGAGATCAGGGGAAAGAAAGGTCTGAGCTGGAGAGGTAAATTTGGAAGTCATCAGCAAATATATTTCAAGCCATGGGACCGGATGAGCTCACCATGGTGTGGAGAGAAGTGAAGAGGTCCACCGTGTGATCAGCAATTCCACCTCTGGGTAAATACCCAAAAGAGTGGAAAACAGGGTCTCAAAGAGATATTTGCACACCCATGTTCATAGCAGCATTATTCACAATAGCCAAGAGGTAGAAGCAACCCACGCGTCCATCGATGGATGAATGAGAAACAAAATAGGGTCTGTACGTACAGTGGAATATTATTCAACCTAAAAGGAGAAAGAGATCCTGTCACGTCTACAGCATGGATGACCCAGAGGGCATCATGCTAAGTGAAATGAACCAGTCACGAAGAGACAAATACTGTATGATTTTACGTATAAGGGGTACCTAGAGTCGTCCCATTCATGGAGACAGAAAATAGAATGGTGGTTGCCAGGGGCTGGGGGAGGGGAGACAGGGGAGTTGATGTTTAATGGGTATAGAGTTTCAGGTTTCCAAGATGAAAAGAGTTCTGGAGGTGGCTTAAAAATGAGTAAGATGGGGGCTTCCCTGGTGGTGCAGTGGTTGAGAGTCCGCCTGCCGACGCAGGGGACACGGGTTCATGCCCTGGTTCGGGAAGATCCCACATGCCGTGGAGCGGCTGGGCCCGTGAGCCATGGCCGCTGAGCCTGCGCGTCCAGAGCCTGTGCTCCGCAACGGGAGAGGCCACAACAGTGAGAGACCCGCGTACCGCAAAAAAAAAAAAAAAAAATGAGTAAGATGGTGGGAATTCCCTGGTGGTCCAGTGGTTAGGACTCTGTGCTTTCACTGCCGAGGGCATGGGTTCAATCCCTGGTCAGGGAACTAAGATCCCCGCAAGCCACGTGGCATGGGGAAAAAGGAAAAACAAGAGTAAGATGGTAAATTTCATGTTATATATATTTTACCATAGTTAAAATAATTTTTAAAGTTAAAATAAACAAACACTGTCTTCCAAAAAAAGGGAGGAGGTCCAAATCAGAGCCCTGGGGTACTCCAACAAGAGGAGGTCAGGGAGCTGGGGAGAACGTAGAAGAGGCTGATGACAAGCCGCCTCTAATGAGGTGGGAAGAGGGTGGTGTCTGGAAGCCAAGTGGAGAAAGTGCCCCACGGTGAAGGGGTTGTTTCACTGTGTCAAAGGCTCTGCGGGTCAAGAAAGCTAAACATTGGATTGAGCAATGTGGGGGCCATGGATGACCTTGGCAAGAACAATTTCAGTGGAACGGTGGGAACAGAAGCTGGGCTGAATGGGTTGAGAGAGATGGAGTGGGAAAGCACTGGGGCCAGGGAGTGTAGCTGCCTTTCTAGGAGCTTGGCTCAAAGGCGAGCAGAGAAGTGGTGTCAAGGAGGTTTATCTGTTTTGTTTTATGTTGTTAAGTGAACGTAGGTGAAATAACAGTATGTTTGTCTGGGGATGGGAATGATACAGGAAAGGAGAAGCTGTGATGCAGGAGAGGAAGGGAAATTGCTGGAGGGCTGTCCTTGAACAGACAAGAGGGGATGTGATCCAGTGCACAAATGCAGCAAGGTACCGCTCTACCCTGTGACCGCAAAGGTCCTAGGAATCCTAAACTGCCTTTCCAGACTCTCTCTCACTGCCCCTCTTTATTTCACACACATATCAATTTTAGAGATACTATCGCCCTTCCCTGAATGAGCCACCCACTTTCCTGTTTCTGGACCTTTGTTTATGGAGCTTCCTCCACCGGGAATGTCTCCCTGGCTGTGGCACATCTAACTCCCGCCCTCCCGTGTTCTGCTGAGGGCTGCAAAGTCTTCCCTCATCACCCCAAGGAGAGGGGTTTTCTCCCTCACCCCCCGGAGTTCTTCATCCGTGCCTTCCTGATTTCCTTGTCCACCCTGGGTTGCTGTCTTCTCTCCCTCTCTAGACGAAAGTTACCTGAGGGAAAGATTCCCACCCTGCATCCCTGCATCATCACCACCACCTTTGCCGACACATCTTGAGAGCTTACAATGGACAGCACGACGCTAAGTGCACTGCGTCATTTCATGAAATCGAAGTTTCATTTTACAAAGAAGCCAAGAGAGGCTTGGAATAACTTGTCTGACTCACAGAGACACAACGATTCCTGGGGGGGTCCGTGTGACGAAGGCTGGAGCTCTTCACCGCGGATGGATACGGCCTCCGTCCCATCACTCACCTCTGCCGCCGGGACCCCAGCCCAGAGCGATGCTCAATAAACAGTCCTTGCTGGGTGGACACAGGCCTGCTTTCACACGGCCCCATCCACTATGTGCTCAGCGGAGTCTTACAGTCATCATGTCTAGTAGCGACCTTTAAAAAGTGTGAAATGGGGGCTTCCCTGGTGGCGCAGTGGTTGAGAATCCGACTGCCGATGCAGGGGACACGGGTTCGAGCCCTGGTCTGGGAAGATCCCACATGTCGCAGAGCAACTAGGCCTGTGAGCCACAACTACTGAGCCTGCGCGTCTGGAGCGTGTGCTCGGCAACTAGAGAGGCCGCGATAGTGAGAGGCCCGCGCACCGCGATGAAGAGTGGCCCCCGCTTGCCACAACTAGAGAAAGCCCTCGCACAGAAACGAAGACCCAACACAGCCAAAAATAAATAAATTAATTAATAAACTCCTACCGCCAACATCTTCTTTAAAAAAAAAAAAAAGTGTGACATGGTGCCATTTGGAGAATGTGCTGTACGGCACCCACTCCAACGGGTGTGTCTTCTTTGATACAAGTACTTTAGGTTGGAGACGTGGCTTGTCAGGCTGTCTCTTGGGAGCAGCTTACAGGCTGGGAAAAGAGCCACTAGGGCACCACATTGTGGGGTGTGGGAGGCCAGGGGAGCTGGAGTTGTGTCGGGAGCTGCAGTCCAGGTCCAGAGCACACCCATCCTGAAGACCTCCGGTCCCTCTGGAGGCAGGAGCTCACTGGGGCTCCAGGACTCAGGTGAGAGGCCTTGGCCTCTGTTCTGGTCCAGGAATACGCTGGGGCCTCCTGCAATGGAGCAAGGCTTCCGAACCCCTCCTTGGATTCTGGCCTCTGAGGTGTGGGGAGTTGAAGTGAGCTAAGCTCCAGGGGAAAGCATGCTGGCTCCACTGTACTCTTGGGCCCGTGACCTGAGGCAGCAAAAGGGGTGGAGAGGGTCCTAGGCCAGGGCCGATGCCTTGGACACAGAGGACTTGATTTCAGTCCTCAGTCATTAAGGGAATGCCATGGTGAACAAAAGAGAGTTTGGCAGGTTTATAAAGTGCTCAGATAATTGGCTGTCCACGCCAAGAACTCATTAGCTCAAGCTGGGTGCTTCAGTACAGACAGCCTCGCACCCTGGGCAGAGGGTGCCCCGATTTCTGCTGCCAGCTGGGGAGGGGTGCCTACAGATGGGCTGGCCCTGGCAGCTGGCTCCTCACCCAGCCTGGGGACGAAGGAGACAGCCATTCATCAGGATGATGGGCACCTCAGCCCTGAAATGCCTCCAGTTTTCACACTCTTGGCTTCCAACTACCCAGTGGAAAAGCAGAAGAAATAGGAAGGGGAAGAGCCTGGCTGGAGGTTGAGATTCTGTCCCCTTAGACAAGAACAAGGGCCTTAGGAGGTGGCTTTATTCAGAGCTGGAGGAGATCTCCGTGGGGACCTGGGAAGTCTCACCATTTGCAGACAAGCCTGCCAGGTTTCTCTTCCTGTCAGCCCACCAGCCCATTGTAAGGTCAGAAGACTTTGCCTTGAATTCTGTCCTGCCTATTCACCAGAAGCGTGACCTTGGGAAGGCCAGTTGGCCTTTGTAAACCTCAGGTTCCTCATCTCTATATTCAGATAGTTGTGATTTTATGAGATCATGTGAGTGAAAGTGCTTTATAAATAAGGAATCAATAAATAAGAAATTTATATATTGTGGGTAGAGTTCAAACTTAGTGAGGGTCATAGTGAAGGGGGGCCTCATGAAATCCGGTTAATCAGGTCTGGCTCCCAGGACTATTTTATGAGTCAGAAGTGGAGAAGACATCTTTGGGGCTAGCGGTGAGGTCTGTCCACAAAGAGGCTTGTCTGTCCCAGTCCCTGGGGCTGGTAGGATCTAGGATGTCAGATAGCCCACCCAGAGTTAGAAGAAGCCTCATCAAGGGGAGGAGACGGTCCAGGGTTTGTTCAGTGAGCTCCTTCCACTCCAAGGGCCTCCAGAGTTTTCCTGGATGAGAACACTGAGCAGAGCATCTGAGGTCTGCTGTAGACAAGCTAACTCTGAGCTCTGTCTTCCAGAGCCTTTGGAGGCAGAAAGGAAGAGAGCTCACATCTGGGGGTGGGAACAACCCTCACTGACATTCCAGCAAATTCCAAAGAGGCAGAGTTTCGAAACAGCATATAAGACCAGGTCACTGTCAAGGCCAGATGCCCTGAAAGCCTTGGGGTGAATGCCCCACTGACTCCTGAGATAGTCAACCCCCCACTAATGTGCTCAAGATCTGGGACTTCCTGATTCCTTCAAAGACGAATCATAAAATTAAATTAACTTGTTTTTCATTTTTAGATTGTTTGCCTGTAAATTCCATGAGAGGCAGATTCTGTCCAGAGATGGAGCCTGGCACCAAGTAGGCACTTAACAAATATTCGTTTAAGTGAATGAATATGAATGAATGGTATGGCCTTCCATCTCACTTTTCTTTTAATTAACTAATTAAGTAATTAATTTTTTTTGGCTGCATTTGGTCTTCGTTGCTGCACACGGGCTTTCTCTAGTTGTGGCGAGTGGGGGCTACTCTGTGTTGCGGTGCGTGGGCTTCTCATTGCAGTGGCTTCTCTTGTTGTGGAGCACGGGCTCTAGGCACATGGGCTTCAGTAGTTGTGGCGTGTGGGCTCAGTAGTTGTGGCTCACGGGCTCTAGAGTGCAGGCTCAGTAGTTGTGGCGCACGGGCTTAGTTGCTCCACGACACGTGGGATCTTCCCAGACCAGGGCTCGAACCCGTGTCCCCTGCATTAGCAGGCGGATTCTTAACCACTGCGCCACCAGGGAAGTCCCCATCTCACTTTTTCATCTCTTCCCCCATGTTCTGTTCTTCTTTTTATTTTATTCTAGCCCTTCCCTAATCCAGCATTGGAACCTATAAGTATAAATGGATTATATACTGATAAATGGGTTTTTGCCTAGGGATAGATTATTCGTATATTCATTCAACAAACCTGGAACTATGTATCAATATTAGGTGTTTTATAGATACTTCTTTTAATTTTCACTTTTAAGGGCAATAAAAGTTGCCCTGCCTGCCGATGCAGGGGACACAGGTTCGTGCCCTGGTCCGGGAAGATCCCACATGCTGCGGAGCGGCTGGGCCCGTGAGCCGTGGCCGCTGAGCCTGTGCGTCCGGAGCCTGTGCTCTGCAACGGGAGAGGCCACAACAGAGAGAGGCCTGCGTACCGCAAAAAAAAAAAAAAAAAAGAAAAGAAAAGAAAAGAAATGAGGCCCCATGAGTTGTATTATCAGATATAAGACATAGATTTACCATAATTAAAACTGTGTGGAATTGGTGCAAAAATAGACATACAGACCAATAGAACAGAATAGGATTCAGAAACAGATCCTCATACATGCAGTCACCGGCTCATGGCAAAGGTATCAATAAAATGTAGTGAGTGGGCTTCCCTGGTGGCGCAGTGGTTGAGAGTCCGTCTGCCGATGCAGGGGACACGGGTTCGTGCCCCGGTCCGGGAAGATCCCAATGCCGTGGAGTGGCTGGGCGCGTGAGCCATGGCCGCTGAGCCTGCGCATCTGGAGCCTGTGCTCCGCAGTGGGAGAGGCCACAACAGTGAGAGGCCCGTGTACCGTGGGAAAAAAAAAAAAAAGTAGTGAGATAAGGATGATCATTTTAATAAATGTTACTAGATTAAATACATGTCCAACTGGATAAAAACATTAGGTCCCTATCACACAGCTATACACAATTCTGGGTGGATCAAAGACAAATGTGAAGGGTAAAACAATAAAATTTCTAGAAGATAACATATGTGAACATTTTCATGACCTTATGGTATGTAAAGATTTATAAACAGGTCTCACACACACACACACACACACACACACACACACACAAACCAACTCATCCAAAAGGAGAAAACTTTGTTTAAATTAAGGCTTTCCATTCATTAAAAAAGACCACGAAGAGTGAAAAGTCAATGTTTTTGTACTACATATATCTGACAAAGGACTCTTCTTCAAAATATACAAAGAACTCATACAACTCAGTAAAAGAAAAAAAAAAAAGACAACCCAGTAAACAATGAATTTGGCAAATGGCCAGTATAGTAGGTAATTCACAAGAGAGGATCTCTAAGTAACCAATGAGCATGTGAAGAGGTGTTTATAGATGGGGCTATAGTTTGTAGCTCAGATCTCCTTCAGGACTAAAGCACTCAATCCCTTAGCTTCTGGGCGAGTTGCTCTCAGCTGTGTCCCTCTCTGAGAACTGCCTTTGACAAAAGAGAACTTTTTACCCCAAGTCATCCTCCTCCCCAGGGACAGCCCACATCCCAGCAATTGGTCAGTACTGGTATGAAGATCTGGCTTCCCTGTCTCAAGGCAGAACAATTCTGAAGGTCCTGCCAGCTCCAGAGCTGCCCATGGGATCTGCAGAAGCCCATTTCAGTGGGATGTCAATCCTGCTGCCTTCTCTCTTCTGAGGGGTGTTCTCCAACCAACTTCCTGCATATAAATCTCCATCTCAGTCTGCTTCTCAAGGACCTGGCCTGAGACAGTCCTCAATTTGATTAGTCATCAGGATAATACAAACTCAAGCTAGCACGTGACTAAAATGGCTGAAAATAAAATATTGACAATACAAAGTGTTGGTGGGGATGAAAAACTGTGGGAGTGTAAACTGATCCAGGTACTTTGGTAAACTGGCATTATCTACTAGAGTTAAAAATACAGATAACCAGGAAATTCCACTCTTGGGTGTATTCCCAAATGAAATGTGAGCATATGTTCACTGAAAGACCTGTATAAGAATATTCATAGGAGCAGTATTGTAATAATCCCAAGCTGGAAATAACACAAATGCTCATCAACAGTAAAATGCAGCGGTAATTCCCCGGCAGTCCAGTGGTTAGGACTCCAGGCTTTCACTGCCGAGGGCCAGGGTTCAATCCAAGGTCCAGGAACTAGGATCCCGCAAGCCCTGCAGTGCGGCCAAAAAACAAAAAAACAAAAAAAAAAAAAAAAAGAGAGACTTTCCCAGTAAACAGTAAAATGGAGAGATGAATGTGGTATACCATGCAATTAAAAAAAGAACAAATTACTATGCTCAGATGAACCTACATACCAAAGAGGGCTTCCCTGGTGGCGCAGTGGTTGAGAGTCCACCTGCCGATGCAGGGGACGCGGGTTCGTGCCCCGGTCTGGGAGGATCCCACATGCCGCGGAGCGGCTGGGCCCGTGAGCCATGGCCACTGAGCCTGCGCGTCCGGAGCCTGTGCTCCGCAGCGGGAGAGGCCACAGCAGTGAGAGGCCCACGTACCGCAAAAATAAATAAATAAATAAATAAATAAATATCAAAGAAAAGAAACCAGACACAAAAGAGTACTTACTTTATGATTGCATTTAAATGAACTTCAAAGACTGGCTGAATTAATTTATGATTCTAGAAGTCCTAATGTGGTAATTTTGGGGGAGAGGGGGTAATAACTGGGAGGGGGCTCTAGGGGAAATGAGTGCTGGGGTGCTGGTAATTATCCTAATGTATTTGGGTGCTCACTTTGTAAAAATTCATTGGGATTTAATGTATATGTGTTATGCTTCAATAAAACAAATTAGAGAGATTCAGTGATAAAGACAAATGAGCTACCAAGCCACAAAAAGACACAAGAGATCCTTAAATGCCCATTGCTAAATGAGAGAAGCCAATCTGACAAGGCTGCATACTATAGGACGCCAACTATATGATGTTCTGGGAAAGGCAAAACTATAGAGACAGTCAAAAGATGATTGGTTGCCTGGGGTTGGGGTAGGGGAAGGATGAATAGGTGGAGCACAGAGGACTTTTAGGCAGAGAAATGAGTCTATATGTTACTGCAGTGCAGATACATGTCATTATACATTTGTCAAAACCCCTAGAACGTACACCACCGAGAGTGAAGGTATTAATGAGAGGGGAAACTGAGGGTGGCAGATGTGAGGGTTTAAGGGAACTCTACTTTCTGCTCAATTTTTCTGTAAACCTGAAACTGCTAAAAAATATAGTCTATTTTTCTTTAACATCTTTATTGGAGTATATTTGCTTTACAATGGTGTGTTAGTTTCTGCTGTATAACAAAGTGAATCAGCTATACATATACATATATCCCCACATCTCTTCCCTCTTACGTCTCCCTCCCACCCTCCCTTTCCCACCCCTCTAGGTGGTCACAAAGCACCGAGCTGATCTCCCTGTGCTATGCGGCTACTTCCCACTAGCTATTTTACATTTGGTAGTGTATATATGTCCATGCCACTCTCTCACTTCGTCCCAGCTTACCCTTCCCCCTCCCCGTGTCCTCAAGTCCATTCTCTAGGTCTGCGTCTTTATTCCCATCCTGCCCCTAGGTTCTTCATGACCATTTTTTTTAAAAAAAAATATAGTCTATCAATTAAAAATAAAAATAGAGCAAAAAAGTGAGAGAGGCATCCAGAGAAGTGAAGTAACATTTCCACAGACGGGAAACGAAGGAATCAGGAGGTGAATCCAGTCCGTCTTATTCCCACAGCATCTGATCCCACAGGTTAAGGGCTTAGTCCCACGAGACTACCTCCAGCCCCCCCCCCCGCCCCCTTCAGATGTCAACTGCAAGTCCACATTATTACCTATGCTTCTGACCCACCAACTACAGATTGAAGATTCCTATGACCTTGGGTTCGGTTACTTTGCTGGAGTGACTCACAGAACTAAAAGTTTTACTTACTAGATCACCAGTTTATTATAAAAGGATGCAATTCAGGAACAGCCCGATGCAAGAGATGTGCAGAGCAAGTTATGTGGGAAGGGATGCGGAGTTTCCACGCCCCCTCCAGGGGAGCCATTCGCTTCACATCTCCACAACCCGGGAGCTCTCTGAACCCCAACCTTTGGGGTGTGACGGAGGCTTTGTCACACATGCATGATTGATTAACACATTGGCCATTGGTGATTGAACTCAGTCTCCAGCTCCTCCCCCCTCCCTGAGGTGGGGTGGGGGCGGGACTTAGAGTTTCAAACCTCCAAACACTCGGTTGGTTTCCCTAGTGACCAGCTCCCATCCTAGGTGACCTACGGGCTTTCCCAAAATCACCTCGTTAACATAACTAAAGACACCTTCAAGGCTCTCTTCACTTAGGCAGTTCCAAGGGCTGAAGAACTCCTAGTCTCACACAGCGATGAAGACCAAATACATATTTCTTATTATAAATCACAACATCACAAATATTTATCCTCAAATTGTTGAAAAATTAGAAAGTAATGATCACAGAGTATTGATGGAAAGTCATAGGAGCGGAGGATCGCTCCTTTTCAAGGTTTTTTCCTTTAGTCAAAATGATGGAGGCAAGAGGGATGGACAGACTTGTGAGAAAGGGGGGTCGCCGTATCCACCCCTCAGTCCTCTCCCTATCCAGGGCCATTATTAGAAGCTCACTCACCTGCACATTTTTATTTTTATTTTTTAATTAATTAAAAAATATTGAAGTGTAGTTTTTTGCTTTACTTCTGTTCTTTTTGGCCACACCTCACGCATGTGGGATCTTAGGTCCCCGACCAGGGATCCAACCCGCGCCCCCTGCAGTGGAAGTGCAGAGTCTTAACCGCTGGACCACCGGGGAAGTCCTGACTTACACATTTTTAGATATTTAAGTGATCTCTAAACACTAACCTCCTTCCTTCCCTTGCCATCACAGCAAAAGCTTCTGCCAACTGAAGGGAGGAAAGGAAGAAGGTAGTCCAGGTAAGGTGTGAAAAGGTATTTTTTGGCCTCAGCATCACAAGCTCTTGAAGTAGTAGGGATGCGGGATTGATCCCGCGGCACTGGAAAGAGATTGCAGGCATCTCTGAAGTCTGAAACACACTCAACTGATCCTCAGCCAGGACGTAAAGCATCTGACACTGTACCTGGCACACAATGAACCCTCAATAAATATCAAATTTCCTTTTCTCACTGGGGTGCGGCATGGTTTGAGAACCCTATGGGGGAATACAAAGAAGTATAAGGCACCCTCCCAGCCTTTAAAGAGCTTAGTGGGTCCAACCCATCAGAACAAAGGAAAAAAGCCCCCAAATCCCTCTCCGCTGAGCCATAGTCCTTCCAAGAGTGGAAGTCAGAGGCGTCAGTCTCAGCCTGCTCAGCCCTCCGCCCCTCTCCCCACCCTCCAAATTTACTCTGTTTAATTATTTCTTCATGTGTGCTCTAGAGAGCCTGTTATTTTTATGGGTCTGTGTCTATTAATTTTTCTTCCTCCACCTTCTCTCTTTCAGCACTGCAGACAGCGAGTTGGAGTCAGGTTCCAGTGAACAGAGATTACATAGATATACCGAGAGATGAGAGGAAGCAGGCAACAAAATCCAGTTACCTCTGAGGCTGCAGAGAAGCTGTTAAATGCTGGAGATTTAAAGCTTCATTCGCCTCTGTGCTAACTTCAAGCTGTTCTAAGCCCAGTCTCCCAGACGGCAAAACTCAGACCAGCTGCGAGAGAAAGGATATTAGTCCCTCTGGAGCCTTGGGTCTGATTTAGAGGGTGCTTAGAGGAGGCGGGCGGGAAGGAAGGAGCAGAACAATCAGAGTTTTATTTCTGGGGAAACTTTCCCCGCTGAAGAGAAAGCCAAGGACAGAAAGAAAACACTAGTTAGGGATTTGTCACGGACCCGATGGATGAGATGAGAATTGGAGCCTCAATTAGGGCAGGAAAAAGTCGGGTTTAATTGAAGGAAGAACTCATCACCTGCAAGGGTGGTTCAGCAGGAGATGGGGTAGAATGGGGTAGAATCATTGTCTCAATATGAGTTGCATGTTCACCTGTCCAAGAGGCTGGACCCAATGACCTTGTATGGTCATTTCCAACTCTGTCTTATTGGTTTTAAGAGTCCGGGGTTGGGGCACCGTGGAGCAAGGCCAATTAGGTCTCCAAATGCGACTGAGTTGGTGGAGAGGGCCGTAAGGATGCCAGATACAGGGTTGGGGGGACTTACGTGCCTAGCTCCCCACTGGAGCAAACAGAAATAACTTTGTGAGGATCCCATGGTAGAAAGAGCGTGCATCTGGGAAAGAGCAGCAGAGAAAGTGCTTTCTAGAGTGGCAGCTGGGCAGGAGTGTGGCAGCTGAGGAGAAGTAAGGATAAAGAGGACTTCCCCATCTGTTGGGAAAGCCAGAGAATTTCAGGGATCCAACTAAGCAATCTTTCACACAAAGACGATTGGGGCTGAGCTTGGGCTTGACAATGGACCCCAGGGGCAGGCTTTGGGAATCTGAGGGGCAACAGCTGACTGCGGGTGGGGCAGGGGGCGGGGTGGGGGGGTTGCCGCGTTCATCCCCTAGTCAGCGGCAGAGGCTTTATGTAATGAGGGATTCTCTGGGACAGCTCTGCAGCTGGTGGGCTCTCAGGCTTAAGGATCTATGGTAGAAGGTTGCTTTTTTTTCCCTTCCAAAAATTGGGTAAAAGAGAAAATACTATATTCTCCTCAAAGAATCATCTGACCTTCAGATCAAGATGGAGCTTCCTTCCTAGAAGGGAACTGCTGCGGGGAGCCACGGGGCCTCCGCCCGTTGGCCGCAGAGGCATGGACATGCCGCACACCCCGGGGCCATGCCGGTGGCCCACATGCATCATGGGAATTTCTCAGAAGGGTCCACCCTTGGCAACAGGGTGGAAACAGGGGAGTTTGAAGCTTGTTCTTAGGGTTCTTCCTTTGCTGAAGACCTCTCTAGCCACTTATCCTATTCTCCATTCTTCTGGGACTTCTCAATTGGTATTTTTCCTTCCCAACTAAAAGGTGGTCGAGAGTCAATGAAAAAAAATATTTATTGAACCCACTATTTGTCCAGCAAGCATGACCCCTTATGCCTTGGCTGCCAGAAAAACAAAGGCCGAACTTATTGCTAAAAGATCAGGAGCAGAACATTCTCCGTGCCAGAAAGTATCAATTCCTTCTGATTCCTTCAGATGGATTCCATTTAGATGGATCCTGAACTATATCCTTCTTCAGAGGTACCTTGAGTTATATTGAAAGTTAAGTTGAGCACAAGATGAAATCAATCACATACTAATTTTCATGTTCTAGACAATGCTAGGCAAGTGGAGGGGACCTAACATGGTCCACACACCATCCTTTCAATACACACGTGTGACAAGATGCACGCAGAGATGAGACTGCACGTCAAGGTGGTTTGGCCCTGTGTGGTCAGAATGAAAGATTGTTGAGACTTGGTTCTTCTACCATCTTTCCAGCCAGAGCTTGTCTGTGGGCTGCGCCAGAGTTTCCTGCTGCGAGTTAGGGTGTCTCTTCTTGTAGTCATTCTACAAAGGGGAAGCTGTGGTCTAGAAAGGAGAGTGATCTGCCCAAGGTCCTAGAGCAAATCGCCAGATGAAGAGTGCTGGAGAAATCACTCAGAATTCTAGGAGTTTAGAAAAGGAGAGAGCCCTTTGCTCAGGATAAAAGGATATGGTACCCATAATCCTATCCAGGGGGCTTTCAAAGGTCCTGAGGAATCTAAGAGCAGAATTGAGGAGAGCATTTTTTGAAGGTTTTCCTGGAACCCCTCAAACTGTGTGATGATGTAAGGAAGGCCTGAGCATGGAGACTTGTAGGGCTTCACCCCCAAGACAGCACAGCAGAGAAAGGTAAGAGGAAGTGTCCTGGAGAGGGAGTAGATGTGGAGAAAGGCATTTTACAAGGAAAGCAAGAGGTCCACTTAGACAGAAGAATAGTTCAGGGAGGGAAGAAAGGGTCACATGCTTAAATATTTAAGCAAAGCAAATGGCAGCAGAGAGACATGAACTTCCCTTTTGATGCCTCTGGGTGTGGAGTGAACTCTTCCTGGAGAGCTTAGTTCCTCTCAGCTAAGACAATGATTGCATAACCTTTCATTTTTAGCCAACTAATGGGCTGCATTAATAGGCTTTTTTATTGGCTTTTTATGAGAGGATGATATAGTCCTGGATCTTTAGTAGTTAGTCAAATTGTCAAGTTGTCCATAAACCGAGACAAATTAGAAATGACCATCCTAGTTCCTGGAGTCAGACACACCTAGTGATTTTTTTTTTTTTTGAGTGTTCAGACAGAAAGGAGGGTGACTGCGGATATAGTGGAAGTGAGCAGATTGTTCCCTAGAGCTTATGCACTTTTAATTCAACAGCCCCGGGCCGGGGGAGGAATTATTCAATTCTGGACTTAGTAGCAAGAGCCAAAAGCAGAAGCCAGGAGTTATGATTTAATGGAGCTTAATTATCATTCCACTTGAGGAAGGTTTTTCTAGGTCATTAATCTGCAATCTTCCTACTGTAACTTGTCTGGGAGAAGGGAAGAAAGTTTCTTCTTCCATTTGAAGAAATTGGAAGGAATGGAGTAAAGAGATTTCAGAAATTTGATGCCCGAAACTCCCTTCTACGTCTTAGAGCCCCATGAGTTCAGGACAGACTAGGGCTGGGATTTGGAGTTTAGTCAGAAGGAAATGCTGGTTTGGGCTCAAAGATGGTTTTTAAATGAATTGTATAATGTAAGAGCTAACAGACCTTAGATATAATTCATCTAAGTGTCTCGTTTTACAGATGAGGGTCAGAGAGGAAAATGCACCTGCTCACCCACAGAGCAGAGACCTACTGGAACCTCGGTCTCCCGATTCCCTTCTTTTCCTGTAACGTGGCTTCCTCCCATGCAAGTGAAACATCCTCTTTAGCTGGGTGGCCCCACCAGGGAGGTGCATTCTCTTTCTTCTTTAGTATTCCCCTCTCCCCATCCCTCCCCTTTATTTCTAGATTCTACTTATCCTCCTGTGCTCTTATCCATCCTGTATAGCAAGGCTAGACCAGGGCGCTTCGAGTCCTTGTCAATGCACAGAGAGGAACACCCCCCAAGAGACTTTATCTATGGCTGGAATGCCCAGTCTTTCCCAACACTTGCTGCAATGGCTTGTCTGGATTTGGAAAATGCTGGACCCTCACAAAGGCTAAATCCTGCTCTTGCACGTGCCTGATTCCTTACTCTGCATTTCCTCCATGTCATTTATGTATCCATGTTGTTTTGGTGCTGGGCAGGTGAAACACTAAATGATGAAGACTGCTGCCCTCTAACTCCAGAATAGATCCAGAACTGGTGGAGAAAAGCTGTTCTGTGAGGAATCTACCTCGTCACAGGAAAGCGGACCCAGCTCTGTTCATGACCAGGAAGAGGCTACATCCCGCCCTTTCTACAGAGGGAGATTTGAGGTATGAGGAAGGTAAGTGACTGTCCAAGGTCACCAAGCAAGTCAGGGACACTCTCGGGAATAGAATGCAGACCCCCTGACTTGTGATCTTGCTCTGTTTCCAATGCACTTCACTTAAAAAAAAAAATCAATTATCAGTGCACCGTAACAGGCAGACTCCAAATTAATGAACTCTCTAACTGATAGAATTCTTCAAGTATTTTTGTTTTTAAAGATTTTTTTTTTAATGTGGTCCACCTTTTAAAGTCTTTATTGAATTTGTTACAACATTGCTTCTGTTCTATGTTCTGGCTTCTTGGCCATGAGGCATGTGGGATCCTAGCTCCCCGACTAGGGATCCAACCCACACCCCCTGCCTCACAAGGCGAGGACTGCCAGGAAAGTCCCTCTTCAAGTATTAATATTACTCATTTGCTAGCTTTTTAAACCCATCTTTCCAAAGAGTTCAAGACACATTTTACCTAGACATTGAGTCTTGTCGTGAAAGGTAAAGTAGAAGGCAAGGAAATTATGTGGAAAGAAAACACTAACTTGTGCTTTTATTTGACAGGTGTTTATGGATGCCTTACTATACTTCAGGATGCAATGCTGGCTGCTGAAGGAGACAGAAGAAAAATGTAAACCAGTATTTCCTCTCCAAGTGTTTATACTTCATTAAAACACACAGAAGGAGAGATCAGTGGAGGCTTGAGTGGTCAGGAAGGGCTTCAAAGATGAAAATAAACTTGAGGTGGATCTTGAAGCCTTAAGAAGATTTGGATTGGGACTTCCCTGGCAGTCCAGTGGTTAATGTAGGGGGGATGCAGTTTCGATCCCTGCTTGGGGAGCTAAGATCTCACATGCCTTGCGGCCAAAAAAAACCCAACAAAAAACAAAAACCCAAAACATAAAACAGAAGCAATATTGCAATAAATTCAACAAAAACTTTTAAAACGGTCCACATCAAAAAAAAAAAAAAAGAAGATTTGGATTGGCATGAAGAGAACAGAGAAAGAAAGGAATTTCAGACAAAAGGCAAGGTTGGGATCAGAATAAGCGTGACTCATTTCAGCCTTGATGATGAGTAGTATTTTCCTTGGGAAAGGAAGGGAGATGAAATTGAATAGGTAGGGTAGGGCTAGAGCCTTGAATGCCATGAGAAGGAGGGGGTTATAACCGGAAGTGGGGGGGAAAGACTAAGCAATGTTTAATTTAAAACTTCCAGCAAACTGGGATCAAAAGGAAGAAGAAAGAGCCTTTTTAGCCCCGCCTACCGAAGAGCAACAAAAGATTCTGGCAGTGATGAACGTGACCTCGCAGCCAGTGTCTTCCCACAGGGACACCTCAGGCCCCTGGCGCGGTGGGTGAAGGTGCCCGCGGGCACCACCGGCGGAGGGAGGGCGCCAGAACGCGGGTGCTGTTTTCCTGCATGTGTTTGAAATCTGGACTGACAAGACGAGCTGGATAATTTCGCTCAGTTACGTATTGAATTCTCTTCTCTGTGGTACAGGGTCCCCTTGAAGCGTGACAGCTGCAATGACTTCCAGATGGTCGCGTCCTCTCTTCCCGCAGACCACGGTGGATGTGGTAGACTCCGCGATGGAAACCAAAAACCCAGCCAGATGTACCATGTCAATGTCAGCAACACACACATCTGGCTTCAATACCGGCAGCGATAACCAGAACAAATGGCTGTTATTCCCGCTGTATTCGACTTGTCAGCATTCCCCGTTAAAAGGCGGTGGGGCGGGGCGCACGGCCGCGGGCAGGGGTGCGGGCCCCGGGCAGCCCGGTAAATCTTTGCTTTGCTGGTCTGGGGCTCCGAGCCTCCGCGTCCACCGGGAGGCGTGGCCCTGGAGGCCCACCTGCCCCTCCCAGAGAGGAGGGTCTCCGGGACGGTGGGCCGCGGGGCCCGGCTCTCCGATCGCCCCTCCGTGGTCGCGGCCGGGCCTCCTCGGGGAGCCCGGCAGGGCAGGCTGCGCAGGCTTCCCGGCTCCGCGGCGGCCGAGGCCCCGGCGGCTCGTTCCTGTCGCGATCACTGCGGGCCAGGCCTGGAGACCGGAACGCAGACCCGGAGGGAGTGTCTGGGACCGGCCACGTGGGCCGAGCTGGGCCTGAAGCGGCGGCCTAGGGCCCGATTGCGGCTCGCGGCCCGGCGGGGAGGGCGGAGCGGCCTCCGGACGTGAGCGCGGGGCCGACGGGGCTGCGAGCGGGGCCGGGGCGGGGCTGCTCCGGGAGGGATGCTGTGGCCCAGGGCCCAGAACCGGAGGAAGATGCAGGGGTTATGCCCTTGGCCCTCCCGCCTCTAGCTTCGCTCAGCTGTGTCTCCTGAATCCGTGACCTGGACTCACCACAGTCACGGCCCATGAGTAAATCTTAGCTGTCACTATTTCTATGATCGTATTTTCTAAATCAAAACATCGGGCAGGGGCTTCCCTGGTGGCACAGTGGTAGAGAGTCCGCCTGCCGATGCAGGGGACACGGGTTCGTGCCCCGGCCCCGGAGGATGCCACGTGCCGCGGAGCGGCTGGGCCCGTGAGCCATGGCCGCTGGGCCTGCGCGTCCGGAGCCTGTGCTCCGCAACGGGAGAGGCCCGCATACCGCAAAAAAAAAAAAAAAAAAAAAAAATTCGGGCAAATGGATGTTCTGAAAATAGGACCGAGTTTAAAATCTGGCCTTCCTGGGGAGACGGGTGCCCACGCCCATGTCTGCTGGTCCCCAACCTGGAGGCTGGGAGCCGCTGCTTCTCTCCTCCCTCCCCGTAATTATAATTGACTGTCTTATTTACTCACAACAGATATCGTGTATTTGAAAAGCCCTTAATTTAGCACCGAAACACTTGGGTTTGGGTCCTGGTTCTGATGCCAGCCAGCCAGCTGATGTGAGCTATATCTTGGTTTCCTCCTTTATAAATTGGAATCATATATACATACATACATATATATTTTTGTTGTTGTTTGCTTGTTTTTTTTACTGACTCAGTTGAGACAACATTTACAAACAAAAGTGAACTATGTGTGGGACTAGAATTTGGGTTCCACTATTAACTAGTTATGTGATTTTATGCAACACATTTCATTCCTCACCCCCTCCCACCCCTCCACACCTCCCCACCGCCTCAATTTTATCTCCGGAAAAACTGACTCAGGGAAATGGAAAATGAAAAATGACTCTGAAAGTTATGAGTACTATACATATACAGGATTTGCTACATAGCGATTTTTTTTTTTGCAACAGAAACACCAGGCTCTGAGAAATTGACTTACCTGCCTGCCCCAAGGCCACAGAGTAGACAAGTAACATTTTCTTACTTACTTTGGTTTGGCTTAGATTGACACGTAATTGGCTTTTTTTTTTTCTTTTTGCGGTATGCGGGCCTCTCACTGCCGCGGCCTCTCCCGTTGCGGAGCAGAGGCTCCGGATGCGCAGGCCCAGCGGCCATGGCTCACGGGCCCAGCCGCTCCGCGGCATATGGGATCCTCCCAGACCGGGGCACGAACCCGTATCCCCTGCATCGGCAGGCGGACTCTCAACCACCGCGCCACCAGGGAGGCCCCGTAATTGGCTTTTAATCAGTCACCTCAGTATGGCTTTGCAGTTCAGCCTTCCTGCTACCTTCAGTTTTAAGGCCAGAGTTGTTTATTTCAGCTGAGGAAGGAGTCTCATGGTAGAGGCACACGTCAAAACTGCTCTACGTAAAGCCCCTGGAATGCTACCTCAGAAGCTTCCCTGGATTTAGCCCACAGAATTTCCATGGAGTTTGCTGCTCCCATTTTGGGTCTACAGCCCAGGGAAAATGTCTCTGCCCTATCTTATTCAATCTCTCCCCTTCTCATTCTGTCTGGCTCTCTTACTTTCTGCTTGTAATTTCTCCAAGAATACCATCCTTTCGCTTCCACTTCTTGTGGAAACTTCTCTCTTTTTCTGTAACTTTCCCAGTTCATAGCTCCCTTGCATATTTTACCCACTAGGGACTTTTTGACCTTCTCTTCTGGGTCACTCTCTCCATTCTCTAAGGTAACTTAGCCAGCCCCATTCTTTCTGTCATCTCTCTTTTTAAAAATTTGTTTGGATCAAAGTGCTGTTTAAAAGATTTAAAAAGCCAAACAAACATGACTACTGGGCCTGTAACAACAATAACAAGAGAAACAGCAATTCCTGGACCACTCCCAGTTACCTCCTGATCAGAAGCAATCACTTTAAACTTATCTGTTTCTTCTCAGGATTTATGTCCTTGTAAATAACATGCTTAGCTTGTATTTCTCAGTTTATTGATTCTTTTAGGTCTTGTCTCTCTTTTTTTTTTTTGCGATACGAGGTCCTCTCACTGCCGTGGCCTCTCCCGGACACGCAGGCTCAGCAGCCATGGCTCATGGGCCCAGCCACTCCGCGGCATGTGGGATCTTCCCAGACCGGGGCACGAACCCATATCCCCTGCATCGGCAGGCAGACTCTCAACCACTGCGCCACCAGGGAAGCCCAGGTCTTGTTTCTTGACTTCCTACCACGGAAAGTGAGACTAGGTGGCATAGTAACTGAGAGCGTGGACTCTGGAGAGAAATTACCTGGTTTAAATCCCAGGTCTAATACTTATTAATTTTGTGAGCTTATGCAAGTTGCTTAACTGCTGTGTGCCTCAGTTTTCCCATGTGTAATATAGATGGTAATAGTATTTACTTCCTAGAATGTTTATGAAGATTAAAAGTTGAATATATAAAGAGCTTAGAATAATTTCTGGCACACAGTATAATATACGCAGCTATATAAATGTTGTTTATCATCGCTAAACTGGCCTGCACACATTTTCCCTCTGCTCAGTCTCCCAGTATAGTTACATCACCGTTTTTGGTTAGATCAATATTAAGTATTTACATTATGACTATGTAAATATTATTCCCAGCTAAGCCACATAGAATCATGTAATTATGTTTCCTTTCTCATTCAACTTTTTGTTTTCCCTGGAATTAATACTTTTCTATCTTTTTTTTTTTTGTATTCTGTTTAGTGTTCTATGTACCTATTATTAATTCATCCACAAAATCTCCTGTCAATACATTCAAATACAGGTATTCTCTTGGGTTCATTGTTTTCCTTGGCAACCCTCCTGGAGCTTCTGCAGCTCTCCTGTTCATCTGGACTTGTTGCTCTGTAGCCTGAGTCACAGCTCTGGTTTGTGATTGGGACATTCTGGGAGGTCCCTAAAACATCATCCTGGCATTTATCTTTTCTGCTCTCCTGTACTGGAGTCCTGGTTGCCTAGATCCTATACATGGTAGAAACTGCTGATTATCCTCCCAAATCCATTCTTTCCTTCTTCCACAGTAATGGAATTGTACCTAATATGTGGCTACCCAGCTGAAGACTACACTTCCCAACTCACCCTTGAAACTAGGCTTTACCACGTGACCAGGTTTTGCCAGTGGATGCAAGTGGAAGCAATGTATGCCACTTCCTGGCCTTTCCATAAAAACCTCCACACTTTTCCCTCTGGTGAACTGGAACATGAAAGTGCCTGCAATCAAACTTTGATCATATAGAAAAGGACAATGCCCTAAAATAGTCATTCTCAAACTTTAGCATCTATCAAAATTACAAAATGTGTGTTAAAACACATTTCTGGGATCCACCCCCAGAGTTTCTGATTCTTTAGACCTGATGTTGGGACCTGAAAACTTGCATTTCTGACAGGTTCTCAAGTGATGCTGGTAAGACCACTCTGTGAGCACCACTGCTGTAAGGGGCGGCAGAGAAGCAAGATAGAAGGAATCTGGTTCCCTGAATGACTAAATGGAGCTGAGTTACCGTGCAGACCTGGAGCACTTACCTTTGACTGTTATGTGAGGGGGGAATAATTATGTCTTCATTAGCCACTAAATTCTTTTTGGATCTCCAATCAGCTTTCCCATCACCATTTCTTCTTCTCCTTTTCTTACTCCCCTGTTTTATCAAAGCACATCCACCAAGAGCTTCCTGAGAAAAGAAGGTAAATTTCTTGAGACATTGAGTGTCTGAAACTGTGTTTTTATATGAGTGCACTTGATTTATAGTTTGGCTGGGTAGAGAATTCAGGGTTAAAACCATTTCCCTCAGAATTTCTCCTTTGTCTTCAATTGCTATTCTAATTCTCAGTCTTTTTGCATGACTTTACAAATTTTTTTTCTTAATGGGCATCATCCGAAAATCTACAAACAACAAATGCTGGAGAGGGTGTGGAGGAAAGGGAACCCTCTTGCACTGTTGGTGGGAATGTAAATTGATACAGCCACTATGGAGAATAGTATGGAGGTTCCTTAAAAAACTAAAAATAGAATTACCATATGACCCAGCAATCCCACTACTGGGCATATACCCTGAGAAAACCATAATTCAGAAAGACATATATGGGCTTCCCTGGTGGCACGGTGTTAAGAATCTGCCTGCCAATGCAGGGGACACAGGTTCGAATCCTGGTCCGTGAAGATCCCACATGTCATGGAGCAACTAAGCCCATGCGCCACAACTACTGGGCCTACATTCTAGAGCCTGTGAGCCACAACTTCTGAAGCCCGCGCACCTAGAACCTGGGCTCTGCAACAAGAGAAGCCACCACAATGAGAAGCTCGTGCACCGCAATGAAGAGTAGCCCCCCGCTTGCTACACACAGCAACGAAGACCCAACGCAGCCAAAAAAAAAAAAAAAAGACACATGCACCCCAATGTTCATTGCAGCACTATTTACAATAGCTAGGTCATGGAAGAAACCTAAATGCCTTTTGACAGACGAATGGATAAAGAAGATGTGGTACATATATACGATGGAATATTACTCAGCATAAAAAGGAACGAAATTGGGTCATTTGCAGAGAGACGTGGATGGACCTAGAGACTGTCATACAGAGTGAAGCAAGTCAGAAAGAGAAAAACAAATATCGTATATTAATGCATATATGTGGAATCTAGAAAAATGATACAAATGAAATGGTTTGCAGGGCAGAAATAGAGACACAGATGTAGAGAACAAATGTATGGACACCAAGGGGGGAAAGTGGAGGGTGGTGGGTGGTGGTGGGATGAATTGGGAGATTGGGATTAACATATATACACTAATATGTATAAAATGGATAACTAATAAAAAATTAATTAATTTAAAAAATTTTTTTCTTTTTAGAAACTTTCATGATTTTTTTATTCCTGATGATATGAAATTTTAGAATGATATGCTTGGGCATGCCTTTCCTCATTCACTATGCTGTCCTTCAGTTCAGACCCAGTATTAATTTTTGAATGATTTCCTCCCATTCATTTTCTTCGTTCTTGCTTTCTAGAGCCTCTGTCTCCAAATTTCCTATCCTTTACAGCTTCTATAACTTTTTCTTTTTTTCCACTTTCTGGAAGATCTCCTCAACTTTATCTTTCAAAAGAAAAGTTGATATTTTTGTCTCATACATTTAACTGCTCAGAGCATTTTCTTGCTTTCTAAATCTTTTAGAGCCTCCTGTTCTTATTTCCAGAATGCAGTATTTTCTCTTTTTTAGAGACTTTCTCTTGTGTCCTGCCTTGTTTTTTCTGAGTTCTTCTATTTGGTTAGTTTGGTTTGTTTTGGGGTGTTTCATGTTAGGGGCCTTTCTCAAATGTCTATTGATCTTTTTCGACGTGGTGGGAGGGTGCTTGTTCCTCCACGCAGGGACAAGCTTCACCATAGCTTATGCAGGTAACTGACATTTCCTTGGGGCAAACTCCCCAGTCTTTTCTCTTGGATCTGTAAGTTGCTCACAGAAGAGTTTTCCAGTCTCCTGTCTGGGGTGGGGGTGGGCAGTGTGTGAGCTTTGCTGCCGGCATTCTGGGAACCAAACTGGGGAAAGGGCCGGAATCTTACCTTTCAGTAGGTATGTCCACTTTCACTTAAATACGCTCCTTTCACTAAGATGCTTCATCCTTCCCTCAGCAGTGCCTGATGTTCTTGATCCAGAACCTGTCTGGTTCAGCCTCTCTAAAGGGTAAACCTTCTGCCTTTCAGGGTCAAAGAGGGGCTCTGGAGGGTCTAGCTGCTTCTTTTAAAGTCAGTCGTGGATTTTAAGTCATGGCATGGATTTTAGTTTCCTCCTATCCACTAAGTCAGTTATCACTCCTCTGGCCTGCTTTTCAGTTCTCAGAATCTTGATCACATCTTCTGGTTGTTGTCATCCACTTCCCATTCTCTTTTTCATTGTGGGTTTATGCTTATTATTAATTTTTTTTTTAGTTCTTTTTTGTCATTTTAGTGGATTTCAGAAAGGAGCAGAAATAATAAACATCTGCCCATTTTTTATTTGAAGCCTGTATTCTTCTAAGTAAAAATGAAAACTTCAGAATATCTTAATCATCCAAATTATATTAGTAGTTGTATTAGTGTGGTAGAATTGTATTTTTCCCTCTTTTTCCTATTTTCTGTAATGTGTTTATATTCTTTTTAGAATATTTTAATTGCATTTCTTTTGATCCAGTTCTGGGAATTCATCCTAAGGCAACAAACAAAAATGTGTACAAGAAAGCTCTGTGAGGTGGTTCCTCCCAGGGTGTTTATAAAGTCAAACAATGGAAACAACCTAACTGTCTGACCACAGGAGGTTGGTTAAACACTTTGGGGTACATTCATGTAATTGCGTACTTGGAAGCCATTAAAAATGATGGGAGAGAGTTGTGGGAGACTAAGGATGTGTAAAAATGTTCGTACTACATCGTAAGTTTAAAAAAGGTTACCAAAACAGTATGTAAAGTATGATACCTTTTTTTTTTTTTTTTTTTTTGTGGTACGCGGGCCTCTCACCATTGCAGCCTCTCCCGTTGCGGAGCACAGGCTCCGGACGCGCAGGCTCAGCGGCCATGGCTCATGGGCCCAGCTGCTCCGCGGCGTGTGGGACCTTCCCAGACCGGGGCACGAACCCGTGTCCCCCGCATCAGCAGGCGGACTCTCAACCACTGCGCCACCAGGGAAGCCCCTATGATCCCTTTTTTAAAAAAAAAAGAGTGTGTGAATGTGTGTATACATAAATAATATGGCAATGATCTATGTATATATTATAATGCTTATAATAGTATTACTGAGTACTTACCGCTTGCCTGGTAATGTTCTGAGTCCCTTATGTAGATTGTCTTAGTTCATTCTCACAACAGTTATATGAGGTTAATGCTATTATTCTTTCTATTTTACTGATGAAGAAACTGAGGTCTAGAAAGTTTATGTAATTGACCAGGGGCCCATAGAGCCATGATTCACATCTAGGCCTGCAGACCCCAGAGTCTGTCTGCTTGATCATAAACATTATAGACCATAATCAAAATATTAAAAGGGGAAGCCATGTCAAGTGGGCTTTATTTTCTTTGTGTGTTTAGGGAGTGAGGAAGAGGGTGAAGAAATAAGAAGAGGTTTGAAAAGGTTGACCGTCGTTGCAATGTTTTCTTTGCAATTTATCAGTGGAACACCACCTCTCTCCCCATTTGTTAGATTTTGTTTGTGAGGTCTGGGGTTTAAACAGCTGTCTCTAATCTATGTTTAGGGACAGTACTTTTTTGTGGTTGTCACATATCATTAGATGATAAGTCGTCTGAGGACATAAGCCATCTACTTTAAGTCAGATTCCCTTAGAAAGCAAACCCTTAAAAGCAAATCAAAACCACAAAGAAATATCACCTCATACCTGTTAGAAAGTCTGTCATCAAAAAAGACAAGAGATAAGTGTTGGCAAGGATGTAGAGGAAAGGGAACCCTTGTTTACTGCTGGTGGGAATGTACGGTGGTGCAGCCACTGTGGAAAACAGTATGGGGAGTCCTCAAAAAGCTTAGAATAGAACTACTATATGGTCCAGCAGTTCCACTTCTGTTTATACATCTGAAGGAAATGAAACCACTACCATGAAGAGATATCTGCATCCCCATGTTCGCTGTGGGATCATTCACAAAGACATGGAAACGACCTAAGTGTCCATCACCAGGTGAATGGATAGAGAATATGTGATTGAGATGAATGGATAAAGAAGATGTGGCATATACAGAGTGAAGTAAGTCAGAAAGAGAAAGACAAATACCATATGCTAACACATATATATGGAATTTAAGAAAAAAAAAGTCATGAAGAACCTAGGGGTAAAACAGGAATAAAGACACAGACCTACTTGAGAATGGACTTGAGGATATGGGGAGGAGGAAGGGTAAGCTGTGACAAAGTGAGAGAGTGGCATGGACATATATACACTACCAAACGTAAGGTAGATAGCTAGTGGGAAGCAGCCACATAGCACAGGTAGATCAGCTCGGTGCTTTGTGACCGACTGGAGGGGTGGGATAGGGAGGGTGGGAGGGAGGGAGATGCAAGAGGGAAGGGATATGGGAACAGATGTATATGTATAACTGATTCACTTTGTTATAAAGCAGAAACTAATACATCATTGTGAAGCAATTATACTCCAATAAGTTGTAAAAAAAAAAAAAAAGATGTGGCATATATGCACAATGGAATACTACTCAGCTGTAAAAAAGAATGAAATTTTGCCATCTGCAGCAACATGGATGGACTTGGAGAGCAGTATGTTAAGTAAAATAAGTCAGGCAGAGAAAGACAAATACTGTATGGTATCACTTACATGTGGAGTCTAAAAAATACAACAAACTAGTGAATATAACAAAAAAGAAGCAGACTCACAGATATAGAGAACAAGCTAGTGGTTCCCAGTGGGGACAGGGAACAGGGGAGAGGTAGTGTAAGGGTAGGGAATTGAGAGATACAAACTGTTAAGTATAAAATAAGCTATATAGTACAACACAGGGAATATACCCAATATTTTATAATAACTATAAATGGAGTAAAACCTTTAAAATTGTGAATCACTACATTGTACAACTGTAAATTATATAATATTGTACATCAACTATACTTCAATACAAAAGAATATGTGAGATATATCTATATCTATATAATAAGTTCAGGGACTTAAGTCACAGTACTGTATACTTCAAAGATGCCACAAGAGTAGAACTTTAAGAGGGAAGGGGGAGGGGCAATATAGGGGGAGGGGATTAAGGGGTACAAACTATTAGGTATAAAATAAGCTACAAGGGGCTTCCCTGGTGGCGCAGTGGTTGAGAGTCCGCCTGCCAATGCAGGGGACACGGGTTCGTGCCCCGGTCCGGAAAGATCCCACATGCCGTGGAGCGGCTGGTCCCGTGAGCCATGGCCGCTGAGCCTGCGCGTCCGGAGCCTGTGCTCCGCAACGGGAGAGGCCACAACGGTGAGAGGCCCGCGTACCGCTAAAAAATAAAATAAAAAAAAAAAAATAAGCTACAAGGATATATTGTACAACATGGGGAATATAGCCAATATTTTATAATAACTATAAATGGGGTATGAACTTTAAAAATTATGAATCACTATATTGTACACCTGTAATTTATATAATATTGCACATCAACGATACTTCAATTAAACAAAAAAGAGTAGAGGTTTAGTGTTCTCACCATAACAACAACAACAACATGGAAATTATGTGACGTGAAGGATGTGTTAACTAACCTCATTGTGGTAAACATTTCACAATGTCTACGTGTTTCAAATCATCATGTTGAAAAGAATGAAATGATGCCATTTGCAGTGACATGGGTGGACCTAGAGATTGTCATACTGAGTGAAGTAAGTCAGACAGAAAGACAAACATCATATGAGGTGGCTTATATGTGGAATCTAAAAAATGGTACAAATGAACCTATTTACAAAACAGAAATAGAGTCACAGATGCAGAAAACAAACTTATGGTTACCAAGGTGGAAGTGGGGGGAGAGATAAATTGGGAGATTGAGATTGACATACACACACTACTATATATAAAATAGATAACTAATAAGAACGTACTGTGTAAGACAGGGAACTCTACTCAATTCTGTAATGACTTATATGGGAACAGAATCTTAAAAAGAGTGGATATATGTATATGTATAACTGATCCGCTTTGCTGTACACCCAAAACTAACACAACATTGTAAATCAACTATACTCCAATAAAAATTAAGTAAAAGAAAAAATCATCACATTGTACAAACTAAACTCATGCAATGTTGTGTTTCAATTGTATCTCATTAAAGCTGGGAAAGGAAAAGAAGAAACCAAATCCTGTAAAAAGAAATCCGAGTAACAACAAAACAGGGAAGTGCCCCTTATTTGGAGCAATATGCTGTTGACCAAAGTACCAGAATTTAGAGTTTGTTACAGCAGAATTTGGCTTTCTTTTCACTTGTGTTTTTCCATCACACCTAATGTCAAGGGGTTTACAGACCCTCAGTAAAGGCTGTTGGCCTGCGAACTAGCTGTCCTAAGCAATAATCTGAGAAACCAACGCCGTTGCGCCCATTTCCCCTGCCTAAGGTGTGCACTTAGAGCCTTGGACTCGAGGAGCTTCGTTCACTATTGCTGTTGTGCTATAGTCAGGGACAGGTGCTCCCAGGAACAACTGTGAGATGCTGGTACCTGTCGTCCTCTCAGCAAACGCTGAGGGTCCAAGCTGAATGTGATTAAAAGTCCTTCCTGATTTATGGAGTCCCCATTCCCACCCCTCCTCATCCTCACCCTGTGCTGCTTGAACTAGATCATTAGGATGCAGCAGGTATTCAATATTGTTTTGCTATAAAACTAAATGGGCTTAAAGTGTTCAGCGATAATGCATTCCTATATCAGAGTATTTATGAAAGAGTCAAGATAGTCTGGTTTGGCCCCAGTCCCAATGTATACTCTTCTCCAGACTCCACGCATTAAAAACTGTGTTTTTTATATTTTTTTCTGTTTTATTTTTTTAAATGTCCCTTCTGCAACGGTTGCCTCTGATTAATATCCTGTGCTCTCTCAGACCCTGAAAGTGGTGTGGTTTTGCCAGGACACTTTAACAATAACATGATTTACGGAGCAATTCATTGGAGCCAGGGGGCAATGTAATATAACAAAGCATTTTTCACAGGCATTCTCCCTCACTTACCACAAATGCAAAACCACCGGTAGGAAAAGCTGAGGTGCAGACAACACAGGAACCAATGTAAATTTACTGAAAGAACAAAAGGCACAGGTTTCCAAAGGCCATTTTGAACAACCCAACACCGTGGGCACCCATTTACCCCAGGTGAACCCAGGCAGGGCGGGGATTGGGGGCTAGTTCTCCTCACTGGGATTTCAGTCCAAGATATTGGTGCGACCACTTAGATACGTCAACTGCAGATGGCAATTGGTGGCACCACGGTCTTCTTTCACTAGCACCGGGCTGAATACAGCTTCTTTTCCTCATCACCGACTCTCGTCTGATGTGGTGCTGAGGCACAGACTGGAATCAGATCCATAGGACTCACTGGTGTGTGCTGATGGCATGGCACAGGCAAGTGCCTTTCTTCTGCTCTGCAGAGCAGACCTGCTTCCCATTTCAGAGCCCTGTCACAAACCACTGAGAGAGGACTTCACTGGTGGCGCAGTGGTTAAGAATCCATCTGCCAGTGCAGGGGACATGGGCTCGAGCCCTGGCCTGGGAAGATCCCACGTGCCGCGGAGCCACTAAGCCCATGCACCACAACGACTGAGCTTGCGCTCTAGAGCCCGCGAGCCACAACTACTGAGCCCACGTGCCGCAACTACTGAGCCCACATGCCACAACCACTGAGCCCGCGTGCTGCAACTACTGAGCCCGTGCGCCACAACTACTGAGCCTGCGCTCTAGCACCCATGAGCCACAACTACTGAGCCCACCTGCTGCAACTACTGAGCCCACGTGCCACAACTACTGAAGCCCACACGCCTAGAGCCCGTGCTCTGCAACAAGAGAATCCACCGCAATGAGAAGCTCATGCACCGCAATGAAGACCCAATGCAGCCAAAAATAAATAAATAAATTTATAAAACAACAACAACAACAAATCACCAAGAGATGTAGAGGGAAGTTCCGCTTGTTAGGAACCATTTCCTTCTGCAGCATCACTGCTTGCCCTGCAGACTGCGCACAACCAGCCTGGGCTGTACAGAAATGAGGCTTCCAACAGCCTCGTGAGTTATTGGGCAGCTCAGGGCAAGACAGGCTTGATTGTTAACCCCAGTAAATGCTGCGGGCAGCCTCTGAGCCCCAGACTGAGAACCCGTCTTCTTGCTCCAGCTGGGCTAAGCAGCTGCTCATGGAGTTTTGCTCTGGACTTGACGGATGATTCATCTGACCAAGTGTTTTCCTTGCTGACTCCTCAACTTCCCAGACCATAAAAAGGAGGATTTGAGGACAGCCTCTAAATCAGTCAGTGAATCACTCTTGATTAAACAACTACCCTGTGTCTGGCATCGGGCTTGCTGCTATGGCCCCTTACAGATAAAAAGACGTGGTCCTTTCTCATCAGGAGCCTACAGTCTAGTGGGGGAGACCAGCTAAGTACATGTAAAACAAAAAGAAAATGATAAAGTGTGAGCTGTATAGCGTTGAGTCAAAATGCAATTGAAGTTTAGAGGGTTCATGTACCTTAGGGTTCATGGGAGGGAATGGGATGGAAAAGCTGGTGGTCAAAATGCAGGCAACTTAAAGTTCACAAAGTTTCCTATGTTGTAATAAGGTTGGGAAAAGCACATGAAGAGAAAGTATCATGGGCTGAATTGTCTTTCCTTCTGGCCGTTTAACAGTTGTCCTGCGCTCACCAGATATTTCACCGTATGGTAGTCATCCTCCAACATGGCCCCAGGGATCCCTGTATCCTGGTGTTTGCACTCTCATGTGGCTCTCTCTCACACTGTCCCGGGGTTGGCCTGGGTAACCAACAGAATATGGCAGAAGTAATGGTATGCACTTCTGAGATTAGATTTTCAAAAACACTGTGGCTTCCACCTCTCTCTTTCTCTCTCTCTCTTTCTCTTTCTCTCTCTCTCTCCCATGTGCACTGGGCAAAGCCAGCTTCCATGGCATGAAAGCTGGCCCACAGGGCAAGGAATTGAGACTTTCCACGAGCAACCATGTGAACGAGCTGGGAAATGGATCCTCCAGCCCCATTCGAGTCTTCAGATGACTTAGCCCAGCCAATAGCTTGATGACAACCTCATGAGAGTCATTGAGCCAGAACCACCAACCAAGCTGCTCCTAACTTCCAGACCCACAGGAACTCTGTGAAAAAACACATATGTGCTGCTTTCAGCCACTATCACTGAACACCATCCCCTTCTGGGCCAACTCCAGCTCTGTACTCTGGCCTTCAGCTCAGCCTGTGCTTTGTCCAGGCTCAGCAGAACCAGGGCATCTGATGGCAACACACTTTTTCCTGCGACCAAATGGGTACCAGCTCTTTCCATTTCAAGACTGTGAAAACTCCTCTCGGTGATTGAATCGGCCTCGGTCACTGCTCTGGGTTTGCGAGAGAGAGAGAGTCCCCTGGCTGTGGGTACATCAAACAGTGCCACCAAGTACTGTGCAAGCTCGGGTCTTCAGCCTGCTTGTCGGACGTGACTTGTTGCCTTGTGTGTGGTTTGTGAAAGCCACTGACCAGAAAAACATCTGCAAATGAATGGTATCCCTCACCTCTCCGCAGTGGACAGAAAGCATGAGATGCTCACCCAGAGACCTTTCAGTGGCTTTTGCAGTTGAGAGAACAGTCTGAAACAGGAATCGTGAAGCTACCCATAGACATTATGGTAAAATCCCGTCATGGGCAAAGCACTTACCAAACCCACTGTTTTCTCTTGCCCAGAGCTGAGCGGTGATGATGTTCTCATGCACTGTGTGAGAGCTTGTCAGACACTGGGAAGATGGTAAAGAACCAGGTTGGGAAACCCCAGTGCCCTGTGGGGGAGGGAGAGAAGCAGTGGTCCAGTATCTCAGACACTGTCCTCATGACAGTCACAGTTGTCTTCTTCTTCTGGCATTTCTCTCCCTCGGGGAGCGGCAGGACTGCCCACTCAGTTTTCTAAAGCCACGGGAGAGAATTGTTTTGGAGCATTTACACATCTCCATCTCCTTCTCAGTCTTATCGAGGACCTTCTATTTTCCCAACCCTTCTCCTGTCCTCTATTCCCACTGCAGTGGCCTCCATCATTTCTTGCCTTTGTCATTTCCTGCCTGGATTATACCTGGTGATCAGAGTTATCTTTTCAAGACAGAGATCTGATAATGTAATCCCTTTGCTCAAAAACACTCAGTGTGTGTTGCCTGCAGGATATAATCCCAACTCAGGGACACAGAGGGACAGAGTTCTCCTAGTTCCATTACTGAAAAAACCCCAAATCGGTCAAAATAGGCTTTATACACATAGCTTAGAGACCTTGGCTTGAATTCTCTTTCCACCACTTACCAAGTTCTCTAAGCTTCAGTTATCTCTTGTGTAAAATGAGATAACAATGCTTGCCTTATAGAAGAGCCTGGCCCATAGCAGACTTGCCAAACGTAATTGTTGAATGAGTGTCTATATTATATACAAACATATACATATCTCTTATCTGTGGTAGTGGTGCTGGAGAGAGTGAATTTATGTATTAAATGACCTTCTTTCTTTTTCTCCCTCAACATGTCGAGTAGAGTTCCCTGTGCTATACAGTAGGTCCTTGTTGATTATCTATTTTATGTATAGTAGTGTATATATGTCAATCCCAGACTCCTAATTTATCCCTATCCCCCTTTCCCCTTTGGCAACCATAAGTTTGCTTTCTATGTCTGTGAGTCTGTTTCTGTTTTGTAAATAAGTTCATTTGTATATTTTTTTTTTTTAGATTTCACATGTAAGTGATGTCATATAATATTCGTCTTTCTTTGTCTGACTTGGTGCACTTAGTATGATTAACTCTAGGTCCAAAATGACCCTCTTTCTTAATTGTAACTATATTATTGTTACTCTGTGTGTGTGTGTGTGTGTGTGTTAACTACCAGTTGTTGGATAGCTTCTTACACACTTTAACCTCTCTCTTCATCCACACGCAGTCACGGCAGTTGTTCTTCCATATTGCCCTTGCGTGATACGTTTTCTCTTCACATACTAGTATTTTCTTCCTGCTCCTATTCAACTTATTTTGTTTGTTCTGTCTTGTTTGTTGTTGTTAGTTCCTATATGTTTATCAAAATCCTCTTGAAAAGTAAACTGGTCCTCCTGAGTGTTGTCAGACCTCTCAGCCTTCTGCTCTCCTCACAAAACCCTTCGAGAATATACCCTTCATGCTCTCATTATTTGGTATAAATATCCTGGGTCCATCCCTACAGGTCACTTTGTAGATATTCCTCCACTGTGTAAGGCCCTCAGCAAGGAAGTTTTCCACAACCATTGTCAGTCATTAGCCGAGCAAAAACAATTTACAAAGCCTCAGATTAATAGAACCTCTCCCCTGATTCCAGAAACCCCAAGACCAGGAGCAGAAAAAGCTATTTATTTGTGGAGACACAACCCCACCTAAGACAATTAAATTTTAGGTCTGCGTAATAGTTGAAAGCATGAAGGAAATAAATTAATGGATGTTAAGTTCCTGACACGTAATAAGTACTAAGGAATTCATCTCCCACTTTGATTCCTCCCATATTTGCATCAGACGGTGTTTTCTGGTTGCAAACAATAAAACTAACTGGAGCTAATTGAGGGAAAAGGGAATGACTTAGAGAGATTTTTGTCCAGGCACCATGCTGGAATACATGTTCCCTCAACTTTTTTTTATTTTTTCTGCTTCGTTCCATTCTATCTTCAAAGGTCCAGGAAAAAGAGTTTTGGCATCCCTAGCATGGTCTGGCTTGTGACAAGTGCCCAACCAGGAGGGTGTTATTAGGAGCGGTGGATGGATACTGGGTGATCAAAGAGTCAACAGGTGTCAAACGATGACAAGTAAGAGTCTTTCCAACCTGCCTCAACCTGCCCCTCCTTCCACGTGGGCTCCTGTCTCTCCATCACTTTCATACCCCCTGAGACTTTTGTTACTCTATTCCTTCTGTTTGCTGTTTCCTTCCCTGTCCCTCCTCTTAGAAGTCCTAATCATCCTTTACCACTCAAAGGTCATCCCCAAGAAGATATACAAAGGACCAATAAGCACCTGAAAAGATGCCGATATCACAAATCGTTAGGGAACTGCACATCAAAATCACAATGAGACACAACCTCACAGCCATTAGGATGGCTGCAATCAAAACAAAAACAAAAACAGAAAATAACAAATGCAGGTGAGGTTGTGGACAAATAGAAACCTTCATGCACGGTTGGTGGGAACGTAAATTGAGGCAGCCTCAATGGAAGGTGGTTCTTTGAAAAATTAAAAATAGAATTATCCTACGATCAGCAATTCTGCTTCTGGGTATACATTCAAAAGAATAGAAGGCGGTGTCTTGAAGAGATGTTTGTGCACCCATGTTCCTAGCAGCGTTATTCACAATAGTCAAAAGATGGAAGCAACCCAAGTGTCCATCGAAAGACAAATGACAAAAGACAAATAACAAATAACAATAAAAAATAACAAAGGTGGATAAACAAAATATGTTATATACATATAAAGGAATATTATTCAGCCTTAAAAAGGAAGGAAATTCTAACACAGGCTACAGCATGGATGAACCTTGAAGACATTATGCTAAGTGAAATATGCCAGTCACAAAAAGACAAGTACTGTATGATTTCACTTATAGGAGGAAAATTCATAGAGACAGAAGGTAGGACGTTGGTTGCTGGGGTTAGAGGGAGAAGGGGATGAGGAGCTATATTGTCTAATGGGTACAGAGTGTCTGTTTGGCAAGATGAAAGGAGCTCTGTGGATGAATGGTGGTGATGGTTGCACAGTGTGGATGGACTTAATGTCACTGAAAGGTAGTACATTTATAAAAATGGTTAAGATGGTAAATTTTATGTCATGTATATTTTACCCCAATTTTTTTTTTTTTTTTTGCGGTACGCGGGCCTCTCACCTTTGTGGCCTCTCCCGTTGCGGAGCACAGGCTCCGGACGTGCAGGCTCAGCGGCCATGGCTCACGGGCCCAGCCGCTCCGTGGCATGTGGGATCTTCCCGGACCGGGGCACGAACCCGTGTCCCCTGCACCAGCAGGCGTACTCTCAACCACCGCACCACCAGGGAAGCCCTTACCCCAAATTTTAAAAATAATAAAAATAATTAAGATAAAAAGGGCCATGCAAGATCCCCATGAAAGTGGGATCCTCTCTGTATATAAAGGACATAATGTTAAAGTATCTTTTGATGATTTCTTTCAAGGAAAACCAAAATTTAAATAAAGACTATTCCTTAAAAAAAAAAAAAACCAAATGTCATCACCCTTCCTAACTACCCCTTGGCCAGTGGCTTTCAAATTGGTCAGTGGTTCTCAAAGTTTAGTGTGAATAAGAATTAACTGAGAAACTCATTAAAATACATCTTCTTCATTAAAATAATCTCCCTGAGATTATGATTTGGAAGTTCTGGGAATCCACATTTGTAACAAGTCTGAATCTGGTTCAGATGGCCTGTGCACAGCCAGGGTGGTCCTTCCCCCGTGTGCCCATCGCCTCTTGGATGTACCTATCGGAGCCCCTCACAGCGTGTTGCTGCTTCAGTTCCTGCCTCTGGCTCCTTACCTGGGGCAGAGTGCCACCTCAGGTGCCTGGAATCCTCCGCACCCAGCACAGTGCCTGGCACACATCAGACACTGGATATATATGCCTGTTGAATGAATCACTGTCTCTCGGCCAGGCTGGCAATGCCCAATAATCAAAAGAGACTCACAGACCATAGAAAAGACTACTCTGGAAATGAAAGGCCCTGATTTTGTCAGCAAGGAAAGCCATGGGCTGTGTCACCCTTTTTGCCTGGACCAGCTTCACGGTTGTGGAGACAACGTCGCACCCTGCAGGGGGTGAGGGGAGGGGTCGATTGTGGGACGCCTGGAGAGAGAAGGAGATGCAGCTGATCAACAGAAAAAAACAAAGTGCTGAAGTGCCAAATGAGTGGACGAGATTGGCAGAAGATGACCGTTTAAGGCTGGGACAACCCTGGGAAGGTTTCCTGGCTTTTCTAAATGCTTCAAACCAGCTACTCAAGGAAAACATCCCCGCCAGGGAGGCGGGCAGACAAGCCCAGGCAGTGCGGCCAGGCTGGGGCTCTGCCGCCACCTGGGCAGGCCTCTCAAGAAACACAGGGGCTTTTTTGTGAGGAAACAGGAACAGGGGACAATCCTGGCAGGCAGGCCGCTCCCCGGGGCAGTCAAGAGGTTTCCCATTTAGCCGCCCTCACTTCCCAGATGCTGGTGTGTTTGTTGGCATCGTGATCCTGTTAATTAAAGGAAGTGTGTGTGCTTTTGGGGCTGGTACCCTGGCCCCAGGGGTCTCCACCACAGTGCCGACCGCCACCGGTAGAGTCAGTTAGGCTCCCGCCCAAAAGTCAGGCTACATTTCCAAGCCTGGAGGTGAAACAACTCCCCTGGCCCTGCTGCTGAGGCTCACATGCCAGCTCCACGTTTCTTCCTGTTACCCTGGCCTGGCAGCTCCAGAGGCCTGCTTTGGGGGGGAAATCTGCCAAAATGAATAGAAAAAGAACTCTTGGGAGCGATCCACCAGCCTCCAGACCCAGGGGCTACAAGGGAATCTGCTTGTGTAACGGGCTGGAGTCTTTCATAAGCCACCCCCACCGCTCTGCGGTGCTATTCTAGCTTTATTTGAGCCTGGCCTTATAAATAATTTTTTATGAAGCCAGAGTAAACGTGCCCCAAGCAGAGGTGAGCAGGTTTCCCCAGGAGTCAGTAAAAGTTACACCTGGGGTACAACAGTCTTCATTAAAACGCCACCGGGGGCTTCCAGTGGTCCAGGCTGCTCTCCAAGCCTTCCACTGACAGGCCAGGGCGGAGGGCAGACCCTCATCCGGCGAGGGGGGGATCCAGGGCTGACGGGCTAACTCAGACAGGCTCTGGGGTGAGTTGGAGTGGAACCCCAGTCCTTTTTCAGTTCCTGAGCATCACCATGGGGAAGGCTGGTCCAGTGGTAAGCTGGCATGCTCAGAGACTAGCCCCCGGGGAGTTCATTAGGACCCTGTACTGCACCAGCCAGTGGCAAATCCTGGAGCCCCGTCCTCCTTCCTCCATCCTTACCTGTGGTCCCCGCCCTGGTAATGTGCTGACATTCACAGTCATTACAGAGAGTATGTTCATGGACACGGACACACACACACACACTCTCTCTCTTAGATCTTGATCACAACTTTATAAAGAGACAGGGATGGTTTACAGACGAGGAAATTAAGGCAGAGAAAGACAGCAGAGCCAGAATTCAATCCCTATTTTTTTGGACTCCAAGCCTAGCGTTCTTTCCGCTAAACCACATTGTCTCGCTGGGCTTCGTGCTCTAATTAACTCATTTACATGGAGCTGTTTTGGACTCAATGTGCCTTCATTTTTAAGAGTATACGCATTTTACAAGCATATTACAAATTCCCCTCTTTCTCTCCTCCAACAATCTTGACACAGACAGGATGGCTAATAACATTCATAATGGAATAACAGATGTCACTAAGGATATTATTGAAGGAAAGTCACCCTTAAGATTACGCCACATAAGCAGTTACTTTGAGTAACTCCAACCCTAAACAAGGAAAAAAAGAAAACAATGTAGAAAACCAGCCCCGAGGTAGTTTTCGGCTCCCATGACACTTTTTAAGTGGCAAGATTTGACTCTTCCATCGGATTGGCTTTTGCAGCCCGGCTCAAGGTCAGCTAAAAACTTAAATGGGTAAGAACGTGGAAGTATGAGAGATGTGCTTTAAAGGGACGCCTATATCATTACCGGTTGTAAAGGAAATGTGGAAATTGCGGGGTCCAAAGTCACAGACTGGATTCTTTCCAGTGCTTTGATTCTACATCTTGGAACCAGTCTGTGGGTAAAGACGTGACAAGGCTCTCGGCCCCGGGCTGTGTAGGATTCCTGGAAGTGAGGTACACCACAGGACCGCTGAAGCATCGAGGTCAGCTGGGACCACGCGCAGTGAGCCAGCGGATCTTGAGAACGATTAAAGGAAAATACTGTGCAGCCCATCCTGGCCGAATGCCTTCCTCTCCCGGAGATTGTGGGACCAGGCTCTGGTTAGCAGAAGGGTAGGAACCACCAGCATGTGAGTTTGCACTGTGTAACAAGATTGGGTGGAGCCCTTATTGAAACCTAAGGACACATGGCTTGGAAACTGGAGTTCTGTTTGCCAGCCCCGCCTCAAATGCAGCCACTGTGCCGGAGAAGCCAATTCAGGCCCTGTTCGTGCGAGCATCAAGGACCACACTGTTTCTTTGACAGAGCCAAGCCCTACGCCCCCATGGCTTGGATGCGTTCCCTTTGACCGCCAAGGAAGAAGAGGAAGAAAAGTGCAGAGCTCTGATCCAGCAGGTCCCTCGCATCTGACCAAAATCTTGGACCTTGGGTGGGGGGTTAGAGAGAGTCTGGAAACAGAATCAGTTAAAAAAGAGCATCATGTAATGAGCGGTTCCAAGTTCTGGAAAAGCTCCCAGCATCAAGTGTCTCTTAGAGAAGTTTGTTGTACATGATTCAGAGCCACATGGATTAAGTTTCCCTCAAAATATACATCAGTTTGAAAATTAAAGGGGAAAGTGCCTGAGACAAGACATGTTTGAATTCCTGTCAAACGGAGAGCCTTTGGAAAGCAGCGTGGAAGTCAGGATGTGGCTTTTGAGGACTTCCCCTGTCCTAACTGTACCTCTTCCATTTTTGTCTGGGCCATGCTCAGGCCCATCCTCTGCTCTGGTCATCTCAATGCACCTCTTTTTCCCTTTTCATCGGGACTTTAGTCCAATATCGGTTGTCGCCTTGCTTTCAGAAATGGGTTGAGCTCACCTTTCAAGGTCTCCATACACTTAGCCCAGCTATTCTCAAGAACCTCCCATGTCCCTCACTTTATCCAATGCTGTGGAACGTCAGAGCTGGGAGGGACATTGGAGATTGTTAACTCCAACCCCCCACTACAGACGAGGATACTGAGGTCCAGAAAGCCACTTGGTTCCTTCAAAACCCCTGGGAGGGGACCTATGTCCCTTCACCGAGATTCTAATCAGCGCCACAAAGCTTGTCCATTTCATTCTCTTCTCTTGTCCATGATTCCTTAATCCTCACTGTAGCTTCCTCTGTGACTTGTGATGGTCATCAGAGCATCAACTCCTTTGGCCCCCTTTCCTCTCTGGCAGACCCTTTTCCTTGAATCTTCTCCCACCCCCAACCGTACCCCAACGAGATCCTCCTCTTTTCTCACAACTGCTTCTTCCACACCATGTCTTCCCTCTGGAATCAATTTCCTTCTTTTTTTTTTTTTGCCATGCAGCTTGTAGGATCTTAGTTGCCTGACCAGGGATCGAACCCAGGCCCGGCAGTTAAAGTATAGGGTCTTAGCCACTGGACCGCCAGGGAATTCCCCAATTTCCTTCTTAAAGTACATCCTTTAGTGGTTCTTTGGGTGAGGGTTTGTGAGTGGTAAAAAAAAATTAATAAATCCCATTTTAATTTGAAAAGTACCTTTATTTCACCCTCAATTGGAAATGGCAGTTTATCTGGGTATTGAATTTTAAGTTGACTGTTATTTTCCCTGAGTGAGTTGAAGACATTTTCCTTTCTCTTCTGGCCTCTTTTGTTGCTGTTGAGAAGGATCCTCACTGTAAGTCTAGTTATTGTCACTTTGTAAGAAATATGTCTTTCCTTTCTGGTTGCTTTTAAGATTTTTCTCTTTGTCTTTGATGTTCTGCAGTTTAATATAATGTATCTAGGCATGGATTTATTTTTATTTATCTTCCACATGATTCTTTATTTAAATTTTTTTAAAATTTGAAGTCTAAGATATTGATTTTTTTAAAATGGAACTATAGTTGATTTACAATGTGTTAATTTCTGCTGTACAGCAAAGTGACTCAGTTATACACGTATATATATTCTTTTTTATATTCTTTTCCATTATGGTTTATCACAGGACATTGAATATAGTTCTATGTGCTCTACAGTAGGATGTGATTCTTTAAACAGTGGTTTGAATCTTTTACCAATCTGGAATAATTCTCATTAATAACAATAATAGCCGCATATATTATACGTTTCTTATGTGCTCTGTTTTACATATGTTATCTTATTTCTCACAACAGAGTCCTATATCCATTTTACAGTCAAGGAAATTGGGTCACAGAAAGGTTAAATTATTTGCCCAAGATAAGATAGTAATTGGCAAGGCCAGTTTTTGAATCCAGATATTAAATTTTGAATATCATTTCTTCTTTCTATTATCTTTTTCTGTACTCCTAGGAGACATATATTGGCTCCTTTCATTCATCCTTGTCTTTTCACCTGTTTTTTTTCTATGTATTTAATCTCTTTGTCTCTCCGTGGAGCATTCTGAAATATTTCTGCAGATCTCTCCTCCATTTCACTAATTCTCTCTTGTGTGTGTGTCTATTCTGCTATTTAAGCATCCCTTGCACTTTTAGTTTCAGTAACCATATTTTTCATTTCTAAAAGTTCCCTCTGTCTCATTTCAGATCTATTTTTTAAAAATAGTGTCTTATACTATTCTTAGGAATATCCTTCTTTGATTTGTAAAGTCATATAAAAACACTAATTTTATTGTCTCTATTTAGTAGTTTATCTACTATCTAAAGTTTTGCAGAGTTTAATCCTGCTGTTTATTTTTGACTGCTGACTCTTACACACAGTAGATTATTTCCTTCTGTTTTTATAATTTTTTATTGTAAGCAGAGCTTTCTTCTCCTGTGGGAATTCTCTGTGGCCTGGAGTGTTGAAGTTTAATTTCAGAGTGGTTTTATATTTGCTCCTGTCAGGTATCCTAGGGGTATCACTGGTGAAAGACCAATTTTATGTTAATTTCTTGGCTTGGGGTTTTCTTGTGGTGCAGGTAGTAGATATTTGGACTCTGAACTTGTGCCAGGCACATGACTGGGGTTTTGAATTTTCATGGGGGACTATTTTTCCCCATTTAGAGTCAGGGCAGAGATGAGCTTCCTTGATGTCTTTCTGGGTTGATGTTTGGCTTCTCAGAGCGCATCTGGGCTTTATGTAGGGGACTCAGTTCCAACCCCTCGTTTCACCCAGACTTGAGAACTCATCTCCCGTCCCTGCATGGGTGTTAAAGTCCAAGTCCACAGCCATTTCTGGGTCGGATCGTCTGCCCATGACCACTGCAGCATACGTTCCAGAGTCTGCTGTTCCAGCGTTCGGTTTTCTCTTCACTTTGGACTCTGAAAATTTCCTGTTCTACCTATTAAGTTTGTCCATGCTTTATTTATTTTTAAAAATCATGATTAAATGCACATAGCATAAAATTTACCATCTTAACCGGTTCACATTGTTGTGTAACCATCACCACCATCCAACCACAGAACTCTTTTCATCTTACAAAACTGACACTTTGTACCCATGAGACATTATAGCTCCTCATTTGCCCCCTCCCCAACCCCTGGTACCCACCCTTCTACTTTCTGCCTCTACGAATTTGCCTCATATAAGTGGAATCGTACAATCTGTCCTTTTGTGACTGGCATATTTCACTTAGCCCCATGTCTTCAAAGTTCATCTATGTTGTAGTATGTGTTAGAATTGCCTTCTTTTTTTTTTTTTTTTTTTGCGGTACACGGGCCTCTCACTGTTGTGGCCTCTCCCGTTGTGGAGCACAGGCTCCGGATGTGCAGGCTCAGCGGCCATGGCTCACGGGCCTAGCCACTCCGAAGCATGTGGGATCTTCCCGGACCGGGGCACGAACCCGCGTCCCCTGCATCAGCAGGTGGACTCTCAACCACTGCGCCACCAGGGAAGCCCCTTGCCTTCTTTTTTAAGGCTGAATAATATTCTGCTGTATGCATACAGCACATTTCGTTTACTCACTCATCCCTGGATGGACACTTGGGTTGCCTCCACCTTTTGATTTTTGTGAATAATGCTGCTAGGAATGTGGGTGTGCAAGTATCTTTTCAACACCCCATTTTCAATTCTTTTGGACATGTACCCAGAAGAGGAATTGCTGATCATATGGTAGTTCTACTTCTAATTTTTTGAGGAACTGCCATATCCTTTTCCATAGCAGCTGCACCATTTTACATTCCCACCAACAGTGCACAAGGGTTCCAACTTCTCCACATCCCAGCTAACACTTGCTATTTTCTATTTTTCTGTTTTGTTTTTATAGCAGCCCTCCTAATGGGTAAGAAGTGGTATCTCATTGTGGTTTGGGTTTCCATTTCCCTGATGACTAGTTGAGCATCTTTTCATGTGCTTATTGGCCATTTGTATATTTTCTTTGGAGAAATGTCCATTGAAGTCCTTAGCCCATCGTTTAATCGGGTTATTTTATCGTTGTTGTTGCCATGCATTTTAAGAGTTTTATTTTATTTTTTTTGCGGTAGGCGGGCCTCTCACTGTTGTGGCCTCTCCCCTTGCAGAGCACAGGCTCCGGATGCGCAGGCTCAGCAGCCATGGCTCACGGGCCTAGCCGCTCTGCGGCATGTGGGATCTTCCCAGACCGGGGCACGAACCCGTGTCCCCTGCATCGGCAGGCGGACTCTCAACCACTGCGCCACCAGGGAAGCCCAAGAGTTTTATTTTATAAGAATTTTCTCAGTGTTTGTATGAGAGGGTTTCTATGCTATCCTACAGCCACTGGCTGGTCTCTAAGGTTCCCTTCCTGATGCCTCTCATGCCTTGTGTAATTACCAGTTTCACAGCCAAGGAGGTTCCCTTCATCCTCAGGCTTTTCTGGAATGTGCCCACTCTGCTTTCTTGTCCTAACAGGGCTGGCTTTGCCCTGATGATGCCATTGTCCCTGAAACCCTCTCAAGTGAAGGGCCCAATACTCCCCTCCAGCCTTTCAAAGCACATGTGCGTCTCAGATTCAGGGGAGGTGTTGAGCATCTATTAGAGACACTTTCGTCTTCCTCTCCTCTCCAACTTCTGTCATCCTCTTCCGTGTCTGTACTGGGAACCTACTAATCATCCAAGCCTCAGCTTTGCTGGGTGTTGCGAATAGAACCCCAACTTTGGAGATGGATATATGGGACCTCAAAGTTCCATTTCCACCATCAGCATGTTCCTAATCACTCTGCACTTCAATCTCCTCACCTACAAAAGAAGATGAGATAAGAAACCCACCTTAAGAAATGGCTGTAAGAATTGAATGAAATAATGCACTTCAGATGCTGAGCACCGGGTAAGTGCTTGTGAAGATTATTTCAATTTCACTTCACTTCACTCTGCTTTAGCAATCACATGGCTACAAGTTGGATTTTATTCTCACCCCAAACAACTCTCCTCTCGTGATGTACGACTCTGTGATCTTATCTGCGTAACCAGCTGTATTAGTTTCCTGAGGCTGCTGTAACAAATCATCGCAAACTTGGTGGTTTAAAACCACAGAAATTTATTGTCTCACAGTTCCAGAGGCCAGAAGTCCAAAAGCAGTATTACTGCGCTGAAATCAGGGTGTTGGCAGGGCCTTACCTTCCTCCCTCTGGAGGCTCTAGGGGAGAATTCTTGCCTCTTTCAGCTTCTGGTGGCTGCACACGGTCCTTGGCTTGTGGCCACCTCACTTCAGTCTCTGCCTTCTCCTCTTCTGTGTGTCAGACATCCCTTTGTAAGGACGCTTGTGATTGCATTTACAGCCTACCTGGATAACTCAGAATAATCTCTCCATCTCAAGATCCCTAACTGAATCACATCAGCAAAGTTTTTTGTTTGTTTGTTTTGTTTTTGTTTGTTTGTTTTTTTTTAGCTATATAAGGTAACAATCACAGGCCCTAGGGTAGGGATTGGGTCATGGATATCTTTTTTTGGTGGGCGGGGGCGTTGTTCAGCCCACCACACCTGCTTCCCTACCCAGTTTTCTACTCCCAGTGGATGTGCTTTTCAGCTGCATCACATTATCCCGTCCTCATTCACTTCCTGTTCTTACAGGTTATCAGTGGTCCCCTAGGTTCACTCCCCTGCTCCTCCAACCCTCCCCCACAACTAGACCCCCTCATTGTCAGTTCCACTTCACCCTCCCCAAGAGTTTAGTGTCCTCACTGGCCTTACATCAGTCCTTCTAATCCACCCAGAGAAACAGGAGCCTTCAAGTGGGAACTCTCTTAACTCCTTTTCCTTTCCTCTGAAGTAAAGAACATATTTCTTCCCTCTTTCCCTCCTTTCGCCCCCTCCCTCTCTCTCTTTATTCTTATCTGTCTCCGCTTTGGGGTATGGGTTGTATTGGTGGGGTGGGATGAGAAGGAGAGGAAAGGTGAGGGGTCCCAACTGCAGACCTGAGTCGGGGTGCGGTCCAGGACATCTGGGAAGGAGTTGTCTCGCCTTGGTTTGGCCAACACAGCTGTCGACGCAGGAGCCAGCGCGGGAGGAGATGCTGGTGAGGCTCTCAGTGCTGGGGGTGAGGGTGGGGCGCTGTCACCCCACTGAAACCAGGGCGTCAGACTACAAACAGCAGATGGCGCTGCAGACCAGTCTGTTTTCCTTTAGGTGCTTGGATTTTTCTGGATATCTTCCAACCTGATTAAATATCTCAGAGGGTGGGTGGGGAGGAATCCTGCATTTCTGATTCACCTGGGGCATTTTAAAGAGTCAAAGCCTTAATAATCCTCTTTAGTTTATACGTTACTCTGATCGAAGTCCTTTGGTCTAGTGAGTAGAACCTCTTTACACCCTGGTACATAAAAATGGGAGTGTTCACATTTTATTCTTATGGGACCTGGTCCCATAGGAGCCCACTGGCTGGACTCTTTTGAGGCCCTTGCAGTATTAGTACAGTCCAAGTGAGAAGGATGAGACTTTTTTTTTTTTTTTTTTTTTTTTTTTTGCAGTACGCGGGCCTCTCACTGCTGTGGCCTCTCCCGTTGCGGAGCACAGGCTCAGCGGCCATGGCTCACAGGCCCAGCCGCTCCGCGGCACGTGGGATCCTCCCGGACCGGGGCACGAACCCGTGTCCCCTGCATCGGCAGGCGGACTCTCAACCACTGCGCCACCAGGGAAGCCCAAGGATGAGACTTTCTGGACTTCTGCTGCGGCAAGATTCTTTTAAGGGCTTTTTTACACCTGCCCCAATCCTGGCCCATCCAAATCAAGCATACAGCAAGTATGACCATTTCTCTGGGAAATAAAAAGAAGGCTCTGGTGAAGATTTAGAACCAAGCAGGTACTGATTGAGGCCATCTGTTTGGTTTGGAAGTGAGAAATGGTTGCCCTTGAAGCCTGGAGACACCACCTCAAGGGGGCCCAGCATCCTGTGATAATGGGGTAAGACTCTAATACAAACCCCAGTTCCATTTCTTAGGTCTTTCCAGTGAACCAGAAATCGTATCCCTTCACCTTCCGTCCCTAGCTTCCCTACTCCTTTCGTCTTGCAACCCAAAACTGAAGCCAGCTTGAGCACATGGTGTAGAGGAAGAGAGAGAACCAGAGAGAGGCTATCTCCAAGGACCCTCCTATCTCAGACTGGCTTGGAGTTTCCACTGGGCAAACCGGAACACACTGTGGCCAGGCCATTCCTGGACCCGGGAAGGGCACTGTCAGCCAGGAGGTGGGCTCTCAGCTCCTAAGTCAGAACCAATAATTTAAAAAGGACCTGTCCTATTTGTCTCTCTTGCAGCCCACATCCTGTACCCTGCCTTTATAAATGTATACTCTGCCTCTGATGCTATGTCTCATCCTCTAACTTCCTGACCTTGGACTTATTACCTATTATAGTTTCTCATTCACAGCTTGGATCAGACTCTTAATAATATTCCTCTGGTACTAACAGTGCTCTCTCACTGCTTTCTGCTCTACCAGGTAAACATGTCTTCTGGTCCAGCTGACCCTCCCTTGGCTAGTACTTGTCCTGGGAGTTGCCTAGGGTTGACGACTGGGATTTCAACATTGCCAGACTCATATATTCAATACTTTCTGGATAGCTTCCCTGAGACATCTTCTAGACATTATCCTCTCCCCCAAACCTGTTCCTTTTCCTGTATTTTTTATTGAGAGATAGTTGATGTGCAGGGCCTCACATTGCCCTCTTCACTGTGTAATGTCCAAACATAGTGATTCACAATTTTTTTTTTCAGTACGCGGGCCTCTCACTGCTGTGGCCTCTCCCATTGCGGAGCACAGGCTCCAGACACGCAGGCTCAGCGGCCATGGCTCACGGGACTAGCCGTTCCGCGGCATGTGGGATCTTCCTGGACCAGGGCACGAACCCGTGTCCCCTGCATCGGCAGGCGGACTCCCAACCACTGCGCCACCAGGGAAGCCTGTGAGTCACAATTTTTACAGGTTATACTCTGTTTATAGTTATTACAAAATAATGGCTATATTCCCTATGTTGTTCAATATACCCTTGTAGCTTATTTTATACATAATAGTTTGGACGTCTGAATCCCCTAACCCTATGATGCCCCTTCCCCCTGCATTTTTTCTCTTTGTTAGTAGTGTAAGTAGTCGCTCAGTTAGTTATTCAACCAGAAATCAAAGAGCCATCCTAGATTCCTCTAATCCTTTATCTTTACCTCCAGTTAATTTGTTTCTTATTAATACCACCTTCCTAAAGTCTATCAAATCTACCCCTCCCTTTCTATCTTCACTCTCCCGCCTTAGTTCAAGCTCACCATTTTCACCTAGATTTCCTTACTGGTCTCTCTGACTGGTCTTGCCTTGTCCTACGATGCCACTGACTGGTATATTAAATGCAGACTTCAACTACTTCCCAACTTAAACTACTTCCATGGTTCCCCAATTTCTGTAGAATGCAGTCCAAAATCTCATCATGGTAGAACCTTCTGTTCTGATAGCCGCTTTGCTCTCCTGCTTTATTTCCTGCCATTTCATCACAATTTACCCTCACTTGTGCCCCAAACCTGCTGCACCCTTCCAGCTCCCCCCTTTTTGCAGGTCTCCTTTGCCTTGAACTCTCCTTCCAACTTCTGCCACCTTTCATGTCAGGCAAACCTCCGCTGGTCCTTTAAAACATGGATCAAATGTCATCTCCCAATAAACATCAAATTAGTAGCACTCATCTCTTGATGGGAAGGTAGTTATGGTGATTTTTCACTTTCTATGAATCATATTTTGTTTGAATTTTCTTGAAACAATGTATTACTGTTATCATTTTTTTAAAAAAACAATAAAGATGATTTGGTTTTCACCTTTGAAAACTTCCCTGCCTTTCCTCTCCAGGTGGAATTAATTACGCCATCTGTTGGTCTTTCAAGGCATATGTTCATATATGATAGAAAACCACTTCTTTTTTAGTTTATATCTGTTTTCTCAGCCAAATTGTAGGCAATTTGGAGACAGCAACTGTGTCTTATCCAAATCGGTACCTCCAGCACCTAAGCACAATCCCGGCTCAGTTGCTCCGCGGCATGTGGGATCTTCCCGGCCAAGGGCTCGAACCCATGTCCCCTGAATTGGCAGGAGGATTCCTAACCACTGCGCCACCAGGGAAGTCAGAGAAAGGGGATTATTATTGACATACAGTTCACTACATAGTTTTCATCTTTAACAAATGGATTATAAATTAGAACAAATGTTTCTGTATTATTCTAAAGCCATCAAAAAAGGCTTTACTCTTTCTTTTCTGACCCTCAAGGCCAATTGTAACGGACAAGAGACTTCCCGTATGGTTAGAAGGAGGCAGTGTCTTTCTGGGCCTGTATACTACTTTGTCCACATATTATGCTGTTGAAACCTCTCTTCCATCTCTTGGAGATGGTCCCCTATTCACTTCACCCAGGTGTGTAACAGGGTGAGTCCCGGAGGCGGTTTTACATCTGGGCTGCAGGGCCTCACATTGCCCTCTTCACTGTGTAATGTCCAAAGTCCTTGATGGGATAAGATATTGCATTCTCTTTTTTTTTTAATTGAAGTATAGTTGATTTACAATGTTTCAGGTTCATAGAAAGTTATTCAATTATACATATATATCTATTCTTTTCCAGATTCTTTTCCCTTATAGGTTATTACAAGATACTGAATATAGTCCCCTGTGCCTTACAGTAGGTCCTTGTTGATTATCTATTTTATATATAGTAGCGTGTATATGTTCATCCCAAACTCCTAATTTATCCCTCCTTCCACATTTCCCCTTGGTAACCATAAGTTTGTTTTCTATGTCTGTGAGTCAGTTTCAATTATGTAAATAAGTTCATTTGTGTCTTTTTTTAGATACCACATATAAATGATATCATATGGTATTTGTCTTTCTCTGTCTGACTTACTTCACTTAGTATGATAATCACTAGGTCCATCCACGTTGCTGCAAATGGCATTATTTCATTCTTTTTCTATGGCTGAATAATAGTCCATTATATATTCATCATCTGTTGATGGACATTTAGGGTGCTTCCATGTCTTGGCTATTGTAAATAGTGCTGCTATGAACACTGGGGTGCATGTATCATTTTGATTAGAGTTTTTGTCTTATCTGGATATACGCCCAAGAGTGGGATTGCTGGATCATGTGGTAGCTCTATTTTTAGTTTTTAAAGGAGCCTCCATACTGCTCTCCATAGTGGCTGCACCAATTTACATTCCCACCAACAGTGTAGGAGGGTTCCCTTCTCCACAAGATATTGCACTCTTGAAACAGCAGGATGCACTACACAAGGGACGTCCTGAAAACAGGACACCTTAGAAACTTAACAGAAGATATAAAATTTAATAGAAGAGTTGGAAGCAGCAATGAAGAAGTCACCTAGAAAGCAGGACAAAAAGACAAAGAATTAGAAAATAGTAGAGAAAAATATAAGAAATTTGGAGGGCAAATCCTTGGGGTTCAATATTCGAAGAAGATGAGGTCCAAAAAGAGAGAACAGAGTAAATGGAAGGAGGAAATTATTAATGAAAAAATTCAATTTCTCAGACTCTAGGGCTTGTGTTTCTTTTTTTTTTTTTTGGCGGTACACGGGCCTCTCACTGTTGTGGCCTCTCCCGTTGCGGAGCACAGGCTCCGGACGCGCAGGCTCAGTGGCCACAGCTCACGGGCCCAGCCGCTCCGCGGCATGTGAGATCTTCCCGGACTGGGGCACGAACACATGTCCCCTGCATCGGCAGGTGGACTCTCAACCACTGCGCCACCAGGGAAGCCCATGGGCTTGTGTTTCTTGATTGAAAGGGCTCTCTGAGTACCTGGCACAGTGGATGACAATAGAGCTGCCCCAAGTACATCCTCATGGAATTTCAGAACTTTAGGATCAAGGAGAATATCCAACAAGTTTTCAGAGAGAGAGAGAGAGAGAGAGAGAGAAAGTTTCATCTAAATTATCAAGAATCAAGATGGCACTGGATTTCTTAATAGCAATCCAGAAAGGTAGAAGCCAACAGAGCAATGCCTTAGAAATTCTGAGGGAAAATTATTTCCAGCCTAAAATTCTATCTCCAGCCAAACTCCATGAGAGAATAGTGAATGTTCAGACAGTCAAGATCTCAAAACCTTTACTCCCATGTACTCTTTCCCCAGAAGCTTCCAGAGGATAAAATCCACAAAAGAAGGAAAAAACCAAAAAAGAAGACAAGGGATCCAACACGAGAAAGGGTGGCATCCCTGGGCTGCTGGTGGGAGGGTCACCCTGCAGCAGCCCTATGAGGGGCCGGTCCAGATGAAAGGTCCCCGGGCAATGAGAGAGATTTCCTCAAGAAATTTCAACCGGGTGTGAGGAGAGCATTTTGGGAAGAGCTGGGGGTTGAATTAATGATGAGTAAGAGAAAACTCAGGAAGCAGAGAAGATAGACATAATCTGAATATCGATGTAACCAAATGATAACAGTATTGGGATGGTGTGAGGGCCGGGCCGTGTGAGTTTTGGAGGTGTAGGTGGTGGTGGTGTAGGAGAACTGAATCATATTTTCCGTGGTGGGAAGTCAATAGATGATTAAAGCCAGAAAAATCAAGGAGTAGCAATATAATCATGGAATTTAGAAATATGAGGGTAACGACAATATGAATCAGCTCAGATAGTTGAATTTGTTGTTTCTGGGGGATGAAAAATACGTGGGGACAGGAAAGGCTTGGGGATATTGCTGTTTGGTTTGGTCTGGTTTTAAATATGTCTTGTAAGATTACCTCCCTCAAATCTATGTTGATGGCTCACATCCAGGCTGCATCACTTGGGGCTCTTCAGAATCCCCACGACCTGGGCCATACCTCCAATAGTGTTTTACTTAGCTAGCCTGGAGTGAAGTCTAGGCTTCAGGATTTTAAAACATTTTCCCAGAGGAGTCTAAATTTCAGCCATGTTTGAGAACCACTGAACAAAAGGTGCATGTATAACTTTGATAGAAATTAAAACTAACTTTAAAAGAGATTAATATATAAATAAAGCACATAGGATAGTTCTGGGCACTCTACCCTTCAATATATTAATACTCCCAATGGGGGTCGGGGAAAGTCCCAGAAAAGGGTGGCCTGAGATGCTCAAGGCAGGTGTCACTCAAAACTTCCAGAATTTGGTTCTTACCAGTCCCCCCAAAAGACACTCATCTCAACCTGAAATTCCTTTAACAGAGGAGAGCTTTTCAGATGGGGTTATGGCTAAAACAGAATACCTGGGAAATGCCAGAGGATTAACTTTACACAGAGGTGTGAATGGCATGCATCTGATCCTTCCTTGGAAGGGTCAAAGGGCAGAGGTCATGAGAGTAATGAGAGCCTGAGATGGAGATGAAGGGGAGGGGGAGAAAAGGGAGGCTGAAACAAAGAAGTCAAACTCCAACTACTTTTTTTTTTTTTTTTTTTAAAGTTTATTTATTTATTTTTTTAATTAGTTTCTGCTTTATAACAAAGTGAATCAGTCATACATATACATCTGTTCCCACATCCCTTCCCTCATGCATCTCCCTCCCTCCCACCCTCCCCATCCCACCCCTCCAGGCAGTCACAAAGCACCGAGCTGATCTCCCTGTGCTCTGCGGCTGCTTCCCACTATCTATCTACCTTACGTTTGGTAGTGTATACACGTCCATGCCTCTCTTTCGCCTTGTCACAGCCCACCCTTCCCCCTCCCCATATCCTCAAGTCCATTCTCAAGTAGGTCTGCGTCTTCATTCCCGTTTTGCCCCTAGGTTCTTCATGACATTTTTTTTTTTCTAATTCCAGACGAATAGCCTCTCCCTCTGCTCTCTGAAGAGACTCTCTAAGAAGCCAATTTGAGTCTGCACGTTAATTAATGGCCCGGGCTGGTGGCTTTCGGAAGGGAGAGTCTCTGTCCCCTATTCTCTTTTCTGGTCCCTGGGTCAAGGAGAGCTGTGTTCCAGCTCCTGAAGGAGGGTGGCTGCCGGCCGCTTTGGGTCACTTTGGAAGAAAGGCGTTATTATGCCGGGCCGTCATCACTATCTTCCCCGACACATCTACAGGTGTACCCTTTCTTACTGTGCCTCTCACAGGTTTCTTTTTCCCTCTGCTGTTGGCCTCTTAGGGATATAGGAGCCTGCCTGTTATTCACCACGCGGTGTATTGTTACCCCCTTTGATTTGCTGCTGTTTGAACCAGATGCTGTCTGTCTTGTAGCATTTAATCCCTTGAAAGGTTGAAGGATGCAATTTATATGAATGATGGCTCTTTCTAAGAAGGCAAAGTCATATTGTACTTCACGCTTATCTTGAGCAGATTTCCCGGTCTCCACTCCCACCCTAACTAAGAGATTAATGAATCGAGAAGCACATTTTGGTGGCTTGAAACTGACTGCCTCCTGGGAAATGCCAGCACATTCCAGTGGTCACTAGGCATCTAGAAGTTTCCGTTGCTGCTTTCTCCTTTCTGCATGGAGCCACCTCAGCTCTGTCCTGAATCATAAATCGAGGGGAGCGTGAAGCCTCTGTCTAGAGAAATGGTCCTCTTCCTTGTGGCATCTCAAATGTCTGGACAGGAACAGACAGGAGAGTTGCTTTTAAAATAAATGTCTGTATGTTGAATCATTTGTATATTTTGAATCATTTTTCCCCCATTGACCTTTTTTTTTTTTTTTTGCGGTACGCGGGCCTCTCACTGTTGTGGCCTCTCCCGTTGCGGAGCACAGGCTCCAGATGCGCAGGCTCAGCGGCCATGGCTCACAGGCCCAGCCGCTCCGCGGCATGTGGGATCTTCCCAGACCGGGGCACGAACCTGTGTCCCCTGCATCGGCAGGCGGACTCTCAACCACTGCGCCACCAGGGAAGCCCCTCTCCCATTGACTTTTATTCAAATTTTTAGATATACGGTGGACGGAATTGATGTAATAAATAAAATCACCCTTCAAATTATTCAACTAGCATCTTTTTCAGCCTACAAGAAAAAGAAAACAAGGAAAAAACGTCCCACTGGGATGAATGAATCAGAGATGCTCAGCATAGAAGTGGAACCCTCAGACCAACGGGAGACAATGGCCTTTATTGATTCTTGTAGATGCTACAGTTAAAAGTTAAGTCGCTCCCTCTGAAACCTAAGACATTACACTATACAGACATGAGGTCACCCTAATTACCAACATTAGAGAAAACCATATTTTATACAAATAAGCTTAACAGGAAAAAAGCACTTAAAACAGTGCCTGGCACATAGGAGACACAATAAACATTTGCACTCATATGCTATTTTAGTTCAGGACCACCATGTAAAAATGGCCACAGCCCTTTGTCCAGGAAAGTCTTGGATTAGAGCTCCACCCTCAGCCTCCACTGTGTGGGCCCAGACCCCATGCAGGCTCTAAAGATTCATGGCTCCCGATTCACTAGGGAGAGAAGGCATAGCCCCAAAAGAAGGAGCAATTCTTTCCTGGGGGGTGTTGGAAGAGGCTGGGATGTTTCCTGAAGGAAGGAACCTTCCTCCAACCTTTGTCCTGAAAACTGAGTCAGTGTTCACAGATGGGCCCAAAGGGAGGGCTTTTCCAGGCAAAGGGAGCCGAGTTTGCCTGAGCACGAAGGTGTGAAAGTAGCTGGAAAATCGTGGTGAGGAGGAAGGGTAGGTTTCAGAGAAGGAAATGAAACTGGAAGGCAAGCAGTAGATACTGGAGAGTCTTAAGTGCTACTTGAAGGAGTCTGGACTTGACGCTCTAGAAGGGTTTTCAGTAGAATGTGTGTTTGTCTGTGTATCTGGTGTGTGTGGACTGCCTTAAATCACCACAGACATTAAGGATTTCTCGAGGTTAAGGGACAGTTCAGGAAAGGACTAGAGGTTAGATGAGCAGGTTGAAAATTAGAATCATGATCAAGAGGAACCCAATAATCTAGGGACAAGGTAGATAGCAACGATAAAGAAGGAAGAAATTAAGGAAAGGGGAAATCCTCCAGGAAGGGCAGGATCTGGGTGTGATGGGGGTGGAACCTTGGAAACAACCGATGCTACTTCCTCAGTGGAGGAGACTGAGAGAGCTCCCCTTACACAATGTTGGTCAAAGTGCAGTTGGTCCCCCAGATCCCCTGGGTGGGTGGAGGGGAGGGGGAGGAGGAGAGCAAGCCTTGTGATGGGCACCAGAAGAGTTCCTGGGGCCTTGGAGAAGGTCTATATGCTTGATTTGGGTGGCGGTTAAATGGAGAATATTTTGATAAATATATATGTGCATTTTACTGTATGCCAATTATACCTCCAATTAAAAAAAAAACCAAGAAGAAGATAAAACATCCTAGTGGAGAGTGGCTGGCCCTGTTTTCACCTGTGGTGCGGCAGCCAGCAGGGCCACCAGGAGAAGTCTCTGGGCAGAGCCCAGCCTGGGCCCAGGGAGTCCTGGGCTGCAGCTCCCTTGTCCCCAGACATGCAGAACCCCCCGTCTCAACGCATTTGGGGGAAAGCGTTTGACTCTTAGAGACCAACAGGGTGGCCTGAGCTGAAGAGGGTGGAGACTCAGAACCAGGGCTGAAGTAATGATGGAAATCTCAGCCATAAGTAAACACAAGAGGGACTTCCCTGGTGGCGCAGTGGTTAAGAATCCACCTGCCAATGCAGGAGACACGGGTTCGAGCCCTGGTCCGGGAAGATCCCGCATGCCGCGGAGCAACTAAGCCCGTGCACCACGACTACTGAGCCAGTGCTCAAGAGCCCGGGAGCCACAACTACTGAAGCCCACACACCTAGAGCCTGTGCTCAGCAGCAAGAGAAGCCACCACAGTGAGAAGCCTGCGCACCGCAAGGAAGAGTAGCCCCCGCTCGCCGCAACTAGAGAAAGCCCGTGCGCAACAACGAAGACCCAACGCAGCCAAAAATAATTAATTAATTAATTAAAAAAAAAAAAGTGAACACAAGGAGAACCAAAGCCCTGGAACACTCTGGCCTAGGGGCCTGAGAATTCCAGACAGTCTTTCTTCACCGGTCGGGTATCTGTTCACGGTCGTGCCTTTTGAAAAGGGGCGTTTCTGCAAGGAAGTTTTGGAAGATGGGCTCGTGTCACAGGCCCAGTGCCCAGAGCTTTTGCGGTACAGTGGTTTGCACTTGACCGGGAGTGTCATTTCCCCTTGGCTTCCTGAACAGTGGTCTCTGTTCAGAGCGGGGGTTCTGTCGGTGTGGCTGCCTGGCCGTGGCTCAGTGTCCTTAGATACCCACAAGAAAAACACATCTTTTCCCTCTAAGCCACGTGACCTCCGCTGGTGGAAGAGAACAGTTACCTAAGAGTTTACAAGACAAACATTACAAACCACCTCCCTGAGGGGGTGTCAGAGGCATCCCTGGTCCAGGCAGGAAGCGTGGAATCTGAACAGGCTCTCTCTCTGCAGAGAAGCTGGGAGCAGAGACCCCAGGCCCACGCTGTCTCTGGAGGCCAGAACCCTGCGGAGGGAGAGAGAAAGAGGTGGGGGAAACCCAGGTCCCTCCAGGAGACAGGAACACAGGAAGAGGAGCCCACTGCTGCTTCTCCTGGGAGCCGTTGCAGGGGTGATTTCAAATTCCCCTTTAGGGCTGCTCTAGTTAAGACAAGAACTCAAAAGTCATAGCAAGGCAGCCAACATGAGAAGTCATGGACCTTAGCCATCCCAATGTTCACTGTACCTTCCCACATGTTCTGAAAGAGGGGACTTTTAAAATAAAGCAGCAGGGGAGGTACTGGATGGGAATGAAAAGTAGGGATGTGGGTGATGGAGCTAGACAGTGGCGGAGAGCCAGCTAGCCACGCCCCCCCCCACCGGCCCCCACACCGAAGCATCCATTCAGCATTCCAAACTTTTTCCTCCAAGCTTTCCATCAAATACAGCAAAAGCTCTCCTTTAAATTAGCCCAGAACCGCTACCTCCCTCTCCGTTCTTCTGGGACCTCTGAGGGTCCAGAGGCTTCTTCTGGGTCACCAGGGGCTCCCACCTTTCTCTGACCGGTTAGAGGGCTGAGCTCTTCTTTTATTACTGGAATGTGAATCCCGTAATCACTTTGCTCGCGCTGTTGAGTTGGCCGACCCCTGTGAAATGATGGTTTTCATCAGAGACATACCGTGAGCTGCAATGGTATTCAGAAGAATGTGATTTCAAACCTAGGGGAGAAAAATAGTTCAGAGACAGTTTACTGATATAAAACCATCTGGGCCTTCTGGGAACGACGGACAAGTTCCTGGTTCCCCACCCAGAGAATGGCCGGTAGTACAGGCTGCAGGCCTGGCCCGGGATGGTTCATGTGACTTGCCCCGCTTCCTTCCTCCCCTTGCAGCCTCCACTGGCTCCATTTCTGGACCTCAAACAACCCTTTCAGCTTCTTCACACACATGCCCACACAGACACACACAGAGACACAGACACAGACTGACACGCACACACACATGCCTTCCATCCCTGGAAGCCGTGGGGTTGCACTTAACCATCATGAAGTGGCAGCAAGTGGATTTTACAAAGATTAGCGCCAAACTGACAGTGTGATGCCTGGAAATGTTACCTACTATGTGTTCCTGCAACATTTTCAATTCACCCTATTATGGTGATTATAGATGAATGTGTCTTACCGCAATGTCCTGCTTTCCTTCCTGCGTTGGTAACAGTCTAAGGGCTGGCTTTAAGACCTTTGGGATAGGATTGATGCCAAAGTACCCAGTTTTTCCATTCATCCAAGGAGGTGGCTGCCTGCAAAACATGTCTAAAATTATCCCTAATTCCAAGTCCCCTCTAAACAATCAACCTCTCCAATATAATAATTCCAAAACCTTTCTTGATTCCTGCTTTTAATGAAGTACATTTACAGAGGATATGAATTCCAGATTTGATTTCAGACTCTAGGGATATATATTCCTCTTCTGGAACTTGTATATCCGGTCCTGGGATTTAAAAAAAAAAAAAAAAAAGGAAAGACAGAAAGAAAAAGAGAGTCCAGAGCGTAACAAGCATTCCTTGTATTTTTTCTGTCTTTTGCCCACTGAGCATGGAGGGGAGAGACAGGCACAGCATCTGGTTAAAGTCAGGTAAGTAACACTCTGGGGGAAAAGCCTGAAGTCAGTTGCCAACCTCTTTCTCTTTCTAATGTGTTTCTGCAGATGGATGAAAACTGCAGCCAATATAGAGGTTTCAATTTTAGGCGATACTTGGGAGAAAAGAGAGAAAAAGAAACACTTTGTTCCATCACTGTCCTATCAGCTCTGTGCAGTTCCAAACATTTGGCCTCATGAACAGACATAGAATCATGCCACTGCCACGCCACCATCAGGTGCCAATATGCCAATGGCACATCTTCAGCCGTAACATTCCCCTGAAGGAAGACTAAAGGTATGACTGGGGCCCAAAAGGGAAACCTAAGGCTGCTTCTGAGCATAAACACTTTTCACCATTGTTCCCCGGGCTGGAGTAGGTGGGCATCTCCTGCCCGGTCATGAGAGGGGCTCTCAGCCCTGTGGGAGGAGCGTGGAGCTGGGATCAGAAGGTCTAACTCCTTTTGTGGTTTTGCACCCAGTGCCTCTTGACCACGGATGAGACATTTCATCTCTGGACCTTGGCTTCTGCACATGTACAATGAAGATGGTGACATCTGCTTCACCTGATCCCACAGTCACTCTGCGCCTTTCCCTGAACATGAAGGAGAACGTCATGCTGGGGAGCAACGTCACCAAAGCACCCAGACTTGCGGAAATGCTGAGTTTTTCGGTGAGTCCCCATCCCACTGTGGTGTGGGAAACTAGGTTTACTCCAGCCTCTAATCTCAGTCCAATCTCCTGCTCGGGAGCAGTTTTCTTTAGATAATTCAGTCTTTGCCTGGGTGTGTGAGGGGGGCTGACTCTCTTCTCAGGGGTGGAGGGGCACAGCCTCACGTCCACATGGTATTTTTTGGATCCTCCCCATGTCTGCTGTAGGGTGGTTGGTCTGGGCTGCTCTCTGGACTGTTGACGACTAATGTTCAGCTTGTCCCATTCCCTGGCTTCAGGCTGGTATTTGTTGCTGGGTTGGGTAGCTTGTGGTTCATTTTCTGTCATGGTTGAGTTGGAGTCCAGCTTCTTTTTTCCCTAGCTTGGCCGCCCCTGGGTCCCCCTTGGTGCTGGGTCTCTGGTCCTCCCTTGGCACCGTGGGCCCCTGGGTCCACCTTGTTGCTGAGCCCCTGGGTCTGGTTGTGAGGTCAGGGTCCAGGCAGTTCATTTTGCAACCCTTGCCCACAGCGCCATCTTGTCCCCACTATGGTCATTCCTCTCTGGTATGTTCTCTAGCCAGATTCCAACCAGCATCTGTGCCTTCCCCCCTTCAGGGACACACAGGAGATTCTGAGTTCCTTCCACACCACACAGGAACTGAGGGTGGCTTGGGAAAGCTAAATGCTAGCCCTTCCACTGTCTAACCACACTGTACTGCTGAGTTTACTCTGATGTGGCCACTCCCACATGGGTGTGGGCAGCCTGCGTTCCATGCAGTCTCAAATGAGGGGGAGGCCTTGTGTTGATTTTAACATCTAACACACCTCCCCCTCTGGGCATCCCAGAGGCAGAAAATCAAGATGAATATCTCTCCAGCCTCTGTCTCCCTTCTCCTTCTCATGGTCTTTTGGGACCAGAAATGGGCAGGTTTCCTGCCTCTACAATTCAAGCCTCCTGGCCCAGTTGTCATAGACAGAACCAGACCTTGAATGCATGGAAGCAGTTCTATGATCTGAGTCCTACCTACAAGCTTGGCTCTTTAGCAAGTTATGCTAAATGGGAGCTAAATAAATTTAGGAAATCCTATTTCTCTCTCACCAAAGCCTAGTTCTTACAGCTATTATGCCTACAAAATTCCCATTTCGGGTTGCGAGAACCTGCACGTTCGATTCTTTTTTTTTTTTTGCATTCATGCTGTAGAAATCTAAAGGTGGACATATGTCTGAGAAAATGGGAAAGTGAAGGGGTAGGTTGACCCATGAAATACAAAAGTGAAAAGTATGTTAATAGTATTCCAGACATGTTACACCTCTTTCAACCATATAACCTTCAGAACTCCTTCCAACTCAAAAGGATTCAACTCCTAAGATGGTGCTTGAGAACACAGTTTGGAAACTATGACACACTTTTCAAATGTGTCCATATATACTAACTTGATTACTTCTGCTATTAGATTTCCAAAGTGCTAGTCTCTCTGAAATCTGCCTGGGGCAACTTGAACTTGGATGCGTGGCCATTAAACATGTTGACTCTGAACAAGCCTTCGCAGTGTCCAACAACTTCTCTTCTGGTAAAAAACTGTTTCATGAATTATTCTGAAACATCTGCCTTGAGCTACTTTCCATTCTCTAATGTATTACTTTGGAGATTATAAATCAGATTCTACTTGCGGTGGGCTTTCACTTGGACAACTCAGTTTACTCCCCCTCACCCCGCCCCATTATCGTACCTCCTTAGAGAACAGCCACCGCGACCTGGGAAAGGAATCAGAAAAGATGTGTTCCTCAGATGCTTAAGAGGTAGGGAAAAGACAACTCTACTACAGAAAATAAATTGGCTGGTTTGTAATATCCTGACCTTCACTCGAATTTGTCGTCGGCATCAAGTATTAGAGAAGTAACCCTTGTGGAGCAAGGTCACTGGATTGCTCATCAGAGCTACTAAATCAGCCAATGCTCATTTACCTTCTGGTCTGATGCCAAGTCCTCCACCAAGTGAAATCAGTCCACCAAACAAGCGCCTTCTCTGAGTCCAATACTCCATTATGCCCAGTGAGGATCATGAAAAAAAATATGAGAGGGTCTTTGACCTGGGAAACTTACAGTCCAGCGGAGGAGATAAATAGTGAGACAATTAGAAAACAAAATTAAACACTATAAACTCTGTGGCGCTTTCTGTAGGAACAGTAGGAATCCAAGAAGGAAGAATATGAGAAGATTTCACAGACTGGAGGGATATCTAGATTGGGATAAGCATGAAGGAAGAGAAATAACAGGATGGGAAAATAACAATGAAGGCACGAGATGAGGCAATGGGCTCATGGACATGTCCCGGGGACTGTGAGACCTACTTGACAAGAGGAGAAGGAAGGGGGACTTCCCTGGTGGTCCAGTGGTTAAGACTCTGCGCTTCCACTGCAGGGGGCGCAGGTTTGATCCCTGGTCGGGGAACAGGATCCTGTATGCCTTGTGGTGCAGCCAAAAAGAAGAAAAAAGGGGCGAAGCCAGAGACAATGGATTGGTAGGAAAATGGCCAGAAAACGGAAGAGCTAGACAATGGAAGATGTAAACCACAGGGCTTGCGATAGACAATGGGGTGCCATGTGTAGGAGCCCAGCATGGGAAGAGATGAGGACAGCTGTGTTTTTAGGATGCTTGGCGACAACACTGACTACACTGTGGGAAGCGTCTGAAGCTGGAGAGGCTATTGTCTAGTTATTCGACTGGACCGTGGTCATGGCAGAAGGAGAGAAGAGGAGGAAGCACGTTCTAGAGACGCACACAACCACGAAATAGGAATTCCGGATAGCTGACTGGATATGGGACCTGAGGGAGAAGGAACTTAGTGGTTGTTGGTATCAGAAATAGGAGTAATATTGGTGCCACTGTGGAGAAAAAACTGATTGGGAAGGAAGGCTATCATGGGGTGGGAGAGTAGCAGGGGGAGGAACACCATCTCACAACAGAGGGTCTGGTTTCTTTTGGTTATTTGGTTTATTTCTATTGCTTATTGCTTATTTTTATTGATTCCAGCTTGCGCTCCTAGCTGGAACAATCAACACAGACCCAAACGATCCCAAACATTTTGGCAATGTAGACAGTTCTGCCTACCAGCAACTGGACCTATGGTTCTTCGATTATCAATTCGTGAAGTTACAAACCTGCCTACCTCAGCAGACAGATGAGGCTGGGAGGCTATGGAGTCATGCTGACTGTTTTCAAATCCCTGCTACTTACCTGCTGTGTGGTTTGGGAAAATTGCAAAAGCCTCTCTGTGCTCAGTTTCCACATCTATAACAACAGGGATAATAACACCCACCCCATAAATGAGAAAGTTCAGGTTGAGTACTTGATACTCTGTACGATGACTCGACTTAGTCATGACTCAACAAGTGTTAGCTGTATTTCATTTCCATCAAACAAAATAATAAGCACTTAAACAATTTATAAAATTCAAAGCTTTCCAGAGAAGGAACGATTTCTTTGTAGAGACAGTGGGATGGCTTGGAAAAAGTATTGGACTTGGCGTCTGTCCTAATCCTACAACCAACGCCAATCATTTCTGTTACTCAAGGCAAGCCTATTAACCTCCAGGAAGTCTCAGTTTCTTTATTCACTTAATGTCAATAATAATGCACATCCTGCCTACGATATGGTTCTGAAAATAAAAGAGGTGATTCATGTGAAGATATTTGGTAGAAACTCTAAATGCTTTACAAAAGAAAGGTATTAATTAGTTGTTGTCAGCGTTAGTATGTTAAAGAACTATCCTTCATTTATGTATGATGATCAAAATGAAGACTCAATTCATTGGAAATGCTTTCACCATGTCTCAGAATAGCATTCCATCAATACATGTCGATCTAGGTGTATATGGAAGAGAAACAGCAAACAATAAAGCAAACAGAGTAAAAAAAAAAAACAAAAACCTTACTTACACAGGTTCTGTGATTTAATTGTCACCAAGGATGTGCAGTAGCCCCTTGAAGAGAATTGAAATCTTGGGTTACTTTACATCGGCCTGGGCTTTAGAAATGGGTGGCAGTGACTCTGAATAGGATCACTGTTGAGCTTTACACATTTATTATGGTTAGAGCAACCATCAGGGTGGGGCAGGATTTGGTGGGGTGGTGGGGTAGATGGGCCTGGTCAGTGGTTAAACTGGGAATTTCCAGCTTTCATTGATCCTTATAGGAAAAGCCCCAGCCCTCCACATAGCTAATGAATTTACATCCTGAATGAATCTCCTTGAAGGTGTCCACCCCCAGCTCTCCCAGGCCCAGCAATGCTGAGTCGTTAGCATGGACGGTTCATATAAAAACAAAGCTTTGAAAGGCAGGACAGAAACAAATTCTGACTTGACCTCAAGCTGCTCCTGAAGCCCAGGGTTCATGTTCCCAGTCTACACATCAATCTCAGCTCCCCGGGCTGGCAAGTTGAGAGCAGAGTTCACAGCGCCCTTCAATCACGGATGGTGCTTGAGGGAGCAAGGATGAGCTGTTCATTATGTGAGCTAGTTAGGAGTCTGTTTCTTTAGTCTCTTTGTGTTCCTTTACAGAACTTAGTTTTATGATGGCCTTGGAAAGATTGAAGCGGAGATTCTGAGTCGACATCACCTTCATCTTGCATTTTAGAAAGATATCCCTTGCATTCGAACCACCTTTCTCCTTTCCTTCCATTGTTTATTTGTGCAGTTTCAATTTTCTAGAGATTACATTCATTTACTTAGTGGCTCAATTTAGGTGATGGAAATTCTAATTGTTGCTGGTGAAGGGGGCATAAACCTCCTAACTTTTGCTCTGAATATCCATGTGGTGTAGCCATAGTGCTACACCTCAGCCATAAAACCAACCTGAAGTCAGGGGGATGCTTTCTATCCACAAGGTGCAACTTACAGCTCCACAAACCAAGTCCCACCCCTGGTCTCCTTCCCTGTGGCCTGTGGCTTCAATAGTGGATACATCTGACTCCAGTTTGGCTCAGGCCTTGGGGCTCTGAGCGCAGGGCTCTACCTGCCACTCTGGCTCCCAGGAATCCTTATATCAGCAACTTTTGGGAATAAAGCACTCTTAGAGCACCTGAAAAATACAAAGTAACTATGGTACATATCAGAATGTAGGGTTTTCTCTTTTACTTCACAGAGTATCAAGGTGAGATTTGGAAATCATAATTAAAGTACATTTTTTGTGCTGTCAATATGGATTAAAAGATAGGGAACCACTAAGTAGGTTCTTGCCACTGTTTTTCAACGGACACTATTCGTTCTCACCAAATCTTTTATTTAATCAGGGTTGTGGGGAGGTGGTTCAGAAATCTGCCTTCTATTCTAAAAGCAGAGGCATTTTCTTCGTAAGTGTATTACATTCAAAATAAAAATATATTTGCATTTGGAATTTACCTCTATTTAAATGGATTCCTCATATTAACATTTGATGTGATTACTGTCGTTCTGTATACCTGGGAATGAAGCTGTGGTTTTCACTCTACCAGCAGAGTGGATTTAGACTGAGGAAGCAGAGTGATCTTAGTAATGTATAACAAGATCTCATTTCTCTTGCATCAGGAGGTTTTCGGTAAGGGAACCTGCACCTTTTTGACTCTGAAAATAATTACCTTGTAAAAACTAAAAACCCTGAGAGACTTTAGCATTACAACTCTGCTAAGTAGCAAAGTGGCAAAAACCAGTTTGGTCCCAATGAACCCTGTCATCTCAATGCAGCCAGACCCCTGGCTCTGCGTTCCCAGTGAATTCAGAAAAGTTGATTTCTGCAAAGACAATTTTATGCAGAAATATCAGCTCTTCAGCAATTCCAGCCCAGGGAATCACGAGGGGACTAACCCATCATCCTTTCTTCTTTCTTCCAGTTCTAATAAGAAGGCAGTCTCGGGACTTCCCTGGTGGCACACTGGTTAAGAATCTGCCTGCCGGGCTTCCCTGGTGGCGCAGTGGTTGAGAATCCGCCTGCCGATGCAGGGGACATGGGTTCGTGCCCCGGTCCAGGAAGATCCCACATGCTGTGGAGCGTCTGGGCCCGTGAGCCATGGCCGCTGAGCCTGCGTGTCCGGAGCCTGTGCTCCACAGCGGGAGAGGCCACGACAGTGAGAGGCCCGCGTACCGCAAAAAAAAAAAAAAAAAAAAAAAAAAGAATCTGCCTGCCAAAGCAAGGGACACGGGTTCAATCCGTGGTCTGGGAAGATCCCGCATGCCACAGAGCAACTAAGCCTGTGTGCCACAACTATTGAACCTGTGCTCTAGAGCCCACGAGCTACAACTACTGAGCCCACGCACCGCAACTACTGAAGCCCGCACGCCTAGAGCCCATGCTCCGCAACAAGAGAAGCCCCCGCAGTGAGAAGCCCATGCACCACAACGAAGAGTAGTCCGGCTCACCACAACTAGGGAAAGCCTGCACACAGCAGTGAAGACCCAACCCAGCCAAAAATAAATAAATATATTTATTTTTTTAAAAAAAGGCAGTTTGGCACCATGAAGAATGTGGTTATGTGCATCCTTCTGCTGCTGTCAGCTGAATACAACCTCATTCCAGGCTGGCCAAGCAGAAGGTGGATGGTAACAATGACTTTCAGACACTACAAACCATGTCATCAGTGATGACAAGAGGAAAGCTTCAGGAGATTGGTTCAAGATGGCAGAGTAGAAGGATGTGTGTTCACTTCTTCTTGTGAGAGCACTGGAATCACAACTAACTGCTGAACAGTCATCGACAGGAAGGGACGGGAACTCACCAAAAAAGATACCCCACATCCAAAGACAAAGGCGAAGCTTCAATGAGATGGTAGGAGGGGAGCAACCACAATAAAATCAAATCCCATAACGGCTGGGTGGGTGACTCACAAACTGGAGAACAGTTATACCACAGAAGTCAACCCACTGGAGTGAAGGTTCTGAGCCCCACGTCAGACTTCCCAACCTGGTGTCTAGCAATGGGAGGAGGAATTCCTAGAAAATCAGACATTGAAGGCTAGTGGGATTTGATTGCAATACTTCGACAGGACTGGGGGAAACAGAGACTCCACTCTTGGAGGGCACACACAAAGTGGTATGCCCATCAGGACCCAGGGGAAGGAGCAGTGACCCCATAGGAGACTGAACGAGACCTACTTGTTAGTGTTGGAGGGTCTCCTGCAGAGTTGGGGGGTGGCTGCGGCTCACCGTGGGGACAAGGACATGGGCAGCAGAAGTTCTGGGAAGTATCTCTCGGCATGAGCCTTCCCAGAGTCTGCCATTAGCCCCACCAAAGAGCCGGGGTAGGCCCCACTGTTGGATTGCCTCAGGCCAAACAACCAACAGGGAGGGAACCCAGCCCCATCCATCAGCAGACAAGCCGATTAAAGTTTTACTGAGCTCTGCGCACCAGAGCAACAGCCAGCTCTACCTACCACCAGTCCCTCCCAGCCTCTTAGATAGCCTCATCCACCAGAGGGCAGACAGCAGAAGCAAGAAGAACTACAATCCTGCAGCCTGTGGAACAAAAACCACATTCACAGAAAGACAGGCAAGATGAAAAGGCAGAGGGCTATGTATCAGATGAAGGAACAAGATAAAACCCCAGAAAAGCAACTAAATGAAGTGGAGATAGGAAACCTTCCAGAAAAAGGATTCAGAATAATGATAGTGAAGATGATCCAGGACCTCAGAAAAAGAATGGAGGCAAAGATTGAGAAGATGCAAGAAATGTTTAACAAAGACCTAGAAGAATTAAAGAACAAACAAACAGAGATGAACAATGCAATAACTGAAATGAAAAATACACTAGAAGGAATCAATAGCAGAATAACTGAGGCAGAAGAACGTATAAGTGACCTGGAAGACAGAAAGGTGGAATTCACTGCCATGGAACAGAATAAAGAAAAAAGAATGAAAAGAAATGAAGAGAGCCTAAGACAACATTAAATGCAACAACATTAACATTAAAGGGGTCCCAGAAGGAGAAGAGAGAGAGAAAGGACCCGAGAAAATATTTGAAGAGATTATAGTCAAAAACTTCCCTAACATGGGAAAGGAATTAGCCACCCAAGTCCAGGAAGCACAGAGAGTCCCAGGCAGGATAAACCCAAGGAGAAATACGCCAAGACACATAGTAATCAAACTGACAAAAATTAAAGACAAAGAAAAATTATTGAAAGCAACAAGGGAAAAAAGCCAAATAACATACAAGAGAACTCCCATAAGGTTAACAGCTGATTTCTCAGCAGAAACTCTACAAGCCGGAAGGGAGTGGCATGATATATTTAAAGTGATGAAAGGGAAGAACCTACAACCAAGATTACTTTATCCGGCAAGGATCTCATTCAGATTCGACAGACAAATTAAAAGCTTTACAGACAAGCAAAAGCTAAGAGAATTCAGCACAACCAAACCAGCTCTACAACAAATGCCAAGGGAACTTCTCTAAGTGGGAAACACAAGAGAAGAAAAGGACTTCCAAAAACAAACCCATTACAATTAAGAAAATGGTAACAGGAACATACATATCGATAATTACCTAAACATGAATGGATTAAATGCTCCAACCAAAAGACACAGGCTCACTGAATGGATACATAAACAAGAACCATATATACGCTGTCTACAAGAGACCCACTTCAGACCTAGGTACACATACAGACTGAAAGTGAGGGGATGGAAAAAGATATTCCATGCAAATGGAAATCAAAAGAAAGCTGGAGTAGCAATACTCATATCAGAAAAAATAGACTTTAAGATAAAGAATGTTACAAGAGACAAGGAAGGACAATACATAATGATCAAGGGATCAATCCAAGAAGAAGATATAACAATTATAAATATATATGCACCTAACATAGGAGCACCTCAATACATAAGGCAACTGCTAACAGCTATAAAAGAGGAAATTGACAGTAACACAATAATAGTGGGGGACTTTAACACCTCACTTACACCCACGGACAGATCATCCAAACAGAAAATTAATAAGGAAACACAAACTTTAAATGACACAATATATCAGGTAGATTTACTTGATATTTATAGGACATTCCATCCAAAAACAACAGATTACACTTTCTTCTCAAGGGCACATGGAACATTCTCCAGGAGAGATCACATCTTGGGTCACAAATCAAGCCTCAGTAAATTTAAGAAAATAGAAATCATATCAAGCATCTTTTCTGACCACAGCACTATGAGATTAGAAATCAATTACAGGGGAAAAAGTGTAAAAAACACAAACACATGAAGGGTAAAAAATACATTACTAAATAACCAAGAGATCCCTGAAGAAATCAAAAAATACCTAGAGACAAATTACAATGAAAACACGATGATCCAAAACCTATGGGATGCAGCAAAAGCAGTTCTAAGAGGGAAATTTATAGCAATACAAGCCTACCTCAAGAAATAAGAAAAATCTCAAATAAACAATCTAAAGGAACTAGAGAAAGAAGAACATACAAAACCCAAAGTCAGTAGAAGGAAAGAAATCATAAAGATCAGAGCAGAAATAAATGAAATAGAAACAAAGAAAACAATAGCAAAGATCAATAAAACTAAAAGCTGGTTCTTTAAGAAGATAAACAAAATTGATAAACCGTTAGCCAGATTCATCAAGAAAAAGAGGGAGAGGACTCAAATCAATAAAATCAGAAATGAAAAAGGAGAAGTTACAACAGACACTGCAGAAATACAAAGCATCCTAAGAGACTACTACAAGCAACTCTATGCCAATAAAATGGACAACCTGGAAAAATGGACAAATTCTTAGAAAGATATAACCTTCCAAGACTGAACCAGGAAGAAATAGAAAGTATGAACAGACCAATCACAGGCAAGGAAATTGAAACTGTGATTAAAAATCTTCCAACAAACAAAAGTCCAGGACCAGATGGCTTCACAGGTGAATTCTATCAAACATTTAGAGAAGAGCTAACATCCATCCTTCTCAAACTCTTCCAAAAGATTGCAGAGGAAGGAACACTCCCAAACTCATTCTATGAAGCCACCATCATCCTGATATCAAAACCAGACAAAGATACTACAAAAAGAGAAAATTACAGACCAATATCACTGATGAATATAGACGCAAAAATCTTCAACAAAATACTAGCAAACAGAATCCAACAACACATTAAAAGGATCATACACCATGATCAAGTGGGATTTATCCCAGAATGCAAGGATTCTTCAATATATGCAAATCAATCAATGTGATACACCATATTAACAAATTGAAGAATAAAAACCATATGATCATCTCAATAGATACAAAAAAGCTTTTGACAAAATTCAACATCCATTTATGATAAAAACTCTCCAGAAAGTGGGCATAGAGGGAACCTACCTCAACATAATAAAGGCCATATACGATAAACCCACAGCAAACATCATTCTCAATGGTGAAAAACTGAAAGCATTTCCTCTGAGATCTGGAAAAAGGCAAGGATGTTCACTCTCACCACTATTATTCAACATAGTTTTGGAAGTCCTAGCCATGGCCATCAGAGAAGAAAAAGAAATAAAAGGAATACAAATTGGAAAAGAAAAGTAAAACTGTCACTGTTTGCAGATGACATGATACTATACAAAGAGAATCCTAAAGATGTCACCAGAAAACTACTAGAGCTAATCAATGAATTTGGTAAAGTTGCAGGATGCAAAATCAATGCACAGAAATCTCTTGCATTCCTATACACCAATGATGAAAAATCTGAAAGAGAAACTAAGGAAACACTCCCATTTACCATTGCAACAAAAAGAATAAAATACCTAAGAATAAATCTACCTAGGGAGACAAAAGACCTGTATGCAGAAAACTATAAGACACTAATGAAAGAATTTAAAGATGATACAAACAGATGGAGAGATATACCATGTTCTTGGATTGGAAGAATCAATATTGTGGAAATGACTATACTACCCAAAGCAATCTACAGATTCAATGCAATCCTTATCAAATTACATATGGCATTTTTTACAGAACTAGAACAAAAAAATCTTAAAATTTGTATGGAGACCCAAAAGACCCTGAATAACCAAAGCAGTCTTGAGGGGAAAAAGTGGAGACGGAGGAATCAAATTCCCTGACTTCAGACTATACTACAAAGCTACAGTAATCAAGATAATATGATACTGGCACAAAAACAGAAATATAGATCAATGGAATAGGATAGAAAGCCCAGAGATAAACCCACGCACCTATGGTCAACTAATCTATGACAAAGGAGGCAAGGATATACAACAGAGAAGAGACAGCCTCTTCAATAAGTGGTGCTGGGAAAACTGGACAGCTACATGTAAAAGAGTGAAATTAGAACACTCTCTAACACCATACACAAAAATAAACTCAAAATGGATTAGAGACCTAAATGTAAGATCAGACACTATAAAACTCTTAGAGGAAAACATAGGAAGAACACTCTTTGACATAAATCACAGCAAGATCTTTTTTGATCCACCTCCTAGAGTAATGGAAATAAAAACAAAAATAAACAAATGGGACCTAATGAAACTTAAAAGCGTTTGCAAAGCAAGGAAACTACAAACAAGACGAAAAGACAACCCTCAGAATGGGAGAAAATATTTACAAACGAATCAACGGACAAAGGATTAATCTCTAAAGTATATAAACAGCTCATGCAGCTCAATATTAAAAAAACAAACAACCCAATCCAAAAATGGGCAGAAGACCTAAACAGACATTTCTCCAAAGAAGACATACATGGCCAAGAAGCACATGAAAAGCTGCTCAACATCACTAATTATTAGAGAAATGCAAATCAAAACTACAGTGAGGTATCACCTCACACCAGTTAGAACGGACATCATCAGAAAATCTACAAACAACAAATGCTGGAGAGGGTGTGGAGAAAAGGGAAACCTCTTGCACTGTTGATGGGAATGTAAATTGATATAGCCCTATGGAGAACAGGATGGAGGTCCCTAAAAAACTAAAACTAGAATTACGACCCAGCAACCCCACTACTGGGCATATACCCAGAGAAAACCGTAATTCAAAAAGACACATGCACCCCAATGTTCATTGCAGCACTATTTAGAATAGCCAGGTCATGGAAGCAACCTAAATGCCCATCGACAGACGAATGGATAAAGAAGATGTGGTACATATATACAATGGAATATTGCTCAGCCATAAAAAGGAACGAAATTGGGTCATTTTTAGAGACATGGATGGATCTAGAGGCTGTCATACAGAGTAAAGTAAGTCAGAAAGAGAACAATAAATATCATATATTAACGCATATATGTGGAACCTAGAAAAATGGTACAGATGAACCAGTCTGTAGGGCAGAAATAGAGACACAGATGTAAAGAACAAATGTATGGGCACCAAGGGGGGAAAGTGGCAGGGAGGGTGGTGGTGTGCATAAATTGGGAGATTGGGATTGACATAAATACACTAATATGTATAAAATGGATAACTAATAAGAACCTGCTGTATAAAAAATACATAAAATAAAATTAAAAAATTAAAAAAAAAAAAAAAAACGTTTTTCCATCAGTGTCTCCATTAAAAAAAAAAGGTTGGGGGGAAGCTTCCCCTCTTTCACTTCCCAGGTCCCTCCCTATCCAGGTTACTGAAAAGTTCCTGACTTTCGATATGGCAGTTGGGTAATTTCAGGTTTAGAAATGGAAAGAGCAGCCACAGCCACCTTTCGCTGGGATTGTTAATCATTCACGTTGCATTTCCAAGAACCTCAGATGGGGTCTGTGTGAGTATGTCTTAACTCCCACTTGGATGGTTGGCCCTCAGGGTCCTATGCAAAGAAAACCAATACAGACCAGTAAATAAAATCTCGTCACAGTCGAACATCTTGTGCATCTAAAGTGACCTATGAGTGTTTTTTCACTTTCTGGGGCCCTAAAGGCAGCCGGCCAACCAACACAGCTTCTGAACCAAGGAGGTCACGGTAAGCAGTCTACTGGGAATGCTTCCTTTCTTTGGGGTTGGGATGCTCTGCTTGGCTGACCTTGGTCTGGAGTCTGGCCTGCCTGGGATGAGCACCTCCAGAGACTGAGTGTCACTTTTGCCTTCCTCCAGGCCTCCCAATATAGACCGCAGGTCCCCTGAACTTCATCATCTGGACTACTGCTCATCCTTGAAGTTGTTCCTTTAGTCCTCTACCTTTCACCATAGACAGCCTTGGCCAACTCCCAATGACAGGTCCAACAGGTGACCTGTAGACCACTTTCTATGTTACTAATGTTTATGGGATAATTGTATGAGTTAGAATAGGCTACGCTGTGCTGTGATAACAAATTAGCCCCCAGATCCAATGTTGAACACAAAAAGATTTATTTCTTGCATATGATACATGTTGGTCGCAAAGTCAAGGGTGGTGGGTATGTGTATTGGGAAAATTCCACTCCATCGGTCACTCAAGGATCCAGACTGATGGAGGCTCTACCATCTGTAGCTGTAACATCTAGAACATGTGACTCCTTTGGTCTCCAGGGAAGAGAGAGGTTGGACATCTCATCCACTCTTCAATGCAGAGGAGTGACAGGTGTCACCTCAGCTCACACCCTGTTGGCCTACACTGGTCACACTGTCCCACCAAACCCCAGAGGGCTGGGCAGTCTTGTCTTCCACGTGCCTGGAAGGAGAGGAGACCCAGATGGCGTGAGCATGTCACATCTAACAAGGCCTGCGCTTTTGTTTCAAGCATGACTTATTTATTTACTTACTATAATGAATAAACACCAGGCATTTCAGGGCAGACCTCATCCAGAGCAGTGAAAAGTTTTGTGAAGCCCAGTAAGCTTGCCTCTGTAGCCTCAAGCAGGAACATGCAGGGTTCAGAGGGGTTTTTTTCTCCCAGCCAAGAGGTCAAAAACCAAAAATTCTTTGAGGAGCACGGTCTTAGATAGCCAAGCTACACAGCAGCAACTAGGAAACCCTGAAGAGTGGGGCCTGCACTAAAACAGCCTCCAGATAATTAACCCCATGGCCTTTGTGGTCCCATCCACCCACAGGCATGCAGATTCAGCCTGAGTCTGCGTTCAGAATTCATCTGTAGCTGGGCAGGCTGCGCCAGTTCTGAGATGCCAGAGTTTAACTTACTGGAACAGAGACCACATCAAAAAGCCTGTCACATGGCAGCACCAAGGGAGTCAAACCCCACATCAGAACGCTTTGGCTAGTGTAGAAGTCCTGAAATGTCATGTGTATTCTTCACTGGGAATTAAAACCATGTGGGCCCATCCTAAGTATAGCTTACTCTGAAAGTGTTTTTTATTATTATTATTTTTTTTCCCAGTACATGGGCCTCTCACCACCGTGGCCTCTCCCATTGCGGAGCACAGGCTCCGGACACGCAGGCCCAGTGGCCACGGCCCACGGGCCTAGCCGCTCCGCGGCATGTGGGATCTTCCCGGACCGGGGCACGAACCCGTGTCCCGTGCATCGGCAGGCGGACTCTCAACCGCTGCGCCACCAGGGAAGCCCTGAAAGTGTTTTTAATTAGGAGTTGAGACACTTGAGCATTAGTGGCCACAAGTGACCTGCCTACAAGATGAAGGCCATAGGGATGGGGTCTAACGTCTGAGAACTTAAATAACTTGCACATAGTAGGTGCTCAGAAAGGTTTTTCTTCGTGATGATGATCTATTGTGTGACTTATATGGTAGAGATAAAACTTGGTTGAATTTCTTCTGCTTGTTCATTAGACGATGAAGCCACAAGGCCACGTGCTGCCTGAACTTCTTGGCAGTGAGTAGAAACGCTGATCATTTTCAGGATCTGAGAACCATCAGCAAAGTTTACTTACCAAAAACAATAATAATTTGTACGATTTATTGTATGCCTACTCAGTTCAAAGGCACCGTTTGAAGAACTTTACACGGATTATTTTATTTAATCCTCACAACTACTTATGAGTAGTTGTTATACGAATGAGGGAACTGAGGCTTTAAAAGTTCAAGGAACTTATCTAGAATCACAAATTCCAGTAGTGGAGCTGGGTTCTAATATAAGCCTGTCTGATTGCAAAGCCCACGTGTGTTTCAAAATAACTTCCTTTATACAGCCCAACTCATAGAAAAAATTTAAAATACAAAAATGAAGAGGGAAGGAAATAAATATCATTTGTAATCCACTATCCAGAGATAGTAACTGTCATAATTTGGTGCATGTATATATCTCAGACTTTTCCTATTCTGATGTTACTCACAAGTGACTTGAAATTCCTTAGGTTACTCTTGTTCTTGGTCTGGATCTGCCTTCAGTGCATGTCAACGTCACCCCAAATTTTCCCCAAAGAATACAATCCAACACCCAAAAGAATTTCTATAGGAAATATAAACATTTTAATCATGTTCATTCTTCCAGTCCATGAGCACAGAATGTCTTTCCATTTATTTGTGTCTTCAGTTTCTTGAAGAACAATGTCCTATAGTTTTTGGTGTACAAGTCTTTGTACACAATGTCCTATAGTTTTTGGTGTACAAGTCTTTCACCTCCTTGGTTAAATTTATTCCTAGGTGTTTCATTCTTTTTGTTGTGATTGTATATGGAATTGTTTTCTTAATTTCTCTTTCTGCTAGCTCATTTTTAGCATGCAGAAATGCAACAGAGTTTTATATATTGATTTTGTATCCTGCAACTTTTCTATATTTGTTTATTATTTCTAATAGGGATTTTTGGTGGAGTCTTTGGGATTTTCTATATATAAAATCATGTCATCTGCAAATAGTGACAGTGTTACTTCTTCCTTTCCAATTTGGATGCCCTTTATTTTTTTTGTCTTGCCTAATTGTTCCGTCAAGGACTTCTAATACTATGTTGAATAAGAGTGGCAGGAATGGGCATCCTTGTTTTGTTCCTGATCTTAGAGGGATAGCTTTCAGTTTTTCACCATTGAGTATGATATTAATTGTGGGTTTGTCATATATGGCCTTTATTATCTTGAAGTACTTTTATTCTATAACCACTTTATTGAGATTTTTAAATTGTAAATGGGTGTTGAATCTTGCCAAATGCTTTTTCTGCATATATTGAGATGATCTTATGGTTTTTATCCTTAATTTTGTTCATGTGGTGTATCATGTTGATTGATTTGTAGATGTTGAACCATCCTTAACCCATGGAATAAAATCCCACTTGATCATGATGTATGATCCTTTTAATGTATTGCTGTATTCAGTTTGCTAATATTTTGATGAGAATTTTTGCATCTATCCTCATCAGAGATATTGGCCTGTAATTTTCCTTTTTTGTGTTGTCTTTGATTTTGGCATCAGAGCGATGTTTGCCTCCTAATATGAGTTAAGAAGCATTCCCTCCTCTTCAATTTTTTGGAAAAGTTTTAGAAGGATAGGTATTAGATCTTCTTTGAGTGTTTGATAAAATTTACCTGTAAAGCCATCTGATCCTGGACTTTTGTTTTTCAGGAGCTTTTTGATTACTGTTTCAGTCTCTGTACTAAAATGGGCAAAGAGGGTTTCCTTGGTGGCGCAGTGGTTAAGAATCTGCCTGCCAATGCAGGGGACACGTGTTCAAGCCCTGGTCTGGGAAGATCCCACATGCCGCAGAGCAACTAAGCCCATGTGCCACAAGTGCTGTGCCTGTGCTCTAGAGTCCGTGAGCCACAACTACTGAGTCATGCGGCACACTACTGAAGCCCACACGCCTAGAGCCCATGTTCCGCAACAAGAGAAGCCACTGCAATGAGAAGCCTGCGCTCTGCAATGAAGAGTAGCCCCCACTCACTGCAACTAGAGAAGGACCACGTGCAACAATGAAGACCCAACATAGCCAAAAATAAATAAATAAAATAACTAAATTAAAAAAAAGGAAAATTTAAAAAAAATGGGCAAAGAAGCTGAATAGACATTTTTCCAAAGAAGACATACAGGTGGCCAACAGGCACATGAAAAGATGTTCAACATTACTAACCATCAGGGAAATGCAAATCAAAATCACAATGAGATATCACTTCTTTCCTGTTAGATTGGCTATTATTAAAAAGATAAAAAAATAACAAGAGTTGCCAAGGATGTGGAGCAAAAGGAACCCTCATACACTGTTGGTGGGAATGTAAATTGGTACAGCCACTATGGAGAGTCCTCAAAAAATTAGGAATAGAACAACCATATGATCCAACTTTCCCACTTCTGGGTATTTATCCAAAGAGTATTAAAACACTAATTCAAAAAGATATATGCACCTCTATGTTCCTTGAAGCATTATTTACAATAGCTAAGATAAGGAAACAACCTAAGTGCCCATCAGTGGATGAATGGATAAAGAAGATGTGAGATACACACACACACACACACACACACAATGAAATATTACTCAGCCATTAAAAAATATGAAATCTTCCATTTGCAACAACATGGCTGGACCTTGAGGGTATTATGCTAAGTGAAATAAGTCAGACAGAGAAAGACAAATACTGTATGATCTCATTCATATATGAAATAGAAAAAAATGAATAAACAAACCAAAAATAACCAAACCAAACCAAACAAAAAGAAACACATAAATACAGAGGACAAAATAGTGGTTACCAAAGGGGAAGGGGTGAGGGAAAGGGTGAAATGGGTGAAGGGGGTCAACTTGTATGGTGACAGATAGAAACTAAATTTATGATGGTGAGCACACTGTACTGTATACAGCAGTCATAATAGAATGTTGTACACATGAAGCTTATATGATACTGTAAATCAATGTTACCTCAATAAAAATAAATTTTAAAAAAAGAGTTGCCAAATAACACAGGTTTTACTGAAGGTTTTGTGGTGACCTGGAGGAGATTCCCTGCAGCCCACATAGGAAAATTATCCTCCACCCACACCTTTAAACAAGTCATCCTCTCTGCTTTTGCCTCCTTCCAACATCTCTTCCTTTTCTCATGGAAAAAAAAAAAAAAACCTTTTTATTATCTCACTTTTACTAATTTGTACCCTTCCACATCACCCTGCTCAGGAAAGCAACAGATTCTTCTCAGGATCCACTCCTCTTAGCGCCAGAATTTAGGATCATAAATAATGAAAAAAAATTTTATTCTTGACTCTCTCACACACATTTTCTTACAAAATGGGTTTATTCTGTTTAGTAAGCCACTTTATCTTCCTCAAGAGTATATTATGTTATTTAGGGGAAATCTTAAAGTTCTATTTGCAATTGTTTTACTTGATTAATGAGAAAGGAAACCAGGTGTTAGCCTGTGCACTGGGGAATTTCTGGTAGAACACTGTTATAATTATAGCCCTTCAAGTCATAACGTCATTCTGACTATATTTAGGTTAATATTCAATATAATTTGGTTTCAAGTATACTATTTTAAAAGAGAAATTTTTTACAAGTCACCAACACCTGACCAGATAACTGATTTATTTCTACTGTTAGTCAAACTCTTTCACTAAGCAAGATAAAGCAGTAGTGCCAGTATGAGTTGGTTCTATTTTTCCCTACATTATCCTGCATATATTCTTCTGACTATGCCTTTGGAGTAAATAAGCCATTAAGAGAAAAGCCTGATGAAACAGCTTTGGGGAGGTGCATCAGTAGGAGCAGACCAGCTTCTGATGGCCAGGAATTTCTTATACAAGGGAGCTAAGCCCCAGTCTGGGGATAGAGCTGCTGATACATATTCTATTTACGTAAATTAGTGGTTTTCAGACATTTGTGATTGCATACCATGTAATGGATTAAAGATGGGCACAAATCCTTTGCCAGATCACTCACTGAGAGATGGAGTCTGTGCCTCCACCCCTTGAATCTTGGATGGACTCTTGGACTCCTTTGACCAATAGAATATAATGGAAGTGACATGATGGTATTTTCTTGCTTCAGGCCTTAAAAGACAGACAACTTCTACTTCCTGACTCTTGGAACATTCCCTCTTGGAATCCAGCCTCCATTTCATGAGGAAACCCAAGGAGCCCAACGGGGAAGCCATATGGCAAAGAACTGAGACATTCCCCTCCCCTACAGACAACAGCCCTGGCTGAGCTCCCAACTTGCCAACCAAGTGAATAAACCATCTTGGAAGTGGATCTTCTAGATCAAGTTGAGCTGCTCCAACTGGTGCTGTTTGGGAGAGGGATAAATTGCTCAGGTTGAGTCCTTCACAAATTTCTGATCTACAAGATTGTGAACAAAATTAAATTGTGTTTTAATCCACTAACTTTCTGGTGTATTTGTTACACAACAATAGGTAACCAGAACGCATCCTTATCATCAAAAATATTTTAACGATCTTTGTTTTCTTATTTGTTATGTACTATCCAGTTTTATTACATACATTATAAAACATATCAGAAATAGAAAATAAAAAGGGATTAGCTATAAATAGAAATTCTAAATGTTTCTTCTTATAGCGCAGTGGTTTGTTTTGAGCATATATATATATATTTTGGCAATCATTGGTCTAGAATAGGTGATGCTCGAGACCCAACTCACTGACCATAAATAATCTCCCAATGCTAGTCAAGTGTCTGAAAAATGGAGAGTGTGTAGATAGTACATGGTCCAAGAGGGGATAATTAACCCACATCTCTGGAAAGCTGAATTTGACTCAAGCAAGAACACTCATACTGTGAGACTAGAAGGGCAATTTTTGCCACTGCTATATTTCTCCCCTTTTCATTACCCCAACCAATAAATAGGCTTGTGTTTGTTTGCTTGACTTTAAAACATAGGGTTAAGGGTGAACACTTATTTGAAACTTGCTGCGGCCTAGGGGGAATGTAGATGTGCTGGTCCAAAGTCACGCCATATTATATGAATATTATTCCAGGTCAGTAAATAAAAGTCCGCATCATTATTTTAGTAAATACATGATATTCCAAGGGATGGACATTTTTTTTTTGACCCATAACTTATCATTGGATATTCAGGCTGTTTTCCAACTTTGGGTGATAGTAACAATAATTCTTATAGCTAAATATTTGCATGCATTCTTTTTTATTTACTTATTTCCTTCCAATGTATTCTGATTATTGGTTATGGACAAGCACTGGATATGAATAAGCACTGTCAAATTTCTCTCCAGAAAGTTCGCACCAGTTTATCGTTTTTCTATCATTAGTGTCCACTTCCCAGCACCCTCAACAATACTTGGTATTATAACTTTAAAAATAATTTTGTCAACTTAATATAAAGATTGTGCTATACATACACATATGACACGTATTTTATGTATGAAGCTTTCCCTTTTATTTATTTTGTCTAATTTCCTATTTTTCCTATTTATTTTTATAAACTGCTTCAGAATTGTGTGTGTGTGTGGGAAGGAATAAAGCATACTACAAGTAAACAGTTTTACAGAGGTAATTTCCTAATTCTGGGAAAGACAGAATCAACAGTTTTATTAGTCAATAACTCCTTTCATTTGCAAGTGTCATAAACACAACACCAACTGGCTTAAGCAAAAAAGGAATTTATTGGCTCACTGAAGAGTTTCAGGCACAGCTGATGAATGGGTTAAATAATAACATCAGGACTCTCTCCATGAGCTCTGGTTCCCTCTGCTTGCCTTCACTCCTAGTCAGACTCTTGCTTCGTGTCAGCAGGGATCCAGAGAAAGAGAGTACATCTTTCCCACATGCTTTAACAAAAGACCCAGAGAAGACTGTGATTGGCCAGCTTAGGTCATGTGCTCATACCTGAGCCAATCATACTGGCTGGGATAATAGAATACTCTGATTGGTCAGGCTTTAGCTCCATCTCTTCAGTAAGGGACATGGTGGGTTCTACCACAGCCAAACCAAATGAACTGAGGGCGGGGTGATTCCCAAAGGAGGGGATGCTGATACAGTAGAAATAGGACCTAGGAGTCAGGAAACCTGGAATTCATCCTACCTTTTCACTACTACCTGTGGGAGCTCTCTGAACTTCAGCTATCTCACTCAGCCAAGGGAAAGATTGATTGCCACCATACCTACCTCAAATGATTCTGGTCAAATGAGATCATGAACACGAAAGTGCTTGCCAACAATAAAGTATCATGCAAATATACCCTGCCTACAAATAAAACAAAAACAGGAAATTCTGTGTGTTCCCAATTGCAGTTTTGCATGAGCGCCCCCTTGAGAAATCAATGAAAAAATCCGTGCCTTGTGACTCTAAGGCCCAGCTCCGCTGCCACCCTTCGTACTGGCTCTGTCTAAAACAGTTCATTCTAATTGTGCTGAAAATCAGGTTGAACTGTTGTCCTCAGGAAGCAGGAAAGCGTAGCGGCCATAATCACCGCTGAAAGTTGGAAATAGTACTGACGTCACACCATGCTGATGTCTCTCTAGGAAAATTTGTATCCAGTCTGTCTTTGCTTTCCATCTAATTAACAAGCCTGTGACCTGCCCTAGCATGGAGTGACCCACAGTCCAGAGTGAAGCAGCAGGAAGCACCAAAGTGCATCTGGGCAGCCATGGAATTGCGATCTCGCTGAATCCCAGTTCAGGGCAGGGCCAGAGACAGAAGCCAGACACGGGGCTGTCTGAGAAGCTGAGGTGTTCTGGCTGGGAAATTTGTTTGGAAATAGCCACATGCAGGCAGGGATTATACATGGGGCCTGTTTTTCACCCAGTTACCCAGGGAAATCTGTACTAATTGCTCTCGGCCACCAATGTAGGCTCGGTCATGCTCTGTGCTGTACAGGAAAACAAGACTTTCACAGCTATTCCTGCTCACACCTGCCAGGATGTGGAAGGAGATGAGAGGCCCAGCCAAAGGAAGCTACAACCAGCCTCAAGCCAGAACGGCCACATGCAGGCGGCGACTGTCTGTGGAGTGGAGCTTTGAGAAATGTATCAACTCTTAAAATGCAGCCCCTCTCTTCACCCCACCCGCCCAAGCCCGTCAGGTGACTGCCTAAAATTCCCACAATTCAGACGACTGTTTTAGAGATATTTTTTGTTGTTGTTTTATTTGTTTTGGGTTTTTTTTGGCTGTGCCGCAAAGCATGTGGGATCTTATTTCCTGGACCAGGGATGGAACCTGTGCCCCCTGCAGTGGAAGCTCAGAGTCCTAACTACTAGATCACCAGGGAATTCCCCTAGAGGTATTATTATCTCCAAAAAGACTTGTTAAAAGGCAAATATGGGGAAAAGGTAGGGTGGTTGAGGAAAAAGACTAACAAATCCATTAAATCATTATCCTCCAAGAACTGTGATCTTGGAGAAGAGAGGGGAAGAGGGGGCCAGAGCACGGATGTTAGGTACTTAAGTGCAACGAAGGGTCTTGAAGATAGAGTCTGCCTGTCTCTGAGGCTGGTGTCTATGGGTTAACAATGATTAAAACTGCATCAGCACACTATCACACCTCCACGCACTGGGTCATGTCTGACCTCATCTCTTGATTTAAATACAGAGAAGACAACAGCCTGCGTCTGTCATTTTGACTGCGGATTTTGCTAAATGATTGTTCATAGCTTAGTGCCCTGTTGGAGCCTTCTGAGATTTGAGATTCCCTAGCTGGAACTGGTTTTCAGTACAAATCTGTAAACACAAAACCTGAGTTTTGTTGATTTCCAGATGGTATCTGTTCACATGAAGACTGCTGCTTCAGGAACACTTTCAAGCCTATTTTCTCTTCCTAAACAAAGTGAAGTTCGGGGCTTGAGGGCAGCCTTCCCTCCATTTTGTGCTGCTTCGATGCCTAACTTGCCTGTTCTTTTGCTCTTTCTTGGCAATTCTTCTTTTGCCTCTGATTAGTGATTAGAACTGCATTTGCTGACTGTTAAGTCACTGCACTCATTGGCAGTAACGCCCCCATTCAGAGAATCTGTATTACCTCATGACATATGGCACAGTGCACACTTTGAAAGCTAAGAACTGGAAAGTTTCTCTCCTGCCAACGTTTCCCCCAGTCGCCCAGGCAATTTCCACATGCAACACTTTCCATCCTCATTGAGAGCAGAGTTGAGAGGGCTTGAAATAAAAGACCTCGCAGGTTTTCAGGATTGGCCAACAAAGCCATCTCACCAGATGCCAGGACAACTGGTCAGTTCAAACACTTTGGTCTGAAGCCTCAGTCAATGCAGAGGAATTTGGGGCCTCATTTCTCATTATTAAGGGTAGCCTTAAGAGTGGATTGTTTTCCCCAGGCTGACATTGAGCCCAGTTATAAAATCTAGCAATGAGACAGTCAGCTTTTGTAATGGCAGGGCTACTGAAAAGAAATTGCTGGGAGAGAGTCAAGAATTATCACCGGGAAGGGTGACTCTGTAGCCAGGGCTGCAGAGTGGAATCCGGGCACTGGGACGTAATAGCCGTCACAGACAGTCCTCTGAGGGATACACAGCAACAGGAGAGCCGGGTCAATTTTGGGATCAATGTGGGGCAAATTTGGAAGTGCTTTGAGCTCTGGTCAAGCCGAGAGAGGTCAGGTTGCATATTAAATAGTCTTTGATTCACCTGAGAAGGCCAGGAGGGCAAGTAGCAACCAGGAAGACACAGGAAAGCTCACTGGACCTCCAAGGATGCTGAGGGTACATCTGAGGGCCTCCCTCGTGTAAGCCACACGTAGCTCTTCCTTTGCATCCCAGAGGCTCCCTTCAGGTGAGAAGGAGGAGGAAGGGTATTTTTATCCCTGAAACCCTGAACTCTACCCAAAGGGGCTGTTTAAGTTACTGAAGCTTTAAATGGTGTTGGACAGTTAGTTACTTTTCCCCTTCTAAACAGTGGGTGAAGAGGGCTCAGGGGGAAGACCAGCAAAGTTATGGACAAAATAAATGAATTGCATCTTCTCTGCACAGCTGTGCTGCAGTGTGGCTTAGCTCTGCCATCTTGCTACAGGAAACGTAGGACCTGCCCCCTCGCTCCTCGGCCCACATGGTTTCTTCACTGTCACCTGCAAACAGAACCCTCTGAGCTTTTGGTCCTGCCCAGATCCTCTTGGTTGATGACAAGCTGTGATGTCCCTCAGTCCAGCCCCAAAGGCTTGGGCTCCTGGGCTCCTCTATCCCTTGCATTTGCTGCAAGTTGCTCACACATTGGGCACTTGGCTATTTCCCCTCTGCGTGTTCTCTTCTCAAATCTCATCCCTTGGGGAGCTGTCCTTTGTTCTCTCCCACAGTTCCAAGGGGAAGGACCAGACCTAAGACTCAGACTGACCTCAAGGCTATGAACGAGATGCAAAAAGAGATCCTTGAGAAGGGTCTCAAATCTACATGCAAACTGACAAAGTGCAGACTCCTTAGGATAGGACATCTTATATAGAAACAGTATGTCTAGAATCAAGTCAACAATAGATCTAGAAAAAAGAAAAATAGCCTAGTATGTTTCTAAAGATTCCCTAGTAAGGATGTCACCCCCTCCTTAACCTCATCCCCTCCCTCTCCCCCTCCCTGGCCTTCTTTTCTTCCCTTTTGTTTGCATATCTTTTTTCCTAAGGGATCACGATTAATAAAAATAGTAACAATAGCCAGCACTTATTGAGCACTGACCATGTGCCCACTCTGTGTTAAGTGCTCATCATAGGAAGCCACATCTGTCCTCTGTGGTTGAAAAAATACTTGGGATTGAAAAATAAGCGGAGGAAACTGCGGCGGGGGATGTGGAGAGGTGGCCGGAAGATGCTGGGTTGGAATATGGACAAGACGCAAATTCACAAAATCATGCTGGATGCAACTCCGTTCTAGCTAATTTCCAGACTTTCCTGTTCCTTTTGCTGCCAAAATCCTCCACACTGTGGCCACACTCACTGTCTCCATCTTCTCTGCCCTTAACCGCTGACTCCCCCGCCCTCAATTCTATGGAAATGTCTCATCAAGACCGCTGTGACTTTCTTCTGGCCAAACACGATGTGTGTGTGTGTTTTTTTTTTTCCCCTAGTCCTTGTCCTTTCTGACCTCACGGCAATACTTGACATTGTTAATTACCTGCCTCCCGGGCATGTCCCCTCATCTTCTTCTCTCCCTGCCCGCTTGCTTATTTGCTAGGTTCTCCGGGCGCCCCTGAGTGTGGGGATTTTGTGGGGGGCCCCTCCCACGCCCCACCCCCCTCTTCTGGTTGTAACCATCGGGTCTCTCTAGGGCTCCCAAACTTACCTCTTCATGCTCCTGCATGCTGTACGGCAGGGGTCCCCAACCCCCAAGCCATGGACCAGTACCGGTTTGTGGCATGTTGGGAACCGGGCCGCACAGCAGGAGGTGAGCGGCCGGCGAGCCAGCGAAGCCCCATCTGTATTTACAGCCGCTCCCCATCGCTCGCATTATCTCGCCTGAGCTTCGCCTCCTGTCAGGTCAGCGGCGGCATCAGATTCTCTTAGGAGCGCAAACCCTACTGGGAACTGCGCATGCGAGGGATCTAGGCTGTGCCCTCCTTGTGAGAATCTAATGCCTGATGATCTCAGGTGGAGCCGAGGTGGTGATGCTAGTGCTGGGGAGCGGCTGCAAATACAGATTATCATTAGCAGAGAGGTTTGACTGCAGAGACCATGATAAATCAATTGCTTGCAGACTCATATCAAAACCCTACCAGTAAGGCTTCCCTGGTGGTGCAGTGGTTGAGAGTCCGCCTGCCGATGCAGGGGACACGGGTTCGTGCCCCGGTCCGGGAGGATCCCACATGCCGCGGAGCGGCTGGGCCCGTGAGCCATGGCCGCTGAGCCTGTGCGTCTGGAGCCTGTGCTCCGCAACGGGAGAGGCCACAACAGTGAGAGGCCCACGTACCGCAAAAAACAAACAAACAAACAAAAAACCCTACCAGTGAGTGACAAGTGGCAATTAAGCTGCATCTTACAGAGTAGACTGGACGTAAGGAACACACGACAGGTGTCCCTGTCTTCCATCACCCCCAGATGAGACCATCTAGTTGCAGGAAAACAAGCTCAGAGCTCCCACTGATTCTGCATTATGGTGAGTTGTATAATTATTTCATTATATATTACAAGGTAATACTAATAGAAATAAAGTGCACAATATATGTAATGCACTTGAATCATCCCAAAACCATTCCCCCCCCACACTCTGTGGAAAATTTGTCTTCCAAGAAACCAGTCCCTCGTGACAAAAATGTTGGGGACTGCTGCTCTACGGGTATGCCACACCCCCCGCGTCCAAAATTAAATGTGTCTTCTTCCCTCAACTTAGTTTCTCCTCCAAATATGCCCATTTCCAAAGTGCGTCTAAGGCAAAAGCAACCCCAAAGCCTTGGCGTCATCTGCTCCCGCGCCGCTTGGACTCTACAAACCCAGACTCTCAATGCTTCCCACTGCTGACATCCTCTCCACCCCACTGCTCTGCATGGGTCAGACCCTTCCCACTTCACTCCTCCTCCTTACACTGGTCTTCTAGCTAATCTTGGAGGCTCGACCTCTCCATGCCTCAGTATTTTCCTAAAACATTTCATTTGAAAGCAACTTTTGTGAATTCACACTTTTAAACTCATCTTTGATCTGGAGATTCTATGTACAGAGATCTAACCTAGGGAAATAATCGAATATGTGTGAAAACAAAGATTCATGAACGAGAATATTAAGTGAAAACCAGTTCAGTGGACAAAAGGGGGGGTTAGTAAATACACAGCAGTGAGTCCACTACAAGGGAACACGGTGCAGCTAATTAAAACTGTGCTCCAAAAGGATGTTCTGTGATATGGAGAAATGTTTATCCTATGTTGTTAAATGAAAAAAGCAGGCTACAACCCAGAACGTACTACGTGACCCCTGTCTCAACCCACTCTCTTGCTCATTACATTCCAGTAACATTCCTCTTCTTTCAGTTCTGCTAAGGTCTTTCCTTCCCCAGGGCATTTGCACATGTCAGCAAAAGCTGCACAATGCTTTGAAATGGTGTGCGTGTGTGAAGGAACGGGGGGATTCATGGGTGTCCTGACTAGTTTACCATCCTGGTTATCTACATCTTTCCTTTTCTCTGAGCTAGTTTACAAGTCTATAAGTTGTAGATAACTGAGAAAAATGCAAATGATTATTTTCCATACACCAGTGAATTCTGTCCAAGGGAGAGACAGCGAATTTTCTTGCACCCAGTTTGACATCTATTTGTATTTCATTTCAATATTCTTGATTGATAAGTGTGGTACTTTGAATTCTCCTTTGAACGAATTGTAACATCTTACTGGTTCCCTCATTACTTTATGAGTTAAATAAAATCTTTGGTACATGTTCATTCTATAGAGTCATAATTTACCTTTTTAAAAAATATATCCTTTAACCCTGACTGTTTCTCCCTCTCTTTCTCTCTTCACCTGTCTCAACCCTGCTCACCCTCAGGTCTCAGCTTAAATGTCACATCCTCAGAGAGGCCTCCTCTATTCTAGATAGGTCCTCCATTATTTATTCTCTTATCTGTTCCTTCATAGCACTCGTTACAGTTTATAATTATATATTCTGCATGTGAATGTTGGGGAGTCAAATTACCTGTGATTTGCATTTTCTTCTTTATTTTTTTATTACAAATTTTCTATGATGGATATGTACACTTTTATACATTTCTTAATGTTATCTTTAATCACTACTTTTGAAAGGAAAAAAGAGAACCACAGCATGTCAGTTGCCTCCTGCATCTCCCGTGAAATCTCCCTCCAGCTGCCCCAGGCCACCCAGATTGCTCCCTTACACAAACTCCCTTTGCAATTATATTCTGTTCCACACAATTATACTTACTGGAGCATTCAGGAACAGCATAATGAGCACCTAATGTGTGTATATCACCGTGTGTGTGTGTGTGTGTGTGTGTGTGTGTGTGTGTGTGATGAGACCCTAAGAAGAGTAAGTTGTGCTTTCTACCCCGGAGGAGTTTATAACCTAATAGGACAGACTAAATAACAATGTGAGGTATTATTTAACAAAGTACCAAAGCTCTACGACACAAATATTCCGGCCGGAGCTGACTTGAGGGCCAGAACAATCAAGTGGCCTTATGTGGTCTCAGCCTTGCAGTTTGTTAGCTCTGTGACTCGAACTAGGATGTAACCTCACGGAAGCCCAGATGGTGTTTTGGTTTCTTTGATACCCACAGTATTGAACACAGTCCAGAAACACGGCAGAGGCTCTCATCCATTGATTCACTAATTAATTGTCCATGATGATTGGCTGGGTCAAGTCTTAACTTATCTGAGAAATGGGAGTTTTGCTAAGAGGCCCTCCTCACTCCAGTAGAGCCTGTATCCGTGTTTACCCTATAGACATTCAAGTTACTGCAAAGTTATATATTCGTGATTGCCCGACTCCTGCTGGGACTGATTACAGGGAAGGCCGAGAATCATGCAGAGGCCAATAAAACCTCCCCCTTGGGGTCCCTCTGTGGGCAGTGACGGGGGAGGGCAGCAATGGCTGCTTCCTGCAAGTGGTTCTGTCACACCAGCCTAGGGCCCAGACAGCAAGAGTGTCTCCAGGAAGACGGGAAGCTTTGCTTAAGCAGAAGCTGGAGACCAACCACCTTCCCATGCCCGGCAGGATCCCTACAATTAATTCCATCTAGTCACAGAGGTGTCCACTCTTGGACAACGACTCGCTTCAGACTCTAGTTCGGGAGGCCTGAGGTCAGACTGTGCCATCATCCTGCTGTTTGACATCCTGGGTGACATGAGTCTTCTCAGGGGCTTCCTTGAAAACTGGCCCCACTCTCCGCAGTTGCACCTTTGCACGGTAACACAGCCTGGGCTACTTCCATGTTTGGATTTGCAGAAAAATCTGTGACAAAATAAACGGATCAAAGGAATTTTGATTGGAGAGGGAGTTACTTTATAATCACAGTGTTCTATACGTTACATACCGTGCCTTCTCCAGGTAGCCTTAGAAACTGGTCTCAGAATATGGTTCTTACCCTTCTGACCACCTCCCATATCCTTTTTTTTTTAAGAAAACTCCCTGTCTGCACAAGCTGGTGTCTCATTTCACAAGGAACTGTGTATCTCTCCGTCTCTCTTTTTCTTGCTCACTTTTGGGAGGCATCCCTTCCCTTTAAGAGTGACAGCAAAGAAGTCACTCTATCATCCCCCAAATTCTGTAATGCTATTTTCAGGAAAGACTCCCGGGCCGGATGAACCACGGTCTAAAGCAGCATGGCAGTGATTCCCGTCCTAGAGCGGCACCGTGGGGTCAGGACACCGGGCACAGAAGCCGGGAGGGGCAGCCAGGGTCCCAAGAAATGGACTCCGGGGCACAGCTGGAATCCCAGCGCCCGCCCGTCTCAAGAACAGTGTGGGTTGTCTCCTTCTGAATGTGACATTCTAGCAGCCAGATGTGGAGCAGGAATGCCAGGGCAACTGTTCCCTCCACTCACAGTGTGACCTTTCATCTGCGTCCAGGGAAGGATTAAAAATGGTCATGTTGGGGCTTCCCTGGTGGCGCAGTGGTTGAGAGTCTGCCTGCCGATGCAGGGGACACGGGTTCGTGCCCCGGTCCGGGAAGATCCCACCATGCCACGGAGCGGGCTGGGCCCGTGAGCCATGGCCGCTGAGCCTGTGCGTCCGGAGCCTGTGCTCCGCAACGGGAGAGGCCACAACAGTGAGAGGCCCGCGTACCGCAAAAAAAAAAAAAAAAAAAGGTCATGTTAAGGTCTGCATCCTGGCTGTGATGATCTCCACACAGGCATGTGGGCGGCATTGTTCGGCCTCTCCTGGAAGATCTTGGGCGCTCACAGCACTGGCCGCCTCCCAGCAGGTCTCCCCGCAGCTCTGCTCAGGGCCTGGATGGCTTGGCCTGGTTATCGCAGCCCAGCTTTCCCCAAAGATGCCTGGCGGGGGGGGGGGGGATGTAAGTCGTTCTAGCAGCCTAATTGACGATCACTTTTATTTCTCCTTTGCTGTTGACTTCCTGTTTACCGCTCCTTCAACAAGCCGTTTGCGGCCACACGATGTTTAAAGATTCTTTTCATTCAGGGAGAGCCAAGAGACAAAACTGCAGGCTGCCTGAGAAAACAAAAGAAACAAGGGCTCTGAGGAACCGTCTGATTCCCCGTTGCGTGGGTGGCTGCCTACCGCTTTGCCCTGCGCTGTGATGATTGCAGTCATTAAGCCTGTCTGGTGAGGGGGAGGCCAAGTGAAGAAAAACAACAACAAAAGAGAGAGAAATGAGTCCCAGGGACGAAGAACTGTGCAGGCAAAAAAAAAAAAAAAAAACCACACAACCTTGCACTCCTTTTAGAGTTCACAGCCAGGAGGATAAACACCACTTAATTTGCAAAAGATTGCCATTTGGAGATGATAAAAAAAATTAAATGTCGCTGGAAGAAACACTTACATGCAAATCGTGAGGTCCTGTGCTGAGAGCGTGTGTGAATTTCTCCTCAGCGGTCTCTGTTGGCAACTAGATTCCAGGACATCTATTCCAAGGGCAGTTTAGTTTTTGGTTCTTTACCAACCGTGAAGCAGTGGCTCTCAGACCAGGGTGAGAGGGTGATTCCGCCTCTCCCTTCCTGGGGTCATTTGGCATGTCTGTAGACACTTTTGATTGTCACAACTGTGTGTGCGTGTGGAGCAGGGATTGAGTTGTGAGCACTGCTGGCAACAAGCTTGGAGAGGCCAGGGACGCTGTTGAGAATCCTACAATGCACAGAACAGCCCTGCACAACAAAAAGTGTTCCAGCCCAAGATGTCAGTAGTACGGAGACTGAGAAATAAGGCATCCAAAAGCAGAAAGAAGCAGAGACGAATTGGCTTAAATTCGAACTTTCTACTTGGAAAAAGATGGGGTAAAGGCAAGGGGTCCATCTAGGAAGTTCCTGACTTTCTGGAAACATAGAAAGCTAATGAGATCTATGGAACTGGTATTATAGTCCAGATCTGGTGCGATCAGAATATCTGGAGGGTCTTCTAAAGTCTAGGTGAAGATGTGGCCACCCATCACTACCCTCTAGTGGACCAAATCTGTGAGATGTCTATGTGTGTGCAGTCACTGCCCTCTAGGGGAAGAAATGCATGGAGCTGCCCATCGTGTGTACACTTCAAGGCATTGGGATAAACCTTGGAAGCCCCTTCTTCACTTTTGTGGCATCCGAGAAAGAAGCCTAATTTTATGGTTAGGAGACTGGTTTCAAGCCCCAGTTCTCTCACTGTCTCACACTGACAAACCTCTTAAGTAACCGCTGTTAGCCCCAGCTACGCCCTTTTACTTGATGGGTTCTGTGCATCTCACCAGAACCTGGATGAGCAGGCACAGCAGAGGCATGAATGCATCACATAAATAAATGTACATGGTTATGGTAACTCTAGGATTATAAGGTCAGAGATGCTCAACTATTAACAAATAGTTATTCAGGACCTACCATGTACCACAGTCTCTTGTAAGGGCCAAGAATGTAAAGTAGACGTGACAGAATCCACAGGTGGGCGAGAAAGATAATAAGCTACCAACAAATGAGATAGAATTGTATTCTCAGGTGGTATCCACAGCTATGAAGAAAAGCCACCAGGACGATGGGATAGAGTAAGACTTGGGTGGGGAGGAGACACCATTTCAGTTAATCCACGTGCTCAGGAAAGGCCTTTCTATGTCTGGGACGTAGAAGAAAGTGACCTTATGAGCAAAACTACCCTTGGACCAAGGCACTCGGCACTTCCCTGGGCCCTGTGTGAAGAGGACCCTGAGCAACCTCACTCCCTAACACTGTTTGGACTCCAGGGAAATGCTTCTCCACTCTGCTGTTGGAACGCAAGGTAGCATCGAGAGGACTAGTATGGCGGGGGCACTTAGGGAAGAGGAAGGACAATTGACGAATGAGTTAATTGGTTAAACTCTTCTCCGATTGCATCAGTGCAAAGAATATTGCGTAAGGCATTGTTTCCCAGAATTCCTAACATCCATTTTTGTTGTTGTTGTTCTGTGTTCTGGAGACGCCCATGGATTAGAGGGGTATTTGCCACATTTTCACGTGGTGTGTGTGAGGAACATTTTTCAATGTTAAATAATTCATGTTTCTCTTGAAGTTGTATGTACTTTGGTCTAGACGCAAGAGGCCTGATGCATACCAATTATCTGCCTTGACAATGACATGGACCTTCAAAACTCATAATGAGAATTGTTTTTTTAATATGAATATTTACTACAATTTAGATAAATTTCCGTCCAAAGTTCTTCAGCTTTATTTAAATAATTCTAAGTTAAAATGATCATGCCTACTAATTTTAACATGCATTTATGTAATTTAAAATAATTTTGAATGTGTGAGAAAAATAACTTCTTTGAAAGCATATGTGAAAACATTTTAGTTTTTTATACTTACTTTCAGTTACATTTTTAAAGACAATATATTCAAATTTTGTATATCTGAGGACAATAACATTTAAAAAAATCTTTTATATCATTCATCTCAATAGAACACAAATTACTCGACAATGATTTTATTAGTGATTTCACTTAAATGAAAGCAAAAAAAAATGAATTTTTGTGAAATAAGCATATCAGTTGTGAATACCGTATGTCTGTTTTGTTGATCATTCAAATGTCACCCGCCAACCCGCAGAACCCTCAAATATGGGCAATAATAATTAAATCCCATTTTGTTTTGTATTTTACTAACATACAGTCATAAAAACCATACGTTCACTCATATTTCTCAATTTTGCCATTATGAAGGCATTTGTTTTGTTAAGAGGACAGAACATACCTTATGTAACAGTTTTTAGTGGTATGTGGGCCTCCATTTGTACCCTTGTCCTGGGCCCCTCTAACATTAGGAGTGAGCCTGTGGGGTGTTGTAGGCACAGAAAGCTGGTGTGGCTGCAGCCTGGTAGGTGAGATCAGAGGGGTGGGCAGGGCCTCATGACACGGTGAGGGGTTTGGATCTTCCTATACTGGCAGTGGGAAGCCAGGCGAGGGCTTTAAACGGGAGAAGATGGGTCTGGCTGCTGTACAGAGAGTGATGTCTGGGGGAACGAGAGTAGAGACAGGGCCTGATTGGCAGGCTGCTGCATTAGTCCTAGCAAATGAGAGTGCCTTTGACTTGGGTGTCAGCAGTGGAGTTGGTGAGAGTGGTCAGATTGGGGATACATTTGAAGGAATTCAAATACAGAATTTACTGATGGATTGAGTATTGGGGTGGAAAAAAGAGGGAATGATTTCCAGGGCTTTGGTTTGAGCAACTGGTGTGTGGTGGAGGGAAGCCTAGAAGGTACGGGAAATATTACTACTGTACCTTCTTTTGGCCGCACCATGCAGCATATGGGATATTAGTTCCCCGACCAGGGATCGAACCTGTGCCCCCTGCACTGGGAGCACAGAGTCTTAACCATTGGACCACCAGGGAAGTCCCACTACTGTTCCTTCTTACATTGCTATCAACAGCTTGCAGGTCTCACTGGGGCTTCTGACCCAGGTGCTAGTCAGGGCCTGTCCCATCAACCTGTCCCAGGTTTTGATGGGATAACTGAGCCATTATCCACTAAACTCCTTTCCAACCTCGAAATTCTATGATTTTAAGGTGACAGTGTAGGACCCCAAAGTATTCCGAATTTTAAAAGGAGACTTTTCGAAGACAGAAGAAGAATCAATCTGTAAAGGTAGAAGTGTTTGCGGGGCAGACTTCCAACTGGCCACCACTCACACTAGCATCCTTACCCGCAAATCCTTGTCTCTGTACACCAAGGGGTTGCACATTCACCCAGACGTGCTATTTTTTTTTTTAAGATGTTGGGGGTAGGAGTTTATTAATTAATTTATTTATTTTTGCTGTGTTGGGTCTTCGTTTCCGTGCGAGGGCTTTCTCTGGTTGTGGCAAGCTGGGGCCACTCTTCATCGCGGTGCACGGGCCTCTCACTATCGCGGTCTCTCTTTTTGCGGAGCACAGGCTCCAGACGCGCAGGCTCAGTAGTTGTGGCTCATGGGCCTAGTTGCTCCGCGGCATGTGGGATCCTCCCAGACTAGGGCTCGAACCCGTGTCCCCTGCATTAGCAGGTGGATTCTCAACCACTGTGCCACCAGGGAAGCCCTATTTTTTTGAATTAACGAATTTGGTTAGATGTCACCATGTGTTTATGAACACACCGTGCTATGCACTCAAAATAAAGCCATACAATGTGAGTACAAGAAGGAACCTTTAGGGAGCAGCTGCTCTGACTCTTAGCTGCCCTGATAAGGGAAGCGGAGGGTAAGCTGCTACGTGATGGTCCATGATATGATCACACAGCTGGCTGGTGACGGATGTGGACCTCGAGCCCAGGCTCTGGGACTTCCGGCCCAGGGTGCTTCCCACAAGTAGGGTCTCTGCCCCTGGGATGAAGCAAGGGGTCATGCAGGGCGAGGACCTGACATCAAAATAGGTCTCAGATTTCTTCTTGCAGTGACTGCAGACTCACGCCATTTTCTGCTCTGTATGACCTTATTATACCTCCCAAGAGCTCAAAGCTCTTTTCATAAATACAGTAGCATCGATCTCCACTGCCATTCATTCAATCGACCAACATTCCAGCGGCCAGCTCAGCGGGTACCAAGGATACAAAGAAGAACGGGGCGTGTCTTCATATGGCTGATTCACTTTGTTGTACAACAGAAACTGACACAGTATTGTGAAGCAATTATACTCTAATAAAGATCTATTAGGGCTTCCCTGGTGGCGCAGTGGTTGGGAGTCCGCCTGCTGATGCAGGGGACGCGGGTTCGTGCCCCGGTCCGGGAAGATCCCACATGCCGTGGAGCGGCTGGGCCCGTGAGCCATGGCCGCTGAGCCTGCGCGTCCAGAGCCTGGGCTCCACGACGGGAGAGGCCACAACAGTGAGAGGCCCGCGTACCGCAAAAAAAAAAAAAAAAAAAAAAAAAAAATCTATTAAAAAAATTAAAAAAAAAAAAAGCTGCTGCCAGCGTCTGTGTGTGGTAGGTGACATGGGGGTGGAGGACATGCTGACATTGACCATTCCAATGCAGTGCGTTCGGTTCGGAGCTGTGATGGCAGTGTGTCCAGGGTCCCGTGGGATGGCCCAACACTGACATCAAAGAAGGGTAGGTATTGAGCCGTGGGCTGCACGGAGGAAGTAACAGGAGTTAAACAGGAGAGAAGGGAAGAGTGCTGAAGGTGGTTTCAGGAAAAGGGAACAGCGTGCGCAAAGGCCAAGAAGGAAGGCAGAACTTGGCACATTTGAAGAATTTGCCAGTACTTGATACCGCGGAGCCCGGTGTCAGAGCGCGGAGGCAGAAGTGTGGACGGGATGGAGAAGTGGGCGGGGCCAGGGACTGTCACTCCGCGATACTGGCGCTTGAATCTGAAGCGGAGTGAGATGCCCAGGCCTTCATGCTATTTGCTCCAGGGTCAAGAAATGTCTCCTCCTCCAGGGCGGAAGATTAACCAGGAGAAATCTTCGGAGTGAACAGCAAGGATAGTATTAAAAGTTTAGGGACTGGTGGAAAAGGCAGCCCCAGAGCGGGCTGAGTCGAGGAACAGGGTCTTCCTCTTCTCTCTTGGGAGCACCTGGTGCCTCCACCTCCTTCTGTATCTTACCTTTGCCTCCCCCAGTGACTCTCTTTCCCACTAGCCTGAGTCATGCGTGGAGCCCAACCAAGACAACCCCTGACTTCACCCCTGTGGAAGGCATAGGCTCAGCAGAAGACCATAAGCCCATGAATCACAAGGTATCTGGCACCTAGTAGGTGCTTAATTTCTTTTCTGAGTGTGTGTCATATGAATAAATGACGTGAATGCATCAGGGGGATGCTTTGCTTTGTCCCTCCTCCCCTTTCTCTCATGTGCCAGACCCCAAATCTGATTGGCTGGGGTTGGAGACAGAAGAGCCCTAGTGGGGTTTGTGTGCCAGATGCTTCAGACAAGTCACCAAGCTTTATCCTCACAACACCCTTGCGGTCAGTATTGCCAATCCACAATCTTTTACCCAAAAGCCAGGTGTGCTTCAGGATTCTGATTTTTTTTCCTAAGATTTTGGAAAGGTAATACGACATAATATACGTTTTATGATAGCAAGCCCTCAGTGGGTGGGAGGGGCACCTTATCATCAAACACATAAACCCTTTCTGCCGAGTAATATGAGAAAATTCACATTAAGTAGTAAAACACATAACCTCAGGTCAGCTTAGGTCAGGTCTTGCTGCCGAGTGAGTTGCAAAACGCTTCTGGTTTTCAGAATGTGGGAGTTTGGAAATGTGGACAAGAGAGTGTGGACCTGTGAAATCCTCACTTTTGGGATGAGGCAACTGAGATTCCCAGAGTCACTCTAATCAGAAAAGGGAGTCGGGATTAGGACACGACTGTGTCCAGCTCCAAAACCCACGCTCTTTCTATGGCACCTTCTGGGCTCCTTGCCTAGTCTGCCGCCCAATGCAAAAAGGAGTAAAGGGCAGACCCCTGCTGATCCTCAGCAGCCCCAGCAATTCGGAGACCAAGTTTGGAAAAAAGAGTTTTCTTTCTGGAACAGCAATACCTCCATCTACTGGACGTATCTGGGAATGACATCTGACTCACCCAGAGAATGACGTTTACTGGCCTGGTGGTGGCCTCTATAAAGGGCAGTGGAATTGGCTTTCCCTCTGTAACCATGCATGCCATATTTCAGGGAGCAGAAAGCTGCTACTAAATGACCTCTGCGTAATCCCTCTTTCAAAACAAAACAAAGCAACCACAACAGTAATAAAAATGAAACCCCTTTCACCCGGTTGCCAGAAATTCTGGACCACTTTCACCATTCTCAGTGATTGCAGTACCTCTTCTAAAACATGACACCCTCTTTCTTCAAACTTTTCAGTGGTTCCCATCAATTACAGAGGCGACTCCATAGGCCTCCTTTTAACCACACCTGCCTTTCCAGCCATTCCCCACGCCATACTGCTTTCGTTGGGCCCTTATCCTACTGTATCTTCTATTATAGCACCTGGAACTGCCCGCTATGTTGCTTTGTTTGCTTGTTTCCTCAGCCAGACTAACAGCTCCTGTACATCTCAGGCTACCTGCAATATAGTAGGAGTTTGATCATTTTTGAGAGATGAAAAATTAGAATGAATTTATTTCATCAACTTAAAACACCCCAAAATTTGTTCATCAATTAAATGCACATACAGTAATCGTTGTCAGGCTCCTAAATCTCAGGTAATTCTACTTTCAAAATTCTTTCTTGAATATGAAGTTTGGTAGACGGCAGGATGGAGAGAGTTTGGGGTTATCTATTTCCCTAAAGAAAGAAGATTATCAAAGAATATTCAGAATAAAGTGTTCCTCTAAGAAATGATTCTTTCCTTGAATTTCCCACATCACCTTTTCTCAATGTCTTGAATTTCTCAAAATAAAACCTCAGAATGAGTTAGCCAAGGAAACAAGAAACTGTACATAGACTATGGCACTTTAGAAGTTGGGGTAGGTTACAAACAAACAGAAATAGTTATCTTTTCAGGTATGTCTATTGTTTTTGCAACAGCTTTATTTAGATATAATTTACATACCATAAAGTCACCTACTTAGAGTGTACAATTCAGTGACTTTTAGTATATTTACAAAGTTGTGCAATCATGGCCACATTCAATTTTAGAACATTTTCATCATTCCCCAAAGAAACCCTGTACCCTTTAACTAAAAACCTCCCATGCCCTGCTCCACTGTCACCCTTGGCAACCACTAATCTACTTCCTGTCTTTTAGGAGTTGCCCATTCTGGACCTTTAGGACAAATGGAATCATATAACATGTGGCGTTTTGTGACCAGCTTCTTTCACTTAGCATGATGTATTCAAAGTTCATCCATGTTGTAGTATGCGTCGGTACTTCATTTCTTTTCATGGCTGAGTAATATTCTATTGTATGGCTTTATCACATTTTGTTTATACGCTCATCAGTTAATGGACCTTTGGTTGTTTTCACCAGCAGCTATAGTGCAGAGCGCTACTACAAACATTCGTGTACAGGTTTTTGTATGGATGTAGTTTTCAGTTCTCTTGGGTATATACCTAGGAGGGGAATTGCTGCATCAAATGATATGGGTATGTTTATTTCCATCCCCTACTAAATACAAACACCCCCAGGGCAGAGTTTGAGGCATTCATCTCCTGGCCCAGTACTTTGTACATAAATGTTCAGTAAACGTTTAGTGACTGGAATGAAGGAATGGATGATATTTGCAATTCTAACATGGAACGGAGTAGGGAGTTGGAGGAATAGACAGGCAGCATCAGGAAAATGAATCTTTGGAACAAACTCAAATCATGAACAATCTTGACACTGCCAAGTACAATTGCAAAACGTAGTTCTCAGAAACCAGCTCCCCCTCTGTACAACGAAAGTAACAACACCTTTCAGAGTTGTGTCAAATTGCTTTCTCTCTGGGGAGGCTTCAGACGGGCCTGAGACACACCCTAGGCACTCAACTAACGCTGTGCCGCTACTTAAATTCAGGATGGTCCCTCAACCACAAACCGTCCAAGCTTTGACCTTCTGTGAAATATATTGAGTAGACTTAACCTTGAAAAGACTGGCTTTTCATCTCACTTCAGCTCTGTCTTTTGCTGCCCAATGTGAGGTCAGTATACCTGTATCTACATTCATGATATCAATTTATTTTTTAAATTTTATTCTTTTAATTGAAGTATAATTGGTTTACAATCTTATGCCCATTTCTGCTGTACAGCAAAGTGACTCAGTTATACACACGTAGACATTCTTTTTCTTATATTCTTTTCCATTATGCTTCATCACACGTTATTGAATATAGTTCCCTGTGCTATGCAGCGGGACCCTGCTGTTTATCCATCCTATATATAATAGTTTACATCTGCTAACCCCAAACTCCCACTCCATCCCTGCCCCCCCTTGGCAACCACAAGTCTGTTCTCTGTGTCTGTGAGTCTGTTTCTGTTTTGTAGATAAGTTCATTTGTGCCATATTTTAGATTCCACACGTAAGTGATATCATATGGTATTTGTCTTTCTCTTTTTGACTTACTTCACTTAGTATGATCATCTCTAGTTGCGTCGATGTTGCTGCAAATGACATTATTTCATTCTTTTTTATGGCTGAGTAGTATTCCACTGTATATATGTGCCACATCTTCTTTATCCATTCCTCTGTAAGTGGACATTTAAGTTGTTTCCATGTTTTGGCTATTGTGAATAGTGCAAAGCAGCTAGTTTAAAAGCAGGTGACTAATCTAGTGACTTTTGCCCTCAGGAAGAGCATCAGAAGTGCCATTCCCTCAGTCTTGCCTGGCAGCATCCCTACATCCCCACGGTGAGCTGTGCCTACCTGGCTTCACACTCTGCAAGTCCATGGAATGAGACTTTTGTCCTCAATTGGGGGCAGGATCAATCTTTCAAAAACACACTTTGTTTATTATTTAGATATCAGATAGACTCAATCTGTTGACCTTTTTTCAGAGTGTCATTCTTGAGATCATTTGGGGATAAAAAACCAAGTGAGGGAGTTCTGTGTTTGTGATACTATCATGCTTAAATATCTCTAAAAATAAAATAGGCATCTAATTAAATACTTTTAATGATGGGTTAGATGTTGTTATGATTATCTCCGCAGTAAAACATGTTCAAAATGATACTCTCTAAATTTCAGAATATAAATGCACGTCAATTACTTTCAAGTTCAGGTACCAGCCTCAAGCTAGAACACAAAAATGTCACCTAGCTCAGTTTTGCTTCACCAACTAGATAAAAATAGTATGTAATCAGTACATCAACTCAATGATCTAAAAATAGTTAGCCTCAGCCTATTATGTGTATAGACCGTATAATTTCTGTAAACGGAAGGAGACTTCCAAAACATTTGAAACTTTCTAACCTAGTGAATTGGCCCAAAGTTTTTTTGTTATAATCTTGCTTACACTATTCATTTGTTTCTCACCTACCCTCTTTCAATAAATAGAACAAAGGAGACGTTCTCATTCCTGTTTGTGGAACAATCCCCCAATTAGTTCTTGTGAGAACCACCAAGTTTTATTGCAGGGGTCAAGGAGGACCCCAAAGCTTCCCAATTTGTGGTGGCATTTGACAGTTCACAGCCACGCTGCCCTCCAGGGGACCGCCAACAACTGAATCTCAGGATGCCTTCTCACCCCCATGCATCCCCTACCCAGCGCCTCCAAGAATCACAGCTAGGAATCTTCTCAGTTCATCCCTGGGGGGCTGAGGAGGTAGAGTTTGTAGTTGGAACTGGACCCCATTTGGGAAAGATAGCCCATTCTTGTGCTTCCGTCATAGAAATGCCTAGAACGAAGAGAGGGCCTGGAAGACGATCACTACCCCTCTCTGCCACCCAGCACACACATTGTCCTGTGGGCAGAGGTGTGCGCCCGGGGAAGGCTGACCCAGGCAGGACCCCATGAGCCTACAACCTAAGGACATTTTCTCTGCCATCTTTCACCAATTATTATTGTTACTTTTCAATTAGAAGGGGAGGGAAAAAAAGTCAAGGGGGACTTCCCTGGTGGTCTAGTGGTTAAGACTCCACGCTCCCAATGCAGGGGGCCCAGGTTCGATCCCTGGACAGCCAACTAGATCCCACATGAATGCCGCAACTAAGGAGCCCACGTGCTTCAACTAAGACCCGGCGCAACCAAAAAAAAAAAAAAAAAAAAAAAGACACTGTGGTATTGGTGTAAAAACAAAAACATTAACCAAAAAAAGGTCAAGAGGGATGTGGGTGTGTATATTTCTTGGAATCCAGAGGTTCAGGGGGAAAAAAATCCATCAAAAATGTCCCTAGTACAAAAGTTGGCAAAACAAAGAGCACTCCCTGTCTCTCTTTTTTTCTTAAAGCTGAACTGTGTAACAGGAGAAATTCTCTCACAAGCGGAGGGTGTTCCTGAGCCAAGTTTAGGCCGAGGAAAACTTTTCCAGCATGTCAGGAACGAAGCCGACGTTCCATTAAGGAAAGAAAAAAAAAAAAAAAGTGCCGGAGGAAAGAGTAAGCGGGAAAAGGATTCAGACGGAGCTTTAAATTCCAGACGGGGCCTCAGTTGAGAGCCCTCGGGAAGCTCCCTCTGAAGGGAAACAGCAGCCAATTTCTCCCTGGGGCTCCCAGCCCTAGTGGACATTTCCTGTTCTGCCCCTGGACCTTCAAGCCAAAACTTACAAAACATCCTTTTCCCCTCGAACCAGGCGTTTGGTTTGGAGACCCACCCTTCCCCACGTCGGTGATCTCAGCCCGCCCTCCCTTTCCTTCCACGGAACCCCTCCCAGACCAGAGGCGCTCGGCTTCCTAAGCAAAGATGATGGATCCGCTGTAGCAGGTGACGCCAAAGGGAGAGAGGAGACCCGGGGACCACCGCCGACGAGGTAGGAACGGGGACTGGGTGTTCTGGGGTCATTTGGCATTTACTGAGCAAAGCGGGGCCCTTGAGCTTTTTAAGCCTTGGGCTGGGGACGTTTTCTGGTTGATGGGGGTGTGTGGTGGGTGAGTGAACTCCAGGGAGGTCGGGCATTTCTTTTCCCTCTCCCTTTCCAAATTTTACTTTAATTTTTGGGTCTCTGGAAGCACGCGTTGTTTGTCTGGTGTGGAAAGTGTTAGGGCAGAATTCTGGGAATTCCCTGATTCCTTTTTTCTTTTGCTTTCTTTTCTTGGAAAGGGAGGTCGTGGGGAGGGAGTCTTGCAATGTCAAGGAGCATTCATAAATACATTCCTCTCTGAATAGATTCAGAGAGGAATGACCCACGTGCCTGCACAAGGAAAAGGCATTTTCGCCTTGATGAGCTGGGGTCCAGCTGTTTCCCAGGACCTGGGTGGTGTGTCCTCCTGGTCCACCATGCTTCCCCCTTCCCACCCTCCCACTGTCATGGGGACACACAACTTGAGCTGTTTCTCAGGTCGGGGGATGTGGCACATGGCCCCAGTGCTGTGTGTTTATGGGCAGAGCCCAGGTGTCCCTGGACACTTAGATGTCTGTGGCAGAGCTAACTGGTCTACCTGGAAGGCTGCGTGTGGCTTGTTAGGGAATTGCCCCAGCAGCTGGTCGCTGAGAAGTTAGCCTTGGCAACATGTGCTGACATTGGACTGACCCAGAGAACTCAGCATGGCTTTTGCACAAGGAGTGTTCAAAATTTTATGAAGCAGTCATAAACGAAGAATTTCAAATGCCCTTCCTCTGAATTCCTATGGCTTTTTACTTCTCTGTAGCACTCATTTTGCTCCTTATTCACATACTGCCTTGCACTGTTCTCTAACAAGATGAATAAATGAGAGAGTGAGTTGGACACATGAGTCATAACCTATTACTTGGTGATCCCAAGACAGCTTCTAACTCTAGCTGAGCACTGGCTGTGTGCCAAGCACCATTGTAAAGGTGGCAGGTGTCATCATCATCATCATCCCCATTTTACAGATGAGGAAACTGAGACTGAAGACACAACTAGCAAGTGCAGAGGAGGGATCTATACTGAGTCCAGGATGCGATGTTCCAAAACCAAGATTGGGGTTTGACCCTTGGTTCCCTCATTGTCTAGCTGGGTGATTTTGGACAAGTTAAATGTCCTCAGCCTCAGTTTCCTCATCTGCAAAGTGAAACAGTAATAACCACACCTCACAGAGGTGTTGTGAGAGATAGATTAATTTTAAAGATTATTTTACTGAAGCAGGTCAACAATGTAGGCATGCTCTTCCCAGACCCTACTGTGTGCGTTATAAATGTGGAGGGAATTCTTGCAACAGAAAAGCCTCAGGGTTCTGTAGGAGGAAGCAATAGTGCCTTGTTAGGATTTGTACCTTAACGAGGGACATTGGCGTTCACTTGCCGGCCAGTACAAACCTGTAGCCGCCAGCTCACTAGACTCTAAGCTCGCGAAGGGCAGGGTTTGTGTCGTATACACGTTCTGCGTTCTGGATTCAACCAACCTCGGAACAAACCCCACCCCCCCAAAAAAAAATTCCAGGAAGTTCCCCAAAGCAAAACTTGAATTTGCACTGCAATTATTTACATAGCATTTACATTGTATTTACAACTACTTGCATGGCACTTCCGTTGTATTAGGTTTTATAAGTAATTTAGAGATGATTTAAAGTGTAAGGGAGGATGTGTGTAGGTTATATGCAAGTACTATGCCATCTTATAGAAGGGACTTGAGCATCAGTGGATTTCGCTGTCCACAGGCATCCTGGAAGCAATCCCTGGGGGGGAACCAAGGGACGACTGTGTATTTGTCTCTCTTAGAAAATGTTTCTCAGCCTGGGATCGAAGGACCTCATTGCCCTTCAGAAGGGTCGCAGGGTCCCCTTAGGGGGGGAGTTCAACAAAGAAGCTGTGGATGCTCCAGGCGCCTCCTCTTCCCACTGCTGACAAAGCAGCTCCATCTTTACCTGATTACGTGTCGGGGTGCCCATTTGAAAGAAAGTTTTGAAAACAGTGTTCAGAGCTGCTTACCTGGGATAAGTAATGTTGTGTCTAGGGAGAAAATGACTGCTTACGGAACGGAGTTGATTTATGGAGTGATTTCCAGCTGGGCCCTGTCTGGGCTCTCACTTGGCCCTCCCCATCACCTTCTACTTAGTGACCATCTCCCACTCTGGGGAACCCACAGGAGGTGTGTGCCAAACGGGCTCGGGAGGTGAGCCCTTCCGTCCCAGGCAGCTCTCAGGTGCAGGGACAGGCCAGGGGCGGGGCCCCAGAGAGCTTATATTATTACAACCTGGCCTCTCTCTAAGTCTTCTCGGAATGTGTCCTTCTCAGTTCTGCTCACAGTGGTGGACTGCCTGATCAATACTCATAATAGCTATGATTCATCTACCTTAACGATGACAGCTTACTTTCTGAGCCTGGCGCTGTGCTGAGCACATTACGCAGATATGCTCAGGTAATCCCCACGAAAGCCCTGGAAGGCAGTTTCAGCCTGTTCCCCACTCTGCTGATGAGCAGTGTGAAGGTAAAGACGTTACATCACTTGACCAAGGGCACCCAGCCAGTTAGTGCTGAAGGTGGGATTGGAGCCCCTCCCCCAAGCCTGATCCACCCCACCTTGAATATTTTTGCAGCCCCATTGGACAGAGGTAAGAGGGATGTTGTTGTGTGTTTCTTTCATATTTTTGGCAAAGGGTGGTCCCTGAGAATAGGCTGGGAGGAACGGGGCCAGGACAGAGAGTTCCATGGAGGAAGAGTGCTGCTGTGAAAAAGTCGAGTCGGAATTCTTGTCCAAGCTGTGGCCCTGGGAGCGTCACCTGTCCTATGAGAGGTGACATGGTTTCCTGGGAAAGAGCCAGCTCTATTGCCAGACTCCCCGGGCTCAAATCCTTGCTCGGCCCCATATTAGCTAGATCATCTTCGGCGAATTTCCAAGATAAAGATATTCCATGTAGAGGGATGATGATAACCGCACTTATATCGTAACGATATTATGATGAAATAACTTAGTCCACATAAGGCATTTAGAGCTGTGTCTGGCACATAGTAAGCACTCAATAAATATGTTATTATGTGTAAAAGAGGTTGGTTTAACCTTAGGCAAGTAGTTGGGTGGCAAACTGGATATAAGAAGTAACTAGTGTTTGAGATTGAAAAATGGACACCAGCAATGTCACCTGTGAGCTGGGGATGGGACGGTTGTGCCTGGACCCCAGCCAGGAAGGATCCAGGGTCCCTGAGAGACAGCTTAAGACTTACGAGAAAAAGCTCTTAGAAGCTTAATAAAGCTCTTAGAAGTTTAATAAAACTGAAACAACTAGTCTTCAGGATTGGACTCGCCAAATTGGATCCTTTGATTAAATGAAGTTTAACTTATTTATCTTTGTAGTTATGGAAATTAGTCCCACTTCTGACCTATTGTTATTTCCAAAACAAAAAACAAACAAAAAACGCTTGCTTGTAAGTGCCATTGGCTGAACCACTTGTACTTTGGGAAGGATGGCTTTAAGATTTCAAGCTGAGATATTAAATTTAAGAGCTAAATATAGCTGATAAAAAAAAAAACCAGGAAGGGATCATGACTTACAAAAGAATTTTGTGGCTTTTTCAGAGAACAAATCCGTGAGCACCGCCTAAGTCTAGATTAAATTTGCAATGATTTTGAGAGGAGCATGCATCCGTTTGCCGACTGTTACTGGAAGCAAAAGTATGCAAGAAATAAATGAGTGGTGGCTGTTTATTGAGCACTTACTATGAGTCAGGCATTGTGCTAAGTGCTTCATACGTATTATCTCACTTGTTTAACCCCCATGTCTGCTTATCAGGTGAGTACATTTGATCCTTGAATAACATGGGTTTGAGCTGCGTGGGTCTACTTATAAGAGGATTTTTTTTTCAATAAATACATACAGTATTTAAGTATCTATTGAAAAAACTACCCAACCTGGGGTTGGTTGAATCCATGGATGCGGAATCTTGGATATGGAGGGCTGACTCTGTGGAGGGTGGTGACCCCTAACCCCCTGTGTTGTTCCAGGGGCTACAGTACTATTATTATCCCCAGTTTGACAAAAAGGATAACAAACCTTAGAGAAGGAAATAATATGCCAAAAAACACACAGCTGCTAAGTGCCAGGGTAGGGATTCTAACTCAGGATGTCTGGTTTGGGTACGCTTAACTCTTACCTTACCTTGGGCGCTTAACTCTTACCTTATGGTAAATCTAATCCTCCCTGATTTAAGCCCTTTCTCTCTGTCTGAGGAGGGCTGTATTTGGAAGGGGATGGAGTAACTCACAGTCCTCTCAGGCATTTGGAGAGCAGGGGTCAGAAGATGTAAAGGGCACCTGACAGCAGAGGCCCAGTGCAGCTGCATCCAAGCCAGCAGACTGGGTCAGGCGGCCAGGCGCGGGTAACCTCGTGAAGCAGGTTGTCTTCTTAACCTTTCTCCGTGCACTCCGAGAGGCCCACTGTCTCCAGGGATTTGTCCCTCCTTTTCTGCAGGGATCTCAGCACCTAATCCCCTCTGTCTCCCATATTTAAAATGGATCCTCTTATTTGCTGTCCATCCAACCCTCCTTTGACCAGTGCTTGACTTTCAGCAGACCATTGAAAAGTGACTAATAAGTGAATTGATACACAGGTGCATCTCCAGTGGGAGACTTAGCTGTCACCGTGGCAGCACATAGACGGCCCTTGCCACACAGTCTGTCCCTCCGACCCTCAGGCCTAGGGCAGCAGCAGTGTCTCCCCGACCGTACAGCTCTGGAGAACTGCACTTCCTCTTGTCCCCAACTCTACTCAGCCCTTTGTAAACTGTCCCTTTATTAAACTCTCAAATTGGAGAGTGTTATCTGCCAGGGTCCTGACAGATACAAGACAGATATAGAGAGAGGCAAGTCTATATGACATTTTGTAGGAGGGAGACTCCCCAAGTACCCGCTAGCCAGCTCCCCAGTTGTTTCCTGCTCCAGTCTGGAGAGACAAGCTCCTTTGTGAGTGTCTGGGGTCCAGATCGCAAGGTTTTCATGTGTTACTGGATACCGAAGCTGCTTATCTGAATTCTCCAAATCTTTATAGCACTGACTCAACGGGGACAGCTCCAGGCAGCGGCATGAAGCATGATGTCTTTCCTTGGTGCCCAGAGCTCTCTCTCTCTCTCTCTCTCTTTCGTAGAGGCCCTTCCTCCACCTACCTTCTCAGCCTCCGACATCCAGACCCCTTCCTTCCCCATCCCTGGTAAGGCTTTCAGGCCCTTAATTCACTGGAGAACCTTAAAGCACACATCGCCCATGTGGGTGTGTTTACAACAAGAATATTTTTTTTTTTTTTTTTTTTGCTGGAGACAAGATGACAATGGAATTTAGGAATCAATGAGCAGTTTGGGGAGGGTTTTTAAGGATTTTGGAATATAGGTCCTTCATACATGATAAATGAAGGCTCACGTGGGGCCTATCAGTAGTTATGGAGGGACCTAGTTTAATGGCTAAGGGTAGCGTTAGGGGAAAAGGAGGAATCTGTTGCATCTCCCAGGCCACCCAAGATACATGAGAATGGGGAGATTACACTTTCTGCACTTTCAGCCCTGGAGGGGCTCCTAGCTTCACCTCTATTTTCAAAAGGAGGTTCCATGAGACAGAAACAGACAGAAGTCACTGAAAAAGCAGACACAGTACCGAACAAAATGTCCCAAGGCAGCAGGGGAAGGCTTGGTGTATGTTCACTGGTCCATGTGGGGCTCTCCTGGACCCTTGGAACTTCCCATAGTTTGACTTTCTGGCTAATTATTAGCAGCTGCGTGGTGGCTGGCAGCCACCTCTGCGTTGGGCCTGCCAGCCAGAGTTCTGGGCCAGCCTGAGGGCTGCTCTAGCTGCTGTGGGGGGCTGGGGTCCCTAGAGTTTTCTTCAGGAACAAGCAGGCGTGCCCCGGGCTGCTGACCCCCACCCCGCTGGCTGAGGGACAGCTTCTCTGCCGCCTCATGGCCTCTCACCGTTGGTTGTCCAGAGCCCCGTCTGGTTTTCCTGCCTCAGGTTTCCTTCTCCAGCATCCCTGAGCGAGCGCGGCCCGGCTCCTTTCCTGGGAGTGGCTCAGCGGCCCGAGCTGCCCATCCCTGCAGAGATGCCCGGTGGGCGTCAAGGAAAAGAGACGTTAGTAAATAAACAGCTATTGGGGCTCCAGGCAGGGATCAGCCTTAGCCTGAAGGCATTCAGTCTGTTTCTGGAACCATGAGCGTCAGGCCTGAAAGGGATCTCAGAGGCTTTCTGGTCTAAACCCTTCATTTTACAGATGAGGGGACCTAGGGAAGTAGTGACTTGGCCAAGGTCATAAAGCTTGGGTCCACAAAACCAGTCTGCTGTGTGGGTGGTCTGCTAGGGGTAGTTACAATTTCTCGGGTGCTGGCTATTTCCATTGGCCCCTAAATCCCCTCCCCACCCTTCTCCACTCTCCTCTGTGTCCAGGAGGCTGACCTGAATAGTTCCCTTGCATTTGGCTCCTATATAGTTTAGGTTTGGCCAATGGAGGCCTCAGGAAGGAGGTCAGAGGGAGGGGAGAGGGACACAAAGGTATTTATTCTCCTTGGTCCTTTCGTGCTGCGTTGCCTGGGCTGGTGTCTCCCCTGAATGAAGGCCACCCTCCTGTCAGACGGCCCTTGCCACACAGTCTGTCCCTCCGACCCTCAGGCCTAGGGCAGCAACGGTGTCTCCCCGACCGTACAGCTCTGGAGAACTGCACTTTCTCTTGTCCCCAACTCTACTCAGGCCTTTGTAAACCGTCCCTTTATTAAACTCTCGAACTGAAGAGTGTTACCTGCCAGGGTCCTGACAGATACAAGAGGGTTTATTTATTAGAGACAGGAAAATCTATATGACAGGAGGATGAAAATTAGCAAGAGGGCGTGTTTGTTTCCTGAGGCTATTGTGAGAAATGACCATGAACTTGGAGGCTTAAAACAATAGGCATTTATTCTCTAACAGTTCTGGAGGCCGCATGTCCTACCTCAGCATCACTGGGCAGAAATGAAGGTGTCGCCAGGGCCGTGCTCCCTCCAGCGTCTCTCAGAGAGGATGGCTGCAGTGGGCTGGAGTTGAGTATTTCCCTTTCCAGGTCAGTTAGGCTTTGATGGTACCCCAGCAGGTTAGGCTCTGGTTAACTAGTTTCCCCTGTGGACTCACAGACTTAGAAAGCAAACTATGGTTAACAAAAGGGAAAGGCAGGGCAGGGATAAATTGGGAGTTTGGGATTAACGTATACACACTGCTATATTTAAAAAGGATGACCAACAAGGACCTAATGTACAGCACAGGGAACTCTGATCAATATTCTGTAACAACCTAAGTGGGAAAAGAATTTGAAAAAGAATAGATACGTGCATATGTGTGACTGAATCACTTTGCTGTACACCTGAAACTAACACAACACTGTTAATCAACTAGACTCCAGTATGAAATAAAAATTTTAAAAAGAAGAAGAAGAAGAAGAATGGAACGCTCTGGCAGGTTTCAAATGGTTTCTTTCCCTCTCCCCTTGCCGGAAGCCCAAGGGGATTTTTCTCTGTGGGAATCTGGTCTAGCTCCTGGGGGTAAATCTCAAAATTCTGGGTCTCCCTAGAGTTTGAAACCTTCAGAGCTGTCCACACTGAGCCCCCAGCAATTCGTCAATTGCAGTTTACCCCAGCATGGTTTCCACCGTGGTTCTGGTTGGGAGTCTCTGCTCCGCTAAGCAGTGACTTCCTGCATGCACCCGTATGCCACTCCAATCTGGCTGCAGTGGTTTGCCCTCTTTCCTCCCCTCTCTTACGAATCCCAGAGGAGTTGTTGATTTTTCAGTCCGTTTTTCTTTTTACTTGTTGGTAGGACAGAGTGGCGACCTCCAAGCTCTCTACACACGGAACTGGAAAACTTCACACATTTATGGACATCCCCGTGCTTGACAGAAGCATTGCCCGGTCTTTGGAGGACATGTATTGCTGAAGATGCCTTTCAGCCCCCCAGACTCTCTAATTCTCTTATCCTTGGGCCTGGCAGCTGGCAGTCACTGTGGCATTCCCATTCTGGAGCCAGCAGATTAGTCACCAGGCAAAACACTGTGGGAGACAAAATGGCAGCAGGGGTGATGGGGACACCAAAGTTGTGGAAGGGCCCAGCCTACCGACATTATGTATGTGGAGGTTTTTTGACCCAAGAGTTGAATCCTACAATTGGGAGTTTCGGATTAGCAGATGCAAACTATTATATATAGGATGGATAAACAACAAGGTCCTTCTGTATAACACAGGGAACTCTATTCAGTATCTTGTGATGAACCCTAATGGAAAAGAATATAAAAAAGAATGTGTATATATGTATAACTGAATCACTTTGCTGTACATCAGAAAGTAACACAACCTTGTAAATCAATTATATTTCAATAAGTATACCTGAGTATACACACACATTTATAAATATTTCTATATGTGACTATATGAATCTATATTCAGCAGAACATGAATTCACACTGTCTCCAACTCCAAACCATGACCACATGGATCTTTCTAGACCTCCCTTTGCTCGTCTATAACTTCCCACTCCGACAGTGAGAAACCTGGCTCCCACCATCTGCCATCCACTTACTTCATTGTTCAATTGAGACGTACGTATACAGCGATATTAGACGTATTAACATGTACCCCCATGGGAACAACTTTATCAGCTAGAAAACAGTGCTTGTGCACAATTTCCTTTGCCTTCAGTTTTACAGACTCCATTCATTTCCAAAGTTATTTAGGTCAGCATCTTTCCCCCCACATCCCCTCCACTGAACTTGTTTCATACATTTGCAATACAGTTAGGTCGCTTTGTCACAGTCTGCATTCCATCCTGGGATTCCCTGATCTCCTAAATATTTTTTCTTTAATTTGCACACATTAACTTTCACTTTTTTTGTGCCGTAAAGTTCTATAGGTTTTGATAAATGTGCAGTGTCATGTCCCCACCATGACAGTATCATATGGAATAGTTTTATACCCTAAAAAAATCCCCTGCACTTCACATATTAAGGCTTACTGAGGAGTAACACCTGGGAAAGGAAAAGGAGAGGAAGCAAGATTGGACACTACAGCCTTCAGACTGTGATTCTTTTATTTCCTTCAATCCTAACTCCTATGGGCGCCCCTGGGTTTTTATCTGCAGATGTGCAATTCTGGTCTTTCTCTGCAGGAAGGTGGAAAACTTCCAGAAGGAGTGGCTCTGATGCTTTGTTCTACCTGTGCTTACTTTTGCTTTTATTTAACATGTTGAAGGTTAAAGGCCTGTTTTATTCTTGTAACTTGGCAGCTCTGCCTGGCTCACAAATGTCCTAAGATAAACAAGCGAGGTCTGTATATAACCACTTAGGACAGTCTTAGCTTCCAAGCCAAAAGAACTTTTAATATTTACTTTGACTCTCTTTAGAGATTTCCTTTGAATGTTTGTTTCTGCTTTGAAGCATTTTCAGACTCCATAGACCCTGTTTGTTTTGCCCAGCCAGAGAACAGTGGCATTTTTTTTTCTTTTATTCACGCTCCTATTTTTGTACAATGAACCATGCATACTGATTTTAATTCCAAAGGCTCACAAATTAAAGCGCTTCCTTGAACCCAGACCCTCAGTACTTTTGCCAGCCTTCTCATTTTCTTGTCCACTTTGTTGTTTCTTGGTGGAGTAACTAAAGCCAGAACCTGCTAGCTCAGAGTAGAAATAAACTATTGGTGGATAAACTCTCCTGACCCTCCCACCCCCAGGACCAGACAATGGGGTTGGAATCCATGTTTAAATACCCAATGGTTGCTCCAGGTCACTACTCCAAAGTTATACGAGACCCACAAAAGTACTAAGAGTTACTATTCCAAGGAGACACTTGGCGGTTTCTGAATCCAGGACTTTTGAATTATAGGCAGGTTCTGTCTCTGAACACAAAGCTGGAGCACACATAAATAGCCTGCTTAAAAAAAATCAATAAAAAGCCCACAAAGCGTGTACTGTCCCTGAAGCATTATGTAGGAATAGAAGTGACAAGTAAATGAAATAAAAAAACAAAAGAAGTTTTTTTTTTAAGTTCTTTCATTTCTCTCCCTGAGAATACAGACTGAAATTGTGAACCTGGCAGCTGTTTCCACAGGAGACGAGGGTCACAGGTCTGAAGCGCGAGCTGTCTTCTAGAAACTGCCCTCTTATGGTAGGTGACGGTTGCATCACCTTGAAATAGGAGAACACTTTTTTGTTTTTCTTTTCCCTCCAGAATTCAACTTTACTAGCACAGTGTGTTAGAGAACAATCACAGAGTGGCTATTGGAATTATAGAGGAATCTTTGAGAATTAGCCTTAGGCAAAAGGCATTTGGCTGGAAACTTGCACTGAAAACTTACCTTGCAAGTCAGCATGTGACTTCCACCTGACTTAATTTTCTTCAGTCCCAAGGGTTCCAAGGCCAGAGAAAAGGTTCTGGTCTGGGTTGCTGGCGTGTTTGCTCTTCAGGATCCACTGGGAATAAATTCAAAGACACATCAACAAAGGTAACTTCTCCCTTTGCCACTGAGTATAACTGGGAGGGTTTCTTAAGTAACCTTTTTTGTTTTCTCATCAAAATAACAGATATGCAATCTTTGTATTTGGTTTAAGTGTGAATGAAAGAGAGAAGGATTGAGGAAAGCACCGGGCAGGGGTGGGGAAATCTGAGTCGTGGTTTTAGCTTTGGCTCTATCTCTTGACCTGGGGCATGTTGCTGGGGTATCAGGGCCTTGGTTGACATATATTAAAAGAAGGTGGAACTAGATGACCTCTAAAAGCCTTTCCAGGTCTGTTCTAGGAATCAGTCTCTTAGCTTTTATTTTTTATTATCTTTAGGCCAAAACAATGATGCAAGGTAGAATTAGGGTATAGATTTGAAAGAGGGTCATCTTTTATAAAAAATTTTCTTTTAATTAATTTTTATTGGAGTATAGCTGATTTACAATGTTGTGTTAGTTTCTGCTGTACAGCAGAGTGATTCGGTTATACGTATACATATATCCACTCTTTTTTAGATTCTTTCCCCATATAGGTCATTACAGAGTATTGAGTAGAGTTCCTTGTGCTATACAGTAGGTCCTTATTAGTTATCTATTTTATGTATAGTAGTGTGTATATGTCAATCCCAATCTCCCAATTTATCCCTCCCCCCTTGGTAACCATAAGTTTGTTTTCTACATCTGTGACTCTATTTCTGTTTTGTAAATGAGTTCATTTGTACCATTTTTTTTAAGATTCCACCTATAAGCAATATCATATGATATTTGTCTTTCTTGCAAGAGGGTCATCTTGAGGCTGGTAGCAGGCTTCAGGTGACTCTCACCTCATCCAATATGTTTGCAAAGATGAACTGAGTTCAAGACGGGCATCAGGGTAGGCGTTTATATATATTTGTCAAATGAATGAGTAAATCAATCAATCAGTCAGGATAGTATTGAGGGAGAAGGGAATGATATCATTCCACGGGAGGAAGTTTATTTGGAGTAGGGCATAGATTTGTTTATCAGTGATGGCTGGGGAGAGGTTTTATGGACAGATTCAGCCAGAGCTGAACTTCAGGACTGGGAAATATTAGGGTTAAGACTAGTTTACATAGCACTCTTTATCTATAGAATAAAATAGAGTGATTGCTGGCAGGCTGCTAAGTACTACAGTTTTTCCAGCTACAGGTGGTTTAACTACAAGATAATGGGTCTCTTCTTCCCCCCAGTTTAATGACCAGAATATTGATTAGTATTTGCTTTGGCTGAGTCTTACAGAAATCCAAACTTATAGTGGCTAAACCACATGTAAGTTTATTTTTCTCTCACATAAATGAAATCTGTAGGTAGGCAATTCAGGGCAGGCTTAGAGGTTCCAAGGTGTTATGGATTAGCATCCTTCAACCTCAAGTTGAAGTATGGCTGCATGAACTCAGCTATCCCATCAGCATTCCAGCCAGCAGGCAAAAGAAAGAGCCAGTAAAGGGCTCACCTCCTGTCTTAGTCCGTTTGGGCTGCTCTTACAAACTCTCACAGACTGGGTCATTTATAAACAACAGAAATTTATTTCTCATAATTTTGGAGGCTGGAAGTCTGAGATCAGGGCGCCAGCATGGTTGCATTTCAGTGAGGGCCCTCTTCCTGGTCCATAGCTGCTGCCTTCTAGCTGTGTCCTCACATGGTGGAAGGGGCAAGGGGTCTCTCTGGAGCCTCTTTTATAAGGGCACTGATCCCATTCATGAGGGCTCTACCTCCATGATTTAAGCATCTCCCAAAGTCTCCACCTCCCAATCCCATCACCTTTGGGGGTTCGGGTTTTAACATATGAATTTTAGGGGGATACAGACATTCAGACCATAGTACCTCCCCACTTGCCATGAATGATACACCTTGGAAGTTGAACTTGACACTTCTATTGTCATCCCATTGGCCAAAACCTAATTACATGGCCACACCTAAGTGCAATGGAGACCGGGAAACATAACTTTTATTTATAATACCTAAAAATCAGCTTTTTTTGGTTTGTTTTAAGAGAGAGGGGGAGAACAGATATTAGGGAATATTAGTCTGTCACCCTGAGAGATTACACACTTATTCCAGTTATGCAGTGAAGCTCCTGTTGTTCAGCTCCTTTGGTCCTTATCCCTTAAAATCATCTTCAGGGCCCATAGCAAATTATGTTCAGTATTCTAAATCTTTACCCTGTGGAGGTGAATTTGATTTTTGAAAGCAGGCCAGGGTCACTCGGGACAACTGTGATGAGTAAGGTGGGTGATAAGGCTGAGAATGACCATTTCATAAGAATGAGATATGGGCTTGTATATCTGGGTATTATAGGCTATACTGGGCATTAGGATCATTCCTACAGAAAACAACTCTAGAACCCAGACATAATACATAGAGCGATTACCTGAAGGTACTGAAGAGGAAACAGAAGTAGGTAGATTCTGGTGTTGCATGTAGCTTGGAGAAGAGGAGATGACGAGTCATACAAGTAGTCCCTCTGCCTCGGCTTTTAGTGCGGGGCTAAGTGTAGTCCACACAGTGGCTTGCGTAATAGAGACATACATGAAAAACTCCCGAGCCCTGCTGTTCTGGGGAATGAGAGAAGTGAAGCCAGGAGATGATGAATGCTGAAAAAGTGGGGGAACCCAGAAAGGAAAGAGCCAAAGAGGGGATGCCTACACCAACTCACTGGGCAACCCCTGAACCACACAGGCACAGAAAACACTGAAAGCAGCTCAGCTACACAGAAGGTCTGCACTCAGACTGGAGCTGCCACCCCAAGAAACAGGGTTTGGAGTTCAAGCCCAACAAGAAAATTATCTGCTAAAACAAAGGAAAAACAACTCTCACCAGAGGAAAATAATGGAATCTGAAATCTCCACAGCTTAGTATTCATGATGTCCAAGATGCAGTCCAAAATTACCCAACCAATGGATACTAATAAACTAACACTAATATTAGTCTCTGACATCTGAAAAATCAACATAATTCAAAAAATTAATAGAATATATGGGAAAACCAATATGATTATTTTAATAAGTGCAGAAATAGCATTTGTCAAAATTCAACACCCATTTATCATAAAAAATGTCAGTAAATTATGAATTAAAAAAAAACCTTTCTCAACTGCATCTACAAAATCAGACAGCTAATGTACTACAATGTGAAGGATTTTATGCTTTCTACCTAGGATCAGGAACAAGGCAAGGTTGTTGACTAACTAGTTTTACTTAACATTGTATAGAAGTGCCTAGTCAGTGCAGCAAGACAAGGGGAAAAAAGCATACAGACTATAAAGGAAGAAGTAAAATTGTCTTTATTTGCAAGTGATATCATATAGAAAACCCCAAGGAACGCACAAAAAAGCTATTAGAAGTAATAAGTGAGTTTAGCAAGGTTGCAGGATACAATATACAAAAGTCAATTGTATTTCTATATACTAGCAACTAACATTTAGAAAGTAAAATTATAAAACAACTCCATTTACAATACCATAAAAACACTTAGGAATAAATTTGGCAAAAGATATGTAAGACCTGTAGGCTAAAAACTAGAAAACATTATGGGAAATTCAAGAAGATCTACATAAATAGAGAGCTGTACCATGTCCATGGATCAGAAGTCTCAAAATTGTTAAACTGGCAATCCTCCTTGTATTAGTCAATAGAATCAATATAATCCCTTTGGAAATCCAATCACTGGGATTTTAAATTTTTTCAATTTAATTAAATTTTTAAAAAGAAATTTATACGTTTATTTTGAAATTTATACAGTAACACAAAGGACCTAGAATAGTCAAAACTATTTTGAAAATTGAGAACAATGTTGGAGCACTTACACTACCTGATTTCAAGAACAGTATGTGGCTCTTAAGTAGTAAATCCAGTTTTACTCTTTGGTTTATAAATTGGCATTTAAATAATTTCCAAAAAAAGGGAAGATGGTGCAGCTCTGAGATAAGCATGTAGCTTCCCAAGTTAGCTACTTTGAAGAGTAATATTCATTTGGTATGATTGCTGGGGAAAAAAAATCCACTTTGAGCATAAGCTTTGTAATAAAGACAGAACTGGGTTTAAATACTGAATATACCACTTTCCTTTCTACATCTCAGTTTCTTCATCTTAAAGTGGAGTGCACAGTGTAAAAATTAAGGAAATACAGCATAGAAACTAAGCTTTATATTATAGCTCTAGAACGAGCCTATGTGGGTTAGAACCTGGCTCTGCTGTTTTCTAGCTATGTGGCCTTAGGTGTGTTTAATCTTTCCATGCTTCGTTTTACTCTTTGTAAATTGAGTATACTAAAAGTACCTACCTAAAATGTTGTGACGAACTAAATGAGTTAATAAATCTAAAGCATTTAGAACGGAGTTTGGCACATTAAAAAGTGCCCAACAAGTATTACCTACTATTATCCTTTCCCAGTGTTATGAGGACTAAATGTGGTTACTTTTGTCAACCACCAAGTATCCAATAAATGTTAGCTCCTGGGATCCTCCTTGGAGCATAAGTAGCATAAGTAGCATTCTGAGGGTAGGGTTTGACACTGAAGGGTGTATTTTGCCATCTCGGGGACAATCTTGAATTTCAGTCTCTTAAATTTTCTTTCTTTACTCTTTTTTCGATGTTTAAAAATGCCTTACTGACAGAATCACAATGCACAAAGGGAAACCTTAACCTTAACCTTAACACTGGATATCAAATACTACCCCTTCTGGACCCCATCAGGCATTTTCCCTGAAAAGCCTTCGTAAGTTTATTTCCCAAAGACAAGAATTCCCTTCCCTGTCTTCACTCCTCTGGTTACCCCTGTCTCTGTACCAGACGGGGCAGCAAAAGCAGTAAACACAAGCATCTTAGTAGAGATGCCCTTTGGGCCCCTGTAGACCATCTTTCACGTTATTGTACAGACTCCTTTTCCCCCTCATTGTCTCAGTTTCTGTGCACCACAACAGGACGTGGGCTTCACTCTATTCCTCTTCTTTTAAACCATTTTAGTGATGCTGTCCTGTGCCTTTCCGCACAAATATTGGATTGGACAAAAAGTTCGTTCAGGTTTTTCTGAAAATCTTACAGAAAAACCCGAAGGAACTTTTTGGCCAACCCGGTAGTACTAAAACTCCTCCCACGACCCATCTTGTCTACCCGGTAAAAAAAACCTTTCCCACCCTCATTCCCCTCTCCCACTGCTTCCCCTCCCATTTTTCCCTTGGAATGACCCAGCTTTCTCCCTAGGAAGGGCTGAATGTTCCTCTGGAGGGGACCACAGCTCTTGACAGGGTTGTGTTTGCATTCTCAATGACACTTCAATCACATTGCCAAAGTATTCCAGGTAGAATGTGGGGAGAATTTGAACTTTTAAATTATCTGCCAAGAGTCAACTTTTCTTCAGCTATGTGAAATTCTTCCCACAAAACCTCAATGCTCAGTCTCACTATACTGTTACTAATTAATGTTTATTTTCCCACCCTCAAATATTCTGCTTGTATATGTCTGCAATGCAAGCAGCATCCTGAATCCTGGGAACCTTCTGGCTATAGTAGAGTGAAGATAATGTATAAACAGGAAGTCAAAATTTGACCTAAAAAAAGAGAGATCTGTTGTAAATATGTCTGTATTAGGGGTTTCCCGTCCTTTCTGGAAACATTAAAATGTAGCCATATACATCTTTACTGCCTGTAGCTTCCACTCAAGGGGGACGTTAACATTCCACGCCATTCTGTGTGCTTAACCACTGGCTCGTTCATTCATTCGGCAAATATTTATTATATATAAGCCAGGATACAGGCACTGCGCCAGGCACTAAGCTTGGATACAGAGATAAGGAAGCTTTCTTGCCCTTAAAGAACTCATATCCTAGTGGAAAGACAAGTAAGTGATCATTACAGAATAAGATTGGTAAGTGCTATGTTAGAGAAATAACAAGTGCTATGGGAGCAGTGGGAAGGAAGGTGATAACGTGTGTAGGATGAATGCATTTATCAACAATTATGAGTATGTACTAGGTATGTGCTAGGCATGTTGGGGGAACAGTGAAAATGAAACAATGAAATAAATTCCCTGTCTTCACGGAGTTTACATTCTAGTGAAGGAAACAGGCAATAACAAAAAAGTTGTAAGATCAGGATGCAGGATAGTGTTATGGAAGGGAGTATGAGTTGTGTCTGGAAGGATAAATGGGTGTTAGGAGAAGAGAGCGTTCTTCTTCCCACAAAAAAACGAAACGCTGAGGTGAAGGAGAGATGGCTGGAGGGGAGGGAAGTGGGAGGCGGGAATGGATGAGAAACAGCATGAAGTATTCTGAAAAGGGAGTTATGAGGTGTATGAGTAGGTGGATCACAGGTGTAATGGGAGGGGCAAGGTGCGTTTCCCCCCCGCCCCCCAAGACAGAGCTCGGAAGAGAATTCATTCATTGGTTGTCAGAACCGGAAGGGACATTGAAGAGGTAAAGAATGATCACACTCCCTTATTTTACAAATGAACAAAGCAAGACTCGGGGAGGGCGCAGTAACTTGTCCCAAGTCACCCGGCTAGTCGGGGACACGACCAGGATTCCCCCAGTTTTCTGCACAATTCCGCGGAGGCCTCTGTGCGGGACTAGCTGGCCGGGGGAGGCCGCGCCGCGGGAAGGCAGCCCGGGTTAGGGATGCCGACACACACCGCCCCCTCCCGGGGCTTCTCCGCACGACCGCCCCGCGGGCCTCCTCCCAGCCGCGCCCCTTTCAGCCTCGCGCCGGGGCTCTCCGGGCGCCCGCCCGCACGCACGCCGGGCGGACAGGGAGGACGACGGCCGCCGGGCCCCCAGCCCACTCCACCTGTCGCCCTCCGCCGCCCAGGGTCTCCCTGGCGCCGTGACCCGCGCGCTCAGCCTTTCCCGCGGGGTCTCCAGGAGGGGGTCACGGGCCGCCGCGCCGGCCGAGCCCTGCGATTGGCGGAGAAGTAGCAGCGCCTCCAGCAACGCCCTTTAGCCGGCTCTCCCGGCGGCCGGGACCCTGAGGCCGGGCTCCCCGGCACCCCCGCCCACCCGCGGCCCCACCCTTCCTCTTTCGCCCGCCGCCTCCTCCTGCCGGGGTCCCGGTCGGGCCGGCGCGCGGCAGAGCACGAGCGGGCGCAACCGGGGCGCCGCGCTCCGAGCTATGGGAGGCGCCCACTCTCAGAGCCCGAGGGGCCGGGAGCCGGCCGCGGAGAGGCCCCCGAGACCCCGAGAGATCGCGTGAGTCCCAGAGCCCCCTGCCTCCCGCCCCCAGATCCCCGCGCCGCCGTTCGGGGCTTTGCATGCCGGCCGGGGATGGGAGCGCACGGCTCCCGTCCCACCAGGGCTGGGAAGGTGGGGCTCCCGCTGGCGCCCGCGGGGCGCAAGGGCACAGGGGTGGGCCTGGTGGGACATCACGCCCCGAGCCTCGCCCTGCAGTGCCCCGGGGGCGCTGGGCCACGACCCATGGCGACAGAATCGCGCCCAGGCGGGGCTGCTGTCCCGCGTCCCTTCGCGCTGCGCGGGTGGGACATGGGGACCCCGAGGTTTTCCAGACTCGTCCAAGCAGGAAGACGCACGTGTCCCTAAAGGGCTCAGAAACACTCCAGAGACAGATCTAGTTGCAGGGAGGAGTAGATATTAGAAGGGGACTCGAGTCTCCAAGATAACTCGGCTCGTGTTGGCCTTCAGGGTCCAGGAATTTGATGCAGTGCTCGCTGTTCGCAAAAACTCCCTCTCTTGTTTGCTCCGAGGGCTTCACGATGATCTCAGAGAAAGGGCTGTATTGTAGCAGCAGCAATTAGGCTTTTGTTCTGGGACAGCAACAATTGGGGACACCAAGTACTGAAATGCTCCGAAGGGACATTTTTAGAGAACGTGATTCAGAGCAAGTTGCACGGTTTGGAAGATGGCCTTGCTTCTTACCACAGAGAGGATGCGTCGATAACTATGTATTTATTTGAGAACCCAAACAATCTTTAAGCGTATAATTAAAAAGGCTTAAAGGGTGTGCGTGTCTTGGAGGTGAGGTAATGTCAAGGAATCCACACTCTATTTGAATTCAGCCAATGCCAAAGCTATTTAGTTTGAGAAAGATACACTTAGCCATCACATATAGGCAGCCTGGGCCATGGGAGGGCTTGTTTTGGATTATCTTTTCAAGGCAAAGTATCTTCTGGAATACCCAGATGATAGACGTGTTAGTTGTTCCTTCTGATGTTTACATATGATCAGTAATCTAAACTTAGTTCAGGCATCGTATTAATCATAAGAATAGCTGAGAATTATTGAGCACGTAAAATGTGCCAAACCCTGTTCTAAACACTCTGTGTGTTATTTAATCCCCAAGAAACTGAGTTAGTTTCTATCATTGCCCTCATTTTATTTATTTATTTATTTATTTATTTATTTTTGCGGTACGCGGGCCTCTTACTGTTGTGGCCTCTCCTGTTGCGGAGCACATTCTCCGGACGCGCAGGCTCAGCGGCCATGGCTCACGGGCGCAGGCGCTCCGCGGCATGTGGGATCTTCCCGGACCAGGGCACGAACCCGTGTCCCCTGCATCGGCAGGCGCACTCTCAACCACTGCGCCACCAGGGAAGCCCTATTGCCCTCATTTTATTGGTGAGGAAACTGAAGTAAAAGAGACGTGACTCGTCCAAGGTCACAGAGCTAAAACGTAGTGGACCCTGCTTGTCTGACTCCAGAAATCCTGGTGTAGCCACTTCCCACAGGAGAGTTGGGACTGACTTAGGAAACAATTGTTATCTCAGCTGGCAGAACACACCCCCATTTTCCCCTTTAATTCCTCCCGAATAAGGGAGAAATCTGAATTAGCCATGCTTATGCCTAATGAGCAAAAACTACCAACGTTGATTTAACTTTTTAAAAAGTTAGGAGGCAGTGTAACACTGAGATGAAGTTTCAAGTTTTGGAGGCAGATTGCCCTGGGTTGAATTCTAGGCTCTGCTGCTTAACAGCTAGAGCTCTTTTATCTCTTCCTTAACCTCTCCGGGTCTGATTCCTTGTATGTAAAATGGGAATGAAGACAATGTCCACTTCACAGGCTGTTCTAAGGATGACATAAGATCATGTATATATGAATAACAAGTTATAGTTTTATCTCTGAGCAGTAAGTTGTTTTAGCCAAGGATGACAGCTGACTGCTTAATCTTTGTGAGCACGTGGCTGGTGTAGCTCAAAAGTAAATACTTAAATCATTCTCTGAAAGGATGCTGAAGCAATGAACTCAGGGCTTTCTGTGTAGGATTCAGTTGTCAGGGTGAGGAACTGATTCTTAATTGTCAAATTATCCCGTTCTTTGGCAGTCGGTAGAGGATCTCTATCTCTCCAGTGAGCTTCTGCATGTGCCTTATATATTTAGCTAAACTTGCCTAAAGATAAACATAAAAGCCATCCTTGGTCTAAACCTGGGAATACCGCCCAGGGATGCCCTATCTTACTGGAGTGAGTACATTAAGAAGGACGTAAATGCACGTAGGCAGTGTTGGGAGTTTTGGCCGCATCAGAATGTGCAGGCTTAATGAGTCAGCCCTACAAACCACTTGGTGCAGACCAGCTGAAAGACAAGAAATATGAGCTTCGATGCCTGTGAGATATATACATGAAAAGCAAAAAGCATGCTTTTAAGCCAAATCCTGGCTCATTCAGATGTATAGCCACAAGGGTCTCCACGGTCATTGTTAATGTCACCCGGCTGCAGATTTCCTGCCGGACACATGGCTGCCATGGATAACCCTGACCTCAAGGAAGTTCCCCTAACTCAGGCCATTGCATTTTCAAAATCTATTGTTCCTTTTTTAAAAAATAAAAATAAATACATTAAAACCTCACAAACATTGCATGAATACTGGCATTTGTCTTTTGAGGGAGAAAATTATGTTTCAGAATGTTCACAATTTATATTTCAGAATAACTTAATCAAGTATGAAAATTAACCAGACAAATCTGTCTTAACAGAGCTCTACTGCGAAATATAAACAGGTATGGATGTGCCTGAAGAGAAAGGTCTGATTTTAAGATAAAACACATTATTATTGAAAATTGTAGCTGTCTACCTTCCCCAAGCCAGAGGAAACAAATGAGCCAGGCTTGGTAAAAGCCAGGGGGAAATTTTACTTCATTTATACAAAGAGGCTGCTCACGTAGTGATTAAGAGCAGAAGTTGTGGAGTCAGGCTGACCTGGGCTGGAATTCCAACAAGATCGCTAGCTAGCTTAGCTCAGGAAGCTTTGGAAAATAATCACTTAACTCTTCAGTTGGGCAGTTATCTGCATCTTTAAAATGGCAATAATAATCATATCTACCTTATGAAATGGTGTGTATTATTAATGCAGGGCCTGGTACCTAAGATGTGCTTAATACCTGAGTTACCAGAATTCCCCTACATACAAACGAGTTCCGTTCTGAGAGTGCGTTTGTAAATCCAATTTGTTCGTTAAGTCCAACAAAGTTAGCCTAGGTACCCAGCTAACACAATTGGCTATGTAGTACTGTACTGGAATAGGTTTATAATAGTTTTCACACAAATAATACATAAAAAGCAAACACAAAAAATAAAGACAACATTTTTAATCTTACAGTACAGTACCTTGAAAAGTACAGTAGTACTTTTCAAGTACAACAGCTGGCATGTAGGGGAACGTTCACATCTTTGAAAGTTCGCAACTTGAAAGTTCGTATGTTGGGGACTTACTGTATTATTAGTACATTCACATGTGTATGTACCTATACATCAGGTGCTACGCTAGATTCTGTGGGATGTGTATTTTTGAGGAAGGCTGGATCTCTTCTGAAGGGAGGGTTGACTTGTGTGCTAATTCAGCAAGGCCTCTTGGAGAAGCAAGACAATGGCTTTTTAGAGTTAACTTTTTCCTCAATTAATTTCCATTTTCCAGAAAGATGCACTATCCCGAGGATGGACCTGTGTTTGAGGATATGGTAGTTTGGTGAAATGTTTGTAAACAATGACTCCTTAATTGATTATTTTCGGCAATGGGGCCAAAGTGGGTTTTCTAAGAGCAGTAAATAATTTGCAGAGAGGTTTGAAGAATGACATAAAGCAGAACCTATATTTCAGTAGGGAATATGGCATGTAACTAATTCATCTAGAGCTTGTTGAGTTTGTCCACCTGAGATGAACGATAATGCACTTGTTTTCAATTCTTTCAGTTAAATTTCTAGGCCAGTCTTTGTTTGCATTTAGAATGTATCCTAATGGAATAGGTCGGTGGCGAAGACAGGAGGAGTTTCTGAGGTCTCGAGTGTTTTTGCCATGAGGTTTTCTGATTATATGAATTACATGTAGGTTCTACAATGTACTGGAGAACTGCAGGGTCAGTTGGGAACAATTGAGCCTCTTGATGGACAGACTTCTGACATGAAGAGGGAGGTGCTGGCTTTGAAGTTTTAGACACAGGAAAACAGGACTCAAAACAAGTAAACTTAGGAAGCAACGTTCTTGAAACCCACTGCTTTCAAATTCATATTGTTCACCACCTCCTCACCACACAATTTTTATTGTCATTAAAAACATTTAGGTCCCCAATTGCTGTAAAAAATTTTCAAACTTCCATCTAAAATGTTTTAGTGTACAGTTAAGAAAGAGACTTACAGAAAGTTTGTGGATAAGACCCAGAAAAACCAGCTATATGAAGAAACGTTAAAAGAAGTGTAGTATTTAGCTTGAAGGAGGGACTGGAGAGATGGTGGAAATATATAATTTTTAGGGGATGTTGGTGGGCCTCTATCTCTGATGAAGCCAACCCAACAGGAAATGGTTTGAACTGCAGGACAAGGGAATTATTTGTGTGTGTATGTTGAGTTTAGATAGCACAACTTCTAGACTGTGAGGGTAGTTGATACACCAAAAAGAGGTAATAAGGGAAGAAAAATCCCTTTCTGCAAATCATTGAAAGGTAAGAGAGATAATCTTTCAAGGACTGAGACTCCAAGGGGGTTCGGGTCTAGTTTTGCTCCACAATTTCTGCTCTCTTTTAGCTTCAGTGGCGCCCCACCCCTACCTCTACCCTACGGCTTCTCCCAGCTGGTACAGTTTCCATGTTCAAAATCAAGAAGAGAAAGGGTGGGGGGCACAGCTGCTGGTGTCCTGAGCTAGCGAAGTGGGTTATTTAATATCTGAGTTGGCTGGTAGCCAGAGTGGGCTGCAGGGTGTGTGAATTTGTTAACCCAAGGCCAGAAGATGAACTGGTAGCTCCCTGAATGGCCATGGAACGTGGAGGTCCATCTTCTGAAGAAGCTCTGGTTGTTATGGGGTGCTTTTTTTTTTTTTTTTTTTTGCAATTTTTTTTTTATTGTGGTAAAGTATACGTAAGATAAAATTCACCATTTTAATCATTTTTAAGTGTCCAATTAAGTCCATTTACAATGTTGTATAACCATCACAACTATCCATTTACACTTTTTCATCATCCCAAAGAGAAACTCTGCATCCATTAAAAAGTCACTCCCCATACTTCCCTCCACCAGCCCCTGCTACCTCTAGTCTACTTTCTGCCTCTATCTGCCTATTCCTCACATAAGTGGAATCATATAATATTTGTCCTTGTGTGTCTGGCTTACTTAACTTAGAATCATGTCCTGAGGTTCATTCATGTTGTAGCATGTGTCAGAGTTTCATTCCTTTGTGTTTTTTTTTTTTGTAATATGTATTTGCTTTTTTTTTAAATTTTTATTTATTTATTTATTTATTTATTTATTTATTTTGGGCTGCACTGGGTCTTTGTTGCTGAGTGCGGGCTTTCTCTAGTTGTGGCGAGCGGGGGCTACCCTTCGATGCAGCGCGCAGGCTTCTCATGTTGTGGAGTATGGGTTCTAGGCGTACTGGCTTCCATAGTTGTGGTTTACATGAGCTCAGTAGTTGTGGCGCACGGGCTTAGTTGCTCCGCGGCATGTGGGATCTTCCCGGACCAGGGTTCGAACCCGTGTCCCCTGCATTGGCAGGCGGATTCTTAACCACTGCGCCACCACGGAAGCCCCTCATTCCTTTTTATTGCTGAATAATATTCCCTTGTATGTGTAGACCACATTCTGTTTATCCATTCCTCTGTTGACAGACACTTGGGTTGCCTCCACCTTTTGGCAACTGTGTATGATGCCGGTATGAACATTGGTGTACAAGTATCTGATTGGGTCCCTGCTTTCAATTCTTTGGGGGTATTTGCCTAGGAATAGAATTGCTGGGTCATGTGGTAACTCTACGGTTAACTTTTTGAGGAACCAGCAAACTGTGTTCCACAGGACTTTATTCCATTGACCTATAGCTCTATCTTTATGCCAGTACCACACTGTTTTGATTACTGTAGCTTTGTAATAGGTTTTATTTTATTTTATTAATAAATTTATTTATTTGTTTTTATTTTTGGCTGTGTTGGGTGTTTTTTTTTTTTTGAAGACTTTATTTATTTTTTCATATGTGGTCTTACTTACTTATTTATTTATTTATTTATTTATTTATTTTTGGCTGTGTTGGGTCCTCGTTTCTGTGCGAGGGCCTTCTCCAGTTGCGGCAGGTGGGGGCCACTCCTCATCACGGTGCGCGGGCCTCTCACTATCGCAGCCTCTCCTGTTGCGGAGCACAGGCTCCAGACGCGCAGGCTCAGTAGCTGTGGCTCACGGGCCCAGTTGCTCCGCAGCATGTGGGATCCTCCCAGACCAGGGCTCGAACCCGTGTCCCCCACACCGGCAGGCAGACTCCCAACCACTGCGCCACCAGGGAAGCCCCTGTGTTGGGTCTTTGTGGCTGTGCGCGGGCTTTCTCTAGTTGCAGCGAGCGGGGTCTACTCTTTGTTGCGGTGCATGGGCTTCTCATTGCGGTGGCTTCTCTTGTTGCAGAGCACGGGCTCCAGGCATGTGGGCTTCAGTAGTTGTGGCACGCAGGCTCAGTAATTGTTGCACATGGGCTTAGTTGCTCCGCAGCATGGGGGATCTTCCTGGACCAGGGCTCGAACCTGTGTCCCTTGCATTGGCAGGTGGATTCTTAATCACTGCGCTACCAGGGAAGCCCCTATAGTAGGTTTTAAAATGAGGAAGTTTTAGTCCTTCAGCTTTGTTCTTTTTCAAAATTATTTTAGCTCTTTGGGGTTTCTTGAGGTTTGTTTTTGGTTTTGTGTTTTAATCTCTCGTCTCTCTCTGTCTCTCTGGATTTTTCTTCTTGGCTGGTGGCAGTCAGCAGCCTTCATGAGAGGACGCTGGACTGCCTTCAGCTTGTGTGTCGCCCCAGAAATTCTCTTTCCCTGCCCTCCCCTCTCCTCTCTCTCCAGCCAGACTTTTCACCCCAAGACATGAACCTGCTTGTGAGTCACACACTCGGGCACTGAGTATCCAAAGAGAACCCAGATGTGGGGAGGAGCCCGGGAGGGGTGGGCAGGAGACTGGAGTCACGGTGCAGGTCAGAGGTTCCAAGAGTTGAGCATCAGGGACCCGCCTGTTCCCAGGGGAGAAGCTGACCCTGGAAGGAGTCTTGAAGGATGAGTGAGTGGCCAGGCAAGGGGGGTCAGGGGAGGGCAGGCCAGGTGAGGAAAGCATGGCAGATCATGGCCCGATGTGTCAGGATCCATCCTGTCTGGGCAGTGGGGAGGGTTTGGGGTAGGGTGGGTGTGGAATGGACAGGGGATTGGGAAACAGTGAGTCTGGAGAGGTGAAGAAGAGCTGCGTGCTGGGGGCTTTGTGGCTGGCTGGGAGTTTGGACTTAATTCCAGGAGCCATAGATGAGGGTTTGCCAAGCCCTGGACTGAACTGGGGAGAAGTATTCTCGCGAGAGGCTCAACCACATGGTGGGGGTAACTGTGATTCTACTCAGCACTTCATCACCCACCCAGGCATCACTCCAGGGCACTAGATTTTCCTTTTTCAACCTCTTACTTCGTCTTCATTTTTGTATATTAGCAATTCAGTAACACAGATAAACGTTTTCTTCTTTTCATTTTTCTTGGTTTCCAAATTTTCTACAACAAACACATTTTCCTCTGATAGTTATAACGTACTTAAAAAAAAAAAAGCCTGAAAATTTAGAAAACCCAGAAAACTGAAGAAAATAAACCACTCATAATCTCATCGCCCAGAGATGACTGTTAACATGTTGGTACATTTTATTACAGTCTCTTTTTTTTTTCCAGTAAATATAATTTTCAACAGTGGGGTTATACTATATGTGTTTTGCATTCTGATTTTTTCACTTAATATTATAAACATTTCTCTGTATCCTTATACTGAATTTTAAAATGTCATTTTATTGCTTGCTGAATGGTACACTATGTGCATATATTATAATTAATTTAATTTTTTCCAAATGGTTGACATTTAGGTTGGTTGCCAGTTTTGATCATATAAGTAATACAGTTAATAAATATTCTTATAATTCTTTTTGCATCTCTGATTAATAATTAGGACACATTCCTTGAAGTTTAATTATAGGGTCAAAAATGCAAGTATTTGAAAAGTTATATTTTGTTATATATTACTATATATTGTCAGATTATTCCCCCAAAAGTCATCCCAAATTATACTCCCCCCCTTAGCAGTATAGCGTACTTTCCATATGCTCATAGCATCCTTCCCAACCTAAGCACTATCATTTTCAATCTTTGCCAGTTTGGTAAGAGAAAAATGTGTAATCTTGGTTTGATTTTTTAAATTCTTCGTCCGTGAGAGTGAACTTTTCCCCCTATGTTTAGTAGCGATTTGTAATGTTGTAATTTCTTATGTATTTCTCTTTGCCAGTTTTGTACTGAGGTACTAATTTTTCTATACTTATTTGTGAGAATTCTTTATACAATGAAGCCACCTACTTATTGAGCACTTACTACATGCTAGGCACATGTTAGTCTCTCACATGCATTAACTCATATGATTCTCAAAATAACCCTATAAGCTAGGTAGAGTTTTACATTTCTACTTTACACATGAAGAAACAGGTATAGAGAGGTTAATTAACTTGTCCCAGGTGTCACAGCTGGAGTGACAAAATTGAAATTTAGCTGGCCTCAATCCAGAGACCTACATGCCTAGCCATTGTCTTATACAAATCTGCTAACCCTTGTCCTCCATTTTTGTTTTGTTTTGTTTTGAAGGGGAGGTATTTTTAAAAATTAACCTCTTAATTTAGAACAGTTTCAGATTTACAGAAAATTTCAGCAGATGTACAGAGAGTCCTCATAGATTCCACAAGCAGTTTCCCTTATTATTAGCATCTTATATTAATATGGTACTTTTGCTACAGTTAATGAAACCATCATTGATATATTATTATTAACTAAGGTCCATACTTTTTTTATTTTATTTTTATTTTTTATTTTTTTTAACATCTTTATTGGAGTATAGTTGCTTTCCAATGGTGTGTTAGTTTCTGCTTTATAACAAAGTGAATCAGTTATACATATACATATGTTCCGGTACTTTGTTTAGATTTCCTTAGTTTTTACCTGATACCCTTTTTCTGTTCCAGAACATATTACATTTAGTAGTCATGTTACTTTTTAATATAAATCAACCTATCACATTTTCCTTTGGGGTTTCTTCCTCGGCCTTTCCCTGTCCCCAAATGAAATAACTCTTTTCTTCTATTTGTTTCATGATGTCCTTTTCTTTATAAGAAACCATTTACTCGATCTGAAATTTCTAGAATCACTAGTGTAAGATAAGACTCTAACTTTTTTTTTAAAGGCTCTAACTTTTTTTTTTCAAAATAGCTAACCAGTTATTCCAGTACTAGTATTATTAAATAAGCCTTTTTCTTCCCACCGATTTGTAATACTTTTTTTTTTTTTGACTGTGACATGCAGCTTTTGGGATCTTAGTTCCCCAACCAGGGGTTGAACCCGGGCCCAGGGCACTGAAAGCACCGAGTCCTAACTACTGGACCTCCAGGGAATTCCCTGTAATACCATTTTTTAAAATTCAGTGCTATAACCTGTCTTTCCTTCTGTTTAACCCTTGATGGTTTTTCTCTTTCTGTTCTCACTCATTCAGCAAATACGAATTGACTGCTTTCTTATGTTCAGGCACTGTGAATATCCTTTATTATTTATGTGGGAATTTACACGGGCAGAGGAAAGCATTTCTAAATGTATAAAATCTGAATATTCATTGATAGTGTTGGGGGCAGGACATTTGCCAGAGAGTTGGATGAGGGGAGGTGACCTGTGAAAGGAGCTTGGGGAAAAAAAGGACATTCATAACTGAGCTTTCCTCATAGGTTTTACACCATCCTAGGCCACTCTGCCATTCATCTGAAGGTTTCATTTTAAACAATGTAGCTTCCTGTGCAGAAACAGCTGTGCCTTCAAGTGTTCTCAGGTCATCTGCATGCTTTGTCAGGCTCACATTTTTCATGTACAGTCTAGACTTTATTTTTTGCAGTAACATGATATAAAGTCCTACAGATTTATATAAGGAATGAAGGTTTTATATAAGGATAAACCACCTCTGCTTCTGATCTTCCACCTCTTGTGCCTGTGGAGACGTGGGAACCTTGGAAAGTGCGAGAATCCCTCACTTTGACATTTCTTCATTCTCAGGATTCTTACTGTGCAGGACACTTTGGATATCGTTTTTTGTGGGGGTTTTTTGCCTCTACCTAGTACAGGTTCGCCTTAGCCAATCTTATGGTATGTCTGCTGTGAACGTTATGAATAACAGTTGTAGGCAAAGGGAATTATATTTGGCTTACGTACATTTAGGGGTATTCCGTAGCAACTTTAGAGTCATATCTATATTTTGGAGTCAGGATAGTTCTGTTTTTAATATAACCCATACATCTGTCTCGCACTGCACGTCCCCATAAAAGCCTGACAGCATAAGAAGATATCATTGGTCAGGATGAGAGGTCCCAGGAATCTGGCAAAGACCCTTCACTTTAGAGCAATAGCTCTGAAAACTTCATTGGGTCAGAGATCCTGTGATAACATAAAACTTTTATAGACTTTTTCCAAATGAAAATACATATACACACAGTACAGAAAAGTTACGAGAGTCAGAGATCCTGAGACACAGGCATTAGCTCGTTTAATCCTTTCACGGCCCCTATAAAATAGGTGTTAATCGCTCCATTTTACAGATGAGTAAACTGAGGCCTGGAAAAGTTGAGAAACTAAGGCTGCAGAGCTAGTAAACGGTCGAGCAGGGATTCAAGTGAACCTGGCTGAGGGAAAACAATTACTGGTCATTTCCAGAATGGGTCAGCCACAGAGCAACTTATTAACCAGCAGAGGCTTCTAGAAAATAAGTTTTTATGGCTCCCTCCCTACTGATAACACAGTTTCAGGAAAGTAAACGTTTGAGCAAAGTAAATGGTTGAAAAACACAGCCCATTCTGTAGACAAATACCCGTACACTGTGTTGCCTTTACACAGAGCAGATAGAATGCCTCTCCCGGGTTTCTTTGCTGAATTATTTTCGTCTGTGAGTCTTGTTTTCCTAACAACTGCAAAATGTTATGTTTCCATGGCTACCTCAAAAGTGTTCTTAAATAGGGGTTTGAGAAAACAAAACTAGGAAGGCTTGGGCAAGACATGACCGTAGGAAGATGACATGTTTTACCTGCCAGGCATCACCTTCTCAGCATTTCTGTGAGTCCAGTGGTGTCTTGTCTCTGTCCCCTTCCCCAGTTGACTCCTTTGCCTTTTAAGACCTGTGATCCACTGGTTCCAACACGTGTGAAGCCATGGTTCCTGTGACGTGTCCAGTGGCCTGGAGTGATGGCGTCTGGGAACACAACTCAAGTTCTGAATAACATGGGCCACCATGTTGATACCCGAAGTGCGGGTTGGCAGGTTCCATTGAGGACAAGAGTAGAACTGAGAGATGTGCCCCACGTTTCAGGAGCGGCTGTTGCCGGCGGGAAGGAGGAGACAGAGGTGTCTGCAGTGGACTTCTTTCACCTGTCGTCCACCTCCGTCCCGCTTCTGGCCGGGTAGAGGGTGCTGTTCTCCAGTCTTCCCACCAGGGGGCGCCAGCCACCATCTGCTTAGTTCTGGCCTTGGTTGGCCTGGGGTGACCAGGACGGTCTTCAGCCCACTCCTTTGCTGGGTGGGAGAAAACGAGAGAGTCTTCGGATGCTAACTTACAGTGCATAGGAGGAAAGGAAACAGATTAGGGAGCGAGGGAGGATGAGGCCGAGGGTTTTGGTATTTCCATTTCCTTCTGCTGGCTGGGATCCTGCGTCCCCCGGGTGACTTGTTTCTCTTCACTGCTCCGAATCGTGTGGTTCAGGGCATATTTTTTGTGGCTTCTGAGGAGTTGGAATCTTCCCCGCTCCTTTGCGTTGTTCACTGGTGTCCTCTGGTTGAACTGCAGTATAGACACCCAGGGCTGGACGCAGAGGGGGCTCACTGTGACCTTCTGACTGATAGAAATACACAGCTGGAAGAAAGTCTCTTCAAAAACATTTGCGGGTTGAAGGTGTGACAGAAGTTTCTGGTGCCCCCTGGTGGCCGCTGTTCAGTACTTCATCCACAGAGAGAAAGGAGGAGCCCCGCATCCCCGCCCCCGCCAGCCGCTGGGTCTCCCGTGACACGGCCGGGGTATCGCAGCTTGCGAGGAGTCTTCCGCAGGCACCGAGACCAGACAGCTCTAGTGCTTGAGTGGCTCCTCCGACAAACCTTTTTCTCCGTTTCTGTTGCCCTAGGCCCAAACTTTTAAATTCCTCTTGTGTTTCTCATTCGGCAGTTTTTTCCCAGTTCAAGGCCTTTTTCTTTTAAGTAAAAGTTTTTATGTCCCTGATAATAGTCTGTTTTGTTTGGTTGATTCCATACCCCTGTTTGAATGGTCAGTGGGGCTGGGGAGGGTCTTGTGTTTGGGACTGAAAATGCTTGAAGGGTGTGTGTGTGTGTGTGTGTGTGATGTGTGTGAGTGTGTGTGAGTGTGTGTGAGGTGTGTGTGACTGTGTGGAAGGTGTGTGTATGTATATGTGGGTGTGTAACGGTATATGTGGTGTGTGTGTGATTATGTGCGCGAGGTGTGTGTGTATGTGTACGTGTGTGTGTGACTGTATGCGTGTGTATGTGGGAGGTGAGTGTGTATGTGTAGTGTGTACATGTGACTGTGGTGTGTGTGTGTGACTGTGTGGGTGTGTATGTATATGTGGGTGTGTATGTATATGTGGTGTGTTTATGTGACTGTGTGGGTGTGTATGTATATGTGGTGTGTGTGTGTGACTGTGTGGGTGTGTGACTGTGTGTATGTATATGTGGTGTGTGTATGTGTGTGTGTGACTGTGGATGTGTATGTATGTGTGGGTGTGTATGTGTGGGTGTGTATGTATATGTGGTGTGTGTGTGTGACTATGTGTGGGTGTGTATGTATGTGGGGGATGTGTGTGTGTGACTATGTGTGTATGTATATGTGGTGTGTGTGTGTGTGTGACTATGTGTGGGTGTGTATGTATGTGTGGGGTGTGTGTGTGTGATTATGTGTGTATGTATATGTGGTGTGTGTGTGTGTGTGACTATGTGTGGGTGTGCATGTATATGTGGTGTGTGTGTATGGTGTGTGAGTGTGAAGGAACCCCGGTGCTGCCAGCCCCAACTTGCCCACAAGTCCTTCGTCACAAAGCGGTGACATTTTGCACATAGAGACGTCAGGAGACTGGTTTCCCTGCTGGGCTGAAGAGCTGTCTCGTGTGTCTGGTACAGAGTGTGAATACTCTACTGAGAGCATCAAACCCCAGGTTCTCCGCCTTCTTTACAAAGCACAGAGGGTTTTTGACGTTTCCTTGTTGATCAGCGTGAAACTATCTCCAAGGCAGCAGCGGCGTCCTCGCCGTCTGGGTCATCTGGAAGGGAGTGGGGCCTGGGGCTCCCGTTTCTCCTTTGCATCAGTGCCATCGCCACCCTCGGGTCGCCCCTCCTCTCTCCCTCTCCCCACACATCTTCCCTTGCACGTTTGAAAACCCTCTATGGAAGCTGAATCATGTCGCTTCCTTTTTTGGTCATCCTGGAGCTTTCCTCCACTTGCATCACTCGGATGTGTGAAACAAATCAGTTCCTCGCGTTCTGTTTTGTATGTTCAGAGTTCAGAGAGAATAAGCAGTGCCCTGGGCATAGGGTGCCCCACTGAACCACTCCGTAGATGTTCTTGCACAAGTGAATTTAATTAAAGGGTGGGTGCTGAGATAAAACCATTCCGAATATCTTATTTGAGAAGAAAAATAAAATCAACATCTAAAGGGAGAAGAGAAAGAAACATCCCAGCACATGTTAAGGAAATGTTAATATCTCTGCGTTGAGGAATTTCTGTGCATTTGGCCCTTGATGGTGCTGTCAGGAGAGAGAGTTCTGGGAACATCTGAGGCTGCGTTTTCCCCGACAGATGTACCAGGAGCCCTGGAATGAGGCTGAGGAATGTTGCCACATAATCTGCACGTATCCATCCCGGCATCTGCCAGCCTGGGAAATGTGTCTGCCAGCTGTCACTGCTGGAGGCTTACCGGGTGTCTCAAATAGAGGGATTAGGGAACCAAAAGGCCAGTGACTAATGGAAATGCCCATCCTGGTGGCTGATCCCAGTGCAGGGTCACATTTCTGCATGCCCTGTCCTCTGATACGGCTGAAGCGGGCTCATCCTGTCCCTGGTCATACCTCCTACAGGTGGCCCCTCTGGGCAGTGTTCAGCATGCCTCTCTCCCTTTGGAATGCTGCCAAAGGGCACCAGATTTGCTGCAGGAAGTAGGAGGGGTAGTGATGGAAGAGTTGAGAGAGGTTGTCAGGAGACATGAACCATCGACGGCCTTGGGTCCCACACCCTTGGCTGAGCTGAGCTGTGCAGGGCTTGCGTGCAGGGCTGGCGGTATGTGCTGGGTATGGTGTGGGTCATGCTGAGTCAGACCTGAGTCACTTTCCCACCCCTGCGCCAGGAGCCGGGGGGTCCAAACCACAGGCCCTGAGAGTGAGGGGGGCAATAGGGATTGTGGCTCAAAGAAGGGGACCGATGTTGGTCAGACGAGAATCGGGAGTCCCCTGTGCAGCGGTAATTCGGCTGTTCTGAGTTAGGTGAGTCTTGTTACGGTAATTCAGAATCTTTTCTTAAAAATTTTTTTATTGGAGGAGAGTTGATGTTCAATGTTGTGTTAGTTTCTGCTGTACAGCAACGTGAATCAGTTATACGTATACACATATCCACTCTTTTTTTTTTTTGCGGTACACGGGCCTCTCACTGTTGTGGTCTCTCCCGTTGCGGAGCACAGGCTCCGGACACGCAGGCTCAGCTGCCATGGCTCACGGGCCTAGCTGCTCTGCGGCATGTGGGATCTTCCCGGACCGGGGCACAAACCCGCGTCCCCTGCATCGGCAGGCGGACTCTCAACCCCTGCGCCACCAGGGAAGCCCCATATCCACTCTTTTTTAGATTCTTTTCCCAGATAGACCATTACAGAGTACTGAGAAGAGTTCCCTGTGCTATACAATAGATTCTTATTAGTAGCTACGGAATCTTTTGGAGGAAAGGAAATGGTAAATGATATTCAGTCCACAAATGCAGTTTTGAGGAGGAAATATTGAACCTGCTATTGATCAAAAAGCTTTTCGTCTCCAGTTTAGAGGTTAGAGACACGTTTTCTGTATAGAAAGTGAGGATCTACGGTGTGACTGAAATCCCAATGATTTAAGGCATTTCAGCATCTATCCAGAGTGGCCATCACCTGGACGGCCCATGCCCAGAGTTTCTGATTCGATAAGTCCAGGGTGGGGATCGGGAATTTGCATTTCTAATTCTCAAGTGATGCTGATACTGCTGGGCCAGGGACCCTACATTTACTGATTTAAGGCAAAGGACTGAAACATTCCATTTACCAAAAAAGAAAGAAAGAAGGAAAGAAAGGGAGAAAGGAGGGGAGGGCAGGCAGGCAGGAAGTCCGCCAGTGTTTCAGTAAATACATTACAAGATATTCAGACTTCATTAGTCATCAGATGTGTCAGGTAAAACCAACAGCGGCATAGCATTCCTACCCACTTGCCGAAGTTTTGGAAGATTGACTGACTCGGTGTTGGTTAGGATTTAGGGAAATTGCTGTCTCCTATGCTGCCATGTGAAACTGTGAATTAGTACAGCCTTTCTGGAGGGCAATCTGGCTATGTGTCTCCAGACACAAAATGTGCTCCAGAGTTTTAACTCTAGGAAATAATCCTGTATGTGTGAGAAGATGCTTGTAGAGGGTTATTCATCCCGGTTTCGTGTATAATGAGGAACAATGAACCCCCTAAATATCCCTCCACGGGGAGCAAATTATGTAAACCGTGGAGACACACCAAGGCTTGTTATGCACCTGAGAGGAGCTGGGAACACGGGCTCTGCAGGGGTCAGGAAGGGTCTTGACTCCACACAGCCTGGCTCCCACTCCCTCCCCTGGGGAGCGGAGCTTATGATGAAAACAGGAGAAGTTGGGAATAAGCCCTGGCCTCTAAAGGAGGACCATACGTATATTTAAATCTCATTTGTTTAAAAGTATCTATCTGTCCACCTGTTTATCTGTCTGTCTGTCTGTCTGTCTATCCGTGCTCATAAGTACGTGCTGCGTGTATGTAACAGGGCGATTTGGGAGGTTTTTGTCTATTCATTCAGTCCCCAAATATTATGGAGCAGACGGAACAAGACAGACAAGACGCTTTGTGTTCACAGAGCACACTTCTAGTCAGGAAAGACAGATACTAAGTGGAAAAATAGAAATAATTTCATTCCAGGTGTAAAAAAGTGCTTTGAAAAGAGTGTGTTGCTCACCGACATTTTAACAGTTGGCTGTTTAGGAAAACACGACTCTGGGTAAGTTTTCCTTTCTTCTTTGTACTTTTCTGTGCCATCCGAAATTCACTGTTTCAAAGACTGAGATCCTTGACGTTGGAGGATTCTCCCCTCACTCACTTGGCTTAAGTCACGCCTGCTGCCAGGCTGCTGTCTGCACAGTTCTCAGGCTCCTCCCTCAAGCCTCAGCTAGTCACTTCCTCCGAGCAGCCTCCCCGGCTGTCTTGATTCATCATCTCCACTCGTCCTCCCCACCCCACCCTCCCTGGCCTCCCTAGGAGCCCCTGCACTTTTCTTCTACGTCACTCATGACGGCTTGTAAGTTACGTATTTTCTTTGCTTACTAAACTCACCAATATGCAAGCTCCATGAGGGCAAGAACGGGGTCTGTCTTGTCATTTGTGAAATGTGTGGGGTGATTGAATGAAAGAATTCTTACCGAACTCAGGTTCGGCTGCTCACCGCTCAAAAGCCAATAGTTCAGGAGGCAAGTGTCAATAGAAAGGAAAGGTGCTTTAGTCAGCAAAGCCAGCAATCTGGGGAGAAGGTGGACTTGTGTCCTGAGACCAGCTCCACCGAGTCTGCTCAGCCATGACAGTTTTTAAAGGGGAAAAAAGGGGAAGAACCTCAGTGAATCATCAAGGCAGGAAGTTGGATTCTGCATCATTCTCTGTTGTGTTGCAGACTGGCTGACTCTTTCTTCAGATGTTATCTTGCCCAAGTGATCTGCATGCAGGATTGCTAAGGGGGCTGTTGCAGAGTAGAGAGCTAGTCATTTTAACTGCTTAATTCTTCATTTTTACTGCTTTTTATCTAGGAAAAGAATCAACAGGTTAGACAAGGCATGGTGTGCTTTCAGAAGAGCAGAAGTCAGGAGTTACGTTAAATTGCCTAGTGATCTCATTCCTATAATTAGGTTCTTTTAAAGTTAGAGGGGAACAGAAAGAGGCAAACAGGAACGGGGCAGAAGAGCTGCTTTCAGAATGAGCATGTGTATTCTTTTGCCTTAAACAATAAAGGTATTTCTTTAAAATACTTTTAAAAACAAAGCACAATATTATTTGTATATGAAAGAATCCTTTTCTTGATTAAACCGTTCATGTTGCCTTCTAAAATGAGGTGAATTTGGGGAGGGACGTTGTATCTCTTTTACACATACCAACTGTGCATATTGTTGGAGAGGAATACATTTCCCTCTACCCTTCTAGATTCTTCTGGCTGGTCTAGGAATTAAATGGACATAAGAGAGATTAACAGGAGAAAATCAAACAAAAGTTGAATAACATGTGTACATGGGAGAGACCCAGGATAACCGAGTAACTCCCCCAAATGGCGGAAACCCTCACCTTATATACCATCTTCAGCTGAAGACAAAAGAGGATGCTGGGGGTAGTGGCTGGGACTTCGAAGGGATGGAAGGAACTTCACGTGAAGATGGAAAAGCAGATGTTTGGTACACAACTGTTTGCTGGGCCCTGCAGAGACAATGGGACCCAGTGTGGACTCTGGTCTCTAGGTCCTGCGCCCACTGCACTGAGCCCATACTCTCTGCAGACACCTCTGGTGACAGCTCTATCCCGGGAAGAGGCCCTCTAGCTGAATGTTTTTAGTCAGTTGGGAGAAGGTCCGAATTTCTTCCTGAGTTTTGGTGCCTTGATTGTTTTCACCTTGATATAATCCACATGCCAAAGAGACGTTTGGAGGTGGCGAAGTTCGCTTCCCTATAATATCCTTCAGAGTTGAGGAGGAAGCCTAGAATTCAGACGTCCCACCCGAGAGGACTGAGTCCTAGTCATGCAAACTTTGGTGTCTGGTACTCCTCAGGAAATCCTTAATACAGAGATTCATCTGCTTGTCTGGAAGCAGGATATTGGGCCCAGGGATCTTTGACAAAGGGCTTTTCCAGCTAAAAATTCCTGTGTTTCTGTGAGATCTGGGGTGGAGGCTTAGGCTTGGAGTCAATGACTTATTAGTTCAGAAAAGAATTGAGAACAAATACATTCTACTCAGTAGCTAGCTATGCCTTGGCCAAAGGAAGTGGAAAATACATATGATATTCCTATATCATATGTGATAAGGTGCCGAAAAGAGCAGTAAAGATAACCTTGCTTATGCTAGTTCTGTAAGATAATAATCACAGAATACCTTGGGAATTCCCTGGCAGTCCAGTGGTTAGGACTCTGAGCTTTCACTGCCGAGGGCCTGGGTTCAGTCCCTGGTCGGGGAACTAATATCCCACAAGCCGCGTGGTGTGGCCTATATGTGTGTGTGTGTGTGTGTGTGTGTGTGTGTGTGTGTGTGTGTGTGTGTGTGTGTGTGTGTGTGTATACACATATATCTTGACTAATTATGAGTCCGTAAGAAAACAGTTTCGAAGAAAATACTTCTTGGGTGAGTGCTGGAAATCGTCACTAACACCAGTTAGTGTTACAGCCAAAGGACAACAATGGTTAAGTCATTTATAGAGTGTTGGTCAGTTATTATTTTAGCCTTTGAATTGGAAAAAGACTCATTTATTATATAGTTTTTCTGGATTTCTAAAATCCTATTATTTTCAAGGAAACCTCCCCAAAGAAGATAATATCCTCGTTCAATATCCAACCTTCCTTTCCTTCAATGTATCAATATTTTCACTTACCCAATTGAATTTACCGTGAAGCCAATGAAGCTTAAACTTCAGGACCCCTCACTGTGCAGCCCTTCCTAGGTCTCCAGAGGGGCTCTGGCATTGTGTTCACAAGGTTCATTTGTAATTTTCTTAAAGAGAGCTCCCCAAATGCTGAAGCTTCCTGCTCCACAGAATTGGGCCTGGCAGCCTCCTCCATGCCTCCACCGAGCCCCACCACGCTTCCCGCTTTTTCCCAGATGGGAAGAAAGGTTCCCGGCAGTGCCATCTGCATCATCAACATGGTGTCCTGGAAGAAACCACCCTAAAGGGAATGATAGAAAACAATTCAACCCAGTAAACTGAAAAGTCAAATTGGCTTTATTCTGTGATCCAAGAATCAAACAGCATCCCATGGAGCCAATAGGAGGGAGCTCCCCAGAGCTGCACAAAGTGAAAGGCTTTTATGGACAGAAGGGGCGGGAAAGGGGAACTAGCAAAGAGTGGCTTGTTTCAGGCAAGGTCACCTCCCTTTGGGGGGCAGCAGGGGGCTATGAGGTGTTTACCTCCCTAGGGCTGCCCAGGGAATTCCAGACTGTCTGGTTAAGATCACATGCCTAGGAGGCACTGACTCTGCAGTCAGGTTAGGTATTAAGTCTCGGTTTGGTGCCGTGGGCTTAGCACAAGTGACTCTGTTTGGGGCCTGTTGTCCCTTTTTGAACAATTCCCCCCTTTTGATCAGAGACTCAAGCTTAACTGAGAAATGTGATCCAGATTTAAGGTGTTGGCACCACTCTCAGCTACGGCTCTGAAGTTCTCCGTTTTTGTTGATCCTCTGTGTGGTATTCACAGGTTGTGACTTCAGGTTCACAATTTTTCAGCTGGTCATTTTCTTCATTCCTCTTCTGGCCTTCCAGTCTTAGGGAGATCATGTGCTTGGCGTTTAGCGGCTGCAGACATGCATTAAACCTTTTTAGAAAATGCAGGGACTTCCCTGGCGGTCCAGTGGTTAAGACCCCACACTTCCACTGCAGCGGTTGCGGGTTCAATCCCTGGTCAAGGAACTAGGATCCCTTATGCCACGTGGCGTGGCCAAGAAATTTAAAAAAAAGAAAGAAAGAAAGAAAGAAAATACAGGGTGCCAGGATTATACTGATTGTTACAAGCAAGCTAATTCCCAGTGTTTGGAGTGCACTTTGGAGCCATGGTCCCCAAGATCCAAACCAGTCAAAACCAAGTAAGTCAAAGAAGAACCCCACTGAAGGAGTCACCGTCTTAAGCCAAGTGGCTTGTTTGGTGATCTTCAACTTCCCCAGAAGAGTTAATTCAGGTGCAGCAGGTGGTGTTGACCACAGAACAGACACTTCCTTGCTCCGCTAAAGGATAATCAGGGACTTTCCTATTACCAAGAACAACTTCGGCCAGGAAGTCTAAGGATTCTGGTTCCGCAGCTGTCATCTTAGCAGTGGATTCTGCAATGTTTTCAAGGGTTGAGGAGAGGTTCCTGATCATAGCTTCGTGTACATTTACTCCAAACCAGGGAAGTAGGGCACTGCCAAGGGAAGTGAATCCTAAATCATGAGAGACTCCTGTTAAGTCTTTTCTAACTGGACAAGGCAAATGCAGGGGAGTTCACCAATGATGTGTCTTTGTTTGTTGGTAAACAGTTCGGGGCACAGTTAGAGAACCTAAGAGGCATTGCCCGGCCATGCACCAGCCATCTAGGCATCCATAGGCCCAAGGAGAATGATAACCATCACAGACAAAGTTAAATCCTGCCAGAGCACAAACCACTTTCACTAAGGTGGTGAATGAGTTCATTCTCAGGAATTGTTGCCTTTGCCCATTCAAGCTAGGGGTTAGTCAGCTTTTGTAGTGCATTCGGGAAGTAAATCTCCTACCCTGAAAGTAAAAGTTACTCTAAATTCCAGAGGTTACCTGTCTTTACAGTGGCCTGGGGGATATGGATGATGGCATTATCTTTCCAGGCCAATGTCACAGTAAAGGAAGGAAAATGAGAAGAAAGGGTTGCATGTTTAGTTAAAGCATGAAGTCTTGATCCGGTGTCTTGGGAGGACGCAAGTCCTCAATGGCGGCTAGGTCTCTTCCTAGTCAATTTGATTTTGAGGTCTCTAGCTGGTGTAGAGGACCGGGTATCAGTGGAGACCTCTTCAACTGTGAGATATATACCTTTGGTTCAAGTCATCTGGGTAGTGAAGAGGACCTGGTATGGTCCCTTCCAGGGAGATTCAAGGCCAATCTTTGTTCTTAGGGATTCCAAATCAGAAGGGTGGGAGAAAATTGGACAACTTAGTTTGGAGAGTCGTAGCCAGCTATTTGAGGAAGCTAGAAGAATTCAGGGCACAGTCCAGTTTACAGGTATATAACAAAACCTCAAAAACAATTAGCAGAACTAGAATCTAATATCTATGAAGGTACAAATATAATTTTTCTCTCTTCAATTACCCCATTTCTTTTAACCAAAGATAATCACAGTAAAACTAACTTGCTTCCATTAATCTTGGCCTTATTATTTAAGTAAGTGCAGCAAGAATAGTGATTGACCATATAAGCTCTTTTAAAGACTGCTTTGCTGGAACTTTTCATAAGGAATCTCAGATTGACCTTTTAAAAGCCTCTGAGGCCAGGAAGCCAAGCCGAGGACTTACCATTAGAGTTTACCTGCAATACCTATAGTTTGGGTGAATTCCTCTCTTCTCAAGTTCCCCCCAAATATCCTGAGGTTCCTGAGCCGTCAGGCAGTGACCTTTCTTACTCACCTAGAAGTAAGGCCTCCAGGAACCTTATAAGCAAGGTACCAGGTTGATTTTTCCAAGTTTTTAAAGCTATACAGTTTGATATGTGTGTGTGTGTGTGTGTGTATACACAGCTCTCTCAGATATAAGACTTGGTAATATAGTCAAAGTTTCCAGGTGTGTCCTCTTACAAGGAGAACAGATTCTTATTGAACTTATGCAAATAATGAATTACATTGCCATGAAAAGAATACCCAAGATTTTCCAAATTCTGGAAGGATCAGGTAGGGAGAAAAAGTAAACGTTCCATCTTTGTTTACAAAGATATACTTTACAAAGTTGCTGTAAGTCATAGAGAGCTTAAGAGGAAAGATTTCCTTAAATCTGGAAAAACTAAACATTAAGGAACCAGCAGTGCTTCAAACAAAAATATTATTAAAAATTATGATCATCCTCAGTTCATTCAGTCCCATGTAATTATACTTGTTCTGCTTGAATTCTGTTCAGTTTTATGATCTTAGAGTTATTAGAAACCTGTACTTGCCAAAGTCCTTTCCCTGAATCTTCTTGAAGATGAAGTACTATTGTAGGAATACTTTTGCAAAAACATCTAAGACAAAACTCTGTAAATGACAAAGGCTTTTAAAATACCCATTGTTAAAGATCTGATAAGAGTTCATTTGATAAGGAAATGTAGTTATTTCTGTGATATACAACAGTTTAAGAGAATAACTAGAATTATGACTGATAACATTATACCACAACATATCAGATTTCCAGGAATTTCACAGAGTTTCTAGAACACTTACAAAATATACCTATACAAATACAACATCAAGAAGGCTTAATATTACTTTCTTATTTGACAATGCCCATGTAATTTAACATATCAAATAAGCCTAATTAGGGCTTCCCTGGTGGCGCAGTGGTTGAGAGTCCACCTGCCAATGCAGGGGACACGGGTTCGTGCCCCGGTCCAGGAAGATCCCACGTGCCGCGGAGCGGCTGGGCCCGTGAGCCATGGCCGCTGAGCCTGCGCCTCCGGAGCCTGTGCTCCGCAACAGAAGAGGCCACAGCAGTGAGAGGCCTGCGTACAGCAAAAAAAAAAAAAAAAAAAAAAAAAAGCCTAATTAGTTTAACTTCCCCTTTTTTTATAAGGAGAGAGAGAACAAAACTTTTGAGAAGCTCCAGGGGCCCTCTGGAAAATTTCGAAGTTGGTTCAAGGTCAAAAAACCTTTATTTATAATTTAATTTTTTGGCATTTGCCAAAAACATCAAAGGTTTCAAAACACTTGGTCAAATAGGATCATAGGTAACTGTGAAACAATACTTAGTTATTCATTTAACCAAACTGACAATTGAAGACTTTGCAGGCAAATATAGAAAGTTAAGTAGTTGTCACAGAAAATTATTTTGGCAAAACACAGAATCTTTGCTTTCTAGGCAGATTACTTAAAAGGTAAAGAAACTTTCACAACTGTTCTCAAAAGCAGACCAAAAGTCTAAAAAAATTTTTTAAAAATTAGTCTTAAAAAGACTTAAAAACAGAGAGAAAACCAGGTTTCATTTTGCACCAAAATTCATTTCATTTTTTTTAATTTAAATAAATTCATTCCAATATTAGCCATCTTGATCACACATAAAATTCCTTTACCAAGATTCCTTTTCCACAATCGGTCTACAGTTTTGTCCCATGTTTTTCCTGTTTCCCGTTCTGAAATAACCAGTCTCACTGTAGGACAAACTTTCTTTTCCTCAACAAAAATGCATCTCCATTCCTCATACCTTCTATCATCAAAAACACACATCCTGGGCTTCCCTGGTGGCACAGTGGTTGAGAGTCCACCTGCCAATGCAGGGGACACGGGTTCGTGCCCCGGTCCGGGAAGATCCCACATGCCGCGGAGCAGCTGGGCCCATGAGCCATGGCTGCTGAGCTTGCGCGTCCGGAGGGGGAGAGGCCACAACAGTGAGAGGCCCGTGTACCGCAAAAAACAAACAAAAAACCCCACACATCCTGCCCTCCTTCCACACAGAGATGTTTCTCTTATTATTTCTAGTAGCTCTAATTTTACTATATATATTAGAATTTTTAACTCTAAAAAAACCTTAATTTTTAGTGAAAATAAAGAGGTAAACAACTGTGAACTATCTTTTATATTAGCATTCTGTGGCTTGACAACTTTGTAAATACTTTTTTTTTTTTTTGCGGTACGCGGGCCTCTCATTGTTGTGGCCTCTCCCGTTGCAGAGCACAGGCTCCGGACGCGCAGGCTCAGCGGCCATAGCTCACGGGCCCTGCTGCTCCGCGGCATGTGGGATCTTCCTGGACCGGGGCACGAACCCATGTCCCCTGCATCGGCAGGTGGACTCTCAACCACTGTGCCACAAGGGAAGCCCTGTAAATACTTTTTATAATCTGTAGAAACAATTTCTTTCTCATAGTAAATTTTTCAGTGTAACACAAAACATATTTACAAATAAACCCAAATATCTTTAGTTCCTCTGTAAAAGGAAGCCCAAAATGGACAAACCTGTATTCAGTAATTATTTAATCTTATTTGGAAATGATCTAGATATTTAATAACTATCTGTCATCTAATTTAACTTAGTGAAACTTTAAGGTTTCAGGTTACCAAAAAGATTTGGGGAAACTATTTCAAAAGTTCACATAAAAACTTTTATTCCACTGTATCTATTTAATTCACTTGTTCTTGATAATTATGTTTAGACTAACCACAAAAACTTCATAAGACATTAGTCAAAGTCAACCGTCATCCCAGGCTATTTTTCTTGCCGACATATTTCATAATAGAGATAACATGAACTTCTTTGACCAATAAACCCAAGTAGGATAAAGTTGTATGTCGGCATTATTTTAATGCTGATAATTCTAAAGACATACTTATTTAATGAATCCAAAAAACTTAAACTACCTTTTATTTACCAAAGATTATCTCAGATCATGTGAACTTGAAAAACATTTGGGTTAGCTTCTATTATATTTCTGAGAGTTTTAAGAATCCTTTATACATACAAGTGCTTAACTCTCTTCAAGCCAGTTAAATAGGGCTCTTTTACAAATTAATTTAGTAATACCATCTCAAGGTGGAAAATACCATGTATCTACAACACATGTACATAGACATACATACACGTACAGACAGATGCAAACAGAGACCTTATAGCTTCTGTTTAAAACTTTAGCAATGAATCAGGTAGTTATAAAAGAGATTGGATCCAAATTACATTTCTAGCAGAAGGAATAATCTAAGGTTGCCTGCTCAGATGGCTAAAGCTTTTTATTAATATTTGTGGAGAAGACATTTAGGATTTTTCAGTTGCCTAAGTTTCGAAATAAACTTTACCTCTTCTGTTTTCCTTCTGATAAGAAGTACCTCCTTGAAGTTGGTATTTTAAAGAGATGACCTAAATAAGAGTTCCTGAGCCAAATTTCTGATTTTGCAATGATATGTGAGATAAAGACACTTGCTTTTAATTCCTCAAGGAATTGGGCTGCAACTTAAATGACATTATAGGCTGGTCCACCCATAAATCCTTTTACAAGGGCTTTAGAAGGTTTTTCTTTCCCTCTGGGTACATAGTTTTATTTTAGCTTAGGAAAGAAGGCCTAAAAAAAGTTTGTATCAGGCTCTGCATTTTGGCCAGTTTCTGACCACAGAGCTACTTTGTAATTGTCAGCCGGGACAAACAGTAAATATTTCTGGCAGTATTGAACAACCACTTGGACTCAAGAGGCATCTCCAAAGAGGGTCCTGAAACCGAGCAGGACCCTGTGAGGCTCTTGGGCAAGGAAGCCTTTCTGTGTCCCCCATTTCTTGTTTGTAGGGAATAGACTCCAGCCCCCATAACCTTCCCTGAGTTCCAAAGGGCAGGTTCGAATAGTCCTTCATCAGGGAAGGGAGGGGATGCAGAGACCAGGGAGGAGAGCTCCTGAGGCCGGATTGAAGGAGTGCAGGCCCTGCACACACCCTGATCCTTATCAGCAACCCTGCCCTTGAAACACTGCCATAAAACTCCTCACCAGGTCCTCTCCAGTTGGGACACACAGTTTTTGAGGCATGAGCTCACTGTGTCCCCCTTTGCCTGGAAAACAGTAAAGCTATTCTTTTCTACTTCACCCAAAACTTTGTCTCCAAGATTTAGTTGAGCTCCAGTGCACAGAGGCCGAGTTTTCGGCATCAGTACAAAAGATATTTTATTTTCCTCTCTCTACCGGGTACTAGAGACAGATCTGGAAGAGCTGTCTCTGATAAGAATTCTCACCCTTAGGTGGTTTCTGCCACTTTCTCATCTATAGGTTCCACGTGGAGTTTACATAGAGAGTGTAGCACCGGTATCTACCAGAATTTGGCCAGGTTTCTCATTAATTTTTTTTTTTTTTTTTTTGCGGTATGCGGGCCTCTCACTGTTGTGGCCTCTCCCGTTGCGGAGCACAGGCTCCGGACGCGCAGGCTCAGCGGCCATGGCTCACGGGCCCAGCCGCTCTGCGGTATGTGGGATCCTCCCGGACCGGGGCACGAACCCGTGTCCCCCCGCATCGGCAGGCGGACTCTCAACCACCGTGCCACCAGGGAAGCCCTATCATTAATTTTAATTTTAGTTTTCCTTGGCTGTTGAAGTGGTTTACCAGAAAATTCTTCAGAGATTCATCAACTCTGGGAAGGGCCTGTAAGAGGGTCCTCCTTTGAGAGGAGTAGATCTGGGGGTGTCTGCATGGCCACTAAATTGGTGGACTTTTGTTTATGGTGTTGTGGTCTCTTCAGAATGGAAAGACTTTCAGACAGAGGATTACTAGAAGAAAGTGAGTGCTGCAGGGAGAATAGAGGGGAGCGGTACGAGTTATGTTGGTCTCACACTTCTGGTTCAAGTCTTGTGTTTAGCTTTCCATTATCTGTTTTGCAATGAATCTTTCCATGGGGCTATTTTGGAATTTTGAAGCCTTTTGGAGGCTTCTGCATGCTAATTAAAATAGGTTTCCTATTCTGTTTTTGATTTGGGAGGCTTTGCTTTTAAGTGCACTTCTTAAATGATCTTATCTACTTGGAACTTTAGTCACAGTGGTCATTGTAATTCTAGGTTGTCTTTAGTAAGATTTTGCCATTTGTGTAGATGTTTATAGCTTCCAAAGCCATAGTTCTTAGACATAAAATAAGCAGCTGTGCTGAAAGGTAGCACGCTTGACTCTTTGGAGCTTAAAGATCCCATTCCTTCTTTTTGTTTGTTTCTTCCTTCTGCTAAGCCTTTGGGTCTCTTGGAGCCACACTAATAACTAAAAGGGTTGTGCTGCTGGGTTGGGGATTGTGCAGTGTTTCACAGTGTACCTCATTGCTTGGAAACTTTCTTGAGGTTTGTGGGTGACCTAGTGTCAATCTAACCTGTCCTGTGACCACCTTATCCTAACACAGAGTCTTTGAGTTAGGTGGTGGGTGCCCTAATGGCCTTTAAGTGTTTGATCCGTGCCCACCAATTTTTGCAGCTTTTTTGGCTTCTGAGATTCCCACTAGCAGTGGCCTTTATATACACAAAATGAGACAAATGGGCACCTTAACAAACCAGCAGTAACCAAGAGATGTTACTGCGGGCTGGCCACACCACCAGCAATTCCCAACCCGGAACTGGGGACTGGGGAGGGCACTGAACCACAAGTGAGGATGGCGGACTGGAAGGGGTTTCCCGAAGGGGGAATTGCAGACTGGAATGCCAACTAGGTTGGGAGCTCAATGCAAAGAGAGCCGAGCTCAGAACTGAGAAGCATTTACACGCAGCCTTTGGAAATGGTGGGAAAGACTGGGAACTCAAAGGGCTCTCCAGGCAGCAGGCCTGTGTTTCTCATTGTCCCCGAAGCTGTCAGATGTTCACTTTGGATCCCACCACTGACACCAAACCTGTTAAAAAACAAAATTCAGCTGAGTACATTGAAAGATCAAATTGGCTTCTTTCAATGATCCGTGAATTGGGCAGCATCCCATGGAGCCAGTAGGAGGGAGCTCCCCAGAGTTGCACAAAGTGAAAGGCTTTTATGGACCGAAGGGGCGGGAAAGGGGAACTAGCACAGAGTGGATTGTTTCAGGCAAGGTCACCTCCCTTTGGGAGGCAGCTGGGGGCTATGAGGTGTTTACCTCCCTAGGGCTGCCCAGGGAATTCCAGACTGTCTGGTCAAGATCACATTCCTGGGAGGCGCTGACTCTGCAGTCAGGTTAGGTATTAAGTCTCGGTTTGGTGCCGTGGGCTTAGCACATGTGACTCCATTTGGGGCTTATTGTCTCTTTTTTTAACTGGAAGTACACCAAAAAGAGAGAGCATCCCCCAAAGAAAGATGTTACAATTATGCTTTTGCATCCCCCTCATGAAGTGCACCTTTTACATCCTGGCCCAACTTTGTTTGTCTTTGAGGAGGCTCCTGTGTATCAGTAGGATCCCTGGGAAAATCTCCCTTTTTGCGGCATCTTGGCTGCTTGTACGAGGGTGTCACACTTTGGTCACCAGTCACTTACATTAGACCCACGGGCTGCCCACTGGGTCTTCCTCTCTCTTTTCCACCTGTGGCGTGTCATCCAAGCCCACTGCTTCTTGTATTAATCTCTGGCAGGTCTGGATTCTCTGAGTATGGGCCTCTTGGGTTAAAACTTCCTTGTAACTGATGGGGGAAGAGAATCTTCTATTGGTACCTCTTTCAGATTCGAAAATTCATCTTTAATCAGACTAAAGCCTTGTTCCCGGAGTGGAGCTTGCCTGTACCTGGGGAAGAGGAGGGAGAGAGATGGGTGCAAACACACAGGGTTAATTTCTCATGTAATTTCAAGGAAGTCATGATCTTCTCAAGCCCTTCCTTACTAAGCCCAGATCAAGAGCCCCTGCTCTAGAGGTTGAAAATGTAGCCAACTTGTCCTGCTTTTTTTTTTAAGATGGAATAATACCTTCCTCATGAGACTGTGGGGCAAGGGGTTGAGGACTAAGATGAGATAATTCTTGCAACGCGCTCGTAATGGTGTCGGCACAGAGTATGCAGTTATAACTGCTCACGTCTCTGTTGGGTTTGGATGATCTTACTGGTTTCCATGAGTTCCTTAGGTAATAACAGTGTGAGTTTTAGGTTGCCTCTATCTTCCTCAGCCTGTCTCTTTGCCTTTTTTTTTTTTTTTTGCGGTACGCGGGCCTCTCACTGTTGTGGCCCCTCCCGTTGCGGAGCACAGGCTCCGGACGCGCAGGCTCAGCGGCCATGGCTCACGGGCCCAGCTGCTCCGCGGCATCTGGGATCTTCCCGGACCGGGGCACGAACTCGTGCCCCCCGCATCGGCAGGCGGACTCCCAACCACTGCACCACCAGGGAAGCCCTGTCTGTTTGCCTTTTAATTTGAAGGCAAACATTCAGGAGCTTTCCTCTTCTTATGGAGCCAAATCTGCGATCTTTATTTTGTGTGTGATTTCATTAATTACTCCAAAGTTTGGACAGTCATCCTTCTGACAGAGCTTTGACAGATTCTGTTGCTTCTAGATTGTTTTCTCCCCGTGGTTTGACTTGTATTATTTAGCCATCTAATCCATCTGGAATTTATGTTGGTATATGCTCTGAGGTAAGTGTTGAATTTGAGCTTTTTCCCATTGCCAACCAATTATTCTTCAACCATTTATTAAGTAATCTTCCCTTCCCCACTGTATTGTAACCACTTCTCTATCATATAACAACTTCCTATATCTTACAGGGTTTTTTTCTGGGCTTTCTGTTCTGTTTCACAGAACAAGGATATGCCTATTTTTGCATAAATGTGTCTCAATATCGTGCATAACTAAACCCCTTCTTGACATTTTTTAAAAGAATCTAAAGTATGCTTACCAGTTTATTTTTCCAGATAAATTTTTGAAAACTATTGAGAAATCCTCAGAAAAATCCCCTAAGAATTTTGATGGCAATCGCATTACACCTATAAATTAATTGAGTAGGACTGCCATCTCTACAATATTTAATTTTACCAACTTGGAACATTGTTATGTCTTCCTATCCAGCTAGTCATTTAGCTTTTATTTATTAGCAGTGTGTTAATATTTGGCACTTTTACAAATTTTAACGCCCACAAAAAGGACAGGTTTCCCCCCTCCCTGCTTTGTACTATAACAGAGATGTAAAAACACATATTTTCCTTGAATTGCCACACACATGTAGTTTCAGAACCAAATTGTGGCAGTTAAACTTTTAGCATAAAAAGATAAAAGCTGGAAGTAACAGTAGGCTGCATATCCTGTCATGGAATTTGCTTCTTAGTTTCGGATCTTTTTCTTTTAGAAACACAAGATTTTTGGTCACAAACACACGAGGTCCTGTGATGAAATTTCCCCCACGTGCCCAGAGTGAGGATTTCAGTGGAGTGGGTTTCCCAGTTACTTTGGAAACCTTCTTGCAGTTTTATTCTTTCTTCTGAGAGGATACCTCTCTCCACATCCTCCTATCAGTGACTCTCTGCTGCCCTTTCCAAGTGTCCTCCCAATCTGTACCTTCTAACTACTTGGTGACAGTGTTTTGTAAATGAAAATGGGGACAAGTCTTTATGAAGACACTGGGTCGAATATCTGATATCAGGATGATCTCAGAAAATCTGGGCCATCTGATCAGTGTTCTTCTCGTCTAGCAGATGGGGGCGTTTATTGGGGGAGATTTATTTTATTTTGGACCGGCACCGGTCCACGGCCCAGGGGTTGGGGACCCCTGACCTAGGTGGAATGACATACTTTCTGGGGAAGTCAAACTTTGTTTTTGTGATACAGAGCGAAATAGATGAGAGGGAGGATTTGACAGTTATTCACCAGAGCAAAATCTGGAGCAGGTCTCCTAGGTGGGGAGCTTGGCCAACTCTTTAACGGATGCAGTCTGAATCCCTTTTAATCTTCTTGGAGCTCTGAAAGAGTGTTAGCTATGGACATAAATCCAGCCTTTCTGTTTTTTTTTTTTGCGGTACACGGGCCTCTCACTGCTGTGGCCTCTCCCGTTGTGGAGCACAGGCTCTGGACGCGCAGGCTCAGCGGCCATGGCTCACGGGCCCAGCCACTCCGTGGCATGTGGGATCTTCCCGGACCGGGGCACGAACCCGTGTCCTCTGCATTGGCAGGCGGACTCTCAACCACTGTGCCACCAGGGAAGCCCAGGCTTTCTGTTTTCAAAAAATGAGAAAGGAGGTTCTCTTTAGGATGTAATTTTCAGTGTAAACGCATACTACAAATTCCCTGATTTGGGCGTGTTTGGGTGGTGGAGGGAAGACTGTGATTCTCTAGGTGATGATAGCCTCCAGATAAAGGATAACGTCGGATCTTGCAAGGTTAAGACTGTAACCTGAACTTATTTGAATACCTCAGATGCCGTTGTTGGCAGTGGCAGCTCTTCCCTGGTGGAGTGAGGTAGTCCTAGCTGTGACTTAGCAGCCCGTGCCAGGTGAGCAGGAAGCCAGGACTGCAGCAGCAGCAAGAAATTGAGAGGACCGTCCAGCTGATGGAACCACAAGCTACCAAGTGGCTCCAAGGGCTTTCTGCTTTCTTCCGGTTTGATCCAAAGCAAAGGAAGGGTACTGAAAGGTAGGAGACTAGGGTTCCAGATTCAGTTCTGTGGCGCAGTTTCAGGCAGGTGGCTGCCCTTTCTGCTTCCGTTACCTCATCAGCAAATTGAGAATGAGAAAGCCTGCCCCACTACCGGAGCATGATTGTACGGATCAGATGAAACTTTATTATGTAAGATACTCTTATCATTGCATCTTAGAGACCTTCATCACTTAAATAGAAAAGTAGAAAAAGGTTAAGGGTTGAGGGTGTTTAGCTCAGTGACCGGGCTGATGGAGCGAGCACATGCCCAGAGTGTCCCACCGTGTCTTGGAAGCTCAGTCCGTAGACAGGGTGGCTCTCAAAAAGCAGGGTGGGGAGGGGACACGGTCTGTCGAGGTTCCGCTGAGGCACCTAAACCTAGTGGCCATTGGCCGCTTCAAGTCGGTATGGGCCCATGCTTTTTCTCAGCCCTTCAGAGCCGCCCTGCCACTTTGGTGGCATCATCAATCTGGCATTTCATGTGAATTGAATTAGGTGTATCTTTTGCTCACCCAATTCGTCAATTGTTAGGAAATACAGATGAGTTGATGGGTCTGCCTGCCCGACCTTTCTGTTTTCTCAGCGGTGACTTTATCTCTGTGATTCTATTCCCTAGTGCCACCCTGGTGCCACCCTCATCCCCTCCGGAACATCATCTCGTACACACGGGTGGTCAGAAATTCACCGACTGTCTCATTTCACTGGCTGTCGGAAATGGTTTTCTTCACAATAGCAGTTTTCTCTTCCTTCTGTTGTAAATTGTGCTTGGATTGCTCACAGCTCCAAGTCTTCTTCTTTATTCATTTATTTATTTAAATTAAAAAAAATTTTTTTGGCCGCACTACGTGGCTTGTGGGATTTTAGTTCCCCGATCAGGGACTGAGTGAAAGATAAGGATGCTAATTCCAGCTCTGCTTTTTTACCCTCTGGAGGAGAAGCCGTCTGCCTTCTTCAGGCAGCTTGGGGCAGGGAAAACAGCAGTTTCAGGCGTCTCCCAGTCTTCACTCCTTCCATCCCAGCCCGCAGGTTGTTGCCAGAATGATCTCTCTAAATGGAAGTGTTTTTTTACTGGCTCCAAAGCATGATGACTCCCCTCGGCCCATCCAGGGTCCATGGGCCACACAGGTGCACAAAATGGCTTTTATTTGTCCTGCGCCGCGATGGCCTCCACAAGGTTTAAAACAATTGAAATTAGTCAGAACACGAACGCTTAGCGACTTCCCTGGCGGTCCAGTGGTTAGGACTGTGCGCTTCCACTGCAGGGGACACGGGTTCGATTCCTGGCCGGGGAACTAAGATTCCGCATGCCACACGGCCAAACAAACAAACATGAAAGCTTGGAAGATGTCTTATAAAAGCCAGGATTTGGGTTTCTCTTGGGAGATGGTTAGATGGGCACCAGGAACTGGGTCGGGCCGCCCCTTAGCCTCCTCAGGGTTCTCCAGCTGCCACCCAGGCCTCGTCGCTCCTTCACACTATCTAGGTAGGGACTTGTGTTTGCTCCCCCTACTGCAAGATCCAGTTCAACCTGAGTTAGGATCTACCCCTTAACAGCAGAGGGATCCTTCCTGGTCAGGCCCCACCCTGTCTCTGCCCTCCCCTCCCGCCACATTCCCCCAGACATTCTCACAGTAGCTGCGCCACTAAATGGATAGTTGTTTGCCTGTGTGAATTTGCTTGCTCATATATTTTATCTTATTTTATTTTATTTTACTTTTTACCAAAGAGACCCATTTCACAGACTCCTCTGGAGCACTCGTTAGCGGCAAGGTGTGTGCCTGGCCTGGCCACCTTTGTGGAGTGTTTCAGGGAGTTTCATTTTAGATTTTCATGGTGTATTGATCCGAAGCTTCTGTGAAGGCCAAGGAGCAGAGGAAGGAAGAGACCGGATGGGCCCTTCCTGTGCTTACGGTCATTTCCAAAACAAAGACATTCCATTTGCAGACATTCTGCTCCTTGAAGCTAAGGGATTAGCAGCAAAATGATGGTTTTCCTTGGTTGTCAAACATTGCCCAGTCTTTAGCAGAGTTACAAGAAAATTGACATATCAGCCTCATTATTTGTTCTAGACAATAAAAATAATTCAGGCTATAGAGTAATTACTTACTTTATTGCTGTTCACGTTAAGTCCAGGAGTTTGCAGAGATTTTCAGAAATCTGGGCATTTACCTCTCTAATTTCAAGAAATTGTTCTGTAGTCTGGGCTTTGTCTTGCTGGGGCCATCACTCATCTGGTTTCTGTGCTATGCTGGTTCAAAATCTTGATTTCCCCGGAAGAGTCAGGCTTTAGGAACTTATGTCACCCTAGCCAAACTTAGAAGGTCTGTTGTAAACTGGAATATTCCTTTTCTGCACATTTACAGAACACCCTACTGGGTGTGTGACCCTGTCCTGATTTCTGGGGAAACAAAAATAAATCATAAATATGACGTGGTCCTTGCCGTTTAAAAGCTTATGGTCCAGAAGTGGGAGAGACATGTAAACAAATATGTTACATGTAGTGCGCTAAGTGTAGGGTGACCTTATGTCCTGGTACGTCCTGGTTTATGCCTGTTGTCCTGGTGTAGCTATTAATGGTACCCTCTTTCAAAACTACCTAAGGGCCAAAGTCAAAGTCTCTCTGAATGTTCCGGGTATAGAGATGGTAGAAAGCAGGGAGAAATCAGTCTGTTTTCCCAGGGTAGACACCTGCGCTGGGTGAGGAAGGAAGTTTGGGCAGTCAAGGCCTGGGGGCTTGACATGGGGGTGGAGGCCAGGGCGGGGTGGGGGGGAAGAGGGTTTAAAACTCTGCAGGCAAAAGGGAGATTGTTCCTGATGCAGCAGTTAGTTGGCTCAAGCTGGTCATCGTTTCCCAAATTTATCCTGTGGAAGAACTTCCCCAGGACACTTGGTCAAAATACAGATTTCCAGAATCTGCTGGCAATTTGGATTTGGACTTTTAAAGAGGGGCCCCAGATGATTCTTGGACATATGAAAGGTTCAGAACCCATTCTGTAGAGATTATGGCTACGACTACAAAGGGTCGGAGGAGAGGGGAGCAGGAACAGCAAGACTAGAGCACAAGTCACAGATCAGCCAGGCAAGGGTGACCCCAGCCGAGACGACCCTCAGAGGTAGAACCAATCGGACACATTTACAGTAGATCTATGAAAACTAGGGAGTGTGGGAATTATGTCAGTCACAGTGGGGATGCAGAGGAGGGAAAAGTTTCGAGAACCGCTCAGGAGGAAGAAGGAACAGGACCTACTATATGCCAGCTACAGATTTACATGGGCAACAAGACACGTGTCAGATCCAGGAACGTGGGGGGGACCTTATAATCTGAAGGTTTGTGTGGTGAGCCATAAACCGAAAAATACGACCAGTTGGATTGTATTGTGGCATATTTCATGCAGACCTGAAAAAAAACCGACTCCTGCTTATTTCTCATCTTTGTAGTCTCCAGTACGGTCAAGACAGTTGTATTTATCTCTGGGAAGGAGCTGGATGAATTCTAAAGCATCCAGACACCCCAGCCCTCTAGTCTAGACTTCAGGCGAACCCCCGTCCGTCTGTTATGGTGAGACTACCTGCCACGCCTGATCTTGCGTTATTTTTGCTTTTGTTTTTGTTATCAAATGTGTAAGACAGTCATGATTCATCAACAGTTTGCTGTGCCAACCCCATTCAGTGGAGACGTCCGTGTGGCAGTTTCAGCCTGACTTTGTTCTAAATTCTGGAGCTGTTGTCTCTGTGGGAACCTGCAACTCTGGAAATTACAATAGTACAAGAAACGCCTTATCCAGGCAAGGAGATCATGAAGCCTGGTTGTTTGAGGCAGATTCGCTTGGTGCCTTGGTGATTCTGAGAGGCGCAGTCCCTAAGTGGAATCTCTTGATGGAAAATGAAGAAAATCAGAGGAGAGCCCTGCTACTTCCCTGCCTCTCCCTTCAAACATAGAGGGTTTTTATTTTGAAGGTTGAAATCATTAGGCCTGTTGGCAGACTTCGGAAGCAGCAAACGGAGTCAGAGACCAAACACTTAGAAGTTATGCCTCAAAAAGGAGAATGGGAAACGGATCAAGCTCTAATTTCACAGGGTAATTTAGCACCCTTTACCCAAGACCTGGCCACGGCGCTTCCACCAGTGAGGACTGAGGAGCCACAAAGCATCTAAAATCCCAGCCCTTGGCTACTCTTGCAGCGTTGCTGAGGGATCTGAAGGTTGAAGGTGAACAGGCTGAAATCTTCCACGCCGTCCTATTAGGGAGGGGAAAACACAGTCAACAGCGGCCTCAGAGTTTTTTATAATAAGGGGCTGAACTTCTCTGCGATCCAGTATCACTAACGCCATTAAGTCGCAGTAGCAAGATGAGAAAATAAAAATAAAAAGGGAAGGAGGCACAGTCCAGCGTGCACGTACACGGAAAACGGATCTTCCCGGCTCCCGAAGCCGCTGGAGCTGTTGGGGGCGCCAGGGTCCTCGGCCAGCAGCCAGGGTCGTAGCAGAGAAGCCCCTTCCCGCAGGGAGGGCGCGACCACTGTGGCGTGAAGGCGGGGGGATCCGGCGGGCGCGCGCGCTTCAAAGTGCCGCCGCCGCGGGCGCCCCCGCCCGCGGGCGCGAGTAGTACGGTCCGAGGGGGCGGCTCCTGGGGCGCGGCTCCGCCGCAGCTGATGCGCGCCCAGCCGGCCGTGAGGCGGGAGCCGGGAGCCGGGAGCCGGGCCGCAGGGACCAGGAGCAGCTGAGTCGCCGTGCAACCAAGGCCGAGCCGCCGGGCGTCGCGGACCCGGGCCCCAAGGAGGCCCCAGGAGAGGCATCTCCCCCGCGGGAGTCGCCGGGCGCGGGGGCGCCGTGGCCGCACGTTCAGGAAGGAGGACGCGGAGGAAGCGGCGCTGCCAGCCGGAGGAGAGGAAGCGCTCCACCCGGGCCCCCGACGGCGCTCGTTTAACCACATCCGCGCCTCCGCTGGAAACGCGTCCGGGCGCCTGTCACCGGTTCCCTCCATTTTGAAAGGGAAAAAGGGCTCTCCCCTTTCCCATCCTCCTAGGAGCCGGAGCCGGAGGAACCGCGCTCATGGCGTTCAGCCCCTGGCAGATCCTGTCCCCCGTGCAGTGGGCGAAATGGACGTGGTCCGCGGTGCGCGGCGGGGTCGCCGGAGAGGATGAGGCCGGAGGGCCCGAGGGCGACCCCGAGGAGGAGGACTCGCAAGCCGAGACCAAATCCTTGAGTTTCAGGCAAGTACACGCGTTCCTGCCAAAATGCAAACGCGCTGCTACCCATCCATCCGTCTGCGGCTCATTCTGTGTGCGTGTGTGTGGTCGCCACCCGCGTAACCGTGTTCATGGCAATGCTGCGTCCCTGCCTGTAACCAGGTCCCCGCTGTGCCTTCGAAGGTTCAGGATGTTCTGTCCTCCCGGGTATTTTCTTCCCCCCGTTTCAGTATGAGCTTTCTGAACCTAACCCAGAATCTGCAGTCTCTTTGCATCCCCGTCTGCCTCGGTCACTTTCTCTAAGCTTCGAGCCCCCCGCCCCCCGCCCCTACACACACACACACACACACACACACACACAGTCGTGGATCACACCCGGTGGAACTTGGGGCCTTCCCTGTGGGGAAGAAGTCGCTCCCAAGCCCTCTTGGGGTCCCCCTGTGTCCCGAAAATGCAGCCTTAATAAAGAAGGTCGCGTGATGACAGGCTCCTGGCAGCTGGTGAGAAATGGTGGTATCTGCTGAGCTGTCACCCGTGTGATTGCGGAAGGCAGGTGACAGCCTCCTCGGCCTCTGGCCGGGTGAGTTCCAGACAGGTAGAGGCCTACCAAAGAAAAAGGCATCACGGCGAATATTGGCTGAATTGTTTTAGAACGAGAGGGCAATTTAATTTTTAAACCTCCAGGAAAGGGCTCTTTTGAGAAAAGGAGTCTGTTGAAAGGGCTTTTTTTGGGTATAAGAGGGAAGGATGACCTCAAAAAAAAAAAAAAAAGGTGCTGGAAAAAGGCTCCTGAGGATGGAGGAGATTTCAGGGAGACAGGAGGCCAGACAAGCCTGAGGAGGGCGCGGCGGCAGCTCCCACAGGCCAGTCCGTGCTGAGGACCCGCGGGTTGTAAAATTAGGCAAAAATACCGGACTTGGCGGATATGTAGACTATAAAGGGTGTCGGAAATACCGTTGAAAGTGGTAATTCCTCATTTTTCCCCCCTGGCAGCTCGGATTCTGAAGGTAATTTTGAGACCCCTGAAGCCGAAACGCCCATCAGATCACCTTGCAAAGAATCCTGTGATTCACACCTAGGACTGGCAGACCCTGGGGCCAAAACCCAAGGTAAAGAAAGACTTTCCTTTTTTGCCTTATTTTGTTTAAAGTTTTGAAAATGTAAATGAGGGAAGGAAACGTGTAAATTTAGGGCCATTGGAAAAGGTTGGGATTGTCTCCTTACTCAGCCAGAGCTGTTTGAAAGCTCCTGGCTCATTTGAAATGGTTTTCTTGTTTATTTATTTTTTTTACGAATGTGGTGGTCAGAGGCTTTCTTCCCTAAGTAGGCTGTACATTTGCAGTATGAGATGATCATTATCAGAACATTCCTGCTGGGCCCTTCCCCTCGGCCCCTAAAAAACAAAACTGTGTGTGGTTGATGCCGTGATGGAGGTATGTTTAGCTTTGGCTTCACACATTTCTCAGGCCAACTCACTTTCTACAGGGTGTGGCTGGAGACAAGAATTATAGGTAAGAGTTGACTTTTTTAGATAAGGAGGACTCTTAAGAGGCGGTTTCAAAGTTGGTTACTGCTCCCTCTTCCACCAGGGATGGTGGTGAGCCCCTGAGTCCATCCGAGACTGGAGATTCTCTCCCGGCCCCTCAGAGCCCAGCCTTGAGCCTCTCCTTCATCTGCAGAAGCTGCTGCTGTTCCGCTTCATTAGTAGAAACGCTTTTTGTCCCACAGCCAGCTTTGAGTAACATTTCACCTGTCCTGATCGAATGCGTTTAGCTATCCAGTAAACAGAGTGGGCTGGGGTTCAGCAGTGAAACAGTCCCCGATCTCCGCAAACCAGCGTTACGGAGGGAGACGGGCCTCTTAGAGGTTAAGCAAAATGCATATGTCAGCTTGTCCTAAGGATTTTGGAGAAAAATAAAGCAGGGGAAGGGGGAACAGAGCCGGGGCGGGTAGGAGGCGCTGAAGGCCGATGGGGGGCGGGGGAGCCCGACTGATCAGGGGACTTGAGCAGAGCCCTGAAGGAGGATTGAGGGGAACAGCTGTGCAGGTTCCCAAGAAGTCAGTCTTCCAGCACAGACGGTGGCACCTGCGAGGGGCTGAGACATCAGCAGCCTGCGCGCGGGCGGCGCGTGGTGGCAGGGTGGCAGCATGTTCGAGGACCACGGAAGACAGGCCAGGGCAGCCGCAGCGACCTGCTGGGCAGGGAGCTCTGGGAGCCGCAGTCAGCCAGGTCGGGGGAGGCCTGGGTCACCTCGTAACGAGGCACTGATTTTCCTCCTGAGTGAGACAGGAAGGGGCTGCCTTTCAAAAGGGGCGGCTTGGGCTTCCCTGGTGGTGCAGTGGTTAAGAATCCGCCTGCCAATGCAGGGGACACGGGTTCGAACCCTGGTCCGGGAAGATCCCACATGCCGCGGAGCAACTAAGCCCGTGCGCCACAACTACTGAGTCTGTGCTCTAGAGCCCGCAAGCCTCGACTACTGAGCCTGCACGCCACAACTACTGAGCCCGTGCAGCTAGAGCCCGTGCTCCACAACAAGAGAAGCCGCCGCAATGAGAAGCCCGTGCACCGCAACCAAGAGTAGCCCCCGCTCGCCACAACTAGAGAAAGTTCACGCACAGCAACCAACACCCAACACAGCCAAAAATAAACAAATTTATAAAAAAAAAAAAAAAAGGGGGCGGCTTGAAGCAACAGAAATTGATTCTCTCACAGCTCTGGAGGCCAGAAGTCCAAAATCAAGTTGTTGGCAGGGCCACGCTCCCTGCAGAGGCTCTAGGCAAGGATTCTTCCTTGTTTCTTCTAGCTTCTGGTGGTTGCCAGCAGTTCTCCGTGTTCCTTGGCCTGTGGCAGCAAAACTCCCCTCTCTGCCTCCTTCATCCCATGGCCAGCTCCTCCCTGTGTGTCTCTGTGTCTTCCACGTGGCTTTCTTATAAGGACACCAGTCATTGGGTTTAGGGACCACCCTAATCCAGCTTGACCTCCTCTTAACTGGATTACTGCAAAGATACTACAGTGGAGCCTTGAGCCACGTGGGTTTGAACTGTGCGGGTCCACTCACACAGATTTTTTTCAGTAAGTATGTTCTAGAGTACCACACGGTCCACGGTTGGTTGAATCTGAGGGTGCAGCACCGCTGATGTGGAGGGTTTTCAATGGTGCTGGGTGGTCGGGGGTTGGAACCCCTAACCGCCACGTTGTTCAAGGCTCAGCTGTACTTCCAGATGAGGCCACATTCCAAGGTGTGGGGAGTTAGGACTTGAGCTTATCTTTTGGAGGAGTACAGTCCAAGCCACAGCAGAGGGCTTTGAGCAGAGGGATGGTGCCTTGACTTCCTTTTTCAAAGGCTGGCGGGCTGCTGCCTGGAGATGGGCGTCTAGGAGGGATGTCCTTTTCACATGCTTTTTCTATTCCAGTGTCTGTCACTGTCACCTGCAGTGACAAAGTAGAGCCAGCTTTCAGGTATCCAGTTACCTAGTTTTTGATCTGATCATGAATTTATTCTCCCAAGAACGATTCTATTTTCTTGCTTAGCAGCTTCCTCATGGGTCGCCACGGGAGGTCAGGTTCTCTGTGCTGGACTTCGTGACGGAGCTGGAATTACTGGGGAAATGATACCAGCTTTTTGTGATGTGGTTTTGCTTTAATGGTGAGCTCCATACCGTGCTGCCCTGTTGAGAACTCCCCCGACTGTCCCCGGGCTGCTTTTTACCATGGGTTCAGGCAGAGACCGTGTGGGAACAGGCAAGTCTGCGTGTGGGAGGACTTGTGTGTGGCACTTCGCTGTGTAGCAATCTCAGTGACAGAGATGCCGCTTCATAGCTTCCCTTTTCTTCTCTCAGGATTGGCAGATCAGAATGGAGAGTTGAAAGCCTGAGAGAACTATTCTGTGGCCTTCCCCTCAAATTCAAATAAAGCTCACAAGACATGTTAAGTAGCTGTTTGAAAGCCTCTTTGAATTGCTCAGCCTGGGCCGCCCCCTTCCTCACCATCCTGTCAGCTGGTAGTCTGATTCATCCTGACAGATTCTTTGCTAATTGAACGGAGGCCAGTATGGCCCAGGCCCCCAGAACCACACAGACCCAATTGTTTGGTCCTTCCTGTGCCACTGACTCATTTTTACAAGTTTTGCTAACTTGTAGCTCATACTCTCTTTTTCACTCTTCCTAGAAGTTTTCCTTTTGTGTCTTTTGTTTGTTTGTTTGATTCTGGCCACACCGTGCGGCTTGCAGGATCTTAGTTCCCTGACTAGGGATTGAACCCATGACCCCTGCAGTGGAAGCGTGGAGTCCTAACTACTGGACCCCCCGGGAATTCCTGAAGTTTTCCTTTTAGAGAGTTATGAACCAAGAAAGCTCAGTGGGGTAGATCATGATTGCAGACCATGAATATGGCAGGGGTACAGACTAGGAAACAGCCACTATATATTATGAAATCTTTCAATTTAGGGTCTTTAAATAACAGGATGATTCCTCATCAGCCTGGCAGTATCCTTCTAGGGTCCCTTCTCCCCAACACCCAGTCCTTGTCCAGAGCCCTGTTGATGGCCTTGGCATGCATACACAGTAAGTGTAAAAATACAGCCAAAGCACAAGTCTGACCAGGAAAGAGATCAGTGGACAAAAATTTCTGGAGTCTAATGTTTAAGTCTAATTTCTGGGCCTGGATGGTTCTCTTTCTCCAAAAATTGTTGATTATTTGGCTCCTGATAAGGTTAGTCTTTCGTGTTTCTGTGGTTCAGGACATGGGGCAACAGCAGGTATAGATCATGTAAGACTCTGTCTTCTCTGGGGATGATCTATGAGTTGTTAGCTGGTCAGGGTTGGAATTAACATATGTAAAAGATCCTGGCTTCCTGGTGTAGGAGGGCCCTCAGATGTGTGGCTGCATCCCATGTACTGTACCCGTGGCCTCCATCCCAACCTCCATCTAATTCTTTGCACTTGGGGAAACATCTACATCTATTTTGAACTAATTTTCTTTTTATTGGAAGCTTTTTAGGGACCTAAAGTGCCTGAACTCTATACAGACGTATCTCATTGTACTGCACTTCCCGGATACAACATTTTTTACAGATCGAAGGTTGTGGCAACCCTGCATTGTCAGATGGTGGTTAGCATTTTTTAGTAATAAAGTGCTTTTTACTTAAGGTATATATATATTGTCTTTTTAGACATAATGCTATTGCATACTTAATTACAGTATAGTGTAAACATAACTTTATGCACTGGGAAAACAAGAACAGAATGCATGTGACTCACTTTATATGCAATACTTACTTTATTTCAGTGGTCTGGAACCAAACCCGCAATATCTCTGAGATAGGCCTGTAATAACTCTTCTTAAGGCAGGATTGTATGCCATCCTAGGAATTAGACAGTGGATGAGGTTGTGCGGTTTTTTTAAGCCACAGATAGAAGCCGGTTTCAGACTAACTGTTAAAATAAAACTGTAGGCCAAGAGTTTTCTTGAATGTACCAGAATGGTGGCTATAGTGCTTGGGCTGGTAGCTCTGTGTTTGCTATCTGTCTGCCTTCTTCCGCAAAGGGTGTTTAAGTTGCTGGTGTTAACTGTTCTTTCTCTTTGCTGGGAGATGTATCAGTAAGGAGATATCACCTAGGAAAGGACTTTTGAAAGGCACAATCTCAAGTTCATCTGCTTTTTGTCGTTTGGGTTTTTTTGGTGAGAATGGACTGTGGTTTTGTCCAGTGTTTTGGGTCATAAAAGTGAAAGCTGCAGTGGCTGTCCTCTGTTAATTGACACCTCCCCTCAACACACACACACACACACACACACACACACACGCACACCTTTATTTACAGATTGCTACCTTTCTTTGAGAGAGGGAATTTTAATTCACGCTGAAGCTCTCTATGCCCTTGGAACAAAACTGCCCTGTTTGATGTGTTGATTAGATGGCTAGGTATTCCAGACACACACTGTAGTCCTTCAGAACAAAAGGAGAGAGATAAACAGGGTCAGTCCTTAGGTATCTACTGCTGGAGGCCTGTGGGGACTGCAGACTTGTTTGTCGACACAGTTTGGGTTAGTCTAAATCAGTCATCAGCCAATGATGGCTCGCTCATAGGCCAAATCTGGCCTGCTGTTGCCTTTTACTGTTCTGCCTGAGAGCTGAGAATGGTTTCTGCATTTTTAAATGGTGGAAAAACATATTTTGTTTGAAAAATATATAGAAGTTCAGATTTCAGGGCCCATAAATAAGGTTTCGTTGGCATGCAGCCACACTTGTGCATTTCACTGGTTGTCTGGCTGCTTTTGCACTAAGATAGCAGGTTGAGTACTCGGAATAGAGACTGAAAGAAAGATGGGCAAAAGCCTAAAATATTTACTGTTCGGCTCTTTACAGAAGAGTTTACTGACTGAGATCCACACTTATGACAGTTTTGGTAAAATTATAAAGTTTAAGTAATTAAACATCAATTTAGAAAAAGCTACAAGGCTGTAACTGATTAACAAATGAACTGTGAGCACTGGGTGCCATTCCTGTAGGCCTGAATGGTCAGGTAAGGCATCACGGAGAGACTAGTTTGGGCTGGCTTTTTGTCTCCCTTGCAAAACAATATTTTGGTCTGTCAGTATACCTAATTTTCAATTGACTAAAAGATCTGAGAAAAAAGGAAATTAGGGAAGAATGGGGAGAATTTTGGAATCATTTAGTACAAGTACAATCATAGAGGCTTTTCACTTTTGCCCATTAAGTGTATTTAATGTAACTTTGGGTGTTTGCGAGTTTGTAATTTGACTGTTGCTATGGTGTATTGTTGGTATAGGTTGTGTGGTTGATATGGTGTATTTATTGGATTGTTTTAGACTGTATCTGTATAAGACCTAGAAGGGAGATCTTATTAAAATCTAAAATCTGAGCCTTAGATTTTTGATTCTAAGGCTTTGGGCTACATGTATAAGCAAATATTATGCAAACATTTTTCATGAGGTACTTCTTGAAATGTTCTAGTCGAAACTATGAGTGTGTTTCTCCTAGGGATTTAGCTTGACATCCTTTCCCTGCTCCTACCGCAGGGATTGCTTTATTAGAATGTCCTAGAAGTAATGGGACTAATAAGGACCCTTAATGTTACCTAGTCCGACAGTTCAACCCATGTGGCTCCTTTGACAGCATTTCAGGTTAATGATCTTATTTTATTTTTATTTTCAATTTTTTATGTGATAGGCTTTTTCACAATTTAAATTTTTATATTGCACTATTTTAGATTATTGTAAGAGAAAACATCTCATCGATAGGCTTGAAAACCTAGCTACATGATACAATTCCTCCCCCCCCCCCCGCCTTGTTTAATGTTTGGAGCTATCAGCTTGGAGGTTCTCACTAGTTAGTCAATGGGATCAGGCCATGTTTCTCTGCTGCTTTATTTATAACAATGTAAAGGAGCCATGTAGGGAGCATCTCTACCTCTATATGGTGCTCCACCCAAGGACAATGTACTCCTGGGGGAAAAGTATCATTTTTCCAGCAGAGACTCAGAGAGTGTTGAATGAAAAACTTGGGGGCAGGGGCAAAGTCTGCCTGCCGGAAGTGAAGATTGTAGTAACTGTCAAAGCAGTATTATTCTTTTAAGGTGAATCGCAGATTCAAGACCTTCTTAAATATTGTAATGATTGAACTCACCTCAGACTTGCATTTCCCAATTTGGGGCTTACCTGAGCATCAAGTAAACCAGAATAGCTTTCTTTGATAGCTTCTGGCGGTGGAGGCATTTTCTCTGGTGTATGGGCGGGGGGTGTGAGCAGCCCTGCTAAAATTATGTTGCTACCACTTAACGTTCCACATAAAAAAATGGATGTGGTCTAAAGCCATTTAAACATTTAAAGAGCAGTCCTAGTACCTTTTCCAAGTGATCAGTAATACTGTTCATAGGAAACCCTAGCAGTATATGCCATTTTGTCACGGTCTTCTAAACTCAGATGAGCGACGGGAAGATCGTGGTTGATCCACCCAAAACAGCTGTCTCTGTAGGGATTTGATAACTGTTAACCTTGGGCCTAGGAGGGGATTGCCGTTTCTGAGTTCGAGGTCTCACCCTCACCTTTGGGTGGACATGAACCTCATTTTATGGGCTCTCACAAACATGATTAGATCCCCAGGGCCTAGATTGATGATGGCCAAACTCACAAGAGGATAGTAGCCAAATGGAGTGTTTCATTAATTCACACATGGAAAAATGTCATCTGGCAGTTCTGTTTGGCAGATACAGACATTGTCCTAGCCAGTCCCTCTGCCCTATGTCATTGCTGGAAATACGACAACAAATTCTTGATCTCCAGCTTTCCCACTGCACGATTCTGACCTAGCAGACCACCAACTTTCTGTTTCAGCTGTATTTATCGTACATATCGAAAGCAATTTTTTTTTCAGCATCTTATTTGATTTTATAACAGTGATGCTATGAGATAGGACACATGTGATTTCCAGTCTAAAAACTGGGAAATCGAGGCCACAGCTTTTACAGCAGTGGGGTCGTAAGTTCAGCTTTGAAGATCCCACATCCAGCTCCCAGGGAATGTATGAATCTCCCTCTCTTCGCTGACTTAAGAGAAGACTTATCAGAGGAAATAAAAGTTCTTAAAATGTTGCCAGGACAGAGTGTGTGATGGGGAAAGCATCTTCTTTAGCATCTTATTAAATGATAGTAATTTTTAAAAAAATCATCAGGGGATTACATCTTTCACATGTGTTAACTTCGCATACATAACGTATGAAGTATAAAATGTATTTTAAGAGTTTTGAACATCAGAAGTTTACACACAAGTTAGACATTGAGTCAGAAGGGAAAAAAGAGGGCTTCCCTGGTGGCACAGTGGTTGAGGGTCCGCCTGCCGATGCAGGGGACAAGGGTTCGTGCCCCGGTCCAGTGCCACAGAGCGGCTGGGCCCGTGAGCCATGGCCACTGAGCCTGCGCGTCCGGAGCCCGTGCTCCGCAACGGGAGAGGCCACAACAGTGAGAGGCCCGCGTACCACAAAAAAAAAGAAAAAAAAAAGAAGGGAAAAAAGGAAAAGCATCACAGGGTGAGCAGTGCCGTTGGATTGAAAACATTTTGCTTCTTTAACTCTCAGCTTCTGCTTATCCATGAGAAATAAGCAGGGAATGGACACACTCGTCATAGCTCTTGCTTCCCTCTCCACCTGTGAGTCACGTGTGGGTGAGGAAAGGCAGGTGCGTGGAGACGTGTGCAGTCTCCTGGGACTCTGCCCCTACTTTGGTGTAGAAAGAAGAGTTTCCGAGAGGCTGGTATTGTTTATGTATTGCTGCATAACAGATAACTCCAAAGCTGATGAGCAGCTTAAACCACTGGATGTTTATCATCTCCCGTCGTCGTTTTCATAGGTCTGGAACTTGGGAGCAGCCTAGCGGGGTGATCTGGCTTGGGGTTGCTTGTGAGAATGCAGTCCTGACATTGGCTGGGACTGTAGTCATCTGGAGGCTTGACTGGGGCTGGAACCCCTCCTCGGGCAGCTCACTCACGGCTGGCACCTCGGCCTGGCTGTTGGTGGGAGGCCTCAGTTCTTTATCCCGCGGGTGGACCTCTCTCCATGAGGTAGCTTTAGTGTGTTCGTGCAGCACGGCAGCTGCAGCGTCTCTCATGACAGCCTCAGAAGTCACACTCTGTTATTTCCACAGTATCCTTTCGGTTACACGGGTCCAAGGGCGTGGACACCAGGAGGTGGGGGCTCACTGGGGGCTGCCTTGGAGGCTGCCTGCCACGAAGCCCATTACGCCTTCCTTTGGGGCCTCTTCCCTGCATCCCCACCCCCCTTCTGCCCCTCTTCTTAGGGTGCAGGAGCAGAGAAGGCGGGACCCGTGACGTGGGCTTCAGCCAGGGTCCCCGTGCTGCTGCGGAGGCATCTGCTTGCTCTGTCTGGAGGCCGAACATTCTCCCTCTTTTTCTTTATCCTGCGTCTGCTTCCCAGCTGTGGGGGTGGTTGCTGCTTTGTGAGAGAGGCAGTTGGTGTTTTGAATGCTCTAGTAATGACTTCTAAAGAGATGCGCATCATGGTTGTTTGGCAGCAGCAGAGTGAAGTTCAGGTCTCTGCTGGCTCTGTTGGCACGCGCCCTTTCTCCTCTGCTGCTGCTGCCTGCTGGGGCTGGAGCAGGAGGCTCTGGGGAGGGCTTCTGTCTGTGCGAGGGCGTCTCTGCTCTACTGGAAATGTATCCTCAGACGAATCCAGGTGGTTCCAAACCCAGGGGCACCGCCTGAGTGAGAAGAGAAGACGCACCTGTCATTGGCTCAGCTTCTGGGCGAGGCTGGGGTTCCTGGGGGTGGACTCCTCCGGACGAGTGAGCCCCACCCTCTTACCTTACGGTCACCTTGGCCTTCAGAGGGTAGGGTTTGGGTCTCTTTTTAAATAAAATAGCATAGGGCGCTGGTTTGGAAATGTGAAGTCCTTTCGTCATCCCTAGTACAAACTTTTCCAGTTTATCGAGTGGCTTTCCAGATTATTCTTTACCTGTAGGAGTCTTGTATATTAGAGTGAGCCTCTCTCAGGAGTTAGAAGCTTCCAGCACCTGGCCCCGTCTCTTACAAAAAGCAAATAAATTACCACCACCCCAGCTCCTGGGTAATGTTTTTGTTTTTGTGTTTTGGACAGTGGGGAGGAGGAGGTATAGACCCTATGTCAGTTTGTTGTCTGGGTTCAGGCAAGGGTGTGCGTGTGTGTGTTGGTGCTGTTTTTCTGCTGTAAGTGGGGGCATCTTAACACTGCAGCATACTTAAAAGGCTGTTGTGCTTTTTCCCACCTTGACTCACCCACTCGGAACCCCCTCATCACTCCCAAGCTCTGGGTGACGTGGGGCCCCAGTGCTTGTCAGGGGAGCGTGAGTCCTGCGGCCACCACCCTTAGGGTCTACCCAGCAGTCCTGGAAAAGGCCTTCTCGTCCCGCTTTCCTCTTGTCCTGCCCCTGGACAGCACACTTCTACTCCATTTTAAAAGGCTGATGTCCTTGACTGAGTGGCTGAGAACGTACGTATATGAAGTATATCTCAACTTGGGGGGAATTAGAGGGACTGGGAACTCAGAGATGTGAAACTCTAAAAAATGTTCACATTTTGGACGCTTCCCTAAATGCTAATGCGTACCTTTTTAACAGTCTTCTCAGGTCAGACCCCTTGTGTTTCCCTCCTGAAGCTCTCCATTGGTTCAGACTTGGGAGAGCAAGGGTGGGAGGGAAGACGCAGAAAGGAGGGGGGTCTTCGAAGGGACAGGGTCAGGTGAAGAGCACGTGTTGCTCCTGTGGATAGAGCTGAACGGCTGTATCACTGCTGTTCTGTATACTTTTGTTTTGTATGAAAGATGATCAGGTGGGAAGGGGGTCCTTTATGTATCAGACATCAGCTCAGCAGTGACCGTGAGCATCAGCTCTGTCTTGAGTGCTCAGTTTCTGCTTTGGGGACACAAAAGGGACCAGGGGATAAGGCCCTGCAGAGCTCAGAGTCTGGAAGGAGCGGGCCGCCTCCTGTTCCCCAGGCCCCTTGGTCTCCTTGGCTTCCCCAGATGTTCAGCAGCAGACAGGTAGTTTTAGCAAGGGAATGTGTGAGGGAGGTCTGGGAAGAGGTCCAATGTTAAAAATAAATACATAAAAGACTTCTAAAAAGCACACAACTCCCCCTGCCCCCAAAACAAAAACAAAAGCCTTTTGAGCATGCCAATTGTCGTGTCTCTAAGGTGGTTCATATACTTGGCTACATCTGTTGTAGAAAAGAAGAGTGATGTCGTTTTTTCACCTCTTTCTGTAAATAGGATTTCTCTAGCATGTTGTGGGCTTCCTTAAGGAAAATTTAAAATCCCAAACTGATGTGATGGTGAGACCCACCACCTCTCAAGTACGTGTTCCTACACGTGACACATAAGAGACTATTTAAAGCATTTTCTGAATGTAAGTCCGTGATATAGTAGAGTATTTTTTTAGGAATTGCAGGACATACTTCTGCTCTGTTACCCTCTGAGCCTCTTTGTTCTCTCTCTTTTTTTAAAAACAGTTTTATTGAGGTATAATTCACACGCGTACAGTTCAACCATTTAAAGGGTATATACAATTCACTGGTTTTTAATATATGAACAGAGTTGTGCAACAGTTACCTCAGTCTAATTTTAAGAACATTTTGTCCCCTCCCCCCAAAGAAATCCTGTACCTATTAGCACTCATCCCCCATTTTTCTCTCACCCCCAGGCCTAGGCAACTGATAATCTACTCTGTGTCTCACTAGATTTGCTTATTCTGGACATTTCATATAGATGCAATGAATACAATATGTAGTCTGGTCCTGTTCCCTTACCGTAATGTTTTCAAGGTTCATCCATGTTGTAGCATCTATCAGCACTTCATTCTTTTTTTATTGTTGATTAATATTCCACTCTTTGGATAAACCGTATTTTATGTATCCATTCATCAGTTGATGGACGTTCAGGTTATTTTCACATTTGGGCTATTACGAATAGTGCTGCTATGAACACTCATGTTCAGCTTTTTGTGTGGGTGTATGTTTTCATTTCTCTTGGGTGTACACCTAAAAGTGGAATTGCTAGGTCATAGGGTAACTGTTTCTAATTTTGAGGAGCTGTCAAACTGTTTTCCAAAGTGGCTGCACCATTTTACATCCCTACCAGCAGTATACGGGGGTTTTCAGTTTCTCTACATCCTAGCCAACACTTGTTAATCTGTTTGATTGTAGCCATCTTTATAGGTGTGAAGAGGTCTCTCATGGTGGTTTTGATTTGTATTTCCCTAATGACTAACGATGTTGAGCATTTCCGTGTACTTTTTGGCTGCTTGTATATCTTCTTTAGCAAAATGTTTATCCAGATTTTTGCCTATTTTTAAATTAGATTATTTATCTTAGAGTTGTAAGAATACTTTATGTAGTCTAGATACAAGTCCCTTCTCAGATATCCGATTGTAAATATTTTCTTCCATTCTGTGGGATGTCTTTTCACTCTTTTGGTTATATCGTTTGAAGTGTAAAAGTTTTTACTTTTCATGAAGTTCAGTTTATGTATTTTTTTCTTTTGTCCCTCGTGCTTTCGGTGTCATATCTAAGAAGGCTTTGCCTAACCCATGGTCACAGAGATTTACTACTGTGCTTTCTTTTTTTTTTTTTTTTTTTTTTTTTTGGTACGCGGGCCTCTCACTGTTGTGGCGTCTCCCCTTGCGGAGCACAGGCTCCGGATGCGCAGGCTCAGCGGCCATGGCTCACGGGCCCAGCCGCTCCGCGGCATATGGGATCCTCCCGGACCGGGGCACGAACCCGTATCCCCTGCATCGGCAGGCGGACTCTCAACCACTGCGCCACCAGGGAGGCCCTGTGCTTTCTTCTAAGAGTTTTATAGTTTGAGCTCTTACATTTAGGTCTTTGATCAATTTGGAGTTAATTTTTGTACATGTTGTGAGGAAGTGGTGCAGTTTCAGTATTTTGCATGTGTATAGCCAGTGCCCTAGCACCATTTGTTGAAAAAACTGTTTTTTTCCCTTTTTAATTAACTTTGCACCTTTGTCAAAAATCAGTTGACCAGAGGTGTAAGGGTTGAGCTTTTGATTCTGTTTCATTGAGCTATATGTCTCTCCTTATGCACACTGTCTTGACTATGGTAGCTTTGTGGTGAGTTTAAAAATCAGGAAGTGTGAGTCTTCCAACTTTCTTCTTTTTTCTCAAGGTTGTTATAGCTATTCTAGGTCCATTACATTTCCATGTGAATTTCAGGATCAGCTTGTTAATTTTGCAAAGAAGCCAGCTAGAATTTTGATAGAGATTGTATTCAATCTATAGATAAATTTGGGGAGGATTGTCATCTTAACAGTATTAAATCTTCCAATCCATGAACATGGGATGCCTTTCCATTTATTTAGATCCTTTTTAATATCTTCAAATACTGCTTTGTAGTTTTTACAGTACACATCTTGCACTTCTTTTGTTAAATTTACTTCTAAGCATTTTATTCTTTTTGATACTACTATAAATGGCATTGTTCTCATAATTTTGTTTTTGGACTTTTCATTGCAAGTGTATAGAAATACAGTTGACATTTGCATATTGATCTCGTATCCTGCAACCTTGCTGAATTCACTTATTAGTTATAATAATTTTTGGTGGATTCCTCAGAACTTTCTGTACAAAAAATTGGGTCATCTGCAAATACAGATAGTTTTACTTTTCCTTTTCAATCTGGATGCATTTTTGTTCTTTCTCTTGCCTAATTGACCTGGCTAGAATTTCTAGTACAATTTTGAATAGAAGTGGTGAGAGCTGACATTCCTGTCTTTTTCTTGATCTTAGGGTAAAAACATGCAGTCTTTTACCATTAAATATGACATTAGCTCTGGATTTTTCAGAGATGTATTTTATCAAGTTGAGGAAGTTCCTTTTTATTCCCAGTTTGTTGAGTTCTTGTTTTTTTTTTTTAATCATGAAAGGATGTTGGATTTTGTCAGGTTTTTTTTCTGTGTATATTGAGATGATCATGTGGGTTTTGTCTTCCATTCTGTTGCTGTGGTTATATTACACTAAATGATTTTCAGATGTTCAACCAACCTTGCATTCCTGGGGTAAATCACGCCTTTTTATATGTTGGTGGACTTGGTTTGCTAGTATTTTGAGGATTTTCGCATTGATTTTCAATAAGAAATATTGGTCTGTAGTTTTTCGGTTTTGTATTTTTGGTGACATCTTTGTTTGGTTTTGGCATCAGGGTAATATTGACCTTATAGAATGCATTGGGAAGTGTTTCCTCCTTCTATAGCTTTTTGAAGTTTGGGAACAATTGATGTTAATTCTTCTTTAAATACTTGGTGGAATTCACCAGTCTGGTCCAGGTCTTTTTGTGTGTGTGTGGGCGGGGGGAGTTTTTAATTTACCAGTTCAATCTCTTTACTTGTCCTAGATCTATTCAGATTTTCTATTTCCTCTTGAGTCAGTTTCAGTCGCTTGTGTCTTTTTAGGAATTTGTGTATTTTATCTAAGTTATCAAATTTGTTAACATACCGTTATTCATAGTGTCATTTTCTTGATTTTAAATGGAATTAATAAGCCCTGCTATGCCTTTTTCACAGGGTTGATTTGAGGATCAAGTTAGGTAATATGTATGGAAGTGCTCTGAAGATCATATAACTGCAAAGTATTTTATTTGTTCTAAATTCTTAGTTCTAGGAAAACATACCCAGGGTACCACTGTCTGCAGTGTAACATTTGTACTACGTTTCCCCTTTGTGAGTTGCATTTCAAGGGAGAGATTGTGTCCCTTGTTACCAAAGGAATATGAACTAAGATTGGGTTGGAGGGGGAAGTGGCTTGGGGGTAGCAGAACATAGGTCGTACACTTTCAGAGTCAGAGGGCATCAGTGTCCCATTAGGACATCAGCATCAGGCTCTGACCCATCCAGCTCCTGCCTAGACCCAAGAGCAGCTGTTTCCTTTCCTCTGTGAGGAAGAATGCTGAGTCTGGTCTAGTCACTGATGTCTTCACCTCTCCCGTAGCCCATACCTTAGATGCACTACATTCATTCTTCTTACCTCCTCCCAACTTGCTTTTTTCTTTTAATTAATTTATTTTTTAATGAACCTTTATTGGAGTATAGTTGATTTATTACAATGTTGTGTTAGTTTCTGCTGTACAGCAAAGTGAATCAGTTATACATATACATATATCCATTCTTTTTTAGATTCTTTTCCCATATAGGTCATTACGGAGTATTGAGTAGATTTCCCTGTGCTATACAGCAGGTCCTTATTAGTTATCTATTTTGTACATAGTGGTATGTGTATGTCGATCCCAATCTCCCAATATATCACCCCTTTGACCCCCTTGGTAAGCATAAGTTTGTTTTCTACATCTGTGACTCTATTTCTGTTTTGTAAATAGGTTCATTTGTGCCATTTTTTTTTTAGATTCCGCATACAAGCGATATCATAAGATATTTGTCTTTCTCTGTCTGACTGACTTCACTCAGTATGACAATCTATAGGTCCATCCTTGTCACTGCCCAGCTTGCTTCTAAGTCAACAATAAAGGTCCTTTTAAAATACAACTGGGGGCTTCCCTGGTGGCGCAGTGGTTGAGAGTCCGCCTGCCGATGCAGGGGACGCGGGTTCGTGCCCTGCCGGGAGGATCCCGCGTGCCGCGGAGCGGCTGGGCCCGTGGGCCATGGCCGCTGGGCCTGCGCGTCCGTCCGGAGCCTGTGCTCCGTGGCGGGAGAGGCCACAGCAGTGAGAGGCCCGCGTACCGCAAAAAAAAAAAAAAAAAAAAATACAACTGGGACTTCCCTGGTGGTGCAATGGTTAAGACTCCGCACTCCCAATGCAGGGGGCCTGGGTTCGATCTCTAGTCGGAGAACTAAATCCTGCATGCCCCAACTAAGATCCCACATGCCGCAGCTAAAGGTCCCGCATGCTGCAACTAAGACCCAGTGCAGCCAAATAACTAAATAAATATTTTTTTAAAAATACCACCTACCTGGCTTTAAAAATAAAGAATTACTTTAGTGCTTCTAGAAAGTTCTCTTGCTAAATATGGAGGCACATTCAAAGCGGAAATAACCCATTTAGAAAGGGAAAAGAAGTCGGTGATGCAGGAAGACCAGAGGTCAAGCAGTGGTGGTTTTCTCTGTAAGAACACGTGAGGTGGCTGTCATGTGAGAAGGTGGTAGTCACTTCCTCATGATTCAACCCTTGAGTGTCTCCAAAGGGTCTTGGAATGTGGCTCTCCTCTCCTTCACTGGATTACAAGCCCCATGTGCTGATTTTGTGGCCCCTTCATGCCCAGCGCAGCGTATGCTGCAGGTCATAGGGCCTGTGGCTGGTTGGTTAGGTGATTATCTTAGACATAATTTTATGATTCGACTTTAGGGCTTCAAGTCCCGATGAAGCTGAGGGTTTAAACTGATTAGGGAGTGTGGACATGGAGCATCTGGTTTGGGTATGCATGTAGGATTTCTTAGTACTGTGGCTGACAGTCAGCTTGGCTCACAGCAGTACATTTGTAAAACTTTTTGTCATCCCTGGACCCTCCACGTTTGTGGATCACTGTGAGATCAGGCGCCCCCCACCATGAGGGCAGAATGGAGCGGTAAGGGAGGAACAGGCCCATCTGTTTGTTTCGTCTTTTGGCTGCGCCATGTGGCTTAGTTCCCGAACCAGGGATCGAACCCGGGCCCTCGACAGTGAGAGCACCGGAGTCCTAACCACTGGACCTCCAGGGAACTCCCTAGTCCCACCTGTTTGGATGTCTAGCCCAGCTTGGTCACGTGGGTTCTGTAGCTCGCTTGTGAGCTCTCAGAAGCATGGCACGGGTGGTTTGTTCCTAGACGTGGACTGTCCCCTGCTTCCGTCCTGACTCAGATGCCCACCCCTCCATGGATGTAGCAATGTAGAGCGATATACTTGATTGTGTCCTACCATAGCATTGAACCTCCACCCCAGAACCCTTCTTCCTGGGCTTGTGACCCCATTTGGGTTTTCTCAGGGTCATCCCAGGAGCGAAGAGAAATGAGGTGAATGCAGGCGGCTCTAGAATTAACTGAGGGGCTGTGTAGCATGGTTGAGCCATGACCTTCCTGTGCCCCAGACCAGGCTCCACGCCCCCTCCTCCCTCCTGCTCCCTCGCTCCGTCTGTTCTAACCTCTCTGGGCCGTGGTTTCTTCATCTGTAACATGGGCTTAAGGAACACCTTCAAGTAATATATCTGGAGCACCAAGCACAGTTACAGCAGTAGTGTAATTGCGAAGACTTTTTCAGGAGGGAGGCCCTTCAAAAACAGCCCTTAACAGAAAAATAAATTCCACCCCTGTGTCTTGGGAAGAGAAGGAGAGGTGGGGCTGGGTGGGCTTGGAGCAGCAGTCCTGTGTTGAGATGGAGACAGAGGAGAAACGGGTAAGAGGGGATTAGGTTTGGGTAAGAAGAGATTTTTGTGCTTAGTAAGAAGGATTCTGGGCCTCGGGATGGGAGAATTGGCTTAATATTAGTCATTTGTTTATATATCTGTAACACTGGGGGATAATGTAATGCTTGTCTAAGGTTTATTGCATGAAAATCATTGCACAATAAACAGTCTCTGGGTAAGCTATTCTGGAAGTGAGGTCAAGGCTCTGGGTCCCAGTGTTTTCTAGAAATTGGTTTCTCTAATAATATATAGCCAACATCTTTCTGTGTCAGTAACTACTTCAAACACAATTTTTAACATGGTACCACAATATGTTGTTTTTATTTTAATCATTGAACTGGAGTCAGACAGCTAGTAACCAGGAAGTTAAACAGTACTGTGGGGAAACTTTTTCTCTGTTTTTTTTCTGGAGGATGCAGGGATGGGTACCCCTGCTGGACATCTTGCAGCATCTGGTTTTGTGCGAATTTGCCTCGTTGCCCTTGTGAAGATCATCAGCCTTGGATAATTGTGAATCAAGCTGCTTTTTCCATCACGTGGAGGCAGAAACTTTATCTTGCTACTAGATAAGACTGTATTTATCTACTGTCCGTGGTCAACCTGTAGCTTATTAGGATACATGAAAATGTGACTAAATGTAAATAGCACTTGCAGTTGAGAGGATTTGGGGTTTTTTTTGACACCAAATATGTGGTGTCTTTTCAAATACCAATTCTGTGCCTGGTTGATACAACAACTGAGTGTCCTCCAGTTCAGTCCTAGTCTGACAGGAACTACCCAGAGTTAGCGTCAGACTCCAGAGATTTAAGGGCTCAGTCCCTCAAGGCTGCCCTCACCTGAGGTGCCAGGTGCATCCCAGGTCCCACACTTCTGTCCAACTTGGCTACAGATTTGGGGGATCCCACAACCCCTCTCAGCTTCTCTACTACAGTGACTCACAGAACTCAGGAAAATACGTTTACTGCTTTATTGTAAAGGATGCAACTCAGGAACAGCCGAACGGAAGAGATGCAGGGGGCCGGGTACGTCCTGTCCAGGCCTGTCACCCCTCCAGCACCTCTGTGGGTTCACCAACCTGGGAGCCCCGTGAATCTCACTGTTGAAGACTTTTTATAACCCGACTGATCTCCAGCCCCTGAACGTTCCCACCCTCTAACCACGAGTTGGGTCTTTCTGGTGACCAGCCCCATCTGGACGCTATCTGGGACCCGCACCCTGAGACACCTCATTAAACGCAGGTGTGATCAAAAGGGGCTTGTTATCAATAACAGGACACTCGTGTCACCCAGGAAAATTCTGGGGGTTTTAGGAGCTCTGTGCCAGGAACCTTGGACAAAGGCCATTTTTATTGTATCACATCTTCTAGTATGAAGATACGTACGTGAAAATCTTCACCCAGCAATAATTATAATGACAAAGAAATTTGAAAACCCTCAAAAATTATGTGACATGTAGCGTGACTTCAGTGCTTCTGTCATTAGTTTAACCAGTGAATGGACCTTTTAGGCTGGAAGGTGGGGGAGGGGTGCTGCTAAGTGTGAAGGAGAAACACGAAGCAGCAGAGGTGAGTGCAGGTGCCCACGCGCCTGCTCCGAGCTGTCCCAAGTTTGCTGTTTGCATTCGCTTCATTTTTGAAGTTGCTGTTCTCAGGACACCAGAAGGCTTAACGACACTGAGACTTCTCTCCAGGGGGAAATGGTTAAGTACATACGGCCGTGGAGTTGTGTGATTCAGGTGTTTCATGGCACCCCCTAGAAACCTGCTTTGTCCAGTAAGGTAGCCTGTCGCCACCCATGCCTGCTTAACCAAAATCGAATGAAATTGAACGTTCAGTTCCTCCGTCACACTGTCACATTGCAAGTTCTCAATAGCCACAAAGAACAGGTGGCTGTCTTATCACACAGCTCAGATGATAGGACTTTCTCATCCTGATAGAAAGTTCCATTGGACAAGCACAGCCCTCAGTCCCACTCTGCATGTTAGAATCATCTTTTTTTTTTTTTTTTGCGGTACGCGGGCCTCTCACTGTTGTGGCCTCTCCCGTTGCGGAGCACAGACTCCGGACGCGCAGGCTCAGCGGCCATGGCTCACGGGCCCAGCCGCTCCGCGGCATGTGGGATCTTCCCGGACCGGGGCACGAACCCGTGACCCCTGCATCGGCAGGCGGACTCTCAACCACTGCGCCACCAAGGAAGCCCTAGAATCATCTTTTTAAAAGTGCCTGGGCCCCTCACCGGACCAACTAAATGAGGGGGCTCTGGGCTAACACCCAAGGATCTATTTGTTTCAGAGCTCCCTAAGTGATTTGATTCAGGGGCATTTTCAAATCACTGCACTAGATGCATCCGTTTCCACCACAGGAATATCTGTCTTTCCATCTTTCTGTCAGGCACTCCTGCATCCTCCACCACTGCACAGCCAGCATACCTCATGCTCTTTTCCTACAGCCTGTGTTGTTCCATTTCTGTCTTAAACCATCTGCCGTTTGCTTGCCAATTTTACACTTGCTGATGCAGCCAGACTTTGATTACGCTTTCTGCTTCGCTTCTTGGAGAAATGTTCTGTCTGGTTGCGTCGTGCACCAGCATTGTGTTAAGTTACCTCTTACCCTTCTTTGACAGGCTATGTCTGTAGGTCATTTTCTGAAACCAAGTTTGGAAAGTGGTCAAGTGTATCAAGGTACTGGCTTGGGTGGGATCAAAGGGGATTGGGGCTTCTGTTCCTCTGCGTTGTGCTTGGGGGCGGGAGGCGAAAGGGTGCCTGGGAAGAAAGGGAACTTGTCTTGAACTTTCTAGAAATGGGTGTCGTTGTACATAGCTTTGGAAAATCATCGAAATAATATTCATTGTAGACACAAAGTAGAAAATCTAGATAAGCAAATAAGAGAAAAAGAAAAAGAAAACAGACATAGTCCCAATTCAAGGGATGAGGTATTTAAAAAAAATTCATGTACATCGTTCCAGAGTTTTTTCTAGATATTGTTTTTTTATTCTTATGAAAAATCTAGGCATACAGTAATAGAAGAGTATAATGAATCTCCATATGCATATTACCCAATTATAGCAATCAACATTTTGGCATGTTTGCTTCTTTTTTTTGAAGTATTTATGAGACGTGTTCCCTAAATATTTAAGTGTGCATCTCTAAAACATAAGGACATTTTTCCTGTTAACCATAAGACCATAATCATAACTAATAAAATTAACCTAATTAATGTTATCTAACCCAGGCCGTGTTTAATCAGGCTTCCCCAGTTCTCCTCAGAATGTCTTTAACATTGGATCCAAGCAAAATCACATATTGCATTTGGTAGAATTATGTCTTTTTGGTCTGTTTTAATGTATTAATCGATTCCCTCCATCCCCACACCATTTTTTTTTTCCTACTGCATTTTGTTTGACAAGAGGGCCATTTTCTGTATGCTTGTCCCGTCTTTTGGATTTATCTATTCCCTCATTTCCTGCAAACCGGACATTAGGTCTAAAAACCTGATTCAGGTTATGTATTTATTCTTTTTTTAAAAAAGTTTGAAGAGAATGAAGAGGGCCCATCCTTCCACTGTATGTGTGCCCACCACCCTGCTTTCCCCTTTTCTTGTTAGAAAACTCTAACGGTACAGAAAGCTTCTTTCCACTTTCTCCCCAGGCAGTCGGTCGGCGGTAATTTCCCCTTCCATCGTAAGGTTTGTGTCTTTATACGTCTAAACTGAAGAAGGTCTCATACCTTGCGCACGCTTCTCCCCCCTGCTCTTTCCACCTGACGTGTCTTGGAAACCCTCCCATTTCAGCACATACAAGTCTGCGTGATATCAATAGTATTCCCGTGTCAATGTCGCACATTAAATGATCGGTCAGTCCCCTGTGGTGCTCTATAACAGCCCCCAAAGTGTGTGGGAACATCCTCACCCTCGTACATATGTGTGCTTGGCCCTCTTTGAGAGCGTAATTAAAATAAACGCCTAGCCGAGGAAATCATGAGATAAGCACTTCCTGAAGGATTCCCCCATACGCTTTCCCACACGTGTGAGAGGGCCAACTGGCCCCCTTGCCTGGCCGCTGTTAACTGAGCATCATAAGTGTTTTAATTTTACAAATCTGATGGGTTAAAAACAGTATCTGGTTTATTAATTGTGTGAAAGCGAGTCTGTTTCAAATGTGTTTTGGCCATTTTCTTTTTTCTCTTTTTGCGGTACGCGGGCCTCTCACTGTTATGGCCTCTCCCGTTGCGGAGCACAGGCTCCAGACGCGCAGGCTCAGCGGCCATGGCTCACGGGCCCAGCCGCTCTGCGGCATGTGGGATCTTCCCGGACCAGGGCACGAACCCATGTCCCCTGCATCGGCAGGCGGACTCTCAACCACTGTGCCACCAGGGAAGTCCCACATGTCCAGTATTTTAAAACCCATGAAAGAAGCCTCTTGTAGCTGAAGGAGAGGAAGTGATGGGCAAGTCTAAAAGGAGCTTGCAGACAGCGTTTCGCCAAAAAGTTAAAATCTGAGGGGGGGAAATGTCAAGCATATTTGAGAAAAATGCCAAATCTGCAGTGTTAATGTACCATGTTTTCCAAGTGGTTGCTGTTTTATCTCCTCTTAAATGAGGTTATCCACGTGGAAACAGCCAGCTGAGCAGGTTCTCAGTATATGTGAGCTGAATACATTTCTGAGTTTCAGAAATATTTTGTGTTCATGGCATTTCCCTTCTGCTAAGGTTTTCAAGGTTTTTCATACACTTGCATTTTAACCCAGTATATTTTCAGCATACCAGAGTACAAAGCAGAAGGTCAAGCTGTTACCTCAGTCTTTAGAATTTTGGCATTCTGTGCCTTTTCTTTTACAAATATTATAAAGAAGGAGGAAAAATCTATTTTTACAGAATAGTCTAAAAAAAGCATATAAGGTATCTTTGTTAGAGCACCCATGCGTGCGTCACACAACGTTTTAGATCTAGCAGAGGCTGCTCGTTGAAAGGCAGAGTTTCATTAACAGCAACAGACGTGGCAGAAGTGGAAATGTTGGTCTATTTTTGGATTTCCTCTGTGTTTGCTTTGAATTAATCTGCTAATCACCTCTCTGTCTGTGTTCACCAAGCCGCCAGGCAGTGCTGTGCTGGTCAGAATCATCCAAACTCAGTAGACTCAATCCAGGGAGAGCTAATCAGCGCCCTGGAGGAAGGTTTTGATGGAATGCAGGATTTGTGTAAAAGGGGAAGGATGACTTAGAGGGAGGTTAGTTACATAACAGCGCTCTCAGAAGAGGACTGAGGTTAGACCTCCTAACCAGAGCTGGCAGACATTTTGGGTATTTTACTTCTTACTGAAAGTTACCTGTGGTGCCATGCTTGCCTTCAGCTTCTGTTGTAGGGCAGCCCTGGGTATGTGGGGTGTCCTGGTATTGGCACACTTGCTGATGGAGAGTGTAAATGCAAATAAAATCTTACTCAGAGGTACCTTTTCCAGTTAGGTGAGGAGTTTGGTTTTTTCCTTGTTTTACATTTTCACAAACTCCCCAGACTGGTTTATTTTTATTTTGTTTTTTTTATTTTTATTTTTTGGCTACGCCACGTGGCTTGCGGGATCTTAGTTCCCCCACCAGGGATCGAACCCAGGCCACAGCAGTGAAAGCGCCAAGCCCTAACCACTGGACCGCCAGGGAATTCCCCCAAACTGGTTTAAGTCAATGAGAAGCCCTCCCCCCACTCCTGCCCGTCAGTGCTTTCTCCTGGTGACTGAAGATGCTAGACCAGGGTAGGGCCTGCAGGGATGGGCATAGGACTGGGCAGGTTTACTGACCCGGTACCTGGCCAGAGCTGGCCAAGAAATGCCTGGGCGGGGGTCTTCTGCTCAGGCTGGGGGCCGAATTCAGGTGAGGGGTGCTCGTTCTCCTTCCCCCTGCCACTTGCTGGGTGGCACGCTTTAGGGTACAGCGGAGCTGCAGGTGTCCCCAGGTTGCCCGGCGGGCTCCTTTTCCATCCCTCGCTCCTCTGCAGCCGGTGGAGATGGGGAAAGGGGGAGGGTCTAGAGGAATGGGTGGAGGTGGAGGAAGGTGCCCTTTTCTAGTGGAGGTGATGAGGGCAGAAATTGAAAGCTAGGAGAGAGTAAGCGAAGGGCGACTCCGTAGGTCTCCCCTCGGTCTCTGGGAGGTGCGGGATTGTTGGTGAAGGAATCAGGAAGCGGAGACAAAAGTCCCAAGAGGGAACGGGCCCGCTGGCTGGACACACTGTCCTCGCCTCACCCTTTCCCCTTAACTTATCACAAGCCTCTGGGAAGAACACAGGGGACTCGGGTATCAGTGCCCAGGGCTCCCACGTGGGGGACGGGCAGTAAATGTTTAGAAGTCAATGGCAGGGAGAGGTTGGGAGAGCAATTATGTAACCAAAGACAGATTTTCTTTGATTGCCATCAGCTTCCAATGTCCTACGGTAGAACCTGTGTGTGCCCAGTGCCCCGGTTAAATCATTGTCCCTATTTGCCCAGGTTTGTCCCCACCATGACCTTCTTTTTCTTTTGTTTTGCTGCTTTAATATTTTTAAAACAAGTTCCAGGTATCATGTCACAGATATTTCAGTGTGCATCTCTAAAATGTTTGGGCGCTTTCCTATGTAACTATGATGTGGTGATTAATAATACTCTTAATTTACAAAGATGGTTAAACTTCAACTTTCATTTTAAATGAATCCTTTTTAGGTAACTTCTTTTTAGAAAAAAAAGATAATCAACCTCTATTTAAAATTTTAGAATAAAATATGCTAAGGCTCAAAGACGCCATGTAGGAGGGAGATACCTTACAGTTAAGTAGTATCCAGTGTGACTTCGAAGGTAGTCAGTCTCACGTACATCGTGGCTTCAGTTAGGTCAAGTACTAGTTGCAGCCCAGCCCTGTCTGCGCGACTTACTTCCTACTCAGCATCTCTGCTTCAGGGTCCCAGACAGCTCCCAGTTGTCCAGGGCCAACCTCCCCGCCCCAGCCCGGCAGCCCCAAGCTCTTCGGCTGGTACCCCTGAATCTCATTGAACAGTAATACCATCCTCTCATTCCACGAGCTGAAAACGTACGAGTCATCTTTGATGCCTCCTTCTCCTTCAGTCCTACATCCAGCCTATCACCAAGCCTTATCGAATTTCACCTCATTTTCTCAGTTACTGTGCACTTCTCTTCCTGTCCATTAGCACCGCCCTAGTCGAAGCCCCAGAATAACATGCTAGTGGTTCTGTTTGTTCCATTTTGACCTCCTTCCACATTTCAACTGGAGAGAGCTGTTGAGAACGTAAATCTGATTTCGATCCACCCCTGCTTCAGTGCCCTCTATGGCTCACGTAAAGCAAGCGGCAGCTGTCTATACTTTGGTATAATTAAGATTGGATTGTATTCAACCGACTGATGCCAGGGTGTGAGCAGGTGTGCCCAGACCCAGCCTGGCTTCTAACTGAGCCTGTTGCATGTAGAGTTTTGCAGCCCTGGGGTTTTGATGCTGTACTTTTACTGTTGCTTGTCTACCCTCCCGCCCACCATCAGCACAGAGAAACAGTCAGTAACACCTGCATCACAGCTCAAATACGTGGAGAGAGAATAGAGTCTGTACACACACAAGTGAATTTGTCAGTACACTTTAAAACGTTCTTGTTAAAATCCTGTGTGAAATGCAGTTGTTTTAAATTTTTTTATTTTGAAAGGTTTCAAGAGTACACGATAGAGAAAATAGTACAATGGAAACTCCTATATTCCCATCCCTGGATTCAACAGTTATCAAGATTCTGCCACATTTGCTTTCTCTTTTTAAAAAATATCCTTTTGAAGTATGTTAAATCCCAGGTATCATGCATTGAGAGCTTTTTAAAAAAATTACAGTATTAATAATAGTTAAATATATCTTTAAGAACAAGACATATTGGACATTGGTTAGAATATCTGAAGCATCTGTGCAGAATAGTTTGTAAACCACTGCCCAATTCCAGCCATAAAGGAATCGTGTAAAAAGATGTGTGAGTGCTTTAAAAAAACTCTCCCAGTGATGCTCAGTTCTTTGATCCTGGATTAGGATTGGGATTACCGTCAGGAAGTAGGATTAGTTGGTCATCTCTGAGTTTCCCTTAAATCATGAGATACTCTGATAATAACCAGTTTACTCAGTTTTTGCTGCTACTCTATTATCATTTCAGATATGTAAGTCGGGAAAGCACTATCTTAGTTTGTGCTTTAAAGAAATACCTTCATTTATACCTTCCTGATTGCAGTTTCTCCTTATAAAACCCCAATTAAAAAGGATCTTTCATTTTCACAAATGATTTGAGAAGATTCCTGGCCAGCTTAGAGACGAAGCTTCTAAAGAAGAAGTAACTTTATTGTTTTATGATTTGTGTTTTAGTAAAATAAGGGCTGTTTGTTCATAAAGCCACTTGGCTATCTCTGCTTTTTCTAATTAGTTTTTTTATTTGGCTTTTTCCGTTTTTAAGTGTACAGAGAAGTTATTCTGAGCAGGCCATGATGACTTTTTCATTTAATTTAATTTTATTTTTTTTTTGGTGGTACGCAGGCCTCTCACTGTTGTGGCCTCTCCCGTTGCGGAGCACAGGCTCCAGATGCTCAGGCTCAGCGGCCATGGCTCACGGGCCCAGCCGCTCCGCGGCATGTGGGATCTTCCCAGACCGGGGCACGAACCCATGTCCCCTGCATCAGCAGGCGGACTCTCAACCACTGCGCCACCACGGAAGCCCTATTTAATTTTAAAACAGTCCAGTTATTTAAACTCTATTCTGGGGAAGAGGGAATACTTAACATCCAGAGATTAAAACCCGCTTACTGCATAAAATCCGGACCCTGAAACTCTCAGGCAGTGCCTGGGAACCGTGTCCGTGCCAGGTGAGATCCCTGTACCTGAGTTGTCTGCCATGATCTATTTAGCCATTTCCTAAATAGCTCTCTTTGGTATAATTATTATTTGTGTGACTTGGACAGTACCCACACACCGTTTGGGCTGGGAAGATTCGCTTTAGAGTGTAGTACCAGCCGTCCGCCTTCAGGCCACGCCGCCGTCGCTGCGGAACCTTAGGGATGCTTCGTAAAAGCAAAGAGGGCAGAGCTTGCCGTTTGTGTGGCTTCAGCTAGTGGAGAATATTCACCAATGCTGAAAAGGTAATTTGTTAACAGACGGCTTTTGTGTTTTGTTTTAGACTCACAAGAAGTGGACGAACAGCTGGTAGCAGAAGTGGTTGAAAAATGGTCGCCTGAGGCTGGTTCTAGACCCTCAGAAAACGAGGCAGCTCAGCACGCTACCGAGTCTTACTCAGTCAGGGGTTTCAGAGAAGAACCCGAACACGATGTGAGCAAAATCTCTGTCGTGAGGCCGTTTTCCGTAGAAACCAAGAATTCCACGGCGCCCCGGGGGCCGCCTGGCCCAGCAGCGGCTCATGGCTGCGCGGCCGCGGCCCTAGGCCAGGCCGGGCCCTGCCCCCGCGCGCCGGGCGCCGCCCAGGACCAGGCAATGACCGAGGGCTCCATGGGGGCCACGCTGGAGGCCTCGACGGAAGCCGACCCGGAGGCGGGGAGCCCGTGTCCGGAGCCCGGGGCCAGCAGAAGCAGGCTGCGGAAGCCCAGGCCCGTCCCCCCGAGGAAGAAGGCGGCAGGCGGCGGGGTCTCCGAAACCCACCCGGCCCCGGAGGGCGCGCGTCTTCCCCGGGCGGACCGCCAGTCCGGTCCCGACGGAGCGGCTGGGAACGCTGCCACCCCTGCCCTGCTAGGAGGTGACAGGAGCCAGAAGTGTCCCCCCGAGGTGAGGGAGACACCGTGTGCCCCCGGCGGTGACACCGGCGACTCAGGGGCTGAGCTGCCGGAGGCGGTGAGGAGCTCCCCTCTGAAACTGGAGTTTGACTTCACGGAAGACGTGGAGACTGTGGAGTCCAGGAAAGCCCTCCCGAGGAAACCTGGCCGGAAACCGGGCAGCAGGGTGATGCCCAAGGTTCAGAAAGACGGCGCCGGGGAGCCAGCAGGCGCCCCGGGGGCAGGGGCGTCCTCAGAGCCGGGTCCCCGCCCGTGTCCCGGGGAGAGCCCCGACTTCGGGCCCTTTGGGGGCCACTCCCCGCTGCAGCGCTCGCCCCTGCTCTCGGCTCAGGGCTCCTACCGCTTTGACCCAGATCACTTTGACGAATCCACGGATCCCTTTAAACCCGCTATGACTTTAACGAGCAGTGACTTTGGTTCTCCCGCCGGTAGTCATATTAGTGAAATCTTAGAATCACCCAAGAAGGCAAAGTCGCGTTTGATAACGTGAGTGAGACGGGCGTGGGCCTTGTGTTCTGTGTCCTCTCTGTGAAGTTTGGCGGCCACTGCTTTTGGTTTGGGTGAAGGTGCCCCGGGGCAGACGCAAAGCTTGTATCCTCAGACTGCAGTCTTCAACTGTTTTGCCTAACTCTGGTGTGGAATCAGAGATACCTGAGGTTTCCGTTTTAGATGTCTGCCTTGCTTCTGAATCCTCAGTTTATTCAGCTGAGTTCTTTTTCCCCCCACCTTGGGTACTTTTTTCCTATTAAAAAAAAAAAAAAGTATGTCATGGGCTAGGCAGGTAGAGCTTTGATGGTTTTCAGAAGTCCTATCTGAGCTGTCGGGAATCGTTTTATATACAGAATTCAGGTGTCAGTGCTAGCCACGTTCTTCAGCTTCTCTATGGATGAAACAAGAATCCCAGGGCTGCAGGTAAACTGTGTAGTATCAGGAAAGGGTCTTACAGAAGTCTCTTCACTTGAACAGAAAGCTGTGATTTTTGTTGGAAACAAACCTACCACTAAAAGTTAGAATTCTTATGTCTCCTGGTAAAGCTTCTGGCTCTTTCAGAAAGGAGGTGAGTTTCCAAAAAGAATCAAGACTATTTTAAACAATTGCCTAAATCTCACTAAATTAGGCTGTTAGTCTTCGTTGTGTGAGATCCCTCTCCCCACCAACCCCCCTTCTCCCGGGAAATCTGGAGCCACTTTTGCAAGGTCCTTGGAGTTCTCTCGGAGTGGTCACCCCCAGGCCATAATTCCACGTCACATTTCAGTTTAAACTTGATACAGGGTGACCTTATCACAAAACTTGAGTCGATGACAATCTATTGGTATCTTTATGACCCTGTGACGTTTTACTAAGAATTAGATATAAAGAAGGGCCAATGGGGAATTCCCTGGCGGTCCAGTGGTTAGGACTTGGCGCTTTCACGCTTTCACTGCTGTGGCCCAGGTTTGATCCCTGGTCAGGGAACTAAGATCCCACAAGACGTGTGGTGTGGCCAAATTAAATAAATAAAGTATTAAAAAAAAAAAACAGGGCCAGTGACATGGTGGGTGAAATATGAAAAGGGAGGGTGAGAAGAAGTACCACGTTTCTCATTGTCACCACAGTTGTATTGGCGAAATGCTTTTCAGCATTAATGTGACGTAAAGAAAAACACTAGATGGTGTGGTGATTGACACCAGAGAAAAAGGGTTAAAGAGCAGAAAGTATGAGGACCAAGAAGCTTGAGCACTGCAGGAACGGATTCTTCAGCAGCTCCAGAATATTCCCCAGGACATCTAAAGGGAATAAAATGTCATTAATAGTTCTTGATCTGTTCTTTGATTATAGACACACAGTTAAATGGTTGCTGAAAAATATTATTGATCAGGTGACCTCAAGGTGCTCTTCTGTGGTTCAGGTTAGTTACCTGTGTCTAGACAATGCCCGGGGGACACGATGGCCAGGTCTTTGCCTGGGTTCTTCCTAACCTGGGGTCCCCTAAATATGGGCAGCCCTGCCTATCAGGGTTGATAAGGGGTCATTGGGAGCCTCCCTTTCAGTTGCTTGTTGAAGGTGTGTAGCCAGTGCATTCATGTTACATGAGACTAAAGTGGGACCAAAGGGAGGGAAGTTTATCCTACCTCTTGTTTTCAGTAGCAAGAAGCACCCTCTCCCAGCCCTACCACCCTCACCTGCTAGCATTTTCCTCCTGTTCTGTTTTTTTTTTTTTTTTTTTGCGGTACGCGGGCCTCTCACTGTTGTGGCCTCTCCCGTTGCGGAGCACAGGCTCCGGACGCGCAGGCTCAGCGGCCACGGCCCACGAGCCCAGCCGCTCCGCGGCATGTGGGATCTTCCCCGACCGGGGCACGAACCCGTGTCCCCTGCATTGGCAGGCAGACTCTCAACCACTGCGCCACCAAGGAAGCCCTTGTGTGACTTCTTAAAAGATGATAAAATTGGCATCTCAGATCCTTCTTCTGTAAAATAGAGACATCATCCTATGATTGGGATTTTTGTGGGTCAAATAGGATAAATTATGTAAAATCACTTGGAGTTTCTCAGTAATATACACCTACTGGAGATATAAGCAGATACATTTTCAATTATATTTTCATTCATGCATTGATAGCCTTTAATCTGGACGACTAGACATTTAAGAGTAAACATACTCGGCAGTAATGCTGTTTTTTTACATTTACAAATATTTGAAAGTTTACTTTTCGTCCATAAATCTGACCGTGTGACATTTCCGAGTGTTTCTACCACTCTCTTACTACTGAGAATCGTTCACTCACCAGTGGTAACATCCATGAGTATGACATTTTTAATTCATGTCTCACCTCATAGAACTTTGCAGCCTTTATGTCTGCCAGACTAGAGATAAATATTCCAGGCCTTACATGATTTTTTTTCTCCATCTGTCTGTCTCTTTCCCGTCTCTACTTTTGTTGGTGCATCAGGACTACTGAACAAGTGAAATTTCTCTGTTTTCTGTTGTAAGTACTCCTGTTTCTGGCTCTCTGTGGGGCCCTTGGCAATTCCTCCCCTACCCTCCCCGGACCATCTCTCCATAGCATGTTGGCTTCCCTTTCTGAGTTGGATCTTCTGATGATCTTTTGCATTTCATTTGCCACTTCCTGAGCCAGCTTATTAGCCTTGCCATCTGTACCCAAAGGCTTGGAGATGGGCCCTCCCACCTCAGGTGCGAGAGCTTGCGTCCCCGGCTTGACACACGCCTCGTGCGGCGCTGTGATGCTGTGTGCTGGCTTGGCCCTACTCTCATCCCCGCAGCAGCTTGAGGAACTGCTCTGCTGTTTCATGTCAGGAACAACTGACTTTTTTGAAAGGATAAGGCTGCCGCCTCGGAGCAGGGAATACATTTTACCGAGTCAGCTCCGCCTGAGTTTGGTGGCAGGGGTGACACTCAGGCGTTAGGGAAGACAAGCAGACACTACCGAGGTGGTGGTCCCTCTTCTGGTAGCCATGCGGGTCTTTGTTTTTGCCCCGCAAAAGGAGAAGAACTTGCAGTTTTGGTTGGGGGTGGGGTGTGGTCAGAGCGGCGGTGCTGGAAATTCTAAGTTCATTACAACAGAACAGAATCTGGATAGTCTTCAGATCACAAATCGCGTGCTAGTTTAAACAAAGCGGGCGGTGTGAGCTTCCCCAGTTCCGGCCGTGACGTTCGTTTTCCATCTCACTACCTAAGAGGAATGGTAACAGTTTGCTCAGACATTTTTATTTTCGTCCTTTCTGTTGCCCACAGTCCTCCTCTGTGAGCACACCGGTCTGGAGCTGTCTTCCCAGACTTCTGTGGCTTTTAGCGCAATAAAGAATTTTTAAAGAATGTGGTCCGGCGTGGTAATTTTTCTGGTGACTATCAAAGCCAAGTGAGCGCGGATCAGATGACCCGACCGTCTCCAGGTACTGGGGCTGCTCTCGGAAAAGCTGTTGGTGGCTGCTGGTGTGCAGTTACAAGCCGTAGGGGCCCTAGTGCTGGTGTTTAGCTTCCCGCAGAAGCAAGTGAGGAGGTCACTGAGTTACAGTTCTTTGCTTGCCCTGCCTCTCGGGAGAGGATTCAGAGGCGGGAAGGTGTTTGTTCCCGTCTCTGACGCGTGGAAGTGTGACTCGCGTGGGGCTGTGCGCTTTGGCTTGTGTCTGCACACACCGCTGTCTGCACTATCTCACAGCTTGGAGGTTGTCAGTGTGATTCCAAACCGGCCCGGTGTTCTGTGTGTTTTTTTCCCAGGAGTGGCTGTAAGGTGAAGAAATACGAAGCCCAGTCTCTTGCTTTGGATGGGTGTTCTCAGGTAAGTCTGTGTTCCCCATCAGGGTGGCGATTAATGAAGATTTTCCAGTGGGGATCTGAGTACTCAGCTTTAAGGAAACCAATTCCCAAATCCTTGACTTCCTAAGCTGATCTGAGAAAGGGCTCTGAAGAAAAGGGAACCGTTACTTCACAGCTACCCTTTTCCCACTTATTTCTGATAAAGTTCCCTCTCACCCGTTCTCAAACTTACTAGGGTGCATCACCACTTGGTGTGAAACCTCTGGGCACCAAAGGGGGGATTTGAAATACTGGTGTAAGTTATAAGAAAGTGATTGACTCCAGTGACTGGATAATATATTTTTAAAGTCAGATGGTTTTCCAGTTACTGCTTTTAACAAGTTAGGAGAACCTGAATTTTCAGCTGATTATTAAAAATAATTTTTGACACAGTGATATATGTCAATTATATCTCAATTAAAAAGATAATTATTTGGACTTCCCTGGTGGTCCAGTGGTTAGGACTCCACGCTTCCACTGCAGGGGACTCGGGCTCGATCCCTGGTCGAGGAATTAAGATCCCCCAGGCAGCACGACATGGCCCAAAAGGAAAAAAAAAAAAAAGGTAATTATTGATGATAGAATTTTTTGGAACATAATTTGGAAAGGAGTTCAAAGAAAGACATTTCTATTACAAACTTCCTTCTGTTTCACCTATTTATTTGTATTAGTAAGGCTTCTGGCTTCTTGATTATAATTATAAAAATGGAAAACAGGAATCAAATTGATGCTGACCTTTATTTCATTCTAGCAATAAATATTTGTCCATGACTATATAATTAATTGGGAAACACACACACACACACAAACAAGCAAACAAAAGAAAACCCGGACCCATTTGATTGCAATGAAGTCCTTTTTTTTTCCTTTTTAAAACTTTATTCCAGCGTAACCATGATTACAGAAATACAGTCATTGCATTTTAAGCTTAACTTATCTTACACAATTTGGACCAAAAACTTGGTACGTGGTTTAAGGTTAAAAAAAAATTTGTAATTTGATTTATTCTTCATCTATTACAAATGTATGAAGTATCCACCTTCAAATGCTGCTAAAGCAGGCAGCAAGAACTATGAAAAATTTACCTTTGATTTGCTTCAGAAAAATAACACATACTGCATTGTAAAAGTTTTTTTAAATTGGTGCAACAAAATATTGCAATCGATTTCCATTTTTTTTAAATTTTACTTTTGTGTTTGATTGTAGTTACCAAACATTGTAATACTTTTAGAATAAATTGTGCGTTTGTAATTGTAGTGATAAGTCTCCAGAAGAAAAAATGTTAACACTTAGAGACTTATGATTGTAAAAAAAGGTTTAAAAATTTTTTTTAAACAAATGTAATAGGAGAACTTTAAAAAACTTGAAAGCAAATGCATTTCTTTGGGATAATTTCTTGATGGACATAGGGAGGAAATACAAATTCAGAGAGGAAAAGGAATGATGTAAATTTCTGACTATTAAAGGGCTTATTCATGTTCGATATTATACAGATGGTAAAGTATCAAATCACTAGACTAACTAAATTGAATTAATAAGCCAAGTCAGTATTTAAAATATAATAAAAATTTTTTCTTTTCTTTTGTATCTGTATGAGAGGATGGATGTTCTCCAAACTTGCTGTGATAATTTCATGATGTATGTAAGTCATATCATTATGCTGTAACTCTTATCTCTCCTTCCAGTTTTATCTCAATAAAACTGGAAGGAGAGATAAGTAAACAAGCAAACAAATAAATAATATGTAGCAGATATTATAGCCTTTTTGACTACTTAAGCTCATAGTGAAAGGTTTTTAGATGTCACCTGAAAATACAGTGGGGTGCATAAATTTTCCAGAAAAGTCTAGGATCTATCTATATGAGCAAAATGTATGAAAACTATTTTCTTCAGCCACTTAAACTTCTTGCTTATAAATTTAGGCTAGAAAAGCTTAATTTTTTAAACCTCAGGTGTGAATTACAGAAGGTAGGCCCTAGAAAATACAACCTTCCATGGTTGAGGGGCTGCAGCTTCTTCCTTGGTTGGTACCCAGATTCGTGGAGAACATCCATATGGAATGGCAGCTGCTTTGCTCTTCCTGAGATGTCGCTTTCCCCACTGCTTGCCCTCCTAAATGGTAGCATCTCATCTGTTGCCTTTCCCAGGATGAAGGAGCAGTGATCTCCCAGATTTCAGACATTTCTAACAGGGATGGCCATGCTACCGACGAGGAGAAGCTGGCGTCCACGTCATCTGGTCAGAAACCCATTGGGGCCGAGGGGAAAGGTGAGCCAGAGGACGACCTGGAGTACTTTGAATGTTCCAATGTTCCCGTGTCTGCCATAAATCATACGTTTTCATCCTCAGAAGCAGGTATGAAAGCAAATCTTCATCTTTCTTACGTACATAAGCATAGAAATGCCTGGAAACCCAGGGCAGGAGACACTTTAAAGAGATTAGAGAACGGGTCCCTTGATGGATAGGTTTAGGCTGCTGGTCTGTGCTTTGCTTCTTTGCCTGGAGAAGAGACACAAAAGGGTGTCAGTGGAGCGCCAGGGACGTATGGATCCGAGTGGCAGGATGTACGGAGACACTGATGTATCAGACTCCTTGAATTCTTTCCTGATTATTTCAGTCTGGCCACATCTTCACGTGTAGTGACCTGGAACCATGTTGGGATTATTGGGCTCCTGGTTTCCCTTATAGAAGTAATAACGACTGGGGCTTCCCTGGTGGCGCAGTGGTTGAGAGTCCGCCTGCCGATGCAGGGGACACGGGTTCGTGCCCCGGTCTGGGAAGATCCCACATGCTGCGGAGCGGCTGGGCCCGTGAGCCATGGCCACTGAGCCTGCGCGTCCAGAGCCTGTGCTCTGCGGCGGGAGAGGCCACAACAGTGAGAGACCCGTGTACTGCAAAAAAAAAAAAAGAAAGAAAGAAATAATAACGACTAACAGGTATAGTTGCTTCCACATGCAGGCACTGTTCTAAGTGTTTTACGTGTAGTAACTCATGTCTCCTCACTAGGTAGCGTTCTTTTTTTGGGGTTTTTTTTTTGTTTCTTTTTAAATTGATGTACAGTTGATTTACAGTGTTGTCTTAGTTTCAGGCGTACAGCTACCTGATTCAGTTACATATGTTTTTTCAGATTCTTTTCCATTATAGGTTATTACAAGATATTGAATATAGCTCCCTGTGCCATACAGTAGCTCCTTGTTTTTTATCTGTTTTATATTAGGCAGCATTCTTTTCCCCATTATCAGAGAGGGAAAGTGAGACAGAAGTTAAGGATCTTGGCCACGGTCTCCTGTCTAGTAAGGGTCCGAGTTCCCAGCAGTCTTGGCTCCACGGTCTTTTAACCACAAGGCTAACGTGTGAAGAGATGGTTTTCATTACCCTCAACTATTGTAAATTTTCCTGCTTGCAGACATGGTGGATTGAAAATGACTGATGCTTCTTCATGTTCTCATAAGGGCCTAGACCAACCTGTGCTGAAGCTTAGTGCTGTTTTCCTCTTTAGAACATTCTAAATCCGTGGCCGTTTTCCAGGTCCCAGGTTGTATCTGTGGCTAACCTTCATCGTGAAGCACTTGGCACCGTGTTCCTGACTTCATTAAACATTATGGGAAACTCAGGTCTTTAGCAACATAGTTCATTGTGGAGCTTTTATACTTAGAATTTAAAAAATAATGATCTATCATCAAACCAGAGAAGCAGGTGGAAATCTGGGCTTTGTGAGAGTTATCTCCCCACCTACCCAGGTCTGTTTCCCGTCTGTAAAATAAACATTCCAGACACTGTTCCACGTTTCCTCCCAGGCCTCTTTTCTGCTCTGATGTTTTCTCCAAAGACCCCATCTGCCATTTCCTTTTATGCCCCTTTACCCATTACACAGGCTTTACCCTTAGGACTCTCATACCTACACTTATTTCTTGTATATGAAATGCCTTCCTTCACCATTGTCCTGTAGAGATTCTGCCCATCCTTGCTGGCCTGTCTCACAAAGGTCACTTGGCTCCCACTACATTTCTTCATACGTTCCATGTATTAGTTATGGAAGATTATCTTTTATGGAAGGTTATCTTTTATGGAAGGTTACCTTTGATAAACTTCTTGGGGTTAAGGACTGTGAGTGATTCATCTTCGATTTTCCCCTAGTGCGGGTCCATGGTCCATGTTTGTCGAATTATATCCTTCCTCACTAGGAGGAAATTCCTTTGGCAGAAACTTCGTGAGCTGGGGTTCTGCTAACGGAACAGCTCCCGTTAACACTGTTCGTAACTGATTAGCCACATCGTGGGAGCGAGCAGGGGCCCTGGTCGTGTGGGGTGGGAGGGTGTGGAGGTGGGATGGGTGAGCTGTGTCCTGGGATATCACCTTCGGCCTGGGTCTTGATAGATAAATACAAAGATGCGCCCCAAGGAGTCTCTCACAGGAATGGGAAGGAACCTGCCACACAGGTAAAATGCCCAGTAGCTGTCCGTGAGTACAGGGCAAGTGGGAACCTGGGGTCGTCCTGAGGAATTGGGGCTTTGTCAGTATAGAGGAGCCGCTGAAGGTTTATAAGCGAAGTAGTGATGGTCACATTTGTGTTCTCAATCATTCACTCTCGACAGTGCACTAAAGTAGTAATTTGCGATTGCAGGTGGAGGACTGTAGCTTTAGCATTTTATGTGCTTTTACATATTTAAAAATCTTCTTCAACGAGTGCATGTTCCTTTGATCAGAAAAAGCATTGTGTTGGTTTTTTGTACGCATGGACTCTGGTGGTAGAGTGAAGCCGAGGAAACCAGCTTGAAGGGCGTGGGGAGGATGATGAATTTAGTGTTCAGGCACTGAAATTTAGAGGGTTTTGTTTTATCTGCTACATTAATTCCACTGACATACCCTTCAGGGCTGGAATTCAGATTCACTCCAACTTGGTAATAAAATAGCTTTCAGCGTTAACAGTTTCTCCTCTTTCTGAAATGACCCCGTGGTTAGTCCAACTCACTTGCAAAACTTTTCATGGACACAAGGGGGCAGCCTTGCCGTTCTCACCACCTGAGGACGTGCTTCCGTCTAAGGCTGACCGACCGTAAGCTCCTCTTTCCTCTGGATGTTTTGGACCCTGAACACAGACAGCGCAGTGGTCAGCAGAATGTAGCCCGTCTTCGGAGATCTTGAGATGCTGTTCAGGGGCCCATAGATGTCCTTCCGGGCCTGCGCTGGGGTCTCCCAGAGTCGTTCAGTGGGAAGGAAAGGCACAACCTCTTGGGATGACTCTAAAAATGACTCTCTGTGTTTTAGGTACTGAGAAGGAGGCGTGCCAGCAGATGGAGAAGGATGGACCTGCCGTGCCTGTGAGTCCCCAGGCTCGTGGGGGAGGGGTGTGAGCGCGGGGGGTGTTCAGTGTTTGTTTTGAAGCCCATGTTAACTCAGTAATTAAATTCTAGTCTGTGTCTGGTGATGGACATGAGATAAAAATAAAGCACAGCTCCTTCACTTGAGGTGTCTCGGAGGGTGACCACTAGTACTTGGACCTGTAGCTGGACGTCCTGAGATGTCCTCCAAGTGTAAAGTGCAACCAGCGTTTGACAACTTAGCACAGAAAAGAAGGGAAAATAAAATGTCTCTAACTTTTTGTACTGATAACATGTTGATGTTTTGGATCTATTGGGTTAACGAAACTATATTATTAAAATTAATTTCACCTGTTTCTTTTTACCCTTTAAATGTGGCTACTGAGAATTTTTAAATTACATATGGCTTACGTTGTATTTCTTTTGAGCAGCCCCGGTTGTAGACTACAAAATGGAAACCAGGGTTACCCTGTGGTGAATGTTACACCACGATGTGTCCCCAGGACTGGGGGCACCAGGGCTGACCCACCGCGCGGCAGGTGTCAGGAAGGCTGGATTTGAGCTAATTAAAAGCAATTTTTTTTCTTTTTAACTTTTAGGCTTACAAAAATAGTACAAAGAATTCCTATAACTCGCACCCACGCTCAAACTTTAACCTCTTCTGTAATCAGAATCAGTAAACGCTGGTACAGTATTATTGTCTGGTCTGTAAACCGTATCCAGGTCTTACCAGCTACCCCCACTAGTGTCCTTTCTCTGGCACAGGATCCAGGGCAGGACCTCACAAGGCGTTCAGTGCCCGTGTTCTCAGTCTCCTTTAATCTGTGACAGTTCCTCAGTCTGTGTCCTTCCGGACCTTGGCTCTTTTGATTCAAGAGTGCTGGTTAGTTGTTTTGTAGAATATCTTTCAATTTGGGCTCGTCGAGTGTTTCCTCATGATTAAATTCAGTTTACGCATTTTTGGCACAAGTGCATCAGAAGTGACCTCATGGGTATCGGTGCATCCCATTATTGGTGGAATTAACTGATCACGTGGTTAAGGTGGGGTCTTCTGGGTTCCTCACTTGAACTAAGTTTTAAAGGAAGAAAGGGGTTTGCCAGGTAGATAAGGCAATGAAGGGTGTTCTGGGCAGGAGAGTTGTACTGTGCAAAGACATGGGCTTTATAAGGAGTTGTAGGGACGAATAATCTCACGTGATCGGAGGATACTGTGCATCTGGTAGGTGAGAACCAGGCCACTGGGGCCCTAGACATCGTGCCGGGAGGCTTGGAATTCATGGAAATGCAGCAGAGAACTCTCCTGGGGGTTGAAGTAGGGAGCCTCATGATCGGTAGTAAATCAGAGGATGGGACGGAGGCTGGGACTTAGCAGGTAGAACCATCACTGCTTGGTGGCTTCCGGGGTGTACGTGGTGGCTGAGGTGGAGGTTGGAGAAAGTCGCTGAAGGCCATCGAGGTTTTCGCCTTGAACATCTGAGTGGTCGGTGTTGCTGATAACCAAGCCCAGAGGGTCCTCGTCTCGACAGGTGGCACTGCTGTCCACCTCGTTGTCTAAGTCACAACCCTGGGGTCCTGTTGGACTCCCCCGTCCTCTGTATTCCCACACGTAGGGTCTGTGGTTTCCACGTCCAGAAAGCAGCTGTTGTAAATCCGTCTACTTTTGTCGAGCCCATGGCCACCACCAGTCTTTGTAAGCCTGGTGGCAGTTTCCTAATGAATCTCCCTGTTCCTGAGGCTATCCTGTCCTCCTTTTCCATCAGCCAGAGTTGTTCCTCTTTGCTGAAACCCTTTCGTTGGCTTCCCTTGTCTTTAGGCTGAGCTCAGGCTCTGCTGTGGCCTCCGCGGCTTTCTACACCGCCCCTGCCTCCTTCCCATGCCAGACCCTTGCCCAGCCAAACGGCCTTTCGTTCACTGCTGTGGGCCCGCCCCTTGGAGGCACTTTCTCTTCTCCCCACCTGCCCCACGGGTTGGGACCGTGACTGTGTGCTGGCCCCTGTACGCCAGCACCAACCACAGTGAACACGGCTGAACGTAGGAGCCGGTACATCAGGAGTCCAGAGGAGGAGCAGAATCGCAGAAGTTCAGTGTTAGACGCGTGGCTCTGAGACATCTGTGAGACCAGCTTCTCGGTTCCCATTTCCTGTAGGCAGTGAGAAGCACACAGCGTGAGCTCAGGAAAAGTCAAGGTTGGCTTCAGTAGATCTGAGCGCCCTTAGGACACAGGGCATAGTTTAAGCTGAAGGATTAGGTGAAGTTGTGACAAAAACGTTCTTAACCTGGATCCACAGTAAGAATACATTTTGCATCCTGGCTCGTAGGTACGTATGACACATCTCAACACACGCGTTTGTATTGTTATCAAACAAACTGCACAGAACAGTATCTGCCTCTCTTCATGTGGCTCACTCTGATTTCTTCTCTTCTATTTCATGCGGCTCACTCTGATTTTTTCTATTCTATTTCATTTTTTTTAACGCACGTTGCTTGTCCTAGTAACCGTTTTCGTGACTCACCGTCGGACTGGGACCCACGGTGTTTCCCTGGAGGACACAGAGTAAGGGACGTAGGGGTCGGTGAGGGAGCCGTGTGTGCCAGGCAGAAGGAGGACATGCACACAGGGGTCAGGGGCTTGGAGCGTGGTCCCCTCTCAGGGGCATTACACAGCGGTGGCGGTGGTTTCCGGACAGAATCACTCTTTCGGGAGCCGGGTCTTGTAATCATTCCCAGCACAGCCAACCGTGGCTGATGGCACAGTCACTTAGAGGAGCCACTGAGGCCACCGTTCTGCAAGTAGTGAAGTGTCCCCCGCATCTGTGGGAGGGGGTCCTTCCCCACAAAAGGATGAGACTCCACCCTCCGCTCCCCAAACTGCCTGGTCGTGCCCTTAGGGAAACCAGTTTCCTCTGACGTTTTCCAGGTACGTGGAAACGTGGGAGCGTCGTCTAGTCTTTTCTGTGTGTAAAAATGGCAAAGGGATGGTCGAGGGCTGTGTCGAGGGGCCCAAGCACTGGTTGCAGATTGGGGAGGTTTACCCACGTTCTTGAAACGCCCCGGTTATGCTTGCACATTCCCCAGTTATTCATCCACAGAGTTAGCCCCACCTCCCTGCCTCGGCAGGGTGGTTGTGAAGATGCGGGGAAAGGGTAACGTGCAAGGCTGAGCCAGAGAGCCCTGAGCTGCTGTGAGGTGGCATGACATTGGCGGGAAAGCTGGGGGAGAGCGGGAGAGAGAAGATGGGGGAAGCCTTGTCTCCAGAGCCCCCTGCAAAGACCACGTCCTGGGTCGTCATCTTTGAACGGTAACTCCAGTTGAACTTGCGGAAGTAAATTAATTTCTATTTCCTTAGAATGCTGAATCAGCATTGCATAAAGAACTTGCAATATTCAAAACACTGACTAAGAAGTCTGTTTAGTCTAGCCTGTGCCTCTGTAAGACTCTGGGTGTTGCTCTGAAGGGCATTCCTGTTGCAGTCTCTGCCCAGCGCCAGGGGGCGGCCAGGGCCAAGTAACTAAGATCGGAAGGTGGTCATCTCTCTTTTCAGCTGCTGGTCTACAGCATCTTTCACTTAGGAGTCAATCTGCTATTTTTTCAAAGAAATCTTAAACTTCTTAAAAGTTGAGTTCACTTGGCTTTTCCAGTGTGTCTCCGTTAGAAGAGGCAGGGGGGACACTGCTCTAACAGGTTCAAGGACAGATGGGATGAGCCTGACAGATCAGGGATCCTGATTTCTCTCATCGCAAGGATGTGCACAGAGAATTACTTTGTGGCATCTGCACTCACTGTGAACTTACAGCAAAGACTCCCCTGGGTCCCACTGTCTGTAGACAGGTCTTTGTGGTCCTCAAGGGTAAATGCTTTGTGGGACAGGGAGAAAGACCAGGGGATATGAAGCAGGACCCTTTTGGAAGGATGTGATTGATCTGATTGGTTTAGCATCTTTATTAAACACGTACTAGATTGCCCAGCCCAGGAAGAGATGGTCAGGCCAGTTTTTGGTGATGGTAGATTCTGTAGGCTTTCTGTGCTGTTTGATAAACAGTATAAAGGACTGAGGAATGTAAAAAGCTAAATAAATCCTAGAGGACTGGAAAAGGCAGCTAAAATAGGCCACGGCTATAAATTCCTCGTAAGAGCTGTTGCATTTTTGAGCCTTGGGGCTTGTGGCGTACGGCCAGGCAGAGGGAGTGGCGGGGAGAGCTGCCGGCTGCAGAGCCACTCGTCCAGGTGTATTTGTCCCCATCTAAGGCCTGATCTTCCAGCTCGGAACACTGCCCCTTCCAGACACCTCATTTGTTAGAGGGAAGTCGTTAAACAAGTGGGCGGACTGAATTCATTTATCCCCTCGAGGATGAATGAGATGCAGACCTCCAGAATAGACAATATTCCCCTTTCTAAGAAAACTTGGCTTATTTCCCAAACTCTTGCTAACGTGAGGGTCACAGAAGGCACAGGGGACCAGTTTCCCAGAGTTGACGTGTCTTAGGGATTCTGATTTAGAATAATAAAAACAAAAGACTGATTTAAAATGTAATAATTCAGGGGCTTCCCTGGTGGCGCAGTGGTTGAGAATCTGCCTGCTGATGCCGGGGACACGGGTTCGTGCCCCGGTCCGGGAAGATCCCACATGCCGCGGAGCGGCTGGGCCCGTGAGCCATGGCCGCTGAGCCTGCGCGTCCGGAGCCTGTGCTCCGCAACGGGAGAGGCCACGGCAGTGAGAGGCCTGCGTACCACACACACACACAAAAAAGTAATAATTTAGAATCGGAAATGTAACGAGATGAACGAAATGTGTGGGCTGGACCTAGTAGGCAGGTTACACGGGAAGCAGGATGGTGGGGAGGAGTCTTGATGAGCATCGTGGCATGGGAGGTGGGGGGATGAGTCAGATGTCCAGTGTGTTAGTGACCGACAGCAGACGATCACGGTCTCATCATTTCTGGGTCAGGAGTCCTGGGGCAGCTTCACTGAGTGCCTCTGACTCGGGGTCTCTCCCCAGCTGTGCTCAGGGTACTGACCAGGGCAGGGGTCACCTCCAGGCTCAATTTGGGTGGATCTGCTTCCAAGCTCTCTCACTTGGCCGTTGGCAGAGACGGCCGTTCCTTGCCACGTGGCCTCTCCACAGAGCTTCTCACAGCCGGAGCCTCTTTGTCAACAAGTGATACCGCATGACTTTACCACTTTCTGTGCTTTAGACGAGGGTCACTGGGTCCAGCCTAACTCAAGGGGAGGAGGCTACACAAAAGGACTCGTGCAGGGGGTGGGGTCATTGGGGGCCATTTCAGGGCTGCTGGCCCCTGGTAGCTTCTGGCTCTGGTGATGGAGCTCTCGCAGGATAGAAGGTGTTTCTGGGGGACCTCGGGCTTCTGTCAGCATGGTGGGCTGGCCTCCCCCAGATGGTGCTGGAACGGGCACTCCCAGCTTGTGGCTTTTGCATTTTCCCTTTTCTGTGGCCTCAGCCAGGGGTTTGTCTATTGGACCCTTGGCTGAGGGCAATGAAGATCTAGGTAAAAATTATGTGTGTGTTCTTGAGCATTTTCTAGAGAGAGGGTGAGTCCATAATGACCCTGAAAAGTTTAAAAACCACTGGTCTACGTTCACCTTGGACTTCCTGTTCAAGCTCGATTCAAACAAGAGCCCGATTGATTACAGTCATAACTAATTGATCAGTTATGCTCACATTGAAGATTATTAAGATTATTCCCTAATCCTAACCCTAACTCCAATAATTTTTTTTTAATTTTTTAAATTAGTTTCTGCTTTATAACAAAGTGAATAAGTCATACATATACATCTGTTCCCACATCCCTTCCCTCATGCATCTCCCTCCCTCCCACCCTCCCCATCCCACCCCTCCAGGTGGTCACAGAGCACCGAGCTGATCTCCCTGTGCTCTGTGGCTGCTTCCCACTATCTATCTACCTTACGTTTGGTAGTGTATATATGTCCATGCCTCTCTTTCGCTTTGTCACAGCTTACCCTTCCCCCTCCCCATATCCTCAAGTCCATTCTCAAGTAGGTCTGTGTCTTTATTCCCGTTTTGCCCCTAGGTCCTTCATGACTTTTTTTTTTTTTTTTAAATTCCGTATATATGTGTTAGCATACGGTATTTGTCTTTCTCTTTTTGACTTACTTCACTCTGTATGACAGACTCTAGGTCTATCCACCTCATTACAAATAGCTCAGTTTCGTTTCTTTTTACGGCTGAGTAATATTCCATTGTATATATGTGCCACATCTTCTTTATCCATTCATCCGATGATGGACACTTAGGTTGTTTCCAGCTCCGGGCTATTGTGAATAGAGCTGCAATGAACATTTTGGTACATGTCTCTTTTGGAATTATGGTTTTCTCAGGGTATATGCCCAGTAGTGGGATTCCCAGGGCTTCCCTGGTGGCGCAGTGGTTGGGAGTCCGCCTGCCGATGCAGGGGACGTGGGTTCGTGCCCCAGTCCGGGAAGATCCCACATGCCACGGAGCGGCTGGGCCTGTGAGCCATGGCTGCTGGGCCTGCGCGCCCGGAGCCTGTGCTCCACAACGGGAGAGGCCACAACAGTGAGAGGCCCGAGTACCGGGAAGAAAAAAAAAAAAGATTCCCAGGTCACCTTGGCGGGCATTTTGGGTGTTATTAGATCAGCTTTTTCCCCATTTATACAAAAAGTTAACATAGGTGGGAGGAAATAACCCCCAAAAATGCTTTTTAGGAAAAAAAAATGGTACAAAGCCCACGTTCTTGTGAAAAACAAAATCCCAACTGAATGTGGCTCTCGGGAACCCAGGTTTATGGCAAAAATCAAGCTGGTACCTCAGAAGGTGACATGTTGACGGAAGGGAACTGAAAACTCAATGTCGGGAAGACCCAGGACATGGAAATGCAGTCCAGACCCTGGCATGTGTGCACGTGACAACATCACTGGTTCTCCGCATGCCAGCCCTCAGGGCCACTGAAATTCCCTGTGATCCTGAGTCATCCCGGGGTGGGGTCAGAGTTCACATATATTTGCCATTTCTACCTGCTTAGGCCTGAAAGTCATTTTAGAAACATTTCCATCCAAAGTGGCCAAATAATAGTACACACAAAGCATCTATATGTAAAAAGGTTGACACTTTTTTTGGAATTTATTTACATGGAACACATCCTCCCCAGAGATCCCCAGGTTCACGAGACATTAACCACAGATGGTTTTCTCTTTTACGCACATGACTCTCTGGTGACTGACCTCTATGATAATTACACTGTCTCCTTTTTGGATGAGAAGAAAACTTCTCTAGGCCGTAGGCCGTCCGTTAAAACAGAAGCCAAGACCTCCCTGATATTCATTAGAACAGGTTTTCCTTCAGATCGTACTGTAACTAGGTGTTTTCTTTTTAAGCCTCCCCTGCTGTTTTTTCCCCTTCAAACGTGTTTTTTAAAGAGAGTGATCAGTTTCTTCAGGAGGAAGTTATCGGAGGATATTTGGGGTTAAGAAGCTGAAGAGCAGACGCCTTACCTGTGCCCTCTCCCCCAACAGGCACTGCTGGAGTCCCTGGGGGAGAAGGGCCCTGTGTCCGTGGCCTGTGGAGGGGAGAGCCCGCTAGACGGCATCTGCCTCAGTGAATCCGACAAGACCGCCGTGCTCACCCTGATACGAGAAGAGGTAAAGGCTTCCTCGCTGCGTCCGCTTCTGGCTCCGTTTCTTTGTAAAGCCCGTGTGCCAGTGGGTATCTTCCATCTCTGCTGGCTTGAGTTCTTTCTCCCCAGCTGGAAGTCCCTGTTTCCTCCACTTGTAGCTCGTATAAAGGGCTCCCTGTAAAACACCTCGTTGGAGCTGGATTCCTGGCCTCCTGGTATCCAGAGGGCAAAGCTGACGCTTGGAAATATCCTTGAGAACTTTTGTACACTTCTTTATCTTTTAGCCCTGAAGTTTTACATATCGCATTTTGCCAACTTTACCCACGTATGTAACTAAATCAGCACCTTCGTTTCACAGAGGATATATGCTAGTGCCTAAAAGTTTCTTAAATTCTAGACTTGCAGGAATGCAACATTGTTTCCTACCTTCATCCATTCTTTTTTTTCTTGTTTTTTTTTCTTTCAGAGTTATTTTATTCAGAAACAAGCAATTAGAAATATATGTGTCTTTTCTTCCCTCTTTTAGACAAATGGTAGAATACTACATATACCATCCTGTACCTTGCTTTTCTCACTTAAAAATACGTCATGGTGATCATTCCATATTAGTATTTAATGCACGCCTACTTCTTTTTCTTTTTATAAATTTATTTATTTATTATTATTTTTTAATTTATTTATTTTATCGATTTATTTTTTGGCTGCATTGGGTCTTCGTTGCTGTGTGCGGGCTTTCTCTAGTTGCGGCGAGCCGGGGCTACTCTTCATTGCGGTGCGTGGGCTTCTCACTGCGGTGGCTTCTCTTGTTGCAGAGTACAGGCTTTAGGCACGCGGGCTTCCGTAGTTGCAGCACACAGGCTCAGTAGTTGTGGCGCACGGGCTTAGTTGCTCCGCGGCATGTGGGATCTTCCCGGACCAGGGTTCGAACCTGTGTCCCCTGCATTGGCAGGCAGATTCTTAACCAATGCGCCACCAGGGAAGCCCGCATGCCTATTTCTTTTTCACATCTGTATAGTGTCCCACAGCCAAATTGGGTCATCAGGGACTTAAATTCTTGCCATTTCATCTTCAGTGTACTGGCCTGTCCCCTTCAGTGTCATAGGTCAGCTCCCCTCATGGTCCTAAGATGGCTGCTGCAGCTCTGTGCTTCACACTGCAGACATCAATGCCTAGCATTAGAAAACGTCTAATTCTCGCCATTCACCTCTCTTTAGGAGCAAAGTCCTCTTTTTTAGGACTTTCCCAAAAGTCCCCAGCAGACTTGCTCTCACATCTTAATGCCTATAATCCCTCATCCATTCTTTAATTAAAGAACTCAACTCTCGAATCCCTGTATCGTGTTTATTGAACATCTGTTCAAAATAGATCTCTGCTAGACCTTTCCTGGACAATATGAAAGACACTGTTAGGTACCATTAGTCAGTTACCTCCCTCCTCTGTTGTGTTTCTCTGCTATATTTTATGTTTGGTTTGTGTGTTTCTTGATGATTCCACCTTTTTTTTAAGAAGGTAATTCCCTCAGTGTAGCGACTTAATTTTTATAATATAATGAGAGTGGTTAAGTACCTCTGACCTAGGTCTTTCGAACTGTTAAAACATAGCAATAAGTTGGTAATCAGGGGTGTCAGCTAGTCCTGTTGTCAAAACGTAGGCGATGTGGTAAGGAGGCCCCTACAAAATCTTGTAAAGGAGAAAAATGACTTCTTTCTCCTGAGAGTTACAACTATAAGAGGACCACCAGATGCATCGAAGATGTGCCTGATCCCCTGAAGCAGACAGGTTGGCTTCTGGTTCTTGAGATCCTGATTGATGGCACCAAAATAAAGATGTACCAACTAGAAAGAAGCACAGAGAAGTATAATCACAGGAGAACGATAGGTGCCCAGCTGAGCTCCGTGCAGGGCAAATGGCATTTGAGACCATGAATTTAGAGTGTTTCTTTCCAGTTAGCACGAGCCTCCCAAACGCAGCAATGTGGGTTCTGGTCTGGCGAGCAAGATCTTGCCAACAGTGAGATGGATGCCTCTGCCTGGAGGAACTTCGGGGCCCTATTCTGACTCAGTCCGAGATCTCTGCAGAATGAGACTGTCTGGTCAGGCCAATTTCCACCCCTCTGATTTTGTGGCAGTTGCGTTTCTCAGCCTAATTAAATTGGTGCTCTGGCGTCTCCTTTGGTTAAGATGAGTCTCTGCCAGACAAATGGCTCAGCTGTTGGCGTCCTGACCCAGCAGGGTTCTGGGCTGATAGCCAGACCCCAGACCGAGCTGGAGTTTACAGAGATGGTAATAACCACTTGCAGCTTTCCTGGGAGAGGTTCTGGTCCCCTTCGTCCTGGTGACCACGTTCCAGCATCCTCTGCAGCTGAGAGCATTTCCCCAGTGTTTGTGAGCATTATACACAGATGTTGAGGGGTTTTTTATTCCTAGTGTAGATTGACTGCCTTCAGACGGACCTGGTTGTGGGTTGTTTTCAGGCTCTAGTCTTAAATTCAAGAGATTGAGTAGTTAAAACCAAGCTTTATCTCCATTATAATCTAGATAATCACTAAAGAGATGGAAGCAAATGAATGGAAGAAAAAATACGAAGAAACCCGACAAGAAGTCTTGGAGATGAGGTTAGACTGGAGGTTTGGGGGAGGGGTGGGTACCTTTCTGCATTTTTAGATTTCATACAAAGGAAGTGATGACGGTATTTGCTTACACAGAACCAGCTGTTGAGAACTCGAGGGCTTTGCTGTTTGCACCTTACTTTGTGACTGATGGTGTCATTTCCTGAGGATTGCCGACCAGTTATTGTATTCAAATGCTGTAGCTCATTTTGGGTTGTGCAGAACATTGCAAATAAGCAGAACCCACATGATTCTTGTCTTTTGAAAAGACAAATTTGTGCCAAAACATCCATTTGATATTTGATATAATAACAGAAATACAGAGATTTACTGACATACTCAATTATGGAAACACTATAATTTCTAAAACGAATTATACATGGTAGCTTCAGATTTCACAACCACGAAATAGATTCTAAAAAGCATGTTAACAGGAAACAAAACTGACTTTACATTGAAATCTTTTTATTTTTGCTGCTCACTCCCTAGAGTTAGGAGCTGTGAAATAGCTAAAGATGGCATCAAAGAGCGGGGGGCATAAATAATTTATAAACTGTGCAGTCGGCCCTTGAATGATTAAGAAACATTTTAAGTATGTCCACTCTAATTTGTGGCTCTTGTATTATTTGGTGTTTTGAGCATGTACTGGGTGTAAGTCCCTGTGCTGGCCTGGTGGGGAGGAAGGCACGGCCCCTGACCTTGGGGAGCTTACAGCAGCCATCGTAAGAACTTGGACGCAGGGTCAGCGTGATGGGCGCCACCAGTGAGGGGCGGGGGAGTGGTCACTTCTCACGATGGGGGATGAGGTCACAGGGAGGGTCCCCCGTCACTGGGCAGGATCAGGAAAACACTGCACTTCCCTAAAAGAAAGGTTAACGCGACAGGGTGATCTTTAAACCTCTTTGAATAACTAAAATACTTCTGGAATTAGAACAATCAAATAAAACCTGGATCTGAATCAGAGGGGACCCACTACCTGTAAGAGTGGTTCGGGGCCAGGGGAAGCCTGAACTCAGGTCAGGTCTCTTAGGAAAGAGCCCCAAGAATGTCATTAACTTATTTTGTAAAAGATTCACTTCTCTAAGCAGAATTCACATATTGCCTTGGGGTCATTCACACAAGTGCAAAGAAAAGGTGAAGGCAGTTGTTTCTATAAATAGAACAAAAACTTGTTAAACAAAATCTCAAGAAAAGCCTTTCTGAACATTAACAAATCTTAGGCTAAGCGTAAAAAAAGGAGGAGCCCCAAAGCAGGTACCTGGGTGATGTAAGTTTGTCAGTACATGTTAATGTGTTTAATTGTTCGGGGCAGGGTTTCTCCAGCTTCCATTGTTAATAAAATTCTCTTCTGATAAGAGTTTTTGTTTGTTTGTTTAAGGAAAATTGTGGCTGAGTATGAGAAGACCATTGCCCAAATGATCGGTAAGGAAGTTTTTTTCTAGGGTATGAGCCATGGGATCCAAAGGTGATCTTCAAATCAGAATATAAACCTCAGTTTGTCCATCCCGGAGATACAAGCGATTCTTACTCTTTGCAGTAGTTGATGAAGTTGCCCAAACACTGAATTAGCCGATACTGAATCATTGATCCTCAGGAAAGCTTGCCTTATGGGTGCTTCTGTCTAAAGACACCTTATTTAAGGTATACTGTTGACTCATTAACATTGAGCTCACGGCCAGTGCTGCAGTTCATGCCAGGACAGAGCTCATCTCACACGTGTTTTCCCCCTAAGACACCTCCAGCCCTGTGGCTCTTAGGACACGAGACAGCCCCGCAGCCTAGGCTTGGGGCCCATTTCAAAATCCCCAACAGGAAGCACGAAAATGCCAAAAACGTGGCCCTAAGTAGACTGAAAAGGACACTTGTTTGCAGTATGGAACAAGGCAGAGCATTTCCTTGTCCACCTTCAGCCGAGAACGTGGCCGGCAGGTGACTCCAGTTCTCTGCCATTCCACGCGTGTCCCTGAACGGCCAGGGGCGCACCACACCTACTGCTTTGGGGGCTACACAAAGAAATAGCGAGCAGGGAATCTGCAGATAATGGGGATCCCTGTCGTTAGGTTCCTTTTAGAGGACGGCAGACACTCGAGTTCCAGCGCCAGGGTGGGCGGCCTCACCTGGTCCTTCGTACCCCCCGGGGGGACGTCTCTGCTCTGTGCAGCGGGCTCACTCCGCTGCAGGTGGTGCTTTCCCTGCGCCAGACCCATCGGTGCCCTTAGAAAAGGACAGCGCTTCACCCTCCTGCATTGCATTTAGAACCTCTTGTAGCCTCTGTTGTAAGGACCGACTCCCTAAGTCAGTCAGGTCTTTCTGCATTAACTTAGGCAGCAAGATGATATTTTCTGCCGTCCGCATCACCTGACGCCTGGGTAGACGCACGGCTCCCGCCCTCAGCTCCTCTGGGTCTCCACTCCCATGTCTCCTCTGGCAGAGACTGCTCACCCCTCTTTCCCGGCTGTGTTTCCCCCGCCCCGACCTGTCACCATGTCTCCCCCGCCAGAAAGTCAGTCCTTGAGGGTGGAACCTTTTGTTACCTTGCCTGCTGGGTTCCCCTACCCAGCGTACTGCCTGGTGGCTCGGGAGGGCGGCTGTGCGCTGTGTGTTGAGAGAACGTGCGTTGCTTCTGATCATGACTCACAGAAGATGAACAGAGGACGAGTATGACCTCTCAGAAGAGCTTCCAGCAGCTGACCATGGAGAAGGAGCAGGCCCTGGCCGACCTAAACTCAGTGGAAAGGTCCCTCTCCGACCTGTTCAGGAGATACGAGAACCTGAAAGGCGTCCTGGAAGGATTTAAGAAGGTAGCCCGTCCTTTGCCTTCAGCCCCCCTGGTGGTGTGTCTTCTTGGTAATGGGTCTTCAAACGCACGTGCCAGAGGTGCAGGTGGCCTAGAAACAGGGAATCGGGGCCCCTGGGTGGCGTGTCTTGGTCATTCCTCTCCTGGGTCGGTCAGGAAGCCTTGGACACGACCAGAGTGTGGCATGGAGCATAAGATCCGTGGGACCCTCAGACTTAGGAGAATTCTAGAAATGTTCTTTTTGATTATTCACCAATTTAATGTTAGTAAAAGTAAAAGGGAGTCAAGCCATAGCACTGAAAAATACAGGCTGCATATTCTGGAAGAAAGTAAGTGTAAAGTTTCAAATTTAGTGTAAGTGGGCCTATTGATTTGATTTGGTTGTACACCATCACTAAGACACATTTATAGCAGTGAACACTTTTTTTTTTTCATATTAACCATAAAAATGACTGTCTGGTTTGTCTAAAATGGGGATCAGATTGGCCTTCAGTTTTGAATATCTGCCCTTCCTAAAGCAGGTGTGTCAGTGTAACTTACTGTATGATTTGAAAGTTAATACATGAAGAAGTTATCTACAGTTTCTTCAGTGAGAATTATTTGTGCCTGTTCCAAACTACCATGGAGTCTTATTTGGAGGCATCTGAATGTATTAGGTTTTTTCACTTTTTTTTTAAATGAAAACCCTGATATGTGGTATGTTACTAGTAGAAGGAAAACAAAATGACTTGTTTCTTTCATTTTAAATTGTCACTTGGGAACAGAATGAAGAAGCCTTGAAAAAATGTGCTCAGGATTACTTAGCCAGAGTTAAACAAGAAGAGCAGCGGTATCAGGCCCTGAAAATCCACGCGGAGGAAAAACTGGACAAGTAAGAGCTTGTGCATAAGAATTTCACTTTTCGTGATGTTGTGGGAAGATTGACAGACAAGAAAAAAAAAATCACTATTTTGCAACTCCAGGTTGCACTTGTGTGTACCTGTGTGTCTTATTTAGTTTTTTGAGTAGGTGGACTCTTCACAAGGTTCAGACATTAAAAAGAAGAAAGGGCTTCCCTGGTGGCGCAGTGGTTGAGAGTCCGCCTGCCGATGCAGGGGACACGGGTTCGTGCCCCTATCCCGGAAGATCCCACATGCCGCGCAGCGGCTGGGCCCGCGAGCCATGGCCGCGGAGCCTGTGTGTCCGGAGCCTGTGCTCCGCAACGGGAGAGGCCACAGCAGTGAGAGGCCCGCGTACAGCAAAAAAAAAAAAAAAAAAAAAAAGAAAAAGATACAGTCTCTCCCTCCCACCCCCTCCCCCTCCCAGTGGGTTCCCACCTCTTTCCTCACCCCAGGAAATCGTTCTTTTATCCTTCCAGACATCCTTTTCCCCCTTCTTTTCCCCCCACCCCAGCTGTATTGAGCTATAATTGACATCAGACATTGTGTAAGTTTAAGGTGTACAACATTGATTTGATACATTTACATACGTATCACCATAGAGTTAGCTAATGCTCCATCATGTCACGTAACTACCATTTTTTAAATGTGAGAATCTCCTTTTTTAATGGAGATTTTTAATTAATAAAGTTGCTTGTAGGTCTGTGTTTCATAGATGCCAGTGGTTAGTATCCTGACTCATTGGCTGTGTTAATCCACAGAGATCCTACCTGCTATTGTACTGGGTTAAAAAAAATCTAAGATTGTTGTAGAAACTGTCCCGTGATTCTGTCTTCTGGTGGCATGTGAATGTTGAAGGGTCCCGTGTGCCTTTAAGGTTGATTCTGCCATTGGTTTGCATCATGGAAATCCCCTTAGCAGTTGTGTGTAAATTGAATTTTTATAAATTAAAATTGAATTATATAGCTCACCAATTCCTCTTTTTCCTCTATGGTGGAGTCAGTTCTCCTAGTTCTGTGTCACAGGTGTCAGCGGTTAGCATCCTGATCGTGAGCTGCGACTGATGACAAACCATGTGCTTTTTGTCCACTTCGTTCCATAAACAGAGCCAATGAGGAGATTGCTCAGGTTCGAACAAAAGCAAAGGCTGAGAGCGCCGCTCTCCACGCGGGGCTCCGGAAAGAGCAGATGAAGGTGGAGTCCCTGGAAAGGGCCCTTCAGCAGAAGGTAAGAGGGGACCCACCGAGACCTTTGGTTTTCCTCCTCGGCTGCAGCTCCCATGTCGTCTGGATGAAAGGGGCTTATCTCTGCACAAGCTCCCATGTCGTCTGGATGAAAGGGACTTATCTCTGCGCAGATGCTTCAATCCAGCTCCTTTGGGAAGTGACTCAGGTGGCAACAGATACTCCCAGGTGTATTAGTGGGACCTGGTCACAGGCAGGATACAGAGAGGAGGTTGCATTAACTGAAGCTCAGAGGACCAAAAGCTTAGTTTAGGCTCCGAAGCTACCTTTTTTCTCTTTCCGTTTTGTTTTTTTCTGTAATATAATATGTGAAGCCATCTTCCCCATTCATCGCAATTTTCCCCTCCAGGGGGACATATGGCAACGTCTGGGGGTATATTTGGTTGTCACGACTGGGAGATGTTACAGGCATCTGTGGGTAGAGGCCAGAGATGCTGCTAAACACCCTATGGTGCACAGGATGCGCCCCACACCAAGACTGGCCCTGCCCAGATGTGGTCAAGAAACTCCAGAAGTAAAAATCAGTGGTGATAACGATACCCATTCTCTTGCTAATTAGTGACGCAGACTTCATTTTCTGTGCCTCTGGTGTTTTTCTTACTGTGTCTCCAATCATGTTGTCAGGCCTGCGGCATCCATTCAGCCAGGGCAGGGGTTTTTATCATGGCGTCTGATAACCCCTAAGACAGTGGCCCCTGGGATACTTAGACTCTGGAATCCCAGGTCCCTGGAGATGCTCATGGATCAAGTGAGGCCCAGATACTCTTTTTTTTTCTTTCTTTTTTTTTTTTTTTACAAATACCCCCAAGTAATTCCTATGATAGCAAGGAAGTTTGACAAACAAACTTCGAGGACGGACTTCAGAGGGCCAGTAATTACCCTCACCAACTACTCAATATAAGCCTAACTTTGTGAACACAAGACCATTTCTCGGGGCAGAAGGTATAGCGCTTTCCTTTCTTTAAAGGGTTTCTGATGCAGAAAAGTTAAGAACCACTGAGTTGGGATGCCGAGGGAGGAGTATAGCCAGTCTGGGGACTGTTTCTCTGTGATCCGTTACCTCGGGACACAGACTGCATCATCACATTATTTATCTTTCAGAACCAAGAAATTGAAGAACTGACGAAAATCTGTGACGAGCTGATTGCAAAGCTGGGAAAGACGGACTGAGTTTCCCCTGTTAGCTCAGCAGATCTGCATTTGGCTGCTTCTCTCGTGACCACGATTATCTTGCCTTATCCAGGAATAATTGCCCCTTTGCAGAGAAAAAAAAAAACCACGGAACTTTACAAAAGCACATACCTACCGCTGCCTGTCCCGCTTTGCTGCCGACGCACCCGCCCGGGAGGCGCCGCTGGAGGATTTACTGCGCAGCCGCTGAAGGAGTGGCCCGACCGACCCATCGGGCTCAGTGAGACGGGCTGCCCAGTCTGGGCGGGCTTCTCTCTCTTTGGTTTGTTTTAAAGTCATCTTCACTTTCCCCAAGTGCGTTCAGTGTATGATTTTATGGCTACTATTTGGGACCATATCCTGTCCACCACCTGTCTGATTTTTTAAAAAAATTTATTTCATCTTTTACATTTAATTTTCAATATTAGTGGTTTTATTTGAGGAGATAATTTGGCCTATTGTTACTTCCAGTTGCGTACCCATTTATACGTACGCGCTCTCTCTCACGCACGCATGCACGCACGCACGCATATTTGTATATGCTGCTGGGTTTTGTTTTGTTTTTGTTCCCTGAAGCATAATCAAATAAGAACTTCTCTACAGAAGGGCATATTTCCGTAAACGTAAAACCCTATTTTGAAACAGAGTCCTTTCTCAGAATGCCAACTTCAGAATTTGGGGGGTTGGGGAGGTGAAGCCCCCAGGCTCCATGTCTGGCGTGACTCATAACCTCAGACTCAGGTGTCACACAAGGGAGACTGTTGGCCGTAGTGTCCTGTTGCCCCGTATTTGGATGCTCCTCAGCCTGGATGCAGGCGGCCCCTCTGGAGTTAGTCCTCAGACCCAGGGCATCTGCTCTGTGGGATCCCTCACAGCTGGGGTTCGGCACGTCTGTCCTAGAGCCGGCAGTCTCCTCCGCTTCCATCTGTTGCTCCAAGATCGACATTTGTTCTCTATTATCTCTCTATCTGGAATACGCAAAGGAAGTCTGCTTGTCAAAGGTTTAGATGATCTTATTTAATTAACCCCATTAGCAGTCGTAAGGTGAAGCAAAAGTTGGATTTTTGCAAGTGTGATGCATTGTTCTTCAGACTTTTTTTCCCCAAAGGCAAAAAAAGAAAAACTTGCAAACTTAAAGATAGTAGAATTTTCAACCAGATGGGCAGGAAAAATCGTGCGAGCCACTCCAAAAATCAGTGCGTTTTGAATATTTTTAAACCAAGGCCATTCGAAGACTGGAGGAGGGGAGCGCAGGGAGCAGATCTCACTCATAAAACCAAACTCCTCAGGCCGTTCCTGGGCTCCATTCAGAGTGGCCGGGGCCCTTAACCCCCAACTGGAAATTTCCCGTGTGAACCCCTGCCACTTGATAGGCGAAACCAAATCCACACAGGTGTTTTAAAGCACTCTTGTCTTAATCTGAGCACCCTGAGCGTCTTCACGGTGATACACGTTATCTCCAGTACACGTAAGTTTTCGTACTTTCCTTGTAAAACTACTGCATGACCCAACTTCAGCAATGAATTGTGCCTCGTGGAGACCCGCTCTAGCTCTTTCGAGATGACTTTTTCTTTAGCCGTGTACTGTTCACACGGGTGCAGTCTTTAGCTCCAGGGAGGTCAGTAATGTCTTTTAAAGCCAGAAGTCCCGTTTAACCGATACGCATTTCTCACAATTGGTGCTTAGGCTGTATTTTAAAGCCTACCGTCTTAACAGTTTGTACAAAAAAAAACCAACAACAGAACAACAGAAATGATCTGTGCCCTGCTACGGCCGTGTCCCTGGAGGAGCAGTGTCTCCAGGCAGTGTGACTGTGGCCTCCTCCAGTCCTCCACGACCAGAGAACCTCAGTTTGCGTTTTGCAGGAAGAAACGTTGCTAAACCTTTTTGCTGCTGTGTTTTGGTGACATATCCATGTTTACCTGTTTTGTATTGCTCTGTTTGACGCATGAAAGGCTTAGCATAGGGGTCTCTGTTATAAACCTACAGTCCTCTCTTTTAGGCTTCTTGTGTATAAAAAGAGAAAGTAGCTGTGTGTGGAAACAGAGGTGACGACAATCTTTCCCAAGCACGCTGGTGAGAAGAGACCCCTTCAAACTAGACCCTAGGGAGTAAAGTTGCTGCACAAGGAAAACGAAAGGGTCCTTATTCAGTAATACTTGCCACTGGCCTCTCAGCTATGACCATTACAAGGAAATGGTCTTCCTTCTAATTTAACAGATGGATTTTCTCCAACAAGAAGAAAAATGTAGCTTGTACAGTTGGCAGATCAAGAGAATATACTGGGCGGAATGAAGTATGTTTGTTTATTTTTTTAAAAACATAAGGGGGAGAAAGAAACTTGTAGTAATCTGGAGAGTAAGAATGTGGCCTAGAATTTTGCTTCAAAACATGGGCGGGCCAAATTACTCATAAGCTAGACAGCAATACTCCCTGTGCCAAACATGAAGGGAAAATGAGAGGAAGCCACTGGCCTGGACGGTGGTTTGGGAACATGAGTGGTCTTGTTGAGGCTCTGGATCCAGAGCCATATCCTAAGTTTTTCATTTTGCCAAAGTATAGATAGTCTCTACCTAAAAGTGTTTTAATTGGAGGATCTGTTGGAAGACAGACTGCAGTTTGTCACTTGGTTGGCTAGTCATTTATAGTCAGACCTCCCCAAATTTACTTTATTTGGAGACACTCGTGGAAGCCAGTGACCTGCCCAGACCTTCTGTTCTGTGAAACCGTCCTGGAAACACCGAGAAACCCAGTTTGCTCGCGTGGCTTCTAGCATCTTCAGACCTAGCCCAAATTAGGAAGTGTAGAAGCACATGATGGTGAAAAACTGAGGACCTGGCAGCCTTCCAAACTGATATGGAGTCCAAGGGAAGATTTACCTTTCGTTTTGGAGGATGGCTCAAGTTGAATCTTCTTTCCAGCCAGTTACCTTTTTTTACATGTCCCACACTTTCTGCAACTCTCACACAAATACTTAGATACTTTAGTATGAGCCTTGGTTTCTTACTGACTGATTATAGTCCAGCAGAGTAGACTGCCCCAAATGTCCCTGGGCTGACTCAGTGCAGCCAGAGTGAAGCATTTTACTGAATGTTACTTTATGAAAGCATGTTACTTTCATTTTACTGAAAGGTAACAGAGGACTGGATGGCTCTAAAGCTCAAAATGGGGTTGTGATGAGCAGGCAATGGTGAGTCTGCGTGCACTAACTGGAAATGATTCAGCACGTCCTTTTTCAGTGGAGTAAAATCCCTAAAGCTCCCTTTTGTTTTCCTTTTGGTTTTTTGCTGCAGTCGGTAGCCATCTCATGAATTGTCCACGACCGGTGTCTCTTCTTTGTAGTTTTGTGACCGTGCAGGCTTGCTCTCGGACTTGGGTGGTTTCTTACTTTATCCTCTTGTTGGGAAGAGAGAAACTAGGTGTTTGAAGCATTAAATGATTCAAGCAAAGTGTTTTAGGGTAAAGATGTATATATTCTGAAGAATTTAAAAGAGAGCAGATTATTATTTGCTTATTAAAGAACAAATAACAGTCTGGGAATCCCAGAATGTCAAGCCAAAAGTCTATAGGGTCATCTTCTTCAAAGATTTTCCTAAAGAAGTATTTTAAGGAGACTTCTGTCCAAAAAGGTTTGACTGGCCTCCAGATTCCAGTGATTTGAAGAAAGCATCTTATCACTCAAACCTTGAGTCTCCCATGTAGTAAAGGCAAAGGGATGGTCCTTCTGTCTAAGGATCTTCTCTGGAAGATTGTATGAACAACAATTTCCAGCGAAGACCTACCCCCTAGTGCCCAGAGCTAGCATTCTGGAGACTAAAGATTGCACTTTCCGTAGTTTTTTCGTCCAAATGCAATCCCATTTCTGTGCCTCTTAGCATGCAGTTAGATTTGGACAAGCAAGATTCCTAAGGAATGACTTCATTAACTATAATATGGTTACAGCTACTACATATATATATATATATATATATATATATACACGTATATATACACACTCTGGTTATAGTTGTACTATGGAGATGTCGCGTGCAATGCTGGCCTGTGACGGTCCGTCTAGCGCCCTGACTCAGCCGGCGGAGACCTGGCCTGGTGCTGAGGTGTGGTCTGAACCTTCCCTGTATCCATTCATCCCTTTAGAACCTTGAAGATGCCACTTTCTGTCCCTCTGCCTTTTAGCGGCATCTGAAATCTGCTCCACAGAGACTCTCCCAGTCACGTTGTTAACTGATGCTCTGTGAATAACTTTCAGGGGGACATATACAAATACGAGCTCCAAAACCAGCCCCCGACCCAGTGCAGGAAGGTCTGCAGATTTCACACTCTCAGCCTCAGGCTTGGCGCTTCCCACCCAGTGAGCCAGGATCCTGGCATTTCTTTGAAATCTCAGAGGTAGCAGCAACCTTTTCAGTGTCGCTTTTAGCAAGTGTGTGTTTGCCAGTAGATACCCCTGTGTACTAACGTGCCAACAAGTAAATGTTAATGAATTGCACATCTGCTTCCACTGTGTCCCCACGGGTGCCACGAAGTGTGTGAGGAGCCTCGTCCGGAGGAATCTAACGCTGCATTGACTACTGCTGTCAGGATTGTGTTGTGTGGAATAAATCATCTACATAAATTTTATATGCACAAGTAATTTCCCTTTTATATGTCAGGTAAATATTTGTAAAAGTTATACTCACACAAATGAAATTATTATAATGATTACTAATATATTTTTTCCATGTTTCATTGCCTGAATAAAAACTGTTGATCACTGTTAGATGTGGCTGTGTGGAGACTTTTTTTTTTCCTGGTTATAAGTCACTTTATCCCCAAATGTGAAAATTCATGACAGCCTCACTTTTATGGGCTCCATATTTCAGTGTAAAAATACAAAAGATGACATTTTCGCTACATTCATTTTGTGGGATTTTATGCATTTGGTTAGGCGTGTAATTAAAAACAAAACAAACTTTGGAATTCAGACGTTGCCACATAAATTTCCATGCCTTTGCATCTGTGCAAACAAAGTATTTAATTGGGTGCATCTTGGTTTTGCTTAACAGACTGCTTGTCTGCCCTGGCACATTTCAAGTCGTAAGAACCTAAATCACCCCAAGCTTTCCGACTCTTGAAGGACACCGGATCAGCCTGAACTGTGTAAACATTGCAGCACGGCCCACAAAAAATAGGTGACGTTTTATGTTTCTTCTAGGTTAACACCAGGAAAAAATTTTTCAGTACTAACCAGGCCAGCTCTCCACTTAAAGGGTAGGAGACTGGTCAGGAAATGTCATGCGTTTTATTACAGGAAAAGATACATTAAGAGGCCAGTTAAGGCTCCATTTACAAGTGAGGTGGGGATCCACTAAGGAAAATCAGAGCACTGTTACTTTCTTACTACTTCCTACATCATAAGACATGGCAGCCTCTAAAGTTCTTAAAAAGAGTGTTTTCCACTAGTGAGCCCGCTGAACTGCCTGGAGGGAATCCTGTAAAATGATCAAAGGAGGTGGCACAGCATTTAATAAATGAATAAATACATAATAAATATAAATTAAGAGAAAATACAGCAGGAAATAGAGTGCATTGCACAAGTGAGGGGTAAGTATTGCTTCATGAAGTTTGTTTTGGATATAAGTGAATGTGAGCTAGGTGATGAAGAAAAGTTAATTTCTTGCTGTGGCTAGTGGTCAAAGCAAGAAAAACTTGGTCTAGCCAACAGAAGTCACTTTGCAATGGAAGACACTGAGGCCCAGAGAGAGCAGCGGTGTGGCCAAGATCACAGAGCTCGAATATTAGTAGCATTGTTGCCCTCACTCAAAATGGGCAACAGAATTAACGGCCTCTTAGTAGCCCTTCTGGAACTCTTCAAATCCAAGTTCTCCCAGGTTTGGATAGTAGTATATTTACATCACTTTCTAAGTCTGCAGGCATTTAAGGACCAAAACCAGTCCTTTTTTCTACACTGATTCATTCATTCATTTACCAAATACTGCATTTGCAGGGTTAAAGTGAACGTACAGAAGTTTCTGAGGCTAGTTATATAAAGAGAAATGTTTTGAAGTTTCACTGAAACTTCGTTTCAAGATAAACAATATGCTAATTAAAACTATTCTTTCCCAGAAACAAAGACCCTTTACATCAATCAGCTATGAAGGTGGCTGGCATGTGAACCCAGATCTCTGTGATCTCAAATCCCACTCTTCTTAAGGCCAGTATGTGCTGGGCATACATTGGAAAATCGTCCTCAACAGGGCCAAGGATGAATTTCTTATTCACTAAATGAATTTTCTTCCTCTTTTCTCCCCTCAAGTGGGAATATTTAAGTGGATGTCAGAGAAGCCATTGCATAATCCCGTCACCAAAGTTTAACAGCGTTAAGAACACGAAACCTAGTCAAAGATGCATAATTTGTTACTGTACTGGAAAGGCACAGGACGGGAAATCAAAGCTCCAGTTCTCATTTTTGCCATCCTTGTTTGCGGAACAAGCTTGGGCATGAAGGCTGAGATGCGGTTTCTAGTCCCAGCTTTTGTCCACTGCCTTGGACGGGCCTTTAACACCCTCATTTGGACTGAGGATGCTAGAAAGCCCTTTCCTGTGATTTGCGATTTCACAAGTCTGCCTAAAGTGCTAACTATAAGACAACAGTCCCTGAGTTTTTCTTCCAAAATCATTCGGAAAACGCCTGTCGTGAGATGTTCTGACAGTAGTGGACTTGCCACAGGATGGTGGGTCCACAGGGCTTTTTGCTGCGTCCACTGTGGCTACAGCATTCAGAAAAGTGAACACCAGCCCACATTACCCAGGAAGGGAAAAGGCCTGGGCCCAAGCCCTACACCCACATCCAAGTCCATGCTCTCATTTTCTCTGACGACTGCAGCTCTCTGGACCTCAGTCTTGTCCTCAGGATGGAGAAGCTGGGTTTATCCTGAGGCCTCTCCCAAGAAGTGAGAGTGTCATGTTCCTGGGCCCTTTCCAGATGCTTGGACAGCAATACCATAGACATGAATATCACTTCCACAAGACTTAAGGCAAGCAAAGCTTTTTGTTAGCTTGTGTGCAAGGGAGAAGGGCGGGGCGGGGGAATGCCAGCTCCCGGAGTAGAAGGGGAAGTTGCTTCTAAAAGGGGGGGTTTGGGGGCTTCCCTGGTGGCGCGGTGGTTAAGAATTGCCTGCCAATGCAGGGGACACGGGTTAGGTGCCTGGTCCGGGGAGATCCAAAATGCTGCGGATCAACTACGCCCGTGCACCACAACTACTGAGCCTGCGCTCTAGAGCCCGTGTGCCGCAACTACTGAAGCCCGTGTGCCTAGAGCCCGTGCTCCGTAACAAGAGAAGCCACTGCAGTGAGAAGCCTGTGCACTGCAACGAAGGCCCAACACAGCCAAAAATAAATAATAAGTAAAATAATTCAATTATTCAAAAATAAATAAATAAGTAAATTTTTTTTTAAATAAAAGGGAGGGTTTGTCTCATGATCACTGATCATTTCTATTGATAGAAATCGTCAAACTTCTTTAATCAGCTTCAGGTGTCTCCATAGTGACTGTCAGGAATAGGGACGACTTCTGTAAGGGGAAAGAAACGCATGAGAATTTTCTGCAAGAAAGCGCCGGAACAGATAAGGTTAAAATTTATAGTTGAGTTTCTTGTCTTGTGGCAACTAGGTATACTCGTGGGTGTAACAGAGATAAAGTTAATCTTTTATTCCTGTGAGCCTGGTTTTTGTCTCTGGGACTCGCGCCCCCAGGACCTTTGTTCTTTAGCTTCCAAAGCCTGTCTTGCCCAAGGCGGTTCCCTGGTCCTTTTCCAAAATGGCTGTGCTCTTGTCTTCCTGTCTCAATTATAGCTGCTGTACCCACCACTCAACATTTCCCCACTCATGTGCCCGCAGACCCTGTAGCTCAGTTGCACGCCCTGTGAAGCTGGCCACCCTGCATTGCCTGCATTCCTGAGAATAAGCTGACAAAACATGTCGAAGTCTTAAGATGTGCGAACTCATATAATCACAGATATCCGGGAATTCCCTGGATGTCCAGTGGTTAGGACTCTGTGCTTCCACTGCAGGAGGCACTGGTTTGATCCCTGGTTGGGGAACTGAGATCCTGCATGCTGTGGGGCAAGGCCAAAAAAGATTAAAAATTTAAAAATTAAAAAAAGCAAATATTCAAACATAAGACACTCTGTGGATTCAAAAAGGCATTTTTGTTTTAGGCACCAAAAATGACAGCACAATGAGTGAATCTGATGCATTCAGGCATAATCACAATATTTTACTAAAATCTTTGAGTCCAGACAGAGCAGTCCAGACCTCGTGGTGATGTGCCATGATGTGCCTTCTATTTCACTGAAAAACTGGCACTGAAAATTTGTCTCTTATGAAATCCTGATTTTTTTCCTGACAAATTTTTTTTTCTTTCTCCCTTTCAATTGATCTTTGTAACATCACCAATTTTTGGCAAAAATAAGATGTCTAAAATACAGTTTGGGGAATTCCCTGGCAGTCCAGTGGTTAGGACTCCGCGCTCTCACTGCTGTGGGCCCAGTTTCAATCCCTGGTCGGGGAACTAAGATCCCACAAGCCTCTCGGTGGGGCAAAACAAGAAAGAAAGAAAGAAAGAAAATAATAAAATTAAATATGGTTTTATTTCCTGCATCAGTTTCCAGTGAAAATGTGTGTGAATGGTCACTGGGGGGCCCCAGTCCCACAGGCTTACAGTCAGCCTTTTGGACCATGGTTTTCAAACTGCAGGTCAAAACCCACTTTAGAGGATGTGGATGCGAACAGGACAGAAAAGAGCATTTGTAAGAGTAAATAGTGAAGGAAAGTATTGTTTTGTGGAACTTTCATTTCACTTACATGCATATGTGTATACCGGGTTGCAATTTTAAGTTTGAAAGCCACTAACTTTAGGTTATGGGGGCAAGAGGGGTTGCTAAATCAGTCGAAGATTTTATGGGAGGAAAAAATCATTTCCGTCTGCAGTATCCATCTTTTTAAAGTACGCTAGAGTTCCAACATTTAGAAACCGGCAACCACAGTTTATTAACTTAAAGAAACGAAAACTTCAGCACGTGAAGCTATATTCAGGAAATAGGACATAATAAATATTCCTTTCTAATGCTCAGTTGAGAGGGAAAGAAAAAAAGAGGAAGCCAGCGGGGGAGCATATGAAGAATAAAATCCTCTGAACCTAGAACTGCTCTAAAAAATAAAGTGTTTTCAAAAGTAAATAAAAGCGTAAGTCTTCTTTCCTTCCCCAAACTCTTCCTCCCCCTCTGTGGCAGCAGAGGGCGAGCTACTTGGGTACAAAAGCCCCATTTCTGTTCTGTGACAGCTGCTTAAAAAAACGAACCTGACTTACATCTGAAAAAATGAAGCCTCCTCTGTGAGAAGCAAGAATTCTCCGTGATTGTACTTAACTCTCTTTGCACAGTTCAGTTCTAAATGATGAATGTTTGTATCTGCAGCCACCAAGATCTCATGAAAACCTTCACTAGATGGGGGCGATTTTCTATGGCCACATATGCCATTCTTCAGCTCAGTAACCACAAGCCGTTCATCCACGTGTATGAGGTAAGTGACTTAAGTCCCGAGGTGACCTCGAATTTGCAGAAGGGTGATAAAAGTTTGAAGTTGAATCCGAGTGTTTGAATCAAGGACATAAACGTAAGGAGAAAACAGGAAGGTTCACCACAAGGTCGCTCGGGTAGAAATCAGAGAATTCCAGAGGTCTGGGAAAATAATCAGTCAGTCGGAATATTTGTTGAAATAACCACAGGCTTCTCTAAACATTTTAAACTTATTTTGAAATAATTGCAGATGTACAGGAAAGTGGCAAGTCAGCACTGCCCCCCCACCCCTTTTACAAGCATCACTGTACGTGTGTGGTAAGTTGCACAAAGGGAAAAGAAAGGACCCTGAGATCCTCACCCCATCTTAGAAACAAGCATCACTGTGGTTATCACTAAGCAGTGATATCGTGGGTGATCTCTTTCCCAGTAAGATGTAGCACTCTAAATTCTTTTTTTTTTTTTTTTTTTGCCGTACGCAGGCCTCTCACAGCTGTGGCCTCTCACGTTGCGGAGCACAGGCTCCGGACGCATAGGCTCAGCGGCCATGGCTCACGGGCCCAGCCGCTCCGCGGCATGTAGGATCCTCCAGGACCAGGGTACGAACCCGTGTCCCCTGCATCGGCAGGCGGACTCTCAACCACTGCGCCACCAAGGAAGCCCATCACTCTAAATTGTTTAAAGCTGCAAATTGATATGTGATCATTCATCTTAGATGAAAGAAAGGCCCCCTTCCTTTCCCTGCCTGCATCTTCTATGCAAAGAGCCAGAGTCAAGTGGAAGAAGAGAGCTTGTCTGAAGGCCTGGCCTGACAACAGGGCTCTGGACAGTCACTGTGATGCGTGGCCCTCCTTCCTCACCAGAAGTTGGGACTTGCTCTATGACTGTCTGCTCTTTTAAAAACCGTATAGGTCTTTAGCCATCCTATCATTTTCTTTAATTAATTAATTTATTTATTTATTTTTGCGGTACGCGGGACTGTCACCGCTGCGGCCTCTCCCATTGCGGAGCACAGGCTCCGGACGCGCAGGCGCAGCGGCCATGGCTCACAGGCCCAGCCGCTCCGCGGCACGCGGGATCTTCCCAGACCGGGGAACGAACCCGCGTCCCCTGCATCGGCAGGCAGACTCTTAGCCACTGCGCCACCAGGGAAGCCCCGAAGAGGATGTAATTTTCCTGCTTTTCTGGTTGTGAGTGCCAGGCTCCTGTCAGCCTCATAATTAGAAAGCCCCATTTTCTTTTATTTTTTAAAAATAAATAAATTTATTTATTTATTTATTTTTGGCCGCACAGACTTTCTCTAGTTGCAGCGACCGGGGGCTACTCTTCGTTGCGGCGCGCGGGCTTCTCATTGCGGTGGCTTCTCTTGTTGCCGAGCACGGGCTCTAGGCACGTGGGCTTCAGTAGTTGTGGCTCACAGGCTCTAGAGCGCAGGCTCAGTAGTTGTGGCGAACGGGCTTAATTGCTCCACGGCATGTGGGATCTTCCCGGACCAGGGCTCGAACCCGTGTCCCCTCATTGGCAGGCGGATTCTTAATGACTGTGCCACTGCCACCAGGGAAACCCTATTCTATCATTTTAAATGTGTCTTTACAGAGGAAGACAAATATCATATGATATCACTTACTTATATGTGGAATCTAAAAAAATGGTACAAATGAACTTATTTACAAAACAGAAACAGGCTCACAGACATAGAAAACAAACTTATGGTTACCAAAGGGGAAGGGGGGGAGGGATAAACTGGGAATTTGGGATTAACAGATACACAGTACTGTATAGAATTAACATATACACACTACTGTATAAAATTAACATATACACAGTACTGTATAGAATTAACATTTACACACTACTGTATAAAATTAACATATACACACTACTGTATAGGATTAACATATACACACTACTGTATAGAATTAACATATACACAGTACTGTATAAAATTAACATATACACACTACTGTATAGAATTAACATACACACAGTACTGTATAGAATTAACATATACACAGTACTGTATAAAATTAACATATACACACTACTGTATAGAATTAACATATACACACTACTGTATAAAATTAACATATACACACTACTGTATAGAAAGGACCTACTGTAAAGCACAGGGAAGTATATTCAATATCTTGTAGTAACCTATAATGGAAAAGAATCTGAAAAAGGATACACACACACACATATATAAAACTGAATCGGGCTTCCCTGATGGCGCAGTGGTTGAGAGTCTGCCTGCCAATGCAGGGAACACGGGCTCGTGCCCCGGTCCGGAAAGATCCCACGTGCCGCGGAGCGGCTGGGCCCATGTGCCATGGCCGCTGAGCCTACGCATCCGGAGCCTGTGCTCTGCAACGGGAGAGGCCACAACAGTGAGAGGCCCGCGTACTGCAAAAAATAAAAAAAATAAAAAATAAATAAAAACTTAAATGTCCCTTCAAAGTATTTTCCTAAACAAAAATAACTGCCTCCTTCAGAGGGATTCTTGCAGAGGACTTTTAAAAAAATTCTCAGTATTGAAAGATGACCTCGAATCCACTCTAATCTGTATTTTCAAAGCAATCACTTTCAAACTTGAGTGCTCTAAGTATTAATCAGGATTACTTAACGATATTATGCTCCCACCTCCCACTCCTGCTCTAGTGGTTGAGAAGAACTGTTTGGTGTTTTTTTTAGCTTTTTTTTTTTTTTTGCGGTACGCAGGCCTCTCACTGCTGTGGTCTCTCCCATTGCGGAGCACAGGCTCCGGACGTGCAGGCTCAGTGGCCATGGCTCACGGGCCCAGCCGCTCTGTGGCACGTGGGATCTTCGCGGACCGGGGCACGAACCCGTGTCCCCTGCATCGGCAGGCGGACTCTCAACCACTGCACCACCAGGGAAGCCCTGAAGAGGATGTAATTTGCCTGCCTTTCTGGTTGTGAGTGCCAGGCTCCTGTCAGCCTCATAATTAGAAAGCTGCTCCCCCTTTGCTTAGTCCTGGAGCTAGTCCTCCGGCCTCACGCTAAGCCTGTCTTGTGGGTCCTGAGGCCCCTTCTCAGGGCAGCCCTGGCCTCTGCTGACCACACCTGCATGCACAGTGATGGCTCCTCTTTTTTAACCTGGGCTGGCTTCACTCATCCTAGTGGGTGCAGCTTTGGCTGCGGCCCAGGGGAGGTAACCCTGAGAAATGGAAATTCCAGAAAGTTGGGGAAATATTTTCATAAACAGTAGAATTCGTTTGAATTTGAGAAATGGGGAAGTGGGTGAGTGAGAGAGAGTTGAACTGCGTGTAGTAAAGGGAACAGAAGAAGAATCAGTCTGACTGGCCGCTTGAAAGAAGCTGCCTCAAAATGTGCAAATAATTTGCAGGGGAATGTTTACACAAAAACTAATCTAAAGAAAAAACAACTTACACACCAAAATCTAAATGTCACTTGTTCCCAGAGGGAATGAGCTCAGAAGTTAAAAGGAGGGGGAGCCTCTCCAACGATTAAATGTATTTTTTTTAAGGCTCCTTTGGGTTTAAATTGGTTCCAGGAAGAACACAGACTCTCATCCCAGGGGAGGTATCTCTGCAGATGCTGAGAGGAGCTGAGAAGCTCTGGGTTCCAAACCCGGGTGGCTGGTGCAGAGGGCAGAGAGGTCAGCCAGAAATATTCTGTCAATGGTGGTTTCAGCCGATAAATTCAGCCAGATTTTGAGATCAAACATTTGGAGCTTAAGAAACTCCCTCCAGGGCTGCTTTTGTTTATCCTACTTTCCTGGGCACTGGAGTTCACAGAGAGTGATATCAGCGAGAGAACTTACAAAGTAGGTCCAAGTTTGCAAAGGCACAATCTTAGGAATGGAAAACAGCTATGGGGTCGGTTTGAAAGGGTCACACAAACCAGAGCGGGCATTCTTACTAAGCGCCGCCTGAACAGTGAAGGAAGTTGAAAATACAGCTGCCCAAAGGCAGACATCTAGCTGGGCATCAGAGGAGAGAGAGGAACCATGCCTCCTAGTCTAGTTCTTTTATTATAAACTTCATCCTATGGTATAGAAGTCAGCCTCCTAAGTATAAAGTGCTTCCAAAATGAAGTTGATTCATGTACTAAGTGCAGAAAGAGACAACTGATGTCCTCAGGCACTACACAGAATACAGACCTGGAAGCAACTTGTCACCATCTAAGGCCATCAAATCAACAGGGAATCAGGAAGACACTGTCCCCCATCCCGAGAGAAGAGAAGCTTGATCCCCAGGAGGACTGAACTAAGGGCCTGGGGAGGCCTCTCTTACCGGTGCTGTAATTTCAGGAGGCTCCAACTTCCCCTTTTGCAAAACCTCCGACTTCCTCCCCACTCTACAGGCCAGGGCCTAAAGTTCTACCTTCATTTGTTTGCTTCTTACCCCACCTTTGTCACTGTGCTTTAGGTAGACAAAGGCTGGAGGAGTTAATTTTACTGCAGGTGACTTGAAGGGAGTACTGGTAATTCCACCCTCCCCTCTCTCTAGGTCTCTCCTCAGCTTTACCTGGGAATGCACTCCCCTCCCCACCTCCCCCTTGTTTTGTTGTTTTTCTTCCCCTCCATTGTTTTGTATCAAAAAGTATCCTAAGTAATTACTGAGATCAGTGTGTGGTCTGCTACCCGCTGAGTCTTCAACAATTTCCATTCACTCAACAAATCTTCCCCAAGCGCCTTCTTCAATCCAGGTGGTGTTGCTGGAAGTATTAGGGACTCAAAGGCCAGTCCTGGTCCCTCCATAGCCTGGGGGTTGGGGGCCAGACGCAGTGTAAAGTACTAATGACAACTTGTAGTGAGGACCCCGTGCCCAGGGGAGGGGGGCTAAGCAGGAGGCTTGCTTTGCTTGGAGATCTAGCAGGGGACAGCCCTGCGGGTAGGATGCAGGGAAAGGGGACCAGAAAGTTCACTCTGGGAGTTTGGGGTCAGCAGATGTAAGCTTTTATGTAGAGAATGGATAAACAACAAGGTCCTACTGTGTAGCCCAGAGAACTACATTCAATATCCTATGATAAACCATAATGGAAAAGAATATTAAAAAAAAAGAATGTCTAAATACGTATAACTGAACCACTTTGCTGTACAGCAGTAAAATTTTTTAAATAAATGATTTTTTAAATCTTTTTTGGCCACACCACGTGACATGTGGGATCCTAGTTCCCCGACCAGGGATCGGACCTGCACCCCCTGCATTGGAAGTGCAGAGTCCCAACCACTGGACCACCAGGGAAGTCCCTGTATAGCAGTAATTAACACAACTTTGTAAATCAGGAAGAGAAAAACAAATATCGTACATTAACGCATATATGTGGAATCTAGAAAAATGGTACAGATGGACCTATCTGCAGGGCAAGAATAGAAATGCAGACATGGAGAAAGGACTTGTGGACACAGCGGGGGAGGGTGAGGGTGGATGAACTGGGAGACACTGCCATGTGTAAAATAGATGGCTAGTGGGAAACTGCTGTATAGCACAGGGAGCTCAGCTTGGTGCTCTGTGATGACCTAGATGGGTGGTATGGGGGATGGGAGGGAGGTCCAAGAGGGAGGGGATATATGTATACGTACAGCTGATTCACTTCACTGTACAGCAGAACATTGTAAAGCAATTATACTCCAATAAAAAATAAATGAATAAAAGAAAGTTCACTCTGAACCCAGGGGAAGCTTGTGCAGAGGAATGGGGTGAGAGAGGTCATTTCTGGGGACCACGGTAGTCGGGGAGTGGCAGGATCCCACGTTGAATGCAAAGGCAAGGGTCAAATCATGAAGCGTTTGCCAACCAGGCTAAGGCATCCCACAGTCTGGGCTTTAAGCTGGAAGGAACGGGAAGCCACTGAAGGTTTTTAAGCAGGAGACAGAGGTAACCGGATTTCTGATTGAGACAGTCACCTGGGCTGGAGTGAGGAGAAGAGACTGGGGAGAGGTGAGCCTGCAGGCAAATTAGAGTGGGATCCCCAAGTGGGTTCTTGGCAACCTTTGTCCCGCTTTGGCAAGTTCTAAATTCTAGAGAAAGTGGCCCCTGTGCAGAGATGAGCAATGATCCCTCGGAGAAGGATTCTACTGAGGCCTCTCCACAGACAGCTGTGGCCCATTTCCTAGGACTCTTCTTCAATCCTCAAGTTCCAGGTAAGAGAACCTGAGACATTTCTAACACACCCGTACAGCAGTGGTTCCCAGAGTGTGGTCCCTAGACCAGCAGCAGCCACCATGAGAACTCTAGAAAAGCACGTTCTTGAGCCCCACCCCCTACCTACTGATCAGAAACACAAGCCTGGGCTTCCCTGGTGGCACAGTGGTTAAGAATCCGTCTGCCAATTCAGGGGACACGGGTTCGAGTCCTGGTCCAGGAAGATCCCACATGCCTCAGAGCAACTCAGCCCGTGCGCCACAACGGCTGAGCCTGCGTCCTAGAGCCTGCGAGCCACAACTACTGAGCCCGCGTGCTGCAACTACTGAAGCCCACGCACCTAGAGCCCGTGGTCCGCAACAAGAGAAGCCACCGCAGTGAGAAGCCGGCGCACCACAACTAAGAGTAGCCCCCGCTCGCTGCAACTAGAGAAAGCCCGCGCGCAGCAAGGAAGAATCAAAGCAGCCAAAAAAAAAAAAAAAAAAGAAAGAAAGAAACACAAGCCTCAGAGGTGGCTCTGATGCAAGGCTAACGTTTGAGGACCATCCCCCTGTGGTATCACACACGAGAAGTGGCTATAAGAGAAAACTGAACACAGGCTCAGAAGATTCTTTTCTTTTTTTTTTTTTTTTTTTAGAGAGAGAAAAGTGTCTACTAAGCAGAGTAGAAGTTCCCAGACATGGAACTATTATAATCATCATTTATTTAATACAAATCTAGCAAATGATTTTGAAAGCCTACTAAGTGCATGGTACTCGCTGGGCAGAGGGAGGAGAGAGATTTAAAAAGCTCAGGGTTCCTGCCTACAGTATATCCAGCCATCATCACCATCAGCATCATCATCTTCGAAAAACCCTTCTTAATGCTAATAATAGTCACTTATAATCCACCTATGAGACCTCACAAGGCTTACTGAGCACAAATGTGGCACCCAGCTCTGTGCCCTAAGGTTCCTGCCCCCACGTGATTTACTGTCAAGTTGGGTCAGAACTTGAACACAAGAAGCAGTCATGGTCACCCAAGGTATGGCATAATCATGAGCTAAATTGTGACAAGGCTACACAGGTCTTGTCAACTGGAGTCCTCCTCCAGCTGTAATCACGTGGCCTTCATTCTCACTTTTTCCCCAAAGTCTTGTTTTTTTGTTTTGTTTTGTTTTGGTTTTTTGGTGTGGCATCTTAGTTCCCCCACCAGGGACTGAACCCGCACCCCTGGCAGTGGAAGCATGGAGTCTTAACCACTGGACCGCCAAGGAAGTCTGTCCAGGGTTTTTTGTGTTTTTTTTCTCTTAATCTAGATGGTGGCAATTCTGTTCTCCAAGACATGCAGAGTCAGGCCCCTTTCCATCTTTCTTCTCTCTTATTCTATTAGCAATTTTCTCATCTGCTTTTCAAAGACCCCGGAGAGATGGTCAGGTCAACCTCAGATGCTGCCAGAGTTTCCCAGGAACTTGAGTCGCACTCTCTGAGGCCACTGAGCCCAGAGTCCCCAGGCAGGAGCATCTGGCCACACCTCTGGGGCTGTGAGGAAGGAAGTTGTAATGCTCAGTGGTCAACCAGCCCTGGGAACTTGGGCCTCCTTGGGTGTGCCCATGGAGGTGGGGAAAGCAGTCCTTTGGTGCTCTGACCCTGAGAACTCTGGCCTTTACCCCTGGAGCTCTGGGCCCACCCCCTCCAATCTGTCATCTATCTCCCAGAGGGGGTGTTGTGGATATGGCAACAGACACTAGGAAGGAGAGGAAAAGGCCGGTTCTATAAATAAACGGGCTGCTCCCGGATGAGGCACCCTCCTTCCCACTCCCATCCCCTCAACCCTTGTGACAGGCAGAGCAGAGAGCAGCCTTAACGCCAGGGATTAGTGCAATCACAAGGTCATGGTGCCAGGGATTAGTGCAATCACAAGGTCACAGTAGATACCCAGGTCTGTAAATACTCCTGTCGAGCTTTAGTCATTGAATAGGAGCCAGGAGGGGAAAGACCGAGGGAGGAGGGAGAGCTGGATGCCGGCTAGAGCTAGCTTGAAAATCTACAGTAAAAACAACAAAAAAGAAAGAAGCCTGGCTTTCCTCCAGAATGTGAAAATCTATAGAGGGAGTGGAGAAGGGAGGGGAAACGGGCAATTCCCACAAAAGTACTCACTTTTTAGGGGGGTTAGCCTGAACCTCAGAACACAGATCTGTCCCCCAAATGTTGTAAAAAGAAACCCAAGAGCTAATACCGCCAGAAGTTTCAGGATCTCTGGGAATATAGTCAGCATCAGAATTGCTGAAAGTTCAAAGAAGATGAATTTTTGGCACCTCTGCTGGGGAGAATCTCAGAGAAGCAGGAAGAGAGAGCAGGGCTCCTGGGCTGATAGGGCTGGGGAAGAGGCTATACACAGTCTCCTTGGATAAGCAAGGACCACAGAGCAAGGAGATCACTTGTTGGAGGGGCCGCTCTGTGGGTTCTGGGGACCCTCAGGATCCTTAGGTCCTCACCCTCTTTAGGGTCGCACTCTGGGTGGTGCAGGCAGATAGAAATGGTGGGGAAATGTGATCGGGAGATGAAAAGCTCCACGTGGGAGCAACTTGCCTAAGTGCGTGGTACCTAAATAAAGAAAGCCATGGTGTGCTGGTGACACAGCCACGGAACTGATATTCTGCCTTTTCACCAGATGAGGGGAGGGCAGACGAGGGTGGATCGGCTGCATTGTCACCAGCAGAGACAAATTCCAGAGCAGCTTGGATGAATCATCTTGGCACACGTACCCTCAAAAATGTTAAATATGGAAGGTGGGGAGATGCCCGTTAGCAAAAGCTAGATTTGGGGTACATAATTTTTGCACCTGGTGTGTCTAATTCTGTTTTCAATGATTGAGTCGTTTGGCTGCTTTTAAGTGAAACTTGGAGTGACTTATCTAAAGACAGACCACCACGAAGCTTCTGTCGTCAGAAGGCAAAGACCTAAGTGACTTAGGGTGACGTGGTGAATGCAAGTAGCTAATCAGAAAAGAAATGAGCTAACTGGGACATGGTCACACATTATTAACATCAAATGCTATACATATCTTTGTTTTCCTTTTAAAACCAAGGTTCTAGCTCCGGAGTGAGTTTGTGTTTACAGCTGATGCTCAGAGGAAAGAGCTGGAACACAGCCTGCCCTTCCCACACCTCCCTTGGAATCTGTGTTGGAGACAGGGCATTGCCTCGGGCACACAGCAGATCTGACGCATTGGGCCAGTTCTTATCCACAGAGAAGAGTCTTGAAATTAAATTCCTCCTTTGCCTTTGAGGACATGGGTTCTACCTCTGCAGAAAATAAAGATTAAGGAAGATTGTGATCAGGCAACTGGGAGTATAAGAAACTCTCTTAAGAGGTTCAGAGGTTGAAAGCCAGCCAACAATAGCCATAAAGGCCTTTTGTGTGCTCTTGGAGCTATGAGAATGTGGACTCTATTAGGTGATGTTTAATCAATATGACATATCTTGCTGTCATGTAAAAAGTGAAAACTCAAGGTATCAGTCAAGCAACAGATATTTAGTACGAGTTTGTTGTGTGCAATGAACTGCACAGGCCCCTGCTCCGAAGACATCATGTCGCGTATCAAATTAGATTGGTGAGTCAAGAAATGTATGGAAAGCCACGAAAAAAAATCCACTGAAATTTTGTACCATTAAATGAGGAGATACACGGACTTAAACTCCACCGAGGAGCTGCACATCGCTTGCTGCTTGAGATCAAGTGAAGTCACCACAGTTAGGGTTAAAGGAAGGCTGAGCCATCATAATCTGTAATTTGATTTAAAGTTTCAAGTCTTTCTTCAGAAATCGTCAATGATCACATCTCATCTGAGCTCCAGCCAGCCACCCTCCCCTCAGCACGGCTCCGTGTGAAGTCTGTGCAGGCAACGATGCCTTCTTGGCAAAGCCCCTGGGTGAACTGCTACAGCTGCAGCTGTTCGGAGAGCAGGAGAATTTACGGCCTTCACAAGGAGCACATTCGCCTTTGGAGTCCCATGATGACTTTTTTTCAGTGAGAACTCGTAAAAAAGTCATCAGCGACGACAGAGTGCTCCTGATCCGGGTCAGCAGAGTGCACGGACAACACACGTCCCATGTATACTTCCCAGGACTCAGCAAACCTGGCCGCCTCTGAGCTGAGCTCCTCCAGGTCAGTTTTGCCTCCCATTCTGTTGAGATGCAGCTGCCGAAAAGGCAGCGTACATTCCGAATGCATTTCTCAGTACCCGCAAGCACTCTGAATAAACAGCAGAGACACTGCTCCGAGCACTGGGCAGACTCATTTCCTGATTCTCCTTTGGTTCATCCTCATTCGGGTCCCACCCATGACAAGCAGATACAAGCTGGTAGAAGCCACACATTGACTTTCAACATCAAGGTCAAGAGACCCTGAAAAAAATCGACAGCAGTTACTGCCTAGAACACGCCGTCCAGCCCTTGATTATATAGTCCTGGGTTATTTTGTAATTATGTCTCACCTATCAATGTGTCAAGTGATAAATACCAGTTAGTGTCTTCTATAGATATCATGATCTCCCTTCCCCAAATAGAGGGAACAAGTTACTTCTTTATTCTCCCCAGGCTACACTCTGCAGTCCTGAACACTTAGCAGGAAATGATAAACTGATAAGTTCAGTCTCCAACTGTCCTGCCCCAACCAGCTAACCGATGTCCTAGCATCATTAGCCATGGGGTGAGCGCTGCAGAGACAGTGGATGACACGGACATGGCAGAATGCAGAGAGGTGCCTGACAAGCAAAGAGGTTTCAAAACCCATGCCCCATAGATGTTTTTACCTGGTCAAACTTTTTCCCAATCTCAGCCTTGCCAATGAGGATCAATGCACCGATGTAGCTAGTGGTGGGGATCCTATTAGCTCAGAGACCGGTACCTCTGCTACAAGTCTCAGCTGACGTGGTCATTACAGTTTTTCCTGAGCTTCAGTAGGTCTGGCAGAATTATCCTATGTAATCTTAATATGCAAAACAGAGAAAACTACTTCTCTTCATACAATAAGATATTCCAAGATCTATGCTAAGTGGTAGGGAATACATAGGAGTAAGAGAGGGTTACGCGTGAACAGGGAAAGAGGCATGTAAACTGAGAAGGGCCATGAAGTGTTAACGGGGTTATGCTAGAAGGTCATCCAGGGCACATGGAGGACGGACACAAAGGAAGGAATGGTTCATTCTACTGGGGGGCAGTGACAGGAAAGATTACCCAGGTGAGGGGACATTTGATCTTCGTCTTGAAAGGTGAGTAGGTTTCTGTTGATGATGGGGCGGGGGCTGGGGGGGGGAACACGGTGCTCAGAAGAGAGGAATCATGAGTAAAGACTCAGCAGTGAAATAGCAGCTACAGGGACTTCCCTGGTGGTCCAGTGGTTAGGACTCTGTGCTCCCACTTCAGGGGGCACGGGTTCGATCCCTGGTCGGAAAAGTAAGATCCCACATGCTGCTTGGTGTGGCCGAAATTTTAAAAATATATAAAAAATAAAAAGCAGATCCATCAGGGGATTTGGAAGTCGCTTCTCACGGCCAAGCAAAGGGGTTAAGGAGGCACAGGGAGAAATAAGGGCAGGAGAAATGTGGGGCAAGGTTATGAAGGGACTTGTAAAGCCAGGCTAAGGGGTTTGGGTGTCATTCTGCAGGCAAACAGGAGCCGTTGAAAGTTTTTAAAACCACAGAGACACATAATCAGATCTCTGTTACAGAGGGATCAGCCTTGACGCTGTATTGAAGAAGGATTGGAGGGGTAGACCCAGGAAGACATCTTACTCTCCTGCTTGAAATATTCCAAGGGATTAAAATAAATCCAGGCTTCTCATCATTGCTCAGAAGGGCCCCGCCCACTCCTCCACTGCCTTCTCAGGGATCTACAGCCACCGGGCCCTTTGTCAGCGCTTCTCACACGTGGCCAGTCCTTCTGCCTGAGGACCCTTGCACTTCCTCACTGTTTCTCTTGCCTGGAGTGTTGACCTTGGACTCTCCCCAGGACTCCTTCTCAACCAGGAGGCCTCCGTTGTCATCTCAGACCATTTTAATGTACTGTATACATGTGATTCTTTAGCTTTTTAAATTACTATCTGTTGCCGCCTCAAAGAGCCTTCACGAGGGAAGGGGTCGTTCTTGTCTTATTCGCTAACCTTAGACGCTGAATGAATGAATGGAATTAAAGAGTGTGAAGCAGCGAGAATTCAGCCGGCTTGGTGACTAAATGGACATGGATGGGGAGAGAGAGGTGAGGAGGAAGACCGAGATTTAGGTTTCCGGATTGGGTGACCGAGCCGATGGTTATCCTTGACAGAGACGGCGAATGCAGGGGCGAGAGATTTTTTTTTTTTTTTTTGGCCACACCCGCGGGGCTTCTGGGATCTTAGTTCTCGAGCAGGGATCCAAGCTGGCCGTCCGGGCAGTTCGAACCCCTGGACCGCCAGGGAAGTCCCGGGAGAGACTTCTGAGGCAAACTGCGTGAGCTCAGTGTTAGGTGAATTCACTTTGGGACATTCCGGGGTAGGAGACCAGGAAGCAATTGGATATGGGAATCTAGAGCGAAGGACAAAGGTCCAAACCAAAGACACAGATCTAGGAGCTGTCGGCACATTCGGCAGCTGGAGTCCAAGGAAAGACATCAGTTAAACCGGAGAAGGCGAGGGTGTGGCTGTGAGGGGGAGAAACAGGAGGCGAGCGCTGGGCCTGAGAACACGCCTCCCACGTGGGGAAGAAAGCAGGTCCGTGCATCCCAGGCTTCCCCAGGACTCCTGGGATGGTGGTCCCACTGCTGGCTGGGCAGATGCCACGATGCTGGGACTCAGGAAGGGTTTATAGAGCCTTCCAGGGCTTGGCCTCGGAGAAAAGAACAAAAGGGTTCAGTCCCCCAGAGACCCACCAAGGAATGAATGGCGTTTAACCAGCTGCTTTGGACCCGTGCGCAGGAATTTGATCAATACACTGTGTGCACGAATCTTCAATCTAAACAACATAAATAGTTTCCTTTCTGAAAAAGAGACATTCTGGGAGAGTGCATAAGCCCACTTTTACAATTCCCCACTGTACCTGTTTATTTGAATAAGGTACATTTCAAAGAACCATAGTCTAAACTCATTAACAAAGAAAGGAGAATGTAAGTTATAATCTTCTAAAAATAACGCTACAAGTGTTTTTTTTCTTCCTTCTAGTTTTTTTTTTTCCCCTCCAAGGGCTTTGCAAAGCATAGTTAAAATCATATATATTATCATATATATATATATATGTATATGTATATATGTGTGTATACATGTATTCACTTCCTTTGGATGTAGTCAGTCGTCCCTTGGTGTCTGCAGGGGGGATTGGTTCCACTGGATACCAAAATCCATGGATGCTCAAGTCGCTTACACAAAATGATGTAGTATTTGTATCTAAGCTACACACATCATCCCATCTACTTTAAATCATCTCTAGTTATAATACCTAATACAATGTAAATGCTATGTAAATAGTTGCCAGCACTCAGCAAATTCAAGTTCTGCTTTTCGGAACTTTCTGCGTTTTTTTCCTGAATATTTTTGATCTGCAGTTGTTTGAATCTGCAGATGTGGAACCTACGGAAACAGAGGGCTGACTACATCCCTATCTATCTGTCTATCATCTATCTATCTATCTACCTAAATCATTGTATCTTGATTTTTCTTCCAAACATTATCTTGTGTTTTTTTCCATGCAGCCTCAACATTTTGATGACTGCATAATATTCTTTCCTTATTTTTTTTTTTTTGCGGTACGCGGGCCTCTCACTGCTGTGGCCTCTCCCGTTGCGGAGCACAGGCTCTGGACGCGCAGGCTCAGCCGCCATGGCTCACGGGCCCAGCTGCTCCGCGGCATGTGGGATCTTCCCGGACCGGGGCACGAACCCGTGTCCCCTGCATCGGCAGGCGGACTCTCAACCACTGCGCCACCAGGGAAGCCCTATTCTTTCCTTATTATTGAACTTTTAGACTATTTCTAATTTTTCTCTATTTAAAATATATAATGATCTTTAGAAATTGTTGGGGATTCCCTGGCAGCCCAGTGGTTAGGACTCTACGCTTCCACCGCAGGAGGCCCAGGTTTGATCCCTGGTCGGGGAACTAAGATCCCTCATGCCTCTCGGCATGGCCAAAATTTTAAAATAAATAAATAAATAAAAATAAAAACGGTTGTATGTTAGTTTGCTCAGGCTGTCATAGAAAAGCACCACAGACTGGCTTAAACAACATATTTATTTTCTCTTAGTTCTGGAGGCTAGAACTCTGAGATTAAGGTGTGGGTAGGGTTGGTCTCTTCTGAGGCCTCTCTCCTCACCTTGCAAATGGTCCCCTTCTCGCTGTGTCCTCATGTGGTCTTCCCTCGTTATGTCCTAATCTCCTCTTCTTACAGGACACTAGTCATATTGGATGAAGGCCCACCCTAAGGGCCTCATTTTAACTTAGATCTTTAAAGACTGCATGTCCAAATACAGCCACCTTCTGAAGGCATTAGGACTTCAACATGGCAGTTTTTGGGGGGGACACGATTCAGTTTACAGCACATTGTGTATAATTTTTTCCTCACCTGCATTTCAGATTGTTTCCTTTGGATAGATTCCTAGAGTGCAAATCACTGGGCTAAAAAATAAAAAATACTTTAAGGCTTTTGAAAATTGCTTTCCCAAAAGGATGTAACAATCGGTACTGTAGCAATCCACTTAAAACAATACTTTTAAAATAAGAGAATGGGGCTTCCCTGGTGGTGCAGTGTTTGAGAGTCCGCCTGCCGATGCAGGGGACACGGGTTCGTGCCCTGGTCCGGGAAGATCCCACATGCCGCGGAGCGGCTGGGCCCGTGAGCCATGGCCGCTGAGCCTGCGCGTCCGGAGCCTGTGCTCTGCAACGGGAGAGGCCACAGCAGTGAGAGGCCCGCGTACCGCAAAAAAAAAAAAAATAATAATAAAATAAAATAAAATAAGAGAACGAATTAACGAAGGATTTTGTTCTGCTGCATCTAACAGAAACTCACCTCCAATAACTTAACTGAACAGGGGTTTGTTCTGGGACTTACATCGCAGCCCAGAAGCAGTCTAGAATTTGTGCAGGGGCTCCAGGGCAGCACCCATGTCGATGTTGCTGGTCCACCTTAGTTTCTGCCTCCCGTCTTTCCCATCTTTACCGCGTGGCTTTCAGGTCTGCGGCCTTTGCACTGCACTCTCTCTGCCTCTCGCCCCCAGATCATCCCTAGCTGCTGCTTCATGTCTTTCAGATTTTTATTCCAAAGTCACCTTCTCAACAGCACATTTGCTGGCCTCTACATCCAAACTTCACCTCCCCTTTATTCCCAAGCCTTCTTTCCTGCTTCATTCTTTTCTTCTTAGCACTTACTGTTATTTAATGTATATTTTAAAATTATTTCTATATTTTGTGGGGTTTTTTCCTCCTCTAGGATGTGAACATCATGAAGGCAGAGGATTTGTCCCTTTTGTTCATTATTGCACGTTTGCATACACACATATGCGCATGTGCGCGCGCGCGCACACACACACACACACACACACACACACACACACTTCCACTCTTAGGAAAGACTAAGCCCAAACTGATCCTTCCTTCCTCCCTCCCTCCCTCCCTTATTTCAGTTTCTGAGGTGGCTTATCCAAGGTCACACACAAAGTTAGTGACAAGCCAGAAGAACCTGAACCCTAGTTTCCTGAGTTTTCTGCCCTTTCCAGCATTCCTAAACAAGAAGTCATGGACCCTGAAGAAACAGCCTGATGGGTTTATAAATATAGATTGCTGGTTGAATTTAGATTTCACAAAGCTTTTTTAAAAAAAATTTTTATTGGAGTATAGTTGATTTACAATGTCGTGTTAGTTTCAGACGTACAGCAAAGTGAATCACTTATACGTATACATATATCCATTCTTTTTTAGATTCTTTTCCCATATAGGTCATTACAGAGTATTGAGTAGAGTTCCCTGTGCAGGTTCATATTAGTTATCTATTTTATGTGTAGTGGTGTGTATATGTCAATCTCAATCTCCCAGTTTATCCCTCCCTCCCCGCCTCATCCTCTGGTAAACATGTTTATTTTCTACATCTGTAACTCTATTTCTGTTTTGTAAATAAGTTTATTTGTATAATTTTTTTAGATTCCACATACAAGTGATATCATATGATATTTGTCTTTCTCTGTCTGACTTACTTCACTCAGCATGACAATCTCTAGGTCTATCCATGTTGCTGCACAAAGCTTTTGAAACACAGCACTAAGGCCATTATTTTAAAGTCGGTAGTACAGTACTTCCAATTACTGACGTTTCTGGGGAAGTAGGAGGGAGAGGCTAAAGTATGGGTTTGTTCTGCCAACTTTATTCAATTCCTGATGAATCCTTAGCCCACTTTTTCCAAAATTCCTTATAAAATAGAGAACACTGTAAATAATATGTTAACATTTGTGTAAAACAGAAGGTTAAAAATGTATTGGAATGTTCTTACAGATGCACAGAATATCTCTGGGAGGACAAAAAGATGATTGTGGGGAGGGGCAATGGGCAGCTGGGGGCACAGGTGGGAGAGGTGACTGGCCACCACGAGACCCAAGGCTACCTTTGAATATGGTTACAAAAAGATAAGACAGGCAAAAAACCCAAACTCTTCAGTCAGTGCATTGCCCCAGGTGCAGCCTGCTCATCATGTCAGATGTGGACGTTACCAGCTCCCCATGTAATGTGGCCCCGCGCATGTCTCTGACCTCATCTCCCAGACATTCCCCTTGTATGCGGGATACACTCGCTCCTGCAGCAAGGGCCTTCTTGCTGTTCCTTGAACAAATGGAACTCAGTGCCACACGGGGCCTTTGACCTATGTTGCCTGGGCCTGGATCCCTCCTCCCCCTCCTTGCATGGCTCTCACTCCTTCGCTTCTGCAGGTCTCTGCTTCGCTGTCACCTCCTGGGGGCACCCTTCCCTCACCACCTCGGGTCCCCATTGCTCTCCGCTCCTCCCATACCACTTCCTCTGCCTGTCACTTACTCATAGGTTTCCTTGCTCATATGAGCGCCGGGAGCCTGGGACTCTTTCCCCGAGCACCTAGAATAGGGCCCACCCCAAAGACGGCACTCCATACATGTTTTCTTTTCTTTTTTAAAAAATTTACTTACTTATTTATTTATTTTATTTATTTATTTTTGGCTGCATTGGGTCTTCATTGCAGTGCGCGGGTTTCTCACTGCGATGGCTTCTCTTGTTGCAGAGCACAGGCTCTAGGCGCGCAGGCTTCAGTAGTTGTGGCACGCAGGCTTCAGTAGTTGTGGCACGCAGGCTCAGTAGTTGTGGCTCGTGGGCTCTAGAGCACAGGCTCAGTAATTGTGGCTCGTGGGCTCTAGAGCGCAGGCTTAATAGTTGTGGCACACAGGCTTAGTAGTTGTGGTGCACAGGCTTAATTGCTCCCCAGCATGTGGGATCTTCCCGGACCAGGGCTCAAACCTGTGTCCCCTGCATTGGCAGGCAGATTCTTTTTTTTTTTTTTGATTTAATAAAGTTTTATTTTTCAAAATATACAGTTGGTGGGACCTGTTCATGCATCTTCACTAGCAGCTGGAGCACCTCCACCCTTGGTATTTCCGGTATACATTACTTGAGCTCTGTGCTTTGAAACCACTTTAATGAGTCCTTTACTAAGAAGCTCCTGCAGGGCTGCCCTGGTCAGGGAACCATGAATCCTCAGTCTCTCAGAGGCGACAGCTGGACTTATAAGCTTATAGTTGGGAACTTCTTTACAGAGTTTGTCATATGTTGCTTTGTCAAATAAGACTAGGTTATTGAGCTTGTCCCGAACTTTGCCTTTGGACCACTTCTTCTTTTTGGCCTTGCCCCCAGATTTGTTCACAGGGTCTTTGTCTTTTTTGGCTGACTTTCCAGCATCTTTTTTCTTCTTGTTGTCCTTGGGCGGCATAGCAAAGCCGGGAGAGCAACTGCTACCACTGCGCCTCGTTAAGATGTCGGACAAAAAGGGCAGGCGGATTCTTAACCCCTGAGCCACCAGGGGAAATCCAGCCCCTGCAACTCTTAATATTCTGTTTTTTCCTAACTTGGGGGCTTCATTTTCTCAGAGCAACTTTCTTCACCAGCCATAGGTGATCTCACACCCAGCTTCGACGCACCCAAGAGGACCTGGATGTTTAAATTCAGCTCTAGGCTCTCTCGGCCTTAGCACCATCTTCTGAGAAACCTCCGAGCCATGACAGCCAAGTGGAGGAAGAAGAAAATGCGCAGGCTGACGCGCAAAAGAAGAAAGGTGAGGCAGAGGTCCAAGTAAACTTGTCCACCCATGGAAGCCGCAGAAGCAGAAACAAGGGCAGCCAGGGGCCAGGGACGCTGGTACAAATTGTTGGACTGCGTGCCCACTGTCTAGAACTTGTCTCAATGGATCTAAAGCATCTATGGCCATTCTAATCGCCTCAGCCACCTTTGAGAGACCCACTTTGCTTGTGTCAAAGTGGTCCCTTTAGGTCCTTTGCCCTGGACGTGGACATTCGTGGGTCACAGACCCACCCCTGGACCAATCAACTAAACCATGTAGGTGGGACAGGGTGATGGGCTCAAATCAAAGCAGGGATCCATTGGTGACCAAGTGACGGTACCAGGGAGAACACGGAGACTCCCCTCTGGAACCAGAGTTGGGCGGGAGAAAGGGTGTTCTCAAGAGAGCTGAGGCGTAGGGAGGGGCATTCTCCAAAGCTGAGATACGTGAACGAGTGCACTGGGCCGCTGAGCACGGGAGCCAGTCCCCCATGACTGGTAATTATAATATAATGTGCTTTCCAGCTCTCCCCTCAAGCCTTCCCAACCCTCTCACCAAATGCTCATTGGCTTTTTGCCCCACCTAGTTACCAGCGATCCTCTTCCAAATCAGTGACTTTGATGGGAATTGTATCGTTACTGTTTTCTAGAATTACTGAGCTTTGCCATGGGCACAGGCTGCAGACCAACGGCTCCTCTTACCAAAGTCACCTGAAGTGATGTGGGCGGAGGTGCTCTTTTCCTCATGAATTCTTCCACCTGCAGTTGACGCGCGCTTTATTTTACTTCCCTTTTCACATCTGTCACCCAGCTCGGCCCTCTGCCACCTGGTGTGACTATTACTCCTCCTTCCTTCCATATTGAGCAACGCTGTTCTCTCCTCTCGAGGGCGGCACAGGGCCCTGGCAACCCCGGCAGTGTGTCCACTTACTCGTAAACAGTCGTGACTTCTGCAATCTTAGCACGAGAAGGGCCCATAGCAGCCAGCTGGTCCAACTCTATATCTTACCGGGGAGAAAAAGAAGCTAAACTATTATATCTGAGTTTCTCAAGGTCACTCAGGACAGCAGGGGCACAGGATAGCTGAGGTCTTGGTGCTTTCTGGTTCCTAACACAGTGATGTCGCCAGGAACAGGATAAAACGACCAGCAAAAAATAGAAACGGGGGTGGTGCAGAGAACCACACAAGCGGTTCCTCGGGTCCTGTGACCAAAATTCCCCACTGTCATCCTGCACTTTTTATTCTCTCTTAAAATAAATCCGTTCCCCTTATGAACACATGCACTGCAGGACCCCTCACCAAGACAGGAGGAGACTCCTGTCTTGCTCAGCAGATGGTTATCAAGCCACTATCATGCTCTGTGGGGAATGGAAAAAAACAAAGAAAACACTCCAAACCAAACACCCCAGCCAAGCAAACAAACAAAAAACACATTAGTTATGGTCCCTAACCATGGGAAAGTTTTCAACCGGTTTGGGGGGAAAGGCCAAAAATATTTGATCAAGTTTAGGATACAAGGACTGTCAGAGAGCAGGGTGGGATGTTATTGAACACGTGGTAGAGACCAGCTTCCCAATATTGCCCTTACTCTGCATCTTGTCATCGTCCTGTGTAAAAGAAAATGGAATAAAAACTTCCCCCAACCTCCATAAAGATGCCCCCCAGTCTCCTCCAGTTGACTTTAGAGGTTGAATAAACATAATTATTGTGGAAAAGGGATAAACATCAAGGGCCAGGAGCTCAGAGGTCGAGAAGAGTGTTTGGGGAAACTCCTCTCGAGGCTCTGATTACCACCCCTCTTCTGGCTTATTCACCAGCTCCTCATTCGATGTATGAGAAACTGAAATCCTGTAGCAGAGGAGGGGAGAATAGGACCAGAACTCAGATTGCCTGGTTTGTCAACTTTCAAACGATCACATGGAAGCAGCAGGTGCACACAGGTTTTAAAAAATCAAATAGTGCTACAAGGCTTATCACAAAAAGTAGCTCCTTTCTTCAACTGCCACCCTTACCTGAGAGGTGGTCACTTTCAACTTGGCTGTGTCTGATGCGCTTTACCTTCTTAGTTTCATATATTGTGCTTATGCTGCTAGTTCTTGATTTTTCCTTCTAGGGACATCTTACTATGAAATATGAGATTTTAGCTCCCTTACTACTCTCCCGTCCAGTTACATAACGATTTTAAATTTTTATTTACTTATTTGTTTATTTTTGGCTGTGTTGGGTCTTTGTTGCTGCGCGCGGGCTTTCTCTAGTTGCGGCAAGCGGGGGCTACTCTTCGTTGCGGTGTGCAGGCTTCTCGTTGCGGCGTTCAGGCTTCTCATTGCAGTGGCTTCTTTCGTTGCGGAGCACCGGCTCTAGGCGTGCGGGCTTCAGTAGTTGTGGCTCGTGGACTCTAGAGCACAGGCTCAGTAGTTGTGGCGCACAGGCTTAATTGTTCCCCGGCATGTGGGATCTTCCCAGACCAGGGCTCAAACCCGTGCCCCCTGCATTGGCAGGCGGATTCTTAACCACTGCGCCACCAGGGAAGTCCCACATAACAATTTTATCAAATCAGTGTTCCATGTTTACATTAGTATTAAATATTTATGTAAACATTGTTCAGAGAGGAGCCATGTAGCACATGGTGATTACCTTTTCTTTCCTATATAACTTTTTTTTTTTTTTTGCGGTATGCGGGCCTCTCACTGCCGTGGCCTCTCCCGTTGCGGAGCACAGGCTCCGGACGCGCAGGCTCAGCGGCCATGGCTCACAGGCCCAGCCGCTCCGTGGCATGTGGGATCTTCCCAGACTGGGGCACGAACCTGTGTACCCTGCATCAGCAGGCGGACTCTCAACCACTGCGCCACCAGGGAAGCCCCTATATAACTTTTTGTTTTTCCTGGAATTAATAATTGCCTCTTTGTTGTTTAATTGGTTTTTTATGTCTTTAATTCATCTTCTAACTTTATGAATTATAAAATTATAATTTAAGAATTATAAAATTCTTAATTTTATAAATTAGAATATAATTCTATAACTAATAAGAACTATACAGTTCTTCCTAATACATCCAAACACATCAGGTGATCTCCCAATTTCTTATTTTTTCTTTTGAATGTCTCTGAGATTCCACAGTTCTGAATTTCTCTGGCCTCCAGCTCAGATATGGACTGCTTTTTCGTAGGTCTGATGCACAGCCATGATTCTGAAACTTCCCTTCATCTTCATCCTGGGAATTCCCTCCACCTCTCTCCTGTGTTAGGCCTATTTTCCAAGGATCTTAGTTTGTCTCTTCCTTTGTTTGGGAGGAATGCATCTTCCAGTAGCTTTTTGGGAATGGGGGAAAGGGAAGTGAATTTTTTGAGACCATGGAGGCCTGAAAAATATCTTTATTCTGTCCACATGTTTGGTTTACACTTTTGTTGGGTACAGAAGTCTAGGTTATAAACCATTTTTCCCTTTTGAGGTCTTTTGAAGACCTTGATCCTTTTGTCCTGCTGTTCAGAAGTCTGATGCCATTCTGACTCCTTGACTTCTCTGAGTATGACCTGTTTCCAGAAGCTTTTGGGATTTTCTCTTTATCCTTGAAGTTCTGAAGTCTCACAGTAATGTATCTTGGTGAGGGTTTGTTTTCATTCACTGTGTTGGACACTCATTGGCCCTTTTAATTGGGAAACTGATGTACCTCAGTTCCAGGATTCTATCTTGATTTAGTTTCTCTGTTTTCTCTTTTTGTACCTGTTACTTTGCAGGTACTGAGACTCCTGAATTTATATCAATTTTTTTCATCTTTCCTACTTTCCACCTTTTTGTCTTTCTGTTTTACTTTCTGGTAGAGTCCCTCAACTTTATCTTTCAACCCTCCTATTGAATTTTTTTCTATCATATTTCTAACCTCCATGACGTCTTTCTTATTTTCTGTATGCTCTCTCTCGCTTTAAAGGGCATCCTGATTTTTGTGTGTGTGTGTGTGGTACGCAGGCCTCTCACTGCTGTGGCCTCTCCCGTTGCGGAGCACACGCTCCAGACGCGCAGGCTCAGAGGCCATGGCTCACGGGCCCAGCCACTCCGCGGCATGTGGGATCTTCCCGGACCGGGGCATGAACCCATGTCCCCTGCATTAGCAGGCAGACTCTCAACCACTGTGCCACCAGGGAAGCCCCGACATCCTGATATTTTTTTTTTTTTTTTTTTTTTTTTTTTTTTTTTTTTTTTTTTGTGGTATGCGGGCCTCTCACTGCTGTGGCCTCTCCCGTTGCGGAGCACAGGCTCCGGACGCGCAGGCCCAGCGGCCATGGCTCACGGGCCCAGCCGCTCCGCGGCATATGGGATCCTCCCAGACCGGGGCACGAACCCGTATCCCCTGCATCGGCAGGCGGACTCTCAACCACTGCGCCACCAGGGAGGCCCATCCTGATATTTTTAAAAAGGTATTATCATTTAAAAAATAAACACAGTATCTTTTTTACCTCAATATTTTTTCTCTCCCTGCATTGCCTCTGTTTCTTCAAAGTTCTCCCTACTCCCCTGATTTGTTTTAGTCTACCTTTTATGTTGGAGGATTCCCTCAAATATTCGATGTTTCTTTTTTTTTTTTTTGGCCACGCCATGCAGCTTGTGGGATTTTAGTTCCCCAACCAGGGATCGAACCCACGGCTTCAGCCGTGAGAGCTCGGAGTCCTAACCACTGGACCGCCAGGGAAGTCCCTATTCAATGGTTCTTGGTGGTGGTTCACAGTTATGAGCGAGGCACTAAAATCTATTTGAAAGTGTTGAGCATAAGTGAGCGGCCTGAAGACAGGTGAGTGCACCAAAGCCATTGTACCAGGAGACAAATACCTGATTCTGTAGCCTTTGTCCCTTGAGCTGGAATGTTTTCCAATGAGATTACACCCCCACGTTCCTGCCTGGGGTTGGGGGTGAGAATTGGAGAGGTATAAGCCTTCTTCAGCATTTTTCCAGCCAAACTGGGCAAGGGAGACGGGGGGTGAGTGGTGGCATTCTGTTCATTATGCGGCTGTCACTCCACCGTCTTATTTCTGTCCTCGGTGGAGCCTGGACCCTAAGCCCTGAGCCTTCCTTGTTCAACCTCAGTCTTCTTCCTCCTCACGCAAGGTTTCAACCCATCTTCCTGTTTCCAGCCCCACCCAAACAATACCTCCCTCCCCACTCCTTTCAGAGGCTCCTGGTCCTTGAATCCCCCAGCCTGTCTGGGGCTTGGAGAAGCCGAACAGCTGGTTTCTTGCTGCTTCCAATCTGCACAGGTCTAGGTTTTTCTGATATATTAGGTAGGTTAGTTTCCACTGATCGTATCTTTTGTGTTTCTTAAAGGTTTAACATTTATTGTTGGTTGTGGCTGTTTTCACATTCTTTGTCCTTGAGGATGTATGCGCCTTTCCTCCCTTACTGCCATTTTAGTGGAGGTTTGCAAAGCAGCAGCGATAAAATTATGTGTTCAGTAGACCATGCTTGACTCAGATTTCCGCATGCCTATTTGAAAATTCACTGTTCCAGCTTTCTTTCTTTCCTCTGTTTCTCTCCTTCCCTTCCTCCCTCCCTCCCTCCTCCCTTCTCTCCTTCGTTCCTTCTTTTTCTTCCTTCCTCAATCCCTCCTCTCTCTCTCTCTCTCTCTCTCTCTCTCTTCTAGAACGCTATTCCTCCCTCCTTGACTGCGCTGGGGAGGCTGATGCCCTCTGCTCTTTAAAATACTTCAAATATAAGTAGCACCTTGGCCTCTGGTTTTAATTTAAACACATCATGGCTCTGCAATGGACTTAGAAATACCAACAATCCACAGTCTGCCCTTCCTAATCTCTTGCCTTCCTTGTGCATGCTGGGAAAACTCTTTGGTATTTCTAGGAAGAAGAGTACTGGCATTTCATCCATTGCAGGTCCAACAAATTTTGTTCAGAGTTTGAGTTCCAGAACCTTGGTCCAGGGAGCATAGTGAGAGAGGGCAAAGAGCTCTTGACCAGGAAGGAAAATGGGGCCAGGTGAGGGTGGGACAGGGTATTAATTAACTGATGAATTAATTCAAAAATATGTATTGAGTGTCTACTATATTGAAGGCATTGTCATAGGTACAGGGGTTACGGAAATGAGTAAGACATTCAGAGTCTGGGGGGTAAGACAAACAGATAAGCAAACACAACATAAGTGTAAGTGCCCTCCATGCTCAACAAAATTAATTTAGCATCTACTGTATGTCAGGCTCTGTACTACTGGGCATTTTTATTTTATTTATTCCTTATAATAGTGTTGTATGTTAGGCATTATTATACCTATTTTAAAATTAAAAAAATTAATTATTTACTGTTTTTAAGAATTTTTTATTGATACGTTTCTTTTCTTAAATTTTTATTGGAGTATAGTTGTTTTACAATATTGTGTTTGTTTCTACTGTACAGCAAAGTGAGTCAGCTACACATATACATATATTCCCTCCTTTTTGGAATTCCTTCCCATTTAGGTCACCACAGAGCACCGAGTAGCGTTCCCTGTGCTATACAGTAGGTCCTCATTAGTTATCTATTTTATACATAGTATCAATAGTGTATATATGTCAATCCCCATCTCCCAATTCATCCCACCCCACCCCTTTCCCCCTTGGTATCCATACGTTTTTTTCTCTATGTCTGTGTCTCTATACCCATTTTAATATAAGGAAGCTGTCAAAATAGAGGAATATACAAATTTACCCTTCCTCTCTCTCTCCCTCTCTTTCTTTCTTCCTTCCTTCCTTTTTTCCTTTTATTTCTTTCTTCCTCAGTCCCTCCCGCTCTCCCCCCCTCCCCTTCTCTTTCCATGGGAGATATGAGCCATCCCTCTTGTGCCCCTACTGGGCTCAGTGTCCATCTGCAGAACTGAAGGCAGGGGCTCTGGTTAGCGCAGAAGATCCCGTCTGAAACTGGCTATTCATCCTTGGACATCACCCGTGCCATCTCCTCCCTCCCAACTCCAAATCTAGGGAGAGCATCTCCTGTTGGATCAGAAGGACAATACATGTCCCACTGGTAACCAGCAGTGTTACTGAGCGCCGTCTTCAGCATGGAAAGGACCAGGGGAAATCAAGTCCTGAAAACCTTGCACTAAAACTGTCCCAAACCACAAAAAACTCAGATGTGCCATCCTTTTTCTCTTTCTCATTTTTTTTTCCCTTTCCTTTTTCTTGTCAAGAACAAAAATGTACCAGAGTATTGAGACATCAGCTAAGGAATGGCCATGAGGACGGAGGGGCGGGGAGGAACAGGGTTAGGTCTAGAGAGATTCTTTAGAGAAGCAGATCAGCTGTTCCCCCTGGGGAAGATCAAGGGGGTCATGTGGGTGAGTTGGGGAGAGGGAAGTACACACACCCCTCTCTGAACTTGATCAGTTTTTCAGTTTTTAAAACTGTCTCTGAAACAGGAACTTGCCTTGGGTCTCCTGAACCGGGGGGCTCAGGTCTAGCCTTTCTCCTTGTCAGTGTCACCTTGACCTTGGCAGCCGTTGGCTGGCCGACCTGGGTCCCTTGGACAAGAGACTTGTTCTTCCCAAACCGGGGCGGGTAAGTGGAGGCTGGGCATTCCTGGGGGGCTCTTCTCACTAAGGATGAGGTAGAGAAGGTTTGGGGGTGGAGGCACCCGAATGCCCCATGCATTAAGAACGGGAGGTGGTGGTGGGGTACGACAGAGATTCTGCCCAATTACGGATGTAGCCGACTAGATCCAGAGCAATTCTCAAGGGAGGTCCTCCCACACCCACAGGGAGGCCAAAAAAAGGCTTGAAATTCAAATTACTTTTGGTGTTTGGGAGTGTGAGAGAGGGCACTGGTAGTAAACGGAACAGAAGGGGAAAGAGAAAACAAAAGGCCTGCTTGGTGTCTTTCCTAAGAAGCAGCTCAGGATGGCGGCAAAGGTGATCTGACATGCAGCTGGACTTGAATAATATTTTCTCTTATGTATCCACAGGCTAGCCTGCAAAGGGGACTATTCACACATTTTATATAAGTTTGGTGTCTGCCCTGAAGGCAGCGGCTGCTGTTCCCTCTCCTTTTTTTTAGCCACTGTTTTCAAGGTGACAGGGCAGAGATGCTTTGCCCACACTGTACCCACACGCTGTCTCTGCTTCTCTCAAACCAATTCCTGGCCCTGGTTTCCTCCAAAACTTTCGTCCTTTCAGGAATACCATCATATTTGTTACTGTTGTTGTTTTTGCTTTGGGTGAGAAGGATGGGAACACCGTGGGAGGACAGATAAAGATGGGCTCCACAATGAGAGGTGAGAAAACAGTAATTACATTTGAGAATCAGGTAGAGGGAGAAATAAAAGTCCCTCGGTCCAGTACTTTGTTCTTTCCAGGTCTCAGTTTTGCTCATCTCTTAAAAAGAATGATGAGGATTAGAAAGGGTTGCCAGATAGACTGTAGATACTGGACTCCCAGTTAAATTTGAATTTCAGATAAATAGCGAATTCATTATTAAAAACCTGACCTTATAATTCTGTGTATTTGAGGTAGCTTTTAAATCACCGCCCTCAGGTGATGTTTAAAGGATGGGCACCCACGGGGCACACAGTTTTAGGGAATCAGTTTCTCTATGTGCCTGAGATGGAGAGAGAGTGGGGTTTCATGCCCGTCTTCTCTGCCCCCACCTGCCCTTTCACACCGGCCCTCTCTCTCTTCTAAAAAAGGAAAGGAAGGCATTGCCCTTTGTTGTAAAAACCTCCAAGGCCAAGACAAGGGATGATTAGAAGTATCTGTGTTTTTGTTGAGAAAGCAAAAGCCTTTTGTAACTGAGGTACAAATCATTTCACAAGGTAGGTGGCTTCCAACTGATGGCTTTCCATAAAACTTGGAGGAAAAAAGTCTAATTGAGTTGACCACTGATAGATCATTACAACAATTTTTTAAAAAATAGGCTTTATTTTTTAGAGCAGTTTTAGGTTCACAGCAGAATTGAGCAGAAAGTACAGAGTGTTCCCATATGCTCCCTGCCCTCCAACCTCCCCCACAGAGTAATTTTTGACGTGATGTCTGACCTATAGCTCGAAGGAGTTCAAAAAATTGAATGACACTGCCAAATTCGGGTCTGCTGAAAAACAGATTTTGAGCTCCCTGACAAAGGTGGACTCGTTAGAAACCTTCACACAGGGTTTGTGTTCATTGAATCATTCCAGACCCCACTCTGAAGCCATGAGCCCAGAAGTATGTCCCAATTTTCCTTCCTTCTCATCAGCCCTAAGCACTGTCATAACAAAACTCCTTACAGCCTCACCAATTTGCTCACGGAAACAAGGTTTCTCAGTGCCTACGTTCATAAAAATGAGAAATAGATGGGTCTCTAAAGCTAGAATTGGATCTTGAGGAATAGAAATCTTCCAGTTCTCAAGTTACATTGTGATTGCCATATAGCCCAGGTATGTGTCTGTGGCTGTCTTTACATGCATGACTTCTGGTTCTGTTGCTGTTACTTAGTTCCCATGAGGCCTTAGACACTTCTTTTCCTTACTCTTTTTCCATGTGTTAAAAAAAAAAGAGAAAGAGGGATAATACTGGTGCTAAACCAGCTCATTCTTCCCTAATATTAATTAATGGATATTTTAATTAATTACATATGTATGTAAATATATAAAAATACATATATTTATGTATTAAGGGAATAATTTCCAATAACATTTTACTGCTCTATGTTTAGTGATCAATAACATATATATTTACCTTGTTACAAATAATTGTAATGATGACTTAGTTTCCAAAAAATGTTTTAACACTCGGAGCCTGAAGGTCGTGGGATAGTTTTAAAATTTTAAATTGGAAATCTATTTACATAGGCATTTTTGCTTCAGAAAATGTGAGGGGGTAATCAATAAGAGATGTTCAAATAATAGATATTCAAATAATAAAAGATGTCATAAAAATATGACATTTGGATACACTTGTTTAGAAGAAGTGGAATGAATATAGAGTTCCAGGAAGAAAGGAAAGGATTTAACATTTCTGACTGTTAAAGAACTGCTTGTTCATTTTGAAAGAGGAATGATGGTAAGTGTCAAGTTACTGTGGTATTAGATTCTGTTGGATACATTTTAAAAGAGTGTTATGGGAATACCTGGTGGACCAGTGGTTAGGACTCCACACTTTCACTGCCAGTTCCCGCAAGCCCTGCAGCACGGCCAAAAAAAAAAAAAAGCTATCTGACAGTTTTATTTAAAAATATACCATGCTAACAGAATACATCCTTTGAACCACTCAAACCTGTGATTAAAAGTTACAGATGTCAATTTAAAAATGTATGCAGAGATATGTAGTTTTCTAGCATTTTTAGGGGGTGCTGGTAAAGAAAAGTTTGAAGACCATCACTTCATATCATTGTCTTCCCAACATTTCTGCTCATAATCCTTATATTTCTAGATACTTTACAACTTTGAACAATAAAAAATGTAGGCATCATTTTACCTACCATTTCAGAGGATTCCTAGTCCCCAGTTCTTTGTACCTCATCATGTTGCCCATCTACTCTGAACTGGGTGGTAGTTCCAGGGTCATGATACAAGGGCTTAAATTGGAGAAACCAGAAATAAATCAGCCCCTAGACCTCAAGGCTGAACTATTTCAAGAACATGCAGTTACATTTCAGTGACCATGATTTGACTCATGGTGTACTCAGTAACATGTAATTACAAGCTGCGTTCTAACGGACTTGACTTCTACTGTAATGCTTGCTTGTCACCTTCTGAGTATAGGGGAGCCACCTCAGGGTTGGATGGTAACTAATTGAAATGATCTAACCAACCCTCATGTGTACTCCTCTGGAGAGTGACTTTCTCGCATACAAGCCAAGGTTCTGGTGGACTTTCTGTTCAAGGAAGGCAAAAAGCGAATGGAAGCAACCACATGCCCAAATGGCAAAGGAAATCCACATGGGGGGAAGCTCGGTCACAGGGATTGTAGCAGTTAAAATAGGAGAGAAATGAAGCACCGTTCTTCACATCAGAACTGAAGAGTAAATGATAGTTCTTTTCTGTCATGTGCACTTCTGAGATCTACTCTCTTATCAACTTTCAAATATACTATATGGTATTGTTAACTATAGTTACCATGCATCCATCCACGCCATCCATCCCCAGAACTTATTTATCTTATAACTGGAAGTTTGCACCTTTTGACCACCTTCACACATTCCCCTCACCCCACACTCACCTCTGGCAACCACCAATCTGTTCTCTGTTTCTATAAGTTCAGGGTTTTGTTTTGTTTTGTTTTTTTAATAGGTCTTTATTGGAGTACAATTGCTTCACAATACTGTGTTCGTTTCTGCTGTACACCAAAGTGAATCAGCCATATGCATACACATGTCCCCATATCCCCTCCCTCTTAAGCCTCCCTCCTACCCTCCCTATCCCACCCCTCTAGGTCATCGCAAAGCAATGAGCTGATCTCCCTGTGCTCTGCGGCTGCTTCCCACTAGCTATCTATTTTACATTTGGTAGTGTACATGTCGATGCTACTCTCACTTTGCCCCAGTTTCCTGACCACCCCGTGTCCTCAAGTCCATTTCTATGTTTACGATTTTATTCCTGCCCTGCCACTAGGTTCAGCAGTACCATTTTTTTGATTCCATATATATGTATTAGCATACGGTATTTGTTTTTCTCTTTGACTTACTTCACTTTGTATGACAGACTCTAGATCCATCCACCTCACTACAAATAACTCAATTTCCTTTCTTTTTATGGCTGAGTACTATTCCATTGTATGTATGTGCCACATCTTCTTTATCCATTCATCTGTTGATGGACACTTAGGTTGCTTCCATGTCCTGCCTATTGTAAATAGTGCTGCAATGAACATTGGGGTGCATGTCTCTTTTTGAATTATGGTTTTCTCAGGGTATATGCCCAGTAGTGGGATTGCTGGGTCATATGGTAGTTCTATTTTTAGATTTTTAAGGAACCTCCATACTGTTTTCCACAGTGGTTTTTTAGGTTCCACATATAAGTGAGCTCATAGAGCATTTGTTTTTCTCTGTCTCACTTTACTTAGCATAATGCCTTCAAGGTCCATCCATGTTGCTGCAAATGGCAGGATTTCCTTCTTTTTTTATGGTTGAATATATTTAATTGCATATATTGCATATATATATATGTGTGTGTGTCTCTCTCTCTATATATATATATATACACACCACATTTTCTTTATCTATTCATCTGTCAGTGGACACTTTGTTTCTATGTCCTGGCTATTGTGAATAATGCTGCAGTGAACATGGGAGTGCAGATATCTTTTTGAGATAGTGATTTTGTTTCCTTCTGATATATACACAGAAGTGGAACTACTGGATCACATGGTAGTTCTATTTTTAATTTTTTGAGGAACCTCCATACTGTTTTCCATAGTGGCTACACCAGTTTGCATTCCAACGGTGCCCGAGGGTTCCCTTTTCTCCACGTCCTTGCCAACTTGTCATTTGCTGTCTTTTTGATGATAGCCATTCTGATACGTGTGAGGTGATATCTCATTGTGGTCGTGATTTGCATTTCCCTGATGATTAGTGATGTTGAGCATCTTTTCATGTACCTGTTGACTATCTGTATATCTTCTTTGGAAAAATGTCTATTCAGCTCTTCTGCCCATTTAAAAAATCAGATTGTTTGTTTTTTTGTTGTTAAGTTCTATGAGTTCTTTACATATTTTGGATATTAATCCCTTATCAGATATGTGATTTGCAAGTATTTTCTCCCATTCCGTAGGTTGCCTTTTCATTTTGTTGATGGTTTCCTTTGCTGTGCAGAAGCTTTTTGGTTTGGTGTAGCCCCACCTGTTTATTTTTGCTTTTGTTGCCTTTTGTTGCTTTTGGTGTTAAATCCAAAAAAATCATTGCCAAGGCCAATGTCAAGGAGCTTACCCAGTATGTTTTCTTCTAGAGTTTTATGGTTTCAGGTCTCCAATATTTTAATTTATACACTTTTCTTTTCATGTACTTTTTATTTGTAAAGTCTTTTGTGGGGTCACTAAATAATTTAAAAAATTTTATTATTAAGCAAAAGAAACATAATGCACATAATATAATATCTGAAAAATATACAAGAGCATGAATGAGTCCTGTCTCCTCTTACCACCTCAGAAGTGATCTCCTCCCCAGAGGCTACCACTCTCAACAGCAAAACTATATGAAAATTTCTGATCACAGTTCAACCACATTTTCCTACCCCAAGGTCATCACTGGGAATGAAGAAGATTGTCTGGGGGCACATATAACCTCTGGGAATGCTTGTTAACTTTTCTTTCCCTCTGTTGTTGTCAGCTAATCCATTTACAGAGAGAGGAATGAACTGAATAAAGCCATTTCCCCTCCCCCTCCCTCCTCCATCTCCAAAAGCTTTTCTATTTTCTTGGTTTCTAATCCACTAAGGACTGGGAAACCACATAACGGGATCTTCTGAAATTAGATCTTCAGCCAGAATCAGTAAGCAAGCCTAAGAAAGGCATCTCCACGAAGATGCAGGGACTTGGCTATGCAGAGGCTCTTCCTCTCTTACTTTCCGGTTCAGAGTTCTGTTCCAGGGATTGAAGTTACCAGAAAGTGACCTCCAGGTCAGGACCATGTTCCTGATATGTCTTTGCAGCAAACCAGGACTGTGACATCTTCTGACATTATATGCTGGAGGGAGCATTTGGCCACTTATCCAATTAGAACATCCAAACCATCATTATGCATTAGGTGTAAGGATAAATCTAGCTTGTTATTGTTTAATTACTAAATGAAGGAGTTAAGCTGGACTGAGCTAAATCCTCCAGCCTAGTGTTGCACTTAATTTTAACAACATTTGACAGACATGTGGAGTCATCATACAAATTATGATGAAATTTGAAAGAAGATTCCTTAGCAAATTACTTGTCTCCAGTGACTCATACTGAGTTTCACCAGTTCTCGGTGTTCAAACTGCCAGTCAGTTTTGTATATCTTTTCCAGTGGCAGGAGCTTTAACGTGGATGGATACAAAGTTGGGTAAAATTTCTTGAAAAATATATCCAAAGACACATTATTTTTAAGTAGAAGATAAAGTTAGTGGTATGTTGTTGCTTTTTTTTTTTTAAATCACAAAGCAGCTATGAGATCTCTGAGGTACTTTTAAATTAAAAACTAGTTATTTGTTTATAAAGCTAACTTTTTTCCTATAATCATAAAATAATACATGCTTATTGAAGAATACTTGGAAAATTCAGAAATAGAAAGGATTCTTTTTATAAATTTATTTATTTTATTTTTGGCTGCATTGGGTCTTCGTTGCAGTGAGTGGGCTTTCTTTAGCTGCGGTGAGCGGGGACTACTCTTTGTTGCAGTGCGCGGGCTTCTCATTGCGGTGGCTTCTCTTGTTGCGGAGCATGGGCTCTAGGCACGTGGGCTTCAGTAGTTGTGGCACGCAGGCTCAGTAGTTGTGGTGCACGGGCTTAGTTGCTCCACAGCATGTGGGATCTTCCTGGACCAGGGCTCGAACCCCTGTCCCCTGCATTGGCAGGTGGATTCTTAACCACTGCACCACCAGGGAAGCCCCTAGAAAGGATTTTTAAAAATAAAATATTTGTTCACTCTTCCTCTTTTGTACCTTTTGAACTTTGTATGGTGTGCATATATTTCCTATTGACAAAATAATGGAAGGACATAAATCCATCTGTTCAAATACCCTGTTTGATTTTCTTGGTTTTGTAATCACCAGCTTGTGTTGTGAACCACTGAAGTAACAGCAAACCCGCTTCACTGACCCCCATAGGCATCTCTTGGAATAAACCAGATAGTTTATTCCAGTTGCCAACTTTAACTATATTCACTCCCAGTATTTTCTAATCGTAGCCCCTATGTAGGCTCAGTGCTGAGGAAATGAATTATGAAACTAGTCTAAGCAAAAATAAAGTTAAATTTAGTACGAAAGCAAGGTCAAGGATCCAAACCTAAGGTATCTATCTATTCATTCTCTCTCTCTGATTCCATAGGCCCATTTCTTCCCTTGTAATCACAGGGCATCACTGGGGATGCAGGAATCCAAGCCATGCACTGCCCTTGTTCAAACTGACGGAAAAACAATGCCATCAGCATGAATCCATAGGAATGGTGCATTTAGCCAGGAGACTGTTATTTCTGGGGACTGGATGGGCACTTCATTTTGAAGTTTATATTAGTGTCAGATTTAGCAGTATGGCAATGTTTTCCAAACTTTGTCACTGGGAAGTAATTTTGGCATGTGTACATATGTAATGTCTCTATATATGTATGAGTATAAAAGGTACTATAGAGTGGGTGGCTTAAACAACAGAAATTTATTTCCTCACAGCCTGGAGGCTGGAGTCCGGGATGGGGTTGCCAGCACGGTTGGGCTCTGGTGAGAGCTCTCTTCTAGGACTGCAGACGGCTGCCTTCTTGCTGTGTGTTCACACGGCTTTTCCTTGGTGCTGTGGAGACAGGGAGAGAGATCTCTTCCTCTTCTTATATGGCCATCAATCCTATCGGATTAGGACCTCACCCTTATAAACTCATTCAACCTTAATTACTTAAATTAAATTACTTAATTATTAAATTACTTAAATTACTTAATTATTAAGTTACAACCTTAATTACTTAATTAAAAAGCTCTATCTCCAAATGCAGACAGATTGGGAGTTAGGTCTTCAACATATGACTTTTATTTTGGAAGTAGCATAATTCACCATATATATATATATATATATACATATATATATATATTACAAATTTGATTTTATATACACACTTCCAGGTATTTCACCAAAGTTTTCTCGTTTTTGATTTTACTTTATTACTGTCCCTTACTGCTGTTTCCCTTATCCTATAAACAGAAGTTGCCAACGTTCTTCTATTTTTCCTATTCTCAAGGCTCTGAGAATTGGAGCTAAGTGATAACCCTGGGTGTTGGGCAGGGACCAGTGAACCAGGGCTCACAACTCACGTCTTGCTATGTGGTTCTGAGACTGTATCTCTCCTTAAACACCTAAAGTCTTCCACCTGTAAGATGGGATTAATAATCTATAAACCTGTGAAAGTGTGAAGAAAGAATAGTTAATAATTTGTCGTGTAATGTTAGCTCTTTGTAATAAAAGTTTCAAAATGAAATGCAAAGATTTTAATTCAAAGGTATGAAGCTGATTGTTAAAGTTTAACAGACATTCTCAGCAATTACCATGTGCCCTAAAAACATTAACTCACTCAGTCTCAACAACAATGGTATGAGATACGTTATCTGTTATCACCACCTTCTCCATTTTATAGAAATACAGAGAAGCAGAGTAACTGGTCCATGGCTATCGAGCTAATTAGGGACAGAGTCAGGAGCCACATCCCGGTGGCAGCTTGGTGTTAAGAGACCAGTTACCATGCAGTCACGAACTATGAAATTGCTGCTTATTTACTTCTAACAGTGTCACTTCCTTGTTCAAAAGCCTCCAGTGGCTCTTAAAGCCTAAAGTAATAAAGTAAAACTCATTTGCTCAGCAATAAAGACCCTCCAGCAACCTCTGTTTCCTGTCTTGTTCCCCATGAAAATCCTTTCTTCATCCTCCCTGCTTGCACCGTGCTCCAGCTGCACAGGACCAGTCACTTTATCTGGAACTCATGTATTCTCATGCCCCTTTCCACCTTCCACATTTGACACTATGTACACCTTCAAGGTTCTTCCAAAGTGCCATCTCCTTCATACATTTTCTCCTGTGCCTCTCAACCCCAGCTGGTTGTTTTTTTCCCCACAAAATTTTCTCTTTCCTCTTGTCTCTGTATCAGTTTCTGGCTTTTATGACATTTCTTTCTGTTTGTTACATTCCCTCCCAACTAAATGATGGGATTCTTGAGGGGTGCAATATGCTTTCTCATAGAACTTTAAAATTTTTCATTATAATTTTTTTTTTTTTGCGGTACGCGGGCCTCTCACTGCTGCGGCCCCCCGCCTCCCCGCCGCGGAGCACAGGCTCCGGCCGCGCAGGCTCAGCAGCCATGGCCCACGGGCCCAGCCGCTCCGCGGCACGTGGGATCCTCCCGGACCGGGGCACGAACCCCCGCCCGCTGCGTCGCAGGCGGACCCCCAACCACTGCGCCACCAGGGAAGCCCTTCATTATAATTTTAAATCATTATTGTTCTTCTTTGATAAGCAAATGTATGCAGGTTTATTGCAAAAAATAACACATTACAGAAATACATCTCTTAGAAAGTGAGATTCGTCATTATAGCCCCTCTTCCCATGTCCTGAGAGAACTGTGGCTAACAGCTTGGAATATAGTCTTTTAGACTTTTTTTTCATATGTACGGTTTTTATTTACAGAAGTGGGATTGTACTATACAGGCACCTTTGTACCTTTTTTATTCCTACTTATTTAGTATTTTTTTCATATACAGATGTATCTCATTCTTTTTTAACAGCTGCATAGTAAAAGATTATATGGCATTAATGGTATTTACCTGTTCAATCCCTTGCTGATGAGAATGACAGTGATTTCCAAATTTCACTATTATGCTGCAGCAAATGTGTATATATATTCCAGATATACACTTCGTATATACACATAAACATACACTCCATCTATACTATATATATCTCCGGATGACTTTCTGTAGGACAAATCTTTGGACATGAAATTGCTAGCTGAAAAGGAAAGGAGATTCTAAATGATGATAATTATCGAAAATGTGGAGGGAAAGAGTCTTGTTTTATGTCTTCCTGAATCCTTCACAAACTTGGTGGTTAAGAGGGGGCCAGCTCTGGTGTCAGACTGCACAGGCTTGTAACTAGGCTTGGTCTCCATGTTTTAGTCATCTCATCTATAAAATGGGGAAATAGTAGTGCCTTAGTCCCAGTGTTGCAAGACTTAAATGAGACAATACATGTAAAGCAATTAACATTTAGTAAGTACCTGGAAAATAAGTAAGTACAAGATATATGGGAGGAAAAATGGTTAATAGGTTCAGATCATTGTTTGCTGAATGAATAGGACTGAATAGAACAATAGTAGTTTGAGGAATCTTTCTAGAAGTGGATGGTACTTTGCTATTGAAACCAACAACACCTCTTTATATAGAATGACCAGCTAGCATTAGAAGTGCAATGGCCTTGGAGCAATTCATCTTTGTGAGAAATTAACTGGCCTGAACCAGGATCAACCACTGACCTTGGCCTCTTCAGGCCCACACTTTCACCAATGGTACTACCTGGCCCCAGCTGCAGCCTGGTACCTTCTATAATGGGTGTCTCTAAGGACAGAGCACAGTGTGGTTCCCCGGAGGGTGTCCTGGCTCACCACTGAAGGTCGTTAGGGCATCGAGATACCCAGCCGTGAACAATGAAAATGAATAGAAAAGTGCATAAATGGGTATAGAGTATAAGGCTCTCTGTTTAAATTCTTAGGTTCTGGACCAGTAGTCTCCATCTTCATGGAAAGGTTCCCATATCAATACTAGAAGATTCTGGGGGTAGTCAACCCTGGGTTCCAGAAACACCTCTGCCACTAACCAGCTGCAAAACCTTCAGCAAATTGTTGAATCTCATCTTACACTGATACAACAGGGGACTGAGACAGCTGATGTGAAAGGCCTTTTTTGATATTCCTTTCCCAATAGGCAGAGTCACATTTTCAGACATCCGGGCTGTTTATCACACTGAAAAAAAATGAATGCATAAAATCAGCCAATGTAAATACTTTCAAAATGTGTCGGAGATGGCAAAAGGACCACAGCAGGGCTCAGACTCAAGTGACACTCTGTGCCACTACGGGAGGGGGTGTCGGGAGTCCTCTGAGGAAACGGTGGAAATACAGGAGTCAGAGAAGAAATTGTAGTCTAACTGGGGCCAGGTCCTGGCTAGCGACAAATGTGGCAGTAAACGGGGATCCCAGTGAAGTACAAGCATCACCCAAAGTGCAGTGATGACCCCCCCCAACCCAGCCCAACACTGGAGTCAAATTGTCCCCATCATCTCAGGCTCATTTCAAAATTCACTACTTCCTTCTCGAGGACCCCTCCCAAACATATGCATGCGCGCGCACACACACGTCTTGTTCCTCTAAAAGTTGGTAGTACTTTGTCACTCTGTGCCATTTTCATGGCATTTCCAGGAGGGATACAAGGCTGCGTCAACCTCCTAGTACCACTTGCATCCTCTCAACGAGCTTTGCCTCCCAGGCATCCAATACAGTAGTGCTCAGGAAATATTTGTGGCTCTGTGACGGAGTAACTCAGGCAGACCCCACAAGGACTAGAATTTTATGGGTTTTAATATGAACCATACCATGGAATCTGAGACTTTTTACCTCATGGCTCATACTGGAAACCATCCGTTTTAGTCGGATTTGCTGAGAGCTGGATGGAATTTTGTTCCATTTCACCCTGAAAACCATAATCTAATTTTTAAATTCAAAAACATTTACATAGCACCTACTTCACATTCGGCAGTAATCCAAACACTCTACAAATGTTAACTCATTCACTCTTTGTAAGCATCCAGATGTAGAAAATAAGGCACGGAAAGGTTGTCACTTGCTCTGGGATCAAAGCTAATAAGCACCACAGCTGGGATTCAAACCCAGGCCATCTGGTTCCAGAGTATATGCTCTGCCTGAAATTTATGTGAGTGGCAAAAATCTTCATGAGCAGATAGAAGAAAAAAAAAAGTGACGTTGATGTATTTATTTCAAAGGAAATGCTTTTTTTTTCTTGTGTCCCCCTTTCCTTCCTCATTCAAAGCAAAATGTTCTAAAGCAAACAGTCTTTTTTCACACCTGAGAGAGCGGGTCGGTTCACTTTTGCTTTGGCAATCAAAATGGAAGAGGAAACTTGTGTGGTTTCATCACTGGTGCTTTCGGGGTGTGTGCTAAGCGTGGTCCTACCTTCCTCCCGGCTCGTCTGGCTGGGGCCCCCCTTCCCCCAGCCTTTGCTGCCTCAGGTCCTGGAGACTTTTTAACAGTCTGCCTTTCCCCTTCCAACACTTAGACGTGGACCAGCCTTTCCCACAATCCCGCCCATCCAGACTTTGAGCCTCAAGGGTCTTCTTCGGCCCTCCCCAGCGTCAAAGCCTTGTAACTAGGACTCCGACCTTATCAACTGTATTTGCACCAAAATCCCCAGGAATCGCAGCTCCCGGTCGGTCCTCCATCCCAGGGTGAATCCACTACGTTTCTGTGTTTCGAATGTTATGTGCCTGGCTGCATGTACATTGAAATATCTATCTCCTCACGTGGGAGGCCGGCGTCAGAACCTGACAGACGAGCCATTGATAACTGTGGGACCCAGGGCAAATTCCTTAACGTCTCTGAGCCTCGGTTTCCTCATCGTGAAGGGGATTGATACCCATAGGGTTGCAGCGTGGATCAAATGCGATAACGCAGAGGCTGCACCGGCACCCGACAGTTCTCTTAGGTTCCTCTTGGTAATATTACTTAATACCTGCTGCTTGCCTGTTTCCCATTTTTCCCCAGAGCTCCCTCCCGCTCCGAGGGCTGGAAGGGCGTCTTTGCGCCACGCTCTGAAAAAGTCCCTATACAGCCGTTAGAACTTACGACCCCCCTGGGCTCCTGGGGCACATGCAATGACAACCCGGGAGAATCTGAGATGCTTCCTTCGACGCTAACCCTAAACCCCGATGGCTGAAGGCTCCGGGTCCGGGGAAGGCCCGGCTGAAGTTGCTGGAGCGGGGTGGGGAGGAGGTGGGTGCTTTGGGAAGAATAAACGGGGTAAAGAGTGAGCCCGCGGGCCGGCTCGTCTCCCTGTTTCTAGGATGCCCTCATCCCCGGGCCCCTTTCCCACTCGCACACCTGCTGCCCGGGGCCGGCGTCGGAAGCAGGGCCTCCCCCGGCGCGGCCGCCCGCCTGGGCGAGGTGGTCCCGGCGCGCAGCCTCTGGGGCCGCCTCCGGGCGCCCCGCCCCCGCCGAGTCCGCGCAGCCCGCGCGGCCGGCCGCGCCCCCTCCCAGCCCGCGGCGCCCCGGCACCCCTCTCCGCCCCCGGCGGGCTCGGCGGAGCATTGTACTCACATCCGGGGCTGGGTTTTGCTTTAATGCGAAACGTAATTAACCCGGAAAAAAGAGCCAAGGGACAAGAGAGAAGGAGGGAGGGAGGAGGGGAGGGGGGGAGAGGAGCGAGAGGCGCGAGAGACCCCGAGAGTTTGGCGGCGACAGACATCCCCCGAGAGCGACGGCCCGCGGGGCCCCAGAGGCGCTTCCCAGCCCGATGTAACCCACGCACCCTGCCCGAGCCCCAGCCCTGCACGGCGGGGTAAGTGGGGCGCCCGCGCGGGCCCGGGAGCGGCGCGGCGCCGAGGGGCGCGCGGGGTGGGGCGCCCCCCTGCGGGCCGACCCCTGCGGGCCGAGGGGAGGTCGCCGCCGTCCCCCGGCCGCCTCCGGTGGCCCCCGGCGAGCCCGCAGGGCAGCCCCTCCTCCGGCCCTCGGGAGCGCCTGGGGTGGCCAAGGTCGCCGCCGCCAGGGGTCGGGCTGCGGGGTGGGGCCGCGGGCAGGGTGGGGGCGGGTGTTCTGCGGAGCTGCGTTTTCTCACGTTTGCAGCGGCGAAACTTCTCCGCGGGTTCTGGCGCTGGGGCCCCGGCTCGGCCACGACTGCCCGGGCAGCGGGTAGGGGAGACGAGCAGAGAACGTGCAGGCAAGTCCCCGGGGGCACGGATGGGGCCGTGGAGACTCATCTTTCTCTTCCACTATTACCTTATTCCGTGGCAGGCCTAGAAGCCTCCCGAGGGAGATCCCTCCCTTCCCTCTGGGTCCAGCCCGGGCCCCTCGGGCTTCTGGAACTACGGACTCTGGGGTGACTTAAAGGAAACTGTCCTAAAATGCAGATTTGGTGTCAGGTTGGGAAAGCACTCGAGGGGAGCTGTCTGTCTGTCTGTCTCACGAACTTCTTCCTCACCTTACCCGCTTCCCTCTACTGCTCCAGTTCTGAAGACTGCTATTTCATCGAATTAAAAAAAAAAAAAAAGAGGAAAGGGAAAAGAGAGGCCTTGTAGGAACGAAAAGTGTGAGAGGAGGCGCGGCAGGGCCACCTCACTGGGGGCGGACCCATCTCCTCCCCAGGCCAGGCCAGAGGCTGACCCCCCAGCCTGTCGCTGTAAGGTTTCTTTGCTACTTGGTGAATCTTCCCTTTCTAACTCCTTCTCCCGCCAACTGCCCCGTCTTTCTTTAGGACTCCAGATGGGGATTTTCAGAGGAGAGTAACCCGCAGAGAAGGGGAGGGGACAGGCATTCTACCGGGACGCCAGCGGTGACACCCCCGAGGCATCTCGGTCCGCTGAGTGGTGGTTGCACTTGGGCTGAAGTTCCAAAATTGTACTTCTGTTTTCTTAAAATATCTAAGTCAATCCCCTTTTTCCTCCTTTCTGGAGCTTCATCATTTTTCTTTGTTTGGTGGCAAAGCCTTCAGAAACAGTAAAGCCAAAGATCTGGAAAGAATCGAAGTGTTTGTTTTCTATTTCAGTTGCATTCAGCTGACATTTATTGGGTAATTAAGACACGAAAGGCAGTGATGAACAAAATGTAGCTTCTGTCTTCAGGGAGCTTACCATCTGATGGAGGACACAGGCCGTACACCAGGACCTAGGACACAATGCAGATTGCTAAAATAGAGATCCAGCATGCTTTGAGAAGCCAGAGGAAGCTTTTAAAAAGCCTCCTCATCCTTGCATATATTAGCCTTCACCATTGTGTGCCACTTGAACGCAGGTGACTTTTGCCATAGCTTGCAGTCTAGACTCTGTGGCCAGCCTGGTGTATGACATCTGCTAGGTGCTAAGTAAATGTTTCTTGAATGAATGAGTGAGTGAGCAAGCACATGAATTGTTTGCCCCTATCCAAATGGAAGAGAAGAGAGCAATGTGGTGGTGCCTCAAGCTGGTTTGAGCTGGTTCATGAGGGTTTCCCTTGGGTGTTGCCTTTGGACCTAAGTATCCTTTGCCCTCTTTGTAAGCCCCGCTTTTGATAAAGTGCCTACGGCACTCCTACTGATGGGCGCCTCGCTCACTTCACAGATGGGTAATCACCTAGGTATGGATTGGGGAACCACCTGCCCTTTGGTGGAGAGTTTGCAGTGCTTCTTTCCCCTTGTCGTTGGTGCTTGCTTCTCTCTTCTGTATAAGGAAGTAGGGCCTGCAAATCCCATCGTGTCATCCTAGTGTGCTGAACTGTAATTCAGCTCGGTGTTTTCCCCCGAGGTTAAAATAAATCCTGGAGACATGCAGATTTTGGTCGGTGCCTACTTATGGAGAGATTCTGCAAAAATGGGAAGGGAGAATCATCAGCCCTATCAGCCAGCCAAGCCCCTCCGAGCAGCCCTCCTGCTAGCTTGCCTGGTATTTGCTGAAAGCGCTGGATCACTAGGGAGCCGGGAGCAGCAGGGCCACGATCTCTGGATGTGCATCCAGCTGGCGCTTCGTTGATCTCTGGTCTTCTTCATGGGGCAGGTGGGCAGGTGGGTGATGCCCCGGTTAAAAGGCTGGAACGCCTCCAATTAGATCTTGCTGCGGCCCCAGTGCAGTAAATATCTCTTCTGTTTCCCTGAAACTGTAGTAGGTAGTTATTTTGGCCGAGACAGTCGTGGAGCTTGGAAAAGATGATCTGGGTGCTGGGGCGTTGCACTGCTCGGCCTCTTCCCTCTTCCCACTGCTGCCTTACTTTCAGTTTTCCACGTGTCTTAGTCAGCTGGAGAGGACTCCGGCAATCCAATTTGTTAGGGTTGGAAAGGAAGGAAGCAGAACAAATATTATAGTGTGACAGTCTATGGCAAGAGCAGGATCCTAGCCCTGCCTGATATAAGCCCTTCATTGAGCCAGGGAATTGGCCAGGGCAGGGGATAGGGCGGCTGGGGGGCGGGAGGGATGGGGTTCCTTGCTTCCCGTTCTGCACAGGCCTGTGGTTGCTGCCGTGGGACAGTAATTGGAAGGCCCCGTTGACCTTTACTCTGAACTTTGGGCTGCCTTTCTGCCCCGCCAGCTGAGATAAAGAGGGAGGTCCCCTTCTCCCTGAGAAACACTGGAGTTAAAGTGCAAAGGCAAGGGCTCGCCCTCCCATCAGCTAGGGCTCCCTTTTGGCCATCCATTTGCAGAGCGGATCTCTGCTGCTGTGATTCTCCCACGGGCCAAGCAGGAGGTGGCTCCAGAGACCCTTCCTTGGTATCTGATCGCAGGCCTGGTTCTGTTAACTTTCAGGGTGGCCTGGCCGAGAGGGAGTCGGTGGATCTCTTGGACTGTTATTTTTTTAACCTTTTGGAGAATTTTCGAGATGAGAACTATGATGGTTCTTGGAGTAGACGGAAGAGTAAGGGCAGCTTATGCCTTTCCTTGTGAGGGATTCCAGCGTCACTGCCTTCCCAGTGGGATTTACTTATTGATATTTGAGGGGTGGAGACGGCCTGGCAGCTGCCTGCCCTGTTTTACCTAGTGGTGGGGGTCATGTACTGCTTGTGAGACACTACACACGCACACATCTTAACAACAACAGTTACCCGGTGCTTAGTCTTTGCCAGACCTCCTCTTGAGCACTTTTCACACATTATTTCGTTTAATCCGCACAGCAGCCTTTGAAGTAGGTACAGCGATTCTCTCCATTTTGCAAATGAGGAAATAGGCCCTGAAGAGTTTCGTAGAGTCTGTCTGACTCTAAAACCCATGCTCTTTCGCTTCACTCCAGCACAGCGGTGGGTCACTGAAATCAGCACGCCCTCTTCAATGGTCACGTTCTTGCAAGAGTTTCGTCAGCTGCTCTCAGGCCGATCCTTGTCACCTGCACGTGCTCCGTGCCACACCTGGCCCCTCCTCCGTCCCTATATCCAGAGACGGGAGCACAGTGCCTTTAGACAGGCAGGCTTAGGCCCTTTAGACTTTCCCCCAGCACTTTGCAAAAGGCTAGTACGTAGGAGAAATAAGGATGCTTTCTTTTCATTCTCCTACTGCCCAGGGTTTAGTGGGTGAGAAGGTCCAACTTTTAAATGAAGATCAAGCTCCTGTGCTGCTACCAGTAAGAAGGCCTACAGTGAAACTGAATCGCAGAGCCTAGTAACTGGATTCTGAAAGTGGGAGATCTCAGTTTTTATAGGCTATTTATAACCCCTGGGGCTGGTCCCCGTGCTGGTGAACTCTCTGGGGAGAGGTGGTCTCAGGAGCCTTGAGTCAAGGGCAGGCCTTTGTTTCCTACCAGCTCTAACAACCACATTTTCTCTGCACATAGCTGAGGCTGCTGTTCAGAGAGGTCATGAGTGTTTAAAACGTTTTGCTGTTTTTGGCATCTTTGTTGCAGTGGTATCAGTAGTCAGTCGTGCCTGCCCTTTCCCCAGTATTTTTTTCCCTTAAAAAATTCCTCGAGTGTCTCTTGCCCTCCATTCAGAGTCCTTGGGTCCAGGGGACGTTGGGCACCTTCTCTTACCCTCCCCATTCCTGTGGATGTCTGCATTCCTCAGCCTGCTCTTCCGCTGGGAATGTGTTCTCAGTACATTCCCTTCTCTCTCACATTATTCTCCGGCCCCAGACTATTTGGAATGTGCTCTTATGACAGCTTCAGAATGCAATGATGTTATAACGGTAGGAAATAGATGTTCCCACATTTTGGAAGTTTGAGTCTTTGGCCCAGTCTCAGAGCTGTGTTCTGAAATAGCCATGCTTGCGTTTTGTTGTTGCCGTTCTTGTGTTTTTACTGGGCCCCGGGCATTCGTGGGCCCTCCGCAGTGCACCCTTATGTAGGTGGGAGATGGAAACACAGGCGAACTCTCTGTTCGCATGGCCCATACGTTTTCTAACCTCCACACCCCAGTTCCTGTCTGCTTATTACAGTCCTCTCTGAGACCTCTGATGTCATTTCCCGATTAACTTTCTCCTTTAGAAATTTAGCAATTTCCTGTTGGTATCCCTCTCACTTACCACTGATGCTACTGTCCCCAGCTTCCACCCTCGAGGATGACAAGATAGCAGATGTATTCACTGCATCCCTGCCCGCCCCCCTACGTTAAGAAACGCCTTCCTGACTTTTTTTCTGGAGCAAAATCCCTGAAATTCCCTTTCCTACCAACGCCAAATAACATGAAAGAAAAATATCCAAATTTAAAAATGGATTCATTGTTTTTGAGTTTTGAACTACCGGAGATGAGAGTGGATTATTTCATCCTGGGGCCAATACCATTTAAGGCTTTATCTCTGTTACCACTTTCTTTCGTTTGTATTTACCTCAGAAGTATCAGGACGATCAGGCAGATGAATCTCCCTTATTTCACTCTATTTTTTCTCGTATCTTCAAGCCACATTAGAGATCTGAAAAATAAGACGTCCACTACAGTGTGCCAGAGCTTTCATGACTTAATAGCTCTTTAGCTTTTCTTTAAAAACAAAACAAAACCTATTTATCCATCTTTTCATTCATCTATCTAGACATTGAACTTAAAGACGTCAGTCCCATCTCCCAAGTTTCAAGAAGGAAAATTCCACTGGGGGGGTCTTTGTCGGGATCCCTGCTTCTGGGCGTGCTGTGTTGCAGGCTCTGTGACAGAAGAGGGAAAGAGGCACTGACTTGGGTGTGAATCTTCAAGTTGACCCCCAGGACAGGGGCTCCTCTTATGAAGACCAGAGAGCAAGCAACCAAACCCACAGAGGAAAGAAAGAGCCTCTCTTAGGGGAGCCTGCAGCAGGAAGTAAGAAACCCACCTAGACTGGAGGGTGCCAAAGCCCTCTGGGTAGGTACCTAGCTTCTGGGCAGTTGTGATGGGTGGAACATGGCTTTATTCGATTTAAGACTTTGAAACACTAAGAAGTCCCAAGAGCGCTATAATTTAGGCAAGGTTTTGCTTGTTTATGGACTCTGGAGAATTGAGAAATTTATTCTCAGCTTCAAAACTTATACGCTGGGGATGGGGGTGTGTGTGGAGTTAAATAGCTTTCCCTCCTGCTAAATAAAGTAACATACATTTCCTGCAGAAAATTTGGAAAATATGGAAAAAAATACAGATGTAGATAAAATTCGCCCGTGACCCACAGATAATAACTGCTAATATTTTAGTGCCTGGATGTCAGTCTTTTTCTATCCAAATATAGAAATATAAAAATAATACTTAGAGGACTGGGGTCATATTCTAAATCATGTTATTGTATCTTTAAAAAACTTTGGGGGAGTTTTTCCCTCATTCATTTAAAAGTACTTGAAGACATAGCTATTTAAAGATTGTGCAACATTTCCTTATGTGAATGTCCTATCATTTATTTATTATTCCCTAATCATTTGGACATTCAGGGCATTTCCAACTTTGTGTCATTATAAATTCTGTTGCAGTTGCCATCGTTTTATTTTAATCTGTATTTGCATCTTTGTTTATTTACTTGGATGGAATTCTAGAAGTAGAATTTCTGGGTCAAAGGATAGGAGCATTTTTAGCTCCCTTGTTCCATACTGCCAAATTGCTTTCCAGAAAGCTTCATACTACTGTCCTGGGTGTATAAGAATCCTAGGACGTGTCTTCAGGAGACAGCCTTCTTACTTTTCTCCCCCGCTAATGCCTCAGTCTCCCATTGGGACATGTTTTATTTTCTTAGGGTCTTGGTCCCAAGTTGTCTCTTGTATACTAATGAGCCTGATAAAGATGTCAGTTGTCTCAATTCCTAGGGGAGAATTTTATTCTTGGCTTGAATCTCCTCCAATGGTGGGGGCTAAGGCACTGGAATGGGCAGTAGAGGAGATACTTGGGACAGGGATGTTGCCGTGTGCCCTCATCTCATTCGATGGTGGGCAGCCATTGATTCTTTTCTCATGAGCTTCATCTCGTCAGCGGGCAAGTGTTGGCCAGGAATCTCGGGTTAGTTGACATTTAACCCATTTTCTGCTTCTGATCAATGGGTAACTCCATGCAAAGTCCCTTTCTTTCTAAAAGTTTCACTTTTGGGAATTCCCTGGGGGTCCAGTGCTTAGGACTCTGTGCTTCCACTGCAGGGGGCCCGGGTTTGATCCCTCCCTGGTGGTGGAGCTAAGATCCTGCAAGCCTCGCGGCCAAAAAAAAAAGTTTCACTTTTACCATCAATTAAATATTTAACATATTTTCATTTGCAGCACATACTTAGCAACTTATGTACTAAGGAAATCTAGATGGTGTAAAACTTGCCTCTTTTCAATTTTACTTTTCATTAAGGTACGTTATTTACTTATTTGAATTATTGAGACTGTGTTTTGGTTTTGTTTGGGGGGGGTGTGTGTGTGAGAGAGAGAGAGAGAAAGAGAGAAAGGGAGAGAGGGAGGGAGGGAGAGGGAGAGAGAGAGAGAAGAGAAATTGATTGTGTGCACACATAATTTTGATTTGCATTTAACAAAGTCTAGGAAGGAATGCGAAGCAGGAAACAAACATGAAAAAATGTTTTGCCTCACTGGGCGTCATTATATATTTAAACTAGCCATAGTTTAAAATAATGAGCACATTCAATGTATGTAAGATTATAGCAATGGTAACAATGTATTGCTGGCTGCAGTGTAAACAGATGAAATACTTTTAGAAAGCCATTTTGTAATAAGTCTCAAGAGTTATAAAAGTTCATAACCTATGATCGTCTTACTACTACTTGGAATTTATGCTGTATCCATGTGTAAAAGAAGAAACAAAGTAAAAAAAGATGAATTTTAGCATGAGAAAAATTGGATATCATCTAACTGTCTAATCATGGAGAAATGGTTTAAGTAACTTATAGTAAATCCAGTCCAGTGATGTTATGCAACCATTAAAAACACTGATTATAAAGACTGTGTAGCAACATGGAACATGCTTACGGTATAATTTAAAGTTTTAAGAAGGTTGATTATGTGGACAGAAGCATGAAAAAGCATGCAAAAGTGAGAACAGTTGGCTAGAGTGATTTTTTTTTTTTTTTTTTTTTTGCGGTACGCGGGCCTCTCACTGCTGTGGCCTCTCCCGCTGCGGAGCACAGGCTCCGGACACGCAGGCTCAGCGGCCATGGCTCACGGGCCCAGCCGCTCCGCGGCATGTGGGATCTTCCCGGACCGGAGCACGAACCCGTGTCCCCTGCATCGGCAGGCGGACTCTCAACCACTGCGCCACCAGGGAAGCCCTAGAGTGATTTTTTTTTAATGCCAGCATTGTTATATTGTGAATTTTGCACTAGAAATGTAAAACACTGGGGAGATTGGCATGCTTTGGAAAGACAGGGTGCTGAGTGCGGTGCGGTGGACCGAGGTCCCTTCCTGCGCACAGAGTCTGTGCTCTTTGTCGTCCATGTGTTGTGATGGCCTAGGAGCCCCTCGCTGGGTGGTCTCGTTACGGAATTAGAGCGAAGGTGGAGGGGCTGGCCTGAGAGAGCACTGTCCGGTGCTCTGACCCAGCCAGAGCACTTTGCATGCTGTCCCAGGAGATGGGCCGAGAGTCACCGTCCAGGTGAGGGACCCAGGATATGGTGGGGGGTGGGCATGGGGCAACTCCTGGGGCGCATCACCCAGTGTCACCCTCCCCCCAGTATTTTTACACTGGGGAAGTCGGTTAAAATGAAATTTAAGATAACAAGTGATTTTAAAGTTTAAAAGACAGGCTAGAACTGTATAACCGAGGAGTGTCATGCAGGTTGGAAGGACATTTCGAAGAGGTGATAGACAGTATGTGTATATGCATCAGGGCGGCCTCCTCCTTATGGATCGGTTGCTGGCACTTTCTTTTCTCCCCTCCCTGCCTGGTTTTCGGGGCTGGGGGGGTGGTGGCAGAATTAATCGCATCTGAGGGGCCTCTCTGGGAAAAAGGGGAGGAGCCACCGGAGACTTGGACGATGCTGGGGGGCAGGTTGAAGAAGCAGGGAGAGGGGATTGGGGGGCGGGGGCGGCTGGCTCTCTGTACCAGCAGCTGCTGGGACAAGGGATGCACCCACGGGATGAGGATGCACTGTCCGAGGACCGGGCTCAGGACCTCAGGTTTGTGTGTCTGCGCCATCTTTGGGTTTGTCGCGTCTGTGTGGGTGGGCTTGTTCGTTCTAACCACACTTCCCGTGTGATGCTTGGCTCTCCTGCCACCCATCCTGCCCCCACCCCCCTCCTACATGCTGAGGAGCCCTGTGACTCAGCTGCTTCTCAGGACATCTGAGCAGCTTTTTTTTTCTGGGCTAGAACCACAGGCAGGAGATGTGTAACCAGATTTCTTCTTTTTATCATCTTTCCTTTTGGTCCCTGTGGGTCCTCTCCCACCATGCAAGTGGGAAGCTCCCTCTACAAGAGTAGACTCTTGAAGGATTGTGGAAACAGTGGCTTCTCTGGCCTCTGACTTGAGAAAAAGGCCCCTTGGGCTGAAGAGGAGACATTGGAAAGGCAGCGTGAAGTCGGATGCTGTGCTTACCGGCTGCACCCAGAGACGGTTGGCTTTGTTATCCACTGCAGTCTATACCCTTCCCCTTAGGGATGTCCCGGGGTGGCGACAGTGCTGAATCCCCCGGAACGTCTGTCTCTGTGGCTGGGCTGGCATCAGGGGAATTTGCTGAGTTTTCTTGGGGGTTGGGTGCACCCTCACTGCAGGGCTGACCCAGCCTTTCCGCCTGGGACTCCTGATTTCCTCTGATTCCCTGGGGGAAGCTGCATCCTTTCTCAGGGATCCGCTTCCTCCCCATTTTTGATCCTAACCCCTTGGCTGGAACCCATCTCTCTCCCTTTCCTGACCTCACATTGGCCAGTGGTGAGACGGGAGCTGGGATGGAGGCTTAGTTTGGGGAGGTACCGAGAAGCTGGGGATCTGGCCACAGGGACCTCTGACCACGTGATGTACTGCGTGCACGGGTGTCTCCCCCACCCCGGCCCTCACCCTCGGGGTCCTCCTCTCCCCCTGTGCTGCTACTTTGTTCTCCTCGGCCATCTTTTTAAACCTCCTCTTTCCACTTTTTCTCCTTTTCTCTCCTCCTCTTTTACTCCTTTCTAGCTGTGCTGTTTCATCTGTGTCCTGTTTCCCTGCCTGCTTTCCTTTTTGTCCCCCATCACTGCCCAGCGAGTCGCCGTGGGATCCCCTGACCCGTCTCCCTCCTGACTGTTGGGATTCTGCCTGACCTTACCTGGAATCAAGGGGTTCACTGTTTCCTGGCATCCTGGTGTGTGAGCAGGGTATTTTTTTCTTGGGGCAGCGTCTCAGCACCGCAAGGCCCCACCACCATCCACATCCTTAGAATTCGCCTGGTCTTGTGGGAATGTGTGTCTCTGCATGTGGGACTTTCCTCCTGGCCAGGAAGCCTGCGGGCGTGGCATCTTGGTAGCTCAGGGGCTGACCCAGGGTCATGGTGCAGGGCACGGCCCGAAGCCAGCTGTCTCTCAGCTGTGCTTAGTCATAGGCTCAGGGCCATGGCGGGCTTGGGTCACAGTGAATTTTTTGCTTTGTTGGAACCAAGCAGGACCAGGGGTGTGTGGGGTGTGTGGTGTCTGTCCTTGAAGGTCTGACTGTCACGTGGGGTTTTCTAACCCTTGGGCACCGTGTCCCACTTCTGCAGTGCATTGTGCGTCCAGGTGGGGTGTAGCTGCCTGTTGGAGGGTGCTTTTCCTCTTGAGGAGGAGAACAGAGCTCCTGCCTTTTCCTTTGGCTCTTCAGACAGACGGAAGGGAGCCAGGAGAGGGGAGGCCCGTCTGAGGGTGCGTATTGTCTCAAATCGCCGGACCCTCTTCTGCAATCTCAGGAAAGTGTTCAGGGTTGGGCTTTCTTGTGCTCCTTCATTCCTTCGATTACAAGTGGCTTCCGGGAAAATGCAAAGTGAAGGAAGTGATCCTGGGGCTGAGGGGTGTGGCCCTGCCCCAGGAACCCCTCGGATTTGACTCCTTGGTACCTTCATGGAGCTGGAGGGGCTGCTCTTCACCCCTGAATTCTCGGCAGAGTTTATCCAGGTGTTTGCACTGGAGCTTAAATCCTTGCTGCAATAGTTTCTTTACTATTGTATAAAATTGGGTTATAACCTACTTTACAAGGCTTTTCTGAAGAGTGATAATAATACCTAGTGCTTATGAATGCTTTATGTCTGCCACGTACTTAATTCTCGCCAAAATCTGGTGTAGGTCCTATTATTATCCCCATTTTACAGACGCAGAAACTGAGGCATGGAAAGATTAAACAGTTTGTGGTCACACAAACATCAGTAAGTGACTAGAACTGGGATTTGAACCCAGGCCCCTGACCCAGAGTCTAGACTCACACCTTCCACGCGTGTAAAGTTGCCTAGCACTCTGCTTGGCACGTAGTGGAGCCTCAGAAAAGTTAGTTGAATTAATGGATTTCGGTGACTGTTCATGGAACAGACTTGACAGACGTTTCCAGGGTCTGGTTGGGGTGGGACATCTGGGGCCCTGGGAAAGGACACCAGTGGGAGAGGTGGCAGCCTCCCTTCTGGCAGAGGGGAGTCAGGCCAGAGTGAGGCACCCGCTTTACTCTCCTTCTCACGGCCCCTCCCTCCCTCCTGCCACACAGGGTAATGTGAGCAGAGCCCAGGAATGCCTTATGTGGATCGGCAGAACCGAATCTGTGGGTTTCTGGACATCGAGGAGAATGAGAACAGCGGCAAGTTTCTGCGGAGGTACTTTATCCTGGACACGCAGGCCAACTGCCTTCTCTGGTACATGGACAACCCCCAGGTGAGTGGTGGTACGGGAAGGGGCAGGGTGGCCGGCCGCCCACCATTGCTGGGGGGATGCACACAGGGTTAGCCTCAGGGGCTCCCTCTCTCATGGGCAGCACAACCTGCTGGTCAGGAGTGGGGGAAAACCCCACAAAGGCGTGCCCGTGCGTGCGTGCGCGCGCACACACACACACACGCATACACATATGCACAGGAAACCATCCCAGATCTTAGCTGGAGGAGGAGGAAGCTCATCTCTCTCCTGCCCCTGGGGATCTGGTGTCTTTTCTCAGGCCTAGGAATTTAACACTTGCAAAAGTCTGGCAGAGGCCGGCTGGGCTGGATGCAGGCTCTGAGGCATGGCTTGCTTCCTCTTACCTCTGTCAGGAGTGCAGCCTCGTGACCACTCCTGCTCTTCCAGTCCGGGGCTCCTGCCCAGCAGAGAATTGACCTGGTTCCCCGAACTGGACAAAGGTCGGACCTGTTTGGTCTCCTGCTCAGGGAGTCATAGGTTCCTGGGTGGGAGGTGACTTTGGGGGCCACCCAGTTTGTGACAGATGAGAAACTGAGGCTCACATTGGAGTTGACTTTGGCAAGGACGCAGCAGAAAGGCGTGACTCGCTTAGCGTTTTGGGGCATCGGGCAGGAAGACGGCCCCCGAGGCTGTGCCCGGGAATCCCTTGAGTCATCACCAGTCTGGGAAAAAGTTGTTCTGCTCCTGATTTGGGATCTCAGGTCTTCTTTTTTGGCGCTGTGAGTGTTGTTCACCCTTCCCTTCCTGCTGCCCTGGAGCAGTGTGGTGGGTCCCACACCCCTTCCCGCCCCAAGGCCTGCCATGGCCCGTGGACCCAGCAAAGTCGTGGGTCGCGGCCCTGTTGGGGCGGGAAGGGGTGTGGGCCGAGAGCTGGCTCTCGTTCAGAGACTTGGGCAGAGGAGAGTCTGAGTGTTAGGGGAGGGGTTTTGCTTTAAGAGGTGAAGTGGAAAAAATCCGGGTACTCACCCTCTAGAGGCCTTTGGCATTTGTCCTCTGGATTTGATGGCTGAGAGAAAATGCTATAAATACAGTCAACGTACTCAGGTCACTGCCACTAATCACCTTCTCTGGGAAAGACTTCACCCTAAATAGAAGCCCCACGTTTCACCCCACATCCCTGGTAAACCCTTCTGTGGGCTGCCTTCATGTAACGTGCTGAGCGTGCGGAGTGAAACCTACACACAGAGCCTCCCATCCTTGACGTACCTGGAATGCTCGCCTCTTACGATGTTTTGGTCTTGGTTTGCCTTTGGGCTCTGCTGCATCATTTTCCCTCCATTGCTCTGCACGGGTGCCCACAGCTGGCTCAACACATCTACTGTGAAAGGAAGTAGCATTTAAGGTGCTGCCTTCCCACCGTTGGAGGGATTGGAATCAAGTCTTTGTTGCCAGTACACCTGGCTTCTGATGGGCCAGGGCTGAGCCCCAGGCTGGGGTCTCTGGGTCTACGCTTTTCCCTGTTCTCCCTTTGTGTACCTTCTCCTGCTCACCTGCCTTATTAGCTCAGGTGTTTCAAATGGACTTTTGTCCTGATTTACCTGCTTAGTGCCATGCTTCCTGCCAGGACTGTTGTTAACCGAAATCCACATGCTTGGGGAACCCTGCCCAGCTGTTGCCAGCTCCCTCCCCTGAGACTGGACCCTCCTTCACGCCCTGGGCCACAGGCTGAGAGCCTTGCTGTTGGTGATGGATCACCCAGGACCACACTGCCACCATCTCGGATCTCTCAACTGTTGCCAGTGCTCGAGATTTCCCTTGCTGTGTCCTGCCCTCTGATTTGGCTGTCCCTTGGTTCCAGAACCTGCACTTCTCTCGGATGCTGTGCCTCGGGCCGCCTTGCTGGGGTCTCTGGGGTCAGCCTCTGTGGCAGGTTGCACCTTGCCCAGGGCAGCCTCTTGCACCTCTCTGCCCCCTGAGCTGTCAGGATGCTCTTTGTTCTAGAGCCTTCTTTGAGTTTGAGTTACAAATAGAACTTGTGGTCCCTGCTCGAGATTCTTTACGTTTTCCCTGGAAGCAGAGGTTTTAGCTGGCTTGGCAGGTGCCTAAAAAAGAGTCTTGCTGTGACATAGCAATAGTTCAGAACATTTTACTTCTTCTTCAGTGGTTAGCTTAGCACTTTGTTGTGTTAACGCCAAACAGCCGTTCCAACTAAAGGGTAGATCTTTTTTGTAAGTTGTAAAATGGTATCAGTGAGCATTTATTACTATGTGCCACACACTGTTCTAAAGACTTCATTGTTTTTTTTTTTTTGAGTATATAAATGATTTTATTGCATAACAGTTAGTAGGCATTTTGGATACAGTTACTCTAACTTGGGACTTCCCTGGTGGCACAGTGGTTAAGAATCCGCCTGCCAATGCAGGGGACACGGGTTCGATCCCTGGTCCGAGAAGATCCCACATGCCGCAGAGCAACTAAGCCCGTGCGCCACAACTACTGAGCCTGCGCTCTAGAGCCCGCGAGCCACAACTGCTGAGCCCATGTGCCACAACTACTGAAGCCTATGCGCCTAGAGCCCGTGCTCCGAAACAAGAGGAGCCACCACAATGAGAAGTCCGCGCACTGCAACGAAGAGTAGTCCCCGCTCACCACAGCCAGAGAAAGCCCACGTGCAGCAACGAAGACCCAATGCAGCCAAAATTAAATAAATAAATAAATTTATTTTGAAAAAGCAATTAGTCTAACTTTAAGACTTTTTCACTTTTTCTAAATAAAACATCTAGAAAAATGTTTTTATTATCTCCCTCTCTTATATATTTATTTATTTATTTACTTTTTATTGGAATATAGTTGATTTACAATGTTGTGTTAGTTTCAGGTGTATAGCAAAGTGAGTCAGTTATACATATGCATGTATCCACTCTTGTTTTAGGTTCTTATCCCATATAGGCTCATTGGGTTTTCATTTCATTCTGGCAGGTCTAGTTGGTAGGCATCATTATCCTCATTCTAAAGGTGAGGTGGGTGAAGCAGAGAGGGAAAGAAATTTGCCCATGGTTTTGTCATAAGCAAGTGACTGAGCCGGTATTCTAACCCTGGCCGTCTGAATCCAGCTCGCCTGCTATTATTGCTGAGAATGAGACAGTCATCCTAATGCTGCTTGGGAGGAAGGAGAGCTCTCAAAGGTGAGTCTGTGATTAAGAAAGAGAAGCTGGGGGACTCTCAGGGCTGGGAGGTCCTCTAGAGGGCAGGTGCTCGTCTGGCTTTTGATCCAGTGTCCAGCATTTGATAAATGTGAGCTCATTGAATGAATGAATGAGGCTATCAGAAGGGACGCCTCTGTGAAATGCAAAGTGTCCAGCACTGCTCTCCTGGGACTGGGGATGGAGTCTACACCCAATGCAAGCTCTGCAGAGTGGGGCGAAGCAGGGAGCCAGGAGTCAGGAGGAGATGGATGGGAGGTGACCCGGAAAAGCAACCTGGGGGGGAGGGGGGTTGGCCTTTCCCTGTGGAGGAGGACACTGGGGACTGTGTGTAGTTACTGAACATCTTAAGTTTATAAGGAAAAGGAGACACCTGATATAATAGTTTAGGTATTTAATAGGCATTAATAAGCAGGATTTTTTCTGAACTCAGGTCTTTGACCTTTGCCTGTTTAAACCACTTGCAAGTCGGTGCTTGGGGGCCTGTTTTTTTTTTTTTGGCGGTACGCGGACTTCTCACTGTTGTGGTCTCTCCCGTTGCGGAGCACAGGCTCCGGACGCGCAGGCTCAGCGGCCACGGCTCATGGGCCCAGCCGCTCCGCGGCATGTGGGATCCTCCCGGACCGGGGCACGAACCCGTGTCCCCTGCACCGGCGGGCGGACTCTCAACCACTGCGCCACCAGGGAAGCCCTGGGAACCTGTTTTTACTAGCACTGCTACTAGCATTACTAACTGCAGGTTATACTTACTGAGTGGTTGCCATATACCAGCCATGGTGCGGAATGCTTGGCATGTGTTATCTCATTAGGTCCTCCCAGTAATCCTGGGGCCTGGGGACTCTCACTTTCTCTGCAAGGTGCGGAGATGGTCAGCGGCTTTGTTGAAGGCCATGCAGGTGGTAAATGCAGAGCGGGCCCTGGAGCCAGGTCTGTCTGACTTCAGCGTCTGCACGCTTCCTCTTTGTCTGCCTCTTTCCTCCCACGGACATGTGTGCTCCGTCCTGTGCAGGGTCCTGAAGATGGTGTGGGGGGGAATTCAGAGAGGTCTTTGCCACCAGGAAGCTTCAGGTTTAGTTGGGGAGATGAAAACAGGACACAGAAACCCACAGTGAGGGGGGAGGGGGGCAGGGGAGGGGTGGAGTGGGAGTGTGGGGCCAGCAGACGAAAGCTTTTATATAGAGAATGCATAAACAACAAGGTCCCACTGTGTAGCCCAGAGAACTGTACTCAGTCTCCTGTGATAAACCACAGTGGAAAAGAATATATCAAAAAGAAGAATCTATATATATATATATATATACATGTATACCTGAGTCACTTTGCTGTACAACAGAAATAAACACAACAGTGTAAATCAACTACACTTCAGTAAAAAAATAAAATAAATTCACTGGTACACAACAACAACAACAACAAAAGGCAAAACCCTACAGTGCTAAAAATCCCAGTCCCTCTTTATTTATTATTTTGAAATAAATTCTAAAATTTTATTTATTTATTTATTTACTTTTGGCTGCGTTGCGTCTTCGTTGCTGCACACGGGCTTTCTCCAGCTGCAGCGAGGGGGGGCTACTCCATTGCAGAGCACGGGCTCTAGGCACATGGGCTTCAGTAGTTGTGGCGCATGGGCTCAGTAGTTGTGGAGCACAGGCTTAGTTGCTCCGCAGCATGTGGGATCTTCGCGGGCCAGGGAATCGAACCTGTGTCCCCTGCATTGGCAGGCGGATTCTTAACTACTGCGCCAACAAGGAAGTCACCCAGTCCGTCTTTATAACAAGGTAGCGTATCATTAAAGTGAACAGCCCACATGCCAGTAGTTTGGGTGGAGGAGAAGGGGTTGCAGTTTTCCCCTGCGGTCCAGGGAAGATGTGCGGCCTGGAGGTGGAGTCTCAGAGGGAACGGTCCCAGGCCTGGGAGACAAGAGATCAAGGATGAGGTCCTGGCTCTGCCACTGAGTTGTTTTGTACGTTAGGCGTGTCATCATAGGCACTTTGGGTGATCCTTAACCCGGCTTTTCACCCTTCTGTTTCCCAAGGGGCTGAGACTAGAGCAAGACCTTTGAATTCAGCATCGTTATTTAACACATATTTGGTAAATATGCCCCATGTGCCAGGCATCAGCCTAGATGCTGAGGCTACAGCCGTGCATAAGACAAAGTCTGGGCCTTCATGGAGCTTGCACTGTAAGTGAGGATATGGAGGATTAGATAACATTGCGGCAGGGAGAGCTGCAGGGCACCCCGTCAAGGAGGGGTGGCTTAGATCCAGGTCTGCAAGGATGAGCGAGGTTAGGGTCATGATTGCTACGAGCGATTCACGTTTGTAGCGCATTTTACAGGTTTGAAGTGTTCTCACTTACAGTATCTCACTTGACTGTTAGGCGCCTTGTCCTAAGCACAGCCCAAGGGGACAGGAGGGCACCTGTGAGGGAAGCAGCATCACTATGGGACAGGGGCAGCGCCCAGGAGGGAAGGCGAGCTCGCCTGCTTGGAGGGTGTTCAGGCTTCAGTTCCCCGGAAGGAGACCCTGAGACCAGGACTCACAGAGACAAGGATTTGTGGAAAGTTCTTTTTTAAGGAGAGAACTGGGAAGCAGGACAGGGAAGGGGAGGGAGCCCGACGAGGGTCTGAGCTCAGGCCGAAGTCGGCAAAGGCTTAGCCAGATGCCCCGGGGGACCTGCCGTGAGTCAGGCCCAAGAGTGGTCCCAAGGGAGCTGGCTTCGCACACCGCACTGTGGACGGTCATGGTCTTGGCTCTACGCGGGGGGACGGAATGCATCCACTAACCTGAGGACAGCCCTTGGAAGCAGAGCTGCAGCAAAACGGCAGATTTAGGGGGCCAGCGGCGTGTCCACTGGCGAGATGGTGGTGCGTGCGTGTGGGGGGGTCAGCGTGCTGGACCAGGTACAGCCTTGAGTGCCTGATGGAATTTAGAATCCATGTGATAAAGTATGAAATCAAGGCTTTTTTAATCCAGGCAGTGGTGGCACCAGACAGATAGAGGATGAAACCCATTAGCTAAAAAGGACCCTATAAGTGGAAAGTTTTAATACTATTGATTATGGCCCCTGATTTGGTTCATGCATTTAAAAATCAATCTGCTGGGCTTCCCTGGTGGCGCAGTGGTTGAGAGTCCACCTGCCGATGCAGAGGACACGGGTTCATGCCCCGGTCCGGGAGGATCCCACATGCCGCGGGGCGGCTGGGCTCGTGAGCCATGGCCGCTGAGCCTGCGCGTCCGGAGCCTGTGCTCCGCGACGGGAGAGGCCACAACAGTGAGCGGCCCGCGTACCGCCAAAAAAAAAAAAAAAAAAAAAAAAAAGGCCGATACATACACATGGTATGAAATTCTAAATGTGGGAAAGCTGATTTAGTGACATGTTTCTCCCTTCCACTCCTGGCCCCCAGTCAGAGGTCCCCTAACTAGAGGCAGCCAGGGTTTCCAGGTTCTTGTGTGTCTGTCCAGAGATACATATTCTCAGCACATGTAACCATCATGATAACTTTCAGATCTTTATCAGTTTTGGGGGCAAAGTGTTGTTAATTCATGGATTTTATGTAATTGGTATATTAACTATCCATGGAGACACATGATTTCAAGGGTTAAGTGGAATTTCTGGCCTGTTTTTGTCCATACTGGGTTAGAGTAGAATGCAGAATTCCTTTGGGGAAAAAAACTCCAAAAAGAAGATTTCGAGCAACAGATCTTTTTTTTTTTTTTTTGTCATCAAAATGCAAATTCTGCTTAGGGTAAATTATTATTAAATTAATGGTTTTAGAATTAAAATGTATGGACTTTTTGAGAGTTAATATAAAATACTGTAAGTGTGATTTTGTTTTATGAGCTTTCTATAGTAATCTTACTCTTTAGGGCGATTCTCGTTTTTATAACAAGATGTACTTTGTTTAAATTAAAAAGCAGTAAAAATTAAGAAGCACTTTGGGACAATCATGTTAATAGCTAGCACTACTGGATATTAAAGTCCAAGCAGCTACAGAGGTGGAAGCTATGAAACTTAGTAGAGGTTTTACTAATGCAGAACCATGGTGATGACTGTTCTAAGTTTTCTTAAAATTTGTCTTCGGTTATATTGTCGTTAAGTTTTGCTTTAGATTGTAACCTTCAGCATTTGTTTAGTGTATCTATTATATACATCTATTTTTATATAGTTATATATCTATTTATATACAAAAGAATGCCATTTTGTTATTTTAAAAAATGTCTCTAAGGCAAAGCAGGCAATTGTGTGTTTGCGAGAAGGGCTGCATATCAGATTTTGCTTCAGAATCCATCTTGTTTAGTTATATCAGCCAAGCACAGGACAACTTGATGAACACGTTAATTGGGAAACACCCCCTTTTTTTTTTTAATTAGTTTCTGCTTTATAACAAAGTGAATCAGTCATACGTATACATCTGTTCCCACATCCCTTCCCTCTTGCGTCTCCCTCCCTCCCACCCTCCCTATCCCACCCCTCCAGGCGGTCACAAAGCACCGAGCTGATCTCCCTGTGCTATGCAGCTGCTTCCCACTATCTATCTACCTTATGTTTGGTACTGTATATATGTCCATGCCTCTCTTTCGCTTTGTCACAGCTTGGGAAACACCCCTTTTGTTGAGCCTCTGTTGTCTCTACCGCTGACATTGTTGCTGTGAAGATTAAATAAAGTAATGAATGGGAGAGTGCTTTGATAAACTCTGAAGCTCTACAGAGGTGCTATTTGTTAACGTTTGTTCTGGCAGTGACATCAGGATGGGCGGGGAAGTGGGAGGGCCTGGAATTGGAGAAGACAGCGAGGAATTTGTCCTGGATTTTCCTGGGGTGTCTGCACGGTGGTGGTGCAGTGGGAACAGAGAGGAAGGGACAGATAGATCTAAAGGCTGATTGGAGGAAGACGGTGACAGGCTTGGTGACTGACGGAAGGGCGAAGTTCAGCGGTCAAAGGCGTGGTAACCTGGTTGACTGTGGGAGAATGTGGAGCGGCCGATGGACGTGGGGAGGTTGGGGAGGGAATCATTGAGAGCTTGGAGGGGACATGATGATTGAGTTTGAGGCAAATGTGTTGGAGGCTGAGTTGAGGAAAGCGGTGAAGAGTGGGCTTATTGAGTTTAAGGTCCTGACTGTCTGCCAGGCACCCAGGAGACACATAGGAGAAGGTCAGAAGGCCCAGCATCTCTCCTTCCCCCTGTTCGCTCTCTGAATCCTGGTCTTTTGGAGTTTGGCACCCAAGAGCCAGTCTGACTAGTTCTTGCCCTGCCTAGTTTGGGCAACTGTTCAGGGCGTCTTGGTGTAACCCTGCTGGTCCGGCTCTTGTATTTACCTTTCGGTGATAATCAGCTCTTAGATAATGAGCAGGTCCTGGTAGATGTGAAGGACTGTCTCACAGGAGGCGGCCTGGTGTAAAGCAACGTGCATGGTATTTGAGAATCAACAAGGGCTGGGTTCAAATCCTCGCGTAACTACCCAGTACCCATGTGACCCGGAGCACTTGCTTCTCCTGCTCCATCCCGAGTTTCTTCATCCGTGAAATGGGTTGTTGGGATGAACGGACAGTGTGCAAAACAGACTCTAAACATTTGTCAGTTTCCGCCTTCCTTTCTCGGGCTGTGCTTTGCCAAAGCACCTGATTGACTCTGGGAGTTAGGACCTCTGTCTGTCTTCACTCAGCTCCTTGAGGAAGTCATTTCCTCAAGGTGAGGCTTAGAGGACTCGTGGTGAATGATGGGGTGGCCGCAGAACCCTCTGGCGCTGACATTCCATGAATTTAGGAATCTGTAGATAGATCTTCTGGTCATTTCTGTATTCTTGTTACTGTCACTAGAAGATGGGGGCATTTTTCTCTTTCAAGGAACAATGTTGCTTCTAGAAAAAAGGCTCCCCCTGGGAGGTGTGTCACATCTCTCTGGGCACCTCAGCTCCTTCCTTGGTGATGGGAAAGAATCAACCCCCTGCTTCCCAGTTAAGAGAGTGGGAACTCCCTTGAGGGCCCTTGGTGGCAGGAGAACCCTTGAGCAGAAAGCAAGGGTTGGCCGCGCCTTCCTAAAACCATCCGCCATTAAATAGGAACGTGCCCTATGCCCTACGTTGTTCCAGAAAATTTAGAAGCCCCAGAAATGGACAGGCTGCTCCTGACTCACAGACACCCAGCGTGGGGCTGGGATCTCCTTTCCCCCTCTGTGCCCACTGCCCTGGCGTCTTCCTCTTCCCTCTTGGTGATGGTGCAATGATAGGGTGACTGGCCTTTCTCACCCGCTGCTGGGTCTCCAGTGCAGAGTCAGCAGGCCCAGCCAGAGTCTGCAACTGGGGGCCTGAGACCTGGCCGTGGGGTGGACTCACCTTCGAACTTTAAAAACATACAGGTGCCTGGGCCCTACCCTTTGTGTTAAAACCCTGGAATGAAGCATGGGCATTCTTTGTATGAAAATGTCCCTAGGTGATCCGTACAGGCAGCCTTCCCACCAACCTCTGTCTCCACTCCCCGTCTGCTGGCCCCTCCCTAACCCCTTCCTCAACTCCCTCCCCCAGGTCCTTGACTCCCTTCTACTGGGGACTCTTTCTTTTCGCTCCCCCCTGCACCCAGTTCCTGTCCCACAGGAACTCTGCCCCAGGACAGGGGAACTGCAGACTCAAGTGACACCCAAGTTCAAACTTGAACAGGTCTTCCTGAAGGCACAATGTTTGCCAGTGGTAGAGAGAAGCTGTCCTGGTTGTCCAGTATCCTATGAGGGTAGCAGGCTCTTAAGGACTGGTTTGCGAACTTAACCACCATGCAAATTGTGTTTTCATTTAAAAATCGAGTTGTCTCCTGGGTAGAGGAATCAGATGCTACTCATGTCCTCAAAGTGCTTAAAATCTAGCAAGAAGAGACTTAAACTCACAGTAAAATACACTCCAATACGAAACTCAGGGCTGGGGACTTCCCTGGCGGTCCAGTGGTTAGGACTCCGCACTTCTACGGCAGGGGGGCACGCTTTCGATCCCTGGTCGGGGAACTAAAATCCCTCAAGCCTCACCGTGTGGCCAGAAACAACAACCAAAAATCCAGGGCTAGACTTTGTCATGTAGACCAGTGTTCTCAAACTTGGGCCTATTTAGGGGATGCTTGAAAAATGAATGTGCACTTTCTGACCATATTCCACTTGATTCTGATTCAGTGTTTTTCCGGGTGAGGCTTGAGCCTGGGCCTTTTAAAACTCCCTGGGAGAGGCTGATGTGCACCAAAATTGGAGGATGGCGTGCACGCATTCAGGCGGGGGTGGGAGGGCAGGGCGGGCTGCAGCGGTGGACAACATGGCTTTGTGAAGGCAGGGCCTCCCGTCCTTTCCCCAGAGGAGGTGGTGCTCGCCTGGGCTCTGACACCTGGCCCTCCCCAGGCGCTGGCTTCTGGTGTTCTTGCCCTGACATCTGGCTGCGAAGCCCTCTGCTCAGGCAGCTGGCACATTCTTCCTGGCCCGGGAAGTGTTTGCCTGGGGCCGCCATCCTGGCAGCGAGTTGTTGTCATTCATCTCCGAGGTCCAGCAATCGGAGTGGACACTGAGCCGTCCGTCTGGATCAAGCCTCTGTGATCTTGGCGCTATTTTCTCCTGTCACTCACTTCCCCCTGGGTGGGGAGGAAGGTGGGGGGAAGCTGCATTTTCAGACATGCGTCAGATTTTCCTGGCTCCTCATGGAGGAGGGAGGTGCCTGTGAGCCTAGGAGCAGGCAGGCCGAGGATGGGCCGTGGTGAGGGGCGTGGGGACACCCCCTTCCCAGGGTAGCTGGGCCGGGAGACTGATGTGGCCTTGTCTCTGAAGCGGGAGAGCTCAGGGGGGCAGGGGCTGAGGGTGGAGCTGCCCTCCCTCTGGAGGGTAGGGGGGATGAAGTCGTTGGAATGGGATCAGCTCACATCTGGCAGGACGCACAGGTTAGTGTCTAAGTGGCTCCCCAAATCCCACTTCGTCGCTTGTAATTCAGGCTAAGGCTCTGGAGGCCTTCAGGCTGCGGTTTGGGGTGAGGAAAGCAAGTTGAGCAAGAGTGGCTCTGAGACTTGGCATCTGCGTCTTGTAATTAGCGCTCTGGGTCGGGGATGGGAGCTGCCCTTTGCTGGGCTTGTGCTGTTTATTCTTATGTAACTCTCACAACAAGCCTAGGGAACGGGGGCGGATGAGCCTCATTTTATAGGTAGAGAAACTTGCCTGAGGTCCTCGGGTGATAATGTCTCAGCTGGAATTCCAGCCACTCAAGGGTTTGAAATGACAGTGTGCTGCATCTAGGGCATCAGCGTGGAAGTCAGGAGACCCGAGCCAGTTGTGTGACCTTGAGCAAATCCCCTCACTCATGAGTCACTTTCCTCGAGTGCAGAACGGGGGCTGGGGGAGGGCCAGGTGCCCAGTGTCCAGCAGAGGCCTAGGGTGGTTCACGGCCTCCTCTGGGGCAGTGTCAGCTGCTCACTGGCCTTTTGGAGTGCTGTGGCTCCTTTATGGACTCTGATTTAGGGATACAAGGCCTATCTGTCATTACCCAATAGAGATTTTTCTAAAGAATAAAACAAACAAAAAACAAATGCAATCACTATGTAGTTAAAACAAATGTGTAAATCTAATCGTCCATATTCAAAATGCTAAATCAGCTACTCAAAAGCAGCTTTTAGACTTATGGCCTCATTTGCAAAAGGGGGGAGATGTCCTTTCTAGATTTCTCTCTGAATTTCTTGAGCTCTGAGAATCCTTTTGTTGTGGTTTTATCCCCATCCATTTTCTTGTGAATAGGAAACTTCACACATTGCCTTTGCTTCAAGTGATGCATGTTAATTGAGGTAATTGGGCCTAGAAGGACACTTCGCTGCCAGCTAAGGTATTTCTTAAGGGCAGTCTCCTGGAATGATGGGTCATTTCACCACTGACCCTTTAGGAAGTTTACTAAATCCCCATTGTCCTAGACTTGCCTCTGCTTATTCCTTTGAGAAGACCCCAGGTCTTCACAGTGAGGGCTTCCAGGTTATTCTTTGAGGCCTATGGCAGTAGTTTAAGAGGCCACCAGGAGCGATGGACACGTTCTCAGGTCCCTGTGGGATTGGATTTGCCAAGTTAGACGTGAGAAACTCCACAGCTGTGATTTCTCATCTTGGCCATTTTTTGGATACGCTACCGCCCGTGTGTCTTCAACACTTCATTTCTGACAGTGGAGAAGTTAGAAAGCTGAAGAGATTCTGCCAGGGTAGAATATTGCCAGACAAGGTGCCTGTGAGTTTCTTGATGTTTTAATAATGCACTGACTTGGTGTTTTATAGTGTACGGACATCATTCCATTTGGTACTTGTAAGTGTCCTTTGAAATAGACTGAACAGCTATGTTTTTGACTTTTCTTTTTTTTCTATATTGTGTGAACCTGTACCCTATTTGTTAAGAAAAGAATTTGAACTTGAAGAATTTTATATATGTACATATATATGTATATAATAGCTAACACTTGTTCAGAGTCATCTATATACCAGGGACACTTCCAGGTGGTGTAAATCTATTAACTCATCCTTAGAACTGTCTGGTGAGGTAGGTACTATCATTATCCCTCTTTTTTTTTTTTTTTTTTTTGCGGTACGCGGGCCTCTCACTGCTGTGGCTTCTCCCCGTTGCGGAACACAGGCTCCGGACGCGCAGGCTCAGCGGCCATGGCTCACGGGCCCAGCCGCTCCGCGGCATGTGGGATCCTCCCGGACCGGGGCATGAACCCGTGTACCCTGCATTGGCAGGCAGACTCTCAACCACTGCACCACCAGGGAAGCCCTATCCCTCTTTTTACAGAAGGGAAAACTGAGGCTTAGCAGTGAAGGAACTTATTCACAGTCAAATGGTGGAGCCCCCAGTTTTAACCACTGTACTAGAATACCTCTCTATAATAAATGAGGCCAAGGGAAATGTTAAGTCCACATACCCACAGCAAGAATTATCACTATTTTACAGACGAGGAAAGTGAGCTGGAGAATAGGTAAGTGACTAGAGAATGAACTTATGGTTACCAGGGGGGAAGGGTAGGGGAAAGGGATAGTTAGGGAGTCTGGGACTGACAGGTACACACGGCTATATTTGAAAAGGATAACCAACAAGGACCTACTGTGTAGCACAGGGAACTCTGCTCGATACTCTGTAACAACCTAATTGGGAAAAGAGTTTGAAAAAGAAGAGATACATGTATATGCGTAACTGAGTCACTTTGCTGTACACCTGAAACGAACACAGCATTATTAATCAACTGTACTCCAATATCAAATAAAAAATCAAAAAAGAAACAGGTAGGTGACTTGCTCAAGGTTGCAAAGCCAGAAAATGGCATCAACGGAACCAGAATCTTGGTCTTCTGTCTCTTAGTCGTGCTTCACTGCCTCAGAGAGCATCCTTCTTAAAACGCAAAACGTGTGTCTTTCAGAACCTGGCAGTTGGGGCAGGAGCCGTCGGATCTTTGCAGCTGACCTACATCTCGAAGGTAACGTTGGCCTGGAGCTCTGGGGATTCATGGTCCGTGACTGGGTTGAGGATGTAACCCGGAGGAAGCATCACACCTCGGGCATTGGCATCTGGGCGTGTTGCTTGGCCACAACGTGTTCCCCTTCCTCACGGTGGCCCGTGGAAGCTTGCGGCTGACCGGGGCGGGGCGGCCTGTGGCCTCTCCCTCCTGGCACCCAGCAGTCAGTGCTGCTACGAGCTCCCGCAAAGGAGGGATGGGGGGTGGAGGGAAGAGTGGGACGCGACTTGGTTTTCGTAACGGGACAAAAAGGAACACAAACACAACAACAACAAACCTGGTGACCGAAAAGGATTCTTCCCAAATGGCGTGGTTCCGCTGGCGTGGCTCACGAGGAGTGAGGCCTGCGCCGGAATGACGTGCATCACCGGGACTGGATCACGGTGGCAGGGAGGCCGCGAGCGCCCCGAGGACGTTCCCAGATGAGCCAGGAAGCCATTCAGCGGCCAGATAAGGGCTGGAGGGTCCGGCGGGTAGGCCGACAGTCCATCCCCTGGTCCTGTTTGCACAGACAGGGCGAGAGCAGCCCCTCTTCCGTGCTGAGACCTGGGTGGGGCCTGGGACTGGTTGCTGATGCCCAGACGTAGCCGCTGAATTCAGCTTTGTTTAGCGGCCCCTCCCTGGGGCAGGCACCAGCGCTGAACTGTGGTGCAGCAGTGATTAAAAAAAAAAAAAAAAAAGGCCGGGAGATTTAGAGCCTCGTTAGAAAGAGGAGCTCTGTCCAGTGAGGAGAGCCAGGTGGCGCCCAGCCAGGACCGAGGTTCCGGAAGGCCCGCTCTCCCCACACACCCCTCACGTCAAGTCTCTTGGGGACCTCGGCTTCCTTGTCCACGTTCTCCCATCCTCAGGGAGGATGAGGCCCTGATCTGAGTGGCCCCTGGCTCCTTTTTGTAACAGGCTTCGGGAGTCCTTGGGCAGCCCTCCATCTCAGCTGGGCCGGAGGTGGGAGCAGCTGCAGGGGCTGCAGGCCAGAGTCTGGCAGACACAGCCGGGTGCCAAGGCAGAAGTTGCAGGCAGTGTCTGAGCGCCTCAGAGGGAGCAGGGAAGGACCTGGGGAGGGGGAGGGGCCTGTGGAAGCAGGCAATTTGCATGCCTTGTGGTTAGAATGTGGCCGCCTCCCGGCCCAGCGGGTCCGGAGGCCTGGGCCCTCCCTCTTCTGTCCTGTCTTGCTGGGAGCTCATTGGGTCACTTCGTTAGGAGGTTCAAAGAAAGAGGATTCAGAGAGCGGGGAGCAGAGAATCTCAATTTTTTTTTGGCGGTACGCGGGCCTCTCACTGCTGTGGCCTCCCCCCCTGCAGAGCACAGGCTCCGACGCGCAGGCTCAGCGGCCATGGCTCACGGGCCCAGCCGCTTTGCGGCATGTGGGATCTTCCTGGACCGGGGCACGAACCCGTGTCCCTTGCATCGGCAGGCGGATTCTCAACCACTGCGCCACCAGGGAAGCCCCGAGAACCTCAATATTAATGAAACTCCAAACCCTCTCCTGTTTGAGAGGGTTTTGTCGTTGTTGTTCTTCCTGATGGGAGAAGAGTGAATACAGTCTCCTGCAGAATCGTGACGTATAAACGTAGCTCAGATGAGGGTCTCTAGAATTCTCAGCTTGGGAGGCTGCCGTCATTTAGCAGGGATGGTCCTGCCTTTTACCCTTCATGGATGGGAGAGGCAGGACTGGGTGGGTTTTGCAAAACCCACAGCTGCCACTGGGTCAGGTTTCACAGAGAGGAGAGCCTTTAACTGCTGCCTGACCCAATGTCCCAAAGCAGGGGTTTTCCCAGAAAAACATTTAGCCGGGTGCTGGTATCAAATTCAGCGTTTCGGGTTACTTCTTGTTAACCCCTAGGTGTTCCCTCCCCGAGGAAAGCGTTTAACCGGCAGTGGCAGCCTGGCCAGAGCGTCTGTGTGGCCTCTTCGTTCAGGGGTGCTCCTTCTTGCAGGCTGGTGTTGGGAAGATGGGGTCCTTCAGAGAGGCCAGCAGAGAGAAAGGTTCTTGACTTGATGTCGTGCAGGCTGTTGACACAGGCAGGACCAATTCTTGGGCAAACCAGAAAAAAATGGATGCTGGCCTCTGGTGCTACCCACCTCCCCACTTTGCCTGGGGGCCCTTCTCTTCCACAAGGCCACGGCCACCGTCCCACCTCCAGCTCGAGTTCCGTTTTGTCAGGGCCGGGCCCTTCCTTAACTGTAATGAAGACCCTCCTGGAACAGTGTTCCTGGCTTTTGCAGGGGTGGGGTGTCAGGGATCCTTTCTGAAGTCTGATGAAAAGCGTGGTCTCATTTCCCACGTAAATCATGCATGTGTGCACACACCCTGATTTTGCCTGTGGCTTCAGGGCCCCTTGACTCCCTGAAGCTGGTCCAGAGACCCCAGCTTAGAGCCCCTCCCGCTGCTCTGGGTAGGTGGCTGCCGCTTCCCCTGCTCTTGATACCACCTCGTGGGGCAGGGTCTCCCTGGACACGGAGGCCGCGCGCTGCACTGGAGCTCCGAGACCGCGGCCTGCCGCTGCTGCTTCTGCCAGAGGGGCCCCAGCTCCACTTCCGGCCGAGGGCAGACAGGGTGGGGCGGGCTAGCAGTGCCCCGGCGCGCCACGACTTTGCTGCTCCTGTGGTCTGTGCGCGATCTGATAAGAGCAAGTTCCTGAGAGTCTGTCGAGCTGTGGGGCGGCCTCGCTTGCGTCACCCTGCGGGTGACCCGTGCCCGTCCCTCCCTCACGTCCCGACCGCCTCTCGCTGCCTTCTCACCGAGGACCCATCGGTCAACCACCGTTCTGCAGCTACTTAACTGCGGCCAGCGTCAGCCTGTCAGCCACACTGCTTCTTCAAGAGCGTCTGTTCCTTCTTCACTTCTTGTGAAGGAGGCTGCACGGCCTGTCCTGGTGACCAGCAGACGGTAGGGGTGGGAGGAGTGGGGTGATGCCTCCCAGGCGGCGGGGATTCTGCTAGGGGGAGGCCAGAGCTATACCTCTTCATGGTAAGTGAGGCCCCACCCCCCACCCCAACCCTGGCCCTTCTCTTGGAGGGCACAGCAACCAGTAGCTATGACTTCGTTTTCTTCTTTTGTCATTCCTGGACTCTTAAGAAGGGGACAAGTCATTCCACTCTGGCTTTGCCAGTCGGGAAGCTGATCAGAGATGTTGAGGGTCTTACCCTTGCTCAACAGCCTGGAACTGAAGTCCTGTTAATTCAGCAAGAGCTGCTTTGCCCAATAATCCTTCTGTGGTCCCCACGAGGCAAATTACAGACGTGCATGCGTGTAATCGGCGTACCCCCAACTGAACGCTGGATAAACACACAAAAACAAATGGAAAACCAGGCGATCTCTTTGAAAGCTTGGGTTCCGGTAATAAGCACATTCTCCCCGGATAGGCTGGTAATAAGTTGTGGTCAGAGTGGGCCTGTTTGTCACCCAGCCAGGGCGAAAGGGCCCACAGTGGTGCTCTCTCGTTGATGATAAATTGCCAGTGTCGGGGAGAAAGAGCAAGTCTCCTAATAAGCCAGAGAGAAATCTCAAAGCACCCAGCTTTTCACTGCCATTTGAAAGCCAAAGGTAGGAGGGCAGCCGTGAGATAGGTGGGTACTGAGGACCGGGATGGCCGAGGCAGTTCTGCGATGGTCAAGGTTATACAGGAACCAAGGGCAGGACGCGTAGGAGCTGCAGGAACACGGATGCTGAAGGAGGAAGCACGTGAGTCACTGACAGATCAGAGCATCAGAGGCAAACAGGATAAAGGCACACAGTGTGGTTCAGATTGAATTCTGAGGCCTGAATCCCAGGAGAACAAGATGGCACGGGGGCCAGGACTCAACGTCATGAGGCTCCAGCGCACGGTTCCTGGGAGTGCTGAAGATGTAACGGAATTTGCATTGTGTGTGTCTGTACTCAGGATAGGGGGGCTTACCTTTGCATAAATCTTCATGTTTTTCGAGACTATTTAAACACTTTCTTAGGCCCTCTGTTCTCCACCTCACATCATGGTAAACATATCAAAATGCACCCCCATCCCTCGTTGACTCTAATTGTCTGGTTGTAAGATATTTGAAAGGATTTAAATCATTTTACTTTTGGAATGATTTGGCTGTAACTTATTTGATGATTGGCTCTAATTTCTCGGCTATCCTCTTGCGCATCCAAGGATTCTTATGAACCAAGAAAATCGAAGCTACTAATTATTTTCGAATGTAGTGCGATTCTTGTGAATGTTTAATTGAAACGCGAATGAAGTTGACTTAATGTGTGACATCTTGTAGGCATTTATTTAAATACTTGTCAATGAGGTTGATATAATGTTATACAGACATTTAATTAAATATTTATTAATGTTGCATTTTTTTTAGGCCCCGGAGAAGCTCACAAGGCCCTCGGCATTTTGCCCATTGTGCCAAGCACGGCATGGCTTGTATCAGTATGTGGAGTGGGTGTAAATAGCCCCTCCTTGGTTGAGCAGCTCCTGTGTGACAGGATGGCTTAAGGGCTTCACCTGCACTGTCACATTTAATCCTCACCATAGCCCTATGAGAATGTGATTTACTAACCCTATTTGATAGAACAGGAAATGGGGGTCTGACAACTGGGCCGCCTGGGATTGGGGGCCTGGTGCTCTGGCACCGAAGCCCAGGCTGTACCGCCTGTCCTTCCTTTGATCTTTTATAGGCTGCCACCTTGGTTCCCGTCTTGAGTATTCTGGGCGGTATTAATTTTAATTCCCAGGTACAGTGGTGGATGCCTGCTTCAGGGAGGTTCAGCCTCCATCAAGGGCAGTCACCTAATTCCATATGATGGAATATGCTTTCCTTTATTTGTTCAGTGTATTTGAACCTGAATGAGGTGGGCTCACAACATGCACATACTCAGGAATATACATATAAGAGGCAGGCTTGAAAAAGCAAGATAACACAGCAGGAGATAGAAAAACCCTTGTACTTCAATACGGGTATGCTCTCTGATTCCATCGGCCCCTCTCTGGGCAGGTGGCAAGTGCTTATTTTCATGGTGAAACAGTAAGCGTAGAGATAAGGGAGGTTGATCAGTTGTCCCAGTGCAGTGAGTGACGGGCTGCCTCACCTTTCTGCGAACTCTGATTGGAATCTATGTATTTGTGACAGTTCCACCTTTAATTCGAAGAGCTGTTTAGGGAGGAGGTTGGTGGTTGGGAGAGGAGTGGGATCTTGCTCGTGTGAACGGGGCCAGTGCATGTTTGTGGTCCAAAGAGAATTTTATCAGGACTCAGTGGATTTTAAGAGTTTTTGCAAGGATGAAGATTCAACACAGATATCAAGATAGTGATTATCTCCGAGGGGTGAGGACGGGATTCTATCAGGCAGGGGCACACAATAGGGCTTCTAAGAAATAGGACCGATAGTGGCTTATTTCTTGATCTGGATGATGAGGACAGGGTTTCCACTTAATTATTAGTTTTTAAAATGTTCAAATATGTTTTATATACTCTTCTTTTTGTATAAAGTTTTCCCAATTTAAAAAATTTGAGAAAAAAACCCCCCACAACTTTACAACACTGTTGGAAACATATTCATGTTCCTTTTATTTTTCATTTGATTTAGGTGAGCATAGCCACCCCAAAGCAGAAACCCAAGACTCCGTTTTGCTTTGGTAAGTACTGAACCCAGGACGGGTTTTCTAAACACACTCCTGCAGCAGCTTCCTCTTTCGAGTGGAGACGGTCCTGTGACCACATGTGACTTATACGCTGTGTGTGTGACTGCTGTCCCAGCCATGTCCGTGGGTCTCAATTGATTCTCCTTTCCTTGGTGTCCCTGCAGAGATTGTTAACAATATGAGACGGAGGCACAGGGGCCAGTGATGTCTCAGTTTTCCTGGCTCCGCAGGGCAGGGTGCCGGGTATCTACCCAAAGTTTTCGGGAACCTTCATCTCAGAGCAGAGTAACGGTGTGCTCAGGACACGTGGAGACTCGAAGGAGTTGGGGGATGATAGAAAAGGAGGAATGTTCTGTTGAGAGTCTTGTTGCCAAATGAGTGACCGGTGGGAGTGACACCGGAAGCAGAGCCGCTCGGTGGAGGCAGGTCATTGAATCATCAGTATTTAATTGCCTTCTACTGCCTTCTCAGGGCTGTACTGAGTGCTGCGAGCAGATGCTAACAGATAGCTTCTGTCGTCTACCTGGTTCTGAGTGTGAGCTCCATGAAGGCAGGGATGTTCCTCTGCTTTGTCTTTGCCGTATCCCCAGCACTTAGAGTGTGGTTCCTGGCACACAGCGGGTACTCACTAAATATTTGCTGAATGAATAAATGAATGAACTAAGGGATTCTCTGTCTACCCCACAATGCTCACCTCCTCCAGTTCCGGCTTATTTATGTCTGGAAAGTAAAATGGTCCTTTGATCTGTCCCCTTTCCCAACTTCAGGTTGCTTCAAACGTCTTTTGTGCTGTTTCTCCCACTCCCTTTAAATATCATGACCAAGCTCCAACATGACTCTCAGATTTTGTGGTCAGCGGATCTTAAAAAAAAAAAAAAGAACCTAGAAGTAAATTGTTGACTTTATGGAGTGCTCAGAGGAAAGACCAGGTTGAAAATGAGGTCCAGGTCACAGACTTGATCACAGGCAAGCTTAGTTACATTTCTCAACCACAGGCAAGACCCCTAACCTGGGTCAGCTGTGCCAGTGGAAACTAGGAGCACTGGGGCCAAAATTATATACGTATCATCACGACTGTCAATCTCTTGGCGCCTCTGAAAAGCTGTCCAGGCGTGTGTCTTATGGATGGTGGATGAGCTGTCTCCCTGCACAGCAGCACACTAAGGCTATTGTTGTTGTCTTGTGGCCAATGGAATAATCCACACCTTTTTTTTTTTTTTTTTTTTTTTTGCGGGCCTCTCACTGCTGTGGCCTCTCCCGTTGTGGAGCACAGGCTCCCGACGCGCAGGCTCAGCGGCCATGGCTCACGGGCCCAGCCGCCCCGCGGCATGTGGGATCTTCCCGGACCGGGGCACGAACCCGTGTCCCCTGCATCGGCAGGCGGACTCTCAACCACTGCGCCACCAGGGAAGCCCAAATCCACACCTTTTAAAAATGAGAGCCCGCTGCTTCCCAGATATTCACGCAGGTGACTTTGCACCGTGGGAAACATCTTTGTCTGCGTGGCGGGGATCCTCCGCCCTGCTAGTTGAAGCGCCTTAGTTTTGTGGAGTCTCTGTGTTGTGTGTGTTCTGACCTGGGTTCTTCTCTCTTCATCCCTGTGCCTTTTGCAGTCATCAACGCCCTCTCGCAGAGGTATTTTCTTCAAGCCAATGACCAGAAAGATCTGAAGGACTGGGTCGAAGCCCTGAACCAAGCCAGCAAAATCACTGTACGTATGATCCTTCTCCTTTCTGGAGGGAGTCAGGGCCTCTTCCCCGCACGGGAACGACCCAGATGGCGGCAGGGACTTTCCCAGGACCCTGTTCCAGACTCGTTCCCCTACCTCTTCTCACACCTTGGCTGACTAACCACAAGTTGAACTGAGAGTCTGAGTTTGAATCAAGTTCAAGGGGAAGTTTATGGAGTGTCCCCTTTGTGCTTCCTGGGAGGGCTCCTGGTCGGTCGTGGTTTGGGTCATTCTGGGATGCTGATTCAGAATGTGGCAGGATTGGAAAATGGATTGCTGACTCCGAGAAACAGAGTAAAGGAAACTCACATGAGGAGGGAAGTCAGAACTTTTTCCTGGCTTGGGGGAGACTCTTTGGACTTTAAGAAGCCACCTGAGGACCAGGCCATCCACTGACCTGTCCTGGTAAAGCCTTCCATTTATAAGCACCAGTTTACTGGCTGTTCTGTGAGGACTCTTGTTTTCCTTGACTTGGCTAACGAAGAACTCCTTTCTTAGAAATACAGAAAAAGAAAGGGAGATGGGTAGGGAGGAAGAGGGGGAAATTATGGTTGGAAAAAACTGGACCTTTAACCGATAATATAGGCAGGCTTCGGGCATGCAATCCACGCTTTGCTGAAAAGCTTGATTTTCTGTATCGTACAGTCAGAAATGCTTACATTCTAGTGACTTCCGGTAACAGCCAGTCTGTGCTGAGGCAGATCATTCTCCCCGGTATCTCAGGGTTCCCGTGAATAAAGTAATAGAAGAAGCCTGTACACTCTACCCAGCACTGGTGAAACCGCACCCAAGCAGAGTGCAAAGCGGATTTGCTTGTGGCTTATTATTCTGATAAACGTTGGTAAACCTGTGAAAAGAGAGAGGAATGGCGGGTTGCATGGGGGAGGAAGCTGATAACTCCCTTCTGCTACCCACATGTTTGTGTGTGTGGCTCTAGAATGCTGACTTTAGTAAAGGTTTTCTTCATTCAAGTTGAGGTCTTCACCCTTCTGTGTCTTCCACAATTTGGGGAGTTTCTTTCCATGTCTGATACCTTCTTCTCGTTAAGTGTTTCCTCCCTTGGTCCTGCATGGTGAACTGGGCTACACAGCCTGCAAGGCAGTGGTGGCCTCTTTGCCTTGCTGTTGTGCCTTCAGTGTAAAGTTGTTCTAAGCAGCTAGTTCCCCGTCCTCTTTCCTGGCCCCACTGGACAGAAGTGACTGGCGAAAGGAGTGGGAGGGAGTGAGATGGTACCGAGAGGCTGGGAGTCCAGAGGCCTGCGGGGATGGCACAGCCTCTGCAGGGGCTCCATAACCTCCAGGGCCCTCCTGGCTTTCCTTTGCTCCACTTATACATCTCTTCACTCCTCCTGCCAGAGGTCCTGTGCGACAGAAGGAAGAGGAGGGGTACCCTACTGCCTGGTTCCATGCATTTTTATCTTAGGACACCTTGTGTGCAAAGTGAAGCATCCCAGGGGAGATGCAGAGATGAAAGACACAAACAGAGTATCCAGTGAACCAAGCTTTCTCACGGGCCACATTCTTCACCCCTCATGTCACTCCTGTGAGACAGGTGCATTCACTGCCATTTTTTAGATGAGGAAAACGGAAATGAGTGTCTTGCCCCAAATCTAGAGTTTAGTAAATGGCAGAGCTGGGATTCAAACCCAGGACCTTCTGACTTCCAAGATCTCAAAGAGTTTATAAATATATGAAAAATGAGCAGCAGTTATAAAAAGAGGTTAGATTACACACCACTTTTATATCTATGGCTTCTTTTAGCCTTGTGAAAACCTTAGGTAGGGAGGGCAGGTATGATTATCTCTGTTTATAAACGAGGCAGTGGAAGTGCCTGGAGATCAGTGATCCTCCCAGGGTCAGGAGCCAGTTTTTCTGCCCGCAGATCACTGGTCATTTAGTGCTGGGTCATTGAGTTCTTATGATTGAAGATAATGGTCGACATAATGGTATTTAAAGAATTGAGTTCGTTGGGGCTTCCCTGGTGGTGCAGTGGTTGAGAGTCCACCTGCCGATGCAGGGGACGCGGGTTCGTGCCCCGGTCCGGGAGGATCCCACATGCCGCGGAGCGGCTGGGCCCGTGAGCCGTGGCCGCCGCTGAGCCTGCGCGTCCGGAGCCTGTGCTCCGCGACGGGAGAGGCCACAACAGTGAGAGGCCCGCGTACCGCAAAAAAAAAAAAAAAAGAATTGAGTTCGCTTGGAGTATCAGTATTCCTGTGTTAGTTTTCTTGGGCTGTCGTAACAAACTGCGTGGCTTGTACTTGGCGTTGCCCGGCTAGTAGCTGGATGCCTCCATCTCTGTCTCCACCACTGTATGGCCTGTGTGTCTGTGTGACCTCTCCTTTTAGGAGGACATCAGTCATTGGTCTTAGGGCCCACCCTAAACCAGCATGACTTCATCTTAATTATATCTGCGAAGACCCTATTTCCAAATAAAGTCACGTTCTGAGGTTATGGGTGGACAATTTTGGGAGACATTATTCAACTCACTAAAGTTTTTCAAAGGGTTGAACATTGAGCAGTAAAAGTAAAGCATAGCTCTCCCTCCTTCCCTCCCAAGTTGGATTATTCCTTGTAGCAATCTAGCCATGCCTGGTGGGAAGAAAGATGAGTCCTTGCAAATTTCGTTTCACGTTGCAAATGTGAACCCCGTGGACCTCCCCCATTAGAGGACCCTCCACGGTGGGTGAAAGGGGTCCTACCTTTCATTGGGATTCTGGGAGATACACAAACCAAGAGGATGAACTTGTTTTCAAGATCTGGAGTGTAGTTATTGGTGAGTTTGCCCTCCACAGGCTGATTCAGAGTCTCAGGAAGTGGAAACAGCTTTGCAGAGGCTCCAGGTGGTTGGCCAGAGGCAGCCCACGATGCAGGGACATGAGTGGTGACAACCAGCGGTTCTCCAGGTGGGCTGACAGGTTGAGAGGCAACACAACAGCCAAGTCACCAGGAGTCCTCTTCTGGCCACCGTGAACGCTGAAAGGTCACTTCCCTCCTTCTTTGCTGGGTTTCAGGAATTCATTTGGGTCATTTGGAGGCAGTTGTGTTGTTCCACGGTGATTATATCTCTGGACACCCCAGCACTAATCCACATCCCTAAAGAATTCTATCATATCGGAGCAAAACACAGAGAAATCGGAAAGGGTGGTTCAGGTAGGTAGGTAGTGGTGTTTAGCAGTGGGGCAATTACTTCATTTCAATGAGCTTTAGTTTACTTCATCTATGAAACGGAGAAAATAAGGCCTACCTGATAAGATCGTCTGAGATGAGAGATAATGCAGTAAAGAGATGGGTACTTTGCCTGGCACTGAAGAGAGGCCCAAAGCAATGGGAGCTGTGGTTGTTCCTCAGCCAGAAGGAAAGGACAGGGTGGATTTCTGGCCCAATCTGGAGAGTTGGTGGGCAGAGGCCACCATGGTCTAAGCTGAGTGCACAGGCCAGGAAGAGGGGCCCTGTCTCCTTTCTGGGGCCCCAGTGTAATCATGATGGTCTTAGTCCTTTCGATAGATGCCAGGGGGTGTGGCCCTTGGTCCCTGTCCTTGGCAGGCAGAGTTCTCCTATGGCCCTGAGCTGTGAGCTCTTTTTTTCCCCCCTGTGGCTTGCAATAGTTTATTTTTTTTAATTAAAAAACAAAATGTATGTATTTATTTATTTATTTTATTTTTGGCTGCATCAGGTCTTAGTTGTAGCACGTGGGATCCTCTGCTGTGGTGCGTGGCCTCCTCGGTGCGGCGCGCGGGCTTGTCTCCAGTTGTGACGCACAGGCTCCAGAGCGCATGGGTGCTGTAGTTGCGGCTCGCGGGCTTAGTTGCCCCACGGCATGGGGGATCTTAGTTCCCTGACCAGGGGTTGAACCTGCGTCCCCTGCATTGGAAGGCGGATTCTTAACCACTGGACCACCAGGGAAGTCCCTTAAGTTTTAATTTTTATATAGTTTTTAAAGGTTTCTTTCCATTTGCAATTATCACAAAATATTGGCTATATTCCCTGCATTATACAATATATCCTTGGGCCGTGAGCTCCTGAACAGTCCGGATTCTTAGGTCTTTCTAGCTCCCAGGGTTGTAGAAGAAGTGGAAGAGGATGTTAGTTTTTCTCGTGGTGTCTGCAGTTACTTTCCTGGCAGATCCACATGGGGCGTTGAGTCCTTGTGAAGAACAGGCTTTTTTTTTCTTTTAATTTAACTTAATTTAATTTTTTATACAGCAGGTTCTTATTAGTTATCTGTCGTATACATATTGGTGTATACATGTCAATCCCAGTCTCCCAATTCATCCCACCATCTCCGCTCCCCACCCTTCCGCCCCTGCTTTCCCCCCTTGGTGTCCATATGTTTGTTCTCTACATCTGTGGAAGGACAGGCTTTGTGATGCTGTGGGTACTGCATCAGCAGCGTCAGGGTCTGGTCTCTGTCTAGGTATTAATCGGCTTTGGGCAGAAAACTGGACTACTATGGGCCTCTCTTGTGATGAAAAATTTTCCAGTATAAATGAGAAATGGACAAGGAGGAAGAAAAGCGGCCACATGAATGAGGATAAATGACCTTGGGTTGGGAGGACGTTCAGGACTGTGGCAAACTGAAGAATCTGTTCCCCATCCGGAGAGTGGACAGCTGCTTTGCTGGAAATCAAGATTTTTACGTGAAATATCCCAGATTTTAACAGCAGATTGAAAAACACACTGGATAGGACAAATGAAACACAGTTGGGGCAAGTCTACCTTTGGGCCACCAGTTTGCAACCTGTGGTCTCAAACTTGCCCTAAAAATTCCGTGATTCTTCCATCAGCAGCGGTGCTCGAACTCCGTCATGGAGAGGAGCCAAGATAACTCATTCCACAGAAAGGGCTGCATTTGTACATGTCAGCACCATTTATAAAAAGTTACTTAGAATCTGTTGACAGTTAAAATACTTTTGTAGTTTTATTCATATTTCTAAAGTGTTGAAATGTATAGCCTCTATCATTTGATGACCGTGACAACTGTATGACTATGTCACTCAGTTAGTGACAGGTCAGGAGTTACACCCCAGGCCCTGGGGCTCCAGAGCTCATGCTCCCCAAGTCCTGTACCATATACCACAGGCATCTTACCCACTGCCGAGCGTGCTTTTCTCCCATCTTCACATTCCCGGCTCCTTTTCGTCCACCAGGTTACTGTTTCAGCATCTCTCCCTTTGGAGGCCTCCGCCACCCACACCAGCCACGCCAAGCATTCCATTTCACGTCGTTCCCCTGCTGCTGCCAGTCTCAGCTCCTGTTTATTGTCTTCATGGCACTCGCCACGATTTGTAACCATTCTGATTGTTAGTCTTGCTCTGTATTTTTGGTCAGTCCCCCTGATCAGCACGTATGTGGTGTGCGGGCAGGACATGTGTCTGTGTTTGCTGTTTTCCCTTCAGTCTCTAGCCAGGCAAGGGCTGACTCATAGTAGGTGCTCAGTACATTTGTCGAGTGGGTGTGTGTGTGGTGGGCGTGGCTTGCTGAATTCCTCATCTACAGGTATGGATGGATGGAAGGGTAGCGGGGGGAGGGGCGTCGTGCTATAATTTCGTACGTTAGCTCTCCTCCCCTCCCCCTGCCTGCTGTTGCCTCCCCACTTTTCCTAGGCCTTCTGTTCCCTGTTAACTGTTCTCTCATTCTCCCCAGGTACCCAAAGTTGGGAACCTGCCCCTGACGACCGAAGTTCTCAAGAGCCTAGCAACTCCTCTGGCCCTAGAGAAGAAGCCACAGGTGGCCTACAAGACAGAGATCATCGGAGGCGTGGTGGTACACACGCCCATCAACCAGGTGCTGGGGCCTGGGGCTGCCAGAGGGTGGAGGGGTTCGGGGGTGTCCGTGGTGTGTCAGTGACATGACAGAAGGGCTGGACCGAGGACGGGGTGAGGGTAGCGGAGCCAGTGCTCATGCGGTGGTCAAGAAGATACCGGCAGTGCAGAAACTGAGGCCACCGCATCTGAAGCTCTGTGGCAGTACGGCACTTGTGAACCCCCTGAGAAGTGGGGTCGAGGATGGCTGGAAACAAGCCCCACTGTCCCTTGGCCTCGTCTGGTTTGCGTTCAGAGTCTTCCCTTTCTCCCGGGTCTGCCCAGCCTTCCCAGCCTTGGTCTGTGAACGCACCCCGTACAGTGCCTTCTCGGGGGGGAAAGCCAAAGGTTTTTTTTTCTGGTTTCTTTCTTTCTTTTTTTTTTTTTTTTTTTTTTTCTTTTTGCGGTACGCGGGCCTCTCACTGTTGTGGCCTCTCCCGTTGCGGAGCACAGGCTCCGGATGCGCAGGCCCAGCGGCCATGGCTCACGGGCCCAGCCGCTCCGCGGCATATGGGATCCTCCCAGACCGGGGCACGAACCCGTATCCCCTGCATCGGCAGGCGGACTCTCAACCACTGCGCCACCAGGGAGGCCCTTAACATCTTTATTGGAGTATAATTGCTTTACAATGGTGTGTTAGTTTCTGCTGTACAACAAAGTGCATCAGCTATACATATACATATACCCCCATATCTCCTCCCTCTTGCATCTCCCTCCCACCGTCCCTATCCCACCCCTCTAGGTGGACACAAAGCACCGAGCTGATCTCCCTGTGCCATGCGGCAGCTCCCCACTAGCTATCTGTTTTACAGTTGGTAGTGTATATAAGTGCATGCCACTCTCTCACTTCGCCCCAGCTTACCCATCTGGTTTATTTCTCACTCGACTGCCATCCTGGCCCAAGAGGAAGAGATGATTGGCCGGAGAGGGTGGGGTCAGGGGTGTGGCTGCGTCAGGAGGGGGAGGCGCTAACCCTGCAGCTGTTTCCTTGTAGAACGGTGGGGATGGGCAGGAAGGGAGTGAGCCCGGCTCCCACGCCATCCTTCGAAGGTCTCAGAGTTACATCCCCACGACAGGCTGCCGTGTCCCCACCGGCCCCCCCCTCATTAAGAGCGGCTATTGTGTGAAGCAAGGGAATGTGGTGAGTGTCCATGCGGGGGCTGGGAGGGGTTCTGGGGGCCCCGGGAGCAGTGGGTGTGGGCGAGGCAGAGGGGAGGGCAGTTTGCAAGGAGGAGCGTGGAACCAGCCACGCCCAAACCGCCCAAACCAGGGAGAGGCTGGGGTGGGGAGAACTCCCGCCCCGCAGCTCGAGGTGATCCGAGGAGTCGCCCCATGAGAAGAAGTCCTTGCCCCTGACCCCCAGCGTGGGAGCCTGGCTTCGGTGGGGCGGGATCCCCAGGAGCTTAGAACCAGAACGAACCCCCGGAAATGCTGGGAACTCTTGTAACATCCTGCTCTTTACCCTTTATTTCAGCGCAAGAGCTGGAAACGGCGCTTCTTTGCGCTGGACGACTTCACCATCTGCTACTTCAAGTGTGAGCAGGTTTGTAGTCACTCTGGGGCCCGCCTGAGGGGCTGTGAGGGCAGAGGCACAGGAGTCACACCCACGTGTGTGTGTCTGAGCAGAGATGTGGGCACACAGACTCCGGGGGTGCCTGTGCCTAACCTCCGTCCGCCTGGTGTGCGCATCTTCACGGTGATGTAAAGTGGCCTTAACTCCCTGCCTTCGTGGTCAGGGCCACAGAGCATCTTCTTAGATTTCTTTCCTCTCTTGATTATTTTGAGACCTTGTCTTGTTTGCCACCTGGTTTTAGCCAGTCATCTCTGATGATGATGGCTGCCTGGTCTGGGCGTTGGGCTGACAGCCTCATGCACTGTCTCTCTGTTTCCCCCCAGGACCGAGAACCACTGCGTACCATATTCCTCAAGGATGTTCTCAAGACCCACGAGTGTCTGGTCAAGTCTGGGTAATTGTCCCTGCTTACTCTTCTCTGGTCAGAACTCCGTGTGCCCTCTTAACTCTTTTTTATTTTTTTAACATCTTTATTGGAGTATAATTGCTTTACAATGGTGTGTTAGTTTCTGCTGGATAACAAGTGAATCAGCTATACATATACCCCCATATCCCTTCCCTCTTGTGTCTCCCTCCCACCCTCCCCATCCCACCCCTCTAGGTGGTCACAAAGCACCGAGCTGATCTCCCTGTGCTGTGCGGCTGCTTCCCACTAGATATCTCTTTTACGGTAGTCTATGTAAGTCCGTGCCACTCTCTCACTTCGTCTCAGCCTTAACTCTTCTGTTACTCCCCTTCTGAGGCTCTATACCAGAACCTTCTTCCAAGAGCAGGAAGATGTTGTCTCCTTGACATCTGTGGCTGACTCTCCACATCCAAGCTGCCGCAGCTGTGAAATGGCGCTGGGCAAACCTATCTTCCCATTCCCCTTACTCACTCCTGAAATGAGCCTATGGGATACTTTTCTGATGGAGAAAAAGAAAGCATACAGAACAAAGGAGAGGTCCTTCTCAGGTGTCAGCTGCTCATCTCACAGGAGGACTGGGCTCAGAGGTGGAGGGGGACTGTGCCCTTCGTCACTTGCTTTTCAGTGCATCTGCTCAGAGCCCTGTTTATGCCAGTGCCTCTGCCCTGAACTTGCTGTGCCTTTTTCCTCTCCTCATTTGGACAAAGTCCCTGATGTCTTCTTAACATGAGGATGATTCACAGCAATGCTCTTGGGCAGGACGAGGAAGTATTTTTAACGTGTTCCTGTTTCCACTAGGAAATGGTCACCGTTTCCAGTGCCACAGAGCATAGGACGAGTTTGGGACCTGGGGCCTCTTCGAGGGCTCTCCTATATCCAACACCCATACAGGTGCCCCTGGAACCAAACTTTAGAGACCCAAGGGCATCCGGGCATCTAGCAGTCCTCATTTGGCCCTCAGTCTGCAGTCTGTAGGGGTATTATTTTGAATCTCCGTCCCACGGACTGTGCATGCAGAGCCTGCGTCCCCAGGGAAGCTGTTAGCAGCAGACTGACTGTTCTCACATGAAGGCATGGGAGGGTCTTGCATGAAAACGAGGTGTGTTGTGGCCCAAGGAAGCAGGGACTGTTGTGAGCCTTGCAAACGGCAGTTGCAGAGTGTGGAAGATGAGGGAAGTTCCCACCGACAAATTATCATTCGTGAAAGGTGCTACAGATGGAAGTTGCAGAAGTGTGGCTCCAGAGGTGACGGTGGAGGAGAGATGGGGCTTGTTCCTGACCCTGGAGGCCCGTGCAGGTTGATGGGCGTATTGGGGCAGCTTAGGGAACCCAGATAATGTTTGTTCCTAAGAGCGCTTTGCACTTTGCCTGAGCCAGAGTCAGACTGAACTCCGAGGAAAAGACTTGAGGGAGTTGAAGATCCTCGGGGAAGGAAGTTGCCGAGGCCCTGCAGGTTCCAGGCCTGTGAGACTGGGGTCTCCCAAACCCAGTCACGGGGGTTAGGGCATCTGAGTAGTCAGTTAACGTTTTGTTGAATTGAATTGAGTTGAATTCAAAGGCAACATGTAGCCTGAGAAGTAGGTATGAAAAGGGTGGGGATTTCCTCCCTGTTTTGCTTTTACCTCCTCTGTAGTAGATTACATGATTGTGCTGTATGCGCATGAATAGTTTAAAAGGTTAAAGCATCTTATCCAGAAAGAAGAGCCATCTCCACTCAGATACTCAGAAAGGAATTATAATAGCTAATGAAATGCATTTCAAATGGCCAGTATGTGACATTCATTGTACCAGGTGCCTCATATAACTTACGAGATGCCTTATATAACTTATAACTGATCTTTGTGGTAAGAAGCTTGGCAGAGGAGGGCTTCTGATTTCCATTTTACAGTTGGGGTAGAAAGGCTCACAAAGTTTTAAAAATATTCCTAAAATACCTTTGCCCAGTGGAGTCAGGATTGGGTCCCCAGGTCTGTCTGACCCCTGATTGCTGTCCCCGCCCATGTGGGTCTTTAGTCTCATGCTCCTCCTTTGCCCAGGTGACCGTGTCACTGGCAGCGCACCTGCCGTTTCCTTCCAAGTCCTGATTCCTGAAGCCAGCCCTGCCTGTGATCAGTCCTTTCTTTCTTTTTCTTTCTTTCTTTCTTTTTTTTTTTTTTTAATTTTTTGACCACACCACATGGCACGTAGGATCTTAGTTCCTCAACCAGGGATCAAATCCGGGGCTCCCTGCAGTGGAAGTGCAGAGTCTTAACCACTGGACCACCGGGGAAGTCCCCCTGTGATTAGTCCTTTCTTGGAATTATTCTAACTCTTGGCATATAACATGCAGTCTAACATCTGACAGTATAGTTTTGCTTTTTTATGTTCTTTCATGGGGAAGGAATTAGATCTTTTACTCCTTATATGTTCCCCACGGTGACTGGATACACAGAGCAGGCATTTCACCCTGCAAATAATTCCGGCTGATTGGAGGTTTGTGGCTGAGCATCAGCTACCTCTCGCCTTCTTCCTTGCGGAAGTAGGGTCCCTCTTCCAAACCTCACACCCAATTTGAAGCATCCTCAAGTGGTCTACTCTCTCCTTCCCTTTTTCCTCTAGAGCATCTAGTCCCCTTCTGAGAGCAGGGATTTAGTGAAGCTGATGCAGTTGCTGTGTGGGTGGAGAAAGGCTTTGGAAATAAGAGATTCAGGTCCCTTAGGAGAGGCACCTGGTAGTGGAGTAACTGAGAGTGTAGACTCTGGAGTCGGACCCGGTTTCAAATCCTGGCTCTGCCGGTTCCTTACTCCGGTGCCATGGACAAATCATGGAACCTCTCTGAGCCTGGGTTTCCCCATCCATAAAGTGGGGAAAGTCTTATTGCCTCCTTGGATTGTTGGGAAGATCGGATGAAATAACACATTAAAAAACACAAGGAAGGGCTTCCCTGGTGGTGCAGTGGTTGAGAGTCCGCCTGCCGATGCAGGGGACACGGGTTCGTGCCTTGGTCCGGGAAGATCCCACATGCCGCGGAGCGGCTGGGCCCGTGAGCCATGGCCGCTGAGCCTGCGCGTCCGGAGCCTGTGCTCCGCAACGGGAGAGGCCGCGACAGTGAGAGGCCCGCGTACCGCAAAAACAAAACAAAACAAAACAAAACAAAAAACCCACAAAGAACAGATTGGTGGCTGTCAGAGGCGGAGGGTGGGGAGTGGCCGAAATGGGTGAAGGGGGTCGAAAGATACAAGAAAAAAAATTTGAGTGTTACGTACGAGACAGTGATCATTTGCAGTGTATACAAATATCAAATCATGCTGTACACCTGAAATGAATATACTGTTTTTTATCTTACAAATATACTGTTGTATGTCCATCTCTCAATAATATATATGTATGTAAAAATATATATTTAATGGAGCATAATGGACATAGAACAGTGTGTGCTTGTGTATATATATAAAAACAATAAAATTTTCATCTACTTGACCCTCAAATAAAAACACTTGAAACAGTACTTCTCACCAAGCACTTTGTATCAGTACATCTGAGCCACTACAGAAGCACACAGTCGTAGACGGTGTGGGGTGTGGTGCATGTGAGGCAGGAGGTTTTGGAGGCCAAGGAGCTTTGTCCTGTTAGAACTGGTGGTGATGTGCACTGGGGAGGGGGATCCATGGGGATGGTTAAACCACTTGAGACCCTCCAGGAAGTGAAGCTAGAGGAAGCCCTGTAATGCCTTCTGAGGCAGGGGAGCAGGAGGAATGGCCTGTGACCCCCTTTTTAGGGTAGGGGCCACAGGTACCTGCCTCAGGGTGAATCAGGTCCTCAACGGGTGACCAGCATGCCTGATAACTTTCTACCTCTTTCTCTGTCTAGTGATCTGCTGATGAGAGACAACCTGTTTGAAATCATAACCAGCTCCAGGACCTTCTACGTGCAGGTAAAAAGCTCGCTGCCAGGAGACGCTGACGTTTCTTCTCTGTGGATGGTGCACTTGTAGGCCTGCCTTTCCCTTTGCTTTCTCTTTTATTTTGTTCGAAGTTTCTTGGTGGTAAATTTAGCCCCCGATAGTCAGTCCGAGTCCCGTTTTATTCTAAACAGGATGTTTGCCAAAAGCTTCCCAACCGTAAAATAATAAGAACGGGTTGAGCCGCTGCACTGGGGAATGTGAGTTGGTACCAGCTGCTCGTAGCTGCTGGGCGCCAGCTCAGCCGAGAAAAGGAGAACTGGTCAGTGGTTTCACTTCTCCCTTGGAGGGTATTTATAAGCCCCGTCTATGTGTGGACAGCACTGTGTGCGGAAGGACAAAAGCACAGAGGGCCCTGTGCGGGCACCAGGTGCACAGCCAGCTGCACAGAGAAAGCCATTGTTTGGGCTCCGACGGTTCAGCTCTCAGAAGCATCTCCCCTCCACCCACAGCCTTGGAGTTCTCCCAACTCCTTCTCAAATCATAGGAGCTAGAAAGGCAGATTTCTAGCCTCTAGCATGGCCTAGACTTTCAAGGCCAAGTCCTTGCTGCAGCCTGCCTAGCCGTCCACAGAGCGTGCCTTGATGCCTGCAGCCTTGCGGTGATGGTGCCCGTCTAGCGCCAAGACTGCCATGGAGTGTGTTGGTTGAAATGTGGGGCTCCCCGACCAAAGCTGCTCAGGGTTCCCCGTGCGCTCCCCACTCAACACCCTCCCTTTCGTGAGGTCGACCCTCACCCATTTCGTGAGCAGCAGGTCCCTCTGAGCGGTTCCCCCTTCCTGAGCCCAGCAGACATGCTAGCAACCTGAGGCATCTGTGTGTCCCGTTCATTTAGACAAGCATCTGGGAAGAGCTGTGGAAAAGTGCTGCTGGGGCCCTAGAGCAGCCTCCACGGCCGTTCAGGGACACGTTTGAGCTGTCGGTGCTCCAAAAGAGTTTCCAGTTCTTGGACTTGACAGATGGGGCGTTGCCTCATCCTGGGGACCCCGCATTGAACAGAGCGGATCCTGAACCCGAGAGGGAGATAGTCAGGTAAACAGGCAGTTAGAACAGTGTGCTGAGGTGGGGAGGGCGTGTTGGAGAGATGAACGCAGGGGAGCTTTCGGGGCAGTGAAACCGTCCTGTGTGATGCAGCAGTGGCAGATGCGTGAAACTGAATGTCACAGCACAGAGCATAAACCTTTAATATATGCAAATTTAAAAAATGATTTAGGAGGTCAGGTGATCCTAGCATGGCATGCAGAATATGACCAAAGAACCTAAATGTGTTACAAGTATGAAACAACCTCACTCATGGGGGTGGGGGAATAAAACAACAAAAAAACAAAACAAGAGAGCAGTGTAAGAAGGGCTACCCTTAGAGTGAGTAGTGGTTGCCCTGGGAACTCCCAAGAAGGGTACCTCCCCCAGTCGCAGGGAGTCAAGGGAGGTTTCCTGAAGGAAGATACACCGAAGCCAAACCCTTGGAGGAAGAGTGGCCCAGGCAGAGGGAACAGCAAACAACAGGGGTTAAAAAAGCTTGGAGATGAAAGGGGCACAGGTGCTGGGAAGCTGATATGGAGGGCCCGTGGCCTGTGGGCCTTGTTCAGGAGCTTGTATTTTATCCTGGGAGTTAGGGTCCTTGGAGGTTAAGCTAGGGGAGTGACCCAACCAGATCTGCCTCCTAAAAATCCCACTTGGGCAAGTGACCTAAGAGCCTTGTTTTCCTCATCTGTAAAGTGGAGATGAGAGCCCTCAGTCCTGGTCCTGTTGATGGGATGCTGGCGGTGATGTGCGGTGCAGTGTAGGGGACAGGTGAGAAAAGGGTTAGACGGGAGCCAGGGAGATCAGTGGGAAGGCTGCTGTAATGGTTTCAGTGAGGGATAAAGGAAGCCTGAACTTGGATGGATGGAGAAAAGTGGAAACATTTGAAGCTACTGATAAGTCCTTTCCAGGACTTGAGAGTTGATTGGATGTGGGGTGAAGGGAGCGATTATGCTCTGGTTAAGAGTCTAGAACAGAGCCTTGGACTGGAGATAGTGATTTGGGAAACATGAACGCCAACCAAAAAAAAAAAAAAAAAGTTCAGAAGACACTGCATCATTGGCACGAGTGTCTGCACATTGACCAGGGCCTCATCATCATTTCTGTCCTACTTTGCCATCTGCTCCCACATTTCTAGGATAAAAGAACACTCACATCCCCCTGAATAAATAAATGAGCAAATGGACAAATCTGTATATAGCACCAAAACTCAGAAGGTTGGAGAAGAGTAGAGATTAAAACTCTTTAAGTCTATGTATTTATTCATTTAAAAACAACAACTATAAACTCGTTTATGTTAACACAAGTAACATTTAATGAAAAATAACGCTTTCTAAAACAAAAAAGCAACAGGGGTAGCATTTTTTAAAATATAGTTTTGCAAATCTCTTTAATGGCTGGTTTATTAGAAGACAGCAGGATTCTCATATCTGCTTCTGCACTCAGTCTGTGGCCATATGTTGTTTTGATGGAAGAGTATGAAGAAAATCTGGCCCCGCAGAGACATGTATTTGGAGTAAAGGGATATTTTAATAGCTCTTTCAGATAATTGTGGATCTTCTTTGATTCTATACTGAAACTTGACAAATCGTAGTTTCTTAATGTTTAGGTGCTGTGTGGAATCAGAAGCTGCTATCAATAAACTTTCATACTCTTACATTAAAATCCATTGGTCAGTTTTGCACTTTGAATGGATCATACGTGGCAGGGCTGTATCTAAAGGTGGGATTGGTTCTTGGGGAGAGGTAGGGGTTATTAGCTTGTTGGAAAGGGAGGGCTGCAGAAGTTGGGAATGAGATTAAGAAGGAGATGGCTAAAACTTTTGGACAGCTGCAGTGGAAGTAACCAGAGGTACATATGGGAACCCTTTTATTGATGGCCCATTAGAACTCAGTGCTTGAAACCATTGCAAGTGTTATGATACCGGTCTCATACCAGATAATCAGAGCTCATCGGACTGCAGTAAAACCACAGACTGCAGTGACGCATTTAATACCCTTTGTTCCTCTCACCTCAAAAACTGCCCTCAAGGACAGAAACCCTACTTTTCCTTTTGAACCAAGCACCATAAACATGTACACACTTAAGCAGACCGGGAAGAGACGAAGGTATAAGCTTGGCACTTCCCTTCTTGTTCTATTGAGTTTCAAGGCTTTTTTTTTTGGTCTCTTAGTAATTCACCACAGGGTGGGTGGATTTCAGCTCTGTGTTTTACTGGTTCATGGAGCTACCTTTGTGATGTGGTTTTAAGATATTTTTGAGTTTTTGATGAAAGCTAAGCACAGGCTTTCCATAAAAGATAGATATACACATACACTGTAATTTTTGCATATAATTTTTGAGGTTTCACTTAATTTCTGTTGCCAGTGGAATCCAGTTCTTAAAACTACTGATAGAGATTTAAACTGTGATCTCAGTAACGTAATATCCTATTTCTTCTCATGTGGGATCAGTATCTGCTTTTCTCTTTGAATAATATATATATTTTTAAATAAATTTATTTATTTTATTTATTTATTTTTGGCCGCGTTTGGTGTTCGTTGCTGCGCACGGGCTTTCTCTAGTTGCGGCGCGCGGGGGCCACTCTTCATTGCGGTGTGTGTGCTTCTTATTGCGGTGGCTTCTCTTGTTGCGGAACACGGGCTCTAGGCGCGCAGGCTTCAATAGTTGTGGCATGTGGGCTCAGTAGCTGTGGCTCAAGGGCTCTGGAGAGCAGGCTCAGTAGTTGTGGTGCAGGGGCTTAGTTGCTCCGCTGCATGTGGGATCTTCCCAGACCAGGGCTCGAACCCGTGTTCCTTGCATTGGCAGGCGGATTCTTAACCACTGCGCCACCAGGGAAGCCCCTTGAATAATGTTTTAAACATTAGTGAACATTAAAATAATGTTTACTACTGTTTATTATCCTCATGGCTGGGTTCACTACCTAGGTTATCTGACAGAAAAATGTCCTTAAACGGAATTAGAGCATTAGGGAAGAAATGTAATTAGCAAACAATTTCTGTCTCAAATACTAAATGTTTTAAGAAAGAGATTTAATTGTTTTTCCCATCATATTAGCAAAGATTTAAAAAATTGTAATATTTAAAAAAAAATAAAAAATGAAAGGTTTGGGAAACATGGCAGTCCAGTGTTTAGGACTCCACGCTTTCACTGCCGTGGGCCCAGGTTCCATCCCTTGTTGGGGAACTAAGATCCTGCAAGCCACGCATTGTGGCCAAAAAATTAAAAAACGTTTTTTAACTGTAATATTTAATTCTAACAAGGGTGCATGTAATATACATACATATATATATATATATGTTTAAATGAAATCTATATTATTAACTAGAAATCACTCTGGCCATATATAAGAAGAGCCTTAAAAGCATAGATACTCTGGGACTTTCCCTGCGGTCCAGTGGTTAAGACTCTGCAGTTCCACTGCAGGGGGCGTGGGTTCGATCCCGGGAACCAAGATCCCACATGCCATGTGGTGTGGCCACCCACCCCCAAAAAAGCATGCATACTCTTCAGCAACTTTCCCTGGGAGCTGAAGAATCTTAAGTATGAAAAAAGCTTTATACACAAAGATGTGAATAGCAGTATTGTTTATATTAGAGAATTGGAAATGATCTGAACGAATTTTAGAGGATCTGGATTCTTGTGTTTGAGTTTCCAGCTGTTAAGTCAGGTGATTCCCAGTGTTCTCTGATTCAGGATTTCTTGCTAAGTGGGGCTGGGGTGAGCACACCTGGGCTGGTTGAGTGATTGCTCCTAGAGAAGGAGTGAGTGTTTGTTTTCTGTCTCCAAGGACAGTCAGATAGGTGGTCTGTGGCCTGTGGGCGGGGCGTTCTTTGCTATGGTGATAAAAGGACTAAAAGTAGCTTAAAAAGCCCTGGAAACTGACTATTGGACTCTCATCATGGGGGTCTTGCAATCTGTTTAATGAAAATGTTCCATCTCCTGTGTGATGCGGGAGACCTTTGTCTCTCCTTTAGCTCCCATCCCCATCTTTCCCTCTGTCTTCTCACATTTCCCCACCAAATCAACTTCTGTTCCCCTAGAAGGGAAATCTGGAAGAAATGCTTTTCTGCTGATGGACAATTTAATTGCCACCGTCTCATTCCAATTCAAAATCGCCTTTCTTCTCCCCCAAATATGTTATCTTATTTGGGTTTTTTTTTTTTTTTTTTTTTACAGAAGTTCCCTTTAATTATCTTTTGCTCATATTATTTTAGTTTACTTGACAATGACAATAATTTACATGCAGAGGCTCTTTCCATATTGACTTGATAAACGCACCCCTGCCCCCGCCCCCACCCCCCCGAGTTGCAACTTGCTGCCTTCTACATTACTTTTTGTTTCCAGGGTCATCTCTATAATGTAATTGACTAGTGAAGTAATTAAGAATTTGAATATGACTTTCTACATAAATTAAGAAGCATGCTGTAATATTACTCTGCTTACAGTTGAAAACTTTTTTAATAAGCAAAGTATTCTTTTGAAACTGAGATTGGAAAATACAATGTATAATTGGTCACTTTATCCAGAGGAAAGCAATACAGCTAAGGTGAATTGAGATATAATACAGTTTTACTTTAAATTTCCTAACTGTAGAAATAGACATTAGCATTTATGGATAACGTTATTTATAATAGAAATAATTATTAATATCTTTTCAAACAACCCAAGGAATCTGAGAGACTTCAAGAAATATAGACATGTGTACAGAAACCCTTAAGAAGGCTGAAAGGAATACAATAGAAACCAGGTAGGCAGTGAAGACCTGGTCACCCTCCCGTCTGTAAGCCATTTTATGGGGCTGATAAACAAGCATATTAAGAAAAAGTATGGTATCTTATTTGATCCCAACAATTTTATCCTTTAGGTAAGAATTATCCACAGTTTGAGTATGAAGAAAATGAAATTAAAAAGTTGTAGGGAGAAGGCAGCAAACATATTTATCATATTGGAATTTAAGGCTTCATCTGAGTCCCTCATATAATAATAACAACAAAACAATGACTAATGTGAAGCCCTTTCTGTGTATCAGGCACTTTCAAACTGCTTTACCTAAATGAGTTCATTTAATTGTTCCCAATAGTTCTCCTTGTGGAACAGGTTAGCTAGCCCTGCTATCAGTAAAATACTTTCTGGAAGAATCTTGGAGACCGTGTCCTGGTTATCTTTTTAGACTAGGGATGGATTTCTTTTTCTGGGAAACCACCAGGTTGTCAAGTAACTGGGAAAAGAAAAGTCCAGGGAAGAGAGAAGGCAGGTGAATTTGCAGCTATGATGCGTGACAGGGGTCTTCTCCAGGGGCACCGTTGCTGCCTCTCTTTGGCCCAGCGTGCCAGGGTGTGAAACTGTTCCCCTTGTAAGTGTCCTGCACACACCTAACCAGGGAGGGTTGGTTTGGGGACAGGATGGGGTAAGCCTGCAAATTTGAGGGTTTTAAAAAGACTGGTCATGTATTACCTTGATATAATGCAAAGAGAAAGAATCATTCTAGGCATGGGGAGAGTGAGGGGTAGATGTGGAGAATTTTGCAGGCCAGCGTGTGTGGTGTTTGCATTCATGTATGCACGGGCATGCAAGTGCACGCCGGTAATTTGGGGTGGCTGTATCAGGGGAAGGTGCAGGGTGACAGACAGAGGTTAATAAAACGTTTCTGGAAGTCAAGGCTTCGTTCAGTCTTGGTCCCATCTGTGTGCCTGGTACCTGACGTCACGTGTCACCCTGAGTAAGGCCTCAGTAAATGTTTGCCAGGTTCACTTGGATTCAACTCCTGTAAAGCTGGAAAGCACTGAGAATTCCCAGGGCTCTACGTACTGTGGCTTGGCTTCTGATTGTCCTCTTTCTTCACAGAGCCGCTGCTGCCCCCTTCTGGGGTTGCTCGGTATTTCTGGGGGAAGAACTTTTTAAGGCCTCGGCTGTGCCCTCCCTACATGTTGGTGAGCTTGGTGCTGCAAGTCTGGCAACTCTTGAGGCCTGGATGGGACTCAGGACAGACCCAGATCACTTGTGCTTTGAGAGAAGCCCTGTTCCTGGAGAAACCACCTGTCTGGGAGGATTTGGTTTTAATGGGACTGGAGCTGAAAGTGGGATCATTTGTTGGGATAGCTGTGGTAGAAGGGTGACTGCACTGGGTGTCAGGAGAACTGGAATCTAGACCAGCCCTAAACCTTGGGCTCTGGCTTTCTGGGCTTCATTTTCCTTTTCTGTAAAACAGGGGGTGAGGCCAGGCCGATTGTGTTCCAGAGGGGGTGAGGGACTTCAGTAGGGATGGGCCTCAGCTCTCCCTCTGTCACGACCTCTGCCCCACTTTGAGCCCTTTTATTTATGGGGTGACAAATATGATTTTGCTGGGGAAAAAAAGTGTCCTCAGAAGTCTGAAAGCCACTGGCCTGGATGGTCTCTGAGATCCCTTCCCGCTCTAATGGTGTGATTTTATGAACTTAGAATTGAGTCACAGGCGTGAAAACTGAAATCACAGCGCCAGACGTGTCTCTGTAAGTGTGGTGGGTGTTTTGCAGGCAGACAGTCCAGAAGACATGCACAGCTGGATTAAGGAGATCGGGGCAGCTGTCCAGGCCCTCAAGTGCCACCCCAGAGTAAGTCACTTCCTTCCTGTTCACAGTCACTGTCAACCTCGTGATGAGTTGTCCCGAGTGGGTGGGTTTTATTTGGTGACGTAGGGAAGCAGCCCGGTGCCCAGATGCAGCTGAAGCCCCGGGCTGTCTCTTTTGACTGGTTTGGGTACAAATTTTTATTTTTTGTTTTTTTCAGTAGTTGGAGGAGGTGAGGTAGGGTTGGATAGAGAACCAGAGCTTCTGATGTGTCCTGCACATCTCCCTGCCAGGCAGACCTTGACCCTTCTGGGGTGAATGCCGCTGGCCATATTTAATTTCTGTAGACGCGTGTCTCTGGGCCTGTGAGGGTGGTGATCCTGGAGGGGGTCCTCTTCCTGGGACCTTGGGATAAACATTGTCAGGAAAACTCTTACTTTCCTTTTTTTCCCGCCTTTTCTTTTTGTAGGAAATGTCCTTTTCTCGATCCATTTCTTTGACCCGCTCTGGAAGCTCCAGCCTCTCAGGGGGGCCCAACTCTGTCTTGGGCAGAGGGCGGCTGCCTCTGGAGGAGAGAAGGGCCCTCTGCAAAGCCCCCTCCATGGCTTCCTCCTGGCAGCCCTGGACACCTGTCCCCCAGGCTGGGGAAAAGCTGCTGCCCACTGAAGAGACTCCTGAGGACTCTTTGTTCATGCCTCGACTTGGGGAGAGCAGTACTTCTGGGGTGCTGCCCAGCTCCCGGATAAGGCACAGATCGGAGCCCCAGCACCCCAAGGAGAAGCCATTTGTGTTCAACCTCGATGATGAAAACATACGGACCTCTGATGTGTGATGAGGCGCAGTGCCCAGGAGGGAGGGGGAGGACTCAGATGTCCAAGGGGCCGTGACTCAGTTTCTCCACCTGCTGGAGGACAGTCAGAGGCCTTCCTGGCACTCACATCCCTGTGGAGCTCTCTTGGGGGAGGGGAGCGCCCAGCTGTTTGTTTGTTTTTTTTTAAAGTCAATGCAGTGTTTTTAATTCGGGAGAGTCACTAGGTTAGACCTGTAGGCTTGCTCAGTGGAGAGCGGGGTGCCTCTTACTTTGACTCTTCCATGGTCCACCTGGTGAGCGGAGGTTGGAAGTCCAATTTCATCCCTAACCAAGTTTTAGTTCCTTGTCCTTGTCTTATTAGCTTCTTCCCTTTGTTTTCAGGCCGGGCGCAGAACCTTGAGGCCAGTCATCTGGTTTTATCCTAGTCCTGTTCATTGGCTGAAGTTTGACTGTGAAGTAGGAGGGTGGGAACGAACCCAGCTGAAACTGGGGGAGGCGGTGGGGGACACCCAGGCTCCAGCTTGGCCTGGATACATTCTGAGGGGAGGTGTTAAAATCTGGACGCTGGTCGGGGGGGCCCTGAGTGTCGACCAGGGTAGATTCCCCCCTCCTCCGGGGGACCTCCATAGGGGAAGAAATAGGGACCTCCATAGGGGAAGAAGTGGGGACCTCCATAGGGGAAGAAATGGGGACCTCTTGTAAGGAATGGGAGAATGCACTCCCAACCCCAGTGCATCAGCCAGTTTTGGGAATTACTCTTTGACCCCCAAATACTGTCACTGTGAGAGACAGACCTGCCCACCCTGTTGCTGTGTCAGGCCCTTAGGATGGGTTTATCAGTGTTCAGTGCTGAGAACAGAACAGACATTGCCCTTGATATGGCGTTGCTTGGAATGTGTGGAGGGTTGATGAGTGTATGATAGTTCACTTGTGTGATACATCAGATCTGTATTTTAGAGTTTGAGAGTTGCTTTAAAGCAGGTGCCGGGAAGAGATGGAGTTTAGTTCATCCAGCTAAAAATTTTTGATCCGTGTTTTCCAGACAGAAGAAAAGGTCTCTTTTCGCAAAGACAGGTTACCTTGGGTCCTTGCCTCTCAGCTCTTCTTTCATGGGCCGATAGTAGTCTAATTTTAAGTGCTGTATATTGTATACCTTGGCAGATTTGCTTTCTTTCTGTTCTTTGTGTTGCCCTTTGGATGATGCCTCGTGTCTGTACTTGCATGATGAAATCTTGTCATCTGATGAGGTTCTATGTACATACCAGTGAGGAGATAACAAAGATAATCTTGAGAGATATTTATATCTTTAATAAAATAGAAACTGTGCAGAGAAACATTGATTTAGAGCCTATGCATTGCTGGTTAGAGATTTCCCAGGTAGAAGAGCATAGATTGTATTTCCCATCCCGTATTTTAGGATGTACCTTCTTCCATTTGACAAGAGATCCTATTTCCAGGGTCCCTGGGAGAAATTATCTGTCCAGCTTATGTGGTGAACTGCTACCAAGGTTCCCTAAAGGGAGGGAGCTTAACTCAGTTCTATCTAGAACTCTTTATCAGCTAGATCAGTTAATTTTGTCTTTAAATTAAGAATTAACGAGTAGAGGAGGAGACTATGATCAGAAAATCCTTAGTGGCTTGAGGGAAATGTGTTTGTTTGTTTCGGGCAGTGTAGTTTCCTTGAAGTCTGTGTCAGGTTGAGAACTACTCTTGACCATACTGCTTTGGAGATAACTTTCACTTAAAGTGTTTGCCCTAGTGGTCCTGGTATAAAAAAGGAAATCTCCTCTAGATTTCTCTCTCTCTCTTTTTTCCCCCTCTTTTCTGCAGCCTCCTGTATACTTTTGTCCTTAGAAATCCCTGGTTTAGAGATTATTTATTTATGAGTGATCAAGGTGACAACATACTTCAGGTAGCCTGATTTCAAGAAGCCATTACAAATTCCTAAAGTTCTTTGTCTCAGGTTTCATCTTCAGATTTTCCTCAAGAAAATTCTTTGGCTAGGTGAAAGAAAGTGCACAGAGATACGGAACTAACAAAGATAAATTGGGAACTTTTGAGATCTCTGTAAACATCCCCTAACGCATGGAAAGATGTCATCTCCTGGTGTTTAAGTTGTGAAAATCTACCCATTTCTTCCTCTTTTAAATAAACTCTCTGCTAGATTACTACTGCTAAATTAATTGGCCATTATGGTAAGCTGATCTGTTTCTTATTCATTAAGGTTTATTTTGAGAATGTATTAAATTAAACATACTTATAAATCCAGATTGTATTATCATAATAGAGGGGAAACAAGGATTCTAGTTGGCAGATACTTGGGAATTCCAAGTTAGAGCGTTGTTAATGTAGTTCCAACACCAGATAAATATAATTATCTTCAATGAAGCTTAGAGGCATTCTCATTGCCAAATCTTATTTCAGAATTCCTTTTGTGTTCATATTTCTTAGCTTCTGGTTAATTTCACATCACACCTCTTAATGTCACTACACATGTGAGCCAAAGATGGTGCATATACGACCAAAGCATTTGGTTTCAAATGTGGAAAATGGAACCAAATGGAAAAAACAAGGAGGGGATGCAATATCGATTAGTAGTTAAGTGCATAAATTTGTTTATGGAATAAATTTGTTTTTTGTTTTGTTTTGTTTTTTAAAAAAAAGGAACCAAAAAAGGTACTGCATTTTTTGTGTGTGTGTGTGGAATAAAAACATTCTCTGAGTTGTGCTGTTTTCATAAGACTTTTGACGTGGTCTTGACCCACTGTGTGTAACAATTTCAGGTGTCTCCCCATAGGTGAACTATTATTGTCCACTGTTCTTGAAAGTTAAGGAATTGCTTGCTCAGGGTTAGCTGATGGCTGGTGAACGTAGTTTGGCCTTCTGCATTCTGTGAGATGACAATCGTACTAAGGTGTCCATCAGGTAAAGCGATCTCAGGTGAAAAGTGCAGAGTTACACATCTGTCTTTGAGTAGAATGCTGAGCTCCCATGAGAAAGAGTCCAACTTCATAGTTCACTTGAAGCAGAAGGTGGTTTGTTTTTGTTTCATTTTTTTCCCCCTGAATGTAACTGTGCTCTGATATGGGCTGAAAGGATCCTTAATAAAGAAGTGGCAGATTCAGTAGTTGAGCAGTGGGATTCGATATGTTTGTTTTCACTGTTAACCAGATAAATAGGCATAAGGAAGTAGCAGAGTTTTGGAAACTGAGTTTCCCAAATCAGCTTTGTTTATAAACTTTGAACATGTCAGAAATGGACAGATTTATGACATCTTTTCTACCAATGTCACTTTTTTTTCCTTAGTCCCTTTTTCTCTCTGTTACTGCCTGCAGTAGTGAATTAGTCACTCATGCTCGGTAGAGTTTGAATAAAGCGAATATTTGGCCCCAAAACATACTGTTTGACCCCTTCCCCCGCTGCTCCCCAAGGTGTAGCATGATTCTGTGTTTTGAACCAGTTCGTTTCAGCTGTGAAATGCACTGACTGTAGGCTGAGCTGAGTGCATGGAAACGCTTATGCTTCTCATTTTAAGCGATCTCCTACTTGGTATGTAGCAAAAAGTAATTTTCTAAAACTGTTTTGTCGCTTGTTTTGTAATAAAAACCATGTGAAATACTGAAATAGGGTGTGTGTTTTCCTAACTCGGATCGTCTGTCCGTGGGTGGGTGAGTTGTCAGTCTGCCCCCGTTCTTGGTGTTCTGAATTTCACGAGGTGGGGAAGGGCCGGGACGCGGGGCGGGGTGGGGAACGGCTGTGTGTGGAGAGGGCTGCCAGGTTCTGCCCCTTAAAGTCGGGGGCTGAAGGAGGCGGCACCCCAGTCCGGAGAAAGCGTTGCTCGTCTGAGGGCAGCTGCGGGTCCAGAGGAGAGTCCGCGGGAAAGTGGGAGGGAAGGAGGAAGGGGGCGGGATGACGAGAGCCCTGCTGCGGCCCGCCGGGCTCGGACCGTTCGTCCTGCCGTGGCTGCCGCTGCCCGCGGCGCCGGGGAGCGGAGTCTAGGCCAGGAGGGCCAGGCCCGCGCCGCCGTCCCCGCCGCTGCCCCCCCTGCTCGGCGGGGGACGGCCCCGGGGCTCGACCGCTGCGGGGGCTGCCGCGTCTGCGCCGCGGCCGAGGGCGAGGCCTGCGGCGGGGCGCTCGGCCGGCCGTGCGCCGCCCACGCCCCGGCTCCTCGGCGGCGGGGGACGGCCGCGTGCGGCGGCTACGGGAGCACCTACCCCAGCCTGTGCGCGCTGCGCGCCGAGAACCACGCCGCGCGCCTCCGTGGCGCGCTCCCGGCCGTGGCGGTGCGGAAGGGGGACTGTGGAGCCCCAGGTGAGCTGAGGGCCGCGCGCGCTCCACGCCCTCTTTAGGAGCGAGTTTCGTTCGCGCGGTTCTCCCTGCTGCATCGCCAGAGCGATTCAACGCCTCCTAGGTACCAGTTTTCTTCCCTCCTTAGGTGTCCGGTTACCGGTTCCCATGTGGTTTCTCCCCAATTTCCTCCCCATAGCTGGTGGCCGCCGTCTTCCCTTTTAAGTTATTTTCAAATCGGGGTGACAGGTCTGGTCTCCTGCGACTGCAGTGAATACACAGTGGGAGACCGAAGAGAGGAGGGGGAGGGAAAGCGGAGAGAGAGGGAGGAGAGAGGTGATGCCTGATGCGGTCAGGCAGCGAGGGTCGTCCCCCACCCCCACCCCCACCCCCGCCCAAAGAATGGAGCATCTCTTTGCAGGGACCAGAAGCGCAGGCTGTCTCAGGAGCAAGTACAACTTCATCGCCGCCGTGGTGGAGACGGTGGCCCCGTCCGTGGTCCACTCACAGCTGTTCCGCGTGTAAAGGAGGTCGGAGGAGGACGTCAGCTCCCCGGGCTAACTGTTCCCGAGAGCCTCCCTGCTCCTGGCCCCGCGCAACCACTCTCCCAGCACAATTTAGTTGTAAAAACCACGGTGAGGAAATCAAACGGCTCAAAGAGGTTGCATAGCCTGTTGGTCATTTAGCCAAAGAGCAGAGTCATAAGGATTCTGACTTCCAAATCCGGGCTACTCCTCTCTCTCAAACAAGTTCAAGGTCAGAGGTGAGAGCCAGAAGGCACCTTGATGGTGATCTTGCCTGGCCCTTTCTTTTGCATGTAAGGAATCCCAAACCCAGAGAGCAAGAGAAACTTGTCCTATGTCACAAGGCCAGTTAGTAGTGGAACCTAAGCCGGGACCAGGCTTCTCTGACTCCCTCCCTGCCTGGGTTCTGGATAATGTGGCACTAGGTCCACTTTTGCCCCCAGTATTACGATTAGGTTAGTCGTCTTTGAAGCAGAGGGGTGCTGCTTTTCCTGGAAAAGGAGAGATGGAATCAGCTCTCAGTCCTGTTCCCAAGAGATGGCCAGGACATTGAACACACAGTCTAACTACATGTGGAGAGAATGAAAACAGGCAGGGAAAAGTAAAATGTCTGAGGAAACTGTGGTGGAAGAATGTTTGATAAATGCCAGGTTCCCATGCTTCCAGACTATGGCGGATGCCCTGATTTGCCCACCTTCTGCTAATGCTGTTGTCTTGCTGAGACAGGTCGCCTCTCAGCAGTGAGGATATTCCTGCATTCAGTGGCTCTGGGTTCATAGTGTCTCAGGATAGGCTTATTGTTACCAATGCCCACGTCCTCACGAACCAGCAGCAGATCCAGGTGGAGCTCCAGAGCAGGGTCCAGTATGAAGCCACTGTCAAGGACATTGACCACAAATTGGATCTTGCCCTGATTAAAACTGAGCCAAATGTGAGTCTGCGATTCGAGGATTTTCATCAACTTGCTGATATTTTCTTCCCCACCCCACCACATGTCTCTTCTCCCTGGCATATACGTTTTTTTTCTTTTTTCCTAGTTTGCTTTCTTTCTGTTCTTCACACCTTCTTTTGTTTATTTTCTTCCATGCCTGTCTGTATGTCTGTAACAATTTTTATTAACTACCCAGCTGTCTTTTTTTTCTCCTTCAGTTCCTTCTTCAACAGATGCTGCTTCTGGGAAACTTATTTCTCTGCTTGTCTCAGAACACCGGAAATGATTGTAATGGATTCAAAGCTGCTAAGGAGTGCTTTGAGTTCCTTGCTATATGAAGTGTGGTCTGCACCCCAGCAGCATTGACATCATCTGAGAATTTTTTAGAAATACAGAAACTCAGACCCTACCCAGGTCTACTGATCACTGGGAGATTCATATACACATAAGGAGAAGCACTGCTTTGGGTGACCTCCCTTCTGTTTGTGGCTTATTAACTTTGTAAACAACTTCTGAGCTGGAATGGTGCTAAGTAAATTGCTAATGTCAGTTTATGTTCATCAGTTACTTCACTGGCGGTTTACTTATTGTAATTTCTACAAGCAATAATTTTAGATTTTTAGAGATGATCCCTATCATCTTAACAAGTGAGAGTTTAGTGGTAGTTGGAGTGTAAGGAGGAAGACTCAGGCAGTTGTAGAAGCTAGGTGGGTGCGTGATTCTTGCATGATAAATGCCGAAATGGTGGAGACCATGTCATATATGGATTGTATACAAATGCTGATTGATTCCTTTTTTTTTTTTTTTTTTTTGCGGTACGCGGGCCCCTCACTGCTGTGGCCTCTCCCGCCGCGGAGCACAGGCTCCGGACGCGCAGGCCCAGCGGCCATGGCTCACGGGCCCAGCCGCTCCGCGGCACGTGGGATCCTCCCGGACCGGGGCACGTCCCCTGCATCGGCAGGCGGACCCCCAACCACTGCGCCACCAGGGAAGCCCTGATTCCATTTTTAATTTGTCCATCTGGTCCCTCCTCACCGGCGTGCGGACTGAACTTCCTGTATTGCTGCTGGGAAAGTCATCTGACCTGCGAGCTGGCGAGTTCGTGGTGGCCTTGGGTAGCCTGTTTTCACTGCAGAGCACAGGGACGGCAGGCATTGTCAGCACCACACAGCGAGAGGGCAAAGAGCTGGGGCTGAAGGCTTCAGGCATGGACTATATCCAGATGGATGCCATAATTAATGTAAGTCACAGGGGTAGGCCGTCCTCAGCCCATAAGATACTGGCAGTGCGGTGAGAAGAACACTTCAGGGTGCCTTCTTTTCCCTTTGGCCTTTCGGGGATGTCCAGAGATCAGATCTATCCTCATGAGAGGTACGGAATGCCACGCTGTTAGAGGTCAGCCTGTTGGATGTGATAACTGGCATCCACGATATTGGATGGTCTCCTAGGGTCTGTTGCAGAGGTCCCTGCTGCCGTAGGAGGCGGTGGTCCTCTTGCTGTTGTTCTTTACCTGCACCGACTTCGGAGATGATCATGATGGGGCCCAATTTTGCCTGCCCTGGGGAAACGGGCTCACTAGGGCAGGCTGTTTTTGGTAAACCTCTTTGGGAATTATATATAGATGACGGGGAGAAAAGTACTGATGGCCTTTTCAAATCCTATCTTCAGCACAGGAATTCTGGGGGGCCTCTCGTGAATTTGGTAAGTGACCACTTCGCTTGCTGCTTCACGCTTCTTCTTAACTTTCAAAAACTTGACAGATTTCATGATGCAGATTGGGATGTTGCTCTTGTGTAGAGATTTGTGGTATGATGCTTTTCTATTATTGCGTCTTAAGTAAAGGGCTAGGAAAAATTTAAGATCTACGATGGATTTGTCATCTTGGCATGTGAGCTCCTCCAGCCGAGGGGGTCAGGGTTTCCTTAACACCTACTTATATCTCTTCAGTGTGCTTTCTGCGTTCATTGGGTACTTAACAAAAGCCCTGGGTACTAAGCCCAAATTATGTCAAATGACAACTGTACTTTGTAATGTATATCCTTGAAGACCCCCTGCTTCTGCATGTGAAGAACTAAGTCTCATCCCAAAATGCTAATTTAGTATTGACCTGCTTAGAGATGACAAAAAAGCCACAACAACAATCCGTTGCTCTGTCATGTATTTAATTCTTAAATTTTATTCAACGTCCCTAATGGAAATGCCAGGGTTTCTAGTTGCTCAGATACAACAAGAGAGCAGTGCTGTTTGACACATGGCCTGTGATCATGCTCTCTGAGTCCCTTGAGCTGATTGTTTCTGGTTTCTCTTCACATATTACATTTGCTTGTAGGAGGAGGAATTGTTTGTGAAATCACTGAGCGCTTTTTATTCCTAACATTTTTTTTTTCACATCTTCATTGGCGTGTCAATGCTTTACAATGTTGTGTTAGTTTCTGCTGTATAACAAAGTGAATCAGCTATATGTGTACATATATCCCCAAATCCCCTCCCTCTTGTGTCTCCCTCCCACCCTCCCTATCCCACCCCTCCAGGTGGTCACAAAGCACCGAGCTGATCTCCCTGTGCTATGCGGCTGCTTCCCACTAGCTATCTATTTTACATTTGGTCGTGTATATATGTTAATGCTACTCTCTCACTTAATTCCAGCTTCCCCTCCCCTCGCCCTGTGCCCTCAAGTCTGTTCTCTACATCTGCGTCTGTATTCCTGCCCTGCCACTAGGTTCATTAGTACTGCTTTTTAAAATTCCATTTATACATGTTAGCATACGGGATTCCTTTTTCTTCTTTCTGACTTACTTCACTCTGTATGACAGATTCTAAGTCCATCCACCTCACTACAAATAACTCAAATTCGTTTCTTTTTATGGCTGAGTAATATTCCATTGTATATATGTGCCATATCTTCTTTATCCAGTCATCTGTTGATGGACATTTAGGTTGCTTCCATGTCCTGGCTATTGTAAATAGAGCTGCAGTGAACATTGTGGTACATGACTCTTTTTGAATTATTGTTTTCTCAGGGTATATGCCCAGTAGTGGGATTACTGGGTCCTATGGTGGTTCTATTTTTAGTTTTTAAAGGAACCTCCATAGTGCCTGTATCAATTTACATTCCCACCAAAAGTGCAGAAGTGTTCCCTTTTCTCCACACCCTCTCCAGCATTTATTGTTTGTAGATTTTTTGATGATGGCCATTCTGACTGGTGTGAGGTGATACCTCATTGTAGTTTTGATTTGCATTTCTCTAATGATTAGTGATGTTGAGCCTCTTTTCATGCATTTGTTGGCCATCTGTATTTCTCCTTTGGAGAAATGTCTATTTAGGCCTTCTGCCCATTTTTGGATTGGGTTGTTTGTTTTTTTGATATTGAGCTGCATGAGCTGCCTGTATATTTTGGAGATTAATCCTCTGTCAGTTGCTTCATTTGCAAATATTTTCTCCCATCCTGAGGGTTGTCTTTTCATCTTGTTTATGGTTTCCTTTGCTGTGCAAATTTCATTAGGTTCCATTTGTTTATTTTTGTTTTTATTTCCCTTACTCTAGCAGGTGGGTCAAAAAGGTGGGTTTTTATTTCCTTTGCTGTGATTTATGTCATAGAGTGTTCTGCCTGTGTTTTCCTCTAACAGTTTTATAGTGTCTGGCCTTACATTAGGTGTTTAATCCATTCTGAGTTTATTCTTGTGTATGGCGTTAGGGTGTGTTCTAATTTTATTCTTTTACATGTAGCTGTCCATTTTTCCCAGCACCACTTATTGAAGAGGCTCTCTTTTCTCCATTGTATATTCTTGCCTCCTTTGTCAGAGATACGCTGACCATGTGTGCGTGGGTTTATCTCTGGGCTTTCTATCTTGTTCCATTGATCTATATTTCTGTTTTTGTGCCAGTACCATACTGTCTTGATTACTGTAGCTTTGTAGTATAGTCTGAAGTCAGGGAGCCTGATTCCTCCAGCTCTGTTTTTCTTTCTCAAGATTGCTTTGGCTATTTGGGGTCTTTTGTGTTTCCATACAAATTGTAAAATTTCTTGTTCTAGTTCTGTGAAAAATGTCATTGGTAATTTGATAGGGATTTCATTGAACCTGTAGATTGCTTTGGGTAGTATAGGCATTTTCACAATATTGATTCTTCCAATCCAGGAGCATGGTATCTCTCCATCAGTTTATGTTATCTTTGATTTCTTTCATCAGTGTTTTATAGTTTTCTGAGTACTGGTCTTTTGCCTCCTTAGGTAGGTTTATTCCTAGGTATTTTATTCGTTTTGTTGCAGTGGTAAATGGGATTGTTTCCTTAATTTCTCTTTCTGATCTTTCGTTGTTAGTGTATAGGAATGCAAGAGATTTCTGTGCATTAATTTTGTATCCTGCAACCTTACCAAATTCATTGATTAGTTCGAGTAGTTTTTTGGTGGCATCTTTAGGATTTTCTATGTTTAGTATCATGTCATCAGCAGACAGTGACAGTTTTACTTCTTCTTTCCCAATTTGTATTCCTTTTATTTCTTTTTCTTCTCTGATTGCTGTGGCTAGGACTTCCAACACTATGCTGAATAACAGTGGTGAGAGTGGGCAACCTTGTCTTGTTCCTGATCTTAAGGGAAATGCTTTCAGTTTTTCACCATTGAGAATGATGTTGGCTGTGGGTTTGTCATATATGGCTTTTATTATGTTGAGGTAGGTTCCCTCTATGCCCACTTTCTGGAGAGTTTTTTTTTTTTTAAATAAATAAATAAATTTATTTATTTATGTTTGGCTGCAATGGGTCTTCCTTGCTGTGCATGGGCTTTCTCTAGTTGCAGCGACCGGGGGCTACTCTTTGTTGCAGTGCGTGGTCTTCTCATTGCGGTGGCTTCTCTTGTTGCAGAGCACGGTCTCTAGGTGCGCGGGCCTCAGTAGCTGTGGCATGCGGGCTCAGTAGTTGTGGCTCGCTGGCTCTAGAGCGCAGGCTCAGTAGTTGTGGTGCACGGACTTCGTTGCTCTGCGGCATGTGGGATCTTCTCAGACCAGGGCTCGAACCCGTGTCCCCTGCATTGGCAGGCAGATTCTTAACCACTGCGCCACCAGGGAAGCTCTGGAGAGTTTTTATCATAAATGGGTGTTGAATTTTGTCAAAAGCTTTTTCTGCATCTGTTGAGGTGATCATATGGTTTTTATTCTTTAATTTGTGATATTGTGTATCACATTGATTGTTTTACGTATATTGGAGAATCCTTGCATTCTGGGATAAATCCCACTTGATCATGGTGTATGATCCTTTTAATATGCTGTTGGATTCTGTTTGCAATATTTTGTTGAAGATTTTTCCATCTATGTTCATCAGTGATATTGGCCTATAGTTTCCTTTTTTGTGACATCTTTGTCTGGTTTTGGTATCAGGGTGATGGTGGCCTCGTAGAATGAGTTGGGGAGTGTTCCTCCCTCTGTTATATTTTGGAAGAGTTTCAGAAGGATAGGTGTTAGCTCTTCTCTAAATGTTTGATAGAATTTGCCTGTGAAGCCATCTGGTCCTGGGCTTTTGTTTGTTGGAAGATTTTTAATCACAGTCTCATTTTCAGTGCTTGTGATTGGTCTGTTTATATTTTTTATTTCTTCCTGGTTCAGTCTCAGAAGGTTGTGCTTTTCTCAGAATTTGTCCATTTCTTCCAGGTTGTCCATTTTATTGGCATAGAGTTGCTTGTAGTAATCTCTCATGATCCTTTGTATTTCTGCAGTGTCAGTTGTTACTTCTCCTTTTTCATTTCTCATTCTATTGATTTGAGTCTTCTCCCTTTTTTCTTGATGAGTCTGGCTAATGGTTTATCAATTTTGCTTATCTTCTCAAAGAACCAGCTTTTAGTTATTGATCTTTGCTATTGTTTCCTTCACTTCTTTTTTATTTATTTCTGATCTTATCTTTATGATTTCTTTCCTTCTGCTGACTTTGGGGTTTTTTTGTTCTTCTTTCTCTCATTGCTTTAGGTGTAAGTTTAGGTTGTTTATTTGAGATGTTTCTTGTTTCCTGAGGTAGGATTGTATTGCTATAAACTTCCCTCTCAGAACTGCTTTCGCTGCATCCCATAGGTTTTGGGTCATCGTGTTTTCATTGTCATTTGTTTCTAGGTATTTTTTGATTTCCTCTTTGATTTCTTCAGTGATCTTTTGGTTATTTAGCAGCACACTGTTTAGCCCTCATGTATTTGTGGTTTTTATCCTGTAATTGATTTCTAATCTCATAGCATTGTGTTCGGAAGAGATGCTCTATATGAGTTACATTTTCTTAAATGTTCCAAGGTTTGATTTGTGACCCAGAATGTGACTGGAGAACGTTCCATGTGCACTTGAGAAGAAACTGTATTCTTCTTCTTTTGAGTGGAATGTCCTAAAAATATCAAGTAAGTCTTTCTGTTCTATTGTGTCATTTAAAGCTTGTGTTTCCTTATTTATTTTCCATTTGGATGATCTGTCTATTGGTGTAAGTGGGGTGTTAAAGTCCCCCACTATTATTGTGTTACTGTCGATCTCTCCTTTTATGGCTGTTAGCATTTGCCTTATGTATTGAGGTGCTCCTATGTTGGGTGCATAAATATTTATAATTGTTATGTTTTCTTCTTGGATTGATCTCTTGATCATTATATAGTGTCCTTCCTTATCTCTTGTAACAGTCTTTATTTTAAAGCCTATTTACTCTAATATGAGTATTGCTACTCCAGCTTTCTTGTGATTTCCATTTGCATGGAATATCTTTTTCCATCCCCTCATTTTCAGTCTGTATGTGTCCCTAGGTCTGAAGTGGGTCTCTTGTAGACAGCATTTATAAGGGTCTTGTTTTTGTATCCATTCAGCCAGTGTATGTTTTTTGGTTGGAGCATTTAATCCATTTACATTCAAAGTGATTATCAATATGTATGTTCCTATTACCATTTTCTTAATTGATTTGGGTTTGTTTTTGTGGGTCTTTTTCTTCTCATGTGTTTCTCGCTTAGAGAAGTTCCTTTAGCATTTGTTTTAAAGCTGGTTTGGTGGTGCTGAATTCTCTGAACTTTTGATTTTCTGTAAAGCTTTTGATTTCTCCATCAAATCTGAATGAGATCCTTGCTGGATAGAGTAATCTTCGTTGTAGGTTTTCCCTTTCATCACTTTAAATATGTCCTGCCACTCCCTTCTGGCTTGGAGAGTTTCTGCTGAAAGATTAGCTCTTAACCTTATGGGAATTCCCTTGTATGTTATTTGTTGCTTTTCCCTTGCTGCTCTTAATAGTTTTTCTTTGTATTTAATTTTTGATAGTTTGATTAATATGTGTATAGGTGTGTTTCTCTTTGGGTTTATCCTGTATGGGGCTCTCTGTGCTTCCTGGACTTGACTGACTATTTCCTTTCCCATATTAGGGAAGTTTTCGACTATATTCTCTTTAAATATTTTCTCAGACCCCTTCTTTTTCTCTTCTTCTTCTGGGACCCCTATAATTCAAATGTTGGTGTGTTTAATGTCCCTGAGGTCTCTGAGACTGTCCTCAATTCTTTTCATTCTTTTTCCTTTATTCTGCTCCCTGGCAGTTATTTCCACCATTTTATCTTCCAGCTCACTTATGTGTTCTTCTGCCTCAGTTATTCTGCTATTGATTCCTTCTAGAGTATTTTAAATTTCATTTATTGTGTAGTTCTCACTGTTTGTTTGCTCTTTAGTTCTTCTAGATCCTTGTGAAATGTTTCTTGTATTTTCTCCATTCTGTTTCTGAGATTTTGTATCATTTTTCCTATCATTACTCAGAATTCTTTTTCAGGTAGGTTACCTATTTTGTCTTCATTTATTTGGTCTTTTAGGTTTTTACCTTGCTCCTTCATCTGTAACATATATTCTTATTGTATCATTTTTTTTTTTTTTGATGGGTGGAGCTGTATTCCTGTTTTACTGGTTGTTTGGCCTGAGGTGTCCAGCACTGGGGTTGCAGGCAGTTGGATAGAGCCGGGTCTTAGAGCTGAGATGGGGACCTCCAGGAGGCCTCACTCCAATTAACATTCCGTGGGGTCTGAAGTTCTCTGTTAGTCCAGTGGTTTGGACTCAGAGCGACCCCCAGCCTGGGAACCAAGATCCCACAAGCCGTGTGGCATGGGAGAAAAAAAAAAAGAAAAAAGGAGCAATACAATAACAAAGAAATAAAAAAAAGAAATAAAATTAGAAAGACAAAAAATATATTAGGAAAAATAAAACTACAATTGAAACAACTGCAACAAGGTAAAATAAAACCACAACAGAAAAAAGAAAAGAAAAAAAAAGGGAACAAGTGAAAAGAAGAACAATAACAAAGTATAAAGAATAAAATTAGAAAACTAAAAGATTTATTAGAAAAAATAAAAATATAAATGAATCAAGGTAAAACAGAACCCCAATCTAAAAGAGGAAAAAAAGATAGAAAAAAAAAAAAAGCCTTGGTTATGGGGGGTGGAGTTTAGGCAGGGGTGGAACTTCAGCAGGGGCGGGGTTTAGGGTGGGGCGGGAACTAGGCGGGTGGGAGGTGATGTTTGAGCATGGGCCGGGGCCTAGGCAGGCGACGTTCAAGCGTGGGGCGGGGCTTCTGCTTAGGGCCTGCAGGGAAGGGGAGCAGCAGCACATGGAAAGGAAGGCCTCTGGAGTGTGGGGTTCGGGAGTTTGGAGGTACGGCCCTGGGTGAGGGTGTGTGGGTGGGGTTTAGGCCCAGCACGTTGGAGGGGGTCTCTGAATGTAGAGGTAGGGCCCCGGGTGGGTGTGCAGGGGCGGGGCTTGGGTTCTGCGCGGCGGGAGGGAGGCTCCGAGGGCAGAGGATTAGGCCCGGGAGCCCAACAGGTTCCCCGGTGCCTAAGAGGACCGGGAAAGCGCTGGCTGCGTTCCCTTCCGTTCCTCCGTGCCCCTCCCCCACCATCTCCCCCAGGGTCTCCCCCATCGCGGCTGGACCCCTAACCGTGGGTGGGTCCCGCTGGGTGTAGGAACTCCTTCCTTCCCCCAGCCGCTCCTCAGGGGCTCCAGTCCTGTCCCGCCTCCACTTTTCCTCCCCCTTCACCCCCCACAAGCCCCACATCTTACCCGGTCGCTGGGGGTTCCTCCCATCCCCTTAGGTGTCCATGGCCCCCCTCCAGTGCCTGGTAGGTGCCCTAGTTGTGAGGAGAGGGGAATTCCGCATCCTCCTAGTCTGCCCTCTTGACTCCGCCCCCTTTACTCCTAACATTGCATGTGATTTTTGTGCCTGCTTTTTCTCCAGTAAACAATGAGTTTACTAGAGCAGGGATGAAATGCAGAACTTCAAGCCACACTCCAGACCTATTGAATTATAATCTGTATTTTAATGAGATCGGAAGTCTCTTTTCTATCCTTCCCGTTACCTAACAAAGGCTAAGGGATGATGAAATGCACAAAAAGGAAAGTATTTCCTGCTTCATAAATTTAGTTTAGTAGAGCTTTGTTCCTAAGGTCAATTTGCTGAATCTTCTGAGTAGTTTCATTGAAGTGTGGCTGAAAGTCAACAGCTTTTTGCCTTTTCCGTGTTTATTTTTAGTTTCATTTAAGGAATGGAAAGGCATATGCTCCTTGTCCTCATATCTGTGTCAAAATACAACCTGTGATTCACTTTGAAAAGCAATGTAATTTGGCCAAGAAGAAAAAGAGCTCAAGATTAAAACGCAGAATTCCTCAGCAGTAATTTGCACACCTTGGTCCTCTAAGATGCCACCTGTTGCTCGACCCTAAGTGACCCTAAGCTTTTCTCCTTCCTTTGCTTGTCAGTCTGCAGAACTGGGCCGCTGAATTGATGTCTCCTCCCTTGTCAGGGTGGTGATGTGACTGGCATAAACACACTGAAGGTGACCACAGGAATCTCCTTTGCAATTCCCTTGGATCACATTCGACAGAAAGATAAGGGGAATTTGGAATTTTTCTTCCCCTCCTGTGCTTTTCAGGAGCCCTCAAAGGGCTCCACTGTGGTGGAGACAATCCCTTTTTTTGGCCACGCTGCGTGGCTTGTGGGATCCTAGTTCTGTGACCAGGGATTGAATCCGTGTCTCCTGCAGTGGAAGTGTGGAGCCCTAACCACTGGGAAGTCCCTGAGACAATTCTTTCAGTTTTGTAGAAAACAGAGTCACCGGTACTGAGCTCTGATCACAGTGATCCAGGCAGCAGTACCAGGGGACTAGGTGCAAAACCCAGCCTAAGCTGTACCCAGAGATAGTTGGATGGAACTACTGTGGAAAGGAAAGCCCTGGGCTGGATGTGGGGAGGTGGGCCTGTGCGAGCGACAAAGGTTCTCTGAGGCATGTTTGTCTTGGCTGGCAGCCTGAAAGGGCAGCTAACATTGGAAGGATAGTCTGTGACTCGGTCTGCCAAAAGGAAAGAAGGCTTTGTTAGTAACACATTACAATTCTCCTTTCCAGGAAAGGCTGTTTCACAGAAGAAATAGCTGGGTCTGCGCATGCTGCCCTCCCTATGAAGTAAGCGCGGGTGTGACCATGTCTGGGTTGTTTTTCAGAAGCACAAGCTATGGGTAGAGAGCCTGAACGGGGAAGGTAAAGCATTTGGACAGTGGCTGGCTCCTCTCGTGACCGCAGGCCCTACTTGTCACAGGGTAGGTGACTGCCTCTGCTGGCACTAGCACGCACTGTACTTTTCAGTGGTTTCTTTCACTGTGTCCAATGGTTCTAGGCTTCGGCACAGAGTATCAGACCACCCCCGGGGAAGAATGATGGTGACCAGCTAGAGGGCATCCTTGTCCCATGTGTGTGAGCCCTGAGCAGAGCAGATAGAGTCCCCACTGACAGTTGGAGGGTTGTCCAGGGCTCAGGGGACTAATTCATTGGCTTCCTAACCTCATGGGAAAACTTCTGACTCTTCTTAGCCTGCTTCAGGAAAGGAAAAGGCAAGATCCAGATTTCCGTGACGTGACCTCTGGAGTTTTTGTATATGAGGCAATTCAGGGAACAGCTGCTGAAAGGTAAGAGCAGCTCAGGCCTCTGACCATCCTCCTCTGTTCTCACTAGATGTGCCCCGTGGTAAATGTGTGTAGGATCTAGACTTGCCCTGTCTGATAACGGTGGGCCCTGCCTGCCGTGAGGCTATTGATCACCTACCTGAGGGGTGGCTGGTGTGACTGAGGAACTGCATTTTAAATTTTATTTAACTTTAATTGATTTAAATACAAAAACCCAGAAGCAGTGTAAAATATTCTCCGTGAAACACACTTTTTTTGTTTTGGGGAGACTGCGTTTCACTTTAATAACTGCATTGTGTAAGAGATGATCATCGTATAGCAGCATATTGGGTGTGTGCTGTTTCTAGAGGATTTCAAAGACTTAGAACAGAGTGTAAAATATGTATTAATAATTATTAAACTATGACATGTTAAATGATATTTTAGATAGAGTTAAGTAAGATATTATTAAAATATATTTTTATATTATATATTAGTTTCATCTGTTTAAAAATTTTTAAAAGTTTAAAATTTTTTTGAATGTGGCTACCAGAAAATTTTAAATTATATGTGTGGCTTGCTGTACATTTCTATTGGACAGTGCTGAGTGTACTAGTAAGGCCCCCCCCGGCTTTTCTTTTTTTGAAAGGGATGGTTCTCTGCAGCCCAAGAATTCATGATATGAGTTCACGACATAAGTTTAATTTTGCTAGGAATTCCCAAATATACTCTTTTGCTACCTTACTTATTAAGAATCAGAAGAATCCAGGGAGTTAGGCGTTTAAGAACCTATTTTAGGTACTTTAAAACACTTTTTTTCTTTGAATTCCGGATGACAGTATGAGGCCAGCACTAAACAAACAAACAAGTACATACAGTAAATGAAGCAAAGGCGAGAGACGTTTTGAGACATTTATAGTAACTACTGAGAGACAGGGTGACTTGGCCCACAAATATTCTCCTGGTCTCTCTCTTATACTTCTTCCATATCCCTCTGTCACCGTTTTTGTTTTTCCAGAGCTCAACAATCTGCTTAGATTATGGCAACTCTTTTTCATAGGGGAAGAATCTGTAGGGTACTAACTGTTCAGAAGAGCTAAGTGTTAGGCCTCCTGTTACTAAATTTGACTCGCCACAGGCTTTTCTAGACGTTCTTGGTCCCTGCCCACCCCCCCCACTTATTTTTAACTTCTGGTTCAAGGCCAAAGCTATCTCTTTCAGCTCTTCAGGTCCTTGCTCCTCAAAATGTGGTCTGTAGTAATAGCATCAGCTGGAGCTTTTTAGAAATTCAGTGACAGGAGCACCACTGAAAAAGGATTTGAAAAAGAACTGGTATATGTATAGGTATAACTGAATCACTTTGCTGTATACCTGAAACTAACACAACATACTCCAATATAAAATAAAAAGTTAAAAAAAATCAGAATCTGCTTTTTGAACAAGATCTTCAGGGGATTCAGATGCACATTAAAATGTGGGTATGACTGCTTGCTTGAAGTCCCTGATAAACCGCAAATCATTCTGCCGTCACCCACTTATATCTAAGAATAACGACAATAGGGGCTTCCCTGGTGGCGCAGTGGTTGAGAGTCCGCCTGCCGATGCAGGGGATACAGGTTCGTGCCCCGGTCTGGGAGGATCCCATATGCCGCGGAGCGGCTGGGCCCGTGAGCCATGGCCGCTGAGCCTGCGCGTCCGGAGCCTGTGCTCCGCAGCGGGAGAGGCCACAACAGTGAGAGGCCCGCGGACCGCAAAAAAAAAAATAATAATAATGACAATAATTCCAGTAATAACAGCTGGCATTTATCAACCACTTACTATGTCAGGCATCATTTAAAGTGTCTTACGTACTTGTTCGAGCCCCCAATAATTGTGGGATATAGGTGTTTTTTTACGGAAGCAGCAGCTGTCGTGCAGAGAGGTTAATTACCTTGAGAGTTCCACGGTAAGTCAGAGGGCAGGGATGTGCAACCTAGCTTAGCCCCTGTATTATCCTGCTCTTGCGGCTCCTTTTCTTGTTTCTGAGAGGCAGAGTGATTGGCAAGAGGATGGGTTTTCAAGTCTGAGAGATCCAGGATGAAATCCTACTTGAGCCTCTTACAAGCTGTGGGACACGGAAAAGGTCTTTCATCCTGCCGGAGCCCCACTTCCTCATATTTGGTGCCTAGTTTGCATTCAGTAATACTTTGCAGGTTTCTTTCTCACAGAACTATCATGAATTAAGTCCTTTCTTTATGCAGTGTCCCAGGCATTCCCCTGAGCTGTCCTGGTTCTCAAGGCTTTCCCTGCTTTTAGTTCTGTGCTCGAACTTCACATCCTCTTCCTTTAAATTAAAAAAAAAAAAAATAAACTCTACATACCTTGGTAATCCTCCCACATTATCATTCTTCCCTGGGCTTCCCAGCTTCCAGTTTCTCTCTCTCTCTCTCTCTTTTTTTTTTGGCTGCACCTCGCGGCTTGTGAGATCTTAGTTCCCTGACCAGGGATCGAACCCAGGCCCCTGGTAGTGGGAGCACTGAGTCCTAACCACTGGACCACCAGGGAATTCCCCCCATTTCTCATAAATGGTGTCTCCTGCAGTCATTTAATTTGATTTCCAGGCTATTTTTGACTTTAAGATGGATCAGCGTGGCTATATATCTATTCTAGTGTTTTGTATTTGGAGCTGGTTTTTGTTTCTAGAATATATATTCTACGTGAAGCAAATATGTTGGAGGCTGAATATAATCACAACTTGGAGGAAAAGGAGCCTAGAACCAGAGTCTTAAATATTTAGACCTTGGTGACTGGTTTTTGACTTACTGGAAGCTGCTTCTATAGTGCAGCTCAGCATACCCTCCAGGTCCATAAACTGTGGGTGAAGATGGGGCAAGTAAGTGGGCTGTCAACATCAAACTGATTAGAGTGTAACTGTCTGGAAAAATATATATTGCTTGGGCTTTTCACGTTTATTGGTAAGGCCGAGTGTATGCTTCAGGTTAAGTGAGGTCAGGGATTAATAGAAATGAAAATCTCAACTCCCTACTGCAAACCAAATCTCGTATATGGGAGAAGCAAACTTCTTACACGTGATTCTGGTAGAATATTAATTTTGGAAAGGCAGATAGGGTTGTTGTCCTCCAGTGATTTTGCAGAATAGATTAGAGCAGGCCTCACATTCGGAAGGATGGAGGCTATTTCTGGTTTCCTGGTCTGTATGTTTAATGCCAGCAAAATGGTAGTGTCTTAAGAGACAGACATTAAATTCTAGATGGGGATAAGTAAAACTCTTACAGTTTCATGGGCCTTTCTTCTCCCCTCCCAGCTCTGGGTTGAGAGACCATGATGTAATAGCATAAACGGACAACCTGTCACACGACAAGCGACGTGATTTAAGCTGTTAAGGCCAATGATTCCCTTTCTATCCTGGTTCGTTGGAGAGGTCAAACGTTGATCCTGACAGCCACACCTGAAATAATCAATTAAGTGTCTTGCTTTAAAAAGAAATGATCTAACAAAACCAAAGCTTTATTACCTGGTTTGTATTGAAGATGTGCCAAAGATGGCAAGGGGTTTTAGGATCTCTTTCTTAATAAAGGAAAATGAATGCTTTAAAACACATATACACACACTCCGGAACCGTTAGGTTGGGGGTGTTATAACTGCTGCTAAGAAGCATTCCTAAGGCAAGTGGAAGAAGGACATGGTGCCAGGAAGTCTGGGGAGCTGATAAAATTTTATTTAAAGACAGGAAACAACTGAAAACAGGCGGAGTTTCTAGTTTAACCTTGACAAAAAGGACACTTCAGTATTTAAAAACTTCTCTATAGCCACAAACTGGATGTAACACAAACATACACAAACAAATAGATCTATCTACCAAATATTAAGAAAAAAACGGAATCCAGAGTATAAAGGAAATCATGTTTTTCAAAATACTCCTTTATTCAAATAGTTTTTCAGGTTGTGTCACATTTGGCCAGGGTTTGTGAATACAGAGGATGGGCATCACCTAGAAGCCACGCTGAAACTGACAAATGTGGATGGTCACAGAGGAAGGTAAAGATTCTCAGGCTGTCACCTAGCAGTGGAAACAACTTTGATCCCCATCACCTTTTCTGTGAGAAGGGCTTCTTCTATAAAATACAAAATTTAATAACTTACAGACTTTTACCTCTTTACCCAAGCTCTTCCTCCTGGAAACATTAATGATTTTGAGTCTGAAAGCTGCCACAGTTTATTTTTTATTTTCAAAGGAAAATAGCTTTTGATGGGGTTTGTGAATATCCTTAAGGAGTTTTTTTTTTTTTTTTTTTTTTTTTTGAGATGAAGCAGGATTTGTGGTTTTAAAGTAGTATCTTATTTGGGGTAAGATTTCAATTTTAGTTTGTTTTCCAGATTTTTCTTAGAAGTTTTTTTTTTTTCTTTTTCTTTTTAAAAGGGGGCATCCTTGAACCCTCTTAAGTTCTATGCAAAATTTTATGTTTCTGTGCATTTCTGGGGAGAAGGTCCAGTTTCTTCGTGACCCACAACAATTTAAAATATACTGCCTTAGAGTGTAGAGATTATAAATAAGAATCTATCAATTATTACTGTTATAAATAAGGTTAAGGTCAACGGGGTACAGAACTTTCAGGACAAAACAGAATAATCTGTTTTAACTTTTACATAATTGCCACCATTTAATACCGTAAGAACAGTGGTCATATTAATCAGAGATAATAAAGCTGAAACTCTTAGGAAAACTTCATAATGATAGAGCATATTCAGTTATTTTAACTGGGATTCTTGGTCTTTATGTCAATTATTATGAGACTAAACTTTGAGCAGTTCTACCTTGTTTCTAGAATTTATAAGTTGCCCAAATAGCAGGCTCTTAGTTTGATTTACCTTACAAACCCCATTTTTACCTTATATTCTTTTCAACTCAGATTGCAAGGGATGGGAACTAAGTTTTAAAAACCACTTATAATTCAGAACATTTTCTTTTATTCCCAGTGATTTGGGAACTCGAAACCTTTCTGTCTCTTTCCCTATGACTGATTACTATAGCCCACACTGTGAGATTTTGGTACCATGCTTATTTTGACAGAATGTGTTCAGTTTCTCTTTGCCCCCCAGATCACATCCTAACTCTACCCAGCACTCAGTAGTAATATCCTTTAAGGAAGAGTCTGCTTTTCTTTCCAGGGGCCTGAGGCCCCTCATATTATCTTACCTAATCATGAAGAACAGATTTACAGTTACTTGTACGAAATTTTTTTTTTTTTTTTTTTTTTTTTTTTTTTTTTACTAGTCTACAACATGGGCTCTCTAAACTGGTAAGTACTACTTTTTTGATAGGAAAAGTCTGCCAAGAGGATCGCTGAACTCAGCCATGTTCAGCTATCCAAAACATAACTGGAATGAGGAAATTACTGTACTGGATATATTCCCTCTCAGGCATAAAAATGATGAAACAATAGGGTTTATTATCAGGCTCAGTTCAAATGCTTAGCTTTAAGCACAACAAATATAATTTTGAGTTTCACTCTACCTACTGAAAACACCCGAACGAGCATTCCAGGTTGGCAACATTTATTCTGCAATTTAAATTCAGAAAGTCAGAATTTCAGTGTGTATTAAAATCCATCGCCATTTCTACTTCTGAAGATTTTCATTGGTTCAGCTTCCGATCTCCACCGCATGAGGACTCAGGGTCACAAAAGGCACAAGGCTAAAAATATTCACTTTGCTTCTCCTGTTGGGTCCACTTGCTCCAAAGGATTGATTATACAGCAACACACAGAAATAAAGTGTATGGAAACCCTCCTGCAGCTTATAAGTTAATCACTATCCTTTATATTTTTTGTATATGAGGAAAGGTACAAACTTGATACCCACAATACTGTTTGCTTGTCATTTCTAGTCTGCAAGGTGAAGTTTGGGTTGAAAATCCACAGTCCAAAGAAACCTTCCTAACCAAAGCCATTCTCTCCAAAGAGGAAGGCAATGGTCAGGTCTGATAATAAGGACGAGTTCTGAGCCTGCAGAGATGAATTCAGGAGACTTACCTCTCTGGGCCACGGCAGCAGCTCTTTTTAGTAAACAGTACACCAATTGCTGCCGTCACTTGGCATCAGCCCTCCAGTAATAAGCAAAATAAGGTCAACAAACCACCAAATCCCAAGTCCTCCAAGTGTCAAGAGCTTCCCTACTGCTGTGCCAGTGTGTCCCAGACAGAAACGATCTACTCCAAAACATCCCAGGAAGAAGGAGTAAAGCAAAGTGGTTATGAAGTAGTGTCCGGTATACCTACACAGAGGGGATTAAGAGGAAGATGCTTACCACGTGAAAATGAAAACGCCTAACGATTAGTGAATTTCACGTAAGTGAATAGATGGTGAGGCAGTCCCTCTGTGACCTCTTAACTGCCCCCCGTCCCGCCCCCAAAAGGAAAATCTCTAGTTTGTCTGGAGTCTCAAAAGAGTACTTGCTAAGGTATGGAGGACCTATAGGAACCAATACAGAGCTGGACTGGACAAGAAACTATCAGGCGCATTTGCACGACAGGTATCCTGGTAGGCGTGGAGTCCGGGCCCCCATCCCTCCTACCCAGGCTCCTTTCCTGAGGGAGGCTATAGTTCTGAATGTAGTTCTCTCATGAGGTGTGACCTTCCCTTAAATGAACACCGATCTCCATATTCCTTTTCTGCTGTTTCGTGGCACCTGAAAACGGGACTTCTTTGTAAGGTCTTCTGTCTTATGTACTGTGATGACAATCAATTGCAGATGCCCTAACAGCATCACTTAACACAGTCACAGACTCTCCATTAGCAAATGGTATATGTAAACTCTGTGCCTTCAAGCGGAGTTTACAGAAATAACCCTAATTCTTTAAGGTGATACCTGATTTTCAGGGAGAAGGGTCCATACTTTTCGTAATAAAATCTTTATTCCTGAAATTCTAAGGCTGCTTGCAAAGGACTTAAGCCTGTCCTAGGACTTTGGGAGCTACATCACCTGCTCCAACTCCTTCATTTTTCAGATGAGAGGACAGAGACTCTGGGTGGCCAAAGGTCCTTAGCTGGTTGGCGGAAGAGACACTTAGAATTTACAGCCTCTGGTCTCCTGTCCAGTGTCCCCTCTGTTATAACTACATTGTTGGTGTCCATGGTGGATGTACAGTAGCAATCATGTTGCCCCTTTAACACTCACGGTAAAAGAAAAAGTCACATCAAGAAATGACAAAACAGCTCTACCGCCATCCAAGTAACAACTACTCCATTCAGAGTAACACTTACTTTATACAAGGTTTATTCTCTCGTAGGAAGGTCCTAGGACTGGCACATTCAATTCCGTCCAGGGCGCGGCACTGTACGGAGGTGTGTTCCACATCACTGTAGGCCTGACCCCCGAACTGGGGAAGAAGGACCAAAACAACCAAGCAAACTCACCAGAGCAGGCAACACAAAATATAGCTTTATATTAGTAACAGCTGATTCAGGACAAAAATTATTCTAACAAAGGTGAGGTAAAGCTATGCTAAAGAGCAAGGAATGCAGTGACATGCTTCAAGTGATTTTACATTAGTCCATCCTAAATGTACATTGTTTTAAATAAACTTTTTTTTTCTTTCTTTATGACTGCCTTCTTTAATAATATAATAAAAAAGTTTATCATCAGTTTCATTAAATGCCATTTAGAAGAGACACAATGCTTTATCCTGTATTTACAGGAAAAAAGAGCACATTACTGAACATTTGGGAATGGGTATTTAAAAAGTCAATGTGTAGTTGAGGTCTCTTTTATACATATTATAAATGAACATCATTAGGAAAGAACTCAGAATATCAACTGACTCAGGACTTTACTTCAGTCACGAAACTGTGATCTTCAGATGTCTGTAACACATCTATAAGTTTAAATCCCAGCAAAAAATTTCAGAACAGGACCTCTGACCCTTTGTGTAACTGAATGCTTGCAGAGAAAGCACAGCTGTACATTCTCCACTGGCACCTTATTAAGTGCTTCACTGCTGTTTTTGCTGAAACACTCCTCAAAGGGAAGGAGGGGTGGGTCCTCCCCCAGGACACGGGTGCCTGAATGTTGACAGTCCTCCGGGACTTCTGGGGGAAGTGAAAGTCCGAGAACCTTGACAGGATCAACCCAGTGTTTAATGAAAATGGGTAAAAGTAAGTGATCTCTAGACAATACTCATTCAAACTTTTATCAATAATTACCCATAGAACAAAATCTCATTGTATTGAAAATATTTCTTTACACATGACTGCAGTAAGAGTGGCCTTTTTGGCCTTATTACTTTCAGGTTTATTCCCCTGTGTCTGATTTAGCACAAAGAATATTTTCCATAATTCTCTTATAGCTGACTCTGTCTTGACTTGCATTATGTAGCATAATATAACATAATGGTGAGTCCACAGTTGGGGGGAAGTATGTGAACTTCACTGGTTTTGGGGAGACTGACTAGGAAGCATGCATCCAGCTTTAGGGATATTATTAATGGAACTGAATGGCTTCTTTCCATTCCAAGAGGCCACTGTTATCAAAGCTTTCTCCTGAATGCTCTAACCTCCTACAAAGACATATACTGATAGACCCTACCTATTTCCTAAGGACACAGTGGAAACTGCTTGTGTGGTGAAAAGAAAGGTCACTGGCAAGAGGATCTTTGCCCCAAATGCATGTGTAACAAAGATACTGCTCAATCCATCATCAGTTTTAGAAACTGCCTAAACCTTTCTTTTGCTCTTTCGGGAAAGTACGTACCTTGAAGGACTGTCAGGGGTGATATTTGAGTTCCAAATCTGTCAATCTCAATGGCCAAAGGAACCAAAGACAGGTTGGTCTTTGCACCTGGGTAGTTTTGGCACAGAGACTGCTTCTTCCTGAGGAAACTAAATGTCTTGTTCAGCCACTGACCCTAGCCATGCTGAAAATTTCCAGTAACAGTCATTCCAATGAATTTTACAAAAAGGTAACTCAATGTCCCTTATACTTTTCTGTAACAGCATTTAGCCAGTACTATTTCTCTATGGAAGAGTTTGCTCATAAAACAAAACAAAAACCCACCTTGAGACAACCATAACCAAGTTCCTGGGATGCCGTTGCATTTCCAACATGATCCACTGGGTCTTCACATTCTATAAATTCATCGGGCCTGTAAATCACCAGTAAGAGCATCATTGTCATCATCATTAAGGTTTTGCAAATGGCTGTTTACATGTATATAATCAAAACAGGCAAGAGAAATTTCTTTAAGTTTTCTGGGGGTTAATTTCATTCTGACTCTTCCCCAAGACAAGAAGGGCTGTCAGTTAGGCTGAAGCACAGCCGGTCAAACAGCCATCCAAAGGACTCTTTGGTTGTGCCAGGGGCGTGTTTCTGGTCCTATTTCTACACGGATTCTACCTCTGCCATGGCTTCATCTCTTCCCTAGGCAAACAGCCACAAGGTATGAGGGCAAAATTGAAGCCAAAGGATTCCCAGCCTTCTTTGCATTTCCCAAACACCTTTTCTTACTTGACTTAAAAGAGAGGTTAAAAATTTTGACTTGGCTCTGCGACAGTAAGGATATTCTTTTTTTTTTTTTTTCTGTAAGGAAGTGCCTGTAGGTACAAATAACTTACTCCAATTGTGCCCCACTCAGTAGCAGCACCTACGATGGTTTCTCCTTAGGTTAAAGGGCGCAGGACAGAGAAAGCACAACCCGTACACTTCTTCCGGAGCTATATGATGTCACTCCTCCCTAGTTCTCCTCTTTGGGGATCCCAAAGGATCTGCCACCGACACACAGGGTTTTCCCCTGCATGTGTGAGACGAGTGAGAAACCTGTCACGATATTTACTTCCCGCGTGTTGACTTATCCGGTCCTCAGGTGGAGAGGGTCTGGGGGAAGAAAGCAGCCTGCCTCCCTCCCTTCCTCTCCCCTGCATAACAACCATATGTCCCAGGCCCCATCTCCATCTACACCCGCCTCGACGACTGCGTAGCTTACAGGTAAGAGCAAAGGATGACTGGAGACTGGGGGTCGCCATATTCCCAGCTCGCGGAGCCGGTGGAGCCCTCCGGGTGGGCGGCGCCAGCGGATGTGGGCTCGGGCTCGGCGGTAGTGTTGTGCGAGTGGCTCCGAGAGACACAATGCAGCAGCAGGAGATTCCCCATCAGCAAAGCCGCCTGGCCGCAGAGAAGTAAGTAACTCACCGGGCAACCACCCAGCACCATCTTCCCGAGCCCAGTGGCGGAGACGCGGGCTCAACCTCAAACCCCGGCCGGCACCGCCGACCCCAAGCCCTGCCTGGTCAGGCCTCTCCGCGTAGCCCCGCTCCTCGCCGCCAAACAGCCAATGGGAGAGCAGCTGGACGCTCCGCCCGACCCCGACAGCTAATAAGAAGAGGCTGCGCAGGAGGCGGGGCTGCGCTTCACTTGTGCCCGTCAATTCCGCCTCTGGGTCTCACGCTCCGCCTTCTTTTGCCTCGATTGCTTCCTCCAATGGGCTCCCTCGACCCCTGAAGTAGGCGGGCCTTGGAGGGAGGAGGCGGGGCGGATAGTGATGGGCGGGGCAGACTAGTGAGGGTCTTAGGGGCCCGATAGAAAGTCCGTTCTCCCGCCGGGGACGGATCGCTCTCTACGTCAGTGTAGCCAGCGCCGCGTCGGGAGCGAGCTCGGACCAGAGCCGACTTGCGTCAGTGCCGAGCGCGCGCATCGCTGCCAGCTCTGGGGCCCCGGCAGGGCTGGGAAATGGTGGAGCGGGCGGAGGCAGGGGCGACCGAGTGTTGAGGGGAACCTGCGGACTCGGCCGAGATGGGATCGGGCGCGGGCTCGCCCTCTGGGACCCTCTGCTTCCTGTGGCTGCTCTTGTTCGGCTTGGTGAGCCCAGCCCTCGGTGGGGCTCGGTCAGGTGGGTGTCCGCCCCCAGGACCCTTTGGGATTCGTGTTTCCTAGGGCTGGGATGCTCGGAGTTACCCCGTGGTGCCTGGGAGTGGAGGGGCCTGGCCTGGGGACTGGACCCAGAGTCGGAGGCGGAGCCGCTCAGCTGTGTGTGGACAGTGCTCGGACCCGAGGCTCGGGGTCTAGCGCCCCAAATTCTTCTCGGCACTGTTCTCGGGTCTGATTCCTCGTCCTCGGTCTCATGCTGGGCAGAGCCTTTTGCGGCGTGCCCCACCCCCATCTCGCGCAAGGCTGGGGCCCCCAGACTCTCTCGGGGCGACTCTGGGTCCGACCCTGACCTCGGGGACTCGGCTGAGAGCCTTGGAGGCTGGGTGCGCGCGGAGGTTTTGAGAAGTGCTTTGAGAAATGTAGCTTGCTCTTGCTTATACAGTCAATGTCACCGGAAAGCAGACCGGGAGATTCAACTTTTGCTCCAGGTTATCATGGTTTGAAATTTTGATGTTCATTTTATTAGCGGAGTCACCACTAGGTACACAGAGCTAAATTTAGCGATGGAATGGGGAGGGGGGGTTCTTATTTTTTTTCTTGGGCCATTTTGTTGTTGTGGTAAGAATACTTTTTTGGAAACGAAGTGCTACATTTCTATAGCCAAACGGTCTTTTATATTCTTTTTTATTGGGCTGGTAATATCTCAAATACGGACAAATAATCCCTGCTCTGCTTAACTCACAGGATTACAGTGAGAATTAGATCATTTATGTGAAATCGCTTTTGACTTGTGAAACTAGCCTTGAATATATAAGGTTTTGTATTGGAGATACCCAAACATAGTGGAAACAAATCGCCAACACACTAGCTTCTTTCTGGAAACACCTTCTTTCTTTATTTTGGCTCGTGTTAAATTATTGTTTGCACGGTTGTGTTTTCTTTATCAGCCATAGAGTATGATGGAGAATGGGGGTTTCTACTAAATCTTTATCCTGAGAGTTGTTCAAAGGTGAAGATTTCAGTGCAGGACTAAATTTAAATTTTTTCTTATGTTTGGTTTATTCTTTTTCAATTAGGTAAATTTGCCCCATTGCAGGAATTTTGAAGCTCTAAATACTGAAACTTTATTGAATGGGAAGCTACCAAATCTTTTATGGTTGAGACTGTTTTTGCTGTGGTATTCTATATGGTTAACATTTACCAACATTTAAGGAGAAGGAGGTTAAACATCTGGAGTTTTAGTAATCCATGATTCTGTCTGTTTATTGCATACCCGCATATATAGATGGATGGAATATCCTTATGTTTTTTAACAGCAGCTTTAACAGTTTATGGCCAGTCCCTCACTGAAGCATGTGTATGCTTTCAAAATTTAGTCAGCGTTTATCAAACGCCTATAAACACCAAGCTCAATGCTTGTGGAGGGGCGGAAGGTGACCAAATGTGCTGAGTCTGTCTGAGGGATATAGGGGAAGGTTTTATCGAGAAAGTGATATTTGAACTGATCTATATAGGTGAATGTTCAAGGAAAGGAATAGGAATTCTTTCTAAGCAGAAGGGTTTTTGCAAGAGTATGGAGAGGTATGAGGACACGACTAGTTAGGGAATGATGAGAATGTCACCAGGCAGTCTACATGAAAGGGAGGCACGGAAAAAACCAAGGTAGGTTGGTACCAGCTGGGGAGAGTCTTCTTGTGATGTGCTGTGGGGTTTGGACTTTACCCTGGAGGAAGTTCTTTGGGCAGGATGGTTTTTATGTAGGGACGTGACATAACTAGATTTGTGGTTAATATAACTGGCTACACAGTGGAGGACAGAATATAGGAGGGAGGGGCTGGAGCCTGGGAGAGAGCAGTTAAGAGGCTTTTGTACTAGTGTGCAGTGAGTCAACTCATGTTTCCCTACGGGAATGTTCTTCCACAATCAGCTGACCGAATTTTTGCAATACAGGATGTTTAAAGCAGCACTGAAACCTTTTCTGCTAATGAAAGAGGAATTTGCGTACTCAGTAAGTACCACCTACACATCCAGTTACATTAGGACTTAAATAGGTTTTGTAGAATCTTTTTTTTTTTAACCATTTATAACATTGTGTCGATGAGGAAATGCAGTATAAATTCTCAAAAGCTGACACAGTAAACTTTATATATATTTTTAAACAGGGGCTAACAAAGGTAACTTTGTATCATTGTGAACAATAACAAAGGGAATCAGGCAGTTGTGAAACCTCATCTGATTTCTTCTTTTAAGATAGTGATTATGATGTGCAGACCTGGAATTTTTTTTTTTTTCAAGACTAGAATTCTAGAAGAAATGAGATTTAAGGCTTACTCATGGTGAATCACTTTAAGATGAACTACATGGTAAGAACTTAGGTCTGTACTAATTTTGTTTTTAGGTGCCTGTGAATTATTTGGATTTGGTATGTTTGTGCTGAATAGGAGAATGTAGTCTTTTAAATATAAAAATAATTTCAGTTTCACTTTTATGTAAAAAAATAAAACATTTATAATTAAAATATGCACAGAACAAGTTGCTGGGTTCCAAGACAGTTTTCCAAACACACTTTAAATTTTACCTTACCGGGAATTCCTTGGCGGTCCAGTGGTTAGGACTCCGTGCTTTCACGGCCAGGGGTGCAGGTTCGATCCCTGGTGGGGGAACTAAGATCCTGTAAGCTGAGTGGCGAGGCCAAATTTAAATAAATAAATAAATAAATAAATAATTTTTACCTTACCAAAGTTGACTTTATGTGTGTGTGTGTGTGTGTGTGTATATAAAATTTTTTTTTTTAATCCTAGTTTGTGGTTGAATCCCCCCAAAGATGCAAGCTTTAAGTAAGCGGAAGCATTTTCTTGGAATAGCCACAAGCTCAAATATATGACATAGATAGCCTCATGATATTTCTTTTTTTTTTCTTTGATGCCTAGTATATAGCAGAGTCTTGGAGTTATGCCACCTTTGTGTCAGAACTATGGGACTGCCACATAAATAAATCTGGTCCTCTAGGTATGTGAGTAACTAACCTCCCAACCACCCTGCCTTTGAATAGTGCCAACATGGACCCAATTAAAGTTGAATTGCACTTTGAATTGTATAGTCTTGTTCATATATTATTGTAGTTTATTTTTCATTTTGTGAAAGTGTTATTTCAGTCAAATCGTTTTCCCCAAAGTGATCATGTGTCGGGTACTGCTTGAATCACACCCTTAATTAAGAATGAGTTAGGGAGCCTGAGAAGTTCACTTATAAATACTTTGGTCAGTTTTTAAATATGCAGTTGTTTTCGTATCGGTTTATGTTGATTTTAACGTAAGAATTAGAGTATTTCAGCTTATAATAAGTAAAAATGATGTCACCGCCAAACATTTGTCATACTGTAGGACAAAACCCATTCCCATACATGGGAAATGCTTCTTTCCCTTTGACACATTTTCCTTTTAATGAGATTTTTTTATGGCTTAACTCATTTTTGGAAGGTTCCCCCTACCCCTTTCTTTAGTAGCCCCTAAGAACTCTCATACAAGTAGAGCCTGGGAGAGCCTGTTCCACATCCATTGACACATTGGCTGCTTCAGAGGGGAGGGTAAGCAGTCAATGGCAGAGTAATATAGTGAAATGTGGCATTGCATTAACATGACAAATTGTGGGCCGTGACGATTTGTGGCAAATTGATATGAAAGATGCTAATCATAAAAAATAAAGCTTATTTTAGGTTGTACAGGATAATTTGCAATTATGAGGTCTATGTATGTATAGCTGTAAAGATCAAAAGAGGTCATGTACTCAATATATTTGTTGAATATCTACTGTACCAGTGCAGGAAATAGGGGATGAGTAAGGTACCGTCCTTGGTTTCAAGAAACTTAAATTCCTTGGTAGAGGAATTTAAACTCTTTAGGGCATTAAATCTTATAAATGGTGAGTGTTTTTCCCAAAGGGCCACTTACAAACAAACAATAGCAAAAGCCCTGTTTCTTTTTAAATGTAAAAATGAGTAAATGTAAAAAAAAATTATAATGCAAAAAATGTCAGATGTAGGACATAATAGTGGAAATTATAATTATGTTTGAAGATAGCTATTAATATATAATATATGTTTACTTGGCACTGACCTTGTGAATGGAATGGATATATATGGCTCAAAATAACAGCAATTTATGGATCTAATTGCAATTTCTCTTCAAGAAATAACTCAGACAACAGAATTATCTTCTTCATCTTGTATGTGAAACCCAGGTTTATCTTCTATAGTGAAAGTACTTAAGGGTGGCTCTTTGTTTACACAATAGGTGGGAAGGAAAGGAGAAAAGCCCTTGGCTGAGGGTTTACATTTGTTTGCTTTGCAATTAGGTAGAATTCTTTTAACTTATATCCGTCTACAGTTGTAACTGAGGAAGGGCTTCTGTGTCCAGGGCACAGAAAGCCAAACTCTGACAGTGGGTGTTTGCAGCAAAGTAAGGGTATGTTGCAGGGCGCCAAGAAAGGGAGTGGAAGACAAGTCTCAGATCCATTCCAGCTTGACTTTTTGAGTGAAGTGTTTTTTTTTGTTAAAGGGGAAGAACAAAGATGCTGGGATTAATCATCATCTTCTGACATTTCTTAATCCTGGTTTTGGGAGTCAGAATGCCTCTGGTTTACATTCTCTGGCCAGGTGGTCCATGGCTGGGGGTCTATGAGGGCATCTTGCCCTGGAGAAGCAACCTGAGTTTCTACGTGAATGATAGTAGTATCTACAACAGCAGTTTTAGGCACATAGTGATGTTATCAACAATAGCAATCTTAGTCATCTGACTCTGGTTGATCAGTGTTCAGTTAGCGCAGGATTGAGGTCAGAGGGGGCAAGAAAGGGGATAAAGTTTTGAATAGAGAGATTAATCATAAACTCAGTAAGGGGACTCATTTTTAGGGGGACTCAGTTTCTCAGATGCTATTACAAAACATGTATTTAGGCTTCCTCCAAAACACAGTACATAAAAATATGTAAGGAGTTAAAGGAAGAAAGAAGTGCAACTAACACCTTTTTCTTTCTTTTAGTAAGTTTAAGACACTTTAAGTTTCATGTTTCAACTCTTATTTTTTTAATAAATTTATTTATTGTTTTATTTATTTATTTTTGGCTACGTTGGGTCTTCGTTGCTGTGCGCGGGCTTTCTCTAGTTGTGGCGAGCGGGAGCTACTCTTCATTGCGGTGCGTGGGCTTCTCATTGCGGTGGCTTCTCTTGTTGTGGAGCACAGGCTCTATGCTCGGTGGCTTCTCTTGTTGTGGAGCACAGGCTCTATGCACGCGGGCTTCAGTAATTGTGGTGCGCGGGCTTGGTAGTTGTGGCTCTCAGGCTCTAGAGCTCAGGCTCAGAAGTTGTGGCACGCAGGCTTAGCTGCTCCGTGGCGTGTGGGATCTTCCTGGACCAGGGCTGGAACCTGTGTCTCCTCCATTGGCAGACGAATTCTTAACCACTGCACCACTAGGGAAGCCCTCAACTCTTACTTTTATCTCCGGCCTATGTTTTCTAGTAATGTGACTTTTGATGGTGTGCATCAAATTCTGTCAAATTCTGATAAAATAGTTTGTATTTTCCATGGAGCTGACTGTATTAAGATTTTAGTTTTCATTGTGAACTCTATACCAGTGGTTTTCGGGGGGGGGTGATTTTGCCCCCAGAAGGCATCTGGAAGATGGTTTTAGTTGTCACACTGGTGGTACTTCTGGCCAGTGGTGGGTAGAGGTCAGGGATGCTCCTAACTATCCTACATTGCACAGAAAAACACCCACAGCAAAGAATTTTCTGGCCTCAAATGTCAGTAGTGCTGAGGCTGAAGCTTTATAGTACAAATAATGTTGATGCACATCCTTTATAGTGACATGGGAAACTTGATCTTTAGATTCCCATGAGAAAGTGCTACTATTTGGAATTAAAAACAAAAAATAAAAGGAATTTGGGGAAACTCTATGCAAGGTATGAACGGGAAAAAGAATAAAAATAAGCCAGGACTAGGGATGAAGGAATGTTGAAAAAATACAGGAAGAAAGGGTTTCATACAACCAGTGTATATTGTTTTTCAATGACATAACCAAAATATGTGCGTTTCTTATGATGTTTTGGAACTCCTATGGCATTCAGAAAGTGGATCCTTGGATTTTAAAACCAAGAAGTCAGTATCAGAATAACAGCTCTTATATGTAAATAGAAGTTATTTTGGGGTGGTATAATTTTGAAAGCCTTTAAAAAATAAATGATTCGTTCTTATTTTTTTTTTTCAAAACAAGAATTGTGCATTAAAATGGAAGAAAGGATAGAATGTGTCTTATATTCCTTTATTGGACTTTCATTCTTCTCTAACAATCTTGGTAAAAGATCCATAGCTTCAGTCCTGGCCTGAAACTAGCTATGTGACCTTATAAAGTCACTTAACATGTTTCAAAATGAGAGCTCTTTAAATATGTGTCTGCTCATTTGTAGTTGTCTTTTCTGAGGCATTTCTTTTTCTCTGTGATGTTTGCTTCTGAGTTGTGATGAAAAGATTTCAGTTTAGTTGCATATTGTTTAGCTTCTAGTATAACAGTTGCCTGAGCCTATTAACATTTTTATCCCTGCCTGTAAGGATTTACTTAAGAAATCTTTTATTCTGAAATAATTATAGAACCATAGGAAGTTGCATATAAATGCACAGGATGATTGACTTTTTTTTTTTTATCACACAGAGCTTCTTCTCTGTAACTCACTGAAAGCATTTATTCCTGCCATCTGTTCCTGCCATTACTTCTAGAGTGACTGTCTTAGTAGTTGAACAAATTACCATGATCTAAAAGAAAAATATTAAGGATAATATTGAAATTTGTGTTTTTAGGAATTTGAGAAAAACTGAAGGTCCTTGAAAGGTTTATTCTGGGTGAGGAGATAGTCCTGTACCTCAGTTAATTTAGGATGAAGGATATTTCTACTTAGTGATTTGAAGCCTGCTTCTATCAAGGCCATGGATTTCTTTTGACATGGCTCCCATTTGGCAACTCCAAATATCTGAAGGATATTTTATCATAGTATGTCATAAGTATGCCTTAGATCAACCAGCCCCTGGTTGCTTTTGTGAGTATTGGAGTCTATTTCTGGTATTTTTATGTAATGACGTGAAGCCCCATTTAGATGGTATGTTATGCCTAATTATTAAGATTTAAGGGGTTGACGGGTAAAGAGTTTGCAGAGTGTTAGTACGACATGTTGTACTGAATGAGATATAATTTATATTTTCCTGTTTACATTGTATCTTTAAAAATTCCAAACTAGACAAGGTTATAGACATTTTTATGTACAGTGTTAGCTTGTGGAAGGTTAGGTGAAGATGCTTCATTTTAATCTGCATTTGAGAAATCTGAGAGGCATAAGGCAATTAAGGAGTGAATGAACATAAGAGTTTGGATCCAAAGGAGAGGAGAGAGCGGGAGTGAGAAGGTATCATAGTCTGGATGCGAGGTTAATGAGGCTGATGGGAAGACAGGCGGTGTTGAGATAGTAGATAATCAGTACTTTAAATAGTTTGTGCTTTTCTTTTTTAATTGAAGAAACACTCCTTTCCCCCCCTTTTAATTTCAGTGGTAATTTGGGGTTTCAAAATACTCATTATAAAAACAAATTCAAACAATACGGACATGCATGAGTACAGGAAATAAAGTCTGAGTCCTTATCTCATTACTCTCTGGTTCTATACCATCGTGGTAGCTGCTTTAAACAAGTTTGATACATTTACTTATGATACTTACATGTTTGTTTATGACACATCTTATAGTCTCCTATATATGATATATGTTGTAATTGTAATGTTTCCTAGATACTATAAATAATACAGAGCTTATAAAGTGAAAAGTCTCTCCTCCCATCCCACTCCCTACAGATAACTACTTAAAAAATACTTATTTTACTATCGAAAATTTTAAACATACAAAACAGTAGAGAGAAGAGTAATGAGCTCCTCTGTACCCATTACCCAGTTTTAATATAGTTTCATATGTATCTCATCCCTCAAACGTACACAGGATTATTTTGATGCGAATCCTGGATGTCATATCATGTTGCCCTTGAATATTCAGAATGAATCTCTATGACATAAGGACTTTTAAAGAAAACATTACCCACAATATGCTTATTACACTTTAAAAAATTAATACTAATTCCTCAAGATCATCACATATCTATACAGTGTTAACATTTCCCTAGTTGTCTCAGAATTTTTTTTTCTGTTGATTTATTTTAATTAGGATCCAGATAGGTCCAGATATTGCATTTGGTTATATGGCTCTTTTAATTTATAGTGGTCCCCTCTTCCTCCCTTTCATGGCATTTATTTGTTCAAGAAATTCTACTGAATGTATTTATTTCCTGAATTGATCCCCACTGAGTAGAAGCTGTGAATCTGTCCTTCCCTCAGTGTTTCTGTTTGTGTATGCCATTCTCAAGCCTCCTCATAACAAATGTGGTTTTGGTATATGGAGATATATAGAGATAGAGGTTTTTCATCCGTGGTCCTTAGATGGTGACCATCTACTCGTCAAGTTCTCTGAACAAACTGACATGCCGTCATTGGCAGTTATGCTGGAGGAAGAGATATGCTGGATGTACTGAGAGACTGTATCAGATGCCAGCATGGGGTGTGCCTTCCTAAGGGATTTGAATGGGCCATTTTAATTATACCCAAATTTTGCTTAAGTGATGACTTTACTTTTTTTCTAGTTATCTTATTTTTAAAATAATATCTGATTATTTAATACCTTTGATAATTTCAAAAATACAAAATTGAAACCTAACAATAAAACTTTGTATTTATACATAAATCCTGCTTGACTGCTTCAGTGCAATGAACCAAAATGGCTTTCTGCTCATTGTTTTATTTACTTATTTATTTTCATTTTAATTTTTTTAGGTAGATTTACTTATTTTTTTTCATTGGAGTATAGTTAATTTACAATATTGTATTGGTTTCAAGTGTACAGCAAAGTGATTCAGTTTTTTATATATATATATATTTTTCAGATTATTTTCCATTATAGATTATTATAAGATATTGAATATAGTTCCCTGTGCTATATGGTAGGTCCTTGTTTTTTTTTAAAAATTTTATTGGATTATAGTTGATCTGCAATGTTGTGTTAGTTTCAGGTGTACAGCAAAGTGATTCAGTTATACATATACATATATTCATTCTTTTTCAGGTTCCTTTCAGTAGGTCCCTGTTTATCTGTTTTACATATAGTGGTGTGTATCTGTGAATCCCACACTCCTAGTTTATCCCTCTCCCCTCTCAAGTGATGAGTTTAGAACCCAGGCCCCACTCAGATGTGACTCCACTGTGTGGTGAGCTGTACAGGATTGGAATTGGGAGGAAGTCTTGCATGATGATTCTGAGTACTTCATTTTTAATACATTTTATTTATTCAACTTTTTAGGACAGATTAGTGGCAGTAATTTCATTGGAGATAATTGCTACATTGTTAGGTATGTATTTATTAGAGTTAATCCATCAGGCATTAAAAGTAACTTTTCCCTCTTATTGTCCTTGGCCGTTTCGTAAGTATCCCCGTACCATCTCGGGATATCATTCATGTTGGGTGAGGGTGGGAAAAGAGACAGGAGTAAACTGTGCCAGGTTCTAGATGCCTTCCCTCCACTTCCCCACCGGAGCAGTTTTTTCCTTGTGTTTATGCCTTAGGATTTCTTTTAAGACAAGGGATTAGGGTTTATAGCTAAAAATTGTTTGAAAATGATTGCTGTGTATATACTGTTTGGATAAAGGCTGACATCCTTTTTTAAGAAATACATTTCTTCCCCCTCATACTTATCTAGTATATTGCTATTTTCCTATAAAACTTTGTATAAAATTATATATATTTTAGTGTGAGAACATCAGATGATTTTTCCATGAATTGAACATTCAGCTTTTGATTTCCATTGTATTTTAGGACATGTAGTTTTTCAGGTTCAGTTGTTATATAATGTTTGTTATTCCCTTTTCTGTAGGCTTTCAACAGACCTCCCATCTCTCTTCTTATGAAATAATAACTCCTTGGAGATTAACTAGAGAAAGAAGAGAAGCCCCTAGGCCCTACTCAGAGCAGGTAAGTTATCTCTTAAAAAATATATATGTATTTAAATTTCACTTTTTTTAAGACAAGGGTGTTATTTTCAGGAGTGATTGGTTCAGTGAGTAATGTCAGCCAGTGATTATGGCACTGGTGTCCATTGGACATTATTCTAGTAAAGTGACATACTGATCCTTAGTAGCTTTTTTGTTTTTAAAGACAAAATAATCAACTTGAAACATAAGAAGATGAAATAGTCAGTTAAGTAAAATTCTATGACCAGGGTAGAATGCTGGTTACATAGATTTCTGACCCTTACCTGACGGGTGATGGTTACAGTGGTCTTGTTATAAGAATAAGAATTCACCTCTCTCTCAGTGTGTGATAGGTAGAGTACTACATGCTGTATCTTTACTGACACTGGAGAATAGTAGTGTATTATATGCATGTATTTCATATCTGGGAATGTTTGCTCAAAAGTGAGTTTTATCTCCACATCAGAAGAAACATAATATGCTAACAGGGTAACCAGTGCACAAAAATTAATTTTTATACTATTTTTCTCTTACTGTAAAGCTCAGAAATAATATATTTGGATATCAACTGACTTTGCAAACCCTTCAACTTTATAGAAGTATAATTTAACTTTATTATAGTTTAACGTAACAGGTGATGAAGGATAGAGAGTTTAGCTTATTACCTCTGAATTGCCAATATATTTCTAATGATAAGGCAGCTTGTCCATTGTTTAGGGTCCAGGCATAGTGAAGAGAACACTGGAGTTAGCATCAGGAGCTTTTAGCTTTAGCCCTCCCTCTGGGTGCTACCGCGAATTGGGTGGATCATTCGTCTTCATTTACTTCTTTATAAGTAAGGAATCAATGACTCTAAGATCTCCTTCCAGTGGAACAGTTTATAATTTTTCCTTGTTTTGTTTTGAACTGGACATTCTACTCTTTGATTTTTGTTTTGCCTTTAGAGTAGAATTAATTTGCGTTTTCATTGTTATTTTCCCCCTTTTCTTCACTTAGCAGCGCAGGGACGATGTTTTCCACTTTATCGTGTCTCTGATGACCTTTATCATCCCTGCACACATAGATACTTGGGATTGTAGTAAATGTCCTGCATGCACCCTGATAAATATTTGGGGAAGACGTGGAAGCACTGTTTAAGCCCTGGGGATATGGCAGTGAACAAAACAAACTCCATGCCCCTGTGGAGCTTCCATTCTCGTGGGAGGAGAGGAGGAGACAAATAAGCAATATAGATTGATAATAGAGATTACTTAAGATGGTAAGAAGTGCTATGGGGAAAGTTAAAGCAGGGAGGGGGTTGGGAATGTTGGAATTGGGGGTGGGGGCGAGGGGGTAGGAAGGTTTGTGTTTTTTAATAGGACAGCCCGGGAAGACCTTACTAAGGAGGTAACCCTGGAGCAAAGCAAAGGCCAGAAGGAAGAGAATGAGCAACCCAGGCAGCTGTTTGGGGGAGGAATGTAATATCACAAAACAGTTCTCAGATTCTCAGAGTTCTTCTCAGAGGAGATGACAGTGAGGTTTTTACGTCCTGTGTTTGTCCAAGAGCAGAAAGGATAGAAAGGCACACGCCGAAACTGTGGCGTTGGAAGGAGCTTGGGATTTTTGATGCCCCAGTGGAGAAGGAGGTAGATGGCAGTGTCCTGAGGTCCCCACACAGGATGTGGAAACAGAACCCCAGGACCTGGATCTCGGTCTCGGCCTTCGAAGTCAGATGTTGAAGTGCCCTAGGAGAGGAGATCTTGCTGTTTCTTGGCAAAACGTTCACTTAGAGTCCAGAAACAGTAGGGAGAATAAGAGGACACTCCTGATACTATTATTATTTGTTGAGTCCCTCCATGACTGTCTTTTTCATTAGAATTATGGCAAAGTTGAATCCCCTGGTTCTAGAGATCACATTAAGTGCTTCTTGCTAATGAAACAGTGAGTCACTGGGCAAGTTATTTTAGCGTTTGAGGTAGAGAAGAGAATCCCACAAGCTGAGGATGTGTAAGTATAAGTTGCCTCATCATACTGTTATTTAATGTACCACTAATTAAGAAAGGAACAGACTGCTACCAGTTAGACTGCTCTGCCTTTGTACGATGTATCCGGATTTCAAAGATGTTCACGTGAGGGGGGAAAGTCTGTTTAGAAGCGATGAAATGTGTTGAGCCATGTGAAGATATAAAATCGTAAAAGGCTATTAATTTCGTCTAACCAGAACGAGGGAATATCTTTTGAAACTAAGAGGTTCATTTCATTTAAAACGAAAGGAAGAACTACTTTATACTATAGGTAATACAGGGATCGACTTAGTAAAAATAATCCCTTAAGTTATAGCTCAATTATAAATGAATTTAAGAAGAGTTTAGATAAACATGCAGGTCGTTTTCCACAGGAGTTTATTAAAGGAAGGTAGGGATGATCAGAGTATATTTTTATTATTTACGAGTATATTTAAGGTTCTTTCATAAAATAGTTCTAGTCAGTACCAAGTTATTTTCATTCAGGATGGCATTTCTGTTGTTGAAAAGTTATTTAGAAGATAGTGTTTTATTGTTCTTTTCTCCTTTGTGCATTTAGGTATCTTATGTCATTCAAGCTGAAGGAAAAGAGCATATTATTCACTTGGAAAGGAATAAGTAAGAAATTTAATTTACTTTGGCTTTTCAGTAATTTTTTTTTCAGTGCTATATGGGTATCTTTTCTAGTTAGATATTGCTTAGTAGATTGATAAAAAGGTGAGAATAATAAGGTTAGGTGTATGGAAAAAGCCATACTATTTTGCATTTCCATTGACATTAGAGCAAAGGAAAATAAATCTAAATTAAAGGAAGAGAAAGTTGTGTTTAAGAAAACTTTAAAATCATGATCGGCCCAAGAAACAGCTGAGCAGGGGGTAAAGAAGTCTTTAGTAGTTTTATCAGTCTGCTAGAGCTGCCAGAGCAAAGTACTACAGATGTAAACAACAGACATGTATTTTCTCACAGGACTGGAAGTCCAAGATCAAGGTGCCAGCAGGGTTAGTGTCTGGTGAGGGCTCTCTTCTTGGGTTGCAGACGGCCACCTTCTGGCCAGTGCTCACATGACCTCTCCTTGGCCTGTGTGCACAGGAAGGGGGGTAGATGGATGAGCGAGCTCTCTGGCTTCTCTTCTGGTGAGGACGCTAATCCTGTTGGCTCAGGGCTCCGCCTTATGACCTCATTTAACCATAACTTCTTTAGGTGGCCACATCTCCAAATATAGCCACTCTGGGGGTTAGGGCTTCAACATAAGGATTTGGGGAGGGGGACAAAACATTCAGTCCACAGCAGTGGTCTCTCACCCCCCTTTTTAATCTCTTCTCCTCATTTTGTCATGTTTTCACCTGATCCCACCTCAGAAAGGCTAGTGATATATACACATGTGCGATGTATGGTCTGCATTCCTTTGCTTTTTTTTCCTTTTCTTTTTCTTTTTGTAACATCTTTGTTGGAGTATAATTGCTTTACAATGTTGTGTTAGTTTCTGCTGTATAACAAAGTGAATCAGCTATATGTATACATATATCCCCTTAACCCCTCCCCCTTGCGTGTCCCTCCCACCATCCCTATCCCACCCCTCTAGGTGGTCACAAAGCACTGAGCTGAACTTCCTGTGCTAAGCAGCTGCTTCCCACTAGCTATCTGTTTTACATTTGGTTTTACATTTGGTAGTATATATAAGTCCATGCCACTCTCACACTTTGTCCCAGCTTACCCTTCCCACACCCCGTGTCCTCAAGTCCATTCTCTACGTCTGTGTCTTTATTCCTGTCCTGCCCCTAGGTTCATCAGAACCATTTTTTTTTAGATTCCATATATATACGTATTAGCATACAGTATTTGTTTTTCGCTTTCTGACTTAACTTCACTCTGTATGATAGAGTCCATCCACCTCACTACAAATAACTCAGTTTCGTTTCTTTTTACGGCTGAGTAATATTCCATTGTATATATGTGCCACATCTTTATCCATTCATCTGTCGATGGATGCTTAGGTTGCTTCCATGTCCTGGCTATTGTAAATAGAGCTGCAATGAACATTGTGGTACATGACTCTTTTTGAATTATGGATTTCTCAGGGTATATGCCCAGTAGTGAGATTGCTGGGTCGAATGGTAGTTCTATTTTTAGTTTTTTTTAAGGAACTTCCATACTGTTCTCCATAGTGGCTCTATCAATTTACATTCTCACCAACAGTGCAAGAGGGTTCCCTTTTCTCCACACCCTCTCCAGCATTTATTGTTTGTAGATTTTTTGATGATGGCCATTCTGACCGGTGTGAGTTGATACCTCATTGTAGTTTTGATTTGCATTTCTCTAATGATTAGTGATGTTGAGCATCCTTTCATGTGTTTGTTGGCAGTCTGTATATCTTCTTTGGAGAAATGTCTATTTAGGTCTTCTGCCCATTTTTGGATTGGGTTGTTTGTTTTTTTGTTATTGAGCTGCTTATAAATTTTGGAGATTAATCCTTTGTCAGTTGCTTCATTTGCAAATATTTTCTCCCATTCTGAGGGTTGTCTTTTTGTCTTGTTTATGGTTTCCTTTGCTGTGCAAAAGCTTTTAAGTTTCATTAGGTCCCATGTGTTTATTTTTGTCTTTATTTCCATTTCTCTAGGAGGTGGGTCAAAAAGGATCTTGCTGTGATTTATGTCATAGAGTGTTCTGCCTATGTTTTCCTCTAAGAGTTTAGTAGTGTCTGGCCTTACATTTAGAGCTTTAATCCATTTGAGTTTATTTTTGTGTATGGTGTTAGGAAGTGTTCTAATTTCATTCTTTTACATGTAGCTGTCCAGTTTTCCCAGCACCACTTATTGAAGAGGCTGTCTTCTCTCCATTGTATATTTTTGCCTCCTTTACCAAAAATAAGGTGACCATATGGGTGTGGGTTTATCTCTGGGCTTTGTTTCCTGTTCCATTGATCTATATTTCTGTTTTTGTGCCAGTACCATACTGTCTTGAATACTGTAGCTTTTCAGTATAGTCCAAAGTCAGGGAGCCTGATTCCTCCAGCTCTGTTTTTGTTTCTCAAGATTGCTTTGCTATTCGGGGTCTTCTGTGTTTCCATACAAATTGTGAAATTTTTAGTTCTAGTTCTGTGAAAAAATGCCATTGGTAGTTTGATGGGGATTGCATTGAATCTGTAGATTGGTTTGGGTAGTATAGTCATTTTCACAATGTTGATTCTTACAATCCAAGAACATGGTATATCTCTCCATCTGTTGGTATCATCTTTAATTTCTTTCATCAGTGTCTTATAGTTTTCTGCATAGAGGTCTTTTGTCTCCTTAGGTAGGTTTATTCCTAGGTATTTTATTCTTTTTGTTGCAATGGTAAATGGGAGTGTTTCCTTAATTTCTCTTTCAGATTTTTCATCATTAGTGTGTAGGAATGCAGGAGATTTCTGTGCATTAATTTTATATCCTGCTACTTTACCAAATTCATAGATTAACTCTAGTAGTTTTCTGGTAGCATCTTTAGGATTCTCTATGTATAGTATCACGTCATCTGCAAACAGTGATAACTTTACTTCTTCTTTTCCAATTTGGATTCCTTTTATTTCTTTTTCGTCTCTGATTGCTTTGGCTAAAACTTCCAAAACTGTGTTGAATAATGGTGGTGAGAGTGGACAACCTTGTCTTGTCCCTGTTCTTAGTGGAAATGGTTTCAGGTTTTCACCATTGAGAATGACGTTGGCTGTGGGTTTGTCATATATGGCCTTTATTATGTTGAGGTAACTTCCCTCTATGCCTACCTTCTGGAGGGTTTTTATCATAAATGGGTGTTCAATTCTGTCGAAAGCTTTTTCTGCATCTATTGAGATGATCATATGGTTTGACTCCTTCAATTTGTTAATATGGTGTATCACATTGATTGATTTGCGTATATTGAAGTATCCTTGCATTCCTGGGATAAACCCCACTTGATCATGGTGTATGATCCTTTTAATGTTCTGTTGGATTCTGTTTGTTAGTATTTTGTTGAGGATTTTTGCATCTATGTTCCTCAGTGATATTGGCCTGTAGTTTTCTTTGTGACGTCTTTGTCTGGTTTTGGTATCAGGGTGATGGTGGCCTTGTAGAATGAGTTGGGGAGTGTTCCTCCCTCTGCTATATTTTGGAAGAGTTTGAGAAGGATAGGTGTTAGCTCTTCTCTAAATGTTTGATAGAATTTGCCTGTGAAGCCATCTGGTCCTGGGCTTTTAGTTTGTTGGAAAATTTCTAATCACACTTTCAATTTCAGTGCTTGTGATTGTTCTGTTTATATTTTCTATTTCTTCCTGGTTCAGTCTCAGAAGTTTGTGCTTTTCTAAGAATTTGTCCATTTCTTCCAGGTAGTCCACTTTATTGGCATATAGTTGCTTGTAGTAATCTCTCAACATTCTTTGTATTTCTGCAGTGTCTGTTGTTACTTTTCCTTTTTTATTTCTAATTCTATTGATTTGAGTCTTCTCCCTTTTTTTCTTGGTGAGTGTGTCTAGTGATTTATCAATTTTGTTTATCTTCTCAAAGAACCAGCTTTGAGTTTTATTGATCTTTGCTATCATTTCCTTCATTTCTTTTTCATTTATTTCTCATCTGATTTTTATGATTTCTTTCCTTCTGCTAACTTAGGGATTTTTTTGTTCTTCTTTCTCTAATTGTTTTAGGTGTAAGGTTAGGTTGTTTATTTGACATTTTTCTTGTTTCTTGAGGTAGGATTGTATTGCTATAAACTTCCCTCTTGCTTTTGCTACATCCCATAGGTTTTGGGTCGTAGTGTTTTCATTGTCATTTGTGTCTAGGTATTTGTTGATTTCCTCAGTGATCTCTTGGTTATTTAGTAGTGTATTGTTTAACCTCCATGTGTTTGTATTTTTTTACAGATTTTTTCCTGTAATTGATATCTAGTCTCATAGCACTGTGGTTGCAAAAGATACTTGATACGATTTCAATTTTCTTAAATTTACCAAGGGTTGATTTGTGACCCAAGGTATGATTTATCCTGGAGAATGTTCCATGAGCACTTGAGAAGAAAGTGTATTCTGTTTTTTATGGATGGAATGTCCTATAAATATCAAGTCCATCTTGTTTAATGTGTCATTTAAAGTTTGTGTTTCCTTAATTTATTTTCATTTTGGATAATCTGTCCATTGGTGAAAGTGGGGTGTTAAAGTCCCCTACTATTACTGTGTTACTGTTGATTTCCCCTTTTATGGCCGTTAGCATTTGCCTTATATATTGAGGTGCTTCTATGCTGGGTGCATAAATATTGACAATTGTTATATCTTCTTCTTGGATTGATCCCTTGATCATTATGTAGTGTCCTTCTTTGTCTCTTGTAATAGTCTTTATTTTAAAGTCTATTTTGTCTGATATGAGAATTGCTATTCCAGCTTTCTTCTCATGTCCATTTGCCTGGAATATCTTTTTCCATCCCCTCACTTTCAGTCTGTATGTGTCCCTAGGTCTGAAGTGGGTCTCTTGTAAACAGCATATGTACAGGTCTTGTTTTTGTATCCATTAAGCCAGTGTATGTCTTTTGGTTGGAGCATTTAATCCATTTACATTTAAGGTAATTATCAATATGTATGTTCCTATTATCATTTTCTTAATTGTTTTGGGTTTGTTTTGATAGGTCTTTTCCTTCTCTTGTGTTTCCTGCCTAGAGAAGTTCCTTTAGCATTTGTTGTAAAGTTGCTTTGGTGGTGCTGAATACTCTTAGTTTTTGCTTGTCTGTAAAGGTTTTAATTTGTCCGTCGAATCTGAATGAGATCCTTGCTGCGTAGAGCAATCTTGGTTGTAGGTTTTTCCCTTTCATCACTTTAAGTATGTCCTGCCCCTCCCTTCTGGCTTGCAGAGTTTCTGCTAAAGATCAGCTGTTAACCTTATGGGAATTCCCTTGTATGTTATTTGTTGCTTTTCCCTTGCTGCTTTTAATATTTTTTCTTTGTATTTAATTTTTGTTAGTGTGATTAATATGTGTCTTGGCGTTTTTCTCCTTGGGTTTATCCTGTATGGGACTCTCTGTGCTTCCTGGACTTGATTGCCTATTTCCTTTCCCATGTTAGGGAAGTTTTCAACTATAATCTCTTCAAATATTTTCTCAGTCCCTTTCTTTTTCTCTTTTTCTTCTGGGACCCCTATAATTCAAATGTTGGTGCCTTTAATGTCGTCTCAGATGTCTCTGAGACTGTCCTCAATTCTTTTCATTCTTTTTTCTTTATTCTGCTCTGTGGCAGTTATTTCCTTGTAGGAAATAACTATTGATTCCTTGTAGAGAATTTTAAATTTCATTTATTGTGTTGCTCATCATTGTTTGTTTGCTCTTTAGTTCTTCTAAGTCCTTGTTAAACGTTTCTTGTATTTTCTCCATTCTAGTTCCAAGATTTTGGATCATCTTTACTATCATTACTCTGAATTCTTTTTCAGGTAGACTGCCTATTTCCTCTTCATTTGTTTGATCTGGTGGGGTATTAGCTTGCTTCTCCTTCTGCTGCTCAGTTCTCTGTCTTCTCATGTTGTTTAACTTACTGTGTTTGGGGTCTCCTTTTTTCAGGTTCCAGGCTCATAGTTCCTCTTGCTTTTGTTTCCTGCCCCCCGTGGGTGAGGTTGGTTCAGTGGGTTGTGTAGGCTTCCTGGTGGAGGGGACTGGTGCCTGTGTTCTGGTGGATGAGGCTGGATCTTGTCTTTCTGGTGGGCAGCAGCTCGTCTGGTGGTGTGTTTTGGGGTGTCTGTGAACTTAGTAGGAGTTTAGGCAGCCTCTCTGCTAATGGGTGGGGTTGTGTTCCTGTCTTGCTAGTTGTTTGGCATGGGGCGTGCAGCACTGGAGTTTACTGGCTGTTGGGTGGAGCTGGGTCATAGCATTGAGATGGAGATTTCTGCAAGAGCTTTTGCCGTTTGATATTATGTGGGGCTGGGAGGTCTCTTGTGGTCCAGTGTCCTGAATTTGGCTCTCCCACCCAGAGGCTCAGGCCTGACATCAGGCTGGAGCATCAAGACCCTGTCAGCCACACGGCTCAGAAGGAAAGGGAGAAAAAAATAAAAATTAAAAAAAAATTTTTTTTTAATGATTATAAAAAATAATAATAGTTTAAAAAAAAAAGAGCAACCAAGCGAATAAACAAATTCACCAGTGATAACAAATGCTAAACACTAAGCTAAGATAAACATAAAAATTGGAAACAAATCAGTTGCAGACAGCAAACCCCAAGTCTACAGTTGCTCCCAAAGTCCACTGCCACAATTTTGGGATGATCGTTGTCTATTCAGGTATTCCACAGATGCAGGGTATATCAAGTTGATTGTGGGGATTTAATCTGATGTTCCTGAGGCTGCACAAAGAAATTTCCCTTTCTCTTCTTTGTTCACACAGCTCATGGGTTCAGCTTTGGTTTTGGCCCCACCTCTGTGTGTAGGTTGCCCCCAGGCATCTGTTCCCACCCAGACAGGAGGGGGTTAAAGCAGTGGCTGTTTAGGGGGCTCTTGCTCATTCAGGCCGGGGGGTGGGAGGGGTACAGTAGTTATAATTGGAATGCGGGGCGAGCCTGCGGTGGCAGAGGCCAACGTGACGTTGCAACAGCCTGGGGCATGCCGTGTGTTCTCCTGGGGAAGTTGTCCCTGGATCACGGGACCCTGGCAGTGGCGGGCTGCACAGGCTCCTTGGGGGTGTGTGTAGAGTGACCTGTGCTTGCACACAGGCTTCTTGGTGGCTGCAGCAGCAGCATTAGCGTTTCACGCCCGTCTCTGGGGTCCAAGCTGATAGCCGCGGCTCGCGTCCGTCTCTGGAGCTCGTTTAGGCAGTGCTCTGAATCCCCTCTCCTTGCGCACCCTGAAACAATGGTCTCTTGCCTCTTCGGCAGCTCCAGACTTTTTCCCTGGACTCCCTCCCTGCTAGCTGTGACACACTATCCCCCTTCAGGCTGTGTTCACTCAGCCAACCCCAGTCCTCCCCCTGGGATCTGACCTCTGAAGCCTGAGCCTCAGCTCCCAGCCCCCACCTGCCCCGGCAGGCGAGCAGACAAGCCTCTTGGGCTGGTGAGTGCTGGTTGGCACCGATCCTCTGTGCGTGAATCTCTCCGCTTTGCCCTCTGCACGTGTGTTGCTGCGTTCTCCTCCATAGCTCTGAAGCTTCATCTCCACCAGTGAAGAGGCTTCCTAGTGTGTGGAAACTTTTCCTCCTTCACAGCTCCCTCCCAGAGGTGCAGGTCCCGTCCCTATTCTTTTGTCTCTGGTTTTTCTTTTTTCTTTTGCCCTACCCAGGTATGTGGGGAGTTTTTTGCCTTTTGGGAAGTCTGAGGTCTTCTGCCAGCGTTCAGTACATGTTCTGTAGGAGCTGTTCCACATGTAGACGTATTTCTGATGTATTTGTGGGGAGGAAGGTGATCTCCACGTTTTAATCCTCCACCATTTTGAAGGTCCCCCCTATGCTTCTTGAATTAGTGGGCAAATGTACTTTTCCAGGCATTTGTTAAGAGGGGCCAGGTCTTTGAATGTCTTTGAAAGGCAGTCATCAAAGCTAATGATCACTAGTGAAAAAGAGTTAGGGTAGATAGCCTGTTATTATGGCTATCAATGAAGGGGGGACTCTCTTTGAGTGAGTGCTTATTTTTTTCCTCCCAGGGCTTCTACAATGGCAGTCTTAACCTTTTTTGGTCATGAATCCCTTGCTGAAACATATGAAGCCTCCTTGCAGAGGGATGGACGTCATTAGTTCTGTTGGGTTATTTGGCAGGGACTGGGGGTTGTGGGGCAGAAGATAGCACACCTCTTCTCTGCCTGTGCTCAACAACTTTAAGCATAAACCAAAAGGATGAGTTAGATAGGAGGTCAAAATACCACTTTTATTATTGATGAGGGCTGGGTTAGAGGATTTACCATAGAATGAGAGCCTGATGGACCTGCCAGTCCTGACCCTGGATTAGGCAGATTCAGCCACTCATGTCAGCCTGCACGGTGGCAGGCCTGCTCCTGGAGGAGCGTGGCGAAATCTGTGTTCCCACTGGCAGGCAGTGACTTCCAAGGAAGAGGAAGGGCAGAGCAAAGCCAAGTACCATCTCCAGTTTATTCTTTTTAAATTCACCACCAGAGGGAGCAAAGAGTGTGTATGTGTTGGGGAGAGAGGGGAGAGACAGGGCGGTGAGTGAACAGGGTTGGGTAATGGAAAGCGCTCAAAACTCCACGGGCTACTCTGAAGCTCACTCAAGGAGACTTCCATAAAGGTAAAGGGTACAGGACATCAGGACAAAGAAAGCAGAGGAGATCATCAAGGGGTTGGAACACTTCCAGACAGAGCCCCCCAGGGTCCTTTCTCAGTTGCACAGATGTGCTTTGTCTTCAGATTACAAACCACTGAGATATGACTGAAGCATCATCTTTTCAGGGTAGCCCTTTTCACACGTTTACCGAGGGGGTCTTTTATACTATATTGGTCACATGGCTAAAGTCAGGCTGTGTAACTGATAAAACTGTACGTAAACCATCGATCTCTCCATCTCTTAAACAGTCTAGACAGTCTGAGCCTGGAGTTTAGAACGTTAAGGGCTACATCATAAACCACTAGCTGGCACCCTGCATCCCTGACCTGTCCGTAAGCCTTGGAGATAAGTATACTGCTGCTCCATTGCTGCTGCAAATGACACAGGTCCTTTGCTTGACCAGACTTTGGTCAGGCTACTGAACTTTCTCCTGGGTCCATGTCTACACTTCCTTGGAAAATCCAGTTTTAGCAAGAACCCTGCTAAGTGAGTTTAGCAAGAACCCCCTACCCTCAACATCTGATGAAATTCCTCATCTTCCACCATCTCCCTGAGTGATGTCTGATCACCGTGGCGTCTTCAGTAAGAATCTGTTAGTCGGTTTAGCCAGAGCTTCCTTCACTGCAGTGTTTCATCTTAGTAATTTTCCATCCACTGACCCCCACCCTGCTCATTGGGTACAAATTCCCACCTGCCCATGCTGTGCTTGGAGTTGAGCCTGATCTCTGTCCCTCACTGTAAAATCCCATTGCAGTGATCCTGAAGAAGGTTAGCGTCAACATCTTTAACACGTGTCATTGAATATTTTTTTTCTTTGACAGTCATGGCGCCATGACTCGTATGGGATCAGATTCATCACTGGGCCCCCCGACCTCTCACTCTGGACCCTAAGTATGCACCTTGAAGCCCTTGTCTTCAGTCCTGACTGACTGATTGGGGATCCATTGGTGACTCTGACTCCTGAACCATTGCTCCAGACAAACATCCGTTGAAGCTGACTTGATTTTTATGGTTTTGAGTATACCCTCTGAAGTTGGGTTAGAGTCCCAGGCTTCTTTTGACAGGTACCTCCTGGGCTGGAAGGCCTTCCTGGCTCCGTGTTCTGAATGGGGATTATTCCCTGATGTCCTGGGCTGGAACTCCTTTCTTCCTGACTCTTTGTGAAGTCTCTCTGTTCTCTCTTTTGGATCTGGCTTCTCCCATTGGAACTTTTCAGCCAACTAAACCACCTCTTCTCACATCCTGCTGACTCTCTGCTATGCCAGCTCTGTCTGCTTCTCTTCTTGTTGGCATGTTTTGCCGAGGATAATTTGGAACTTTGTTGGCGTCTTTTGGAAACTTGGGATCTCCCCAGATGGACTGCTCTGATGCTGCTCCCTCCCTGTTGCTTCTGCTCCTCTGTCCTCCTCTTACCACCATCAATCTTCCCCCCAGTTCCCTTGGATCCTTTGATATGTCCCACTTCAAACCGCCACCTCCTCCATCCCTCTGTGCACACCCGTCCAACTTTCCCCTCCCACTGCAGCCCCTCAGCTCCCCACAGCCACTTCCATTTTTGGTCCCTTGCCATCCATCGGGGGCTCTCAAGAAACTCAGGTAGCCTTGAAAGCAACTACTTGAGTCTGAAAAGAAGAACAAAAGGCTATTTGGAAATAGAACTGAATGATTTGTCCACTCACATGGGCTTTGGAAACATCCAGACAGCAGTCTAAAATTTAGACCACAGCAAAGGAAGATTGCATATCACAGCAAAAGAAAATCTTAAAAGTCTCCTCCAGAAGTATTGGTAGGCAGGTGACCTTAACTTGTTTTATTTGCCAGAGACAATTCAGATGAAAATACGAAGTGGAGATAAACACATGAGATTGTATTGCTGTTTTACTGACTCACGGCTAAAATTTTAAAATGAAAACTCTAAGTTCTCTATTTGCGTCTGTATGTTTATGTATTTCTATATATATGTATGTTATAGGTGTGTGATAGTTTCCTACCTCTGGATGGTATTATCACATTAATTTATAAAATTCCTTAAAGAGTTCTATTCAAATTGGTTTAGAGATAAATGAGCACTTAGATAAATTATGTTCTTAAAACTCTCAGGAATGCAGAAACTTATCCAAGTTTTTTTTAAGTTCACATGATCTTGAATAATCTTTTTGCTAGTTCTTATATTGTTGATACAGTTGTTGATAAACTGACAACTTCAGGGTTGTCGGCTTTAAATATGTAATGCAGATATGCAATTTTTTCACCTATGTTTACTATTCAAACAAGCTTATGTTATCTCTACCAGATATTTAAGATTATAAATTATAAATCAACCCTTAGAGCAAAATGTATAATAAAAAGGAATTGCTTGATGTCAAGCATGGCAGTTAAAAAAAAAGAGGCAAGAACCATAAATATATAATTTTTTGTTCTTCGCTTTCGTGATTTTTTTTTTGATACTTGCATGACTTGTCAACAAGAAAAACAACTTAAGATGATGGATGGCTAGCTTTGTTTAATTAATAGCTCATGAAATTTTCATGAGTAATTCAAGTATAATTGTTCAGAACAAGTAAATTAAATAGATGTAGGTGGAATAAAAGTTTATAAATGAACTTTTCAATGGTAATTATGTTTTATGCCTCCTGAAAAATAGTTTCAAAAAATTTTTTCATAACTTGAAACCTTAAAGCTATACGAAGTTAAGTCAAAGATGGGTAATCATTGACTACATAACTTCCAAATAAGATAAAATATTGAAATATTAATTGCTGAAGAGAAATTTAATTTTATTTACTTTTGGCATCTTATTTTCATATGGTATAGAGAAGCTAAATATATTTAGGTCTGTTAATAAGCATGAGGAATTGTACTGTGAAAAAGATACATCTCTAGAAATTATGAAATAATGTATTCATTATTACAGAATGATAGTATGTAGCAGACAGTTTGCAATTGCCTGCTTCCTAGTTTTTACTGAAAATTAGAGTTATTAATGATTAAAAAATCTAATCAATATAAATAAATGAAACTACTAGGAATAATAAGGGTAAAGAAAACAAACTGTATGCAAGGAAAATATAAGGTGTATTTTTGATAAGGAAGGGTATGAAAGATATGTTTTGCTAAGGGTAAGAGAGAATAATTTTGTCCCAAAGTAGAATGAATGGTTGTTCCAGAATGAGAAAGAAGAAAAATGTAGAACAAAAACTGAGTGATGTAAGAAAATTTCTAAAGAAAGTTTGTGGAAAAGGGACCTTGGAAAAGGAATCTTTCCTTGTGTGGTCAAAACTGGCTACTATTTGATGGATTTATTTGTAAGCTTTTTTGGTTTGTTTGTTTGTTTAATTTACCTTAGTATTAATAGTACACTGATACAAAACCAGAATTTGGTTTTCTTTCTCTGTTAAAACACGAGGTTTTCTTAGCTTATTGGTTTCCTCTTAATAGGAAATGGTAAAAAATGTTGTTTTTCTTTACATTTAAGTAATCAGCTTGGGAAGATAAGATTTTGTGTTTTAAGATAATTTCCTATGTGTCATGTGTTTATCAGGTCTTTGATTATTTAAGAAAACCAGATCTTCTCAATATTAAGAAAGCTAAGAGTTTTTTGTTTTTTGTTTTTTTAATAACTGTGTAACTTTCTGTATTTGCCTTTGAAATCTTTTAATTGTGACTTTGGTTAAATGGACAGCTAAGTGTTGTTTCACAGTGACACCTGTGATCCAATTTAGTCAAGTGTTCAAACCTTTTGGCATTTTTGACAATTTCCCCAAATCAAATTCTAAGTGGAGTCTCTTTGGCCCCAAACTAACTTTGATATTTCCAAAATGGCCCTTGGAAAATCTCAAAGGATTTGTCTCCTTACGAAAAGTGAGATGTTGAACTAATCAGGTTTATTTGATGTGTTAACCCATCTTATATTCATGGCAGTATAGTTATTTGCATAAGTTCAGTCAAAATCTATCCTCCTTGTCACACAAAGCAATTGGAAACCTTGCTTGTATTACCAAGACTTTGATTGTAATGTCATATTTGGGAATGATGTGTACTGAATCGGGTATGACCAGATAGCTCTAAGGAACTAAGGTTGGCTTTAAGAAGGCAATGTTTATACAGCTCCCCTTGGAAGAACCATCCTGTTCCTGGCTTACAGGGTTTCCTGCCTTACAGGTGAGTAAGGAAGGTCACTTCTGGCAGGCCCAGGAACCTCAGGATATTTGGGGAACCTTCAGAAGAGAGGAATTCACCCAAATCTATAGGTATTGCAGTCAGATCTGGTGGCAAGTTCTTGACTTGGCTTCTTAGCCTTGAGTGGCAATGCTCCAGCAAAGCAAACTCAAACAAGGTACTATGTGGTCAATCACTATTTTTGCTGTACTTATGTAAATAACCGGGCCAAGTTTAATGAGACCAAACTTCCTTGCAAACAAATTAGTCTTACTTTATCTTTCACAGAAATGGGGGTGACTGTAGAGAGAATGTGCTTTTTTGTTTGTGTCAATGGAAAGCTATAGTGAACTGTTGCTGCTTTCATCTTGCACATTTTGCCAGCTTTACCAAGTCCTGAATTCTTGTAGTTTCCTCCAGTATCTGGCTACAACTCTCTAAGTTTACATTTCCAATTTTTGTCCTTTCTGACTTGGAATCATTGACAACTAAAACTGCCCTTTTCCTTAAACTCTGTAAGCTGCAGCTGGAAGACTTGATAGAAACTTAAAAAAAAAATGTTTACAATAGATCCTGTATGGGCAAGCTTCATGCCTCCTGCCCTGTGGACCTCTCAGGAAATTAATCAGAATACCTGATGCTCTCACCAGTGACACTGAAACTGCAAACTAGGAAAGTGTGTCAGGTGGCCAGTGCCAACCTCAGTCTAACACCTGAAGATGCGCCAAGCTCAAGTCTAAAAAATCTTGATGGCTTCCTCCTGGACTCAGAAACTGGGTTTCTAACTATTAATCTTTGTTTTTCTTTTATTTTTCATAGCAACTCCCCTCATTAAATGCCTGACTGTTAGCACCACCCAGTAAATATCCTCTGCTATCAGGTTCCAATAGATGATTCAGCTGGTCTGTAATGAACAAAAGACAACTGAATGAGGAAATGGACTTGTATTATTCAGAGGAAAGAAGAATGTCTTTTCTTTCCTTGAACAAGAAGGGAGACTGACAAAGATTCTTTGCTTGACCAAACTTTAGTCAGGTTCCTGAACCTTCTCCTAGGTCCATCAGTGTAGTTTGTTGTAAAATCTAGTTTTAGCAAGAACTTCCCCCTCCCCCCCATATCTGATCACTCTGGATGTCTGATCAGGTTCCTTATCTTCCACTCCCCTTCCCTGCCCAGTGATGTCTGATCACCTTGGCCTGTCCTCAGCAAGAATCTGTTAGGTTGGTTTAGCCAGAATGCCCCTCACCCCTGTTGTTTCCTCATAGTAATTTTCCATCCACTGACCCTCACCATGCTCCTTGCTTATAAATTCCCACTTCTCCATGCTGTATTTGGAGTTGAGCCTGGTCTTTCTCCCCACCGCCCTGTAAAATCCCTTTGCAGTGGTCCCTATACTTATGTTGATAATAAAGTCTGCCTTACCATCTTCAACAAGCATCACTGGCTATCTTTTCGTTGACAAAGCTAACCCTATTTTGCATGTGTGGTTTCCACTATCAGTCTACCTTAACATGGAAGGAAGCTTCAGGAATCAGCAATGATTGTTTCCTCCAACAGTTGACACAGATTTTGCCCCCGTACTTAGGAGGTCAAGGAAAGGAGTGCTGCTTCTTTATATAGGACATTTAAAAGAGGGTAAAATCATTTATTTTCTTCTAGAAATATGATGTACTATATAACCTAATTTATACTTTTCCTATGAGATGTATCAGAAAACTTTAAGGATGTTACGTATGTTTTATGCAACCAGCATTTTATGACCGTGAGAACAATGCATGATTTCAGATGCAAGTCCCTTCATGAGCTTTTAGTTTTATGGTAGCTCCTTCTTTGAATAACGATTTATCAGGTGAAAGTTTTCATTTCTGCGCATCTCTTCTGGGAATAATGCCTTATAAGTTGTGTCCTTAGTTGCAAATAGATAAAATAATTTTAAATGGTGTGTTTTATTCCTCTTGCAGGGACCTTTTACCCAAAGATTTTGTAGTTTATACCTACAACAAGGAAGGGGCTCTGATCTCTGACTACCCTGATATACAGGTAATATATTTTCCTCCTGACCCTGTAGCAGAATTTAAAACAATTATAATTTTAAAGTGCATTCTCTTCAGGTACTCAGGACAGTTACCTTGTGCTTCTCCAAGGACCTCTTTTGATATTATTATATATGGCATTGTCCTGGGGTGGGAATGTGAGTGCATTGACATAAATTAAACAGTATTTACCTTACAGCTCTCCTGGTTCTCCATGGTCAAGTGATTTTTAAAAGATCAGGAAAATAATCTTCTATTGAATATATAATCCTTACTGATTATGAAGGGGAAAAGTTTGATTTATTTTTTAATTTTATTTATTTTGCTGAAAATGGATACCTCTTAAAGTACATCTTACTTCCTTATTAAACCATTTGACTTGCCATTAGTACTTAGTAAAGAACAAACACTTGTTTCCTATTATATGTTCTGATTTTTTGCTGAAAACAATTCTTTTTTTAAGTATTGTGGTCCTTTTTGCATCAGAGAACAGTTTTCCTGAGGAAAGAACTGGCCAGGAATACTTGAAATAATTGGCAGATGTCAACTTTGCTTTATGTGTTATTTAATTAGAGCATAAATATTTCTAATTTTAGTTGGGAAGAGTGTCTTAAAGTCCCTTTTGGCAGTTAGGTATTATATATTATTATTTTTTGCTATAGTTTTCATGAGAAATCTTTGTTACCATTAAACATGTATTATTTTTCCCCTGAGCTTTGTTATGTTTTGTTAGGTGGAATTGTTTATGTTAGTTTTGCACTTTTGCAGCTCTCTTCAAATAAATAGAAGGCAAAATGTTTATTTTATTTTATTTATTTTTAACATCTTTATTGGAGTATAATTGCTTTACAGTGTTGTGTTAGTTTCTGCTGTATAACAAAGTGAATCAGCTATACATATACATATGTCCCCATATCCCCTCCCTCTTGCGTCTCCCTCCCACCCTCCCTATCCCACCCCTCTAGGTGGTCACAGAGCACCGAGCTGATCTCCCTGTGCTATGCGGCTGCTTCCCACTAGCTAGCTATTTTACATTTGGTAGTGTATATATGTCAACGCCACTCTCTCACTTCGTCCCAGCTTACCTTTCCCCCTCCCTGTGTCCTCAAGTCCATTCTCTACGTCTGCATCTTTATTCCTGTCCTGCCCCTAGGTTCATCAGAACCATTTTTTTTTAGGCTCCATATATATGTGTTAGCATACAGTATTTGTTTTTCTGTTTCTGACTTACTTCACTCTGTATGACAGACTCTAGGTCCATCCACCTCACTACAAATAACTCAATTTCGTTTCTTTTTCTGGCCGAGTAATATTCCATTGTATATATGTGCCACATCTTCTTTATCCATTCATCTGTCAATGGACATTTAGGTTGCTTCCATGTCCTGGCTATTGTAAATAGAGCTGCAATGAACATTGTGGTACATGACTCTTTTTGAATTATGAAAGCCTTTATTTTAGATTAATTATTAGTACTTAAAAAAAAAGGCAATGCTGACTTAGATCCATCCTTTGCTGGCCCATTTTCTGACTCCTTTATCTCAGTGTTCTGTTTGTCCATTGTTTTATTTTGTTTTGTTTTGTTTGATTGTTTGTCCATTGTTTAATAGCAAAATAGTAGAGGAGTTTAAATGTACGTGATAGCATAAACCAGAACACAGATAATCCATTCAGCCGTCCATCCATCCATCCAATCATCCATCCAAAGATTGCTATAGCATGAGACCAAAGACCACATAATTTATGCCACTCAACACAAGCAGTGATTTTAAAAAAGGCATTTTTTCTCTTGGAGCGGTTTCTTGGCCTGGATTTTGGTAACACACACTGCTTGGACTTGATTCCTGGCTCTATTATTTGTTTGCTGGTCAAGTTTCTTTAACCTGTTTGTGCCTTAGAATCCTCACCTTAAAATGGGAATAATAATTATAACTTCATGGAGTTATTGGGAAGCTTAAATGAGTTAATACTTGTAAGATACTACTTAGAACAGTCAGTCCAACAACAGTGAACTCAATAAATATTATTTTTTACTATTATTGAAAGTTTATATGCTTAAAACTGCTAAAAATAGATTTCGGTTTTATAGAAATTTATTCAACTGTTATCGTAAAGTATTACAATTTAATTATGTTTTCCTGGGTGTTTGAAAAATATAAACTAAGACAGATGGAGCCTTTCACTTATTGGTTATTGAATATTGTTCAAATAGATAAAAGTGTGACTATAGATTTGAGATAGTAATTAAAACTTTGGTACTGGGATTTTTGTGTGTGTGGCAACATTGTCAGATATCATCATGGAATATACTTTTGTTCATAAAATGCAGTTACGTTACACTGAGAAAATGTAAATGCTTTCCCTTGTGATTCTGTTATTTAAATTAATTTGTAAAGCTCTTATGTGGCTTTCATCATCAGCATCTTTCACAAGGCCATTTTTCACAGAGAAACACAGTTTTAATAACCACTTGATAATGAGTTGCTGTGTGAAATAAAACTCCAAATTAGATTTAGTCTTTGAACTTTGGGGTACCTTGCAAATGCATTAGAAAGTCTCTCAACTAACTCCCTCAGTTAATTAATGCTCCTTCTTTCCTCTGAAAAATTTGTTGACTGCCCCAGGCTCGCTGGCCCTTGTGGCTGGTAGGCTCTTCTCAGATACTTCTGAGTACTTCTACTCCCAGTAGTTGAGTTTCTTGCTTACAGTTTTTGTGTTTCCAAAACGGTTTATGCCATTTATACCTTTACTCTAATCATGCAATTCAATTGGATGTTTTGTAAACTTGCGAAATAGGATTTGTTTTTTTTTTTAAAAACTAAATTGAAGGCTTTGGAAAGGTTTAATAAAACCCAGTTATTGGGCTTCCCTGGTGGCGCAGTGGTTGAGAGTCCGCCTGCCGATGCAGGGGACACGGGTTCGTGCCCCGGTCTGGGAAGATCCCACATGCCGCGGAGCGGCTGGGCCCATGAGCCATGGCTGCTGAGCCTGCGCGTCCAGAGCCTGTGCTTCGCAACGGGAGAGGCCACAACAGTGAGAGGCCCACATACCACACACACACACACACACACACAAAACCCAGTTATTAAAGAAATACCATCAAGTTGGTAGACTGAGTGATCAAGTGCTGGATTTCAGTCATGTCAAATGAGAGCTTCTATTATAGTGGAAGTAGAAGCATTTCATTTTTGAGCGCCATGAGTTACTGTATTACTATCGCACAAGTGCTGCGTCATCTGTAATAGAAGAGGTGTTTCCTTTCCTCTAGTGCGAAGAAGACAGTATCAAAGCTAGACTAACTACAAAGCACTAGAAAGAAAACAGTGGCTGTAAATAGCCTCACACTGGAAAGAGTTGTAAAATGTGGAAATTTCACCTGTGTTGTTTAGTGCATAATTGTTTAATGTTTAAAAAAATGTTCACAGTTTTAGACTTACAGGAAAAGTTGCAGGAATAATAGAAAACATTCGTGTATACCCTTTACCTAGATTCTCCAAATGTTAGCATTTATCACATGTACTTTATCCCTTCTCTCTTTTTTTTTTCCTGAAGAGTATGTTGTACACCTGGTGTCCCTTTACCCTTAAATACTTCAGCATAAATTTCCTAAAAACAAGAATTTCTTTTATGTCACCATAGTATAGTTCTCAAAATTAGGAAGTTAACATTGAAGCAATACTGTTATTCAGTTACATACCTTATTGATATTTGTTTTGGTCCATTATCCTAATAATGTACTTTATAGTGAAAGGAAATCCAAGTTCACGTGTTGTGCTCAGCGGTCTCCCGTTTCCTTTAATCCGGAAGTCTGTAGCCTTCCCTTGTATTTCACAACATTGGCATTTTTGAGAAGTACAGGCCGACTTTTTGTAGAATGTCCTGCAATTTGGGTTTGTGTGTTGTTTACTCATGATTGGATTCAGGTTATATACTTTTTTTTTTTTTATTGCGGTACGCGGGCCTCTCGCTGTTGTGGCCTCTCCCGTTGCGGAGCACAGACTCCGGACGCGCAGGCTCAGCGGCCATGGCTCACGGGCCCAGCCGCTCCGCGGCATGTGGGATCCTCCCGGACCGGGGCACGAACCCGTGTCCCCTGCATCGGCAGGCGGACTCCCAACCACTGCGCCACCAGGGAAGCCCAGGTTATGCACTTTTGGCAGGAATCCACCCTGAAGGGACATTGAGCCGTTCTCTGGATCATATCACGAGCATGTGCTGCAATTAGTTTATCACTGACAGTGTTAATATTGATGATGAAGGAGTTGTCTGCTAGGTTTCTTCTCTGTAAAGTTACTGTGTTTTGCCTTTTTTGGTTAGATACTTTGAAGCTTAGTAACTATCCCAATGCTTCTCAAATTTTTACCCACTAGTTTTAGTATTTAGTATTTGCCTGAATCAGTTGTTATGATGGTTGTCAAAATGGTGATTTCTTAATTTCATCAGTGCTTCTGTATTCACTGGTGGTTTCTACTGTAAGGAAGAGTTTTTCCTTCTTACTTGTTTATATCAGCATAGACTCATGGGTTCTTACTGTATCTTTAGTGAAATTGAAAATCTTTTCATTTATATGAGGACATTTTTATATCTTCTTTTGTGAATTGTCTGTTCAACTCTTTTGCTCCATCTTCTATTAGGTTTAATCTTTCCCCTTTAATGTTTCAGAGTTCTTTGTATTATGTTTTATCTATGATAAAAGTTACAGATACTTCTCACCAGTCTCTGAGTTGTCTTTTGACTGTTTCTTTTTGGTGTTTCTTTTAATGTAGAAGTTAAAAAAAATTTTTTTTAATACAGTGAAAATTATGAGTCTTTTCTTCTGTTGACTCTAGATTTTGAGTGATAGAAAGTCTTTCTCTACACCCGCTTAAAGAGGAATTCACCCATGTTTTCTTTTAGTTCTTGCATGGGTTCATTTTTTTAAATGTTTGGCTTCTTGATCCATTTGGAGCTTATTCTTATGTATGGTGTGAGGTATGGATCTACTTTTATCCTTTTTTGAATGTCTAACCAGTTGGCTGAGCTCCACTTATTAAAAAGTGCATCTTTGCCTCAGTGATTTGAGACGCCACTTTTATCATATAAGGTTCCACATGTATTTCAGTCTATTTTGAGACTTTGTATTCTGCTCCACTAGTTGGTCTCTTAGTTAACGCACCACCAGGACCCTACTGTTTTAATTATTAAGGCCCGATGATATGTCATAAGGTCTGGCAGGGCTGGTCCTTCTCCTCCTCCTCCCACTCCCATTGGCTTTTTTTTTTTTAGTGCTTTACAATTGTTTTAAAGATGAAAAAATCTCATTGTGTACTAAAAAAATCTGATATTAGTAAGTGATATGCTTCATTTCCACTGGTCAATTTCTTGCTCAAGATTAAGGACAAAGTCTCTTTAGTTTTTAAAGATGGTTAAATGTATAACTAATAATAATAATAATCGTATAATCAGTATGCTTATATGAAGAAAAGAAAATCATCAGATAGATCAAAGTCACTGTTTTTGCAATGTACTGAATTTTTTCCCCCTTGGTGTCACTAGACTGTCACAAGGTCCTCTTCTGTATTGGATTTCAGTTGGCTGCTGTGGCATCTTCTTGCCTGTGATTAAAAATGTTAAACATGACGTTATGCTTCCTTGTTCTGCTTCTAGGTTTAAAGGTTATAGGAGTTGTTTGTACTTAGTGTCCTCTGGAATTCTGCCTAAACATTTGTGTAGCTGTAGGGTGATAGTAGACAGTCTGAAGATAGTACAGAGAATGCCATGTGATAATTATGGACGCCAATAATAAAATTTTTTAGTTTATGGACCTTAAATAATTTTGTTAGTTCTGCAGTTTCTATGATGATTTTCAGCAATGTAACAGTATTTGAAGCTAATACAGGTTTTATCATTTAGAATCATTGTCATTATCGGGGATATGTGGAGGGCGTTTATAATTCATCGATTGCTCTTAGCAACTGTTTTGGACTCAGGTAAGGAATTTTCTTTATCAATTTTTTGGGTTTTTTTCATTCCCTTATTTCTTTCCCCTTTACCTGTCTCTGCCTCCAGATCAAGTCATTTTAGGGGACTGAAATTTAGATTTTACTTTGATGTTGCTGAAGGTCTTTATAGCTGTGTTTCAGATGTCATTTTCAGCATGTTTATTTAGGACAATCTTGTAGTTGATGAATTTTAATAACTAAAGAAAAAAATTCATTTTTTTGAGTCCACTAAACAAAGTTTGCCATTTAAAATAAGACATACTTTAAATTTCTGTCACCCTTTAGGTTTATAAAATTTTCACCTATATTCTTTCATCTAAGGTGCATAATGACTGTGAAAAAGGGCTGATTATTTCCATATTTAGGTGAGCAAGCTGAGGTTCAGAGAAATCATATCATGTATCAAGTGAAGTGATAATAATATTAAAATTAAATTTATTAAGGGCCAGGCAGTATGACCCTGGCCTGGTTGATTGTTTGCATGATTGATTGAACTAAGAAATATTACTTTAAATTCTCAAACCAACTATATAAGATGGCTATGACTACTATCTCCATTTAAGTAATGATACTTGTAGAATAGTTACTGCGTGCCAGGCAACGTTCTAAGTATTTTGCGTGTATTAAATAATTTAGTTTTCAGAACAACTCTATGGAGAATGTAAACTAAGGCTAGTAGGAAACATTTGGGATTCAAACTCTGGTCCTCTGGCTCCAGACTTCACACTTTTAGCCACTGTTCTGAATTGCCTTTCCTTATACAGCAAACCCTCAGAGAGGTTAGGTAACTTTCAGGCAGTCATGCTAGTGAGTAGTCATCTTGTGCTTTAAGTTTAGGTCTGCCTGCCTCTAAAGCCTCTCTGTTTTTCTCTATGCCATTCTAGCCCTTCTTACTTATGTTAAGAAGTAAGACTTTTATTCAGGTTTCTTAATTCCTTTTCCTGTGTATTTTTTTTTCATTCTAAAAAATTGTGTATGTGTAATACCACACGTAGAGGCTTGCTACATATAGAGAATGTGAGTTATGGGATTGAACCCCTGCAAAACAGCTCTCATTTTGAGCACATCTTTTATCGAATGGATGATGTCCACAAAGAGCCTGTGAAATGTGGGGTTTCCAACAAGGATACAGAGGAAGAAACCCCAAAGGATGAAGAGGAAGAGCCTCCTAGCGTCACTCAGCTACTTCGAGTAAGGACATAATGTATTTCTTCATGGCTGAGACTCAAGTTTAAAAAAAATGATGTGTTTGTGCCTTAAACCAATACCTGTTATTACTGTGTTTTTGCCAACTGTGTGCCAGACATTGTGATGGTACTAAGGGGATAAAAAGACGAGCAATACACAGTTCCTGCCAGCAAGATGAGTACAATCAGGCTTCTGTGTTTTGGAAACTAGGGCTTAAGTCTTAAACAGTAACTGTATTTCGTTTTGTCATTGCTACCTAATAGCCCTTTACAGTGACTTTGAGAGAGCAGTGGGCTTTTTAAAAAATATTAATTAATTTATTTACTTTTGGCTGCATTGGGTCTTCATTGCTGTGCGCGGGCTTCCTCTAGTTGCGGCGAGTGGGGGCTACTCTTCGTTGCGGTGCGTGGGCTTCTCATTGCGGTGGTTTCTCTTGTTGCAGAGCACGGGCTGTAGGTGCGTGGGCTTCAGTAGCTGTGGCTCGAGGGCTCTAGAGCGCAGGCTCAGTAGTTGTGGCTCGCGAGCTCTAGAGCGCAGGCTTGGTAGTTGTAGCACACAGGCTTAGTTGCTCCACGGCATGTGGGATCTTCCTGGACCGGGGCACGAACCCGTGTCCCCTGCATCGACAGGCGGACTCTCAACCACTGCGCCACCAGGGAAGCCCCAGCCGTGGGCTTTTTGATGTGGATATGCTTTACACAGACTGGAGTGGTAATTCTGGAGCTCTAAAGTGAGAAAGAGAGAGAGAGGGAAAGAGAGAGATTGAGTTTTAGGACTTTAATGATCTCAGATTTTTTCCAGGGACACTCGTGGTATCCCTGTTTTGAGACTTCTTTAGGATTCCTTGGCTTACTCTTGACAGGAGTCTCTTAACCTGAACTGTTTCTAGGACCAGAGGAACCTCAGTTGCAGAGAAGGCAGCTTTCTACATAATGAGATGATGTCGCTGTGTTAGAAGAGGCTTGTGCCTCTTCCTTCTGGTGTATTTTAATTAACTCATACTAGTTTATGGCATTATTTTCATTGCCTCTCCTGCCATTCCTTCTTTTGACTTTTGTACTGTTCTTTTTAATCATTGGAAAACATTAACTTTTCGCTCATTCTATACTTTATCTAAATTTCTGTAAAATCACAAAACTAATTTTTTTTTAAAGTGGCAACCTTGTATGTCAGTGTCGATTGTATCTCAATGAAACTGGAAGGAAAACAAATAAATAAAGGGCAACAATAACAAAATAAAATGACAACCTTGTCCTTCCTTCTGCTCTGGGTTATTGGCAGATATTCTTTCTTCTACTCCCAACAAAGTGATGATGGAGTTTCCTATTAACGTGTGTGTGTGTGTGTGTGTGTGTCTGTGTGTAGTTTAGATATTAGAAGATCAGTTATTCTGCTTTGGAAACTTGAATAACTCATATTATCTTTAACTAGGTAGAATTTTTCTCAGATCAGTACAGATGGCAGATATCACTTTTTAAAAAAAAAAACGTGTTTTTTTTGGCTTTATTGATCTAGGGTGTGTTAAAATCATTTTATGAAGTTCTTAACAGACATGAAATAAGTGACTAGAGGTTAGGGTAAGATCATTATGTATGAAAAACGTGTAGCCTTATACCTTTTTTTTTCTTTTTGCCTTTATGATGTTTGTGTGTTTGACAGAGAAGAAGAGCTGTCCTGCCACAGACCCGCTATGTGGAGCTGTTCATTGTCGTAGACAAGGAAAGGGTATGATTGGTGACAGTTTTTCTTCTTTTTCATGAAAAGCAGATGAGAAGTGAGCATCCCATGAAGGAAATATTAAATATAACGTATTTGTATTGATTTTTGTTAAATGTAATTTTAAAACTAAAATGACTTTTTTTCTTGATATTCATACGTGATATTCCTAATACCTCCAGAACTAAATGCAGCAAATAAGATTACCTCTACCTTTATTTTTTACTGGTGATTTTCTTCCCCCTGTTCTTTTGGGTGATTTGCATATGCTAAATTTCTTAAGTGAAACTGTTCTGCCTCTCAGTTAAGCTCTTGAGACTTTTTCAGAGACATTTAAAGGACTGTGGTGATAAACCCAGTTAATCAGATATTGCTTTGTTGCCTAATAAAATTGCTTTTCTTTCTAGAATTTCAGCTAACCTATTTAAGAGATAGAAAACTATCTATCTAAGAGAAAGATATCTCTAAGAGATATCTATCTATCTATCTATTCTATTTAAGAGTTAGAAAACTTCCAGGTTCTGGCATGCTTTAGAAGGGAGCAGAGAATAGGTCAGCTTAGCATTTACTATTTATTTCATTGTACAGGATGACACCAGGGCATTTTCCTTATTCATACTTAAGAATTGTGCTTTACTCAACTAAAAAAAGTTATGTATCTATTTCAGCATTTACAGCATTATCAATTTTAGATACAGCTGCTATATAATTTAACCTATAGATTATTTGAAATGTTTTGTCTGACTTGTACTTCCAACTTTGTTGTTTGTGTGAATAAGCTGTTTGCAGAAACTTAACACAATTGACAAGCCCTTTCTTGTAACCTGCAGAGACAGTTTTGAGGATTTTTATGGTTTTTTTGAAAAAAGTCCTTTATTGTATGTAGACTGGAAAAAAAACAAGCCATATTTTTAAGAGATAGAAATATATTCAGATTTGTTCATTATAGGTTCATTATCCTCAAGTGTAGAAGGAGGAAGCATAAAGGAGTATGAACAAGCATGAACTTTGTCCCAGATAATGTGTAAAATGTTCCTGTAGAATGTTGTGGACAAGTGACAAAAATAGAGATTTGAAAAGTTTTTCTTTATTACTCTCTCCACATAGGTAGAAAATGGTTCAAAATAAAAATGGTTCCATTTTAATCAAACCTTGTCAAATGTATTAAAAATTTTTTTTTCTTGTTTAGGAGAATCATGATAAAATGTCTAATTAATAAAATCTGATATATTCTGGTATTAATGCCCTTATCATAGAGCAAAACCACATATTCTTTTTAAAATGTTCTTTTAATTAGTTATTAAATTGCTTATATTAAAATAATATTAAAATAGACATTTGGATTTAGCTAGATCTCAAAGAAGTGAATCAGTCATAATCAACTGTTTGGCTTAACATGGTTAAACTTTTATATATCTCTATATTTCTATCTACATATAATGTTTTCACTAGTGAACGTTGGTTAATCTCTGATAAATTAATTTAGCCCAGAGTTTAGAAATTGGTTATTGGTAATGTCATTAGCCTAAGAAGTGAAAGGATCAGGAAGTCTTTCCGATTGTCTTTCATTCCTTTATCTATATATTTTGATTGTTTTAAACTCTACCTTTGTGAAATGCTTGAAAATATTTTTGCATTAAAATGAATTAAAGACTGTTAAGTACAAAACTCATTTTAAAGTTATACTGCTTTGGAGAAAATTAAGATTTCAGTGCTTTTTCATTATTATTCATTTCACCCACGTACCTGCTTTTCTTTTATTCCTATTTATCACTAAAATGTATCCTTTAGACTTATTAGTTTGAAATGCAGGAGAATGTCTAAGTGCCTCAGTTTTTGGTTCAGAGGAAATATTTAGATTCTTATCTTCATTGTAAGAGATTATAGAAATTTTATTCTTAAATTGCTTTGGTGATAATGATTTCCCTTCTTTGCTTTTCAGTATGACATGATGGGAAGAAACCAGACTGCGGTGCGAGAAGAGATGATTCTTTTAGCAAACTACTTGGATAGCGTGAGTTGTATTTTCTATCAGCTGGGATTATTCTGTCCTGTCCTCTCACAGTCTCCGAATGGAATTTTAAAATTGTCTCATTTTGAGCTCTGATTATTCTAGAGCCTAAGTAAGTAGTAACTCAGTCTTTCAGGGGTCTGCTCTCTAATTTGTTTTGTAACTTTTTTATGTTTAAAAGTAAAGTATAATTGTAGAGAGAGAGACTCTGAGACAAGCAAGAGATTTCGAATTAGCATCTACTTTATCTTTAGAGTAGTGTCAATGAAAAATTCATCAGCTGATCTAAGAAAGAAATGGAAAATTTTATTAAACCAGATTTGAGGATTATAACCCAGGAAGAGCATCTCAGAAAGCTCTGAGAACTGTTCCCCTCGTTAGAAGTCAAGATACAGTTATATAAGTTTTTTGAGACAGAGAGCTGTACATTCAATGAGGTATTATTGACAGTTTACACAATCCAGACTTAATTATCACTGTGGCCCCTAACAGGTCAAGAAGGAATGTTATCTTTTAAGGAGTTGTCTTACTGATGCTAGGAGAATGCAGCTCTTTATGGTTGAGCAGGTATTTCTGCCAACGGGGGAGGTTTGGCCGATGCCTAATGCAGATACACAATGCACAGTGCTGGGAGAGAGGAGACCAAAGGGCAGAGAAACGTGTATTTGTTTAAATTTTTCTCGTCTTGCCATAAAATATGACTTTTATTTCATAGCAGATAGGCTAAGGTACTTTGGTATTTATAAAAAGATCTTTGAATTTTTACTGAGAGGATCTTATTTTAAATAAGGCTGCCTCCTCTGAAACTATGACACTGTGTGTGTGTGTGTGTGTGTGTCTGTGTGTGTGTCTGTGTGTCTATGTGAGAGAGAGAGGGAAGGAGGGATTTGGTTTGAGATTTTGGAGTTTATTCATCCAGTGGGAGATATTGGAGAAATAGCTACATGTTCTTATAAGATAATTTCATCTCTAAGTTGTTCCCCTAATACGAATACCAAGCATAATAATGATGATGATGATAATGATAGCATTCTATTGGATATTTATAGCATTCTAGAAACTGAGTCAATTGCCTTACATTTATTAACTCATTTATTCCTCACAGTATCTCTGTGAAATAGATATGAGTTCCATAATCCTTTATCTGAAACCTTTGGGGTGCATGTCATTAGAATTTTAGATAAGAGTTTAGATAGGTAATATAGTTCACTTCGCATACATTTATAACATATAGTTCACTATGTATTACATTACACCTCCAACAGGGTCCTGGGGTAGCACCTTGTAAACAACCTCATTGATATTTCTGTAGTGAAATATGTGAATATTTACATTAAGTGAGCTAAATATGGACTATAAATAGGCTTGCATTAGCTTAGGGAAAGTTTTGGAATCAAAATACCCAAAACTTTAAATATCCGGAGTTTGTCAGATTTTGGAATGGAAGATGAAAAGGATTTTGAATCTTTACTTTTGTTTTATGGATGAGGAAACTGAGACCCCTGAGAAGTTAGAGTCTCATTATATGGAAGGGAATTTTTTTTGGAGGGGAGGAGTCCTGTTTTTAATTTAAGTAGTTGTGTTACTTAAAAGATACTCTCATATTCTTTATTTTATTGTGTTATTTTTTATTGAAGCATAGTTGATGTACAATATTATATATGTTACAGGTGTACAGTATGCTGATTCACAATTTTTAAAGGTTATACTCCATTTATAGTTATTATAAAATATTGGCTACTATTCCTTGTGTTGTACAATATATCCTTGTAAATTATTTTATATATAATAGTTTGTACCTCTTAATCCCCTATCCCTGTATTGCCCCCTCCCTTCCTTCTCCCCACTAGTAACAAGTAGTTTGTTCTCTATATCTGTGAGTCTGTTTCTTTTTTGTTATATTCACTAGTTTGTTGTATGTTTTCAGATTCCACATATAAGTGATACCGTACTGTACTTGTCTTTCTCTTTCTGACTTATTTCACTTAGAATAATACTGTCCAAGTCCATGCATGCTGCTGCAAATGGCAAAAATTTCATTCTTTTTATGGTTGAATAATATTCCATTGTATGTATGTGTATATATATACCTCACCGTCTTACCCATTCATCTGTTGATGGACACTTAGATTGCTTCCATATCCTGGTTATTGTAAATAATGCTGCTGTGAACATTGGGGTGAACATATCTTTTTGAATTAGTGTTTTTGCTTTTTTCAGATATATAACCAGGAATTATTCTCATATTTTTAAATAAATTTTATATATTTTTATTTGTTTTCTTTACAGATGTACATCATGTTAAATATTCGAATTGTGCTAGTTGGGCTGGAGATTTGGACAAATGGAAATCTGATCAACATAATCGGAGGTGCGGGTGATGTGTTGGGGAACTTCGTACAGTGGCGGGAAAAGTTTCTTATAACACGTCGGAGACATGACAGTGCACAGCTAGTTCTGTAAGTGATTTTTTTTTAAAGGTACTATTAATGGCATGGTCAGAATAACAATTTTTGCTTTTTTTCTTTTATTAAAATCATATTCTGTTAAGGTTTTTGAGTATTCATTTAAATGAGGAAAATTTTTGCTACTATAGGCCAAGGGAAAGTATGATAATAAGACCTCTCTTTTGTGTTGGGGCCTCTTTAACCTTTATCCCATGTCCTTCTTCCTCTTTCTTGGGTTTACTTCCTCATTTTGGTATGGCATGTTTTCTAGTTTCTTCTTGTGTAAGGATATATTGAAAGAAAAAATTTTGACCTCTTGCATGTTGGAAAATGTGTTTCATGGTCTTGAAACAGAATTTAAAAATTATCTCCTATACACCAGAAAGTAATAAAACATTGTAAATCAACTGTACTTCAATTAATAAAAAAATTATCTCAATTTGAACTCTGATTATCTTAGGGCTTAAGTAACTCAGCTTTTCAGAGGTGTGCTTTCTAGTTTGTTTTGTAAATTTCAGGTTATTTTGCTGAGTATAAAATTCTAGTCACGAAATTTTTTCCTTCAGAATTTTGAAGGCATTGCCATTGTCTTTTGACTTCCAGAATTACTATTGAAAAGCTTTAATTCATTTTGATTGCTGATCTTTTGTATGTGGCCTTTTTTTTTTTTTTTTTTTTCTTCTTTGGAAACTTGTAGGATCTTCTCTTGGTTCCCAGGCTTCTAAATTTTCCTGATGCTATCTATGCTTTGGTGTAGGTCTTTTATCACTCATTATGTTGTGTTCTTAGTGGGTAATTTCAATCTTGAAACTGCAGTTCTAGGAATTTTTCTCAAATTATTTTGTAGATGATTTCATCCTCTTTATTTTTATTCTTCATTCCTTCTGGGATTCCTTTTACTCAGGTATTGAGTTTCCTGTGCTTGTCCTCTAATTTTACTATCTTTTGTCTCCTTCTCTTTGTCTTTTTGTTCTGCTTTCTGGATATTTCTTTAAATTTACCTTCTAAGGTTTTTATTGAGTTTTTCATTTCAGCTATCTTATTTTTAATGTTTAATATTTAGCTCTTTTTTGTCCCCCTTAAAATTTTTATATGGTCAAATTCTTTTTTTTTATCCCAACAAAAGTTTCCACATATTGACTACTGAGCCAAAGCATTAGTGCAGAAACACTGACACAAAGAGAAAATCACTTTCCTAATAAAACCCATCCAGCTGTTTGGGTAGTAGTGATGTTCTCAGAGTGATATGGTAAGAAATCAAGTGTCCCTGACCCAGCAAAAATGTGTGCCACCTCATTTGTGAGGCACCTTACAGACCTAGCTTGCTTCTTCTCCAATGTCTTCTCTTGGAGTTGTACCTGATTTTATTACCAGTTTTCATTTGAATCCACTGGGGAATGGGACGATTCCCTGCTTTTGTTTCTTGGCCAGGAATCGCTTGATCCTGAAAGTCTTGTGAGAAGACATGGCGAGAAGCAAATTTAACCATACATAGGATGGCGGAGAAGAGAAGAGAGCTGGTCAAATTCTTATTTCATGGATATAATAATTTTTTTAAACTCTCTTTGAGATATTTCTGATATATTTTTAAAAATTTTCTTCTTTCTACATAGTATTTTCATGGAACCATAATAAAACTTAAGCTTATGTAATCACTTAATACAAATATATTCCAAAAGTTAATACAAAACCCTCACTTAAAAATACTAAAAAAATTCTTTCTTCTTAAAAATCTTCTGGTTGGTGGGCTGACTTTTTGCCCAAAAATGTTTTATGTACTAATTTTTGCCTCCCTTAATGTTTATGGTACCTAAAACTCAAATTTTTTTCTGAGGAGAAGTTTCCCTTGATTTTATTTATTTATTTATTTATTTACTTATTTATTTAGTCATACCAGTTAATTTAAATCAAGGCACTGAGAATGCCTAAATGGATTTTTATGGCCCCATAACCACAAAAGCGTGATCCTGACATTTTAATTAATTTTTAGTAAAATTGTACCTGGAAGTGTCCTCATACCCTGGCAGTGAGCGTGCCTTCTCATTCACAAAAGGCACAGGCACCAGGCACACTCCCTGTGCTTTGCCCAACCACACCTACCAAGCTGTCTCCTCTGTTTGGTCTCCATCTGCCATGTTAGAGGTGTTTCCCAGATATCTGATAATCCCTGGTTGTTTGTGGTTAGGAATGGGGTACTAAAATTCCTTTTGGAAGCATTGAGGGCATAAGTGGGGCTTGGGGACTGTGGGGTTCACTACAGGGTGATCTGGCTAAAATGTTTTCTTGGCAATCCCCCTATGTCAATATCTCTAGGCCTCTTGTCCTGGCTGTTCAGATGCCCGAGAGAAGGGTTTATTCATTCATTTAAAAGATATTTATTAGATGTATTCCTAGGCTCTGGGGTATAGCAGTGAACAAAACAGACAAAAATTCTTGCTCTCATGGAGTTCACATTATGGTGGAGGAGATTTACCTCATAAGTGAGATAAATAAGTGTATATAATATGCTAAATAATGATAAGTAGTAAGGGGGAAAAATAAAGCAGGGAGGGTAGAGATAGAAGTATTGGGGGGAGTGAGGTTGAAATTTTAGGTAACGTGGTGAGGGAAGGCCTCAATGAGAAGATGACCTTTGTGTAAAGACCTGAAGCAGGTGAGGGAGTGAGTTAGGGCTGTATATTGGGGAGGAGAGTTCCAGGCAGAGGGACCAGGTCCTAAGATACAGGTGTGTCCCCGATGATTGAGCAGCCACACGGAGACCATCGTGACTCTTCTGTTCCCTGTGCTCCCTGCCTGCAGCCTCCTGTGTGAATATGTCATTTTGTTACCTGATCTCAATAGAGTTTTTGAATAAATAGATATACTGCATTTTAGGAAGGTTTTTCATCTAGAAGGTACAAAACAACTTGGTTTGATATCAAAAATGTATCTTCATTTGTCTGAAAAATGAATTTGTAATATTAATCTCCACTCTGATAATAAAAAAAGAGATGTCTTTAATTGAATTGTGATTTTTAAAATGTTATTTACCTTTGCCATTTTTCTCCCAGTTTTCATAGGGTCTACCAATCAGTTTAAGATTACCCAAAGAAATAGGAGCAATGTGTACCTTTTCCTCCCCAAGTACCTTTTATAACTTTTACCTGTTCTCTTCATTTAGGAAGAAAGGTTTTGGTGGGACCGCGGGAATGGCGTTTGTGGGAACAGTGTGTTCAAGGAGCCACGCGGGCGGGATTAACGTGGTACGTTTTGTTCTTGATGATCATCTTTGGAATCTGCATTAGGAAATGTCCAGCATTCAGTGACTCTATACTTCCTCTCCTAGTCCTTACAGCGATATTTTGGCTATTATGAGGGACATGGTAGAAGTGGCAGATGTGTTCTTTCCCTGGAGACTGGATTAAGTTTTCTAATATTTGTTGTGTGTTTATTAGCGCCTCACTTTTTATGGATGAGGAAACAGAGCTTCCATTTGAGAAAGTTAAGTCAGAACCATGAACTTGTTTTCCCATCAACCACCATGAATAATCTGTTGGTGCTAAAGGAATTGATCTGTTGCTTAAAAAGTCTATCTCTTATCATCAGTATGTTAAGTCACACCAGTTTCCTACTAGACTGCAATGTCTACACACTGATGTTGGATGCTTGCTTTATCACGTAGGCTATCAATAATGTAGTGATGAATTTCCTTTTGTGAAAAAGTAATCTGAGAAACAAAAAGCATATCCTTTTTGTTCAGAAGCCTAATGAATACCTTCCTGTGTTTGGGCAGTTTGGGCAAATCACGGTGGAGACATTTGCGTCCATTGTTGCTCATGAGTTGGGTCATAACCTTGGAATGAATCATGATGATGGGAGAGATTGTTATTGTGGAGCAAAGAGCTGCATCATGAATTCAGGAGCATCGTGAGTAACTGAATTCTTTCTTTTTATTCTTTTTCCTTTTTCTTTTTAAAAACTATTTATTGAACATTTGTTTAATGCTAAAAATAAACAATGAATTGTTTGGATTGGAGTAATGTGTATCTTTTTGAATTAGAGTTTTCCCCAGGTGTATGCCCAGGAATGGGATTGCAGGATCATATGGTAGCTATATTTTTAGTTTTTTAAGGAAATTTCACACTGTTTTCCATAGTGGCTGCATCAATTTGCATCCCACCAACAGTATAGGAGGGTTCCTTTTTCTCCACACCCTCTCCCGCGTTTATTATTTGTAGACTTTTTAGTGATTACCATTCTGACTGGTGTGAGGTGATAACTCATTGAGTTTTGATTTGCATTTCTCTAATGATGGCGATATTAAGCATCTTTTCATGTGCCTGTTGGTCATCTGTATGTCTTCTTTGGAGAAATGTCTATTTAAATCTTCTGCCCATTTTTTTGATTGAGATGTTTGTTTTTTGATGTTAAGCAGTATGAGCTGTTTGTATATTTTGGAAATTAATCCCTTGTTGGTTGCATCGTTTGCAGATATTTTCTCCCAGTCCGTAGGTTGTCTTTTCGTTCTGTTTATGGTTTCCTTTGCTGTGCAAAAACCTTTAAGTTTAATTAGGTCCCATTTGTTTATTTTTGTTACTCATTTTTTGGAGAGGGATCCAAAAAATATTGCTGCAATTTATGTCAACAAGTGTTCTGCCTGTGTTTTCCTCTAAGAGTTTTATAGTATCTGGTCTTATATTTAGGTCTTTAATCCGTTATGACTTTATTTCTGTATATGGTGTTAGAGAATGTTCTAATTTCATTCTTTTACATGTAGCTGTCCAGTTTTCTCTGCACCACTAATTGAAGGGGCTGTCTTTTCTCCATTGTATATTCTTGCCTCCTTTGTCATAGATTAATTGACCATAAGTGCGTGGGCTTATTTCTGTGGCTTTCTATCCTATTCCATTGATCTATAGTTCTGTGTTTGTGTCAGTACCATACTGTTTTGATGACTGTAGCTTTGTAATATAGTCTGAAGTTAGGAAGTGTGATTCCTTCAGCTCCATTCTTCTTTCTCAAGATTGTTTTGGCTATTCAGGGTCTTTGTGTTACCATACAAGTTTTAAAATTTTTTGTCCTAGTTCTGTGAAATATGCCATTGGTAATTTGATAGGGATTGCATTGAATCTGTAGATTGACTTGAATAATATGGTCATTTTAACAATATTGATTCTTCCAATCCAAGAACATAGTATATCTTTCTATCTGTTTGTGTCATGTTCAATTTCTTTCATCAGTGTCTTATAGTTTTTGGAGTACAGGTCTTTTGCCTCCTTAAGTTGATTTATTCCTAGGTATTTTATTCTTTGATGTGATGGTAAATGGGATTGTTTCCTTAATTTTACTTTCTGATATTTTGTTGTTAGTGTATAGAAATGCAGTAGATTTCTGTGCATTAATTTTGTATCCTGCAACTTTACCAAATTCATTAATGAGCTCTAGTAGTTTTCCGGTAGGGTCTTTAGGATTTTCTGTGTATAGCATCATGTCATCTTCAAAGAGTGACAGTTTTACTTCTTCTCTTTCAATTTGAATTCCTTTTATTTCTTTTTCTTCTCTGACTGCTGTGGCTAGGACTTCCAAAGCTATGTTGAATAAAAGTTGCGAGAGTGGGCATACTTGTCTTATTCCTGATCTTAGAGGAAATGCTTTCAGCTTTTCACCATTGAGAATGATGTTAGCTGTGGATTTGTCCTATATGGCCTTTATTATGTTGAGGTATGTTCCCTCTCTGCCTACTTTCTGAAGAGTTTTTGTCCTAAACAGATATTGAATTTTGTCAAAAGCTTTTTCTGCATCTATAGAGATGATCATATGGTTTTTATTCTTCAATTTGTTAATGTGGTGTATGGCCCATTTTTTAAATTACATTATTTGTATTTTCATGGGAGAGCTGGATTTGACATGAACACAAGTCATGTCTTTCCTCAGTGTGTGCTGGAAGCTATCACCTTAGCAGGGGTTGGGACTGGGGTTGGAGGGGCTGGAGCTGGAGCTGGGTTTGTGACGGGACTTCCTCTCTGCTCAGTGGCCAACACTGCCCCATCAGGTGTGGGGTTTGGTCCCCAGTTGCTGGAGCACAAGCGCTGAGGGTTGGGTCTGAGCCCACTCTGTTCCCTTTAAGTGTGTGGTGTCCCCTTTCCCAGCACCAGCACCTTCTCCCCGGGGTGGGGGGAGCAGTGCTGGGATAAGAAGGGCTGGTGTGGGCACTCAGCGTGGGTCTGGGCACAAGCTGCAGCAGTCCAGCAGCAGGCAGAGATCTGCAAACAAGGACAGTTTTGTTTCTTTCTTCCCAATTTGTATGTCTTTCATTTCCTTTTTTATTGCATTAGCTTGAGTGGTCAGTTTTGTCTGATATTAATTTAGCTGTCCCAGATTTGTTTTTTGTGTTTTTTTTTTGGTAATGTTGACAGTATATGTTTTCTATTCCTTTACTTTGAACTTTTCTTTATTCTTGTGTTTTAGATATATGCTTCTAAACAACCTATATTTAGGTTTTATTTTTTTAATCCAGCCTGGCAATATTTGTCTCTTAATTGAATCATTTAATCTACTTATGTTTAATATGATCACTAATACACTGTATTTATGCAAATGTAGATGACACTGATTATAAGATACCATTATTAACATACCACTTAGAATGAAAAAATGGTGCCTATCAAGTTAATACAAATTTTAAGATGAATCTCAATTTCAGGGTATTTTAAATGTGTAAAGAATGTGTTTTAGAAAAAGACATCAAATCTGCTGTATTACAACTGTGGATTTTAGTTCCCTGCTAAAATTTTCAAGCTTCTCATTTTTCTCTCTGACCATAGCAAGCACAGATTTTCTCTTTTTGGGTTATTGTTTGATAATTCTAGTATCTGGAGACTTTATGGGACTATATCTGTTTTTTTTTTCCCCTTATAGTGTCTTTTAATTTTTTTATAGTTGTTCTCACGGTATCTTGTGTCTTCATGTTATGTTTTGATAAAGTATTGGACATTGTATTTGAACAATTTTTGGTAAGAAATAATTTGAGAAGTAGGATTATGTTATCTTTGGCATATTAAATCTTCTTTTTGAGGATGGGTTTCTCACCTTCTACTTCATATGCTATTTCATGAACATTAGTTGATTGTTATAAGTTAGGCTTTTGTTTTAGATGCAAGTGATATAGATGCTAGAGTTTTTACAGATAATCAGTTGGATCCAGGTCTGTTTAAAAAGTGGATAATCTAACTTTGTAATATAATTTTTATCATTATTTAAGATAGTTGAGGGACCTGGTAGTATTCCCCTCACACACTGCTCTTGGATTCCTGGACGTGTGAGGGGTGCTCTTCCTGGGTGGTACCTTTCTAGAGAAATGGCTTTCTTAATTCTGTCCCTCAATGCCACCTACGTCAGAAAGCCTCCATAATCGGAGGCTTTTAAAAGAGTGCTCTTTTTTTTAGAAAAAAAATCTAATTAAGTGCCATCACTTAGAGTTCTTTCTTAGGACTTCCTATGCCTAGGCTGTGGGGATTAGGATGGTAGTGGTGGAAATGTGTTTTGGTTATTTCCAGATTAGTCATAGAGAGAATGTTTTAAATGATAGTTGATTTTTTTTGGTCATATCCTGGTAGACCATTTCCATCACTGTTAGTCCCATCTTTCTCCTTTTGAATCAGTTTTATAAAACTCACCTAGATGTGACAAAAGAGATTCGGAGATGCTTTAGATTCATATCTTAGTACCCAGAAGTGATAGAGAGTAGGGGTACTTTAGTTGCTATGATTCAAGCTAAGTATCAGGAGAAAGATCATCCTTCTTATTACTGTAGGTGACATCCAAGGATGAGTAGGGAGAGAATATCTGCATTTTATTATCCACAGTGTTAGTGAAGGCCAACGTGGGGATGTTTGTTATTATCTCCACCTACTAAACAGCATAAGAAGTGGTTATGATTTTGTTATCCTTTTCAGTACTATAGTCAACTTCATTGTGGGAGAAACAGATTTTTTTTTTTGTAGATTGCTTTAGGATCACACATAGAAAACATTGTTTCTATGAGAAAATGTGTTCCAAGGACTGTATAACAAGCTTATTTCAAAAGTAATCTATTCAGAAGTGGTGAACTTTGTAGATTACAATTAGGAGCTCAAGTGTAGGAAATATACACATATGTCTGTACAACTCCTGTGACTATCAGCTGATTAATAGATTCTTACAGAAAACATTATTGAATATGTACTGTGTGGTAGGCAATGTACTAGCCATATAAAGAACAATAATAGGAAATAAAAAAACCGATTGTTTAAATTGAAGTCTCCTTGTTTATCAGATAATTATCACATGCTCTAGTTTGACATTTCTACCTGAGGTCCTTAGACTCAAGCTCTTGCTGTCCTTCCTAAAACCTGCTCTGCCCTCATCTTCTCGTGATAGTTAATGATAGCGCCTGCCTTCTAGTAGCTCAGGACAAAAATCTCAGTCACCCTTGACTTCTCTTTTCTCCCATTCTTTGCCTTAATGCCTATTTCTTTTTTTTTTTTTTTTTTGCTGTACGCGGGCCTGTCACTGTTGTGGCCTCTCCCATTGTGGAGCACAGGCTCCGGACGCCCAGGCTCAGCGGCCATGGCTCACGGGCCCAGCCGCTCCGTGGTATGTGGGATCTTCCTGGACCGGGGCACGAACCCGTGTACCCTGCATTGGCAGGCGGACTCTCAACCACTGTGCCACCAGGGAAGCCCATTGCCTATTTCTTTAAACCATATAAATAATCCAAACCCTTCTTACTGCTTTCACCACTGCCACGTTGGTCCATCATCATCTGTTGAGTGTACGTCTTCCTGCTTAACATAGCAAACGTGGTGATCTTATTAAAACATAAATCAGATCACATCATTCCTGCTTCACGCTTTCCATTGTGTCATTCCCCCCTCCTTATTTCACTCACCGTAAAAAGTCAGATTCTTGCAATGGCCTCTTCCCACCTTGCTGCCTGTATCCCTCACTGTCTCACTCCACTCCAGCCGTGCTGGCTTCCTTATCTGTTCCTTGAACAGGCAGCCTTCTCCCTTCCGGCTTTTGCATTTACTGTTTCTTCTCCCGGTAATGTTCTTCCCCTAGAAATCCAGTTTTGATTCAGTTGTCTCAGTATTTGAAGTGCCTGTCCTGACAGCTCTTTGAAAAGCTGTAGTCGCTCCTCCCCCTGCAGAGGTCGTCCTCTTCCCCTCCTCATCTTTTTCCCCAACGTGACTTGTCTTCTAATGTACTATTGAATTTATTTCTTCATTATGTTTATAGTCTGTTTCACTCACTAGAATGTTGCCTTCACAGGGGTGGGGATTTTTGTCTGCCTTGTTTACTGTTTTCTCCCTTGCATGAAGAAGAGTGCCTTGTACATGATAGATGTTCCACAAATATTTGTTGAAGGAACAGTGTTGTACAAAAGGACTCCTCCTTATAATATTCCTAAGCGGAGAGTAGCAAGAAAAAGAAGAATGTGGAAAACGAGTGTTTTTGTCATTGTCGGAAATCTTGTGCTGGGTCTTTACTTTCTGTGTGACTGCTTTCCAGTCCGAAGAGCCAGGAGCCAGAACTGTCTACTTCCTGGGAGACTCTGGGCCGGTTAGCAAAGAAGAGTTTACCCAGGGGACAAAGTCTCCCAGAAAGGATCTGTTTCTTAGATTCCTTGGATGTACAGAAGACACTGAATCAATAGGAATGCTTTCTCAATCACTGTAACATAACACGGTTCTCATTCCCACTGTTACTTTTGGTACCATTGCTCAAACTGATGAAAAAGAGATTATTTCAGGGCGCCAAATGCCCCCAATAAAATTTTAATGTGACTTGGATTTCTCAAAGGTTCTTGTTTTATAGATGAGTGTGTCTCCCACTAGTCTTCAAAAGTGAACATAGCCAGTGGGACTATCTAAAAATATTATTACTGATTAAAACAATAACTAAAAACAACCCAGCAACACATAGAAACACATCAAAATTGTGTTCGTATAAATATCACATAGACAGTTCAAGTTGGACCGTTTCTAGAAGCCCATCTAGCCTTCAGAGTATTAACTACAGTTCTTAGAAATTACCATCAGAGGCATTTAAACCTCAAACTGTAGCTGAAATTCTGCCCTGTGCATGCTGCTTCTCGGTAGCTATAGTGCGTGCATCATTGCTGGATTCACATTATTGTCACATAGCTCCTAGTAAGTGTTAGTGAGGGGAGCGCAGGAATGTCATTTCAGCAGAGTGAAAAGAGGTTGGGGAAACAGAGCTCGCTTCACATATTTGAAGAACCTTTACTATGGAAGACAAATAAAACTTAATTCTAGAGAGGACTAGATAATTTTTGAGGTCTCTTCTGATGCTGAGATTTATGATTCTGTGAATATTTTCTGTATCTTCTGCCATTTTATTTTTTGCCATTTTATTTTATTTTATTTTTTATTTTTTTTTGCGGTACGCAGGCCTCTCACTGTTGTGGCCTCTCCCGTTGCGGAGCACAGGCTCTGGACGCACAGGCTCAGCGGCCATGGCTCACGGGCCTAGCCGCTCCACGGCATGTGGGATCTTCCCGGACCGGGGCACGAACCCGTGTCCCCTGCATCAGCAGGCGGACTCTCAACCACTGCGCCATCAGGGAAGCCCCTGCCATTTTATTTTTTATTTTTTTCGCCATGTCTTGCGGTTTGCAGGATCTTTGTTCCCTGACCAGAGACTAAACCTGGACCCTTGGTAGGGAAAGCGCGGAGTCTTAACCACTGGACAGCCAGGGAACTTCCTCTGACATTTTAAATGTTCACTTCTTGACAGTTGAAGACATGACTTAAAATTTTCAAAGTGAGTAATTGCTATGACTTAAGATCTTTTTCTTCATGTTTATTACAGAGGTTCCAGAAACTTCAGCACTTGCAGCGCAGAAGACTTTGAGAAGTTAACTTTAAATAAAGGTGGAAACTGCCTTCTTAATATTCCAAAGCCTGACGAAGCTTACAGCGCTCCTTTCTGTGGTAATAAATTGGTGGACCCTGGGGAAGAGTGTGACTGCGGTACTCCAAAGGTCAGTTTAATGTGTGATGTTTGCTTTGTGAAGTTACCTTGGGATTTGCAAAAGAATAAAATAGCTTGCTTTGGGCAACTCTAGCATAGGAGCTAAAGTAAAATTTAGTGGCAAAATGAGGATTGGTATTTTGCTTGTGGGGATATGTTCCTGGGATTGATCATCCCCTCCTTCCTAGAACATAACCAATGGTGTCATCTGTTTTGGTGTCCAGGAAAGCGCCATGTTTATTCTTCTGTTTTTTTGCTACCTTCTACCATTTCTGTTATGGTTACTGAGTCATTTATTTATTTTAAAGAACGAATCAGTTTTTCTCTTGGCTCTTTACTTATAAGCTTTTACTATTCTGGCACTGCCATTGCAGAAACATTTATTCAGTTGACCTCATTTTAATAATAAATTGAAGCTGGCGCACTGTCCAGAGTTCTTCATTAATAAAGTCCTTACTACTCAAGTTAACGTTCTCCCTTTAATAAGCTTCAGTTCACCTACCTCTCTTTGGCTTTCTCACACCTGTTACCCACATTTACTGCCATAAGTCTGTACCCATCTTTATTATTCTTCTTCTATATCTCAGCCATTCTCCTCTCAAAACGGCCTACTTAAGACTTCCTAGACAAGGCTTAGGAGGAAAAAAAATTTTAATTAAATTTTAAAAATTAAAAAAAATTAAATTTAAATTTTAAAGAAATTACTTCAATTGTATGTAAACTTTACTATATTCTCAATCTTTTCCACAAGTACTGCTTCTTCTCCCTTACCTGACCACACATCCCTGGCTTTTGCCAGAAGGCTTTACATTCTAGAAAGGCAGTATGTTTTTTGTTTTTGTTTTCTGGAAGGAGGGGTGTGCCGCTTGGCTTGTGAGATCTTAGTTTCCCAACCAAGGGTCTAACCTGAGCCCTCGGCAGTGAGAGCACAGAGCCCTAACCACTGGACCACCAGGGAATTCCCAGGCAGTATGTATTTTATGACAAAATTGTCATGGGCCTTCATTGCACTATTGCTGCATGTCAGCAGCCTCTGCTAAATGTTTTCCATGGTATGATTCTCATAATAACTCTAGGAGGTTGATATTTCTTTATATTCTCATTTTCAAATGAGGAAAATAAAGCCTAATGAGGTTATGTTTAGTCTCTAGATTAACGTTATACAGTTAGGATGACCAAGCTCTTCTTTCCAGGCATTCTCCTAAAATATTATATATGTTTTGATTTCTCCTGACTGTTTACTTCATTATCGAACTAATTGAAATAGTCTATATTTGCTTCTCGAGCTTTTGCACTACAAATTGCTCTTGAAAACAGTACCTCTTCCCCCTCTAATATCAAAGGTGTTTTTCTTGGTATAGAAGTTTCAAATAGCAAGCACATGCAAAATTTCCATTTATTTCTCCCATACATTTTTTCACTTCCTTCTGCAGTGGTAATCATTCTTATAAGTTTAGTGTGTTTCTTTATAGATTTTATTCTATGCATTTATATACCTATATACAGTATGTACATTTGTACCATAGTTGGGTTTGTTTTAGGATTTTATTTTTTTACATAAATGAAATCCGACTTAATACATTGCACGCAGAGTTTTTTTTTTCTATTAATATATCCTGGAGATTTTTTCCATGTCATTATGTTATTTACACATAATCCTTTAATCTGCTGATTAGTATTTCAGTATAAGGATATACTGTGATTTATTTCACCATACTCTCATTAAAGGACATTTACTCACTGTAGTTAGTATTTTTCTGTTGAAAACAATACATCCTTATATATGCTCCATGTATGTGTGTGTGTGTGTGCATACATACATATACAAGTATTTCTCTAAGATACTTACATAAAGGTAGAATTGCAAAGTATGCGTGTTTTTAATTTTATTAGAGACTACCAAATTTCCTACAAAAAGGCTGTGTCAGTTTGCACTTTACCAACAGTATGTCACGGCATTTAGTTTTCCCCATAGTTTTGTTAACTGAGCAAGGTACAAGTTTTACTCGTGTTTCAAGATTATCATCATATAGCCCCTGTATAATTTTTTCTAGCATTTTTGTAATTACAGTTTTTTGTATTAGCTCTATAACTGGTGGGGGGGGTCATGTGGAGCGAGCTAGAGAATTAACTTTTACCCATTATCAGTTGTTGCAAAACCATTTAAAATGGTACTTTAACCATAAACAAAATTCCTGTATATATAGTCTATTTCCGGATTCTCTTTTCTTTTATGAAGCCATCTGTCTGTCTTGCACAGTAGTTGTGAAAAAAAAATTAACAGCTGTATTGAAGTATAATTGAATACAGTGTAAAAAAAAAACCACCCAAATTCGGACTTAGATAAGAAAAGGCTTTATCCAGAAGAAAGACTATTGTAGTAGGGAGAACACGCTGATCTCAGACATCTGGAAGCGTCTCAAAATCAAACAAAAAGGTTTTTCTTTTATAGGGTAAATGTGGGAGCAAACAGAGATAAGCAGAATCTTTTATGGGGAAGCTGGATAAGCAGGGGAGAATAGCCAGTGAGGTCTGATAGGAAGTTGTCTTTTGGTCAGCTGATTGCCAGGAGAAGCTGGGAAGGGGTGGGGATACTTGTTCCATTTTTTTTTGTGGAGACAAACAGAGTTCAAGGGCCTATATAGGAAAGAGAGAAGGCTCACTAAAGTTTGGTCAAGACAAAGCAAAGGGTAAGAAACAGGCAATTATAAACACTTATAAACAATGAACTGCACCGTTTAACACATACAAGTTAGGTTTTGATACCTGTTTGCATATGTGAAACATACGTTTTTGTGCTTTTGGTGTTACATCTAAGAAATCTTTGCCTAGTCCAAGATTGCAAATGTTTTCTCCTAGAAGCTTTATCATTTTAGGTTTTTTAAAAAAATACATTTATTTATATTTTATTTATTTATTTTTGGTTGCGTTAGGTCTTTGTTGCTGCACACAGGCTTTCTCTAGTTGTGGCGAGGGGGGGCTACTCTTCGTTGCGGTGCACAGTCTTCTCATTGTGGTGTCTTCTCTTGTTGAGGAGCACAGGCTCCAGGCGCGCGGGCTTTGCTAGTTGTGGCACGTGGGCTCAGTAGTTGTGGCTCACGGGCTCTAGAGCACAGGCTCAGTAGTTGTGGGGCACAGGCTTAGTTGCTCCACGGCATGTGGGATCTTCCCGGACCAGGGAACCTGGTCCCCTGGTTCCCGAACCTGTGTCCCCTGCGTTGGCAGGTGGATTCTTAACCACTGTGCCACCAGGGGAGTCCATTGTTTTAGGTTTTACATTTAGGTTTATGATACATTTTGACTTAATTTTTTGTACGGTGTAAGGTATAGATCATTTCTCAAATTTTTATTATGAAATTATAAACTGACAGACCATTTCAAAAACAGTCCAAAGAGTCCTATGTATTTTTTGCCATTTCCCCCAAAGGGTGACAAATTATATAATGATAGTGCAGCATAAAAACCAGGACACTGACATTGGTATGTTAACTAGATTACAGACTTTATTCAGCTTTTACCATTTTAACATGCATTCATGTGTGTGTGTGAACTTTTATGCTCTTTTATCCCATATATAGATTTATGTAACCCCCACCTCAATTAAAATACAGAACTGTTCCATCACCACAAAAGAACACCCTCCTGCTACCTTGTTGTTAATACACCCACCCTGACTCCAGCCCTTATCCCCGCCCCTGGCTTCCATCTGTGATTTTGTCATTTCAGTAATGTTTGCCATTTCAATAATAAATAGAGGGACTTCCCTGGTGGTCCAGTGGTTAGGACTTTGCCTTCCAATGAAGGGGGTGTGCGTTCAATCCCTGGTCAGGGAGTTAAGATTCCACATGCCTTGGGCCAAAAAACCAAAGCATAAAACAGAAGCAATGTTGTAACAAATTCAATAAAGACTTAAAATAAATAATAATAAATGGAGGGACTTCCCTGGTGGTCCAGTGGTAAAGAATCCGCCTTACAATGCAGGGGATGCAGGCTCGATCCCTGGTCAGGGAACTAAGATCCCACATGCCTTGGGGCAACTAAGTCCGCGTGCCACAAGCAATGAGCTCACACACCTCAACTAGAGAGCCCGCGTGCTGCAAACTACAGAGCCCACGTGGCTGGAGCCACAACTAGAGAAGAGAAAACCCACATGCCACAACTAGAGAGGCGCTTGAGAGCTGCAATGAAGAGCCTGCACGCCGCAACAAAAGATCCCACATGCCTCAATGAAGATCCCACGTGCCGCAACTAAGACCCAACACAGCCAAAAATAAATAAATAGACCTTTAAAAAAAATAATAACAAATGGACTCATACAACATATAACCTTTTGAGACTGACTTTTTTTCACTAAGCGTAATGCCTTTGAGGTCAGTCTAGGTTGTTGCATGTGTTAATATTTTTTTATTTTTTATTAGTGAGTAACAGTCCATTGTATGGATATTACTTCAGAGATTTGGAATAATGTTTAGGCTGGTATTTCCACCAGCTCAAAGGGCCTATCTGAAGTTTGTTTAACCATTCACCCATTAAAGGATATCTAGGTTGTTTCTAACATTTTGCTATTATGAATAAAGCTGCCATGAATTATAGTCCACTCTTTATCATCAGAGAATTAAAGAAAAATATGGTCTTCATGAGTAAACATATGAAGAATCTCAGCAGAGAAATGTATAATAAAGAACCAAATGGAAATTATAGAACTAAAAAGTCTAATAAATGAAAGATTCACTGGGTAGAATTAATAGCAGACTAAGATGGCAGAAAAAGAGTCAATGAACATGAAGTAGAACAAAAGAAATAATCCAATCTAAAGAAAAAAGAAGAAAGATTAAAGAAAAATGAACAGAGCATCAGGGACATGTAGGCAATATCAAAGAGCCTAATGTAATTATAAGTGAAATCCCAAGAGGAGAGTGAGAACGAGATGGGAAAAGTATTCAAAGAAATAATGGCTGAAAATTTCCCATATTTAACAGAAAATGTTAAGTTACAATTCTAAAACACTAAGTAAAGCCAAATCAGAATCATTACTAAGAACGATTGTAGGCATATTGTAATCAAAGTGCTGAGATAAGCAAAAAATAATGCAAGAAGTCAGAAGAAAATGGGGAACAAATGTATAAATGGCAGCTGATTTTGGGAGCAGAAGACAGTAGAACAGATTTATAGTTCTGAAAGGAAGAAACCATCAGCCTAGAATTCTGCAACATAGGAAAATAAATATTCTTCACAAATTAAAGCTTATATCCCCTGCCCCCTTCTCTCCTCCTCCTCCGTTCTCCTATCTTCTTTCCCCCTCTCCTTTCTCCTTCCCTTCTCAAACAATTCACATCTGAAGACATTAGTTAGAACATAGGAGAGTAGATGTCACTGGGTGGAAGGTTTGGGGCAGGGGTAGGGAGCCATGGCGGGCCAAAGTGGGGTGAGAGAAGACAAGCAAGATAAAAAGAATGTCCCCATGGGTGGAAATCCACCCAACAGAGAAGTCAGACCCTGAGCATGAAGAGACGTGCATTTATGGATGCTTAATTTCCTGTGATCATTAAGCACACTGTTACAAACTGAATGTTTGTGTCCCCCAAATTCATATGTTGAAGTCCTAACCCCCAAGTATGTCTGTATTTGGAGAAGGGACCTCTAGGAAAGTAATTAAGGTTAAATGAGGTCATAAGGGTGGGCCTTGATCTGATAGGGTTAGAGTCCTTATAAAAAAGAGACACTGGAGAGTTTCTTGCTTTCTCTCTGAACACATGAACTGAAGGCCATGTGAGCACACAGCAAGAAGGCAGCTGTCTGCAAGCTAAGGAAGAGAGTCTGCGCCAGAAACTGAATTAGCTGGAACTTTGATCTTGGGCCTCTAGCCTTCAGAGCTGACGTAATAAATTTCTTTTGTTTAAGTCATTAGTCTATGGTATCTTGTTCTGGCAATCCCAGCAGACTAAGACACATACTTTGTGTGATTTCAGTCCTTTGAAATATGGCGAGACCTAGATAATAGCTAAAGAGTCACTGATGAATCCAGAAGGATAGTAAGGGACTGTTTCCAGAGAGTAACTGTTACAGTCAGGTTAGAAGGAAGCATAGGTCTAAGATAAAAATTTTATTAATGAATATAGATGACAATAATTTATTTCTTTATGACAGTCATTTTCTTTTCACAGGAATGTGAATTGGACCCTTGTTGTGAAGGAAGTACTTGTAAACTTAAATCATCTGCTGAATGTGCATATGGCGACTGTTGTCAAGACTGTTGGGTAGGGAATTCCTCCCTATTTGGAAAAAATAGAAAAAGGAAAAATATGCATATATCAAAGTTGGTTTTTTCTGATCTGTAAGAGAGCACTAGTTTTATTACATGATTACATGAAAAGTTTTATGATACTTGTTTGCAGTTTTGGGTCATGTTCTTTTATGACAGATGGTCTAAAGAGATTTTTTTCTTAAGTAAAAACATTTTTTTTTCTGATTTAAGAGTGATCTTGTTTTTCATTAAAAGTTCAACAATAGAAAGTAGACACTGAAAGACCCTCTGTCATTTTACCCTCTTCAGGTAGCCATTGTTTGATAATTTGTTATTAGTCACTTTTTCCTATGTAAATGTGAGTATGAGTGTGTGTGTAGGTGTGTCTGTGTGAAAGTGGGTAAACATGGGTATACATATTTTTACTATGTACTTTTTTCAGTAAGGTACCATGGATTTTCTTCCATTCATGTAGTTCTACAAGGTTATATAGCTAGTATTCCTTTGTATGGCTGTACCATAATTTCTTTATCTGGTCTACTAATGATGGACATTTAGATAGCTTCCAATATTTGCTTATAAGTGGAATTGTTGGGACAGTATACATATGAAAATTTTTGACACACATTTTATATACCTTCTACAAATGTGCCAGTCTGTAATTGCCAGTATAATCAATACACTGATTACTGTACAGTGTACAGTATTGATTACATCATGTAAGCACTATTTTGGTTTCCTCGTACTAACATTGGTTGCTAGCCAGTGTTACGATCCAGGTTAGTTTGATAGTTGTAAAGTGCTTTTATATCTTAGTTTAATTGGCATTTCTTTTGGTTATCAATGAGGCTATGCTTTTTCATTTTCCATGTTTCATGACTTTTATGAATAGCCTATTATGGGCCTTTGTTCATTTTTCTATTGGGTTATTTAATCTTTTGTTTTTGTTAGAACTTTTTATAGATATAAATACTGTGGTTTCCAATTTGATTAATTTCTGGGAATTTTCCTGATATTCCTGTTCAATTTCAATCCTATTACCCTAGTTCCTTCCAGGAGGTACTTTGTGCCGAGGAAAAACCAATGAATGTGATGTTCCAGAATATTGCAACGGTTCTTCTCAGTTCTGTCAGCCAGATGTTTTTATTCAGAATGGATACCCTTGCCAGAATAACAGAGCCTATTGTTACAATGGCATGTGCCAATATTATGATGCTCAGTGTCAAGTCATCTTTGGCTCAAGTAAGATATTTTATTTATATTGATTGCTTTGATTTTATTTTTTTGTTTTAGTTTTTGTTAAAAATGGAAAGCAAACATTATTGCTAAAATTGAAATTCTCCCGTTTCCTCTCTCCTGTCATGTCTCCCTCTTTTCTTTTCTGTAGGCAATCATGGTCATGAATTTGATGTGTCCAAGTTCAGTTGGTGATTTTTGTTTTTATCATACTTTCTCACCTCTCTATCCTGTGTATATTAACATTATATGTATACATATATATATACACAGTATTGTATTCTAGCTTTAATAAATTCATGTAAATAGTATGGGGACATATATATGGGTCTTCTGTTTTCATTGTTCACTCAAAGTGTTTTTGCAATCCATCGGTATTGCTATATTTAGATCATAGAGCATTAGAGTATTCTATTATATAAATGGAATCCATTCTTTTCCTAGTAGTATTTAATATATTTTTTATTGTGTCTCTTTTTAAATATTTCATTTTTATCAAAGTTATACATACAGTAGATTAAAGAGCCAAATCATTCACAAGATTTTATGAAAAAGTAAAGTGTGCCTCCACATAATAGCCCCATCCCTTAAGGCAGCCATTTTTACCTTTTCTTGCTGATTTCTAACTGATTACTTTGTTACCAGGTCTTTAGATAATTTCTTGGTAATGCTACTTTTTGATTTTTCCATTCTAGGTATTAACTGTTAATTTTTCACTGCAGAGGATGAGAATTTAATTTCTTACCTTCTCTTCTCTCAACACTTGTCAGCTCTCATCCTACTCATGCTCATTTTTCATTCTCCATCCTCTTAATATGGATTAATTATAATTTTAGGTAGAGCAGTGTTGACTGTTGTGATTTATAACAAACCAAAAAAAATTGGTCTTTGTCTAGTTCCTGGCATGAGCTCCTAAAACCCTTGGAATTTCCCAAGTGATAAGAGCTGTAAAAGTGTTTTGTTATGTCAATGAAGTGACTTTTGGAAAGCCCCTCAGTGACTTAAGAATGGGGCTGGTTGCCAGGGAACGAACCCTGTGATTATCAGTTGGAACTTTCAGTTCCCCCACCTCTGGGACTGGAGATTGCCGTACTCACAAGTGGCCAGTGATTTAATCAATCATGCCTATGTAATGAAGCCTCCATGAAAACCCAAAAGGACAGGGTTTGGAGAGCTTCTGGCTTGGTGAACAAGTGGAGATGCAGGAGTGTCACAGTTGGCAGGGCCTGGAACCACCAAGCCCCTTTCTCTATACCTTGCCCTATGCATCTCTTCCATCTGGCTGTTCCTGAGTTATATTCTTTGATAGTACACCAGTAATCTAGTGAATAAAATGTTTCTCTGAGTTCTGTGAGCCACTCTAGCAAATTAATCAAACCCAAGGAGGGGGTCATGGGAACCTTGATCAGATAGGGTCGGAGGAGAGAAGACTAAGCATGAAATGGGACTTCATTTATGTTAGTCAGGTCATGGGACACAGTGGTAGAGATCTGTGAACTTCTGATACATTTTTCAGGAATGGACAGGTTACTGCAGACCAAAAAAGTACTTACAGATAGGCATTTTAGAGAAGCAAATGCTATTATTTAGCAAGTATATTATCTTTGTAGAGGCCTGCAAAAAAGTCTAGGACGACCGAAGGAACCACATTGTTGGGGGGGGCTTGTTATTAATTTAGTCACTTTTTCCTAATATAAATGTGAGTGTGAGCATGTGCTTTGCTAGAGTTATTGCCATGTGACGTTTATCCTGTGCAAGTATTCTGCACCCATTTTCAGATTACTTGATCCTCCACCTCTTTTTTCTTCCAACTCCTTTCACCGCATATCCATTTTCTTGTAAACTGAACAACGTAGTATCAGGTGTGTAAGACAGACACATGAATTTCCATTATTTGATAGAATGTACTGCCATTTTGGCTTCAAAATATTTACAAATAAAATATTTTTAGGAATATATAATTAAGTGGAAAAATCAAACATTAAGTGGTACATATATAAAATATAAGAAAACAAGAATGGATTGATACTTTATTAGCTGTCATGGCTATTTGTCAATGTAATTAATAACTAAATTAAGCATCCATATATGGTAAGTTAAAAAAAATAATACCTGGAAGTGTTTTCACCAACCCTCCCAGCCTGATCTAACCAGGGGTGCAGTAGACCTGTGTTTGAGAGCAATGAGAATTAATATGCTGAAAGTGCTACCATACTGTGCATGGTTTTTTAATTTCATCATGGTTAATATAAATTTATTTATTTATTTCTGGCTGCATTGGGTCTTTGTTGCTGTGCGTGGGCTTTCTCTATTTGCAGCGAGCGGGGGCTACTCTTCATTGCGTGTGCAGACTTCTCCTTGTGGTGGCTTCTCTTGTTGCAGAGCACGGGCTCCAGGTGCTTGGGCTTCACTGGTTGTGGCTCGTGGGCTCAGTAGTTGTGGCTCACGGGCTTAGTTGCTCCGCAGCATGTGGGATCTTCCCGGACCAGGGCTTGAACCCATGTCCCCTGCATTGGCAGGCGGATTCTTAACCACTGCACCACCAGGGAAGTCCCATCATGGTTAATAATTTCATCTTGTTTAATGACACTTCTTTGAGGACTTGAGTGCTCGAGTCCAGGCTAACTTTTAAGTACCATCTAAGCTTTACTTTCACATTTTGTTGTTAATTATAAAATGTGGAACAAAATCTTTTATCTATAGGCCCTGAAACCTTTTCAGAGGTGTTGAGGCAGTTTATCCAGGCATATGGACTGTTGTAGGGAATACTTGTATTTCTGAATTAAATTGCCATAACTTAAAAAAATTTTTTTTAATTTTAATCTTATTGGAGTATAGTTGATTTACAATGTTGTGTTAGTTTCAGGTGTACAAAAAAAATTTTTTTTGATGTTACAGAAGCCAAGGCTGCTCCAAGGGATTGTTTCATTGATGTGAATTCCAAAGGTGACAGATTTGGCAATTGTGGTTTCTCTGGCAATGAATACAAGAAGTGTGCCACTGGGTAAGTGGAGGCAAGAGTATAAAAGACTATGAAAGGTTGTGAGATCAGTCATCTTTAGTATCTTTTACAGCTCCTTGTGACTGCCAACTTTCTCCCCCTTAAACATCTAACTTTCCAAATTTAACAATTTTGTAAAACATGACTTCAGAGAGATTCTGAATAGGAAGGGTAAAATTATTCATACCTTTTGACGTTACCTGTCTAAAATATAATGATTTTTAGAATGTTACTTTTGTTTATCCTGTTCTACAATAAGAAGCCCAAATAAACACTCATCTCCCTCTTCCTTTCATTAAAAGATTATGCTGCTAAATCCATACGTAAAGGTATCTGCAGAATTAATTCTGGACTTTATCATTTTCTTCTGGCTCTATATAATTTGAAAGTGACAAATTAAAAGCCTTTTTTGTTTCTATAACATTTGCACATTGTAAAAAAATTAATATTATTACAAAAATATAAACAAAAGTCATCCATAATCTCTGTCTGTATGTATTCACTAATTTCAGTGTATGTCTTCCCTTTTTTTGTTGTTTCTGTGAACTATACATACACACACTAACGTTTTGCATAATTGGAATTATTCTATAATACTGTGCTTCTCTTCTACTCACTTCACCTCCTGCTCTGCCAATTAGGCTAAGCAACTGAGGTAAAACAATGCTTACTAAGAAGAAATAACAACCGTGACCTCCGTGTTCCGAAATCCAACAGACATCTTTAGGTCTTCATGCTTCTGGACCTTTCAGTAGCATTCAACTATGTTGACCATTTTCTCCTTGAAGAAACCCCTTTCCTTGGCTTTTGTGTAGAATGTTCTTCTAGTATTTTTTTCTGTTTCCGGATGCTCCTTTAATGTATTTATTTGTAGGCTCATCTTTCTCTACTGAGCCATTAAATGTGAAATACTTCAGCTCTACTGGTCTACATGTCATCCTCTGCCACAGGGCCTTGACACGTGCTGTTCCTTCTGCCGGACATGCTCCCCTGTCTCTGCCATTTTAAGTACAGCTTCTCTAAGAAAGACTTCCTCAACTTCCTTAACAGGGTCAGATGTCCCTCTTATAGATGTTCTTAATGCTGTGTGCTTTTATTTTTTTAACGTTAGCCAAATTATGTTGTTCTAATTCTTTACAAATTAGTTATCCACATAAAGTATACTTCACAGAATATTTAGAATATACCTTTCTTGATATATAAAACAGAGTAGGTTGAAGGAAGTTAGAAAAACAAGAAAGTATTTCAAAAGAGGCTATGAACATAACTGTTTTGACTACCTTGTATAGTCTCAAAACTAGTTGTAGGGCTTCCCTGGTGGTGCAGTGGTTGAAAGTCCGCCTGCCGATGCAGGGGACACGGGTTTGTGCCCCGGTCCGGGAAGATCCCACATGCCACGGAGCGACTGGGCCCGTGAGCCATGGCCGCTGAGCCTGCGCATCCGGAGCCTGTGCTCTGCAACGGGAGAGGCCGCAACAGTGAGAGGCCCGCATACTGCAAAAAAAAAAAAAAAAAAGAAAAGAAAAGAAAACTAGTTGTAGATATAAGTTCTCTTGCATTTATATAGCACTCTTTTTCTGGGGAAGTCAAACTATTATTCTTAATAAATTTTTAGTATATTTAAATTGCACAGGAAGGTTTTATGTCAAAACCATTGCTTTAGCAAGAATAATCACTTAAAAGTGATACTGCCTTAGAAAAGATATTGGGTCGGCCAAAAAGTTTGTTCGGTTTTAAGTACAAATAAAAGACACATTTTAAATTTTCACGAAGAACTTTATTGAACAACATATTCACTGACAGAATGAACTTTTTGGCCAATCCAATAGGTAGTGTAATATGTAATTTTCCAGATAAAGGGAAGGTCAGATACAAAACCAGTTATAGGCACAGCATTTTCAAGATTCTTTTATGGTGTTTAGAAAAGACCAAGGAGGGCTCTGTCCTGCACTTGGAGGAATTGGACCCATCTTGGCTAACATAATTAGGCTAAATCAAAATGAGAAAAGTAGCAATTTGAAACTTGAAGGAAGGATGAACTGCTTAAAAAATTGTATGTTTCTCTTTCATTAAATTTGATGTGTTGTATTTTCCTTATTGTTCAGTTCATAATATTTTCTAAGTTACACTGTGATTTCTCCTTTGACTCATGTGTTATTAAAAGTGTATTGCTGATTTCCAAATATTTGAGAATATTCTGGTTATCTGTTTTTGATTTCTAGTTTAATTCCATTGAGAACATACTCTCTGTGATTTCAGTTCTTTTCAATTTATTGGGATTTGAATTAGTGTCCAGCATATGGTCTATTTTGGTGAATGTTCCATGTTCAATTAAAAAGAAAAGTGTATCTTGCAGTTGTTGGATATATTATTCTATAAATGTCAAGTTAATTAATGGTCTTGTTCAAATCTTGTATATTTTGGGTGTGTGTGTGTTTATCTGTTTGCCCTTCAGTTTCTGAGAGAGGTGTGTTAAAATCCCCAGCTGTGATTATGACGTTGTCTATTTCTCCTTTCAGTTCTATACATTTTTGCTGTATGTGTTTTGAAGTGTGTTCTTCAGTGTTTATGTTATTAGGTGCATACACATTTAGGATTGTTATGTCTTCTGGAAGAACTGGTCCTTTCATTACTACCAAATTTAATACTTCGGAATTTTTTTTTGTAGTATTTGTCTCATAAAACATCTCATTTGTTTAAGTGACCATCTGGTTACCACCCTTGTCATGACAGTGTAAAGTCCATTCTGTGTTTAACATAGTGCCTGGCACATTGTCTTAGTAAGTGCCTATTAACTGTTTGTTGAATGAATGAAGGAACAGATGATATATCTAACGGGTGGAATTAGTGTGACTAATTGAATGAGCTGAGCTAAACCTTGGGATAAGTGGATTGATGCAGACCTGGAAGAGGCTTGCTACATATGTCTTATCCTTGTCTTTAGCCTGGTCCCATTTCCATATTTTTATGAATATCTTGATGAAAATATAGCAACTACATTTACAAAACTTAAATTACTGGGTAGCTGATTTGAAAAGCATTTTATAATAGTAATATAAGGATAATGTAATATAGTCATTAGGAATACACATTTGAAGTTAGACTCTGGGTTTGAATACTGCTTTAACCACTTAAGATCTCTGAGACTTTGGACACGTTACTTCGCTTACATACTTCATTTTTCTCTTCTGTAAAATGGGAATAATAATGGTACCTATTTCTAAGTGTTGTTTTAAAGACTGAATGGGTTGGTGGATGTTAATACTAAGAAGAGTACTCGGTTCATTGTAGGACTTATCATCATCATCATCATCACCCTCTTTGTAATGATCCCCATCATAGAAAACACATAAAATCTAGAAAAGTCTCAAGAAACTGGTCATATATGGTCCTGTCATCCAGAGATACTCTGTTAAAGTTTTATTGTCATTTCCTTCTCATATGTATTCATAAGCATATAAATATGTATCATACACATATATACATACTCATATGTATACTCAGAGACCCACATCTGTGTGTATAAACAAAATTGCATAGTATGATTTATACTGTTTTATAAGTTGATGTATTTACTTTCCACTCTATTAAGGGCATTTATAGGATATACCCAGCTTCTTTTAACCATTTCCTTATGTTAGAAATGTATGTTGTTTCCAGTAATTTGTTTTTTTAAACACGGCTGTGATAAATACAGTTTAAGTATTTAGGTCTCTGATTGTTTCTTTAGTAGATTTTTCTCAAAAGAAAATGGAAAATAGTTTTAAAGGCTCTTCATAGATGCTTCTAAATTGACCTTCAAAACGTTTGACTGATTTATACTTCCACTACCCCCTCATCAATGTCAGAGTATTGTCTTAAGAAATACTTTTCCAATTTGTTACATCAAATAGATATTTCATTCTTGCTTTGAATGAATTTGTAAATACTTATTTAATTTCTTGTTGTTGTTTTTCAAAAATGTTTAAAGGGATATAGAGAAAACGTGGTTTCCACTCTTACTCTTTTTCCCTCTTCCCACCCTGCTCTTCAGGTGTGTCTTTGAGCTTTTTGTCTGCCTTTCCAGAGTTCATTATGCACATATACACTCTTACTCCCCACCCGACTCCCACCCCCTGCTGTGCACATTGTCTTGTTCCATTTCACCAAAAGAGCTGTCCTCTCTTTCAGAACATAGATGGTGTCGTCTTTTTAAACTATTTGTTTATTTACATTTTTAATATTTTTATACAATTTTTAAGGGTTCCTTTCCATTTACATTTATTACAGAATATTGGCTATATTCCCCATGTTGTATTGTACAAATACATCCTGAGCCATTCTTAACACTCAATAGTTTGTTAAACTTTTTAAATGAAAAGTTTTAAATACACAGAGGAGTAGAAAGAATAGTATGATGAACACCCATATATCCTAGATTAAAACACTGTTAATATTTTATCATATTTACCTTGTCTAGATTTTGCTGAATCCTTTTTAAGTAAATTATCAGCATTATGATGCGTCACTCCTAAATTCTTGAGTATTCATCTCCAACATATAAGCCCGTTCTCAATACTGTTATCATACCTCACAAAATTCAGAGTTTCCTAATGTCATGTAATCCCTGGTCAATATTCACATTTCTCCAATTGTCCATGTCCTCAAATTGTCTTTCATAGCTGTTTTTTTTTTTTTCCCACATCAGGACTCAACCAAGGTTCACACATTGCATTTAGTTGTCATGTCACTTAAGGCACTTTAAAAAAAAAATTAATTAATTTTATTTTTGGCTGCGTTGGGTCTTCGTTGCTGTGAGCAGGCTTTCTCTAGTTGCTGCGAGCCGGGGCTACTCTTTGTTGCGGTGCACGGGCTTCTCATTGCGGTGGCTTCTCTTGTTGCAGAGCACGGGCTCTAGGCATGCGGGCTTCAGTAGTTGTGGCTGGCGGGCTCTAGAGCGCAGGCTCAGTAGTTGTGGTGCACCAACTTAGTTGCTCCGCGGCATGTGGGATCTTCCCGGACCAGGGCTCGAACCTGTGTTCCCTGCATTGGCAGGCAGATTCTTAACCACTGTGCCACCAGGGAATCCACACTTAAGTCACTTTTTTTTTTTTTTTTTTTTTTTTTTTTTGCTGTACGCGGGCCTCTCACTGCTGTGGCCTCTCCCGTTGCGGAGCACAGGCTCCGGACACACAGGCTCCGCGGCCATGGCTCGCGGGCCCAGCCGCTCCGCGGCATGTGGGATCTTCCGGCATAGGGGCACGAACCCGTGTCCCCTGCATCGGCAGGCGGACTCTCAACCACTGCGCCACCAGGGAAGCCCTTAAGTCACTTTTAATCTAAAATATTCTTCTTCAGTTTATTTATTTTTTTCTTTTCAATGACAGTGACCTAAGGAAATGACCGGGCCAGTGGTCTTTTAGGGTGGCCCATGTTCTGGATTTGTTTGGTAGTTTCTTCTCAACGTTGCTTAACTTGTGTCTTTATTCCCTGAATTTTCTATACATCAGAAGTTAAATCTAAAGTCTTAATTAGATTCAGGTTAAACATTTTGAATACTTCTTAAGTATTTGAATACTTCGTAAGTGGTAGATGATGTCAAGGAGGCACATAATTCTGGATTGTCTTATTATTACTGTTACTAAGTGGCAATGACCAGATCTTGCTCTTGTGAAGTTAGGTCTTTCCCACTGCAACTATCAAGTAATATGTGGAGTGATGATTTTGTATCATATAAATATCCAGTTCCCCACCAGTGTTTCACCTCATGGTTTAAGCGTGCATTGATGATCCTTGCCTGAAGCGGTTATTCTATTGGTGCTTGCAATATAATTTTTATTACTATAACAATGAGCATCTCTTAGCTTTGTAGGCTGTTTGCATTTCTTATTTTGTGAATTGCCTATTTGCATCTTTGCTAATTTTTTTCTGTTGAAGTGACTATCCTTTTAATGATTTGTGACAGTTTTAATACGTTAAGAGTATTTTCCTTTTACTTCTTAATATGTCACTAAGACTACATGAGACATTAAGTATATCATAGCGGCATGAATTTTGGTAGGTTCCAGTAGATGCTAACTGAGATCTGCTTTCTGCTGTGCTTTGTTTTAGAGGTTTTCATATCTAATTTCAACTAATTATGTGAGATAGGCATCATTATTTAGGTCTTGTTTTTCAGATGAAGAAACTGAACTTAAGAAAGTTTAGGCACTTTACTCAGGTTGCCTCGTGAGTAAACGGTGACATAAGAATAAATGTAAAGATGGGACAAAATAACTAACTCTTAAGTGAAAGATGGAAGGAAGAGGAGGCTTAATAGCAGCACGTGCAAAAAGTAAATAGAGGTGTTAGCTGAGGATAAATTCAAGGACATCAATGATGTAATGTAGTTACCATAAGAGCTACTATCATCCTGGGCTTCATAGAAGTACAGTATCTAGAATAAAGGAAATGACAATTCATCTTGTTCTTTGCTTGTCAAGCTGTAACTGAAATTTCATATTTTACTCCGAGCACTGTGCTTCAAGAGGGAGTGAGACAAACTAGAACATATTTGGAGGGGAGCTTCCTTGTTGCATGAGAAATGATTGTAGACTATTGTCCTGTGAAGTAAGTAATTAGGACCTACGTGATAATTGTCCTAAAAAGCTGCCATGAGGAGTAAAGAAAAGACATTATCTGTGTGGTCTCATGTCGAAGATCTGGGACCAATGAGGAAAAGTTATAGGGAGAAAGATTTTAACTCAAGAAGTAAAAGATATGATAACCGGTATGAGAATATTTAGGAGGTGATGAATTAGAGGAATTGGAAAACAGTATCCTATAATGACTTGGCAGTGATAGCATAAGGGAGATTTAAGAATAGGGTAGGTGCTTGGATCAAAAGACAATCAGTTAGGACTTCCCTCATGGCACAGTGGTTAAGAATCCGCCTGCTAATGCAGGGGACACGGGTTTGAGCCCTGGTCCGGGAAGATCCCACATGCCACGGAGCAACTAAGCCAGTGCGCCACAACTACTGAGCCCGCGTGCCACAACTACTGAAGCCGTGCACCTAGAGCCCGTGCTCCGCAACAAGAGAAGCCACCGCTGTGAGAAGCCCGTGCACTGCAACGAAGAGTAGCCCCCGCTCGCCACACCTAGAGGAAGCCCGTGCGCAGCAATGAAGACCCAACGCAGCCAAAAAAAAAAAAAAAGAAAAAGACAAGGACAATCAATTTAATAGGAAATTTCAATACAGCATCATAAGAGTTGATGTTACAGATACTTATTGTATCCTGAAGGGCTGTAGGAAGGACATTTAACTCACATAGCCTTGTAATAGGAATTGTAGTCAGGGAAGTCTTCATAGCGTTGTTACTGAATTAGTGAATTGAATTAGTGAATTAATGAGTTAATGAATTGAGTCTTTAAGTAAGAGGTAGCCAAGTGAAGAAAGGTGGAGTCCTGTCATACTTATTTAACATTACAAAATCTAGGTTTCTTTTTACTATAACTCTGTAAGAAGACACAATTGAATTTTGCTATAGTTCTATTATTTTCTGTGTAAAAGCATTTATAAAATTATATCACATTTAAAAACAACTTTATTAGTTAGACTTTTTTGAGCCCTAGGCAGGTAGTGAAGAGAGATTATTACGTGTCAGCATCCACACCCCCTGGTACCCCACTAGTTTGCATCTTTGCATCCACTTACCTCTTCTCTGCCATATTTAAAGAGAGCTACTTTGATCTCTGTTGCTTCCACACACTTTTTCTGTTGAGATTCCCTTTAGCTAAAAACAGCAATAAACTCCCTACCTATATACAAAAAATATATAATTTTTCTTTTGTATCTACACTGGATGCATTGTAGTTTGCATTATTTATCTTTCCAGGAATGCTTTGTGTGGAAAGCTTCAATGTGAGAATGTACAAGAATTGCCTGTATTTGGAATTGTGCCTGCTATTATTCAGACTCCTGGGAGAGGCACCAAATGTTGGGGTGTGGATTTCCAGCTTGGGTCAGATGTTCCCGATCCTGGCATGGTGAATGAAGGCACCAGATGTGGCGTTGGAAAGGTAATCATAATGTTTTCTAAAAACAAAGTAAAATTTTAAAAATTAAAACAATCATTATATAAAGCTAGTGGTTCTTTTCTGGGTATAAAAGAAACCTCTGTTTATTGTAGAGATTTGGGAAAATAGAAAGCTACCAAGAATAAAAATAAGAACAGCTATGCCTCCTGATGATTTATAGCCGTATAATGCTTTCTTTTTTTAAAAAAATTTTTATTGCAGTATAGTTGATTTACAATGCCGTGTTAGTTTCATATAATGCTTTTTTTAACTTCAGAAATGATCAGTTTTCATCATGGTCACTGGATCTGCTTAGATTAGAGTATTCATTATCTGCATCTCATTGGATAATTTCCACAATTTCATTAAAGAGACTTCTGCATCCATTAAAAAAAAAAGAACAACTATAATTCTGTTATCCCGATTTCTTCATTGGGGTCATATATTATAACCTGTGTTTTCTATGTTGTAATATACTGGGCATATCCCCCCCTCCCCATCAATGTGCTATAATTTATTAGCCAGGCTGCTATTACTGAGATTTCCAGGATTTTGTGTGTGTGTGTGTGTGTGTGTGTGTATGCGTGTATGTGTGCATGCATCCGTGTCTTTGTACTAGAAATGTCATAACGCTTGTCCTGCCCATGCATCCTGCTACCCTGGCCACAGCTGTTTGGATCCAGTGTGAGCCAAGAGTTAGCCGCTGACTTACTACCAGTGGTCCCGGATGAGAGGAGCTAGGCCTAATTCCTTTCTTGGGGGGGAATATATAAGTAAAGAAAGGTAGTTAAGAGTAGCGCTGAAACTACGAATTCTTTGAGAGGTAGCATGATGTAGGAGGAGGGCTAGAAGGGTTATGGTGAGCTTCAGCTGTATACAAGAGACGGAGGGAGCAGGATTGTTGAACAAGTTGAAGAAAACAACTCATGGGAGAGTAAGGGAGGGGAGAGCGAACACAATCAATTGACTATGGGACACATGAAAAAGACAGAGGGACCCGCAAGTTACCTCAGTTTCTACCAAGTTTTCAGTTCCAATTCTGTTGCCCCTCACTTCTTACCAAAAAGACCCTGGTATTCTTGTGCCTGCCCTTGCCATGCCATAAACTCAACTGCTGCAGTTACTATAAACAATGCTGAGGTAAATGGCTTTCTAAAAAATTTCACAATATCCTGATTATTTTCTGAGGTTAAATTACTATAAGGGAGTGTGTACTTTTAAGGTTTTAGGTATAGTTTTGCCACATTTCTCTTTAGAAAAGTATTTATTAGTTTATCTTCCAAGCAGTTTTCAATAATAAATGTTTTAACTCTCTATATCCTAGTCAGGATTAGGTGCTATTGTTTTTAAACTTTCATTTGGTAATTTTCTTTTTACTCTTTCTCGATTATTAGTGATGTTGAATTTTTTGTCTGCATATATTTATTCCTTCTTTTGTGATTTGCTTGTCGATGTTATTTGTTCATTTAAAAATTGATGTGTTTTTCTTATTGATTTTAAAGAACTTTAACTTATGTCATATAAGATGTAATACGTGTAATATATTTGCCCAGTTATTACTTGCCTCTTCCTTTTGTTTTTAGTATTTTTTTGCCATGTTTACATTTTTATGTAAACAAATCTATTATTCCTTTCCTTTATGGTTTCCAACTTTACTTACGTGTTTTACAAGACTTTCTTAGTATAGTATCAGAGCATTATTTTCTAGTAGATTAAAAATTTTTTTTAATACTTAACTCTTTAATCCAGGGGAATATGGAGTGTATAGTATGAGGTTGGCATTCTTCTTTTTTTCCTTTTTCATTTTATTCATTCAGAGATGATGACTATATGCTGATTTCTAATGTTACTTTTTTTCAGAATGGTTTGTTATTTGCCATCACCTCAATTATAATCTCTCTTTTAATTTGAAATCTTATTTAAATTACTTATTAAATTTTTACATATACTTGGGCTTGATTTCTGCTTTTTCTCTTAATGTCCACTGATTGGTCTGACTACTCATGTGTCCGTATTGCCTTCTTTTAGTTTTTGTCAGTTTTATAATATATTTTTATTATCTGGTCATACAAATGCCCCCTCATTCTTTTTTCATAGTTTTCTTGGCTATTAATATTCATTTATTATTCCAGATGAACTTGAGATCATTTTGTCAAGGTGCAAAAAAAAGTTTTTAAATAAAAGCGCTTTGGAATTCTGGTTGGGATCAAATCAAATTTATAAATTTGTAATGGGGAAAAGTGACATCTTTACATTATTCAGTCTTCCCATAGAAGAACATGGTATGTCTCTCGATTTTTTGGGGGGTCTTATTTTAAAGATTTAGTTATAAAGGTCCTTTTTATTTTTTGTTAGTTTTATTCGTAGGTATTTTATATTTTTATTGTTATTATGAATAGCCTCTTATTATGTTTTCGAATTTGTTATGTTACATTTTCTAATTGGTGTTTATTGATAAGAGAAACTGTTTTGTTTATATTTTTACTGGCTATTATTGATATTCAGAAAAATATATTCACTTGTATATATTTATTTTGTTACCAGCCATATACTTAGTGTCACATATTTTTATTGTTGATTGTACTAAAATTTTCTAGGTAAACAATCATCTGTAAATGATAGAAAGTTGATTTCCTTTCTGATACTTACAATCTGGATTTATTTTCTTGTGTAATTGCAATCATAGAGCTTTCAGGATAATTTTAAATAATAATGATAATAGTGTACTTCTTTGTCTTCTCCCTAACTTGACTGGGAATGCATCTAGCCTTCCAAGGTTATATATGATTTTGGCTATTGGCTTGGGGTAGGTAGTATTTTTCATTTAATGGAGAATCGTTTTAGTTGTGATTAATAAGAATAAAAGAACAAATAGATTAAAATTTTTATAAGTAGTTTTTTCAACAGCTATTTAAATAATCACTACATATTTTCCTTTGACTTATTAATGTACTGGGTTATATTGATAAATTCCTCAACATTAAATTGTCTTTACATTCCAGGAGCAAATACTGGTTATGTAGATTTATTCCTGGATTCTGTGTGCTGGTCAATATACTTTTATATTTCTGAAGCTGTATACTTAGGCTTTTTTAATTTAAGAAATTTTACTCTGTGGATTATAGTCAGTACTCTTTTTTTTTAAATTTTATTTATTTATTTATTTACTTATGGCTGTGTTGGCTCTTCGTTTCTGTGTGAGGGCTTTCTCTAGTTGCGGCAACTGGGGGCCACTCCTCATCGCGGTGCGCGGGCCTCTCACTATCGCAGCCTCTCGTTGCGGAGCACAGGCTCCAGACGCGCAGGCTCAGTATTTGTGGCTCACGGGGCTAGTCGCTCCGCGGCACGTGGGATCTTCCCAGACCAGGGCTCGAACCCGTGTCCCCTGCGTCGGCAGGCAGACTCTCAACCACTGCGCCACCAGAGAAGCCCCAATAGTCAGTACTCTTAAATCTCACAAAAACTCAGCTAAGACTGAATTAAAGCATAGCAGGAAATTTACTGATTCAAACCACAGAATCAAATAAAGAGCTTTGGAACCCAGAATCTGAGATAATGCCCCTGTGGTTCTTTTCCTGTATCTTTCATTTCTTCTTCTCCCTTGTTGGTCCCCTCTCCGCCCACCCCCGCCAAGCCCAGCTTTATTGAGATACAATCAATTTATAACATTGTGTAAGTTTAAGGTACACAATGTGATGATTTGATGCACATATATATTGTGAAATAATTATCGCAATAAGGTTAGTTAACACATCTATCACCTCACATAAATAGAACTTTTTTTGTGGTGAGAACATTTAAGATTTATTCTCTTATTACCAACTTTCAAGTATATAATATGGTATTGTTCACTATAATCACCATGCTGAATATTAGATCCTCAGGACTTGTTCATCTTATAACTGGAAGTTTGTACCCTTTGACCAGTGACTTCCCATTTCTCCCCTTCCCTGGCCCCTGGCAACCACCCTTCCACTCTCTGTTTCTGAGTTCAGCTTTTTAAAAGATTCCACATATAAGTGAGACCATATGGTATTTTTCTTTCTCTATCAGACTTATTTCTCGTAGTCTGAATGCCCTGAAGGTCCATCCATGTTGTTGCAAATGGCAGGATTGGTTGTTCTGGAATGTGTTGTTTAATTTCCATATTTTTGTGACTTTTCCAGTTTTCTTTCTGTTACTGATTTCTAATTATACCACTGTGGTCAAGATAGAGACCAGATGAGATTTCGATCTTCTTAAGTCTTGCTCTGTGGCCCAGCATATGATTTATCCTGTGGAATGGATACATACAGAATATGTATGTACAGAATACATACCAAATATGTATTCTGCTGCTATTGCATGGAATGTTCTGTCTATGTCTTTTGGTCCATTTTGGTCTGTTGCGTTCTTCAGGTCTGTTTCCTTATTACATTTCTGTCTGGATCATCCATCCAATATTGAAACTGAAGTCCCCTATACTATTATTGTATTGTTGTCTATTTCTCCCTTTAGTTCTGTTACTATTTGCATTAAATATTAGATGCTCCAATGTAGGGTGTATATATACTTATAATTGTTATACCCTCTTGATGAATTGACCCCTTTATCACTATGTAATGACCTTCTTTGTCTCTTGTGATTGATTTTGACTGAAAGTCTATTATATGTGATATAAGTGTAGCTACTTCTGCTCTCTTTTGGTTACCATTTGCATAGAATATCTTTTTCCATCTCTTTACTTTCAACCTATGTATGTCCTTCAAGCTAAAGTGAGTCTCTTGTTGGCAACATATTGTTAGATCTTGGTTTTTTAATCCATTTAACCACTTTGTGTCTTTTGATACGGGAATTTCGTTCATTTATGTTTAAAGTATTTAATTATTGATAGGTAAAGACCTACTGACTGTCAGTTTGTTAAGTGTTTGTTGACTGTTTTTTAGTTCTTTTGCCCCTCTCTTTCTGTCTTTTGTGATTTATTTTTTTGTAGTGCATGTTTTAATTCCTTTCTCTTTATCTTTTGTGTTTAAGTTTTTTCCCTTTGTGGTTACCATAAGGCTTACATAAAATATTTTATAGCTATAACAGTCTATTTTAAGCTGATAACAACTTACCTTCAATTGTATACACAGCTCTACACTTTTACTTCTCCTTTCCTTATATTTTATGCTATTGATGTCATACTTTACATCTTTTTATATTGTGCATCCATTAACAAATTATTGTACCTGTAGTTATTTTTTCATCATTTTTTCTTCCATTTTTATTGAGGTATAATTGACGTACAACACTGTATACGTTTAGGGTGTACAGCATAATGGTTTGACTTACCTACATCATGAAATGATTATCACAGTAAGTTTAGTGAACATCCATCATCTCATATAGATACAAAATTAAAGAAATACTTTCTTCTTGTGATGAGAACTCTTAGGGTTTACTCTTGTAACAACTTTCATATGTAACACACAGCAGTGTTCATTGCATTAATCGTGTTGTACATTCATCCCTAGTACTTACTTATCTTATAACTAGAATTTGTACCTTTTGACCCCCTTCATCCAGTTCTCTCTCCCCCAAACCCCACCTCTGGTAACCACAAATCTGATCTCTTTTTCTATGAGTTTGTCTGTTTGCGTTTTGAAGTATAGTTGACCTACAAAACTATGTTAGTTCCTAGCGCACAACAGGGTGATGCAATATTTTCAATTGTTATGAAATTATCAGCATGATAACTCTGGTTACCAACTGTCACCATACAAAGATATTATGTTATTATTGACTATATTCCCCTTGCTGTACATTTCATTCCCATGCCTCATTTGGAGTTTGTGTCTCTTAATTTCCCTCACCTATTTCACTCATTCCCCCACCTTCTTCCCCTCTGGCAGCCACCTATTTGTTCTCTTTATCAGTGACTCTGTTTCTACTTTGTTATGTTTGTTCATTTGTTTTGGTTTTTAGATTCCACATATAAGTAAAATCATATGGTATTTGTCTTTCTCTGAGTTATTTCACTTAGCATAATACCCTCTGGGTCCATCCACGTTGTTGCAACATTCTTATTATGGCTGAGTAATATTTCATTGTGTGCATGTGTATGTGTGTGTGTGCATATGAACATAGGGGTGCATATATCTTTTTAAATTAGTGTTTTTGTTTTATTTGTAAAACTACCCAGAAGTAAAACTTCTGGGTCATATAATAGTTCTATTTTTAATTTTTTGAGGGACCTCCATATTGTTTTCCATAGCAGCTGCACCAATTTATATTCTCACCAACAGTGCACAGGAGTTCCTTTTTCTCCACATCCTTGGCAACACTTGTCATTTATTGTCTTTTTGATAATAGCTATTCTGACAGGTGTGAGGTAATATCTCATTGTGGTTTTGATTTGCCCATTTCCCTTATGATTAGTGATGTTGAGCATCTTTTTATGTGATGCTTGTTGGCCATCTGAATGTCTTCTTTGGAAAAATGTCTATTCAGATTCTCTTCTCATTTTTAAATCAGATGGTTTGTTTTTTGGATGTTGAGTTATATGAGTTGTGTGTGTGTGTGTGTGTGTGTGTGTGTGTGTATTTTGGATAATTTACCCCTTATCAGATATGTCATTTGCAAATATTTCTCCCATTCAGTAGATGACCTTTTCATTTTGTTGATGGTTTCCTTTACTATGCAAAAGCTTTTTAGTTTGCTGTAGTTCCATTTGTTTTCCTTCCCTGAGGAGACATATCCAAAACAATATTGTACCTTTAGTTATTTTTGATTTTTTAAAAAACTTTTATACTTGAGATAAAGTGATTTACACACCATCATTACAGTATTAGAATATTCTGATTTGACTATATATTTACCTTTACCAATGAGTTTTACAGTTTTTTATGTTTTCATATTGTTACTTAGTGTCCTTTCATTTCAACTTGAAGAAGTCTCTTTATCATTTCTCGTAAGGCAGGTCTAGTGGTGATGAAATCCCCTAGCTTTGTTTGTCTGGAAATGTCTTTAACTTTCCATTTCAGGAGGACAGGTTAGTACTCGTGGTTGGCAATTTTTTTCACTCAGTACATTGAATATATCTTCTCACTCTCTCTTTAGAAAGGTTTCTTTAGAAAAATCCACTGATAGCCATACTGGGCTGCTGGTAGATTTCCCTAATATGTGATGAGTCATTTTTCTCTTGCTACTTTTAAAATTCTCTCCTTGTCTTTAACTTTTAATATTTTGATTATTGATTATAATGTGTCTCAGAGCAATCTTCTTTGGGTTGACCTTGCTTGGGGTCCTGTGAGCTTCCTGTACCTGAGTGTCCATATTCTCCCAAGGTTTCAGAAGTTTTCTGCTATTAATTCTTTTTTTTTTTTTTTTTAATTTTTGGCTGCATTGGGTCTTTGTTGCTGTGTGCAGGCTTTCTCTAGTCGTGGCGAGTGGGGGCTACTCTTCGTTGCAGTGTGCAAGCTTCTCATTGTGGTGGCTTTCTGTGGAGCATGGGCTCTAAGCACACAGGCTTCAGTAGTTGTGGTGAGTGGACTCAGTAGTTGTGGCTCGCGGGCTCTAGAGTGTAAGCTCAGTAGTTGTGGCACATGGGCTTAGTTGCTTCACTGCATGTGGGATCTTCCTGGACCAGGGATCGAACCTGCATCCCCTGCATTGGCAGGCGGATTCTTAATCCCTGCACTACCAGGAAGTCCCTGCTATTAATTCTTTAAATTTTCTTTTTGCCCCTTTCTTCCTTCTCTTTCTGGGACTCCCATGATGCGAATGTTTGTTTCCTTGATGGTGTCCCGTAATTCACATTGGCTTTCTTCACTCTTTTTTATTCTTTTTTTCTTTTTGTTTCTCTAACGGGCTAATTTCAAGTGATCTGTCTTTGAGTTCACTGATTCTTTCTCTGGGTGATTAAGTTGGTTGTTGAAGCTCTCTGCTGAATTTTTCATTTCTGTCATTGTATTCTTCTGTAGGGTTTCTTTTTGGTTACTTTTAATGGTTTCTATTTCTTTATTAAACTTCTCTTTATGTTCATTCATCGTTTTCCTGATTTTGCTGGGTTGGTTACCTGTGTTCTCTCACATTTCATTCAGTTCCTTAATGATGATTATTTTGAGTTCTTTATCAGGCAGACTATAGATCTGCATTCTTTGGGGTCATTTATTGGAACTTTATTAGTTTCTTTTGGTGTTGTCATATTTGCTTGATTCTTCCATGTAGCCTTGCATTGGTGTCTGTGCATTTGAAGGAGCACCAGTCTTTACAGACTGGTTTCAGCTGGTAAACACGTCCTGTCTGTTCTGTGTGCTGATGGGATTACCTCTGGGATCTCAGTCTGCCTGGTTTGGAGCTGGTTACAAAGCTGTTTCTGGATGTGCAGCAGGGCCTGCAGTTGGTGAACTTTTTATCACGGACTTGGTAGGGCATGGGTGCTGCCTGGTCCCTGGGTGGATTGAACTTCCTCCAGTATCTTTTTCAGGAGGTGGCCCCAGGACAGGGGTCTGCCTCAGGGTCCACAGTTGGGTCCTTAAACAGCAGGCCTATTACCAGTTGCATAGACGGGTGGGGCTCTCATCAGGTACCTAAGAGGGCTGCTGTCTGTTCATTAATTGGGTCCCTGGATGGGCAGGACTAGCCCTGGACTGTGACTGAGATTGGCTGGAATGAAATCCCAGAGCTGTTTCAGATTCCACAGCCAAAACTGAAGTCTGTAGGCCTAGTTCTTGAGGCATGGATGTGCATGTCCCCAGCCAGGTCCTTGGATGTGCTGGACTGCTTCCTGACTGTGGCTTGAGGGGCTGGAGCTGAGTGTAGCACCAGTTCAGGATCTCATGAGGCACAGACATGAGTATCTCCTTTCTAGTGTCTCTTCATATAAGGTCACTAGTCCCATTGGACCAGGGCTTAACCATCATGACCTCAACAAACCTTAATTACACATCTTCAGATACCATCACATGTGGATTAGGGCCTCAACGTATGAATTTTGGGGGTAACACAATCATTGAGTCTGTAATAGACAGCCACTAGAATGGACTTTAGTTCATTGAAGTTGGATAATATTCATTCCTGCCTCATTGCCCATGTAGCTTTTGCTGTTGAGTCGTGCATTGTACTCGGTGTGCTAAAGTCTGGTTTACCTCAACATTGGTACATTTCAGTTGTTTTGGGTTGTTTATTCTTGGTTTGGGCATAAGGAAGAAATATTGGTCAGGGTTCTCCAGAGAAACAGAACCAAAAGGGTGTGTGTGTGTGTGTGTGTGTGTGTGTGTGTGTGTGTGTGTTTATATCTAGAAAGCTTTTTATGAGGAATTAGCTTACACAATTATGGAAGATAGGAAATCCCAAGATCTCAGTGGGCAAGTTGGAGACCCAGAAGAGCTGGTGGTGTAGTTCCAGTTCAAAGGCTAGCGGGTTTGAGTCCCAGAAAGAGTTATGATTTGGTTTGAGTCCAGAGGCAGGAAAAAACCAATGTCCCACCTAGAGGGCAGGCAGGTAGAAGAAATTCTCTCTTATTTGGAGGAGGATCAGCCTTTTCATTTTATGCAGGCCATTAACTGATTGGACGAGACCAACATATGGACAATCTGCTTTACTCATTTGATCAACTTATGTGTTAAGCACATCCCCAAACATCCAGAAATGTCTAGAATATATTAGAAATATCTAGAATAAAATCCAGAAATATCTAGAATAATATTAGATCAAATATCTAGGCACTCTGTGGCCCAGTGAAGTTGATACATGAAATTAACCATCACAGGTCCACACCTTGTCAGCTTGGTGTCCATATGCATCTCCTTAAACCATACATAATCTCCAAGACAATAACAATCTTCAAAACAATCTTGAAGACAATAGCACGGTCATAATTCTGCCTAACATGGTAGAACTGTGTACAATCATTGTATCCTGCTTACAACCGAAAATGCACTAAATCCTACTTGGAAGAAGAGATAAAATCTTTGGCCATTGTTTACTTTTCTTAATATCCTGTAACTTAAATCCTGTGATGTAAAGTTAACAATACTTAAAGTCAACACATTGTGAGTTACCTAAGGGACTAAGAGAGAGAAGAAAAAGATATTTGATACACATATACACACAGGCATATCATAACAAAATAAGGAGGAAATACTCATGATAATTACAGTTTTTGTTTCTGTAATATAGTTATAGCTGGTATTTTTAACTACCTTCTTCCCTACTAATTCTGTACTCTCTTTGCCTTCAGCAAGGACCTCAGCTGATTATGGTTCTTTACTTGGCAGGATGCCCTAAACCTTCATTCCTGAAGGCTCTGGGCTATTAGTAGTCCTGCCAGGATTGGGTTGTTGTAGTTTTCTATTGGTCTTTATCACAGGGTGTGATAATACTAAGAAATGCCCTAAGGGATCTCCTGTATTCCAGACATACTCTTCCTTACTACCATTGTGGAGTAGCAGTCCAATTTCCCCTTGTGACTCAGGATCAGTCACCCCAGCCTACAGTTACTCCCTTCTTTGTTTATTCAGAGGCATGAACTTAACTGGAAGTCTTAACTTCCAGTTCAGTGGCATCACTGTTGTGTCTCCTGATGGAAGCATTCCTCCCTCTAGAGCTAAGACTTCTAGGCCAACAGAGCATAAGGTCCTGGGAGCAGTAAGCAAACATTTTGCTAGTGGGTCACAAGGAGGAATAGTAAGCAGTGCCACTGCACTTCCACCCCTTCATTCCTGGACCCATGGATCCTGGTGCCCTCTGTCTCATATAGGTGGACACAGAAGAGTAATCATCACAGTCGGTTATTACAAGTTACGAAGTTCAGAGTGAAAATGAATGGGAAAAAAAATCTGTAAAAGATGGTGGATTGTAATATTCATTTATCCTGTTCGCCTTGCCAATATCTCTCAAAATATAAAGGCACAAATTAGGGAATAGATTCCAAAGTGTGAAGTATATGAGATTTCATCAGTAGATAAAAACTTCAACACGTTTTGAAACTGAAAGGGGAGAGAAAGTATTGACAGTTTGACTGAGTAGTGGGACCTACAACTTACAGTGCAGACTGATAGGGTGTGAACAAAGAGCCTGTATCTTAGTCTGGCAGAACCCTAAACAGATTGGTGATTTGGAAACAGTGGTTATAGCTGAGAGGGGTTGGTGGTGGGAGGCATAGTATTGAAAATGGACTTAAATTTATTCTACCAATGGAGAGGCTAGCTCTTCTGTCTGTCTGCTTCTCCTATCTTGTCAACAAAGCATCAGCAACCAGCTGCCTGTTCCCCTAGGAACAGGTTGGAGATGAGAAGATAAGATTTTTGATATTATTTGGTCATCCTCCTAGGAGATGTCTGTCTCTCTGTCTTAACCCTAGTATACTGTTCTCCTTCATGCATGCATAACTGAACTATAGATGGATTGTTACATAAACTTGGACAATTCTGTGAGGAAGCTGAACAAAAAGACTGAAACAGAAAAATGAGAGAGAAGATAAAAGCCTGCAAGGATCAACTAAAGATTTTAAAATCCAACTCATTTAAATCTCTAATTTAGAGAAAGAAAACAGAGAAGCGAACTTGTGTCAGAGTACTTGTGAAGAATAGCTTCCAGAGACAAACTCCCGGCCCCCCCCCCCCCCGCAAACAAACAAAGGTCACATATAAAGGGATGAGATTGAGAATTGAAATCTGGAAACCAAGGGAGCAACACATTCATGTTTCCGAAAGATTCTCAACCTAGAATTCTATACACAGCCAAAGTAGCAATGAAGTGAGAGGGCACAATAAAAACATTTTAGACAATGTATCTTTTCAAATTTTCTTTTCAGAAAACTTATCTTTATTTATCCTGTCTTAGGAAATCATCTAACACAATGTTCTAACAAATGAGGAAGTAAACCAAAAAGAGAATTATAGTCTAGGACACAGAAGAACGTCAAAGAGAAATTCTAAAATAGAAGCTATGTACCAGGCCAGGAGAGTAATCAGTTTAGATTGGAGCAAGTGGACCCTGCAGGAAGGTTTCTAGAGAAAGAGGAAACTTGAAAGAGAAAAGGACATGAGAACTTCCTCTTTTTTTTTTGGTGAAGAGATTGAATACTGATATGACAAAGGCCAGTTGTATAAGAAGAAAGACAGGGATTAGCTGTAGTAAAAACAAAAGCTATATAAGAAGGAAAATACACTCTTAGTAACTCACTTTGAAATCAACAGTGTTTTGTCCTAATTGTTGGCAAGGGATATTTATTCCCTTCTTCATTGTTTCCTTGTGGAGGAACTTCCATGAGAATAACGTTCCCAGGCTTTTAAGTGACTGGGAGGTGAGAAGAGGCTGGGAGAGTGGCACATAAGACTCTCAGAGGATATTAAAGAAATGCAGATCCTACTGTGAGGTGGACTCCATCAAGAAGCTCACCCATGAGCGGCTGGGGATGCTTTGCCTGCAGATCCTCCCAAGTGGCCAACAGGCACCTCCAGCTCGCTGCATGCCTTACCCAGATACCCTTCACCCTGTGGCCAGCACCCTACATGCCCTCCCAACAGTGGTGCAAGAGTGAGCTTTTGCAGACAGCTAGTGAGCATGTGCAGAGAGCCAGCTAGAAACTGCTGGCCAGAGAGGGAACGCAGATTTGAGCTCCAGCTCTGGAGAGGGTTGTCAGCACTTGGCTTGGCGTGTTGCAGGATTGAGAGAAGAGAATAGGCTTAAGAATTCTTCCCTAAGAGGGAGCAAGAAGTATGGAGCGGGCATGTCCTAGAGAATCTGAGAAAGCCTCAGAATCCCTGGCAGGACTGAAAGAAGGTATTTCTCTCATAAAGGTAGTAAAGACTGGAGGAGTTGACTGCTACTTCAGATGTAAAGATAGTAATGCAGAACTTCCAGGAACATGAAAAGTCAAGGAAAGATGACAACACCAAAGGATCACAGTAATCTTCCAGTAACTGATCCCAAAGACATGATGATCTGTAATGTACCAATAAAGAATTCAAATAGCTGTTTGAAGGATGCTCAATGAACACAGAAAAGACAATTTAATGAGATCAGGAAAGCAATACACGAACAAAATGACAAGTTTAACAAAGAGATAGGAATCATAAAAAAAGAACCAAACAAATTCTGGAGCTGAAGGATATAATGGATGAAATGAAAAAGAATATAATAGAGAGCATCAATCTTAGAATGCATGAAGCAGAAGAAAGAATCTGTGAGCTGGAAGATAGGAACTTTGAAATGATCCATTCGGAGGAAAAGAATAACAAAAGAATGAAAAAGCGTGAAGGAAGCTGATGTGATCTATGGCATAACATCAAAAGAAGCAATTTGTGAATTATTGAGTTCCAGAGGAAACTAGGGAGAAGGGGGCAGAAAGCTCATTTAATGAAATGATGGCTGAGAACTTCCCAAAGCTGAGGAGAGAATTGGATATCCAAGTTCATGAAGCAAATGGGTCATCAAACAAGCTCAACTGAGAGATCTTCTTCAAGACACATTATAATAAATCTGTCAAAAATTAAAGAAAAAATTAAAATTAAAGAAAAAGAATTAAAATTAAAGAAAAAGAATTAAAGAAAATGCAGCAAGAAAATGGAAACTTGCAGCTTACAAAGGAAACTGTACAAGGCTATCAATGGATTTCTCAGCAGAAATCTTACGGGCCATATTCATATTCATATCCATATTCATTTATTCTGCTAAGTCCATATTCATATCTTTCTGTTTTTCTGTTGGGTTATCTTTGTTATTGTTTTTACAGGCTCCTCATATATAAAGAATATTAACTGATAGTCAGTTATGTCTGTTGTAAATATTTTTTACAGTTTGTCATTTGTTTTGCCATAAAAATTAAAATATCATGGAGTCATTTCAATTTTGTCTCTTAAAAAGAATGTCTGTATATTTGCATGAATTAGTTTCATAATTAGTCATGATATTGGAAGACAGGTTTTGTCTTGTCAACAAAGTATCCTTTTATTCTTATTTTGGAAAGAATTTTAAAAATTAACATGACTGTCAAATTTTAGCAAATGCTTTTTGTTTTTTTTGCGGTACACGGGCCTCTCACTGCTGTGGCCTCTCCCATTGTGGAGCACAGGCTCTGGACGCGCAGGCTCGGCGGTCATGGCTCACGGGCCCAGCCGCTCCGCAGCATGTGGGATCTTCCTGGACCGGGGCACGAACCCATGTCCCCTGCATCGGCAGGCGGACTCTCAACCACTGCGCCACCAGGGAAGCCCTCAAATGCTTTTTTGGTATTTATTTTAATAATGACAACTTATGTAAGGTATTATAATAATAGATTTCCTATCATTGATCCTTTTCTGTAGTAGTGGGATCATCTCTGAGTTGAAAAGATCCATTTGTGAATTTTTTACTTTGGATTTTCACATCTATATATGTATGGAAGGATAGATTATAGTTTTATCTTTGTTTTTGGCCTTTGTGTCATCTTTGGTCATTAGTTCTATCCAAATTAGTTAATTTCACTTATTTTTCTAAATTTTCAAATATGTGATATGAGAATTAACTATTCCTTTAAAGTGTGAAAGAATTCACCTATGAAATAATCTACAGCCAGATCTGTGTTTTTCTCTGGCTAGTTTATTAATGTGTTCAAGTTTTCTTTACTCATTACTTCTTTTTTTTTTTCAGATCTGTAGAAATTTCCAATGTGTAAATGCATCTGTTCTGAATTATGACTGTGATATTCAGAAAAAGTGTCATGGACATGGGGTAGGTAATAGCTTCTTTTGGTTTGTTCATGAAAGTAATGCTGAATAATGAGAATTCTTAGTGAGGATTCTCTGTAAGACTTCCTAGATTTTTAGATATTGGGGAATTTAGATACCTGATAAATTGTTCATTCTTAAAAAGTGTCTATGGATTTGCATGAATTTAGATTTTTCTCTTGGTTTCTATTCTTGGGTTCATCATGTAGAGCAACATTCACAATTAACAAAAGTGGTATTTTGTTTTGAAGGTATGTAACAGCAATAAGAATTGTCACTGTGACAGCGGCTGGGCTCCCCCCTATTGTGAGGCTACAGGTTACGGAGGAAGTGTGGATAGCGGACCTGCATACAATGGCAAGTAATGTGGAGGGAAGTTAGTGTGGTCTCTCAGTGGCCTGTGTCAAAAGTGGGGCATCCTTGTACCTTGCCCTCGCTTCCACATCTGTTTATCTATTTGTGTCTTTATATTTAAAGTTGGTTTCTTGTAGGCGGCCTGTAGCTGGGTCTAATCCACTGCCCATCTCTGCCTTTTAATTGAGTTGTTTTAGCCAACTATATTTAATTTGATTATTGATATGTTTGGGTTTAAATCTACCGTATTGATATTTTTCTATCACAGTCTCCCTTCATGTGATATTGTGCCATTTCAGGATCCTTCCATTTCTCTCCTCTCAGCTTTTGTGCTATTGTCATCATACCACATATTTTATAAACCTATAATACATTGTGATTATTATTGCTTTAAACAGTTGATTATTTTTAAAAGAAATTTAAATAATAGAAAAGGTCTTTATATTTACCCACATAGTTACCATTTCTGGTGCTCTTCATTTTTTTGTGTGAAGTCAGATTTCCATCTGGCATCATTCATTTTCTGCATAAAGGTCTTCTTTTCACATTTCTGCTGGTGACAAATACTTTTAGCTTTGTATATCTGAAAAAGTCTTTATTTTGCCTTCCTTCTGGAATGATGACTGGGTAAAGAATTCTAAGGTGACAGTTTTTTCCCCCCTTTTACTTCTTCACAGATGTTCCTATGTTGTCTTCTGACTTGCACTGTTTTTCCTGAGAAATCTGCCATCATCTTTTTTTTTTTTCATTTTCTGTTTATAGTGTGTCTCTTTTTTACCTTCTGGTTGCTTATAAGATTATCTCTTTATCTCTCATTTTTAGTATTTGATTATAACGTGCCTTGGTGTGCTTGGGATTCTTAAACTTTTTGGATTTGTGCTTTTATAGTTTTCTTCAAATTTGGAAAAATTTTGGTCATTATTTCTTCAAATATTTTTTCTTCCTTTTTCCTTCTTTTTCCTCTCCCTCAGGGACTCCAATTACATGTATATTTGGCTACTTGGAGTTCTTTCACATCTCAGTGATTTGCCTTGATTTTTAAAAATTCTTTATTCTTTGTGTTTAATTTTGAATAGTTTCTATTGTTATTCTTCAAGTTCACTCTTCTTCTGTGATTTCTGATCTGCCATTAATTCCATCCAGTGTATTCTTTATCTTAGACATTGAAGTTTTTATCTCTGTAAGTTCTATTTCTCCCTCCCTTTTCCTTTTGTTTTCTTTCTCTTTCTTTCTTTCCCTGTCTCTTTTTCTTTGCCTGCTTTCCTTTCTTCCTTCCTCCCTCCCTCCATCCCTCCTTCCCTCCCTCCCTCTCTCTCTCCCTCCCTTCTACTCTCTCTTTCTCCATTCCTCCCTCCCTCCCTTCCTTCCTTCTTTCCTTCCTCATGTCTCTACACAGCATGTTCAATCTTTACTTATCTTCTTGAACATGTAGAATACATTTATAATAATTTCTAATGTCCTTGTCTACTAATTCTATCATCTGTATCATTTCTTAGTTTTGATTGATTGATTATCTCCTCATTTGGGGTCATATTTTTCTGCTTCTTTGCATGCCTTCTAACGTTTTTACTGAACGCCAGAAATTGTGAATTTTGCCTGTTGTATATTAGGTGTTTTTGGATTTCTATTGCTGAACTTTGGGCTTAAGCTTAAGTGGGCTTAAGCTACATGGATGTAGTACGGTTCTTTTGAATCTTTTTTTTAAGCTCTGTTGGGGGGACCTCAGCAGCATTTAGCCTAGGGCTGATTTTGCCCCATTACTGAGGCAAACCCCTTCTGTTTATTCTACTCAATGCCATTAACTATGGAGTTTTCCACTGGAAATGGCAGGAACGGGCATTCTTTCCAGTCCTGTGTGAGTTCTTGTGTTTGTTCCCACTAATCCTTTCAGGTGATTCTTTCTCTGGCTTCAGGTGGTTTCCTTACATGCATACACTGATCAGTACTCAGCTTAGTATTTGAGGGGAACCCTTTGCAGATCTTTCAAGTTCTATCTTCTATCTTGCAGCTGCCTCCCTTCTGATACTTTGCCTGTGAACTCTAGTTGTCTTGGCTTCTTCCTCAGACAACTAGCGTGCATTCCTCAACTCGAGGAGACCACTGGGTTTTGCTTGGATTCCCACACCCCTCATCACATTCTGTTAACTTTCTCTAGGCAGCAAACTGGGATTGTTGTAAAGCTCACCTTATTTGCTTTCTGTCTCTCAGGGATCATTGTTCTTTACTGCCTTATGTCCAATGCCATGAAAACCATTGCTTCATGTATTCTGCCTGCTTTTCTGGTTGTTATAGCTGACAGGATAAATCTGGTCCCTATTACTCCATCTTGTCTAGAAGCGGAAGTCAGAACTATGGATGTTAATGGCTGTGTATCATTCCATTGATGGATGTGCCATAACTTGACTTAGCTGTTGTCTAATTATTTGACATTAGGTTGTTTCTAAGTTTTTGATACACATTGATAACATTGTAGTGTACATCTTAATACTCATGCATTTTTCCCAATTGAAGTATAAATTGCCAGTTATGGTATTATTAGATTGAAGGGTATAATCCTTTTTATGATTCTTTTTTTTTTAATTAATTTTATTTTATTTTTTAATTTTTAAAAATTTTTGGCTGCATTGGGTCTTCATTGCTGCCTGTGGGCTTTCTCTAGTTGTGGTGAGTGGGGGCTACTCTTCGTTGCGGTGCACAGGCTTCTCACTGCGGTGGCTTCTCTTATGGTGGAGCGCAGGCTCAAGGCGCATGAGCTTCAGTAGTTGTGGCACGTGGGCTCAGTAGTTGTGGCTCATGGGCTCTAGAGCGCAGGCTCAGTAGTTGTGGTGCATGGGCTTAGTTGCTCTGTGGCATGTGGGATCTTCCCGGACCAGGGCTCGAACCTGTGTCCCCTGCATTGGCAGGCAGATTCTTAACCACCACTGTGCCACCAGGGAAGCCCTAGATATGATTTTTTATACAGGGAAGCCTACAGGTTTTTTTTTATGATTCTTGATAAAAATTCCAAATGAACTTGTGTAATGCCACTGACAGTATGAAGGTATCAATTTTAACATAACCTGGCCAGTGTTGGATGCTTTAATTTAAATTTTGTCTACTTATTAGTAAGTATAAACTGATATGTCAAGCTTACTTTAATTTTTCATATTTTTATTTTTAATTGGGTTGAGTGTTTCATGTAGTTTCATATAACTTTTGGAACAGAAAGTTTTGGTACTTTTACAAATTTAAAACTATGAGGATAATTTCACAGTTTACCACTCATGTTCATATTTACTATATTCTTTCACTAAAGAACATGAAACAGACAAAATTAATATTAATGAATTTTTAAAATTATAGCAAGACTTTAAATCCATAAGCCATAAAAAATAAGATTGATAAAGTCAGCTACCTCAGAACAATAAACTTATGCATGGAGAAAAGCATTGTACCATAAGACAAATGACAAAATGGGGAAAATATTTCCAACTCATATACAGATAAAACTATTCTCCCTAATATATAAAGGTTTTTAGAAACTGAGAAGAAAAAAACCCAATAGACCAACAGAAAAACAGTCAAAAGACCGAGAAGAAAAAGAAATACAATGTTTCCTTAAACATGAAAAGTTGCTCAAATCATAGTATAAAAAGAGAAATGCAAATTAAAATCATAAAAGATATAGTTTTTCACCTTCCAGGTTGGCAAACATGCAGAAGTTTGACTCTATAGGTGAGGCTGTGAGGAATTCTTGTATATTGCTGGCTGGCCTTCTAACTTTTAAAAGAATTTATTTTACTGAAGTATAGTTGATTTACAATGTTGTGTTAATTTCTGCTGTACAGCAAAGTGATTCAGTTATACATGTATATACATTCTTTTCCATGTTCTTTTCCATTATGGTTGATCACAGGATATTGAATATAGTTCTCTGTGCTATATAGTAGGACCTTGTTGTTTATCCATTCTATATATAATAGTTTGCATCTGCTAATCCCAAACTCCCAATCCATCCCTCTCCCTCCGCGCATGCCTCTTGGCAACTACAAGTCTGTTCTCTATGTCTGTGAGTCTGTTTCTGTTTCATAAGTAAGTTCATTTGTGTCATATTTTAGATTCTGCATATAAGTGATACCATATGGTATTTGTCTTTCTCCGTCTGACTTACTTCACTTGGTAGGGTAATCTCTAGGTCCATCCATGTGGCTGTAAATGGCATTATCTTATTCTTTTTTTATGGCTGAGTAGTATTCCATTATATATATATGTACCACATCTTCTTTATCCATTCATCTGTCGATGGACATTTAGGTTGTTTCCATGTCTTGGCTATTGTGATTAGTGCTGTTATGAATATAGGGGTGCATGTATCTTTTTGAATTATAGTCTGAATATATGGCATGCTAACTTGTAACCACCACTGTGGTAGACAGGTTGATAGTGCCTTAAAAAAAATGATGAATGCATTCACCTTCTGATACAGCAGTTCTACTTTTGGGAAATTATTCTACAGATATACCTGCACCAAAATGATATGATATATGTACAAGGTTATTCATTATAACATTTTTTTTTGTAACAGCGAAGGTTGGAAAAATAGAAGTATTAGTAGGGTACTTACTGACTGAATAAACTATGGGACATCCTTGCAATGGAGTTTTGTATAGCTGTATAGAAAATGAGGTGGTGCTGTATGTATAGTTTGGGAAGATATGTAGTATATAGCTAAGTGATAAAAGTAATGTGTGGAATAGCATTTATGCCATGCTACGTTTTGTGTAAGATAGGGTTAACAATAAAACATATTTTGTTCTTATATTTACATGAAGAAATACTGTAAGATTATATAAGAAATTAATAAAAGTGGTTATCTTCAGGGAGACAAAAATGAAGTGGGCAAGCATGAGGAGTGAACAAGACTTCTCAATATATTTCAGTTTATATCAGTGTGACTTTTGAACAATGTGAAAATTAATGTAAAATGTTTCATCACCTAGTATGTTCTAGTTAATATGAGTTAACCTCTAATTTAATGATCATTAATGTAAAATCCTTCTCTGTAGAAAAGAATACCGCCTTGAGGGACGGACTTCTGGTGTTCTTCTTCGTCATTGTTCCTCTTGCTATATTGGCTGCTTTTGTCTTCATTAAGAGAGACCAGCTACAGAAAAGCTACTGCAGAAGGAAGAGATCACAAACATATGAGTACTTAGATTATTTTTCTTTTAAATTCATATTAAAAATTTTTAAGTATAATCATTATTAATGATGATAGTCATATCATAGAAGCTGGTTTAAAAATAGGGTTCTAAGTTATCTCTCCTTTCTTTTGACATGATTAGCAGGAGTTAAAGGGCAGTGGTGACTCAGCCACCTCTTATAATGGTGAGGGGAAAGGATTATGGTGACCAGCCTGTATGCTACTGAAAATGGCTGCTAGGCTTCATTTTACTTGAGTTTGATTTCTGATAGTGGAGTAATTGGACTACAACTTCTGATTTGGGCTTCATTAAAAAATTTTCTTCCATGTCTATTTCAAGTATCAGTTCTCATAGGAGAAGTGTTCTTCAAGTCTCTTTTGAAAACAGATTTTGTGAATCATCAGCTTTTAAGAAGCAAGCTTTGACGGAAGAAAGGGTTGTCATAATTCAGACAGCTGATATTTCTAGTCTGTGTGTTGGACTCTTATACAGCTGTCTCTCAACGATCACTTCTAACATGTTGGCATTGGAATGTAGCATATATTAGCATGGGCCTTGTAGTCAGATCTAAGTTCAAGTTCCAGTTTGTCATTTGCTAGCATTATGAACTGGAATAATAAAAAAAGTCTCTGAGCGTTGGTTTACTTCCTTTAAAATGGGAATAATGATATTACCTATCTCTTCGGGTTGATGTGAGGATTAAATGAGGAAATACTAACAAATAAAACCCATAGCACAATGTAATTACTTAATAACTAATCTTTCTTATGATAATGACTCCAAAATGTTCAAATCTTGCCTCGATTGCTCACTTTACTTCATTGCGCTCTTTCTCACTTACCTCACTTACTGCATAACGTTTTCCTAGAGTATCCTGATGTTAGCTTTATTTTTCTTAATGTATTCTAAAACAGATTTATATTTCTTTTTTTAAAAAATATAATTTATTGAGGCATAATGCCCTCGCCCACCCTTTTCTTTGGCCACACTGCACTTGGCCAAGCATTTGGCTTGGCGGGATCTTAGTTCCCTGAGCAGGGGTTGAACCCAGGCTGCAGCAGTAGAAGCGCCAAGTCCTAACCACTGGACTGCCAGGGACTTCCCCAGATTTATGTTTCTATCCTTTTTCTTAACTTCAGACTAACCAATCCCTATAGATAATTTCCCAGTCTGCATCTCTGAAATTTTAGTTCCATAGCAATAGCTATCTCCTATATACTTCTACCTAGCTGACTTACTATCATTTTGGCATGTCTAAATCTTAGCTGACATCTTTCCATCCAGCTTGTTTGCTCCTCTTGGACTTCCTAATATTCAGAGTGACTATTTCAAACCTAGGAATATGCTTTTACTCCTCTCTGATTTCAGGAAGACTTGAGGAGAGAAGTTGGAGAACACTGGCCCAATTGACCAAATTACATAATTTCTTAGAATTTCAGTTTATTTAATTGTAAAATGAGGTTAATAGAACCTTCTAGTACTCTAAGGATTAAAACTGGGTGAAAGCTATTTAAAATGCCATAAAAATTTTAGTTGTCTTCATGACCATCATCACCACCACTACCAACAACATTGTTCTGTACTTGGGAAAATGCAAGGTCTATGTAATATATCATGTAGAAATGTTTTAATCTTAATTTAGCTCAAAAGTAATTGTATCTTTCAGGTCAGATGGCAAAAATCAAGCAAAAGTTTCTAGACAGCCAGTGAGTGTTCCTGGACATGCTTCTTCAGTGGCTCCTCCCAGAGAAGTTGTAAGTTTAAATGAAAAATTCTTTTTCTTTACTATATTATGATATCAAAGTTTTAAAGATTAAAAAAATTGTTACATCATATAGGAATAAACATAGATAATTTCCAAAGAATTTAGGAGTGTGGTCTATAGGTGGCCTCTGGGTTAGTTAATGGAATACCAGCAGGGTCCATGGCTCAGAGGAGATGGGAGAAAACATCTAGACATTGAGAATGTCTTGCCTTGAAACCAAGCTTGGGAAATGACATGGGATTTATGCTGTCACTGTTTTCTCCTATGTCTGCTATCCTTCTGTTTTTAATGCCTGGCTTCCCCAGGGCATGTTACTAAAGATCTGGTGCTGAGCTCCTGCAATAATAGGCCTAGTTGTCTCAATAGTGGGACCAGTAATCACTGTCCTTTGGAGTGTATTAGGGAGTATTGGGATAATGATATACTTTTTCTAATATGCATATATCCCTAAGAAATATATAATATTACTTTATCTGCTTTTAAACATTATATGTTTTGCTTACTATCATATATCTGCAATGTGCTTTTTCCTTTAACATTGCTTTGTGATTTATCCCTAGCAATACATGTAGCTCTAACGCATTCATTTTCACTATTGATATTATGTTACATAAATACCACACAGTTTAAAAATCCATTTTTCTACTACTAGTTTCCATTGTTCATTACTATGAACAAAGCTAAGATAGACATTCTATATGTTTCTCATGCACATGTGTGAGTTCTGGGACTGTACTAGTACAGTGGTTACTATCCACATGTGGCTATTTAAATTTCATTTTAAATTAAATAAAATTAAGAATTCCATTCCTCATTGACATTTTAAATGCTCGATAGATCATATGTGGCCACTACTGTAGGGACACCACAGACATAGATTGTTTCCATCATTGTAGAAAATTCTATTAGAGAGCTCTGATCTAGGGGCATACAGGAATTAAATTGCTGGGTTGAAAGATATGTGAATATTTACTGGAAAATGCCAAATTGTTTTCCAAAAAGGTTACACCGTTGTTTGATGTATTGTCAGTGGTGTATGAGCATTCCTGTCAAACTACATCTTTGCCAACACTTGGTATTGTCAGACTTTTAAAGTCTTTCCAGTTATGTGGAGGTAAGATGATTAGATATCCTTCTAATATGGAAGGATACATATGGAATCACCCAGTTCTTCTCCCTTTTCCTTTATGAAAAAGAAACAAAAATTGTTATGCCCTTTTTCCCCCTTAACCATATATCTCAGAGATTTTTCCATATCACTACATATATAGGATGATCACACAGTCCCTACATATCCAAGTTAGAAATTATATATGTGTTCTTTTTCGTCTTTGACATATTTTTTCCTTTTTTATTGTGGTAAAATATACATGCCATAAAGGTTGCCATTTTGACCATTTTTAAATATACAATTCAGTGGCATTAATTACTTTCACAATGTTGTGAAATCATCGCTGCTACCTATTTCTAAAACTTTTTCATTACCCCAAACAGAAACTCTGTACCCATGAAGCAATGTCCCCATCCCCCACACCCTAACAACCACTATTCTACTTTTTAAAATATTGAGATATGGGCTTCCCTGGTGGTCTAGTGGTTAAGAATCTGCCTGCCAATGCAGGGGACACGGGTTTGAGCCCTGGTCCGGGAAGGTCCCACATGCCTCGCAGTAACTAAGCCTCTGCGCCACAACTACTGAGTACGCGTGCCACAACTACTGAAGCCTGCACACCTAGACCCTGTGCTCCGCAACAAGAGAAGCCCCGCTTGCTGCAACTAGAGAAAGCCCATGCATAGCGATGAAGATCCAACACAACCAAAAATGATACATAAATAAATAAATTTATTAAAAATAAATAGTGCAGCCTTGGGGAAGGGTCCTGGTTCCCCCTCAAGGGATATACATAACAAGATCTAAAAAAAAAAATTGAGATATAATAGACATATAACATATAAGTTTCAGGTATACAACATGATTCAATATTTGTATATGGTATGAAATGAGCACCACAATAAGTCTAGTTAACATCCATCACCACACATAGTTACAAATTTTTTTTCTTGTGATGAGAACTTTTAAGATTTGCTCTCTTAGCAGCTTTCAAATATACAATGCAGTGTTATTAACTATAGTCACCATGCTGTACATTATATCCCCAGGACTTATTCATCTTATGACTGGAAACTAGTACCTTCTGACCACCTTCATCTGTTTTCACCCATCTCCCTCTCCTGCCTCTGTCATTCTGCAATCTGTTCTCTGTATCTAAGGGTTTGGTATTTTTTGGTTTGTTTGTTTGTTTTTAGATTCCACATATAAGTGAGATCATACAGTAATTGTCTTTTCCTGTCTGACTTATTCACTTAGCCTGAATGCCCTGTAGTCCATCCATGTTGTCACAAATGGCAAGATTTCCTTTTGTTTGGTGGCTGAATAATATTTTCATATATATATATATATATATATATATATATATATATGTATATATCACAGATGGACGCTTAGGCTCTTCCACATGTTGGCTGTTATAAATAATGCTGCAATGAACATGGGGGTGCAGATATTTTTACAAGTTAGTGTTCTTATTTTCTTTGGATAAATACCCAGAAGTAGAATTGCTGGATCATATGGTAGTTGTGTTTTTAATTTTTTGAGGAACCTCCATACTGTTTTCCATGGTGGCTGTACCAATTTATTATACATTTGCATCAGCAGTGCACAGAAGTTCCCTGTTTTCCACATCAAAATCAAGGGTTGTAAATTAGTGATATTTATAGTACCAGTTAGGTTCTGTATAGGTTTGGCAATACATTTTTGGAAGATTTTATTTAAAATATATGGACATAGGAAATATGTTACCTTTTAACTAATGGAGTTGATTAGGGCCAAGATAATGCTTCATTATTTTTGAATTTAAAAAAATATAATCCTGACTAGGGCCCAGGGAGCCTGCTGAGCTCCCAGGCCGGTCCCCTGCCCTCCAAGTCACCCCCTTCCCTCCCCGGCCGCATTGGTCCTGGGGGCATAAGAGGGAGGCCAGAGAGATCAGGAGAGGCAGGTGGGGGGGGCCCTCCCATACCCCAGACCAGAGGAAAAGGAGAAGAGGGGAGGGTGTTTGCCTGCCCACACGAGCCCAGAAAGCCTGCTGGGCTCCCAGGTGAGGTCCCCTGCCCTCTGAGACCAGGGGTGGGGGGCACGCCTGGGCCCCTTCTGTTCCATTGAGCCTAAGCCCCACCCCCTTACCCCCATCTTTTACAGCCCTGTGGGTCCTAAGCATAGGCCCCACCCACCACTCAAACCTCACCCTTGCTTAGGCCCCGCCCTCCACAGCCAAGGCCTTCCTCCCACCCCCTTTTTCTTTCTTTTTTTTTTTTTTTCCTTTTCCCTCCTCCTCTTTTTTACTATTGTGATACTGATGTACCTTCTGGTTGTTGATTCATCTATATTTTTATTTTTACATTCTTTCTAACATATCTGTTAGTTTCCTAGCCTAATTTATTTTTTACTTTGTTATTGTTCTTTTTCTCTTTTTTCCCACCCCACATGGCTTGCGGGATGCTGGTTCGCAAGCCTGGGGTTGGGCGGAAGCTCCTGCAGTGGGAGCTCTGAGTCTGAACCACTGGACTAACGGTAACCTCAGACCCCAGGGAATATTCAATGGAGTGAGGTCTCACAGAGTTCCTCATCTCAGCACTAAGACCCAGCTCTACCCAATAGCCTACAGGCTCCAGTGTTGGCAGCCTCAGGCCAAACAACCAATAAAACAGGAACACAATCCCACTCATAAAAAAAAAAGAGACAGCAAAAAAATATGTCATAGATGAAGGAGCAAGATAAAAACCTACAAGACCAAATAAATGAAGAGGAAATAGGTAATCTCCCTGAAAAAGAATTCAGAGTAATGATAGTAAAGATGATCCAGAATCTCAGAAATAGAATGGAAGCATGGATTGAGAAAATACAAAAAATGTTTAACAAGGACCTAGAAGAAGTACAGAACAAACAGAGATGAACAGCACAATATCTGAAATGAAAAATACACTAGAAGGACTCAATAACAGAATAACTGAGGTAGAAGAACGAATAAGTGAGCTGGAAGACAAAATGGTGGAAATACTGCCCTGGAGCAGAATAAAGAAAAAAGAATGAAAAGAATTGAAGACAATCCCAGAGACCTCTGGGACAACACTAAATGTACCAACATTCGAATTATAGGGGCTCCAGAAGAAGAGAAAAGAAAGGGTCTGAGAAATTATTTGAAGAGATTATAGTGGAAAACTTCCCTAACATGGGAAAGGAAATAATCACCCAAGTCCAGGAAGCACAGAGAGTCCCATACAGTATAAATCCTAGGAAAAATACACCAAGACACATATTAATCAAACTAACAAAAAATAAATTCAAAGAAAGAACATTAAAAGCAGCAAGGAAAAACAAAAAATAACATACAAAGGAATCCCCATAAGGTTATCAGTTGATTTTTCAGTGGAAACTCTGCAGGCGAGAAGGGAGTGGCAGGATATACTTAAAGTGATGAAAGAGAAAAGCTACAACCAAGACTACTCTACCCAGCAAGGATCTCATTCCGATTCAATGGAGAAGTCAAAAGCTTTTCAGACAAGCAAAAGCTAAGAGAATTCAGCACCACCAAACCAGCTTTACAACAAATGCTAAAGAAACTTCTCTAAGTGGGAAACACAAGAGAAGAAAAGACCCATGAAAAAAAACCCCCAAAACAATTAAGAAAATGGCAGTAGGAACATACATATCAATAATAACCTTGAATGTAAATGGATTAAATGCCCCAACCAAAAGACACAGGCTGGCTGAATGGATACAAAAACAAGACCTGTATATATGCTGTCTCCAGGAAACCCACTTCAGACTTAGGGACACGTACAAACTGAAAGTGAGGGGATGGAAAAAGGTATTCCATGCAAATGGAAATCAAAAGAAAACTGGAGTAGCAATACTCATATCAGACAAAATAGACTTTAAAATAAAGACTGTTACAAGAGATAAGGAGGGACACTACATAATGATCAAGGGATCAATCAAAGAATAAGATACAACAATTATAAATGTTTATGCACCCAAAATAGAAGCACCTCAATACATAAGGCAAATGCTAACAACCATGAAAGGAGAAATCGATAGTAATACACTAATAGTAGGGGACTTTAACACCCCCACTTACACCAATAGACAGATCATCCAAACAGAAAATAAATAAGGAAACACAAGCTTTAAATGACACAATAGACCAGATAGATTTAATTGATATTTTTAGGACATTCCACCCAAAAGGGGCAGAATACACTTTCTTCTCAAGTGCACGTGGAACATTCTACAGGATAGATCACATCTTGGGTCACAAAGAAGTCTCGGAAAAGTTAAGAAAATTGAAATCGTATCAAGCATGTTTTCTGACCACAATGCTATGAGATTGGAAATCAATTATAGGAAAAAAACTGTAAAAACCACAAATACATGGAGGCTAAACAGTGCATTACTAAGGAACCAAGAGATCATGAAGAAATCAAAGAAGAAATAAAAAAATACATAGAAACAAATGACAGTGAAAACATGACGACCCAATATCTATGGGACGAGCAAAAGCAGTTCTAAGAGGGAAGTTTATAGCAATTCAATCTCACCTCAAGAAACAAGAAAAATCTCAAATAAACAATACACTTTTAAAACAACTAGGGAAAGAAGAACAAAGAAAACCCAAAGTCAGTAGAAGGAAAGAAATCATAAAGATCAGAGCAGAAATAAATGAAATAGAAATGAAGAAAACAGTAGCAAAGATCAATAAAACTAAAAGCTGGTTCTTTGAGAAGATAAACAAAATTGATAAACCCTTAGGCAGACTCATCAAGAAAAAAAGGGAGAGGACACAAATCAATAAAATTAGAAATGAAGAAGGAGAAATCACAACTGGCACTGCAGAAATATAAAGGATTATAAGAGACTACTACAAACAACTATATGCCAATAAAATGGACAACCACAAAGAAATGGACAAATCTTGGAAAGGTACAATTTTGCAAGACTGAACCAGGAAGAAGTAGAAAATATAAACAGACCTATCACAAGTAATGAAATTGAAACCATAATTAACAATCTTACAACAAAAAAAGTCCAGGACCAGGTGGCTTCACAGGTGAATTCTATCAAACATTTAGAGAAGAGCTAACACCGATCCTTCTCAAAGTCTTCCAAAAAATTGTAGAGGGAGAAACACTCCCCAACTCATTCTACAAAGCCACCATCACCCTGATACCAAAACCAGAAAAAGATATCACAAAAAGAGAAAATTATAGACCAATATCATTGATGAACATAGATGCAAAAATCCTGAACAGAATACTAGCAAACAGAATCCAGCAGCACATGAAAAGGATCATACACCATGATGAAGTGGGATTTATCCCAGAATGCAAGGATTCTTCAATATATGCAAAACAATCAATGTGATACACCATATTAACAAATTAAAGAATAAAAAGCATATGATCACCTCAAGAGATGCAGGAAAAGTTTTTGACAAAATTCAACACCCATTTATGATAAAAACTCTCCAGAAAGTGGGCATAGAGGGAACCTGCCTCAACATAATAAAGGCCATATATGACAAACCCACAGCAAACATCCTACTCAATGGTGAAAGTCTGAAAGCATCTCCACTAGGATTAGGAACAAGACAAGGATGACCACTCTTGCCACTCTTATTCAACATAGTATTGGAAGTCCTAGCCACAGCAATCAGAGAAGAAAAAGAAAGAAAAGGAATCCAAATTGGAGAAGAAGAAGTAAAGCTGTCACTATTTGCTGATGACATGATACTATACATAGAATATCCTAAAGTTGCCACTAGAAAACTACTACAACTAATGAGTGAATTTGGTAAGGTTGCAGGATACAAAGTTAATGCACAGAAATCTCTGGCATTCCTATACACCAACAATGAAAAATCAGAAAGGGAAATTAAGGAAACACTCCCATTTACCATTGCAACAAAAAGAATAAAATACCTAGGAATAAACCTGCCTAAGAAGGCAAAAGACTTGTACTCAGAAAACTATAAAACACTGATGAAAGAAATCAAAGATGACATAAACAGATGGAGAAATATACCATGTTCTTGAATTGGAAGAATCAATATTGTGAAAATGACTATACTACCCAAAGCAATCTACAGAGTCAGTGCAATCCCTATCAAACTACCAATGGCATTCTTCACAGAATTAGAACAAAAAATTGCACAATTCGTATGGAAACACAAAAGACCCCGAATAGCCAAAGCAATCTTGAGAAAGAAAAACAGAGCTGGAGGAATCAGGCTCCCTGACTTCAGACTATACTACAAAGCTATAGTAATCAAGACAGTGTGGTACAGGCACAAAAACAGAAATATAGATCAATGCTACAGGATAGAATGCCCAGAGAAAAACCCACACACGTATGGGCACCTAATTTATGACAAAGGAGGCAAGAACATATGGAGGAAAGACAGCCTCTTCAATAAGTGGTGCTGGGAAAACTGGACAGCTACATATCAAAGAATGAAATTAGAACACTATCTAACACCATACACAAAAATAAACTCCAAATGGATTAAAGACTTAAATGTAAGACCAGACACTATAAAACTTTTAGAGGAAAACATAGGTAAAACACTTTGACATAAGCCACAGCAAGATCTTTTTTGACCCACCTCCTAGAGTAACAGAAATAAAAGCAGAAATAAACAAATGGGACTTAAATGCTTTTGCACAGCAAAGGAAACCATAAACAAGGCAAAAACACAACCCTCAGAATGGGAGAAAATATTTGCAAATGAAACAACAGACAAAGGATTAATCTCCAAAATATACAAACAGCTCATGGAGCCCAATATCAAAAAACCAAACAACCAGTTAAAAAATGGGCGGAAGACCTAAATAGACATTTCACCAAGGAAGACATACAGATGGCCAAGAGGCAGATGAAAAGATGCTCAACATCATCATTTGCATTAGAGAAATGCAAATCAATACTACAAGGAGACATCACCTCATGCCGGTCAGAATGGCCATTATCAAAAAAGCTAGAAACAATAAATGCTGGAAAGGGTGTGGTGAAAAGGGAACCCTCCTACACCGTTAGTGGGAATGCAAATTGATACAACCACTATGGAAACAGTATGGAGGTTCCTTAAAAAACTAAAAATAGAACTACCATATGACCCAGCAATTCCACTGCTGGGCATATACCCTGAGAAAACCATAATTCAAAAAGAGTCATGTACCACAATGTTCATTGCAGCACTATTTACAATAGCCAGGACATGGAACCAACCTAAATGTCCATCAACAGATGAATGGATAAAGAAGATGTGGCACATGATATACAATGGAATATTACTCAGCCATAAAAAGAAACGAAATTGAGTTATTTGTAGTGAGGTGGATGGACCTAGAGTCTGTCATACAGAGTGAAGTTAGTCAGAAAGAGAAAAACAAATACCATATGCTAACGCATATATATGGAATCTAAAAAACAAAACAAAACAAAACATGGTATTGATGAACCTAGTTGCAGGGCAGGAATAAAGAGACAGACGTAGAGAACGGACTTGAGGACACGGGGAGGGAGGGTGAAGCTGGGGCGAAGAGAGAGTAGCATCAACATACATGCACGACAGACTGTAAAGTAGTTGGCTGGCGGGAAGCAGCCGCATAGCACAGGGAGATCGGCTCGGTGCTTTGTGACCGCCTGGAGGGTTGGGATAGGGAGGGTGGGAGGGAGACGCAAGAGGGAGGGGATATGGGGATATAGGTATGCATATGGTTGATTCGCTTTGTTGCGCAACAGAAACTAACACAGTATTGTGAAGCACTTATACTCCAGTAAAGATCTATTAAAATATATATACAATCTTAAAAGAATTAAATATTCTACACTCAGTAGCAAAGACATGTTGAATAAGCAAAGTATTTTAAAATGTCAACATTATTAGCCATCTATTCATTGATTTTTTAAATAGATTGATTACTTTTATATGGAAAATAAACTTTATAGAAAATATATTTATGAGTGCACTGTGGTAATAACTTTTTTTTTTCCTTTTTAGCCTATATATGCAAACAGATTTCCAGTACCAACTTATGCAGCCAAGCAGCCTCAGCAGTTCCCATCAAGGTCTGAAGTGAATTTGCTTAGATTACTTGACCAGAATAAAACCCAGGGTTAATGTCTAAATAGTTCCCTTGTATTTTTAATTTAATTTAGGACAAGGTATTTGTTGCTTACAGTTCAGAGAGAACGCAATTTGCAGAAAAACTTTTAAGAGCTTTTATATAAGTTTTGTCATATTAATGCAGTGTCGGAATGAAATTTTAAAGAAGCCCAAACAAGACAGTCAACAGCTGCTGTAGCCTTTGGTGTCTGTAAGATTCAGAAACAACGACCTTTAAAATAACCAGCAATGGGAAATCAGATAGGCTGGACCATCCTTCTTATTAGGAACAGCTAGAAAAAAGCTAGACAATATAAGAAAATATGTATTTCAAGGCATCAGAAAACTACCAAGGAAATGAGAGATTATGGGACTATGGCCCAGGAGAGGAAGGCAGTCCAGAGATAATCTCAGCTTTGGGGACTATTTTTCATCCTAGATTGTAAGTATCTACCTATTCTGAACGTGAGAGGATAGGAAGCTGAGGAGAGCTTTCAACAAACTCATAGGGATGAGGGGAAAAAGACTGGAGCCCTGTCAAGGAGGTGGTACCCTGGCAAATATCCCAGTCTTTGTGTTGGGACCCCGGGGTAAGGGTGAATCAGACCCTCAACTTATTTCCTACAGTTTTATTATTATTATTTTGTAATGTTTGGCCCCCAGTTTAAGAAGCTAGACATATAAGAAAAGAAAATGTGACTAAAACCAAGAAAAGCAGACTCAGAGGGTATGCAATTAATATCAGAGATGGACTTTAAAGTAACTATGATGATTACATCACAGAATTAATAGTCAAGATAGAGAATTTCAGTACAAAACTAGATGTGCTGGACTTAAAAACCTAAAAAAAGAATTAAATGGAAATTCTAGAACTGAAAAACACAAGAAAAATAAAAGACTCAGTGGATGGGCGTAACATCAGCAAGAAAGGAGAAAATTTATTATAACATTTTGCATCACATAAAATACATCTCACCCCTCTCACACCGCAAAAGTCCTTCCAATTACAATTGAATTGCACACTGAGTAGTATCCTCAAGTATAATCTTTATTATGCAGTGAGAGTGTACTGAAATCCACCTGAACATCAGGAGCAGAATATATAAACTGTGAGACACATATTCACCAGGTAAAGTTCTATTATGTTATTGGAATAGAGGTATACTAGAATTGGATGAAGAAGTTAAGGAAGGGTATCCACAGGTTAAAGCATGAGAACTGAGAAGGACTGGTATAGAAGTCATAGCAGGTTTAATTCTGAGTGGAAATTATATTTGAGAGAGCTGGAATTCCAGCTCTATATATGTATGTAAGGTTTATACTTAGTTGTGATTTGCTCCCCTTAAATCCTAAGAGTACAAGAGGTGCTTAATTCACATAGTATCTTCACTTGTCTTTTACAATTTGTCTTTTCTATTTCATGTACTGTCCTTTTTTTTTTTTTTTTTGCGTTATGTGGGCCTCTCACTGCTGTGGCCTCTCCTGTTGCGGAGCACAGGCTCCGGACATGCATGCTCAGCGGCCATGGCTCACAGGCCCAGCCGCTCCGCGGCATGTGGGATCTTCCCGGACCGGGGCACGAACCCGTGTCCCCTGCATCAGCAGGCGGACTCTCAACCACTGCGTCACCAGGGAAGCCCCTCATGTGCTGTCCTTTTTAAAAACATATATACCAGAACCTTTGTACATTGTTGATTATACACTAGCATGACTTTAAAGTAGTTACTCCATTTTAGGCTCCGATTGGAGACTTTTAACCATTACATATCCAATTCGTAATGATCTCAGAATATAAGGTACCCTTAAGAATTGTCAGTGATGTCAAGAATGGTGTTATGTTGGGCTTGTAATTAAGGGAGCATTATTTCATACAGTTGAAACATATGATTAACTGTCTTTCTTCCCCCTCACAGGCCACCTCCACCACAACCGAAAGTATCATCTCAGGGAAATTTAATTCCTGCTCGTCCTGCTCCTCCACCTCCTTTATATAGTTCCCTCACTTGATTGTTTTTTTTTTTTTTAACCTTTCATTTTGCAGACATCTTCAGGGAACTGAGCTAATACTTTTTTTTTCCTGATATTTTCTTGAAAAACCTTTCTTCCTGCTGCAATTATGAATGAAAACAAAATACCACCAAACAAACTTTATTAATACAGAAGAACAGAACTTGAGTAGTGGGAAATGAGAATCAGAAGAAATGCAGTAAAGCCAGGGAATTTAGAATAACATTTTCATTTCCATTACTGTATACATTTTATTCGGTCATCTGTGAGGTTAATGCACCTGACATGGATTATGTTATTTGAACACATTATTGTAATGATTCTCAAATTAACTGTATTGGTTTAAGTTTTGTCATTATGTTCTTAAATGTAATTCTGAATTTTGACCTTAGTTATCATTAATGTAGTTTCTGATTGAACATGTAATTATCTAAAACTGTGAAAACTAATTAGCTGTCAATTAATATCTAATATTTTTAATCTTGCACAGACTAATAATCATCACACCCTAGAATTTTGTGTATCTCATTCACTACATGAATAAAGGAATACTCTGTCTTCAGAAGAATGCACAAAATACAGAATTAAGATATCATAATATAAATTTAAAAGTGCAAAAGCACACTAAGAGTGTGTATGTGTATACTTACACACAGTTATTATCTTCCATTTTAATGAACATTCTATGGATATATGATTCTATGGATTCTATGGATAATAGATTCTGTGGATCTATCTATGGATAATGAATATTAGAAAAGTTAATTTAATAATAGAATTTCTATTATGAATCATGTTAAAGCATAGCATCCTTTTACAATAGCATTATTTTAAATTATAAACTTTAAGGTACGAAGTATTTAATAGAACTAATCAGATACGCTGTTGATTCTTGGCTGTAATAAAAAGCAGGAACAATTATAATATCTTCAATCAATTGAGCTATCATAAAACCACTTGAGAATTTCATAAGCACTTTAATTTTAAGTCCAAAACCTGAAACTTCAAAGATTGCTATTAATATAATTTAGAATGTTTACATTTACTAAGGTGTGCTTGATAATGTCTCTGTTGACACTAATATTTTTAAAGAAATTAGGCTGGAGAATGAAGGAAGAAAAAGTTTTCTTAGATAAGTGCAAAAAAGTTAGTGGTATCTCTGAGTTATTGTCCCAGCTATGATAAAAAATGAATTTTTACTGTGGAAGAAATGGTATGAATGATAAAAATTTAAGCACCTAAATTTTTTTGGTAATTTTTCATAATAAAGTTTATTAATAAGTTTATTAACTGAATTTCTTTAGTTTTTAAAAAAATTTTGGTTTGTGTATACATACATATACAAACAAAAGATTTACAATAAATAAAATACTTGAAATTCTGATTTGTGTTGCCCAGTAATTTCTTAAATACTCTGCTATTTATAACCTTATTAATTAAAACATTATACTAGTTTTAGGTAAAACTACTAGCCAAACGTTTACAGATACTATCTCACTAATTTTCCAGACTTCTGCCAAATTGTGAACAGTGGCTTTTTGTTAAAAAGGAAAACAGATTGGTTTTGAAGAAGACACATATCTGTCTTCTGAAGATGGTACATTATTTTAACAATCAGGTACATATTAGAAATTGTAAACAGTCCCAAATAAAGATTCTTCATTTCAATTTAAATCTCTGAATGAATTAATATACGACCAAAAATGTTTGTGTTTGTCACTGAGATAGTCCCACAGTTTTTGCACAGCTTTGCAATTGTCATTCATATCACTGAAATTTCACAGTTGGTAATATATTAACTATGCAACTTAAAACTTTTTTCAGAATTAGATAATTCCTTGGATCTTTGAATATTTAGAAAGTTTTTCTAAAAGACTGTTGATCAGTCTGAACTTCTTTTGCTTTTATGTATATTTTTACATATTTTATATTCTTTTCACTTAGGTTTGTCCTTGATTTATCTTGGATTCTTATTAAAAATTGTAAAATTTCTTGGTCACAGATGCCACTTAAAAATTTGAAAATATTAAAGGTATTCTTTGCCATCTGCTAAAGATGTTTTAATAATCAAGGATAAATTGTATGTAACTTTGGTGTCGCTGTATGACTGTGTTCACAAGCTTATTACCTTGTTCGAGGTATTGCATTTTCCCTTTCTATCAGGCAGCTGCCTGGGTCTCTAACCATATAGTAAAACATGATCTAGGTTTTCTAAGCACAGATCAGATTTTATTAAATTCTATAAATGTTTACTGAAACTCTACCATCTTGCAGGTACCACAGTAGGTCATTAGGTCCTGCGATATATAAGCTCTGGATGAGACATGTCTCCCATTATAGAGAGAGCCATATACACAAGTAAGAATGACATAAAGTCTGCTTTTTTTTTTTTTTTTTTTTTTTTTTTTTTTTTTTTTTGCAGTATGCGGGCCTCTCACTGTTGTGGCCTCTCCCGTTGCGGAGCACAGGCTCCGGATGCGCAGGCCCAGCGGCCATGGCTCACGGGCCCAGCCGCTCCGTGGCATATGGGATCCTCCCAGACCGGGGCACGAACCCGTATCCCCTGCATCGGCAGGCGGACTCTCAACCACTGCGCCACCAGGGAGGCCCAAGTCTGCTTTTTAAAAGATTTAAACAGGAAAGGTTGCAGAGAAGGAAATGACAAAGAAGTGAAATAACTGGAAATTCATTCAAAGTACTTACCACTAACAAGTCTAAGCATTTACTGTAACCGTTCTAATGCTGTGAAGCAAGATGAAACCGGCTTTTGGCTCAACTACCCCTAAAAGAAGTGTTAGTCTAGCATTTGTTGTTCCTGTTGAGATGCAAGCTATGCGTATACAGTTGACCCTTGAACCACGTGGGTTTAAACTGCACAGATCCACTTACAAGCTTCTTTTTTTTTCCAATAAAAATACAGTGGCACTCCATATCTGCAGGTTCACATCCTTGGATTCAACCAACCGCAACTGGCAAATAGTTCAGTATCCATGGTTGGTTGAATCTGCAGGTACGGAAATCAGAGGGCCAACATCGGGACTTGAGCATCTGGGGATTTTGGTATTCACAGTGGGTCCTGGAATCAATCTCCCCGTGGATACCGAGAGGCCAGTTGTATTTTTGTTGCCGTGTTTATGCTCATGATATTCTTTTGCAGGCTTAGATTACCCTGTTGAAATCCTATGCATCCATAAAATCACATCTCAACTGTGAGTTTAGATGTGGTGATTCCCCAAACGAACTTTTCTGTGTTACCACGGGACCTTTTAGTTTGTATCTGCCGTTCTGTTAATTGGTGTGAGAGATTAACTCATTCTTGGGGATTTGAAAAGAATTAAAGGATAGTGCATATACGTAGAGACTGGGGGGTGAGTCTGGGAGGGAGGAGGCATTGCAGTCCAAGGTAATAAGGCAATTTTCATTCAGGAAAGACCAGAAGTCATAAGTAGTCCTAGCACTGGGGATAGAAGAAAAGAGGCAGCAGCCTGGGCTCCGAATTTAGAAAATTTTGAATACTATTGAGGAATTCGGCTAGAATTTTCTCCTGGAACATATGTACTGTAATTATGGGCAAAAATCTTGTCCATTTCATTCATTACATGAATGAATGAATATTTATTGTACTGAGAAGTTACTGAACAAGAGCAGGCCATCACATGAATTTTAGCCAACGGTTTGGGGAGAGCCTTTTTGATTGGGGGAAAAAGTAGACACAGCCTGGTTACAAGGTGTATTTGGGCAGTGGGTATGGAAAAAAACCATAGCAGGTACTTTGCGAAGATACCAAAATCTACTCACTTTTCCCTTTCTTGGAATCGTTTTAAAATCTATCTGGATTTTTGTTGTTGTTTTAATTAAAAAACCTCAGCTTTAGGAAATATGAATGTGTAATTCGTGTGTGTGTGTGCGTATGCACATAGTTTTAAATTCAGCAAGTAGTGTCTGATACAAAACAGCGCACAATAAATATTACCACATGAAGCGTAAAGTTTGTGGGGGACGATGACCGCGACGGAGAGGGCTGGGGTGGTAGAGGACCTCCAGACAACTGGCCATCGGGTAGAGCGGGCTGCTGGGAAAAGAGCTCCCTGCGGACCCGGACGCACGACTATAAAGGGGGCGTGCCTTACAGGCGATTGGTGGACGGGGCGCTGAGTACCGGGCGCTCCGGTAGGTGCCGCAGTCTCGCGAGAACGCCGCTCACGGACGGCCAACGGCAGTAGGGCTCAAGTCTCCGCTGGAAGGCAGGGGTCAAGAAATGTTCCGCCTGATGTTGTTGCTAGCGGGCCTCCGTGGCTTGCTAACGTCAAGACCCGGTAAGCCCGAGGGTGCCCTGTTTGTTACTCCGGTAGGGGGAGGAGGAAGATTTTTCTTTTCCTTCTTCCCACGCGTACCTGCTTGGGTCAAACTGCGCCTCGACTCGATTGAAAACTCGGCGCCCTTCCCTGCTTTTGGGTTTCTTTTGCCAGTCAGGAAAGCAGGCCGTTTTTAGGCGCTCCGTAGGGATACAGAACTGAGTCACGAGAGAGGAAGATAGTTTTAATAAGCTCAAGGACTAAATCTCTGACGCTCTGACTCTCTGAATCTGGGTTTGGGGCAGCCATTTTTTGTAAGTCTGTTAGGCACTCACAAAACTACCTCACAATTTCTTGCGCTCAGAAGCACCCCAGAAACTTCATGAGCTCTACTCAAACTCCAGAAAACTACGTCTCCTCAGATATCATCTGTTTCAGTATAATTTGTCCTGCATTCAATAACTTGTCCTGCAACACTTGCTGACATTGTGACAATACGGGGAACGGTTACAGAGAATCCTCAAAATTTTAAAATATATTAAGGGGGGATTTAGATGCAAGTAAAATTTTAAGATATGTTCTTATTTTCCTTCCCTTTTTATACACTGTTCTGAATCTTCCCATTCTGTGTCAGTACATGGAATATCTTGTCTTCTCCTCCCCCATCTGCATAGTGTTCTGTGGCTTGGAGGTACCACAATTTATCAGCCAGTTCTCTTATTAAAGGACTATTGGATTGTTTCCAGTTATTTTGCTGTTACATGCTACACTGCTGAACTCGGACGGCACCCCCCGTTCCCCCCGCAAAATACCCTAGACCGGGTGGCTTAAACAACAGAGATTTATTTTCTCACAGTTCTGGAGGCAGGAAGCCTGAAATCAGGGTGCTCTCCTAGTGGGGCTCTGGTGAGGTCTCTCTTCCTGGCTAGTAGACCGTTCCCTTCTTGCTGTGTACTCACGTGACCTCTTCTTTGTGAGCAGAGAGAAAGAGCAAACTCACTTGTCTCTTCTTACAAAGGCGTGAAACCCATTGTGAGAGATCCATCTTCATGATCTCATCTAACCCTGACTACCTCCCAAAGATCCCATTGCTAAATACCATCACACTGAGGGTTAGGGCTTCAATAGGAAAGCGGGGGTGGGGGGACACACCTTCACCATAACACCTGCAACATTTAAATACAGTGTTTCTGAAACTTTTCGGAATGTTTCTTTCAGCAAAGAAATGAACAAAAATGTAACTTATTGAAGTTCTCAGCTTTTATGTTTTGCTTATATTCGTCAGTATTTGTCATATTAGAAATTAATGTAGAAATTTAAGAATTTTTATTAATTCGTTAAAAAATAACAGTAATGTTCCTGAACTCAGGTTTGGCTGCTCGTGGCTCGAAAGCCAGTACTGGAGAGACAGGTATTGGTAGGAAAGGAAAGGTTGCTTCATTCAGGAGGCTGGCCACCTGGGGAGAAGGTAGATGCGTGTCCCAAAACCAGCTTGGTTGTTGATCAGGGGGCAAGAGCTCTGAAAGGGGAGTTTCAGGGATGTATAGGCAGAGGGAGGGGGCTACGACCTGTAGAACAGTCAGCTCCCACAGTCATGAAATTGGTCATGTGGTGGTCTGATCAGTGTCATCTTGATTAAGTTCAGTTAATCTTCAGTTCCAGGGTTGGTTCCCATTTCCTTGAGGCCAGTTCTTGGAATTGTGCAAGATGGAGCAGCTTTTGTCTTGGCTGCAGTCTGGTCATCATGTAGTTAACTTCTCCCACCTGGTGAGGGTTTCAGTGTCTGAAAAACAGCTCAAAGGACATGGCTCAGAATATTATCTATAGCTCTTGAAGAGGAACTAAAGGTCCTTGACTGTGTTTAGTGGCTAAACTGTTATTATTTTGTCTTGTTTGACTGCTTTCCTTTGGTTCTGCATTTTCTTTTCACTTCTCTGATTGAATGTATTCTTTGACTAAAGTTTTTCTACAGACAGGAGGCAGGCAGAGGACATTGGGTGGGTGGCTGGGGGGTCTGTCCTGGGAAAGCCCCATAGGGTCCCGCTCAATTACAGTAATAGACCTATTAAATGTTAACGTAACACATTTAAAAAATAAAAACTGTATTTTCCAAAATAAAGAATTTAGAGTGGCATTGTTTTACATTTTTGTGAATCTCTTTAAGGTTTGGTTTAATAGATGACAGCTAGATTCTCATATCTACTTCTGCATTCAGTGTGTTGCCAAATGTTTTGTTTGAAGTATATGAAAAAAATCCAGCTTATGTAGTTGGAAAAGGGAGTAGTTTATGAGCCTTTTCAGGTAACTACCAGTATTCCTCTTTGGATACTGCACCAAATGCACACTTGATAAATGGTAAAGTTTAGTTGCAATGTGGAATCTAAAACCTATCAATGAATTTTTCTTAATATGTTATGTTAAAATCCATTGGTCTATTTTGAACTTTAATGGGTATTTTACCCATCTGCTTTTTTTTTTAATGCATTACCTTTGTTTTTTTCTTTTTAACATCTTTATTGGAGTATAATTGCTTTACAAAGGTGTGTCAGTTTCTGCTTTATAACAAAGTGAATCAGCTATGCATATACGTATATCCCCATATCTCCTCCCTCTTGTGTTTCCCTCCCACCCTCCCTATCCCACCCCTCTAGGTGGTCGCAAAGCACTGAGCTGATCTCCCTGTTTCACATTTGGTAGTGTATATATGTCAATGCCACTCTCTCACTTCGTCCCAGCTTACCCTTCCCCCTCCCCTTGTCCTCAAGTCCATTTTCTACGTCTGCGTCTATATTTCTGTCCTGCCCCTAGGTTCTTCAGAACCAATATATTTTTTTTTAGATTCCATACATATGTGTTAGCATATGGTATTTGTTTTTCTCTTTCTGACTTATTTCACTCTGTATGACAGACTCTAGGTCCATCCACCTCATTACAAATAATTCAGTTTTGTTTATTTTTATGGCTGAGTAATATTCCATTGTATATATGTGCCACATCTTCTTTATACCTTTGTTTTAAAATTATTTTAAATTGTGGTAAAATATACAAAACATAAAATTTACCATCTTAAACCATTTTAAAAACGAATAAACTTCATTTTTTAGAGCGTTTCAGGTTCATAGCAAAACTGAGAGAAAGGTACAGAGATTTCTCACATACCCCTGTCCCCACACATGTACAATCTCTGCTATAGACATCCTGCTCCACAGTGGTATGTGTGTTAGAATTGATGATCCCACACTGGTACATCATTATCACCCCAAATCTATAGTTTACCTTAGGGTTCACTCTTGGTGTTTTACATTCTATGGAATTTGACAAATATATAATGACATGTATCCCCCAGAGTAGTTTTGCAGCCCTAAAAATCCTCTGTGCTTCATCTGTTCATCTCTCCCTTTCCGCTAAGTCCTGGCAACCACTGATCTTTTTACTGTCTCCATAGTTTTACCTTTTCCAGAATGTCATATAGTTGGAATCTTATGGTATGTTGCCTTTTTCAGATTGGCTTCTTTCACTTAGTAATATGCATTTATGGCTCTTCCATGTCTTTCCAGGGCTGCATAGCTTATTTCTTCTTAGCAGTGAGTGATATTCCATTGTCTGTATATACCAGTTTACTTATCCATTTACCTACTAAAAGACATCTTGGTTGCTTTCAAGTTTTGACAGGTATGAACAAAGCTACCATAAATACCTGTGTGCAAGTTTTTGTGTGGACATAAGTTTTCAACTCCTTTGGGTAAATACCAAGGAGTGCTGTTGCTGGATCATATGGTAAGGATATGTTTAGTTTTTAAAATTAGTGTCTTTTTGTTTCAGTATGAAGAACTCTCTTTAACATTTCTTGTGAGGCCATTCTAGTGGTGATGGACTCTAACTTTTTTTAGGAAATTCTTTATCTCTCCTTCAATTCTGAAGGACAGCTTTGCTGGGTATGGTATCCTTAGGTGGAATTTTCTTTCTTTCAGTACACTGAATATACTATCCCACTCCATTCTGGCCTGCAAGGTTTCTGCTGAAAATCCACTGATAGTCTTATGGGAGTTCCCTTGTACATAACAAATTGTGTTTCTCTTGCTGCTTTTTTTGGAGGGAGGGTACACGGGCCTGTCACTGTCGTGGCCTCTCCCGTTGCGGAGCACAGGCTCCGGACGCGCAGGCTCAGCGGCCATGGCTCATGGGCCCAGCCGCTCCGCGGCATGTGGGATCTTCCCAGACCGGGGCACGAACCCGTGTTCCTTGCATCGGCAGGCGGAATGAGCTGTGTTTTATGGTTTGTTTCTAGTGAATAAAATGTGGTCAGGATGATGGGATGTCTCTTGTGAGATTAGGATACAGAAAGACTGTGTCTTTTGTCCTGGGTGCCCGCTTTCAGTCTCTCTTTTTCTGAGCCCTTGTTCTGAGGGAAGCAAGTTGTCATATTGTGAGTAACCTTATGGAGAGGCCTGTGTGGCATGGAACTGAGCTTTCTCATTAACAGCCTGGAAAGACCCAACGCCTGCCAACAGCTAAGTGCGTGAGCTTTGAAGTGGATCCTATGCTAGTCAAGCCTTGAAATGGTTGCAGCCCTGGCCTACAATTTGACTGTAGCGTTGTGAGAGACACTGAGCCAGAGGCATTCAGTTAAACTGTGCCCAGATACCTGACCTAAGGACACTAGTGATTAATAAATGTTCACTATTTTAAGCTGCTAAATTTTGGGATAATTTGTTATGCAGCAATAGGTAACTAACACACCATCCTTCAGCCTATTCTCAACATGAAGTTTTTTTGTTAAAATCTAAGTCAGCTCATGGCCGCCCTCTGCTCAAAATCTTTCAATGGTTTCTTATCTCACCAAGAATAAAAATTAAAGTGCTAACTCTGACCTGTAATGCCCTACAGGATCTCAGCAGCTTGTCTCCTCTCTGGCCTCACCCCTTACTCTCTTCCTCACTGCTCGTGCTACTCCAGCTACAGTAGCTCCCTTGCTGCTTTTCAAACATGCCAGGCAGTTCCTCCCAAAGACCTTTACGTTTGATACTTTTTCTTCCTGGGATGGTCTGCCAAAGATATTCATTTGTTCCCCTCCTCACCTTTGTCAGTTCTTTGCCCAGATGCCATCTTCTCAGTGAGCCCTATTTAAAACAGAACTTCACCTTCATCAGCCTCTGTTCTAGCACATGATTCTGTGGGCTGGTGGGGCTGTTGTTCGGGTTTGGACTGGCTTATGTAATCTGTGGCTCATCGGTGCTCTTTCCTGGATCTGTCATCAGCTCCTGAGTTGGTTGGCAGCTGGATGATCCAGATGGTCTCACGCACTGGTCTGTCTGTTGGACTGTGTTCAGCTAGGGTCCCTTGGCTCCCTTTCACATAGTCTCTCACCCTCCTGTAGGCCAGCTCAGGCTTGTTTACATGTGGTTTCAGGATTCCAAGGCAGTGAGAGGGCAAGCCACAGTGCACAAGCACTTTTCAGGTTTGCTTCTGTTACATTTGCTATTATCTAATTGACCAAAGTAAGTTACACGGCTAAGTCTAGGGTTAGTTCCTAAGAAGTATACCAATGGGAAAGAATACTTTCTATTGTATCTATCACATCTGATTTCTGTTTTAGAGTTTTTCTAGAATCTCTCAACAGTGATCACACTTCCATCGTTAGCTTATCTTCCAGAAAATTGTTTCAGACCTCTTAGCTGATGATAGCACCTTTCCTTTGTCTACTTTTAGAGGGTTTTCACTGAGAGAAGAGGTAAACGTGTAGTGAGTTAGCTACCTCTAATCATAAATCATATTATGGATGTTAATCCTTTGGCTTTTTTTTTTTTTTTTTTTTTGCGGTCCGCGGGCCTCTCACTGTTGTGGCCTCTCCCATTGCGGAGCACAGGCTCCGGACGCGCAGGCTCAGCGGCCATGGCTCACGGGCCCAGCTGCTCCACGGCATGTGGGATCTTCCCGGACCGGGGCACGAACCCATGTCCCCTGCATCGGCAGGGGGACTCTCAACCACTGCGCCACCAGGGAAGCCCAGTCCTTTGGCTTTTATACTTTGTATTTTCTTCCAATCTTTCCTACATCTTTAAAGATTTTTAAAAGATTTCTGTGTATGCAAATATGTTTATCTTTTCCTTTAAGACTTCTGGGCTTTGAATCTTAATCGATTTTGAATATATATGTATTTATGTACATATTATATATATAAACATATAAATAATTTTTATTTATTCTTTATATATATACATATGTATGAATCCAACTTAATTACTTTTCAAATGGATATTCAGTCTTCCTGCCACTATCCATTGACTATTTCCCCCAGTGATTTGAAAGCCTACCTTTTCATATATCCTATTTCATTAATTTTTTTTGATGATGCCTATTTCAGTTGATTTAATTATAGTAGTTTAGAGTTCTTCTGTTGATTCTCTAAGTACTTTTAAGTAGATAGTTATATCATTTGCAAATAATGACATATTGTTTTTTCCTTTCTAACATTTATGCCCTTCTTTCTTGTTATCAGTTTATCATATTAACTAGGGCATTCAGAACATTTTTGAAAATGGTAGTGATAATAGACTTTGTTACCTAGTTTTATTTGAATTTCTCTGTAGTATTTCATAATTTACAATTTTTAATGTTTGCTTTTTGGTACTTTTTCTAGTGAAGGCAATTTCCTTCTATATCTAGCTTACGTCCCTCTAATTTTCTTTGTCAGAAAATTTTGGTCAATTTCTATTTTTTTTTTTTTTTGGGGGCATGTGAACTTTAGAGTCATCTTATGTTGTTTCAGAAAAGTCCTGTGGACTTTTCCATTGGATTTCATAAAATTTATAAAGTAATTTAAAGAAAATTGCTATCTTTATATTCCAAGAACTGGATATAGCTTTCAATTTATTTGACTATTTTTATGAACCATTTTAGAATTTAAAGTTTTTTAAAAATTTAAATTATATATATTCCTTTAGGAATTTATTTACATGGGTATTTTACACTTTTTGTTGTTATTGTAAATGGTTATTTTCTAACTATTTTATTTGTGTATAGGGAAATGATTGGTTTATGTGCTTTGTTTCTAGTCACATTACTAAATCCTCTTTTTAAAATAATAGTTATGATGATTCTTTTGGGTTTTCCAGATATATAATATCACATACAAAAGAATGTTAGGATCACAAAACCTTAGAAAGTACCAAAGAGACAGATTTAAATGCTACATAGATGCTACAATGTGCCTAGGGTCACAACGCAGGGAAGAATATCTAGTGATACTGTGGGAACTATACCGGAAGAGTATTCTATTGAAAATACCACTGTGGTGTTTGGGCTAGGCAGCAGAATGTCTGTCCCAGCAGTCCAAAAGGACATCTTTGGGGGCATTATTCTATCTACCACAGACAGTGAGATTTTTAGGGTCCAGGTAGAAGAAGAACCAGATGATAAAGATCTGAGGCATCTGAGGCAATATGATTGGTGAAGGTATACCGTCATCACTACTAAGCAAAAATGGAAACTTGCTCCTGGCATATCCTGCTTATTGGGATAGAGAAAACAGCACCTTTTTCTATTAATGGCTACATACAGGTGCCAATGCCTGTGTTGATTTGGTTCAGTAAAGAGACCATATTTGGAACAATATTAGTTATTGCAATCATTACCTGATTACACTTAAGACAACTCATTGTCATTCTCTATTGCTTATCTATCATTTGCACAGATCAAACAAGTAAAATAACAGAAATCATTGCCCTTGTATATACTTTCTTGGTATAGAAAGATTTTTGGTTTAATGTTTTGGTGGTGGTGCAGGTGATATTCAGAGGTTTCCATTTGGCCCTCCCTACCATAACAATCCTCATTCTATGGGTCAGGGAGACAAGATGGGCATTCCACAAGTTACTGATTATATCTGTTTTGACACACTGTTCCATAATTGGGCAGATTATGATAGGATGAACTTGTAGACTCATGAGTGTGTTCATAGATGTGAACCTAATAACTTCCATTCATCACCTGACTTCTTCTGCTAATCATATATCTTTTCCTGAAGTGGACCACAGTCTTATTTTAGGTACTCAGAAATCATCATTAGGGGACTTCTTCAGTGGTCCAGTGGTAAAGAATCCACCTTCCAATGCAGCTGACGTGGCTTCGATCCCTGGTTGGGGAACTAAGATCCCACATGCCATGGGGCAACTAAGCCCATGAGCCACAACTACTGATCCCACACGCCTCAACTAGAGAGCCCACGTGCCGTAAACTACAGAGCCCATGCACTCTGGAGCCCGAGCGCCAAAACTAGAGATAGAAAATCCACATGCCACAACTATAGAGAAGCCTGCACGCTGCAACTGAGGGCCCGAGTGTCACAATGAAAGATCCTGCATGCTGCAATGAAGATCCCACATGACGCAACCCAACGCAGCCAAAAAAAAAAAAAAAAAAATCATTATTAGTTTAAAGCCAGTGTTTAATATTCCACCAAAGGTCTGAGTAATTGGGTTTTGATTTTGTGGATCCAATCTGAGAATTTTTCTTTCTTTTTTTTTTTGATAACAGAAAAATAGCTTATTAATGCATACAGCATGCATCATGGGAGAAACTTAAACCAAAAGTAACTCAAAATGGCAGCTTTGAGTTCCAGCTTATCTTCAACAGAAAACATTAAATTTGTAGAGAAGTGACAGACACAGGAAGGCAGTTTTAGGCTTCCAAGGGCAGCAAACTGGGAAGGTAAATATATGGGTGAAAACGAATGAGGTAAAGTTGTTCATAGATTACTCTGGTCCTGCCTCTGGGCTGATAAGAGTCTGTCTCCAGTATGAGAGTTTTTCTTTAGGTTGGTCACTTCATCCTACTCACATTTACTGATATGACTGAGATACTTAATCTTAGTGCTTCTTATTTATATCATACTTTTCTGATTTCATGCTTTTTTTTTGATAAATGTTTTTCACCATAAAAATCTGTGACTTTTTCATTTATTTTCTGGATGCCTTGTGTTTGTATGCTCTTTTTTTCTCTTAATTTGGAATATTTATAATCTGTTTTATATAATAGATTTAAATTTTAATTTAGGTAGTAACTAGGGATTCCTCACTGTGAGTGTAAGGAAATTTATTTCTTACTACTTCTTTCCACCTCATGCTCTCCTCTTTATTATATGACTATAGCTTTAAAAAATCTTAGTGCTTTTATACCATTAAACAATATGTTTCTACTTTTACCACTTTATTTTCAGCTTTTTAACATTTTTGGGAACCACACTGCAATAAATTTAAGGAAAACAGTATTCACATATGGTAATTCTCTTCTTCTGCTACCCTTCCTGACATTATTGAATATGTTGTTATGTCATCATAGTTTATAACACTTGCATCCTATTAAATAGTGATGATTCCCACCATTGTTTTGGCCTATATTCTATATTTAAGTTTATTTTAATGCTCACAGCTAGGCCTTTTACCTCAACTCTATTGATGCCTTTATTGGGAGAAGTTTGTCTGCCTTTTGTGACAGGCACTTGTGAACTATTTTCCTTGATTTTTTGCTTGTAAATAGCTGTCCCTTGCCTGTATATTTGAATGACAGTTTTGCTGGGTATAAAATTCTTGGGTCCACACTTTCTTTTCCTGAATATTTTTTAAAAGACATAGTTCTTCAGTTTTTTAACATTGAATAATGTTTTTAAAGAATCTCAAGCCAACCTGCTTTTCTCTTCTTATGCCCAATATGATTTTCACTTTTCCTTTTTGCTCATATGCCCATAGGATTCTTTCTTTATCTTAGACATCCAATAAGTTTAGTAGAATATGTCTCAGTTTTAATTAATTGTTATCAGTTATTCCTGAAATGCAGTGTACTTTCTAGTCTATTGTTTCAAATCTTTTATTTCAGGAAAGTCTTCTTGAAGTATATATTTGATATTTTTTAATTCATTTGTTGACTTTTCTTCAGGAACAGCAAATTTTGTATAAGTTGAATACCTCCCCATGCCCCCTTTTAGTGTTTCATAGCTATCTTATCTGTTTTTAAACAAAGTGTTTTCAAGATTTCTATAGGAGTACACAGTGATGACTCATATTTGCATAAGCAAGTCTTATAAAAGAACCTGAACAAATATTTAGTCAAGTTTAAAGCACAGTTATTAACTGGTTTTTTTCTTTCTTCAGGTTTTCAAAATTCATTTCTACAAATTATATTTCCAGAGAAAATCCAAGCAAATACAAGTGATAATTCAAAAGTAGAAAATGTAAGAGATTTTCCATAATGTTGTTATATGAAATTTCTTTTTTTTATTACATAGCAGTGAAATACATCAATTCCATTATAGTATGAATATAACTAACCAATATTACTATTGATAAGGAATTTAAAGTTTTGATGGTAAAAGCAAACATATAAATCAGAATGTTCTAATTTGTCTAACATTTGTCATTTCCTGATGGTAAAACCATTTTTTAAAGTACAAAGAGAAAATATAATGTAAAAGAATTAGGGTATTACCTGAATGGTATCTAGATGATTCAAATGAAGAGAATAATTTTCTCCAAAATGGTTAAGGAGAATCTGTTTTAACTAAAACCTGCTTCCTCAGTCTCTACCCTTGTACCTACCAGTTCTCAGAGAATATAAACCCTTTCTTCTATTAATTTTGTTAGAAAGGGCAATATTTCATCCTATTCATTGATTTATTTAACAGATATTTCTCTGGACTTGTGTGCATAACTACATGCTAAGAGCCTTAGGAGATAAAAAAAGAAATACAAAAAAGCAAGCCTTGCTTATAAGTGGCCCATCTTTTGATAACACTTTATTTTTACCAGTTTTAATGAAGTACAATGTATACACCACAGAATTCACCCATTGTCAGTGTACAACTCAATGATCATTAGTACATGAATAGAATTATGTAAACATTACCACAATCCAGTTTTAGAACATTTTGATTGCCTTAAGTTCCTTCCTGCCTATGTGCAGTTTTTCTCTGCTTCCATCCCCAGCCCTTGGCAACTGCTGATCTGTTTTGTGTTTCTATAATTTTGCATTTTCTAGACATTTCATAAAAATGAAATATGTGATATGTAGGACTTTGAATTGAGCTTCTTTCACTTAAGATTATCCATTTTGCAACATTCATCAATACTTCGTAATTTTTTTATTTTTTAATAGATGTGGATAACACATTTTGTTTATCCATTTACCAGTTAAATTCAAGTTTGTTTTCAGATATTGACTATTTTGAGTCATTCTGCTATGAATATTTGTGTATGGACATATAGTTTTCTTTCTCTTGGGTAGATTCTTAGAAGTGAAATTGCTGTGTCGTATGGTAGGTTTATGCTTATCATAGTAATAAACTGCCACACTATTTTCCATAGTGACTTATTAGTTTACATTTCCCATCAGCAATATATGATGATTCAGTTTTTCCACATACTTGTCAACACCTGATGTTGTCTGTTTTGATTAAATTTATTCTAACAGGTATATACTGATATCTCATTTTAGCTTATATTTGCATTTCTCTAATGAAAAATGCTGTAGAGCATCTTTCATGACCTACTAGCTATTTAAATACCTTTTTGGTGAGATGTCTGTTAAATTATTTGCCCATTTTAATTTTTTAACCTATTATTATTTTTAACATATTTATTGGGCTATAATTAGTATATAATATTATATTAGTTTCAGGTGTACAATGCAGTGATTCAGTATTTTTTTTACCAGTATTTTCAGATTACCACAAAAAGTCCAGTTACCATCTGTTACCCTACAAAGTTGGTATACAATTATAATTATTTTTAAAAATTTATTCATCCTGGTATATATGTATATATTTATTTACTGAAGTATAGTTGTTTTACAGTATTGTATTAGTTTCAGATGTACAGCATAGTGATTCAGTATTTTTACAGATTGTCCTCCATTATAGGTTATTACAAGATAATGGCTAATTTCCTATGCTATACAGTATATCCTGTTGCTTATCTATTTTACATATAGGAGTTTGTATCTGTTAATCCCATATCCCTAATTTGTCCCTAGCTGTTTCCCTCTCCCCTAGGTAACCACAAGTTTGTTTTCTATATCTGTGAGTCTATTTCTGTTTTGCATATACATTCATTTGTATATTTTAGATTCCACATGTAAGTGATATCATAAGTATTTTCTTTCTGTGACTTATTTCATAAGCATAATATTCTCTAGGTTCATCCTTATGGCTGCAAATGGTAGAATTTCATTCTTTTTTATGGCTGAGTTATATTCCATTGTATATATGTATATATGTATATATATATATATATATATATATATATATATATACATACTACATCTTCTTAATCCAGTCATCAGTTGATGGGCACTTGGGTTGCTTCCACGTCTTGGCTATTGTAAATGGTGCTGCTATGAACATTGGGGTGCATGTATCCTTTCAAATTATTGTTTTGTTTTTTCCAGATATATACCTGAAGTGGAATTGCTGGATCATACAGTAGTTCTATTTTTAGTCTTTTTTTTTTTTTTTTTTTTTTTTTTTGTGGTACGCGGGCCTCTCACTGTTGTGGCCTCTCCTGTTGCAGAGCACAGGCTCCGGACGTGCAGGCTCAGCGGCCATGGCTCACGGGCCCAGCCGCTCCGCGGCATGTGGGATCTTCCCGGACCGGGGCACGAACCCGTGTCCCCTGCCTCGACAGGCGGACTCTCAACCACTGCGCCACCAGGGAAGCCCTATTTTTAGTTTTTTTGAGGAACCTCCAACTGTGTTCCACAGTGTCTGCACCAAGTTACATTCCCACCAACAGTATACAAGTATTCCCTTTTCTCCATATCCTTGCCAACATTTGTTATTTGTAGACCTTTTGATGATAGCCATTCTGACAAGAGTGAGGTGATATCTCATTTTTGTTTGTTACAGTATTATTGACTATATTCCCTATGTGTACCTTACATCCCCTGATTGATTGATTGACTGATTTTTAAATTGCAGTATAGTTGATTTATAATATATTAATTTCAGGTGTACAACATAGTGATTCAATATTTTTATAGATTATACTCCATTTAAAGTTATTACAAAATAATGGTCACATATCCCTGTGTTGTACAATATAACCTTGTTGCTTACTTATTTTATACATAGTAATTTGTACTTTTTAATTCCATACCCTTATCCTGCCCCTCCCCACTTCCTTCTCCCCACTGGTAGCCACAAATTTGTTCTCTATATCTGTGAGTCTGTTTCTGTTTGTATACATGGTACAATCACCATGGAATACAGTTGGAGATTCCTCAGAAAAACTGAAATTAGAACTACCATATAATTAAGCAATTCCACTTCTGTATACATATCCAAAAAAACCCCTGAAAACGCTAATTCAAAAAGTTACATGCACCCCAATGTTCTTAGCAGCATTATTTACAATAGCCAAGATATGGAAGCAACCTAAGTGTCCACCAACAGATGAAGGGATAAAGATATATACACACACACATACATATACATACAATGGAATATTATTCAACCATAAAAAAGAATGAAGTTCTGACATTTGCAACAAAGCAGATGGACTTAGAGGGTATTATGCTTACAGAAATAAGTCAGTAAGGTAAAGACAAATTCTCTTATCACTTATATGTGTAATATAAAAAATAAAACGATTGTCTATAACATTGAGTGTATAACAATGATATCTCATTGTGGTTTTGAGTTGCATTTTTCTGATGATTAGTGATGTTGAACATTTTTTCATGTGCCTGTTGGCCATCTGTAGGCCATTTTTGGAAAATGTCTGTTCAGGTCTTCTGCCTGTTTTTTGATTGGGTTGTTTAGTTTTTTTTTTTTTGCTATTGGGTTGTATGAGCTGTTTATATATGTTAGATATTAATCCCTTATTGCTTGTATCATTTGCAAATATTTTCTCCCATTTACTAGTTGTTTTTCCATTTTGTTGATGGTTTCCATTGCTGCGCAAAAGCTTTTAAGTTTAATTAGGGTCCATTTGTTTATTTTTGCTTTTGTTTCTTTTGCCTTAGGAGACAGATTTGAAAAATATTGCTATAATTTACATCAAAGAGTGTTCTGCCTATGTTCTCTTCTAAAAGTTTTATGGTTTCTAGTCTTACATTGAGGTCTTTAATCCATTTTGAGTTTACTTTTCTATATGGTGTAAGGAAATATTCTAATTTCATTCTTCTACATGTAGCTGTCCAGTTTTCCCAACACCACTTATTGAAGAGACTGTCTTTTCTCCATTGTTTCTTGCCTCCTTTGTTGTGATTAACTGTAAGTTCATGGGTTTATTTCTGGGCTGCTCTCATACATTGATCTATGTGTCTGTTTTTGTGTCAGTACCATGCTGTTTTGATTAATGTAGGTTTGTAGTACAGCTTGAAGTCAGGGAGCATGATACTTCCCGCTCTGTTCTTCTTTCTCAAGATTGCTTTGGCTATTTGGTGTCTTTTGTGGTTCCATATAAATTTTAGGATTATTTGTTCTAGTTCTGTGAAAAGTGTCATGGGTATTTTGATAAGGATTACATTAAATCTCTGGATTACTTTGAGTAGTATGGACATTTTAACAATATTAATTCTTCTAACCCAAGAACACAGGATAATTTTCCATTTCTTCATATCGTCTTCAGTTTCCTTCAACAATCTTTTATAATTTTCAGAGCATTTTCACCTCCTTGGTTATGTTTATTCTTAGGTATTTTATTCTTTTTTTTTTTTGCGGTACATGGGCCTCTCACTGTTGTGGCCTTTCCCGTTGTGGAGCACAGGCTCTGGACGCGCAGGCTCAGCGGCCATGGCTCACGGGCCCAGCCACTCTGTGGCATGTGGGATCTTCCCGGACCGGGGCACGAACCCGTGTCCTCTGCATTGGCAGGCGGACTCTCAACCACTGTGCCACCAGGGAAGCCCTATTTTATTCTTTTTGATGCAGTTTTAAACACAATTGTTTTCTTGCTTTCTCTTTTTGATAGTTCATTATTAGTGTGTAGAAAAGCAACAGATTTCTGTATGTTAATTTTGTGTCCTGCAACTTTACTGAATTCATTTATTAGTTCTAATAGTTTTTTGGTGGAGACTTAAAGGATTCTTTATATAGTATCATATCATCTGCAAATAGTGACAGTTTTACTTCCTCCCTTCCAATTTGGATGCCTTTTATTTCTTTGTCTTGTCTGACTGTTGTGGCTAGGACTTCCAATACTATGTTGAATAGGAGTGGTGAGAGTGGGCATTCTTGTCTCATTCCCGATTTTAGAGGAAAGGCTTTCTGCTTTTCACCACTGAGTAGATGTAAGATGTGGGTTTGTCATAAATGGCCTTTATTATGTTGAGATATGTTCTCTCTATATCAACTTTGCTGAGAGTTTTTATCATGAATAGATGTTGAATTTTGTCAGATGAATTTTATGCATTAATTGAGGTGAATATGTGATTTTTATGCTTCCTTTTGTTAATGTGGTGTATCAGATTGATTGATTTTCAAATATTGAACCATCCTTGCATTCCTGGACTAAATCTTACTTGATCATGGTGTTTGATCCTTTCTGTATATTGTGTTTGGTTTGTTTATATTTTGTTGAGGATTTTTGCATCTATATTCATCAGCAGTATTGGGGTGTAATTTTCTTTTTGGTAGTGTCTTTGGTTTTGATATCAGGGTGATGATGGTCTTGTAGAATTAATTTGTGAATGTACCATCCTTTTCAATTTTTTGGAATAGTTTGAGAAGGTTAGGTATTAACTCTTCTCTGTATGTTTGGTAGAATTCCCATGTGAAGCCATCTGATCCTGGATTTCTGCTTGCTGGAAGTTCTAAAATTACAAATCCAATTTCACCAATAGTGATCTGTCTGTTCACATTGTCTGTTTCTTCCTGACTCAGTCTCATAAGCTTGTATGTTTCTAGAAATTTGTCCATTTCTTCTAGATTGTTGAGTTTGTTGGCATATAACTGTAGTATTCCCTCTCTCTTATGATATTTTGTATCTCTGTGATATTGATTGTTATTTCACCTCTTTCATGCCTGATTTTGTTTATTTGGGTCTCCTCTTGTTTTCTTGATGAGCTTGGCTAAAAGTTCATCAATTTTTTATCTTTACAAACACCAGCTCTTGGTTCCTTGATCCTTTCTTTCTTTTTTTTTTTTTGATCTCTATTTATTCCCTCTATGATCTTTATTATTTCATTCTTTCTGCTAACTTTGGTCTTTATTTGTCCTTCTTTTTCTAATTCCTTTAGATGGTAGGTTAGGTTGTTTGTTTGATGTTTTTCATATTTTTTGAGGTCGGCCTGTATTTCTATAAACTTCCTTTTTAGAACTGCTTTTGCCACATCCCATAGATTTTGGAAAGTTATGTTTTTATTTTCATTTGTATTGAGGTATTTTCTGATTTCTCTTTGATTTCTCCATTGACCCATTGGTTTTTTAGTAGCATATTGTTTAGTCTCCATGCGTTTGTGCTTTTCTCATTTTTCTTCCTATAATTGATTTCTAATTTCATAACGTTGTGGTCAGAAAAAATGCTTGATATAATTTTTATCCTTAAATTGTTGAAATTTGTTTTATGGCCTAGTGTGTGATCTGTCCTGGAGAACGTTCCATCTGTGCTTGAAAAGGATGTGTATTCTGATGACTTTGGATAGAATTTCCTGTAGATATCTATTAAGTCCAACTGGTTATTATGCCATTTAAGACCACTGTTCCCTTATTTTTTCTGTCTGGATGATCTGTTCATTAATGTAAGTGAGGTGTTAAAGTCCCCTACTATTATTATATTACTGTTAATTTCTCCCTTTATGTCTGTTAATATTTGCTTTGTATATTTATATAAATATAAAATAATAAAATATATATAATTTATATAAAAACATATGCACCCAATACAGGTATTGGGTGCATATATGTTAATCAGTGTAATATCCTCTTCTTGTATTGATCCCTTTGTCATTATATAATGCCCTTCTTTGTCTTTTGTTTTAGACTTTGTTTTAAGGTCTATTTTGTATGATATGAGAATTGCTAACCCCCACTTTCTTGTCACTATGTGCATGAAATATCTATTTCCATCCCTTCACTTTCAGTCTGTGTGTGTCTTTAGCTCTGAAGCAGTTCTCTTGTAAGCAGCATATAGATGGGTCTTGTTTTTTTTATATAGTTAGACACCTTATGTCTTTTTTTTTTTTTTGCGGTATGCGGGCCTCTCACTGTTGTGGCCTCTCCCGTTGCGGAGCACAGGCTCCGGACGCGCAGGCCCAGCGGCCACGGCTCACAGGCCCAGCCGCTCCGCGGCATATGGGATCCTCCCAGACCGGGGCACGAACCCGTATCCCCTGCATCGGCAGGCGGACTCTCAACCACTGCGCCACCAGGGAGGCCCACCTTATGTCTTTTGATTGGAACATTTAATCCATTGACATTTAAAGTAATTATTTATAGATATGTACTTATTGCCCTTTTGTTACTTGTTTTCTGGTTCTTTTTGTAGTTGTTCTCTGTATTTTGTCTTTTTTTTTTGTTTCCTCCCTTGTGGTTTGATGATTTTCTTTAGTGTTATGTTTGTGTTTCTTTTGCTCTAGTTTTTGTGTATCTATTCTAGGTTTTTGATTTGTTGTGACCATGGGGTTCATATATGTTGACCTATGACTCTATCTACTTGTTTTAAACGGGTAGTCCTTTAAGTTCAAACACATTCTTAAAGAGATACATTTTTGTACTCCCTCCCCCACATATTTTATTATTGTTGTCATATTTTACATCTTCATGTTTATCCCATTACTGATTATTGTAGTTATGTTTGATTTTACAGTTTTTTGTCTTTCAGTCTTCATGCTAGCTTATTTAAGTTGTTGATCCTCAGCTTTTACTATATATTTGCCTTTACTAGTGGGATTTTTCCTTTCCTGTAGATTCTTACTTCTTATTTCAGCCTTTCTTTTTCACTTAGAGAAGACTCTTTAACATTTCTCTTATGTTATGTTTAATATTGATGAACTGTTTTAATTTTTGCTTGTCTAAGAAGTTCTTTATCTCTCCTCCAATTCTAAATGATAATTTTGCTCTGTAGAGTATCCTAGTTTGCAGGTTTTCCTTTTCAGGACTTTGAATACATCATGTCACTCCCTTTTGGCCCACAGGTTTCCACAGAATAATCAGCTGATAGCCTTATGGGAATTCTCTTGTGTATGACTCTACCTTTCTCTCTCTTTTTTAAAATTAGTTATGTATTTTATACATATTAGTGTATATATATCAATCCCAATCTCCCAATTATCTTTCTCTTGCTGCCTTTCAAATTCTCCTTTTATCTTAACCTTTTGCCATTTTTTTTTTTTTTTTTTTTTTTGCGGTAGGCGGGCCTCTCACTGTTGTGGCCTCTCCCCTTGCAGAGCACAGGCTCCGGATGCGCAGGCTCAGTAGCCATGGCTCACGGGCCTAGCCGCTCTGCGGCATGTGGGATCTTCCCAGACCGGGGCACGAACCCGTGTCCCCTGCATCGGCAGGCGGACTCTCAACCACTGCGCCACCAGGGAAGCCCACCTTTTGCCATTTTAATTATCATGTATGTCTTGATGTAGTCTCTTTGGGTTCATCTTGTTTGGGGTCCTCTGTGCTTCTTGCATCCGAATTTCTGTTTCTTTTTCAGGTTTGGGAACTTTTCAGCTATATTTTTCAACCCCCAGTCCCTGGCCAGAATCCCTTTATAATTTCTGTTTGGGTTGTTGGTTCCCTGGCTCTTGAGATACTACTGCAAGAGTAGTAACCTTCTCTGGAGAATTGCCTTTCAGTTATTGAGCTGCCTGGGAGTTACTCGACCCCATCCCCCAGGGTAACCACTTCAGCCAATGCCTAATTGTTACATGGGTCTAAAAGCCCAGCTCCACTGTCTCAGGTGGGAAAGACTTTGAGGCACAATTTTTACTCTAGAGTTTCCGCGAAGTATCAGGCTAAGGCTAGAATTTACCTGAAATCATATTTTCTTTTTTTTTTTCTTTTTTTTGCGGTACGCGGGCCTCTCACTGTTGTGGCCTCTCCCGTTGCGGAGCACAGGCTCCGGATGTGCAGGCTCAGCGGCCATGGCTCACAGGCCCAGCCGCTCCACGGCATGCAGGATCCTCCTGGACTGGGGCACGAACCCGTGTCCCCTGCATTGGTAGGCAGACTCTCAACCACTGCGCCACCAGGGAAGCCCTGAAATCATATTTTCTTTAGCTTTATCTTCCTCCCTATTTTGCTTCTCTTAATTCCTTGCAGGTTCCTCCAGAGAGTGCTCCCTAAATAAAGCACTGACAAAAGTATCCTCATTTCAGACCCTGCTTCTAGGAAACCTGACACTAACTGACTAGTCCATAGTTTTTATTAAACAGAAAGATAAATTCTCAATGTAGGTCACTGTAAATTCAGATAAATCTACTTCTTCTGAGACCCCCAGTGCTTAAAGGTCTACAGGGTTTCCAGACCTTTACTAAAATATGTTTTGTGAAGATGAGTGATATTTTTTTCACTGGAATCCTATGATTTTTTTTGAAAATTAATTTTTATTGGAATATAGTTGATTTAAAATGTGTTATTTTCTGCTGTACAGCAAAGTGAATCAGTTATACATATATCCTCTCTTTTTTTAGATTCTTTTCCCATATAGGTCATTACAGAGTATTGAGTAACATTCCCTGTGCTATACAGTAGGTTCTCATTAGTTATCTATTTTATATATAGTAGTTTGTATATGTCAATCCCAAGCTCCCAATTTATCCCCCCCCTTCCTCCTTGGTAACCATAAGTTTGTCTTCTATATTTGTGACTCTCTGTTTTGTAAATAAATTCATTTGTACCATTTTTTTAGATTCCACATATAAGCAATATTGTATGATATTTGACTTTCTCTGTCTGATTTACTTCACTCAGGATGACAATCTCTAGGTCCATCCATGTCACTGCAAATGGCATTATTTCATTCTTTTTTATGGCTGAATAATATTCCATTGTATATATGTACCACATCTTTATCCATTCATCCACTGATGGATATTTAGGTTGCTTCCATGTCCTGGCTATTGTAAATAGGGCTGCAACGAACATTGGGGTGCATGTATCTTTTTGAATTATGGTTTTCTCTGGATATATGCCCAGGACTGGGGTTGCTGGGTCATATGGTAGCTCTAGTTTTAGTTTTTTAAGGAACCTCCATACTGTTCTCCATAGTGGCTGTACCAATTTACATTCACACCAACAGTGTAGGAGGGTTCCCTTTTCTCCACACCATCTCCAGCATTTATTGTTTGTAGATTTTTTTGATGATGGCCATGCTGACTGGTGTGAGGTGATACCTCATTGTAGTTTTGATTTGCATTTCTCTAATAATTAGTGTTGTTGAGCATCTTTTCATGTGCCTCTTTGCCATCTGTATGTATTCTTTTTTTTTTTTTTTTTTTTTTTTGCGGTATGCGGGCCTCTCACTGTCGTGGCCTCTTCCGTTGCAGAGCACAGGCTCCGGATGTGCAGGCTCAGCAGCCATGGCTCACGGGCCCAGCCGCTCCGCGGCATGCGGGATCTTCCCGGACCTGGGCACGAACCCATGTCCCCTGCATCGGCAGGTGGACTCTCAACCACTGCGCCACCAGGGAAGCCCTGTATGTATTCTTTGGAGAAAGGTCTATTTAGATCTTCCACCCATTTTTTGATTGGGTCGTTTGTTGTTTTGATATAAAGCTGCATGAGCTGTTCATATATTTTGGCAATTAATCCCTTGTCGGTTGCTTTGTTTGCAAATAGTTTCTCCCATTCTGTGGGTTGTCCTTTTGTTTCATTTATAGTTTTCTTTGCTGTGCAAAAGTTTTTAAGTTTAATTAGGTCCCATTTAGGTTTTTTTTGTTTTTATTTTCATTACTCTAGGAGGTGGATCAAAAAGATATTGCTGCGATTTATGTCAAACAGTGTTCTGCCTCTATTTTCCTCTCAGAGTTTTATAGTGTCCGGTCTTACTTTTAGGTCTTTAATCCATTTTGATTTTATTTTTGTGTATGGTGTTAGAGAATGTCCTAATTGCATTCTTTTACATGTAGCTGTCCAGTTTTCTCAGCACTACTTATTGAAGAGACTGTCTTTTCTCCGTTGTCCATTTTGTCATAGATTAGGTGACTACAGGTGCGTGGGTTTATCTCTGGACTTTCTATCCTGTTCCATTGAAGAGGAGTGATTTTGGAACCATATGAGTGAGTGAACAGGAAAAGTGTTTTCTGAAAGTGTTGAAATTATTGTAACACTTTACAAATAAAAGTTCCAGAAGGAATCGAATTTCTTAATCATTGAAAGTCTGTTATTAAAAATTAAAACACATATTTGCTGATATTATTCAATAAATTCTCTTATGGCCTCCATTGATCAACCCCTCTACATTCTTTAAAGATCTAGCTAATTTTCTGTACATAGTCTGCAGAGAGAATGCATGTCATGCTACCTCTCACAGTATAGTTAGTGGGAGTATATCTGGTATACTAATATCTTAATAATTATTATGTTTTCATTTTGAGAAAAATATTCATCCCAGAACTACTTTGGGGGACCTGTGCATCAGGTGCACTTTAGAAAGTGATAAAAATTCTCCAACGTCTCTGTTCAGTTATTACATTCAGACCTCTAAGGGGAATTTTTTTTCACTCATGTAAATTTTACAGCTAGGACATGTTGCTGCTTCAGTATCAGTATCCTATGTTTGGTATTTCTGCCTTATATCTGACATATACCTGTTTTGCTTCTTTCTTCAATTTATTTCTGGTTTTACTTAAAAAAACCTTTAAAAATTTTGGAATGATTTTAGATTTATGAAGAATTTGCAAAGATGCTACCTTGAATTCCCATATATGTTCACTCAGTTTCCCCTAAAGTTAACATCTTACATAACCATGTTGATACATTACATTTATCAAAACTAAAAAATTAACATTGATACCTTACTATTAACACACTATAGGATTTATTTGGATTTCACCAGTTTTTCCACTAGTGTTCTTTTCCTGTTCCAGGATCTAATTCAGGATACTACATTGCTGTTAGTTGTTATGTCTCCCCAGTCTCCTTTGCTCTGTTTTTCTGTTTCATGACCTTGTTATTTTTAAAGAATATCAGTCAGATATGTTGTAGAATGTCCCTCAATTTGGATTTCTCTGATGTTTTATCATGATTAGACTGAGGTTATGAGTTGTAGGGAAGATTACCGTAGAGGTATGCTCTTCTCATCACATCATAGCAGCAGGTACATGGTGTCCACTTGACTTCATAACACCTTCCTGTTTCATTTTTGATCATTTACTAGACCTTTTAACAACTTGCCTTATTATTTTTTGATTTGTATTGTCTCCTTGTTGCTTCTTATTTTCACAGATCTGGAAAGGCTTATCTTTTTTTGTGTTGTGCTATTTGTGTCTTTTTGGGTTTTATATGCTTTAAGTTTTCTTTTTAGTGATGTTCTAACTCTGGCTTTTCACATGTTCTCTTTTGCAAGATAAAATCTCATCACTTAGGTTCACTGACCAACTGATATTGCAACTCATTGACATCCATGTTTTAACCTGAGAATAACTGGGATGGAGTAAAAAAACTATGCCAAATTTTGTTCAAGGGTCTTCTGTTTAAAAATATAGGAATCAGGCTGTACATTTCAGGAAAATGGTTAAAATAAATAATTTTTGTGCCTAATGGATTAAGTTAAGCTTCACTGATGTAGAGTATCTTATTATCCCAATGATGCTACCTGAGTAGGCATTACAGCATGGCACATTGCCTCTTCTTTTAGACGAGTTTAAAATTCAGTCACATATAGATTTCTAGTGCTATACAACTCCTTAGATTGGGCTTGTTTTTGTGGATATAGTAAGAATGGATAATATAATAAATATTATAATTTTTGATATATTATTGCAGATTTTAAATCACATAGTCTGAGACATTTTAAGCATTATCTGGAGGGATTAGTTGATGTAAAATTGTTGTTTCACTTCTTCTATTACATTTGTCTTCACTCTCAGTTGTTCTGGATTCTCTAGGAACAAGTATCCTATATTATTCCAATAGATGAGAAACCGTATACTGTACACCTTAGGCAAAGGTAATTTTTTATTCTTTACTTTTAGATTTAATTTTATTTATATGAATTTATTTACTTATAATAAAAATAGAGTATTAAAAATAATGTACTTGTTATTAAAAATTTTAGTTGTCTCAGATGAACAGATGCTCTCCTGTGAATTAATTTTTTGGTCTTAATGCCTCATAGTCTTTTGTGAATAGGGGGGTTAGGAACAGGAAAAATAGGGACTTGTCTCCTGAAGATTAATCTATATGATCTTAAGTTGGCAGAACCAGCAGGACCTGTATAATCAGGGCAGGATGTGATAAGAAAGAAGTAAGTCTGTATCAGTTAGGGTTTGATCAGGGAGGCAGGCTCACCACCAGGAAAATGAAATAAGGGATTTAATATAGAAATTAGATCATACAGTGTTCTGGAAACTGGTGAATAATTTATGGAAAATAGTACCAGCTACATACCATGTCTAAGGGAATTGTGAACATATTTTAAATAACTTTCTGTAGGGTTTAATTCTCTCTTGGAAACCCAGTAGAGAAAGCCTGGCTTGGAAGCAATTTGTAACTTTCAAGAAGTAGATTTCAGTTAAATTTTGGGTGTAGAACTAGACTACATGGTATTAAGGAGAGGTGAATTGTGAGAAACTGAAAGTATTAAGTGAAAATGACTTTTTCAGAAATGTTCAGCTGAGAAAAAAAGAAGAATAGGAATGCTTTTTAGGGAAGAAAAAAACAAAGTATTTTGGCTGAGGGGAAGTTTCTTAAAGAGAGAAGTATAAACAAGTGATTCATTGTGTTGTTAGATGCCAAAGAATGACATTGAGTAAAAGAAGTGTTAACCTACCTATTCCTTTAGACAGAAGGGAAGAATAGTAAATGACAACTCAAAGAACTTTCCAAGTGCATAAGAGGGAAAGAGAGAACTCATATTGTATTTGCGTATCTTACTGAAACTATAAGCAGTAGTAAGAAATAGAGGGACTGGAGCTTGGGAGATTGATAGAGCATGTATATACTCTGTTTTTGGAAATTACCTGTATAATAATTAGGACACCATGACTATAGGAAGTCATAGGAAGCTGTTGCAAGAAACTTATATAGGAAATAATGAGAAGTATAATTATGACCATGTAGGATTTCTTTTTTTTTTTAAAGACATAACTGAGGTGGCAGAAAAAAAAATTAGATAACAGATTGGATATAGTGGTAGCACAGATTTGGTGGGGCAGTGAAGGAGAAGGAGAGCACGTCTGCATCAGGGCATATCCAGGAGAAATGTCCAGTTGATTGAGTGGTTGATTGATTGAAGTATACTTGTCTTACAATATCATATTATTTTCAGGTGTACAATATAGTGATTCTATATTTTTATACATTACAAACCATATAATTACATTATATTGACTGTATTCCCTGTGTTGTACATTGCATCCCTATGACTTACTTATTTTTTTTTTTTTTTTTTTATAATTTTATTTTATTTTTTTTAATTAATTCATTTATTTATTTATGGCTGTGTTGGGTCTTCGTTTCTGTGTGAGGGCTTTGTCTAGTTGCAGCAAGTGGGGGCCACTCCTCATTGCGGTGCGCGGGCCTCTCACTATCGCGGCCTCTGTTGTTGCGGAGCACAGGCTCCAGACGCGCAGGCTCAGTAATTGTGGCTCACGGGGCTAGTTGCTCTGCGGCATATGGGATCTTCCCAGACCAGGGCTCGAACCTGTGTCCCCTGCATTGGCAGGCAGATTCTCAACCACTGCGCCACCAGGGAAGCCCGACTTACTTATTTTATAACTGGTAGTTCATACCTCTTAATCTCCTTCACTTATGTATTAAAGGCCATTTATGACAAACCCACAGCTAACAGCATACTCAATGATGAAAAGCTGAAAGCTTTTTCTCTAAGACCAGGAATAAGACAAGGCTGCCCCCTCTCACCACTTTTATTCAACACAGTATTGGAAGTCCTAACCATAGCAATTAAAAAGAAATGATATGCATCCACATTGGAAGGGGAGAACTAAAATGGTCACTATTTACAGATGGCAGGATAACATAGAAAACCCTACAGACTCCTACAGACTCCACCAAAAAGCTATTAGAACTAATGAATTCAGTAAAGCTGCAGGATACAAAATTAATATACAGAAATCTGTTGCATTTCTATACACTAATAATGAAATATCAGAAAAAGAAATCAAGAAAACAATCCCATTTACAATTGCATCAAAAAGAAAATATACGTGGGAATAAATTTAACAAAGGGAGGTGAATAGACCTGTACTCTGAAAGCTGTAAGACATTGATAAAGAAATTGAAGAGAACACCAATAAATGGAAAGATATACCATGCTTATGCATTGGAAGAATTAATATTGTTAAAATGTCCATACCACTAACCAAGGCAATCTACAGATTCAGTCCAATCCCTATCAGAATACTCATGCATTTTCCACAGAAGTAGAACAAATAATCCTAAAATTTGTATGAAACCACAGAAGACCCCAAATAGCCCGTTATATTTAGTTTAGGTCATGCGAGAGAGGTGTGGGTTTCAGAGCCATCTTTTTTATATAGGTATAAATGAGGCACCAGAAAAGAACGAGATACAGAGGTGGGGGTGAATATTAATGATGAGAAGGAATAACAACCAGAATTGAAGGCCATGGAAGCATTTAAGTGAAGAAGTAAGGATCCAGATGAAGGGACTTATAAAAGTAGACAAAAAGATATGAGGGAAACCAGAGGTAAATGATATGATTGAAGTTGAAGAGTAGATGTTTTAAAGAAGGGGAGTGTGGTCAACAGTGTGTTAGAGTAGTTTTACATGACTCAAACTGCTTTTTGGATTTAACAACAAGCGGGTCATTAGTAATCTCTATGGCAACTGTTTTAATGGAGGATTCCCAGCAGAAGCTAGACTGGGTGGTCTAGTTACATTACATTGGATTGAGGAGTGAGCACCAAGTGAGAAAGCATAAGTAAAATAGCATAATAAGGACAGGGAATGATACCAGAGAAGGTTGAACTTAGACTTGTAGTTTCAACACCTATGTTCTGGTTAGTATGACTTTTACAGAATACTCTTCCACTTCATTATAGTAATATATATTTATGATAGTAAAAGTGAGAGAGAATGAAAGAATAGGGAATTCTCTGGTGACACAGTGGTTAAGAAACCGCTTGCCAGTGCAGGGGACACGGGTTCGAGCCCTGGTCCGGGAAGATCCCACATGCTGCAGAGCAACTAAGCCCGTGCACCACAACTACTGAGCCTGCACTCTAGAGCACGCGAGCCACAACTACTGAGCCCACATGCCACAACTACTGAAGCCCACACACTTAGAGCCTGTGCTCCGCAACAAGAGAAGCCACCACAATGAGAAGCCCACGCACCGCAATGAAGAGTAGCCCCCGCTCGCTGCAACTAGAGAAAGCCCACGCATAGCAACGAAGACCCAACGTAGCCAAAATAAATAAATGAATAAAAATTTAAAAGAAACGAATGAAAGAATAGAAAACTCTCATAATTCTACACCCATTTCGTATCTTTGTAAATTTTAAAATGCTTTTCTCTCGTCTTGTATACAGTCTCTTCTTTTTTAAAGGAGTATAAGATAGGGAAATTATTTTGAGTAAATGCTTATTGCTTTGAATAAAGATTACATACAGGTCAAAAGAAGATACTACCTTTGTCAGGGATTGGCAAACTTCTTCTTTAGAGACCCAGATAGTAAATATTTTAGGCTATGAGGATGATAATATCTTTGTCAAAATGACTCAACTCTGCTGTTGTAGCGTGAAAGCTGCCATAAACCATATATAAGTGAATGGATATGGCTGTGTTCAAATAAAATTTTATTTACAAACGCAGAAGGTAGGTCAGATTTGGCTTGAGGGATTTAAGTTTGCTAACTACTGCTTTACATGTTTCAAAAAGAATAACTTAAAATTCTCTCATTCTTTTTTTATATTCAGATTTTTTTTAGCAGATAATTTCATGGTTTATTTGTATAATCAAGGATCTGTGAATTCTCATTCTTCAAATATTCAGGTAAGATTTAAATTTTATATTTCAAAGATTTTTAAAACCCTTTTTACATTGAATACTTTCCTAATACAGAAGACTCTGTTCACAGGGGATGTATTTAAGTGATCTACTTATGCCTCATTTCACCCATTATTAGGCTTTCTTGAAGTCTTGGTAAATTAAAGACAAACTAGATTGACTTACCTTCTACTCTGCCTAGAACATAGACACAATTAAATTAATTAGTTTATATTTTGTTGAATAAATGAATATACATTAAATAATAATAAAAACAAGTACAAATCTTACTGAATCTGAAATCATAGATTGAATCCTTTCCTTCTTTTTTAGTCCCTGTCTCATCCATCAATGAATCATATTGACTCTACCTTTCAAATTATGTACTAAGAATCCACCCTCTTCCTCTGTCTCTATCTGCTGATACCACTGTAAACAAGTAAACATCATATCTAGTTTGGGTTGTTGCTGTAACTTCCGGAATAATCTCCCTGCTTCCACACCTTGCTCACCTCCTCAGTTAGTTCCCAACATGACAGCCAGATCAATCCTATTAAAACCTGGTCAGATCATGTCACTTCTCTGTTCAGAAGCCTCCATGGGATGACTTATCATTCACAAAGTGAAAACCAAAGTCATTTTAGTATCCTACAGGCTTTACGCAGTCTGGTTCTCTTTACTTCTATGACCTCATTTCCAGTTATTCTCTACCTTGCTTATTCTGTTCCAGTCGCCTTGGTTTCCTTGCTATTCTTCAAACATATCAGACGTGTCCTCCTTTCAAGAAATTTTCACTTTCTATTTCTTCTGATCCAGATGTTTGCTCTTTCCCAAGATACAATGTTTTTCTCCCTCTTTTCCTTCAGGTCTTTGCTCAAAACCATCCTATTAGTCCTTGACTAACCCCTATTTTAAATAGCACTGTTAACCTTATTACTCTCTTAACTTACCTGTTTTGTTTTTCTCCATAGTGGTTATCAATATATGATGTACCATACATTTTATCTATTTATTTTCTGTTTTTTCAGTGCAATATAATCTTCATTTCACCAGAGCTTTTGGTCTGTTTTATTCAATGATGCATCCCTAGTGCCTAGAAAAATGCCTGGCACATAGCATATAATAAAAATTTGTTGAATTATTGAAATATGTTACTTCACTTCAATTGGAAAGGACCATTACTTTCCTTTTATTGCTCCTTCCTTCACATAGTTCTAACATAAAGGCATGTGTTAATAAGAAAACATACATTGATTTATACCAAAATTTATAGCACTATCTTAGAAATTATATAATTTTCCTTTTTTGTCTGTGATGATGTTTGCTTTGTCTCTATGTTAATTGTACTGTGGTCAGAGACTGAACTTGGTGTGATTTCAGTCCTTTACAATTTGTTTTTGTGTTTCATGGCCCAGAATATGGTTTCATTTTGGTAAATGTTACATGTTCTTTAAAAAGAAAGTGTATTCAATGGAATATTACTTAGCTATAAAAAAGAATGAAATAATGCCATTTGCAGCAACGTAGATGGACCTAGACATTATCATGTTAAGTGAAGTAAGACAGAGAAAGACTAATATCACATGATATCACTTATATGTGGAATCTAAAATAATTATATAAATGAACTTATTTATAAAATGGAAATAGACTCAACAGACAGAAAGCAAACTTATGGTTACCAGAAAGGATAGCGGCGGGTGGAGGGGGAGATAAATTAGGGGTTAGGGATTAACATATACACATGACTATGTATCAAATAGATAAATGACAGGGACCTACTGTACAGCACAGTATATTCAGTGTCTTGTGATAACCTATAATGGAAAAGAATCTGAAGAAGGATACATATATAGGTGTATGTGTGTATGTATAACTGAATCACTTTGATGTACACCTGAAGCTAACACAACATTGTAAATGAACTACACTTCAATAAAAAAAAGGTTAAAGAAAAGAACTCCGTGCAAAAAAAGTATATTATATATAGTTTTTAAGTAGGGTTTTACCTATATTAGGTTAACATTCTGTTCAACTCTTCTATAGATTCTGAATGCTAGATTTATCAGTTATTGACAGAAATGTATGTGCTTAAAAATCTTTTAGTATGATTATGCATTTATTTTTATTATTCTTTCAGTTTTAGCTTTTTATAATTTGAAGCTATGTTATTAAATAAATACAAACTTGGAATATTTATATCTTCCTGGTGAGTTGAAACTCATGTATCATTATGAAATGTCCCTCTTTATCTCTAGTAATGCTTCTTGCCTTAAAGTCTACATTTCCTGTATTAGTATCGCTTCAGAATCATCCTTTTGGTTTGTGTTGGTGTGGTCTGTCTTTTTCTAGCTCTTCAATCTTTTTGTGCCCTTAAATTTTAGATGTTTCTTTTTAGCAGAATATCAGAATTTAAAGGAAATCCATACTCACAATCTTTGTCTTTTAATTGATGACCTAAATTTATATATTGGAAAATAATTTTACCTAAAATATGGGATAAAACTTTGGAAGCAGGATGTAAAATAATAATCCCAAGTGTTGATCTGAGAAGAGTAGTTAATATAGTGAAAGTGGCAAATATGGGGAGACTTTTTTTCTGAATGTCACTTTATTCATACTGATATAAACTGTATATAGCCTGTGAAAAATATTCAGAAAGTTCTATTAAGTATAAAAAGTTAAGAAATCATTAGAAAGTTTTGTCAACTCCTAGGTAACCACTTTATATTTTCCCCCCTAGACTCAGTGCTACTACCAAGGATATATTGAAGGATATCTGAATTCTGTTGTCACACTTAGCACATGCTCTGGACTGAGGTTATGTATTATTTTGTTGTTGATATGCAAACACCATGGTTATGATATTTGTCTGCAGAGAATTTGTTAGTTTATACTAAGTGTGGAACTGGTAGAGGATTCCCATGTGGAGATTATTCAGTGAATAATGATAATAATAATAATAATCTCTTCCTCTGAATATGTTTCTTCTCTGATTTCTCTTTACTTTCCCCACTGACCAGAGACATGTCTAACTTCTTGAAGGTTTAGATTTCCTTGTGTCTTTGCTCTGTATCTTGTTTCTTCTTTAGTACAGAAATGACAGTTGACCGTGTTTGACTATAGCAAGTTGGAAGAGCTAAGTTTTGGGTAGCTTGTTTTTTAAGCAAATAGAGTATTTTTGATACCTACCATGTACCAGCTACTGGCCTAGTGTTAGGAGATGTAAAAATAAATAAACAAAGCATGTTCTTTCACAAAGGGAAATCATCTTCAGAGAGAGGAAGCACTTCTATATAAACAAATAAGTATTATTATGGTACTCATTTTTCTAGTAATATCACTATCTTAATCTCTCTAAGAACTGTAGGGTTTCCTCTTTAGTGCTTGGAGAGTTTTCCATTCTGTCAGGATATTCTTCACCTTCATTTTGTAGTGTAGGAGCCTTGTTTCCACAAACGAATTTTACTCAGTGCTTTTTACATGGAATTCTGAAATTTGGTTTTTAGAGAGTAGTCACTTGAACTGTTACCTGTATTCAAGGAAGAATACTTATAAAAGTTGTTTACTCTTTAAAATTTAGCTTTTAATTTCTTATTCAGACTAGGTACATAAACAAAATTCATAAATGCCTTCTTTTAATTACTGCTGAATTTTATTTTTATGAATAAAATTACTGATTATGTATCTTTTTTTAATGCAAGCAATGTAATCATTGCAGTGCAAAACAGAAATTTATACAGATTTCTATTTGCTATTGCTTTCATTAAATTACTGACTTGGGGGACAGGGGAATGACTTGATCACAGTAATGCTGTGTCCTTGCTAGCAACTGATTACATAATTTGTTCTGCGTTGATAACTATAAAGTAAATTAAATGGAAAGTTACTCTTTTGGATTGGGGAAGACCTTTTTTTATCTCTTCAGAGTCATCTCCAAAACATAAAGAGTTTGGGTCAAAATACTGAGCTCAAAAACATTCCGTATCTTTCTTCTCACTCTCCTCCTTCTTCTCCCCCTCTTTCCTTCCTCCTCCTCCTCCTCCTTTTTTTTTAGGAATTCTTTCAGAGTTTTATGATATAGAATTAATTAAAAGCACTTAAATTTTTATCCTTAATTTTACAGAGGAATATTACAGTTTGAAAATCTTTCTTATGGAATTGAGCCTCTGGAATCTGCAGTTGAATTTCAGCATCTTCTTTATAAATTAGGAAATGAAAACAATGAATTTGCAGTTCTTACTGAAAATAACCAAGACACAGAACAAAACGCAATGGACTATAATATTTTTATAAGTGAAGAAGTGAGTTATGTATGCTTTATTACTCTTTCAAGGCAGTTATTGCTTTTATTTACCTATTAATTTAATTTATTTTTTTAACATCTTTATTGGAGTATAATTGCTTTACCATGGTGTGTTAGTTTCTGCTTTATAACAAAGTGAATCAGCTATGCATATACATATATCCCCGTATATATCTCCTCCCTCTTGCATCTCCCTCCCACACTCCATATCCCACCCCTCTAGTTGGTCACAAAGCACTGAGCTGATCTCCCTGTGCTATGTGGCTGCTTCCCACTAGCTATCTGTTTTACATTTGGCAGTGTATATATGTCCATGCCACTCTCTCTGTCCCAGCTTACCCTTTCCCCTCCCCATGTCCTCAAGTCCATTCTCTACGTCTGTGTCTTTATTCCTGTTCTGCCCCTAGGTTCTTCAGAACCTTTTTTTTTCTTTAGATTCCATATATATGTGTTAGCATACAGTATTTGTTTTTCTCTTTCTGACTTACTTCACTCTGTATGACAGACTCTAAGTCCATCCACCTCACTACAAATAACTCAAATTCGTTTCTTTTTAAGGCTGAGTAATATTACATTGTATATATGTGCCACATCTACTTTATCCAGTCATCTGTTGATGGACACTTAGGTTGCCTCCATGTCCTGGCTATTGTAAATAGAGCTGCAATGAACATTGTGATACATGAGTCTTTTTGAATTATGGTTTTCTCAGGGTATATGCCCAGTAGTGGGATTGCTGGGTTGTATGGTAGTTCTATTTTTAGTTTTTTAAGGAACCTCCATACTGTTCTCCATAGTGGCTGTATCAATTTACACTCCCACCAACAGTGCAAGAGGGTTCCCTTTTCTCCACACCCTCTCCAGCATTTACTGTTTGTAGATTTTTTGATGATGGCCACTCTGACTGGTGTTAGGTGATATACCTCATTGTAGTTTTGATTTGCATTTCTCTAATGATTAGTGATGTTGAGCATCATTTCATGTGTTTGTTGACAATCTGTATATCTTCTTTGAAGAAGTGTCTGTTTAGGTCTTCTGCCCATTTTTGGATTGGGTTGTTTGTTTTTTTGATATTGAGCTGCATGAGCAGCTGGTAAATTTTGGAGATTAATCCTTTTGTCAGTTGCTTCGTTTGCAAATATTTTCTCCCATTCTGAGGGTTGTCTTTTCATCTTGTTTATGGTTTCCTTTGCTGTGCAAAAGCTTTTAAGTTTCATTAGGTCCCATTTGTTTATTTTTGTTTTTATTTCCATTCCTCTAGGAGGTGGGTCAAAAAGGATCTTGCTGTGATTTGTGTCATAGAGTGTTCTGCCTATGTTTTCCTCTAAGAGTTTTATAGTGTCTGGCCTTGCATTTAGGTCTTTAATCCATTTTGAGTTTATTTTTGTGTATGGTGTTACGGAGTGTTCTAATGTCATTCTTTTACCTGGAGCTGTCCATTTTTCCCAGCACCACTTATTGAAGGGGCTGTCTTTTCTCCATTATATATTCTTGCCTCCTTTATCAAAAATAAGGTGACTATATGTGCGTGGGTTTATCTCTGGGCTTTCTATCCTGTTTCATTGATCTGTATTTCTGTTTTTGTGCCAGTACCATACTGTCTTGATTACTATAGCTTTGTAGTATAGTCCGAAGTCAGGGAGCATGATTCCTCCAGCTCCATTTTTCTTTCTCAAGACTGCTTTGACTATTCGGGGCCTTTTGTGTTTCCATACAAATTGTGAAGTTTTTAGTTCTAGTTCTGTGAAAAATGCCATTGGTAGTTTGATAGGGATTGCACTGAATCTGTAGATTACTTTGGATAGTATAGTCATTTTCACAGTGTTGATTCTTCCAATCGAAGAACATGGTATATCTCTCCATCTGTTTGTATCATCTTTAATTTCTTTCAACAGTCTCTTATAGTTTTCTGCATACAGGTCTTTTGTCTCCTTAGGTAGGTTTATTCCTAGATATTTTATTATTTTTGTTGCAATGCTAAATGGTAATGTTTCCTTAATTTCTCTTTCAGATTTTTCATCACCAGTGTATAAGAATGCAAGAGAATTCTGTGCTTTAATTTTGTATCCTGCTACATTACCAGATTCATTGATCAGCTCTTGTAGTTTTCTGGTAGCATTTTTAGGATTCTCTACGCATAGTATCATGTCATCGGCAAACAGTGACAGCTTTACTTCTTCTTTTCCAACTTGGATTCCTTTTATTTTGTTTTCTTCTCTGATTACTGTGGCTAAAACTTCCAGAACTATGTTGAATAATAGTGGTGAGAGTGGGCAACCTTGTCTTGTTCCTGATCTTAGAGGAAATGGTTTCAGTTTTTCACCATTGAGAACGATGTTGGCTGTGGGTTTATTATATATGGCTTTTATTATGTTGAGGTAAGTTCCCTCTATGCCTACCTTCTGGAGGGTTTTTATCATAAATGGGTGTTGAATTTTGTCAAAGCTTTTTCTGCATCTATTGAGATGATCATATGGCTTGACTTCTTCAATTTGTTAATATGGTTTATCACATTGATTGATTTGTGTATATTGAAGTATCCTTGCATTCCTGGGATAAACCCCACTTGATCATGGTGTATGATCCTTTTAATGTTCTGTTGGATTCTGTTTGCTAGTATTTTGTTGAGGATTTTTGCATCTATGTTCCTCAGTGATATTAGCCTGTAGTTTTCTTTCTTTTTGACATCTTTGTCTGGTTTTGATATCAGGGTGATGGTGGCCTCGTAGAATGAGTTGGGGAGTGTTCCTCCCTCTGTTATATTTTGAAAGAGTTTGTGAAGGATAGGTGTTAGCTCTTCTCTAAATGTTTGGTAGAATTCGCCTGTGAAGCTATCTAGTCCTGGGCTTTTGTTTGTTGGAAGATTTTCAATCACAGTGTCAATTTCAGTGCTTGTGATTGTTCTGTTTATATTTTCTATTTCTTCCTGGTTCAGTCTCGGAAGGTTGTGCTTTTTAAATATTTGTCCATTTTTTCCGGGTTGTCCATTTTATTGGCATATAGCTGCTTGTAGTAATCTTCATGATCCTTCATATTTCTGCAGTGTCAGTTTTTACCTCTCCTTTTTCATTTCTAGTTCTATTGATTTGAGTCTTTCCCTTTTTTTCTTGGTGAGTCTGGCTAATGGTTTATCAATTTTGTTTATCTTCTCAAAGAACCAGCTTTTCGTTTTATTGAACTTTGCTATTGTTTCCTTCATTTGTTTTTCATTTATTTCTGATCTGATTTTTATGATTTCTTTCATTCTGCTAACTTTGGAGTTTTTTTGTTCTTCTTTCACTAATTGCTTTAGATGTAAGGTTAAGTTGTTTATTTGAGATGTTTCTTGTTTGTTGAGGTAGGATTGTATTGCTATAAACTTCCATCTTAGAACCGCTTTTGCTGCATTCCATAGGTTTTGGGTCATCGTGTCTTCATTGTCATTTGGTTCTAGGTATTTTTTGATTTCCTCTTAGATTTCTTCAGTGATCTCTTGGTTATTTAGTAGTGTATTGTTTAGCCTCCATCTGTTTGTATTTTTTACAGATTTTCCCCTGTAATTGATATCTCATTTTATAGCATTGTGGTTGGAAAAGACAGTTGATATGATTTCAATTTTCTTAAATTTCCCAGAGCTTGATTTGTGACCCAAGATATGATCTACCCTGGAAAATGTTCCATGAGCACTTGAGAAGAAAGTGTATTCTGTTGTTTTTGGGTAGAACATCCTATAAATATCAATTAAGTCCATCTTGTTTAATGTATCATTTAAAGCTTGTGTTTCCTTACTTATTTTCATTTTGGACGATCTCTCCATTGGTGAAAGTGGGGTGTTAAAGTACCCTACGATGATTCTGTTACTGTCGATTTCCCCTTTTATGGCTGTTAGCATTTGCCTTATGTACTGAGGTGCTCCTATGCTGGGTGCATAAATATTGACAATTGTTTTATATCTTCTTCTTGGATTGATCCCTTGATCATTATGGAGTGTCCTTCTTTATCTCTTCCAATAGTCTTTATTTTAAAGTCTATTTTGTGTGATATGAGAATTGCTATTCCAGCTTCCTTTTGATTTCCATTTGCCTGGAATATCTTTTTCCATCCCCTCACTTTCTGTCTGTATGTGTCCCTAGGTCTGAAGTGGGTCTCTTGTAGAGAGCATATGTACAGGTCTTGTTTTTGTATCTGTTCAGCCAATCTATGTCTTTTGGTTAGAGCATTTAATCCATTTATATTTAAGGTAGTTATCGATATGTATGTTTCTATTACCATTTTCTTAATTGTTTTGGGGTTGTTATTGAAGGTCTTTACCTTCTCTTGTGTTTCCTGCCTAGAGAAGTTCCTTTAGTTGTAAAGCTGGTTTGGTGGTGCTGAATCCTCTTAGCTTTTGCTTGTCTGTAAAGGTTTTAATTTGTCCCTCGAATCTGAATGAGATCCTTGCTGGGTAGAGTAATCTTGGTTATAGGTTTTTCCCTTTCATCACTTTAAATATGTCCTGCCACTCCCTTGTGCCTTGCAGCGTTTCTGCTGAAAGATCAGCTGTTAACCTTATGGGGATTCCCTTGTATGTTATTTGTTGTTTTTCCCTTGCTTCTTTTAATATTTTTTCTTTGTATTTAATTTTTGGTAGTTTGATTAATATGCGTCTTGGTGTGTTTCTCCTTGGATTTATCCTGTATGGGACTCTCTGTGCTTCTTGGACTTGATTGCCTATTTCCTTTCCCACGTTAGGGAAGTTTTCCACTATAATCTCTTCAAATATTTTCTCAGACCCTTTCTTTTTCTCGTTTTCTTCTGTGATCCCTATAAGTTGAATGTTCGTACGTTTAATGTTGTCCCAGTAGTCTCTGAGACTGTCCTCAATTCTTTTCATTGTTTTTTCTTTATTCTGCTCTCCGGTAGTTATTTCCACTATTTTATCTTCCAGGTCACTTATCCGTTCTTCTGGCTCAGTTACTCTGCTATTTATTCCTTCTAGAGAATTTTTAATTTCATTTATTGTGTTGTTCATCATTGTTTGTTTGCTCTTTAGTTCTTCTAGGTCCTTGTTAAATGTTTCTTGTATTTTCTCCATTCTATTTCCAAGATTTTGGATCATCTTTCCTATCATTACTCTGAATTATTTTTCAGGTAGACTGCCTATTTCCTCTTCATATGTTTGGTGTTGTGGGTTTTTACCTTGCTCCTTCATCTGCTGTGTGTTTTTCTGCCTTCTCATTTTGCTTAACTTACTGTGTTTGGTGTCTCCTTTTCGCAGCCTGCGTGTTCGTAGTTCCTGTTGTTTTTGGTGTCTGACCCCAGTGGTTAAGGTTGGTTCAGTGCGTTGTATAGCCTTCCTGGTGGAGGGGACTAGTGCCTGTATTCTGATGGATGAGGCTGGATCTTGTCTTTCTGGGCAGGTCTGTGTCCAGTGGTGTGTTTTGGCGTGTCTGTGACCTTATTATGATTTTAGGCAGCCTCTCTGCTAATGGATGGGGTTGTGTTCCTGTCTTGCTAGTTGTTTGGCATAGGGGGTCCAGCACTGTAGCTTGCTGGTCATTGAGTGGAGCTGGGTCTTAGCGTTGTGATGGAGATCTCAGGGGTAGCTTTCGCTCTTTGATATTATGTGGAGCTGGGAGGTCTCTGGTGGACCAATGTCCTGAATTTGGCTCTCCCACCTCAGAGGCACAGGCCTGACCCCTGGCCGGAGCACCAAGACCCTGTCAGTCACATGGCTCAGAAGAAAAGGGAGGAAAAAAAGAAAAAAAGAAAAAAAGAAAGTTTTTAAAATAAAAAATAGAAAATAATTATTAACAATAAAAAAATTAAAAAGTAATAAAAAAAGAAAAAAAAGAAGGAAAGAAAGAAAGAAGAGAGCAAGCAAACCAAAAAACAAATCCACCAATGATAACAAGCACTAAAAACTATACTAAAACAAAACAAAACAAAAGAAAAAAACGGACAGACAGAACCCTAGGACAAATGGTAAAAGCAACGCTATACAGACAAAATCACACAAAGAAGCATACACATACACACTCATAAAAAGGGAAAAAGGAAAAAAAATATATCGTTGCTCCCAAAGTCCACCGCTTCAATTTTGTGATGATTTGTTTTCTATTCAGGTATTCCACAGATGCAGCGTACATCAAGTTGATTGTGGTGATTTAATCCACTCCTCCTTAGGCTGCTGGGAGAGATTTCCCTTTCTCTTCTTTGTTCTCACATCTCCTGGGGTTCAGCTTTGGATTTGGCCCTGCCTCTGTGTGTAGATTACCTGAGGGTGTCTATTCTTTGCTCAGAAAGGACAGGGTTAAAGTAGCAGCTGTTTGGGGGCTCTGGCTCACTCAGGTGGCGGGGTGGGGAGAGAGGGGTACAGAATGCAGGGCGAGCCTGCAGCAGCAGAGTCCAACGTGATGTTGCACCAGCCTGAGGTGCACTGTGTGTTCTCCCTGGAAAGTTTTCCCTGGATCATGGGACCCTGGCAGTAGCATGCTGCACAGGCTCCCAGGAGGGGAGGTGTGGATAGTGACCTGTGCTTGCACGCAGGATTCTTGGTGGCTGCAGTAGCAGCCTTAGCCTTTCATGCCTGTCTCTGGTGTCCACGCTGCTCGCCGCAGCTCATGCCCATCTCTGGAACTTGTTTAGGTGTTGCTCTGAATCCCCTCTCCTCGCGCACCCCAAAGCAATTGTCTCTTGCCTCCTAGGCAGGTCCAGACTTTTTCTCGGACTCCCTCCCGCTAGCTGTGGCGCACTAGCCCCCTTCAGGCTGTGTTCACGCAGCAACCCCAGTCCTCTCCCTGGGATCTGAACTCTGAAGCCGGAGCCTCAGCTCCCTGCCCCCACCTACCCCAGCAGGTGAGCAGACAAGCCTCTCGTGCTGGTGAGTGCCGGTCAGCAGCGGTCCTCTGTGCGGGAATCTCTCCGCTTTGCCCTCTGCACCCCTTTTGCTGTGCTGTCCTCTGTGACTCCAAAGCTTTCCCCCTCTGCCACCCGCAGTCTCTGCCCGCGAAGGGGCTTCTAGTGTGTGGAAACCTTTCCTCCAGAGCTCCCTCCCACTGGTGCAGGTCCCATCCCTATTCTTTTATCTCTGTTTTTTCTTTTTTCTTTTGCCCTACCCAGGTATGTGGGGAGTTTCTTGCCTTTTGGGGGGTCTGAGGTCTTCTGCCAGTGTTCAGTAGGTGTTCTGTAGGAGTTATTCCACATGTAGATGTATTTCTGATGTATTTGTGGGGAGGAAGGTGATCTCCACGTCTTACTCTTCTGCCATCTTGAAGGTCTCCTAATTAACTTTTGACATTTAAATTATAATGTGTTTTGGTGTGGGTCTCTTTGCATTCTTATTTGAAAGATTCTGGGCTTCCTGGGGCTGAATGTCTGTTTCCTTACACGTTAGGGAAGTTTTCAGCCATTGTGTTTTCAAACAAAATTTCTGCCCCATTCTCTTCTCCTTCTGGGACTTCTGTAAATGCAAATGTTTGTTAGTTTGTTGTTGTTCCATAACCCCTTATGCTATCTTTCCTATTTTAAATTCTTTTTTTTTCTTTTTGTTTCTCTGATTGGGTAGGTTCCACCACATTGTCTTTGAGTTGACTGATTTTTTTCCTTCTGCTTCATCTACTCCAACATTGAACCTCTCTAGTGTATTTTTCAGTTGTTATTATATTGTTCAGTTCTCTGACTTCTCTTTGGTACTTTCTTATATTTTCTCTATCTGTGTTGACATTCTCCTCACTGTGTTCATTCACTCTTCTCTCCAGTTCAGTGAGCATCTTTATGACCATTACTTTAAACTCTTTATCAGGTAAATTACATGTCTCCATTTCATTAAGTTTTTTTTATGAAGTTCTATCTCTTTCTTCCAGTTGGAACATATTCCTCTGTTTCTTCGTTTCGGTTGACTTTCTGTGTTGGTTTTTATATGGTAGATGGAACATCTCTCAAAAATGACAAAGCTTTGTGCTTATCCAAGTAGCATATTATATTTTTAATAGCTCCCAGTAGTTGAGAATGTGGCAAGACCTGCCAGTGTCCTGAAGGGGAGGTTCTTAGCACTTAGATTCTGGCTGTTTGGAAACCAGATCTTCAGGCAGCAGCTTTTAAAAGTAGGCAAATATATGTAGTCCTGTGGGATTGCATGTGTATGCCCTGCTCTCCAGGGTATCCAGCAGTGTCCCCACCATAGCAGTCACAAAAACTGAGGCTCCAGATGAATGTATAAACTCTTTTCTGAGAGCTGTTGGAGAGCTGAAGCAAGGCGGAGGGAGTGTACCAAGATGGTGTCCATAGACTACATTCCTTGAGGGAAGCTCTGTAGTTCACTGGATGTGTGCTAAACCTGAAGCCTTCCACTGAGGTTGAAGCTCCAGAACAAGCAAAGTGACCTCCCTCACAGAAAGACTGCAGAGTACCTCAGTCTGTTTTCTCGACAGTGCTGTGCAACTGGCAGCTTGCCAAGAACCATCGCTTCAATTGCTACAGTCCTGTGGGTCTCAGAAATGCAAGCCCCCTAGCCAGCAGAGCCAGGCATCGAAGGAGCATTCCCTAGGTGGTAGCTGCAAAAGCTGGGGCACTAGTTTTAAAAACTGGGGCATCAATTGCATGTAAAATCCCCTTGCAGGAGAAACTGGATCTCTGGAGGGTAGCAGAGGCAGTTCTTGAAGATAGCACTCACCTTCTGAGGTGTCTGGAAAGCATGACACTTAGCCCATAGATGTGTGTTTAATTAGAAGTCTGCCTCTCAGGCTGCAGCCATGATGACTAGCTAATAGGCCTTGGTAACAGAAAGACTGAGGTCTTGGGTCTTTTGCCTCTTGCTGGCTGGGGCCTGGTAGCTGTGTAAGAACTCTTTCTCTGTTAGCCACTGTCCTATGGGACCCACAAGTATAAGCCCCACTGGCTGCCAGAGCCAGGTGATGTAGAGGTATTCCTGGGTAGCTGCCACAAAAATTGGAGTGCCTAACAGGGGTATGAACTCCTTTATGATTAGTACAATCCCATGGGATTAGGAATGCAAGCTCCTTTGGCTTCCAGAGTCAGGCAGTCAAGTAATGTCCCCAGGGAGTCAACTGCAAAGATCGGTGCACTGGATGCATGTAAAAACTCTCTTCTGGGAGATACAGTGCTCTGGAGTATGGAAAAGGGAAAGCACGAAGATGGTACCTGCAAGTCTTCATCACTGGATGTGTGTGCTAATTAGATGCCTGCCTCTCAGGCTGACACCTTAATATAAGCAAGGGAATTTCCTTTATTTTAAGTCTGGGCATGACTAGCTCCCTCTGAGCTGGGCCCTACAGAAGGTAAGTCCAAGTGCCTGGGCCCTTGTTGACCTGGTTCCTAGACTGACACAATCTTGTGAGTCTGGGGACTCAAGCCCCATTGGTTTCCAAAGTTCCATGTTTTGGGGCTTGTCTCTCAGGTGCAGGTCCTGAAAGTTGTGGTGCCCAATATGAGGTTCAAACCCTTCACTCCTCAGACAGAAGCTCCAGGTTTAGAATTTTCTCCAGGTTGTGGGTCATAGCACTGGGGGTGGCATTTACGGTAAGAGTGTGTCTCAGTACATCCTACCTGATTCACCGTGCTTTTCTTCTCATTTGCCTGATGTATAGTTACCACTCAGCCAGACTTTAAGTTTTTTAAAAGAGGAAATTGTTCTGTATGTAGCTGTAGACTCAGTAGGTCTTTGGGAGGAGTTGATTTCAGGATCTTCATATTTTGCCGTCTTGAACTGGAACTCACATTAAATTTTTCCAAGGAAACATGAAATAATAACTCTCACCAGAAAGATAAATATATAGCAAAGGGAGTGGATTAATCAGTTACAAAGCTACTATGAAGGTTAAAAGACGAAAGTAGTAAAAATAATAACTATGATTACAATAATTAGTTAAGGGATACACAAGATAAAAAGAGATAAAATATGACATAAAAAACATAAAATGTGGCAGGGAGTAAAAATGTTGAGCTTTTTCAAAAAACTTAAGTTGTTGTCAACTTACAATAGACATATATAAGTTGTTATTTGTAAGCTTCATGGCTTACAAATAGCAAATACCTATAGTAGATACACAAATAATAAAAAGAAAGTAATATATTACTAAAGAAAGTCATCAAACCACAGAAGAAGAGAGCAAGAGAAGAAGAAACAAATAGCCAGTAAACAATTAATAAAATGGCAATAATTACTTTAAATTTTATTTGAGTTCTCTCATTTCTCTACCTATCAGTAATTACTTTAAATGTAAATTGACTGAGTTCTCCAATCAAAAGACATAGAGTGGCTACATGGATTAAAAAAACAAGACCCCAGGGCTTCCCTGGTGGTGCAGTGGTTGAGAGTCCGCCTGCCGGTGCAGGGGACACGGGTTCGTGTCCCGGTCCAGGAAGATCCCACATGCCGCAGAGTGGCTAGGCCCGTGAGCCATGGCTGCTGAGCCTGTGCGTCCGGAGCCTGTGCTCCGCAACGGGAGAGACCACAACAGTGAGAGACCCGCATACCGCAAAAAAAAAAAAAAAAAGACCCATCTATATGCTACCTACAAGAGACTTTTGATGTAAGGACACACAGAGACTGAGAGTGAAGTGATGGAAAAAGATTTCCAAGCTAATGGAAACCAAAAGAAAGCTGGAGTAGTTATAATTATATCAGACAAAATAGGTGTAAAAAAAAAAGATTGTAATAAGAGACAAGGATGGGTGTTACATAATGATATAGGGGTCAATTTAACAAGAGGATATAACATTTGTAAGTATTTATGTACCCAACATAGGTTAACCTAAATATATAAAGCAAATATTAACTGACCTAAAAGGAGAAATAGACAGCAATATAATAATAGTAGGGAATTTTAATATCCCACTTACATCAATGGATATAGATCATCCAAACAGAAAATCAGTAAGGAAGCATTGGCCTTAAATGGCACATTGGAATGATGGACTTAACAGATATATACAGAATACTCCATGTAAAAGCAACAGAATACACATTCTTCTGAAGTTCACATGGAACATTTTCCACGAGAGATCATGTTAGGCCACAAAACAGTCTTAATAAATTTAAGAGGATTGATAACATAAGAAGCATCTTTATTGACCGCAATGGTATGAAACTGGAAATTATTTACATGAAGAAATCTGAGTAATTCACAAATACGTGGAGTTTAATCAGTATGCTACTGAACAACAAATGGGCCAAAGAAAAATCAAAGGAGAAATTTTAAAAAATACCTTGAGACAAAAGAAAATGGAAATAGCATATACCAAAAATTTGTGGGATGCAGCAAAAGCAGTTCTACGATGGAAGTTCTTAGCGATAAATGGCCTACCTCAAGAAACAAGAAAAGTCACTAATAACCTAACTTTATACCTCAAGGAACTAGAAAAAGAACAAATGAAACCCAGGATTAGTAGAAGGGAGGACATAACAAATGTAGGGCAGAAATAAATGAAACAGATTCCAAAAGGACAATAGAGAAGGTCAGTGAAGCTGAGAGCTGGTTCTTTGAAAAGATAAAATTGACAAACCTTTAGCTAGACTCACAAAGAGAAAAAGAGAAATCATAAAATAAAAAATGAAAGAGATGTTACAACTGATCCCACAGAAATATAGACTACTAGGAAGAATTATATGTTAACAAATTAGGCAACCTGGGGAGGGGAAAACTTGGGAGTTTGGGATTAACATATATATACAACAATATATGAAATAGATAACCAACAAGAACCTACTATATAGCACAGGGAACTATACTCAATATTTTGTAATAACCTATAAGGGAAAAGAATCTGAAAAAGAATACATATATATTATATGTTATATATATTAAATATATATATATGATATATATATATATGAATCACTTTGCTGTACACCTAAAAGTAACACAACATTGTCAATCAACTGTACTTCAATTTAAAAAAATTAGGCAACCCAGAAGAAATGGATAAAATTCTAGAAACACTTAACCTACCAAGACTGAATTATGGTGAAATAGATAATCTGAATAGACCAATTACTGGTAAGGGGATTTAATCAGTAGTCAAAAATATGCTAACAAACCGAAGTCCAAGACCAGACTTATACAATTCACTGGTGAATTGTACCAAACATTTAAAGAATAATTAATCCAATCCTCAAACTCCTTTTCCAAAGAATAGATGAAGGGGGAACACTTCCAAATTCATTTTACAAGGCCAGCATACCCTGATACCAAACCCCAGACAAAGATACCACAAAAAAAGAAAAGAAAAGCCAATATCCCTGATGAACATAGATGTAAAAATCTTTAAAAAGATAATAGCAAACCAAATTCAACATTAAAAGAAAAAAAAAAGTTAAAAGAATCATACACTATGCTGAAGTGGGGTTTATTGCAAGGATGAAAAAATGGTTCAACATCAGCAAATCAATTAATGTGATATACCACATTAACAAAATGAAGGATAAAAATCATGATCATCTAAATAGATGCAGAAAAAGTGTTTGAAAAAATTCAGCATCGATGTATAATAAAAACTCTCAACAAAGTGGATATAGAGGGAACATACTTCAACATAATAAAGACCATATATGACATGCCGACAGCTAACATTATACTCAACGGTGAAAAGCTGAAAGCATTTCCTCTAAGATCAGGAACATGTCAAGGATGCCTACTTTCGCCACTTTTATTCAACATAGAATTGGAAGTTCTCACCACAGTAATTGGGTAAGAAAACGAAATGACATGCATTCAAATTGGAAAGGAAGAAGTAAAACTGTCAGTATTTGCAGATGACAGGATATTATATATAGAACACCCTAACTACGCCATAAAAAACTGTTATGGAGTACACACGCAAGAAAAAAGAAAATGGTAACTGTGAGAGTGGATATGTTAATTAGCTTGATTGTGGCAGTTATTTCACATTGTACATGTATATCAAAACATCAAGTCTTATAGCTTAAGTATATATATATATTTCACCTATGACTCAGTAAAGGTGGAAAAATATTTTAAAAGTTCAGAATAAACAATTTGTGAAAGTTTTTAAATACTATTCTTTTTTTCTAGCCAGAATCAGCTGTTCCAGATTTAATTCCTCTTTATCTAGAAATGAATATCGTGGTGGACAAAGCTTTGGTATGTATTTTGCTTTTTCCTTGTTTTTGAATATTTGATATGAATGTGTGATTATCCCTGACTAGAAAGGAACTTAAAGATTCCAATCTTCTTACTTCCATGTCGCTCCCAGAGAACAGTGAAGACGTCTTCTATTTGAAGAATCAAATATTCAAAATTACATTAGTTCTATCAGAAATGTTTTATTTGAAATCTTTACATAACAAACCTGCATAACAAAATGATTTTTTTTTTTTTGCTGGTACTTCACATATTTAGGGCCTCTCTCAATCCACAAAAAATTTTAATGGTGATTTTTTTAAGTGAAATTCTCTAAGCTTTAATTTTTGTTTTAGGGTACTTGAAGAGCAGCATGTAGTCTAGAGAATCTTTTGCCCTATAAGATATTTATTGGCACAGCAATGATGATAGTATAACTATTTATGATAACTGCTTACGTTAAAATGTCAAGATTTTTCTTAGTGGTTTTTAATGGTGCAACTGTTTGAGTCTATTGACTCAAGTCTGATTGAATCTAGTCTAAAGGCACCTCTAGATTCCTTATTCCCATAAACAATTTGAGGATCTCTGAACTTCAGACCCTTGAGGTGATAACTCAGTTTGTACTCAGTTGGGTGTGGTTTTATTTCTCCTATATTTCAAAGATTTCAGAAAACAGGGATAAAATATACTTTCCAGGTTTTGTTTTGAAGATAAGTATTTGATTGTCACATCTATGGAATACTACAGAGAATGTGAATTTCCCTTTCTATTCATAGGATTGTAGAGCTTGTCAGGAAGCCAGAGTTGAGGGTCAGAGACAGGAGAGATTTGGAGAAGGATATTAAAATACTTGACTTTTTAGAGTATTAGGGAAAAGGGCAAAGGGAACATTTAAGAGAAAGTTGAGATATTTCTAGTAAAGATGACTAAATTTCCAGGGAATATTTTGGTTTATGAAAATTATTTTGTTTCAGGATTACGTTACAAATTTTGAGAGTTGTTTTAAAAGCTTCTTGTCCAAATTGCCAGGTTTGTCAGCCATATAATGCTCATTAAACATCTCTTTTTTATGTTCTTACAAATATTTATGTTTATGTATTCTTTAATAAAACAAACATTGAGCCAGTATGACATCTGTGTTACTAGATATTGGGCATATAAAGAAGAATAGTGATGTCTTCAATCACTTCACAAATTTTAAATCCACAGTTGTAGCCTAGTGAATTCAGTGCCAGATTGAGGGCAGTTTATGGTGCTATGAAAACACAGTGCATTAATAGAGAAAGACATGGAGACACACAGCTGTAACCTGAGGTATTGTAAGAGCATGTAAGTAGGTGTTTTAACATGTAGGTTTTATTATTATTCAGGTATGCTGATGCCAACAGATCAGGAGATGATTACTATTGGAAAGTTAGTTTGTTATTTACAGTTCCCAGGAGGAAAGGGCATACCACATCATGCCACATGGAGAAACACCAGAGTAGGTCAGGAGACAGAGGGAGCAATAGGAAATCATGGTAGGAGCCTTTATTGTAATTTCTGTGGAAAGGAACAGCAAAACAAGGTAAACAGGTTTAGCATTGGCTAACTTGAAAAATTGCAGTGGGTTCTGGAGAATAGAGGTTGTTTCACATTTTTTGGTACCTTGCCCTTGGATGATTAGGGCAGGGGAATTGGAGTGTGAGAACCTGGTAAAGGAGATGGTTGGAGGCTGGGTTCTGGTTTGGTTGGTTTGGGTAATGGGGTGAGGATGGGGCCAGGGAAGACTCATTGCGAAACTTTTCTTTGCAAGGGTGCATAAATATGAGAGATTGTTCTTTTCAGATAATTGCAAGAAGTTTAGTATAATTAATATACAGCATTGAAGAAGGGAAAGGGAAAGAGATGAATTGAAGAATTGACATGATATTTGGATTTTATCCTAAAGGTAACAGAGAGTCAATGAAAGATTTTAAGCAGGGTAATGATGTGTTCATATTTACATTTAGAATCATTTCTGCAATAGCATAGGGACAGGAATGCTGGTGTAAAAATTGGAGTAAGATAAAGCATTTAAGAGACTATTCCAGTAATCAAGGTGAAGTTTTACAAATTAATAGTGTTAGGAATAGACAGGAAAGGACAATTTTAAATGTTACTAATGAGGGTGAATTAGAAGAACTTGTAAATGGATTTGATTTATTCATTCATTTAATAATATATTAAGCATCCCCTAGATGCCAGTTACTGTACTATTTATTGAGGATAGAGCAGTGAACAAAACAAAAAGTTTTGCTGTCACAGAACATATAGTATAATGAATGTGGGAGGTCATAAATGATAATAGCATTCACTAAAGAAGTGGAAATCTAAGTGGGAGCATATTTTTGAGGGAGGATAATGAGCATAGTTTTGGATATGTTTAACTTGAGGGTCCTGTGTAATATCCAAGGGATAATGTACTTTAGAGAGGTTTTTTATAGAAAATGAATTTAACATTGACACATTCTTCAGAGCTTATTCAGATTTCAGCCATTATAGATACACTCATTTGTGTGTGTGTATGTGTGTGTGGTTTTATGTGGTAGTATCACATATGTAGCCATTCATAACTACCACCACCACGACCAGTACACTGAACAGTACCATCACAAGACTCTGTGTTATCCCTTTGGAGTCACACACATCTCTCCCCACTTCCTTACTTGACCTCTGGTAATCACTCATCTATTCTCCATCTGTGATTTCAGGAATATTGCATAAATGTTATCATATAGTATGTATCCTTTTGAGATTTGTTTATACTTAGCATAATTTTCATGAGGTTTACCCAGGCTGTTTCATGTATCAACAGTTCAGTTACTTTTTTTTACTGAATCGTATTCCATGTTATGAATGTACCACAGTTTGTTTAACCTTTTAAACGTTGGAGGACATAGGAGTTGTTCCCACTCATGTATGGGTTTTTCTGAGCATCAGTTTTTACTTCTTCAGGATAAATGCCCAGGAGTGCAATTTCTAGGTCCATTATTTGTTTTTCAGAGTGGCTATACGTACTAGCATGTGTGAGTGATCTAACTTATATTACTATTTTAATTGTTACTGTCTTATTTTGAAGTGTTCTAACCCCAAAGCAGCCTCAACCTGAGAGAGTAGATGGAGAGTAAATCTCAAACATATTACGTAACCAAATGATATTTAAATTTTAAATTAATTCTGTTTTTCAGTATGATTACCTGGGCTCTGATAGCATGATAATAACAAATAAAGTCATCGAAATTATTGGCCTTGTAAATTCAGTAAGTATTTTCCTTTTCATACTAGTTAGGAAAATTCATACTAGTTTTGAAATTATAATTTGCATTGACTTGACATGGCATTTCTTTTTTTAAAAAATTTATTTAATTTATTTTTTTACTTTTGGCTGCATTGGGTCTTCGTTGCTGTGTGCGGGCTTTCTCTAGTTGCGGTGAGCGGGGGCTACTCTTCGCTGTGGTGCGCAGGCTTCTCATTGCAGTGGCTTCTCTTGTTGCAGAGCACGGGCTCTAGGTGCACAGGCTTCAGTAGTTGTGGCGCATGGACTGAGTTGCTCCGCAGCTGATGTGGCATTTCTGAATAAAGTTATCCATATAAATTGAGGGTGGATTTGTCAAAACATTGAATTAATTTCTTGGTTATTATAAAAAAACAAAAATTAATTTTTTCATGTATTTATCTCTTCTGTTTTTAGATGTTTGCCCCATTTAAAATTACTATTGTGCTGTCATCTTTGGAATTGTGGTCAGATAAAAATAAGATCTCTACTGTTGGTGAGGCACATGAATTATTGTATACATTTTTAGAATGGAAAAAGTCTTATCTTACCCTAAGACCTCATGATATTGCATATCTGTTCATGTAAGTATAATGTTTCAGTCTTCTTAGAAATCAAAGATTTGTGATATTGATGTAGCTTAAATTAGGGAATTGTTGTTCATTTCTGACTGTTCATACTTTGATTATCATGCACTCATTCAGACTTCATGCTCTCTTTCTGGTTGTCAGACAATAAAAGAAGATTGCTAAAATTTATTTCTGTGCTTATCAACATTTACTGTTGAGGAGATTGCTATTTCAGGAAGTTAAACCAACTAAGGACTCTTGATGGTGTGTATAGGTTTTGAATCCACGTTTGTAACTCCAGAGCCCATAATCTTAATCATTACATAAAGAGATGGGATTTATCTTGTGAAGTTTATATCTTTGTTGTTTTGTTTATATCTTTGTTGTTATATCTATGAGTTTTGATCAAAGCCTTGGTAAAGTAGGTTAAAATATTTTATCCTTCTGAATTTTCTGCATTATTTTTAAATGTTAGTTTTCTAACAATCAATTATAACTGTATACTTATAATTTTATTCATATAAAATTTACCAGCAATTATGATCATCATGTCTTTCAATAAATCTGCATATACATATTTTTAAGTTGGCATGATAATATCAATATTTCCTTTTGCGTGTGTAAGATTAATCTTTTCCCCACATCTCTGCCAATAATGTGCTGTGTTTCTTTTCATTTTTTGCCAGTCTGATGAATATAAATTGATGTTAATGTTTTTTCATTTGCTTTCTCCAAAGATTAGTAGATTTGAGCATCTTTTCATATGTTTGTTGATCATTTGGATCTGTCCTTCTGGAATTGCCTTTTCATGTTATTTGACAGCTTTGTTGTAATTTGTAAGAGCTTATCAAATCCTTTGTTTATGTATATAAAAAATACATTTTTCCATGTCTATAATTTTGCTATAGATATTAAATTTTTTTTTTGCTCCATAAAATCTTTTATGTTTGTAGGGCCAAAGTTGTTAATCTTTTCTTTTTTTACTTCTGGATTTCCTGTTTTTTTTGTTTGTTTGTTTTTTGGATTTCCTGTTTGATGAAGATCTCTCCCAGCCCTAAATTTTAGTCTGCAGATTTTTTTTAAAGAATAAATATTATTACGTTTTATAAATAAATTTGTGATACATCTTAGTCTAATTTTTACATAACACAAAAGAGAAGTAAAATTTTATTTTCTTCCAGTTAGATAGCCAGTTTTGCCATGAATTTACCACTTTGGGCAAGCATTTGTTGAGTCCCACAAACAACCTCTTGAAATGTTTAAAGAGGTAAATCTATATATCAGTTTGTTATTTGTAGACTTTTTGATGCTAGTCATTCTGACAGGTGTGAAGTGATATCTCATGGTGGTTTTGATTTGCACTTCCTTGATGATTAGTGATATTGAGCATCTTTTCATGTATCTCTTGGCTATCTATATGTCTTCTTTGGAAAAATGTCTTTTCAGGTCTTCTGCCCATTTTTATTTTTATTTTTTTTAAATTTTAATTTCTTTTTAAAAAATTAATTTATTTATACTTTATTTTTGGCTGTGTTGGGTCTTCGTTGCTGCATGTGAGCTTTCTCTAGTTGTGGTGAACGTGGGCTAGTCTTTGTTGTGGTGCACGAGCTTCTCATTGCGGTGGCTTCTCTTGTTGCAGAGCATGGGCTCTAGGCACGTGGGCTTCAGTAGTTGTGGCACGCAGGCTCAGTAGTTGTGGTGTACCAGCTTAGTTGCTCCACGGCATGTAGGATCTTCCTGGACCAGGCTCAAAACCGTGTCCTCTGCATTGGCAGGTGGATTCTTAACCACTGTGCCACCAGGGAAGTCCCTCTTCTACCCGTTTTTAAATCAGGATATTTGATTTTTTTTTTTTTTTTTTTTTTAGGATATTTGATTTTTTAGTGTTGAGTTGTATAAGTTCTTTGTATACTTTGGAAATTAATCCCTTATCAGATATATCATTTGCAAATATCTTCTCCCACTCAATAGGTTGCCTTTTCATTTTGTTAATATTTTCCTTCACTGTGCAAAGCATTTTTGTTTGATGTGGTCCCACTTGTTTATTTTTGCTTTTGCTTTCCTTGCCTGAGAAGACAGATATAAAAAAATACTGCCAAGACTGATATCAAGAGCATATTTCCTATGTTTTCTTCTAGGACTTTTTAAGGTTTCAGGACTTACATTTAATTCCTTAATCCATTTTGAGGTTTTTTTGAATATGGTGTGAGAAAATGGTCCAGTTTCAATCTTTTGCATGTGGCTGTCCAGTTGTCCCACCACCACTTATTGAAGAGGCTGTCATTTCCCCATCGTATGTTCATACCTCCTTTGTCATAGATTATCAACCATATAAACTTGTATTTATTTCTGGGTTCTCTATTCTGTTCCATGGATATACGTGTCTGTTTTTTTTTGCCAGTACCATACTATTTTGATTAATATAGCTTTGTAGTATAGTTTGAAATCAGAGAATGAGTTGTCTCCAGCTTTGTTCTTTTTCTCAAGATTGCTTAGGCTATTTGGAGTCTTTTGAGGATCCATTCAAATTATAGTATTCTTTGTTCAAATTTTGTGAAAAGTGCCATTGGTATTTTGATTAAGCATTGCACTGGATCTGTAAGATTGTGTGAGATTTTAACATAATAATTCTAACAATACATGAACATATATATCTTTCCATCTGTTTGTATTCTCTTCAATTTCTTTCATCAGTGTTTTATTAGTTTTCTGAGTACAGGTCTTTTACATGTTGCTTAGATTTATTCCTGGGTCTTTTATTTTTTATTTTTTATTTTTTTGCGGTACGCGGGCCTCTCACTGTTGTGGCCTCTCCCGTTGCGGAGCACAGGCTCCAGACGCACAGGCTCAGCGGCCATGGCTCACAGGCCCAGCCGCTCTGCGGCATGTGGGATCTTCCCGGACCGGGGCACGAACCCGTGTCCCCTGCATTGGCAGGCGGACTCTCAACCACTGCACCACCAGGGAAGCCCAGTCTTTTAATTTTTTGATGTGATTGTAAATGAGATCATTTTCTTAGCGTTTCTTTCTGATAGACTTTATTAGTGTATAGAAACACAACTGATTTCTTTATATTAATTTTGTATCTGCAACTTTACTAAATTCATTGATGAGTTCTAATAGGTTTTTTTGTGGCATCTTTAGGATTTTCTATATGTACTATCATGTCGTCTGCAAACAGTGACAGTTTTACTTCGTCTTTTCCAATTTGGATTCCTTTTATTTCTTTTTCTAGTTTTATTGCTGTGGCTAGGACTACCAATACTGTGTTGAATAAAAGTGGTGAGAGCGGGCATCCTTGGCATGTTCCTAGTCTTAGAGGTAATGCTGCCAGGTTTTCACTCTTGGGTATGATGTTATTTGTGGGTTTGTCATATATGGCCTTTATTATGTTCAGTTATGTTCTTTTATACCCACTCTGTTGAGAGTTTTTATCATAAAATGATGTTAAATTTTGTCAAACTCTTTTTCTCCACTGGTTCAAATGACTGTATTACTTTTACTCTTCAATTTGTTAATGTTTATCACATTGATTGATTCATGGATATTGAACTATCCTTGTCTCCTGGAATAATCCCACTTGATCATGGTGTATGATTCTTTTAATGTATTGTTGGATTTGGTTTGCTAATATTTTGTTGAGGATTTTTGCATCTGCATTCATCAGTGATATTGGCCTATAACTTTCTTTTTCTGTGATATCTTTGTCTGGTTTTGGTATCAGGGTGATGATGACCTCATCATAGAATGAGTTCGGAAGTATTCCTTCCTCTGCAGTTTTTTGGAACAGTTCTAGAAGGATAGGTGTTCACTCTTCTCTAAATGTTTGGTAGGATTCTCCTGGACTTTTGTTTGTTGGGAGTTTTTAAATTACTGTTTCAATTTCAGTACTTTTAATCGGTCTTTTCATATTTTTTATTTTTTCCTTGTTCAGTCTTGGGAGATTGTACATTTCTAGGAGTTTGTCCATTTCTACTAGGTTATCTATTTTATTGGCATATAGTTGTTCATAGTAGTCTCTTATCCTTTGTATTTCTGTGGTGTCTGTTGTAACGTCTCCCTTTTCATGTCTCATTTTATTGATTGGAGCCCTTTTTATCTTGATGAGTCTGGCTAAAGGTTTATCAATTTTGTTTATCTTTTTAAAGAACAAGTTTTTAGTTTCATTGATCTTTCCTATTTTTTCTTTGTCTCTATTTCATTGATTTTCTTTCTGTTCTTTATTATTACCTTCCTTCTACTAACTTTCTCATTCCTTTGGTGTAACGTTAGGTTGTTTATTTGAGATTTTTCTTGTTTCCTGAGATAGGTGTATATAACTATAAACTTCCTTCTTAGAACTGCTTTTGCTGTGACTCAAAAATTTTGAAATATTGTGTTTTTATTTTCATTTGTTTCAAAGTATTTTGTGATTTCCTCTTTAATTTCTTCAACAACCCATTGCTTGTTTAGTAGCATGTTGTTTAGACTCTACGTTTTTCTGTTTTCTGCAGCTGTTTTCTTTTGGTTAATTTCTAGTCTCATATTCTTGTGGCTGGAAGAGTTGCTTGCTATGATTTCAGTCTTAAATTTACTAAAACTTGTTTTGTGCCTACCATGTGATGTATCCTGGAGAATGTTCCATGTGCTCTTTAAAAGAATATGTATTCTACTGTTTATGGATGGAATATCTATATCTATATATATTTAGGTTGATCATCTCTTAAGCTACAACACATTTTTACAGTTCTACGTTTTATTACTCCTACATGTTTTTTTTTGGATGTCATATTTTACAATCATTTCTATTTTGTGTATACCTTAACTACTTGTTGTGGATACAGATAATTTTAATACTTTTATCTTGTAACCTTCCTACTTAGCTTTATAAGTGGTTGATCCTCATTCTTTACTATCTGTTTCTCTTTACTAGTGAGATTTTTCCTTTCATAATTTTACTTATTTCTAGTTGTGCCCTTATTTGCTTGGAGAAGTGTCTTTTAACATTTCTTGTTTCTGTTTTAGTGGTGCTGAACTCTTGTAGTTTTTGCTCGTCTGTAAAACTCTTTATCTCTCCTTCAAATCTGAATGATATCCTTGCCAGGTACAGTATTCTTAGTTTTAGGTTTTTGCCTTTCATTACTTTGAATATATCATGTCACTGCCTTCTGGCCTTCAGAGTTTTCACTGAAAAGTCAGATGATAGTCTTATGGGAGTTTCCTTGTACTTGATTATTTGCTTTTCTCTTCTTGTTATAAAGGTTCTTCTTTATCTTTTATTTTTGACATTTCAATTACAACATTTCTTGTTGTGGACATTTTGGGATTCATCTTGTTGGGTTCTCTCTGTGATTCCTGGACCTGGATGTCTGTTTTCTTCCTTAGGTTAGGGAGTTTTTTAACCTATTATTTTTTCATATAATTTCTCTGCCTCTTTCTTTTTATCTTCTTTTTCTTGGACACCAACAATGTGATTGTGAATGTCAGTTCATGTTGCCCCAGAGCTCCTTAATCTATTATCATTAAAATTTTTTCTTTTTTCTTTTTAACTTGGGTGATTTCCACTACTCTGTCTTCCAGAATGCTGATCCATTCTCTGCTGTTGATTCCTTCTGGTGTATTTTTTATTTCAGTTATTGTATTCTTCAGCTCTGATTTTTTTAAACATCTTTATTGGAGTATAATTGCTTTACAACGTTGTGTTAGTTTCTGCTGTACAACAAAGTGAATCGGCTGTATGCATACATATATCCCCATGTCCCCTCCCTCTTGTGTCTCCCTCCCACCCTCCCTATCCCACCCCTCTAGGTGGTTGCAAAGCACCGAGCTGATCTCTCTGTGCGATGCAGCTGCTTCCCACTAGCTATCTATTTTACATTTAGTAGTGTATATATGTCAATGCTACACTCTTACTTTGTCCCAGCTTACCGTTTCCCCTCCTTGTGTTCTCAAGTCCATTCACTACATATGTGTCTATTCCTGTTCTGCCCATAGGTTCATCAGAACCATTTTTTTTTCTTTTAGATTCCATATATGTGTTAGCATACGGTATTGGTTTTTCTCTTTCTGATTTACTTCACTCTGTATGACAGACTCTAACTTCATCCACCTCACTACAAATACCTCCATTTTATTTCTTTTTATGGCTGAGTAATATTCCATTATATATGTGTGCCACATCTTCTTTATCCATTCATCTGTCAGTGGACACTTAGATTGCTTCCATGTCCTGGCTATTGTAAATAGTGCTGCAATGAACATTGTGGTACATGACTCTTTTTGAATTATGGTTTTCTCAGGGTATATGCCCAGTAGTGGGATTGCTGGGTTGTATGGTAGTTCTATTTTTAGTTTTTTTAAGGAACCTCCATACTGTTCTCCATAGTGGCTGTACCAATTTACATTCCCACCAACAGTGCAAGAGGATTCCCTTTTCTCCACAGCCTCTCCAGCATTTATTGTTTGTAGATTTTTTGATGATGGCCATTCTGACCGGTATGAGGTGATACCTCATTGTAGTTTTGATTTGCATTTCTCTAATGATTAGAGAAATGTAATGATTAGTGATGTTGAGCATCTTTTCATGTGTTTGTTGGCAGTCTGTATATCTTCTTTGGAGAAATGTCAATTTAGGTCTTCTGCCCATTTTTGGATTGGGTTGTTTGTTTTTCTGATACTGAGCTGTATGAGCTGCTTGTATATTTTGGAGATTAATCTTTTGTCAGTTGCTTCGTTTGCAAGTATTTTCTCCCATTCTGAGGGTTGTCTTTTCTCCTTGTTTATGGTTTCCTTTGCTGTGCAAAAGCTTTGAAGTTTCATTAGGTCCTATTTGTTTATTTTTGTTTTTATTTCCATTTCTCTAAGAGGTGGGTCAAAAAGGATCTTGCTGTGATTTATGTCAGAGTGTTCTGCCTATGTTTTCCTCTAAGAGCTTTATAGTGTCTGGCCTTACATTTAGGTCTTTAATCCATTTTGAGCTTATTTTTGTGTGTGGTGTTAGGAAGTGTTCTAATTTCATTCTTTTACATGTAGCTGTCCATTTTTCCCAGCACCACTTATTGAAGAGGTTGTCTTTTCTCCATTGCATACTCTTGCCTCCTTTATCAAAAGTAAGGTGACCATATGTGCCTGGGTTTATCTCTGGGTGTTTTGTACTGTTCCATTGATCTATATTTCTGTTTTTGTGCCAGTACCATATGGTCTTTTTTTTTTTTTTTTTTTTTGCGGTACACGAACTTCTCACTGTTGTGGCCTCTCCCGTTGGGGAGCACAGGCTCCGGACACGCAGGCTCAGCGGCCATGGCTCACGGGCCCACCCACTCCGCGGCATGTGGGACCCTCCTGGACCGGGGCACGAACACGTGTCCCCTGCGTTGGCAGGTGGACTCTCAACCACTGCGCCACCAGGGAAGCCCTACCATATTGTCTTGATTACTGTAGCTTTGTAGTATAGTCTGAGGTCAGGGAGCCTGATTCCTCCAGCTCCGTTTTTCGTTCTCAAGATTGTTTTGGCTATATGGGGTCTTTTGTGTTTCCATACAAAGTGTGCAATATTTTGTTCTAGTTCTGTGAAAAATGCCATTGGAGTTTGACAGGGATTGCATTGAATCTGTAGATTGCTTTGGGTAGTATAGTCATTTTCACAAAGTTGATTCTTCCAATCCAAGACATGGTATGTCTCTCCATCTTTTTGTATCATCTTTAATTTCTTTCATCAGTGTCTTATAGTTTTCTGCATACAGGTCTTTTGTCTCCTTAGGTAAGTTTATTCCTAGGTATTTTATTCTTTTTGTTGCAGTGGTAAATGGGAGTGTTTCCTTAATTTCTTTTCAGATTTTTCATCATTAGTGTATAGAAATGCAAGAGATTTCTTTGCATTAATTTTATATCCTGCTACTTTACCAAATTCATTGTTTAGCTCTAGTAGTTTTCTGGTAGCATTTTTAGGATTCTCTACGTATAGTATCATGTCATCTGCAAACAGTGACAGTCTTAGTTCTTTTCTGATTTGTATTCCTTTTATTTCTTTTTCTTCCCTGATTGCTGTGGCTAGAACTTCTAAAAATGTGTTGAATAATGGTGGTGAGAGTGGGCAACCTTGTCTTGTTCCTGATCATAGAGGAAATGGTTTCAGTTTTTCACCATTGAGAATGATGTTGGCTGTGGGTTTGTCATATATGGCCTTTATTATGTTGAGGTAGGTTCCCTCTATGCCTGCATGCTGGAGAGTTTTTATCATGAATGGGTGTTGAATGTTTTAAAAAGCTTTTTCTGCATCTATTGAGATGATCATATTGTCTGACTCCTTCAATTTGTTAATATGGTTTATCACATTGATTGATTTGCGTATATTGAAGTATCCTTGCATTCCTGGGATAAACCCCACTTGATCATGGTGTATCATCCTTTTAATGTGCTGTTGGACGCTGTTTGCTAGTATTTTGTTGAGGATTTTTGCATCTATCTTCATCAGAGGTATTGGCCTGTAGTTTTCTTTTTATGTGACATCTTTTTCTGGTTTTGGTATCAGGGTGATGGTGACCTCGTAGAATGAGTTTGGGAGAGTTCCTCCCTCTGCTATATTTTGGAAGAGTTTGAGAAGGATAGGTGTTAGCTCTTCTCTAGATGTTTGATAGAATTTGCCTGTGAAGCCATCTGGTCCTGGGCTTTTGTTTGTTGGAAGATTTTTAATCACAGTGTCAATTTCAGTGCTTTTGATTGGTCTGTTTATATTTTCTGTTTCTTCCTGGTTCAGTCTCAGAAGGTTGTGCTTTTCTCAGAATTTGTCCATTTCTTCCAGGTTGTCCATTTTATTGGCATATAGTTGCTTGTAGTAATCTCTCCTGATCCTTTGTATTTCTGCAGTGTGAGTTGTTACTTCTCTTTTTTCATCTCTAATTCTGTTGATTTGAGTCTTTTCCCTTTTTCTCTTTATGAGTCTGGCTAATGGTTTATCAAATTTGGTTATCTTCTCAAAGAAACAGCTTTTAGTTTTATTCATCTTTGCTATCATTTCTTTCATTTCTTTTTCATTTATTTTTGAAGTGATCTTTATGATTTCTTACCTTCTGCTAACTTTGAGTTTCTTTTGTTCTTCTTTCTCTAATTGCTTTAGGTGTAAGTTTGCATTTTTTATTTGAGCTGTTTCTTGTATCAATATTAAGTATAAAATTGCAGTACAGGTTTTGTAGATGGTATATATCAAATAAAAAGTTTCCTGTATTGTGTTTGCTAAGAGGTTTTTAAAAATCATGAATGAATATTAAATTTTATCAAACGTTTTTTCTTCATCTGTTGAAAGAATTATATGATCTACCAATGCTTCTGGAATTACAGTCTACTTTATTTGATATTGATATAGACAGACATGGAATCAACCTATATGTCCAGTGATGGATGAATGGATAAAAAAACAATATGTTTATATACATAATGAAGTATTTTCCAACCATAAAAAGAAGGAAATCTTGCCGTTTGTGATAGCATGTATAGGCCTTAAGGGTATTTTGCTAAGTGAAGTAAATTAGACAGAGAAAGACAAATATTGCATGATCTTAGTTGTATGTGTAACCAAAAAAAACTCCAGAAAACAAAACCCTCAACTTATACAGAATAGATTGGTGATTGCCAGAGGTTGGGGTGTGGTTGAATGAAGTGGGTAAAGGTGATGAAAAGGTACAACTTCAGTTATAAAACTAATAACTCATGGGGATGTAATGTACAGCATGGTGACTATAGTTAACAACACTGTGCTGTCTATTTGAAAGTTGCTGAGAGAGCAAATCTTAAAAGATCTCATCACAAGAAAAATAATTAACTTTGTGTGGTGATGGGTGCTAACTAGGGTTATCGTAACGATCGATCATTTCACAATATATACATGTATCAAGTCATTATGTTGGACACCTGAAACTAAATTTGTAAGTCAATTATACCAATGAAAAAATAATATAGAGTGGCCTCATGTACTCTTTAAACAGTTTCCATCAGTGTTAACATCTTACAAAGCAATAGTACAATACCATAAATGGGAATTCGACACTGATACAGTAAAGGCATAGATCTTTTTTTTTTTTTTTTTTTGCTGTACGCGGGCCTCTCACTGCTGTGGCCTCTCCCGTTGCGGAGCACAGGCTCCGGACACACAGGCTCCGCGGCCATGGCTCGCGGGCCCAGCCGCTCCACGGCATGTGGGATCTTCCGGGATAGGGGCACGAACCCGTGTCCCCTGCATCGGCAGGCGGACTCTCAACCACTGCGCCACCAGGGAAGCCCTTCCATAGATCATTTTTAATCACCAAAGAGATTCCTCATTGTCCCCTTTTATAGCCATGCCTACTTCCTCCTATAAACCTTTTCTCCATCCATATCCACTGGTAACCACTACTTTGTTCTCTATTTGTATATTATCATTTCAAGAATGTTATTTAAGTGGCATTATATCCTATGTAACCTTTAGGGATTGGCGTATTTTTACTCAGCATAATACTCTAAAATTCAAACAAGTTTTTCCACCTATTGGCACCTTTTATTGCTGAGTAGTATTCTATCATATGTATGTACTCAATTTGTTTAACTGTTTATGCATTGAAGCATATATATATATTTTACTTTCGGGCTTTTATAAATGAAGCTATGATGAAATTCATTTACAAGTTTTTATGTGACTATCAGTTTTTATTTTTAAGACGCAGATACCTAGGAGTATAATTGTTGTGTCATATAGTAGTAGCATATTTAGTTTTTTAGTTAGTTATTAAAGAAACTACCAAATTTTTTTTTAGAGTGCCTACCATTTTACATTCTGGCCAGCATTATATGAGTATGCATCCTTTACCATGTTTGGTTTTCTCATTATTTTTAATTTTATTGTTTGATAGTTATGTGGTGATATCTAATTGTGGTTTTAATTTGCATTTTCCAAATGGCTAATGATGTTGAAAATATTTTTATCTGCTTTTCTGCCATTTACGTATCCTTTTTGTTGAAACGTCTGCTCATGTGTTTTGTCTGTCTTCTAATTGAACTGCTTGTTTTCTTACTACTGAGTTTTGGGGTTCTTTGTATATATGAGAAAGTAATTCTTTGTAAGATATAATATATGATTTGCAAGTATTTTCTCCCAGTCAGTAGTTTGCTTTGTTATCCTCTTACCTGGGTCTTTTGAAGTGAAAAGTTAAAAAAATTTTTGAAGTCCAATATATCAGTTTTTAATTTTATGCATCATGTAAGATGCATAGCATCTTTGCTTAGCCTTATATCCTGAAGAGTTTTTCCTACATTTTTCTGAAAGTTTTATAGTTTTCCATTTCATATTTGAGTCTGTGATCCATTTTGAGTTAATTTTTGTGTAGAATCTGAGGATTAGTTTGACTCTAATCATTTTTTAACCTATGGATTTCCATTTGTTCCTGTACCATTTATTTTTTAACCTATGGATTTTTTTAACCTATGGGTTTCCATTTGTTCCTGTACCATTTATTGGAAAGGCCATCCTTATTCCACTGAAGTGCTTTTGCATCTTTGTCAATAATCGGTTGGGCATATTTATATAGATCTATTTCTGGGTTCTCTATCCTGTTCCATTGATCCATAGGTCTATCCCTCTACCAATAACATAGAGTCTTGATCACTGTACCTATATAATAAATCTTGAAATTCCTAGACAGATTTCTGTGTTTTTATTCTTGTTTTTCTGAATTATTTTAGCTATCTAATGCCTTTGTGTTTACACATAAATTTTAGAAAAATATTAACTATGGCTACAAAAAATTTTTTCTGGGGATTTGATAGGGATTGGGCCAAACCTATATATCATTTGGGGCAGAATTGACATCTGTAATATGTTGACTCTTCCAGCCCATGAACACTCTACGTCTCTCCGTTTATTTAGACCTTTGATTTCTTTCATTAGCAGTTTATAGTTCACAGCATCCAAATCCTGTACATACTTTGTAAAATTTATACCAAAGTATTTCTTTTTTTGAGCAATTGTAAAAGGTATTGTATTTTTAATGTCAGTGTTTCAGTGTTCATTGCTACTAAATAGGAACACGGTTGATTTTTGAATATTGACCTGTTATTTCCTGTAACCTTGATGAGCTCACTTACTAGTTCTAAGAGTATTTTTGTGGATTACCTAGGATTTTTTTACTTAGACAATCTGCCATCTGCAATCTGTCATCTACAAATAGGGGCAGTTTTATTTTTTCCTTTCTCATCTATATGCCTTTTATTTACTTTTCTTTTTTAGTACTGTATTGAATAAGTGTGGTGATAGCTCACATCCTTGCTTTACTACAAATTTTAATGGGAAATTCTTCAGTTTGCCACATAAGTATAATGTTAGCTGTAGGGGTTTTTTGCAGAAGCTCTTTATCAATTTTTGAAAGTTATCCTCTGTTTCTATTTTTCTGAGAGTTTTTTTTTTTTTTTTTTTTTGGTCAAAGGTGAGTGTTGAATTTGTCAAATGTTTTTACTGTATCAATTGATATGATCATGTAGTTTTTCTTCTTTAACCTGTTAACATGATGGATGACATTGATTGATCTTCCAATATTAAACCAGCCTTGCTTTCCTGGAGTAAACCCCACAACGCCATGGTGTTTTATTCTTTTTATATATTGCTGAATTCTATTTGCTATGGTATTAAGTATTTTTGTGTCTATTTTCAGGAGGGACATTGGCCTGTAATTTTCACTTTTGTATTCTTTCTCTGGTTTGGCAACTTGCAAAGATGTTTGTTCTCCCACTGGTCTTCAGCACCACACTAGAGATCTTAGCCTGTTCAGTAAGGCAAGAAAATAAAAGGCATATGGATTTATAGATGATGTGACTGTCTACCTAGAAAATCCCAGAGTCTACAAAAAAGCTACTGGATTTAATAACTGAATTCAGCAAGTTTGCATGTTTCAAAGTCAATTTACAAAAATGAATCTGATTTTTATGTGCTAGCAATAAAATATTTGAAACGTAACTAAAATGAACCATTTATGATAGAACTAATTGTTCTAATTGTTGTTTCAGAGTACAAATCTGCAGCAAGTAGGAAATAAGACCTAGAGATCTAATACACAGTATAGTGAATATAGACAATGATATTGTATTATAATTTTCAAACTTACTAAGGGCCTACAATTTAATTATTCCGACCTCTAAAAAGAAATAATAATTATGTGATGTGATAGAGGTGCTAATTATTGCTACAATGGCAATCATATTACAATATATAAATGCTTCAAATTCACATACTGTATACCTTAAATATGCATAATTTTATGTGTCAAATATATTTTAATAATAAATAAAATTATTTTCATTCTGTGTTCAAAAAAAAGAGAAAATAACAGGACTAAAGACGTGAAATGCTTACATATTATTAGCATAATGTGAGAAAGATCTGTATACTGAAAACTGTAAAACGTTGATGAAAGAAATCAAAGAAGACGTAAGGAAATGGAGATATATATCATGTTCATTGATTGGAAGCCTCAGTATTGTTAAGTTGTCAGTTCTCCCTAAACTGATGTGTAGATTCTACGCAGTTCCAATCAACATTCCAGCACTATATTTTGTAGCAACTGAGAAGCTGATTCTAATGCTATGTGGAAAGGCAAGAACTTAGAATAACCAAAAAAATTTCCAAAAAAATAACACGTATGGAGAACTTACACTACTTGATTTAGATAGTTTTTATAATGCTACAGTAATCAAGACAGTGTGTTATTCACAAGAAGATAGACCCAAAATAGACTCACACATATAATGTCAAATGATTTTTCACAAAAGTGCAAAAGCAATTACATGGAGGGACTATAGTCTTTTCAAGAATTGGTGCTGAAACTGGTTATTCATATGCAAAATGACCTCCATCTATATCTCATAACATATATAACAACTCAAAATGAGTGATAGATCTAAATAACCAAAACTTAAAACTATAAAACTTTTAGAAAAAGACATGGTAGAGGAATCTTTGTAACTTTGGATTAGGCAAAGATTTTTTTTAGGTGTAACCAAAAGCATGATTCATAAAGTGAAAAATTGATATAGTGAAGGTAAGAATTTAATCAAATTACTGCTCTTTGTTAATACTTTAAGAAAATGAAAAGACAAGTCACAGCCAAATACTCACAGAAAATATTTTGAAATCACTTATTAGATAAGGGACATGTACCTGAAGGCTTAAAAAAGTTAAAACTCAATAATAATAAAAACAATAAAAAGTAGATAAAGTATTTGTTATTCACCAAATAATTATACAGATGGTAAATAAACATATGAAAAATGCTCAACGTTATTATTATTTAGGAAAATCTAAATTAAAACCAAAATGAGAAACTATTACATTCTTATAGTGGCCTAAACAAAACAAAATAAAAACCTGACAATGCCACCTGCTGGAGAATATGGAGAACACTCTTCTGCATTGCTGGCGGTAATACAAAATGGTACAGTTCCTTTGGAAAACAGTTTGGCTACTTCCTATGCAGTTAAACATACCTGGTAATACCACTCTGAGATATTTACTGCAGTGAAATAAAAACCTGTTTAAAAAAAAACCTGTAAGAGAATGCTTATAATGACTTTACTAATAAGCACCCAAAACTGGAAACAACCCAGATGTCCTTACTGGTAAATGGATAAACGAATTGTGATTTATCTATACAATGAATCACTACTCAAAAATAAAGAGAAATGAACTATCGATACATGTAACAAACACCAAGGATCAATCTCAAATTTATTTTTCTGAGTGAAAGAATCAATTTTATACACAGGCACGCACACACACACACACACACACACACACACACACACTAAGCACACGTGCATGTAAAACATACATGTATTTTCTGGAAAAGACAAAATATAGAAACAGAAAAACAGATCAGTTGCCAATAGATTGTTGTAGGGGGAGGTGTATGGGGAGAATTTGGGGGTTAATGGAACTGCTCTATATCTTAATTACGGTGTAGTTATATGAGTGTATGCTTTAGTCAAAACAACACTATACATTAAAAAGTAAATCTTATTGTATGAAGTTATAAATTTTTTTAATGCAAAAATTATGAGTTCATATGCATATTTATAGTCAGTTTAACCTGATTTAATTATAATTAGCATAATGGTATTTTTACCAGGCTTCTTTAATTTTATCATGTTTTTTCTCTTTTTCTGAAAGTATAGATTTCTCATGTCATTCACATGACTATGTATTGCTTTAATCAACAATTGTTTTTTGAATATATCTTACTAAAGATGTACAAAGAACTTTACTCCAAAGTCTCTTGAAATAAATCCTTTATTATCAAATTTATATGAGATTTGATATTGATTTACTTAGCTTTGTTCCAAAACTTAATGTTATATTTCTGAATTGATAACACATTTATATTATTCAAAAGTCAAACCTATGTAGAAAATTATACACAGAAAATTCTTATAATTTTTTTTACACTTTTATAATCATCTTTATTACATGTTTTTATTTTATTATTGAAATATAGTTGATTTACAGTGTTGTTTTAGTTTCAGGTATACAGCAAAGTAATTCAGATATACATATATATATATATATATATATATATATATATATATATATATATATATATATTCTTTTTCAGATCCTTATCCCTTATAGGTTATTACAAATCAGCTGATTTTTCAGCAGAAACTCTGCAGGCCAGAAGAGAGTGGCAGGATATATTTAAAGTAATGAAAAGGAAAAACCTACAACCACAAACACTCTACACAACAAGGCTCTCATTCAGATTCGACAGACAAATCAAAAGCTTTACAGATAAGCAAAAGCTAAGAGAATTAAGCACCACCAAACCAGCTTTACAACAAATGCTAAAGGAACTTCTCTAGGGAGGAAACACAAGAGAAGAAAATGACCCCCCAAAACAAACCAAAAAGAATTAAGAAAATGGTAATAAGAACATAGATATCGATAATTACCTTGAATGTAAATGGATTAAATGCTCCAACCAAAACACACAGACTGGCTGGATGGATACAAAAATAAGACCTGAATATATGCTGTCTATAAGAGACCCACTTTAGACCTAGGGACACATACAGACTGAAAGTGAGGGGATGGAAAAAGATATTCTATGCAAATGGAAATCAAAAGAAAGCTGGAATAACAATATTCATATCAGATAAAATAGACTTTAAAACAAAGACTGTTACAAAAGACGAGGGAGGACACAACAAAATGATTACCGGATCAATCCAAGAATATACAACAATTATATATGCACCCAACATAGGAGCATCTCAGTACATTAGGCAAGGGCTAGCAGCCATAAAAGGGGAAATCAACAGGAAGACAATACTAGTGGGGGACTTTAACACCCCACTTACACCAATGGACAGATTGTCCAGACAGAAAATAAATAAGGAAACACAAGCTTTAATAACACAAGAGACCAGATAGACTTATCTGATATTTATGGGACATTATACCCAAAAGTGGCAGAATACACTTTCTTCTCAAGAGCACATGGAACATTGTCCAGGATAGATCAAATTTTGGGTCACAAATCAAACCTCAGTAAATTTAAGAAAATTTAAATCATATCAAGCATCTTTTCTGACCACAGTGCTATGAGATTAGAAATCAATTACAGGAAAAAAACTGTAAGAAACAAACACATGGAGGGTAATCAATTCACTACTGAATAACCAAGAGATCACTGAAGAAATCAAAGAGGAAATTAAAAAATACATAGAAACAGATGACAATGAAAACACGATGATCCAAAATCTATGGGATGCAGCAAAAGCAGTTCTAAGAGGGAAGTTTATAGCAATTCAATTTCACCTTGTGAAACAAGAAAAATCTCAAATAAACAATCTAAACTTACACCTAAAGCAACTAGAGAAAGAAGAAGAAGAACAACAATAAAAAAAACCCAAAGGTAGTAGAAGGAAAGAAAGAAAGATCAGAGCTGAAATAAATGGAATAGAAATGAAGAAAACAATAGCAAAGATCAATAAAACTAAAAGTTGGTTCTTTGATACGATAAACAAAAGTGATAAACCTTTAGCCAGACTCATCAAGAAAAAAAGGGAGAGGATTCAAATGAATAAAATAAATAAAAAAGGAGAAATTATAACTGACACTGCAGAAATAAAAAGGATCATAAGAGACTACTAGAAGCAACTATATGCCAAAAAAAAAAAAGGACAACCTGAAGAAATGGACAAATTCTTAGAAAGGTACAACCTTCCAAGACTGAACCAGGAAGAAATAGAAAATATAAACAAACCAATCACAAGTAATGAAATTGAAACTGTAATTAAAAATCTTCCAACAAACAGAAGTCCAGGACCATATGACTTCACAGGTGAATTCTATCAAACATTTAGAGAAGAGCTAAGACCATTCTGTGTCAAACTCTTCCAAAAAATTGCAGAAGGAGGAACACTCCCAAACTCGTTCTGTGAGGCCACCATCACCCTGATACCAAAACCAGACAAAGATGTCACAAAAAAAGAAAATTACAGGCAAATATCACTGATGAACATAGATGCAAAAATCCTCAACAAAATACTAGCAAACAGAATCCAACAACACATTAAAAGGATCACACACCATGATCAAGTGGGATTTTTCCGGGTATGCCAGGATTCTTCAGTATACATAAATCAATCAATGTGATACACTATATTAGCAAACTAAAGAATAAAAACCATATGATCATCTCAATAGATGCAGAAAAAGCTTTTGAAAAAATTCAGTACCCATTTATGATAAAAACTCTCCAGAAAGTGAGCATAGAGGGAACCTATCTCAACATAATAAAGGCCAAAGATGACAAATCCACAGCAAACATCATTCTCAGTGGTGAAAAACTGAAAGCATTTCCTCTAAGATCAGGAACAAGACAAGGATGTCCACTCTCACTGCTCTTATTCAACATAGTTTTGGAAGTACTAGCCACTGCAATCAGAGAAGAAAAAGAAATAAAAGGAATCCAAATTGGAAAAGAAGTAAAACTGTCACTGTTTGCAGATGACATGATACTATACATAGAAAATCCTAAAGATGCTACCAGAAAACTACTAGAGCTCATCAATGAGTTTGGTAAAGTTGCAAGATACAAAATTAATACACAGAAATCTGTTGCATTTCTATACACTAACAACAAAAGATCCGAAAAAGAAATTAAGGATACAATCCCATTTACCGTCGCATCAAAGAGGATAAAATACATAGGAGTGAACGTACCTATGAAGGCAAAAGAGTACAGTTTTGTCCTCCAAAAACTATAAGACAGTGATGAAAGAAATTGAAATATATCTCAGAGTCTTCTTCATATCAGAACACAGAGCCCTTACTTATTTTTAACCAGTTTATAATAGGGTCTAAAAATTGCGTGTAGTTTATTTAACTAGTTCTTTAATAATTGGTACTTGGCTTGATTCCAATATTTTATTATTTTAAAAAATCTTACAGTGAAAAAAACCTTACATGTGTCGTTTATATATGTGCATGTGTATCTACAAGGCAGATTCCCAGGAGTGATATTTCTAGGTAGTATAATTCTAATTTTGATAGCTAATACCAGATTTTGGCACTGATTTTAGTGCTTTGCACACTTATCAATAATGTATGAGAAGGGTCTGTTTCCCCACAGTCTAGCCAACAAAGTGTATGGTCAAGTTTTTCTTCACCTTTGACACTTGAGAAATGGTATCTTGGTATAGTTTTAATTTTCATTTCTTTTTCATGAGCCTGATGGTAGATAGCTAGATATCTAGATAGATAAAGGATAGGTGCATTTAGATATCAATTTCAACACAGATATAGATAAAAAGATAAATTTCTTTGCCTTGCAATGAGAAGTAGTTTCCTTTCTTAATTTGTCTTTTGGCTTGGCTTCTTGTGTGTGTGTATTTTTTAACTGCCATACAAAATACTTTTATTTTTAAGGCAGGATTCATCAGGTTTTTATTTGATTGTTTCTAGAGTTTGAGTCATAATTAGAAAGGCCTTCCCATTTCATGGGTATGAGAGAAGTTTTAAATTGTTTTTTCCATGGAAATTTTCGAATCAACCTGTCTAGCTCCTATTTTTTAAGACTATGTTAAATTTATAAATTGAGCTATAGAGAACCGTTTAGTCTTCACATCTCACATTTTGTCTTTCCAGTTTTTGGTCATTCAGAAGTTAATTTCTCATAGGTTTTATACATTTATTGATAACTTTTCTTAGGTATATTGTCTTTCTGGTTGCTGTTGTAAATGTGTCTTCTATCTGCTAACTATATATTGTTTTTGTTTGTAAAATCACCTTAGTTTCATATTGATTTTATATCCTATTGCCTTACTAAATTTCTTTGTTTTTAATCATTCTTAAGTCTATTACATTGCTTTTTCACTCATATAATTATACTATCTGCAAATACAGGTAGTTTTATCTCTTTCTATTGAATTTTATATTTTCAGTTTCTTTCTCTGTTCTTATTGCTTTGACTAGGTTAGTACAGTTTTAACTAGTAGTTGTAATAATGGTAACATGGGTCATGTCTGTTTTCTTCTTTACTTTAGGGAATGTTACCTCATTGAGTAATACTTTCTAGCTTTGGGGGCTAAAATGTAGGTTTGGCTCTGTGTGTGTGCACAGGCATGTTTTAGAATTTGAATAATAGTAAGGCAATATTCATAGATTCATACTATACCAACAATTTGAAAAATAATCTTTCAGGGACTTCCCTGGCAGTCCAGTGATTAACACTTCTCCTTCCAATGCAGGGGGTGTGGGTTTGATCCTTGGTTGGGGAGCTAAGATCCCACATGCCTCAGGGCCAAAACACCAAAACATAAAACAGAAGCAATATTGTAACAAATTCAATAAAGACTTTAAAAATGGTCCACATCAAAAAATCTTAAAAAAACAAAATCTTTCAGCTTTTATAGGGATGACATAAGATATTCTTATTGGCATTCAATAGAAATAATTATAGTGATATATTTCCTAATCCTGAACCATCTTGCATTCCTAGAATAAATCTCAATTTTGACATGATGTATTATCCTTTTAATAGGATGTTGAAATTTGATACAGTAATAAGTGAAATTGGTGAGAGAATTTATCCCATTAGAAATGTAGAAATTATGGTACAGTCAGCCGCCTTGAACTTGAGTAATACCCCTTCTTGATCCCTTGATGTTATTTATTTATTTTTTGTGTGGTATGTGGGCCTCTCACTGTTGTGGCCTCTCCCATTGTGGAGCACAGGCTCCGGACATGCAGGCTCAGCGGCCATGGCTCACGGGCCCAGTTGCTCCGTGGCATGTGGGATCTTCCTGGACCGGGGCACAAACCCGTGTCCCCTGCATCGGGAGGCAGACTCTCAACCACTGCACCACCAAGGAAGCCCCCTTGATGTTATTTTAATGCATCAACATACTTTGCATATGAGTAATGTCCTAGAATTAATCCTATGAAATTATGATATATAACAGTAATTCTCTATTATTTTCTGGTCTTTGTACTCCAGAAATTTGTACTCCAGAAATTTATAATCTGGTTTATAATTTTCTGGTCTTTGTACTCCAGAAATTTATAATCTGGTTTAGGCCCTACGGTAGGAACAATGAACATAGCAAGCTTAATTTTTTAACCTTTTACAATCTGTCCTCTATTCAACAGATGTTTATTGAGATAATATTGCATAGTGATTCAAATTTAAACTCTGGAGGCCAACTGCCTGCATTTAACTTCAGCCGTCACCTAGGGCAATTGATGCTCTCTGCCTCAGTTTCCCTATATTTGCTTTTATTATTTTTATTCTGTTACAGCTTTATTGAGGTATAATTGACAAAAATTATACATATTTAAGGAGTACAATGTGATATTTGATATATGTATACATTGTGAAATCATAAGCTAATTAACATATACACCACCTTACATAGTTAACCTTCTTTGGTGTGCGGTGAGAAATCTTAAGATCTTCTCTAGCAAATTTCACATATACAATGCAGTATTATTAACTATAATCATCATGCTGTACATTAGACCTCCAGGACTTATTCATCCTACATAATTGAAACTTTGTACCTTTGACCATCTCCCCATTTCCTCCATCTCCCAACCCCTGGCAACCACTATTCAACTCACTGCTTTTATGAGTAGGATTATTTTAGATTCCACACGTGAGTGTGATCATACAGTACTTGCCTTTTTATGTCTGGCTTATTTCACTTAGCATAATGTCCTTCAGGTTTATCCATGTTGTAAATGTCAGGATTTCCTTCTTTCTTGAGGCTGAATTATATTGCACTGTATATGTATATCACATTTTCTTTACCCATTCATCTCTCAATGGACGTTTAAAAAGTGGGCCTCTTTGGCATCATCTTGCATGGCTGGCAGTATTCACTATACTCTCACCTTCCCTTGTGGGAGAAATCATGGCTGAAGGCAGTTCTTTTGGCACTGAGCTGTGCTGCCTTGGGGGAATGGTGACATGGGTAAAGTGAAACTGTTTTTACCTTCTTCAATGTGTCTATTCTTGGATTTTTTGGTCCAGTGTGGCATGGGACCTTTCCTTGGATCTTGGGCCACATCTGTGGGTGTTTGTCAGAATTGTTGTTTCTGTGGAGAGATGAGGGCTAAAAAACTCCTATTTTGCCATCTTGCTGATGTCACTCCAGAAGATTAATGTTGGTACATTATCTCTACTTGTTTATAGTTTACAGGAGGAAGAAACAATGAGAGAGAGCAAGAGCAAGAGTGAGAGAGAGACTCAAAGTAACATAGAACAAAAGGGCAAAGTTAAAGACGTGCCAATCAAATTAGAAGTGAGAAGGCAGATTGAGGAATTTAAAAAAAAATATTTGTTTTTACTTAATATAATTAATTTAAAAATTTTGGGCTGTGACGGGTCTTAGTTGCGGCACTTGGGATCTTCGTTGCAGTGTGCGGGCTTCTCTCTAGTTGTGGTGTGCTGACTTACTTGCCCCGTGACATGTGTGGTCTTAGTTCCCCAACCAGGGATCGAACCCTCATGCCCTGCATTGGAAGGCAGATTCTTTACCACTGGACCACCAGGGAAGTCCCAGGAATGTTTAAATTCAGTGAAAGGAGGTGGAAAGCATTCCAGGTTATGGAAACAATATGCCTAGAGACATGGGACTAAATAATAGTTCTTTTCAAAGAGTATGGAATTCATAGTTATAACTGGAGCTGAACCTCTGGAGGAGGGGAGGGATACAAGAAAAGTTGAAGAAGTAAAACAGTAAATCTTGATAACTGATTTGATGTGGAGACTGGGTGGCCATATTAAGTAAAAAATAGCTATTATTGAATCCAGCTCATCAGGAGTATGCATAGAGTTTGGGGGAAAGTCTTATCTATTGGGAGAACTATCTTGAATGAAGAAAGAGTGTAAACAATACTTTGATATTGGAATGTAAAGCCAAAGTTGGGTGTTAAAGGCGAATACTTGGAAACAAGTGCTTACGTATAAACAATATCAGCGAGGCAGAATAAGGGAGCAGTGGAGAGAGTGCAATTGTGAAGTGCAGTGCAGTTGAAACTGAGGAGGCATTTCAAATTGAGAATTGCGTACCAAGCTTTTTTACACACGTCTTGGAATGTTCGTTTTGGCTGGGGCTCTAATGATGGCAGAATATGTTTGGAGCATCTATATCTTAGTGATTGAGAGTATGGCTCTGCATTCAAACTGTCCAAGTTCATATCCTTCAGCAGCACTTACCTGTGCTGCCCTGAGCAAGTTACTTGTATTTCCCATCTGATGTTTGATTTGTTCAGTGGGGAAAAAATAGTATCTAATTCGCTGGCTGGATTTGAGGATTAAATAGAATAGTTTATGTAAATCCATGAGAATAGTGCTGTTATTATATGGCAGTTTATATGGACTCTTCTTCTCAAAGCAGAAAAAAATAATGGTTAAGTTGTAGAACAAAAAAATCATTCCAGTGAGAAAATGGTGAGCTTTTCTACATTTCAGTGAAAACTTTTAATCCATACATTAAAACTATTTTTCATTGTAATTCAACAAAATGCTTTTGATTGAAATGTTTGATCAAGGCTTTGGTAATTAACCCTAACCAAATGTCACAAGAACGGTAAAGTCATCAATAACTTGGATCCATTGGATACGTTTTAGAAACCCAGATTGCTTAATCTCATTTAATGAAGACTATTTTACAAATTTGAAGCAGTTAAATATATTTGGAAAGGTTGTACTTCAATTTGCTTCAGACTAGAAATTTCTGAACTACAGACAAATTACTAGCAGGAGTTATCACATGTGAATTGTTTGTCAAAATTAACTATAATTATATACTTATTTATTTAGCTATAGAGATTATCCAGATTATGTGGGAGCAGCATTTCCTGGAAAGATGTGTGTTACCAGTTATTCTGCAGGAATTGCTTTGGTATGTAATCATTTAATCTTATTATTTGAAAAAAATACATTTAAAAATTACTAGCATTACAGCATATATTTTATACACTTCACATTTATATTTACATTTAGAGATTGCATTTATATTCCATCACTCTTAGAACTTTGAAGTATGTAGAAGGAATAGTATTCTGAAGTACAAGTGTCTTATTGCAATTATTTGGAAGTTAAAGTGGAATAAAAATATAATAAATACACATGTATCCCTTATTATATAGAAGAGTGCATTATGAAAAATTATTTGTAAAGATATTTCTATAACCAAAATAGATTTTTTTTTCTTGTAGGTATAAAATTGGAAAAATAGTCTTATAGATAAATTAACTTCAAAATCAAAACAAATGATGAACCAAAAAGTATGATAAAAATCTGTTAAAATGTTTCAAATTTTTCTACATAACATTTAAAAGAAAATTTGTCTATTTTAAGTATTTATAGTTCTTATAAATATTTTATATTTAAATAAATTATTGGTATAATTAGATGCATCACTGAAAGAGAAGTGATTCATTGAGCCTTTCCCCCACCTATTCATCCTTTTTAAAAATAAGTTTAAGTACTATATAGTATTTTTAAATTACAAAGTAATTTATGTTATGTATGTCCATTTTTAAAAGAACATATAGAAACATAAAAGGAAACATATAATCTGGCATCTTCCCAGGGATGAAGCAATAATCACTGTTAACATTTTGATTAATATGTATCTCCTACTTTGAGTTTTTATCTGTTACTGTGGCTCCCCACTATATGTTTTTGCAAAAATGGGACTTTGCATACATATTTTTATTTCTGATACTCTTCCAATTATTTTTATTACAGAATTTATGCATACATGCATGTATATGTAAAATTGTTTAAATTGTAGCTATACAAAGCAAAGTTTGTTAGCAAAACTCTCTTCTTTATCCCCTTCATGAAGTCCTGTAAGAATTTATACTTTCTATTTAAATTCTCTGGTAGTTAAGTTTATTTATTTAAAATGTATATACTTTGACCCCTACTTTGATTAATAAACTTTAGACAACATTGCTAATATTATCTTTGACATATGTAACCCCTTCTCTCTATTTGTGATATATATTGTGAAGTTTTTATTACTTTATTAATACTTATTATATTAGTAATCTGTATTAAACACATTCTTACATATTATATGTATATACATAATATATGTAATTATATATTATAGATGTTATACAATATATAATACACAATAATATATAATATATTAAATATTATTGCATAATATATTACTATCTTAATGTATTTATGTTTTTATTTATATTAGTTATTTTAAAAAATCTTTTTACCTTATGCAAAGTCCATTGACTATTTGCTATGAAAAATGAGACATGTAAAATAGTACACTTCTCATGTCCATTGTTAAGAGTTATAAAATTTATAATTTATTTTATAGAACTTTTGTGCTTTGTCTACAGGTTGATTTTTAAGTTAAATCAATAAATATTTTATGGTATATTATGAATATAAAAATGATATTAACTCTGAATCAAGAAGTAAATATGTTGTTATTCTGGTAAAGCTTTGATGGCCAAAAGAGGTCTTGTCAATTTTTTTCTAACTTATTTTACTTCTGTGGGCGGAACCAACTGCCACAGAAAATTAAACTTCATCTTCCTTTTCTTGGAATTCTTTGCTCTTTTTCTGGAATAACTCAACTTTCAAAATTTTAGACACAGTGTATATAAGTGGCAAACACTGTTATTTTATTAATGAAAACACTTTTGCTTTCCCTCCTCATTTGATTGGTAATTTGGCTAGGTTTAGAATCCTAGTTCTAACATCCTTCTCTCTCAGCATTCTGAAGATTGATGTATTGTGTTTTTGTCAACTCATTATGAAGTGATTGGATGGCAAGGAAATTGAGGGTGTTTGTAAGAGAATCTGAACTGCTTAAAGGAGGAGAGAAGTCAGTAAGGAGGTTAGGAACAGTGAAAATGTAGGAACCATGGTTTGGTTGTGCTGATGGGTATGCAGATTGTTGTAGTTGAGGTGCTAGTGGAGTTATCAGGAGAGACAGCAGGTGGTCAGGATGTGGGATGCACAGAGATGACGGAGGGCTTGCAGTTATTGATAAAAATCTGTTGACAAGGTCTAGAGTGTGAACCATAGGAATGAATGGGTGAGGCAGGATGTAGGATAGAATTATTAGAGGAGTTGAATTCAAGGCATGATGCTTTTACAAAGCTTTCATACTTATATTTTTATAAACCTTTATATTTCTTTGTTTAAAAGCTCTTATACTTTTACCACAATTGAATATGTCTCTAAACAAGAACTGTTTTTTATGCTTTAAACATAATATAAATTGTATCCTGCTGTATCATTCTGCAAATAGAATTTTTTGGTTTCCACTTACAATTTTGAGATTTAACGGAATTACAGTTAATTTTTAAAAGACTTTGTTTTTTAAGAGAAATTTTAGGTTCATAGCAAAATTAAGAGGGAAGTACAGAGATATCCTATATAGTCCCTGCCCCCCACACACATAACCTCCCTCACTGTTAACGTCCACACCAGAGAGGTGCATTTGTTACAGATGATGGACCTACACTGACACATTACAACCACCAAAAGTTCACAGCTTACATTAAGGTTCATTTTGGTGGTATACATTGTGTGAGTTTTGACAAATATATAATGACATATATCTAACATTATAGTGGCATAGAGAGTAGCTTCACTGTCCTCAAAATCCTTTGTGCCTAGGAAATTTTTTGCATTGGTGCTTGATACTTTATTATATGAATGCCACACTGTATCCTTTATGATTTTCATGGGAATTTTGGTTGTTTCTATTTTTGCCATTATGAATAATATTTAATAAATATCTCTATACATAACTCTTCCAATTTCCATTTGATCTTTTTGTAAATTGAAATGTAGTTGATATACAACATTATGTTAGTTTCAGGTGTACTACATAGTGATTTGACATTTGCATACCTTACAAAAAAGTCATGACAAGTCTAGTAATTGTCTGTCCCCATACAAAATTAATATTATTGATCTTATTTCATATGCTGTATATTATACCCCCATGGCTTATTTATTTTATAACTGGAGGTTTGTCCTTCTTAATCCACTTTACCTATTTCACCACCACCCCACCCCCTCCCCTCTGGCGGCCACCCATCTGTCTTCACTACCTGAGTTTGTTTTCATTTTCTTTTGTTTGTTTGTTTTGTTTTTAGATTTCAAATATAAGTGAGAGCATACATATTTCTCTTTCTCTGTCTGACTTATTTCACTCAGTGTAATACTCTCCAGATAGACCTTCCATGTTTTTGCAAATGGCAAGATTTTTATTGGGGGGTGTATAGTTGTTTTACAATGTCATGTTAGTTTCTGCTGTACAGTGAAGTGAATCAGCTGTATGTATACATATATCTTCTCTTTTTTGGATTTCCTTCCCATTTAGGTCACCACAGAGCACTGAGTAGAGTTCCCTGTGCTATACAGCAAGTTATCATTAGTTACCTATTTTATACATATTAGTGTATATATGTCAGTCCCAGTTCATCCCACCCCCCACCCCCTTTCCCCCGTTGGTGTCCATACATTTGTTCACTACATCTGTGTCTCTGTTTCTGCCTTGTAAACAGGTTCATCTGTACAACAAATGGCAAGATTTTTTAAAATTTATTTTTTATGTTTTTTGACTTTTTATTTTATATTGGTGTATAGGTAATTAACAATGTTGTGTTAGTTTCAGATTTACAGCAAAGTGATTCAGTTATACATATGCATGTATTTATTCTTTTTCAAATTCTTTTCCCATTTGTGTTGTTACATAATATTGAGCAGAGTTCCATGTGCTATACAGTAGATGCAAATGGCAAGATTTTATTGGCTGAGTATTAATCTACTGTGTGTGTGTATGTGTGTGTGTGTGTATATACATATACATACACGCATATATATATGTATGTATATGTATATACACACATATCATATCTCCTTTATCTGCTCATCTAACAATAGATACTTAGGTTGCTTCCATATCATGGCTATGGTAAATAATGCTGCAATGAACGTTTAGTATTAGTGTTTTTGTTTTCTTTGGAAAAATACCCACAAGTGAAATTGTTGGATTATATGCAGTCCAATTTTTAACTTTAAGAGGAACCTCCATACTGTTTTCCATAGTGGCTGCACCAATTTACAGTCCCATCAACAATTCACAGGGGCTCCCTTTTCTCCACGTCATTGCCAACACTTGTTTTTGTCTTTTTGATGGCAGCCATTCTGACAGGTGTGAGGTGGTTTCTCATTGTGGTTTTGATTTTAATTTCCTTGATGATTAGTGTTTTTGAGCATCTTTTCATGTGTCTGTTGGCCATCTGTATGTCTTCTTTGGGAAAATGTCTATTCACATCCTCTGCCCATTTTTAAATCAGGTTTTTGGGGTTTTTTTTATGTTGAGATGTGTGAGTTCTTTGTATATTTTGAATGTTAACCCCTTATTATATATATTGTTTGCAAATATTTTCTCCCATTTAGTAGTTTACCTTTTAATTTTGTCGTTGGTTTTCTTCACTATGCAAAAGCTTTTTAGTTTGATGTAGTACCATTTGTTTATTGTTCCTTTTATTTTCCTTGCTTGAGGAGACAGGTACAAAAAATCAGGGAACATGATAACTTCAACTTTGTTCTTTATCAAGATTGCTTTGACTGTTCCGGGACTCTTGTGTTTCCATACAAATTTTAGAAGTATTTGTTCCAACTCTGAAAAACGCCATTGGTGTTTGATAGGGATAATTGAAGCCAAGTAGATTGCCTTGGCTAGTATGGTCATTTTAACAATATTAATTCTTCCAGTCCATGAACCCATATAGCTTTCTATTTATATGTGTTGTCTTCAATTTCTTTCATCAGTTTTCTGCGTATGGTTCTTATACCTCCTTGGTTAGATTTATTCCTAGGTATTTTTTAATGCAATTTTAAAGGGGATTGTTTTCTTAAAATTTCTTTCTGATAGTTCATTGTCAGTATATAGAAATGCAACAATAGATTTCTGTATATTAGTTTTGTATGTATCCTGCAACTTAACTGAATTCATTTATTAGGTCTAATAGTTTTTTGTGGCATCTTTAGGATTTTCTGCATATAGTATAATGTCATCTGCAAACAGTGACAGTTTTGCTTCTTCCTTTCCAATTTGGATTCCTTTTATTTCTTTTTTTAGTCTAATTGCTGTGGCTAGGACTTCTAATACTATGTTGAATAAAAGTGGCAAGAGTGGACATCCTTGTCTTGCTCCTAATCTTAGAGGAAACGCCTTCAACTTTTCACTGTTGAGTATGATATTAGCTATGGGTTTGACATATATGAACTTTATTATGTTGTTGTATGTTACCTCTATACCAACTTTGTTGAAATTTTTTTTAAAATCATATATGGGTGTTGAATTTTGTCAAAAGCTTTTTGTGCATCTATTAAGATGATCATGTGACTTTTATTCTTAAATTTGTTAATATGGTGTATCACACTGATTGATTGGCAGATGTTGAACCATCCTTGCATCCCTGGGATAAATCCCACATGATCATGGTGTATGATCCTTTTAATGTATTGTTGAATTTGGTTTGCTAATATTTTGTTGAGGATTTTTACACCTATGTTTATTAGTGATATTGGCCTGTAATTTCTGTGTGTGTGTGTGTGTGTGTGTGTGTGTGTATGGTGTCTTTGTTTGGTTTTGGATTCAGAATGATGCTGACCTTGTAGAATGAGTTTGTAAACATTCCTTCCTCTTCAAAATTTTGGAAGGATAGGTGTTTGGTAGAATTGGCCTGTGAAGCTGTTAGGGTCCTGGACTTTTGTTTTTTGGGAGTCTTTTGGGTTTTGATTCAGTTTTATTACTGGTAATTGGTCTGTTTAGATTTTCTATTTCTTCGTAATTCAGTCTTGGAAGATTGTACATTTCTGGGAATTTATCCATTACTTCTAGTTTGTTCAGCTTGTTTATAGTAATTGTTTGTAGTAATCCCTCATGATACTTTATATTTCTGTAGTGTCTGTTTTAAATTTCCTCTTTAGTTACTGATTTTATTTGGGCTCCCTCTTTTTACTGGATGAGCCTGGTGAAAGGTTTATCAATTTTTAAAAATCTTTTCAAAGAACCAGCTCTTAGTTTCATGGATCTTTTCTATTGTTTTTTTGTTTTTTGTCTCTATTTCATTGATTTCTCCTCTGATCTTTATGATTTCCTTCTTTCTCCTAACTTTGGGCTTTGTTTATACTTCTCCTAGTCTTTTAGGTTTAAGGTTATATCATTTGAGATTTTTCTGGTTAATTGAGGTAGGCTTGTAGTGCTATAATCGTCCCTCTTAGAACTGCTTTTGCTTCATCCTATAGATTTTATATCATTGTGTTTCCATTTTCATTTGTCTCAAGGTATATTTTGATTTCCTCTTGATTTCCCCAGTGACCCATTGGTTGTTTAGTAGCGTATTTTTTACACTCCACGTATTTATATTTTTTGCAATTTTTTTGATGATTTTTTTTTTTTTTTTTTGCGGTATGTGGGCCTCGCGCTATTGTGGCCTCTCCCGTTGCGGAGCACAGGCTCTGGACGCGCAGGCTCAACGGCCATGGCTCACGGGCCCAGCCGCTCCGCGGCATGTGGGATCTTCCCGGACCGGGGCACGAACCCGTGTCCCCTGCATCAGCAGGCGGGCTCTCAACCACTGTGCCACCAGGGAAGCCCTTTTTGATGATTTTTAATCTTATGTCCTGTGGTGAGAACAAATGCTTGATATGATTTTAGTCTCCCTAAATTTATTGAATCTTTTTTTGTAGCCTAGTATGTGATCTATCCAGGAGAATGCTCCATGTGCATTTTAAAAGAATGTATAGTCTGCTGTTTTTGGAAGGAATCTATTAATTTCATCTATTATCTATTATATTTATTAATTATATATGTCTAATATGTCATTGTTTCCTTGTTGGTTTTGTCTGTGGATGATCTTTCCATTGATGTATGTAGGGTGTTAAAGTCTCCTGCTATGTTGAATTACTGTCAGTTTTTCCCTTTAGCTTGTTAATATTTGCTTTATCTATTTAGGTTTTCCTATGTTGGGTGCATATGTATTTACAATTTTTATATCTTGTTGGATTGATACCTTTGTCATTATGTATTGTTCTTTTTGTTTATTACAGTCTTTGATTTAAAGTCTATTTATCTGATATGTGTTGCTGTCCCAGCCTTCTTTTCATTTTCATTTGCATGGAATATTATTTTCCATTCTCTTACTTTCAGTCTGTGCATATCTTTAGAGCTGAAGTGAGTCTCTTGCAGGCAGCATTTATATGGGTCTTGTTTTTGTATCCATTAGGCCACTCCATTTCTTTTCCTGGGAGCTTTTAGTTCATTTACATTTAAATAAATATGGCTACGTATGTATTTATTTCCATTTTGTTTATTGTTTTCTAATTGTAGTAGCTCTTTTTTGTTCCTTCTTTTCTTTCTCTCTTCCCTTTTGATTTGATGACTATCTTTAGTGTTTTGTTTGGATAACTTTCCTTTTTTGTATTTGTGTATCTATTATAAGTTTTTGGTTTGTGGTTACCATGAGTTCATATATAACAACCTACATATGTACATGACTATTTTATGTCAATGATCTCTTAAGTTTGAATGCATTCTAACAACCCTGCATTTACACTCCCCCTGCCCATGTTTAATATTTTTGACATCATATTTTATACTTTTTGTTTTATGTATCCCTTACTACATATTGTGGATATAGGTGATTTTACTACTTTTATATTTTAACCTTTTTACTAGTTCTATAATCAATTGATCTACACCTTTACTCTATGTTTGCCCTTCCAAAAAGATTTTTTTCCTTTCATAACTTTCGTGTTTCTAGATATGGCTGTTTGTGCCTAGAGAAGTCCCTGCAACATTTCTTGTAAAGCCAGTTTTGTGGTGAACTCTTTTAGCTTTTGCTTGTTCATAAAACATTTATCTCTCCTTTAATTCTGAATGATAACCTTGCCGGGTAAAGTATTCTTGGTTGTAGGTTTTTTCTTTCATCACTTTGAATATATCATCATGCCACTCTCTTTTGGCCTGCAGAGTTTCTACTGAAAAGTCAGCTGATAGTCTTATGGGAGTTTCCTTGTATGTAACTGGTTGCTTTTTTCTGGCTGCTTTTAATATTTCTCTTTTTAATTTTTGACATTTTAATTATAACGTGTCTTGGTGTAGACCTCTTTGGGTTCATCTTGCTTGGGACTCTGTGCTTTTCAGACCTTGATATCTGTTTCTTTCTCCAGGTTAGGGAAAATTTCAGCTATTATTTCTTCAATTATGTTCTCTGCCCCTTTCTCTCTCTTTTCTCATTCTGGGACCCCTGTAATGGGAATGTTAGTATGCTTGATGTCATCCCAGAGGTATCTCTGAAACTGTTTTCATTAAAATTTCTTTTTTCTTTTTTCTTTCCTGCTTTGTTGATATCTACTACTCTGTCCTGCAGTTTGCTGATCTATTCCTCTGTATTATCTAATCTGCTGTTGATTTCTTATAGTATAGTTTTAATTTCAGTTATTGTGTTCTTTAGCTCTGTTAGGTTCTTCTTTATATTTTCTAACTCTGTTGAAATTATCATTGTGTTCATCCATTCTTCTTCAGAGTTTGTTGAGCATCTTTAAGATCATTACCTTGAACTCTATAAATTGCTTTTCTCACTGTTTAGTTCTTTTTCTGGAGTTTTGTCTTGTTCCCTTGTTTGGAACATATATTCCTCTGTCTCCTCATTTTGCCATATTCCTTATATATGTATTTTTACTATATTATCAATATTATAAAAGGGTACAACTCAGGAACATTCAGATGGAAGAGATGCATAGGGCAAGATATGGGAGAAGTATTGCCGAGCTTCAGTACCCTTCTCAGGAATGCTGCACTTCTGATACCTCCACGTGTTCACAAACCCAGAAGCTCCCTGAACTCCTTCAGGTTCTTTTATGGAGGCTTCATTTTGTCCCTTAGCATGATTGGTGTAATCACTGGCCATTGGTGATTGAAATCAATCTCCAGCCCCTCTTCCCTACCTAGAGGACTGGAGCAGGGTGAAAGTTGCCACCCTCTAATCAAATAGTTGGTTCCTCTCCATCCATAGGGCTTTCCAAAAATACATCATTAACATAAACTATGATTGAAAGGGGCATATTATGAATAACAAAAGATGCTCCTTTCACTTTTATCTCTCCTGAGCTATTTTGGGACCAAAACCCCAAAATTATAACAAACGATGCTTTTATCGCTTTCGCTGTTAGTCTTTTAGGAAATTACAATGGCTGAAAATAAAGACCAAAAACAAAGGTGTTCCGTTAACACTATACATTTCCCTCTAATGACTATTTTCACTATATCCCACAGATTCAGGTAAGTTGTGTTTTCATTTTCATTGAATTCAAAGAGACCTTGAGACTCTTTGACCAGGTGATTATATAGAATCATACTGTTCATTTTCCACATATTTTGGGAAAATTTCAGCTATCTTTTTGTTTTTCAGTTAATTTTTAGTTTAATTCCATGTAGTTTGAGAATACTCTTAACATGGTTTATTTATATTTTTATAAATGTTTAAAGGAATGTTCTATAACCCAGAATGCAGCATATCTTGCTGAGTGATCTATGTGAGCTTAAAAAAATGTGTTCCTGTTGTTAAGTGGAGTACTCTATAAATATCAATTAGATCAAATTGATTAATAGTGAATTTTATGTCATCTGTATTCCTCCTAATTTTGTACCTGCTTCATCTGTAAATTACTGATAGAGAGATGTTGATGTCTCCAACTATTTTAATAGATTTTTCTGTTTCTATTATTAGTTCCATCATTTTTTAAATTGAAGTATAATTGCTTGCAATATTGTGTGAGCTTCAGGTATACAACATAGTGATTCAGTTATTTTTTCTGATTATATTCCATTATAGGTTATTAAAAGGTATTGAATGTAATTTCCTGTGCTATACAGTAGATCCTTATTGTTTATCTGTTTTACGTATAATAGTTTGTTAATTCCATACTCCTTCTTTGTACCTCCCTACTCCCTCTCACTTTGGTAACCATTAGTTTGTTTTCTATGTCCTTGATTCTTTTTCTGTTTTGCATATAGATTCATTCGTATTATTTTTTAGACTCCACATGTAAGTGATATCATATAGTATTTGTCTTTCTCTGTTTGACTTACTTCACTAAGTATAATTTTGGGTTGGCCAAAAGGCTCATTCGGTTTTTTTCTATAAGATGGCTGTAGTAGCACTTAGTTGTCTTTAACTTCATTTGAAACAATTTTGTTAGATTGTATGTGACAGCTGTCATATCAGTGTGCATTTAAAAAAAGATTTATCAAAATTGGTGAATTTTTGTGTAGCCATTTTAATATTGAAGATCAAAGAAAAAAACAACATTTTCAGCATATTATGCTTTATTATTTCAAGAAAGGTAAAAATGCAACTGAAACACAAAAAATGATTTGTGCCATGTATGGAGAAGGTGCAGTGACTGATCGAACATGTCAAAAGTGGTTTACAAAGTTTTTTGCTGGAGATTTCTCGCTGGGTGACACTCCATGATCAGGTAGACCAGTTGAAGTTGATAGCGATCAAATCGAGACATTAATTGAGAATAGTCAACATTATACCATGTGGGAGATAGCTGACATACTCAAAATAACCAAATCAAGCATGGAAAATCATTTGCCCCAGCTTGGTTATGTTAATCACTTTGATGTTTGGGTTCCACAAAAGTTAAGTGAAAAAAACCTTCTTGACCGTATTTCCGCATGCAATTCTCTACTTAGACGTAAAGAAAACATTCTGTTTTTAAAGCAAATTGTGAAAAGTGGAAACTGTACAATAATGTGGAATGGAAGAGATCATGGGGCAAGTGAAATGAACCACCACCAACCACACCAAAGGCTGGTCTTCATCCAAAGAAGGTGATGTTGTGTATGTGGTGGGATTGGAAGGGAGTCCTCTATGATGAGCTCCTTCTGGAAAACCAAATGATTAATTCCAACAAGTACTGCTCCCAATTAGACCAACTGAAGGCAGCACTCGATGAAAAGCATCCAGAATTAGTTAACAGAAAACACATAATCTTCCATCAGGATAACACAAGACTGCGTGTTTCTTTGATGACCAGGCAAAAACTGTTACAGCTTGGCTGGGACGTTCTGATTCATACTCCATATTCACCAGACATTGCACCTTTGGATTTCCATTTTTTTGGTCTTTACACAATTTTCTTAATGGAAGAAATTTCAATTCCCTGGAAGACTGTAACAGACATGTGGAACAGTTCTTTGCTCAAAAAGATAAAAAGTTTTGGGAAGATGGAATTATAAAGTTGCCTGAAAAATGGCAGAAGGTAGTGGAACAAAATGGTGAATATGTTGTTCAATAAAGATCTTGATGAAAATGAAAAATATGTCTTTTATTTTTACTTAAAAACCAAAGGCACTTTTTGGGTGCCCAATACTCTCTAGGTCCATGCATGTTTCTACAAATGGCAATATTTCATTCTTTTTTATGGCTGAGTAATATTCCATTGTATATACATCCTCTTAAGCCAATTATCTATTGATGGACACTAGTTGATTCCACGTCTTGGCTATTGTTAATAGTGCTGCTGTGAACATTGGGGTGCAAGTATCTTTTTGAATTAAAGTTTTCATGTTTTCCAGATATATACCCAGGAGTGGGATTGCTGGATCCTATTGTAACTCTACTTTTCGTTTTTTAAGGAACCTCCATACTGTTTTCAATAGTGGCTGCACCAATTTACATTCCCACTAACAGTGTAGGAGGGTTCCCTTTTCTCCACACCCTCTCCAGCACTTATTGTTTATAGATTTTTTGATGATGGGCATTCTGACTGGTGTTAGGTGATATCTCATTGTAGTTTTGATTTGCATTTCTCTGATAATTGGTGATGTTGAGCAGCTTTTCATGTGCTTATTGGCCATCTGTATGTCTTTTTTTGAGAAATGTCTATTTAGGTCTTCTGCCCTTTTTTTGATTGGTTTGTTTGTTTTTTTGTTACTGAGTTGTATGAGGTGTTTTTATATTTAGAAATTAAGCCCTTGTCAGTAGCATCATTGGCAAATATTTTCTCCCAGTCTCTGGGTTGTCTTTTCATTATATGGTTTCCTTTGCTATGCAAAAGCTTGTAAGTTTGATTAGGTCCCATTTGTTTATTTTTGCTTTTATTTCTATTGCCTTGGGAGACTGACCTAAGAAAACATCACTACAATTGATGTCAGAGAATGTCTTTCCTGTGTTCTCTTCTAGTACTTTTTTGGTATCCTGTCTTATATTTAAGTCTTTAAGCCATTTTGAGGTTATCTTTATGGGCTTTGTTTTAAAATCTATTTTGTCTGATATGAGTATTGCTACCCCTGTTTTCTTGTCATTTCCACTTGCATGAAATATCTTTTCCAACCCCTCACTTTCAATCTATATGTATCTTTGGCCCTAATGTGGTTCTCTAGTAGGCAGCACGTTGTAGGTTCTTGTTTTATTATCCAGTCTGCCACTCTGTGTCTTTTGATAGGAGCATTTACTCCATTGACATTTGAAGTAATTACTGAGAAGTATATATTTATTTCCATTTTAAACCTTGTTTTCCAGTTGATTTTGTATTTCTTCTTTGTTCCTTATTATTTTTGTTTTTTCTCCTGTAGTTTGATGGTTTTCTTTTGTATTATGCTCGAGTTCCTTTGTTTTTGGTTTTTGTGAATCTATTATATGTTTGATTTGTGGTTACCCTAGTTTTCAAGTATGTAAGCCCATAACTATATCTACTTGCTTTAGACTGGTAGTCATATAAGCTCAAACACATTCTAAAAGATCTACATTTTCTTACTCCCTTCCCCCAAATTTTGTGATTTTTACATCTTCATGTTTATTTCTTTGCTGTTCGTTGTAGTTATAATCGCTTTCACAGAACTTTTCGATTGTTTTTTAATCTATATACTGGCTTATTTAAATGATCTTTAATCTTTTTTTATATATTTGCCTTTCCTATTGTAGTTTTCCCTTTCCTATAGATTCTTGCTTCTTTCTATTTAGAGAAGACCTTTCATTATTTCTTTTAGGATAGGTTTAGTATTGCTGTATTCTTTTAGATTTTTCTTGCCTGAGAAATCCTTTATCTCTCCTTCTATTCTAAATGATAATCTTGCTTGATAGAGTATCCTAGGTTGCAGGTTTTTCCCTTTCAGGACTTTTGAATATATCTTGCCACTCCCTTTTGGCCTGCAAAGTTTCTGTAGAGAGATCAGCTGATAGCCTTATGTGGGTTCCCTTGTAACTGACTCTTTTTCTCGTTGCCTTTCGAACCCTCTCTTTATCTTTTGCCATTTTAATTATGTTATGTCTTGGTGTAGGTGTCTTTGTGTTCACCTTGTTTGAGACCCTCTGTGCTTCCTGTACCTGGATATCTGTTTCCTTCTTTAGGTTTGGGAGTTTTTCAGCCATAATTTCTTCAAGCATATTTTTGATCCCCTTTCCTCTTTCTTCTCCTTCTGGGATTCCTATTATTTGTAGATTGGCATGATTTATATTATCCCATAGATTTCATATGTTGCTTTCATTTTTTTCATTTGTCTTTCAAGCTGCTGTTCTGATTAACTTTTATTATTCTATATTCCAGATCATTTATTTGTTCTTCTGCATTATTTAGTTTGCTATTTATTGCCTTTAGCTCTTTTTTTTTTTTTTTTGCCACACGTCTTGTGAGATCTTAGTTCCCCAAACCCATGCCCCCTGCAGTGGAAGCATGGAGTCCTAACCCCTGGAGTGCTAGGGAATTCCCCTAGCTCATTTTTTATCTCGGCAATTGAATTGTCTAATTTTATTTGGCTCCTTTTTATAGTTTCTAGTTCCTTGTTTCAGTAATGTGTATTTCTGTTGATAATCTTTCTTTTTTTTTTTTTGCAGTACGTGGGCCCCTCACTGCTGTGGCCTCTCCCGTCGTGGAGCACAGGCTCCAGACGTGCAGGCTCAGCGGCCATGGCTCAAGGGCCCAGCCTCTCCGCGGCATGTGGGATCTTCCTGGACTGGGGCACGAACCCGTGTCCTCCTCATTGGCAGGCGGACTCTCAACCACTGCGCCACCAGGGAAGCCCGCGATAATCTTTCTTAATTCCTTCAGCATTTTTATTACCTGCTTTTTGAACTTGGGGTCTGGTAGATTTGGGAGGTCTGTTTCATTGCTTATTTTTTCAGGGGATTTCTCTTGTTCTTTGCATTGGGAGTAGTTGCTCTGCCGTTTCATTTTAATTATATAGTTTTCTGACTCTATGAATTTAGGAGAAACCATTATCTACTGTGGTCTGAAGGGCTGTTTTTATGTGGGAGTGACCCTGTGTAGATTGTGTGAGTCCAATATTTTTGACTCAAGGGCTGTTTTTGGTATGGATGCTTGCCATATCTTTCTCAGGGTGTGCTGGCCCTTGTCCCCTTGATAAGGGGGTGTGCTTGGTGTTGTGACCAGAGCCTGCACTGGATGTTGTGCAGAGACTCGTCTTTGCTCTGTGGTTGTCACAGCCCTTTTGGGGATGGGGTCGGCTCCCCGGTTGTTGGAGTAGAAGCCCCCAGATCCATTTCTAAGCTGCAGTATGAGATAGGTGGGACTGGGGCACTCTCTCTGGGACAGGAGCTGCTGTGCATTCCTCCCCAGGTACTGTCCACCAAGATGTGTGACTCTGTGGTGTTGCCTGCCACTTGGTGTGTGTGTCCACAAAGTTCGCTGCTTCTGGCACCTGGCATCATCTCTGCCATGGTAGTACCAATAATTGGCTCAGGTGTCCGGCATGCATTTGTGGTCCTAGTCCCAAAACCCGCCGGCCTGAGATCCCACCAACGCCATACCACCGTGCCCACTGTGGGACCATGGATAATTGGCTTAGATTTCAGCCCCCACTTGCATGTGTGGGTGCTCCAAAAGTTTGCAAAACCCTCGGCAGTGGGAACCGTGCCCTGTTGTGAGCATGCTGACAAGGAGGCTGGTATGGTAGACCCATGACCCTCCTTTCATGTGTTGACAATGGGGCTCTTATGGTGAACCCATGCTCCATCCTGCACGTACCCCCAGTTGCAACTTGGGCCACACTCCAGGCCCTTTGGGCTGTCTCTGTACAGCCAAACTGAGTTCTCTCCCCAGACTGTCCTCTGAAGCCCAAGTTTCAGAATCCACTAGCAGGCATGTGGAAAGTGCAGTGACATGGCAAGGGCAGTCTGTGCTGGTCTCTCTGTACCCTGCTGGGCCACACTCTCCCCTTGAACCTCTAAAGCTCCCTATTTGTCCCACCAGACCTCACAACTGGTGAAGGAGGTTCCTGGGGTGAGGGAACCTTTCCTCTTTCACAGCTCCCTCCCATGGGCACAGGTCCCATCCCGATTCCGCTTCTCCTCCCTTTTCCCTTCATCCTACTCCACTATGTGGGGATCTTTCTTGCAGCTTTGGTTGTATGAGATCGTCTGCCTGCTTTCAGTAGGTATTCTGTGAGACTTGGTCTGCATGTAGATGTATTTTTGATGTATTTGTGTGAGGAGGTGAGTTCCAGGTTCCTCCACTCTGCCATCTTGATCTCCTGCCTCTCAGTAGCATTTTTTAACTTTATACTTTTACTTCTCCCTCAGGTTCTTATTCTTTTTTTGGTTATTGATGTTATAGTATACATATTTTTTATATTGTGTATCCTATAACATATATTGTACTATGATTATTTTTAGTATATTTGTTTTTTCACTTTTAGACTAGAGTGAATTATGCACCGCCATTACACTATTACAGAACCTAACTTTGACTATATATTTACCATTAGCAGTGAGTTTTATGCTACTTTCTCATGTTTTAATGATGTTAATTAGCATTATTTTACTTCAGTTCAAAGAACTCCCTTTCGCATTTCTAGTAAGGCATGTCTAGTGATGATGAACTCCCTCAGCTTTTATTTGTTTGGGAATCATGGTCTCTTCTTCATTTCTGAAGCACAGTTTTGCTGGGCATAGAATTCTTGGTTGACAGTTTTTTTTCTTTCAGTATTTTGAATATATAATCCCATTTTCTCCTCACCTGAAATATTTCTGTTGAGAAACCTGCTGATAGTCTTATGGGGGTTCCCTTGTATGTAACTTGGTTTTTTTCCTCTCTTCTTTCAAAATTCTTTCTTTGTCTTTACTTTTTTTTTTTTTTTTTTTTTTTTTGTGGTACGCAGGCCTCTCACCACTGTGGCCTCTCCCGTAGTGGAGCACAGGCTCCAGACACGCAGCCTCAGAGGCCATGGCTCACGGGCCCAGCCGCTCCGCGGCATGTGGAATCCTCCCGGACCAGGGCACGAACCCGCGTTCCCTGCATTGGCAGGCGGACTTCCAACTACTGCGCCACCAGGGAAGCCCCTGTCTTTACTTTTGACACTTTAATTATAATGTGTCCTGGTGTAGCCCTATTCAAGTTCAACCTATTTGGGGTCCTTTGTGCCTCATATATTTGGATGTCCATTTCTTTTCCAGTTTTTGGAAATTTTCAGCCATTATTGCTTTAAATGTACTTTCTGTCCCTTTTTCTTTTCCTTCTGGAATTCCCATTTATGGTTATTGGTGTGTGTGTGTGTGTGTGTGTGTGTGTGTGTGTGTGTGTTTGTCTGTCCCATAGTCCTGTAGGCTTGCTTTCTTTTTCATTCTTTTTTTATTTTTGCTCCTCTGACTGGATATTTTTAAATATTTCTGCTTTCTAGATCACTGATTCTTTATTCTGCATGGTCGAGTCTCCTGTTGAAGCTCTCTATTGAATGCTTCCGTTATGTTTTTCAGCTCTAAGATATCTCTTTTTAATGGTTTCTGTTACTTTGTTGAACCTATTTTGTTCATTCATTGTTTTACTAATTTCATTTGGTCATCTGTGTGTTCTTATAATTCACTAAACTTCTTTAAGAAGATTATTCTAAATTATTTCTCTGACACTTCATAGATCTCCATTTATTTTGGGTTAGTTATTTGTCAGCATTTTTACTTTCATTTGATGGTGTCACATCCACCTGATTTTTCTTGCTCCTTCATTCCTTACTTTGGTACCTGTGCATTTGAGTTATTGGTCTCCTCTTCCAGACTTTACAGGCTCACTTTGGCAGAGACAGTTCTTCATTAGTCAGCTCAGTTTAGGTTTCTGGACATGTCCTTGGGCAGGCAGGATCTATTTTTGGGCAAGGCCACTGCCCAACCTCTGAGGTCAGGGGAGGGGGTACCACTGGCTGTTAACTGTTGGATAGGACTGATAGTGTGGTTCCCTGCCCAAGCGAGGCAGTAGGATATACTCTGTGGTTCTTTAGATTCACTGGTCAGGCTTCCTAGAAGGTCAGGCAGGGAACTTTACTCAGCAGTAGCTGGGAGATGAATTAGCTTCCATGCCCTGACAGGGAGCACATGACCTGCATGGCTCATTGTTTGTTGACCCACATTAAGCAGACTGTGCCCTTAATTCCTTGGACACATGGGGCCACTGGGTTTTGCTCTGAAGATGGGGAAAACCATGCGCTGTGCTCTCTGTTCAAGTGCCACTGTAAGCAGGGTTGTTGGATGGGCGGCACAGCTTCCTGTGTGCTCTGGCTAGATTTGTTGGTTGGGCTTTCTGAAGGCTATATGTAGCAGTGGGCAGGGCTATGAATATGTGTCCTTGTCCAGGTGTAGTGGGAAAACCAGCTTAGCTCTTTGTTTGTGGTCTTGACTCAATCTAACTGGCATTCCAAGTTTCCTGGCCAAACAGTGCCACAGGCTTTGCTCTGTGAACAATCAACTCTGTCTGCCATACTCTCTGCTCAAGTGTTGCTGCACTATGCAGCTACCAGGTGTTCTGACCAGGCTTCTGGTCAGGGGGAGCCAGGAGCTATACTAGGCATTAGGCAGGGCTATGAAGAGCTCCCCTGACTGGGTGGAGGTGGGTAGCAGACCAGGTTCCAGGGCTGGCAAGGCTTTTCATCTGAGGACTCAAATCAGGCATTCCTATACCTCATTGACTTCCCTTGTCATTCTGTTCCACTGTCCTGGCTCTGCAGATGAGCAGAGCTGGTAGCTGGCAACTACAGGTGCTATAAATGGGAACTCGGCCTGCCAAGATCCAAGCAGTGATTGCTGCAAGCCCTTCCTGCCTTCTCTGTCATGATCAGATTCCCAGGGGTCAAATCTCACTTATCCTTTATGATTCTTATGAGGTAAGACCAGATTAGGGGCTCCCAGAAGTGACCCACAATACTAGGGGATCTGGATGTCCACTCTAGGCTCCTTTCCCACTTGAGGGACTGTAGGCTCTGGGAAGACCTCTCGGTGTGGTGCTGCACCAGTCTTGGGGAGGGGCAATGCATTCAGGGTATATCTGCTCCTCCTAACCTTCTAATGAGGACTGTCTTGGTCTCTGTTACAGGGGCTGCTTCAGCCTCACCTCCATGTTCTAGAATTTTCTCAGTGATGTCTATGAATAGTTGCTAGTTGTTCTTCTTGTGAGGGGGAGTGAAGTTGGGAAAGACCTATGTTGCCATCTTGGTGATATCACTCCTGTTGCAATTTAATTCTTATTATGGACCTGGAGACAATGAGGGGTGATGAGACAAATGTCCCAGGTTTTGTCATTAAAAGTGTCATTTTTTTAAATGTAGAGGCTCTTTCATTGTTTTTTTTAAATTAATTAATTTATTTTTGGCTGTGTTGGGTCTTCGTTGCTGTGCACGGGCTTTCTCTAGTTGCGGCGAGCGGGGGCTACTCTTCGTTGTGGTGCATGGGCTTCTTATTGTGGAGCATGGGCTCTAGGTGTGCGCAGGCTTCAGCAATTGTGGCACGGGGGCTTCAGTAGTTGTGGCTCGCGGGCTCTAGAGCTCAGGCTCAGTAGTTGTAGTGCACAGGCTTAGTTGCTCCACGGCATGTGGGATCTTCCCGGGCTGTGGCTCGAACCCATGTCCCCTGCATTGGTAGGTGGATTCTTAACCACTGCTCCACTGGGGAAGCCCTCTTTCACTGTTTAGAGAGAGGCTTACTCTATGGGCAAGGGACGTCCAGGGATATTTGTTCATGTCACTCCAGTTGTTCCCACCACAAGTTTCAGATTCTGACTTCTTCCACACCAAACCTGGTAGGTTTGATAGTTAAATTGGAGCTGGGTCCCTACAGTACTTATAGCTAGGCCCTGAGCTTGGTCCTCAGCTGTATCAAACCAACAACTGCAGGAGGTGATAGTCACCACAGTGCTGCTGCAGAGGCTTTCTGATTGCTTATTTGCATTATCAGTTGTTCATTTACAGTTTTTCCTTTCTGTTTTTCATAATGTGCTTCCTCTAGCACTACCAGAAGAAGCCAGTTGACCCCAAAATATTTATTATAGCTTGTCTTTATAACAGTGAAGTGCCTTGATGTTCCTCACAAGTTGACCTCTACCTGCACCTTAACTTATGCCACATTTGGCAAAAATTGAGAAATTATGATGTCATTGCATATCATGAATTACCAGTGTCCCATTTCTCCTTGGCAAGGAAGATATTTATACACTCATTAAATATGTGACAGCCTAATCAGAAGAATGCTTTCCTGAGGGTCTGTTTTCTGTGGTTTCTCCTGATACTAGTTACTGTGTCATTGAAAATCTTGGCAGGAAGCAGATAGCGTACTTACAACTGAGGAATTTGGTTATGTGGCCACTTTGTGAGCTGGGAGGTGGAGTATCATGTGGACTCTCCTGAATGAACATGACAGCTGTTCTAAGAAATTAGGTAAATGGAAGATCATAGTCCATATAGCCAAAAATCTAATGTAAAAATAGCCCTTTTATATAGTTAGGACAATTATTTAAGAATTATCTTAAAAGCATTCAATTGTTAAATCATGGCAAAGCTAGACATAGGCTCAATATGGCTTATATCTCAATAAAATTTCATAAGAAGATCTTCAGCTTCTTACTTGTCCAATGAACTGCATTTCCATAATCTTAAGTATTCGATAAATCAATAAAATGTTCATAATTAGAAAAATATTACTTTTACCACCCGTCAGTGAATTGTCTTTTATTTGAATTTTCCTTGTTGTTAATGTAGTTTCCCAAGGGGATAACTTTGGAGGCATTTTCAGTTATTGTCACCCAGATGCTGGGACTCAGTCTGGGCATATCATATGATGACCCAAGGAAATGTCGATGTTCAGGAGCCATCTGCGTAATGAGTCCAAAAGCCATGTAAGTTTTTAAAAAATAAGATTTATTTATTTTTTTGTATTTATTTTGTTTTAAATAACTGAAGTGAAAAATTTTAGTATTTGCTTATAGCATGAATTAACTATAAATGGACCAAGGACCACAAAATATAAATATGATATTTTAAGCCTAAGAATAGTATGGTGGGAGGTTAGCATTAAGAACAGTCAAAGATAGCAAATCCAGTCTGCAAGATACATTAGCAAAGGAATTCTCCATAGGCTGTGTATTTTAAGAAATCACTTAATAAGGATCTTTAAAGATATGTCGTAGGCCAAAACAAGTGGCCTTTGTTTTTAGACAAAATTTTCTGTTTTGCTTTTAGAGTATATTAATGTTGTGGAAAAACTATGATCTAAAGAATATAATATTTGTGTGACTTTGGATAAATTACTAGGCCTTGCTTAGATTTATTTTTGTCATCTTTAAAATGGGAATGATTATGCCTGTTCTCTTATTTCAGAGTGATATAGGAATAAAATGAGAAAATAAAATGGGAAAGTGTTTTTTAAATTGTAAAATCATACAAGTATGTGATGGATTAGTTACAGTGATTTCTAAATTTGCCAGTGTTCCCCACATAGTATATCGTACAAGGGCTATAGCAGATGTCATTAGTGTTCTACAGTTTTTATTTGTAAAAAGGGCCTATGTTAAGTGTGACCTATTCATAACTGAAGAACGATCAAAAGTCAAAAGTGAAAACAAGCCATTAATTTCTGAAAACATGCTCTTTTTATAGTTATTTCTAAACACCACCTAAGGTTAACTCTTACATTCTAAAAATAACTCAAACACAAACCTATATATTTTTATATACACACATTTTATTACAATATAGTTCTCCATGGATTATATATAAAAACAATATTTTATATGTATAAAATATATAATTTCATTAAATTAAATGTATAATAAATTAAATATAATAACATTTATTAATCAAATATAAAATTTATATAGCTATATAAGCAATATGAAAATTACCATTCTGGGCCTATTGTCCATTTGGCCAACTGTTCTCAAGTATGATATGACAAGATGTTTTGTGTAGGTCACCCAGAGTCTGGGATTAATGATAATAAAAATAACAAATATTTACATTGTGCTTGCTATGTGCTAGAGACTATTTCAAACACTTTACATATGTTAAGTCATTTGATCCTCACGTCTCTTTAGGGTAGGTCCTATTATTCTCATCTTTACAGATAAGAAACTGAATTATAAAAGGATAACTATCAGTGGTCAGAGAGCTGGTTGTGGCAGTCCTGAGTTTTGAACCCAGGCATTCCGGCTTTAGAATCTGTGTTAATAAACTTTTGGATTTGTATGGTGCTTTATGACATTTAAACTGCTTTCATACATATTGTCCAGTTTCTTAAAAAACTTTCTTGATGTGTGTAGAGCAAGTATTATCTTAACTTTTATAAAATCTAACAATTTTATATGCATATATATGTAAGATATATAAATGAATATATAAGATCTATCTATAAATGTAGATAGATATATCTTTTACATTTCTGGAGTACATCTCATTCATTATTTTATATAATTTTCAAAGAAGGCATGTGAGTAAGTAAGGCAAATATTATTATTTCCATTTGTCTTTTTCCATGTGTTTTTTTTTTTTTTTTTAAGCCCTGGAGTACAGAGAGAGAGAGCCAAGTGACTCTACATTGGGTATACAGATAATAAGTAGCCAACTTCAGCTGATATCAGTAATGTCACCAGTGATTTATTGGGTACTCACTATAAGCCAAAGAGTTGAATTAGGTACTTTACTTGTTTATTAACATTTAATCCTCCTAACAACCCTAAGAAATGGATGGGTACTATCCGTATCTTGTAGATGAGAAAACTGAGACTTAGAGAGTTTGATCACTTTGCTTAAAAGCTCATAAGTCACAAGATTGGTACTAGTCAACAGGTTTATCTAACTCAAAGCTTTTGTTATTTTCTCTACTCCATATTGACTTCATATAGAGGACAGTTAATATATTGGAATTGATTTAAACCAAGTAGCAAAAGAACATTAAAATGTATTCGTACAAACTTCATTCTTTAGTTCAGTAATCCTCCTAGTGTATTATTTTGATGATGCAATTTATATCTACTTTTTAAAAGTGGGTAACTTTTAACATAGTCTACACAAACAAATGAGTTCAGAAGTGGAGGGAGGAAAGAGCATAGAAAATGGCAAAAGCTATGAATGTAGGAACTTAGGGAAAACTCATGGTGAAGGTTTGCTTACCTATCCAGTTGCATCATTTTACAAAAAGGCAAAAACATTTAGAAGGAGTATGGAGTTATCAGTTATCCAAAGAAATTGAATTATTTTATTCTTATTGCTTTCTCTTAATTTCTTACTAAGACCAATTTTACTAAGCTATGGGAATTTGATTGGGGAAGAGGAGATACCATCTTGGAGTAAGGAATACATTGAGGAGAATGTGGGCTTTGGAATCTTTCACTTGTTTGCTATTTTCCCTAACCCTTATTTTTCTCATCTGAAAAATGAAGATCATGATAGGTATATCTCACAGTTGTTGTGAGGATGCAATTAATCAAGTAAGTTACTTATCAGTGTGCTGGTATCTCTTCTTATTTGAGGAGTAGAAAAACCCAAGAGGTATTAAAATGGTGGTGTAAGGATACACAAGAACAGTGAGAATATGGAATGTTGGGAAAGAAGTGTAGACAAGAGACAGACCCTGAAAGAAAAATGAAATACTATAAAATGCTGTCAAGTGCTAACCCCAACTTCAGAAAAATGGTAGAGAGTACAACAATTTTTTTGCATAATTTCCTTCTGTCACATAATTTCTCTGTTCTTTGAATACAGAACTTAGGCTAGTTATATCATAGTTTCAATAAGCCTTTATAAAATAATTTGGGAGCAAAATAACATAGCATTAGAATTTAGAGTGTAAAATCGCAACCAAATGAATGTTAGGAAAAACTTCAGATAATTGATTCAAGTAAACTTTGAGAACACACATTCTTAGTTAAGAACTGCCATATGGGCAGCGAAAAGGTGAATAATTAGGGATTATATACAGTTAGCTATAAATAATTCCCAGATCAAAAATATTATATAGTTTTTTTATTTAAAAGTTTTCTTCACCTTTCAGTTTTGATGCTAAGATCGTCAAAATTTATGGTTTATAGTAAAATATCTATTAATATTTAATATAAATATTTTATTGCATTATTTACTGTTCAAAGATGAAATTTTGAGTAAAAAGTACCTGAATTTGGAGTCTTAGATAACTGTGTGTGAATACTGATCCTGCTAATGTACAAACTATCTGAGTTTGAGGAGGTTTCTAGCTTCTCTGAACTTTAATTCAGTTTCTATAAAATGTTGATGACAATACCAACCTCTTTGGTTTGTTGTGAGGATTAAATAATCAAGTGAATAAAATATCTGGCTGATAATAGGCGCTCAATAAATGTCAGTTACCTCCTTACCTTACAAAGTTGTACTGCATATGCAGAGTGACTCATCTTATGGAAATATTGTCTGAAGTTATTTTTATTAGTGGTATATGGTAATTATGGTAATTATGTTAAATTTTGATTAATATACAATTTCTGTGAAATCTTTGAGAAAGCTCAGGACTAAGCACAGTACAGTCTGTTTAACGAAAGTTTCTTGTTATTAGGAAGAATCAACAGACAGTTGGTTCTATGTTTGCTTAGAACTGTGCAGGTAATAAGTGATACCAACCATAAAGATGACAAAATTCCTGCTTCAAACAACTTACAATTCAATGAATTATCTATCATATTATATATGTAGTACAAACATATGAATAAACATTGAAAAACCATTGAAATAGAAGAGATTCAAACTTTCAAAGTGTTTGATTCTTAATTTGGTCAAGGGAAAGATAGAGGAAATAGAAGTTTGAAGAGTTGTTTATATACATCTGGGAATTTACATAATGGATATTTGGTTTTCTCCCTGCCATTATTTCAGTTGTATTTCACCTAGACAGAGCTATCATACACATACATAACCATATTTTTTCTGTATATGCAAGAATTTACATACAACCACACCCAGAAGCTCAAAACTTTCTCTTAGGTAGATTTAGTTTGTAATGCATATAAAAAATAAAATTTATCTATTCTGTTTTTTCTTCCAGTTTTCCTGAAATATAACTGACATATAGCACTGTATAAATTTAGGGTATACAGCATAATGATTTGATTTACATCCATCATGAAATGATTATCACAATAAGTTTATGAACATCCATCATCTCATATAGATAAATAATTAAAGAAATTTTTTACATATGTTTTACATATGTTCTCATGTGATGAGAACTCTTAGGATTCACTCTCAACAAATTTCATACATAACATAGAGCAATGTTAATTATATTTATAACATTGTACATTACATCCCTAGTACTTACTTATAACTGGGAGTTTGTGACTTTGACTGCCTTCATGCAGTTCCCCTTCCCCCCACACATCTGATTTCTTTTTCTATGAGTTTTTTGTTTGTTTTGTTAGTCCTGTTATACAACGTAGTGATTTGATATTTCTATACATTTCAAAATGATCACCATGATAAGTCTAGTTATATGTCACCATACAGATAGTACATAGTTACTGTGTTCCCCATTTTATTTTAAATATTTTACTTTTATTTATTTTATTTTAACTATTTTATTTTATTTATTTATTTTGGCCACGCTGAGAGGCATGTGGGATCTTAGTTGCCCGACCAGGGATCGAACTGGCGCTCCCTGCAGTGGAAGTGCAGAGTCTTAACCACTGGACCGCCAAGGAAGTCCCCACAGTACATTTTATACCTGTGATTCATTTATTTTGCAGCTAGAAGTTTGCACCTTTTAATCTCCCTCACCTATTTCTCCCCCCCTACCCCAGAAACCACCTCTTTGTTCTCTGATTCTATAACTGTTTCTGTTTTGCTCTGTTAGTTCATTTGTTTTGTTTTTTAGATTCCACATATTAGTGAAATCATACAGTATTTATCTTTCTCTGCCTGACTTATTTCACTTAGCATAATGCCCCCTAGTTCCATCCATGTTATCACAAATGGCAAGCTTTCCTTCTTTTTTATGGCTAATTTCCACTGTGTGTGTGTGTGTGTGTGTGTGTGTGTGTGTGTGTGTATATATATATATATATATATATATATACACACCACATCTTCTATTCCCACTAATCTATTGATGGGCACTTAGGTTGTTTCCATACCTTAACTATTGTAAATAATGCTCTAGTGAACATAGGGATGCATGTATCTTTTCTAATTTGCATTTTTGTTTCTTCAGATAAACACACAGGAGTGGAATTGACAAATCATATGGTAGTTCTGTTTTGAAATTTTGAAGAATCTCTATACTGTTTTTCATAGTGACTGTACCAATTTACATTCCCACCAACAGTGCATGAGGGTTTCCTTTTCTCCACGTCCTTGCCAACACTTGCTATTTGTTGTCTTTTTTGATAATAACCCTTCTGACAGGTGTGAGGTAGTATCTTCTTGTGATTCAGTTTCCGTAATGACTAACGATGTTGAGCATATTTTCATGTGCCTGTTGGCCATCTGTATGTCTTCTTTGGAAAAGGGCTATTCAGGTCCTCTACACACTTTTTCAGTTGGGTTGTTTTATTGATGTTGAATTGTATGAGTTCCTTGTATATTTTAAATATCAACCTGTTATTAGCTATGTCATTTGCAAGTATCTTCTCCCATTCAATAGGCCACCATTTCATTTTGTTGATAGTTTCCTTCACTGTACAAAAGCTTTTCAGATTGATGTAGTCCCATTTATTTATTTTTGCTTTTGTTTCCCTTGCCTGAAGAGACAGACACAAAAAAATATTACTAAGATCAATGTCTAAAGAGCTTACTGCCTGTTTACTTCTAGAAGTTTTATGGTTTAAGGTCTTACCTTTAAGGCTTTAATCTGTTTTGAATTTATTTTTCTACATAGTGTGAGAGAGTAGTCTAGTTTGTTTCTTTTGCATGTAGCTGTCCAGTTTTCCCAACACAATTTATTGAACAGGCCGTCTTTTCTCCATTTTATATTCTTGCCTTCTTTGTCATAGATTAATTGACCATAAGTGTGTGAGTTTGTTTCTGGGCTTTCTGTTCTGTTCCACTTATCCATGTGTCTGTTTTTGTGCCAGTACCATACTTGTTGGATGACTGACACTTTGTACCATAGTTTGAAATCAGGTAGTGTGATACCTCCAACTCTGTTCTTTTTCAAGATTTCTGTGGCTATTTGGAGTCTGTTGTGCTTCCATACAAATTTTATAATTATTTGTTCTAGCTCTGTGAAAAATGCCATTAATATTTTGATAGAAATTGCATTGAATCTATAGATTTCCTTGGGTAGTATGATCATTTTAACAGCAATTGTTAATGGGATTGTTTTCTCAATTTCTCTTTCTGATACTTTGTTGTTAATGTATAGAAATGTATCACATTTCCGTATGTTAATTTTGTATCCTGCACATTTACTGAATTCATTGATAAGTTCTAGTAGTTTTTTGGTGGTGTCTTTAGGATTTTCTATATATAGTATCATGTCATCTGCAAAAAGTGACAGTTTTCTTTCTTTGTTCCCAATGTGGATTCCTTTTATTTCTTTTTCTAGTCTGATTGCTGTGGCTAGGACTTCCAATACTATGTTGAATAAAATTGGTGAGAGTGGAAATCCTTGTCTTATTCCTGATCTTGGAGGAAATGCTTTCAGCTTTTCACATTTGAGTATGATATTAGCTGTGGATTTGTCATATGTTTAGATCTGAAGTGAGTCTCTTGTAGGAAGCATATGTATGGGTGTTGTTTTTGTATCCATTCAGCCACTCTGTGCCTTTGATTGGAGCATTTAGTCCTTTTACATTTAAATTAATTATTGATATGTATGTACTTATTCCCATTTTGTTAATTGTTTCGGAGTTGTTTTTGTAGTTCTTTTTTGTTGAGGTCCTCTTCCTTTTTTCTCTTTTCTTATGATTTGATGCCTACATTTGGTGTTATGTTTGGATGCCTTTCTCTTTTGTGTGTGTATATCTACTATAGATTTTTGGTTTGTCATTACCATGAGGTTTGTATATAGCAATATATATATATATATATATATATATATATATATATATATATATATATATATGCTTGTTTTAAGTTGCTGATCTCTTAAGTTCAAACACGTTTTAACAACCCTGCATTTTTACTTCCCACCCCCAATGTTTACTGTTTTGACATCACCTTTTTGTTTGTGTATCCCTTAACTACTTATTGTAGATGTAGATGATTTTACTACTTTTTTCTTCTAACCTTCCTACTAGATTTATAAGCTGTTGATTTATTACCTTTATTGTATATTTGAAGTTCCCTATAAGATTTTTTCTTTTGTAATTTTCATATTTCTAGTTGTGGCCTTTTCTTTTTCACATAGAGAAGTTCCTTTAACATTTCTTGTAAAGCTGGTTTGGTGGTGCTCTTTTATTGGCATTTGCTTGTCTGTATAAGTTTTGATCTTGCCATCAAATCTGAATGAAAGCCTTGCCAGCTAGAGTATTCTTGGTTGTAGTTTTTCTTCCTTTCATCACTTTAAATATACGGGGCCACTCTCTTCTGGCCTGCAGAGTTTCTGCTATAAAGTCAGATGATAGCCTTACAGGAGTTCCTTTGTATGTAACTTGTTGCTTTTTCCTTGCTGCTTTTAACATTCTGTCTTTATCTTTAATTTTTGTCATTTTCACTACAGTGTGTCTTGGTGTGTTCCTCTTTGGGTTGATCCTCTTTGGGACTCTCCGTAACTCCTGTACCTGGATGTCTGTTTCCTTTCCCAGGTTAGGGAAGTCTTCAGCTATTATGTCTTCAAATACAATATGTTCTCTGCCCCATTTTCTCTCTATCTTCTCCTTCTGGGACTACTATAATGTGACTGGTAGTATGCTTGATATCGTCCCAGAGGTCTCTTAAGCTGTCCTCATTTCTTTTTATACATGTTTCTTTTTCCTGTTCAGCTTCAATGATTTTTCACTACTCTATTCTAGCTCACTGATTTGTTCCTCTGTATCATCTAACCTATTGTTGATTCGTTGTGGTAGATTTCTTATTTCAAGTATTGTATTCTTCATCTCTCTTTGTTTCTTCTTTGCATTTTCTAACTCTTTGTTCATGTCTCACCCTGTTCATCCATTCTTCTCCCGAATTTTTTGAGCATCTTTATGATTGTTACCTTGAACTCTGTATCAAGTAGATTGCTTGTCTCCACTCCACTCAGTTCTTCTTTTGGGGTTTTATCTTTTTCCTTCATTTGGAACGTATTCCTCTGTTGCCTCATGTTTCCTAATTTGCTGTTTTTATTTCTATGTATCTGGTATTTGGTTGTTTCCCGAACTTGGAGAAGTGACCTCTTGTAGATGTCCTATGCATCACAGCAGCACACTCCTCTCTGGTCCCAGAGCTATATGCTCTAGTGGTCCCCCTAAGAGGACTGTGAGGGTCCTTCTATTGTGACAGGCTGACTACTGTGGGTGGTCTGGTAGACTTGGCTGGACTGGCCCCCTGTCCAGTTGGTTGCCAGTCCCTGCCTTGTTCGGAGGCTGCTGGCCACTGGTGGGTGGAGCTGTGTCACAAGGTGGCTGACCGTGGAAACCCATGGGGTCCTGGGCTAGTGCTGGCCCAGTGGTGGGTGGACCTGGGATTGGGGTGGGTGGCTATGGGGCCAGGGGTCCTGGATCTAGTAGCAGTCTGCTGGTGGGTGGGACCAGTTCCTGACATGGCTTACTGCATGGTCCAGTGTGTCCAAAGCTGTTGACAGCCTGCTAGTAAGCAGGGCTGGATCCCGGGTTGGCTGATGAAGGGGTCTGAGGTGTCCCAGAGCTGGTGTTAATCTACTCGTGTAGCTCAGAGGGTCCTGGGCCTGGTGCTGTCCTGCTGGTGGGTCAGCTGGGTCCTGACATGGCAGGCTGCAGGGCTCTGATGGTCCTGGTGGGGCTGGTGTCTGCCCACTGGTTGGTGGGGCCAGAGTCCAGGAGATACCAGGGCTGGTGGTATCCCCTGGTGGGAGAGGTTGTGCGAGTGTTGAGCTGGCTGGTGGGGGGGTGGCTGGTGTCAGGGAGGCTAGAACTGGCTCACTGGTGGGTCACCCACCCAGGGGTATGGGTCTTGCCTTTACCACATCTCCACCCTTCCCACCCATCTACTTGTGGTTCCTTCTTCATATCTTTAGTTGTAGAAGATCTTTTCTGCTACTCTTCTAGTCTTTCTCATCAAAAATTGCTCTGTAAATAGTTGTAAATTTGATGTGCCCATGGGAGGAGGTGAGCTTAGAGTCTTCCTACTCCAAAATCTTGGTCGTTCTCTAATCTGTTCTTAATTTTTTTAATTGTAGTTGAAATACTCAACAGGAATTCTCTTAACCAATTTTAAATTTATTACTTAACTACAGGCACTATGTTGAACAGCAGATCTCTATAATTTATTCATCTTGTATAACTGAAACTTTATACCCATTTTACAAATCCCCATTTCCCCCTCCTCCTAGCCCCTTGTCAACTCTGCATCTATGGGTTTGACTGTTTTAAATATCTTGTATAAGTGAAAGCATGAAGTATTTCACTTTCTGTGACTAGCTTATTTCACTTAGCATAATGTCCTCGAGGTTTTTCTGTGTTGTTGCATATGGCAGGACTTGCTTCTTTTTTTTTTAAGGCTGATAATATTCCATTGCAGATATGTACCACATTTTCTTTATCCATTCATCTTTCAGTGGACATTTAGGTTGACTCCATATCTTTGCTGTCGTGAATATTGCTGCAATAAACATGGGAGGGCAGTTATAACTTATATATCCTGATTTCAATAGTTTTAGATATATACCCAGAAGTAGGATTGCTGGATCATATGGTTGTTCTAGTTTTAATTTTTTGAGGAAGCTCACACCTGTTTTCAAAAGAGCCTGGACCAAGTTACATTTCCATAAACAATGTACTAGGGTTCCAATTTCTCCACATCCTCGACAGCACTGTTTATCTATTTTTTAAAGAATCATAGCCATCTTAACAGGTGTGAGGTCTTTTTTTTTTTTGCATTTCTCTGATGATTAGTTATATTGATAACCTTTTAAGATACCTGCTGGTTATTTATATGTGTCTTCTTTGGGGAAATGTCTATCCAAATCCTTTGTCCATTTTCTAGTTGGGTTGTTTCATTTTGCCTATTGAACTTAATTTTGTTTTAAGAAGATATGTATTCCAGTGAATGAAATCACATGACCTCCTGCAGAATGACTTTGGCCTCTGAGCACTTGTTATGAACATTTATCATTACCTCTTGAATTTAACATTTTGAAATTAACTTATATAATATAGAATTGTGTTTTCAGAAGTATACTGCCATGACATTATACGGATTCATCTTTAGGCAATCCAGTGGTGTGAAGACTTTTAGCAGTTGCAGTTTGAGTGACTTTGAAAATTTCATTTCAAATATGGGTGCCCAGTGTCTTCAGAATAAGCCACAAATGCAGAGGGCTCCGGCAACAATCTGTGGGAACGGCAGAGTGGAAGGAAATGAAATCTGTGACTGTGGTACTGAGGAAGTAAGTCTGATAATTGGAAAATTGATAAATTTATTGTTTTAGTTCAACTCTTTGTCATAAATGTTATTATCTCAAATATGACTGAGTACTGTGCAAAATATTGGCAGTAATGAAATCAAGGTTGAAATACATACAAGAATATACCATCTAGATTTAATAGGTTGAAGAGTTTTGGACAAATATAAGAATATTCCCCAAAAATTATTGCTGACAGGAAAAAAGGGAAGTCTACAATGAGCTTTTGGTTCCAGACTAAATGTGTAAAATCTTTCAAACCTGTGCTTAACCTTTGGACATTTGATAAGTGTCTTATTGAAGATTAATGTGAGAACAGACCATCAAGTATCCTTTAGGGTATTGCTTCACACTGGAATCAGCAGTATGGGGAGGGAAGACTGTTAAAGTTACAGTCTGAACATTGGGTGATTTTGATTACTCACTTGATAGAGAAGCCCTAGAGAAAATATAATGAACGCAAAAGGTCCAGGGCGTAATGCTTCTAGACAGTTTTTTGCAGCAGAACTGCAAGTATCATAAATGTTCATGATCATAAGATAGAAATGATATTAGGATTGGACACATGCATGGGTCAGAACAAACTTGTACTCATATCACATTGTTTTAATACTGTGCCTTTATATTATGTTTCACCATTTGGTGGAACAAGTCCTCCCTTTTTACTCTTCATCTGTTTTTAAATCAATTTTCTTGGAGGCATCATCTGCGTACAATAAAATACAACAAATATAAGTATACAGGTGGATGAATGTTTGCACATGTACACAAGCATTGGTACAATTCAGATAGTTTTTTTTCATTTTTTAAATTGACCTACAGCACTGTGTTAATTCCTATTACACAACATAGTGAATCAGCATTCTATACATTTCAAAATGATCATCTTGATAAGTCTAGTTATGATATGTCACCATATAAAGATATTACATAGTTATTGACTATGTTCCCCACACTGTACATATTATACTCATGACTCATTTATTTTGCAACTAGAATTTTGTACCTCTTAATCTCCCTCACCTATTTCTTTCCTCTCCCCAAACCCCTTCCCTCTGGCAACCACCTGTTTGTTCTTTGTATCTATAACTCTGTTTCTGTCTTTCTATGTTTGTTCATTTGTTATATTTTTAGATTCCACATAAAAGTGAAATCATAAGGTATTTGTCTTTCTCTGTCTGACTTATTTCACCTAACATAATACCCTCTAGGTACATCCGTGTTTTGTTTTGTTTTGTTGTGGTACGTGGGCCTCTCACTGCTGTGGCCTCTCCCGTTGTGGAGCACAGGCTCCAGATGTGCAGGCTCAGCGGCCATGGCTCACAGGCCCAGCCGCCCCGCGGCACGTGGGATCCTCCTGGACCGGGGCACGATCCCGTGTCCCCTGCATTGGCAGGCAGACTCTCAACCACTGCGCCACCAGGGGAGCCCCCATCCGTGTTTTTACAAATGGTAAAATTTCATTCTTTTTTTTATGGCTGAGTAATATTCCATTGTATATATGTACCACATCTTCTTTATGCATTTATCTATTGATAGGCACTTAGTTTGCTTCCATATCTTAGTTATTGTAAATAATGCTGCAGGGAACATATGGGTGCATATATCTTTTTCTTTCATTGAGTATCAATTATTTAAAATATTATATTAGTTTTAGGCATACAGCATAGTGATTAAATACTTTTTATAGACTGTACTTCATTTAAAGTTGTTATTTTAAAAAGGGCTATATTTCCCTGTGCTGTATAATGTATTTTTGGAGCTTATTTATTTTATACATAGTAGTTTGTACCTCTTAATTCCATCTTCCTCCTCTTCCCTTTCCCCACTGGTAACCAGTAGTTTGACCTCTATATCTGGGAATCTGTTTCTGCTTTGTCATATTCATTCATTTGTTTTATTTTTTGTATTCCACATATAAGTGATAAAATAGAGTACTTGTCTTTGTCTCTCTGAGTTATTTCACTAAGGATAATACCCTCTAGGTCCATCTATGTAGTTGCAAATGGAAAAATTTTATTCTTTTTTATGGCCGAGTAATATTCTATTGTATATGTATACCACATCTTCTTTATCCATTCATCTGTTGATGGACACTTATGTTGCTTCCACATCTTGGCAATTGTAAATAATGCTGCTATGAACATTGGGGTGCATGTGTATTTTTGAATTAATGTTTTTGTTTTCTTTGGATATATATTCAGGAGTGGAATTGCTGGGTCATATGGTAGCTTGATTTTTAGGGTTTTTTTTGAGGAACCTCCATACTGTTTTCCATAGTGGGAAACAGTGTACAAGTGTTCTCTTTTCTCCACTTACTTGCCAACATTTGTTATTTGTGATCTTTTTGATGATAGCGATTCTGACACATGTGAGTTGATATCTCATCGTGGTTTTGATTTGCATTTCCCTAATGATTAGTGTTGTTAGCATCTTTTCATGTGCCTATTGGCCATCTGTATGTTTTCTTTGGAAAAATGTGTATTCAGGTCTCCTGCCCATTTTTAAATCAGGTTATTTGTTTTTTGGATATTGAGTTGTATGAGCTGTTTATATATTTTGGATATTAACTCCTTATCAGGCATATTATTTGAAAACATTTTCTCACTTTCAATAAGTTGTTTTATGCTTTGGTCAGTGGTTTCCTGTGCTGCACAAAAGCCTTTAAGTTTAATTAGGTCCCATCTGTTTATTTTTGTTTCCTTTGCCTTAAGAGACAGGTCCAAAAAATATTGTTGCAATTCATGTCAGAGTGTTCTGCCTATGTTTTCTTCTAGGAGTTTTATGTTTTCTGGTCTTATATTTATGTCTTTAATCCATTTTGAGTTTATTTTAATATATAGTTTAAGAAAATGTTTCAGTTTTATTCTTTTAATGTAGCTGTCCAGATTTCCAGCACTACTTATTAAAGAGATTGTCTTTTCCCCATTGTATATCCTTGCCTCCTTTGTTGAAGATTAATTGACCATAAGTGCATGGGTTTATTTCTGGACTCTCTACTCTGTTCCACTGATCTATGTAGCTATTTTTGTGCCTGTATCATACTGTTTTGATGACTGTCTCTTTGTACTATAGTTTGAAATCAAGGAGTATGGTACCTCTGGCTCTGTTCTTCTTTCTATAGATTGCTTTGGCTATTTGGACTCTTTTATGTTTCCTTACAAATGTTAGAATTATTTGTTACAGCTCTGTGAAAAATGCCATTAATATTTTGATAGGAATTGCATTGAATGTATAGATTGCCTTGGGTACTATGGCCATTTTAGCAATATTAATTCTGCCAGTCTATGAACACTGTATATCTTTCCATCTGTGTCATCTTCAATTTCTTTCATCAGTGTCTTATGGTTTTCCAAATACAGGTCTTTTACCTCTTAGTTAGATTTGTTCCTAGATATTTTATTCTTTTTGATACAAGTCTAAATGGGATTGTTTTCTTAATTTCTCTTTTGTTAATTCATTGTTAGTGTAAAGAAATGCAACAGATTTCTGTATATTGATTTTGTATCCTGCACTTAAGAAAATGGCAGTAAGTACATACCTACCAATAATTACTTTAAATATAATTGTACTAAATGCTGCAATCAAAAGAAACAGAATGGCTGAATGGATAAAACAACAAGACCCATATATATATATACTGCCTACAAGAGACTTACTTCAGATCTAAAGACAAATGCAGACTGAAAGTGAGGGAATCAGAAAAGGTATTCCATGCAAATGGAAATCAAAAGAAAGCTGAGGTAGCAATACCTATGTCAGACAAAAGAGACTGCAAAACAAAGACTGTAAGACAAAGGACATTATATAATGATTAAGGGATCAATCCAAGAAGATGCAACACTTATATATGCATTTAACATAGGAACACCTAAATACATAAAGCAAATATTAACAGACATAATGGGAGAAATTGACAGTAACACAATAATAGTAGGGGACTTTAACACCTCACTTACATCAATGGATGGACCATCCAGACAGAAAATCATTAAGGAAAGACTGGTCTTAAGTGACACATCAGACCGGATGGAATTAATAGAAGTAAATATAGAACATTCCACACCAAAGCAACAGAATACACATTGTTTCAGGTGCCCTGTAACATCTCCAGGGTAGATCACATGGTAGGCCAAACAAGACTCAGTAAATTTAATAAAATTGAAATCATATCCAACATCTTTTCTGACTAGAATGCTATGAGACTAGGAATCAACTACAAGAAAAAAAGTGCAGAAAACATAAATATGTCAAGACTAAACAATATACTGCTAAAGAACCAATGGATCACTGAAGAAATCAATTAGGAAATTAAAAAAATACCTGTAGGCAAATGAAAGCAAAATGCAATGAACCAAAATCCATGGGACAAAGCAAAAGCAGTACTATGAGGGAAGTTTTTTAGTGATACAAGCTTACCTCAGGAAACAAGAAAAATCTCAAAACAACCTAATCTTACACCTAAAGTAACTAAAAAAAAAGAAAAAACAAAACCCAAAGTTAGTAGAAGCAAAGAAATAATAAAGATCAGAGCAGAAATAAATGAAATAGAGACTAAAAAAATAGATTAATTGGGCTTCCCTGGTGGCGCAGTGGTTGAGAGTTCACCTGCCGATGCAGGGGACACGGGTTCATGCCCTGGCCTGGGAAGATCCCACATGCCGCGGAGCAGCTGGGCCCGTGAGCCATGGCCACTGAGCCTGCGCGTCCAGAGCCTGTGCTCCGCAACGGGAGAGGCCACAACAGTGAGAGGCCCGTGTACTGCAAAAAAAAAAAAAAAAAAAAGATTAATGAAGCTAAGAGGTAGTTCTTTGAGAAAGATAAAGAAAATTGATAAACCTTTAGCCAGACTCATCAAGAAAAAGAGAGAACCCAAATCAATAAAATGAGAAATGAAAAAGGAGAAGCTACAACCAACACCACAGAAATTCAAAGGATCATAAGAGATTACTTCAAACTATATGCCAGTAAAATGGACAATGTGGAAGAAATGTACAAATTCCTAGAAATGTGCACTCTACTAAGACTGAACCAGGAAGAAACAGAAAATATGAACAGACCAATTGCCAGTAATGATATTGAATCAGTAATAATATTTTAAAAAACTACCAACAAAAAATGTCCAGGACCGGATGGCTTCACAGGTGAATTCACCAAACATTTAGAGAACAGTTAACACCTGTTCCTATGATAATAAACGACCATATATATGCGTCTTTCCCTGAATTCTTTTCTGTTTATTTGTCTGTCCTTATGCCATTCCACACTGTCTTAACTAATGTACTTTTCAGTAAGTCTTGAAAACATTGTGTGTAAATCAGCCAACTTTGGTCCTCTTTTCCAAAATAGCTTTACTATTCTAGGACCATTTTATCTCCATGTAAATTGGAGAACCAGCATGTGAATGTAGGGACTTTGATTCAAACTGTGTTGTATTCATACATCAATTTGGGGGGAATTACTTTTCTTACCAATATTAAGTCTGCCAATCTATGCACATTGTGTATCTCTCCACTTATTCAGATCTTCTTTAGTTCTTCTATAGATCTTATTTTGATAGTGTTTAAAAATTTTACTTAACAATTGTATCATTTATTTAACAATTGTATACAATTGTATCACAATTGTATAACAATTAACAAATAAAATTTAACAAATTTTATTTAACAATTTTATTTAACAATTTCATACTAACAATAGTATAAAAATTACAGTGGACTTTTCTGAATTCTAGTGTTGATTAGAAGTGCTGAGAGTAGCCTTCTTTGCTTTTTTCTTATTTTTAGGGGGAAAGTTTTCTGACTTTCACCATTAAATATGATATTAGATATAAGCTTTTTTAAAAAATAGATGCCCTTTACCATATTGAGCAAATTTCCTTCTATTTCTAGTTAACTAAGAGTTTTTTAAAATTGAATAAATTTGAAGTGTAATATTGTAAGCTTAAGCTGTACAGTGTGTTACTGTGATACATTTATATATTGTTATATGATTGCTGATGTAGTGATATTTATTACATTACATAATTACAGTACAATATTAGTGTCTATATTTATTATATTGTGCATTAGATCTCTGTGGCTTATTTATTGCTCGATACAAGTGTGTACCCTTAAATACCATCACTCTTACTCCTCTGCCTCCGCAACCTCTGGTAACCAGTACTTTACTCTGTTTTTCACAGGTTTAAAGATTCCACATATAAGTGATATCACACAGTTCTTGTCTTTCTATGTTTGACTTATCTCACTAGCATAATGTGCTCAAGGTCCACACATGTTGTTGAAAATGGGAGGATAGCTTCCATTTTCATGGCAGAATAACACATTCCATTGTGTATGTACCAAATCGTTTTTATCCATTAATCCATTGATGGGCATTTGGGTTTTTTCCATATCTTGGCTATTGTAAATAGCCAAGATTTATTGTGATAAATGCATATATCTCTTTGAAATTCTGTTTTCATTTCCTTTGGGTATATACACAGAACTGGAATTGCTGGATCATATGGTAGGTGTATTTTTAATTTTTTGAGGAACCTCCATATTGTTTTCCATAGTGGACCAATTGGTTGGACCTATTTACATTCCCACCAACAGTATATAAGGCTTCCTTTTTCACCACATCCTTGCCAGCACCTGTTGTCTCTTGTCTTCTTGGTGATAGCCATTCTGACAGGTGTGAAGTGGTATCTCATAGTGGTTTTGATTACCATTTCTTGATGATTAGTGATGTTGAGCATCTTTTCATGTGCCTGTTGGCCATCTGTATGTCTTTAGAAAAATGTGTATTTAGTTCTTTTGCCCATTTTTAAATTGGAATGTTTTTTTGTTGTTAACAAATTGAGTAAGTTCTTTATATAGTTTGGATATTAACCCCTTATCTGATACATGGTTTGCAAAAATTTTCTCCCATCATGTAAGTTGTTTTTTCCATTTTGATAATTGTTTCTTTTGAGGTGCAGAAGTTTCTGAGTTTGATGTCCCACTTGTTGTTCTTTCTTTCGTTGTTTGTCCATTTGGCATCACACCCCAAACTTTATACCCAAGACTAGTATCAATGAGGTTTTTCCCTACATTTTCTTCTAGGAGTTTCATGGTATCAGATCTTATGTTTAAGTCTTTGATCCACTTTGAGTTAATTTTTCCGGGTAATGTGGGATAGGAGTCATTGTCATTGTTTTGCATGTGTTTCTCTAGTTTTCCCAGTTGTTGAAGAGAGTATCCTTTCCTCATTGGTTATTCCTGACTCCCTTATCGAATATTAGTTGACCATATATGCCATGGTTTAGTTTTGGGCTTACTATTCTGTTTAATTGGTTTACATGTCTATTTTTGTCCCAGTACCATACTGGTGTTTGTTTGTTTGTTTTATTATATAAGTTTCAGGTGTATAGCACTATAATTCAACATCTGTATGCACTACAAAGTGATCAGCACCACAAGTCTATTTACCATCCATCACCGTATAGTTGACTCCCTTCACCTGTTTCTCTTACCTCCTAACCCCCTTCCCTTCTGGTAACCGCTAATCTGATTTCTGCATCTATGAGGTTTTTTGGTTTTATTTTGTTGGCTTTTTTTGTGTGTGTGTGTTTTTGTTTGTTTGTTCATTTGTTTTGTTTTTAGATTTCAGATATGAATGAAATCATATGGTATCTGTCTTTCTTCATTTGATTTATTTCACTTAGCATAATACCTTCAAGGTCCATCCATGTCGCAAAAGGCAAGATTTCATTATTTTTATGGATGAGTAAGTGTTCCACTGTGTATGTATACTAGGTCTTCTTTATCCATTCATCCATCAGTGGATACTTAGGTTGTTTCCACATCTTGGCTGTTATAAATAATGCTGCAATAAGCATAGGAGTGCATATATTTTTTCTAACTAGTGTTTTTGTATTCTTTGGATAAATACCCAGAAGTGGAATAGCTAGGTTGTATGGCAATTCTTAATTTTTTGAGTAATCACCATTGTTTTTCATAGTGGTTGTACTGATTTACAGTCCCATTAACAGTGTACTAGGGTTCTCTTTTTCCATATCCTCTCCAACGTTTGTTATTTTTTCTTTTTGATAATAGTTATTCTAACAGGTGTGAGGTGATATCTCATTGTGGTTTGATTTGCATTTCCCTAATAATTAGTTATGTTGATTATCTTTTCATGTGCCTGTTGGCCATCTATATGTTTTCTTTGGAAAAATGTCTGTTCAGTTTCTGTGCCCGGTTTTTAGTCAGGTTGTTTATTACTTTGTTATTGAGTTGTATAAGCTCTTTATGTATTTTGGATATTAAGCCCTTATCAGTTATATGATTTGCAAATATATTTTCATTCAGTAGGTTGCTTTTTCATTTTGAGATGGTTTTCTTTTCTGTGAAGAAGAATTTTAGCTTGATATAGTCCCATTTGTTTAGTTTGCTTTTGTTTCTCTTGCCTTTGGAGTGGGTTCCACAAAAACCTTACTGAGACTGATATCAGTGAGATTATTGCCTATGTTTTCTTCTAGGAATTTTATGGATTCATGTCTTATATTCAAATTAATCCATTTTGTGTTCATTTTTGTGTATGGTGTAAGGTATTGGTCTAGTTTCTTTCTTTTGCATGTGACTGTACAGTTTTCCCAACACCAGTTGTTGAAGAGACTCTCCTTTCTCTATTGTATATTCTTTGTTCCTTCATTGTAAGTTTATTGTCTGTGTATGTATGGGTTTACTTTTGTGCTCTCAGTTCTGGTCTACTGATCTGTGAATCTGTTTTTGTGCTAGTACCATCCTGTTTTGCTTATTGTGGCTTTGTAGGAAAGAAAACATACCGTTTTGATTACTGTAGCTTTGTAGGAAACAGTCATCCCTTGATATCTACAGGGGATTGGTTCTAGGACCCTTAAGGTATACCAAAATCCATGGATGTTCAAATCCCTTTTATAAAATGGCATATAACCTACCCACATAATCCCATATACCTTAAATCATCTCTAGATTATTTATATTACCTAATAAAATGTAAATGATATGTAAGTAGTTGTAAATAAAATGTAAATGCTACATAAATAGTTGCCAGAATGCAGCAAAATTAAGTTTTGCTTTTTGGAACTTTCTGGATTTTTTTCTGTATATTTTCAGTCTAAGGTTGGTCAAATGCATGGATTCAGAACCCACAGATATGGAGGACCAGCTGTAATTTGAAATCAAGGAGTGTGATACTTTCAGCTTTGTTCTTCTTTCTCAAGATTGATTTGGCTGTTGGGGATCTTTTGTGCTTTCACACACATATGGTTTTTATTACTATGGCTTTGTAGTGTACTTTGAAATTCAGAAGCATGATACCTCCAGTTTTTTTTTTTTTTTTTCTTTTTCTTCTCAGAATCACTATTTGGAGTCTTGAGTTTCCACACAAATTTTAGGATTGTTTTCTCTATTACTGTGAGAAATACCTTTGGTATTTTTATGGGGATTATGTTGACTCTGTAGATGACTTTGGGTACTATAGCCATTTTAACAATATTAATTCTTTCAATCTATGAACATGGGGTATCTTTCCATTTCTTCATGTCTTCTTTGATTTCCTTCAGCAAAGTTTTGTGGTTTTCATTATGCAGATCTTTCACTTTCTTGGTTAAAATTATTCCTAAATATTTTATTGTTTTTCATGCTATTGTGAATGGGATGGTTTTTTAAAAATTTATTTGTCAGATGCTTCATTATTAATGTAAAGGAATGTGATTGATTTCTGTATGTTGATTTTGTATCTTGCCACTTTACTGAAATCATTGATTAATTCAAACAGTTTTTTGACTGGTTCTTTGAGATTTTCTGTATGTAGGATCATATCATCAGCAAATAACCACAGTTTTACTTCTTCTCTTTTTATTTGGATGACTTTAATTTTTTTTTGTCTTGACCAGTTGCTCTAGCTAGGTCTTCCAGTACTAAACTGAATAGGCATATTGAGAGAGGGCGTTATTGCCGTGTTCTTGATCTTAGGGGAAATGCTTTCAATTTCTCTCCGTTAAGTATAATCTTAGTTAGCTGAGAATTTTCAATGAAGAATTAGTGTTGAATATTGCCAAATATTTCTGTGTCTATTGAGCTGATCATATGAATTTTCTGTTTTTATTCTATTGTTAATATGATACATTTCATTCATTGGTTTTTGAGTGCTAACCCAGCCATCATGCAGTCCTGAGATTAGCCTCACTTGGGTTATTTAATATATATAAATTTGTATGTATATATGTAAATTTAAAATTTGCCAATGTTTTGTTCAGGATTATGGCACTTATTTTAACAAGGGAATTGTCTGTAGTTTTATCTTTTCTTGCAATCTTTTCTTCTGGTTTTGGTGTCAGGGTAATTCTGGACTCATAAAATGAGTTGGAACGTGCTCCCTTACCCCTACTTTCTGAAAGAATTTGTTTAATATTGGTATTATTCCTATTTATTTATTGTGGAAGAGCACTTAAGAGGAGATTTACCCCCGTAAATCTAAGCCCCTAGTAGTTTTATAGTTTGGATTTTAGTTTTAGGCTTATGACCCATTTGAGTTATTATTTATGTGTGTGTGTGTGTGTGTGTGTGTGTGTGTGTGAGAAAGGTGTAGGGTCAGTGTCTAGCGTCATTATTTTCCTTGTGAATGCCCAAGTTGTTCCAACACCACTAATTGATAGTTCTCCATTGAGTTGCATTTACTCCATTAACAAAGATTTTGTTATCTCTGTGTAGGTCTATTTCTGGGGTCTCCATTTTGTCCTAAACTCTTTGTCTATTCTTTTGTGCATACTACACTGCCACTATTATAGTTTTTATTAAGTTTTGAAGCTGGTACTTTTGGTCCTTCAATTTTCCTCCTCCTCTTCCTCCTTCTCTTCCTCTTCTGCCTCTTCTTGTTCTTCTTCCTTCTCTTCCTCAGCATTAGGTTGTCTACTCTGAGTCTTTTGCCTTTCCATATAAACTTTAGAATCACTTTGATTATGTCCACAAAATAATTGCTGGATTTTTTATTGTAATTGCACTGAATCTCTACATCAAGTTGTGAAGAACTGACATTTCAACAATATTTAGTCTTCCTATCCATGAACATGGACTATCTCTCCATTTATTTATACCTCCTTTGATTTTCTCCATCCAGTTTTGTAGTTTTTCTCATATCGATCCTGTAAAATTTTGTTAGGACTATTCCCAAGTACTTCATTGTTTTGGTGCTAATGCAAATGGTACTGTGTTTTTTATTTCAAATTTTTATTTTTCATTGTTGGTGTAAAGGAAAACAATTTCCAGCAACCTTGCTATAATTGTTTTTTAGTCACAGGAGGCTTTTATTTTTATTGTTCTTTGGCTAATTATTTGGTATTTTCTTTACATAGGCAGTCATGTAATCTATGGACAAAAATAGTTTTTGTTTCTTTCCCACCTGTATATTTTCACTTCATTTTCTAGTCTTATTGCATTAGCTAGGACTTCCAGTAAGATGCTGAAGGGAGTGGTGAGAGGGGGCATCCTTGCCTTGTTTCTTTTTTAGGCGGAAAGCTTATAGTTTCTCACCATAACTGTGATATTAGCCACAGATTTTTTTCCAGATGTTACCAAATTGAAGAAGTCCCCTCTATTCCTAGTTTGCTAACATTTTGTATAAGTGAGTTTGGATTTTGTCAAGTGCTTTTTCTACAGCAATTGTTATGGTCACTGATTTTTATTCTTCAGCCTGTCAATATGATGGATTATATTAATGGATGTTTGCATAATAAATCAGCCTTGCATACTTGTGATAAATCCCATTTGGTTGTAGTATATAATTATTTTTACACATTGTTGGATTCAATTTCCTAATTTTTTGTTGAGGAATTTTGCATCTATGTTTATGAGATCTAGTTATTGATTGATTGATCTGTAGATTTATTGATGAGATCTATAGATTTATTGATATGTAATTTTACTTTGTCTGGGCTTTATATTAGGCTAGTACTGACCTCATAGAATGAGTTAGGAAGCATCACATATCAGTGCTGGGAGAGTAATATGGCTGTGATTCCATGTCATAAAGGCAGTAGAAGCTCCATGTTTAATGCTTCTCCTGGATTCTGTCCTCAGTGCTTTTTCTCTTGACTGATTTTAGTTTGTATCCTTTCCATATAATAAACCATAACTGTGAGTATAACAGCTTTCAGTGAGTTCTGTGAGTTCTTCCAGTAAATTATAAAACCTGAGGGTGGTTTTGGGAATCCACTGAACTTGAGATTGGTGAAAGAAATGAGGACAGTCTTGGGAACTGTTCTCTCTAACTTTGCAGTGGGTCTAAACTCTACCCACCCTTTTTTCCCCCAGCTTTACTGAGGTATGATTAACAAATAAAAATTGTATATATTTAAGGTGTACAGGTATACAATGTGATGTTTTCGTATATGTACACATTGTGAGATGATTCCTGCATCAAACCAGTTAACATATACATCATCTCACACAGTTATCATTTTTTTGGCTTGGTGAAAATACCTCTTCTACTTCTTAGCAAATTTCAAGTATGCAATACAGTATTGTTAACTGTAGTCATCAAGCTGTACATTAGATCCTGAGAAATAACTCATCTCATAAATGAAAGTTTGTACCCTTTTATCAGTGTCTCCCCTTTCCTCTCACCTTTCAGGCACTGGTAACTACCATTCTACACTCTGTTCTATTATTCAGTTTCTTTAAAAAGTTGTTTTGCCCAGTTTTCTAGTTGAATAAGAATTAGTAAGGTACCAGTTACTCTGTTGTGACCTGAAGTAAAAGTGGCACCTTAGTATTATAATTGTTTAGAGATGCAAAAATCTATAAATGTTGACAGCATGCATATTTTTACCCCGCAAATAAAAAAAATAAGCCCTGTAGCACAGCTCCTGACAAAGTTTATATTACTTCCATGATGTATTTTTACTTGTGCCTTCCACTGATTTATAGCAATGCGGACCTGATAGCTGTTGTAATCCTCAAACTTGTGTGCTGAAACCAAATACACAATGTGATAGAGGATCATGCTGCAACAACTGTCAAGTAAGATTTTAGTTTATTACTATCTTCTAAGTATATAATGAATTATGTCTTGGATATTTTAGAATACATAGACACTTAGCTGTAAGTCAAAATAAATGACCTTTCATGTAAAGAAAAAAATACTAAATTCAGGATGATGTTTCTGATTTTATGAATTATAGTTGGATGTTGAGGCCTCTTTATAATGCCATTATTCTCCCTAACGTTGCTATTGTTTTTAAGCCTTGACTGAGAGCTATTACAGAATTTTTTGATACAGAAGATCACCATTAAAAGGGACTGTTTTCATTTATTTTATCCTATATATATATATATATATATATATATATATATATTTGTGTGTGTGTGTGGTACGTGGGCCTCTCACTGTTGTGGCCTCTCCTGTTGCGGAGCACAGGCTCTGGACGCGTAGGCCCAGCGGCTGTGGCTCACGGGCCTAGCCGCTCCGCGGCATGTGAGATCTTTCCAGACCAGGGCACGAACCTGTGTCCCCTGCATCGGCAGGCAGACTCTCAACCACTGCGCCACCAGGGAAGCCCCCAATATTTATATTTTTGTGAATAAAAATTATGTTTTAGGTTGTGATGGGTATCTGTAAGTGTGTAACTGAAAGATACAGCAATTTTCCATAAATGCATAAATAATGAAACTCACTAGATGTAACACTTTCCAAATGCTACGTTAGCACAAAATTTCAACTATGAATTTGTTATACAAAGATCATTTGACTTAAATGTCACATTTTAGCTTATATGGTGAGGATGTTGATTCCTGTCCCCTGTTTAACTTTTCAGCTCTTCCAACATATATGTGACAGATTCGTCACATGAGAACCCCTCTATTGAACAATCTGCCACTGTTCTGTGTTCTTCACTATCCTTTGACTGATGCGGTTTTATGTTATTTTTCTCCTAGAATCTTATTGTGGTTAATTCTTACCTCCATAATCTTTTTAGTGTAAACTGGAAGTCATCAATTAAGACGTATGAGATAAATGCCCAGTTAAGATTCTTTATATAAAATTTCAGAATATTATACATGAAAGTGTTGATTAACCATAGGATAATTCAGGAGAAAAATTACAATTGGATTCCTTCTTTTCTAAGACTTCAGTAGTTGACCTGCCTCTTTTGATCACTCTTTGGTTTCCCACTGTTCATTCTCAGTTATTTAGGTTTCACATTTTCATAGAATTACAGATATTCCATACTTTAAAACTATGGTTTGAATAAGTATATTTTATTTGGAAATTATCTAAATTTCATAATTTTTGCCCCAAAGGAATAATTATCCCAAGCTAAAAGCTACTTTTCCTCCCTTCTACCAAAGCACAAACAAAACTTGGGCTCTCATTATATCATATTTCTGTTATTCTTTTCCTTGTACATATGTCTTATCTCCTGTTTTGGTTGATAACATTCAATTTTTTTCAATATGATTATCATAATGCTTTATAACAAGAAGATAGTAAGAGACACTAATGAATAAGTATATCATCAAACTATAAATAGAATTAGAGCAATTTTAAAATAAATATTGATGAACACAACAACCTTATATATAATGCTTTAATTTTTATGTTTTAATTTCTATTAGTTTATGCAAGCAGGTGCTGTATGTAGGCCCATTGTGCATCCTGAATGTGATGTTTCTGAGGTTTGTAATGGAAGCTCAGGAAGCTGTCCGGCTGATATAACTATACACAATGGACACAAATGTAAAGGAGGAAAAGCTTTTTGTTTTGATGGAGGCTGCCAAGATCTTGATGCACGTTGTGAAAGCATATATGGAAAAGGTATTGTATTGTAACATCTATGTAGTTGGTGTTCAGTATTTTTATTAACATTACCAAGACAATGGCCAATTATATATATTTAAATTCTTTATTCTGTTTAACTCTCTTTTTATTTTTTTGAGCTTATTAAGGTATAAATGAGAAAAATATGTTTAAGGTGTACAACATAATGTTTTGATATACATATACATTGTGAAATAATTGCCACAGTCATCTACTTAACATGTTCATTGCATATATATACCCAGGAATAGGCTTACTGGATCATAAGGTAGTGCATTTAAATTTTTGAGAAGGCTGTCTACTGTTTTCCATAATGGCTGTACCAATTTTCATTCCCACCAACAGTATATAAAAGTTTCCTTTTCTCCACATCCTTGTTAATACTTATTATCTTTTTCTTTTTGATAACAGCTATCCTGAAAGCTGTGAGTTATGGTTTTGATTTTCATTTCCCTGATGATTAGTGATGTTGAGCTCCTTTTCACATATCTGATGGTCATTTGTATGTCTTTTATTTCAAGAAATGTCCATTTAGGTCCTGTGCTATTTTTAGATCTCATTATTTGTCTTTTTTATTGAGCTGTATGAGTAACATATATTTTGGAGATTAGTCCCTTATCAGATATATAGTTTACTAATATTTTCTCCCATTCTGTAGGTTTCATTTTTGCTTTGTTGATTGTTTCCTTTGCTGAGAAGTTTTTTAGTTTTATGCAGTCCCACTTATCTATTGTTCAGATTAGTGTCCAAGAGCTTTCTCCTTATGTTTTCTTCTAGTAGGTTTATAGTTTCAGGTAAGTTTAAGTCTCCTCAACCACCCACTTTATTGAGATACAATTGGCATATAACATTTTGTAAGTTTTAGTTGTACAGCATATTGATTTGGTACTTTTATATATTTCAGAATCATTACCTCCATAGTGTTAACTAAACTTCCGTTATGTCACATAATTACCATTTCTTTTTCATGGTGAGAACATTTAAGATCTACTCTCTTAGCAACTTCCAAGTATATAATATGGTATTATTAAGTATAAACATCATGCTGTGCATTAGATTCCAAGAACTTATTCATCTTATTACTGGGAGTTTGTAACCTTTGATGAACATCTCCCCATTCTTTCCGCCTTGCAGCCTGTGCTAACTATTGCTGAACTCTTTGTTTCTCTGAGTTCAATTAGATTCCACATATAAGTGATATCATATTGTCTTTCTCCGTCTGACTTATTTCACTTAGCATAATGCCTACAAGCTTTATCCATGTTGTTGCAAATGGGAGGATTTCCTTCTTTCTCATGAGTGAATAATATTCATATCTCATATTTTCTTTGCCCATTCATCCTATCAGGAAGGGGAAAGATTCCCATCCCTCTTACCTTCTCTGGTTCTTTCACCTGGTCAGATAATTAAAATGACATAAGACGGCTTAACTGGAGAAATAAAATTTTAATTCATACATATGAGAACTCCACATACATGAGAGGGTCAGAGATCCCACATACATAAGAGGTTCAGAGTCAGAAAGGTAAAATAAGTCCTATATGACATCCTGAGGTAAGGAATGGGATAGGGGCCTGGGGCTTTCAAGGACAGCAGGGTCATTCACAGGACAATAAGAAGAGCAGATGTTTGGTAATTAGATATTTGCCCTGTCATATAGATAGGGCCAGTTAGATAGATTTTTTAAAATAAAATACAATCAAATTTTAAAAAAATTATTTTTAAAAATTAATTAATTAATTTTTGGCTGCATTGGGTCTTCATTGCTGCGTGAGTGGGCCTTCTCTAGTTGTGGAGAGCTGGGGCTACTCTTCGTTGTGGTGCATGGGCTTCTCATTGCAGTGGCTTCTCTTGTTGCAGAGCATGGGCTCTAGGTGCACGGGCTTCAGTAGTTGTGGCTCGCGTGCTCTAGAGCACAGGCTCAGTAATTGTGGCACATGGGCTTAGTTGCTCCGCGGCATGTGGGATCTTCCTGGACCAGGGATCGAGCCTGTGTCCCCTGCATTGGCAGGCGGATTCTTAACCACTGCGCCACCAGGGAAGCCATGAGATAGAATTTATCTCTGATAATAACTCTTTTTCTGGGAAAAATCCCTAATTTAAATTATTCTAGTTAGCTAAGGGAAGGGTAGTAGTTTCTCTTGAGCCTGCAGGGTCTCAATTGCCTTTAGTTCAAAATAATCCACATGCCAAAGTGGTACATCATGGGGAGGCTTGTTCTGAACCCCTACAATCCAGCAGAGTTTTAGGTTGTTTCCGTATCTTGCCTATTGTGAATAATGCTGCAGTGAACATGGGTGTACAGATATCTCTTTGAGATCCTGTTTTCATTTCCTTTGGATATGAAGTGGACTGAAAGTGGAATTGCAGGATTTTAGGCTAGTTCTATTTTTAACTTTCTGAGTAATTTCGATACTGTTATTCATAGTGGCTGCACCAATTTACATTCCCACCAACAGTCCACAAATGTTCTATTTCCCCCACATCCTCACCAACATTTGTTATCTCTTGACTTTTTGATGAAAGCCATTCTAACAGGTGTGAGGTAATATCACATTCTGGTTTTGACTTGCATTTCCCTAATGATTAGTGATGTTGAACACCTTGTCATGTACCTTTGTCCATTTGTATATCCTCTTTGAAAATAGTCTATTCAGTTACTTTGCCCATTTTACAATACGATTTTTTTTGATATTGACTTCCACTTCTTTATATATTTTGGAGATGGTTTTAATCAGATATATAATTTAAAAATATTTTCTCCTATTCCATAGGTTACCTTTTCATATTTTTGATTGTTTCTTTTGCTGTGCAAAAGCTTCTTAGCTTGGTGAAGACCCACTTTTTATTTTTTTGCCTTTATTGCTAGTGCTCTTGGTGTCATATCCAAAAAGTCGTTACCAGGACCAGTGTTAAGGGGATTTTCCCGTGTCTTCTTCTGGGTGTTTTATGGTTTCTGATTTACATCTAAGTCTTTATGAGTTCATTTTTTTTGAGTTGTGTAAGGTAGGGGTCCGATTTCATTCTTTTGCATGTGGCTGTCCAGTTTCCCCAAAACTATTTATTGAAGAGATTCTCCTTTCCCCATTGAGTATTCTTGGCTCCCTTGTCAAATATTAGTTTGTCATATATGTGGGGGTTTGTTTCTGGGCTCTCAATCTTGTTCTGTTGTCTATGTGTCTCTTCTTATGCCAGTAACCTACTGTTTTAATTACTATAGCTTTGTTATATAATTGTAATAAGGAAGGATGTACCTCTAGCTTTGTTCTTTCTCAAGATTGCTTTGGCTATTCTGGGTCTCTTGTGGTTCCATGCAAATTTTCAAATTGTTGTTTTATATTTCTATGAAAAATACCTTTGGAATTTTTGTTAGGGATTGCCAACATGGCATTAGGTGATATGGACATTTTAATGATATTAATTCTTTTGATCCATGAACACAGAATATCTTTGCTTTTGTTTTTGTCTTCTCAGAGTTCTTTCATGAAAGTCTTGTAGTTTTCAGGCTATACATCTCTTACTTCGTTAAATTTATTCCAAAATATCATATTGATTTTGATGCTATTGGGAATGCTATTTAAAAATTTTTTCAGTTCTTTGTTGTTAGTGTACAGAAATTCAACTGATTTCCATATGTTGATTTTCTGTCCTGCAACTTCACTGAATTTGTTGATTAGTTCTGACAGCTTTTTGATGGAACATTCGGGATTTTTTCTATATGACATTATATTGTCTGTAAACAAAGACAATTTTACTTCTTTTCCAATTTGGGTGCCTTTTATTTCTTTTTCTTCCCTAACTACTCTTGCTACAAATTCCAGTACTAGTTGAATAGGAGTGGTGAGAATGAGCACCCTTAGGTTGTTCCCAGTGTTAGAGGAAAAGCTTTTAACTTTTTACCATTGAGTATGATGTTGGCTGTGGGCTTATTATATATGGCCTTTATTGTGTTAATGTCTGTTTCTTCTAAACTTAATTTGTTGATCATTTCTGTCATGAAAGGATGTTGTATTTTGTCAAATGCCTTTTCTGCATCTATTGAGAGGATCATATGATTTTTTTATCTTTCATTCTATTAATGTGATATATCACATTTATTGATTTGCATATATTGAGCCATCCTTGCATTCAGGGGTAAATGCTGTTTTACCCCATGATGTTTGATCCTTTTTATGTTCTGTTGAATTTGGTTTGTCAATATTTTGTTGAGAATTTTTGTATCTGTGTTCATCAGGGATATCGTTCTGTAGTTTTCTTGTATGTTCTTATGTGGCTTTGGTATCTAGGTAAAGCTGGCCTTGTAGGATGGTATTGGAAGTGTTCCATTTTCTTCAGTTTTTTGGAAGAGTTTGAGAAGGATTGACATTAATTCTTTAAATGTTTGGTATAGTTCACCAGGAAAATCATCTGACTTGGGCTTTTTTGTATTGAGAGGTTTTTGATTACTGATTCATTCTCCTTACTACTAATTAGTCTGTTCTGATTTTCTATTTCTTCAAGATTTAGTCTTGGTCAGTTGTATGTTTTGGGGATTTTATCCATTTTTTTCTAGGTTATCTAATTTGTTGGTGTATAATTGTTCGTAGTAGTCTATAACAATCCTTTGTGTTTTTTTAATGTATACATTTCCATATATTGGTAAGTTCACCAACTGTTATTAATTTCCAGTTTCATACCATTGTTTTTGGAAAAGATATTTTCTATGACTTCAATCTTCTTAAATTTACTAAGACTTGTTTTATGTTGTATCATAAGATTTACCCTAGAGAATGTTCCATGTGTGCTTGAGAAGAATGTGTGTCAAGCTGTGGTTGAGTGGAATATTCTGTATGTCTGTTAGGTTTTTGTTTATGGTTACCATGAGACTTACAAAACATCTTATATATGTAACAGTTTATTTTATGCTGTTAATAATTTAACTTTGATCACAAGCAAAACCGTACTCCTTTTCTCACCTCCTTTTATGTTTTTTATGTCACAATTTACATGTTTTTGCAGTCTGTATTCATTAAGAAATTATTGTAGGTATTGCTATTTTTAACACTTCTGTCCTTTAACCTTATACTAGAGTTATATATACTATAGTTAATATGCCACCATATCACAGTTTTAGAGTATTATGAAGTTGACCATATTGTTGGCCTTTAGCACTGTGTTGTATAGTTTTGTTTTCATGTTACTGATTAGCTCCTTTCATTTCAGCCTGATGAACTCCTTTCAGCATTTCTTGTAAGGCAGGTTTAGTGGTGATCAATTCCCTTAGGTTTTATGTGTTAGAGAAAGTCTTTATCTTACCATAATTTCTGAGGGACAACTTTGTTGGGTAAAGTGTTCTTGGTTGGCAGTTTCTTTCTTCCAGAACTTCGAATATATCATCCTGTTCTTTGCTGGCCTGCAAGGTCTCTGCTGAGAAATCTGCTAATAGCCTATGGGTGTTCTCTTTTATGAGACAAAATTTTTCTCCTGCTGCTTAAAAATTCTCTTTGTCTTTGATTTTTGATAGTTTTGTTATAGTGTGCCTTGGAGAAGCTCATTTTGGGATGAAATTTTGGGGCACTCTATGAACTTCATGAACTTGAATATACAAGTCTCTCCACAGATTTGAGATGTTCTCAGCCATTATTTCCTTTTCATAAATTGAGGTATAGTTAATTTACAATATTGTGTTAGTTTCAAGTGCACAGCAAAGTGATTCAGTGATACATACATATTCTTTTTCAGATTCTTTTCCATTATAGGTTATTACAAGTTATTGAATATAGTTCCCTGTGCTATACAGTAGATTCTTGTCGTTTACCTGTTTTACTTATAGTAGTGTATATTTATTAATCCCCAATTCCTACTTCATCACCCCCTTCTCACTCTTCCCTTTGGTAACCATAAGTTTGTTTGCTATGTCTTTGAGTCTATTTCTTTTTGTAAATAAGTTCATTTGTATCCTTTTTTTAGATTCCACATATAAGTGATATCATGTGATATTTGTCTTTGTCTGATTTACTTCACTTAATATGATAATCTCTAGGTCCACCCATGTTGCTGCCAATAGCACTATTTCATTTTTATATGGCTGAGGAATATTCCATTGTGTGTGTCTGTGTGTGTGTGTGTGTATGTCACATCTTCTTTATCTATTCATCTGTTGATGGACATTTCGGGGTTGCTTCCATGTCTTGGCTATTATAAATACTGCTGCTATGAACATTAGGGTGCATATGAACATTAGGATGCATTTTGAATTATGTTTTTCTCCAGATATATGCCCAGGGATGGGATTGCAGGATCATATGGTCACTCTATTTTTACTTTTGTATGGAGCCTCCATACTGTTCTCCGTAGTGGCTGCACCAATTTACATTCCTACCAAGAGTGTAGGAGGGTTCTCTTTTCTCCACACCTTCTCCAGCATTTATTATTTGAAGACTTTTTAATGTTGGCCATTCTGACTGGTGTGAGGTGATATCGCATTGTACTTTTGATTTGCATTTCTCTAATATTTAGCGATGTTGAGCAGCCTTTCATGTGGCTGTTGGCCATCTGTATGTCTTCTTTGGAGAAATGTCTATTTAGGACTTCTGCCCATTTTTAAATTGGGTTGTTTTCTTTTTTAATATTAAGGTGTATGAGCTGTTTGTGTATTTTGGAAATTAAGCCTTGTCTGTGGCATCATTTGCAAACATTTTCTCCCATTATGTTAGTTGTCTTTTCGTTTTGTTTATGGTTTCCTTTGCTGTGCAAAAGCTTTTAAGTTTAATTAGGTCCCATTTGTTTATTTTTGTTTTTATTTCCATTACTCTAGGAGATGGATCTGAAAAGACATTGCTTTGATTTATGTCAAAGTGTGTTGCACCTATGTTTTCCTCTAGGAGTTTTATAGTATCTGGTCTTACATTTAGGTATTTAATCCATTTTGAGTATATTTTTGTATATGGTGTTACAGAATGTTCTAATTTTATTCTTTTATATGTAGCTGTCAAGTTTTTCAATAAGCACCACTTATTGAAGAGACTGTGTTTTCTCTTGCCTCCTTTGTTGTAGATTAATTGACCATAGATGTGTGAGTTTATTTCTGAGCTCTCTATCCTGTTCCAGTGATCTATATTTCTGTTTTTGTGCCAGTACCATACTATTTTGATTACTGTAGTTCTGTAGTATAGTCTGAAGCCAGGGAGCTGGATTCCTCCATCTGCGTTCTTTCTCAAGATTGTTGAGGCTGTTCTGGGTCTTTTCTGTTTCCATACAAATTAAAAAAAATTTTCTTCTAGTTCTTTGAAAAATGCCATTGGTATTTTGATAGGGATTGCATTGAATCTGTAGATTGCCTTAGGTAGAATGGTCATTTTAACAGTATTGATTCTTCCAATCCAAGAACATGGTATATCATTCCATCTGTTTGTGTCATCTTCAATTTCTTTCATCAGCATCTTATAGTTTTCTGAGTAGAGGTCTTTTGCCTCCTTAGGTAGGTTTATTCCTAGGTTCTTTTTTTTTTCTTTTTGATGTGATGGGAAATGGGATTGATTTCTTCATTTCTCTTTCTGATAGTTTGTTGTTAGTATATATAAATGCAACAGATTTCTGTATATTAATTTTGTATCCAGCAACTTTACCAAATTCATTGATGAACTCTAGGAGTTTGTTGGTAGTCTCTTTAGGATTTTCTATGTGTCATATCATGTCATCTGCAAACAGTGACAGTTTTACTTCTTTTCCAATTTGGATTCCTTTTATTTCTTTTTCTTGTCTGATTGCTGTGGCTAAGACTTCCAAAACTATATTGAATATAAGTGGTGAGAGTGGGCATCCTTGTCTTATTTCTGATCTTAGATGGAATGCTTTCAGCTTTTCACTGTTGAGTATGATGTTAGCTATGTGTTTGTCACACGTGGCCTTTATTATGTTGAGGTGTGTTCCATCTGTGCCCACTTTCTGAAGAGTTTTTTTTTTATCATAAATTGATGTTCAGTTTTATTAAAAGCTTTTTCTGCATCTATTGAGATGATCATATGGTTTTTATTTTTCAACTTGTTAATGTAGTGTATCACATTGATTGAATTGTGGATATTGAAAAATCCTTGCATCCCTGGGCTAAATCCCACTTGATCATGGTGTGTGATCCTTTTAATGCATTTTTGGAGTCAGTTTGCTAGTATTTTGTTAAGGATTTTTACATCTATGTTTATCTTGGCAGATGATCAATAATTATTGCTTGATTATTAATCTGTCTTCATTTTTAGATGGTTCTTGTTCTTACATCTACTAGATATCTCATTACTAAATTCCATCAATAATCAGTGCCTATTTTTGCTCAGTGCTTCCAAGCTAACTTCTGAATTTTATGTCCATTGCTGTAATTCCAGCACATAGATTAATACCTGGCACAATATAGTTGATCAATAATTGAATAAATGAACAGTGAAAGGATCTTTTACCACAGTAGTTTGCTTTTGCAAGCAGCTCATTTGTCTGTCTCCAAAGTGAGGATTTGAATGTTGTATTAGTTAACAATCTTTTTTCCACATTAATAGACTGCCTGAAGAAAAGGGATTAAATATTAGGGATTTATTTTGCATGTGTATTAAAAAAAAGACAAGAGATGCTTTTAGAATTTGATCATTGATTTCCATCATTGTCAAGTTTCTGGAATTGATGACTTCCCCATCATTCTCTTGACTTTCCCCTTTGTGTTGACCTGGTAGTTTCTTTGTTCAAAGATAGGGAAAGGGGGCTTATATAGTTCTACTTATCTCTTTTACAAGAAAGAACAATCTTTTCCAGAAGTCCTTAGCATAATTTCCCTCAGGACCACTCGCCATGATTGGGCCACATGCCCAGGATCTGGCTGCAAAGGAGGTTTAGAAAGGTAATATCTGCCATTTTTCAGTCTTTATGATGGAAGCTGGTTTTTTATAGCAAGAAGTAGAGTGTAAGAATATTTTAGATCAAGACATGAGTTATGAACAATATTTATTGTAAAACAAACAAAAATATAGTGCAAGCATGATGGTAAAGGGAATCTGATTCTCAAACTTTGTGTCAAGGAGTCATTATAGAATTGTGGAGAGTGTGGCAACCTGGAGAAAGTATATCATATTTAAGGAAGGCAGATGAATCTCAGTTCTCCCCAAATTATGAAACCTGAGCTTCCCATCATGAAAACAATGCTATGTGAAATACGAAGATATGCAAAGCATCAAAGAGGAAGATCTAAGTAAGTTGTATGAGCAGGTGGCTAAAAGTCCTAAGCCATCTGCTAATCCTTTCTCAATGCAATTCTGTGGCTTTATGGGAAGTTTACTATAACTAGTTGCTGGAGGAAGAAAAAATTAAGGCCTGGTGCAGATGAGTCTGCTCAGTATTTGACACCATTTGGAAGTGGATTACCTCTGCATAATTATAACCTCTCTCAGAGGTGTTTTTGAAAAATGATGTAGGAAAATTCTCTTATTGTGTAGAATTCTAGCAGTGTATGTGGTTTTCTACTTTGTCTGAAAGCGAGAAATTCAGAGGCAGTATTGATATTTGACAGTGACTAATCATGTGCAATTAATTAGGACTTGAAAAAATAATATTAAAAAGTTGATGACAAGAAGTTCTGGAGAAGATGTATATGGTTGTGCCTGTCAGGTAGAGCATGGAATGTGAAGATATTTGTGTTGCATGTAAAGTTCAACACAGGGCATGCCACATAGAGGAGGCTATGTATAATCAGATAAATAACATTATCTGTCCTGTGAATACTAGCATTTTTCCCCAGGTACCCTAGTACTTTCATAACGAATCCATGTACAAAGAGTTTATGGCTGCAGGGATGGAGACAATGTGTGGGTTCAAAAATAGATTTTCCCTCAGCAAGATGATCTGATTACTTTTGTTGCTTGGTTAACAACCATGGGCTAAGTCAACAGCAATGGGTCAAAATTCAGATTCTGGTATAGCACGATGCTGTGACAGACTGGCCAGCCACTGTGCCAACTTGATGACATTAGATCTCTCCCAATGTATAAAGGGCAGCAATTTCCTCTCATTGGAATAGAGACATAATATGGATATGGATTTACCTTTCAGATATCATATTCCTACTAGCAGCATTGACCATGAACTTTTAAAAATTGGGGTATAATTATATGAAGTGAACTTCATAGATCTGAAGTGTATATTTTGATGTAATCCTCACTTCAATTAAAGAGTAGAAGATTTTCATCAGCTCAGTAAGTTCCTTTCTATCTCTTTTCAGTCAGTTCCTTTAAGGCAATAAGGGTTATCTTTCCTATTATCATATGTTAATTTTACCTGTTCTTGAACTTCATATAAATGAAGTATTTCATCATATGAGTATTCTACAGATAGTTTTTACATTCTCATATTTATGGACATTTGGATTGTTTCTAGTTTTTTTTTTCTATTATGAATAGAGGTGTTATGAGGCTTCATATATAAGTCTTTTTGTAAATATATGTTTTTGTTTCTCCTGAATAAAGATTTTGGAGTGGAACTGCTGTTTTAAGAGTAGCTGTATGCTTAATTTTATGAGAAACCTGCTCACTGTTTTCTAAAGTCATTATACTACTTCTTATCTCTACCAGCAACATGAGAACCTCAGTTGCTCCATGTTCTTGGTGACATTTGATGTTGTGAATCTTTTTAATTTTAGTCATTGTATTGGTTGTAAAATAGTAGTTGATTCTGGCTTTAATTTGCATTTCTATCATGATTGATATCAAAGATGTTGAGCACATTATTTGGTGCTTATTGACTACATATATGATATATGGAATATATGTATTTTCCGTTTGTAGTGTTCGTTCACATCTTTGCCCATTTTTAATTTGGTTTTTGCCTTTTCATTATTTATATGTGTAATTTATACATTCTATATTCAAATGCATTTTAAGATCTAAGTATTGTATTTTTTTCCCAATATGCAGTTTCCCATGTACATTTTTAATGTGATTTTTGGTAAGAAAACTTTAATTTTGAAGAAGTTTAGTTCATAAAATTTTTTCTATAGTTTTTCTAAGAAGTATTTGCCTACTCGAAAGTCATCCACATATTTTCCTGTTTTTCTCTGAGGTTTTGATTTAATTTTTATTTATTTATTTAAACTTTTCAAAAATTTTTGTTGGAGTGTAGTTGATTTAAAGCGTTCTGTTAGTTTCACATGTACTGCAGAGTGAATCTGTTATACGTATATGTATATCTACTCTTTTTTAGATTCTTTTCCCATATGTGCTATTACAGAGTATGGAGTAGAGTTCCTTGTGCTATTCAGTAGGTCCTTATTAGTTATCTACTTTATATATAGTCATGTGTATATGTCTATCTCAATCTTCCAGTTTATCCCTCCCCTGCCCCTTACCCCCTGGAAACCATAAGTTTATTTTCTACATCTGTAACTCTATTGCTGTTTTGTAGTTAAATTTACTTGTAACCTCTTCTTAGATTCCATATATAAGTGATATCATATGACATTTGTCTTTCTGTGTCTGACCCACTTCACTCAGTATGACAATCTCTAGGTCCATCTTTGTTGCTAGAAATGACATTATTTTGTTCTCTTTTATGGCTGAGTAATATTCCATTGTATATATGTACCACATCTTCTTTATCCATTCCTCTGTTGATGGACATTTAAGTTGCTTCCATGTCATTGCTATTGTGAATAGTATGCTGCAGTGAACATTGGGGTGCATGTATCTTTTTGAATTATGGTTTTCTCCAGATATATGCCCAGAATTAGTATTGCTGGATCATATGGTAGCTCTATTTTCAGTTTTTTAAGGAACCTCCATACTGTTCTCCATAGTGGCTGTACCAGTTTTCATTCCCACCAACAGTATAGGAGGGTTCCCTTTTCTCCAAACCCTCTCCAGCACTTATTGTTTGTAGATTTTTTATGATGGCCATTTTGACCTGTGTGTGGTGATACCTCATTGTAGTTTTGATTTGTATATCTATAATAATTACTGATATTGAGCATCTTTTCATGTGCTTTTTAACCATCTGTATGTCTTCTTTGGAGAAATGTCTATTTAGATCTTCCACCCATTTTCTGACTGGGTTTTTTTTTTCTGATATTGAGCTGCCTGAGCTGTTTGTATATTTTAGAGATTAATCCCTTGTTGGTAGCTTCATTTGCAAATATTTTCTCCCATTCTGAGGGTTGTCTTTTACTTTTGTTTACTATTTCCTTTGCTGTGCAAAAGCTTTTAAGTTTAATTAGGTCCCATTTGTTTATTTTTGTTTTTATTTCCATTACTCTAGGAGGTGGATTGAAAAAGATCTTGCTGCGATTTATGTCAGAGAGTGTTCTCCTTATGTTTTTCTCAAAAGTTTTATAGTATCCAGCCTTACATTTAGGTCTTTAATCCATTTTGAGTTTATTTTGGTGTATGGTGTTCGGGTGTGTTCTAATTTTATTCTTTTACATGTAGCTGTCCAGCTTTCCCAGCACCACTTATTGAAGAGACTGTCTTTTCTCCATTGTATATTCTTGCCTCATTTGTTGTAGATTAGGTGAGCATAAGTGTGTGGATTTATTTCTGGACTTTGTATCCTGTTCTATTGATCTATATATCTGTTCTTATACCAGTACCACACTGTTTTGATGACTGTAGCTTTGTAGTATAGTCTGAAGTCAGGGAGCCTGATTCCTCCAGCTTTGTTTTTCTTTCTCAAGATTGCTTTGGCCATTCAGGGTCTTTCCTGTTTCCATACAAATTGTAAAATGTTTTGTTCTAATTCTGTGAAAAATGCTGAGAGAAAGTCCCTAACACTAATTAGAGAGGGTATTTCAAGGGAGAAATTAAATACAGGACTCATTGGTACCTTTAGAAGCACTATTTGAATGAGTAAAAATTGGCCTGGTTGAGGAGCATTCCTAACCTGGTATTCTCAGATTCACAACTGAGCTAATAAACAGTGTGAATATTCAGAAATACCATTACCTGTCCTCACGGTATGTATACAAGCACCTTTGATGGACCAATGTTTAAAAATGGTGGAAAGAGATAGAATTAGGAGAAGGTAAAAAATTAAAGGGAATAGTGGGGAAAATGTAAATCATAGAAAGAGCTGGTAAATAGGAGAAACCTTCTTAATCTCAAAAGAAAATGGAGAAGGATTAGATGGGAATTAAGAGTAACTAAATATGGGACTTCCCTGGTGGCGCAGTGGTTGAAAATCCGCCTGCCAATGCAGGGGGCACAGGTTCAAGCCCTGGTCCGGGAAGATCCCACATGCTGTTCAGCAACTAAGCCCATGCGCCACAATTACTGAGCTTGCGCTCTAGAGCCTGTGAGCCTAGAGCCCGTGCTCTGCAACAAGAGAAGCTACCGCAACGAGAAGCCCGTGCACCGCAGTGAAGAGTAGCCCCAGCTCGCTGCTACTAGAGGAAGCCCGTGCACAGCAGCGAAGATCCAACGCAACCAAAAATAAATTAATTAATAAATTAATTAAAAAAAGAGTGACTAAATAAACATCATCTTAATTAAGTTTCATAACAATCCACTGAGATAGATATCATTACCTACTTTTATATTTTGTAGATGGGCAGTTAGACTTAGCAAGATTCATTTTGGAGAAGGTAACTGTGCTAGGTGGAATTCTAAGATGGCCCCCAATATTCTTCTGGTGTACATTTCTTGGATAATCCCCTCTCTGAGTTGGGGGAGAACCAGTGAATATATGATGGAATATCATTCCTATGATTAGATTATATAGTAAATATGAAGGAATTTTAAAGATGTAATTAAGGTCCATAATTAGTCAACTTTGAATTAATCAAAAGGGAGATCATTCTGAGTGGGGCCTCACCTAATAATATGAGCCTTTAGAAGATGGAAGATGTCAGAAGATTCTCTTGCTGGCTTGGCAGAAATAAGCTGCCATTGTTGTGAGAGGGCCATGTGACTAGGACCTGAGGGGCCAAGAGCAACCCCTGGCAGATAGTAAGACAATGGAGCAATGGGTGCAAAAACATGAATTCTTCCAATGACCAGTGAGATTGGAGAGGACTCCAGCCTCAAATGAGACTGTAACCCCAGCCAAGAACTTTATTTCAGCCTAGTGAGACCCTGAACCGAAAACCTGCTTGTGCTTTGCCAGGCTCTTGACTTACAGAAACTGTGACGTGAGTGTTGTTTCAAGGTGCCAATATATTGGTAATTTTTTACACAATGATAAAAAAGCTAATATAGTAATGAAGGAAAAATAGGTAAATTTATAGTTTGTCAATTTTGGTCCCTTCACTTCAGACTTTCTGAAGATACGAGGTTTCTTTAATGAGAATTTTTTATACACCTGGCTTTTTATAAATTCCTACTCAGAATCTAGGAGAACAAGTATAGTTTCCTCTCTCGTCTTCTTTCACAGAGCCCTCTCGAGGTTTACACTTCTATAGCTCTCCCCTATCCTCAAAATATCTTTTGTGATGGAAAGGACTGAAAATGAAGTAAAAGGAGAAATAACCATGAGCGTTACTTTTCACTTTAATCACTTCTCTTTTCTTACAACGTCACTAGGACACTTTTGAATAGATGATAATAATAGAGAAAAAAGCATAAGAAACATAAATATATGAGGAAATTGAGGAAGATGGAAGAAAAGGAAGTTTTAATCCAAATATATTTCTAACTTTGACAGGTTCAAAAAATGCTCCATTTGCCTGCTATGAAGAAATACAGTCTCAAACTGATAGGTTTGGGAACTGTGGTAGAGAAGGAAACAGATATAAATTTTGTGCATGGAGGTATGCTATGCAAATATTAAAGATACTTCTCTTGTGTTCTGTAAGATTCTGTTTTTAGTTTTTCTCTCTATATGTCATTCATTCCAGTGGTTTCAAGTATCACATGTGTATGGGAATAAATCTGAAATCAAAATCTCTAGCCTTGGCATCTTTCTTGTGCTACAGGCTTATTAATTAAGCCTGTATCAATGGCTTTACTTTTTACTTTAAATGTTAGCATTAAAGCGTTACATTTTCCTTAGACATATTGCCATAAATGGAGAACCATTGTTTATTTTTACTTTTTTGTCAAAGAAAGCAATCTGATGCATTCCTAATAAATGCCTAATGCATAATAATATAATTTATTATGTTTGCAGGAATCTTATATGTGGCAGATTAATTTGCACCTACCCCTTTCAAACTCCTTTCCTTCGAGACGGTGCTTCTGTGATTTATGCTTTTGTACGAAATACTGTATGTATAACTATGCACTACACAACGACGAGTGGAGAAGATCCAATGATTGTCAAAAATGGCTCTATTTGTGATACTGGGAGGGTAAATGACTTAAAATTTATTTTTAAAAATCTAGTTTTATTAATTCCTTTAATAAATATTGCAGTTAATTGCTAGTGCTTTGTAAACTTAAATATTTGGTTAAGGAGAAAATGAATAAGCTTCAATTGGTCTCTGAGGGAAATGAGAGTTGTTTGATCCCCATTAGAATTTCAGTGTTGTGTGAGCAAGGAAAATCCAAGTGTTCTGGGGCTGGAGTGGGGAAGAGAGAAATCTTGGGAATACTTGTACTTGTAGTTAAATATTCCATAACATGGAAATTCACTTTTCTTCTTGGAGAAGAAAGAAGAAATCCCACTTAGTAAATATATGTCTCTTTGTGGCCCAGTAGATAAGAGCACAACTTAGATGGGGCTGCTAAGAATCAGTCTTCACCTCTTAGTTTCTGACATTCTTCAAGTTACCTAACCAGTCTGAGATACCACAACTGTATGTAAAGTGGGGATAATAATAACATTTACTCTATGGAGTTATTGCAAAGATTAAATGAGATAATAGTATAAAGTGCTTAGCACAATGCCCAGCACATAGTAAGAGCTAAATATAGGTTGGCTATTATTATTTATCGTTATTATAATTTGTTATCTATGAGACCAACCAACCAAATCTGGAGAAAACATAGAGGGAATAAATTTACTTCAAAATCTCTACGTTCTAAAAGGAGTTGTTAGACACACCACGGAGGCCAAGAACTAATGAGAAGACTGAACACATTAAAGGCTTAAAAGGGTTAGGGTGTTGGGGTTTAGAAAGGGTTTTGTGAGGCCATTTCTCTGAAGAGTGTTGTGATTTCATGTTTGAAAGGAAATCATTTTCACATATATTATTTCATTTTAACCTTGAAACAAATCTCAAATAGTTTAGAAAAAGTATTATTGTACTCATTTAAGAAAACTGCAACTTAGGGAAGTTGATATTGCTAGAAATAAGGGAGTTGGGAATGTATCCTTAATCCTCTGATTATTATACTTTATACTTAAAAGAATTAATATTTGGATGTTTAATACATTCCATAATAGAATGTTAGATATCTATAGTATATTTTAATGAAAACTTCTAATATCTTTCTTAGGAACTCAAATAATAGTGCATATTTAGTGAAAACTCCTGATTATTGAATTGATTTTCTTTCTATACAAACTTTCGATATGTGCAGTAATACAGAATATTATTTAAACTGTGCTCTTAGGGATGGTTTTGTTAGATTTCAGGCTATTGTAATTAAAAGTGATTTTTTGATTATGATTTTTTTTTATGTCAGTCTTGTTTCATTTGTTTCTCCCATTTCCCTGCCCTGAATCATTTTTTTGGACTGTTTTTTTTTTTTTTTTTTTTTTTGCGGTACGCGGGCCTCTCACTGCTGTGGCCTCTCCCATTGCGGAGCACAGGCTCCGGACACGCAGGCTCAGCGGCCATGGCTCACGGGCCCAGCCGCTCCATGGCATGTGTGGGATCTTCCCGGACCGGGGCATGAATCCGTGTCCCCTGCATTGGCAGGCAGACTCTCAACCACTGCGCCACCAGGGAAGCCCTGGACTGTTTTTAAAGAACAATTTTAGGATCACAACAAAATCGAAAGGATGTTAGAGGGATTTCCTACATGCCCTCTTGGCCCCACACAGGCATGTCTTCCCCGTTACTAACATCGCCCACCAGTGTGGTACAGTTGTTACAATTGATCAACCTACATTGACACATGCTTATCACACAAAGAAAATAGTTTACGTAAAGCTATTGTACATCCTATTAGTTTCTGACCTATATTATTTTCCTTCTCTCCTAAGAACTTCTTTTAACATGTCTTGCAAGACAGCTTTCTTAGCGAAAAATTCCCTCCATTTTTGTGTGTCTGAAAAAGTCTTTATCTCTCTTTCACTTTTGAAGGATAATTTTGTGGTATATAGAATTCTAGGTTGGGGATTTTTTTCTGTCAATACTTTAAATATTTTACTCCACTCTTCTGACTGCCTGGTTTCTGCGGAGAAGTCAGATGTAATTCTTATCTTTGTTCCTCTATAGGTACGGTTTTTTAAAAAAATTTTGCTTTTTTCAGGATTTATTCTTTGATTTTCTGTTTGAACACAATATGCCTAAGTGTAGGGGTTTGTTAGTTAGTTAGTTTGTTTGGCATTTATCCTGCTTATTGTTTTCTGAGATTCCTGGAACTGTGGTTTGGTGTCTGACATTAATTTTGGGGAAATCCTTAGTCATTATTGTTTCAAATATTTCTTCTGTTCCTTTTTCTTTTTCTTCTGGCATTTCCATTACATATATGTTATACCTTTTATAGTTGTCCCACAGTCCTTGGATATTCTGTTATTTTTTTGTCTTTGTTCTTTTTGCTTTTTCATTTTCAAGGATTCTATTGATATATCCTCTAGCTCAGAGATTCTTCCCTCAGCTATTTCCAGTGTACTAATAAGCCCATTAAAGGCATTTATTCATTTTTGTTACAGTGGGGTTTTTTTTCATCCCAGCATTTATTTTTATTTTTTCTTAGGATTGCTGTCTCTCTGCTTCCATCTCCCATCTGTTCTTGCATAATGTCTACTTCATCTATTAGAGCCCTTAGCATATTAATCATAGTTGTTTTAAACTCCTGGTCTGATAATTTCAGTATCCCTGACGTGTATGGATCTGATACTTTCTCCGTTTTTCCAATTGTGTTTTTTAGCTCTTAGTATAACCTTATCTGTTTTCTTGAGAGCTGGACATGATGAACCAGATAAAAGAACTGCTGTAAATAGACCTTTAGAAATGTGGTGGTGAGGTGTTGTGGGAAGGGGAAGTGTTCTTTAGTCCTATGAACAGGTCTGAGTCTTTCAGTGAACCTGTGCCTCTGGACTGTGAACTTCACAAGTGTTTCTCACGTTTTTTCTCCTCCCTTAGATGGGACAGGATGGCTGGAGTGGGCTGGAGTTGGGTATTTCTCTTCCTATACATGGAAGGTTAAAGCTGACTGAAATTGGGTATTTCCCTTCCCCCAGATCAGTTAGGCTCTGATAAAACATCACCAGATTAGGCTCTAGTTAACTAGCTTCTCCTGAGGGCAAGCCTTGTTAAGAACAGTGTGCTCTGGCTACTTCAAAATGGTTCCTTTTCCCCTCCTCCTGCCAGAATACAAGAAATTTTTTTCTCTAATATTTACTGTGAGAACCTGGCTGAGCTCCTGGATGTACATCTCACAAAATTGTGGGGCTCTCCTGGAGTTCCTAACTCTCAGGGGTGTCTGTATTGAGCCTCCAGCAATACATCAATTACAGTTCAGGCTTTCCGATGCTGGCACGGGTACCTGAGGAGGTTTCCGCTTGTGAATCTTTTCTCTGGTAAGCTGTGACTCCCTGTGTTCGCTTGTCTGTCCAACTTGGGGTCAGTGGTTTGCCCCCAAATCACTTCTTTTATGGATCCTAAAAGAGTTGTTGCTTCTTCAGTCTGTTCAACTTTTTACTTGTTGTTAGGATGGAGTGTCAACTTCCAGACTCCTTAAATGGGGAACCGAATACCAAAAGCCTGAACCATTTCTTTAAAATTTATTTTAAAAAATAGACTTTATTTTTTAGAGAAGTTTTAGGTTCACATCAAGAGTTGCAGAAAGTACAGGGAGTTCCCATAACCACTTACCCCACAGAAGTGCAGACACCTACACTATCCACAATCCTACACTATTACATCATCCTCACCCAAAGTCCATAGTTTACATAAGACTTATTGGAAAAATCCCCAAATATTTGTAGCTTACACCGCACATTTCTAAATAACACTTATGCCAAAGGAGAAATCTCAAGAGAAATTGAAAAATATTTTTAATTAAATGAAAATACAACATATAAAAATTTGTGGGTTACAGCAAAAGCAGTAGTTAATGGAAATTACTGCATTGAATGGCTGTGGTCTTATGTTAGAAAATTACTGATGGTAATGTTACAATAACTGGACTCCTCTCAGAAAAAAATTTTTGTATGTGTTTTTCTTTAGATTTGTGTAAATCGTGAATGTGTAGAATCAAGGATACTTGCAGACAGATCATATAGTTGTTCACTAAAGTGCAACGGACATGGAGTAAGTAAGCACGATTCGTGTTGTCCCAAATCACCTCTCTTTTCAGCATCATTCGTTAATTTATTCAATGTTTATTGGGTTCCTACTGTGTGCTAGGACATGTTGTATCTACTTAAAATGTGGGGCTGAATTGGGTTACTAAATTTGTAGCCATATGTTTTAGAGGACAATGTACAGAATTAAATTACTGATGACTCTAGCAAATTTATTATTACAGTTGGGCACTTTTCAGAGGTATTAAATATTCCAATAAATACATTAACCTGTTCATTACGGGAAGATAATTAAGCTAAAGTTTGTGTGTCTATGAATATATAGGGTGAGGGAAAACTATTGGTTTTATCCCTCATTTTGTAATAGATTTTTTTTTTCTCAATGAGGCCAATTTATTTCCCATACCAAAAAAGTAAAAAGTGCAGTGGATAGAAGGTTGGATTGTCGATCTCAAGTGACAGTAGAACACACCTATTTTATTTTTTTCTTGTTTTTTTAAATTGGAGTATAGTTGATTTACAATGTCGTGTTAGTTTCAGGTGTATAGCAAAGTGGATCAGTTATACATATACATATATCTGTTATTTTTTAGATTTTTTTCCCATATAGGTTATTATAGAATACTGAGTAGAGTTCCCTGTGCTATACAGTAGGTCCTTATTAGTTATCTATTTTATATACAGTAGTGTGTATATGTTAATCCCAAACACTTAATTTATCCCTCCCCCACCCCCTTTTGCCTTTGGTAACCATAAGTTTGTTTTCTACATCTGTGACTCTTTCTGTTTTGTAAATAAGTTCATTTGTACCATTTTTCAGATTCCACACATAGGCAATATCATATGATATTTGTCTTTCTCTCTCTGACTTGCTTCACTTAGTATGATAATCCCTAGGTCCACCCATGTTGCTGCAAATGGCATTATTTCATTCTTTATTATGGCTGAGGAATATTCCATTGTATATGTGTACCACATCTTCTTTATCTACTCCGCTGTTGATGGACATTTAGGTTGCTTCCATGTCTTTGCTATTGTAAATATTGCTGCAGTGAATATTGGGCTGCATGTATTTTTTCTTTCTTTTTAAAACTTTTAATTGTATATAGTTGATTAACACTGTTGTGTTAGTTTCAGATGTACAGCAAAGTGATTCAGTCACACATATACATGTATCTATTCTTTTTCAAATTATTTTCCCATTTAGGTCGTTACATTATATTGAGCAGAGTTCCCTGTGCTATACAGTAGGTCCTTGTTGGTTATCCATTTTAAATATAGCAGTGTGTACATGTCAATCCCCAACTGCCTAACTATCCCTTCCCCCCCACCCTTCCCCACCAGTAACCATAAGTTCATCTTTTAAGTCTGTGAGTGTTTCTGTTTTATAAATAAGTTTATTTGTATCGTTTCTTTTTAGATTCTGCATATAAGCAATATCATATTTCTCTTTCTCTGTCTGACTTACTTCACTCAGCATGACAGTCTCTAGGTCCATCCATGTTGCTGCAAATGGCATTATTTCATTCCTTTTAATGGCTGAGTAATATTCCATTGTATATATGTACCACATCTTCTTTATCTACTCCTCTTTTGATGGACATTTAGATTGCTTCCATGTCTTGGCTATTGTAAATAGTGCTGCAGTGAACACTGGGGTGCATGTATCCTTTTGGACCATGTTTTTCTCCAGATACATGTCCAGGAGTGAGATTGCAGGATCGTATGGTAGCTCTATTTTTAGTTTTTTAAGGAACCTCCATACTGTTCTCCATAGTGGCTGCACCAATTTACATTGACACCAACAGTGTAGGAGGGTTCCCTTCTCTCCACACCCTCTGCAGCATTTATTATTTATGAATTTTTTTGATCATAGCTATTTTGCCTGGTTTGAGGTAATGTCTCTTTGTAGTTTTGATTTGCATTTCTCTAATAATTAGCGATGTTGAACTTCTTTTCATGTGCCTCTTGGCCATCTGTATGTTGTCTTTGGAGAAATGTCTATTTAGGTTTTCTGCCCATGTTTTGATTGGGTTGTTTTCTTTTGATGATATTAAGTCGCACAAGCTGTTTGTAAATTTTGGAGACTAATCCCCTGTTGGTCACATCATTGGCAAATATTTGCTCCCATTCTATGGGTTGCCTTTTTGTTTTGTTTATGGTGTCCTTTGCTGTGCAAAAGCTTTTGAGCTTAATTAGGTCCCATTTGTTTATTTTTGTTTTTATTTCCATTACTCTGGGAGGCAGATTGAAAAAGATATTGCTTTGATTTATGTCAGAGAGTGTTCCACATATGTTTTCTTTTAAGAGTTTTACAGTGTCCTCTCTCACATTTAGGTCTAATCCATTTTGAGCTTATTTTTGTGTATGGTTTTAAAGAATGTTCTAATTTCTTTTTTTTACATGTAGCTGTCCAGTTTTCACAGCACCATTTATTGAAGCGACTGTTTTTCCTCTATTGTATAGTCTTGCCTCCTTTGTCACAAATTAATTGACCATAGGTGCATGGGTTTATTTCTGGGCTTTCTGTCCTGTTCCATTGATCTATAATTCTGTCTTTGTGCCAGTACCGTACTGTTTTGATGACTGTAGCTTTATAGTATAGTCGGAAGTCAGGGAGCCTGATTCCTCCAGCTTTGTTTTTCTTTTTCAAGGTTGCTTTGGCTCTCTAGGGTCTTTGTGTTTCCATACAGATTTTAAGATTCTTTTTGTTGTTCTAGGTCTTCAAAACATGCCATTGGTATTTTGATAGGGATTGCATTGAGTCTGTAGATCGCCTTGGGTAGTGTAGTCATTTTGACAATCAAAGAACATGGTATATCTTTCCATCTGTTTGTGTCATATTCGATATCGTGCATCAGCATCTTACAGTTTTCGGAGTACAGGTCTTTTGCCTCCTTAGGTAGGTTTACTCCCAGGTATTTTAATCTTTTTGATGTGATGGTTAATGGAATTGTTTCCTTATTTTCTCTTTCTGGTCTTTTGTTGTTAGTGTATAGAAATACAACAGATTTCTATGTATTAATTTTATATCCTTCAGCTTTACTGAATTCATTGATGAACTCTAGTAGTTTTCTGGTAGCACCTTTAGGATTTTCTATGTATGGTACCATATCATCTGCAAATAATGACAGTTTTACTTCTTCTCTTCCAATTTGTATTCCTTTTATTTCATTTTCTTCTCTGATTGCTATGGTTAGGACTTCCAAAACTATGTTGAATAATAGTGGTGAGAGTGGACATCCTTGTCTTATTCCTGATCTTAGAGGAAATGCTTTCAGCTTTTCACCGTTGAGTATGATGTTAGCTGTGGGCTTGTCATATATTGCCTTTATTATGTTCAGGTATATTCCCTCTATGCCCACATCCTGAAGAGTTTTTATCATAAATGGGTGTTGAATTTTGTCAAAGGCTTTTTCTGGATCTATTGAGATAATCATATAGTTTCTATTCTTCAATTTGCTAATGTGGTGTATCACACTGATTGATTTGTGGATACTGAAAAATCCTTGCATCCCTGGGATATATCCCACTTGATCATGGTATATGATTCTTTGAATGTTTTGTTGGATTCGATTTACTAGTATTTTATTGAGGATTTTTGCATCCATGTTCATCAGTGATATTGGCCTGTAATTTTCTTTTTATGTGATATCTTTGTCTGGTTTTGGTATTGGGGTGATGGTGCCCTCACAGAATGAGTTTGGGAGTCTTCCTTCCTCTGCGGTTTTCTGGAAGAGTTTCAGAGAATAGGGGTTGACTCATCTCTAAATGTTTGGTAGAATTTGCCTGTGAAGCCATCTGGTCCTGGACTTCTATTTGTTGGGAGTTTTTTACTTACAGTTTCAATTTTAGAACTTGTGATTGGTCTGTTTATATTTTCTATTTCTTCCTGGTACAGTCTTGTCCATTTCTTCTAGGTTTTCCATTTTATTGGCCTGTATAGTCTCTTATGATCCTTTGTATTTCTGTGGTGTCAGTTGTAACTTCTTTTTCTTTTCTAATTTTATTGATTTGAGACCTCTCCTTTTTTTTTTACTTTTCCTTGATGAGTCTGGCTAAAGGTTTATCAATTTCGTTTATCTTTTCAAAGAACCAGCTTTTAGTTTCATAGATGTTTTCTATTGTCTCTTTGTTCTGATTTCATTTATTTCTGCTCTGATCTTTATGATTTATTTCTTTCTACTAACTTTGGGTTTTGTTTCTTCTCCTTTCTCTAGTTGCTTTAGGTGTAAGGTTAGGTTGCTTACTTGATATTTTTTTTCCTGCTGTATGACTGTATTGCTATAAACTTTCAATATTCAGTTTTATGAGCTGTTTGTATATTTCATATATTTTGAAATATATGTTTCAAAATGTATATTTTGAAAATATATATTTTGAAAATGTATAAATGTATACATGTATACATATAAATGTATAAATGTATATTTCGAAACCATGTTTCGTTACTGTTTTTTTAATTCTAGACTCATTTAGTCATGTACAGAAATATATATATACATATATTCTTTGATATTAGCAAGAGCTCAGAGCTCTGCTTGGCACATAGTAGGAACTCAAATCTTTGCTGAATGAATATCTGTCTATGGATGGATATTAGATAGATATAGGTGGTATTGCACTTTTCTATGTCTTTTTCATTCAACAATATTTTACTTAAATTCTTCCGAGTCAGTAGATATAGGTTTAATAAGTATTTTTTTGTGCATATGTCATTGCATGCTGGCACCTGTATTTCTGTGGGAAGATTACCAGGAGTGTGACTGCTTGGTTGAAGGGTATATATGTTTAAAATTCTAATATAAATCTGTTAAAGCCATATTTCTTTCCCAAAATGCCCAAACACTTATAAATTTACTTGCAATGTAAACAAATACCTCCTCTACTTCATCTCTCTCCCTTACCCCCAATCTTCTTGAGCTTGAGATCTAGAAATATTCCTTTGAACACTCTGTGCATGTCAAATAAAATTTATCTGGAGCCTAAATTTGTCCAGCAGGGCAATTGTTGACCTGCTAACAATCTAAGTTCTCACTCCTTCAAATTCACGGACATTGCTTATTCTTTTCTTCCCCGTAAAATAAGTAGTACTTACTCATCATTGAAGACTTTGAAAATTTAGAAATCTAAAGTAGAAAGAAAAAAATTAACCATAGTTTTTTTACAATACAGAGTTAACTCTTCTCCTGCAAGCTTTGTTTCTTTGTCAATGTATGTACACGTGTACATATGTATAAATTCACTTATTCATTCATTCATCAAATGTGTTTATTTGTGTGGGTATGCAAATTTATTCATTGAGTCACTGATTCAACAAAGCAGACATGGTACTATATATAAAGGGAAATAGTTTACTTTTTTAATCCCACGCATTTCTCTCTTAAGAACTTTTCCATGCTTTAAATATTGCCTAAAAACCGTTATAAGAAACAATATTATTTACAGTTGGCCCTCCATATCCATGGATGTGGAACCTGCAGATATGGAGGGCCAACTACTATGCAGTTTATATAAAGAACTTTGATATCTACAGGGGTCCTGGAACCAATCCCCATTGGATACTGAGAGATGTCTGTAACTTCTTTATTTTAACCATTCTGTTATGTTAAATGTCATGTGATATTTGATTCTTCATTATTATCAAAATTTGCTTTGATGAACAAACTTGTACATAAATAATTGTAAGCATTCTTGCTATTTCTATAGGATAGATTCCCAAAACTAGAATTATAGAGTGTAAGGGGGTAATCCCCTTTAAGATATTAACCTAAAACTTTTAAATGCTTTCCAATAAGTTTTATAAATTTATTTTATGGGAACAGGCATACGAGAATGCCTCTTTCATTTCTTCCTCTCAAGTCTAAGTACTATTTTATTTTTGATATTTGCCTACTTGACACACAAGAGAAAGTTCTTCACTATGGTTTTAATTGTCTCCTTTGACTGTTAGTGAGATTGAACATATATTCATATGTTTAATAACCATGTGTTGATCAGTAAATTATCTATTCCTGCCTTTTGCCCATTGGTGTCTAAGATGTGGTTCCAAGTATATTATTCATTTGTCAAGTATGTATAATGGCTGTTTTATTTTCTTGACCTATGTATTCTCATACCAGTATAATATTTTTTGCATTTTATAACTATTGGTAAAAATCAAATATTTATATTGATATGTCAGATTTTCTAATTATCCCATTTTTGGATTATTTATTCAACTCTTTCTTATTTTCAGGATAGTTTTATGTTTTCTTCACATGATGTTGCATTTTCCTTCTTAAAATTATTTATACATATCACATAGTTTTGTTACTGGTGTGATTAGGGATCTTTCCTCATTACATTTACTGTGTAAGAAAGTTAATGATATTTGCATATTCATTTCTATTCAGGCAACTTACTAAACTATAGAAAATTTTTGAGGTTTTTTGGTAGACAGTCATCTCTTGAAAATAGCAATAAAATTACCCATTTATTTCTAGTGGCTGTACTTTCAGTTCTTTCTATTGCTTTATTATATTGACTGGATCTTAAAGGAAAATTGAAAATATAAGTGGTTATTTCCTAGGTACCTTGTAAGTCAACCTTGCCCTCTGATGCAATGTGTCTCAGATTCTTCTTGAGTTATCCAGCCCTATTTATGTAATCAATCGCTCTGAGAAGCTCTGGTACTTTTGAAAAGAGGATGATATTCAAGATCATAATTAGATCCCTAGGGGTACACACTGTATTTTTTTTCACATGAGGAGAGACACAGTGGAGAAACAGTGAGGCTACTATCTGCTGTTTTTAAAAGAATTACCCTTTTCTCAGAAGTTCATGGATTTTTTGGAGTATGGAAGAATACATGGATCTTTAATCACAGTTTTGCCATAAACAAGTAGAAAGCTGGAAAGAAATGTATGAAACAACAGTTTTCAGATATTAGACAATAGGCAGCATAGGGCTTTATTCCCTGAGAGAAGGGAAACAAAAGAGATGTGATTTCCCTGACTCTCTTCCTATTGTCAGGTTTTGGACTGCAGCGACTTGGGTGGGATCTGGACTGAGTGCAGGCTCAGTAGCTTGAGGAGAAGGAGATTGGCTTTATGAGAGATGAAAGTGGATGGAATCTGTGAAGCAGTGTTCCAGGGAAGAAGCATTGATATGCAGGAAGAGGTTCAGAAATTTGCATAGAGGTCCTTATGGGTCTATTGATGAAGATCAAACCACACAAGACCAGGGAAAGAATGACAGAACTGTTAAGCTGAACAATTATCAATGTTTACAGAAGGCTGGGAGTTAATTTGAGTTATAATCAGTCAGAGTGAAGGGGTGTGTTTGAAAACCTGGGACATTCACTAGAGATCCCAGAAGAGTCATGCTTTACTAGTAGCACTAAATTAGCCTTAGAGAAAAGGATATTCTAAATCTGCCCTATCAAAGTTTAAAAACAAGCCTTGATCAAGCTGTTCTGCAAGTAACTTAACTGCCTGCCAGCACCAATATGGCAACCTTTAAAGGAAAACAGCACATTCTACAATATGATATTCACAGTATCCATCATAACATTTTAGAAAGTAACAAACATACAAAGAAGGAGAATTATGTGGCCCATACCAGGAGAAAAATTTAGTCAATAGAAATAGACCCGGAAGTGTTAAAAATAATATAATTAGTCGACAGGAATTTTAAAAAGCTATTACAAATATTCCCATGGATTTAAAATAAAACATTAACATGGTAAGAAGAGAACTGGGAGATATAAAAAGCACATGGAATTTATAGAAATAGGAAAACACCATAACTGAAATGAAAAATTCTTTGGGTGGTATTAACAGCACAACTGACACAGCAGAAGAAAATGTCAGTGAACTTAAAGATAAGGCAATAGAAACTATTCAAACTGAAGCAAAAAACGTAAAAAAGACTGAAAAAAAAAAGAATCAGTGACCCATTAGATGCTGTCAAATGGTTCAGCATATGTGTAATTAGTGTTGCAGAAGAAGAGAAAGAGGGGAGGCTAGAAAAAATTTTAAGGAATTTTCAAAATTTGACAAAGCATGAACTCAAAGTTCCAGGAAGTTCAATACATCTCAAGCCAGAAAAACACAGATACATACCAAGACACCTTATAATCAAATTACTGAAATCAACAATAAAGGGAGTAGTTTTTTTTTTAGGCTGAAGAACAACTTTTATTTATTAAGAATGAATAATGATATATAATAATGAAAATAATAATCAAGAACTAATAATGTATCAAGAAGAAGGATTATTACTGACTGATACACATAACTGAAAAGCCCAAGCATGGCTAGATTCCAAGACTCAGATGATGCTGTCAGGATTCTCCCTCCCTCCATCCCCCAATTTGGCTCCCTTCCCTCTAGGATTCACTTTCATGCGAACTCTCCACACATGTGGTAATAAAAGTGGCATTCAGCAGCTCTAAGTTTAAATCCTACCAGCAGTAACTCTGAGACAAATAGCTTCTCTTTCTAAAGGGTTCCAATACATTGACTAATTGGCCTGATCTGGTTCATGCACCAACCTCTGGGCATGGAAAGTGTGATGCATGGAAGCTGGGCAGGGTCACGTCCCGCAGTAACCACACTGCCGATTTATAAAGGATTCATTTCCCCCAAGAAAATTTCAGGTACTGTTACCAGCTGAATAGTGTAGATTCTGGGAAGAAAAAAATAGCAGATGTTCATTACTATTATCTTAAGACCATAACCACTTAACCATATTTCTCAGATAAAGAGGTTTACTGAAATAGCTATGTGTGTGATGGTTAGAGTATTACATTAAAAAGGGACATTGAGTGATTAAGTCTACACCAATGTATTCATAAAGGTAGTCTCAAATGCCCACAAACAATATTGAACACAAGAACAAATGCTCAACTTTGGCTTGTCACAATAATAAATGACAATAAAAAATATACCAAGGACCAAGAGCAGAGATTTGAGGCCTAAAATCCATATCTATACTATGATTTCTACTCAACCAAGGTTGATTGAAACAGGTAGCATCCAATTAATAAAAGAGGTGGTTGCTTTAGTTATAAAAAGATAAACTATTGGTGTTCAGTCAATCCTATTCATTCCGAAACAAACATGAAAGCAAAATATGATGTTCTTTTGTCCCCGTTTTTTCCCCTAATAATTTCAAAGCTACAGAAACACTGAAGACTATTACAATGAACATCCACATACCCTTCACTTAGATTTACCAGTGATTAACATTTTGCTGTACTTGCTTTCCCTAATAAAAGGAATATTTTAAATGTAGTCGGAGGAGAAAGATACATTGCATCTGGAGGAACAATGGTAAGAATGACTCCAGGCTTCTTATCAGAAAATATGTAAGACAGAAAAAATTAAAAGACGTCATTTAAGTGTGAGAAAAAAACTCATTTAGTGTTCTATATCCAATGAAAATATTTCAGAAATTAAGGATATAAAAGAATTGTTTCAGATATAAACATATGAGAGAACTTGTTGCTAGAAGATATGCACTAAAGGAAATATTAAACTATATTCAGATGGAAGGAAAAAAATGTCATATGGAAATGTGGATCTACACAAAGCAATGAAGAGTGCTGGAAATGAAAAAGATGTGGATAAATATAAAATAGTGTATTTCATTTAAACTTTTAAGAAGACAATGGACTTTTTACAGTAAACACAATAATAATGTATTCTGGCATTTATAGCATATTTAGGCAAAGTTGTTTCTATTGCTGTGATTTTCATTTGCATTTCTCTTATGATTAATGGTGTTGAGCATCGGTTCATATTCTTGGTGGCCATTTGTATATCATCTTTGGAGAAATATCTACTCAAGTCCTTTGCCCATTTTAAAGTTAGGTTATTTGATTTTTTTTGTTGACTTGTAGGATTTCGTTGTATATTCTGGATATTAACCGTTTATCAGATATATGGTTTGCAAGTTTTCTGTTCTATAGGTTGCCTTTTCACTATATTGATTGTTTCCTTTGATGCACAAACGTTTTTAAGTTCGTTGTATAGCCATTTGTCTATTTTTACTTTTGTTGCTTGTGCTTTTAGTGTCATATCCAAGATATCATTGTGAAGTCCAATGTTACGAAGCTTTCCCCCTATGTTTTCTTCTTGGAGTTTTATAGTCTTAGGTCTTTCATTTAGGTATTTAATCCATTTTGAGTTAATCTTCATATATGGTGTGAGATAAGGGCCCAACTTCATTCTTTTGCATTGGGTATCTAGTTTTCCGAGCACCATTTGCTGAAGTGATTCTCCTTTCCCCATTGAGTGGTCTTGGCACCCTTGTCAAAGCTCCTTTGACTATATCAGTAATATGTTTACCAATAACAGTAACTGAATAGATAAATGGAGATATGGGAAAACTCTTTTTTATAGTATAAACAATATAGAAGGAATAATGGAGTTAAATAATTATCAATGGATGCTAAAACTAGTGGGTGAAAGTTTTACAAGGACCCAGATACTTTCATAATCTCACAAGTATCTCCTCACAAATTGCTTATTAATTACAAATGGAGGCATGGTAACTTACAGTGGAAAAAACTTGGAAGACAGCACCTTAACCAAGTGATCCAAAAGTAACAACACAGTATTATGACAAAGTGACAACATGGTGTCTCCTGAGAAGGACGAAATACTTCTGTGAGGTATTTCACAGTAGGCATACACATACACACACAACAACATGAAGGTGATGTGCTGTGATAGAGCTAAGGCAATGGATACCCCAAACAGAATACTTTTTTCCTGTACATTTAAGCCATGGAGTAAAGAAATTAGATTCATGTTCTTAAACTGAGATCTTAGAAATTGAGAGATGTTTTATATTATTTTGAGAAGTAGCATAGCATAGTGGTCAAGGGCAGAGACTGTGAAACCAGATAGCTTCAGTTTAAATCCTGTCTCCATCACTTACTAGCCATGTGACCTTTGGTAAGTTAAATATCTATGCCTCAGTTTATTCATCTGTAAAGTAGGAATAATAATAGTCCCAACCTTGTAGGGCTACTGTGAGGATTTGATGAGTGAATCTATATAAAGTGCTCAGAATAGAGACTCACACATAGTAAGCACCATAAAGTTGTTTGCTATTATTAATTAATTAATTACAGAAATTAATTATCTGATGACCTCTTGGAATACAAAAAAACCTTTGCTTAAAAATCAAACAAACAAAAGCTAACAAATTAAACAAACCTGATCCTGGTCAAGGGCAGTATTATGCTAGTAAATGTTTACCAACTAGTGTGAGGAAGGGTAAAATCCTCATTTGTAAGTACAAATACTTCAAACTACCCCATGATGTCACAGAACTTGGAGATGGGAAGAGATGTTACACACTCAGCCCTGGGAGCTGATACTGGCTGGCTCTAACACACCACTGGAATGGTCTCATTTTCATTAGAATTTATGTAGGTGTTTCTGAAATTGCACACTAAATTTTCAGGTGAACATTTGAAGGTGTTAAATTTTCCAGGTGCAAATATTGTGAGCCTCACTTTACAGCTGCTTTTTAGTGTGTGTGTGTGTGTGTGTGCACTTTAGGCTAAAAAACCAAGCATTCAATTTGTAGAATTCTCTCTCTAAATAAATCAAATAAAATTACACTAGATGAAAATACAAAAGTAAGCTTGATGATCCATCTGATAATTTTGTTTTCTATGAGAACATATTTTTAAATGACCATTTGAATTAAAAAAATGATTCTAGGTGTGCACTTCTGAGATGACATGCAACTGTTCTAGTGGCTACAGCCCTCCAGATTGCCAAGCGCGCTCCAGAATATCTTCCAGATTGCCTGGGGGACAGGGCAAGTATCTATCTCTTCTTGTATCCAGTTAATAAAATTCTCAAATTGCTTACCTTCACAAAGTTCGATTTTTGCCACTTTGAAAGAAATCAGTATTTGTAATTAAAAGGTAAATAGGCTGCCTCAAGAAATAGACACCAAATGTGCTTTCTTAATCTTGCTTTTTGTCCTAATATTAATTTTGAATATGATTGAAGTTGAGGGTATCTTTTAAAATTTTTATTTACTTATGTCTGACTTTCTCCTTTAAACTGTCTTTCAACCTTTTCCCCCTTTTATGCCTGATCCTGTGGTCTCAGCTCTATATAAGCAACACACCCTGTGTCCAGCACTGTTAATATGTGTCTGTTATAGAAGAAATAAAGGAAATAGAAGATAAGTTTTTAGTCTGGCATTTATAGTTTAAATGATAAAAATCCATTAATTGCTGCTAAAGAGATGACAGAAGGGGCTAAAACAATATTCTGTTTGTTCACCATGACTTTAGTTTTCGTCATTCATTCATTGATTCAGCAAATATTTATTGAATTCCTAATATATACCAGGTGCTCATCATATGGCACTAGGCATGTACAGTAAACAAAACAAAGTCCCACTCCTCATGGAATTTAAAGAATACCCAGTGCTAACTAGCGGCAGAATTAGGATTAGGAATCAAGTCTCCTATTTTTTATGGCAGTGACGTTTTAGTAGCACTGCAGTGACTCTGTATGTAAAAACAGATCCCTAAATGTAAAAGAGCCAACAGTCTAATAAATAAAAACAGGATATGCACAGATATAGTGGAATTCTGTGATAATGCACCTTGTAACAATGCAAGTTTGTTGGATAACCTTACAAACAGATTATATATCATTGAAGTTTTGGGGTCCCACTTATAGTGGGATTTTGCTGTAGCTGCTGTATAATGTAGAATACATTGGAACTTTCTGGAACTTAGTTTCTATTCTTTTAGAATGAGAGTTTATAGAGATAGTCTCAAGTATTATGATTCTATTATTATTTTCCATGTTCCTTGAATAACAATAAAAATTAAGAACATTGTAATTAGTTTGCTGTAACTTGAAAGTGAAAGTAGACAGCTTAATTTTTTTACTCTGATTTTTTAATGTATTTTTATTTTTAGGTTTAATCAAGGAAAGAGGTTTTGAGAAGGCTGGGAAGAAGTGGTGGCTTTTGGGTATCTACATTGCTTCACCTGTTCTCGTCGTAGCAACCGTAGTAGCTGTTTCATGGAAGCCTTTGAAAAAGTGGCTCAGCAAGAAAGAGGAACCCCAAAGTAGCGAGTAAATTGAATTTGTGTTCTGACGTTAAACTTTAGCACCATTTAAATCTAGTCACATATAAGAAAATATTATGAGCAGCCATAATACTTTACATTTTACAGGAATTTTGAATGCTACATCAGTATCTCATTTAATTATTTGAGATAGTTTTGAATATCCTTATTTTATAGATGCAAAAATTTTGGAATGTGGTTTTAATGACTTGCCAATGTCATCGCCTTGGTAATTGAGAGAGGAAGAACTAAAATGTATCCATATCTATTGCTTTAAAATGCCCAGTGATCCGTGTCACCTACAGGAGAAGTACCAGAAGTATTTATTTGGAATGCAGATTTATGAGCCATATCACAAATGAAATATTTCAGTTTGCATTGCTGCCTCATGTAAGAAATAATTTTAAAAATATTCTCTGGGAAAAGTCTTCAGAAGGCAAATTTATAATTTAGTATATAAAATATTTTTATTTAAAAATATAGTTCAAAAACAAAGACAGAAGAAGGTGACAAACAACCGTTTGCCCACCACTGGAAATAAACATGAATATTTTGTTTCTCTTATGAAATAAACCGCTGTATATACAGCTGCAATCCCCATCTCCCTTTCTGCGGAGAACAACCTCTGCACTGAAAGCTGGTGTGTATCACATATTTTTACTACACATGGCTACATCCCTGTGCCATATCTAGAATTATATATAATTTTAAATGTTTATACTTTATGCATATGTATACTCTTCTAATTCTAAGTTTGTTTTCCCTTTTTCTTTTTTATGAGCAGTCTTCTCAGAGATTTTTCTATTTTATTAGTAATTTAAAAATATAATTTGTCATTCTGTTGAGATCCCTATATTTCCTTGTGTTTATTATCCTTAACTTATGCTCTGTTCCTCTTTGCTACTCTCTTCACCTTTGCTATGTGTTTGTTAATTCTACCTTTGTGGAGTCTAATGCTTTGTTTATTAATTTTCAATTTTTCTTATTTTCCTAATACGCTTTTAAAGTAAAAACTTTCTCCCTTATATATCATTTCATCTACATTCTCCAGTTTTTAAGATACAGCTGATATTCAGTTTAAAAAATTAGAAACTTCCAGCACGATTTCTTATTTAAATCATGAACAAATCATGGTCTTTAGTTTTCAGTTATATGATTTATTTTTGTTGCTGTAAAAGTTATTTTCCAATTTTATTACCTTATTGGGAAAGCTTTGTCTCTGATTTAGACTCTTAAATGTTGGAACCACAAAGGAAGTCTTTTTTTTGTAAAAATGTATGCTTGATACGCATACTTCGATTAATGTGATACAGTATGTTTTTTTCTTTGTTTTTAGAAAAAAATTTTTAATTGTGCTGTTTCAAATCATCTTTATACTTACTGGGTTTTTAAATTTTTTCTCTACTTGATAATTCATTCTCTATGAGAGGCAAACTAAGGTTTTCTAATATGTCATGGCTTTCTCTTTGATTGTTGAGACTTCTGCTTTATATACTCTGAGGCAGTGACGAAATGCATAATGTTCAACATAGTTATATCTTCTTGGTGTATTTTCTTTTTATCATTAATAATTGTATCTTAAATTCTATTCTCATTCTTATATTGCTATATATCAACTTGCTCTTTGAAAGTTAGACTTACCTATTACTATTTTTCATCCCTTATTTTCAACCTTTCTTTGATTTTAGTTGGTATATTATAAACAGCCTTTATATGAAATGCAGTAGTGGAGTTTGTTACATTTATACACTTAATATATTATGACATATATTCACATTGAAATTTACCATCTTATTTTCTTCCTACTTACTATCCTCTTTTTTGTTTCTTTTTTTTTTTTTGCATTTTTTCCTTTTCTCAAAATCCATTTTCTTGATTGTGCTTTTTCTTCTTCATTTCTTTTTCTCTTCTATTTTGTACATTTTTATATTCTGTTTTTTTTTTTTTTTTTTTTTTTTTTTGCGTTACATGGGCCTCTCACTGTTGTGGCCTCTCCCGTTGCGGAGCACAGGCTCCGGACGCACAGGCTCAACAGCCATGGCTCACGGGCCCAGCTGCTCCGCGGCATGTGGGATCTTCCCAGACCGGGGCACGAACCCGTGTCCCCTGCATCGGCAGGCGGACTCTCAACCACTGCGCCACCAGGGAAGCCCTATATTCTGTTTTTATTGTTTTAATGATTTTTGTTAACTTTTAGCATTTGTAGCTAATGTTGTATAATATCTTAATTTAATCTTTGTATATAATCTTCTGAATAACACAAGGATCTTAGCCCTTTAACACTAACCTATCTTTTTCAATCTGTTTGTCATTTGGCTTTTCAGTTCCCTCCAAATAAGTTTTGTGTTATTGTCTTCTTATCATTATTATATTTAGTTAATACTTATTAGGATTTCCTGATATATTTCCCAGATTCTTTATGATTCTCTTTTTTTTTTTTTTTTTTTTTTTTTGTGGTACGCGGGCCTCCTACTGCTGTGGCCTCTCCCGTTGTGGAGCACAGGCTCCAGACGCGCAGGCCCAGTGGCCATGGCTCACGGGCCCAGCCGCTCCGCGGCATGTGGGATCCTCCCGGACCAGGGCACGAACCCACGTCCCCTGCATCGGCAGGCGGACTCTCAACCACTGCGCCACCAGGGAAGCCCTGTGATTCCCTTTTTTTAAACTTAGTTTTGAAATAATTTAAGAAATATAAAAAGTTGCAAAATAGCACAGAATTCCATTGTACTCATCACTTAGGTTTTCTCAGTAATAACATCTTACCTTAACATAGTGCATTTTCACAGCCAGAGAATTGGTATTGGTACAATATTATCAGTTAAACTATACACCTTATATTCACCAGTGTTTACGTACAGTCATTTTTGAATATGTGTGTGTATATATTATGAAATTTTGTCACATGGTTTGTATTCCAGTGCCATAATTATCACCATTCTTTTTGGAATCCTGCTTTTTTCATTCTAGGTTCAATCTTGAAGAAGTACCTGCTTTGGTAGTTGTTACAGTGATGGTCTATGTGTAATCATCTGTTTGCCTTATATGCCTGGAAATGGTTTTATTTCACTTTCACTCTTGAAATTCTATATGGGTATAGAATTTTAGGTGGACAGTTATTTCTGTCAGCCCTTTTATGATGCCATTGAATTCTGGCATTTACTGTTGTTGAGATGTCTGCTGTCAGATTAATTAATTCATTTTTACCTTCATACTTGCTGCACTTGTTTTCTAAGTTAGCTTCTCAAGTTTTCTTTTGTCCAAGGTATTATGTTACTGAATTATTACTTGTTCTGATATGAGTTTGTTTTTATTTTTCCAGCTCTGAATTCACAATAATCTTCAATTATCATGTCTTTCTTCAGTTCTGGAAGATTCTCAGTCATTATCTCTGTAATGATTGACTCTTCCCCATTCTATCCCTTTTATTTTTCTGAAATCCCTATATTTTGGGGCCTTCCATTCTAGCCTCCATGGTAGATGGTGATGGTTGTTCTCTTCCTCATCTTTATACTTCTCCTCCTTTTGCTTCTTTTCTTTTGACACTAAGAATGAAGCTTTTAAGAACTGAGATACAATTTACATGTAGTAAAATTAATCTCTTTAGTTTATGTAATTCTATGAGTTTAACAAATACGTACACTTACTACAACCTCAATAAAACATAGAACAATGTCATCACCTCAGAATTCCCTCTCACCCCACCTTCAGCTCCTGGCACTGACAGATGTCTTCTTTGCCTATAGTTTTGCCAATTCCAAAACTTTGTATAAATGGAATCGTATACTGTAGTATGTCATCTTTTGAGTCTGTCTTCTTTCTCTTGGCATAATGCATTTGACATTCATCCATGATGTTATGTGTATCAATAGCTTGTTCTTTTTCTAATGTATAGTTCTATTGTGGTATAATTGACATACAGTAAATTATATATATTTTAAGTGTATAATTTTGTATGTTTTGATAATTTGAAAAGTAACACTGATGAAACCGTCACCATGATCAAGGTTATGAAGATATCTGTCATGCCCTCAAATTTCCTCGTGCCCCTTTGTAAGCCCCACTCCTGCCTCTTCCACCTGCTCTATCCCCATACTGCTGCCGATCTGCATTCTTAGTTTGCATTTTCTAGAATTTTATATAAATGGAATCATACAGTATGTACTCTTCTTTTTGTCTGATTTATTTCACTCACCATGATTATTTTGCAATCCATCCATGTTCCTGTGTGATCATTTTTTTCCTTTTATTGCTGATAAGTATTCAGTTGTACAATTATACCATAATTTGTTCATCCATTCCATCTATTGATAGTTATTTGGATGTGTTCCAGTTTTGGGCTGTTATAAATAAAGCCATTATGAACATTTACATACAAATTTCTATGTGAACATATGCATTCTTTTTCTTAGTTAATACCCAGGACTGGAACGACGGGGTAATATGGTAGGTATATGTTTCACTTGTAAAGAAAGAGCTATACTGTTTTGCAAAGCAGTTCTTCTATCTTATATTCCAACCACTAGTATGTGAGAGTTCTAGTTCCTCCACATTCTCACCAACACTTATATGGTCATATATTTTTTTAATTTTAGCAATTCCGATGGTGTGCAGTGGCATCTCATTATGGTTTTAATTTGCATTTCTCTAATGACTAATGATGCTGACTGTTGTTTCATGTGGTTATTTGTCAGATGTACATCTTCTTTGGAGAAGTGTGTATTCAAATATTTTACCCATTTTAAATTAATTAATTAAAATTACAATCCGGAGGTCTTTTATTTTTTTATTTTTACACCGATTATGGCATGATTTCATAGGGAATGGGTTCCAGCTCACTGGTTCTCACAAAGTGTGCTTCTCTGGATGGAGCAGGCTGGTGCTTCAGTCAAACCCACATTCCTTTCCCTTTGGCTTCCTTCTTTTTCTGATCATATTTCCTTCACTCATTTCAGGGAGCTATCTTGATTCTTAGAGTGCTTAATATCCTCAATAAGTACATTAATTCTCTTGGCAAGAATCTTGCCCTTAATTCGTTTGTTTTCAACAATGCCAACAGCATGCTGGGTAACATTGTAGACTCCCAGTTTTTGTAACATTTGTGGGATGTTTCTTTTTTAAATAGTGCCAATTCCCTTGCTGTCTACAATATCACTTTTTTGTAAATTCCCATGTATGTGACCTAAGGAACAACCCCATATTTTCTAAAAAGTCTAGAGAATGTATAGCAGGTGCCTCTTCTCTTTTCTTTTGTGTTGGTCTTTTTCACAAATTACTGGAAGATGACAGTTTCAGCTGAAAGACCCCATTTTTTTTATTAGGTTGTCTTTTTATTATTGAGTCAGTCAAAACTTTTTGATCATTTAAAAAATGGATTGTTCGTTTTCTTATTGTATTTTGAGTGTTCATTATAAATGCTGGATACAAGCGCTTTATTATATATATGATTTGCAAATATATTCTTCTAGTCTAAGGCTTTTCTTTTCACTCTTTTAAAGAGCAAAAGTTTTAAATTCTGATGAAATCCAGTGTATCAATATCTTCTTTTATAGATCATGATTTTGATGTTGTATCTAGGAAATATTTGCCTAACCAAAATTCATGAAGATTTTCTCTCATGTTTTCTTTTAAAAGTGTTATAGTTTTAGGTTTTGCATTTAGGCTTATATCCAATTTGAACTAAGTTTTGTATTGGTATGAATTGAGTGTTTTTCTTTTCCTGCATAAGAATATCCAGTTGTTCTAACACCATTGCTTTTAAGCTTCGTTAAGTAGGATCAGAATGGTTAGCACTACGGAGGCAATACTCTTCCATGTAACTCTACCAAACTCACTGTGAATTATGAGATTTTTCAACTCAGATGGTGGGAACACAAACTATTCCTGTTCCTATATGAGTACAAGAGATTGCTTCCTTTAGTAATTTCTAATAATTTTCCTCTGGCTCAGGGAGTTTCTTCACTTGAATTCAGTGATTGGTACTCTTCAGAACACTCAAAGAGAACCCTCTACAGATCTCAGGAGCTCTCTCTGCACCTCCTTCCGTCTCTGGTATTCTGCCCTGAGAAGTGTAGCTGCCTTGGCATTCCCAGACCCTATTACCTCAATTCAGGGAGACTTCTGGCTTTGCCTGGGTTTCCCTTGCTGTGCTACAGGATGGCAACTCTCCTCAGGCAGTAACAAGGGGCAATCACAGATCTCACCTTTATTCCCTTCTCTCATAGATCACTATCCTGCCTAATATTCAGTGTCTGAAACCCAGCATTTAATATATTTTGTCCAGATATTCATTTGTTTTGGGCAGGAGGGTAAATCCAGTCTGTTACTCCATCTTGACCGGGATTGGAAGTGTGTCTTTATGGTTTGTAACTGCACTTTCATAGCTCTCTCTGCATCTCACGTTCTGTTTGATTTCCTCAGATCACTCTCATTTCACCAGTTCTTCCTTCTCTGTCCTGTTCTAGACTTATGGATTCTATTCTTGCAGAAATATCTATGGAGATTCTAAATATTCTCAAAGTTTTTTAATCATTTGTATTTCTTGGTGTGTGAACTCATTGTTTTGCTCTGGCTGTTGACATTATCTATTAGGGGTTTATAATCATACAAACCTCTTTTCAGTGTCTTTTCCTTTCAGTGTCTATGCTTTTCCCATGAGAATTCTGCATGCCCTGTGCTGAAGACATACACACGTGGGTGGTTTCATTTTTGCTTCTTTTAAAGCAAAAAGATTTGGAACAACTGCTATGCACGGTGTTCAAGAATTTGTAGGCGTGTGACTGGGGCCCTGAAAGTACATTTTTTGGAGGCTTGGGACTCTGCAGTGATGCGTTTTCCCCCATCTATTCCTGTTGCATATCCCCCTTTCCCTGCTGCATTCCAAAGGCCACTTGTCAGAAGTTTTACTATCCTTGTGTAATGGGTGGTATGGACATTCATGGCTCCCAGGTTAAATGGCTCCAGTTAAGGAGCTCACTTAGTTTCCTTGCATGAAAAGCCCTCATAACTTCTAAGGAATGGCTATTAATTCTCTAGTCCCAAAGTCATATCACTGGTTTAGACACCCCTGCAATCATTCACTCTTATCTCCTGTTTACCCTTTGAACTCTCAGTTTCTTCATTTTTTACTAGCACCAGGAGAATTCTTTTCTTGTTGTTAACCTCAGTTATGTGTTAACTGTTTGTCTTATTTTTTTTCAGCACTCCTCTATGAGGAATGGAAAGGGGAACTGTCCCACCAGCTCATTCTGTCAGATTGTCTAGAAGTCAGTATGGGTTTTAACTTATAAAATGTAGCATTTCTTTATCAATGAATTAAAAGTTGGGGTATAAAGGTCAGAATCAGGAATTCAGGGTCAAACCTATATTCTGTGTTTAGAAGTGATAAGAGAAAAGAAAATTTGTGCCTTCTTGATAATTTCTTTAGTACATGTTTGAAATGCACTCTTTGTGGATGAGGTATATAAGTAAATAAGAATGTTATTTATTTGCATCTTCGTTCAGTGACCTTGGACATTATTTTCTTTTTTGGTAACTTACCTTGTAAAAGAGATAATACTGCTTATAAAATGGCCTGACTTTTATTTATGCAGTTGGCAAGTGCTCCTAGGACTAACTTTGGACACTATTTTCCTTTTTTTTTTTTAATATCCAGATCAGAAGGCAGCACTCACAGAAATGCTAGCAGGTAGGTAAATTGGAAGGCATCTTAAGACACATGTTGAAAATTAAGAATGAGTTAATAATTCACAATGTCTAGATACTGTTTGAACAGCTAAGTTTGGTAAAGTAATCCACTGAAAACCAGGCTACTAGTATATAGTAATTTAGTTTCTAGTAAATTAGTCTTTTATTCATTTAATAAATACTTATTGGAAGTCTACTCTGAGGAAACAAGGAATAAAATGGCTGACTCTAAAAAAGATAGGATATGTATAATTAGTAAAGAAAAAGGATGTATAGTGCCTGGAAATTACCCAACTTGGGTTATATTTATGTACTGCTTGGGTAAACAAACAAGCAGATGCTTGACATTTGATAGATTGTACGTGACAAAACTCATGTATAAATTTTTATAATAATTATGGGTTGATGAGAACTAATTACACTGACTTAACTGTGCTTTTCTTTCAATCATTAATAAATAGCATATTGTCCCCATTAATATTTCTTAACCATAAATTCAGTCCTTACTGTTTTATAATTGCTGTACCAACATTCTATTCTATTACATTATCTAATGTAACTTTTCATCCCCTTACTTTCAACCTTTTATTTAATTTGGTCTCCTGAAAACAGCCTGCCAATGGAATTTTAAAATATGTAACCTCAAGAGTTTCTCAGTAGTTGAATTGAATATGTTTATATACTTATAATATGTTTGCTGATATGTTTAGACTAAATTCTACCATTTTGTTTTGTTTTTTTCTATTTATCATGCTTTTTCAGTATTTTTTCTTTCTACTTTCATGTATTCCATCATATTGATTGTGCTTTCATTGTTTTTTCTTCTATGAATTTGGTCATTATATGTTCTAGTTATATTCTTTAGTGATATTCTTTAATTCTTTAATTATTATATAATGACATTAAATTATTAAAATTAACTGTAGATAAAGTTACAATTTTAGATATAAAAGTACTTATAATCTTCTTCTAACAATTTATGGATCTTAGACCATTAAACCTTATACTCTTTTCTTCACTCTTCCATAGCATTATCATTTGGCTTTCAAGTTACTCCTGAATTTTAACCTGATACAAATAAGTCATCATTATCATTATTATATTTAATCAAAACATACTGGGATTTCACTACATATTTGTAACTTATTTACTCACTATTCTTTTTTGAATTTAATTCCATTTTTTAATGTTCAATCTCCCTTTTGGTGAAGTACCTCTCTTAGAATTTCCATTAGTGAGTCTGTGTGTAGTAAACTATTTATCTTACCCACCTAAAATTATCTTTATTTTCACTCTTGAGTATGAGTTTATGTAGTATGGACTCTCAGTATGCTGAGAGTTATTTTGCCTTTGCTATTTGAAGATATGTCAGTGTAGTGTGGCATTTACAATTGATGATGATAAATCTTCTGTTAGTGTGTTGATTCATTTATTCCTTTATGATTAATAGGAGTTTTACCTAGTCATTGTATTCCTATTGCTGCATAACAAATTACCACACACTCAGTGACTTAAACAACATTCATTTACTATGTGCAAGTTCGGTAAGTCAGAAATCCAGGTGGATTTGGCTGGGTTGTCACAAGTCTGACCTGAAGGCCTGAAGGCCAGGCTGGGATCATAGCTCATTTGGGTTGTAAGAAAAATCCAATTTCTTGCAGCTGTAGGTCTGAGGTATCTCTTTCCTTGTTGCCTGTCTGCTTGGAGCCCCTCTGTCTCCCAGAGGCCACCTGTATTGCTACTCATGTACCTCCCTTCACCTTTAAAGAAACAAGGGCAATATAAGTCTTCCTAAGGCTTTGACTCTCTCTTAATTTCTTTCCTGTACCAGCAGGAGAAAACTCTACTTGTAAAGAGCTGACCTGATTGGGTCAGGCCCACCAAAATAATCTCTGTATTTTAAGGCCAACAGATTTGGAGCTTTAATTACATTTGCAAAATCTTTTCAGAGCAGTACTTTGAAAAGTGTTTGAATAACCAAGGAATGGGGATCTTAGAATTCTGCCTAACGTAGCCATTGTTAGAATTCTGCCTAACATAGCCTGTACATGTATTCTTTGTCCTTAGAGTTGTTATTTTGTTATAATGTATTCTGGTGGAGATTTTTTTTTTAAATCATGAGCTGGACCCAATATTTTCTTTCAGTGTGAAGACTCATACCTTTCTTCAATTTTGGAAAAGTTTTAGACTTTTTCTCTTAAAATACTGACTCTCCCTCATTCTAAATTTTCTGTGTCTAAATTGCTCCATGTTTCTTAACTGGACTTTTATGTATATTTTATATTCTGTTTAGTGTTTTCCCTAAACAATTTAAAATCAACAATTCTTTTTTTTTCAGTTCTGTCATTTCTTTTTTTATTGAGGTATAGTTGACTTACAAAATTATATGTTTCAGGTATACAACATAGTGATTAATAATTTTTATAAAGGTTATGCTACATTTATTGTTATTTAAAATATTGGCAATATTCCCTGTGCTGCACAATATACCCATGTAGCTTATATATTTTATACATAGTAGTTGATACCTCTTAATTGCCTATCCCTCTCTTGTCCCTCACCCCCTTGCTATCTCCACTGGTAACCACTAGTTTGTTCTCTATATATGTGACTCTACTTTTGTTATATTCACTAGTTCATTTCATTTTTTATATTACACAAGTAAGTGATAACATGCAGTATTTGTCTTTCCCTGACTTATTTCATTAAGCATAATACCTTCCAAGTCCATCCATATTGTTACAAATGGCAAAATTTCTTTCTTTTTAATGGATGAGTAATATTCTATTGTATGTTAATATACCACATCCTCTTTATCCATTCATCTGTTGATGAACACAAGTTTGCTTCCATATCTTGGCTATTGTAAATAATGCTGCTACAAGCATTGGGGTATGTGTATCTTTTCGAAGTAGTATTTTCATTTCTTCAATATATACTCAGGGGTGGAATTACTAGATCGTGGTAGTTCTATTTTTAGTTTTTTGACGAACCTCATACTGTTTTCCACAGTGTCTGCACCAACTTACATTCCCACCAACAGTGTATGAGGGTTCCCTTTACTTCACATCCTCACTAACATTTGTTATTTGTGGTCTTTTTTTTTTTAAGATGTTGAGGGTAGGAGTTTATTAATTAATTAATTTATTTTTGCTGTGTTGGGTCTTCGTTTCTGTGTGAGCGCCTTCTCTAGTTGTGGCAAGCAGGGCCACTCTTCATCACGGTGTGTGGGCCTCTCACTATCGCGGCCTTTCTTGTTGTGGAGCACAGGCTCCAGATGCGCAGGCTCAGTAGTTGTGGCTCACGGGCCCAGTTGCTCCACAGCATGTGGGATCCTCCCAGACCAGGCTCGGACCCGTGTCCCCTGAATTAGCAGGCAGACTCTCAACCACTGCGCCACCAGGGAAGCCCCTATGTGGTCTTTTTGATGATAGCCATTCTCACAGATGTGAGATGATAGCTTGTTGCAGTTTTGATTTGTATTTCTCTCATGATTAGTGGTGTTTAGCATCTTTCCATGTGTCTGTTAGCCTATGTATATCTTCTGTGGAAAAATGTCCATTCAAGTCTTCTGCACATTTTTTTAATCGGTTGTTTGGTTTTTTGATTTTGAGTTGGATGCACTATATATTTTGTATATTAACTCCTTTTCAGTCATATTACTTGCAAATATTTTCTCCCATTCAGTAGGTTGTCTTTTTGTTTTCTCATTGGTTTTCTTTGCTCTGGAAAACCTTTGAAGTTTACTTAGGTCCCATTTGTTTATTTTTGCTTTTGTTTCCTTTGCCTTAGGAGACAGATCCAAAAAGCTATTGCTACAATTTATGTCAGAGAGTGTTCTGTCTACATTCTCTTCTAGGAGTTTTATGGTTTCTGGTTTTAATTCATTTTGAGTTTATTTTTGTATATGGTGTCATAAAATGTTCTATCTCATTCTTTTAGATACAGATGTACAGTTTTCCCAGCACCACTTACTGACAAGACTGTCTTTTCTCCACTGTATATTCTTGCCTCCTTTTTTGTAGATTAATTGACCATAAGTGTGTGGGTTTATTTCTGAGCTCTCTATTCTGTTCCAATGATCCACATGTCTGTTTTTCTGCCAGTACCAAACTATTTTGATTACTGTAGCTTTGTAATATAGTCTGAAATCAGGGAGTGTGATACCTCCAGCTCTGTCCTTCCTTCTCAAGATTGTATTGGCTATCAGTGGTCTTTTGGGTTTCCATACAAATTCTAGAATTATTTGTTCTAGTTCTGTGAAAAATGCCATTGGTATTTTGATAGGCATTGCATTGAATCTGTACATTGCCTTGGGTAATAGCATCATTTTAACAATATTAATTCTTCCAATCCAGGAACATAGTATATCTTTCCATCTGTTGTGTCATTGTCAATTTCTTTTATTAGTGCCATAGTTTTCTGAGTACAGGTCTTTTGCCTCCTTAGGTAGGTTTCTTCCTAGGTATTTTCTTCTTTTTGATGGAATGGTAAATGGGATTGTTTCCTTAATTTCTCTTTATGATAGTTTGTTGCTAGTGTATAGAAATGCAACAGATTTCTGTATATTAATTTTGTATCCTGCAACTTTACTGAATTCACTGATGAGAATTTTCTACGTATAGTATCATTTCATCTGCAAAAATGTGACAGTTTTACTTCTTCCTTTCCAACTTGGATTCCTTTTATTTCTTTTTCTTGTCTGATTGCTATGGCTAGGAATTCTGTTACTGTGTTGAATAAAAGTGGTGACAGTGGGCATCTTTGTCTTCTTCCTTTTCTTAAAGGAAATGCTTTCAGCTTTTCACCATTGAGTATGATGTTAGCTGTGAGCTTATCACATGTGGCCCTTATTATGTTGAGGTGTGTTCCCCCTATGCCCACTTTCTGGAGAGTTTTTATCAGAAATGAAAGTTGAATTTTGTACCCAGAATCTTTTTCTGCACTATTGATATGATTATACGATTTTTATTCTTCAATTTGTTCATGTAGCATATCACATTGATTGAATTATGGATAATGAACCATCCTTGCATCCCTGGGATAAATGCCCCTTGATCATGGTGTATCATCCTTTTAATGTATTGTTGGATTTTGTTTGCTAATATTTTGTCTGGGATTTTTGCATCTGTGTTCATCAGTGATATTGGCCTGTAGTTTTCTTCTTCCTTCCTTCCTTTCTTTTCTTTTCTTTTCTTTCTTTCTTTCTTTCTTTCTTTCTTTCTTTCTTTCTTTCTTTCTTTCTTTCTCTCTCTCTCTCTCTCTCTCTCTCTCTCTCTCTCTCTCTCTCTCTCTCTTCCTTCCTTCCTTCCTTCCTTCCTTCCTTCCTTTCTTTTTACTGGTTTTGATATCATGAGGATGCTGGCCTTGTAGAATGAGTTTGGAAGCATTCCTTACTCTGCAATTTTTTGAAATACTTTGAGAAGAATGGGTGTTAACTTTTCTCTAAATGTTTGGTCCAATTCACCTGTAAAACCGTCTGGTCCTGGACTTTTGTTTGCTGGGAGTTTTAAAATCACAGTTTCAATTTCATTACTGATTATTGATCCGTTCACATTTTCTATTTCTTCCTGGTTCAGTCTTGGGAGATTGTACATTTCTAGGAGTTTGTCCATTTCTTCTAGGTTGTTGATTTTATTGACATATAGTTGTTCTTAGTAGTCTCTTATGATCCTTGTATTTCTGTGATGTCAGTTGTAACTTCTCTTTTATTTCTGATTTTATTGATTTGGATTCTCTTTTTTTCTTGATGAGTCTGGCTAAAGTTTTTATCAATTTGGTGTATATTTTCAAAGAACCAGCTCTTAGTTTCATTGATCTTTTCTATTTTTTTTTCTATCTCTATTTCATGTATTTCTACTCTGATCTTTATGGTTCCTTTCATTCTACTATTTGGGTTTTGTTTGTTCTTCTTTTTCTAGTTCCTTTAAGTATAAGTTTAGGTTGTTTATTTGAGATTTTTCTTGTTTCCCTAGGTAAGCCTGTATAACTATAAACTTCCTTCTTAGAACTGCTTTTGTTGCATCCCATAGATTTTGGATGGTTGTGTTTTCATTTTCATTTGTTTCCAGGTATTTTTTTAAATCTTCTCTTTGATTTCTTCAGTGATCCATTGGATATTTAGTAGAATATTGTTTAGCCTCTACACATTTGTGTTTTCTGCAGTTTTTTTTTCTTATAGTTGATTTCTAGTCTCATAGTGTTGTGGTCCGAAAAGATGCTTGATATGATTTCAATGTTTCTTAAATGTATCGAGGCTTGTTTTGTGGCTTAGCATGAACTCTGTCCTGGAGAATTTTCCTTGAGCACCTGAAAAGAATGTGTATTCTTCAGCTTTTGGATGGAATGTTCTATATATATCTATTAAGTCGATCTGTTGTAATATGTCATTTAATATTTCCTTATTGATTTTCTGTCTAGGTGATCTGTTTGTTGATCTAAGTTGGGTGTTAAAATTCCCTACTATTATTGTGTAACTCTTGATTTCCCCATTTATTTTTGTTGAAATTTACTTCAATTATTTGAGTGCTCCTATGTTGGGTGCATATATATTTACAATTGTTGTATCTTCTTGGATTGAACCCTTGATTGTTATATCATATTTTTCTTTGTCTCTTCCAACAGTCTTTGCTTTAAAGTCTATTTTATCTAATATAAGTAATGCTACTCAAACTTTCTTTTAATTTTCTTTTACATGGAATACCTTTTCCATCCCCTCACTTCCAGTCTGTGTGTTTCTTTAGCACTGAATGAGTCTCTTGTAGGCAGCATATATACGGGTTTATTTTTGTATCCATTCAGCCACTCTATGTATTTTGGTTAGAACATTTAGTCCATTTTCATTTAAGTAATTATTAATATGTGCATACTTATTAATAAATATGTACTTATTAATATGTATGTACATACAAGGGAGTTCCCTTGCATGTAACTTGTTGCTTTTCCCATGCTGCTTTTTTTTTTTTTTTTTTTTTTTTCTTTTTGCGGTATGTGGGCCTCTCACTGCTGTGGCCTCTCCCGTTGCGGAGCACAGGCTCCGGACGCACAGGCCCAGAGGCCATGGCTCACGGGCCCAGCCGCTCCGCGGCATATGGGACCCTCCCAGACCGGGGCACGAACCCGCATCCCCTGCATCGGCAGGCGGACTCCCAACCACTGCGCCACCAGGGAGGCCCCCATGCTGCTTTTTATACTCTCTCTTTATCTTTAATTTTTGCCATTTTAATTATAATGTGTCTTGTGTTCCTCTTTGGGTTGATCCCTTTGGGGACACTCTGATTCCTGGATTTGTATTTCTGTTTCCTTATAGTCATCTATTAGGACATATTGTACAATACAGGGGGAAAATCCAATATTTTATAATAACTATAGAGTATAACCTTTAAAAATTATGAATCACTATACTGTACACCTGTAACTTATAAAATATTGTATATCAACTATACCTAAATTTTAAAAACATTTTAGGGCTTCCCTGGTGGTGCAGTGGTTAAGAATCCACCTGCCAATGCAGGGGACACGGATTCGAGCCCTGGTCCAGGAAGATCCCACATGCCACGGAGCAACTAAGCCCGTGCACCACAACTACTAAGCCTGCACTCTAGAGCTTGCAAGCCACAACTACCGAAGCCCATGCGCCACAACTACTGAGCCTGCACTCTAGAGCTCGTGAGCCACAACTACTGAAGCCCATGCACCTAGAACCCATGCTCCACAACAAGAGAAGCCACAGCAATGAGAAGCCCATGCACCACAACGAACCGTAGCTCCCACTCGCCACAACTAGAGAAAACCTGTGCACAGCAACAGACCCAACGCAGCCAAAACAATTAATTAATTAATATAAAAAATTTTTTAAAGGAGAAAGTAAAGAAAAAGCAAGCACTTGCAACCCAGTGATTAAGACTACAGTTATCTATCCTGGTTGTGGGGTTAATGAATTTTTTGTTAACCTTTAAGGACTGATGTTTTATTTCAAAACAATATTTTTAATGAGGTTCTTTTTGATGTAATTGAACAGCATCAGGGAAACAATATGCCAAAACAACTTATTCCTTTTTTTCTTCCCTTTGAACTTACTTATTTTTAGACTGTTAAAATGACCAAACCAGGATGAGATACCCAATAAATCTTTATATCATTATGACTTGGTTTTGATTGCCATTCTCATAAAGCTGCACATAACTGTGACATTTATTTCTTTTTAAGACAACTTGTAGTCTAGCCACAATGATCTTTGAAAAATGCAAGTTTAAACTCCTGATGAATTACTTTATCTAGATGTTTGATCATCAATGGATGTTATCATAAAAAGACAAACAACCAGGTATTACGTCCCTTCCACTGGAAGTGCACAATACCACCTAAGAAATATTCTTACCAAAAGAAGTAGTTGAATCTCTTTATGATTCTGTATGTAATCACCAATGTATATCTAATATAGAGGTCACGTAACTGTCACCTGGGCCTTTTGGAATGCTTGCTGTTGCATTCCTCTATCTTGGAACCCAGCTGCCATGCTCCAAGATGCTCCAGTACATGGAGAAGCTACATGCAGGCACTTTGGGTGACAGCTCCAACTGAGCTCCCAGCTGATAGCTGTCATTAGTTGACAGCATGTGAACATCCACCTATCTTAGATATCCATCTGACACATGACTACAACTGCATGAGAGACACCAAATGAGAACTACTCAGCTGATCCCGGACAACTCACTGAACCAAGAGAGTTAATAATAAATGTTTTGAGGTACTAAGTTTTGGAATGATTTTTTAAGTAGTCTTATGGACTGAATGTCTCCCTTCCCAAATTCACATGTTAAAACCCTATCCCCCAATCTGATGGTATTAGGAGTTGGGCCATTTGGGCTGAAATTAGGTTTAGATGAGGTCATGAAAGTGGGGTCCCCATGACAGGATTAGTGTTCTTATAAGACAAGGAAGAGAGACCAGAGCTCCTTTTCTCTCTGCACCATGTGAAGACACAGCAAGAAAGCAGCCACCTGCAAGCCAGGAAATAGGTTCTCGCCAGGAACCAAATGAGCTGACACCTTGTTCTTGGACCTCCCCAGCCTCCAGAATTTTAAGAAACAGATGTCTGCTGTTTAAGCACCCAGTCTGTAATTCCTGTACCTGGATGTCTACTTCCAGGGAAGTTTTCAGCTACTGTGTCTTCAAATATGTTCTCTGTTCCTTTCTCTCTGTCTTCTCCTTCTGGGACTTCTATCATGTGAATGTCAATATGCTTGATGTTGTCCTGAAGGTCTCTTAAACTGTTCTCATTTCTTTTTTTTTTTATGTTCAGCATCAGTGATTTCCACTACTCTTTCTTCCAGTTCACTGATCTATTCCTCTGTATCATTTAGTCTACTATTGATTCCTTCTAGTGTATTTTTCATTTCAGTTATATTCTTCATCTCTGTTTGGTTGTTCTTTATATTTTCCAGACTCTTTGTTAAAAACTTCTAACTTCTTACTCTGTTCATCCATTCTTCTCCTGAGTTCTTTGATCCTCTTTTTGATCATTACCTTAAATTCTTTCCTGGGTAGAGTGCCTGTATCCATTTCACTTAGTTCTTACGAGTTTTATCTTTGTCCTTTGGAACCTGCTCCTCTGTTGTCTCATTTCACCTAACTTGCTATTTTGATTTCCATGTATCTAGTATGTTGATTATGTTTCCCAATCTTGAAGAAGTGACCTTTTGTAGGAGATGTCCTATGTATCCCAGCAGCACACTCCCTGCTCATTACCAGAGCTATGTGCTCTAGGGGTGCTCCCTATGTGGGCTGTGTGGGTCCTTCTGTTGTGGCAGGCTGGCTACAGTAAGTGGTTTTATAGGCTTGGCTGGTCCCTGGTCTGGTTGGTTGCCAGGCCTTGCCTTGTGTGGAAGCTGTGGTCTGTTGGTTGGCAGGGCTGGGTCGCAAGACAGATGGATGTGAAACCCTGCAGGGGTCCGAGGCTAGTGCTGGCTCACTGGTGGGTGGAGTTGGGGTCTAGGAGATCCTGGAGATGTTGCTAATCCCTCTGTGAGTGAAGCCGGTTCCTGGGGCTAGTGTTGGCCCACTGACAAAGCTAATCCTGGGGCCTGCCCACAGTGCCCAGGGGTCCCAGAGCTGGTGTCAGACCACTGGTGGGTGGGGCTAGATCCTGACACAGCTGGCTGCAGGGCCCAGTGTGTCCAGAAGCTTGAATTGGCCTTCTAGTTGGGGCGGGGGCACAGGCTATGGGGCTGCACTTGTCCTGGGCCTGGTGTCCACCTGCTGTGGGTGAGCCTGGTCCTGAGTCTAGAGCAGGCTCTCTCGTAGGTGGGATTATGGATTCTGGGGCTGGTGCCCACCTACTTAGGAGTCGAGCTGGGTCCCAGGGTCTCTGGCTGCAGAATCATGGGGGTCCTGGGTCTAGTGCCGGTGCACTGCTGTTTTGGGCCTGGCCCTGCACGCTCTGGTAGGCAGGGCCATAACCAGGGGCGGCCGTGGGCTCAGGGGGTCTTAAGCCAGCCTGTCTGCTGGTGGGTGAGGCTGTGTCCCTGCCCAATTATTTCCTTGCCCTGAGTTGTCCCAGTACTGGTGCCTGTAGAATGTTGGGCGGGCATGGGACTAGTCCTGGGGCTAATAGGCTAGAAAGAGGATTCCAGAAGGCTACTTGCCAGTACTGGTGTCCACGAGGTAGAACGAGCTCCCCAAAATGGCTGCCGTCAGTGCCTGTGTCACCAGGGTGAACTCCGGTTGCCTCCTGCCTCTCCGGGAGACTCTCCAAGATCAGCAGGTGGGTCTGACCCAGGCTCCATTCAACTCACCGCTTCTGCCCTGCATGCTTCTGTCCTGGAGTGTGTGAGATTCTGTGTGTGCCCTTTAAGAATGGAGTCTATTTTCCACAGCTCTCTGGTCTCCCGAAAGACAGCCCCATTAGCCTTCAGCAAATGTTCTGGGGACTCATCTTCCCAGCACAGGACTCCTGTGCTGGGCATCCTGATGTGGGACACCTCACACCTCGGGGAGGACCTCTTCAATTGTAATTATTTTCCTATTGTGGATCACCCATCCAGGACGTATGGGTCTTGACTCTGCCACTCCTACCCATTTCGTGTGGTTCCTTCTTTATATCTTTAGTTGTAGAGCTTTTCATGTAGCTTCTGGTCTTTTTCATCTATGGTTGTTCTGCAAATAGTTGTGATTTTGGTGTGAGAGAAGGTGAGCTCAATATCTTTATTCTGCCATCTTGGCCGGTCTCATTCTGTCATTACTTGTTTAATGAATTCTGTTCCTTTATTGATCTGAATGGAAACCCTAAACATTCTTTTCTTTGAAGTTTTTCCTGTTACCTATAATTGTTAGTGTATGAATTCATTAGTTTACTCTGTAAGAGGTGGACATTACCTCTTACTGGCTTTTTTATTTGATTGTAAGGCCATCTTAAGCAGCAATGATTGTCTCATGAGAATTCTGTATATCCTGCTTTGTAGAATCATCCTTGTCAAGATTATTTTGTTTTATCCTCCTAAGTCATAAACTTTTTACAAAAGCTTTTAATTTTGTATTGGAGTATAGCCAATTCACAATGTTGTGATAGTTTCAGGTGCACAACAAAGTGACTCAGCCAGACATATACATGCATCCATTCTCCCCCAGACTCCCCCTCCCAGTCATAAACTTTTGAGGTGTTTGTTACACATGGAGATCTAGAATTCATAGGAAACATGAATTAATATCCTGAACCTGTACAGTAAAGGCTTAAGATTCCTCTTTCTGTATTTAATGTTTTTTTCCCATCCATATCCCTAAAGCATTTTAAGCACCTAAGTTTCCTGTGTCTCTAGATGATCCGTTTCCATCTATACTTCTGAAGCAGTCTCCCTGCAGCATCTCTAAGACTCATGAAAATACTATCCCCACTTAGTGGGTGGTATGGCCTTTCATGGCTTCCAAGGTTAGAGGAGGTGGTCAGCTCCAGTTTTCCAGGTGGGCTCCACTCCCTAACTGATTCCCCGACCTCTAGGGTCATTCAGCTTTAGTTCCTATTTACCTTTCGTGCTTTCTATATCCTCTTTTTTTTTCAGACTATCATTAGAAATGTTGCTTCCTTCCCTTAAATTTTCATTAGCATTTTGTGTTATTTTTTTCACTATTTCTCTGTGTGTCAAATAGGAGGTGGAAATTACCCTGTCAGCCCAGTCTGCAGTAATTTGTTTACTAGTGGATAAAACATTAGGTTAGAACCTAAAGACCAGAATCAGGAATTCAAAATTAAGCATATATTGAGCTGGGAAGTGACAAATCTGTTTTCCTTCTCCTCGTTTGAGAACTTGACATTTATGTTCTCTATGGACATGGTATACTGGTAAATAAAAATGTTACTTATTTGCATACGGTAACTTAGTAATCTTTTGAAATGATGCATTAGTGGTGATTAGTGGTATAAAAGCATTAATACAGGTTACAAAATGGTCTGACGTTCATTTGTTATGGAGGCACACTTTTTTTAAAGTGTTAACTTAGAAGCATTATTTTCACTTGCATTTTAGGTCCACATCAGAAAGTAGTAGCCAAAAAGATACTGTCAGGTAAGTAAATTAGAAAAGATTTCTTAAAATAAGTATGTGTTAAAAAATAAGATGAGGGCTTCCCTGGTGGCGCAGTGGTTGAGAGTCCGCCTGCCGATGCAGGGGACACGGGTTCGTGCCCCGGTCCGGGAAGATCCCACATGCCGCGGAGCGGCTGGGCCCGTGAGCCATGGCCGCTGGGCCTGTGCGTCCGGAGCCTGTGCTCCGCAACGGGAGAGGCCACAACAGTGAGAGGCCCACATACCGCAAAAAAAAAAAAAATAAAAAATAAGATGAACAAATTGATAATCAACAAGTAATTGCTAAGTATTAATTGAGCAGCAACAATTGATAAGGTACTACACACAAAAAAATTCCTCTTAGTATTTGCCAACTTAGTTAAGTAGTGAGTATTTGTCTAAATAAATCAGTGTCTTCTTTTCTTCAGTTTGTTAATGTATGTTGGGAGTTTATTCTGGAGAAACAAAGGAATAAATGATTGGTGAAATGTTTATGGTGCTAACTCATAAATGGGGAAGTTTACTTCTTTAATTGGAGACTCTAGAAATCCAATATGTATGCTCATGAACAACTGAATGAGGGCTTACCCTGGTCACGTAGGAAAAATTTGCTGAAGAAAAAGATTGTACAGGAATAACAATTCTGTGTGTTCCATAGCCTTTCAGGATTACAAAGTAGTTTTAATTAGGTCTCCTTCCATTTCCTGAAAGGTGAATGTGTCTGTATAATAATACAATAATTGTTTAGTTTTCTATATCCAACAATTTTGGATGGTGTTATTCTACCTAGGTCCCTCCAAAGTACACTTAGCAGACACACCCAAATCTACAGAGTAAGCTGTCTAGGCTGCACAACAGGGTTGTTTAATTTCTTTTATTCCAGAAGAGGTCTTCCTCTTCTATTACAATGCCTGCTTTTCTTGTCCTTTATCTCTCTTTTGACATTATGATCTTCTCCTTTTAGTGACACTTATGGAGTCATGAGTTACTGTCACCAAACTAAAAAAAATTGATTTTCATTATTATGTCCTCTCAGTATCAGGGAGTTATCTTATGGTCCTCAAACACAGTTACTTTTTCCTCACCTTGGATGTATGTCTTATTAAACTCTGTTATCGTAGAGGATAGCACTGTATAGCCAGCATGTAGCAGAGTCCTTGGTTTATGGTAAGTGCTCAATAAATATTTGTTGAATGAATGCATGATTACTTAATCTTTTCCACACACAGGCAACCAGACCAAAAAAAAAATCCACAAACACAAAGGTACATAGACAAATACACACACACACACACACACACAATCTATGTATCTATAATATTATAACTGCACCCTTTTCTCCCTCTCTTATTATATTATCTCTCATCCTGAAACCTTGTCAACATAATTCATCTCTCCTAGGATATTAATTCACCTACACTGGGTAAGGGATGATAGAATTACCCATAGGTAAATGCACATTTCAACTAGAGTAGTATAATTTGGAATGTTAATCCACTGGTCTAGCCTTCAGGCTTGGTATATACCAGGGAAATATTTTTAGGATAATTTTATTCATTTATATTTAAAGAATGTCACTTGACTCTACTGCTATGTTTTACTAACATAACATCCACTGTAGTTTTCAGGTCATTTATTTTTGGAATAATCTTTTTCTGGTAGAAAGTCAGTGGGAAAGACTGTTGAGGTCAAAGAAGGCAGGGAGGTGGGATGAATCCCAGTATATGTTATATTAGTACCACTTTAGGTCTAATTAATTTTTTAAATATCTAAAATTCAATATTTTCAGTCTTCTTCTAAACAACAGAAGGCTATTAGATCACCTACACAACTCCCCCTCCATTTGTCAGTTATTATTATTATTATTATCATTTTATATTAAATGAATACTTACTAGGGTTTAACAACATATTTACCAATTGCTTTGGTCACTATTCTTTTTTTTAAATGCTATTTAACCCTGGATTTTATTTTATTTATTTATTTTAGATTTTTGGCTGCACTGCATGGCTTGTGGGATCTTAGATCCCCATCCAGGGACTGAACCTGGGCCACAGCAGTGAAAACACTGAGTCCCATCCACTGGACTGCCAGGGAACTCCCACTATTGATTCTTGAATCCGTTTTTTTTTTCATTTTGATTCCAATTTCCTTTCTCCTGAAGTACACCCCTTTTAGTTTTAGTTTCTGTGATTATAAGCATTTGATGTTAAATGTCTGAACATGTCTTTTTCACACTCATCTTTGAAAGGCAACTTAGATGGTTACAGACTTGTGGTTGGGAGTCACTTTCCCCAGCTCTTTTAAAGTATTGTGTTGCTGTAATGTGACACTGACTGGCATTGATGAGACCTCAGCTGACAGTCTGATTCACTTATTTATTCCCTTTCAATTAATGTGTTTACTCTAAGTGACTTCTAAGATTTCCTCTTTGTCCTGAATGTTTTGTTATTTTATTATGATATGTTCTGATAGAATTTGTTTTTATTTACACTGCTCTGGATTCCATATAGTATTTAGATACCAGCATTCAGGTCATTAATTCTGGGAAAACAATCAGTCATTATTTCTTTAATTATCGCCTCTTTTCCATTCTTTATCTTTTCTGCTTCTGAAATGACTATATTTGGGAGAGTCTTCTCACTTTATCCTCCATAGTTGTTAACTGGGCTGTTCATATGCTGTGCTTTTTCATGTCTCTCTCTGGCACTGATTCCCTCATATTAGTTCCCAAATCACCCATTCTCTTAACAGCTATCCTTTTCTTGCATTACTTCCACCTGAATCTCTGTGGAGATCCTTAATGTTTCTATTAAAGGTTTTTTATATTATCCATCGATCTCAATATGTGAATTTTTTGTTCTGCTGTGCTGTGCCTGTGGGCACTTAACACACAGTTGTTTGTAATTTAGACTTGTAAGCTCATCCTCAGGGACAATGATTGTTCTCATGGGAACTCTGCACACCCCAAGTTGTAGAGGCATACGTTAGGAAGAGGGAAATGTTTCAGCTTTCCCTGTCTTGGGGCATGAATGTTTTAATATTTTCTATGCTTGCTAGTTCAAATTTGTGGGTAATGAAATTGAGGAATTGTGGTCCTGCCTCTATAGATGGTGGAGGTCTGGGGTCCTGCAACTCTAGGTGATCCTTTTCCATCCACATGGCTGAGAAAATTTGCCTATTGCATTCCCAGTGGCCATACCTTTTGTTAACTCCATTCAAGACTACCAGGCTTGGGCTTCACTCTAGCTTTCTAACATCTAAATATCTGTACCCTAAACTCCTACCAAGCTAGGGTTATTAAAATCATATCCCTTAGGGTACAAGTAATTCAGAGTCCCTTGTAGTCATTCAGCTTTTGCTTCTGTTTTCTCTCTGAATTTCTAGTGTCTTCATTTTTTACTGACAGACAAAGAGCCTTTTCTGGCTGTCAATCTCAGTTTGGTATTAAATTTTTGCGCTATTATCTTCAGCTTTTCTGCAGAGTAGAAACGGGAAACTTTCCTTGTGGAATAGAAAGGGGAACTTATTCTGTCAGTTAAGTCTGCTAGTTTGCCCAGAAGTAAATGTGAATGTTAATTTGCAAAATGTAGCAATTTACTTGTTAACAAATAAAAAGCTAACTTGTAACTGGAAGGCCAAATTTAGGCATTCAGAATCAAACTTATATACTGTGCTTAGAGGTGATAAAGAAAAAAATGCATCTCTGCTGTCTTGATACGTTTCCCCACTGGAGGATTTAAATTTTTCACTATGTGTTGCACTTGGTGTTGGGTAAATAAGACTGCTACTTATTTTCCTGTCCCAGGTGTTAAAAGAGTTAGTTTTGGTATGAAATGGCTTGATCTTCATTCTTAAAGTAGGCAGGTTTCTTAGTATTAACTTTTGGACGTTTTTATTTTTATTTAGATCGAGTTCAGAAAGTAGTGACCAAACAAATACCAGCACATAAGCGACATAAGACATGTTTCTTATAAGTAAGTATATGTTGAAAATAAGAATGAACAAAAGATTGTTTAATATTTTTTGAGCAGCCACAATTGATAAAGTCCTACACTAAAAACAACGTATTAAAATTTTCCATTCTGGGAATGAGTATTAATTTTCTTCAGTTTATTAAATTTTTATTGATTGCATACTCTTTTGAGACACAGGGAAAAACTAGTTGTCTAATGAGAGACAAGATATTTATAATTATTTTGTGAAACTAACTCATAGAGCATTTTTGCATGTTTTATGATGAAATACAAAGGGAAATATTACTTTTTTGTTTAGATTACATTTATACCCACAAACTCAATATGAACAATTGAGTGAATTATTACCCCAATCAGGAGGAGTTTATCTAAGAGACAGTTATCATAAACACACTAAAATTCTACGTTTTCCACATTGCCCACCTCAGTCCAACAGCCCTCAATTGTGTTAATAAGGGTTCTCTGAGTTTTCAGTTTCCCATGTGGCCTTGTGATCCTTCTGAAGTCATCTAATACATACTGATTTGCTAATCTTCTTTTCTCCCTTGTAGAGTTTTGGTTTTCTTGTCCTGCCTGGCGTTTTTCCTTAAAGTGTCTTCTTTTAGTTACTTTCAATCCACTGATATTCCAGAATATCCTTCATACCCACAGGTTAAGTTTTCAGGCTACACCCCACTACATTATATAGCTTCTGTCGTTCCTGATGAAGTCACCCCCACCATTTGGGAAGCTATTGGCATTTCTCTATCCTTTATTCTGTTGTTTTTATATGTTTACTAACATTATTACCTTTTTATAGATATTATTTTCTCCAAAGTATGAAGAAAAAAGCTGATTTTCTTTATTGCCTCCACTCTGTCACCATTACCAAGGGATTTGTGATATAGTGCTCAAACACTCTAATACTTCCAAACTTCTGCTTACCTAAATAAAGCATTACTTTGCCGATACACCCTGAAATTGCTTGAGGATAACGACCATGTGTATTTTGCGAACTAATTTGTAGTTAGCACCTAGCAGAGTAAATGCTCAATAAATACTTGCTTAGTGAATGAACATCACATACATCTTGAACTTCATATACACACATAATTGACGTTATAACTACTCCAGTTGTCCCCTCACATTATCTCTCATTATAGAGTATGTCATTTGCACAGTCATCCTCTTCTAGAAGTGGTTTTCAAGATTGAGGTATAGTCATCATCCATAGGACAATATATATTGCATTTGAAGAGTGTAATCTGGAGTGTTAACCCATAAGTCTAGCTTGTGTTTAGCATATACCAAAAAAAAGCATTCTTGGATTATTATTTCTTTTAAATTTAATAAGCTAGGCAGACGTAGTTGCTCTGCTTTACTGTTATAGCACCCATTATATTTTCCTTTTTTCCCTGTTTTAAACATTTCGAAAGCCAGTGGGAGATGTTGGTAGAACCAACTCCTTGGGTAAACACTACCACGACAAAAAAATTTTTTAAAGCCAGAAATACGATGGGTTATGTATCCAGTAGACTCACAAATCTATATATACAAATCCCTTTATTGGTTTGGGAAGAACTAACTATATTAAATAGGGGAGTTTCGTGGTCAGAATAGTAGGAAAAATCTAGTATAAATTTTGAAGATATAAAATAGCAGAGGTAGGGAAAGGATAGGAGGAGTAAAATTATGCCACTCTTATCACTGAATTCTCTCCCTAATCTTACTACCTATATTACCTTCTTTGTCAATTAAACTCAACTAATTTGTCTTCAATGTATTCTTTTTCATTCTTTTGGTTGGGGGATCAGAAATAAGAAATCTATGGATATAAAAATGGAAAAGAGACTGAAGAACTTGATTTTGACTTCTGGTAATAATGAGTATAAAAATAGAAATGTGGCAGATATTTCTTTTTTACCACAATTTTGAAGGGAAAGAAGAAGAAACTGCCATAAAAATATATCTTTGTCAGACTGTAGTGTATCGTGATAAAAACATTATTTCCTTATTTATTTAGCTCCAAGTCACAGAAAAGCAGTGAAACACTTAACAGTAGGCAAGTACATTAGGAAATATCTCTTAAAATAACTTGCTTTAAATTAAAATGAAATTTATAATCCACAACTAATTCCTAAATATTTATTGGTTAGATGAATTCATAAAGTACTGCACCAAAAATAATGTTTTAATCTTTACTAATCTTGTTATTAATGAGTATTTAAATCATTTTTTAAAGACTTTAGTCTTTTTTCCTCAGTTTAGTAAAATTCTCTTAAGTTTGTTGGGAACTTGCTCTTGTGGACAGAATGGAATTAGAGTTGACTCTAATAAGATATATGATATGTAAATTAGTCTTTTAAATGAATTCATAATCAAGCCACTTTATCCAGTAGGCACTGTAGGCAAAATGCTTAAGGCCTATGAGTTTCCAAGTGCCCAAACCAAAACACTGTTTACCATATGAAAAAATTTTAAAATGACTGGCTCCAAGATATGGAAAAAGTAAAATTGATATGTATTTAAGTTTCTAAAAACATGCAAAGATTTGACTTGTTACATTCAAGAACACTTCACTGCATGTGGAAAAAATATTAGATTTTCTCATTTGCAAGTACTTCTGATTAAATACAATGGTTTCCCAGAAATCACAATTGCTAGTAAATAAGTTACTCACAGCTAAATAATTTCACAAGCAAAATTGTAAAGATTCTTCCTAGAATTCTTTTCTTTCCGTATGAATTTTTCACTTGGCAGTATGCCAACTGTATGTTTTGCAGTGGAAGGTAATTTATTTATTATACCTAAGTACCTAAGCACATGTGTCTTTGTTCTCTTCCACAGTAACTAATAATTCCTTCAGAAGGCAATGGATATTACTGGCGATCTCATTGAGAAATGAAAATGCAGCCTTTTCTCCCCTGGTCACAGCTGAAGGAAGCAATAAACCAAGATGGACCAATTTGCAGGAGCGTCTGTTTTTATTTCTTCCTCCACCCCTGAGGCGCAGTTTTGTCATTTCAGGGCCCTTGACTGCAGATAGTCAGTCTCAACTCCCACTGACTCCCTGAGCTCTTCTCCACAGCTCTCTCTACCACCCACTCGGATTTACTGCCTGGGGCCCCAGATGCTGGGGTTCTGCATCAACTGCTCTCACTCAGGAAAGGATCTGGGCGTGGACTGTGTTCCTCCTCCGGGTCCTTCTCACTGGACTTGGCTGGCTGCATGCAGATCTCAGTGAATACAGCCATTTGACCACCTCACCCTCCCCACAACCACAGAACCAGGGCTTCTCAGGGAAGCTGTGCTCCTTCTGGGGACTGTGCTTTACCTTCCAGGCCTCTCCCTCTGCTTACCACCTTTCTCTTGCCCCTCGGCTGGGTGACCTGCAGGGTGAATCCCAGAAGGCAGAAGGACCCAGAGAGCTTGGGTTTCGGTCTCAGGGGCAAAGATTAATTAATCCCTTATCAGAGTTTGGTATGAAGATCGATAAATCGAGTTGGGAAAAATATCTCTCATTTTCCATTTTCTCAGAGAGTGTATAAAATTGCTCAGTTTTTCAATTAAATATTTGGCCAAAATCATCAATGAAGCTAGAGTTTTCTTTGTGGGAAGATTCTAAATTATGGATTCAATTTCTTTAACAGATAATGGACTATTTAGATTTTCCATTCTTGTGATATTTTTTTCACAAGTTGTATTGTTAAAGGAGTTTATTTCATTTAATGGTCAATCTTTTGACATAAAGTTGTTCATAATATCCTTTTCAATGTCTGTAGGATCCAAAGTTATGTCCCCTCTTCGTTCCTGACCATGGTGATACTCTATTGCATCTCTGTTTTCTGTTTCATTGATTTATGCCTTTTTTAATTTGCTCGTTTCCTAGCTTCTCGAGGTGAAAGTTCAGATCCTTGATTTTAAACCTTTTCTACTTCATTTAAAGGTATATATTTGCTCTATGAATCTCTTTAGCGTCGTTTCACAAATTTTGATGTGTTGTATTTTCATTATTCTTCAGGTCAAAATATTTTCTAATTTTTAGTCTGATCTCAGAATTATGGGTTACTTAGAAGTGTGTTGTTTCATTTCCAAATATTTGGATATTTTCAGTTTAATCTTACTGATTTTTAGTTAATTCAGTCATGATCAGAGAAAATACCTGCATAATTTCAATACTTTGAAATTATTGTTTTGCTTATGATCCACCCTATGGTCTATTTTGGTGAATGTTCCATGTGCACTAAAAATGTGCATTTTGTAGTTGTCAAATATATAAATGTCAAGTTAGGCTTATTAACACTTTTTAAAATCTTAATTTTTTCTCCTTATTCTATCATTTCCTGAGGGAGGTGTGTTAAAGTTGCCAATTATTTTTGTTGATATGTCATTTGTTTTAGGTATATTATTTGTGTTTCATGTATTTTGAAGTTATACTTTAATGCATGTATCTTTAGGACTGTTATGTTTTCCTGACCCTTTATCATATACAATTCTCTTTTTCATCTCTAGTAATACTCTTAGGCCTGAATTCTACCTTTTCTGATATTAATAAAGCATGCCAGCTTTTTTATAGTCAGTCATTGCATGGGATATCTTTCTTCGTCCTTTTTCTTCCAATATATCTTTTTTATATTTAAGATGTATCTGACATAAACAACATACAGTTAGATCTTGTACTTTAAAAAAAATCCAGTCAGACAGTGTTTTTATTTTTTTAACATCTTTATTGGAGTATAATTGCTTTACAATGGTGTGTTAGTTTCTGCTGTATGACAAAGTGAATCAGCTTTACATATACATATATCCCCATATCTCCTCCCTCTTGCATCTCCCTCCCACCCTCCCTATCCCACCCCTCTAGGTGGACACAAAGCACTGAGCTGATCTCCCTGTGCTATGTGGCTGCTTCCCACTAGCTATCTGTTTGACATTTGGTAGTGTATATATGTCCATGCCATTCTCTCACTTCGTCCCAACATACCCTACCCCCTCCCCATGTCCTCAAGTCCATTCTCTACATCTGCGTCTTATTCCTGTCCTGCCCCTAGGTTCTTCAGAACCTTTTTTTTTTTTTCAGATTCCATATATATGTGTTAGCGTATGGTATTTGTTTTTCTCTTTTTGACTGACTTCACTCTGTCTTGTACTACAGGTTGTTCTCTTTGAAAAATATACTACTGAAAGCTTGAATGAGCAGAAATAACTTCTGTGATACCTGCATGTTTTTCTTTGATTGTTTTGGGTATTTGGGCTTCTTGGGATTCCGAATGAATTTTAGGATGGGTTTTTTAATTTCTGCAAAAAATGTCATTGGGATAATGCCTGCATTTAGCTAGTAGAAAGCTTTGGGGTAGTATTGATCTTAACAGTAATAAATCTTCCAATTCACGAAAATGGGATATTTCCACTTATTTATGTCTTCTTTATTTTGTTGCATGTCGCTCTGTGGATCCCAATGAAAGGATATTTCACAATCAATAATATAAGCGGCTAGTGCATGGCTATAATACAACACATTTCAGCCAGAGTGACAACTACTTGCAGTAGGTCAGCTCCAGGAAGATTTGAAGAGAAGAGTTGTGGCTTTTCCAGCCACTACATTTGAAAATTTCCTTCTCCAGTTTATTGGCTTGTGGAATAGTTTCCTGAACCCAGCTGAGCTGTCTAGACCCTTGGTCCAGCCTTACCAACCTCAGACATCGATATACCATGTGAAAGCTAGAGAGCAGGTGCAAAAATGTGTTTTCTGAACAGGTACTATGGAATCAAGGATAATGTAGCTCCTGCAGAGTTGCCTGTAAATGGCAGAAATAGAGACACAGATGTAAAGAATAAACATATGGACACCAAGAGGGGGAATGGGGGTGGTGGAATGAATTGGGAGATTGGGATTGACATATATACACTACTGTGGATAAAATAGATAATTAATGAGAACCTGCTGTGTAGCACAGGGAACTCCACTTCGTGTACACTAGAAACTAACACAACATTGGAAAACAACTATACCCCCCCCAAATAAGAATTAGCTCAAGTGAAAATATACTTTTTCCTTAATGATTAGGTGAGTGAGTGACCCACTGCAATCTCTCTGCAAGTGACAGGCAGTGCCAATAGGAACATTAGGTACCTTGGGCAAGAGCTACTTTGTAGCTAACTCCACAGTCATGAGTTTCTTAAAGATATTCTTACACTGCTTTAGCTTGGATTCATACAAAGGCAATATCCTTTTTTTGTGTCCATTTTAAGCACACACTTATTTGTTTTCAGGGTGTTTGATGTGTCAGAGAAGCTATAGGCTTTGCATGCACACCAACAGCATTGTCCCGTGTTAATGTACACTAGAAATCTGGTGGGTATCCACAGAGGAAATTAGTTTTTCAATAGTGACGGAACTGTCAGAAACTCAAGTGTAGAAATATTTGACCAGTTCAATGGTAAAGTCACAGTTCTCCACCATTAGAATGCCAGATAAGTCAGCCACATTATTAAGCACACACAAGTAATAGGGGTCTGTGAGAAGCAGGTCTGATTTTAGCTGTAGAGTCCAGGTAAATTCCAAGAGTACTGTCTTCAGTGATGCCCACTTAATTCTTTGGCCCTCCTCTAAAAGTGTGTGCAAGAGGCTGGCTTAGTGCGACTGCCATCCTTAGCTGTTTGGAAGTCAACACTTTAATGACCCACTGATTTCATGCATCTAGTATGGCTGTTAATGTCAATCTGACTCTTGTCCCTTGATAGGTGCTTTGTTCTTTTCCTCTGGACGATTTCAGAATCTTTCCTGTCATTTAAAATTTCAGATTTGTTTTTCCTTCAAAGCCCAGTTTTTAACACTTGGGTCCTTTCTAAAGTCATTCTCTTATTTTTCAAGTTAAGAGAAACTTTCCCCATTATCCCTTTAAATATTTCCTCCTAATTATTTTAATTTTTCTCTTTCTGGAAAATGCTATTAACAAGTCTACTTCTATTCTCCTTATCTCTTAATTTTATCTTGGTATTTTCTATGTTTAAAAATCCTTTTTTGTTCCTTCCTGGGAGAGTCTGTCAATCGGATATTCCAAACTGCTAATCCACAAAGCAATAAGTATACATTCTACTATTTATTCCAGCACTTGTGACTTTATTTCTTGCTACTTGATTCTTTTTAAAGATTATTTGTTACTGTTCTATTCTGCTAATAACTTCTCTTGGTTTTTCGGGACAGCCAAGCAATTTCAAAGTGAATTTATAGACATGATTTCAACATTTGTTAAAGCAAACTTATAGTCAGGATCGAGTATGGCTGTATTTTAATGTATTTAATGTGATGTGGGCTAGGATCTGCGAAGGGAAGAACGCCTACAGACGTCAAGAAATCAAACTGTTCTTGCTCCTAATAGAGGTAGAACGTACAAAGGGCTAGGTAAACACGTAAAAACTAGGGGCTGCAGGATTACACAGAGTGTGGCAACAATAACTTAGGGTACTAAGGAAGATCTTTTGTAAGAGTCTATATTCGGACAAGGATCGTATACGGGGTCTTCTGCATTCCATGGCTTTCGAGCAATGGCATATCCAACCATGAAATGTAGAGAAGCCACCGTGTTTGCACCAGTCTTTGCAAATAAACGCATTTTGCCGCCTCCTGCGGTAAGTAATGTACTAGGAAGAACCTTGTTTGCTGTCGGTAACTTGAGCATTTTCATCCTTGCTCCTTCTCTTCACTGGGATTAAAAATTACTTCAAAAACCGCCGGCCTAAGAAAAAGACGCAAACAAAACTAGGCACCCGCTTCATCTGAGAACTGGAACTCGCGCGGCTTTTCCTTCCTTAACCAGGGACCGAAAGTTTTCCCCCCGCCCTACCGGCCCACCCGCGGCACGCTGGGCGCGCGCCCGCCGCCGCCGAGCGCTCCGCCGGATTTTTCCTTCCGGCGCTTTCCCCGCGCGGCCTCCCGTGCGCCCCCTGCTGGCGTGCGTCTCGCTCCCGCGCTCCGCCCTCACTCAGCGCAACGGGCGTCGCTGTTGGGCCAGCGCGGCTCCAGGTCGGCGGAGCCATGTTCCTCATGCTGGTCCTGCTCACCGGCCTCGGCGGGCTGCATGGGGGCCGCGGTAAGTCCAGAGACCGTTCCCCTCGCTTTGTTCGGTCGGGGGGCTGCCCTCGTTGGTCCAGGATCCAGGCCCAGTGCTCCCTCCCGCCCCTCGCCCCTCGCCCTCGCCCCCCAGAGCCTCCCGACCGTTGGCCTCGAGGTCTGCAGCTAAGGAGGCAGAGAGGCAGCCCCCGGGCGGAAAATCTTTTCATTTCCGTGGGGTGGTTTCCTTGTCTGTAAAACGGACAGAAATGAAAGGTGTGGCCCTTTTCTACCTGCGGCAGTCTGCTCTTCTGGAAATAATTGCATCGCCATGAAGAAGCTGTTTATCAATGAGTTCCCGATTTGGTGACTGCCGTCCTCCACCTTCTCCGTGGAAAATTGCAGACCACCCTTGTATTCAGTATTCTGGATCGTTTTTTCCTGCAAGGATCCTAGTTTCTTGATGCACCCGTGTTTTCTTATTTCCATACCTCTTTTGCAAAACTGTAATTTGTTACTGTTACCTAGTCAAACCGCCCGACTGTGTGTGTGTGTGTGTGTGTGTGTGTGGAGAATAAAAAGTTAAGATTTGACAAGGCTTAAGAAATTTATCGGTAAGAATGACCGAAGGACAGCAGAAAGGAAAAGTAGATGCATAGATTATAAGAAAAACTTGGTAATGTAGAGAAACAAATGAATTGGGTTTAGAAATGAATAATGCAAGATTACAAGTATCACAGTAACTCTCCTTATTTTTTGTTTTAGATCCTCATAAAACCTTTGTGCAGACCACAGTTCCTGAAAAGATTTCAATATCCGAGGCAATAAAACATCCAGAAGCTAATGTAATTGGGAAAAATATTTTTATTTCTTACATTGTATTAAGTTGCTTTTAATATCAAGACCCTAGTAGCTGAAGGTGGGCTCCAGCTCTTGGAGGCACAGCTGACCACTCAGACTAGGTTTGATGTGTATTCGTGTGTGTGACCCTGTATGTGTGTGTTTCTGTTGGGGACGAAGGATTCTAAGGAGGATCCACCGGGGCCAGCACTAGGGAGAGGCAAGCAAAGTGCTTGACTCAGGTGCAGAATTTAAGGGAGTGGCAAAAAACTGGGATTAGGATGAGGCTGAATGAGGTTAGACCAGGTCAGATCCTGTCTTTCTTGAAGATATTGATATTTTTTCCCATCATGGAAGTTTTGCATTAATTTTGATTGTTTAAAGTATTGCATTGAAATAGTATTTCAAGTATTTATCTTGATTACTGAGTTTTCTGGGCCCCGCCCCTCATCCTAGGCCTGCTCCTAGGCCTGCGGATTTGCCCGCAGCTACTTACCTCAACTTTCAGTTAGTCAGGGAAGAGCTGAAAGTGATCAGTGAGTGAAAGTGAGAAAGATCAGCTGATTTTTCAAGTTAAGAGACAGTCTGAGTCAGCTTTTCAGCCATAGCTTGGAGGGGGACAGTTTTCTCAGTGTTGTGTTTAGAGGCCTCTAGATACCAATTAAATAAGCTTCCCACTCATTTTGCCTAGTTGTTACACTTTTTTTTTTTTCCCAATTGCATGTGGAGATAAACTAATTTGGGAATGTCAAAAGTTCTTCATTTTGGCCAGTGTAATTTTAAATCACCTTGGGTAAAATGGACCCATTTAGACAGATATTTATAGGATAAGGGTCCACAGGTGTTAAACATAGGGCCAGCCGGTGTTACTTCTTTGATTGTGGCAGTGGATTTTTTTTTTTTTTTTGCGGTATGTGGGCCTCTCACTGTTGTGGCCTCTCCCGTTGCGGAGCACAGGCTCTGGACGCACAGGCTCAGCGGCCATGGCTCACGGGCCCAGCTGCTCCGCGACATGTGGGATCTTCCCAGACCGGGGCACGAACCCGTTTCCCCTGCATCGGCAGGCGGACTCTCAACCACTGCGCCACCAGGGAAGCCCCGTGGCAGTGGATTTTAACCTGGCACTTGAAAATTGGCTTGCAATTTTGGAATCAAAAGGTATTTCTGGTAGTTGTGCATTCAGCTAGACATTTGGGCAGAAAGACTGCTGATACACAGAGTGGAAAACCATTACAGTGCCTGCTACAATTCTTACATCTTCTTCCTCTGAATTTTTCTTAATCCCCCAAATTTGTTATGTGACCTTCTTTGGTACTGTAGGAGGAAACCATTTATTTTTTTTGCCTAGCTGTTAGTATGTGCTGGTTGATATTTGACTTTCCGCCATTTTTGATGTTTAGTGAACAATTGCAAGCTGCACAAAGAGCTTCAAAAGGACTTTTTCCTCAGTTGAGTTTCTACTGTGAGCAAATTCATTACAAAATTTGCACTTGCCTTTTGACATTTTGGGGTTTAAATATACACATAAAAAATATAGGTAGTAGTTCCAAAACATTTCAAAAAGAATTGAAAATATTGAATTTGAAAATCTTACAGCTATGTCAGTGAAACTCACGCGTTCCAACTCATAACTAATCATAAATGAGCTGAACTGTTGAAAAGATTGTGAACCTGTGAACAAACTATAAACTGAACTTGATATGTTATTTTAAAAAATGGGGAACTTCCAATTTGCCTGTAAGGGCCAGTTGTAAACACAGTCTTTCTGAAGAAAGCCAGAGTTAATGTTATCTAAGGTTTTGGGAAGCCTGGTGTCAGGGAGCCATGGGCTTTCAGAAGTGAGAGTGTTAGTGGCAGGCTTTCAGCTGTGTTAGTGCAGTTAGTACAGGAAGACTACTTGTTGGCCTTCTCACTTTCAGAGTCCTCATCAGTGCAGTGTCAGAGGAGGGAGGCACTTACTTCTATCTAGAAGCTGTGGCTGTCACTGATTGGCTGACTTTCAGAAACTTTGGGCTGTCATTGATTTGCTAACTTGCAGAAGCTAGTTATTTGAGTGTGGCTCTTCTAGCCACGTGCCATTGGTAGTTTGATAGGGATTGCACTGAATCTGTAGATTGCCTTGGGTAGTATGGTCATTTTAACAATATTAATTCCTCGAATCCATGAACACAGTATATCTTTCCATCTGTTTGTGTCATCTTCAGTTTCTCTCATCAGTGTCTTATGGTTTTCTGAGTACAGGTCTTTTACCTCCTTGGTTAGATTTATTCCTAAGTATTTTATTCTTTTTGATGCAATTGTAAATTGGATTGTTTTCTTAATTTTTATTTCTGATAGTTTATTGTCAGTGTATAGAATGCAACAGATTTCTGTATATCAGTTTTGTATCCTGCAACTTTACTGAATTCACTTATTAGTTCTAATAGTTTTTTGGTGGCCTCTTGACGATATTCTCTATATAGTATCATGTTGTATGGAACAGTGACTGTTGTAGTTTTACCATTTCAATTTGATTTTCTTTTATTTATTTTTTGTCTGATTACTCTGGCTAGGCTTTCCAGTACTATGTTGAATAAAAGTGATGAGAGTGAGGATCCTTGTTTTTTTCCTGGTCTTAGAGGAAAAGCTTTCAGTTTTTCACCATTGAGTATGTTAGCTTTGGGCTTGTCAGATATGGACTTTATTATGTTGAGGTATCATAAGTGATGTTGAGTTTTGTCAAAAGCTTTTTCTGCATCTACTGAGATGATCATATGATTTTTACTCTTGAATTTGTTAATGTGGTGTATCACAATATTTGATTTGTAGATATTGAGATATCCTTGTATCTTTGACATAAATTCAATTTGATCATGGTGTATGGTCCTTCGAATATATTGTTTAATTTGGTTTGCTAATATTTTGTTGAGGATTTTTGCCTCTATGTTCATCAGTGATGTTGTCCTATAATTTTTTTGTGTGTGTGTGATGTCTTTGTCTGGTTTTGGTATCAGGCTGGTGTTGGCTTCATAGAATAAGTTAGGGAGTGTTCCTTCCTCTTTAATTTTTGGGAATAGTTTGAGAAGGACAAGTGTTAACTCTTCTTTTAATGTTTGGTAGGATTCATCTGTGAAGCTATCTGGTCCTGGACTTTTGTTTGTTGGGAGTTTATTTAAATTACTGATTCAGTTCATTACAATTCTGTTCATATTTTGTATTTCTTCTTGATTTAGTCTTGGTAGATTGTACATGTATAAGAATTTATCCGTTTCTTCTGGATTGTCCATTTTATTGGTGCATAATTGTTCACAGTACTCTCATGATTTTTTGTAGCTCTGGTGTGTTTGTTATAACTTCTTTTTTATTTCTGATTTTATATGGGCCCTCATTTTTCTTAATGAGTGTGGCTAAAGTTTTATTGATTTTATTTATCTTTTCAAAACACCAGCTCTTAGTTTCATTGATTTTTTTTTAAGTCTCTGTGTCATCTATTTCTGCTCTGATCTTTTGTTATCTTTCCTTCTACTAACTTTGGGTTTTGTTTGTTCTTCTTTTTGTAGATTCTTTAGGTGTAAGTTTAGGTTGTTTATTTGAGACTTTGTTTCCTGAGATAGGCTTGTATCACTAGAAACTTCCCTCTTAGAATTGCTTTTGCTGCATTCCATAGAATTTGGATCACTTTGTTTCCATTTTCATTTGTCTCCAGGTATTTTTTGATTTCCGCAGTGACACATCAGTTGTTTAGTAGCATATTGTTCAGACTCTACGTGTTTGTGTTTTTTCTAGTTTTGATTTCTAGTCTCATACCTCTGTGGTTGGGAAAAGAAATGCTTGATGTGATTTCAGTTTTCTCAAATTCACTGAGACTTGTTTTTGGCGTAATATGTGATCTATTCTGGAGAATGTTTCAAGTGCATTTGAAAAGAGTGTGTATTCTTTTGCTTTGGATGTAATGTTCTGTAAGTATCTCTGAAGTGCATTTTGTAATGTGTCATTTAAGGCCACTGTTTCCATATTAATTTTGTGTCTGTATTATTTGCCCACTGATGTAAGCGGAGTGTTAAAAACCTTACTGTTATTGTGTTACTCTCAATTCTTCCTTTTGTGTTTGTTAGTATTTGCTTTATGCATTTAGGTGCTCCTGTGCTGAGTGCATATATACTTACAATTGTTATATCTTCTTGTTGGCTTGATCCTTTTATCATCTGTGCCATTGGACTGTTTTTCCTATTTTGACCCATATTCCACTGCCTTAATTACTGTAGCTTTATTAGAAGTCTTAATATAAGTTAGTATAGGTACTCCTACTTTTCTTTCTAAACTTTAAAGGTGTCATTCCATTGCCTTCTGGTGTCCATTGTTTCAGTCGTAGAGTTACACATTATTTATTTATTTTTAAAATTTTATTTAATTAATTCATTTTTTATACAGCAGGTTCTTATTAGTTATCTATTTTATACATATTGGTGTATATATGTCAATCCCAATCTCCCAGTTCATACCACCACCCACCCACCACCACTTTCCCCCCTTGGTGTCCATACGTTTGTTCTCTACATCTGTCTCTATTTCTGCCTTGCAAACCGGTTCACCTGTACCATTTTTCTAGATTCCACATATATGCGTTAATATAAAAAATTTGTTTTTCTCTTTCTGACTTACTTCACTCTGTATGACAGTCTGTAGATCCATCCACACATAATTTATTAAGAATTATTTAGAAAGTAATGGGTCATTTTTCTCTTACTGATTTTTGAGTATGTTCTCTTTGTCTTTTGTTTTAAATGTTTGAGCATGACATGCCTAGGTTTACTTTCTTTGTTTTCATCCTGATTTGGAATAATAGAATATTTTGAGACTGTGGGTTGACATCTTTCATAAGCTTTGAAAATATCAGCCATGAATTTTTAAAACGTCATTTCTTTCCTAGTCTTATCTTTATCATATTTTTTGGGACTATAATTACATGAGTGTTAGACATTTTTAATTGGTCACATTTCTCTTGTTTTCTTTTTCATATTTTTCTCTCCGTGTTTCAATCCGGATATTTTCTACTGACCTATATTCCTGTCACCAATCTTATCCCCTGCTATGTCTAATATTCTCTTATACCCTTTAATTGAATTTTTAATAACAGATATTGATTTTTTCTTCTGTAAAATCAGAAATTTCTTTCTGATTTTAATTCCTGTATTAAAGATTCTATACCTGTACTGAAATTCTCCATCTTCTCATTTTAATCATGGTCATTTTATAGATATTACTGTGGCTTTGTTATTATTCTCTATTTTTTATTTGTTTTTTTAAAAATTTGATCCTGTTCTTTAGCATTTGTTGTAATTTTTTAATGGTGTATTCATTTACTAGAGCTCCCATAACAAAGAAACATGAACAATGTGGCTTAAACAACAGAAACTTACTGTCTCATAGTTTTGGAGGCTAGAAGTCCAAGATCAAGGTGTTCGCAGGGTTGGTTCTTTTTTTTTTTTTTTTTTTTTTTGCAGTATGCGGGCCTCTCACTGTTGTGGCCTCTCCCGTTGCGGAGCACAGGCTCCGGATGCACAGGCTCAGGGGCCATGGCTCATGGGCCTAGCCGCTCTGCGGCATGTGGGATCTTCCCGGACTGGGGCACGAACCCGTGTGCCCTGCATCGGCAGGCGGATTCTCAACCACTGCGCCACCAGGGAAGCCCAGGGTTGGTTCTTTTAGGGACTATGAGGGGTGGATCTGCTCCAGGCCTCTATCGTTAGCTTATAGATAGATGTCTTCGTATGAATCTTCACGTGGGATTCTCCTGTTGTGTATGTCTGTGTCCAAATTTACTTTTATTTTTTTTTACAAGGATACCACTCACATTGGATTAGGGCCCACACTAATGACCTCTCCTTAACTTGATTACCACTGTAAAGGCCCTGTCTCTGAATAAGGTCACATTCTGAGGTACTGTGGTTAGGAATTCACATGTAAATTTGGATGGAGGGGGACACAATTCCAAACAGTTGGATGCTTTGTATGAAAAGTTGTAGAAGCTCTGGATGATGTCTTTTTTGAGTTTTTCTCTCCTGTCAGTTTTGTACATTTCTTGTTAATTGCATCCTAGTTTTGTTGTTGTTTTGCTTTGTAAGACATGTGGATTTTAAATTTTATTGGTGCTATCATATTCCCCTTTATTTTTCATCATATTAATAAGAAGCCATTTTTAGAGGGTGCAATTTTCAGGTCCCCTCAAGATTCCACTTAGACTTCTTTGTAGAGTGCCATTCAAATGATTCTTCTCAGAACATTTATCTGCTGCAATGAATCTTGCTCTGTTCTAATAGAAAGTTAAAGAACTGAAAACTTTTAAGTGGCTATTCCTCTTGCTAAAATAAGTTTTTTAAATTAACCAAATAAATAATTTAATGAATCTTATATTTTCTGTTATCTTCTAGAGGGTTCTCTAGACATGTCTCTGCCCTTCCTCTATCCTCTCCTACCTTCTATTCCAGAGGAATTTCATTGCTTGCATTCGATAAACAAAGTACAATGGTACTTATTGTGTTACCTTGCTAGAGGTATAGTAGATTTCTTGTAGCTCTATCTTTTAGGAGTGTCTCTTCCAATGAGCAGGAAAATTTACTTCCCAGGAGGGCTGGGAGTAAGCAAGCAAAGGTTTCTCTCAAGTGAGGTGGGCATCTTGGTATTTGCCTTGGGCATGGTGAATTGGTGGTGTGTGTCTAAGCCAAAAGATAATTATCAGCAAGCTTGTCCCTCAGATATGTGAGTAACGCTGAATAGGAGGCAATTCAATTCAGAATCCTGAAGATTCCAGTATCCACATGGGAAGGGAAGCACATATGATAGTTTTATATTATTACTAATTTTGTCAATTTTAAGAGCATAACTTGAAGAAAACATTTTTTGCATATGTTATTTACAAGTGTTATTGAAATTTTTTTGGATGCTCATGTACAGGTTGCTTACATCATTACAATAGAAGGAAAACCATATTTTATCCATCTCAAAAAGCAGTAAGTAATTATTTTATCTTTTCAAATTTTAATTTTTTGTTTCTTGATTTTTAAAAATAATTACAAATAGGATTATTTCAATTCAAATGTATATTTGATACATATATACATTTGATACCTATTGTATATCAGTTACTGGGTAAAGTCGTAGGCGTACAAAAGGCAATAAAACATGGGCCCAGGTAAATAATTTATAATATAGAAAGATATATTCAAACACATCAATAGAGAAATGGAGAATTGTTTTATAATGCGTTATTAAGATAAATGTGTAGATAGTATTCTTTGGAAATCAGAGAAGGCTTTTTGGAAAGAGATGACTTGAGCGAAGATAGTTAGCTCTGTGAAGAAGTGGGGTAGTGTTGGGGGACATTCTGTTTCAAGGAAATCATGTGCAGGTGTGAGACAGACTGGATTTTTGTGGTGTGCAAAAAGTAGTGTGAATGACTGAAGGACATATTTATTGAGGATAGAAGTAAAACATTTTGGAAAAGTAGGGAGGAGCCGGACTGTAGAAGGTCTAGAATGCCATGATAAGGGTATTAGAAGCCAAAATGTTTTTAAAGCATGTACTTATATAGGTCCGTCGAGTCTTTATAGGCTGTTTCTGAGGGGGTAAAAGTGGAGGTAAGGTGTCTAACTGTATGATTATACAATAGTTTAGGTGAGTGATGATAGTGGCTTGAACAATGATCATAGCACTGGAAAGAAAAATTCAGTAAACCTTGAGGATAGATTTGGTAGAATGATTGGGAAACAGTGAGGAATCTTGGATAATTTAGTTGTTGCTTAAGAAAATTGGTAGGTTATAGTGTAATAAAATGAGGGATATTAATGAAGGAGATATTTATGTGAGGAAGGGTTGAGTTTGGTTTGCATTGCTTATAAGGTATTCAAGTGGAGTTTTTTTCCCTTAGGTATATGAATGTAGGAATTTGAATCTCTCTAAGGAGAGATTGGCAATAGGGATATAGATTTAGCAGTAATCAATAGTTTGGTGTAATTGTTTTTAAATGAGAGCTTACAGAGTGCTTACAAATATACTGGTGGCTAAAGACGGAATCTTGGGAAAGACCAATATTTCTCTTTTCGGTTCTGCCAAAGGAGATCAAGCTAGAAGGGTCAGGGAGGTAGGACGAGAAGCAGAAGAGTGATGTGTGATGTACATTAAGTGATTAGAGTGAGTGGTCCCAGTTTTCAGAATGATGCTAGAAGTCCAGTGCAATGACAGTTTTAAACCTGTCTTTCGGATTTGACATTCTGGTGGTTAGGAATCTTTTCCAGAGCAGTTCAGGGTGAGTAAGAATTGACAAAGCAAAGAAACTGTGTGTAGACCACTCTTCTGGTAAAATCTGTTGAGAATTGAACATATGTAGGGAATAGCTAGAGGAGGACACAGGGCCAAGGGAGAGCTATTTAGGATGGTAATGACTTGACAGTAAACTTTTCAATAGTGTTAAGATAAAAACCAGTAGAGAGGGCTTCCCTGGTGGTGCAGTGGTTGAGAATCCGCCTGCCGATGCAGGGGACACGGGTTCGTGCCCCGGTCCGGGAAGATCCCACATGCCGCGGAGCGGCTGGGCCCGTGAGCCATGGCCGCTGAGCCTGCGCGTCCGGAGCCTGTGCTCCGCAACGGGAGAGGCCACAACAGTGAGAGGCCTGGGTACCGCAAAAAAAAAAAAAAAAAAAAAAAAAACCAGTAGAGAGGAAGAGTTTGAAATTACAGTACCAATAAAGTATGTACCTTCAGTACATGGCACAGAGTAGGATGCATCGCACAAGTGTTTGCTTTGAACAAAAGAAGTAGTCATTCTCTGGGAATAAATATAAGGAGTGAAGATGGGTACAGGTGATCTGATGAGGTGACATGGAAGTTATTGAGATGATTGACAGGAGTCGTGTCAAGTTTCTGAATACTTACTGAGGAGAATGAAAGAAAATTCAGACCAAGATTATTGGGAAGAATTGGTACTTAGTTAAGCTTAGTGAATATGAATTTGTAGCGATGCTCAAAAATCTTTCAAAATTCGGTCCTAACCCTACATTTTAATTGTGAGATTCAAGTTTAAAATCTGGAATTAATGAGCAATAATGACAGAGAATTGAAAGTTCTTGGTTGGAAATTGAGACCTATGTTATTTCGCTATTTGGTATTTCTAGCAATTTAGGTCGTTCATTATCAAGCATTTTAGTATTATGTGTCACTATAATTAAAATGCCTCCCTCTGCCCCTAATTTATTGTGAATGACAAGCATTGGGGCAATAGGATATGCTAAGATAAAATTGGCATTACTTTAAATTTCTCCCTCATAAGGAAAATTTGTATTATGAAGAATAATTTTTCTATGTCTTCTGTTCACAATTTGACCATGTTTTGGTGATTTCTGCCTAGGTCATCTTTATCTTCAGCTTCTGTTGTTTATTCTTATGACAAAGATGACACCCAACATTCTCAGCCTTTGTCAGCTCAGGTAGGACTTAGGTATTTTGTTACAGATTTCTTATTCTGGATTTTTTTAAAAAATACAAACATTATGAAAGTTTAGAATATTATTTTACACATTCACTGAAATTGAATAATGTGAACTAGTTCTTATTTCTACCTGGCACAACTTCATTGGGTAATGGCCACTCATATTAAAGTACTAAGGTAGTGAAAGTAAAAAGTATAAGTGAGATATCTGGGATGTCCATTTCAAAAAGAACTTATCCATTTGTTTTTCTCTGTGTATTTTTTTTTTCAGATGGATTGCAATTATCATGGATATGTTGCAGGTTTTCCAAATTCTCTTGTATCACTCAACATTTGTTCAGGACTCAGGTTGTAGCCTGTTTAAAGACATTCCATTTGCCAGTACTAGATCTTGCTAGTCTATAAGTTGATCCTTTATGTATCTTTTCTAGTTCTACGGTCACCTTTGTTATTTCAGTTCCCAAAGGTGTGAACCAGAATTACTGATAAAATAAAGTGTGTCACCCTGGCAGCATCCATTCCAGATGGGAGGCTACTTGTTGATTCTAAACAGGATATGCTGCTTGAGGCTTTGAGCAATCTTGAGTGTAGGAGGTGCTGATTGGGTCTCTCCATACTAATCTAGTTTTCCAAATTCTTTGTTTTTACTCGTGTCTTAATTTCCTAGAGTGGTTGACAGTGTGGAATGCCTGAGTCTGACAGGTACTTTGGCTCTGTTCATAGTCTTTCTTAGGCGAATAGCACCTTTAACTCAGCCACACAAATAAATGATTTAAGATGCGAAGTGTCAGAGGAGAGGTAGAGATTTCAAAGAGAAGAAAGGGACCTAAGACTAAGGAAAAGAGTGCCCATGGCTCCTAAAGTTTGGCTTAGAAAATCAACACCCTAGGTAGAGGTCTTAACCCATTTAAGCACATGGATGCATGTCACTAACCTGCTTTCTTTAAGATAATCAAAATATTTTATTAGAATATTTGTAATAAAAAGCCATACATATCCTGTGTTATCACTGGTCCAGTTCTGGAGCAATACCTCAAAGAATAAAGAGATAAATAGAAAAATTAAGTGACTTTAAATGTAAAAATATTTTTGGCCAACATCAACATTTCTCATAGTTTCAGTAGAATCATATCAGATTTGTTTTGATTATTTTAACATTCAGGGGAATATTGCAGTTTAAAAACATCTCATATGGAATTGAACCAATGGAAGCTGTATCAGGATTCGTGCATATGATTCATGAAGAAAAAAATGATATAACTAATATTCCTCTGTTATGGGAAAATGACACTTACATCTATGATAGCTCACAGTATCAAGTCAGAAAAAGTTCAGAAGTAAGTGTGGACTGTTTAATTTTAAATTTTTCAGTATAATTTTATGAAATGAAAAATACTTTCAGAGCAAAATTTGGTGATATGCAAATTTTAAATTTGTTTTACTTTTTCATGATGGCTCTGCATGACTTTTCAAATGGATGGAGAATGAAATTAAGTTCTTTGTTATGCTTGTTATTAGATGAAAGTTTAGCAAAAACTTAGGTAATTGATCTTGGAAACAGATATGTGAATATAAGATTAAATAAAGCAAAAAACTAATTTTCTTATGTGGGCATTTGGATAATTAATGTAAATTATTCCTTTTCCTCAATTATTCTCGTAATTTAGGTGAAAATAATATGTGATCTAGATTTCTAAATGAGTCTTTGTTAATGTGAGAATTCAGAAATGAATAATATCTGTGGCTTACATAAGGTACATGTAAAGCAAACTGATGAATTCTTCCTCCACAAAGACCTGTAAGCTGCCATAAATAACTTTCCTGGCTCTAGTGAACTGCCCATGATTGTAAACTTTAGTAATATTTTTCTAAACTACATTGTCAAAAGTAGTTTCTAATAATTGGTTGCAGAAAATCTGCACACATGGAAGATTACTATGAAAAATTATCACAAGGCTAAGGGAAGGAAACTTTTATGTTATAAACTTAATATTTCTAATTTCAGCTTCTGCAAAAATCGAAATATACCTGGGTTCTTGTATAGCTTGGAGTCTCACTGAAAATTCTTATTAATCACAGGCATGCTTTGGACTGGAATTTTCCAAGTAGTACATAAATTTCGTAGTTGAAAATCACCTTAATATTTAATCAGTATCAACTCGTCTCTCAGTTTATCTCTGAACATAATTTCAATAGAAGGCAAATTTTTGGAAATTTCTCAAGACTCATGTTGTATGTTTTTCAGAGACCTGGCTATTTCAAGTTATTCCCCCGATACCTTGATATGTATATTGTTGTGGACAAAAATCTGGTAGGTTTTTTTTTTTTTTGCATTGTTATTTTTAAATGATTTAACAGTCATCTTTAACCTGATTTCAAGAATATAATAAAAATTTTAAAACCATTTTTTGATAAAAGTTTATTTTGCTTTTGCAATGAATGAATTCTTAAAAATTATGAATACACCAAGTTTTTGTTAATTCATTTATTTTGTATTCTGGGCTCTCTAATTGCTTCTGTAAAGTGAACTATCTTTTCATTTTCTGAAGCTTGCCAGCTATTTTTCTTTTTTTCAAAAGGACTGCATCCTCAATGGAAGCATAGATTAGAACTCCTCCAAACCCTACCCCCGCATACAATAATATCTAATTGCCTCAGCCTAATTGGAAGGGTAGTCTACAAAACAAATATGCCACTCCTTCTAAGCAAAGGGAGAAAACAAGTTATCTGTTTCGTTCTAGCTAAGTTCTAGGGGAACAGGTTATGTTTTGTTCTCCTAAGTTCAAGGTAAATGAAATGACAGAAAATGAACAAAATTCTCATTGAGCACGCATGACTGTACTTCAGGTCTTGTATAGGTTTGGGTTTTGAATTTATACAGCATAGGCAATTAGTAGATTCTAAGCTATGAGGCTACATTTGTCCCAGGTTGGTAGATCTGAGGGCAGCTGATGGAAGCAAGTAGTATTTCTCTCTGGAGGAATGCAACTTCAAGCTGGATTCCTACAGATTAATATCAGCCATATATGAGCTCAAAATCCATAAGAGACTTAGCCACCATGTACAAGGGTTAGCAAAACAGAAACTCATAGATTAGACCCACAAAATTTTGAGATATTAAAATTTTAAATATAAGTTATAAAATAAAGATATTTTTTCCCATAAGGAAGTCATTGGTTCTGAAGAGGTGAATATGAGGCAGGGAAGCTGAGCTAACTCTTGGCAGAGGTGACAGAAATTGAAGTGTATGACTCATTAAAGAGTTGATAGGTTTTTTTAGTGTGGCTAAGCTGACCCAGTACAAAGTCAACACATGCACTAAAATCACATTCTTACAAAATTACAAAGCAATTAGAAGTAGGAAAGCAGGATTTTAAGCATAATCAACAAAAGGAAAGCAATAAAGGGAAGGAAAAACGTACATTAAACATTTGTTTCATAAATGTGGAACAAGTTAAAAGCTAATTAAGATAAAATATTTCAACTCAAATATGTAAGTAATTATATTAGATGTAGAGGGACTAAGTCCTGCAGTTAAAATCCAAAGATAGGGCCTCCCTGGTGGCGCAGTGGTTGAGAGTCCGCCTGCCGATGCAGGGGATACGGGTTCGTGCCCCGGTCTGGGAGGATCCCATATGCCGCGGAGCGGCTGGGCCCGTGAGCCGTGGCCGCTGGGCCTGCGCGTCCGGAGCCTGTGCTCCGCAACGGGAGAGGCCACAACAGTGAGAGGCCCGCATACCACAAAAAGAAAAAAAAAAAATCCAAAGATAAAGTTTAATTAAAAGCAAAGACAGAGTATGATGTAAGACACACACACAGACACACACACACACACACGTACATACTCGCTCTGCTTACAACTGATGTCAAAAATATATGTCATGAAAGTAAAAGATTATAAAAATATACCATAAAAATATTCTAAAAACCTTTTTAGCTAGATTAATATCAGACAAAGTAGACTTTAAGATAAGTGTAAGTTATCTCTTACTGTGTAGCATACCACTCCAAAATTTAGTGGCCTAAACCAATAACCATTTATTTATTTGGTTGGGAGCCCAGAGATGTTTTTGGACTTTTATCAATCTCAGACCCTTTTTATCTAATCTGGTGGCCTTTTATTGATACAGTATCTTAAAACCTTTGTAGTCTTCTTTCTCTTCTCTTCTCTTCTCTTCTCTTTTTTTTTTCTTTTTACAGGATTACTTTTTAACCACCTGTTTTTCCTCACACAGAAAATGTTCTTTACTAAGATTTCAAAGGCATAGAAATACAGCTTAAAAGGTTTCAACAACTTTTTTTTTTTTTTTTTTTTTTGTGGTTCCTGGGCCTCTTACTGTTGTGGCCTCTCCCGTTGCGGAGCACAGGCTCCGGATGCGCATGCTCAGCAGCCATGGCCCACGGGCCCAGCTGCTCCGCGGCATGCGGGATCATCCTGGACCGGGGCACGAACCCGTGTCCCCTGCATCGGCAGGCTGACTCTCAACCACTGCGCCACCAGGGAAGCCCCTGAACAACTTCTTTTAAACAAAATATACGTTGCTATGTGGTTACCAGTGGCAGGTATGAGGATTAACTGCGACCTTTGTGAAGCCCAGTGGGGAGCTTGCAGAAGAAGTTCTCCTAGTGCCTTTTCTTGAAATAGCCCACCAGTGTGAAATCACCTATTTCTTGAATTGTTTTCTAATGAAGGAGTACAGAGTATTATGTTTTCTTAGCGTAATGTCCTAAAGTTTTATCCATGTTGTAGCATGTGACAGACAGCATGCCCTTCTTTTTTAAGGCTGCATAATATCCCATTGTGTGCCTATACAATATTTTCTTTATCCAGTCACCTATTAATGGACCTTTGAGTTTCTTCCACCTTTTGGCTATTGTGAATAATGATGCAAGGAACATGAATGTGTCAATATTTCTTTGGGATCTTTCTTTTTTAAATGTTTGATAGAATTTTTTAGTGGATCTACCTGGTCCTGGATTTTACTTTATTATGTGGTTTTTGATTGCTGATTCATTTTCATTACTTACTCATTATTGATCTAGTAATATCTTTAATATTTTTGTGTATTTCAGTCTTGGTAGGTTAGGTTTCTAGGAATTTATGTTTTTTATGTTATCTACTTAGCATATAATTATTCATAGTAGTCTCTTATAATCCTTTTTATTTTTGTGATATCAGTTGTAATGTCCTCATTTCATTTCTAATTTTAGTCATTTGTATCTTCTGTTTTAAAAAATTTTTTTATTTTATACTGAAGTATAGTTAATTTACAATGTTGTGTTAGTTTCAGGTGTACAGCCAAGTGATTCAGTTATACATATACATGTATCTATTCGTTTTCAGATTCTTTTTCTATATAGGTTGTTACAAGATACTGAATATAACTCCCTGTGCTATGCAGTAGGTCCTTGTTATCTACTTTATATATAGGAGTGTGTGTATGTTAATTCCAAACCCCTAATTTATCCCTCCCCACCTTTCCCTTTTGGTAACCATAAGTTTGTTTTCCCTTTTGGTAACCATAAGTTTGTTTTCTAAGTCTATGATTCTGGTTCTGTTTTTTTTTTTTTTTTTTTTTGCGTTATGCGGGCCTCTCACTGTTGTGGCCTCTCCCCTTGCGGAGCGCAGGCTCCGGACGCACAGGCTCAGCGGCCATGGCTCACGGGCCTAGCCGCTCTGCGGCATGTGGGATCTTCCCAGACCGGGGCACGAACCCGTGTCCCCTGCATCGGCAGGCGGACTCTCAACCACTGCGCCACCAGGGAAGCCCCTGGTTCTGTTTTTTAAATAAGTTCATTGGTACCATTTTTTTTTTAGATTCCACATATGTGTGTTATCATATATTTGTGTTTCTCTGTCTGACTTACTTCACTTAGAATAACAATTTCCTGGTCTATCCATGTTGCTGCAAAGGGCATTATTTCATTCTTTTTATGGCTGAGTAATATTGCATTGCATATATGTACCACATCATCTTTATCCATTCATCTGTTGATGGACATTTAGGTTGCTTCCATGTCTTGACAATTGTAAATAGTGCTGCAGTGAACATTGTGGTGCGTGTATCTTTTTTTTTTTTTTTTTTTTTTTGCTCTACGTGGGCCTCTCACTGTTGTGGCCTCTCCCGTTGCGGAGCACAGGCTCCGGACGCGCAGGCTCAACGGCCATGGCTCACGGGCCCAACCGCTCCGCGGCATGTGGGATCTTCCCAGACCGGGGCACGAACCCGTGTCCCCTGCATCGGCAGGCGGACTCTCAACCACTGCGCCACCAGGGAAGCCCGCGTGTATCTTTTTGAATTATGGTTTTCTCTGGATATATACGCCCAGGAGTGGGATTGCTGGATCATATGTTAGCTCTCTTTTTGGTTTTTTAAGGAACCTCCATATGTTCTCCATAGTGGCTGTACCAATTTACATTCCCACCAATGATGTAGGAGGGTTCCCTTTTCTCCACACCCTCTTCAGCATTTATTGTTTGTAGACCTTTTGATGATGGCCATTCTGACTGGTGTGAGGTGATACCTCGTAGTTTTGATTTACATTTCTCTAATAATTAGCGATGTTGGGCATCTTTTCATGTACCTTTTGGCCATCTGTATGTCTTCTTTGGAGAAATGTCTATTTAGATCTTCTGCCCATTTTTGATTGTGTTGTTTATTGTTTTGATATTGAAGTGTGAAGTGTTTGTATATTTTGGAGATTAATCTCTTGTCGGTAGCATCATTTGCAAAAATTTCCTCCCATTCTGTGGGCTGTCTTCATTTTGTTGATAGTTTCCTTTGCTGTGCAAAAGCTTTTAAGTTTAATTAGGTCCCAATTGTTTATTTTTGTTTTCATTACTCTAGGAAGTGGATCAAAAAAGATCTTGCTGCTATTTATGTCAAAGAGTGTTCTGCCTGTGTTTTCCTCTTACATTTTAGGTCTTTAATCGATTTTGAGTTTATTTTGCTGTATGGTGTTAGGGAGTGTTCTTATTTCATTCTTTTACACGTGGCTGTCCATGTTTCCCAGCACCACTTATTGAACAGGCTGTCTTTTCTCCATTGTATAGTCTTGCCTTCTTTGTTGTTAATTAATTGACCATAGGTGTGTGGGTTTATTTCTGGGCTTTCTATCCTGTTCCATTGATCAGTATTTCTATTTTTATGCCAGTACCATACTCTTTTGATTAGTATAGCTTTGTAGCATAGTGTGAAGTCAGGGCGCCTGATTCCTCTAGCCCCATTTTTGTTTCTCAGTATTGATTTGACTATTCAGGGTTTTTTGTGTTTCCATACACATTTTAAGATTTTTTGTTCTAGATCTGCCGAAAATGCCATTGGTAATTTGATAGGGATTGCATTAAATATGTAGATTGCCTTGGGTAGTATAGTCATTTTGACAATATTGATTCTTCCAATCCAAGAACATGGTATATCATTCCATCTGTTTGTGTCATCTTTGATTTTTTTCTTCAGCATCTTATAGTTTTCAGACTACAGGTCTTTTGCCTTTTTAGGTAGTTTTATACCTAGGTATTTTCTTCTTTTTAATGAGATGGTAAATGGGATTGTTTCCTTAACTTCTCTTTCTGATCTTTTGTTGTTAGTGTATGGAAATGCAATAGATTTCTGTGTCTTAGTTTTGTATCCTGCAACTTTACCACATTCATTGATGAGCTGTATTAGTATTCTGTTAGCATCGTTAGGATTTTCTATGTATAGTATCATGTCATCTGGAAACAGTGACAGTTTTACTTCTTCTTTTCCTGTTACGATTCCTTTTTGTTTCTTTTTCTTCTCTGATTCCCATGGCTAGGACTTCTGCAACTATTTTGAATAAAAATGGCAAGAGTGGACATCCTTGCCTTGTTCCTGGTCTTAGAGGAGATGCTTTCAGTTTTTCACTGTTGAGAATTATGTTTGCTGTGGATCTGTCATATATGGCCTTTATTATGTTGAGGTAGGTTCCCTCTATGCCCACTTTCTGGAGGGTTTTTGATCATAAATGAGTGTTGAATTTTGTCAAAAGCTTTCTCTACCTCTATTGAGATGATCGTATGGTTTTTATTCTTCACTTTGTTGATGTGGTGTATAACACTGATTGATTTGTGGATATTGAAGAATCCTTACATCCCCGAGATAAATCCCACTTGACCATGGTGTATGATCCTTTTAATGTATTGTTGGATTTGGTTTGCTAGTGTTTTGTTGAGGATTTTTGCATCTATGTTCATCAGTGACATTGGCCTGTAATTTTCTTTTTTTGTGGTATCTTTGTCTGATTTTGGTGTCAGGGTGATTATGGCCTCATGGAATGAGTTTCAGAGTATTCATCCCTCTGCAACTTTTTGGGAGTATTTTCAGGAGGATAGGTGTTAACTCTGATAGAATTTGCCTGTGAAGCCATCTAGTCCTGGACTTTTGTCTGTTGGGAGTTTTTAAATTACAGTTTCAATTTCGGTACTTGTGATTGGTCTGTTCATGTTTTCTATTTCTTCCTGTTTCAGTCTTAGAAGGTGGTACCTTTCTACGAGTTTGCCTATTTCTTCCAGGTTGTCCACTATAGGGATATATACTTGTTTTTAGTAGTCTGTTATGATCCTTTGTATTTCTGTGTTGTCATTTGTCACTTCTCCTTTTTCATTTCTAATTTTATGGATTTGAGCCCTCTCCTTTTTTTTCCTCATGAGTATGGCTAAAGCTTTATCAATGTTGTTTATCTTTTCGAAGAACCAGCTTTTAATTTCATTGATCTTTTATTGTTTTCTTCTTCTCCATTTCATTTATTTCTGCCTTGATCTTTGTGATTTCGTTCCTCCTACTAACTTTGGGTTTTGTTTGTTCTTTTTTCTCTAGTTGCTTTAGGTGTACAGTTAGGTTGTTTACTTGCGATGTTTCTTGCTCCCTGAGGTAAGATAGTATTGCTATAAATTTGTCTCTTAGAACTGCTTTTGCTCTGTCCCATAGGTTTTGGATCATCGTGTTTTCGTTTTCATTTGTCTCTAGGTATTTTTTGATTTCATCTTTGATTTCTTCAACGATCCATTGGTTGTTTAGTAAAATATTGTTTAGCCTCCACGTGTTTGTGTTTTTTGCAGTTTTTTTCTTGTAGTTGATTTCTAATCTCATAGTGTTGTATTCAGAAAAGATGTTTGATATGGTTTCAGTTTTCTTAAATTTACTGAGACTTGCCTTATGGCCCAACATGTGACCTATCCTCAAGAATGTTCCATGTGCACTTGAGAAGAATGTGTATTTGCTGCTTGTCGATGGAACACTGTATAGATATCAATTAAGTCCACCTGATCTAATGTGTCACTTAAGGTCTGTGTTTCCTCATTGATTTTCTATCTGGATGATCCCTCCATTGATGTAACTGGGGTGTTAAAGTCCCCCACTATTATTGTGTTACTATCAATTTCTCCTTTTATATCTTTTAACATTTGCCTTATATATTGAGGTGCTCCTGTGTTGTGTGCATATATATATATATGTACAATTGTTATATCTTTCTTTTGGATTGATCCCTTGATCATTATGTAGTGTCCTTCTTTGTCTCCTGTAACAGTCTTTATTTTAAAGTCTATTTTGTCTGATATGAGTATTGCTATTGCAGCTTCCTTTTGATTTCCATCTGCATGGAATACCTTTTTCCATCCCCTCACTTTCAGTCTGTACAGGTTTCTAGATCTGAAGTGAGTCTCTTGTAAACAGCATATACATGGGTCTTGTTTTTGTATCTGTTCAGCCAGTCTGTGTCATTTGGTTGGAGCATTTAATTCATTTACATTTAAGATAATTACCGATATGTATGTTTTTATTGCTATTTTAAAATTTGTTTTTATCAAGCCTTGTGGCTTGATATGATTTTAATTTTCTTACATTTATTGAGACTTGTTTTGTTTCTCAACATATGGTCTGTCCTTGAGAAAGTTTCATGTGCACTTGAGAAGAATGTGTATTCTGATGCATTTAGATGGGATGTTCTGTACGAATCTATCAATCCATCTTGTCTAATGTTTCATTTAAGGCCACTGTTTCCTTGTTGACTTTAGGTCTGTTAATAATTGCTTTATATATTTTGGTTTTCCTATGTTTGGTACATACATATTAATAACTGTTATGTGTTCTTGATGAATTGTTCCTTTTATCATTATATACTGTCCATTTTTGTCTCTTGTTACTTTTTTTGGCTTGAAGTCTATTTTGTCTGTTATGAGTATGGCTACACTCATTTTCTTTTGGCTGCCATTGGCTTGGAGTGTCATATTCCATCCCTTCACTTTGAGCCTATGTTTGTCTTCAGAGCTAAGATGTGTTTTCTGGAGGCAGCATATTATTGGGTCTTGTTTCTTAATCCATTCAGCCACTCTGTGTCTTTTGGTTGGTAAATTCAGTCCATTTACATTCAGGGAGATTATTGATAAATGAGGTCTTCATAATGCTGCTTTTGTTTTCTGGTTGCTCTGTATCTCCATTGTTTCTTTTTTCTTGTGTTTCTGTCTGTCATTTTGGTTTGGTGGTCTTCCATGATGTTTTTCTCAGTTTCCTCTTTTTTTGTGTTTTATGTCTCTGTTCTAGATTTATATTTCATTGTTATCATGAAGTTTGTATAAAACATCTCTTAGGTAAAATAGTTCTTTTTCTGCTGGTAGCATCTTATCTTCATTTGCCTGTATGAGTTCCATTCTTTTCCTCTTCCCGTTTTGTGTTTGTTATCTCAAATTATCTATCCCTTTTTATGTAGTGAGTTTGTTACCAAATTGAATTAGCTATAGTAATTTTTCTACTCCACCCAGCTGCCTTTAACCTTTATTCTATGAAGTGCTTAACAACCAATTCTAATACAGAGTTGTAATTTTTTTTTTTTTTTTTTTTTTGCGGTACTCGGGCCTCTCACTGTTGTGGCCTCTCCTGTTGCGGAGCACAGGCTCCGGATGCGCAGGCTCAGCGGCCATGGCTCACGGGCCCAGCCGCTCCGTGGCATGTGGGATCTTCCTGGACCGGGGCACGAACCCGTGTCCCCTGCATCGGCAGGCAGACTCTCAACCACTGTGCCACCAGGGAAGCCCAGGTGGATGTGTATTAATCAGAAGAGGCTAGGTTATGCTTTCATAAGAAACACTCCCCAAATCTTAGTGGCTAAACACAGTTTAAGTTTCATTCATTCAATCAATGTCAACCATGCTCCTGGTTGACTCTCCAGGGCAGCAGTCTTCCATGTGTTGGCTCAGCACTAGAGAATGCTTAGATTTTTTGGCACTTCTAAATTGATAGTTTCTTTTCCAATTGCTGAACCGATAGAAGTGCAGACTAGAGAGACATGAGCTACAATAAGGAAATACTTCTCAGGAGGGGCATGCATCACTTTTGCCCTCATTGCATTGGCCAAAGTGAATGACCTGCCCATGCCTACCTTTAAAAGAAGGGCTCCTGAGTTAGAAGAGAACTGAATATTGGTAAATACAGATAATACCTGTCGCAGAGGATAGTATAAAAACTAAGCGGAGAGGAAATTCATATTCTTGAAATAATTTGATATTAGAAAAATAAGGAAAAATACTTGATATTTGATAAGTTAATGATAAACAGAAACATTAAAATGGATAAGCAAATTCACAAACTGTTGAAAAGGCAAATAAGTAGGTAGAAAGTGTAATTAAGCAAAAAGGAAGAAAACATGTTATGGTGTGAAAAGGGTTAAGATGGTATAACTGTGTCCTTGGGGGAGATTAATACAAACAAACAAATGCAGATTTCATGAATTCTCCATTGGAGATAAGAATTTAAATCAAATCATCTCATTGTATACTTTAAAGTTAACACAATCTTATATGTCAATTATATTTCAAAAAACTGGAAATAAAAAGAATTTGAATGGGTCAGTTGCCAGTGTTAAGTATAGATAGTTTTAAAGGAGAGTTTTAAAAAATGTTTCAGGAAGATATAATTCATAAGCTAATACAATTCTAGGATGTAGAAAAAACAAGCAACTTAAGTTTAGGTAGTGCTTTAATATTTAGTAAGCAACATTCATTTGCTCAGTTATGACAAAGGATGCATGCATGCACACATGACCAACAGGCCCATCGTTCTGAAAGCTACAAACTTCTAAACAAAATATTATATTAATTTTGATAGTATATTAATAGAATGTAATGTTTTGATCAAACAGTATAATGATGGTTTAATATTAAGTAAAGTGTTAATGAAATGTATTCCATCAGTAGGTCAAAAGACAAAAGTCATTATCATTTTGGGTATGCTTCAAAAAGTCTTTGGATAAAAATTCAACTTCATTTTTAACAAAAGTTTTATAAGTAGGAAGATTTATAAGTAGGTGTTTCTCAACATGATCTGGAATACTCATCTTAAACTGAACACCACTTAATGGTGAAATATTTGAGATTTTCCAGTGAAAAATCAGGAGCAAATCTCACATTCCTGATATCACCATTGTTTTTTAATATTGTCCTGGCATTTTTAAGCAGTTAGAAATAGAAAGAGCTTATTGGAATAAAGAAGCATGAGTAACATGAGTTAACGTGGTGATATCAGAGGATGTAACCTAACACAGTATCCATGATCACTTCAACAGTGAACCTTTTATTAAAGATTTTTCCCTCTTTATGCATATATTTTTTGGTTTGTGATTATATGTATTATTTTAGAAATAAGTATATTTTGAAATAGCATTTTAAAAATTTATGATTCAATTTTTATAAATAAATAATGCTACAAGTTCATTAAACATTATTTAAAATCATGTTATTAAATATTTTTATTTATCTCATATAGATAAAGTTATACATTTAATTAATTTATTTAAATAAATTATTATTTATACATTTACATGTACAAATGTAAATATGCATTTCCTGGATTTCAGTTGGAATGTAGCCCTCTGGCTAGTTTAGTATATAGCATATTATAGATATAAAGGTTATGTGGTATATTAATGGTATCCACTATTTTTTGATAATAATTTATCTTTTTCAGTTTGATTACATGGGCTCTGATGTAAAAGTTGTAACACAAAAGGTTATTCAGATCATTGGCTTTGTTAACAGTGTAAGTATTTTAAAACTATTTTTTAAATATATTCTGTAAGATTATAGGTAATATGAATTGACATATATACTATTTTGCTGTGGTGTTGAAGAGTTTCTACATTCAAAATATTGAATTAAATGTCTTAAATATACCTTTACAAAAATTTAATATAATGTTCAAATTTATTTTAAAAATGTCATTTATTTTCTCCACTTAGATGCTTACCCAGTTAAAACTGACTGTTAGAATATCTTCCATAGAGATTTGGTCAAACAAAAACAAAATTTCTACTACAAGACATCCTAATCATATATTATATAGACTTTTAGAATGGAAATACGAATTTCTCTCCCAACCTCATCATACTGCATACTTATTTGCGTGAGTATAGTATTTCATATTTGTATAAAGAAATAACCCAAAATGATTTTAAATGTTAATTATGAAAAACAAGCATTTACTTAATGTATACTGAGTTCTGTAAATTTGGTAGACACCATGGGATGGGAAAAAAATGTAGGTTAACGTCTTTGTCCTCAAGTAGCTAATGTGAGGTAAGACTTAAAATCTTTTATCAAATGACATAAAATTACCTGAAAGAAGTAAAATTACATAAAAGTTTTGAAATAACTAAAGGAGGTTAATTATGAGTGATGCAATTTTTTGATGTCTCTTGGCTAATAAACTTTTACTACCTGTTATCTCTACATTCTTGTGTCTGATCTGATTATCAATACCACTGAAATGTAATTATGAGGAAAATTTTAATTTTTTTAGCTTCCAGAAAACTCCTACTTTTATAGGAGCCACATATCCTGCAAAAATATGTGATAAGAATTTTGCTGGAGGAGTTGCTTTGGTATGTAATTACTATCAAATTTGCTCTCATTATTTTCATGTTTCAAAATTTCCTAAATATTTTAAAGCAGGAATATATATATATATTACTTAGTTTATTCTTCCTTTAATAGTATTTTTATTACTAATTAAGAGTATAAAAATTAAATTGTATATAATTGCTTTAAAAATCAGAATATTTATAAAGTCAACTGATCATAATTTCATATTGTTTTAAAAATCATTTGACCTTTGTAAGTCTGTTTAATTGTTTTGAGCAGTGGTATGCTTGCATCAATAGTTATTATATAATCAGTGTGATTTTAATGTTAATTATTAAACATATTTTCCTCAAAATTAATAAAAATAAATATCAAAATATTAAATAAATATCAAATAAAAATAAATATAAAAAAATAAAATCAGTATTTTCCTCAAAATTAATAATTGGTATACATTCATGTACTTTTTGTTAAGTGACGTTCATTGTATTATTGTTTCAGGTAACTTTTATTATTGCATTCAATTCTTTATTATGTTTGCGAGGAGCAGACTGTTGTAGGAAGGAATAGCCATCAAATATTCATAATCTACTGTTTTCTGGAAAATGGGAATGAGCTTTTTCTACAGAGTTATGTTCTTTTTACAACAAGCTATATAAAAAGTAGCAAGGGGAGCGAACTTGACAGTGCTTCAGAAAAATAAGGCTACACTATGATTTTTATACTGACCCATTTGTATATTTAGTTGACTTTTAGTAGCATGTACAGTGATTCAAATTGCCATTGACAGGTTAGACAGAATTAAAATCTGTACTGGTGTGTACTTGCTACCATTAGTATAAAAGACATATTGATTGATTAGATAAATCTAAAACAATTTCTAGGGGTTATTTGTCACCGTGGCTAAAGAAGAATCAGATATTCCCTAGGAATTTGTTTTATTCTCAGTCCTTGCTGTCGGTCTCCTTTCAGCCAAAGCCTCAGGAAAGACTGTCAGCAATTGTCCAGGTCGTTGTCACTATTGTGAATCCTCCTGAAAACAATGTTTCTTTGCTGAGAACTAATGTTTAGATCATGTGTGTGTGAAGAAAATAAAGCAGATGATAGGAACTATTGAATATAAGTGGTTAGTATGTGTTTTCCTGGTGCCATTCTTCAGACTTTAAGTTTGATTGGAATTTTTGTAATAAAAATTTGTAAAGGAAAAATATATGAGTTAAGGAAGAATGCTATAAAAAGCCAGTATAAAATTAAAATACAAATATCAATATAAAAATACATTTTTGTTTATTCCAACAACAAAGAGTACGAAGATTAAATTTTAAAATGATAGACACCAATCATAATATTCTAAAATTTGTTTTTTAGGTTAAGAATCAATTCCTTGAATATGGTAGCTTTGTTAAATATTTTGAAATCAGGTAGTTAAAGCTATCCAACCTTGTGCTTTGTCAATACTATGTATGTCTATGTATAACTTTGCATTTTCATATAGATTTTAGAATCAGGTTGTCTAGTTCTGCACATACACAAAAGCTTACTTAGGTTTTGATTGGGATGGTGTGTAATTTATGAATCAATTAGGGGAGAATTGATATCTTAATAATGTTGGATCTTGCAGCCCACCAACATGATATATCTCTCCATTAATTCAGGTCTTTTAAAAATTCTCTGTGGAGGTTTAATACATATACTGCTAAAATTATTCTTAGGTATTTTATATGCTCTGGTGCTATTGCAACTGGTCTTGATCATTTAAGTTCATCTTCCAGTTTCTCACTGCTAGTGTATATCAATATATGGCCAGTTTTTATATATATTTTTGTAAATATCCAGTAACCTTGCTGAACTTACATTATGAGATTGTTGATCTAAAACAAATAGACTGCCAGATTTCTCCAGAAATGATGGGTTTACTCAGAATCAGCAGAGAATTATGATTCGGGGTCTGCAACCATGTTGAGCCAGGTGCAGATCCTCTCATGGCAAGGGAAACAAGACTTTTCTAAAGGAAAGTTGAAAGTTGAAAGGAAAAAGAAAGTTGAAGGGAGCTGTAGTAAACAAAGTGTCCATGACTTTTTATTGGCTGAGTCCTTGCCAGGAAAGAAGAAAACTCTTTCTTTTTCCTGTTGGGTTCTGCTATCCTCCTGGCTGTGAGAGTTCCCCTTCTGGTAGGCTGACTCTAATTGAGGTTTCTGTTTATTATTTTTTACAAGACCCACTCTTTTTTCCAGTTTTACTGAGATACAACTGATATATAGCATTGCATAAGTTTAAGGTGTACAATGTAATGATTTGATATATGTATATATTGCAGAATGATTGCCACAATAAGGTTATATATATATATTTGATAATCCATCTTCTCACATGGTTACCATTTGTGTGTGTGTGTTGAGAAACTTTAAGACCTACTCTTTTAGCAGCTTTCAAATATTCAATACAGTATTGTTAACTATAGTTACATTGTGTCCCCAGGTTAGAAATTTGTACCATTTGACCACTTTCACTCATTCCCAACCCCAACTCTCATCCTGGCAACCACCAATCTGTTCTCTGTTTCTATGAGTTCAGTTGTTTTAGATTCCACCTACTGAGATCATGTAGTATTTGTCTTTCTCTGTCTGACTTATTTCACTTAGGGTAATGCCCTCTGACTTCATCCATGTTGTGTCAACTGACAGGATTTCCTTCTTCTTTTATGACTGAATAATATTCATATATACATTATTATTAAACACACACATCTCACAATTTATCTGTTCCTTAGTGGACACTTAGGTTGTTTCCATATCTTGGCTGTTGTGAATAATCTGCAGTGAACATGGGGTGCAAAGACCTATTTGAGACAGTGATTTCATTTCCTCAGATATATACTTAGAAGTGGAATTGCTGATTCATATGATAGTTCTATATTTAATTTTTTCCAGGAAACTCCACACTGTTTTCTATAGTGTTTGTACCGATTTACATTCCCACCAGCAGTGCACATGGGTTCCATTCTCTCCACATCCTTGCCGGCATTTGTTATCTCTTATCTTTTTGATGGTAGCCATTCTAACAGGTGTGAGGTGATCTCACTTGTGGTTTTGATTTGCATTTCTCTGATGATTAGTGATGTTGAGCACCTTTTCATGTACCTGTTGGCCATTTGAATATCCTCTTTGGAGAAATGTCTATTTAGGTCCTCTGACCATTTCTTAATAAGATAATTTAGTTTTTGCTAGTGAGTTATATGACTTCTTAATATACTTTGGATATTAACCTCTTACCGTATATATAGTCTGTAAATATTTTCTACCATTCTGTAGTTGCCTTTTCATTTTGATCAGTTCTTTTGCTGTGCAGAACACTTATACTGTTGTAGTCCCACTTGTTTATTTTTGCCTTTGTGGTTTTGTTGTCATAGTTATAAAATCATTGCCAAGACCAATGTCAAGGAGATTTCTCACTGTTTTCTTCCAAGAATTTTATGATTTCACTTCTTACATATAGGTGTTTAGTCCATGTTGAGTTAATTTTTGTGAATAGTGTAATACAAGGGTCAAGTTCATTATTTGCATGTGAATATCCAGTTTTCCCAACACTTGCTTTTATGCCAGGACCATACTTTTTGATTACTATAGCCTTTTAATATAGGTTGAAAACAGGAACTGTGATGCTTCCAGCTTTGTTTTTCTTTCTCAGGATTGCTTTGACCGCTTGGAGCCTTTTGTGGTTTCAAACGAATTTTAAGATTGTTTTCTGTATTTTTATGAAAAAATGTCATTAGAATTTTGAGAGGGATTGCATTGAATCTATAGATGGCTTTGGATAATATGCATATTTTAACAATATTAATTTGTCCTGTCCATGGACATGGGATATCTTTCCATTTATTTGTGTCCTTTTCAATTTCTTTCTTTCTTTCTTTCTCTCTCTCTCTTTCTTTCCTTTCTTTCTCTCTTTCTCTCTCTCTCTCTTTCCTTCTTTCTCTCTTTCTCTCTTTCTCTCTTTCTCTCTCTCTTTCTCTCTTTCTTTCTTTTTCTTTTTCTTCTTCCTTCCCTCCTTCCTTCTTTTCTTTTCTTTTCTTTTCTTTTCTGTCCCTCACAGCTCGTGGGATCTTAGTTTCCTGACCAGGGATTAAACCCAGGCCCCCTGTAGTGGAAGCACAGAGTCCTAACCACTGGACCACCAGATAATTCCCTCTTTTTCACTTTCTTTCATCACAGTCTTATAGTTTTCTTTGTGCAAATCTTTCCCTTCCTTGGTTAAATTTATTACTGATATTTTGTTGTTTTATTGCTGTTGTAAATGGGATTGATTTCTTCAGTTATATTCTGTTAATTCATTGTTAATATATCAAAACACAACTCAGTTTGTAGATTGGTATTGTATTGTGAAACTTTATTGAATTTGTTTATTCTAATAGCTTTTTTGTGAAGTCTTTGGGATTTTCTCCATAAAAGAGTATGTCATCAGCAAACAGAAATAATTTTACTTCTTCCTTTCTGATTTGGTTGCCTTTTATACCCTTTTCTTTCCTGGTTGCTCTGGCTAACTATGTTGAATAGGAATGGTGAGAGTGGGCACCCTTGTCTTGATCTTTATCTTAGAGGAAAAGATTTACCTTTCACCTTTGAGTATGACGTTAGCCATAGGTTTGTTGTATATGATCTTTATTATGTTGAGGTACATTCCTTCCCAATGTTTATCATGAAGGGATGTTGAAATTTGTCAAATGCTTTTTTGGCATCTGTTGAGATGATCATATGATTCTCTTCTTTCATTCTATTCATGTGGTGCCTCATATTCATTTATTTTTATATGTTGAACCATTTTTGCATTGCTGGGATGCATCCCACTTGACCATGGTATATGATCCTTTTAACATGCTTGAATTTGGTTTGCTAGTAGTTTGTTGATAATATTTGCATTTGTATTCATTAAGGATATTGGCCTATGGTTTTCTTTCCTTGTAGTGTCCTTATCTGGCTCTGGTATTAGGGTAGTAATAGACTCTTAAAATGAGTTTGGGGGTGTTAGGTCATCTTCAATTTTTGGGAAGATTTTGAGAAGGATTAGCATTAATTCTTCATTAAATGTTTGGTAGAATTAACCAGTGAAACAGTCTGGTCCTGGGCTTTTCTTTTTTGGGGGGGGGCATTTGCTTACTGATTCAACTCATTAGTGGTCTGTTCAGATTTTTGAGTTATACAGGATCGTATGTTTCTAAGAATTTACCCATTTCTTCTGGGTTATTCAGTTTGTTGGTGTTTGATCATAGTAGTTTTTTATGATTACTTGTAATTTTGTATTATAAGCTGAAATTGTCCTCTTGCATTTATAATTTTATTTACTTGAGTTCTCTTTAGTTAAAGTTTTGTCAATTTTGTTTATCTTTTCAAAGAAAAAATTGTTAATTAAAAATTCTTTTAATTGATTTCCTATTCTCTATCTCAGTTATTTCTATGCTAATCTTTACTATGTTTTTCCTTTTGCTAATTTTGGGCTAAGTTTGTTCTTTCTTCTGCTTCCTTGAACAGTAAAATTAAGTTATTCAAGATCTTTCTCTTTTTTTAAAAATTAATTTTTATTGGAGTATAGTTGATTTACAATCTTGTGTTAGTTTCTGCTGTACAGCAATGTGAATCAGCTACACGTATACATGTATCCACTCTTTTTTAGACTCTATTCCCATATAGGTCATTACAGAGTATTGAGTAGAGTTCCCTGTGTTATACAGTAGGTTCTTATTAGTTATATATTCTATATATAGTAGTGTGTATATGCCAATCACATATTCCCAGTTTGTCACACACCCCCTTTCCTGCTTGGTAACTGTAAGTTTCTCTTCTACATCTGTGACTCTCTGTCTGTTTTGTAAACAAGTTAATTTGTGCCATTTTTTTAGATTCCACATATAAGCGATATCATACGATATTTGTCTTTCTCTCTCTGACTTACTTCACTTAGTATGACAATCTCTAGGTCCATCCATGTCACTACAAATGGCATTATTTCATCCTTTTTACGGCTGAGTAGTATTTCATTGTATATATGTACCAAATGTTCTTTATCCATTCCTCTGTCGATGGACATTTAGGTTGTTTCCATGTCCTGGCTATTGTAAATAGTGTTGCAATGAACATCAGAGTGCATGTATCTTTTCAAATTATGGTTTTCTCTGGATAGATACCTAGGATTGGGATTGCTGGGTAGCTCTCTCTCTTTTTTTTTTTTTTTTTTAAGGAACTTACATACTGTTCTCCTTAGTGGTTTTACCAATTTGTATTCCCACCAACAATGTAGGAGGGTTCCCTTTTCTCCAAACCCTCTCCTGCATTTACTGTTTGTAGACTTTTTAATGATGGACATTCTGACTGGTGTGAGGTGATACCTCTTTGCGGTTTTGATTTGCATTTCTCTAATAATTCACAATGTTGAGCATCTCCTCATGTGCCTGTTTTGCCTGTATGTCTTCTTTTGGAGAACTGTCTACTTAGATCTTCTGCCCATTTTTTGATTGGGTTATTTGTTTTTTTGATATTGAGTTGCCTGAGCTGTTTGTATATTTTGGAGATTAATCCCTTCTCGGTTGCTTCATTTGCAAATATTTTCTCTCATTCTGTGCATTGTCATTTAGTTCTGTATATGATTTCCTTTGCTGTTCAAAAGCTTTTAAGTTTAATTTGGTCCCATATGTTTATTTTTGTTTTTATTTTCATTACCCCAGGAAGTGGATCAAAAAAGATCTTGCTGCGATTTGTGTCAGAGAGTGTTCTGCTTATGATTTCCTCCAAGAGTTTTATAGTATTTGTTCTTACATTTAGGTCTTTAATCCATTTTATTTTTGTGTATGATGTTAGGGAGTGTTCTAATTTCATTCTTTTACATGTAGCTGTCCAGTTTTCCCAGCACCACGTATTGAAGAGACTGTCTTTTCTCCATTGTATATTTTTGCCTCCTTTGTCATAGGTTAGGTGACCATAGGTGCATGGGTTTATCTGTGGACTTTCTATCCGCTTCCATTGATCTATATTTCTGTTTCTGTAGCAGTATCATTACTATAGCTTTTTTTGTATAGTCTGAAGTCAGGGAGTCTGATTCCTCCAGCTCCATTTTTCTTTGTCAAGATTGCTTTGGCTATTCAGGATCTTTTGTGTTTCCATACAAATTGTAAAATTTCTTGTTCTAGTTCTGTGACAAATGCCACTGGTAATTTGTCTAAGTTTCTCTGTGGTCTCCTTTCCACAGGCTTCAGGACCCTAGTTTCTCTTGCTTCTGGCGTCTGCCCCCTGTTGGGTGAGATTGGTCCAGGGGCTTTTTCAGGCTTCCTGGTGGGAGGGACTGTTGCCTGCCCTCTGGTTGGTGGAGCTGGGTCTTGTTTCTCTGATGGGCAGGGCCATGTTAAGGGGTGTGTTTTGAGGTGGCTGTGAGCTCAGTACAACTTTAGGCAGCCTGTCTTCTGATGGGTGGAGCTGTGTTCCTATCTTGATAGTTGTTTGGCCTGAGGCTTTCCAGCACTGGAGCCTGCAGTTTGTTGGCTAGGGCTGGGTCTTGTTGCTGAAATGTGGACTTCCGAGAGAGCTCACTCCAGTCAGTATTCCCTGGGGCTTCCACTACCATTGTCCTTGCCCTCACAGTGAACTATAGTCGACCTTGCCTCCCTAGGAGACCCTCCAAGACTCCTAGGTAGATGTAGCCCAGATTCCTGTGGAGGTACTGCTTTGTGCTGGGTCCCAGTGCACTTGAGACCTTGTGTGCCCCCTCCAAGAGTGGAGTCTCTCTTTCCCCCAGCCCTGTGGGGCTCCTGCACTCAAGCCCTGCTGGCCTTCAAGGCTAAAGGCTCTGGTGGTTCTTCCACCCGATGCCAGACCCTCAGACTGTGTTGGAGGGCTATTTTACGTGGGAACGTCCCTGTGTAGCCTGTGTGGATTTAATATTTTTTGGTGCGAGGGTTGTTTTTCATATAGATGTCTTCCATCTCTTTCCTCAGTGTATGCTGGCCATGCTCCCCTTTACAGGAGGTGTGACTGGTGTGGTGACCAGAGCCTGCACTGGATATTGCGCAGGGCCTCCCCTTTGCTCTGTGGTTGTCACTGCCCTGGTAGGGCAGGGTCTGATCCCTAGCTGTTGGAGTAGAGACCCCCAGATCTGCTTCTTAGCTGTGTTTCTGATCCGTGATGTGAGGTAGGCAGGTTTGGAGCACTCCCGCTGGGAGGTCAGCCATTGAGTATTCCTCCTCTGGAGCTGTTCACCTGTGATCTGTTGTGTCACCTTTACCCACTGTGCAAGCTCACAAGTTACATTGTTGTTGGCACTGCTCTCAGCCCCACCTTAACTGTGGGTGTGCCAGCAGTTGGCCCTGGTGTCTCTCGGACATTGTTTTCACCAGGCCACCAGAGTAGATCCACTGAAGTCAGGCCCCAGGACTGCGGTAATCATGGATCTGGACCTGCTGTGAGTGCTACGGGGACAGCTCAGATTCTGGCCTGCCCTAACCCCCCACGTGTACGTGCCCACAACTCCTACAGCTGCTAAAGCTAGACCCGTCTTGGCTGCAGAAGCACTCGTCCATTCAGATGTTCTGTAGGTACTGAGTTTGCAAAGCTGGTCGCAGGAGAGTCAATTTGCAGTTTGCTCAGCTGCAAGGAGAGATTTCAGCTTTTCTTCCTTAGTTGCACAACCCCTGGGGCACAGCTGTGGTTTCAGCCCCACCTCTCTGTGTGGGCTCCTCACAGGGGTCTGCTCCTGAGGCTGCCCTGGAGCACACGAGTTCACCCCAGTGAGAAGGGGACATGGAGGCGGCAGCGGCTGGGGTCGCAGGAGCCCTTGTGGGGTCCCTGCAGGGACGGGGCTAGTGGCGATGGGATGTGTGGGGGAGCCAGCGGCTGCAGGTGTGAGAGAGCTGGCCCCGGCAGGGGCCCTTCCTAGTGCCTGGGGAGTCAGGGCCAGCACGTGGGTAGTGAGGCTACAATGGCGGCCCAGCCCCTTGTGAGTCACTCAACAATGGCACTTCGCTTCCATGGCTGTTGGTGTTTTCTCCACAAGAATTACTGGTTGCAGACTTCTTCACTCCCACCGCTCAGGCTATTTACTCAAAGCTGGAGCAGTGCCCCCCCCCCCGGTCTGCTCTCCAAACCCTGTATTCCAGCACCTAGCCCCCATCTGCACCAGCGGACACATGTCTCAGGCTGGCATGTGCAGGCTGTGGCGTGGACCATCTGTGCAGGTCTCACGCTGTCCTGCCTGCCACACACTGGTTGCTGCACTTTCCTCCAGTAGCCCCTGAAGCTCCCCTTCTGTCCCAATGATGTCCCTGCTGAGGGCCTTCCCTTGGATGTGCGAACCTCTCCTCTCCTTCAGCTCCCCTCACAGGGGTTCAGGTCCCACCCTGCTTCCTCTCCTCTTCCTTTTCCCTTCCTTCTTTCGTCCTACCTGGTTACACGGGGATCTTTCTTGTCTTTTTAGGTATCCGAGGTCCTCTGCTAGTGTGCAGCCAGTACTCTGTGAGAATTGCTCCATTTGTAGATGTATTCTTGACGCATTTGCGGGGAGAGATGAATTCCACGTCCTACTGCTCCTTACCATCTTGACTCTCTAGAGATCTTTATTTTTTCTTGATGTATGCATTTATTGCTATTAACGTCCCTCCTATAATTGCTTTTGCTGCATCCCTTAAGTGTTGATATATTGTCTTTCCATTTACATTTGTCTCAAGATGTAAAACAAATTTCTCCTTTCCTTTTTTTTTGTTTATCAATTTGTTATTTGGAGTGTGTTCCTCAGTTTCCATGTATATGTAAATTTTCAAGCTTTCCTCCTGCTATTAATTTCTAGTTCATTTCCATTGTGTTCGTAAAAGATACTTGATATAATTTTGATACTCTTGTTATTTGCTGAGTCTTGTTTTGTGGCCTAACATATGATCTAATCTAGAAAATATTCTCTGTGCAATTGAGAAGAATGTGCATTCTGCTGCCAGATGGAATGTTCCATATATATGTCTCTTAGGTCGATGTGGTGTATAGTGTTGTTCCAGCCCACTGTTTCCTTCATGATTTTCTGTCTGGATGATCTGTCTACCATAGAAAGTGAAGTATTAAAATCCCTGACAATTACTGTATTGCTGTTTGTTACCCCTTTTAGTTATTTGTATTTGCTTAATATATTTAGGTGCTATGATATTGGGTGCATAAATAATTACAATTTTTAAATCTCCTTGATGAATTGATACCTTTACCATTATATAATGACCTTCTTTGTCTATTTTGGCCATATTTAGCTTAAGGTCTATTTTATGTATTATAAGTATAGCTGTCCCTCCATTCTTCTGCTTACCATTTCCTTGAATATTTTTTCCATCTCTTCACTTTATGTATATTCTTAAAGCTAAGTGAGTTTCTTGTGGGCAGCATGTCATTGGATTTTCAAAAATCCATTTAGCCATATGTGTCTTTTGATTGGAGAATTTAATCCATTTATGCTTAAAGTAATTATTGATTGGTAAGAGCTTACTATTGCCATTTTGTTAATTGTTTCCTGACTGTTTTGCCTATTTCTTGTTTCTGCTCTTGCTGTCTTCCTTGTGAGTTGATGAGTTTTTGTAGTAGTATGGCTTGACCTCTTTTCCATAATATTTTGTGTACCTACTACAGATTTTCCCTTTTTGGTTACCATGAGGCTTACATAAAATACATTGATAGCATCTTATATTCAGCTGATAACAACTTAATTTTAATAGCAAGCAGAAACTTTATTGTTTTACTTCCCTGCAATCGCATTTTAAGTTATTGGTGTTAAAATTTACATCTTTTTTATATTGTGTATACAATAACAAATTGTTATAGTTATGGTTATTTTTAACATGTTTGTAAACTTTTAAATGAGAGTTGTAAGTGAATTATGTATTTCCATTACCATATTAGAGAATACTTTGACTATATATTTACCATTACCACTGAGTTTTACACATTTGTATGTTTTTATGATGTTACTTAGCATCCTTTTATTTCTGCTTGAAGAATTCCTCTTTGCATTTCTTGTGAGACAGGTCTAGTGGGATGAACTCCCTCAGCTTTGGTTTTTGAGAAAATCTTTAATTTCTTAAGGACATTTCTTAAGGACAGCTTTGACTGGTGTAGTATCTTGGTTAACAGTCATCTTTTCTTTCAGTGTTTTGAATATATCATCCCACTCTCTGTGGACTTACAGAGTTTTTGCTGAGAAATCCAGTTATGGAGATTCCCTTTTTATGTGACAAGTTGCTTTTCATTTGCTGCTTTCTTTTGACAATTCTACCATGATGTGTCTTGGTGTAACCCTTTTTGGATTCAATATATTTGGTTCTTTTGGGCCTCGTGGATCTAAATGTCTGTTTCTCTCCCAATGTTTGGGGAGTTTTTAGCCATTATTGCTTTAAATAGACTTCTATCCCTGGATTCCCATAATACATATATTATTTATTTTGATCATGTCCCATATAACCTGTAGGCTTTCTTCATCCTTTTTCATTCTTTTCTCCTTTTGCTCCTCTGACCAGATAATTTCAGATGACCTATCCTCCAGTTCTTTGATTCTTTTCTCTGCTTAGTTTAGTCTGATGTTGAAGCTCTTTGTTGAATTCTTCATTTCTGTCATCATATACTTCAGCTCTAGGATTTCTCTTTGATTATTTTGGGATGGTTTTTATGTCTTTGTTGAACTGCTCATGTTGTTCTCCTAATTTTGTGTAGTTGTCTGTTAGTTCTTGTAGTTCACTGAAATTTTTTGAGGATTATTCTAAGTTCTTTCAGACAATTTATCCATCTCCATTTCACTAGGTTCAATTATTGGAGCTTTATTAGTTTCCTTTGTGGTGTCATGTTTTCCTGATTCTTCATGATCCTTGATTCCTTGCATTGGTATCTGTGCACTTTAGCAAGCATTCTCCTCTTCCACACTTTACAGATTCACTTCAGCAGTCATAGACCTTCACCACATGGGTTATCGTATGGGTCAGCTGGTTGTGTCATGGCTATGTGGGGCTTGCTACTGGGGTCTCTCTTTGGGTGAGGCCACTACTTGTGCTCTGTGGTCAGCAGACTTGTCACTGGCTAGACACTGGCTGAGTGAGCCTGCTGGCTGGGCTCTGCATTCAAGCAGGTCTACTGGGTGTGCTCTCTGATTAGGTTGGGCTGCTGGCTCTGCTGCATGGTCAGGTGGGGCCTTCACTAACTGTGCTCTGCAATCACGTCTGGTCAGACGAGGTCATAGTAGAGGTCATAGAGGTCCTTTTAAGGTGGTGCCACTGTTTGGACTCTGCCATTGGATAGGGCCATGGCTGGGCTCCACATCATTCCTGGTCTGGTGAGTTGTAAGTGTCTGCTCAGTGATTGGATAGTGCCACTGGCAGTACTTTGTAGAGCTCTAGGCAGGGCTTTGTGGTTGACAAGGCCTTAGGCTGTGCTCTGAAATTAGGTGAGGCCCAAACTATACCCCCAAGTTTGCAGGGCCCCAGGTTAGATCTCATGATCAGGTAGGTCTCTGGCTGTGCTGTGCTGTTGGACAAGGTCCCTGGGCAGGCACTCTTGTCAGGAGGGGCTTCCAGAGTGCAGCCTGTAGAGACTGCACTGCGCATCAGAGCAGGGTCATTGTCCAGGCTTCTTCATTGGGTGGGCCTGTAGGCTATGTTCCACAGTTGGGCAGTGTCACTGGCTAAGCTCCCTGCCTGGTTGAATCTGCAGGCTTTGTTCAGCAGTCAGGCAAGGCGATAGGCTGGAGCTGGCCATTAGGCTCCGCTTTGCTGCTAGCTGATACCATGGGCTGGGTTTCAAGGATATCTTTGGTCATTGTTCAGGCTCTCTTATTATGCAGGGCCATAGGCTATACTTAACTGTTGGCAGGACTGCTGACTTGGCTCTCTACTCAAGCATGGCTATAGGATGGGGTCCAGGGCTGGTATGGTTTGGCTTATTGCCTGGGGACTCAAATTAGGCAGAACTGCCAACCAAGCTCCCTGGCTAGACAGGGCCACTGGCTCAGCTCTAAAGATGGGCAGAGCCACTGGCTGGGATCTCTGCTCAGGCACTGCTGCAAGCAGAACTGTGATCTGCCAAGTTCTGTGCACTGGTTGCTATAAACCTGTCCCCCCTCTTCTCCCATCTCTAGCTGATTACCAGTGGTCAAGCCCCACAGATTACCCCAGTGATCCTGTGAGGTTAGACCTCATTGAGCCTCCTAGGAAGTGTGCCACAATGCTGTGGGAGCTGGATCTCCAGCTTGGGCTCTCGTTTCCTCATTGGGAGAGTTGTAGGTCTGGGGGGGCCCTCTTGGTGCAGTGCCTGGGGAAGGCAATGTAGTCAGAGAGGAGCCATTCCTCTTTTCTTTCTCATGCTCCTCTTATCCTTCTAATGTGGTCTTTCTTAGTCTGTGCTCCAGGGACATGCTTCAGCCTCACCCCCAGGTTCTGGGATTTTCACAGTGGTGTCTTATTTAAGGATAGTTGTTTTTTTGTTTGTTTGTTTGTTTGTTTGTTTTGCGGTATGTGGGCCTCTCACTGTTGTGGCCTCTCCCGTTGCGGAGCACAGGCTCCAGACGCACAGGCCCAGCGGCCATGGCTCACGGGCCCAGCCACTCCGCGGCATGTGGGATCCTCCCAGACCGGGGCACGAACCCATTTCCCCTGCATCAGCAGGTGGACTCTCAACCACTGTGCCACCAGGGAAGCTCAAGGATAGTTGTTAGTTGGTCTTCTTGTGAGGGGGACTGAAGTCAGGGACGTCTCCATTTTGATGACATCACTATCTTTTTGGCGGGCATATTCCTTTAGGTTTTCATTGAACGCCCTCATGTCTGTGAACAGTTTTACTGCTTCTTTCACATTCTTTATTTACCTTGCTTGGACTTCCAGGGCAGTGTTTAATAGAAATGATGAGAAAGGACATCCTTGTCTTGCTCCTGAACTCACCAGTGAAACAGTGTAGGGAAGAAGCTTTCTTTGTGGGAAATTTTTTAATTTAGAAATCAATGTATTGCATGGTTATGGGTATATTCAATTTGTTTATATATTCCTGTGTAAGTGCTCGTGAGTTATGTTTTTCAAGGAATGTGTCTATTTCATCTGTGTAATCAACTTGATCGGTATACATTGCTCGTAGTATTCTCTTATTCTGTGGTCGGATCTGTAGTGATATTTCTCCTCTTCCTCATCCTACTTTTAGATTGGTTTCCTGGAGGTTTATCAACTCTTTAATTTTTTCAAAGGACAAAATTATGACTTTGTTGATTCTCTCTGATGTTTGTTTTCTACTTAATTGACTCTTTCTCTTTATTAATTTCTTTCTTCTGATTTGTTTGGATTTATAATGCTTTTTGCCCTGGCTTTTAAAAACAAATTTAGATTATAGATTTATTTTAAATCTTTAGAAACTATAGAGAGTTAAAGCTATGAATTCTTTTTTGTGTAAAATTAACTGTATTCTAGATATTTTGATGCTTTCTAATTGTTCAAAGTATTTTCTTATTTCCCTTTCATTTTTCATTTGTCTTATGAGATTTACATGTGTGTTGCTAAATTTCTAAATATTTGTGCATTATCTTTTTGCTGACATTTCATACTTTAATTTACTTGTCAGAGAATATACTTTGTACTATTTTATTCCTTTTTCATTAATTCAGACTTGCTTTATGCCCTAGCATATAGTGTATGTTGGCCTATTTTTTCAACTGTGCTTGAGAAAAATGTGTATTCATCCTGCAGTTGTTAGGTATAGTATTCTAGAAATATTTAGTATGTCTAGTTGGTTGACAGTGTTTCTGACTTTTGTCAACTTGTTCTCTCAACTAGTGAGATATTAGTGTTAAAGGCTCTAATAAATGTGGATTTACCTGTTTTTCCAATTAGTTCTGTCAATTTCTGATTCATACTTGGAAGCTTTAATTTTAAGTGTATGAATATTTAGGATGGCTATATATTCTTGATACATTGACTCTTTTTTTTCATTGTGAAATGTAACATCAATACAGCGTCATCAACTTTATGATGCTTGCATGGTATATAAATATTTTCCACCTTTTTACTTCTAAATACCACTACCATTTACCACTTTATACTTAGAGTGCCTCTTCTATAATCAGTGCATCTGTTTTTATTGTTACATTTGTTTTGTCGAATCCATCCTGACAACCTTTGCTTTCAGTTGGAATGTTTAGCCCATTCACATTTAATATAACTATTAAGTTTGGGTATAGGGCTACCATCTTGTTATTTGTGTCCCATTTGTTGCTTCTGCTTTTCTCCTTTGATCTTCCTTTCCTACCTTCTCCCTTTTAGTCCTAGTAAAATAGATGTCTTTACCATATGACTGTCTATTGGATGTGCTGTTATGTCACTCTATGTAAGGGTTCTACAGTACTATAATTCCATTTTACACCTTTCCTTTTTTTGTTAAATTTCCATATATTTACTACTACATATACACTAATCCCTGTCATACAGTTATGCTTTTTTCCCCTTTAAATTGTCAAATGCTTTTTGAAGGAATTAGGAAAAGAAATAATAGTATTGTATATTTCTTTTACTCATTTGCCATTTGTAGCATTTTGCAATCTTTGTGCAGATCCAGATTTCCATCTGGAATCATGTCCCTTCATTCTGAGGAATTTACTTAATGATTTTTTTTTGTAGTGTTAAATCTACAGACATTGAATTCTCTCAGCTTTCGTTTATTTGACAATGTCTTTATTTTACTTTATTTTTCAGATTATTTTCACTGGACTATAGAACCCTAGACTACCAAAATATTTCTTTTAGTACAAATGCCACTTTACTGTCTTCTGGTTTGCATTGTTTCTGGTGAGAAAATAATCATCCTGCTCTTGTATAAATATGCCTTTTTTTCTTCTCGCTTCTTTTAGAAATATTTTTCTTTGAATATTCAGCAGTATGGTAATATTATTCCTACATCCATTTTCCTCCAGTTTTATCCTGTCTGTTGAACTTCTTGGATCAGTGAGTAAATTTTTTTCATCAGATGTGGAAAATTTGGAACTATTATGTCTTCAAATGTTTTTTTCTGCTCTGATCACTCTTCTTCTAGGATATGATTACACCTCAGTTAAACTACTTTCTATTATCCTGCAGGTCACTTTGTGTTCAAATTTTTTCATTCTTTTTCTTGTATGGGTTTCTCTCTACATATGCTGTTTACAAACAAAAATCCAGGGCTAGATGGCTTCACAGGCAATTTCTCTCAAACATTTAGAGAAGAGTTAACACCTATCCTCCTGAAACTCTTCCAGCAAATTGCATAGGAAGAAACATTCCCAAGCTCATTCTATGAGGCCACCATCACCTCGATACCAAAACCAGACAAAGATACCACACACAAAAAAGAAAATTACAGGACAACATCACTGATGAGCATAGATGCAAAAGTCCTCAACAAAATACTAGCCTACCAAATCCAACAACACATTAAAATCCAACTACATAACAAAACACATTAACACCTTGATCAAGTGGGATTTATCCCAGGGATGCAAGGATTTTTCAGTATCTGCAAATCAATCAATATGGTACAACACATTAACAAAGTGAAGAGTAAAAATCATATGATCATCTAATAGATGCAGAAAAAGCTTTTGAGAAAATTCAACACCCATTTATGATAAAAACTCTCCAGGAAGTGAGCATAGAAGGAGCCTACCTCAACATAATAAAGACCATATATGACAAGCTTACAGCTAACATTATACTAAACGGTGAAAAGCTGAAAGCATTTCCTCTAAGATCAGGAACAAGACAAGGATGTCCATCCTCACCACTTTTATTCAACATAGTTTTGGAAGTCCTAATGACAGTAGTCAGAAGAAAAAGGAATAAGAGGAATCCAAACTGGAAAAGAAGAGGCAAAACTGTCACTCTTGGCAGATATCATAATACTATACATAAAAAAGTCCTAATGATGCTACGACAAAACTACTAGAGCTCATCAATGAATCTGGTAAAGTTGCAGGTTAGAAAATTAATACACAGAAATCTGTTGCATTTTTATACACTAAAAGATAAGAAAGGGAAATTAAGGAAACAATCCCATTTTCCATCACATCAAAAAGAACAAAGTACCTAGAAATAAACTTAATTAAGGGGACAAAAACCTGTACTTTGAAAACTATAATATGCTGATGAAAGTAATTAAAGATGACACAAACTGAGGGAAAGATATAACGTGTTCTTGGATTGGAAGAATCAATATTGTCAAAATGACTACACTACCCAAGGCAATCTATAAATTCAATGCAATCCCTATCAAACTACCAATGTTAGTTTTGGCAGATCTAGAACAAAAAAAATAAAATGTGTATAGAAACACAGAAGACCCCAAATAGCCATAGAAATCTTGAGAAAGTTAAATGGAGCTGGTGGAATCCAGGTCCCTGACTTCAGACTATACACAAAGCTACAGTAATCAATATAGTATGGTACTGGCACAAAAACAGAAATATAGATCATAACTTTTTTTTTATTGTGAATTGAACATTGTATAAAGAATAACAGTGAAGATTTTTATATAGTTTTTTCGTCTGTCTATTTTGGATTCTCCAAAAGTGCCACTTTTCTCTTTCTTCTGGAAGCTAAGATGAGGTTCAACTTTTGTTTCACATTTTACTAAATATCAAGTTGACCTTGGTTAGGCTAAGCTTTAATAAGATTAAGCACCCTTCTCCTTAGAAAAACCATTCAGATTCCCATCGTGTCCAAGTGATTTTCCCGAGGAACTAATGTCTTAGATCTTCTCAGTGTTTATGCCTTAACCTGAAGGCATTTGGGCATTTGTTTCACCTTTGGATACAGCTGTTTCCAGGACAGGGAAGACTGGGCTTAGAAGCAAGAAGGTTTTCAATTGTTTTTCACATTATTATAGTGCTTGGAACCCAAACCATGATTGAAAATGTTATTAAGAGAAATTCCGTAAGTCAGAATCTATGGGACCCAAACTAAGCAATGCTGAAAAGAATATTCACAGCCTTGAATAAATACAAAGGTATGAATATAAATGATTTAAGCATCAAATGCCAAAAATGTTTTAAATGAAAGAAGTCAAGAGAAAACTTAAAACGATGAAGTTTGGAATAAATGATTAAAGAAACAATACTGTAGGACTCATCACCACATTTTAAAGTTTTTTTTCTCATAAAATGAATAAAATATGCAACTTATAAGGATAACCTAATCAGAAAACAACAAAGTACATAAGAGACTACACGGTGTAGAATAATCATTAAAGCAGATAATTTAAAATATCCTGCTCTACAAGACACATTTCTATGCACATAGATATGAAACGTTTGAACATAAAAAAAAAGGACTCAAACAGAAGTAGAAAGTTTAAATGGACCAGTTTCTCAGAAGTAGATAATTGCTTTCACAGATGATTCTATCAACAGCATAGAAAAGAAAGGAAAAAATATAAATTCATTTTTATCAAGTGAATATAACTAATACTTAACCATTATAAACTTTGAACCAATGAATCACATTTATGTGCCTAATGCAAATATACTAAATAAGATATTAGCAAAAAGAATCTAGGACACAAGAAATTACATTGTGACTGAATATTACACTTAATTTCTGAGGTAGAGACAAAATTGTCCTCTTATTTTATTACATTCTTGACAGATATCAAGATTGTGAATATGTTATTATTTGTCTTTGTTCATCCCTTTGTCTTTCGCTTTTTTGAAAAGTTTTTATGTAAGGTGTGTCTTGTAAAAACTAGAGAGCTGTATTTTGTTTTGCGAGTACCTAAAAATCTTACTTTTGAAAACTGGTTTTAAAAAACATGTTTGGCTTTATTTCTGTCATATATTTTGTTTTTACTTTGTGTATTATATTTATTTCATGTCTGTATTCTTTTTTCTTTTATTTATAAATTGAAAATGATTCACTGGATTTCAGGAAGGTTTTTAGTTTGGTGAATACCTTTCATATAAAAGTATTGGTCCTCTTTTTAATGTAAGCTTATACCTTTCTATTTGGTAACTTTATATTCTTTCCCTCCATTCTTCCTTCTGTCTCTGTCACTTGGGTTGTGGTTTTGTTATTTCTTCTTTTTTGGAGTATATAACATTTATATGCTAGTAGTCCATGTTTATGTAACCTTAAAATTAAGTATATGCACCACTCATTCTTTTTCTTTTAACATCTTTATTGAAGTATAATAGCTTTACAATGGTGTGTTAGTTTCTGCTTTATAACAATAAGCTATACATATACATATATCTCCATATCTCCTCCCTCTTGTGTCTTGCTCCCACCCTCCCTATCCCACACCTCCAGGTGGTCACAAAGCAGATCTCCCTGTGCTATGCAGCTGCTTCCCACTAGCTAGCTATTTTACATTTTGTAGTAGTTATAAGTCCATGCCACTTTCTCACTTCGTCCCAGCTTACCCTTCCCTCTCCCCATGTCCTCAAGTCCATTCTCTACATCTGCATCTTTATTCCTATCCTGCCCATAGGTTCTTCAGAACTATTTTTTTCCTTTAGATTCCATATATATATGTTAGCATATGGTATTTGTTTTTCTCTTTCTGACTTACTTCACTCTGTATGACCCACTCTGGGTCCATCCACCTCACTACAAATAACTCAATTTCGTTTCTATTTATGGCTGAGTAATATTCCATTGTATATATATGCCACATCTTCTTTATCCATTCATCTGTCAGTGGACACTTAGGTTGCTTCCATGTCCTGGCTACTGTAAAAAGAGCTGCAATGGACATTGTGGTACATGACTCTTTTTGAATTATGGTTTTCTCAGGGTATATGCCCAGTACTGGGATTGCTGGGTTGTATGGTAGTTCTATTTTTAGTTTTTTTAAGGAACCCCCATACTGTTCTCCATAGTGGCTCTATCAATTTACATTCCCACCAACACTGTAGGAGGGTTCCCTTTTCTCCATACCCTCTCCAGCGTTTATTGTTTGTAGATTCTTTGATGATGGCCATTCTGACTGGTGTGAGGTGATACCTCATTGTAGTTTTGATTTGCATTTTTCTAATGATTAGTGATTTTGAGCACCCTTTCATGTATCTGTTGGCAATCTGTATATCTTCTTTGGAGAAATGTCTATTTAGGTCTTCTGCCCATTTTTTGATTGGGTTGTTTGTTTTGATTATATTAAGTCTTGTGAGCTGTTTGTAAATTTTGGAGACTAATCCCTTGTTGGTCACATCACTTGCAAATATTTTCTCCCTATCTGTGGGTTATCTTTTTGTTTTGTTTATGGTTTTCTTTGCCATGCAAAAGCTTTTGAGTTTAATTAGATCCCATTTAAAAATTTTTGTTTTTATTTCCATTATTCTGGGATACCTTATATGTGGAATCTATAAAGAAACTATACAAATGAACTTATTTAGAAAGCAAAAACAGACTCACAGATTTAGAGGAAGAACTTACAGTTACCGGGGGGAAGGGTGGGGGGGAGGGATAGTTAGGGAGTTTGGGATTGACATGTACACACTGTCATATTTAAAATGGATAACCAACAAGGACCTACTGTATAGCACAGGGAACTCTGCTCAATGTTATGTGGCAGCCTGGATGGGAGGGGAGTTTGGGGGAGAATGAATACATGTATATGTATGGCTGAGTCACTTTGCTGTGCACCTGAAACTGTTATAGCATTGTTAATCAGCTATACTTCAATATAAAATTAGAAGTTAGAAAAAAAAATGTAAGGGAAAATGTCTAGAGAAACTACAGTGGTAGTTCTGGGGAAGTAATTAAGAAGATAAAAGAATTCAGGACCTTTGCTTTTTTCCTATTGCTGGAATTTGTTTTATTTTTTTATATAAAGTGTCTATTCTTGCATTACTTGAATAATTAAAAGGGAGGAATAAAACAATGAAGAGCCCAGTATAAAAAGTACCACAATTATGTAAATCTAAAAATAAATTAATGAAAAGGTATAATCTGAAAAGTTTTATTCTCTCATATAATCATTCATCATCCCATTTCATCAGATTCTTATGAAATTTCTCCGATGTTTCTTATGGAAATATAGGCATATACTTATGTTTTACTTTTACAACAGACCATGGCATGGGCTATACTGTATTTTGCCTTTTTATACTGCATAGTTAAATTAAATAATGTATCTGATAGTTTAAATACGTGGAGCCCCTGTTGGTTTTCTGCTCTCTGGCACTCCTGTTAATTCTCATTCATGCTGTATTTTTTTCCTTTTGGGTATGGTTATTTGTAATTGCATTTTCGCCATTTAAAAATTATTCATGTAAATAATTTAGAGTCTAGTTGCTCTTACCTTCCATCAGGGAATTTTTGTTTGTTTCAACCAGATGATTGAGGTCACTAAACCAAGGTTATTTTTGACAGACTCAAGGTCGAGAGGAGCAAAAAGTGGGAGATCAAGGCCAGTCAATGTTAAGCATCATTGTGACACTTTTCACTGAGAATTAGAAGAACTACATCCTAGAACAAGAATGAGCTGGAAATAAGACAGTTTTTGCAGAGACATCATGGACCTAGATTCATTTTTCTTTGTATTTCTCCTTTAGTGTTAGTAGGGTTTCTTGAAAATATTGCCTGATGTCTTTTATTAGCGTTGGAAAATTCTCAACCGTTATAATTCAGATATTATTTTTGTCCCATTATCTTTCACCTTTTCTTATTAGACTCTAACTAACATATATTAGTCCTTTAAAAGATGCACCATATGTCACTGTTGTTCTTTTTCTTTAAAATTCTTTTTTCAGTTTGTTTTGTTCTTCAGTTTGAGTATTTTCTATGATCTTTAATTCTGTTCAGTAATACTCTATTCTGCTATTTCAGATATTCCTTTTATTCCAGTTCTACAGTTTTTAATTTATTTTGTTTATAAATTCCAATGCTTTTGTGAAATTTTTCATTTTTAATCTGCTTTGTCTTCCATTTATTTTATGTACATCTTATTTTCAAGCTTTACTGAAAAATAAAAATTATATATATTTAGGTTGTATGACATGATTTTTATCAAGATGTAAAATGTGAAGATTTAATCTTTGTATACATTTTGAAATGATTACCACAATCAAGTTAACACACACATCAACTCACATAGATACCAATTTTTGCATTTGTTTTTTGGTGAGAAACTTAAGATTTACTCACTTACCAAATTTCAAGTATACAATAAGTATTATTAATTATAAGCACACTGCTATATATTATATCCCCAAACTTATTCATCTTATAAAGATGAAAGTTTGTACCCTTTGACCCATCCTCTGGTCACTGACAACGACCGCTCTACTCTCTGGTTCTATGAATTTGCCTTTTTTAGTTTCAACATATAAATGAGATCATACATATTTATCTTTCTGTATCTGGCTTATTTCACTAAGAATAATGTCTTCCAGGTTCATCCATGCTGTCTCAAAGGACAGGATTTCCTCCTTCTTTTTTTTTTTTGTCTTTCTTCTCTTTATGCATGATTGAACATTTAGGTTGTTTCCATATATTGGCTGTTTTGAATAATGCTGCAGTGAACATGGGAGTGCAGATATCTTTTCAAGATATTCATTTCATTTCCTTTGGGAATATACCCAGATGTTGAGCATCTTTCCATGTAGCTGTTGGCCGTCTATATGTTTGCTTTGGAAAAATGTTTATTCAGATAATCTGCCCATTTTTTAATCTGATTTTTTTTTGCTATTGAGTTGTATGAGTATTGTATTTTGCATATTAACCCCTTTTCAGAGATATGATTTGTAAATATTTTCTCCCACTTAGTAGCCTGCCTTTTCATTTTGTTGATGGTTTCCTTTGCTGTGCAGAAGCATTTTAGTGTGCTGTAGTCCCACTTGTTTATTTTTGCTTCTGTTGACTTTGCTTTGGAGTCAGATCTAAAAATTCATCACCAAGATTGATATTAAGGAGCTTATTGCCTATGTTTTCTTCTAGGAGTTTTATGGTTTCAGGTCTTGCATTCAAGTTTCTAATACATTTTGAGTTAATTATTGTGTATGGTGTGAGATAGTGGTCCAGTTTCATTCTTTTGCATGTGGCTGTCCAGTTTTTCCCACCACCATTTATTGAAGAGACTGTCTTTTTCCCATTTTATATTATGCCTCCTTTGGCATGGATCAGTTGACCATATGAGTGTGGGTTTATTTCTGGGTTCTATATTTTGTTCCATTGATCTATGTGTCTGCCTTTGTGCCAGTACCATATTGTTTAAAAAAATTTTTTTTAATTCAGGTATAATTGACATACATTATATTAGTTTCAGGTGTACAACAGAGTGATTTGGTATTTGTATATATTGAAAAATGATCACCACAAAAATTCTAGGTAACATCTATCACCATAAATAGTTATAGAATTTAATACTGTTTTGATTATTACAGCTTTGTAGTATAGTTTGAAATCAGGGAGCATGATACCTCCAGCTTTACTCTTCTTTCTCAAGATTGCTTCAGCTATTTGGGGTCCTTTGTGCTTCCATTTAAATTTTAGGATGTTTTTATTATTTTTGTGAAAATTGCCATTGGAGTTTTGAAAGGGAGTGCACTGAATCTGTAGATGGCTATGGGTAAAATGGACATTTTAACAATATTAATTCTTCCAGTCCATGAGTGTGGAATATCTTTCTATTTATTTGTGTCTTCTGCAATTTCTTTCATCACCATCTTCTAGTTTTCAGTGTACAATTTTTTTATATCCTTGGTTAAATTTATTCCTTGGTATTTTGTTCTTTTTAGTACAATTGTACATGGGAGTGCTTCCTTAATTTCTCTTACTGATAGTGCATTATTAATGTACAGAAACACAACAGACTTCTTTGTATTGATTGTGGGTCTAGAAACTCTATTGAATTCATATATTAGTTATAACAGGTTTTTGTGTGTGTGTATGTGTGTGTGTTTGTGTAGCTTTAGGATTTTTCTCTGTATAATATCATATTATCTGCCAATGGTGACAGTTTTACTTCTTTTTTCCCAGTATGGATCTCTTTCATTTATTTTTTCTTGCCTAATTGCTCTGGCTAGGAGTTGTATAAAAGTGGTGATAGTGCAGATTCTTGTCTTATTCCTGACGTTAGAGGAATAACTTTTCTGCTTTTTACCATTGAGTATGATGTTAGCTGTGGGCTTGTCATATATGGCCTTTATTATGTTGATGTATGTTTTCTCCACACCGAGAGTTTTTAAAAATCATAAATGGATGTTGAATTTTGTCTATTTTCTATTCATTATCCTTGTTTCTTGTTTCTTCTTGAAATCTTCCCCTCTCCTTTTTTTTTTCTGCCTTCTGTGGTTTTAATTGCACATTTTATATTATTCCATTTTCTCTCCTTTCTAGAACATCAATTACATTAAAAATCTATAAGCAGTTACCCTAATATCAAAGTAAGAAAACTAGTACATTTCTTGTGTGCAATTTGTGCCTTGGGAGAGGCAGTCCATGAGCCTGCCTGGGGTGGAAGTTTTAGTGTCTGAGGGGAAGTTGTCTCCGTGCAGGATGCAGAGTCATCTCCAGCAGGCAGGTCTTAAGCTGGAGTGATGTCATCTGAGGTAATAACATCTCTAGCAATGAGTTCCTGGGCCAGGGCAATGTTGTTTGGGGTGTAGTGCTAAGATATCCTTTTTAAGCTGATACCCATTTGAATGAATGCAGGTTTTATTTTTGTGGCTCTGTGGTATTAAAATGGTGCTGAAGTACTTGTGTAATTTGAAGGCAATGTTGGGCCTGTGACTTCGATTTATAAATATCTGGTAACTCAAGGGGCTTGTGGGTGCACAGCGAGCAGAAGTGATATTGACATATGTGCAGAGCCTGACTGGCACAGCCCCAATTAGGTGTGGCTGGATCTAAAAGTGTCCAACAGTCTAAGGTTTTGCCCTATTAGGTGATGAAAAGAGTTCTGTTATAAATAGGTTTTTAATTTTATGACCTGATTTTGGTGTATGTGGTTAATAGGAAGTCAGGTTGTTTGCCATTTAAAATATTTATACCTGTGTTTAAGGCTCCATAATTTTGCTGTAGGCAGGCACCCTAATTTGGCCAGTCAGTATGGGCCTTTTGCCTCAGTTGTTGGTTTGGTTGTTGACAGGCAAGCTGGTGAAGTCTTTTGGTTGTAAGGTTTGTGTTATCCAAACTCAGTGGCATGTGGGCCTCAGCATTTGCCACGTCTGGCTGAAATAATGGCTTACTCGGAGGATTTGGGCCTCCAGATTGCAAACCAATAAAAACACTCAGACCAATGGTAATGAGATGAACAGTCAACAGAATGTTGTACAGCTGCACTTTAGAGGCTTTTGTTTTTGTTTTTCATTTGTTTGTTTTGCTGTGGTGGAAGTTTAGGCTCAAATGGGTCTCATGTCAAATTAGCAGCTGCCTGGACCAGGAGGAAATCTATGGTCAATAGACCTCAGGATGGTATGTACCTGGATCTGGTCTCCAACCCTTATGGGATGGGGCAAGATAAAATATTTACAACAGTAGGGGAGACATAATTAAAGGGACTCACATACAATGAGTCTTTATATACATGGAAGCCAGATATGAGCCCCTTTAAATATAGGGAAGGAAAAGGGAAAAATGTTTTAAAGTTTGTGTGAAGTGTGTGTCAGACAAGCATCCTTGAATTAAGAGGCATTAATAGCTTGGCCAATATAGACACCCATTTAGGGGTCCGTTTATTGGATTTGAAAAGGAATTATTTAAGGAAACCATTATGTCTCTCAATTGAACCAGCTATCTGGGACCTGTTGGGGACAATGAAAGTTATATTGAATGCCTTTTCCAGTAGAGTGGCATTGTGTCTTCTGAGAAACGAAATATGTTCCTTGGTTACTATTAATATTGCCTGTAACTATGAAGGGAATAAAGTGTGTCCTGGCAAGGGCTTCTGTTTGGTCCTAAGAACTGTTTTTGATCAAAAGCTGGGGTGCAGGAAGGAGGGATTGCTTGAGTTCAAGCAGTCTTCCAGTAAACAGAATTACTCTCTACCCTCTGAAGGTGGACTGAAGTGTCTGATGCGTCAGCTGATTGTTGTTTTCTACCTCTTAGTGGCTGTGGTTGAACAACAAGCAACCCAGGGCAATATGTGGGATGGAAACTTAGAAACGTCTTCATGGGTCAGTTAATCTTCTCCTCTGAGCTGTTCTTTACTTGCTGCTCCCTCACAATGCCGTCTTGCTCTTGGTCCATCAAGTACCAAAAACTTTTTAAAAATACTATACTTAGAGCTTCCCTGGTGGCGCAGTGGTTGAGAGTCTGCCTGCCGATGCAGGGGACACGGGCTCGTGCCCTGGTCCGGGAGGATCCCACATGCCACGGAGCAGCTGGGCCCGTGAGCCATGGCCGCTGAGCCTGCGCGTCCACAGCCTGTGCTCCGCAACGGGAGAGGCCACAGCAGTGAGAGGCCCGCGTACCGCAAAAAAACAAAAACAAAAAGAAAAAAAAAACTATTTTTAGAGCAGTTTTAGGTTCACAGCACCATTGAGAAGAAGGTGCATAGATTATCAATGTATCCCTTGCCCCTACACATGCATAACCTTCTTCGTTGTCACCATCACTCACCAGAGGGGTATGCTTATTGCAATTGATAAACGTACATTGACCCATTAAAAATCACCCAAAGTTCATAATTTGCCTTAGGGTTCAATCTTGGTGTTGTACTTTCTACGGATTTGGTCAAATAATGATATGTGTCCATCATTATGGTATCATACACAGTATTTTCACTGCCTTAAAAATCCTCTGTGCTCTCTGCCAATTAATTTCTCCCCTCCCCACCTGCAGCTGTGGATCTTTTGTCTCCATAACTTTTTTTCCAGAATGTCATATAGTTGGAGTCAAATGGTATATAGTCTCTGCAGGCTGGCTTCTCTCGCTTAGTAACATGCATTTATATTTCCTCCGTATCTTTTCATGACCTTGTAGCTCATTTCCTTTTAGTGCTGAATAATATTCTGTTGTCTGAAACATGCCACAGTTCATCTGTTCACTTGCTGAAGGACATCATGGATGCTTGCAGGTTTTGGCAGTTATGAATAAAGCTGCTATAAACATCTGTGCAGTTACTAGAAATGTTTCAAAGGAAAACAACAATACCTATTGAGGGTGTATTAGTGATCTATTGCTATGTAACTGATTGTACCAAACCTTAGCACATGAAAACAACACAGTTCTGTGGGTCAGGAATCTAGGAGCAGCTTAGTGGGTGAAAATAAGATGTCAACTAGGGCTGTAATTATCTCACGGTTCAACACAGAGGGGATTTACTCCCAAGCTCAGTCATGTGACTATTGGAAGACCTCAGAAAGAGTTTCCAAGCTCACTCATGAGGACCTCTCCCCAGGCCTGCTTCATGACATAGTAGCTACCTTCCCCCAGAGCGAATGAGGGAGAGAGACATAGAATCCAAGAAGACAGTCTTTTAATAACTTATCTTGGAAATGATGACCCATCACTTCTGCTGTATTCAGTTAATTAGAAGAAAGTCAGTAAGTCCAGCCTACACTCAATGGAGTGAGAATACACAGGATCATAAATAGCAGGAGGCAGGGATCATTGGCACCCATTTTAGAGACTGTATACTACAAAGAGAATGTAGGATTGATTATTAAAAGATTAAAAGAATCTTGTTTAAAATAATTCAAAGAAGCGATACAGTGTGGTGTTTAAACTCTGTTAGATTTTCTAAGATAGCTGGTATTGTCATTATGTAATAGTATCTTGAAATTAAACTGTAGTGTTACTCATCCATCCGTGTTTAATAATACTTACATAACTCTAGTACAATTGTGTCTACATAAGTATCTTGGATGCATTAATGAATTTTAGAAATGAGTTTTATGTTTGGTAGTGTATATATGTCCATGCCACTTTCTCACTTTGTCACAGCTTACCCTTCTCCCTCCCCATATCCTCAAGTCCATTCTCTAGTAGATCTGTGTCTTTATTCCTGTGAGAAGCAGCCACATAGCACCAGGAGATCAGCTCAGTGCTTTGTGACCACCTAGAGGGATGGGATAGGGAGGGTGGGAGGGAGGGAGACGCAAGAGGAAAGAGATATGGGAACATACGTGTATGTATAACTGATTCACTTTGTTATAAAGCAGAAACTAACACACCACTGTAAAGCAATTATACTCCAATAAAGATGTTTAAAAAAATGAGTTTTATGTACGAATTTTTGATTATAGTAAGTAACTTTTTATAACTGAATAAGATTCTTAGCTAACTATTTTTCTTTTATTTTCATTGCATTTAGTATTCAGAGGGTTTATCCTTGGAGTCATATGCTGTCAGTATTGTGCAGTTGCTTGGCCTTAACATGGGAATGAGTTATGATAATACTGAGATGTGCCATTGCTCAGGAGATGTTTGCACCATGTCACCAAAAGCTGTGTAAGATCATTTTCTTTATTAAACACACAGTATACTTAAAATTTTTTTTTTGGTTAGGGACTTTATATTTCTGTTAACCAAACTGAATTAATTGACAATTATAGAACACTATACCCTACACTAGGATGCACATTCTTTTCAAGTACAGATGGAACACACACCAAAATAGACCCAGCACTCCCCAAGGCCTCTCCATGCCTGGGGACATTCTCTTCCTCCTTCCTACCTTCCAGAGTCTGGCTTGTATTTTTCTCTGCTGGCTAGATTGAAGGTACCCTCTGGGGACAAGCCATATGAATTGTGTGATTTTAGTGATTCTATTTAAAGTTAAATGCCTTGATACTGGCATTATACAACATAAGGATGAACGGTACAATTCAAGTTAAAAATATATCTTTTTTTAATTTAGAAAGACATCAAGTCACAAATAAGTAAAACTATGTCCCACTGAGAGAGAGACTACTGAAGAAAAAGGCTTTTTTAAAAATTTTAGTATCATTGATAATACTTTCCCCCCACTTTACAAACAATTTTGAAATCAGGTAGTACAAATCCCCAAGTTTTTTCATCTTTTCCCAAATTGTTTTGGTTATTCTAGGTCCTTTGTAGTTTCATATATATTTTATTATCAAATTTCCAATTTTTATGAAAACTCCTGTTGAGAGTTTTAAAAATTGAAGTATGGTTTATTTACAACATTATGTTAGTTCCAGGTATACAGCATAGTGATTCAGTATATTTACAGATTATACTCCATTATAAGTTATTACAAGATAATGGCTGTAATTCCCTGTGCTATATATATACTGTATCCTTGTTCCTTATCTGTTTTATACATAGTAGTTTATATCTCTTAATGCCCTACTCCTAACTTGCTCCTCCCCTCCTCCCTCTCCCCTTTGGTAACCCCTTGATTGTTTTCTATATCTGTGAGTCTACTTCTGTTTTGCATATGTGTTCTTTTGTATTATTTTTTAGTTACCACATATAAGCAATACCATATGGTATTTATCTTTCTCTATTTGACTTACTTCACTTAGTATGATAGTCTCTAGATCCATCCTTGTTGCTGCAAATGGAGGAATTTCATTCATTTTTATGGCTGAATAATATTCCATACCATATCTTTTTTATTCATTTGTCTGTGGATGGGCATTTGGGCTGCTTCCATATCTTGGGTATTATAAATAGTCAATTTTGGGAGAGTTACCATCTTAACAATACTGAGTCTTTTTATTCTTGAATCTGGTATATGTCTTCATTTATTTAGGTCCTTAATTTTCCCCAGCAATGTATGGTATTTTACAGTTTACAGGTCTTGTATTTGTTTTGTTATATTTATTCTTAAACATTTTATTCTTTTTTGCTATTTTGAAAAGAACCGTTTTCTTAATTTCATTTTCAGAGTGCTCATTGCTAGTACATAGAAATATAATTTTTGTATATTGACTTTGTGTGCTGCAAACTTCCTAAACTCAACAGAAATACCAGGAGATTTTATTTGTTGATTACTTAAGATTTTCTATAAACAAGATCTTGTCCATGAATAAGAACAGTTTTATGTTTTCCTCTCCATCTATTTGTGTGTAATTCCTTTTTTTTGCTTAATTGCACTTGAAATAAATTCAGCCCAATGTGAATTGATCTGGTGAGAGTGGGTACCCTTGCCTTGTTCCCAATCTTAGCTATAGTTTTTTTCTTTTTTAATAAATGTCTTCTCTTCTAAAACAGTGTCTTTTATTCCCTGTAAATTGTGTTGTTTGATTTTTCTTCATCATTCCAATAGCTATCTGACTTATTTCATATACCTATTTCCTGATGCTCATACTTTTTGCCCCTAGCAGGCACTTGGTCTGCGTTTCACTACACACCAGTTGCCTAGAAGAGTGCTCAGTAAATGTTTCCAATAATGACCTTTTAGCTCAGTATTCTTATTATTTCATTTTGTCCTGTGATGACTGAATCTATGTTATCCCAAATATCTGTGAAGGCACAAAGTAGATAATAACTAAATTACTTCTTCTCTGTGTGAAATTGTTTCTCAGAGGAATTTTCTTTCATCATCTTTTTGAGTGTTGTATTTGTATACACTATAAAAAAATCAACTTTTTTTTTTTTTTTTTTTTTTTTTTTTTTCTTTTTGCGGTATGCGGGCCTCTCACTGTTGTGGCCTCTCCCGTTGCGGAGCACAGGCTCCGGATGCGCAGGCCCAGCGGCCATGGCTCACGGGCCCAGCCGCTCCGCGGCATATGGGATCCTCCCAGACCGGGGCACGAACCCGTATCCCCTGCATCGGCAGGCGGACTCTCAACCACTGCGCCACCAGGGAGGCCCCAAAAAATCAACTTTTGAGGTATGGTTTGTCCACAATAAAATTCATACACTTTAAACTTTAAGTGTACGAGTTTATGACTCTTGATAAATATATACAAATTACTGAACCACAGTGTCATTCAGGCTATGCAACATTTCCATTTCCACAGAAAGTTCTTTTGTGATCCTTGGCTGTCCTTTTTACCTTCCACCCTGCCCCAGTCAACAGCTGATCTGATTTCTATCACTACAGTTAGTTTTATTGGCTCTAGAACATTATGTAAATTAGATGATATGCACTCTCTTTTGAGTGTTCACTCTATAAGGCTGTAATTTCTCTGAATTATTTTAACATTTTTCTTTAATTAATTGAATATATTTATAATGATTCCTTTCAAGTATTTGTGTGCCAAATCTAACACCTGGGTCATCTCAGTGTTGCTTACTATTGACTGCTTTTTTATTGACTATGGTTTACATTTTCTTATTTCTTTGTATGATTATTATTAATAGTAGCATATTGGATATTGTTGATAGTACAATAGAAAGCCTAGATTCTCATTACCTTCCTCTGAAAAGCATTGATTCTTTTTCTACCAGGCAATTCAATTATTGGGTAATCATTTTAAATTTTATGTGCTTGGTTTTATACTTCGTTAACATGAGTCTATAGAAAACTCAAGGCATTTCCAAACCCCTCTAAAATGGCAGGCCTGAACTTCCAAACTTGGTTTCCTCTGGGGATGTTGTCAGGGCTTGAGTTTAGGCTCTAACTGTTAGGACTGATACAGAGTAGATTTTAGTATAGGGCAGAGGTCAGCCAACAATGATCTATAGGCTAAATTTGGCTGCCTGTCTGTTTTGTAAATTAATTTTATAGGCTTACTGTTTTACGTGTTCTTCATGACTGCTTTTGCACTACAGTGGCAGGGTTGAGTAGCTGCAACAGAGCATACTGCATATAAGCCTATAATATTTACTGTGTGGCCCTTCACAGAAAAGTTTGTCAGCTACTGGTCTAGGGCATAGTCTTTACTTTTTTTTTTTTTTTTTTTAGTTTCTGCTTTATAACAAAGTGAATCAGTCATACATATACATCTGTTCCCACATCCCTTCCCTCTTGCGTCTCCCTCCCTCCCACCCTCCCTATCCCACCCTATAGTCTTTACTCTTAAATTGTATTCTTTCTAGTGTTTTAGTTGGAGGCTGATATATTAGCAAACTACTAACAACTTTCTCACTCCGTCAGGACAGGCACTCCTCTTGTCCCTCCCATGGTATAAATCAAACAACAGATTCTTGTTTGAAAAATGCCTAATTGCAGAGAGCAAAAGATCTAAAATATACTTTTAAAGATAACACAGACATGTTCATATTGGTATTTACAGAAAAATACAAAAATGATAGTAAATAAATAAAAAGTATATTAAATACTGAGGCCAAAAATTTTAAATTCAGTTGTTTGGCAACTAAGAAGGTAAATAACGAGTAACACAGTTCCTATGTTTAAACAATTAATAAAGATTTTAGGATGGATAAATAATTGGTCTTCTTTAAAACAGGATGAATGGCAAAAGATTTTGGAATTTTTTTTCATTATAAGAATTTTCTTGGTGAAATTTAAAAAGTGTGTTAAAAATGTTAGTATTTTAAAAATACTTTTATATTTTTAAAAGTGTGCCTATTGTTATCCATGAGAATAATGCTCTTTAAACCTCTCTTCAAAACATCATACATTAGGAGAAATGTAGAGTTATACAGCAATAATTTTTGTCATACCCTTTTTTTTTTATATTTTAGGCTATCTGGGGGTATAAAGGATTTTAGCACTTGTAGCTTGGATGACTTTAAATATTTTGCTGCACATTCTGGCCTTGAATGTCTTCGTAAAATCCTTCCTGATGAGCCAGTTCACAAACAAAGGAAGATGTGTGGCAATGGAAAGTTGGAATTGGGTGAAGAATGTGATTGTGGCACTTTACAGGTTAGTGGAAGTTTTTTCAAAAATATTTTTTATTTCCCGTATATGTGAGTACGAGGTGGAAAAGAAGACCTTGTCTTTTAGAAGAAAATTTTTGAAAAATACCTTCTTTGGGGAAGATGGAAGCCTTTAAGTTTCCTAATATTGCCATTTTTTGAAGTGGAGAGCAAACATCCTTTAGTTAATATTTGTCTTCAAATATTGCCCTCCTAAATTCTTTAGTGTATGCATCAGCTCTAATCTTATAATTAGTGACCACAAAGAGTGTATAAGGAGTTGAAGAAATATGCCTTTAACAACAAGCAGTAACAAAAAGACAAGAACATCTAAAGACTATAGACTAGACATTTTGCAATAGCAAAATGCATCGTTTGCTATTATACGGAAAAAAAGTTTTGTATTGACAGGTTATGTTTCCCTTCAACACTGCAGTGGATGCTCCTGCCATTGCAGTAAGGGAAGATAAAGAAACACAAACACACAATGAAACTGCATTAAGGCACGAAAAAGAAACACACAGTGAGTGGAAAGGAAGATTAAAACTGTCTTTAATCAGATTCAACTTGGCCACGTGATTGGAGAATCCTAAACAATCTACCCCCAAAGTCTGCTAAAGCTAATTAATGAATGCATGTGAACCCAAATTCCATGGATTTCTATGTATAAACAATGAACAAATGGAAAATGAACTAAAATGTACAATTCCATATACATTGTTTCAAAAACATGAAATAAAGATAAATTTAACAGAATACGTGCAAGACCTGTACAATGAAAACTCACATTGCTCAGAGAAATGAAAGAAGATCGAGAGGGAGACATATCCCACTTTCGTGGATTGGAAGACACAATATTGCTAAGATGTCAGCTCTACGTCAACACTCCACACAATCCCAATCCCAACCCCACCATCGTTCTGTGGAAATTGACAAGCTGATTCTATAATATATATGGAAATGCAAAGGACCTAGAATAGACAAAGCAATTAAAAAGAACAAAGGTGGAGCACATACACTAATTTTCTGTAAATTTCAAAATTTTCTATAAAGCTGAAATAATCAATATAATGTGGTATTGGCCAAAGCATAAATATATCCCTTAATGAAACAGTATAGAGAATCCAAATATAAAATATTTATAAGATCAATTGATTCTCTGCCAATCAGAGATGTTAAGGCAGTTCAATGGGTGAAGAAAACCTTTCCAACAAAGGTATTGTATGAACTAGATATCCACATACATAAAAAGAAAACTTTGACATCTCACCATACACAAAAATTAACTTGAAATGGATCAAAGACCTAAATATAAAAGCGAAAGTCCTAAAGCTTATAGAGTAAAACACAGGAGACAGTCTTTTTGACTCTGTGATAGGCAGAACTTTCTTAGATAAGGCAAATAAGAATGAGGTTTTAAAGAAAAATATGTAAGTTGTACTTAAATTTAGAAACTTTTTCTTTTAGGCTCTGTTAAGAAAAATAAAATTATAGACTCTGAAATGGGAGAAAATATTTACAATTCATATATGTTCAAACATATATATATATATATATATATATATATATAATATATTCAAAGGCCAATTCAAAGGACTTTATTCAAATACATCAAAAGACAAGAGTTATGGTTTCTGGTCTGACATGTGAGAAGTTTAGAAGTCACCACTTAGTCCTTACAACAAGTAAAAAGCTAACCAACTTGGAAAAGAAACAGCTCTTCTTGCATCCATCAGAGATGTGAGGTCACAGAGCAAACCACTGCCCCACAAATTGGAAAAACCAACAGGTGAATGCAGAGAATCACAACTTACTAGAGTAGCAACCCACAAGCTAAAACCTTTTGGGAACCAGCATCTGGGTAGGCAAACCTGAACTGGAATTGACAAATTTCTGGAGTCTCAGTGTGTAGAACTCTGATAGTTTAAAACTCCATGGGAACCCGATCATAGGAAGGTCCCCACACTCTTACGAGTTTTACCTGCAGAAACTTGAACTGTTTGTCACAGTGAATACTGGAGAGAAGTCTAATGCTTCTGGCAGAGGGAGGGGAAAAGGAACCATTTTGAAATAGCCAGAGCATTCTATTCTTAAGAAAGTCTGCCCTTACAAATGGAGTTGTATTGAAAAAGAAAAAAAAAAACCCAAACTAGAATAACCAAACATTTGATTAAGAGAGACAGTAAGAAAAAAAGCTAACAAAGGAATATTTAAACTTTGAGTACATGAATACACGAGTCAATAGATGAAATAACGAGCCTTTTTAAAGTATAATATTGCTGCCTGTGATGAAGCTGTTCATTGAAAATACCAATTAAAAATACCAGTAAGAAAAAACACAACACCAGGAAACTCAAACTTCTAATATTGGTAAATTACAGAGTTTAAAACAAACTTGCTACTGAAGACTGGAAAAGTTGATTGATGGCACTGAATCTTGTAAAATATGAGGACGTATGGGGCCAGCATCCCAGTGAAATCTGGACAGACCAGACTGGCTTCTGGGACCACTTTTCTGGGGGCAGAAGTTTGGGGGTTTGCCATTTCAGACAGAGAAGCTGAGAGTCTGCATGCTGGCAGTGTGTAAATAGATTTATTATGAAAGCAAGAATATAGGAAAAATTTAGAAGAGGATGGTAGCTAACAAGAAATCTAATAACTATTTCCTCTAAGTTTTTGGCTCCACAGTAATATGTTAATATTCAAATTATATGGAATGTAGTGAAATGACACATTTCTTTTACAACCTACTGGCTGAGATGTTGATTTCAATAAGTCTCATGTAAAGAGTGGGATTACTGAAACTGGTTTTTAAGAAATGCTCATACTTCATAAATAAATTCTGTATTGCAGTTTTATTTGATTGTACCTAATCATGCATGACTGAGTAACAAAGCATTTGTTTCCAGAATTGTACACATCCAGACTGCTGTGACCCTAGAACATGTACAAAGAAAACAAATAAAATATGTGGTTCGGGGGAATGCTGCACACGAGATTGCAAGGTAGGAGGCAATCTGTATTTTATATGTTAGCATTAAATTTCTTTTTCTTAAAATATTTATTTATTTATTATTTTTGGCTGTGTTGGGTCTTTGTTGCTGCATGTGGGCTTTCTCTAGTTGCGGCGAGTGGGGGCTACTCTTCATTGTGGTGCGCAGGCTTCTCATTGCAGTGGCTTCACTTGTTGTGTAGAACGGGCTCTAGGCGCACGAGCTTCAGTAGTTGTGGCGCCCCGGCTCAGTAGTTGTGGTGCACGGGCTTAGTTGCTCCGCGACATGTGGGATCTCCCTGGACCAGGGCTCGAACCTGTGTCCCCTGCATTGGCAGGCGAATTCTTTTTTTTTTTTAAATTTATTTATCTATCTTTGGCTGCATTGGGTCTTTGTTGCTGTGTGCGGGGTTTCTCTAGTTGTGTCGAGCGGGGGCTACTCTTTGTTGCAGTGTGTGGGCTTTTCATTGTGGTGCGTTCTCTTGTTGCAGAGTACAGGCTTTAGGTGCGTGGGCTTCAATAGTTGTGGCTTGCAAGCTCTGGAGCACAGGCTCAGTAGTTGTGGCGCACGGGCTTAGTTGCTCCACAGCATGTGGGATCTTCCTGGACCAGGGCTCGAACCCGTGTCCCCTGCATTGGCAGGCGGATTCCTAACCACTGTGCCACCAGGGAAGTCCCATCATTAAATTTCTTGAAATACTTGTTCCAAGGAGATGGAAGACATGTCACTACTCTATGCAGTCCTTCTCATCTTATTATATGCAAGCAGCATTGGAGCCCCTGTCATACTTCAGTCCACTCTGTAATCTATCATTTCTAGGACTCTCCTGTACATAATGCCTGATGCTTCTCTCTCCTGACTTGACTTCCCATTCCTATACCACATTACAGATCTTCCCTGTACCCGCTGGGATTTCTCTATGATCAACATTCACCTTGGGCAACCTTCTTAAGTTTTTTTTTTTTTTTGGTACACGGGCCCCTCACTGTTGTGGCCTCTCCCGTTGTGGAGCACAGGCTCCGGACGCGCAGGCTCAGCGGCCATGGCTCACGGGCCCAGCTGCTCTGCGGCACGTGGGATCCTCCCGGACCGGGGCACGAACCCGTGTCCCCTGCATCGGCAGGCAGATTCTCAACCACTGCGCCACCAGGGAAGCCCCCTTAAGTTCTTATTTTATAAGACCATACTTAACATAGGGACAGGAAGTTAGATTAGTTCTTTTTGTTGGCTAACTTCTCTTTACTGTCTTCTGGTAAAAATCCTCTCTGCCTTCACAATTCATTCAGTTACTGTTACAACCATTCAGTTCCTTTTAATGAAAAGCATTTAACGAACCCCTGAAAATTGCCCAACACCCAGCACAATCCATTGGAACCCTAAGAAGAAAGAAACAAACTCTTGAACAAAGGTAAATGGCACATATTCTTAAGATGGGAAGAAGAGCATGATTTAATCTTTAAAAAAATTTTCCCCAGGTTTATTGATATAATCAACATATAATTCTTTAGTTTAAGATGTACAGTGTAATGATTTGCTCTAAGTATGTATTGTGAAATGATGACCACAATAAAGTTAACACATCCACCACTTCACATACTGAGAACATTTAAGATTTACTATCTTAGCAACTTTTAACTATATAATAAAATAGCATTATTGTTAACTACAGTCACCATGCAGTACGTTAGATCCCCAGATTTTTTTCATTTTATAGCTGAAAATTTGTACCCTTAACCTACATCTTCCCATTTTCCTCACCTAGCACCCACTGGCAACCACCAATCTACTCTCTGCTTTGAGGAGTTTGGCTTTTTTACATTTCACATGTGAGATTATAATCTCAGTATTTCTCTTTCTGTTGTCTGACTTATTTCAATTAGCATAATGTCCTCCAGGTTCCTACATGTTGTTGCAAATGTCAAGATTTCCTTATTTTTTATGGCTGAATATTATTCCACACTACATTTCTTTTAATACATTAATCTATTGCTCGACACTTAGGTCATTTCCATATCTAGGCTATTGTGAGTAATGCTGCGATGAACATGGGGGTGCACCTGCCTCTTCAAGACACTGGTATTATATCCTTCAGATATGTATCCTGGATCAAAGTAGTTCTATTTTTAATTGAGAAACCTCCATATAGTTTCCCATAGTGACTGTAACAATTTACATTCCCTCCAATAGCGTGCCAGGGTTCCCTTTTCTCCACATCCTTGTAATTTGCTATTTGTTGCCTTTTTGACTATAGCTATTCTGACAGGTGTGAGGTGATATCTCATTGTGATTTTGATTTGCATTTCCCTGATTAGTGATGTTGAACATCTTTTCATGTGCCTGTTGGCCATCTGTGTGTCTTCTTTTGAAAGATGCCTATTCAGGCTCTCTGTCCATTTCAAAATCAAGTTGTCCATCCACATCTCTACAAATGACCCCATTTCGTTCCTTTTTATGGCTCATTAATATTCCATTGTATATATGTACCACATCTTCTTTATCCATTCGTCTGTCAATGGGCATTTAGGTTGCTCCCATGACCTGGCTATTGTAAATAGTGCCACAGTGAACATTGGGGTGCATGTGTCTTTTTGAGTTATGGTTTTTCTGGGTATATACCCAGTAGTGGGATTGCTGGGTCATATGGTAATTCCAGTTTTAGTTTTTTAAGGAACCTCTACACTGTTCTCCACAGTGGCTGTATCAATTTACATTCCCACCAACAGTGCAAGAGGATTCCCTTTTCTCCACACCCTTTCCAGCATTTATTATTTGTAGATTTTTTTGATGATGGCCATTCTGACCAGTAGAGACTGTCATACAGAGTGAAGTAAGTCAGAAAGAGAAAAACAAATATCATATATTAACGTATATATGTGGAATCTAGAAAAATGGTACAGATGAACCTATTTGCAAGGCAGAAATTGAGACACAGAAGTAGAGAAGAAACGTATGGACACCAAGGGGTGAAAAGGCGGGGTGGGATGAATTGGGAGATTGGGACTGACATATGTACACTGATATGTATAAAATAGATAACTAATGAGAACCTGCTGTATAGCACAGGGAACTCCACTTCGCTGTACAGTAGAAACTAACACAACATTGTAAAACAGCTATACCCCAATAAAAAAATTTTTTTTAATTTTAAAATAAAAACTAAATTAAAAAAAAGGGAAAAAATAAAATCAAGTTGTTTATTTTGTTTGCTTGTTTGTTTTTTTAGTATTGAGTCATATGAGTTCATTATATATTTTGGATATTAACCCCTTAACAAACATATTTACAAATATCTTCTCCCATTCAGTAGGTTGCCTTTTTGTTTTCTTGATGGTTTCCTTCATTGTGCAAAAGATTTTGTTTGAATGAGTCCCATTTCTTTATTTTTGCTTTTTATACCCTTGCCTGAGGAGACAGATCCATTAAAAATATTGCTAAATTCAAAGTCAAAGAGTGTACTGCTTACGTTTTCTTCTAGGAGTTTTATGGTTTCTGGTCTTGCATTTAGGTCTTTAATCTATTTTGAGTTTATTCTTGTATATGATGTGATATACACACATCATATACAAAAATTTCATTCTTTTAGGTGGAGGTGTCCAGTTTTCCCAACATGACTTATTAAAGAGACTGTCGTTTCACCATTGTATACCTTCTTGCCTCCTTTGTCATAGATTAATTGACCATATGTGTATGATTTATTTCTGAGCTCTCTATTCTGTTCCATTGATTTATACTTGTTTTTGTGTCAGTAGCATACTGTTTTGATTACTGTAGCTTTGTAAAATAGTCAGAAGTCAGGGAGTGTGATAACTCTAGTTCCTTTTCTCTCAAGATTGCTTTGGCTGCTAGGGGTCTTTTGTGGTTCCATACACATTTTAGAATTCTTTGTTCTAGTTCTGAGAATGTCATGAGTATTTTGCTAGGGATTGCATTCAATCTGTAGATTGCTTTGGGTAGTACAGTCATTTTAACATTAATTCTTCCAATCCATGAACATGGTATATCTGTCCATTTATTTGTATGTATTCATCAATGTCTTATAGTTTTCAGAGTATAGGTCTTTCACTTCCTTGGTTAAATTTATTCTTAGGTATTTTATTCTTTTTGATGTGATTGTAGATGAGATTGTTGTGTATGTCTTTAGCTCTGAAGTGAGTCTCTTCTAGGTAGCTTATAGATGGGTCTTGTTTTTTTTTTTATCCAGTCAGCCTTTTGATTGCAGCATTTAGTTCTTTGACATTTAAAGGGGTTATTGATAGCTATGTACTTATTGATATTTTGTTTCTTGCTTTCTGGTTGTTTCTGTAATTCTTCTCTCTTTTCTTTCATATGAAAACTTTTTTCTAAATGTTTATGAGGCATATTTATTGTTTTGTTAAGTGGTTGCTGATTTCTGCTTTAAGGATGGCATTTGGAGAAACCAGAGTCTGCCCATGTGAGCATATCCTTAGTGGGTTGAAAGTAATTTTTATAATAATTACTTAGCTCTACTTTCTTTCTTTTTTATAATTATGGTAGTCTGCTTATCTTTGAATTTCTCATATCTCCCACTCCTTTACGCACAACAAATTCAATCACCTAAATGTCTGTGCAATGCTTAAGTAGTTAACAAGAAGGCAATTTCCTCATTGCTGTTAGCAAGTTAGAAAAAATGGATGGAAACTTCAAGCCTGAAGAGAAAGAAAACTTGGGTATCATTTGTATGTAATTTTTTCATATGTTTCTTTTCTCTTCCAGATAAAACCAGTTAATACACCTTGTAGGCAACCAGTTGATGAATGTGATTTTCTAGAATTCTGTGATGGGAATAACGCACACTGTGTGCCTGACACTTATGCACGTGATGGACAGAGTTGTGATTCGGGCGACTCCTTCTGTTATAGAGGACGATGTCGGTCGTTTACCAGACAGTGCAGAAAATTAATTGGAGGAGGTAACGAACACAATTTTCTTCTTAGTTCCTAAATTCTGATGATCCAAGCTCTGTTATTTAATGCTATAAAACAAAAATGTAAGTGTAATTTTAAGATAAGTGTATCCTGTTTGTAGGCCTAATGTATATTAGTGTTAAAGGAAGTAAAATTTTCTTGATTCTGAGAAAAAACTTCTGAATTTATAAGGAGTCCATATATGCACAAGGGAGAAACCTCAAGTGGAAATGCAGCTTCTTGGAAGATTATATTGACAAAAAAATTAAGTAATAGTCAACCTAAGAAAGAAATAGAGAATTTTATTCAAGCCAGTCTGAGGATTATAACCCAGGAGATAGTCTTCCAAAAAGCTCTGAGAACTGTTCTGCCCATTAGAGGTCAAGGCACAGTTATATATGTTTTCAAGACAAAGGGTTATACATGAAAGTAACATACTGACAGTATACATAGTCCAGATCTGCATGTAGAAGACAAGTAGTGGTTCATTGTGAACCCTTACAGGATTGAGAAAGGAATGTTATTTCCTAAGGAGTCATCTTGCTGATGCCAGGAGAACATTGCTCTTTTTGTTTTGACACATAAAGCAATGTTAGTGCAAAACGAACAGTTACGTCAGGGTTTCTCCACCTCAGCACTGTGGATATCTTAGGCTGGGCATTTCTTGCTGTGAGGGGTGTGGGATCCTGTGTACTTCAGCATTTTTAGCAGCATTCATGGCCTTTTCCTTCCAGACACAATGCCTGCAGGCCTTTGTGGTTTTCACGGCTGGGGTGGAACTGATACTGGCTTCTAGAGGGTGGAAGTCCAGGTTGCTACTAAATATCCTACCATGCACAAAACAGCCCCTATAAGAAAGAATGATCTGACCCCAAATATAAGGACTTACCAGATGCCATCTCATTAATTGCTTTCTGGCTGTTTTGTAGTTCCACTGAGAGAAAATATTGGCAAATCGTACATCTGATAAGAAATTAATATCCAGAATACATAGAAAACTCCTAAAACTCAGCAACAGAAAACAAACAACCCGATTCAAAAACAGGCAAATGACGTGAATAGATATTTCTCTAAAGAAGACGTGCAGATGGCCAATAAGCATATGAAAAGAAGCTCAACATCACTAATCATTAGGGAAATGCACATCAAAACTATGAGATACCACCTCACACCCATTAGGATGGCTGCTGTCAAAAAAAACAGAACACAACAAATGTTGATGAGGATGTGGAAAAATTGCAACGGTTGTGCACTGTGGGTGGGAACGTAAAATGGCATCACCACTATTCTGTGTATGGCGATTCCTCAGATTATTAAAAATAGAATTACCATATGACCCAGCAAGTCCTCTTCTGGGTATACCCAAAAGAATTGAAGGCAGTGTCTGGAAGAGATATTTATGCACTCATGTTCATAGCAGCATTATTCACAATAGCTAAAACTTGGAAGCAACCCAAATGTCCATCAATGGATGAATGGATAAAGCAAACTGTGGTGTATATAAACAATGGAATCTTATTTAGCCTTAAAAAGGATGGAAATTTTGCAACAAAGTACAACATGGAGGAACCTTGAGGACATTATGCTAAATGAACTAAGCCAGTTACAAAAAGATAAATGCTGTATGATTCCACTGAAAGGAGGTACTTAATCATCAATATTACAGATACAGAAAGTAGAATGGTGGTAGCTGGGGCTTGGGGAGGGGAAGAATGGAGAGTTGTTATTCAATAGGTATAAAGTTTCCATTTTAGAAGATAAAAAGAGTTATGGAGATGGATGGTAGTGATGGTTGCACAACAATGTGAATGTACAATGAACCACTGAACTGAACACTTAAAAATAATTAAGATGGTAAACTTTATGTGTATTTTAACACAATAAAAATTTGTAGAAAACAAAAACCAATTTATTTGATATTTAGTACCTACCTCTTTTAAAATTTCTTTAAAATAATCCAACTCCATATTTTTTAAAGCTTCATTGCATAATTTCCTTACTCTGAAGCCCATTAGCAATTAGTGTTTTACCATTGTACCATCATATTTTGTATAGTTAGATCTAAATCTTTAATTTCTTGAAGCTTGGGAACTCTTTCCTCCCATCCTCTGTGCTTTCATGAGCATCTAAAATAGAATTCATAGGTAGTAAATATATGTGGATTTTTTTTAAGCAGGCGGACAAAAAGGAAGGATCCCTTATGCCAACACAGTGCTGATGTCACTCACTTCAGCACTTCATATATGGCAGGTCTAGTGATCATCAACTTCTTCAGCTTTTGTTTGTCTGGAGAGATTTTCTCTCTCCTTAATTTTTTAATTGAAGTATAGTTGATATACAGTAATATTATATGTTACAGGTGTACAATATAGCAATTCACACTTTTTAAGTTTATACTACTTTTATAGTTACCATAAAATATTGGCTATATTCCCCACGTTATACAATATATCCTTGTAGCTTATTTTATACCTAATTTATACCTCTTAACCTCCTACCCCTATATTGACCCTCTCCCCTTGCCTGTCCCCCTGGTAACCACTAGTTTGTTTTCTGTATCTGTGAGTCTGCTTCTTTTTTGTTATATTCACTACTTTGATATATTTTTTAGATTCCACATATAAGTGATGTCACACAGTATTTGTCTTTCTCTGACTTATTTCAGTTAACAGTGACTTCCAAGTGCATCCAAGTTATTGCAAATGGCAAAACTTCATTCTTTTTTATGTTTGAGTAGTATTCCATTGTGTGTGTGTGTGTGTGTGTGTGTATGCGTACTCGTACACCACATCTTCTTTATCCATTCATCTGTTGATGGACACTTTGGTTGCTTCGACAATTGTAAATAGTGCTTCTGTGAACATTGGGAGGCTTGTGTCTTTTTGAATTAATGTTTTTGTGGGGGGTTTTTTTGGATATATATCCAGGAGTGGAAATGCTGGGTCATATGGTAGTTCTACTTTTAGTTCTTTAGGACCTCCATACTGTTTCCCGCAGTGGCTACCACAGTGTACTTTCCCACCAATACCCTTTTCTTCACATCCTCCCCAACAGTTGTTATTCATTTTCTTTTTGATGATAGCCATTCTGACCAGTGTGAGGTGATACTGTGGTTTTGATTTGCATTTCCCTCGTGATTAGCGATGTTGACCATCTTTTCATGTACTTGATGGCCATCTGCATTTCTTTTTTGGGAAAATTTCTATTCAGTTCTTCTGCCCATTTTTTAATCAGGTTGTTTGTTTGCTTTAATGTTGAGTTGTCTGAGCTTTTTATATATGTAGGATATTAACCCCTTATCTGTCATATCATTTGCAAATGTTTTCTCCCAGTCTGTAGGTTGTGTTTTCATTCTGTTTATGGTTTCCTTTGCTGTGCAAAATCTTTTAAGTTTAATTAGGTCCCATTTGTTTATGTTTGCTTTTATCTCCTTTGTTTTAGAAGATGAATCCAAAAAAAAATATTCCTGCAATTTATATCAAATAGTGTTCTGTCTATGTTTTCCTCTAGGAGTTTTTTGGTATCCAGTCTTACATGTAGGTCTTTAATCCATTTTGAGTTTATTTTTGTATCTGGTGTGAGAAAATGGTTTTTTGTGGGGTTTTTTGCGGTACGCAGGCCTCTCACTGTTGTGGCCTCTCCCGTTGCTGAGCACAGGCTCTGGACGCGCAGGCTCAGCGGCCATGGCCCACGGGCCCAGCTGCTCCACGGCATGTGGGATCTTCCTGGACCGGGGCACGAACCCACGTCCCCTGCATCGGCAGGCGGACTCTCAACCACTGTGCCACCAGGGAAGCCCAGAAAATATTTTACTCTCATTCTTTCACGGGTAGCTGTCCAGTTTTTCTAGCACCACTTGTTATTGAAGAGACTGTCTTTTCTCTGTTGTATATTTTTGTCTCCTTTATTGTAGACCATAAGTGCATGGGTTTATTTCTGGGCTTTCTATACTGTTCTGTGTGTCTGTTTTTGTGCCTTCACAATACTGGGTCTTGTTTTTGTATTTATTCCTTTTCCTTTAAGGTAATTATTGCTATGTATATTCATATTGCCATTTGTTAATTGTTGTGGGTTTGTCTTTCTCAGTCTTTTTGGTCCTTTCTTCTTCTTTTGTTCTCTTCTCTTGTGATTTGATGACTATCTTTGTGTTATATTTGGATTCCTTTTTCTTTTTTGTGTATATCTAATATCGATTTTTGGTTCATGGTTACTATGAGATTTTTGTATAACAGTCTATATATATTCGTGATTGTTACAAGTTGCTGATCTCTTAATTTCAAACACACTTTAAAAATCCTGTATTTGTATTTTCCTCCCCTTGCAATTACTGATTTCTCTGAATTCTTTTGATATTATATTTTATATCTAATTGTTTTGTGTATCCCTTAACTGCTTATTGTGGATATAAATGATTTTACTATTTTGTCTTTTAACTTCCATACTAGCTTTGTGTGTGGATGATTTCCTACCTTTACTATACCTTTACCTTACCAGTGAGGTTTTTCATTTTGTAATTTTCTTGTTTCTAGTCGTGGCCTTTCCTTTGTCGCCTAGAGAAGTTCCTTTAACATTTTTTGTAAAGTGGGTTTGGTGGTGCTGAACTCTTTTACCTTTTGCTCGTCTGTAAACCTTTTGCTCCCTCCGTCAAATCTAAATGAGAGCCTTTCTGGGTAGAGTATTCTCTTTGTAGGTTTTTCCATTTCATCACTTTAAATATATTGAGCCACTCCCTTCTGGCCTGCAGTTTCTGCTGAAAAATGAGCTGATAGCCTTATGGGGGTTCCCTTCTATGTTATTTATTGCTTTTAATATGTTGCTTTTTTCTATGTCTTTAATTTTTGGCAGTTTGATTAATATGTGTCTCAGCATGCTGCTCCTTGGGTTTCTCTTGTATGTGACTCTCTGTGCTTCCTGGACTTGAGCAAATGTTTCCTTTCTTAATGTTAGAGAAGTTTTTGGCTATAATTTCCTCAAGTATTTTCTCAGGTCCTTTCTCTCTCTCTTCTCCTTCTGGGACCCCTATAATGTGAATATTATGTGCTTGATGTTGTCTCAGAGGTCTCTTAAACTGTCCTCATTTCTTTTCATTATTTTTTCTTTTCAGCACAAGTGATTTCCACTACTCTGTCTTCCAGCTCACTTATTTGTTATTCTGACTCATTTAGTCTACTATTGATTCCTGCTAGTGTATCTTCATTTCAGTTATTTTTTAAAATTTATTTTATTTTTGGCTGTGTTAGATCTTCATTGCCGCCTGCGGGCTTTCTTTAGTTGCGGCGAGTGGGGACTACTCTTCGTTGCAGAGCGTGGGCTTCTCATTGTGGTGGCTTCTCTTGTTGCAGAGCACGGGCTCTAGGTGCCCGGGCTTCAGTAGTTGTGGCTTGCAGGCTGTAGAGTGCAGGCTCAGTAGTTGTGGTGCACGGGCTTAGTTGCTCTGAAGCATGTGGGATCTTCCGGGGCCAGGGCTCGAACCCATGTCCCCTGCATTGACAGGCAGATTCTTAACCACTCCACCACCAGAGAAGCCCATCATTTCAGTTATTGTATTCTTCATCTCTCTTTGGTTGTTCTTTATATTTTCTAACTCTTTGTTAAAAACTTCTGACTTCTCACTCTGTACATCCATTCCCATCCCAAGTTCTGTTATCATCTTTACAATCATTACTCTGAACTCTTTCTTGGATAGGTTGCCTATCTTCACCTCACTTAGTGCTTCTTCTGGGGTTTTATTTTGCTCCTTCATCTGAAATATGTTTCTCTGCTGCCTCATTTTGTTTAAGTTGCTATTGTATTTTTGTCTGTGTGGTAGGTTAGTTACATTTCTTGACCTTGGAAAAGTGGACTTCCGTAGGAGATGTCTTATGTGCCTTAGCAGTGCACACCCCTCTTGATAGCCAAGCCATATGCTCTATGGATTTGCCCTAAGAGAACTGTGTGGGCCCTTCTTTTGTGGTGGACTGACGATGTGGTTGGTGTGGTAGGCTTGGTTGGCCCCTGGTCTGGTTGATTGCCAGGCCCTGCCTTTTGTGAAGGCACTCAGCTGCTGGGTGGTAAGGCCGGGTTACAAGGCAGCTGACGGCAGAACCCCAGGGAGCTCTGGATCTAGTGCTGGATCGCTGGTGGACAGAGTCAGGGTCCAGAACACTCCAGGGATGTTTTTCCCCACTGGTGGGTGAAACCATGTCCTGGGGTTAATGTGCTGGATTACCAAGGCAGAGTTAGGTCCTGGAGTCTGGCTTCAGGACCCACGGTTCCCAGAGCTGGTGTCAGATTGCTGGTGGGAGTGGTCGATTTCTGATACAGTTGGGTATGGCAACTGGGGTGTCTTAAAGCTTGTTGTTGGGCTGCTAGTGGGCAGCGCCATGGCACAGCTGGTCCCAGGGTAGGGTCTGGCCTACCATGCACAGGCTGTATCCACAGGCTGTGGGATTGTGGTTTTCTTGTGTTTGGTGTCTGCGACTGGTCTAGAGACTAGTGTAGGTTTCCTGGAAGGCAGGGCCAGTGCCTGCCCACCGGTGTGTGGAGCTTGGTCTTGGCCCTCTTATAGGCAGGGCCATGTCTAGTGGCCTGTCTAGAGTTGCTGTGGGTTCAGGAATCTTTCAGTAGCCTGTCTGCTGAGAGATGGGGCTGTGTTACACCCAGTTAGTTGTTTGGCCTGAGGCATCCCAGCACTGGTTGCCTACAGGTGTTTGAGGGGGCCAGGTTTTGGCACGAATGAGATAAACGGAGTATCCCAAGATGGTGGCCACCAGCAGCAGTGTCCACACGGTAGTATGCTCCCAAATAGGCCTGCTGCCAGTGTCTATGTCCCCAGGATGATCTGTAGCCACCCCTGGCTGTCTGGGAGACTATCCAAGACCAGCAGGTAGATCTCTCCGAGGCTCCTATCAAATTAGTGCTCTTGCCCTGTGTCCTGATGTGCGTGAGCTTCTCTGTACGCTCTTTAAGAGTGAAAGCTCTATTTCTGCCGGTCCTTTGGGATTTCTGAAATTAAGCCCCACTGGCCTTCAGAGCCAAATGCTGTGGGGGCTTGTCTTCCTGGTGTAGGACCCCTGGCTGGGGAGCCCAGTATGGGGCTCAGAACTCTCACTCCTGTGGGAGAACCTCTGCCCTCTGATTATTCTTCAGTTTGTGGGTTGCCCACCCAGGGGTATGGGATTTGATTATATCAGGAGTCTGCCCCTCCTACCCATCTTGTTGTGGTTCCTTCTTTATGTCTTTAGTCGTAGAAGATCTTTTCTGGTAGGTTCCGGTCTTTTTCATCAATGGTTGTTCTCAGATAGTTGTGATTTTGGTGTACTCATGAGAGGAGGTGAGCTCAGGGTCTTTTGACTCTGCCATCTCCTTTCCTCAATTGAAAGGCAGTTTTCCCCTGTATAATATTATTTGTTGGTAGTTTTTATCTTTCAGTACTTTGAGTATATCATCCCACCACCTTCTGGCCTGTAAGGTTTCTCATGAAGAATCCACTCATCGTCTTACGGGGGTTTCCTTTTATGTGACAAGTCACTTTTTTTCTACTTTCAATATCCTCTCTTTGTCTGTGAATTTTGAGAATTTGATTGTAATGTCTCTTGGTATGGATTTCTTTGGGTTCAACTTATTTGAATTTCTTCGGCCTTCCTTGTACTGAACATCTACTTCCTTTCTCCACTTTGGAAAATGTTTAGCCTTTATTTCTTGGAATATACTTTCTGATCCTTTCCTTCTCTATTCTTCTTCCAGAACCCCCATAATGTATATATTAGTGCCTTTGGTGGTGTCCCATAAGTCCCTTAAGCTTTCTTCACTTGCTTTCATTCTTTTGTCTTGTTTGCTCTTCTTACTACATAATTTTCAATGACCTGTATTCAGGTTTGTTGATGCTTTCTTCTGCTTGATCTAGTCTGTTGTTGAACCCCTCTAGTGCATTTTTCTGTTCAGTTTGTAGAAGTGATATTTGGGGCTCTGGACAAATGGATCTTCTCTTTCCCTTTCAAGGGGGAAATTGAGAGCTGGGATTATTCATCCACTCACCCTTTGGTGAGCAGGGGGGAGTACCCTTGGTGTCAAATATGCCAAGATGCTGTCCTTGTTGTCCCCCAGGCAGTTAGATTGTCCAGACCCATCAGAGCTCCCAGAACTTGAAAAGCAAATTCCAGATCTATGGAAAGCCTCCTTGGAAATATATGGGTGCTGGACCTGCAGACAAATACCTTCTCTCTTCTGGGTGAAGCTGAGAGCTTCCTGCTTGTAAGCACTGCACTAGGGCAGGTTTCTGGCAAGAGGGTTCCTGAATCTCCCTACTGACTCCAGTGGTTTTGCTTTCTCCCAAAGAAGATGAGACTTTCATTTATTTTCAGGTTCATCACAAAGGGAATTTATTTATGAATTGTTGCTGAATCAGTGTATTTGTGAGAGGGCTTTCTTCTAGTGCTTCCTACACCACTATGTTGCTGGTGTCTTTCTCCCTTGGGAATCTCCCCCCACCAATGTTATTGAGATATAATTGACATATAATAAGGTGTAAGTTTAAAGTGTAAAAATTGTTGCTATGATACATTTAAACATTGCAAAAATGTTTCTCACCATTGCATTAGCTAACACCTCCATCCTGTCACATAATTACCATTTCCTTTTTGTGGTGAAAACTTTAAAGATTTACTCTCTTTGCAACTTTCAAGTATATGACACAGTATTCTTATCTGTAATCACCATGCTGTACATTAGATTCACAGAACTTGCTAATATTATAACTGGAAGTTTGTACCCTTCAACCAATATCTCCCTATTTCCACTACTTGGAGCCCATGATAACCACCACATTACTCTCTTTCTCTGAATCTGGCTTTCTCTGATATCACTGATATGTGGAATCTGGATTCCACATATAAGTGATATCATACAATATTTGCCTTTCTTGATCTGATTTATTTCACTTATAATGCCATCAGTATTCATCCAGGTTGTCTCAAATGGCAGGAATTCCTTCTTTTCATGGCTGAATAATATTCTGTTATACATATGTATATTATTTACAGCCATCCATTGCTGAAGACTTAAATTGTTTATATATTTTGGATATTGTGAATAAAGCTACAATGAACATGGAAGTGCAGATATCTCTTTGAGATCCTTATTTCAATTTCTTTTGATGTGTACCCAGAAGTGGGTTTGCTGCATCACGTGGTAGTTCTATTTTTAAGATTTTGAGGAATCTCCGTACTGTTTTCCATAGTGGCTGCACCAATTCACATTCCCCCTAACAGTGTAAAAGTTTTCCCTTTTCTCAACATCCTTGTCAACACTTGTTATCTTTTACCTTTTTGATAATAGCAAAAGTAAAAGGTGTGACGTGATGTCTCACTTTGATTTTGATTTTCCTGGTAATTCATAATGTTGAGCACCTTTTCATGTACTTATTGGTCATTTGCATGTCTTCTATGGAAAATGTTTATTCAGATCCTTTGTGCATTTTCGAATCTTTGTTGTTGTTGTTATGGAGTTGTAAGAGTTCTCTATATGCTTTGGATATGAATGCCTTATCACATATATGATTTTCAAATATTCTCCCCTTCTGTAGGTTTCTTTTTATTTTATTACTTGTTTCTTTTGCTCTGCAGTAGCTTTTTAGTTTGATGTAGTCTCACTTATTTTTGCTTTTGTTGCTTCTGCTTTTGGTGTCACATTCAGGAAATTGCTGCTGCCAAGATAAATGTCAAGGAGCTCTTTTCCTATGTTTCCTTCTAGAAGTTTTACTGTTTCATGTCTTATCTTTGAGTCTTTAGTCCATTTCAAGTTCATTTTTCTGAGCAGTGTAAGATAGAGGTCAAATTGCATTCTTCTGCATGTGGTTATGCAGTTTTCCCAACAGCATTAATTGAGTAGACGCTCCTTTCCCTATTGAGTTTCTTGGCTCCCTTGTCAAATATTAGTGGACTGTGTGTAGGGGATTATTTATGGGCTCTCAACTATGTTCCATTGTTCTATGTGTCTATTTTTGTGGCAATACCGTATTGTTTTGATTACTATAACTTTTAGTGTAATTTGAAATCAAGAAGGGTGAAGCCCCTGGCTTGTTATTTTTCTTTCTCAGGATTGTTTTGGCTATATAGGTTCTTTTATGGCTCCACAAAAATGATAGGATTGTTTTTCTATTTCTGTTGAAAAATGCCATTGGAATTTTGATAGGGATTGCATTGAATCTATAGACAGCTTTGCATAATACAGATGTTTAAATAATATTAATTCTTCCAATACATGATAATGGGATATATTCCCATTTGTGTCTTCTTTAATTTCTTTCATCAAAGCCTTGTTTTCAGTGGACAGATATTTCACCTCCTTGGTTAAATTTATTCCTAAGTATTTTATTCTTTCAAATCCTTTTGTAAATTGGATTGGTTTCTTTGTTTCTTTTTCTTTTTCAAATGTTTAGTTATTAGTGGGCAGAAATGCAACTGTCTCATATATGTTTTGTATCCTGTAACTTAAACAAATTTGTTTATTCTAAGAATTTTTTTGTAGAGTCTTCGGATTTTCTGTATATAAGATCATATCATCTGCAAACAAGGGCAATTTTATTTCTTCCTTTCTGATTTGGATGCTTTTCATTTTTTGTCTTTCTAAATTGCTCTAGCTATGACTTCCAGTGCTATATTGAGTAGGATTGGTGAGAATGGGTCCCATTGTCTTTTTCCTGATCATGGAAGAAAAGTTTTCAACCTTTCACCACTGAGTATGACATTGGCTGTGAGTTTGTCATATATGGCCTTTGTTGTGTTGCAGTATGTTCCTTTCAGTCCCAATTTGTTGAGAGTTTTTACATGAGAGGATGTTTTATTATGTCAAATGCCTTTTATGCATTTATTGAGATGATTATATAATTTTATCTTTCGTTCTCTTAATGTGGCATATCATATTTATTGATTTCCATTCGTTGAAGCAACCTTGCATCCCAGAGATAAATCCCACTTGATCATGGTGAATTATTATTTTAATGTGATGTTGAATTTGGTTTGCTAAAATTACTGAGAAATTTAGCATCTGTATTTATGGGGGTTATTGGGTTATTGGTCTGTAATTTTCTTGTAGTATCCTTACACTTTGGTTTTGGTAGCAGGATAATTCTGGCCCCATAAATTGAGTTTGCAGATGTTTCCTTCTCTTCAGTCTTCTGGAAGAGTTTGAGAAGGATGGACATTCATTCTTCTTTAAATGTTTGATATTCACCTGTGAAACCACCTGGTCCTTGGGCTTTTCTGTGTTGGAAGTTTTGTGAATCTCCTTATTTGTAATTAGTCTGTTCAGATTTTCTATTTCTTCATGTTTCAGTCTTGGTAGTTTGTAGGTATTTGAAGATTTTATCCATTTTTTCTAGATTTTCCAGTTTGTTGGTTTATAATTGTTGATAGTAGTCTCTCAGGATCCTTTGTGCTCTATGGTACCAGTTGTAATATTTTCTCTTTAAATTCTCTTATTTATTTGAGCCTCCTCTTTTTTTCTGACTTAGTCTAGCTAAAGTTTTGTCAAATCTCTTTCTTTTCAAAAAACCAGCTCTTCATTTCTTTTTATTATTTTCTGGTCTCTATTTCATTTATTTCTTCTCTGATGTTTGTTATTTCCTTCCTTCTGCTAACATTTGCCTTAGTTTGTTATTTTTCTACTTCCTTGTTAAGGAAAGTGAGGTTTTTTGAGATCTTTATTTTTTAAATGTACCATTTGTTGTTGTAAGCTTTCTTTTTAGAACTGCTTTTGTAGCATCCCAGAGATTTTCATATGTTATATTTTTGTTTGTTTTAAGATATTTCTTGATTTCTTGTTTGATTTCTTCTTTGACCCACTGGTTGTGCAGGAGCATATTGTTTAATATCCACATATTTGTTAATTTTCCAGCTTTACTTCTGTTATTGATTTCTAGTTTTATACCTTTGTGGTCAGAAAATATAATTACTTTGATGTCAGTCTTCTTAAATTTGCTAAGCCTTGTTTTGTGACCTAACACTACTCTATACTGGAGAATGTACCATGTGTGCTTGAGAAGAATGTGAATTCTGCTGCTGTTGGATGGAATATTCTGAATATGTTTGTCAGATCCCTTTGGTTTAATGTATGGTTCATGTCCAACGTTTATTTGTTGATTTTCTGTCTGAATGAACTATCCATTGTTGAAAGTGGTGTGTTGAGTTCCCCTACTATTATTGTATTTTTATCTATTTCTCCCTTCATATCTCTTAGCATTTGCTTAATATAGTTAGGTGCTCCACTGTTGAGTGCATATATATTTATGATTGTTATATCTTCTTGATGAATTGACCTCTTTATCATTACATAATGACCATCTTGGTCTCTTGTTTCTATTTTTGCCTGAAGTCCATTTTGTCTGATGTAAATATAGTTACCTTTGCTCTCTTTTGGCTTCCACTTGCATGGAATATATTTTACCATGTCTTACTTTTGACATTCTGTGTGTCCTTAAAACTCTACTGAGTCTCTTGTAGGCTGCATAATAGGGTCTTTTTTTTTCTATCCAGCCACCGTATGCCTTTTGACTGGAGAATTCAGTTCATTAATGTTTAAAGAATTACCGATACTTAACAGTCAACTAATGCCATCTTATTTGTTGTTTTCTGGGTGTTTTGTGTTTTGTAACTCTATTTTTCTTTTATTCTTTTCTTTTTACCTTCTTTTGTAAATTAATGATTTTCTCTAGTGGTATACTTTGATTCCCTTCTGTTTATCTTTTCTGTATCTACTTTAAGTGTTTGCTTTGTGGTTACCAAGAGGCTCACATAAAACATATGTAAGTCATGTTTACATACATATATATATGTGTATTTTATATATATATATATATATATATATATATATAGCACTGATAATTTATCTTTGATCACATTAAAAACTCTATCCTTTTATCCCCCTTTCATATTATTGATGTCACCATTTACATTTTTTTAAATTGAGGTATAATTGAAATATATTAATATCAGTTGTGCAACATAGTGATTCAATACTTTTAAATATTGCAAAATGATCATAATAAGTGTTGTTAACATCTGTCACCATGTATAATTACAATGTTTCTTGTACTGAGAACTACATCTTTTCATATTGTGTACCCACTAAAAGTTATTGAAGCTATAGCTATGTTTAATACTGTCTTCCTCCAACTTTTATATTAGAATCAAGGAGTTGACACATCACCATATTACAGTATTAGAGCACACTGAATTGGACAATATGCTTGTTTTTACCAGTATGTTTCACATTTTCATTTGTTTTAATGTTACTAATTAGCATCCCTTTACTTCAGCTTGTAGAACTCTTTTCAACATTTCCTGTAAGACAGGTTTAGTGGTGGTGAATTCCCTCTGTTTTTGTTTCTTAGGGAAAGTCTTTATTTCCCCTTCAATTCTGATGAACAACTTTTCTGGTTAAAACATTCTTGTTTGACAGTTTCTTTCTCTTAGCAGTTTGAATAGATCATCCCATTCTCTCCTGGCCTGCAAAGTCTCTACTGAGAAATTTAGATATCCTTATGGGAGTTTCCTTGTATGAGAAAAGTTTTTTCTGTTGCTGCTTTTATAATTATCTCATTGTCTTTGGTTTAGACAGTCTTATGATTATGTGCATTGCAAAAGATTACTTTGAGTTGAATTTTGAGGTGATCTATTAGCTTTATAAACTTGGATATCCAAATCCCTCCCAGGCATGGGACATTATCATCCATTATTTCTTTAAAGAAGCGTTCTATCCCTTCCTCACTCTCTTCTCCTTCTGGGACTACAATGATGTGTTCGTCATTTCTTTGACAGCATCCCATAGGTCAGGTAGGTGTTCTTCACTCCTTTTCATTCTATTTTTTGTCTCCTCTAATTCAATAATTTTGTTTATTTTATTTTATGGAAGTATAGTTTATTTACAATATTATGTTAGTTTCAGGTGTACAATATAGTGATTTTATTTATTCATTCATTCATTCATTTTTGGCTGCACCATGTGGCACATGTTATCTTAGTTCCTGACCAGTGCAGTGGAAGTGCAGAGACCTAGCCACTGGACTCTCTGGGAATTCCTGATTTTATATTTTTATAAATTATACTTGATATAAAGTTATTACAAAATATAGGCTACATTTCCTGTGGTGTATTTTATATTCACATTTTTTATTTATTTTTATACCTTGTAGTTTGTAACTGTTAATCCCCTTCCTATAACTTGCCACTCCTAAAAACCTCTCTCAGTTGGTAACTAGTTTGTATCTGTGATTCTGCTTCTTTTTCATTACATTCATTTGCTTGTTTTATTTATTTTTTTGATTTCACATGTAAGTGAAAACATACAGTATTTTTCTTTCTCTATATGACTTTCACTAAGCATAACCCTCCAGGTCCATCCATATCATTGCAAATGGCAAAATTTCATTAGTTTTTATGGCTGAGTAATATTTCATTGTATACCATATACCACATACTTTTTATTCATTCATTAGCTGATGGACACTTATTTGTTTCCGTATTTTGGCTATGTAACAAATAAAGCTGCTATGAACATTAGGGTGCATGTATCTTTTCAAATTAGTGTTTTTATTTTTCTTTTTGATGAACACCCAGGAGTGGAATTTCTCAATTACATGGTAGTTCTATTTTTAATTGTTTGAGGAACCTCCATTCTGTTTTCCATAGTGACTGCACCAATTTACATTTGCACCAACAGTGTACAAGGGTTCCAGTTTCTCCACATCTGTGCCAACATTTGTTATTTGTAGGCTTTTTGATGATACACATTCTGAGAGGTGTGAAGTGATATCTCATTTTGGTTTTCATTTGCATTTTCCTGATAATTAGTGATGTTGAGTACCTTTCCATTTATCTGTTGGGCACCTGCATGTCTTCTTTGGAAAAATACCTATTCAGGTACTCTGCCCATTTTGATTTGGTTGTTTGTTTGGTTGGTTATATTGAGTTGTAAGTTCTTTATGTATTTCCAATATTAAACTCTTATCAGACGTATGTTTTGCAAATATCTTCTACCAATCAGTAGGTGGCTTCTAATTTTCTTGATAGTTTGCTGTGCAAAATTTTTAAAGTTTGATTAGGTCTCATTTGTTTATTTTTGCTTTTATTTCCCATACCTGAGGAGACAGATCCAATAAAAATATTGCTAAGACCAATGTATTGCCTGTGTATTTTTCCTAGGGGTTTAATGGTTTCAGGTTTTACATTTAGGTCTTTAATACATTTTGAGTTAATTTTTGTAAATGGAGTGAGAAAACACTCTAATTTCGTTCTTAAAGATGTAGTTGTCTAGCTTTTCCCAGCACCACTTACTGAAGAGATTGTCATTTTCCCATTGTGTATTCTTGCCTTCTTTGCTGTAGATTAATTGACCATATGTGTGTGGGTTTATTTCTGGGCCGTCTATTTTGTTCCAGTAATTTATGTCTGTTTTTGTGCCAGTATCATGCTGTTTTGATTACTGTAGCTTTGTAGTATAGTCTGAAGTCAGAGAGAATGATGCCTCCAGGAAGCCTGCACAAGCCCCTTAGCCTGCCTCAACCAACAGAGGGCAGACAGCAGAAGAAAGAAGAACTACAACCCTTTAGCCTGCGGAATGGAAGCTGCAACACAGAAAGTTAGACAAGATGAGATGGCAGAGGAATATGTCCCAGATAAAGGAACAAGGTAAAACCCCAGAAGAACAACTAAGTAAAATGGAGATAGGCAATTTACTGGAAAAAGAATTCAGAGTAATGATAATGAAGATGATCCAAGATCCTGGAAAAAGAATGGAAGCACAGTATGAGAAAATACAAGAAATCTTTAATGAAGACCTAGAAGAACTAAAGAACAAAAAGACAGAGATGAACAGTACAATAACTGAAATGAAAAATTCACTAGGAGGAAACAATAGCAGAGTAACTGAGGCAGAAGAACAGATAAATGACTTGGAAGACAGAATGGTGGAAATCACTGCCACAGAACAGAATAAAGAAAGAAGAATGAAAAGAAATGAAGACAGTTTAAGAGACGTTTTGGGTAACATTAAACGTACCAACATTCACATTATAGGGTTCCCAAAAGGAGAAGAGAGAAAGGACCTGAGAAAATATTTGAAGAGATAATAGCTGAAAACTTCCCTAACATGGGAAAGGAAACAGTCACCCAAGTCCAGGAAGCACAGAGAGTCCAGGCAGGATAAACCCAAGGAAGAACTTGATGAGACAGATAGGAATCAAACTGACAAAAATTAAAGACAAAAAATATGAAAAGCAACAAATAACATACAAGTGGACTCACATAAGGTTATCAGCTGATTTCTCAGCAGAAACTCTGCAGGCCAGAAAGGAGTGGCACAATATATCTAAAGTGATGAAAGGGAAGAACCTACAATCAAGCATACTCTACCCAGCAAAGCTCTCATTCAGATTTGATGAAGAAGTCAAAAGCTTTACAGACAAGCAAAAGGTAAGAGAATTCAGCACCACCAAACCAGCTTTGCAACAAATGCTAAAGGAACTTCTCTAAACAGAAAAGAAAGCGCCATTACTATAAAAAAGAAAATTATGAATGGAAAAGCTCACCACTAAAGGCAAACACAAAGCTAAGATAGGAAATAATCTACACACAAATACAATATCAAAACCTGCAATTGTGAGAAGAGGAGAGCACAAATGCAGGATATTGGAAATGCATTTGAAATTAAAAGACCAGCAACTTAAGACAACCTTGTTTATATATAGACTGCAATATCAAATTCTCATGGTAACCACAAACCAAAAATCTACAATAGATACACAAAAAATAAAAAGGAATCCAACACAACACTAAAGTTAGTCATCAAACCATAAGAGAAAAGAAAAAAAGAGGAAGGGAAGAAAAAAGACCTACAAAAACAAATGCAAAACAATTAAGAAAATGGCAGTAGGAACACACATATTGATAATTACCTTAAATGTAAATGGATTAAATGCTCCAATTAAAAGACATAGACTGGCTGAATGGATACAAAAGCAAGACCTGTATATATGCTGTCTTCAAGAGACCCACTTCAGATCCAGAGACACAAACAGACTGAAAGTGAAGGGATGAAAAAAGTTACTCCATGAAAATGGAAATTGACAGTAACACAATAATAGTGCGGGACTTCAACACCCCACTTTCATCAATGGACAGATCATCCAGACAGAATATCAGTATGGAAACACAGGCCTTAGACCAGACAGAGTTAATTGATATTTATAGAGCATTCCACCCAAAAGCACCAGGATACACATTCTTTTCAAGTGCACATGCAACATTCTCCAGGATTGTCCACATGCTGGGCCACAAACTGAGGCTCAGTAAATTTAAGAAAATTGAAATCATATCCAGCATATTTTCTGACCACAACACTATGAGACTAGAAATCAACTAGAAGAAAGAAAAACTGCAAAAGCACAAACACATGGAGGCTAAACAATGTGCTATGAGACAGCCAATTGATCACTGTATAAATCAAAGAGGAAATTTAAAAAATACCTAGAAACAGTTGAAAAAGCATGATGATCCAAATCCTATGGGACGTGGCAAAAGAAATTCTAAGAGGGAAGTTTATAGCAATACAACCTTACCTCATGAATGAGAAAATTCACAAGTAAACAACCTAACCTTACAACTAAAGCAACTAGAGAAAGAAGAAGAAACAAAAGCCAAAGTTAGTAGAAGGAAAGAATCATTAATATGAGGGCAGAAACAAATGAAAAAAATAGAAAAGATCAGTGAAACTAAAAGTTTCTTATTTGGGGCTTCCCTGGTGGTGCAGTGGTTGAGAGTCCGCCTGCCGATGCAGGGGATACGGGTTCGTGCCCCGGTCTGGGAGGATCCCACATGCCGCGGAGCGGCTGGGCCCGTGAGCCATGGCCGCTGAGCCTGCGCGTCCGGAGCCTGTGCTCCGCAACGGGAGGGGCCACAACAGTGGGAGGCCCGCGTACCATAAAAAAAAAAAAAAAAAAAAAGTTTCTTATTTGAAAAGATTGGCAAAATTGATAAACCTTTACCAGACTCATCAAAAAAAAAAGGAAGGGGACTCAAGTCAATAAAATTAAAATGAAAAAGAAGTTACAATGGACACCACAGAAATACAAAGGATCATAAGAGACTACTACAAGCAACTATATGCCAATAACTTGGACAACCTGGAAGAAATGGACAAATTCTTAGAAAGGTACAATCTCCCAAGACTGAAGTGGAAAGAAATAGAAAATATGAACAGGACTGCAAAGTCAAAAGTACTGCAATTGAAACTGAGATTAAAACACTCCCAACAAACAAAAGTCTAGGACCAAATGGTTTCACAGGTGAATTCTATTAAACATTTAGAGAGGAGTTAACAGCTATCCCTCTGAAACTATTCCAAAAAATTGCTGCAGAAGACACACTCTCAAACTCATTCGATGAGGCCACCATCACCCTGATACTAAGACCAGACAAAGATACCATAAAAAAAGAAAAGTATAGGCCAATACCAGTGGTGAACATAGATACAAAAATGCTCAACAAAATACTAGCTATCCGAATCCAGCAATACATTAAAAGGATCCTACACCATGATCAAGTGGGATTTATCCCAGGAATGCAAGGATTCTTCAACATACGTGAACCAATCCATGAGAATCATCACATTAACAAACTGAAGAATAAAAACCATGTAATCATCTCAATAGATGCAGAAAAAGCTTTCGACAAAATTCAACACCCATTTATGATAAAAACTCACCAGAAAGTGTGTATAGAAGGAACATACCTCAACATAATGCCGGCCATATATAACAAGCTCACAGCTAACAACATACGCAACGGTCAAAAGCTGAAACCATTTCCTCTAAGATCAGGAACAAGACAAGGATGTCCACTCACCAGTTTTATTCAACATAGTTTCAGAAGTCCTAGCCACAGCAATCAGAAAAGCAAAAGAAATCCAAATTGGAAAAGAAGAAGCAAAACTGTCACTGTTCGCAGATGACATGATACTATACATGGAAAATCCAAAAGATGCTACGAGAAGACGACTAGAGCTCATCAATGAATTAGGTAAAGTTTCAGGGTACAAAATTAATACAAAGAATTCTGTTGCACTTCTATACACTAACAAAGAAAGATCAGAAAGAGAAATTAAGGAACAATCCCATTTACCATTGCATCAAAAAGAATAAAATTAAAAAGAACTGTACTTCAAAAACTATAAAATGCTGATAAAAGTAATCGAAGATGACACAAACAGATGGAACAGTATATACCATGTTCTTGGAATAGAAGAATCAATATTGTCAAAACAACTATCCTACCCAAGACAATCTACAGATTCAGTGTAATCCCTTTCAAATTACCAATGACATTTTTTCACAGAACTAGAACAAATCTTAGTATTTGTATGGAGAAACAAAGGACCCTGAATAGCCAAAGCAATCTTGAGAAAGAAAAATGGAGCTGGAGGAATCCGGCTCCCTGACTTCACACTATACTACAAAGCTACAGTAATCGAAACAGTATGGTACTGTCACAAAAACAGAAATATAAATCAATGGAACAGGATAGAAACTCAACAAATGAACCCAAACACCTATGGTCAATTAATCTATAACAAAGAATGCAAGACTATACAATGGAGGAAAGACAGTCGCTTCAATAAATGATGTTGGGAAAACTGGACAGCTACATGTAAAAACTTGGAAGTAAAACATCCTTTAACACCATACACATAATAAACACAAAATGGATTAAAAACCTAAATGTAAGACCGGATACTATAAAACTTTTAGTGGAAAACATAGGCACAACATTCTTTGACATAAATCACAGCAATATCTTTTTTTGAGCTCTCTCTAGAGTAATGCAAATAAAACAAAAATAAACAACTGCAACCTAATTAAACTCATAAGCTTTTGCATAACAAAGAAAACCATACACAAAATAAAAAGACAACTCACAGAATGGGAGAAAATATTTGCAAACAATGCGACTGACAAGGAATTAAGTTCTAAAATTTACAAACAGCATGTGGCTCAATATCAAAAAAACAAACCCAATCAAAAAGTTGGAAGATGACCTAAATAGACATTTCTCCAAAGAAGACATACAAATTGCCAAGAGGTACATGAAAAGATGCTCAACATCGCTAATTATTAGAGGAATGCAAATCAAAACTACAGTGAGATATCACCTCACAGTCAGAATGGCCATCATCAAAAAATCTACAAACCGTAAATGATGGAGACAGTGTGGAGAAAAGGGAACCATACTACACTGTTCGTGGGAGTGTAAATTGGTGCAGCCACTATGAAGAACAGTATGGATTTTCCTTAAGAAACTAAAAATAGAGCTACCATATGACCCAGCAATCCCACTCCTTGGTACATATCCAGAGAAAAACATGGTTCAAAAGGATATGTGCACCCCAGTGTTCATTGCAGCACTGTTTCTTGCTTTCCATTACTGATATTTTACTGTTTATTTTAAAGCAACAGATTTCTCTATATTAATCTTGTATCCTGCAACTTTACTGAATTCATTTGTTAGTCTGTATGTTTTTTTGGTGGGACTTCAGGATATTCTATATATAGTATCATATCATCTGCAAATAGTGACTGATTTACATCTTCCCTTCAAATTTGGGTGCAATTTTTTTTTCTTATCTGTTTGCTGTGGCTAGTATTTCTGATACTACATTAAATAGAAATGGTCAGAGTAGCCATTCTTGTCTTGCTCCTGATCTTAGAGGACAAGCTTTCAGCTTGTCATTATGAGTATGCTGTTAGCTGTGGGTTTGCCATAAATGGCCTTTATTATGTTGAGATGCATTCCCTCTTTACCAATTTTATTGAGAGTTTTTATTATGTGTGGATGTTGAATTTTGTCAAATACTTTTTATGCATTTATTGAGACAATTAGGTGATATTTATCTGTTTTGTTAATATGGTGTATCACATTGATTGATTTGTGGATATTGAACCATTCTGCGTCCCTAGGATAAATTCAACTTGATTATGTTGCATGATCTTTTCTATGTATTGTTGAATTTTGTTTGCTAATATTTTGTTGAGGATTTTTGCATCTCAGTTCATCAGAGATATTGGCCTGTAATTTTCTTTTTTTGTAGTGTTTTTGTTTGGGTATCAGAGAAATGCTTGCCTCATAGAACGAGATTGAGTGTTTTCCCTCAAGTTCAATTGTTTTAATAGTTTGAGAAAGATAAGCATTATCTTTTCTTTAAATGTTTGGTTGAATTCCCATGTGTAGCTGTCTGCTCCTGGACTTTTGTTTGTTGGGTTTTTTTGATTACTGATTCAATTTCCATACCAGTAATCCACGTCTGTCCAGTTTATCTGTTTCTTCCTGATTCAGTCTTGGAAGATTGTATGTTTCTAGGACTTAATCACTTTCTTCTATGTTGCCCAATTTGTTTATGTATAATGGTATTGTTATATGATTGTTTGTATTTCTGAGATATCATTGTAACTTCTGCTATTCATTTCTAATTTCGTTTATTTGAGTCCTCCCTCATTTCTTCTTAATGAGCCTGGCTAAAGGCTTATCCATTTTGTTTATTTTCTCAAAAAAACATCTCTTGGTTTTCTTGATCTTTTCTATAGTTTTTTGGGACCCTGTTTTATTTATTTCCACTCTGATTATTATAATTTCATTCCTTGTGCTGACTTTGGGCTTTGTTTTTATTTCTTTTTCTAATTCCCTTAAATGGTAGGTTAAGTTGTTTATTTGAGATTTTTTCTAGTTTCATGAGGTAAGTCTGTATTGTTATAAAATTCTCTCTTAGAACAGCTTTTGTTGTGTTCTTTAGATTTTGGAAAGTTGTGTTCTAATTTTCATTTGTCTCAAGGTAATTTCTGATTTCCTTTTTGATTTCTTCATTGACCTGTTGGTTTTTAGTAGCATGTTGTTTAGTGTCCACATCTCTGTGCTTTTTCTGTAATTTATTTCTAGTTTCATACCGTTTTGGTCAGAAAAGATACTTGATATAATTTCAACTTGTTAAATTTGCTAAGTCCTGTTTTCTGGGCTAGCATGTGATCCATCCTAGAGACTAGAAATGTGCACTTGGAAAGAATGTATATTCTGCTGATTTTCTGTGGAATGTCCTGTAGATATCTATCAAATCCAACTTGTCTAATGTGTCATTTAAGGCCACTGTTTCCTTATTTGGTTTTCTATCTGGATGACCTATCCATTGATCTAAGTGGGGTGTTAAAGTTCCTTACTATGATTGCATTCCTGTCACTTGTTCCCTTTATGTTTTTTAATATTTGCTTTATATATTTGGGTACCTTTATAGTAGGTGCATATATGTCTATAAATGTTACATTCTTTTCTCTATGGACCCCTTTATCATTTTATAACGACCTTCTTTGTCTTTTATCATGGACTTTATTCTGAAGTCTCCTTTGTCTGATATGAATATTGCTACTCTGGCTTTTTTTGAAATTTCCATTTCATAAAACGTCTTTTTCCATCCCCTCACTTTCACTCTATGTTTGTCTTTAGGTCTGAAATGAGTCTCTAGTAGAAAGCATATAAATGGGTCTTTTTTTAAAAACCAGTCTGCTACTCTGTGTCTTTTGATTGGAGCATTTAGTCCCTTGACAGTTAAAAGTGATTATTGATAGGTATGTACTTGTTGACATTTTCTTGCTTTTCTAGTTGTTTTTGTAGTTCTCTGTTCTAACACATTCTAAAAGATCTACATTTTTTACTCCCTTCCCTAAGGTTTTGTGTTTTTTGATGTCATATATTACATCTTCATGTTTATCCCTATGTGTTTATTTTGGTTAAAGTTGGTTTTACACTTTTTGTCTTTTAACTTTTGTACTAGCTAATTTATGTGGTTGATCCACTGCCTTTACTATATGTGTCTTTACCAGGGAGATTTTTCCCTTCCTATATTTTCTTATTTTTTGTGTGATTTTTATTTTTCAGTTAAAGACGACTCTTTAACCTTTCTTGTAAGGTCAGTTTAGTAGTGATGAATTCGTTTCCTTTTTGCTTATCTTGGAAACTCTCTTAACTCTTTTTCAATTCTGAATGATAACCTTGCTGGGTAGAGTATACTAGGTTGTAGATTTTTTCTTTCAGCACTTTAAATATATCATGCCAATTCCTTCTGCCTTTCAAATTTTTTAGAGAAAATCAGCTTGTAGCCTTTAAGGGGTTCCCTTGTATGTGACTTTGTTTTTCTCCTATTGCCTTTAAAATTCTCTTTATATTTAACTCTTGCCATTTTAATTGTGATGTATCTTGATGTGCGTCTCTTTGAGTTCATCTTGTTTAGGAGTCTGTGGATTCCTGTACCTTAATGTCTGTTTCCTTCTTCACGATTGGGAAGTTTTCAGCCATAATTTCATCAGTCATATTTTCTACCTCTTTCTCTCTCTCTTCTCCTTGTGAATACCCTACAATGCAAATGTTAATATACTTGATTGTCTCAGTTTTTTAAAAATTGTTTTTGCTTTTCTGATTGGGTGTATTCCACTATCCTGTCTTCCAGGTTATTTCAGTGTTCTTCTGTATCATCTAATCTGCTCTTATGTCCTTCTAGTGTATTTTTTATTTCACTCTTGTATTCTTCAGCTCTGACTGGTTCTTTTAAAAAAATATTTTCTAGTTCTTCGCTGAAGTGCTCATTGTGTTAGTCTATTCTTTCTCAAGTTCAGTTAGCATTCTTATTACTATTGCTTTGAACTCTTTATCAGGTAAATTATTTGTCACCATTTCATTAGGATTTTTCAGGGGCTTTATCTTTTTTTTTAACATTCCCATTTCTCATTTTGTTTAACTTTTTTTGTTTGTCTCTATGAAATTAGGTGAGACAGTTACCTATCCCAGTCTTGAAGGCATGTCCTTGTCTGGGATTGTCACTGTACAAGTCCACGTGTGCCCAGTGGCTTTAGTGGGACAGCTGGAACTAAAGTGAGCATGGGCCACATCTTCCCCACTGAGCCAGGTGGGAGCTGGGACTTCTAGGCTCAGTGGTAGTTTCCACCCTATTGAGGGTATGGCTGAGGCCTAAGGAGCTGGAGCAGGAGCCCTGAGGGAGTTGGGTTTCTCTCAGTTGCAATGGCAGCCTCCACCTTGGTTGCGAACAAGGGCTTGTGGGTGCACTTCTGAGCCGGTTCCAGTTTTTCTCCAATGTTTGCATCTTGGTTAGTGGCTTGGTCTGTGCCAGAGGGGCTGGAGCCACACTACTGTGCTCGGATCCATTCTTTCCCAAATGTGTTTTCAATATGCTGCTTCTGTGCTGGAAATGGGAGTAAGCCAGTCTGTGTATCACTCTTTAAGAGTAAAGTCTCCCAACAGCTATACCCCAATAAAAAAAAAAAAAATAGAAAGAGTTGAGTCTCATTTTCTTACAGCTCTCTGGAAGTCCCACCGCTTTTCAAACCAAGTAAAGGGGCTTTTCTCCCACGTGTCACACCCCAGGGCTGGGATGCTTAATATGTGACTCAAACCCATTGTTACCCAGGGAGGATCCCTGAGGCTGTGATTTCCCCCTCCTTTTCTGGGTCACCTAGTAGTGGTCTGGGACCCTACTAGCTCACTTCTCTTCCCCTCCTGCTAGACTTCATGTGGTTCTTTCTTTACAGCCTTGGTTGTAGAAGAGTCTTTCTTCTAGTCTTCAGGTCACTGTCAGTGAGAGTAACACTATAAGTAGTTGTAGTTTTGATATGTTCATGAGGGAGGTGAGCTCAGGGACCTCCTACTCTGCCATTTTGATCCACATTCCTGGGTCATTTTAATTGATCTGTCTCCTAGGTCATTTATTCTCTCTTTACTTGTTCAAGTCTGCTAGTGAAGCTCTATTGAATTCTTCAGTTAGTCATTGTATTCATTTATCTCCAAAATTTGTTTTTTTTTAATGTTTTCAACCTCTTTACTGAACCTCTTAATTCATCCTTATATTATTTTCTCTGTATCATTAAATTGTTTACCTGTTTTCTTTTGTAGTTTTCTGAGTATCTTTAGAACAATTATTTTGAATTACTTGTCAGACATTTCCTGGACTTCTACTTCTTTGGGGCCATTTTCTGGAGGTTTATTGTGTTCTTTTGGTTGTGTCATATTTTTCATGATCCCTGTAGACCTGCATAGGTGTCTGCACATTTGAAGAAAGGGTCACCATAAATTTTGCATCATCTTAATGCTGGCCCTGTATAGAATCTGGGGGTGTAGGGAAGTTTAAATTAAATTTAATCAAATCAGTATTTTGACTGCAGCAAATCAATCAGAAGCTAAGTACTTACTGGTGAGTTAAGGAGCTGGTGTTTTCAAAAGAGAATTGCTAATTATGGTGGATTCTTCTCACAAATCTGTTTTGGCCTGTTTTGTAGCATACTGTATATGTACCGATTGCGTCTTTCAGGAGAGAGAGTGAAGTTTATCGATCATGTTCTCCAACTATAAAAATCTGTGAAATTGCTAAGGAGAATTCCCTTGTCAATTAAAAGTAGTGACAACAAAAGATCTCAGTTCTTATTACATGTGATTAAAATGAGCAGCACTACCCACCTCTAAATCATCAAGTCAAAGTGATGGGGCAACTTTAAATATCTTTTAATTTTTCATGATCTTAAAATTAGATATAAGTATTTTAAATGGCCAAAGTAGATGAACATTCACATCCTTCCTAATTTTAAAATTCAATAGTTCTTGTTTAGTGATTGTTAGGATACTAGGGAACACAGCTGAGGACTCTAGTATGGAATAGGAAGAGTTAAATCAAATGCTCTTTGGGCTTCTTATCAGTATTGCATTATAAATCCCATCTCTTTCCTCTTTTTTTTTTGTAGTAAAAGCAGACTTTATTTTCACATTTGGTAGGTAACTAAGACAGAACATAAACAGTTTAGAGGAATAGAGAGGCAATGACTGCTTATTTCTCTAATAGTGTATAGACATTTGAGTAATGCTGCTCTTTGTGTAATTAATCTTGATCTATCTCCAGCAACTTTTTAATGCAAGGTAATTATAAACCTTCCTAGGGATAACATTATAATTTCCAGACTGAGTCTATTATTTCTATCATGATAATTGGAATTGTGTGTTGTAATTTACTTACTTAAGTTTCTTTTTTTCTTTTAGCATCTAGAGGTGCTCCATTTGCTTGTTTTGATGAAATAAATTCAAGAGGAGATAAATTTGGAAACTGTGGCCGAAACTATTGTAATTACCCGTATGTATTTAGAAAATTATAATTTTGTTTGGAATGTAGGTTGTATATTGCTCAGATTCTGGAACATATTATGTACAAGCTAAGATGCCATTTTATAACAAGTTTCCTCTTGTTTCATGATCTGAGCTGAACAGTATTACCTATTTCCTACAAACAACATGTGTTCAGTACCTGTAATGTTAGAATAATGACCATAAAAATCACCTGTGTTTATTGATGGGATGAGGTAGGCATTGTTAGGTCCTTTATATTCATTATATATTTATGCTATACATTATAAATATATATTTATATACATCAAATATTTGTAGTTAGAATTATTTATCCCATTGTACTAATGAAAAAAGTCAAAGACCAATGATCATTTGCTCAAATTTCAGAAGCTAATATAGAACAGATCATGGCTGTCAGATTACAAAAATGATTAATTTTTCCCTTGCTACATTTCTGCACAAAACAAAAAGAGCCACATCATACATGAGTCAGTGTGCTCAAAAAAATTTACTTAGAGAAAAGTTTTGAAATATGGATTTAAGTTAGTAAAATACTTTAAAAATTTAGCTATATCAGCAATCTACATTATTTCTGTAAATAATAAGAAACTTTTCTTCTTCGTTATGCTTCTAGCAATATGTTATGTGGAAAATTAGTTTGTACCTGGCCTCACAAAGCTTTAGTAACACGCACAAATTTATCTGTGATTTATACACATGTAAGAGATGACGTGTGTACATCAACATTTCTAAACACAGAGAAGACACCTAGAGATACACTGACCACAGTTGAAAAACCCGAAGACAGAGATCAGACATTTGTAGAAGATGGCACTATGTGTGGTCCTGAAATGGTAATTATAACTAAATATTTTAAGTGTTTTAAAAATTATTTTTTATGCTTATACTCATTTTGCCAATATACCAACCAATGCATTTTAAAACAGCCTTATTGAGGTATCATTTGCCATAAAATTCACCCATGATAAGTGTACAATTCACTGCTTTTGATTAATTTATAGAGTTGCACAACCATCACCACATTCAGTTTTAGACCATGCTATCGCCCCCCAGATTTCCCTGTTGCCCATATTGAACACCTCACCCCTAAGCAACACCCCTATTATTAACATCTAACAACAGTATGGTACATTTGCTATAATCAATGAAGCAATGTTGATACACTATTTTTAACTGAATTCCATGCTTCATTCAGATTTCCTTGGCTTTTACTTAGTGTCCTTTTGCAGGATTCCACTCAGAATACCATAGGACATTTATTAAATGTGTGTCCTTAAGCTCCTCTTGACAATTTCTCAAAATTTCCTTGTTTTTGATGGCCTTGACACTTTGGAGTAGAACTGGTTGATATTCTGTAGAATGTCCCTCAATTTGGATTTGTGTAATGTTTTTCTTGTGATTAGATTGGGTTTATGTGTTCTTGGGAGGAAAATGCACAGGTAAAGTGCCCTTTCATCATATCAAGTATATGTGCATGTTGACGTTAACCTTGATTACCTGGCTGAGGTAATGTTTCCAGATTTCTCACTGTAAAATTACTCTTTTCCCCCTCTTTCCATATTGCACTTTATTGAAAAAAGTCACTATGTATATACCAGACTTAAAAAGTAGGAAGTTATGTTCTGTCTTATTGAGGGCTCAGGATATACATACATTTTTTATTGAGGTATAGTTGATTTATGATATTATAAAAGTTTCAGATATGTAACATAGTGATTCAACATTTTTATAGACTATACTCAAGTTATTATAAAATATTGGATATAGTCCCTTTGCTGTACAATATATACTTGCAGTTTCTTTGTTTTATATATATTCTTAATCACCTGTGCCTCTCTTTCCCCTCCCCACTTCCCTATCCCCACTGGTAACCACTTGTTTGTTTTCTATACCTGTTTCTGTTTTGTTGTGTTCACTCATTTCATATTTTAGATTCCATATATGTGATAATATATAGTATTTGTCTTTCTCTTTCTGACTTATTTCATTAAGTGTAATACCCTCAAGGTCCATCCATGTTGTCACAAAAGGCAAAATTTCATTTTTATTTATGGCTGAGTAATACTCTATTATATATATATACACCACATCTTCTTTATCCATTCATCTGTTGATGGACACTTAGGTTGCTTCCATATCTTAGCTATTATAAATAATGCTGCTATGAACATTGGGGTGCATATATCTTTTTGAATTAGTGTTTTCATCTTCTTTGGATGTATATTTAGGTATGGAATTGATGGATCACATGGTAATTCTATTTTCAGGTTTTTGAAAAACCGCCATACTGTTTTCCACAGTGGCCATAGCAAAATACATTGCCACCAACAGTGCACTATGGTTTCCTTTTCTCCACACCCTCTCCAGCATTTATTATTTGTAGACTTTTTTTGTTTGGTTTTTTTTTTGCGCTATGCGGGCCTCTCACTGTTGTGGCCTCTCCCGTTGCGGAGCACAGGCTCCGGACGCGCAGGCTCAGTGGCCATGGCTCACGGGCCCAGCTGCTGCGCGGCGTGTGGGATCTTCCTGGACCAGGGCACGAACCTGTGTCCCCTGCATCGGCAGGCAGACTCTCAACCACTGCGCCACCAGGGAAGCCCCATTTGTAGACTTTTGATGATAAACATTTGACAGGTGTGAGGTGATAATCTCATTGTGGTTTTGATTTGCATTTCTCTGATCATTAACAATTTTTTACATTTATTTTTTAATTTTAATTTTATTGGAGTATAGTTGATTTACAATGTTGTGTTAATTTCAGCTGTACAGCAAATTGATTCAGTTATACATGTACATATACTCATTCTTTTCTTAGATTCTTTTCTTGTATAGGTTTTCCCAGAATATTGAGTAGAGTTCCCTGTGCTACACTGCAGATCCTTGCTGGTTTTCTATCTTATATATAGTAGTGTGTGTATATTCATCCCAAGCTCCTGACTTGTCCCTCCCCACCATGTTTCCCCTTTGGTAACCATAAGTTTGGTTTTGATACCTGTAAGTCTGTTTCTGGTTTTTTTTTTTTTGTTTTTTTTTTTATGGTATGCGGGCCTCTCACTGTTGTGGCCTCTCCCGTGGTGGAGCACAGGCTCCGGACGCGCAGGCTCAGCAGCCATGGCTCACAGGCCCAGCCGCTCCGCGGCATGTGGATCCTCCCAGACTGGGGTACGAACCCGTGTCCCCTGCATCGGTAGGCGGACTCTCAACCACTGCGCCACCAGAGAAGCCCTGTTTCTGTTTTTAAATAAGAATTTGTTTCATTTTAAAAATTAGATTACACATATGAGTGATATCATATGATAGTTATCTTTCTCTGTCTGACTTAGTTCACTTAATATGAAAATTCTCTAGATCCATCCATGTTGCTGCAGATGGCATTATTTCATTCCTTTTTATGGCTGAGTAATAGTCCATTGTATATATGTACTACATCTTCTTTATCCATTTTTCTCTAGATGGACATTTAGGTTGCATCCAAGTCTTGGCTATTGTAAACAGTGCTGCAATGAACATTGGGGTACATGTATCCTTTCGGATTATGGTTTTCTCTGGATGTATGCCCAGGAATGGGATTGCTGGATCATATGGTAGTTCTACTTTTCGTTTTTTAAGTAACTTCCATACTGTTCTCCACAGTGGTTGTACCAATTTACGTTCCCACCAACAGTGTAGGAGGGTTCCCTTTTCTCCACACCATCTCCAGAATTTATTGTTTGTAGACTTTTTGTTGATGGCCATTCTGACCGGTGTGAGGTGATACCTTTTGTAGTTTTGATTTGAATTTCTCTGATAATTAGTGATGTTGAGCATCTTTTCATGTGCTTTTTGTCCATCTCTCAGTTTTCTTTGGAGAAATGTCTATTTAGATCTTCTGCCCATTTTTTATTGGGTTGTTTGCTTTTTTGAAATAGAGCAGCATGAGCTGTTTGTATGTTTTGGAGATTAATCCCTCGTTGGTAGCTTTGTTTGTAAATATTTTCTCCTATTCTGTGGGTTTTCTTTTCATTTTGTGTATGGTTTCCTTTGCAGTGCACAAGCATTTAAGTTTAATTAGGTCCCATTTGTTTATTTTTGTTTTTATTTCCATTACTCTAGGAGAGGGCTCAAAAAATATTTTGCTCTGATTTATGTCAAAGAGTGTTCTGCCTATGTTTTCCTCTAAGAGTTTTATAGTATCTGGTCTTATATTTAGGACTTTAATCCATTTTGAGTTTTTTTGTGCATATGATGTTAAAGAATGTTCTAATTTCATTCTTTTACATGTAGCTGTCCAGTTTTACCAACACCACTTACTGAAAAGACTGTCTTTTTTCCATTGTATATTCTTGCCTCATTTGTCATAGATTAATTGACCACAGGTGTGTGGGTGTATTTCTAGACTAAAGGAGAGAGTAGAGAAAAATGTTCCAGACAAAGGAGCAAAATAAAAACCCACAAGAACAACTAAATGAAGTGGAGATAGACAAACTACCTGAAAAAGAATTCAGAGTAATGATAGTAAAGATCATCCAATATCTCAGAAAAAGAATGGAGGGACAGACCAAGAAATTACAAGAGATGTTTAACAAAGAGCTGGAAGATTTAAAGAACAGATAGAGATGAACAATGCAATAAGTGAAATGAAAACTGCACCAGAAGGAATCAATAGCAGAATAACTGAGGCAGAAAAACGAATAAGTGAGCTGGAAGACAGAATGGTAGAAACCACTGCCAGAAGACAGAATAAAGAAAAAAGAATGAAAAGAAAAGAGGGCAGTCTTAGAGACCTCTGGCATAACATTAAATGCATCAACATTTGCAGTAAAGAGGTCCCAGGAGGAGAAGAGACAGAGAAAGGGCCTGAGAATATTTTTGAAGAGATTATAGCCAAATATTCTCTAACTTGAGGAAGGAAACAGTCACTCAAGTCCAGGAAATGCAGAGAATCCCATACAAGAGAAACCCAAGGATTAACACACTGAGACACATATTAATAAATAAAAATTAAAGACAAGAAAAAATATTAAAAGCCACAAGGGAAAGTCAACAAATAACACACAAGGGAACCCTGATAAGGCTATCAGCTGATTTTTCAGCAGAAACTCTGCAGGCCAGAAGGGAATGGTTCTGCATATTTTAAATGATGAAAGGGAAAAACCTACAACCAAGAGTATGCTGTCCAACAAGGCTCTCCTTCAGATTTGATGGAAAAATCAAAAGTTTTCCAGACATACAAAAGCTAAGAGAATTCAGCACCACCAAACCAGCATTACAAAAAATCCTAAGGGAAATTCTCTAGGCAGAAAAGAAAAAGCCACAAGAAAAGAGAAAATTATGCATGGAGAAACTCACCATTAAAGGCAAACAAAAAGTAAAGGTAGGAATTCATCCACACACAAATATGATATCAAAACAAGCAATTGTGAGAAGAGGAGAGTACAAATACAGGATATTGGAAATGCATTTGAAACTAAGAGATCAACTATTTTAAACAGTCTGGTGTACATATAGACTGCTATATCGAAACCTCATGGGAACCACACAACAAAAATATACAATAGATACACAGACAAAAAAGAAAAAGCAATCTAAGCACATCACTAAAGATAGACATCAGATCACAACACGAGAACAAAAGACAAAGGGAGGAAAAAAACCCAAAAAATCCAAAACAGTTAAAAAATGGCAATAAAAACATACATATCAATAATTACCTTAAATGTAAATGTATTAAATACTCCAACCAAAAGACCTAGAATGGCTTAATAGAGATAAAAACAAGACCTATATATATATATGCTGTCTACAAGAGACCCACTTCAGATCTAAGGACACATACAGACTCAAAGTGAGGGGGTGGAAAAAGATAATCCATGGAAATGGAAATCAAAAGAAAGCTGGTGTAGCAATATTCATACCAGACAAAATAGATTTTAAAATACAGAATGTTACAAGAGGCAAAGCAGGGACAGTACATAATGATCAGGGGATAAATCCAATAAGAAGATATAACAATTGTAAATATATATGCACCCAACATAGGAGCACATCAAAATATAAGGCAAATGCTAACAGCCATAAAAGGAGAAATCGACAATAATACAATGATAGTGGGGGATTGTAACACCCCACTTTCATCAATGGACAGATCATCCAGACAGAAAACCAATAAAGACACAGGCCTTAAATGACACATAGACCAAAGGGACTTAATTGATATTTATAGAACATTCCATTTGAAAGCAACAGAATAAACGTCCTTCTCAAGTGCACATGGATAGACCATACCTTGGGTCATGAAGCAAACCTCAGTAAATTTAAGAAAATCGAAATCATATCAAGCATCTTTTCTGACCACAATGCTATGAGACAAGATATCAACTACAGGGAAAAAAGCTGTAAAAAATACAAACACATGGAGGCTAAACAATATGCTACTAAATAACCAAGAGATCACTGAAGAAATCAAAGAGGAAATCAAAAAATACCTAGGGACAAATTACAATGAAAACATGATGATCCAAAACCTATGGGATGCAGCAAAAGCAGTTCTAAGAGGGAAGTTTATAGCAATACAAACCCACCTCAAGAAACAAGAAAAATCTCAAATAAATCTAACCTTACACCTAAAGGAATTAGAGAAAGAAGAACAAACAAAACCCAAAGTTAGTAGAAGAAAAGAAATCATAAAGATCAGAGCAGAAATAAATGAAATAGAGTCAAAGAAAAAAATAGCTAAGATCAATGAAACTAAAAGTTGGTTCTTTGTGAAGTTAAGCAAAATTGATAAACCTTTAGCCAGACTCATCAAGAAAAAAAAGCAGAGGACTCAAGTCAATAAAATTAAAATTGAAAAAGGACAAGTTACAACTGATGATTATGAATTTTCAGCATCTTTTTATGTGCCTGTTTGCCTTCTCTATGTCTTCCTGGGAAAAATGTCTATTCAGGTCTTCTGTTCATTTTTTAATTGAGTAGTTTGGGTTCTTGATATTGAGTTGTATGACCTGTTTATATATTTTGCATCTTAACCCCTTGTTGGTCATATCATTGTAAATATTTTCTCCCATTCAGTAGGTTTTCTTCATTTTTGTCAATGGTTTCCTTGCTGTGCAAAAGCTTTTGAGTTTAATTAGGTCCTGTTTGTTTATTTTTGCTTTTGTTTCCTTTGCCTTAGGTTACAGACCAAAAAAAAATTATCACTACAATTTATGACAGAGCATTCTTTTATGTTTTCTTCAGGAAGTTTTATGGTTTCCAGTCTTACATTTAGGTATTTAATCCATTTTCAGTGTATTTTTTGTCTATGGGGTGAGAAAATGTTCTAAATTAATTATTTTACATGTAGCTGTCCAGTTTTCCCAGCATCACTTATTGATGTCTTTTTACCATTGTCTATTCTTGCTTCCTTTGTGATAGATTAATTCACCATAAGTGTGTTGGTTTACTTCTGGGCTCTATATGGGTCCATTAATTAGTGTGTCTTTTTTTTTATGCCAGTAACATATTGTTTTGATTACTGTCGCTTTGTGATATAGTGTGAAATCAGGGAGAGTTATACATCCTGCTTTGTTCTTTTTCTCAAGATTGTTTTGGCTATTTGGGGTCTTTTGTGGTTCCATATACATTTTAGAATTATTTGTTCTATTTCAGTGAAAATATGTCATGGGTATCTTGATAGGGCTTGCATTAAATCTGTAGATTGCTTTAGGTAGTATGGACGTTTTAACAATATTCTTCCAATCTATGAACACAGTACGTCTTTCCATCTGTTTGTATTGTTGTCAGTTACTTTCATCAGTGTCTTACAGTTTTCTAAGTACTGGTCTTTTACCTCCTTAGTTAGATTTATTCCTAGGTGTTGTATTATTTTGACACAACTGAAATTGGAATTTTGAAAAAAATTTCTCTGATAATGTATAGAAATGGAGCAGATTTCTGTATATTAGTTTTGTATCATGCATCTTTACTGAATTAGCTTTAGTAGTTTTTGTGGTATTTTTAGGATTTCCTATACATAATATCATGTAATCTGCAAACAGTGACAATTTTATTCCTTCCTTTTCAATTTGGATTTCTTTTATTTTTTTCTTGTCTGATTGTTCTGGCTAGGACTTACAATACTATGGTGAATAAAAGTAGTGAGAGGGGGCATTCTTGTCTTGTTCCTGATCTTAGAGGAAATGGTTTGAGCTTTTCACCATTGAGTATGATGTTAGCTATGGAATTAACATGTATGTCCCTTATTACATTGAGGTATATTCCTTCTATTCCCACTTTGTTGAGAGTTTGTATTATAAGTGGCATTGAATTTTGTCAATAGATTCTTCTGCATGTATTGAGATAATCCTATAATTTTTATTCTTAAATTTGTTAATATGTGTATCACATTGATTGAATTGTGGGTATTGAACCATTTTGTATCTCTGGAATACATTCCCACTGCATCATGATGTATGATCCTTTTCATATATTGTTGGATTTGGTTTGCTAATATTTTGTTGAGGATTTTTACATCTATGTTTGTCAGTGATATTTCCTTGTAATTTTCTTTTTTGTGTGTGATATCTTGGTCTGCTTTTGGTATCAGGGTGATATGGCCTCTTAGAATGATTTTGGATACATTTCTTTCTCTGCAATTTTTTAGAATAATTTGAGAAAAATAGCTGTTAACTCTCTTCCAAATGTTTGGTAGAATTTTACTGTGAATCCATCTAGTCCTGGACTTCTGTTTGTTGGGAGTGTTTTTAAATTACTGATTCTGTTTCATACTGGTAATTGGTCTGTTCAGATTTTGTTTTTACCCCTTATTCAGTCTTGGGAAATTGTACATTTCTAGGACTTTGTCCATTTCATTGTCATATAATTTTTGGAATATCTTTTATGATCCTTTGTATTTCTGTTGTATTAGTTGTAACTTTTTTTCCATTTCTGGTATTATTGATTTGGGCCCTCTCTCTTCTTTTTCTTGATGGGTCTGGCTAAAGGTTTATTAATTTTGTTTCTTTTTCAAGGAACCAGCTCTTGTTTCATTGGTCTCTTCTATTGTGTGGGGGTTTTGTTTGTCCCTATTTTAGTTATTTTGGCTCTGATCTTTATGATTTCACTCCTTCTAATAACTTTGGAGTTTGTTTGTTCTTTTTCTAGTTCCTTTAAGTAACTAAAGGAGTTTAAGTTGTTTAAGTTGTTAAGTAAGTTTAAGTTGTTTGAGATTTTTCTTGTCTCCTGAGGTATGCTTGTATCATTATAATCTTCCTTCTTAGAACTACCTTTGCTGCATCCCATGGATTTTCAATTATAGTGTTTTAATTTTCATTGTCTCCAGGCATTTAAAATTTCTTCTTTGATTTCTTCAGTGATCCATTTTTGTTGTGTAGCATATTATTCAGGCTCCACGTTTTTTTTTTTCTGATAGTTAATTTCTAGTCAATCACCTTGTGGTCAGAAAAGATGCTTTATATGATTTCAACTAAATTTACCTGGACTTGTTTTGTGGCCTAGCATGTGATCTTTCCTGGAGAATGTTCCCTGTGCACTTGAAAAGAATGTGTATTCTACTGCTTTAGATGGAATGTTTTATATATATCTATGAAGTCTCTTTGTTTTAATGTGTTATTTAAGGCCAGTGTTTCCGTACTGATTTTCTGTCAGTATGATCTGTTCATTGTTGTAAGTGGGGAGTTAAAGTCCCCCACTATGATTGTGTTACTGTCAGTTTCTCCCTTTATGTCTGTTAATATTTGCTTTATGTGTTTAATTGCTTCTATGTTGGGTGCATGCATATTTAAAGGTTTTCATATCTTGTGCTAATCCCTTTGTCATTGTCATCATTTATATTATCATCTCTGTTTCTTGTAACAGTCTTTATTTTAAAGTCTATTTTATCTGATATAATTATTGCTATCCTGGGTTTCTTTTTGTTTCCATTTGTATGGAATACCCTTTTTTATTCCCTCACAGTTAGTCCGTGTGTGTCTTTAGTTCTGCAGTGAGTCTCTTGTAGGCAGCATGTATATGATCTTGTTTCTGTATTCATTTAGCTACTCTATGTCTTTTGATTGGAATATTTAGTCCACTTTCATTTAAAGTAATTATTGATAGTCATGTACTTATTGCTATTTTATTATTTGTTTTGGAGTGTTTTTGTACTTCTCTTTTTTGTTACTTTCTCTTTTTGCTCTCTTACCTTCTGATTTAATGACTATAGTTAGTGTTATGTTTGCACACTCATTATCTTTTTTTGTGTGTGTGTATCTATTATAGATTTTTGGTTTGTGGTTAACATGGAGTTTATATAAAACTATATATATATATATATATATATATATATATATATAATTTTAAATTGCTGATTTCTGAAGTTCAACCACGTTTTAACAATCCTGCATTTTACTCCCCTTTCCCCCACATTTTTGACATATTTCACGTATTTTTGTTTTTCATATCCCTTTGCTATTCATTGTGGATATAAGTGACTTTACTATTTTTGTCTTTTAACCTTTCATGTAGATAAATATGTGGTTGATTTACTACCATTACTATATATTTTCATTAACCAGTGAGATTTTTTGTTTTTACTACCATTACTATATATTTTCATTAACCAGTGAGATTTTTTGTTTTGTAATTTTCACATTTCTAGTTGTGGCCTTTTCTTATTCACTTAGAGAAGTTCCTTTAACATTTCTTGTAAAGCTGGTTTGGTGGTGCTCTTTTATTAGCATTTGCTTGTCTGTAAAACTGTTGATCTTGACATCAAATCTGAATGAAAGCCCTGCCAGCTAGAGTATTGTTGGTTGTCGTTTTTCTTCCTTTCATCACTTTAAAAATATTGTGCCACCCCCTTCTGACCTGCAAAGTTTCTGCTGAAAAGTCAGCTAATAGCCTTATGGGAGTTCTCGTGTATGTAATTTGTTGTTTTCCCCTTTTTGCTTTTAATATTCTTTGTCTTTCATTTTTGCCATTTTCACTACAGTGTGTCTTGGTGTAGTCCTCTTTGGGTTGATCCTATTTGGAACTTTCTCTGATTCCTGTGCTTGGATGTCTGCTTCCTTTTGCAGGTTAGGGATTTTTTTCAGCTATTATGTTTTAAAATATGTTTTCAGTCCCTTTCCCTCTCTCTTCTTCTTCTGAGATCTCTATAAAATGAGTATTAGTGCACAGAATATTGTACCAGAGGTCTCTTAAACTTTCCTCATTTCTTCTTATTCTTTTTTCTTTTTTCTGTTCAGCATTAGTGATTTCCACTACTCTGTCTTCAGCTCACTGATCCATTCCTCTGTATCAATTAGTCTATAATTGATTTATTCTAGTGTGTTTTCTATTTCAGTTATTGTATTCTTCATCTCTGTTTGGTTGTACCTTATATTTTCTAACTCTTTTTTAGAAACTTCTAACTTTTCACTTTTTTCTTCCAATCTTCTCCTGAGTCCTTTGATCATTACCTTCAATTCTTTATTGGGTAGAACTTGCAGATCATTTTAAACCTTTCAAGACTTGTTGTTAAGCTCTTTGAAAGCATAGAGTAAATATTTTAGGGCCTAAATTTTACTTTAGGCTAAATTTGCCCCAGTTCTGAGTTGTGACCCTTCTATGGTGTCTGTTGAATATTCTGTGCATTCAACATGGCCTGTACATTCACTCTGATAGGACCTTGTATGATTTCCAGGTTGTGTGATTTCAGGAACTATTCATCTTATAGTTCCTTGCTAATTTTTTTCCTCTGGAAGTAGTTCTTATTCAGTCTTATGGATGTTAGCCCTGTGCAGGTGCAGATTGTATTCAGCCAAAGACAGAAGGCAGTTCCTACGTAGGTTTATAGAACTCTTTCATTTGTAGTTCCCTCCTCTAGAATAGTCTTCTCAGCAAATTCTAGGTTCCACAGCCTCTTAACCTTCACATACTTGAACCTCCATCTCCTTTACTCAACAAGATTTCCCGACTGTGTTTGGGTTCCTCCTCACTACACCTTAGTCAGGAAATTGCCTCCAAGCAAAGAGCCTGGAAAATAGGAGGGCTCACCTCATTTTTTTTTTTTCTCAGAAATCATAGTCTTGTTCTGCCTGTAGTCCAATGTGTAAAAATAGTTGTTTTCTATAATTTGTCTAGTTTTCTAGTTATTTATGGTAGGAGGGTAATGGTGGACCATTATTGAGCCTATAAATAATTGCATTACCATAAAAACTGAAGGAACAGTAAATGTATTGTTTCTGAATTTGGGGGCACTAGTGAGAACCAGTTCCTAGTTTTAAAATGTTTCATTTCAGTTTATAAAAGCATAGCTAATAAACTGAGGATTAGAAATGCATCAAGAAGAAAGAAAAAGGGCTTTCTGATATATCATCAGAAATGTATAACCACAGTTAATTTTTCTCATTATTTAATTTAGCCCTGTATAATTGATTCTTATTCCTGTGGATCTTGAGTTAGCAGTTTGCTTTCATATGGCATTATATTCCTGGATATAAAGGATTCCAATAAAGCCTGATTCAGCCATATGGTGTGTTCTAAAATTGTCTACTCAGTATCAGCTTAAGCACCATATCCTGTACCTGTGAGTCTAATTCTTGAATTCAAATAGTTTAGAATACCTGATGTGATCTTTTCTACATGTCAGTGAAGACCTAGTTTCTATCCTCTACCTAAAGCAGAAACTTTAGGTAAACATTAGAGAAAAGCAGAAACTACCAGTAGATCAAAAGCCTGAAAAGTTTGAATGATTCATTTATTAGAGTCATCAATAGTATGAGAATGGAGAAAAGCAAAATCTCTTATTTTGAAGACAGGGGTGTGATAATAACTATTTATTAAGAGTTTGATCAAAGTTTCTCTTGACGATAAGAAAATATTATGAAGAGAAGTGGACTTGATCTTCTATAAGCATTCAATCCATTCTTGTTACATGTACAATATATGAAACATTTATGCTGAGAATGTTAGTTATGCTTATATTAATAATATTTAAAATTAACCTAGGGAAGGCTGGCTGAAGTTCTTTGACAGTTCTTCCTATGCAGCTCTTACATTGCTATCTATTAGGAAATAATGGAGAATATCATAAATTAGGAGTTTGGGGTTACAATATACACACTACTATGTATAAACTAGGTATACAACAAGGACCTACTGTATAGCACAGGGAACTATATTCAAGGTCTTGTAACAACCTATAATGGAAAAGAACCTGAAAAAGAAAACATATATATATATATATCTGAATCACTTTGCTGTACACCTGAAACTAACACAACATTGTAAATTAACTACTTAAATTTAAAAATGGATTAAAAAAAGAAAGATATTGTAAAATTCTTCCCAGCTGCAATTAGGAACAATAGTTTCTCTTATTTTGTAAAAAGCCATTACAATATGATGAGTTTTCATTAAAAAATTAATATCTTACAAAAATAAATAAATAATGGAGAATACCAAACAAACTGTAATTATTTCTAGCATTCTTATATTTATGAGATAAGAGAACAAATCTGTTATTTTCTGATGGCAATCTCAGAAATCTCAAAGATAGTTTTAGGTGTTAATAAAATCATGAAGAAAATTTTTTTTTTTTTTGCGGTACGCGGGCCTCTCACTGTTGTGGCCTCCCCTGCTGCGGAGCACAGGCTCCGGACGCGCAGGCTCAGCGGCCATGGCTTATGGGCCCAGCCGCTCCATGGCATGTGGGATCTTCCCGGACTGGGGCACGAACCCGTGTCCCCTGCATCGGCAGGCAGACTCCCAACCACTGTGCCATAGTTTTGACTTTAGACTCTGACCTTGGTAAGGTAAAATCACCAGAGTTGTCCAAGGTGGTTACTTAATTAAAAAGGATTATTGGTATCTAGTAAAAATTGCTTAACTCCCTGTTAATCAAAGTGACAGTGCAAGAGCTTACATAAAATAGGAAAAGGTAGTAAAATTATAGGGAACTTTAGCTCTTTCAAAAAAAAGGGGAAGTTTTAAAAAATAACCATTTACATAATACAAAGCACAGAAAATTATTCTGGTGAAATATTGAATCTCTGCCATCCAGGTAAATTTATAGAAAGTAAACAAAAACCTTGTACTACCACTGTTAAGAGCAAATTGAATACTTCACAGGCAATTTCCATGTATACAATTTTTAAAACCCAAATTCTAATTTTGCATCAATATAGTATGAGGCTTTACGGTATTCACAAGCATATTTTTAAAATTATCTTATGAATGACCCCACCAAAATTGAACAATTGTTGCTAAATTTTTTTCAGACTCATTATTTTCTTGTGCATAGGTATTATCAACAAAACCAAGGTTACTTTGCACAAAATGTCTATAATTTTCCATATTCATTCAGGCCTTGACTTTCACTGTCCTCTTTCATATTCTGAAACAACCAGATATAGCATTACGATAAAACAGTTTTGTCTTTTGAGAAGCAGTTACACATCCTATTATCCTGATACATAATTGTCTTCTGCCATTATTGCTACTGGCATGTCCTAATTGTAGTAATTATAATTTTTAACCCAATTAAGTTATATTTCAGAAAGATGTGAGAGGTAGATAATTTATTTCTGCCTCTCATACAGAAGCTAGTTAGCAGCCTAAAAACTCATACACACCTAATACAATCCCTTACAGTCACACTCATTTTCTTTTTAAAGTGACAAAAACGAACAAGTTAATTAATACAACCCAAAGTTATAGCCATTCTGTAATATATAAACTAAGCAAAATTGTATGTGTATGCACATGTGTATATGCATATATACAAGCACTCACAAATATATACACATCATGGGCAGACTTACTGACTTGGTCAAGAATCGGAAACAAAAACAAAGCAACAAAAAACCAAAATGAGAAGAAAAAAACTTAGAGAAATGGAGAGTCAGCCAAGTTAAATTTTTGATGCCACTTGGGAATCACCCTACTTTAGAGGCATTAAGTAAAAGAATGTTGAAATACACTTGTTAGGTTCGAAGTAAAATCTGCTAATGTCCTATAGTGTAATAAAACCATAATTTTGGGTTATGGTTTCAATCAGACAAAACTCATTTACATATTGGCCAGACAGAAACTATGTTAGCATATAAGTTCACAAAATCTAGGCTCTTATCAGTACTGACTAGCAAGTTATACAAAGTACATTCCCTTAAATAATTAAATAATCTTTAGGTTTACCTTAGATGGGTCCTTTAATGAATGTTCAAAAATGACATTGAAAAGAAATATGGTTCTCCAATTTTCTCTATTTTCAAGTGTGGACAGTTTTTTTTTTTTTTTTTAAGAAGATGTTGGGGGTAGGAGTTTATTAATTAATTTATTTATTTTGGCTGTGTTGGGTCTTCATTTCTGTGCCAGGGCTTTCTCCAATTGTGGCAAGCGGGGGCCGCTCTTCATCGCGGTGTGCGGGCCTCTCACTATCATGGCCTCTCGTTGCGGAGCATGGGCTCCAGACGTGCAGGCTCAGTAGTTGTGGCTCACGGGCATAGCCGTTCCGCGGCATGTGGGATCCTCCCAGACCAGGGCTCAAACCCGTGTCCCCTGCATTGGCAGGCAGATTCTCAACCACTGCACCACCAGGGAAGCCCCCAAGTGTGGACAATTTTTAACAGGTATATTAGCAATATTCCAGCAATATTTGTTTTTAATGATCTCCACACCTCTTTTTAACAGCAACATTACTTTAAAATAATTTTTATACAGATCATTTTTTATGTTCTGCAATATGTAATCAAGTGCTTTTGCATGCACTGTAGGGAGTAATTTTTTAGCTAACATTTGAAGATCGCATGTGAATACTAGTTTGGCACGAGTAAGGTATTATATGATCAAGCATTTTTCCTCCTTTGGAATGTTTTTGTAACAACTTTCTTGAATTGTATTCATTGTTTCAATAGAACCTCCAAATTTACACTGATTTTAACTTCGTATAATCAACTCTGATTTTTTTCTGATTGGTAGATGAATGTTTTAATTAAATTGAATACTATTTTTACAATATTCTGCTATAACACATATTATAGTTATCATTTATGTTATACATAAGAACAAGAGAACAGTATTAACAATTAATAATATAGCATACTATAATTTTAGAATGTTCTAATATCCTATAAACAAACAATATATCTAACAACCATTTAATGTTCTAATTAATCCTAGAAATTATTAATTCCAAGAGCTACTCTGGAAAATTAAATAAGTTTACATTTCTTTTGAGAGAAAGTCTCAAGGTTTGCTTGCTAAATTCAAATTTATTTTTATATAATGCTCTTTGATAATAGCGCAAGAAAATAATCCAAGTATCTGTCACATCTTGCTCATTTGGAAACATATAGATACAAATAAGACCTGAGATCTCTCTCCCCTTGAAATGTAAATGATATTGGCTCAAATCTCTGTTTCAGAATTCTGATCCTCTTCTTTCTGCATACCCTGTTATTATGATCCAAAGACACAACTCACCGAAGAACAAAACTCTTTCATAAAGTATTGACTTTACTGAAAAATTTTATATAATTGGGAAAGGTCACACAATTTAATGCCATAAATTAGGACAATGTAATTCACACATTAAACATTCCTTTTCTTAGAAGGCCTTTTAGCCATCTCACCCATGGGAGTCTCTCATTATCCTATTACCTCATATAACTACCTGTTATCCTTGCTTTCTCCTCATTTTTTCCCCCATATGAAATAGTAACTTACCTTCCTTTGCTCCTCATACCAATGATTTCAATACCTCAGCCTCCCACTCGATGCTTCTTAACCCTGACTGCACATGATAATCGCCTGGACCCTGGACCCAGAGATTTTAATATAATGGTCTCAGGAGGTACCCAGGCCTGGGTATTTTTTAAATGCTTCTCAGATAATTATTGAACTGAAGGGACTAATCAAATTATTTTTCCAGATATTTCTCTTTCTAAGAGGACTTCTGGTGCTAGATAGTAAGAAAATAAAAGTTTCAACTTCTTATATAAGACTATATCTTTACAATCTGAAAGCATATAGCTTATTTCACATTTATTTCAATGCAGTCACAATTATTACTTTATGTTTTGGATTTTTATGCCAATTCTTGGTAATACAAATTCTTGAATTTTCTTGAATTTTTTCTTATGTATTATCTATGCACACAATCTGATGGTTTGACTGAACTTGTTTTTTACTTCTTTTGCTTTGTTTCAGTATTGTCTGAGATTTAACTGTGTAGAACTTAAATACCATGTCAATTTTCAGAGTTGCAATTCTACCAGAGATTGTAATTCAAGTGGAGTAAGTAATTTCAGTTTTCATTTTAAGCAACATGCTTTGAACAATTCAATAAACAGTTTGGAGATTTAAAGAAATCATTTGAATAATGTTTTTGATCACTTTCATGCTGCTTGGTGTCATTTAACAGTTTGTAACTTATAGCTTCAATCTTATCTTCTTGAGAAATCTTGCCAAACTGTTTATTAGAGAAGATAAAGTAGAAACATTTAAGATGATTCTATATTTACCAAATCTATTTACCTTATAGATTTACCAAACATCTATAAGATGTTTGGTAAATATGTGGGCTGGATGTGCTATAAGCACTATGTGTTACCATCTAACCAAAATGATCTTATTTTTACAGAGAGAAGGCAGGAAATGGTAAATAAAGGTCATTAGGATTTTCTTGCTGGTCTTGCTCATTAATTTAGTGTCTGGGCTGTTCTGTGAAGCTAGGAAGTAAATGATAATTAGAGGCATGTTACTGGTGATTGACAATATTTTGGTCTGGCTGTGGGGAGAGTTGAGAGAATTTATTTGGGAAAAGAATTTATTTGGCAAAAAATTGATTTGGCAACAGAAGCCAGATATACTTTCTACAGTATGGGAAATGTCAAGAGAAAATTTGTTGAATTTGTCTATTTAAGGTAAATTCTCTGGAATGGATAAATTCTCTGGAATAAATTCTCTGTTGAATACGTGTAGAATATTAATTGGTCTCTATTGAAAACCATCTTTGTACATAAAAATTGTTCTATTTTCTGATTATTCTAGGTCTGCAACAATTTTAACAATTGCCATTGTAAAATGGGGTTTGCTCCTCCTCATTGCAAGCCGATGGCAGGAGATTTTGGAAGTGTTGATGATGGACACAGGGGCAAAGTTGGTTAGTGTCTTTAAAACTTTATTAATCAAAGACAATATGTAAGACAATAAATTACGGTTGTAGGTTCTAAGTCACATTGCAAAGCAACTAATGTCAACAATTACGGTTTTACTTTACTTGTAATATTTAAAAGACTCTAAGACAGTTAAGTTTGAACTCTTCTTTCTATATCAACACTGACATTGTCTAAGAAAAAGTGTAACTAGTGGTAGGAAATTTTAAAGTAGAAATTCCAGTGCATATAATTTGATTGGTTAATTTAGATTATTCACTTTGTATTGTCTCATATATTCCTAGTTTTAAATGATGTTAGTAGTCATTGTAATATTAATGCCACCAGAATCTTTCAAGGCTACTCCTTTCTCCTGCATTTTAGGGGCTACAATCTAATCTTTAGAAATTTCCCTTTAGGATATCCCCTCTAGGGTTCCTGAGTAGTATTTTGAGATCAAGCAGGCCTGGATGAGACTGGGAACAGGTGGGGGATAGTCCCTGGTTCCAGAAGGTTATTGGAACCCACCTAAACTAACCTGGGAGAAGAGGAGGTCTGTCTACCTTTACAAACCCTTCTTCTTTTGGGGCAATTAAATGATGAACTCCTGGGCAGACTTATGTGTAGCTTGACTATTGGGGGGGGGCATACCTAGGGTGAGTAACTTTTTAGACAGCTAAAACACAGCTGTATCAGACTGTGTATCAGACCAAAAAATAAACATAATCATTTAACATATAATATACAACTACACGTATATTATTATTTTCACATAAATATGTTGAAAGAATAGGCATTTATTTGAAATTGTATATTATTCTGTACTGTGTACTTTTGTTACATAAATTGCTATTATTTAAGTGAAATAGCAATAGAATTAGTAAATAGTGCTGAACATTAGTAGTTTATAGAACAACCAATTAAAAAATAAAACGTGAGTAAAAACAGCAATACTTTATAATGAGAATATTTTATAATGTAACCTCTGATACAGCAATTTATTTTACCTCTTTTAAAAAATTCTTTACTAGATATTTAAATTTTACACGGCTATCTTATTGTTTATTCTTAAGATACATAAACACAGGACTTTTAGAAAGGAGAAAGAATATAAATATGATAGGAATGATTAAAGATATGCTCATATTTAATGAAAATAGCATTGACATGCTTCCTTCTGTGCCGTAATACAGTCAGACATATTTTTGATTTTTGGTTTCATTTTCCAGTTATACTTTTCTGAACTGCTCTTGCAGCCTGTAAGACATTCTTCTTTTAAGTAGTAGCAAAATGGAATAGAATCAAATGTAAAATTCATTTTGACTTGAAGCTCTTGTTTTAACAAACCCACATTTACTGAATTCTGGTGTCAGTCCATCGTGGTGGCATTAAGCTAAGTATCTTGACAAAAGCATTTGAGCATGGGATACTTGGGTCTTACTTACTAGATACAGCAGGTTTTCAGGCTTGGAAATATTATTTTGCAGCTCTTCAAAAATCATTCTCTTTTTTTCTACAGGCTTATTCTAGTAGGCCACCTCTCTGTCAATCAGCTCCTTTGCATATTTAAATTCATCTTACAGGCTGTCCACGTCTATAAGGCCCATCATTTTTATACACTCCAAAGCACATTGGATGTCATGTGTTAAATCTCTCTTTCTCAGGGAGCATGCTTTAAAGCATAGAAGTAATCTTAATTAGTGAAATCTAAGTTGAATTCCACATAAATTACAGTTTTAATAAAGGAACTGAGAGGGTCCTTCTGAACTTGCTTAACCCATCTCTGGTTACATTTTTTTGAGTTCTGAAGCAGTCTTATTTCCAAAAATATGAGTCATTTTTTCATTGTATGAGTTGTTGTCACAACCTGTGCAAATCATAGAACTACCCAGGTGCAGTCAGTGCATCCTTTTCTATAATCCTGATGGCCCCATCACAGATCATCAGATTGTTTTGGAGAAATAGCACATAAGTTTCTGCTTCACTACACACTTTTTTTCCTATTCTCATCCTCCATGAATTTCAAAATTAGAGAAGTACATTCTTCTTGTCCAAACTTTTAAAAATAAGATTTTACATCTTAAATATTTTAACATATCTTTTATGGTCAGTGAGGAGTACAGCCATCTTCTACACTTGTTTAAGGAAGCAATTTCTTTCCATTTTGTGAAGTTAAAAAAAAAATTCTTGGTAAGTGCTTATGCGTTTTGAGGAAACTGAAACTGACTGAACCTTTCATTATGAAAGCCTTTATATCACAGGAAAACAAATCACACCCATTTTGGTGTTGTGTACCAGGTGTACAGGACATTTGGCAAGTGAGATCTTTTTATTTTCTTCATTAAGAAATTTATAAAAAAAAAAAAAAAAGAAATTTATAGACTGAATGGAACTTGCAAAAATTTACATTTGCCCTGTCTGCTAACTACACATATAGATGAGCAAAGTCTAGTTTGTATTTGAGCAAGATAGCAAAAATCTTTTTGTTTTATATGGTTTTATTAAAATTTTCATAGAAATTCAGAAGCCTATTTGAAACTCTGTTCTGGAAACCAAATTACCTAAGAGCTGAGGACAATATTTTGCTGCCACATTCACTTGGTAAAATGTGACAGAATCATTACTTCACTGTGAGGAGTCAACAGATGTTATCAAAATAACTCTTTTTTCTCCCATTGGGCATTTTAGTTGCAATTTATGAATCTAGAAATGTAATTTCACTCAGTTTTGTAGAGCAATCAAGAAACTGAATGAATAGAGAAAATATTTTTGTTCTTGTGGTGTACCCAAACTAATTCAGTGGTAGCTATTTTTATTTGAACATTGCTATCTTTTGGGAAGACAATTTGTTTTTTTTCATTAGGAAACAGAAAAATATGACTGACTTAGAAATACTTTCTTGTCTCACTGCAGACATTTGAGATTCCATCTCCATATGTTGCTTTCACAACTCCTTCTCCACCATACCCAAATCCAAATATTTTTAATTGAGATAGAACTGATGTATAACATTACATTAGTTTCAGGTGTTCAACATAATGATTTGTTATTGTATACCTTGGAAAATAATCACTATAATAAGTCTAGGTAACAGCTGTCACCATGCATAGTTACAAAATTTTTTTTCTTGTGTTGAGAACTTTTAAATTCTAATCTCTTAGCAACTTTTAAATAAGCAACACTGTATTATTGAATGCTTCTGCACACTGAGCGGAGATGTCGGCACAGCCGTTTCACACTGGGCACTCTGGTTTGAAGTGCTGGGTGCAAAGCCTCTGCACTCGGCACCTTATGAGGGAGTGAAACAAGACTAAGCACAAAGGGAAAAAAAAGGAGGCAGAGACGAGATGGCTGGGTAGAAAGATGTTAGTTAGCTCACCCTCTCTCACAAAAACACCAAAATCACAACTAACTGCTGAACAACCATCAACAGAAAAATACTGGAACCTACCAAAAAAGTAACCCTACATCCAAATATAAAGAAAAAGCCACAACAAGATGGTAGGAGGGGCACAGTAGTGATAAAATCAAATCCCATACCCATTGAGTGGGCAACCCACAAACTGGAAAATAATTATATCGCAGAGGTTCTCCCAAAGCGTGAAAGTTATGAGCCCCATGTCAGGCTCCCCAGCCTAGGGGTCTGTCATTGGTAGGAGGAGCCCCCTGAGCATCTGCCTTTGAAGGTCAGCGGGGTTTGATCATAGTAATTCCACAGGACTTGGGGAAACAGAACCTCCACTCTTGGAGGGCATACACAAGGTCTTGTGTGCACCAGGTCCCAGGGAAAAAGCAGTGACCTCATAAGAGCCTGGACCAGACCTACCTGCTGGTATTGGAGGGTCTCCTGTGCAGGCTGGGGGTGGCTGTGGCCCACTGCAGGGACAAAGACACTGGTGGCAGTAGTTCTGGGGCATACTTATTGGCATGAGCTCTGCTGGAGGCTGCCATTTTCTCACCAAGACCTAGCCCCACCTAACTACCTATAGGCTCCAGTGCTGGGATGCCTCATGCCAAACAACAAGCAGGATGGGAACATAACCCCACCTATCAGTGAACAGATTGCCTAAAGTCTTCCTGAGCCCACAGCTTCCCACTAAACACACCCCTTGACATGGCCCTGCCCGCCATAGGGACAAGACCCAGTTCCACTCACCAGTGGGCAGGAACCAGGCCCTCCCATCAGGAAGCTGGCACAAGTCCCTTAGACCAGCCTCATCCACCAGGGGGCAGACAGCAGAAGCAAGAAGAATGACAACCCTGCAGCCTGTGGAACGGAAACCACAATCACAGAAAGTTAGACAAAATGAGATGGCAGAGGAATATATCCCAGAGCAAGGAACAAGATAAAACCCCAGAAGAACAACTAAGTGAAGTGGAGCTAGGCAGTCTACCCAAAAAAGAATTCAGAGTAATGACAGTAAATATCTAAAATCTTGGAAAAAGAATGGAGGCACAGACTGGGAAGAGACAAGAAATGGTTAACAATGAGCTAGAAAATCTAAAGAACAAACTGACAGAGATGAACAGTAAAATAACTGTAATGAAAAATACACTAGAAGGAATCAATAGCAGAATAAATGGGGCAGAAGAATGGCTAAGTTACCTGGAAGACAGAATGGTAGAAATCACTGCCAGGGAACAGAATAAAGAAAAAAGAATGAAAAGAAATGAGAGTCTAAGAGACCTCTGGGACAACATTAAATGCATCTCATTATAGCAGTCCCAGAGGAGAAGAGAGAGAAAGGACCTGAGAAAATATTTGAGGATATAATAGCTGAAAAATTCCCTAACGTGGGAAAGGAAACAGTCACCCAAATCAGGAAGCGCAGACTCTCAGGCAGGATGAACCCAAGGAGGAACATACTGAGACACATAGTAGTCAAATTGACAAAAATAAAAGAGGAAATATAAAAAGCAACAAGGGAAAAGCAACAAATAAAATGTAAGGGAATTTGCATAAGGTTATCAGCTGATTTTTCAGCAGAAACTCTACAGGCCAGAAAGGAGTGGCATGATATATTTAAAGTGGTGAAAGGGAAGAACCTGCAACCAAGAATACTCTACCCAGAAGGGCTCTCATTCAGATTTGACAGAGAAATCAAAAGCTTTACAGACAAGCAAAAGCTAAGAGAATTCAGCACTACCAGACCAGCTTTGTAATAAATGCTAAAGGAATTTTCTAGGCAGAAAAGAAAAGACCACAACAAGAAACAAGGAATATATGAATGGAAAAGCTCACCAGTAAAGGCAAATATATAGTAAAGGTAGGAAATAATCTGCACACAAATATATCAAAACCGGCAATTGTGAGAAGATAGTACAAATGCAGGATATTGGGAATGCATTTGAAATTAAAAGACTGGCAACTTCAAACAATCTTGTTTAAATATAGACTGCTATATCAAAACCTCGTGGTAACCCTAAACTGAAGATCTACAGTAGATACACGCACAAAAAGAATAAGGAATCCAAACACAACAGTAAAGTTAGTTATCAAATCACAAGAGAACAAAAGAGGAAGGGAAGAAAAAGACCAAAAAAAAACAATTAAAAAAATGGCAATAAAAACATATATATTGATAATTACCTTAAATGTAAATGGATTAAATCCTCCAACCAAAAGACATAGACTGGCTGAATGGATAGAAAAACAAGACCTATATATATGCTGTCTACAAGAGACCCACTTCAGATCTAAAGACACATACAGATGAAAGTGAGCAGATGGAAAAAGTTATTCCATGAAAATGGAAATCAAAAGAAAGCTGGAGTAGCAATACTCATCAGACAAAATAGACTTTATAATAAAGACTGTTACAAGAGACAAAGAAGGGCAGTACATAATGATCAAGGGATAAATCTAAGAAGATATAACAATTGTAAATATATATGCACCCAACACAGGAACATCTCAATATATAAGACAAATGTTAACAGATATAAGAGGAAAAATTGATAGTAACACAATAATAGTGGGGGACATTAACACACCACTTACACCAATGGACAGATCATCCAGAGAGAAAATCAATAAGGAAATACAGGCCTTAAATGACACACTAGATCCTGTGGACTTAATTGATATCTATATATCATTCTATTTGAAAACAGCAGAATACATATTGTTTTCATGTGCACACTGAGCATTCCCAGGATAGCTCACATCTTGGGCCACAAAGCAGCCTCAGTAAATCTAAGAAAATTTAAATCATATCAAGCATCTTTTTTGACCACAGTGCTATGAGATTAGAAATCAACTATAAGAAAAAAACTGTAAAATACTGTATTATTTACTACAGTCACCATGATGTACCTTAAATCCTCATGATGTATTTATTTTGTAAGTGGAAGTTTGGACCTTTTGACCCCCTTCACCCAATTTGCTCATCCCCCACCCCAATGTGTGGCAACCACCAATCTGTTCTCTGTATCTATGAGCTTGTTTTTTGTTTTGTTTTGTTTTTTAGATTCTACATGTAAGTAAGATCATATGGTATTTGTCTTACTCTGTCTGACTTATTTCATTTAGCATAATGCCCTCGAGGCTCATCCATGTTCTTGCAAATGGCAAGATTTTATTCTTTTTATAATATTTCATTATATATATATATATATATATATATATATATATATATATATATATATATATATATATATATATATATATATATATATATATATATATATACACACACATGTATCACATTTTTTGGTCAGGATGATAGATGATTGTTTCCATGTCTTGGCTGCTGTAAATACTGCTGCAATGACTATGGAGGTATATGTGTCTTTTTAAGTTAGTGTTTTCATTTCCTTTGGGTATATACCCAGAAGTCGAATTGCTGGGTCATATGGTAGTTATATTCTTAAATTTTTTGAGGAACATGCATGCTGTATTCCATAGTGGCTAACCCGATTTACATTCCAACCAACAGTGCATGAGGGTTCCCTTTTCTCTACATCCTCACCAACACTTGTTATTTCTTATCTTTTTGAGAATAGCCATTCTGACGGGTGTGAGGTAATATCTCATTGTGGTTTTGATTTGAATTTTCCCAATGATTTTTGACGTTGAGCATCTTATCATATACCTGTTGGCTATTTGGATGTCTTCTTTGGAAAAATGTCTATTCAAATCTTCTGCCCATTTTTTTTTTTTTTTTTTTTTTTTGCGGTATGCGGGCCTCTCACTGTTGTGGCCTCTCCCGCTGCGGAGCACAGGCTCCGGACGCACAGGCCCAGCGGCCATGGCCCACGGGCCCAGCCGCTCCGCGGCATATGGGATCCTCCCGGACCGGGGCACGAACCCGTATCCCCTGCATCGGCAGGCGGACTCTCAACCACTGCGCCACCAGGGAGGCCCTGCCCATTTTTTAATTGGACTTTTTTTTTGTTTTGCTCTTAAATTGTATGACATCTTTGTATATTTTGGATATTAACCCTTTATCAGATGTATGATTTGCAAATATATTTTCCCATTCACTAGGTTGTCCTTTCATTTTGTTGATAGTTTCCTTTGCTGTGAAATAGCTTTTACATTTGATGTTTTGCTGCTTGTTGATTTTTGCTTTAGTTGCCTTTGCTTTTGGTGTCAGATTCAAAAAATCATCACCAAGATTAAAGTCAAGGAGTTTACTGCCTATATTTTCTTCTAGGAGTTTTATGGTTTTAGGTTTTACATTCAACTCTTTAATCCATTTTGAGTTAATTTTTATGTATTGTGTAAGACAGTGGTCCAGTTTCACTCTTTTACATGTAGCTGTTCAGTTTTCCCAACACAATTTATTGAAGAGACTATCCTTTCTAGATTGTATATTTTTGGCTCCTTTGTTATATGTTAATTGACCATATATGCATGGTTTATTTCTAGGTCCAAATTATTTTTGGCATGTTGTACAATACGCTATGTTTGGTTACTTACGTATCTAATCTAGTTGTATATGTTCTTCCATCTGTCACTAGGAACAGTCGTTTAGCCTTCTTGTTCAGTGATGTCTGGGTCATGCTGGTGTTAGTATTGTCATCATTCTGATTTTCATTATCTGAGCTCTTAGAAAAGATCACAGTATTGACAATATGAAAAATTAGTGCTATCTTGACACAAAGCACAACAGTTAATCCACAGACTAAGTCAAAGATGTACTGTTCACATTAATGATTTCAGTACCCTTAGGTTGCACACTTAAGTCACATCACTCAGAGTGAACATCAGTAGTCAGAGTTAAAAACAGCAACAGCAATTGCAGATAATCTATGCTATATTCACTTGACACCAAAACAATGTTGCTTTTAGTTCCTGGGTATTTTTTTTAAGCTTCTGTATGAATTTTGTTTTTTCCTTCCAAACTTCCAAGCCAGTTTCTAAAAATCAGAAAATTACCCAGCCTGTTAATGGATACCCTGGTATATAAGGCTTTCCTTACAACACTTGGAACAGTGCCAGGCCAACAATCATGGTTAGTTACCCTAAGCCACTTTAGGTCCAAATGGCAGTACTGTGGTTGCACCTGAGCCTGGGCTCAGAGGAAACCTTCCAATACAACTAGTTTCTTTTAGTCAGCTGCCGTAGGCTGTATTCATCCCCTCTATTCTGGGACCTGTAGGTCTACCCCGAAAGCCCTGGGCTGGTATGCCAGCTGACTGCCTGTTCTGTGCCCAAATTATCTCCTTGCGGCCCTGTACCCAGTCAAGGAAGCCCTGGGCTGCTGATGGGCCTGGACTCAATGTGGGAGAAGCCCTTGTGATGCTGAATGCATTTGGGGGCATAAAGAGTTTGAGAGGCATGGTGATCCCAAGGAATCCAAGTTTGCTTTATATCCTCATTTTATTTATTTTGAATATCACTGACTTATGTTAACAGAATATGGCCTGGGGAAACCTCAAATTATGGAATTTATCCTGGCCTTATTTGTAACCAGTACCTTATTGTCTTTTATTAATATTTCATGGATATTTTCAAAGAATGTATAATCTGTTTTTACAGCATTACATGCAAAGATATAACATATGTACATAATTAAATATAATTAAATATATATGTGATTGTGTGTATGACTTACTTGTTTGCATATTCTAGAATCTAAATCCTCATATATTTTTGTTAACTTGTCTACTTGGTATATAAAATTTATACATCAAGTTTACTTAATCTTATATTATAATTTTTCTTTTAATAATTTTATATAATCTTAACCCCAGAAGTTAACCACTACTAATATTATATATTATTATTGATTTTCAGGTGTTATTATCAACCTTTTAAATCTATGACAAGCCAATAGTAAAAAAAATTCCATTCGCATTTCTTTAATTTCATGAGGCTTCCCATTTATCTTATGGTTGTAGGAAATTTATAATTATTCTGCATATTTTTCTTTCATTACCCTTGACAATCACTTCTAGTGATATTTTTGACCTAACACACATACATTTTTATATGTATATGTTTAATTGTTAAATATGCATAACATAAAATTTACCATTTTAACCATTATTAAATGTATGAATCAGTGGCATTAAATATATTGGTGTACACTGTTGTAAACCCACCATCCATCTCCAGAACTCTTTCGTCTTGCAGAACTGGAACTCTATATTCATTAAATGATAACTCCCCATTCCTCTCTTCCTCAACCCATGGAGGCCACCATTCTAATTTCTGTTTCTATGAATTTGACCACTTTCACATACCTTATAGAAGTGGAATTATACATTATTTGTCCTTTTATTTATGGTTTATTTCATTTAACATAATGTCTTCAAAGTTCTCCCATGTTGTAGCATGTCAAAATTTCGTTCTATTTTAAGGCCATGTAATATTCGGTTGCATGTATATATCACATTTGCTTTATCCATTGATCTGTTGATGGATACTTGGCTTACTTCCACCTTTTGACTATTGTGGATAATGATGCTGTGAATGTGGGTGTACAAATATCTGTTTGAGTCCATGCTTTCAATACTTTGAGTATATACCTAAATGTGGAATTGCTGGATAATATAGTAATTCTATATTTAACTTTCTGAGGAACCACAAAACTCTTTTTCATAGAGGCTGAATCATTTTACATTCTCATCAACGAGTTTTCCAATTTCTCCATGTCCTCACCAACTCTTCTTTTTATAGTAACCAACCTAATGAGTGTAAAGTGATAACTCATTGTGGTTTTGATCTCTATGGGTATAGCAGGATCTATAGATCAAAAGTTACCAGTTTAATTTTTAAGAATATCATCATTTTGTTGAACATTGATATCAGAAGATCTGTTGTATTTTAAATTGCTACTTTTAATTATAGGAAACCTGATTTTTGTGCGTACATTTTATCAATGGACTGTCATCATTTTCAAAAGGCTTTTAGTTGATTTTTTTAGGGGGTTTATATTTTTTAAATGATATGAACTGAAATTAATAATAATTTTGCCACACCTTTTTAATAATAATTTTCCTTTCTTTCCTCTTCTTCAGTTAATTTCACCTTCTCTCTCTCTCTCTCTCATTTCATAATTGTATTGGGTAATCCATTTAGAATAACAGGAAATCATCATGAAAGAGGCTATCATTACTTCTTAGGAATACCTCTAATATTGTCTCATGAAAAGGCTGCTCCTTTTGATTCAATATTCATCTTGTTGAGAAAATATTAATCTCTCCCAATTTTATTTAAAATCAGGAATGTATTTTGGGCTTTATTAGATATGTGGAAGGCATCTATTGAACTGATTATATTGTGTCTTATATTGCCTTTGAAGATTTTCTAATACTAAACCATCTTCTAACCTGAAGTTCTCTAGACTATTAGGTAATGAATATCTCTAGGAAGGAAGGTTTTTTTTTAAGTAGTCAATTTACAATGTATTAGTTTCACGTTTACAGCATAGTGATTCAAAGTTTTTATAGATTATAGTCCATTTAATGTTATTAGGATATTGGCTCTATTCCCTGTGCTGCACAAATATAACCTTGTAGCTTATTCTCTACATAGAAGTTTATGCCTTTTAATCCCTTTCCCCTCCCCTCTTCCCACTCTCCGCTGGTAATCACTCGTTTGTTTGGTGTTCCACAGCTAGTCCTTCCTTCAGTGGATGGCCTAGGGAATAAATGACCTCATCCATTCTTTCATGAAAATACACTATTAGTCTGCTTGGTTGCCATAACAAAATGCCACAGACTGGGTATCTTAAACAATAGAAATTTATTCTCTCACAGCTGTGGAGGCTGGGAACCCATGATCGAGGTGCTGGCAAATTTGGTTTCTGGTGAGAGCTCTCTTCCTGGCTTGCATATGGCTGCCTTCTTGCTGAGTCCTCTGTGTGTGTGGAGAGAGAAAGCTCTCTGGTGTCTCCTCCTCCTCTTATAAGAACATCAGTTCCATCAGATTAGGACCCCACCCTTATGATCTCAACCCTAATTACCTCCCAAAGGCCTCATCTCCACATACCATCACACTGGGGTTTAGGGATTCAATTCAGCATATGAATTTGGGGGAACACTATTCAGTCCATAACATTCCATCGTATGGCTCCCCAAATTCATGTCCTCCTTTTATGCAGAATACGTCCACCCCATCTCAGTAGCTCCAAAAGTCTTAACCCGTTTCAGTATAAATTCCAAATACAACGTCTCTTCTAAATATCATCTAAATCAGGAATGTGTGAGACTTGAGGTATGATTCATCTGGAGGCAAAATTCTTCTCCATTTATGAACGTGTGAAATCAGACAAGTTATGTGCTTCCAAAAAACAAAGGTGAGACAGGCATAGGATAGACATTCTTGTTCCTACAGGGAGAAATTGGAAAGAAGAAAGGGGTGACAGATCCCAGTAAATACAAATAAAACCTAGCAAGGCAAATTCAATTCGATTTTAAGGTTGGAAGATAATCCTCTTAGGGTTGATGTTCTGCCCTCCAGGCCCATTGGGGTAGCAGCATAACCCCAGAGCCTGAAGTAGAGTCAACCCCACTCCTTCAGCTCTGGATAGAGGCCCCATCCATATGCTCTTTGGAGTGGCCCTGCCCCTCTCAACCACTGGGTGGGGGAGCTTGGCTGGTCAAAACCAAGGAGGGGACAGCTCCTGGACCTGTGATGGGGGAGGAAGCCTTGATGATCTCTGAATCACCTTCGCGTCCTTCTCTTTTCTTGAAGGATAAAGTATATTGGCAGCCACATAGCTCTATTGCCCCATGCTGTTCCCTTTGGTCCAGCCTGGCAATGTTTCTGCTGGTGTAATCTCATCCTTATTCCTGACTTTTCCTGAGGTGGATCACATGCACAGTCTCTTTATCAGATGATTTTTCCATCCACACTTTTGCTATGTTCTCTCTAAAACATGTTTTCCCATTTTTTGCAATATGGATATACTGAGAATTCTCCAAATCTTTAAGTTCTGGTACCTCCGTGTGTAACGCTTACTTCTTCCATTTATCTCCTCCTCTCACATATTACTGTAAGCAGTCAGGAGTACCCAGACTACATCTTCAACATTTCACTTAGAAATCTTCTCAGCTAATTATCCAGTTTCATGGCTCACAAGTTCTATCTTCCATAAAACACGAGGTTACAATTTAGCCAAGTTTTTTGCCACTTTACAGCAGTAGTTGCCTTTTCTTAATCATTTTCCTTTCTGTCTAAAATCTCACCAGAAACAACTTTCATGTAACTATTTCTACCACCATTCTGTTCATGATTACCTTTGTACTCTCTAAGAAGATGTAGGCTTTCTCTTCTGCTCTCCTCTTTTCTCCCTGAGCCCTCACCAGAGTTGCTTTCACCGTCCATGTTTCTACCAACAGTCTTCAGATTAATCTCGGAGTTTTCGGAAATGTGCGTCAAAATTCCTCTAGCCACTACCCCTTACGAGTCCCAAAGCCATTTCCACATATTTAGGTATTTGTTATAACAACACCCTGCTTCTTGGTACCAAAATCAAAATTCTCCAGAGAAACAGGATCAATGGTATGGAGACAGAGAGAGAGAGAGAGAGACATGTTTTCGAAGGAATTGATTGGCTCATGTGATTATGGAGGCTGACAAATCCCAAGATGTGCAGAGTGAGTCAGTAACCTGCAGCCCCAGGAGAGCCGATGGTGCAGTTTGTGTGAAGGACGGCAGGCTTGAAGGTCAGGAACAGCTGGTGTCTCAGTTTGGGCACCTTAGGCAGGAAGACTCTTCCCATGTCCACTGGAGGGTCAGTGTTTTTGTTCTATTAAGGCCTCCAGGATGAGGCCCACCCACATTAAAGAAAGCTACTGCTTTACTCAGTCTAATGATTTGAATGTTAATCTCATTTGAAAACACCCCATAGAAACACCCAGAATAATATTTGACCAAATATCTGAGGTCATCGTGGCCCAGTCAAACGGATGCATAAAATTAACTGTTACATGTATGAACAGTGTTTGCTAGAGAAAGATAACAGGAGTCCCTCTCTATAAAATGTTTTTGGCAGGATATATTCATCCGTATACATAGATTATTCTAAGTAAACCTGGAGTTACTGATTTATGGTGGAATAGCTGGCTGGAGAAACTGGGTAATCATGTAAACTGTGTAACAGTGCAAAAGTGAAATGACTATGAGCAATCTTGTGTCTGCTTTACACAAAGCTCTCCGTCTGTGTTTTCTGTAATCAGTCTGAATGTGGCACAGGGTGGAGGATAGGGAAGCTTTGGGAGCTGCCGCTGTTGCATGCTGGCTCCTCCAGGGAAAAATCTTTTATTTCTATACCTGATATTTACCCATAAAGTTTGGTATGGGTAAGATCTATGTTTTGGGGAGTTTGGTATGACAGTTAAACGCTTGAGTCATAAAGGCTAAGACACTTTGGGGTCATAAAAGGAAGGAGGTGAAAAACCATGAATAATAGTTAAATGACTGGATGATTCCCTGAGGCATCTTTAGAAGGAGGTAGAAGCCTTGAGGCAGATTACTGGGGACTAGTTTAACCAATGGGAAATGGAGATTCCGAGTAATTAACTTAATGAAGGTCACCAAACTGAGAGGAGAGTTAGTAGAAAATATTCTTTGTTGGCTGGTATAAATAAGTAGTGCTTGTTAAAACTAGACACTATAAGCGAAAGAAGCGAGACCAATTTTTCCTACTTAGACTTCCAAGGCCACCTGGGCATATATTACATTCATTTTCAAATAACCCATGTGGTATCACTGATTACCCAGAAGACTATACACATAGTTGAGAATCAATCTGCAGTATGTGGCCAGAGAGGCTGATCTCTTCATCTGATTCACTTGTTTTCTAATTACAAATATCATGTAATCTTTGTCTCGAAGATACTGGGAACCCCAAGCGCATGCACAAAGCTGACTGAAAAAGAAAATGTTGCTCCTACCTTGAACTTGCTTAAAACAAACACATGGGGGAAAAGGGAGAAGTGCTGGGACAGTAGTAAGAGGAGGATTTTGCGCCTCAGCGATCATCCACACTGTAGCTGGGGAATTGCTCTTCTGACTCTCAGCTCCTCCAGTGTGGCAAAGAAGCGATAGAGTCACAGTTCGTATCAAATAAAAGGAAGCATACCAACAAGTTATGGAGAGAGCAGAACTCGGTGCATTATGAATCCGGAAAGGTGAATGCAGATGTCAGCTGAGAATCTACAAGAACAGATGAGGAAAATGTAGATATTAGCACTAGTCAGTCAGAAGTGGGTCAAAGCCAAGCTTAGCCATGCATTCTATAAAATAATTCTAGAGCCATTTTAACAATTTCCTATTGCTGCATATTTGACATATTTGATTAACGAACTTAAATAAGTTTAGAGACTACTGATTTTTAATTTTTAGGAAAAAAATTGTAGTAATGTAAGAGAAATTAAATGCCAGATACCCCAGATTTAATGCTCACATACAGGTACAATCCAATACTCTTTGTGATATACATGTTTGAGCCTCGGAAACCCTGTATCAGAACAGAATTGAAGAAATATTTGTAAGCATTAAATATGTGGTCCATGAAAGAACATTACCTTCAGTCAAGGAAATCACCATATGGTGGAAGTTTGAAAACTCAAAAACATCAGTAAAGCGCTAGTAACAGCCCCTTTTATATATTAGTTTAGGTTTTCAGATTTTATTATATTCACGGTCTATGTGAATGAAATTTTTAGTTTTGAGGAATATTGTTGGTAATGATACCCCTCCACCTTTTGATTTGGTTAATAAAATCTCTGACATAATTTGAAATGGATGCTTTGCATTCTAGGTAAAAAGCTTTTGCGGGAGATATCTCTCAGTCATCCAAAACACAGATTACAACTCATTTTCTACATTTCTCTACCTGTGTTCATCATTACTATTGCTGTTATAATAATAAGCCAGAGTAAAATAAGGGAGCTATGCTACAGAGGAGAACCTGAAAGTGAGAGGTATGTATGTTTTTATTCTTATTAAATTAAATAAGTCAAGAAAAAAGTAGTCAAGTTTCATCAGGAATAAGCTAAGACTGTAGGTAAAACAATATGAGGATGGCCCAGGGATACATTTCAAACTAGCTTGGTGTTTTCATGTTTTCTCTGGTTTTACTCATTACTAAAACCATTCATTTTACCACCAGTATCACTTGAGGAGGAGATATGGGTGCCAAGGGTATTGTGGAGGTTTATTCGGCCTCTTAATCCACTGGTTCTGTCTAAATAGTCATAGTGTCCATGAGCCTCATGAGAATAAATAACACTGCATTTAAAAAGTAAATAAACAAATAAAATTTTAAGATATAGATCATCAGACCAGTGGTAAATAACTTTATCAGAACACCCCACTCAACTAGATATAATATCTGTGAACCTGCCTGCATAATATTTATTTTCCTAATTATTGCTGATTTGTCCAGTCATCTCTCAACTAGAAATTACATGTGTAATTCATACTAATCAGGTTAGGAGACAGGAGGAAGCATCATGGAGTGGTGAGAAAATTATATTTAGCCTCAGAAATCCTGGTTTCAACTCCTAAATCTTGCATATCTTACTAAGTATGATATCTTGAGCAAGGGATTTAATCTTTATGTTCTTAAAATTATTCTCTATAACTCTACAAAATGTGAGATAATAGCTTTCCAATGTATCATAAACTTTTGGGTACACCAAATTAATAAATGAAATCACCATATTATCTGTAATCAGTTACACAACTATTTAAACATCATTATTGAGCCCCTTAGTCATAATTTACTGTATTCTTCCAGAGAGGTATTTACCTCTAGTTTTACCTTCCAAGAAGTGATATGAAGAGAAGATCTGAGTATGTTATGAGAGAATGAAAGAAATCTGTAGAAATATATGGAAAAATTAACAGAAATTTTTGACTGCTACTTTATGGTTTTGGTTTAATTTGGCCTGAGGAATTAGTGATATCATAGAATCAGGGGGCCTATCTGTAAAAATTGAGTAAATGTAAAATGAGGATGAGAGGATTTTGTCAACAAAGCAAGGTGGCTGATGGCATTTGTTGTAATATTGAGATGGTACCAGTTTTATTTGTTTTGTCTTATTTTGCTGGAAGGAGACATTTTGTGTAGTGAATCACTCTGTTTCTTTGAAGAACATTTTTCGTTCAAATAGTCACTTAAATGTTCAACATTTTTAAATTCCCCCACTTATTTAAAATAAACTTTATTGATGTTATAGATCTGTGTCAGAAGAAAGCAGCAGTAACAGCAAGTTGTCACTCAGTGTAAGGTGAGTGTAGAATGAGTGGTTGATTAACCATTCGGCATCATACCTTTTGATAATTATTGAAGGAGCACTTAAAAATTGTTAGCTTGAAACCAAAACATTTGTTAATAATATTCTTTGTGGTTCCCACTGTAGGTGATTTTATAATGCTAAACAATAAAACTTGATTTCATTATGTCTCAACCTCTCCTCCCTGACCTACACCAAAGGAGTGATTTTTGTGCACCCACACTAGCATTTATGACCTCATAAATTTTAGGATTATTTTTTTTTTGAGGTTTGGTAAACAGGACTTATATGTTGATGACATTTTACTGGCAATAAAAAGAGAATTGATATTATAAAAATGTCAGATGTGCTTATAGTTATAATATTATCTCAGAAAAAAATTATTGCTAATAAGATAGAGCCTTGGAGTTTTCATTCATTTTACTGTCTTAAGATACCAAATAACAACCGAACTTTACACATCAAGGAATGAAGAAAAGAACAAACTAAGCCCAAAGTAAGTGAAAGGAAGGAAATAGTAAAGGTCAGAGGAGATATGAACAAAATGAAGAAGAAAAAAGCAATTTTAAGCATCAACAAAAGTAAGCATGTTTTTTGAAAAAAGAAAGAAAGAAACCTTTAGCTAGACCATCTAACACAAAAAGAGAGAAGACTAATATAAATAAAACCAGAAATAAGAGGGGAGACATTACAAATGATACTATACAAATAATCTTTTTATAGTTTATAGTTTATGAAAGATTACTGTGAATATTTGTATGCTAAGAAACTGAAGAACCAAAAAGAAATGAATACATTCCTGGAAACATACAACCTGCCAAGAAAGCAGTGAAAGAAATGGAAAGACATCCTGTGTTCATGGGCTGAAACAATTAATATTGTTAAGATATCCATACCACTCAAAGGTATCTACAAATTCAATGAAACCCCTGTCAAAATTCCAATGGCATTTTTCACAGAGATATAAAAAAAGTTTTAAAATTTATGTGGAACCACAAAGGACCCTCAATAGCCAAAACATTTTGAGAAAGAACAAAGCTGGATGCATCATACATCTTGATTTTAAAATATATTGAAAATCTACTGGAATTAAAACAGTATGGTACTGTTATAAAGACAGATAAAGACCAATGGAACAGAATAGAGAGCCCAGGATTCAATCCCCACATAGATGGTCAAATGACCTTTGAAAGGGTACCAAGAATATGCAGTGGGACATGGCGGTGGGAAAACTGGATAGCCACATGCAAAAGAATGAAATTGAACCCTTACATCATACACAAAAATCAACTCAAAGTGGATTAAAAGTGACCCCAAAGTGTAAAACTCCTAGAAGAAAACATAGGGGAGAACTTCATATCATTGGTCTTCACAATGAATTTTTGGGTTGATACCAAAAGTATAGGCAACAAAAGCAAAAAATAGACAAGTGGGACTCCATCAAACTAAAAAGCCTTCCACACAACAAGGGAAACATTTAATAGAGTGAAAGGCAACCTATGGAATGGGAGAAAATATTGTAAACCATGTATCAGAAAAAGGGTTAATAACCAAAACACATAAGGTACTCCTACCATCGATACAAAAGAAATAATAAAACCTGATTTTAAAATGGGCTAAAGACTTGAATAGATGCTTCTCTCAAAATACCATACTTAGGGCCAACAGATATAGGAAAAGATAGCTCAGGTCACTAATCATCAGGGAAGTTCAAATCAAAACCATATAAGGTATCACCTGTTAGAATGGCTATTATTTTAAAAAACCCACAAAAGTCAACAAGTGTTGGCAAGGATGTGGAGAAATTGGAATCATTGTACAATGTTGATGGGAATGCAAGATATTGTGGCCACTGTGCAAAACTGTTGGAGATTCCTCAAAAAATTAAAAATAAAACTACTGTATGACCCAGCAATCCTACTTCTGGATATTTTTCTGGAAGAATTGAAATCAGGATCTCAAAGCAGTATTAGCATTTTCGTGTTCATTGCAGCACCACTTACAATAGTCAAGATGTGAATACAAGCTAAATGTCCATCATTGGATGAATGGATAAAGAAAATGTGGTATATACATATAATGGAATGTTCAGCCATTAAAAAGAAGGAAATCCTGCATCTATGACAACATAGATGAACCTTGAGGACATTATGCTGAGTGAAATAAGCCAGTCACAGAAGGACAAATAACTGCATGAGTCCACTTAAGATATCTCAAATAGTGAAGCTCGTAGAACTGAGAGGAGGATGGTTGTTGCCTCAGGCTGGGATGACAGGAAAGTGGGCTGTTGCTAATCAATGAGAATGAAGTCTCAATTGTGCAAAATCTAGAGATCTGCTGTACAACGTTATCCGTATTGTTAAAAATGTTGTATGCTTAAATTTTTGTTAAGAGAGTAGATCTCATTTAAGTGTTCTTAAGCACAGTAGAATAAAATTTTTAAACCTTGAGGAAGTTTTGCTTCACAAAAGACACCCTTATGAAAGGGAAAAGGGAAGCCACAATGTGGGAGAAGATGTCTGTAATACATATTTCCAATAAAGGACTCATACTCAGAATATATACAGAATCCCTGTAAACCAGTAACAAAACGCGGGAAAGCCTAATAGGCAAAATATTTGAAAAGACGCTTCACAAAAGATGATATCAAAGGAGCTCAAAACATGAAAAATTGCTCAACATCATTAATCATCAGAAATAGACAAATTAAAATAAAAACGAATGTCCCCTACACACCTATAAGAGTGGCTAAAATTAAAAGAACAGGCAACCTCAAGTGTTGGTTAGAATATCAAGCAACAAGGACTCTCACACACTGCAGGCAGGAGCATATATTTTATTACTTTAATACTTTTATTACAGTTCAGCAGTTTAGCATCTTCTAAAGCTATCAGGTTTCAATTGTTTATAATTTTAATTTTCATTTTTAGAACTATCATGCTTACATTTTATATTTACTTTATATTATAACTAAACTTTTATTTCCTAGAATTTTGCAAAGGAGATTTTCCATAAATTTTGAGTCTAATTACCTAAAATATTTTTTTCCTTTTCCATTTAATTTGAATCTGCTGGCCTTAATTCTTTTTTTATACTTTTAACTTTAAATCTTATTCTTTTCTTTTCAAATATCAATAATCTATATATAGGTAAGCTTCTGTATATTTAACATAAATTCACTAAATATTTTTTATATAAAAGGGTAGGAAAAATTGAGAAAAAGATTCTGAAATTCATATGAAAGGAAAGTAGGGATAACCAGGTAAACTTTAGAACTAACAATTAGTTAAAATATAGATCTTTTTATTTTCAAAACGCATCTCTCTGATTTTTAATGATTATCAAGTATTTATTAAAATATCTAAAATACCTTGGTAGGTATATGAATTAAAGATAAATTTCTCATAATCACAGTAGCCAAAGAAAAGTTCCATTAACAATATAGATGTATATATTCTTAAAAAATTTTTCTAAAGAATAAACATAAAATTACTTATTTGTACTTTTTTTTTATTTAGAGACTGTTATGGGAAACTTTTATATCCTAAAATCTAGGCCTACATCATCATTTTGTGACAAATAGTATTCAACTTAAAAATGAAAAATAGGGCTTCCCTGGTGACGCAGTGGTTGAGAGTCCGCCTGCCAATGCAGGGGACACGGGTTCGTGCCCCGGTCCAGGAAGACCCCACATGCTGCGGAGTGCCTAGGCCCGTGAGCCATGGCCGCTGAGCCTGTGCATCCGGAGCCTGCGCGTCTGGAGCCTTTGCTCCGCAACGGGAGAGGCCACAACAGTGAGAGGCCCGTGTACCACAAAAAAAAAAAGAAAAATAACATTAAAAAAATCCATTATTATGAATATGTAAACTACTTCCAGTTTTTCTGTATTATGAACACCCTGTAATAAACATCCTTATATTATTATATAAATTATAATAGTCTAAATAATTAATAAATTATAAAGGCTATATAAATTATAGCCTCAGGATAAATCCCTAGAAGAGAGATTGATCAATGCATAAATATAATATTTACACTCTTGCTTTTTGATATCTACTGCCAAATTACCTGATTGTAATGATCACCACCAATCCATTTGTATCAAGTTGTAACCTTCATAAGTTAGTTATTTTTAGTCATTTGTACATTTGAGTGATGTGCTTTCTAGTTATAACATATCTTAAATTTTACTTTCTTTCACTATCGTATTGAATTTTCTGTATTTTCCACTGTGTCTCTTAGTAATGAGCTGTTTCTTAAATGAGTATGGCATAGAAAGAAAAATATATAATATAAAAGTAAGGGCTAAGAGGCATTTTTGAGACTTCCTTTAGTATGAGGGATGCTTAGTATACGTTTACCTTCTCCCATCTCTCTCTCTCCACTGATTTTTTTGTTATGTAAGTTGGGAGTTTAGACCTAGCCTAATGTTAATAAATCCCTGTTTTTTAAACATTATTTTCTTGGTTCCAAAAACATTTATCGTTTTCAGTTTTGTGCTGAGGTTTACAACAAACATTTTGACTCTATTTTATGCTTAACTGTTTTCATTATTCATAATTCTGATGGATTATTTTAGATTTTAATGACAATAAGATTCTTTTTAGTCCGCAGAGCTTGGGATACCCAAATCTTACCTTGACTCTCTTCTCTTGATTTATTCAGTAAATTGCATGTGCTTGTGAGTGGGTGAATCATTCTGTCTCTTATTATAGCAGTACAAGTAATAAACATTCATTTAAAAATATGCAAAAGAATAAAAAAATCATTAATCTTAGCACCTAGGATGATCATTTTAAAATATTTCAATATATATATAGATGTACAGACGCATGTGTGTGTATATGTTGGTGTTTTATCTTTTATAAAATGTGATTGTACTTAGAAACATCACAATTTTTCTTTTTTATTCTAAAGTCAGTTTATATACTTAGAATGGAAATTTAAAGGCACTTTGCTTTATTGACCTAGTTACCAAAAATAGATAAACACTTAGGATATTTTAGGAAGCCACTCTAGTAGAAGACTAAGAATATTTGCAGTTGAAGGTAACAGATGATTGTTTTTTTCTGGAATCAATTTTTATTTTCTTCATCCTTTCTCTTCAGTTTTCCATGCCTTTTAAATAAATTCTTGTGTTAGAAATATGTGGGCTCCAAAAATAAATAAATAACACTGGTATTTTGTGTTGTGCTTTGTCTTGTTTTCCCTCACAGTAACAGTCTCTAACAATCTTGGCCTGAAGAGAGGATGGTACCAAATAAATCACCAGAAACTGGCCTAAACCAAGAAGGAAAAAAACATATTTCTCCCTCGCCTCTGTTGTCACTGCTGAGGGTTTAAATGATGAAATAATAAATCATTTGCACCTGAATCACCTGAATTATGTCTGGTGTTTTCTCTGTATTTTCAGTTCCAACTTCCAACCTATCTACTCTAACTTGAATCCAGAAAAGACTCTGAATCAGTTAAAAGCAGCCAAATACCCTCACCCCATAAAGCCATGAGGGCCTGCCAGTTGTGCCTTATGACCCCAGGATAGAGAGCAACCCTTTTCCTTTCTGCTCTTTAGGTTGACCTGAATCTCCTCCCCACCCCCAGAAGTCTTACCTTCCTCCTTCCTTGAAGAGCTTCTAAACTTCAGCTAGCCTGTGACTTGTCCCAGTGGCATTTACTCAGCTAGGAGTTGAATCCAGTGTTTCCCTTGTTACTGCTTCTCCTCTTTGAAAGCTGTATGCCCGCTTTAGTGTATTCAGATTCCTTTTTTTTAATTTATTAATTGTTAGTGGCGTATGGTTGCTTTACAATTTTGTGTTAGCCTCCACCGCACAACAAAATGAATCAGCCATACACATAGAGATATCCCCTCCCTTTTGGACTTCCCTCCCATTTAGATTACCACAGTGCATTAGGTAGAATTCCCTGTGCTATACAGTATGATCCCATCAGTTGTCTATTTTATACATAGTATCAATGTATGTGTGTCAGTCCCAGTCTCCCAATTCCTCCCACCCCACCCCTTTCCCCCTCTATTCCTTATTATAGATTCATTATTGATTATTTGTGTCAACAGTTTTCAGATGGCTTAGATTCCCGCTAAGCAAGACCTACCTATGTCATGGATTTTTCTTTAGTATTTTTATAGTATGTACCAAAGAATATTTTAATTTTCATTGAATTTTCCTCTTTGATCCATGGATTAATTAGAAAAGTGTTATATCAAATATTTGGGGATTTTTATATTTTTATAATATATTTGTCTTAAATTAACTTTCGTTAGAGAACATAATTTGAAATATTTCAGTCATGAGAAATTGGTTAAGAGTTATTTTATACCTAAGCATGTGGTATATATCATTAAATCTTTTATACATATTTAAAATGTGTATTTTGCAGAAGTTGGGTATACTGTTCTCTATATGAGGTAGGTCATGTGTTGTTTGTTTGTTTTGCGGTACACGGGCCTCTCACTGTTGTGGCCTCTCCTGTTGCGGAGCACAGGCTCTGGACGCGCAGGCTCAGCAGCCATGGCTCACGGGCCCAGCCGCTCCGTGGCATGTGGGATCCCCCTGGACCAGGGCACGAACCCGTATCCCCTGCATCGGCAGGCGGACTCTCAACCACTGCACCACCGGAGAAGCCCGAGGTAGGTCATGTATTTTCATCATGTTTTTCAAATCCCTCACTATATTTGTTGATTTTTCTAATTTTTTTCTGACAATAATTTGCGTTATGTATATTGAAGTTATACTAAGATCTATAAAATATTATAATTTTTGTGACTTTTAATTTTATGTGTCACCTTAACTGGGCTAAGGGATGCCCAGATAGCTGATTAAAACATTATTTCTGAACGTTTCTGTGAGGGAGTCTCTGGAAGAGATTAGCATCTGAGTCAGAAGACTGAGTAAAGACCATTCTCAAGGATGCTGGTGGGCAGCATCTAATCCACTGAGCTCCTGAATAGAATAAAAGGACAGAGGAAGAGTGAATTTGCTCTGTGCTTGATTTGAGACTTCTATTTTCTCCTGCTTTCAGACATTGGCACTCGTGCTTTTCAGACTGGGACTTATACTGTCACCAGCCCTATTCCCATTCTAGACTTTCAGACTTGGGCGGAATTCATCATCAGCTTTCCTGGTTCTCCAGTTTGTAGATGGCAGATCATGGGATTTCTTGGCCTCCATAACCACATGAGCCAATTCCTATAATAAATCTCACCTCTCTCTCTCTCTCTCTCTCTCTCTCTCTCTCTCTCTCTCTCTCTCTCTATATATATATATATATATATATATATATATATATATATATATATATATATATATATATATATATATTATAATCTCCAGTTTGTTCTATTTCTCTGGAGAACCCTGACTAACTGACTATACAGATTTGGGGACTTAAAGGATGAGTTTTCTGAATTGGTTTTGGGATTCCTGGAACTGGCTTTGTAATCTGATTAAGTTTAAAGATGCTATTGACTCAGGAACTTCCCTGGTGGTCCAGTGGTTAAGACTTTGCCTTCCAACGAAGGGGTGTGCATTTGATCCCTGGTCAGGGAGCTAAGATCCCACATGCCTCGTGGCCCAAAAAACAAAACATAAAACAAGCAATATTGTAAGAAATTCAATAAAGGCTGAAAAAAAAAGATGCTGTTTACAGAGATATTCAAAATATCTGCTTTGGATACTTCTAATCAACCACTTATAGGAAGAAAGGAGCCACGTGACTATATTTTTGAATATTTTTGGAAAACTAAGGAATATAATAACATTGGTTGATTTCTCCTAATGTTGCTGGACAACATAGGGAAAGAAAAAGAGAAGTTCAGAGACCTGAATTCCCAGGTCAAGTGTTGTGTAAATGACATAAAGGCTTCCAGGTGTGCCCTGAAGAAAGGACTTATCTCCTATAGCCCCAGGGCTGAAATTGCTGAAAATTAAATGGAGAACCTCATCCTGGCTGATTTATAATGCAAGTTGACCTCCTAGCTTCACAGGGTGTCTGTTGTCAAAGTGAGGGCATTCATTGGGAAAGAATGAGACCCTATACGGTGGGATGGGGATGTGTTGGAAGATGCTGTTGAAGCTAAGGACATTGAGCCCCTAAATCCTGATGAGTCCTCACTGTGGAAGAGGCCTCCCAGCCTCATTGATATTGGCCTCCCCATCCTCAGCAAAAGTATTCTCCCCAATCCCAGTGGAATTGACCTTCTCACCCACAGTGCTGTCTCCACCCACGGTGGTTTCAGCCTTTCCGCCTCAATTTGAGGGAATTAACCCTGAGGAAATGGTCTTGGACTCAAGACACTGCTGATTCTCCTCAGGACTGACCCCCACCATCCATCTTTGCTTCTAGACCTATAACTAGACCCAGTCTAAGCAGATTCCTGAAGGTGAGATGAACTACACTCCAAAAGAACCAATTGAGTTCTCTGATTTATATAAGCAGACATCGAGAGAAGCTCTGTGGGAAGGGATATTAAGGGTGTGGGATAACATTGGAAGGAACATAAACTTGCATCAAGCCAAATGTATTGACATGGGCTCACTAAGAAGAGATTCTGCATTTAATGCTTCAGCTTAGGGGTTAAAAGTGCTCTAACGGTTCAGTTCGTTGGCCAAAACATAGACCAAAAATAGCCATGATGAGCAAATTGTAAATGTCCAACCTCCTCTGATTTAATTTAGAGAAAGAGATTCAGAGGTTAGTGTCACCATCGAGGACTTGAAAGATGTACAGGTGGTGGTTCCCACAACATACTCATTCAACTCTCCTATTTAGCCTACAGAGAAGACAGATGGATTTTGGAGAATAAGCATGGATTACATTAAGCTTAACCAGGGGCTGACTCCAATTGCATCTGCCATACCAGTTGTGGTTTCATTGCTTGAGCAAATTAACACATCCTCTGGTCCCTAGTATGCAGCAATTTTTGTCAGCAGGCAAAGTCAGCAATACACCTTCACTGTCCTACCTACCCAGGGTCTATCAACTCTCTAGCCCTATGTCATAATATAGATCTTGATCATCTTTCCCTTTCACAAGATATCATACTGGTCCATTACGTTGATAACATGATGTTGATTGGACCTAGTGAGTGAGAAGTAGCAGCTACTCTAGACTTATCATTAAGACATTTGCTGTCAGAAGGTGGGAAATAAATCCGACTAAAATTTTGGGGCCATCTATCTCGATTTCTAGTGAAATTTCTAGGAGATCAGTGGTGTGGGGCTTGTTGAGATACTCGTTCTAAGGTGAAAGATAAATTTTTGACTCCGGACAGTCCTATAGCCAAGAAAGAGGTACAATGCCTAGTGGGCTTCTTTGAATTTTGGAGACAACATATTCCACATTTGAGTGTGTTTCTCCAACCCATTTGCCAAGTGACCCATAAAGCTGCTAGTTTTGTATGGGGCCCAGAGCAGGAGAAGACTCTGCAACAGGTCCAGGCTGCAATGCAAGCTGCTCTTCCACTTGGGCCACATAAGCCAGCAGATCCAATGGTACTTGAAGTGGGAAGTAGCAGACAGGGGTGCTGTTTGGAGCCTTTGGCAGGCCCCATATGTGTATCACGGTGAAGGCCATTAGGATTATAGAGAAAGGCCCTGACATAATCTAAAGAGAACTATTTTCCTTTTCAAAAACAACTTTTGGTCAGCTACTGGTAGAGCCTTAGTAGACACTGAACACTTGACCATAGGCCACCAAATTATACCGCAACCTCAGCTGTTGATCATAAACTAAGTGTTTTCTGACCACCAAGTCATAAAATTGGGCTGCACAGGAACATTCCATCATCAAATGGAAATGGTAACTGTGATCAGGCCCAAGCAGGCCCTGAAGGCACAGGTAAGTTACAAGAAGAAGTGGAATAAATAAATGCCTGTAGTCCCAACTACCACTGCAGTGCCTTCTCTCAGCTTGCATTTATGGACTCATAAGGAGTTCCCTATAATCAGCTGACAGAGGAAGACAAGACTTGGGCCTAGTTTACAGATGATTCTGCCTGGTGTGCAGGCACCACTTGAAAGTGGAGAGCAGTAGCACTACAGCCCCTCTCTCGGACATCCTTGAAGGATAGTGGTGAAAGGAAATCCTATTAAAAGGGCAGAACTTCAGGCAGTGTACCTGGTTGTGCAATTTGCTTGGAAGGAGAAATAGCCAGACATATGATTATATACGAGTTCTGGGCTGTAGCCAGTGGTTTGGCTGGATGATCAGGGACTTGGAAGGAACATAAATGGAAAACTGCTGACAAAATTATTTGGGGAAGAAGTATGTGGCTAGACCTCTCTGAATGGGCAAGAAACAAGAAGATGATTGTGTCCCATGTGAATGTTCACTAAGGGTGATCTCAACAGAGGACAATTTTAATACTCAGGTGGAAACGATGACCCATTTTGTGGATACTAGTCAGCCTATTTCCTAGCCATGCCTGTTATCACCAAATGGGCTAATGAATAAAGTGATCATGGTGGCAGAGGATGGGCTTAGCAACCTGGCAGCACCACTGCTGAGTGCCCAATCTTCCAGCAGCAGAGGCCAACACCGAGCTCAGGATACAGCACCATTCTCAGGATGATCAGCCACCTACCTGGTGGTGGGTTGATTACATTGGACCACTTCCATCAAGGAAGGGGCAGTGTTTTTTCCTTATTGGAATAGACACTCTGGGTTCAGATTTACCTTCCCTGTATGTAATGCTTCTGCCAAAACTGCCATCCATTGATGGACAGAATGACTTACACACCGTCACAGTATTCTATGCAGCATTGCTTCTGATCAAGGAACTAACTTCACAGCAAAAGAATTGCAGCAGTGGCCCTGGGCTCATGGAATTCACTCTTTCCCCACCATCTTGAAGCTGCTGGCTTGATAGAATGGTGGAATGGCCTTTTGAACACTCTATTACAGTGCTGGCTAGGTGGCAGTGTTTTTCAGGGCCGGGGCAAGGTTCTCCAGAAGACTGTCCAATATATGATGCTGTTTCTCCAATAACCAGGATTCATGGGTCCAGGAATTGAAGGGTGGAAAGAGGAGTGGCACCGCTCACTATTACCCCAAGTGATCCACTAGCAAAATGTTTGCTTCCTGTTTCCCGACTTTAAGTTCTGTTGGCCTAGAGGTCTTAGTCCCAGAGAGAAGAATGCTTTTGCCAGGAAACACAACAGTAATATCTTTAATTGAAATTAAGATTGCTACATGGCTACTTCGGTTCCTCATACCTCATGATCAATAGGAAAACAAGGGAGGTAAGGTATTGGCTGTGGTTAATGATCTTGACTACCAAAGGGAACTGGACTACTACTCAACAATGGAGGTAAGGAAGAGTATGTATGAAATACAGGAAATCCCATGGAATGTCTCCTAGTATTACCATGGTCTGTAATTAAGGTCAATGAAGAACTATAACTCCATCCAGAAAGGATTCCTAATGGTGCAGACCTTTCAGAAATGAAGGTTGGGTCAGCAAAGCAGCTCAGGTGCTTGATGAAGTCAAAGGGAATGCAGAGTGGAGAGTAGAAGAAGGTAGTTATAAATACCAGCTACAACCATGTGACTAGTTACAGAAATGCAGACTGTATTTTCGCAAGTATATTCTCCTCATTTTGTTATGAATACATTTGTCTGTATATAAACATATATTAAGCAAATATCTTTGCTTTCTTTCCTCTCTTATTCCTTTATCATGTATCGACTTTATATAAGTATTTAAATATTTTAAATTTTACATCATAGTATTTAAGTTATAAAATATCAGGAGGAGAGTAAACATCACTTAGGGGTTTTATCTCCTCTTCTGGAAAGAAATTAGGGAATTTTTGGTTGTATGCAGGATAGTTATATCACTTTAGGCAGAGTTATGACCTTTATTTGGAGATTAAGTATGGCTTAAGGAGATGCATATGGGTGCCAAGTTGACATGGGGGAGACTTGTCATGGTTAATTTCATGTGTCAACTTAGGGATGTTCAAATGTCTGATAAAACATTATTTCTGGGTGTGTCTGTGTGTCTTGGGAAGAGATTAGTATTTGAATCATTAGACTGAGTGAAGGAGAGACTACCCTTACCAATTCGAGTGGGCATCATTCAATCTTCTGAGGGCTTGAGCAGAACAAAAATGTAGAGGAAGGTCAATTTGCTTTCTGCTTGAGCTGAGACATCCACCTTCTATCCTGGGACACCCACGGGCACTCCTGGTCCTCAGGGTTTTGGACTCAGATTGGGACTTACATCATTGGCCCCCCATTTCTCAGGCCTTCAGACTCACACTGAATTACGCTACCAGTCCTTTCCTGGCTCTCCAGCTTGCAGATGGCAGATCTTGGGACTTCTTTGCCTCCAGAACCATGTGAGCCAATTCCTATAATAAATTTCCTCATCCCTCCCACCCCCCCTATCTATCTATATAACTCCTATTGCTTCTGTTTCTCTGGAGAACCCTGACTCACACATTTATATTATTGTAGCTTCTTCTTAGATTTACCTTTTGCACTATGATATGTTCTTCTTTATATCTACTAATGCTTTTTGTGTTAAAGTCTACCAAGCTTTCTTTTGTTTAAAGTTCCATGGTATATATATCTGTCTTTTACTTTAAACCTTTATATAACTGAAATTGTCTTTTATAAGCAGTGTATAATTGACATTTTTTCCAAATTTTAAAAAATTTTTATTGTTGTCTTTTGATTGGTTATGGACCATGAGAGTATAACACAACCACACACCGTTGCAACTTAAATAACAGTGGCCTTTAATCATGGTATTGCATGTATTATATTATAAACTTTCCTTACCTCATGCCTACTCATTAACAGAGTTAATGCCTATTGACTAACAGAATTAATATGAGGTAACTTTAAAAATAAGAAATATGTAATATAAAAACTCATAAAATGCATTCCTTGCAAATAAGTTATTTGTGGTATTATGTTATATATGAAAACTTCTATCTTTTCTTGACAGATGAAAGACAAAATGCACAGGTTTTGAATCCCAGGTAATCAGGCAAGGCATGTACGTTTTCTTTTCCATTTTTCCTGTCCATCAAAGATAATTACTCTGGTAGAATAAATAAAGGAGGGAGAGTCACCTGTATGATCAATTAAGTTAAAAATGATGATTAATTCAACAAATGGCATGAGGGTACACTTATTTTGAAGTCGAGTTCTATCATGTATCAATAATTTATTTGTAACCAACATTTTGAATACACAAATGCTAAAGAACTAAGCAGTGTTAGAAAAAAAGAGAAAAGATAGCACTCCAAGACATATTTTAGGTGACAGATTTACCATGTCTATGATATAGCGTAAAATATTGAAAAATATGCCTCAATTTGATTTTTATTATATGCAGCTATATTACTATCTTCATTTAATATACATTTATATTATTTCTATCTAATACGTTGAATTTTCTGTTTGTTTCTTCCTCTCATCCTAAAATAGTTGATACTTACTGTGATACCATGAATTCTTTGTTTTCCAGGCTAGTCTTTGGTCTCACTGTCACCTTCCTGTTGCCTATATATTTAAAAATAAAAATAATCATTTAAAATTGTATTTTCCTCAAAGATGGTTCTACAAACCTCTGTACCATTTATCAGTATTGAAATAGTTTTGAATCCCTATCTGAGATCTGGGAGCAGTCACTACTTAAGAATATCTTACCACCAAGAGCACCTCTTAACTGGTAAGAAAGACTAATATGAGAAAAAAGCAAAGTAATATAAGTTTACCTGGAAATGAACTCAGATCATATTTATATTCATAACATTATTAGCTAAATAGTTTTACACTTTTTTTTACCATTCATATTCTGCCCAGTTTTTCCACAATAAAGTCATCTAATATAAGAAAATTCCTTTAATATGTTTAAATATTATCTGAATTATGTGAAAATTTTATGTTACATATTACTTCAGCAATTTTACATAAACTTTTCAAAATATTTCTATGAAATGTATTCTCTTTTAATTAGTATTATCTTATCAACTTTAAATACTTCAATAAAATTCTTTAAATATTTGAATAAAATTCATTTCATTTTAATTAAGATGAAGGGCATAGATGTAAAACTCAAAGGCAGAAATTATTTTATAGCAATTTCCATGAAAGGAAATAAACCAATTTTAATATTTGTTTTATTCTTGAAGCATATTTTCAGATATTTATAAGGTTATTTAATTAAAAATTTTTTTCTGTAGATTAGCCATGGCTATATCTAGATTTTTCAGTTTTACTGTTATATATTAATTTTTAATCTTTTCCAACTCTGGCTGCCTCTCAATTTATTTAAGTGCCTTAAAGCTTAACTACTCTCCTAAATTTCCATGCTATGTTTTAATAAAATAGTGTATGCAAAATTCTTTGAAATATATAAATATTAAAAAGTAAAGTAATAATATTTAATACATATTTAATAATTAAGATCAAATAGTAAAAGGAGGTAGATAAACACTAATTAGAAATTATTTCTACTTAAATTTACCCTTAACACACTCCAAGTTGTTTTAAGATTAAAGAAATTTATTATTCATTATATTGATCATTAATATATTACATATTAAATTTCCATATAAAGATAAATATATAATCGGAATTATTACTAGTTATATCACCATAATGTTATTTATTGATAAGTTACTATGTAGGCCAACTAATTACAAAAGTAATGAATCTTAAATATAAAATTAATATACTCATCGCTTGTATAGTCCTCAGTTCTCCATTTTTTTCTTTGCAAATAAACTTTTACCAGTGTAACAATCAGTACACAGAGAATAATGAAAAAAGGAATGGGTAAGAAAAATGGCCATCTCGTAGGTTTGGAATAGTAAACATTCTCAATATAGCGCCTGTCTAGGAGAGAAAACACCAGTGATTTGAAAGCAACTACCAGGAATATAGCAAAACCATTTCTGCATTTTAATATGACTATTAGAATAAAATGTTTAAACATTTAATAATTTTATAATTAACATATTTTATATGAAGTGGATAAGTTGACATCCTAAATGCTCAAAGTTAGACTCTTCTCTTACATAATAGTCCTATATTCCTTGCTTGTTTATTAAGAACCTTCTATTCCATGTAATCTCTTTTCAGATCTATCTCATAATATAGACGAAAAGAATTATAGTGTGATCCCAGGAAGAACTGAATTTTCCTTCAGTACTCAGTTTTTTTTGTAAGAAATATTGCATATGTAATAGCATTTCAATGAAGTCCAAATTCTTTTCTCTTATTGCATTGGTATTTATTTTCATGTTTCATCTAAGAAATTAATTGCTTATCTCAAGGTCATGTAGACATTTCCCGTGTTTCTTTCAAGAATAGTTTTAGCTTCTACATTTAGATTTATCGTCTATCCCACATGAATTGTGAAGTAAGTTGTAATTTTGAGATTCACTTGGCCTTATGTGGATATCCAGTTGTTAGAATACAGTGTTTTGAACTGACTTTCCTTTCCCGTTGAACTATCTTTGTACTTTTCTTGATTACTGTAACTATATACTAAATTTATATTATTCTAAAGTTAATATAAGGCAAATAGACTAAGTTGTCCTACTTTGTTGTACTTTTTCAGAGCTCTTTCGCTATTCTAAGCACTTTTGTGTGTATTTTAGAATCAAATTGTTGATATCTAAAATGTTTCATGCTTTTATGATTATTTTTATCTATAGATTTAATTTGGTGAGAATTGACATCTTGGCAATAATAAACTTTCCAATAGGTGAGCATAGCATATTTCTCCATTTACTTGTATGTTTAGCATCTATCTGCATTTTTGTTTTAGTTTCAGTCTTGCACATCTTTTGTTAAACTTATTCCTAATATTTTATATTTTGATAGTATTGTAGATGGTACTGATTTTAAGTTGGTTTTCATTTACTGCTGCTAGTATATAGCAATACTATCCACTTTTAAACATTTTCCTTGACCTTTCGAAAGGTTTTTATTACTTCTAGAAGTATTTTTGTAGAGTCCTTAGGATTTTTGATGTAATTAATCATATCGTCTGCAGTCTAATTTCATCCTTTCTAATCTTCATGCTCTTGATTTTTTGTTCTTTACTTATTGCACTGGCTAGGGCTTAGGGTAAAATATTGACATGGTGAGAGCAGACTTCGTTGCCTTGCTCTCAAATTTTGGAAAAAACAATGTATTTTATCATAAGATATATTGGCTAAAATTTTTTTGTTGATGCTTTTTATCATATTAATGAAGTTTGCTTCTGTTGGTAGTTTGTTGCCTTTAAAAAATTCATAAATAGGTGTTGAATTTTGTCAAATGACTTTTATTCATCAAAAGAGAAAATGATACACATTTTAAAAATTCTTAATTTGGTGAATTGCACTGATTGACTTTCAAATGAATGCTTACATTTATGTTTATGAAGTATATTGTTCTGTAATTTTTTCTTTGTTAACTTTCTTTCTGGATTTGTCATCAGGGATATGTTTTCCTCATACAGCGAGGTGACAGGAGTCACTTCCACTGCTACTTTTTAAAATGGTATTTCTGCCTTGCAAAAACTTGCCAGAATTAACCTGTGAAACCATATACATCTATATTTCTTGTTGCTGTTATTTTTGTTGGTGGTGATTTTCAAAAATCACAAATGCACAAATCATGAAGTTTGGGCTTCTGATTTCTTGGTTATACCCTATGATTTATAATTCCTTTTCCATAAGGAGTAGCCCTTATAACCCTTTTTACATTAGAGTAGCTTTATCAGTCTACTTTTACCCATAATTGATTAGGACTTGAAGAACATATGTATTATCTTGACCGTTTTCAGTCTGACTGATGTAATTCCTTAAAAATGTATGGATCTCTTGTGTATTAAATAAAAAATACACCCCATTAAATGAAACCACACCCACAAATCTTTTTTACATAAATCTGTCTATATTGGACTCTGGTGAGGCTGCTATAAAATAACCTATTTAAGACTCATAGTAGCCTTATTGTTTGAGAGTTTTTAAGAGGCAGTCCAGTACAATACTTAGAAGGCTTTTTCTATATTGATAGATGAAGGTGTCTAAGAGGCATCACTTTAAGTTTTTCTGACGTCTTAACAGAGGGGTTTACATACGCTTGACAATTTTTATCTGAGATCAAATTTTATTGCTCAGTATCTCAAATTTAGCTGTTAGCCATTTCTTACTTTAAGAATGTTTTGCTGGAAGAATTCAGGAATAAAAATTAATTTTACTTTCAAACCAAATAAATTATAGCTCTTTTCAAGTAAAATAGACATTTTACTTGAAAACTGAACTCTTCCTTCATTAATAATTACTATCATCTTGTATTTTATCATAGGTAACTTAAGTCACCCAACTTAGAAATCTTGCTGACCAGAACCATGAATTCTACTTTCCACATTACCACAGGCAGCAAGGATGCCACACAATTCACTACTTCATAATAAATGTCCTCATTTTTCCAACTTCTAATAACATGTTTTTAAGCTGTCTTTGAATTGCTCACCAACAGTCTTCTCGAGACAATGTCAACATATATCAATAGTCTTCAACAGTTTCCTGTTCTACCTTCCATGCACCATCCAATTCCAAAGCTAATGGCACATGTTTTAGATTCTTGTTATATAAATATAAATACACCATCTGGTACCAACTTGTGTGTGTGTGTGTGTGTGTGTGTGTGTGTGTGTGTAGAGAGAGAGATTGTGCAAGAAAGTATCCCTAAATTTAGTAACTTTTAATTTTTTTAACTTTTAATCTTTTAATTTTGTGTGTCATCAATTTGGGGAGGGCTTAGTTGCATGGTTGTATTTTTATGTCTCAATGTAGTCAAATTTCATGTACAGCAGATAATTTTCAACAGAATGAGTGTTCCAATAATGAGAGTATGAAGCATTCATGTTCTAAAAAACCCAATCAGAATCTGCAGGAAGACCATGGAAGTCTCAGAATCTCACTTCTGTATATTTTAGTGCTCAATCACATCATTAAAACCAACCTGGGGCTTCCCTGGTGGCGCAGTGGTTGAGAGTCCGCCTGCCGATGCAGGGGACACGGGTTCGTGCCCCGGTCCGGGAAGGTCCCACATGCCACGGAGGGGCTGGGCCCGTGAGCCATGGCCGCTGAGCCTGCGCGTCCGGAGCCTGCGCTCCACAACAGGAGAGGCCACAACAGTGAGAGGCCCGTGTACCGCAAAAAAAAAAAAAAAAAAAAAAAAAAACCAACCTGGATTCTAGGAAACAGTCCTCACTGGGGAAGCAGTATGGATGTGCATGGATAGAAGCAGTTAATTGCTGTTAATTTGAAGATAAGCTGACCGTTCCCACTAACATAGAAATAGTTTGGTGATACATAAGTATGTTATGATGTTTTTTACTTAATCTATTACTGTATGGTCTTAAATACTATATTTGAAATGCTGGAATGAATGTGGAAATGTTACAAACTAAGTCTGGCTCAAAATCTGCTTGCTTTGATTTTCTGTAAATATAGGTTTTTATATAAAAGAAATCTAGTCCTAAGCAACACTGGATCTGCCAGCTTGCTCTAAAATCCATCTCTACTTTGAACCAAAAAATGTAGAAAATTCTATTTCCTAAGCTCCTTAACCTTTGGTCTTCTAGTTAGGTTTGGCTAACGGGATTCGCTGGATAAAATTTGGAGGGTAAGAAGACAGAAATCGCCACGGTGTTTAACCCTCTCTGTCTCCAGCATCTGCAGTTGTGTCCCTGTATCTTCTACACTTTCACCTCATGCTGGAGAGTACCTCTACCTGTGTTCTAGACCCTAGTATATAGCCCTGACCGCAGTTACATGTCATGCGAGATGGCTTAGATTCTGGTTCTAGTAATAACATCTCCATTTATTGTGCCTTTAGCCCTAAGAAGTGGTAGTGGATTCCTGTGTTGCTAATCTCTGGTTGCCTCACTGTTCTCTGATCGGCTTTTATCTCTGCCGTTTTGTGTTACCCCATGCCTTGTATTGAATTCCTTCTGTATGAAAGGCTAAAGTGATTTCTATTTTCGTGCCTGGGCCTTTACTGACATACCTTATTTATAACATATATTTAATATGTTATAACACATTAGTCTCTGGAAGGAAAACGTAAATTAAATAGCCATATATGGTGTATTGTTTTATGTTCAAACATAATCTAAATTTAAATTGGTAGACAAAATACTTATTTTAGTAAATTTAATACATGAAAATGTTATTTTAATTAGAATTTCTATTGAAATCAATATCAATCAAGTATCAATCAATACTTACCATGTAGGCCTGGTACTGAGGGTGGAAAGTTGCCACTGTCAATACTCCCACCTTCCCATGACTCTAGTGAAACTTGGCAATTTGGAGGTAAATATGTAGGGTTACAGTGACAGTGCCTTTTATTATTACATACCTGAAACATGAGAAATATCATAAAATAAATAGCTAAAATTATTTGTGTTCACTTAAAATTTTGAAATAATATCTAGGTCAGATAAGGCTGATTTTCTTACGTGGTTTATGAATATGACTGTGTGTGTGTGTGTGTGTGTGTGTGTTTAGCTGTGCGTTTGCTTTCCAAATATCAGTCTCAGTGATTTCTATTCTTGTCTCATAGTGCTGATACTTACACCTTGACTGTGGCATTTTTCTGGAGTACAGTCATAATTCAAGAATGAAGAATCTACACATTTCTTATTCTTGCAGACCTAAAAAGGAGATATCCCAAAGTAAGTTAACTGTACAACCATCTATATTTGGCATCTAATTAAAAGGATTCCTCATTATACTGACATAAGAGGTATTTATTTAATAATAAATATTAATATACTAACAATAAGTGATTAATTCATAGTGCTACTATGTTTTCAGCACTAGATGAGACTGATTATCTGAAAGTAAATAAAACAATAAAAGCATCTTCCCTGCTTATACTGGGATAGCAAGTACAGACACGAAATAAATAACAGTAAAGGTAAATGTGTAATAAATGCTAAAATAAAATAGTTTTATGAAATAATAAAAACACAGAATTTATCTAATATATGAGGACAGTGAAACTTTTTTATTGAGCTCTGATGTTGAACATGACTTAATCAAGCATAGACATGAAAGACAAAGTACTTATAGAAAAAGAGTAAATATTCAAAATGACCCTACATCATATCTATTATGAAACTGTTAAGAAATATTTAGGGCACTGCAGTTGTTACACAAAGAATAGCCATTCAAACATTAATTAACTAAATATTTGAGTCTTACGATGCGCCTGCCCCTGAGAACACAGCAGTGAACAACAACAACAACAAAACTCATGTTGCTCATACTGCAGTAAAAGATATAGAAACACACACACAACAAAAAATCTATACGTGATATGACACAGGTTATTATGGAGGGTTTGTCTGTGTCTTATAGTCTTAATCAGAAAATTGGTCTATAACCTATAAGCAATTGATGGTGTTTAGAGATTTAATTGGAAGATGGAAAGCTGATAATAGGAGGTTTTGAAAAAGAGAATGTAAAAGGCAAGAGAAAATATAGAAAGACAAACTAGAATAACATTACAGTAGTCCAGAAAAATGACAACCATAGAGTGAAATTGAGTGGTAGTGGTGTTGATGAAACAGTTGTTGTGTTTGAGACAGAGTTAAATAGTTTGATCCACCTAAGTTTAGTGACAGATTGTATATAAAGGATGAAAAGGGAGATGGGGCAATGACACCAAGGTCTCTGGTATGTCTAACTTTCTTGGTTGTGGTACAAGTAATGGAATGAGAAAGCTAAGCATAAAGCTCAAAAGTTTAGAAATATCATTTTTTGAGACTTCTTTTTACTTGTAATATCAAATAATACTACACAATGAGATAAAATAAAAATTATTTTTAGGCACAGAAATTGTGAGACAATGTGATTCCACAAAAGTAACCAAAACCTGAAGCCAGCATTCCTCCCATGGTCATCAATGGTTAAGGATGTAGTATTTAAGTGATTATATGCACCGTACACCAGTGACAGAATTAAAAGCAGGTTTTACCAAATCCTGAAAAAATAATCTGGAGGGTGACATCAGCAAAATGGTGCACTACGAAGCCCCAAGTCTTATTCTCCTTTAGAGATCCTAGAAGAAGAAGATGAAGAAAGAGGAGGAGGGGAAGGAGGAGGGGGAGGAGGCAGGGGGGAGAGGGAGAAGAACTGGCTAAAGCAACCCATAGGAGCTCTGGAAGCAAAGATCTACTGCAGCTAAGCAAATGCCCAAACAAACAAACAAAAAGCCACAATCAAAATGTTAGAAAGTTTTGTAGTATTTTGCTCAAACCTTGTCCCACTACTTCTTGGGCATGCCATAGTCTTGGTCTGGAGGAGACAGCAGCTGAGTTTCCAGTTCCCTCCCTTGAACTGAATGGAGTAGAGGACGCCTTATTTTCAGTATTCTAACCTGTCTGGGAACTGCCTGAAGACTGGTCTCTGTTCCACCTAATTCAGATCTCAGATGGACACTGCTCCGGAAAACTGCAGGGAAACTAAGACTTGTAGACATTTGGAGCAGAGAGAATGGGTGGAAACATACAATAGACCATCTGAGGCTCCAAGGCAACCCTGGCATGAGACTATTTGGAAAAACAAGACATTAAAAAACACACATGTATGTGGGGAATAAGAAGAGCCACAAAAAGACCCAGGAAAGATGCATATTCACAAAGATCTCAGAGACCACAAGCTTTCTCCTCAGGCTACTCCCAAGGCTCAGAGCACACCCAAGAAATTAGAAAAGGACTACGCTAGCACAGAGCCAGACTGCAAACAGTGGGAGAAATGGCTGTTTTTCAAAAGTCCAATTTTTAACCAAAAAATCACATGCTATAAAAAGAAACAGGAGAAAAAGGAGGAAAGAATATGCAATGGATATAAGACAGTATCACCAACAAGTGGTGCTGGGAAAACTGGACAACCACATGTAAAACAATAAGATTAGAACAATCCCTCACAACATTTAGAAAAATAAACTCAAAACGGTTTAAAGACCTAACTGTAAGGCCTGTAACCATAAGACTCTTAGAAGAGAACATAGATGGGATACATTTTGACATAAATTGTAGCAATATTTTCTTGGATCAGTCTCCTAAGACAAAAGAAGTAAAATCAAAACTAAACAAATGGGATCTAATTAAACTTAAAAGCTTTTGCACAGCAAAGGAAACTATCAACAAAACAAAAAGAAACCTATGGAATCGGAGAAAATATTTGCTAATTATGCAACTAACAAGATGTTAATATCCAAAATATATAGACAGCTCATTCAACACAATATCAAAACAAAAACAAAACAGTTAAACAATGGGCAGAAGACTGAATAGACATATTTCCATAGAAGATATAAAGATGGCCCACGGGCTCATGAAAAGATGTTCAACATCGCTAATTATTAGAGAGATGCAAATCAAAAACACAATGAAGTATCACCTCACACCTGTTTGAATGGCTCTCATCAAAAAGTCTACAAATAACAAATATTGGGGAGAATGTGGAGAAAAGGGAGCCCTTGTACACTTTTGCTGGCGATGCAAATTGGTACAACCACTATGGATGTTCCTTAAAAAAGTAAAAATAGAATTACCATACAACCCAGCAATCCCACTCCTGGGTATACATCTGGAAAAAAGAAAGACACTAATTCAAAAAGATACATGTTCCCCAATGTTCACAGCAGCACTATTTACAATAGCCAAGACTCAGAAGCAACTCAAGTGCCCATCAACAGACTATTGCATTTAAAAATGTGATTTTAAAATATATATAGTATATATATATTTATAAATTTATTTATATAACAGAATATTACTCAGCCATAAAAAAGAATGAAATACTGTTATTTGCAGTAATGTGGGTGGGCTTAAAGAAAATTATGCTTAGTGAAATAAGTCAAAGAGAAAGTCAAATACTATATGATATCACTTATATGTGGAAACTTAAAAAGAATGCAAAGGAATATATATATATATGCAAAACTGAAACAGATATAGAAAACAAACCTATGGTTGCCAAAGGGGAGATCAAAGTGGGGAGGGACAAATTAGGGGTATGGGATTAACAGATGCAAAGTGGTATATATAAAATAGATAGGCAGGGCTTCCCTGGTGGCGCAGTGGTTGAGAGTCCGCCTGCCGATGCAGGGGACACGGGTTCGTGCCCCGGTCCGGGAAGATCCCACATGCCGTGGAGCAGCTGGGCCTGTGAGCCATGGCCGCTGGGCCTGCGCCTCCGGAGCCTGCACTCCGCAACGGGAGAGGCCACAACAGTGAGAGGCCCGCGTACCGCAAAAAAAAAAAAAAAAAAAAAAGATAGGCAATAAAGATATACTGTATAGCACAGGGAATTATACCCATTATCTTGTAATAACCTATAATGGAATATAGTCTGCAAAAATACTGAATCACTATGCTGTACACCTGAAACTAACACAATATTGTAAATCAATTATACTTCAATTAATAAAAAGAGTTGATGGAAGGTTCATGAAAATGGAGAGTAGTTATATCTCAGATTTATGTGCCTTTGATTGATTTTTCTTTTACTCTGTGAATCCTTTATTATTTTCATCACTAAAATGGGCATATGTTACTTTAACTGCTACTTTAAGTAATTATATCAAAATATAATTCATGACATTAAAAATACTCCCTGTGTAACATGAGATAATTAATAAAATAGTTAATGAACTGTATGATTCTCAGTTCAGTTAATACATATGACTTCCATGAAAAAAGTACTAAATAGCCAATGAAATATTCACAGTGATAATATCTATGCATGAATGCAGGTTATATTTTTTCTTTTAAAAATTTTCTCATTTTCAAAACTTTCTTATTTTTTGAAATTAAATGTGCACTTAAATTATGAGAAAAATACCAAATATGCATTTAAAATTTGAAATTAGGAAATTAGTTGGTAATAAAAGACTACATACCTTATTTAGACCACAAACAGTTCCATCTTTTACCCACATGTTTCCACTGTCTTTATCATCATATGCATATTCCAGTCCAACACAGATGTGTCCATCTATGTTGCTATACAAAACAGTGGCATTTGGAATATTAATTATAATTCCTTTATCATATGTACACAGTAATTTTCCACATCGCACATCCCTATAATTTACAAACAAATAAAAATCATTAGTTTTCAATACAGAGAAATATTAGAATATCATTTCTAAAGCAAACATTTAAATAAAGCATTAAGGGCTGCTAAAAGATGTATGCAATTAATTGTGCAACACCAAAAAATATGAGGGCCTTTCCTGCATTGTTAGTAGTAACAACATCTTAGTAATTATGAACTACTTTCTATTTAGCCTTATCACTTTTTTGGTAACAATTCTTTATTCCTTTTTTGATTCTTAAACATAATTCCAAGCTTATTCTATTCTAAAAAATTAGTAAAATTTTAAAAATTACTGGTATGATTGGATTTCCTTTTCTGTTTTTCAAACATAATATGTACTCTCCACATCATGGGTCCCAAACTGACAAGACACTGAGGCATACACTCAAGAAGCAGTACATGCAATAAATATTAACGCTGAACCACTAAGATTCATCACAATGATAGTGCATAAATCACAGACAAAATCATGAAAGTAACCATGGGCTTTAAAATTTAAACATGGGCTACAGATCTACCAAGACATTTTACCAAAGAAGATATACAAATGCCTTATAATCACAAGAAAGGGTGGTAATTTCATAAATCAGTAGGTAAATGCAAATTAGAGCCAGAGTAAGATACCTTTTTAGAATGACACACAAATAAACAAGGAAACAAAAAGTCGTGACAGTATCAAATGTTGGTGATGTAGAGAAGGATGTAGAGAAGCTAGAACTCGGATACATATTTGCTGGAAATGTAAAATGGTACAGTAACTCTGGAAAATATTTGGGAAGATTCTTAAAATGTTGAACATATACCTGCCATGTGACCCAGCAATTCTACTTCTAAGTGTGCATCCAAGTGAAATTTTTAAATATGTGTCTACATAAAAACTTGCACCTTCACACTTGTTATATACCAAGAGAAACAAATATATGGCTTTACAAAGCAAACAAACAAAATACTCCACAAGAATGTTCACAGCATCATTGTTCTTGATTTTTTTATTGAAGTATAGTTGATTTACAATATTGTGTTAATTACTGCTGTACAGCAAAGTGGTTCAGTTATACATATATATATTCAATATTCTTTTCTATTATGGTTTATCATAGGAGACTGAATATAGTTCTCTGTGCTACACAGTAGGACCTTGTTGTTTATCCATTCTCTATATAATAGCTTACATCCACAGCAACATTGTTCTTAATGGCCTTAAACTAGAAACATTCTAAATGCCCATTAACTGGTACATAATTTTAAAATGTTTATATCCACACCATATAATATTACCCAGTAATAAGAAGCTACAAACTACTGATATAGGCTACAAAATGGATGAATCTCAAAAACATAAAAGAAACCAGACAAAAAGATTACATATTAGAGGGCTTCCCTGGTGGCGCAGTGGTTGAGAGTCCTCCTGCTGATGCAGGGGACATGGGTTCGTGCCCCGGTCCAGGAAGATCCCACATGCCATGGAGCGCCTGAGCCCGTGAGCCATGGCCGCTGAGCCTGCGCATCCGGAGCCTGTGCTCCGTAACGGGAGAGGCCACAACAGTGAGAGGCCCGTGTACCGCAAAACAAACAAACAAAAAAGGCAACCTACTGAATGGGAAGAAGATATTTGTAAAGGGGTTAATATCCAAAATATATAAAGAACTTATACAACTCAATAAAAAACAACCTCCCAAAATCAATTAAAATATAGACATAGGACCTGAATAGACATTTTCCCAAAGGCATACAGATGGCCAACAGGTACATGAAAACATAATAAACATCACTAATCATGAGGTAAATGCAAATCAAAACCGCAATGAGATATCATCTCACACCTGTCAGAATGGCTATTATCAAAGAGACCAAAAAAACAGAAAAACAAGCGTTGGTCAGATGTGGGGAAACTGTAGTAAACTGTCGGTATGAATGTAAATTGGTACAGACAAATGGAAAACAGTATGGACTTTCCTAAAAAAAAAAAATTAAAGTAGAACTACCATAAAATCCAACAATTCCACTCCTAGATATTTATCTGAAGAAAATGAAAACACTACTTCAAAGAGATATATGTACCCCAATGTTCATAGCAGTATTATTTAAAATAGCTAAGATATGGAAGCAACCTAAGAACCCAGCATTGGATGAATGGATAAAGATGTGAGATATATTTATATTATTTGTATATTATATATGTAATAGAGTATCACTCAGCCACAAATAAAAATGAAATGTTGCCGTTTGCAAGAACATGGATGGACCTGGATAGTATATTGCTTCATGCTTCGTGAAATAAATCAGACAGAGAAAAACAAATATTGTATGTTTTTACTTATATGTGGAATCTAAAAATAAAACAAACAAACAAATATAACAAAACAGAAACAGACTCACAGATACAGAGAACAAACTAGTGGTTACCAGAAGGGAGAGGTGTATGGAAAGCACAAAATGGGTGAAAGGGATTAAGAGGTACAAACTACCAATGGCAAAATAAAAAAGCCAAAGGGATATAACATACAGCATAGGGAATATAGTCAGTATTTTATAATAACTTTGTATGGTGTGTAATCTATAAAAAATATTGGAGTACTATGTTCTACCTCTGAAACTAATATAATGTTTGTAAGTACTTATACAGAAAATCATAAATGTATGCAAAGTTTCCATTATGTATTACTCATAGTATCCAATATAAAGTCAAAAAATTGCTATACATGCCAAAAAAGTTAAAATGTGATATAGGTGCAAATAAAGCACTAGGTATCAATATCCAAATGACCCAGATATTGCAATTAGCAGAGAAGCACTTTATAGCAGCTAATATAAAAAGATCAATGATTTAAAAGAAAATATAATCATAACAGATAGAGAGCTTCCTTTAGTCAGTATATGCTTTAGCAGTTATGAAACAAACTTTTGTGCTTCTGGGCTTGAGCATATGAAAAAGCAACTTATGAATGTAAGATGTATTTTGTATATATTTGTGGTGTCTGATTGGAAATAAAATTATCACTATAAGTTCACGTTTTAAAAACAGAGATATAATACGTGGATATAGAAATAAATGTGATACTTGTATGTTCTAGCTTTGTTGTCTGAGAAGACTTAGAGATAATGGAAAACGGCAGAAATAAGCACACCTGGTTCTCAGATGTTTACTAAATACTCTTCTCTACTAAAAGGAATCTGGGCTACTTAGAGAAACAGCTGAATCCAGAACAAAGGTAGGAAAAATATAACAGGGGCCTAGAACATCTTTTTTTGTGCTGGAAAAATGTGTAAGTTTTTAAAATGTCATACAGACTTTTGAAAAGAACATTGTGGCCAGCTAAAAGAAACTCTCACTAGCCAAAATTGAGACAATTTGAAAAAGTAAGTGTTAAAATAAATGATAGTAATATATTCTATACTATTGAGTCAAATAACAATTGCTGAGTCTGAACTGACATAAATAAATACACAAACATAAATAAATAAATAAAAAGAATACTTCTTTCTACAGTACATTTCTAGCTTAAAGGGGGAGGCAATAATGGAGTTAGAAAATCATCAATGAACCTTAATACTAGTGGGTGAAGGTTTGAAGAAGAACAGAATATGTCCATGGTCTCAATATTAACTCTCCCCGTATTATACATTAAACACAAAGGAGAAGAGTAACTTTACAATAGAGACCTAAAGAAAACTAACTTTACCAAATAATTTAACTTAAAATATCCAACATTGAGAGAAAATGGCATGTACCTTTTAAAAATTGCACTTGATGGTACAACACCACTTCAGTGGTGAGCTTGCCAAAATTTATGACATGAATCTAATGATGAAAAATATCAAAAAAATCCTATTTGAGGAAAATATTACAAAATAATTGGCATGTAGTATTTAAAAAAAAAACAGAAAAAGAAATGGAAACAAAAAGAATGTTCTAGATTAAAGTTTAACAAACTCATGACTCTGGATTTGCTCCTGAACAAGAAAAAAGACCTATAAATACTTTATTGAGATAATGAATGAAGTTTTATTGAGAACTGTGGTTGACAGCTACAGTAGAGCCATTAAAAAAAAAAAAGATTTGTTCTCAAGAAAACAGACCTATAAATACTTTATTGAGATAATGAATGAAGTTTTATTGAGAACTGTGGTTGACAGCTACAGTAGAGCCATTAAAAAAAAAAAGCTTTGTTCTCAAGAAAACACAATGATTTGTCTAAGGATAATGGAACATAGTAACCAATTCACATTCAAATCGTTTAGGAAAATCGTTTTGAAGGGAGGAAAGGAGAGGAGAGTTAGAAAAACAGAAGGATAAAGCAAATGGGCAAAATGTAAACCACTGAGTAAAGGCTATATAGGAAGTCTTTTTGCTATTCATGCAAACAAGAAATTTTTTTACAGAATTTTTATTTTTGCTATCAAACCAAGTTTGAAATAGTATCAAAGTAAAATATTACAGTAACAGTAGCATTCTAGTTCTAGTATATATAATAATCATAGTAGTTAACAATTAACCCTCATATATGTCAGTCCCATTCTAAGTGCTTTTCATAGAGTATCTAAATTCCACACTGGCACAAGCCCAATGATGTTAGTGAAATTGATATGCATATTTTACATATCAGAAAAGTGAGGCACATGTCCAAAGTCACACAAGTAGGTAAGTACTGGGATTAGTATTTGAAACCAAGATGTCTGCTTGTAGAGTATATGTTCTTAAACACATTGCTTTACTTCCTGGATAGTAAAAATTCATGCATTTTTATTAGATCACTATGAAGAATGATCATCCTTTGTAAAATTAAAGTGACAGCATGCAAAATAAAACTGATCAGTCCTTCTAAATAATGGGTAATTAATGTACCTTTATGTAAATTAAATGCTCTGTGGGATGGTACAAGGGATAGTTTGGATGTGTGAGAAAGATAAGTACAGACATTCTGTACTTGAGACATTTATAATTTGATTAAATATAGTCTTACTTCATGATCAAGTGACATTTCACTTACATGTAAAGTAAATTATCTCATGGTATTTTCAAATATAAAGCAATAAATAAAGTTTCTCAGACAGATTTCCTAGAACATACTTAGGATTACACTGTGTGTACCCTGAAGCAGTTGAGCCACAGTTCCCAGATGGATCAGTCTTAGAATTAAGTTGATCAAAACACTCTTGAGTACCAAAACCTGAACCTGAAAAATAAAAATTTGTGGTTAGTCATACTGAACTTACATTAATTTAAAATAATTAATGAGTACACTTAAAATTCTGAGATTGTTTACAATATTGCACAGAATAAGAGCATAACACAAAATTGAAAATAAAACCTAGTTTTAAAATCACAAAAAAACTACTTCCATGAAATATTTAAATATTGAAAGCATCTTGTCTACTCTCCAAACAGATACCTTAGGATTAACTACAGTATGCAGTTTATCTTCTAATTGTTAGTAAGTCTAGAAATATATAAGTATATAAGAAACTTTTTTTAAACAAATAATTGACTTATTGGTCAATAGTGTTTTCATATAAATGTGTTTTCAAGACAAATAAGATTATTAAAATAATCTTATTTTTTTATCCTAATTTCCCCAGACCAAAAATTCTTGGAGTCACAACTGATTTATTTTCATATTTACTATTCAATCCACACACATTATGTGTTTAATTCTCATAAGATTCAGTCTACTTAAAGAGCAGTTTATTTATCATGACTCAATTAATTCTACTCTAATGGGAAGACTGAGCCAAAAACTTTTGATAGGGAGATTTAACTGTGAAGAAAAATGACACAACGTAAGAGGAGCCCCTGTGGACCCATCAGGATCTCAGTTGAAAGTCTTAGAGGCCAGTAGTAAACTGTAAATAAGCAGTTGATGTTCATCCCAGAGGTCATTTGGAACCACAGCTACGTGTGAGAAATCAAAATCATAAGCTTAGCTAGGGAAGCAGGCCATTGGACATAAATAAGGCCGAAGTTGGAGGATCTTTTACGACTATAGTGATAAAATTAGAGAATCAGGGGGCCTCAACATATAGTACAGTCTCCTCTTAAGACATTTTCCTGCTTCTCAACATGTGAAGAAAAGGAGATTAAAATATAAAGAGGTGACTTCCAGAAAGCAGAGCATATTTTTCTGCAGTTTCTACATTGTGATTACATACCTGCCAGGGGCAGGAGTCTCAGTAAATATACGATCTCTCAGTTGAAAGCCCTGGAGAGTTATGCCCTAGAAACAAGAGTGAACTAGATATAGACTGAACCTAATCAAAACTCTAACTAAACGTGAACAATTATTGGTTTCTGATTTAATTAAAGTGATTAGTCTCTTCCTTCATTTACTTAACAGAAGAAAAAGATGGATGTATCTATATAAGATGCAGTGTCTCTATGAGAGAAGCATTTAGAATGAAGACACAGTTTCTGTAAGTCAAAAACTGAAGATGAAGACAGTGAAAAAATTTTAACTAGGAATATGTCTTTATGTAAAATATTCAAGAAAAGATATAAAATAGAGACATCTACGTATAATTGAGTAGGAGAACCATGGTACATATATACTAAAATTAATTACAAAGGATATAAATCTTCAAGAAGGCAATGTATCAAAAATAAATAAATTGAAATAATTATGGAGAGACAGTTAAATATAAACATAAATTGAAAGTTAAAAATCTGTATAATAATACCGTATTTACACCACAGTTCCAAGACACTCAGGAACACTAAGCAGAATTACATGCACGCACATCCACACAAACACACATTCAAACATATAATATGAAGACTGCTAAAAACAAAAGACCAAAAAATATCTTCATGGCTCAAAGAGAAAAGAGACACAATATGACAGATTTTTCTTCAGAAATATAAAAGCTATATGACAACGGAGTAACCTCTTTAAAATGCTGATGGAAATAGAGGTTCCAATTCAAGATGGCAAAGTAGAAAGATCCCGAACTCACAACTTCCCACAGATACACCAAATCTACAGCTACCTATGGAACAATTTCCATTGAAGAAAACCTAAAAACTGGTGGAGTGACCACTTCACACTGAGCAAACAAGAGGAAAGCCACACTGAAGCAGGTAGGCAAGGCTGAGACACAATCTTGCTGTAAACCCATCCTGGCAATGGCAATCCACAGTTGGGAGGGAACTCAAAACGTGGAGCTCCTCCTTGAGGGGTGAAGTGTTTGGATCTCACATCAGGCACCACCACTTTTAAGACCTGCACCAGAACGATGAGCCCCTAAAACATCCAGCTTTGATAACCAACAGGCACTCATGTCCACGAGACCCACAAGGCTATAGAGAACTGTGAAATGGTTCTGATGTGTGGTTTATGCTCAAGGGTCCTACAAGACTATAACTACAGGAGAAGGAGTTCTTAACTGGCTACCACACCCAGGGCACAGCAAAAGGCAGCAGTCAGAGGAGCGCAGTCTTTCTGCGTGAGGCCTGTCAGCTTATCTTAGTAGCTGAGGCCTGAGGGGCCGGCTTCTCATGAAACCCATGTCTAAGGACCGGCCCCAACCCTTCACAGAGACTTTGGTGGGTGAGTGCTAACTTCATGTTCTCACCCTGCCGCCCTCCAGAGTGCCAGTATTTCCCAGTGGGGAGCCTTTACATGCATCTTGCGCTCTGGTTTTTATGTGTGGTGCTTCCCAGGGACACCCCTAGATCACCTGGCTCTAGTGGCCAGGGGGGGTTTGCATTCCTGGGTCCCCTGGGCTGCTAGCAATGAGAAGTTTTTAGCCCCAGGTCACAGCACAGACAGCAGGCTAAAATGCAGGATTAGTCTCGCTGTGAGAGAGACCTCTTTGCTTGTCCTGAAGCTCTGGCCTGAGGGGATGGCATCTGATTTGGGTATATAAAGATAAAATAAACAGGGTGCGGGGGAAGATTCTGTTTCTCCGGGGGAATCCTGGCTGATACAGTTGTTAAGACAGAGGGCTCAGTGCTGTATTAATTTGGGGATATTTTCATCTTTCCTCAGTGGCATGGAAGCCAAAAGCCAGCAGCCTTACAGCTAATGAAGAGATCTGACCTATTTTGAGCTTTGTTAAAATCACCAGAGCACAGTCTGAAAATTTTCCAAACTTTCACTTACCTAGAAAAATCTCTGTTCCCAGGGTGATTTTGTTATTTGCCTTGAGTTAGAGCTCAGCTCAGTGGGAAAAAGAGCCTTACACCCAGGGAATTACTGAAATAATAGCAATATGACAGCAACATTACAGCAGTTGAAGCAAACGAGAGCCTGCTGGGAATTTAAAAGGAAACCTTGGAGAACTAGATGATCATAAGGAATGTTGAAAAGCTTAACACATAACTGGATCTAAAAAGATGTACACATGCCAAGAGCAATCCTGAGGAAGAGAAGTCCCCAGTCACTCTTCTCTGGATTATATTTAGGTCCTGAACAAGCAAGAAGTGAAAGCTATGGCGGTTTTGCAAACTGCCTGAAGCTTGAAGCTATCCTTGGCATAGGGTAGAAAATAAAGAGTCAAGGCATTGGAGGGTATCTGATCGGTTATTGGCTTGGCACTAAATTGTACTAATTTGGAGTTATCCCTAGGAAGCCTGGCTTAAAAATAAAAACAAGAACTTGGGAGAAAAAAAAAATATCAGTGGAACTATCAGAACTCAGTGGATGCACACAGCACAGAATATAGAACCTGAAAAATTAGTCCAGGAAAGTCACTAAACAAATAAGCAGTATGACAAACAACAACAACAACAACCTTAGAGAAATCTGAATCAAAATTATTAAAATATATTGTCTAAAATTTCTAGTTTTTTTAAAAAAATTTACACTATATGCAAAAAAATGAAATTACGCTACATACCCAGAAAAAAAAAAGCCAACAGAAAATGTCCTCAGAGATCCCCAATTTTGAATCCAGAAGACAAAGACTTAAGTTAGCTATTACAAATATGTTCAAGTTACAAATATGTTCAAGTCACTAGGGGAAACCGTCTCTTAAAAACTAAATGGGAAATACTAATATAGACTTTTAAATAAAAAAGGGAACCAAATATAAATTCTGAAGTTGAAAACTGTATTAACTAAAATGAAAAACTTAACTACAGAAATTTAAAAATCAATAGATTTAATCTGGCAGGTTTTATTGACCTGAAGATAGGTCAATGGAGATTATCTAGTAGGAGGAAAGAAAGAAAATCAAATGATGAAAATAGTTTCATGGACCAGTGGGACAACATCAAGCATATGAAATATTGGCATATAGGGATTCCAAAACTGAGGAAAAAACAGAAAATGGCAGTGAAGTATTTTAAGAAATAATGACTGAAAACTTTTCAAATTTAACGTATACCTATATCTATATTTTTACAAGAAGATTTCTTTAAAAACTCCACATGGAATAATCTTAAAGAGATCCACAGATCATGGTCAAATTGATTCCACTCTTCATTAAGGACAAGGAGGCCAGGTGACTGTAGGCTGATATCTATAGAGTTTTGAAAGGAAAAGACTAAGAATTCTATATTTGGCTAAACTCTCCTCAAAAAATTAAGGGAGAAATGATAGCATTCCAAGATAAACACAGTCAGAGAGAACTCATCTTTAGCAAACCTCTCCAGCAAGACCTACTAAAGTGCATCCTTAAGGCTGAAATCAAAGGACACTAGGAGGTAACCAGGATCTACATGAAGTAACACAATGCTAATATAGTAAACTATCAAATAAAGTAAAAGAAAATATAATAGATAGTATAAACATATCTATTGTATGGACTCTTTTCTATAGAATTTAAAAGATAATTGCATAAAAACAATTATTATAAAACATTTTCATTAGGCTTACATAAAGATGTAAGATGTCTGACAGAAATAGAACAAGGGATGGGAAAACAGAGGTATATATATGCTTTCTGTTTACTTTTGATATGAAGTTAGTATTAATTGAATGTCTGAAGATAGTAATTGTAACACCCAAGCAAACCACTCAGAAATAACTAAATATATATAGTAAAAGAAACCACAAAGAGATTAAACTATTACACTAGAAAATATCTGTTCAATACAAATAAAGAGGTTATTGAGGAATAGAGGGTAAAGTATAAGATATATTGAAAACACATAGCAAAATAGCAGATGGAAATACTACCTCACTTACATGAATAGATTAAACACTTCAATCAAAAAGAAGAGATTGACAGAATGTATTATAAGACATGATCCAACTATATGATGGTTGGAACAGTTAGGCAGATTGGGCAAGGCAGTGATCACCTAAGTCCAGTCAGGCAATTATACGGACCAAGGCTGATGTACAGTTTTATTCTGGATTCACCTCGTTATCTTGGGTGTGACCCTTGTACCCTACTAACTGAGAGCCTTGCAAACATTTATCTTCTCTTCACTGAAAGTTTGCCAGGGATAAATATATGCCTTTAGTCTCAGCATAGCTTCCTAGCCTACCAACACAGGCACTTCAAAATGTAGCAAAAGGTTCTGGAGGAAGACTAAGATTTTTTTTAAAGGCAAAATTCCTCTCCTATTTGGTCTTTGATCATCTTGTGACTGCAAGAAAATTTGTAATGCCTTGTAATTTTTTTTTTAATCTATTAAATTGACCAAGTTTCTGAGCAGCTTTTAAGTTCCAAAGATGCGGACACCTTATGGAAAAATAGCCTATGGTTTTGACAGCCCCTCCCCTTCAATTCCAACTGCTAAAACTTTTCTATTTTATCTTTCTTTTTTCTTGAAGATCTCTAGCTAAGCCAAGCTTGATCTTCAACTTTCAGAGTCTGCATATGTCCCTAGGAACATAAATGGCTGTCAGTTGTTCCCTAAGGTAGGCAAAGTTTCTCTCCTGTGGAGATTTAAATTAGTTGTCTTTGGTTTCACTGTACTCTAAAGCCTTTAAAAATATCATCAATGCAATACACCTTGATTTTTCTAGTCATTTTCTTGTAGTTGCATCATCACTTCTTGCTACATCCTTTCCCTAAATTGAATATTTAACACAGGTTTTATATTTAGTGTAATTGCTAAATATGTAAATATCAATACATATTACTATTTATTTTCATATCCTTTGTTCTTTTATTTACTCTGTTCTTGACTTCTTTTGGGTTAATCAAATATGTTAATTGATTTTGTTTTTCTCCCCTTTATTAGTTTTTAATTATTATATTATTCTTCTTCTATTTATCTTAGATTATAAAACAAATACTAGACTTACACCAATTCTTAATTTCTCTGAGTGCTGTCTTTTATTGGAATGATTGAGTTTTGTTTCAGTTTTTTTTTTCCTGGTGATACTATCTTTTTCTATTTTTATACCTCTAGAGGTTAATATATTTTTCACATATTAATAGCTTTATTTCATAATATCCTTTGTCTTTTCTAATATATATAAAGATATGTATGTTAGTCAGTTTCCAGAAAAATACATATACAGAAAATCAAATTATGATAAATACCTTCACCAAATATTTCCGAACATTGTTTTATCCCATTCATACATTTTCCGTTCACACAGATCCATTGATTCTCTGCACATGGATGCCCATCCTGAACATAAAGATCTTCTTGACATGCTGCAGATGTACCATTGCAATATTCAGAGAGATCACATTCATCAGTGGAAACCCTACACACGTGTCCTTTTGCTATAAACTGGTGGGGTGAAGTAAATGATATTGAGTAAAGCAGAATGTGAACAGTTAAATATTATAAAAAATGATAACATTACTAATGTAGGTAATACAAAATTTTTAAAAGGCTCTTACAGCACAAGAATCACAGCACGGTCCAGCAGCACAAGCTGACCCAACATTGAGTGTACATGTGGCTTGGTTACAGCATGAGTCTGGCAGAGCTGCACAAGCCTGAAAGGCAAATCAAACGCTCTGAAGTATGTTCCAACTTTTATTTACATTAAATAGATATTTTAATGAGGACAACATATTATATAATATACAGACTGATGCTTAACTTAAATGTTGGCAAACAGAAAAAAATAAAACCACTTATTCATTCATTTCTTTAACACTTATTGGTCACCTAATGTGCTAAACCCAGTGCTCTTTATATCAGTAGGTTTGACTATATTCGTAGTAGGATTTTCTGAAGTCCCGGAGTCCAGCAAAGCCAAGACATCGATAACCATAAGTTTATTTGCGGGGGTCGGGGGGAGGGATAAACTGGAAGATTGGGATTGACACATGCACATTACTATCTATAAAATAGATAACTAATAAGGACCTATAGATAACTAATAAGGATCCCCTATACCCACTTTGGTAAGAGTTTTTAATCATGAATCAATACTGAATTTTATCAAATGCATTTTCTGCATCTATTGAGATGATCATATGATTTTTGTCTTTTCTTTTGTTGATGTGGTATATCACATTAATTGATTTGCGTATGTTGAACCATCCTTGTGAACCTGGGATGAATCCAACTTGGTCGTGGTGTATGCTGTCTTTTATGTGCTGTTGGATTTTGTTTGCTAGTATTTTGTTGAGAATTTTTACATTTATATTCATCAAAGATATTGGCCTGTAATTTTCTTGTTTGGTAGTGTCTTTTTCTGGTTTTGGTATCAGGATGATGGTGGCTTCATAGCAAGACTTTGGGAATGTTCCCTCCTCTTCAATCTTTTGGAAGAGTTTGAGAAGGATCAGTGTAAGTTCTTTGTATGTTTGGTAGAATTTGCCTGTGAAGCCATCTGGTCCTGGACTTTTGTTTGTAGGGAGTTTTTTAAATTACAGATTCTATTTCACTTCTAGTGATTGGTCTGTTCAAATTATCTATTTCTTCTTGATTCAATTTTAGTGGGCTGTATGTTTCTAGAAAGTTGTCCATTTCTTCTAGGTTGTTGAATTTATTTGCATATAATTGTTCATAATTCAACTCTCCTATTTTTTTTTTTGGTATTTCTGAACTATTGGTTGTTATTTCTCCTTTTTCATTTCTTATTTTGTTTATTTGGGTCCTCTCAATTTTCTTCTTGGTGAGCCTGGCCAGAGGTTTGTCAATTTTGTTTACTCTTTCAAAGAACCAGCTCTTAATTTTATTGATTTTTTCTATTTTTAAATCTCTATTTTATTTATTTCCTCTCTGATCTTTATTATTTCCTTCCTTCTGCTGACTTTAGGTTTTGTTTGTTCTTCTTTTTCTAATTCCTTTAGGTGGTAGGTTACATTGTTAATTTGAGATTTTTCTTGTTTTTTGAGGAAGGCCTGTATAGCTCTGAATTTCCTCCTAAAAACTGCTTTTGTTGCATCCCATGGATTTTGTATGTTTGTGTTTTCATTGTCATTTGTCTCAAGGTTTTTTGTTTTTTGTTTTTTGTTTTGCAGTACGCAGGCCTCTCACTGCTGTGGCCTTTCCCGTTGCAGAGCACAGGCTCCGGACGCGGAGGCTCAGCGGCCATGGCTCACAGGCCCAGCCCCTCCGCGGCATGTGGGATCTTCCCAGACCGGGGCACGAACCTGTGTCCCGTGCATCGGCAGGCAGACTCTTAACCACTGCGCCACCAGGGAAGCCCTCAAGGTATTTTTTAACTTCTTCTTTGATTTCATCATTAACCCATTGTTTTTGAGTAGCATGTTGCTTAGTCTCCATGTAATTGTTTTTTTCTCATTTCCTTTTCTGTGGTTGATTTCTAGTTTCATGCCATTGTGGTCAGAAAAGATACTTTAAATAATTTTTATGCTCTTAAATTTGTTGAGGCTTCTTTTGTGCCCTAGATGTGGTCAATCCTAGAGAATGTTCCAGGTGCACTTGAAAAGAATGTGTATTCTGGTTTTCTTTGGATGTAATGTCCTGAAAATATCAGTTAAGTCTTACTGTTCTATTGTACCATTTAGGCTCTCTGTTGCCTTATTGATTTTCTGTCTAGAAGATCTGTCCATTGATATGAGTGGGTTGTGATACTATATATTGGAAACCCTGAAGACTCCACATAAAACTATGAGAACTGATAAATGAATTCAGCTAGGTAGCAGGATATAAAATTAACATAGAGAAATCGGTTGCATTTCTTTACACCAATAATGAAATATCAGAAAGGGAATTAAAAAAAAATCTGTTTTAAGATAGCATCCCCCCCCCAAAAAAAAACTTAGGAATAAACCCGACCAAGGAGGTGAAAGACTTATATGCTAAGAACTATAAAATATTAATAAAGGACAGTGAAGATAATTCAAAGAAATGGAAGGATATCCCATGCTCTTGGAAGAATTAATATTGTTAAAATGGCCATACTGCCCAAAGCAATCTACAGATTTAATGCCCTCTCTATCAAATTACACATGACATTTTTCACAGAACTAGAACAAATAATCCTAAAATTTATAAGGAACCATAAAAGACTCAGAATTGCCAAAGCAATCCTGAGGAAAAAGAACAAAGCAGGAGGTATAACCCTCCTAGACTTCAGACAATATTACAAAGCTACAGTGTGGTACTGGCACAAAAACAGACATATGGATCAATGGAAAAGTATAGAGAAACCAGAAATAAACCTACATACCTATGGTCAATTAATCTTTGACAAAGGAGTCAAGAATATACAATGGAGAAAAGAAAGTCTCTTTGGCAAGTGGTGTTGGGAAAGCTGGACAGCCACATGTAAATCAATGAAGTTGGGCCATTCCCCCACACCATACACAAAAGTAAATTCAAAATGGCTTAAAGACTTAAATATAAGACGTGACACCATAAAACTCCTAGAAGAGAATATAGGCAAAATATTCTCTGACATAAATCATAGAAGGTAATAGAAATAAAATCAAAAATAAACAAAAGGGACCTAATCAAACTTTCAAGCTTTTGTACAGCAAAGGAAACCATAAACTAAATGAAAAGACAACCAATGGACTCAGAGAAAATATTTGCAAATGATGCAGCTGACAAGGGCTTAATTTCCAAAATATACAAACTGCTTATATAACTCAACAACAACAAAAAAACAACCCAATGGAAAAATGGGCAGAAGACCTAAACAGACATGTCCCCAAAGAAGACATACAGATGGCCAATAGACACATGAAAAGATGCTCAACATCATTAATTTTTAGAGAAATGCAAATCAAAACTACAATGAGGTATCACTTCACACTGGTCTGAACGGCCATTATTAAGAAGTCTATAAATAACAAATGCTGGAGAGGGTGTGGAGAAAGGGGACCCTCCTACACTGTTGGTAGGAATGTAAACTGGTGAAGCCACTATGGAAAACAGCATGGAGGTTCATCTAAAAACTGAAAATAAAGTTGCCATATGAACCAGCAATCCCACTCCTGAGCACATATCTGGACAAAACCATATATATATATATATATATATATATATATATATATATATATATATATATATATATATATATATATTGTGTGTGTGTGTGTGGTACGCGGGCTTCTCACTGTTGTGGTCTCTCCCGTTGCGGAGCACAGGCTCTGGACGCACAGGCTCAGCGGCCATGGCTCATGGGCCCAGCCGCTCTGCGGCATGTGGGATCCTCCCGGACCGGGGCACGAACCCGCGTCCCCTGTGTCGGCAGGCGGACTCTCAGCCACTGCGCCACCAGGGAAGCCCTGGACAAAACTATAATTCAAAAAGATATATGCACCCCTATGTTCATGGCAGCACTAGTCACGGTAGCCAAGACATGGAAACAACCTAAATGTCCATCTACAGGTGAATGGATAAAGACGATGTTGTATATATATATAATGGAATATTACTCAGCCATAAAAAGAATGAAATAATGCCATTTGCAGCAACATGAATGGACCTAGAGATTATCATACCAAGTGAAGTTAAGTCAGAAAGAGAAAGACAGATACCATATGATATCATTTATATGTGGAATCTGAAATATGGCACAAATGAACCTATCTATGAAACTGAAAGAGACTCACAGAATAGAGAACAGACTTATGGTTGCCAAGGTGGGTGGGGAGGGATGAATTAGGAGTTTGGGGTTAGTTGATGCAAACTATTACATAGAGAACAGATGAACAACAAGGTCCTATTGTATAGCACAGGGAACTATATTCAATATCTTGTGATAAACTATAATGGAAAAGAATATAATAAAGAACATATATGTATATATATACATACATATATATAAAACTGAATCACTTTGCTGTACAGCAGAAATTAACACAACTTTGTAGATCAACTATACTTCAATAAAAAATAAATAAAACTTAAAAAAAAAAAAGACATACTGGGCTTCCCTGGTGGCGCAGTGGTTGAGAGTCTGCCTGCCAATGCAGGGGACACGGGTTCGTGCCCCGGTCCGGGAAGATCCCACATGCCGTGGAGCGGCTAGGCCCGTGAGCCACGGCCACTGAGCCTGCGCATCCGGAGCCTGTGCTCCGCAACGGGAGAGGCCACAACAGTGAGAGGCCCACGTACCGCAAAAAAAAAAAAAAAAAAAAGACATACTAAGGAAGTGTATGCTCAAGCGGGGAAGTATAAACCTAGGTCAACTCACCTATAGCAGGGGACCAGTACCGGTCGGTGGCCTGTTAGGAACCGGGCCACACAACGAGAGGTGAGCAGTGGGTGAGTGAGCAAAGCTTCATCTGCCGCTCCCCAGCACTCCCCATCACTAGCATTACCACCTGAACCAACCCCCGACCCCGTCCGTGGAAAAATTGTCTTCCACGAAACCATCCCTGGTGCCAAAAATGTTGGGGACTGCTGAGCTATAGGGTTAAGACCTTGAAAATCACCAGTATGAATAATCTACAAACCGCTGAATTCATATACCAATATTTAAGTGTACTCATTAATATAATCCCAATATACATCCTTAAGGTCTTTGTTGAAAAGGAAGTTTGATAAATTAGGTAAAATGGCAGTGTGACGGTATAAAAATTAACTAATAATTTTTAATGTAATTCTGGTGTGTAACCTTCCAAATTAGTACCAACCTCCTGATTCCCACAGTCACATTGTTCTCCTTCTTCGACTTTTCCGTTACCGCAAACTGCCACTTTGTATGTTGCATCTAAACGTGGCTGGTTTTGAAGACACTGGGACTTTGAGTTTGAAATAAAATGCGCAAAATCTTCCATACTGCAGTTACTAAAGATTTTCACACCACTGGAATGACTAAAAATACATCAAACATCAGATTTTTATGTAACTGTTGCTTCCGTAAATTGACTAGCCTCAGAAGAAAAGTCTATAATCTAATGATATATATAGCTAATATAAAATTACTAAATTTTAAGGCAATAGACTCAAATTCTAGTCAGGTGGATTATTACAGGAAAATGTTTTTCGCATGAGGACAATGAAAAACATTAGAGATTTTTGGACAAACTACCAATTTTGGTGTTTTTTGTGGTTGCATCCAGTTTGAATATACTCTTTAATTATATTAACCATAAATAATAGATTTATTATTACATTGCCAACAATTCAGATGATTTCATCTAAATACCAGAAAACAAAAGGAGACAAATTGATAGAACTTTAATATTATTGAGAACTAGGCAATGCAATATGTTTACTCTGTGTGAACTTGTTTATAGAGGGGTACACTTTCTGATAATGAAATTAATGTCATTAGGAAGAGATTATCAATCATAATTATATCCAATTGGATAATTTATTTGCAGCTTGAATCCTTGCACACATTTGCTGGATGTTCTCATTCTCTATTCTTCCATTTTTCCTTTATAATAGGGCCTCTGATACCTGACTTCCTTGTATAATACTTACATTTAGCTTTTGTAAAGCTAGGAGCAGACCACTGGCCTTAAATGAAACCATAAATTTAAGTCATATGAAGTAAGGTTTACAGCTGTGCTTTTATCTGCCCTTTTATTCTATTGGCAAGAGGCCCCAGTTTCTGGCCATACGGACCTCTATATAAAGTTACTCAACTGTCCTCACAATATGGCACCTAGCTTCAACCTGGGCACCTGATCAGAGAGTACAGAGAAATTTGCAAACTCTTTAATTATCTAATCTTGAAAGTCACACACCATCAATTCTACCATGGTCTATTTGATGAAATCGAGTCACCAAATCCAACCCATACTCAATAGGAAGGAAATTAAATTCTACCTCTTGAAGGGAGAAGTAGCAACAATTTGTGGATGTATTTGAAAACTACCATTCTCTTTTACTTTCATTTTACTTAAAATTTTTTTAAAAAGCTATACTCTGTTCTATCTCAATGTATTTTATTAAACATTGTTTTCCTTAGTCATTGTTTCCAAAGCTCAGATATATTGCTACCTTCGAATGAGCCAAAAAAGCACAGTTTCATAACGACAACTTCTTTATCTAAAGAAACAAAGTTCCTAATTAAAATATTAAAATGTCAAAGAAAGTTGAAATTCGGAAACATATGAGGTAGCATGTCTGACTTGCTGGATACATAGACTGAATAAACCATGGACTACTGATTGTGAGCCCTCAGAAAAATGACAGTCTTTAGTAAAAACAATCAGTGTGGGCCATGTATTTTCTATGGATTACAGAAACAAAATAACATGTTAAACTCCTTAAGTACTGCTATTTAATAAGCCAAATTTTAAGGTTAGATTGAGGACACCTGCCTCAGAAAGGCATATGTCCTATTAGGACTCTGTCCTGTGCAAAATCACTGAATGTGATAGTGTCAAAAGGCATTAAAGATGAATTATTCTAGAAGATGTTTCCCACCAGTTTAAAGAAAGCAATGAATCCATTTCAAATATGCCCTCTTTATTCAGATTTTCCTTTAAATAGTAGATTTTCACATCATTTTTTTGCCATTCAATGATGAATAAAATGTCTGTGTTGTCCAAAATTTTAGAATCATGCAATGCTATTCAAGTGATGCAATGCATTTAAAGATATGATTAATAAGCATTTTTTGCAAGATTGTAATTTGTCAAACTAAGCTTTTTAAAAAAGCATTTCCACAGATGAATGGTTTCTATATGTGTATTAATAATTCCACTAATTTTATACAGGCCATAATTTTATATTTTTAAGTGGAATTTCTATTTTTTTCATATCTACACAAGAATCAAAGTTACGTTAAAAATTAATGAAAAAAATTTCAACACTCATTAAGATTGTAGGTTAAGTTTTTTGGTTGATTAAGGTGCTTTGGGGAGAAATTGGAAAGTGAAAAAAAGGCAAAATATTAGAGATAGTATAAAAGAAATTAAATGTACTGTTAAATAAAACGTACTGTTGGGTTACAGTTAAAAAAACATAAAATAAATAAAAAGTATAAGAGACTGAGTCCAGTCACTGACTGGATAATGGTTTCCATAAATCTCCTGACTATTTGGTTCTAATTCTGTAAAATCTCATAGCATATTCTAAATACTGAGGATAATAGCAAAAACTTCAGTAGGCCTTTGAGGCATGATAACTACTGCAAAAGGCCTCCTGTAATAAATCATTCTTGTATAATGAACACAAGCCTATATTTGGCTTATCAAATCATGCATTAGATTATAAAATCATACAAGTAACATAGTGATAAATGTAGAGGTAGGTCACATGAGAAAGCAAGTGTGACATTAAATTACAAGAAATATTGAGATATGCAGCAGGGGCACTGGAATACATAGTTTGATCTGGGGTCATTGGCCACAGTTTATATTCGACCATTAATAATTATTTTAATAGCATAAACTTTCATAAACAAAATATACCAAACTTATTTTCATATAAACTATATATGTAAAGCATATAAAAGCAAACATCTTACATTGCTTCTGGGTTCATTACACAGACAGCTCCTGGGCAATGGCATTTGTTGATGTCATCATAAGCTATTCCCATACTAAGGCTCAGTAATTGAGCTATAATAACTGCAAGTGATTCCAGACTTATGGTTCTGGGGTGCTGGGAAAAAAAACCATACATGTATACAGTCACATTTTAGGAGATAATTTATTTACCTGGAGTATAATGTAATTATTAAAAATAGTCACATGATAAAATAGAATAGAGACATCAGATATGTTAATCACAGAAGTGCCATCCATGTGGGCCTAATATGTTACAGGTACCATTATCAATATAAGGAAAATATGAAAAGTGAAGTGTGAAATTTTACAAAAATGTAAATGTATGGTTCGTTTGGTGGCATCAGGCCAAGAACATATTTGTCCCAATAACTTGTTAATCATATATAACAATAGCTATAACCATGTTTGTACTCATAAAAGAAAGTCTTTAAAGACACACACATATACACACACAGTATCAATTATAAGTTTGTGCTCATTTATAATTTAATTATAGGAGATAATATTTTATATGCTGTTTCATGCATTTAAAAAACATAAATTAGCTCATTGAATTAATTTATATTATGGTAATAATGACTGATGATAAGAATGCTGACTCTCCACAGTTGCCTCAACTTTATTTTCAAAACTAAATGCTTTTATCACTTTTTAACAAATGTAAGATGCTTATTATAGCACACTTAGACCATACTAAACATACGATTTTTACGAAAAATCCACAAATCACAATATCCCTTCAAATATATCTAATAACATTGATGACTATACTTCAAGATAGGTTCCTAGGGATATATTTTGGTATCTTCTGTTTGCCTCTCTCAATCAACATTCCATTACTTTCCACCCTACCCTCCAGCTCAGAAGGACTACACCAATGGATTATGTCAAAGGGTTCCTTTGCCCTCTGCTCTTACCTTGATTTGGTCTAATGGGGAGGAAAGGGTGAGAAAAGAGCAGGGTATTTATTACCATCACTTCCAGGGTACTATGACTGTCTGAACCGTTGAGTAGAGGTTTCTATCTTCCATGTATAACCCTAATAAACTGACATTGTCCTTTCCTAAAGGCTGGGTGACAATTACATTTCTTTATTACTAGCCCTGAGGTAATGCAAAGTCCCTACATCTTGCGTACACATTGATAAATGGTCCCTTTATCAAAATAACACAGGTGAATGTACCATCCATTTTCAGAGAGAGAGGGGTGGAGGAGAGAGGGGGAGAGAGGGAGTGAGGAGGGAGGGAGGGAAAAGAACAAAAAGAAGAGAAGGAGGAGGGGGAGGGGGCAAGGGGAGGTAGATGAAGAGGAGGAGGAATGCTTGATTCTATGGGGAAGAACATGATGGATTCTGATAAATTTTGAACATTTAAATAATAGGATATTATAAATAATAATATAATAAATAAGAGAATATTATGTTATCAGTGTAGTTATTCAGGTTTTCTTGTCTTCAGGATATTGTAGGAAATGCCTGGCAATCATTCAATCAATATATCTTTACAATTGCTTCTTTTTCTCCATCTCTTCTGTTCCTTATTATCACTCATAGCGCAGTAAGAGGGAAGTAACAACATCCAAAAAATTTTATGTTATTTGTATAAAATCCCAATACGCAACTGCTCTTTTATTCTTTATCTTCTGATTAGTGCGTATGTTCCGGTCTCTCCTTTCCTTGTATCAAAGGATCAAAGACATGGTTTTGTATTTGAGATGGAATTTCTTTACATTCCCTTTCTGACACTCTGATTGAAATAATTGGTTCCCTCAAAATTGTGTAGAATGCGTTCCTAAAAGCATTGTTTTTCCCCTTGTGAGATTTTAAAATAATATATCAATTCTTTTAATAGCTTGGTGTTATTCTGAATTTCCAGTTCTTCTTGTGTAACTTTTAGTAAATTATGGGCTTCTATTAACAATATACTGTTTGTCTAAGTTTTCAAATTTATTTAAGTTATAAATTGTTCTATCATCTCTTAAATGTTATTTATATCTTTAGTAGTTCTCCATTATTTTTGTAATTTTATTAATATATTCCTACTCTGTCTTATAAAAATAGTTTTGCCAGAAATATTTTTGTTCTTAATTTTTTAAAGGCCTGATGTCTTTTTTGAATATCTCTGTCCTACCGATCATCTGTCTTTCTTCGATTTCTGCTTTTACCTTCACTATTACCTGTGTTCAACATGTTTTAGGGCAATGTTGTTTCCATCTTTCCATATATTTTAGGTTGGATAATTGGATCACTGACTTAAAGGTTTATTTTCTGCAAAATTCACTAGATACTAATATCCTTAACTATTCTGCCTGATTCTGCCTAATATTCTGCCTGATATATTGCCTAATCAATTTATCTACACGGCAATATCTTAACTACCATACTTTTATAAAAAGTTTGTATCTTCAACTTTTCCTCAATTTCCAAACTGCTTTATCTATTTTCTTTTTTTATATTTATAAGATTTTAGTATAAGCTTGTCAATTTTACCCCAAAAAGACTGCTGAGATTTTGTTAGGAATGCCCTGACATCTCTTCAATATTGTAAAAGAAAACTGAATTCTATACGAAAGAGAAAACATTTCAATAAAGTAAGAACAAAATCAATATGAGCATATCAATAACTATAGTAAAAAATTCTGTTACGAAAATGGGACATTTAGAAAAAAATTCATATAACTTTAAATGGTATTAATTCCCCTTCAAAAATAACGACAGGATAAAAAAATAAAATACATTTTTTAAAGTTTAGAAAATTAAAAATAGAATTGAGCTTTCTTATTACGTTAATGTCTGTGATAAACCAGAATGAACATAATACCTAATAGTACAATACTGAGAGTTTTTTCCTTGAGATCAGGAATGATACAAAAATGTCTACTATGAATTCAGTTAAACATTGTTCAACTTGAATTGTTCTGGGATCCTAGGCAATTCAATAGGAGAAAAACATTTAAAAAAATAAAAGATATACATATTGGAAAAAAAGAATAAAACTGTTTTTATTCACATATGACAAAGCTGGACACAGAAAAATTTAAATCTAAAACTACTAGAAGTAAATATAGAAATATTATTGTATACAAGTCAGTGTATAACATTCGTTTTTCAACATAACAGAAACTCATAAATTATACTTAAAATATAGTATTTACTAATATCATCAAACAGTATAGTATTTACTGGTATGCCTAGGAATAAATCAAACAAAATATTTGCAAAACTTCTACATATAAATCTACAGTTTACACCTTTTTGCTATCTATAGTGTATTTTACTCTAAATTCCGTTTTCTCATGTTTACTTGCTTCTTATTTAACCAAGGTATATTTTATTATTTTATATTCACCTTCACTTTGCCCTATTAATGTATTTTTTGTAAAGAACTAATGTTTGAACTTAAATTTTTAAAAAAAATCCATCAGAGACTCTATCTCTTACTTGGTGAGTTTAATTCATTTACATTTACATGATTGTCATTATATTAGGGTATGTTTAAAACATTTCCTTTGATTATTTTCTATTCATTTTATTTTACATTATTGTTTTTAAGTTTCTTCTTCCTTGGCTGTCCTTACATTTCTTCCATTAGATTATTATATGGTGTAGTTTTCTTCTTATTTGTTCTTAAGGCCAACATTCATTTCATATACCCTTACTTCTTTCTAAAACATACCAATATTTTTACTGTTTTCTTAAGAAGACAAGTTCTATAATATGTTTTCATGTCATTTTTATCTCTCCCTTAACCATCTCTACACTATCATAGAATATGAGTTCTGGTTTAGTATTGACATACCTATCTTTGCCACGCACCCCAACCCAGGTATTTTCATTTTAAGGTAATGATAAAATTCAGCAACATTTATTCTCTTTAGTTTTCATAATCCTTGTGGCTTTTCATAAATATAAGTAATTTCTACAAATATGTTCTGAACGTTAGTCTTTTGTTTGGCAAATCTTTTGAGGACTTATGTGCCGGAGAGTATTTTTATTGTCCCTTCTGTTTGAATGATTTTTTTTTAGATATGAATCATGCCTTCAAAGTACTTTTAGCTCAATATTTTAAGCATAAAGTCTTTTTGCATCCAGTGTGGCTTTTCTGACTGTTGAATGTCTTCACTGTTATATGATTTATTTCTTTTTAGAAACATAACAATTTTCCTTTGATAGTTTCATTTTATTGTTGGTATGCATTTTTATCTCTTCTTTTTTGGCTTTCCATGTGTCCTTTTCACCAGACAACCCACTTTCCTCCCCTCTTGCCAGGGATCATGGGGCAACTCCAGGAGGGATTTCCTGGTGTAGGCACCTTGTTGATCTGGTAGTGGCTGGAGACAGTGTTCTATGACTGTCATTCTGTGAAATTATCTCAATTTTTTCTTTAGAACTGTTCTTTTGACTTTAATCTTCCATGTCTTTTAATTTTATCTTTCCTTTAACTTTTCTGATGTCTTCTGAGAGAGGTCCTAATTCGATAATTTATCTCCATATGTATCAATTGTATCCCTCATGCAATTTATTATAATTATTATATTGTTCATATCTAATGTTTCTAACTAGTCCTCTTCTATGATATTGTGCACTTTGTTTTGTTTGAAATTCCTGGCCTACAACTACGCATATAGTTCTGCTTCAAGTGGTCAATGTTGTGTAGTGTGCTTTTTTCTGAGGAACTTTAATACCCATGATCTGTATAGTCCATGAACTGAGGCCAACAGATAATGTGTCTGGTAGTATGTAATGTATAAAACTCGTGATGCCAAGAACTAATTTGTGTCTGTCCTTGTGAGTGAACTTGCGTCAGGACAGATAAGTGGATGACCCAAGGGCAAACAGCTGCAGACATCAAAAATCTCCTGCGGATTATATTTACTTGCTTCTACTCACCCCAAAACTACTTGGGTTGTGGTTTCACCCATAAACTTTACGGAGAAGCAGCTTCAGAAGAATGTGTTTCCTAGATTTTATTCCACAGCTCTGGGTGATTAGGTAGGGAGGGTGGTGGATGTTTAAATATCAGAGGACAGAGCTTCACCTGTTTTTTCCAACATCACATTCCTGTGAACATCAGCTACTGCTCATTTTTCCGGCGAAAGTTTCGGCAATGATTACCCCAGTGAAGTGTGGAGAATAAGAGAAGAATACAAGAAGAGTTCTTCTCTGATTGCTCCTTTCAGTACAGAGACCACTGTCCTCTTTTTCAGTAAACAAGGAGATTTCCTTCCACTTGGTAGCCTGCTCCATGTGAATGTCTTAAGATTTCTCAGTGTTGCATATGACTAGGTAAATCAGCCAAATTCTAGCTTTTGAGACTAGGTAATGATTTGCCCATAAAAGATAAGCCATATTTTCATGAATTATGAATTTTAAAGATGAAATTTGTCTCCATTTCATTGACTCATCTTCTTATATCTTCACTTAACTTGTGCACTTAAACAAGAGTATTATGCATAGCCTTCCTCAATCTCCAGATTATTTTGTACAAACACACAAAAAATTTAAAAAGGCAAGTTTTACACTTCAGAATAACCAAAGCATTATGAAATAGGAGCAAAAACATACCAATTTTAAGCACACCAAGATTTTCTACTAAGATAGAAATGCCAATTAGTGCATTTGATTCTGTTATTCTTCACCTATGTCCCAGGAAGCATTTTGTGGCAATTGATAAATAGTTTCAAAAGTTTTATTTTAAGTTGCTTCATAATTGAATCAGCTACATAATGAAGAAAATGGTCAAAATCTAAGCTTGAAATTAAAATTAGTTATCAAATATTGAGTATATTAAAAATTTATGAGCATCTTATAAGACTATAAAATAGATGACTACCTTAACTTTCTAAAAGAGGATAATTTGAACTCACAAGTGGAAAATTGTAAAAATTTTATATGTATTAAATTAAATGTGTTATATGTGTTATATGTGTTAAGTTAAACTTCTTATAGTTCACACATTTCTGTCAGCAGCAGGAACAAAGATCCCTAGAATCATTATGCAAATTTTAATATACTTAGCCATAATAAAATACAGAAATAGTTAATTGTATATTACTCTAAATAGCATCATACTTATACATCTTAGCCAAGTCACTTAAACCATACCATACCAGAGCAACACCTCCTCCATAGTATTTATCACACAGCCTTCCTTGAAAGGTTGCACCAACATAATTTGATTTTTCTCTGTAACTTAAGTGTAAAAAAGAAGCAAATCATAAAATTTTGTAAAATTAAGAACAATTAATATTAACTTTACCTAATATTTTTTGTTTTGCATACTTATATAACAAATTCATAGATATTTCCACTTTAACACTAGGATAACAAAGCATAGAAAGGGACTAAGCGTGTCTGCTTATTTTGCAAATAGATTTAAAAAACAAATAATAGAAAGTGTATTATCATATGGATTTTTAGAGAATAATGCAGATTTTTTATGTAATTAAAAAAATTATACTGATTCCTATAATGTAAAAATAATAAAAATAAATAAAATTCCTTAAAAGTAGAAAGCTAAGCCAATGAAGTTGACAAATGGGCAGAGTAAGCTTATGTGTTGAAGTCTCCCCTTAATCAGATAGAATTAGCCTGCCCTAGCCATGCAAAGGCATGCATATTTGTGGGACAAAAAATAACTTAAAAGATTATAATTTTATAATTATATACATGATTTTTACATAATATGATAATATATAATACATATAGGTTCTGAATATTGATAAGAGAAAAACAGAGATTATTAAATAGAAAGGGAGGCTTATATTTTTAAAAGTGCAGCTCACTGTGAATACAGTATGTCAGATATTGAAATGTACAATAGTGTTTCCATTTCATCACTATTTTGATTTTATGGAAATAAAGCATTAAAAGAAGGCCATATTACTATATTCATAGAATTCAGGTATATTTTTTCAGACAGATATTGTTAAGATTTTATGTATAGTTAGGCACATTTAATGGCATGTTATATACTCAAGGTAAGAAAACGTGGTAATAAGATTGAAGTGAGTTTTAGCTATAAGCCAATAAACAGAGTGATTGATATTAGTAATTCTGCTATAAAATCTGTGTTGTGAAAAATAATATCCACAGGATGCTGTACATAAAAAAAATGACACAAGATTTTTTTCCCTAAGGGCTTGTCAACTGTCAGAAATCAGGTCAAATTACATAGGCTTTCTAATGTATAAGAGTTAGTAATGCCAAGATATACTTACACAAGTAAAAATGCCACATCATGTGGACGCAAAACAAGATAAGATCGTTTCCATTTTAAAAATCTGTGTAATAATTCATTGGCATCTCCAGTTACCGGAATTTTATTTTCATCTATCCAAAGCTCTAATGAAGATAGAATTATTGTAATATTAAATGAATCAAAAATCTAAAATAGAAGACATAAAGAAAATATGTTCAAACTACATGGTTTAAATAGATTTGGGAATTTATCTGCAAAAATAAACACTATACCAATGTAAATATTAAAAACCTAAACTGTAAATCTGGATTGGATCTTATAAATTCTATTAGCAAGTAATAAATATCACTAATAAAACAAGTAATAAGTAACATTTTGATATGCTTGTGCTTAAGCCAGCCCAACGTCAAGTGTTTAATTTAAGCCTTACAAAACCCTAATTAGGTATTTACAATTATTATTACTCCAATTAAACAGTTAGAAAACTGAAACTTAAGATGATTATATATTTGCCCTCTTTCACACAATATGTGTATTCAGGCAGAGTCATAAAAAAAGTCTGAGAATTGTTTAAGTAACACAAACAAATGCAAAAGCAAACACTTACAGCATTGGTCAATCCAATCAACTGGAAAATTTTTTGAGTGACAACAGTTGTATCAGAACCCATATGATTATACTGAAAAAGATAATTGCCTTTTAGATATAAATATATATTGCTTAATATTTAATGATGGTTATTATGTTTACAATTTTAAAGTATGAGTTAAGAAATTATTTAAATTACCAATTTATTAGTTTTTAAATATTATTTATTATTATAGACATAATGTGTGAAAAATGAAAAATATTAAAAAAAATACAAAAAGGCACTACAAACTCTTGCAAAAATAAGAGAAGAAGAAAGCCTTCCAAACACATTTTATGAGGCCAGCATTATCCTAATATCGAAACCAGACAAAAACACCCCAAGAAAAGAAAATTACAGGCCAATATTCCTGATGAATATAGGTGGAAAAATTCTCAAGAGAATATTGGCAATGTGAATTCAACAGCACACTAAAAGGATCATACATCATGATCAAGTGGGATTTATTCCAGGGATGCAAGAATGGTTCTATTTCTGTGAATCAGTCAATGTGATGCACACCACATTAACAAAATAAAGAATAAAAAAATCATATGATCATCCCAATAGATGCAGAAAAAGTATTTGACAAAATTCAACCTCCTTTCAGGATAAAAACTCTCAACAAAGTGAATACAGAGGAAATGTGTCTCAGCATAATAAAGGCCACGGCCAACATCATGCTCAACAGTGTAAAGCTAAAAACTTTCCCTCTAAGACCAAGAACAAGGGAAGGATACCTACTATCACCACTCTTATCTAGCATAGTATTGGAAGTCCTGGCCAGAGAGATTAAGCAAGAAAAAGAAATAAAAGGTATTCAAATTGGGAAAAAAGAAGTAAAACTGTCACTATTTGCAGCTGACATATATAGAAAACCTGAAAGACTCCACCAAAAAACAGTTGGAACTAAGAAAAATTCACCAAAGTTACAGGATAAAAAACCAATATGCAAAAATCTGTTATATTTCTTTATAATAATAACAGGCTATCAGAAAGAGAAATTAAGAAAACAATCCCACTTACAATTGCATCAAAAGAATAAAATACCTAGGAAAAATTTAACCAAGGAGATAAGGTCATTACACTGAAAACTAAAAGACATTGATGAAAGCAACTGAAGAAGGCACAAATGAGTAGAAAGTTATTCCAAGCTCATAAATTAGAATAGTTAATATTGTTAAAATGTTCACAGTACCCAAAGCAATATACAGATTCAATGCAATCCTTATCAAAATGTCAATGGCATTTGTCACAGAAATAGAACAAACAGACCTAAATTTGTATAGAACTACAAAGACCCTGACTAGCCAAAGCAAATGTGAGAAAGAACAAAGCTGGAGACATCATGTTCCCTAATTTCAAACTATATTACTGGTACAAAGCACTGTGGGTGGTATTGTCATTAAAACAGACACATAAATCAATGGAACAGAATAGAGAGTTCAGGGAAAAAAACCAACACATTATCGTGGGTTAATTAGTTTACAACAAATGGGGAAAGGACAGTCTCTTTAATAAATAATGTAGGGAAAACTGTACAACACATGCAAAAGAATGAAACTGGACTACTATCTTACACCATACACAAAAAAATAATTCAAAATGTATTAAAGACTTGAATGCAAGACCTGAAACCATAAAACACCTAGAAGAAAACAGGTGATATGCTCCTTCACATTGGGTGGATAATGAACAAAGCATGAATATTTTTAATATTCAAAGTTTTCTTACAAGTTGACAAGAAGGCAAACAACCATTAATAAAATGAGCAAAATGATTAAGTTGACAGTTCAGTGAAAAGAAAATACTAGTGGCCAGTAAACATTAAATGATATTCAAATTAATTCTCAGTTAAAGAATGGAAGTTAAAATTACAATGAGATATAATTTTATACCCATTGGCTGACAAAAATTAAAGAGAAAGATAAAACTAATCGTTGGCGGGTATGAGAGGAAAATACTACTTTCAGTTTTACCTTGGAGATGCGAAAAGTTACAGCCTTTTATAAAGCAATGAACAATATCTATTAAAATTAAACTACATACATATCCTCTGACCCATCATCCATACTCCTGGTGACCTACTTTCACAGAGATTAAATTCCCAAGATGTAAGAACTCATGACTAAGGATACTTCATGTAGCATTATTTATAGTGACAAAGCAACATTTAAAAAACTGGAAACAAAGTGAATACTCACCAATAATAGAATAAATGAATAAATTATGGTATATAAATACAATGGTATGATGTGCTGCCCTTAAAAAATGAATTAGCTATTCAGTTGATTTGAAAGACCGCCCACCAAAAAAATTAATGAGTATATTAAATAATCCAAGCAAACATCAGAGACTGACAGACTTGATTAAGGAAAAAAAAACAATTAAATATAAATTGTTACAGAAGGGATGTCCCTGGTCGTCCAGTGGTTAAAACTCCATACTTCCACTGCAGGGAGCACAGTTTGATCCCTGGTCAGGGAACTAAGATCCCGCATGTCGTGCGGCATGGCCAAAAGAAAAAAAATTGTTACAGAAAACATAGTACATTTTCAAGGACTGGGATGTCTATCAGGAAGACATGAAACTATAAACATTATATGCATCCAAGAACTGAGCCTAAAAATTACACAAAATACAAAATGCGCAAGTGAAGGGAGAAATAGAAAATTCAACAATAATGTTTGGAGGTTTAGTACACAATTTCAGTAGTAGAATAACTGGTCAAAAACTCAACACAGATATAGGAGACTAAAACTAAACCCTAAACCAACGGATATTTATAGAATATTCCACCCCAAAACAGCACAACATGCGCTTCTCAAGTGCTCATGGAACATGATCTAGGAATAGACTATATACTAGGTTATAGGATAAGCTTCAACTGAGTTACAACAATTAAAAAGTACAAAATTGCTCTCTGACCACAAAAATTAAATAAAAAATCAACAACAGAAAGAAATTTGAGAAATTCACAGTATGTGGAAATTAAACAATAGATTATAAATAACCAATAATCAAAGAAGAAATCACAGGGAAATTAGAAAATACTATAATACAACATAGTAAAATTTATGGTATTCAGCTAAAGCAGTGCTCAGAAGGCAACTTATAGGAAATAGCTATATTAAAAAAAAGAAGCACCATCTCAAATAACTAATTTCCACTTAGGAAATTAGTGAAAGAAAAGCAAACACGAAGAACTCAAAGGAAGGAAATAGAAGAAATTAATAAAAATCAGAGCAAAATGATTGAAATATGAATATAAAAAACAACATATATTAACAAAACAAAAATTATTAATTCAGGATAAAAGAAAGGTTACAGTCACTAACCACAGAGAAATAACTAGCCTTGTAAATGAACACTGTGAAAAACGATGTGGCAACAATTTAGATAACTTAGATGAAATGAATGATTTCTTATAATAAACAGATACTGAAACTGACTCAAGAAGAAACAGAATATGTAACAAGCAAAATGATTAAATATGCATTTAAAAAATTCCCACAAAGAAAAACCTAATTCTAGAAGGCTTTATTGGTGAATCCAATCAAACATTTAGAGAAGAATTAACACCAACTCATTACAAATTCTCCAATAAAATCAGAGGGAACCCATTTCTATTCATTCAATAAGGTCAGTATTACCCTGAAACGAAAACCAGAAAAGACATAACAAGAAAATAAAAGTCAAAGCAAACTACATTCCTCATGAATATTATTGTAAAAATCCTAATCAGAAAACTAACCAATTTATGCAACACAGAAAGAATTATACACCACGACCAAGTGGGATTTATCTCAGAAACACAAGCTTGGCTTAATGTCTAAAAACCAGTAGATGTATTTCAAAACATTATAGAATAAGGAACATAATGACCAAAACCCACATGATTCTTTTTTTCCTTTTTACATCTTTATTGGAGTATAATTGTTTTACAATGTGTGTTAGTTTCTGCTGTATAACAAAGTGAATCAGCTATACGTATACATATATCCCCATATCCTCTCCCTCTTGCATCTCCCTCCCACCCTCCCTCCCTGTCCTATCCCTCTAGGTGGTCACAAAGCACTGAGCAGATCTCCCTGTGCTATGCAGCTGCTTCCCACTAGCTGTCTGTTTTACACTTGGTAGTGTATTTATGTCAATGCTACTCTTTCACTTTGTCCCAGCTTCTCCTCCCCACCCCGTGTCCTCAATTTCATTCTCTACATCCGCGTCTTTATTCCTGTCTTGTCCCTACATTCATCAGAACCTTCTTTTTTTTAGATTCCATATATATGTGTTAGCATACGATATTTGTTTTCCTCTTCACTTTGTATGACAGACTCTAGGTCCATCCACCTCACTACAAATGACTCAATTTCATTTTTTTATGGCTGAGTAATATTCCATTATATACATGTGCCACATCTTCTTTATCCATTCATCTGTCGATGGACATTTAGGTTGCTTCCATGTCCTGGCTATTGTAAATAGTGCTGCAATGAACATTGTGGTACATGTCTCTTTTTGAATTATGGTTTTCTCAGGGTATATGCCCAGTAGTGGGATTGCTGGGTCATATGGTAGTTCTATTTTTTTTCTCCATAGTGGCTATATCAATTTACATTCCCATCACCAGTGCACGAGGGTTCTCTTTTCTCCACACCCTCTCTAGCATTTATTGTTTGTAGACTTTTGGGAAGCTGGACATTCTTTCAAAAGACACAGAAGAAGCATTTGACTTAAGAAAAAAAAAAAGCTCAATAAACTAGGGATAGACGAGAACTCCCTCAACCTGATAAAGGACATCTATTAAAAAACCACAGATAGCATCACACTTAATGGTGAAAGAATAAGTGTTATTTCTCTTAGATCAGGAAAAAGATAAGTATATCTGTTCTCATTGCTACTATCTCAGCTTTCACTGGAGGCTCTAGCCTAAGCATTTAGTAAAGGAAAAGAAACAAGAGGCATCTGCATAGAAAAAAAAGAAGTTAAACACTCCATTAACAGGCAAAAAGATGTGTATATATAAAAATCCTAAGACAACCACTAAAAAAACTTTAGCACTAATAAATGATTTCAGCAGAATTGAAGAATACAAGATGAATATATAAATCAATTGCATTTCCATACTCCAGCAATAAACAATCTAAAATTAAATTAAGAAAATAAATCCATTTATGATAGTATCAAACAATGATAATATGCCAAAAAAAATTTAACAATAGAAGTACAAAACACGCACTGAAAACTACAAAACACCATTGAAAGAAAGTAAAGAAGATACAAATAAATGGAAAGTGAACCTGTGTTCATGGATTGGAAGACCTATTATTGTTAAGATGGCAATAATCTCCAAATTGATCTATAGAAATAATATAATCCTTATTAAAATTCCAGCATTGTTTCGCAGGAATTGGCAAGTTTACCTTATTATATATATAAAAGTGAAAGGGATCCAGAATGTCTGCAAAAATTTTAAATAAGAAGAACAAAGTTGGAAGACTCATACACCCCAATTTGAAAACTAACTGCAAAGCTATAATGATCAAGGTAGTGTGCTTTTGGCATTCGATTAGAGTTATAGATCAATAAAATAACAATTTCTAGAAATAAATTCTAACACTTATGGTCAGTTGATATTTGGAGAGAGCAAGAACATTAAATGGAGAATGACTGATGTTTTCAAAATTTTTAAATGCTATGTTTCAAATGACACAATCAAAAAATGAAAAGATAACCCACAGAATGGATAAAAATATTTGCAAATCATATATTGGATAAGGGTCTAGCATCCACAATATATAATGAATACTTAACTACAACAATAAAAAGACAACCCAATGAAATATGTGTAAAGAATTTAAATAATTTCTCAAATAAAATATTCTAATAGCTAATAAGAAAATGCAAATATTCTCAACATCATTACACAACAGGGAATGCAAACCAAAAGCACAGTGAGAAACTAATTCACACCCACCAGGATGGCTAAAGTCCAAAAGGCAGACAATAACAGAGTTGAGAATTTAGAGGAATTGGAACTCATACCTTTGTTCATTGCTGGTGCAATACATAATGATGAAAATTGTTTTTTACCTAATAGAAATAAAAGCTTATGTCCACACAAAAACTTGTACAAAAATAACATTATTATGATACGAATATCATTGGAAAGCAGAGATAAGACATGCCAGCTGAGACACCCAGTGGACCACCCAACTCCAAGCAAAATCAGTAGCTTACTAACAGTACACAAGTGAGGCCAGTCCAGCACAAGGAGATCTTAATGAGATCAGAGGATATTTAAGAATTGTGAGCTAAATAAATAGTTGTCCTTTTAAGCCACTAAATTTTGGAGTAGTTTGTTATGGAGCAACAAAAAGTGTCTAAGGAATCTATAAATGACTAAAACAAGGAATAGAAGTAAGAATATATGAAAATATGTAATTTTCAAGCACAGTAAAATAAAATACCTAGCAAATATGTGAAACCTATATGAAGAAAAGTTCACAAACTAAGGGGGATTAAAAATTAATTACAGAGAGTGGGACTCCTGAGATGGTGAAATAATGAGGTCTGCAAATCCTTTCCACAATAAGCAATGATAAAAGACAAAAATGTCAAAAACATGTCCAGAATCTGGCAATTGACCAAGGGCTAAAATGAGAAATATTAATTAAAGAAAAACTATTTATCCTATGGTAAGAACAGTGGGAATCTGTGACATTTCACCTGAGGTTGTCCCCAACCACATCTCAAATTGTATTGTGTGGTAATTCTACCATGGTAGGTCAAGCCATAAAATCCAGACACCTCCCTATCAGAGGAGGATAACTTGATTTGGTGTAGAGCGGGGCAAAACTATGTGCCCAGATATACTGTCAAAAACAGTAGTGATCCCTGTGGCAAATGAATATTGAAGGGCATCATCACAGATAAACTTAGGCTGTGATACTGGTTATTTCAAGCAACAGACCAGAAGATGAGCCAGAAATCTAACATGGAATTGGTGGGGGGGGGATATAATAGCCATAATGGGTCTTGACAACCTTCCATATATCCTTTATAGTCTGGAATATTCCATTCATGCACCAGTTAATACTCATGCTCAGGGAGACTAAAAGGGGTCTAAGATATCGACAAGTTCATGGCTGAACTTGAAACATTACTCACTACCTGAGGAGATGTGAGAAAGTCCTATAAAAATCAAAACCTACCTGACTTGAAAATTGCATGAAAATTGAATACTTTCCCAAACAGACAAATCCATTTGCAAACGGTAGAAGCCTACTAGCTCAAATGTTGGAGCACAGCCTCTGACCAGTCATTGGCTGACCACTAAGATATGTTCACCCGAGGTCAACCACAAAAATCCTGGCTTAAAAGTAGAAACAAGAATTTAAAAAATAGTAAGCACAATAAAACAATGTTACCCATATATTTGAAAATGCAGTCATTAGAAACTATGAGGTAGACCTTACTGGATTTAGCACACGAAACTTAAAAGCAACTACAGTAAACATGGAACTGAAAGGAACCATGTTTAAAGAAGTAAAGGAATGATGACATTGACTCGTAAAAAAGAGAGTATCAGTAAAGAATATAAATTATACATTATAATGTACAGCTTGGTGATGATGGCTAGTAACACTGCATCATATACTTGAATGTTGCTAAGAGAGTAGATCTTAAATGTTCTCACCACAAAACAGAAATGAAAATTAATTATGTGATGGGATGGACGTGGTAGCCAATACTATAGTGGTAATCATTTTGTAATTTATAAATGTATCAAGTCAACACATACACATTAAACTTACACAGTTATGTGTCAATTATATCTCAATAAACCTGAGTAAAATAGAAAAAGCAAATAATAATTATAAAATTGTAAAAAAGAATTAAATAGATACTTGAGTTGAAAATATAATAACTAAAATTATATGAGCTCACTAGCAGAAAGAATAAATGAAAATAATAATGTATCAATAGAAATTATTCAACATAAAGAACAGAAAGGAAAAACAAGAAAGAAGTGAACAGAATCTCAGACACCTGTTTGACACCATAAAGCAAATACACATTTACATAATGAGCATCTTAGAAGGAGAGGAGAGATAGAAATGATCACAAAACAAAACAAAACAAACAAAAACAAAAATACAAAACTTGAGTAAATAATAGCTAAAAACTCCCAAACAATGAAAATCACTAATCTACGCATTACTTAGGCTCAACAAACTTCAAGTAAGATAAAATCAAAGACAATGACACATAGACACATCATAGTTGTAGTTACTGGACAACAGCCACAAGGAGAAAATCTTTATAATGAGAAGAAAAAACTGGTATATCACCTATAGGAGAAGCACAGCAAGGTTAAGAGCTGACTTCTCGTTAGAATCAATGGAGACCAGGTGGGGTTACAAATTCAAAGTGCTACTACAAAATACTCTCAAGCAAGAATTCTATACTCAGCAAAACTATTCTTCATAAGTAAAGGCAACAGAAAGCCATTCTCAAATTTTAAAGAGAGAGAGAGAGAGAGAGAGAGAGAGAAGTCAGTGATAGCAGAGCTGCTCTGCCAGAAATAATAAGGCAAGAAATGATAATAATCAGGAAATTCTCAGGTTGAAAAGATGACACAAAACAGTAACTCATATCTACATAAGTATAATAAAGAACATTGGTACTAGCAATAGCAAAGTATAAAACAATAAATATCTTGTCTTTTCTTCTCTAAAATTAGTTTAAAAAAACTTGCAAAAGACAGTAATTTATCCTTTTTTATTTTTTTTCTTTTTTGGCCAAGCGGCTTGCGGGATCTTAGTTCGCCAACCAGGGGTCAAACCTGGGCCCCTGGCAGTGAAAAAGCCTGCATCCTAACCACTGGGCCATCAAGGAATTCCCACAAAAGACAATAATTTAAATTTCAAGAAAGGGTGGTATAAACTCATCTCTCCCTGTTCCTCCAAGCTGATCAAAATTATAAAAAAGTATAAACCCTGAAATAATATAACAAAAAAATCATAGGAAGTCTCTAAAAGGTGGAAGTAAGAAGGTACCCGTACAGGTATGCTAGGAATGGAAGAACAACATAGCTTCTCAGCAATTCCCAACACCCCATCCAGTGGCAAAAAAGTAGTCCAGGTAGAAATGGAATGAGAAACCCATTAACACTGTGATGCCTAGATAGTAACCTTTGCACCACAGCATGGAACTTCTCATTAACGAGCTTGAGACAACAGGTGGCCTGGACCAGGAAACAGCCATTTGGTCCTATTGGCAGTATCAGCAGGGAAGAGTGAAACTCTCTGACAAAATATCTCCACCCCCACAGGCTTGATGTCTCCTGTACCTACCTAGAAACACTAGGCAGAATGACCCTGGGAAGCAACTCCCACATGCACAAACAGTACAAGAGTCCCACTGGCACTGGGTGGACCAGGGAGACACTTTCCACCTGCACAGGCCCACCATCTACAATAGTCCACTCAGAGGCAAAAGGAGGAGATGGGGGAAGGTCCTTCCACTCCTGCAGGCAGGACAGGCAATTATCACTGGGACCCGCAGAAACAGCGACTGAACCAAGAAGACCAAAATAGCCCTTTGAAGGCTCTGAGAACTTTTGTCATTGAATTCAACCCATATAACTTGGTCAGGACTTAGGTGCTACAACTAAGGAGTCTGAATGAACACAATAAAAGATTTAAGTAGAATGAAGAACTGTGTAACGTAATAGTCAAAATTTCCAGAAAGCAACTGAAAACAATTTGCCATACCAAGAACCAAAATCACAACTTGAGGGAGAAACGTCAGTCAATACATGTCAACACCAAAGTACATCACTTGTTAGAATTATCTGACAAAGATTTTAAAGTAGTCTTTGTAAAATGATGACAACAAATAATTAAAAATTATCCTTCATGGGAGTGGAGTCAGCAAAATGGAGAACTAGAAAACACCAAGCCTTCATTTTTCTCTGGAAACGTCAAAAGACAACCAGAAACTGGCTGAAATAACCTCATTGGAACCTCCAGAAAACCTCAGGAAAACATTCAAAGGTCTACAAATGTCCAATCAAGAAAAAAACATCTTGAAAATGACAGGAAATTTTGTGGTGTTTTCACTCCCCTATGCCCTATTCCCTTCCCCAGTGTGGCATGGTTTAATCTGGAGGAAATGGTAGTCCATTTCCCAATTCCCTCCCTTATACCAGGTGGAGCAGAGAAGACCTTATCTGCAATGTTCTGACCTGTCTGGAAGGTGCCTGAATGGCTGTTTTCTGTGTCACCTGGTTATTTTATCAAATGCTGAATTTTCAACAAAAATCACAGTGTCTTAGTCAGTTTGAGCTGCCCTAACAAAAACACCATAGACTGGGTGCTCAAACAACAAACATTTATTTCTCACAGTTATGGAGGCCAGAAAGTTTAAAGATTAGGTTTCCAGCATACCCTGTGTCTGATGAGAACATGCTCCCTGGTTCAGAGATGGCCATCTTGCCATCTTCCTGCTCTGTCCTCACATGGTAGAAGAGGTGAGGGAGCTCTCTGGCCTCTCTTTTATAAGGGCACTAATCCCATTCATGAGGGCTCCACCTTCGTGACCTAAGCCACTCCCAAAGGCTCCACTTCCCAGTACCATCACTGTGCAGTAGTATAAATTTTAGAGGAACAGAAACATTCAGTCTATGTTACAAGGCAAACAAAGAAAAAAAGCATGGCCCAAATGAAGGAAATAAATTGGCACAAACCATTCCTGAGGACATAGAGACATACTAGACAAAGTCTTTAAAACAACTGTCTAAAATAGGCTCAAAGAGCTAAAGGAAAACAAAAAGAATGAAGGTAAGTCAGGAAAATGATATATGAATAAAATGAAAATATCAACAAAGATATAGAAATTATAAAAAGAAACCAAACAAATTCTGGCATTGAAAAATGCAATAACTGACCTGAAAATTGAGTAGAAGGATTCAACAGTAGATTTAAAGGGTCAGAAGAAAGAAGCAGTAAACTTGAGAAGAGGGTAACTGAAATTATTGAGTCTGAGAACCAGAAAGAAAAAAAAGGAGGGGCTTGTGGGATACCATTATGCAGAACAATATATGACTTAAGGGAATCCCAGAAGAAGAAGAGAGATTATTTTAAGATATAATGGCCAAAAGCTTGCCAAATCTGAATAACCACATGAACACACAAATCCTTAAGCTTAAATTCTAAGAAGGATAAAGCCAAAGAGACCCACACCAAGACAAATTATAATCAAACTGTCAAAAGCTAAACAGAATATTAATATTGAAGGCAGCAAGAGAAAAGTAACTAACCACATAAAAGGGGTGAACTAAGATTACTAGCCAATTTCTTAGCAAAAACTTTAGAGGACAGAAGACTAGGGGATGATATATTTAAAGTGCTGAATGCAAAATGCAACAGGCACTTTGGAAGACAGTCTGGCAGTTTCTCACAAAAAAATCAAACAAAAAAACCTACTGTTACCATATGATGCAGCAATCATGCTGCTTGATATTTACCCAAAGGAGTTAAAATATGTCAATACAAAAACCTGTGAATGGATGTTAATAGCAGCTTGATTCATCTGCCAAAATTGGAAGCAACCAAGATGTCCTTTAGTAGATGAATGGATAAATAAACTGTGGTACATACAGACAATGCAATATTACTCAGTACTAAAAAGAAATTAGCTCTCAAGCCATGATAAGGCATGTAGTAAAGTTAAATGCATGTTACCAAGGTAAAGAAGCCAATCTGTAACAACTACATACTGTACATTTCAACTGTATGATCTTCTGAAAAAGGCAAGATTATGGAGACAGTAAAAGATCAAAGGTTATTAGACATTATGGGTATGGGAATGATGAATAAAAATTACTAAAACTATTTTATAGGTAACATGTTTTAATATGTTAATTATATGAAATTAAAAATAAACTAATAGAGATTTGATTTCCAATTTACTACTGATACTAGTAATTTAAATTCATTAAGGCAGAGATAAAGCAAAAATTATTATTTATTGTCCTGTGTTAAAAATTTATTCCAACACTTTTTATAACCTCCCATTGCTAATATAAATTAACATAAGACAAATAAGTGAAAGTATACTTACTAAATTTTTTTCAACTACAACGTGCATTTCTATATACTGAGAGAAGTCTGCAAGTGGCTGAAAAAAAATCACAAACTTTAGATAAAAATTGAAGAATCATTTAATTATTTTAAGTAATATACTACTTCACAAATTCAACATTGAAAATTCAGTTTTCTATATGAAAATAGAAATCATTTTCAGAATATTGCCTTTGTCATGTCTTTCGCACCTGATCAATCACTTAATTTACTCAGAAAATAACTTTCCTCTACCTTCCATCCTCCATATCCTCACTGGTACTGGGCTACTCATATGATTCTTTTCCCTGAGGAAATTCTTCCCTTGACTTGCCATTATGTGTATATTTATGTTCGTTTAATGATTCCATTATACATTATTATGCTGTATGATTTTATCTATGGCCTTGAAAGAGTAGGGGCACATCTCTGTGTTTAGAGGGGTGGGATTTCATCTGAAGGATAAAGCTAATCCTTGTATAAATCACCACAGAAAAAAGTGAGCAACAGAGAAACAAAATGACTGGGTTTCTTAAACTGCACCATAGATATTTCAGGATGTGGAATCTGGTTATGATGTCATTTAATTAGACCACAGTGGTTAAATTAGGCACAAATGTGAGGCCTGATGGGCTTATGGTCTGTGTGACTTACACTCTGCCAACAAGTTATAATTGTTGTAACTACGTTTAATAAAATATTACTTATGTTCATCATTATTTCTACATGAAGTTAACCTAGGAGGAATGTACTAGGGAAAATTTGGAAGACAGTCTTTGTGGGCACTTTAAGACTGTAGTGCAGTTAACTCAAAATAGTTTGTTACTACAATAGCATACCACATATAAGCACTGGACAAATTTATAGAAGCAGAAAAGGAGGATCAAATTTCAAAAATTGAGAAAACTTTTATTATGTGTATTTTAATGCCTGAATTTTTTTTCTTTTTACACTGGTATTTAATCCTTTGAAAGTTCAAAACTATCACATTTTAGTTAAACCATTTTCCTTAATATAAAGAGGAGCAATAGAGAAAAACAAATCCAGGATTTAGCAGAGAAAAGTGAAGATTATAGTAATTTAAAGGAAAAAAAGTCAATAGGTCAGTAAGACAAATTTAGGGGTGAATGATCATTCATTTTTTCCCTCCATTTAAAAATTTTCTTTTAAAACCTTGGAGACTTGAGGGATTCTTTTTTGTTTTTTGTTTTTTTTTAATGCAAATGAAATCCCCTTATGGTCTAATTGGTTTATTTTCATTTCCATCCAAAAGGAAGCACCGAATGCTTCATGATAGTTTTGCTTATAGGATTCCAAAGTTTCATTGAAGTGCCTAAACAAGGAAATGAACTTTATTCGAGGAGAAAAATAAACATTTATATTAATTGAAACTAACAAAATATTAATGGTTTGAGGGATTCAAAGCTATTTCTTTGTTTTAAGCAACATAAGTGTTAGTTGACTTACATTTCCTGAAGTAATCCTTGTTTATTTTCATCTTTGAGACAGGGATTGATGATATTTAGCTGATTATAATTTATTCATTTATTTACTGGACAATAAGCTTTCATGGGGAAAAGATATAGTCCGTTTTAGCAAAATAATTAAAAATTTAAGACAAAGATGCATAAAAGAATGCCAAGAAATCTGTATATTGGGAAGGTGGGCAGGTGTTAAGATTTCAGAAGACCTCAAAAGCTATTTTATTTAGTAAATGAAAGTAGCCAATAAAGAAAACCAATTTCTTGGAAATGTGCTATATAAAGTTGACATCAATTGCATGAAAGTTTGCTTTGGTCAAATAAACACTAAAGAATTGGAGCTAGGGAAGAAGATTGGAGAACACTACTAAATGATCCAATTGCAATATAGTTGGATTAAAAAGTTAAAGTTAAAAGATACCAAAGCCCACTGGTAAGAATATTCAGGAAGTGAGAGGGACATGAAGATGATGATAGATGACAGACGATATAGACAGATAAATAGATAAATAGGTAGATAGTTAATGTGTGTGTTTGTGTATTTTGTTTAACTTGGGCAGTCATTATGTCCAATGTAAGAACAATAACTCAGAAAAAATTGGAATAAGAGTGGGAGATCTATAAATCACAGTAGATAAAGCCGTGAAAAAATATACAAGACAAACAAAAACCTGAGACATAACACAAGAAATATCATTATCTAGAACATGAGTGTATAAGGAATAGTCAGAGAAAGCGAGATAGAAAGTGAAGCAGGAGAATTTTATCAGAGAGTAAAGTGAGTTGAAAATTCCAGAAAGATTTTATATTATTTCACCATTAACATTATACTTAATAGTGGTGGACTTTCTTCTTAAAATTGGTCCAAGACAATTTTTTTCTTCCTTTTCATAATTGAAAAGGAAGAACATAATCTTTATTTAAGATGACATCATCTTATACTTAGAAAACTACAAAAAGTACAATAAAAAACTAATACCCAATTTAAACAAGTTTGCAGAATATGAAATCAGTATACAAAAGTCAATCATTTCCAAACATGAATAATGAGAAATCCAAATTTGAAATAAAATTTTAAATATGAAATAGCATATAAATGACAAAATTTGTAGAAATAAATTTAACATAAGAAGTTTGGCTGACAACTTGCAGACAACTATACAAAAGATTGTGGTAAAAAATTAAAGAAGACCTAAAAACAAAAAGTTACTCAATGTTCATGGATAGGACGAGTTAATATTGTTAAGTGGCAATATTTCCAAGATTAATCTACAGAATCAACAGAATCCCAGCTTGCTTTTTCAGGGAATTGAAAATAAGTGAATTTTAAAATTTATTTGGAGATTGACAGTATCAAGAATAGCCAAAACAATCTTGAAAAAGAACATTACTGAAGGATGTACACTTACTAATTCCAAAACTTATTTCAAAGGCATAGTAGTAAAAAGTGTGGCTCTGGCATAAGAATAGACATAAGATCAATGGAGTATTATTGCAGGTGCAGAAATAATCCCTAACATCTATGGTCAACTGATGTTTGAAAAAAAGGGCCATGAAGATTCAGTGGAACAAACATGAGTCTTTTCAACAAATGGTGTTGGGAAAACTAGATATGTATATGAAAAATGATGAACTTAGAGCCCTCCTTCACTCCATACAAAAATTAAATTAAATTGGATCATATATTGAAATGTAAGAGATTAAAGAATAAAACTTTTGGAGGAAATATGAAATAAATTTTGTACACCTGGTGTGATGGTTAATTTTTTCTGTGAACTTGCCTGGGCCAGAATGCCCAGATTTTTGTTCAGAAATTACTCTGGATGTCTCTGTGAAAATGATTTTGGATAAGATAAACATTTAAATTGGTGGACTTTTAGTGGAGTAGATTACCCTTCATAATATGTGTGGAGCTCATCTGATTAGTTGAAGGCCTTATTAGAACAAAGACTACCTTTTAAGCAAGAAAGAATCCTTCCAGCTGACTGCCTTTAGACTTGAATACAACTCTTCCCTTGTCTCCAGCCTGCCAGTCTACAGTCTACTCTAAATCCTCTCATTCTCCCTCTCTTTGTGTGTGTGTGTGTTTCCATCAAATATATATGTGTGTGTATACACACACACACACATATACATATATTCTGTTGGTTCTGTTTCCTTGGATAGGTGTCTTTCTTGAAAAATACCCTTAGCCACTGTTGGTGCAGAGCTGAGATTGTTGAAAACCAAACCCAGAATCTCATTTTGTGAGTGGATGAACTACAACACAAATTGAATTTCCACCCTCACAGGGTGTCTACTGGAGGAAATAAGATCCTAAAAATTGGAATGGGGGTATATGGGAAACTCTGATGAAGCTGGGGTCACTAAACCCCTAAATTCTATTTTTTATAATTAATTAATTATTTATTTATTTACTTGTTTGTTTGTTTGTTTATTTATTTATTTAGGCTGTGTTGGTTCTTCATTGCTGTGCGTGGGCTTTCTCTAGTTGTGGCCAGTGGGGGCTACTCTTTGTTGTTGTGCACGGGCTTCTCATTGTGGTGGCTTCTCCTGTTGCGGAGCACAGGCTCTAGGCATGCGGGCTTCAGTAGCTGTGGCACACGGGCTCAGTAGTTGTGGCTCGTGAGCTCTAGAGTGCAGGCTCAGTAGTTGTGGCATATGGGCTTAGTTGCTTCATGGCATGTGGGATCTTCCCAGACCAGGGATTGAAACCATGTCCCCTGCATTGGCAGGCGGATTCCTAACTACGGTGCCACCAGGGAAGTCCCTAAACTTCTAAATTCTGATGAGTCTTCTTTGCCAGTAGAAGCAGTCTCTCCATCCCTGGATAAGGATATAAGGAAAATGTAATGGCCTACCCTGAGGCAGTTGCCTTAAAAGACACTAGTGATTCTTCTCAGCATCCTAGAAAAGTATCTTCATTTTATGTGAATTTATGTGAATGTCACTTATGTTTATTATATCAAAACTTTGATATAATGGATATGGAGAAAGGAGAGCATCTGCAGACAACAAAGGTCTGGATCACAGGGAAAAATGCCACTAACAGCAGAAAATGCCATCTTGGTGTTCTGGAAAACTGAATGACTAGTTTTAAGACTTACAATATGTTATGAAGTTTCTGGTATCACTCTCTCTCTCTTTCTCTCTCTCATATACATATGTTAATGTAAATAAGTTTTTATCAGAAAAAATACATTTTTTATATTGCTGCATAGTAATAACTATATAGCTTATTCAATTGATCACTTACCTCTATAATTTGTATTTTATAGGGCTTTTCTCTTGACTCACTATCCTTCTCAGCATATAAAGAAGCACTTGTATTCCTATGTTTTATTTGATAAATCACATGTTCAAAACCAACTGAAGGCTCCAAGGGCTCAATTCCATAACTTACATTTTCAAATTGTAGTAAGCCCCTAAAAATTCCAAAAACTAAGTGAATAAATAAAATAGTTCATTTTTCACAAAGTCAATAAAATGACACAATCAGTTTTTTTTAATAGTATGCAGGTTATTTTCATTCTTAGCCATATGTGGTGAAGTAAGAAAAAGTTACCGAGTATCCACAAATTTACTGAGTGGAACAGAGTAGTAATGCTATTGGTATTTACCAAGCTATTAGTACTCTGTGGTCTCCACATACACTAAAAAATCTTAATTTAGGAGAAGAGTAGGAGACAGTACAAAAGTCTCCATGCTGTGCTTTTCCAATGACAATTTCCCACTATAAGCCATGCCTCACTTTATAACTTAGCAAAGATCACGGAAACTAAAAGCTGGTTCTTTGAGAAGATAAATAAAATTGATAAACCTTTAGCCAGCCTCATGAAGAAAAAAAAGGGAGAGGACTCAAATTAATACAACTAGAAAGAAAAAGGAGAAGTTGAAACTGACACCATAGAAATACAAAGGATCATAAGAGACTACTACAAGCAATTATATGCCAATAAAATGAACAGCCTAGAAGAAACGGACAAATTCTTAGAAAGATACAACCCTCCAAGACTGAACCAGGAAGAAATAGAAAATATAAACAGACCACTCACAAGTACTGAAATTGAAACAGTGATTTTAAAACTTCCAACAAACAAAAGTCCAGGACCAGATGGCTTCACAGGCGAATTCTATCAAACACTTAGAGAAGAGCTAACACATGTCCTTCTCAAACCATTCCAAAAAATGGCAGAGAAAGTAACACTCAGAAACTCATTCTATGAGGCCACCATCACCCTGATACCAAAACCAGACAAAGGTATCACACACACACACACACACACACACACACACAAATTACAGGTCAATATCACTGATGAACATAGATGCAAAAATCCTCAACAAAATACTAGCTAACCAAATCCAACAACACATTAAAAGAATCATACACCATGATCAAGTGGGATTTATCCCAATGATGCAAGGATTCTTCAACATACGTAAACCAATCAGTGTGATACACCACATTAACAAACTGAAGAATAAAAACAATATGATCATCTCAGTAGATGCAGAAAAGGCTTTTGACAAAATTCAACACCCATATATGATAAAAACTTTCCAGAAAGTGGGCATAGAGGGAACCTACCTCAACATAATGAAGGCCATATATGACAAACCCACAGCAAACATCATTCTCAACAGTGAAAAACTGAAAGCATTTCCTCTAAGATCAGGAACAAGACAAGGATGTCCACTCTCTCCACTTTCATTCAACATAGTTTGGAAGTCCTAGCCATGGCAATCAGAGAAGAAAAAGAAATACAAATTGGAAAAGAAGTTAAACTGTCTGCAGATGACATGATACTATACATAGAAAATCCTAAAGATGCCACCAGAAAACTACTAGGGCTCATCAATGAATTTGGTAAAGTCACAGGATACAAAATTAATGTGCAGAAATCTGTTGCATTCCTATACACTACTGATGAAAGCTCAGAAAGAGAAATTGAGGAAACAATGCCATTTACCATCACATCAATAAGAATAAAGTACCTAGCAATTAACCTACCTAAGGAGGCAAAAGACCTATATTCAGAAAACTGTAAGATACTGATGAAAGAAATCAAAGATGACACAAACAGATAGAGAGATATAACATGTTCTTAGATTGGAACAATCAATATTGTGAAAATGACTATACTACCCAAAGCAATCTACAGATTCAATGCAATCTCTATCAAACAACCAATGGCATTTTTCACAGAACTAGAACAAAAAATTTCATAATTTATATGAAAACACAAAAGACCCCAAATAGCCAAAGCAATCTTGAGAAAGAAAAATGGACTAGAGGAATCAGGTTCCCTGATTTCAGACAATACTACAAAGCTACAGTAATCAAGACAGTATGGTACTGGCACAATAACACAAATATAGATCAATGGAACAGGCTAGAAAGTCCAGATATAAACCTATGCACCTATGGTCACCTAATCTATGAAAAAGGAGGCAAGAATATAAAATGGAGAAAAGACAGTCTCTTCAATAAGTGGTGCTGGGAAAACTGGACCGCTACATGTAAAAGAATGAAATTAGAACACTCCCTAACACCATACACAAAAATAAACTCAAAATGGATTAAAGACCTAAATGTAAGACTGGATACTATAAAACTCTTAGAGGAAAACATAGGCAGAACACTCTCTGACATAAATCGAAGCAAGATCTTTTTCTGATCTACCTCCTAGAGTAATGAAAATAATAACAAAAATAGACAAATGAGACCTAATTAAACTCAAAGGCTTTTACACAGCAAAGGAAACCATCAACAAAACAAAAAGACCATCCACAAAATGGTAGAAAATATTTGCAAATGAAACGACCGACAAGGGATTAATCTCCAAAATATGCAAACAGCTCATACGCTCAATATCAAAAAATGAAACAACCCAATCAAAAAATGGGTGGAAGATCTAAATACACATTCCTCCAAAGAAGACATACAGATGGCCAAGAGGCACATGAAAAGATGCTTCACATCACCAATTATTAGAGAAATGCAAATCAAAACTACAATGGGATATCACTTCACATGGGTCAGAATGGCCATCATCAAAAAATCTACAAGCAATAAATACTGGAGAGGGTGTGGAGAAAAGGGAACCTTCCTACACTGTTGGTGGGAATGTAAATTGGTGCGGCCACTATGGAGAACAGTATGGAGGTTCCTTAAAAAACTAAAAATAGAGCTACTATATGATCCAACAATCCTACTCCTGGGTATATATCTGCAGAAAAGCATAATTCGAAAAGATACATGTACCCCAAATTTCACTGCAGCACTTTTTACAATAGTCAGGACATGGAAGCAACCTAAATGTCCATCAACAGAGAAATGGATAAAGAAGATGTGGTACATATATACAATGGTACATTACTCAGCCATAAATACAGAATGAAATAATGCCATTTTTAGCAAAATCTATGGACCTAAAGATTATCATACTGAGTGAAGTGAGTGAAGTAAGTCAGACAGAGAAAGATAAAAATCATATGATATCACTTATATGTGGAATATTTTTAAAAAGGTACAAATGAACCTATTTACAAAACATAAATAGAGTCACAGATGTAGAAAACAAACTTACGGTTACCAAGGGAGGAAGGTGGGGTGGGATGAATTGGGAGATTGGAATTGACATACACACACTACTATATATAAAGTAGATAACTAATAAGAACCTACCATATAGCACAGGGAACTCTACTCAATACTCTGTAATGACCTATATATGAGAATAGAATCTAAAAAAGAGTGGGTATACGTATATGTATAACTGATTCACTTTGCTGTACAGCAGAAACTAACAGAACATTGTAAATCAACTATACTCCAATAAAATTAATTTAAAAATAAAGCTTCTGATTATAATTTTTCAAATTTGAAAATTATTTCTTAAAAATTCCATTTTTTGTAACCATAAAATTATGTATAACAACCTGAGTCCAGTACATGTGCTAATGATCACCATAGAATGTGGATAACCTTCAATATACCCTTGGTAGTAGCATAAGTTCTGAAAAATAAACACATATATTTCCATTAGAATAATTCATGTTAAATGCACTATTCTCAAATACTTAAAACACACACACACACACACATACATATGTATGTGTCAAGCACTAATTGTTGCCAAAATGGATTTATAACATCATTAGATGAACATTTGGGTCAGTTTTCCAAAACTGTCCCTACATGTCCCAAAGAATAAGTACACTTCCATGATTTTTTCTGTTATAAATGAAACATGACAACCCAATCATTAGGATCAAGGTAAAAATCATCAAAAACTTGTTTCTTCAAACTCTTCTGACTTAATTTTTCAAGGTAGATGTAAAAAATAAATAAACCCAAAAGATAATTTTTTCTTTTCAAGATTACTTTAGTATAATGGCAGAGTAGCTTGCATTGGATTAGCCTTCTCATCAATGATAAATGTAGACTCTGAAAAATTATTTTTTAAACTCCAACAACAAAGGCAGGCAAGAAAAGGTGAGAGAAGGGAATCAACAATAGAAAGACGAAAACTGCATTTACTGAGTTTTGTGTTATACTGGTTTTCACCTGAGGGCCTCCCCTTGGCAGGGCAGCACAAAGTAGCAAATGTTCCTACAAAAAACACAATCTTACTGACCCTGAGAACTCTTTAGAGAAAAGAATCACAAGCTCTCCAATGTATCATGGAATATCACCAGTATATGATTTAAAATATTAGATATATGAATAAAAGAAAAATGTGGCCCATAGTCAAAAGTAAAACCAGAAAGAAACTGACTTCAAAATAACACCGGATTTTGGAATTAGTAAATAAATGGATTTAAAACAGATATTAAAAACATGATGAAGAAAATTAAGGAAATTTTGGGCATAATAAGGGAAGCAATTAGGAAATTCAGCAGAGAAATAAAATGTTACAAAAATGCTAACTCTAAATTCTAGAACAAAGAAATACATTTAAAATGAAATACACTGGATATGTTTTACTGACACTGCAGATGGCAAAAAGCAAAAACAAAAACAAAAAACAAAAACCCTAGAATACAGATCTATAGAAACCATTGAATCTGAAAGAAACCTGAGAGAAAACAAGCTTTAAAAATGGAATATGGCTGCAGGAACCTGTGGGACAATGTTATCTAAAATATGTTTAAATGGAGGTCCAGAAAAATGGAAAGAGAAAATAGGTATAAAAGTATTTGAAAAAATCATGGCCAAAATTTCCCCAAATTTAGTGAGAAACCACATTTATAGATTGAGACAATGAATAAACAAATGGGCAATGGCCAAACCATATATAAAAATAGAACTCTGACCTGCAGGAAACCAACCTCTTTTTTTTTTTTTTTTTGTGGTACGCGGGCCTCTCACTGTTGTGGCCTCTCCCATTGCGGAGCACAGGCTCAGCGGCCATGGCTCACGGGCCCAGCTGCCCCGCAGCATGTGGGATCCTCCCGGACTGGAGCACGAACCTGAGTCCCCTGCATCGGCAGGTGGACTCTCAACCACTGCGCCATGAGGGAAGCTCCAACCTCTTTACTAACAATAAATAGCTGACTTTGTAGGAAGTCATGCTGCTATCTCCAGTAATAATCCAGGGAGCTAACCAATAACTTATATAGCAATCAGTCCTAATAACAAAGACTTGATTAAAAACTATCAGCTTGTTCTTCCCTGGTGGTGCAGTGGTTGAGAATCTGCCTGCCAATGCAGGGGACACCCGTTCGATCCCTGGTCTGGGAAGATCCCACATGCTGCGGAGCAACTAAGCCCGTGTGCCACAACTCCTGAGCCTCCGCTCTAGAGCCCACGAGCCACAACTACTGAGTCTGTGAGCCACAACTACTGAAGCCTGTGCTCCACAACAAGAGAAGCCACCTCAGTGAGAAGCCCGTGCACTGCAACGAAGAGTAACCCCAGCTTGACACAACTAGAGAAAGCCCATGCACAGCAACAAAGGCCCAACACAGCCAAAAATAAATAAATAAATAAAACAAAACTGAAAATAAATATATAAAAAATAAAATAAAAACTTTCAGCTTCCCTAATTTTTGTCCCTGCTTCCACCTTAGAACCAAGGAGAGAAAAGCCAGATAAACACTCCAATCACATAGTTAACCCATCTACAGCAGCCCCCACCAACAACCTTCAGTCAGAGCACACCTGAGGTCTTCCCTTCCTTCCACTATAAAGCTTTCCCACTCTTCTGCCTGCCTTTGCGTATCTGCCAAAATGCAAGTGAAAGTGGATGACGTCCTTGCTATGAATAAGTAACCTTTGTTTATTCTCATTTGCTTGGTTTTTATTTATTTCCACAAGACCTAAGGAACCAATCATATAATAAACTGCTGAAAACCAAAAATGAAGAGAACATCTTGAAATAAACCAGAGAAAAGTAACATATAACATTCATAGGAGTAATGATGTAAATAATGGTACTTCTTTACATACACACACACACACACACACACGTAAGGAGGCAGGACACAATGAACAACAACAACAAAAATGCTGAGAGAGGAAAAAACCCTGGCACTTAGAATTATATATTAAGCAAAATTATTCTTCAAAAATAAAGATATGGAGAGTTAACTTTTGGTATGACATCATGAGGAACTCTATAGATCTGATCCCTAGTGAAACTGATGAAAATAAGTAAATGACAATTTAAATCCCCCAGAAGTGGACATAAGGACAAATAGTCCTGAGAGAAAATAAGTAAATAGCCATACAAGAAAATATGAAAAATTCAGTAAGAAAAATGAGAAACAAAATCAAACTAAAGACATTTCCATATAAATGAAAACTTTGAGAATTTGTTGTTAATTGTCCTGCCTTACAAGTAATACTTAAGGAAATTCTTCAGGTTGAAAGTAAGCAATCTCAGATAGTGATTCAAATCCACATAAACATCCAAAGAGAGCTCATACAGGTTATTATGTAATTTAAAAACATAATATAAATGCGTATTTCCGCCTTTTTTCTCTTAACTGATTTAAAAATCAATTGAGTAAAATAATCTGAATAGGGCATATTATTGGGGCCAGGAAATATATTTGCCAATAACAGCATATAGGAGGTGAGTGGAAACAAAGAGGTACTGTGTTAAGGAAATGACTGCAGATAGTAAAGTAATTATAACAATGTACTGTTGGGTTTGTAACATTAATAAATGTAATATGTACAACAATAATACCATAAACGTGAAGGAAGTAGAGTTTTATAGGAGCAATGTTTCTATATATCACTGGAATTAAGGTAATATAAATCTAAATCTGCATCTGATAAGTTAAAATGTGTAAGGTAAGCCCTAGGGAAATCACTAAAAACTCAAAATACTGAAAAATCATTAAGGAAATTTAAATTCTTCAGTAGAATATATCCACCTAACAGGGGAAAAAAACACTAAAATGAGAAAAAAGAGGAACAAAAACACATGAGACACATACAAAACAAAAAGTAAAAAGCAGGTGCAAATACAACTATATCAATAATAGCATTAAGTGTGATTGAATTAAACAATCCAATAAAAAGCAGATTGTCAGACAATGTGAAAAGACTACTATAAACTGTTGAAAGACAACATGCTTTAAGTTCAAAGACACAGACTCAAATTAAAGGAATGAAAAAAGATTATCATGTAACTAGCAACCACGAGAAAACTGGATTGACTATATTTATATCAGACAAAGTAGACTTTGAAAGAAAAAAATGTTACTAGAAATAAAGAGCAGTGTTTTATACTAATAAAAGGTTTAATGCATCAGGAAGACATAACACTTGAAAACATAGGTACCAAATATCAGAGCACCACAGTGCATAAAAAAATAAGTAGATACTAAGGGAGAAATAGAGAACTCAACACTTATAGTTGAAGACTTCTTTTCTTCTTCTCTGCCACTTTCAACGATCGGTGGAACAACTAGGCAGAAGATCAGAAAGGAAATATAAGACTTGAAAAAAAAATCATAAACTAAGTAAACCTAGCAGACATCTGTAAAATGCTCCACCAAAGAACAAGATACACATTCTTCTTAATGTGTACACAAAATATTTTCCAGGATAGACCATATGCTAATCCATTTAAAAAGTCCTCAGTTTAAAAGTATAGAAGTGGGCTTCCCTGGTGGCACAGTGGTAGAGATTCCGCCTGCCGATGCAGGGAACACGGGTTCGTGCCCCGGTCTGGGGAGATCCCACATGCCGTGGAGCGGCTGGGCCCGTGAGCCATGGCCGCTGAGCCTGTGTGTCTGGAGCCTGTGCTCTGTAATGGGAGAGGCCACAACAGTGAGAGGCCTGCATACCGCAAAAAAAAAAAAAAAAAGTATAGAAGTAATAAAAGTATGTTTTCTGCTAATAAAGGCATTTTTTTAGAAATAATTAACAGAAAACATTTGGAGAAACTCACAGACGTGGAAATTAAATATCATATCCCTAAATAACCTATGGATGAAAGAATAAATCAAATATGAAACCAGAAGATATTTAAGGAAAATGAAAATGAAGACACACCATACTAAAATGTATGGGATGCAGCTAAAGTAGTGCTTTCGATAAATTTATATATATAAAAAGCATGTATTAATAAAGAAGAAAGATCTCAAAGTAATATCCTATTCAACCACATATAACACAGGAAAAAGAAGAACACATTAAACCTAAATTAAACAAAAGAAGGGGAATAATAAAGATTAGAGTGAAATTAATAAGAACAGATAATAGAACAAATCAATGAAACCAGAAGCTGGCTCTGCGAAAAAATAACCAAAATTGACAAATCTTTATTTAGCTAGATTGACTATGAAAAGAAAAGAATCAAATTACTAAAATCAGAAATAAAAGTGGGATATTACTACCATCCTTATAGAAGGATTATTAAGGGAATGCTAAGGATAATTGTATGCCAACATTAGATGATGTAGGTAAATGGATTAAATTCCCTGAAAAACAAAAACTACCTCCCCTGTCCATGGTGCTTCTTCTAGCACCAGAACTTGTGGACTCACAGAATGCCTTATCCACTGCCATGGCTTCTGCACAGTGTTGTGTCTCATACAGAAACTTATTTCTCAGCAAATTAAGGGCAGCAATTGGTTTATGTACATGTCTTACCATATACTCTGTCATCTGGAAGCAGCTGGCCTAATTGAAAGGTAGACCAGGTTACTGAATACTCATTTACCATAGTAGTTGGGAGACATTACTCTGAAAGGCTGGGGTTATGTTTGAATCAAGACTATTATATGGCATGGTTTTCTGAGAACCACAATACATAGGTCCAGGAAGTAAGGTGTTGAAATGGGAGCGTCTCTTCCCACCATTATACCTAATAACCATTTTGTAGCATTTTGCTTTCTGTCCCAGTAACTTTTAGATTCTAGCCCCCAGAGGGGAATTTGTTCACCTGGGGACACAATAAAATTCCACTAATTTGGAAGATGAAACTTCCAACTGGATGTTTCAAGCTCCTTTTGCCACTGCACAAACAGGCTAACCCAGTGGCTGGAGTGACTGACTCTGAACACAATAGGGAAATTTGTTGCTTAAAGAAGTGCTGTGTCTTGAACCCACCTGAGTATAATAGTAACCAAAATAAAATATGATTAAGGATGCAAACCCTTTGGGAGTGAAGATTTGTGCTATTCTGCTAGGTAAATATCCGTAACAAGCTCAGGTTCTGGTTGAGAGCAATGGAAATGGGGAGCAGGTAGTGGGAAAAAGAAGTCATACATGGCAATCATGACTTATTACAGAAATGAAGACTATAGTAGCTTTAGATATTTTTCTCTTGGCTTGTCATATGCATATGTATCTTTATTTGTATGTGCTAACCATTTTCTTCTTTTTCCCTCTTCCTGTTATTAGTTTACATGCAAGTGGTTGGAGGTTAACTTTACAAGTTAATTTAACCTCATGTTAACATAGTATTCAGTTGGACTGTGACTAAATTTGTGGAGAACTTAATATAGCTTAGCAATGGACACAGTGACTCGTGACTGTGTGTCTCATCATTTTGAGGGAAGAATGAGAATTTCTTTACTTGGGAGAAGGTTGGCTGAATCTTGCTAAATAGAAATGTAGGGTGATTTTGTTGTTTTTCCAGAGTTCAAATGTGTATAAAAGAGTGCATACAGAAACTAAGTAGTCAAAGTTGTAGGCTCTGTCAATTATTGATGTATTGCTACTCAGCTTCAAACTAACCTTTTGCCTGCTTTGTGCAAATGAATATGAGCCTCTTAATTATTTTTTCCTTTGCCAGGTGGCACTGAAGCTTTGCTAGTAAAGGGTACTTGAGAGCATGGGAACAGAGCTTTGTTATTTGGTTCCACTGTGCTAGCTTGGTAGGCTCCTGCAGAGGGTACAGCTTTTTGCAAAGCCAGGATCCCTCATTGCTTGGAGATTCTCTAGTACCCAGATCCTTCAGTGCATGGTGGTCTCTAGCACCCATCAGCCAGTAGTATCCTCCCATCATCTAGGCCCCTCTCCTTCCGTAGCAAAGTGACTTTGGTGAGACATCTTATGAACAGCTTTCCTGGCTACCCAAAGGACAGATTTCCAGAGGGTTCTAAAGAGAAATTTTACAGCAAGATCTCTTGGTACAGCACCACAGTGACTTGTCCTATTTGAAGATCCATGGTCGTGCCACTTTTAACAATCTCAACTCTGGGGCAAGGAAACTGTCTTCTTTATCCCAGTCCCAGGGTTGCTGGCTGCTTCTTGTATCTGATATTCCTACGACCTTTAGAGTTCTGTTTACTTCTTATTTTTGTACTCTAATCCTTGTTACAATTAATAATTCTTTACATTAAACTTTCCATGTGTAAATTACTGCGTGGTATCTTTAGACATAGACTAAAACAGTATCTTATATTTTTAAAATATTTCATTGACTTTTCATCGTATTTGTACATTTTCACTGTGGTCCCATATACAGGTTCATCTGTATAAATTATACTTTATATAATCAAGGTAAAATACCTCTTCCTTTCCACCACATTTCATCCACTTCCTTCCAAATGTGGTTTGTATTATCCAGATTGATAATGTATTTAATTCTTCAGAACCATCAGTAAATTATATCAACCTTATATATAAGTTGATTGGAAAAGTTGGAAATTAATAAGTAAATCATTTTTAGGTCAGCATAGGATAAAATTTTGAGACGGAGGAGTCAAAAGTTTATTATTATTATATAATTTCTTTCTCCAGTTTTTTTCTTATTTTTATCATTGTCATTTTTTGCACTATTTTCCTTTATTATATCTTGTTCATTCTTCTATTAGCACTCAAAAAAGAATGTGTGTAAACTCAGCAACAGTAAGAATGTTGCTGTTGTGTGTGGTCACCTGCAAATGTTGATGAGATCAAGTTGATAGTTCTGCTCAAGGCATCAATATATTTGCTGAGTTTCTTTCTACTTCATCTATCAATTACTGAGAGAGAAATGTTTAAATCTTCAATAATAATAATAATTTACCTATTTCTTTTTTCATTTCTGTCAATTTCTGCCTCTTATAATTTGAAGTCTATTTTTATGTGCATACACATTTTGGATTGTTATGCCATCTGGTAATTTTACTTTTTGACCATTATGAGTATCTCTCTGTCCTGGAGAGATCATAAAGTAAACTGCAGATACTAGGAACAAACTCTTTCTGTGTCTAACTGGTTGCTTTGTTTTCGTATAGATACATCTTTAGATAGAAAGATAACATAACTTTTAGGGATGAAAATCATTTGTGGAATTTATGAAAAATAGATTTATATGCTTCTAACCAAATTTAATAAACTTTCCTGGATTTTCCTACACTGAAGATAGGCTTGCAGCTTTGGCAAACATGGCATTTGAGGCCAGCACTCAATAACTTATTACATCCAGGTTATAAATAAAACATCTTTGCTTTTTCTTTTGAATTATACATCTGTCTCTCATGATTACCTCCTGGGAGGTAGGAAGTAGAGTTAGGTGTTAGGTATGGCAGAATTACATAAAATTCAGGTGCGGGATATTGCGGCCCTGTGCATCTCGTTGTCTCGTTGTTTTAACTCTGTTTCTCTCTGTCTCTTTTTCACCACACTCACACACAAAAAATGCCACACACACACATATATTGTGTGTGTATACATAAGTATGTCTATAATATTATGTATATATGCACGTGTGTATATAACATAAAACTTTTTGACAGTATGCATTATTTATATATTTGTATAGAGAACTCCATAGATGATTCACATGTATTTGCCTACTCTGTTAGGCAAAATTTAAAGAACTCACCATACCTATTATTTCTCCTGTTAAGAGCTTAGTATCTATAAAAATGCTTTCATTTCAAAGTAGTTGTTAATTCGCTACGTAGAATGCAAATTAAAAAAAACAGGAATTGGTAAGGCAGGGCAAATGTAAAAAGCAAAACAGTATTTCAGGCATGGGTATTCCTTGAAATTCTATGCTCACTTCTCTATTATATTTACAAAAAATGGCAAACTTTATTAAATGAAGCTCCAAGTATTCCAAGTAGATGAAAATTTAATATATTCCTAAATGTGCATGAAATTTAATGTGTATTTATTTGGTCCCTGAACGTACTTCAGACAAGTCTTTGGATTTTCCTTTTCTTCCTAGATTTAGCTTTCCTGATTTAAGTCATGTTTTTTCATTTTAAGTATTTCGCTCCATATTCAACCCTTTTGCTACAGGTACATAAACACATACATGTGCATCATCATGAAATAATAGCTTAAATGCATCACTATCATTTGTGGTTTTGTTAATCATCTGTGTCACAAAGCTAATTCAAGACACATCATCAAAGGAAATGGTTACATTCATGCCAAAACAAAACATACCTCCAGCCTGTTATACTCTAGAGACATGTGGACCCTAAGTAAAACAGTCACAGAAACTCACATAACAAAGGTAAAACAGACAATAAAAATCATACCTGAAACTGTTGTTCAAGAGGTTTCATACTTCCTGTGCTATTATAACCATAAACCCTAAAATTTTGAGGTAAGAAAACTCTGTAAAATAAAGATAAAAGTATTTAATGGAAAATTTGTTTCCTAGATTTTATTTTGAAAAGGTATTTCTTTTATTATCCTTATTATAGATAGGTAGGGAGAGGAGAGAGAGAGAGAGAGCACACGTGAGGGAGAGATTCTTTGAGTACATGGATTTAGTTTTAATTTTGCTCAAAAAATTCTAGTCTTCAGACCTCTCCTCACTCACCTTACTGTCACACTGTCCTCCTTCCTGTTTTTTAAACACAACAGGCAAACTTTTGTCTCAGGGTATTTGCACTAGCTGTTGCCCCTTCCTGGGATGTTCTTCAACATGGCTCATTGTCTCAACTACTTCAAGTCCTTGCTATATATCCACATCTCACTGAGGCTTCTCTTGACAAGTTTATAAAAATTTGCAACTTTCTCAATTATTAAAGCATAGGATTTCCAAATGACACTTCTTAGTTTGTTCTATATTTTTGCTTAAGCATTTATCACTTTCTAACATTCTTCCTAATCCATTATTTATCATACCATTATTAGTCTCATCTGATAACAATATAAAATTTATATCCATTTTGTTTACTAATGCATCTCAAGCTCTTAGAAGAATACCTGGAAAATAACAAATGGTCAATAAGTATTGAACTAATATGAAATGAATTCAACAGATCAGGTGGAGATCTCACATTAAAATACATTGTTTGTAATATGGGAAGAATATGCTTAAAAGGCTCTATAAAGAGAAAGGGTGAGTGTAGGTATCTCATTTTCATTTTTCCAATTAGTATAGTATAAAGATTTGTGACAGCCATGGCAGTCTGGATTTGTGAAAGCAAAAGGTCAAAGAGCCAAACTGCTGACAAACAGAGCAAAACTTTTTTTATTCTTGTAACAAAAAAAGAAAATAACACACAGTGGGGTGGAGCTCCAGGGAACACACAGATTCTGGGTTGAAAGTCCCATAAAGAGACTTAGCTAGTGATATACAAGCACTGTTTTTTTGGCAAAGAAAGAAGTCAAATATCCATGCTTGGCCCAGGGAGAAAGCTATTATTGGGGAGCCTAGAAACAAGCAGAACTTTTGGTGGCTGTGCAGTCCTGGAATAAAAATATGAATATTTAAGTTGCATCAGATTCATAGCTTCTTTCCCTGTAAAATCATCTGCTAAATTTTGAAGTTGCATAGAGTAGCCAAGGAGCTAAACTTAAAAATCTCTGAAAATAAGAGTAAAGTTTTTTCAAAATTGATGATATAGACTCAGTAAGTCCTATCTTATTTGAGCATGATAAAAGCAAAGAAAAATCATCCATAAAATTAGTTTTAAAGACTGATGAAAACCAAAATAAAACCTTCAAAGTATCAAGAAGAAAACGAAGATGTTCCCTTCAAAGAACAGCAATAAGACTGATAGCTTAAGTTGTCAATAGAAAGGAGGAAAGCCAGAAGGGAATAATGCTTTTAAAGGACAAAAGTCATTTTTAAAAGGTCGTCCTAGCATTTATTCCAGCAAAAAAGTTCTTAAGAGTAAGGTTAATATTTAACACTGAATACAAATTAATCAAAAACAAGCAGACCAACAATAGAAATATAGAGAATTCCTGAAACGTATAGAAATTAACTGCAGATAGAAACAAACGCAGGAAAAAATGAGGAGCAACAGAATGGGTAAATTTATGCTTAATTATAAAGGGATATTGACTATACAAAAAATAATAGTCATATCTCACTGGGGTTTAAAAGCATACAGGAAAAATAATGAAAAGGTAGAAGGTAAGTGAAATTAAAAGGTTTGAAGATCTAACAATGTATGATAACTGGTAAAATAACAATGTATATTAGATTTAATAATTCAGGGATTAATACGATAATCTAGAGAAAATACTAAAAGAATAGTAAAAAGTTGTATAACAAAGAATTTAATTGAGGGAAAATGGTATAATATAAAATAATAGATTCATTAAAATGGAGACTATGAAAGAAAAAGAATATAAAATAAAAGGTACAAAGAAAAAAGGTGACTTCAGACATTATATGGAAAATTAAAGGATCAAGAAAAACAAGGACATCCTAAAATTGTTGAACAAGGCTGGGTAACAAGACCTAGTACAGTATTTAATACAGTGTGATATCTGTTCAGATAAATAGGGCTCAGGAGTAAACATATAAAATAAGAGAAAATAGTCCAGAAAGATATCCCACTCATAAACAGTCATTTGATTTATTACATACATTTCATTACAGTGCAATGAGGAAAGTATTTTTTTTTCCAATAGCATGTGTTGGATCCATTGGATGCTAATATGATAAAATATTTGAATCTTGATCCCCATGCTTATGAAACACACAAACATCAATTCTGGATGAACCCTAGAGTTGAATATGAAAGTGAAAACAATAAAACCTATTAGAAAAAAATGGCAGCTTAGATTCATGACTGTATGAAGACAATGATTTTTTTTAAATATGAAAAGAATAATAGCTACAAAGAAAATAATAATTTGGACTACATTAAAAGAATTTCAGATTCAGTAAAAAAATATCCAGACTGAATAAAAAATTGAAAGGCAATGACAGGAAAAATTCCTCCAAAAGTACTCTGTAGATTCAATGAAGTCACAATCAATATCTATGGATATATCTTTGTGGAAGAGTATACTATAAAATAAATGAAAATGAAAAGTAGTAAGAAAAGCCAGAACATTCTTGATGAAGAAAAGGATGGAAAGACCTTATCTTTAAGCTATCAAGATTTATAATAAAGAGACAAATTGACCAAAACTTTTAATAAAGGACCCATTTTAAAAACGACCATTACTGTTTTGATTTTTCCTTATTCCCAAATATGGTGTGCTTATTTTTTCCCCGATTTCCTTAGCTGGCATGGGATTGAGTTTGGCTAATTACAGTTGTATTCTAAGTCCTTAATACATTCTGATATGTAAACTAATTTAAAGAATCACTGTTCTTTCCACTCAAAAATCCACTATGCTCTTTCAAATATAGTTGAATGTAAGAGAACTCAAAAACAAGTCGTATTTATGTCTTGATAAAAATAGAAAAATATCAAAATTCATCCTCCATGAAACCACATAAATAGTCAAATAGAAATCTGATGCTGCTGGGAAGGAAAAAGATGGGAGCATATATATGGATTCAGGTCCTAGATATTTATTATATAGGCTTAAAATGTTTTTCTTAAGCGTAAAATAGGAGACAAATAGTAAGCAACTAGAAATATTTACAAATGCAAAATAGTTACTTTCTGGATAAATATGCACAATAATTATAAATAGAACAAAGACAGGTAATAAAATAATGTAGGTCACCTACTTTTGCATTAGGTTCACAGTGTACGTTTTCCCTTCAATTACAATGTTGTAGGACACCTGGCAGGAGAGTATATTAAAAGAGCAAAGAAAAGTGAGAAGAATGTTAAAAAGAAAAACTATCATTTTATATTAACAATAATAATATTCTAAAGCACACTAATACAATAAAAAAAGAGGAAAATTTATAATTTAATATTGATTTATTCCAATGTAATCAGATATTTAAATATTTGCTTTCATAATAAAGATAGATGGAAGAATATAATTGGTACCGTTTCTTATTAATTTTAACACTTATGCAATAAGATAGACCCTGAAATATTGTTGACTTGCATCCAATAATTGTGTTAGCTTAATATTGAGGCCATTGCAAAATATATGCTTAAAATGGAAGAGTATAACTAAATTACCGAATAGAAAATTTATATAGTATAGCAAAGAATTAACAAAACAGAATGTTTAATATTTGTAGATTTTATAAAATTTATTCCAAGTTTGGATGCAATTCTCATGGATTTTATTAAGAAAGAATGTCTACAAATGGAAAATTTAGTCTTCATAGATCAGTTTGAGGAGCCTTGACCTCTTTCCATTATTGGGCCTTCCAATCCATGAGCATAGGATCTACTCAATTTATATAGATCTTTACCTCCTCTCATCTGGTTTTGTTGTCTTCAGTGAGGAGGTTTTGCTTTCCTTTGTTACATTTATTTAGACTTTGATTTTTATGTAGTGTAAATTATATCTTTAAAATTTATTTTAAGTTTTAAAATGTTTAAAGTTTATTTAAATTTGATAGGGTTAAGAGGTTTATTTTATAGGATTAACAAAGTTAAGTTACATTCTTCTATTGCTAAGTTATTTTATCATATATGGTACTGAACTTTGAACAATAGTTTTACTGCTCCTATTGCTATATGTATATTCATTTCCTCATATAATTCTAAAAAGTAGTTAATTCATTGATATTCTAAGATTCAATCATCTTAACAATTTAGATGTAAATTGCATTTTGCCATTGGCCATTTCTTTTTTTTTTCTTTTTTTTAATTGAAGTACAGTTGACTTAGAATGTTGTGTTAGTTTCTGGTGTACAGCAAAGTGATTCAGTTATACATACCTAGGTATACTCTTTTTCATATTCTCTTTTATTATGGGTTATTATAAGATATTGAATGTAATTCTCTGTGCTACACCTTCTTGTTTATTTTATATACAGTAGTTTGTATCTGCTAATCTCAAACTCCTAATTTATAACCCCCTTTTCCCCTTAGGTAACCGTAAGTTTGTTTTCTATGTCTGTGAGTCTGGTTCCCTTTTGTAAATAAGTTCATTTGTATCATTTTTTAGATTCCACAGATAAGTGATATCATGTGATATTTGTCTTTGTCTGTCTGACTTACATCATTTAGTATGATAACCTCTAGGTCCATCCATGTTGCTGCAGTTGGCATTATTTCATTATTTTTTATGGCTGAGTAGTATTGCATTGTATATATAAACCACATCTTCTTTATCCATTCATCTGTTGATGCACATTTAAGTTGCTTCCTTGTCTTGGCTATTGTAAATAGTGCTGCTCTGAACATTGGGGTGCAGGTATCTTTTCGATTAGAGTTTTTGTCTTTTCCAGATATATGCCCAAGAATGGGATTGCTGGATCATATGGTAACACTGTTTTTAGTTGTTTAAGGAACTTCCATACTATTCTCTACAGTGGCTGCCCCAATATACATTCCCACAAACAGTGTAGAAGGATTCCCTTTTCCCCATACCCTCTCCAGCATTTATTGTTTGTGGACTTTTTAATGATGGCCATTTTGACTGGAATGAAGTGATACCTCATTGCAGTTTTGATTTGCATTTCTCTAATAATTAGCAATGTCGAGCATCTTTTCTTGTGCCTGTTGGCCATCTCTATGTCTTCTTTGGAGAAATGTCTATTTCAGTCTTCTGCCCATATTTAGACTCTACACAAAAACTACTAGAACTGACAAACAAATTCAGTAAGGTAGCAGAATACAAGATTAACACACATAAATCTTTTGCATTTCTTTACACCAACAATGAAATATCAGGAAGGGAATGTTAAAAAAAAAAAAAACCTTCTAAAATCAGATCCAAAAAAGTACTTAAGAATAAACCTAACAAAGGAGGTGAAAACTTATATTCTGAGAACTAACTATAAAACATTGATAAAGGAAATTAAAGATGATTTAAAGAAATGGAAAGCTATCCCATGCTCTTGGATTGGAAGAATAATATTATTAAAATGACCATACCACTCTAAGTAATCTACAGATTTAATGCGACCCCTATCAAATTACCCATGACATTTTTCACAGAAGTAGAACAAATAACCCTGTAATTTATATGGAATCACAAAAGACTCAGAATTGCCAAAGTAATCCTGAGGAAAAAGAACAAAGCAGGAGGCATAAACTTCCCAGACTTCAGACAATACTACAAAGCTACAGTAATCAAAACAGTGTGGGGCTTCCCTGGTGGTGCAGTGGTTGAGTCCGCTTGCCAATGCAGGGGACACGCGTTCGTGCCCCGGTCCGGGAAGATCCCACATGCCGCAGAGCAGCTAGGCCCATGAGCCATGGCCACTGAGCCTGCGTGTCCGGAGCCTGTGCTCCCCAATGGGAGAGGCCACAACAGTGAGAGGCCCGTGTACCGCAAAAAAAAAAACAAAAAACAAAAAAAAAACAACAGTGTGGTATTGGCATAAAAAAAGACATATGGATCAATGGAACAGAATAGAGAGCCCAGAAATAAACCTACACACCTATGGTCAATTAATCTTTGATAAAGGAGGCAAGAATATACAATGGATAAAAGATAGTCTCTTTGGCAAGTGGTATTGGGAAAGTTGGACAGCCACATGTAAATCAATGAAGTTAGAACACTCCCTCACACCATACACAAAAATAAACTGAAAATATCTTAAAGACTTAGATATAAGACATGACACCATAAAACACTTAGAAGAGAACATAGGTAAAACATTCTCTGACATAAAACATAGCAATGATTTCTTAGGTCAGTCTCCCGAGGCAATAGAAATAAAAGTAAAAATAAACAAATGGGACCTAATCAAACTTATAAGCTTTTGTACCACAGAAGAAACCATAAACAAAAGACAACCAACTAACTGGGAGCAAATATTTGCAAATGATGTGACCAACAAGGGCTTAATTTCCAAAATATATAAACAACTCATACAACTCAATAACAAAAAAACAAACAAGCCATTGGTCATTTCTTAATACTTTCTTATATTAGATTTTCTCATATTTCTTATGTTTGCCACATATACTCATGAATTAATTCAGTCCCAAATTTTCTTTCTTATATTACCCTTCTTTGTTTTTGGTGTCAAGGTAATATTGCCTTTATGTATTCAGCAGTATTAACTCTTTTTCTTCTTGCTGGCTGAGTTTTTATGAGTTTTAAATATGTCTTTCTTAAATGTTTGGTTGTATTTATTTGTAAAATAATTTAGCTTTTGACTTAGTTTTAATGGTTGTTTCTGTATTTTTGAGGAGGAAGAAAGAGACATTTATATTCAGATTCAAAGTTTTTAAAGTGTTGGGCATTTTCATCTTTCGCTATATCCCAGGAGTTTGTTTTTCTATGAAACTGCTTATCTCCTCAAGGTTTTTTGAATTTGTTGACACATTTATTCATTGTATTATTCATTTGTTAAATTTCTGCCCTATGTATCACTATATCCACTTTTTTCATCCCTATTGAAATCTTTCATACTTTTATTTGTGTTGCCTTACAGACAACTTGTGCCTGATAAAATATGGCTGCATATACTAACTTTACTATTTGCTTTGTATAATTTTTCTTATTTTTGTGCTAGACCTTTCTATTCCCTTGTGATTTAGGTGTTTCTCTTGTGGTATATATTTTTAAATTCCATTTGAAATATATGTAATTTCTGATAAATTTAATCAATCAAAATTTTTAAGTTTTATTTAAATTTTAATTTCCTATTATACCAAGATGTATATATGCTTTATATTCTTTTATTTGTTAGTTACAATTGTATATTCAATTTGTTTTGTTTTGAGGTATACATATTCATAGTTTTTCATCAATTCCAGCTTTTATGTTATTCTTTGTCCCAGTTTCAATTTCTAACTGCTGAAGTACATTATTAAATTATTTTCTTCTCTTGTAATCTGAAAAGTGTTAATGTACTCTAATTTTTATTTATTCTGTGTTGTGATACCTGATCTCAGTTCATCTATGTTTAATATAACCTCTTCTCCAGATTTTTTTCTCTCTTTTCCAGGAATTCTAATTGTTCTGTACTTAAGCCTCTAATTCTCTCCTCTTTTTCCTTGAGCTGTTTATATGTTGCATCTGTTTAGTTTTTTCATCTGTCTCTGGCTACTGTTAATTCTTGATTTTACTCTCATACTATATTTTTCATGTACAGAAGTTCCATTCAGTTATTTTTAAAACCTCCTAGTCTTTTTAAGTTGAATATTCTCTTGTGGTATATTCTTTATTAATTATAATAATTATAAACTTTTCATATTATGTTTGTTGCATTTGTTAAGTCGGTAGGTACAATAGCCTGATCAGTTCAAAAAATACTATTAATCCTTTATTATGTATCCAGCACTGTTCTAGGAACTGGAGTTAGAGACATTAACAAAATAGTCAAAATTTTTCCCTCATGAATTTGACAGTTGAGGACAGAAGATTTTTTTTTTTTTTTTTTACTTCTCTTATGAGAATTACTGTCATAGTATCTGGTGAAACCTGGTTGAAGATATTTCCCTCTAAGTAGATTCTGTGTACATTTTCTAATATGACCAAGTAATTCCATAGATTTTTCCATTAAAAAAATAAAATACTCTTAAAATGCTGTTAAATGTCTCACCTCTTTTTTTCTATTTAAATGATTTAAAGTTTTCATAAATATTCATTCCCTTATAAATTATATATTGAAAATTTTAAGCTTGTGATATCTGTATTAGTGTGACAACTAGGTAGCTGAAAGGGAAATATTTGCATTCAAATTATCTAAACATTTACTACCAATCAAAAAGAAAATTAAGGTGTGCTGTTTTAAAAAAACACTTCACTTCTTTAGAAATGATTCTAGAAATTAGTAAAAAAGATAAGAAACTTTCTAATTAATTCAAAGAATAAAAAAGAGAAAACTAATACCTGAACCAAGATACACTAAGATGGCATAAAAAGAATTCTTAATGATTAACATATTTGCAATCAAGACATAAAAATTATTCATACAACACTTCATTAAATCAAATGATTGCCATCCCCTATAGGGATGCCATAGGCTTACTTAACAACTACTAAAAATCCTCCAAATATTGTATGGTGAATGAGTGACAAGAGACTCTAAATGGATCAGGTCAGGTATTATTCAGACACTCAAGAGGGAAAGAGATTTAGAAGATGGGCCTTGGAGCTTTGATAATAAGCATCACTACACCATACTTCCATGAAACATTGTTAATCTTGGTTCATTTTCAAAAGGGCTCTTCCATTTAAGAAAAATTGGGTATAAATATAAAATTCAGAAAGTGTGTAGAGATGAAAAACACCAGGTTTACTTATTAGGAACAAAATATTCACATGCTTTTTAGTTTGTGAAAAATGTTAGGGCTTAATTACGTATGTTTCAACTCCTCCACTTGACGTTGACCGTATTTTCTCTGGAACTGTAATTTGCACACGTAGTCTTTCTGAATCTGCAAGGTGCAAAATGTTTTATAGGGGCAACACTCACCACCTCATAGCTTCCTACATTATTTCCTCATCTAAATCCATAATATTCTATATGCCATCCCTCATTTTTACTCTCTTTTCAAATACCCTCACCTCAATACCCACTTCTTTCTAGAATTACAAATCTTTTAAAGAGAAACAGGTATACTGCTTTAGAAATATTGCCCTGTGGGCAGGTTCTGGTAACCCTGAGGTAATAGGCCCAAGTGCTCTCAGAACAAATAAAGTCAGGTCCTTTGGACCTTCCAACTACAGAAGCCAGATATCAGAAATGCAGAGCAGTGTATGAAACTCTAATCTTAAGGGATCTACTCAAGCCATGGCATCTCCCATCTTTACTACGGTCCCAAGAAGAGTGGGAAAGACCCTCGGAACCAAAGTGGATTTTGATTGGGTAAGGTGGCAATGTGGGAGTGGATTCGGGCTTGCACAGTTGGAGCTCTCACCAAAAAAACACGTTCAAAGGGATATACAGCCTCTCAGAGGGAAACAGAAAGGAGACCTGACATTCCCTAAAGGACAGAAGAGGGTTTAAGTACTTACTATCGTCTGTCTGAAGCCCTATGAGCCCCAGGAGCAGAAAGAGAAGGCACAGCATGGCTGGACGTCCTGGATGGCAGCCCGAATAACGGCCGTACGCTTGACTACGAAGCAGTTGGGGGCGCGAGGAGACCCCTCCTGACCGCACACACCGCAGGAGGCAGGCGGCCGGGAGAGCAGCGGAGGGTCGAGAGGCTGCCTGCTGTGCACCGTTCAACGTGGGCGACCTTGGCCCCTAAATCTATGCAGGAGGAGGCTTTGACGCCTTGTGACTCCGCTTTCCAGCTAAGAAAGTGCAGAATCACTTCCGAAAGGCAAGGCTGAAGAAACAGCTAATGAAAAGGAAGATTCATCTACACTTAAGTGAACTTTTATATTATATAAATATTTATACTACATATGTTATATATTTATGTATAAGTATATAATATATATAGGCACAGCTCAATATTCCAGTGAACAAACCAGTGTAATTAACACCTAGATTCAGATCCAGAAATAAAATATAGAACCACTAAAGCTGCCAGATTGTCCCCTGAAAAACATTACTTCTAACGCCATAGATTAGTTTTGTGTGTTTTTGAACCTATATAAATTGAGCCAATCACCATGTATTTTTTTTTTTACATCTTTATTGGAGTATAATTGCTTCACAATGGTGTGTTAGTTTCTGCTTTATAACAAAGTGAATCAGTTATACATATACATCTGTTCCCATATCCCTTCCCTCTTGCGTCTCCCTCCCTCCCACCCTCCCTATCCCACCCCTCCAGGCGGTCACAAAGCACCGATCTGATCTCCCTGTGCTATGGAGCTGCTTCCCACTAGATATCTACCTTATGTTTGGTAGTGTATATATGTCCATGCCTCTCTCTCGCTTTGTCACAGCTTACCCTTCCCCCTCCCCATATCCTCAAGTCCATTCTCAAGTAGGTCTGTGTCTTTATTCCTGTTTTACCCCTAGGTTCTTCATGGCATTTCCCCCCCCCCTTAAATTCCATATATATATGTGTTAGCATACGGTATTTGTCTTTCTCCTTCTGACTTACTTCACTCTGTATGACAGACTCTAGGTCTATCCACCTCATTACAAATAGCTCAGCTTCGTTTCTTTTTATGGCTGAGAAATATTCCATTGTATATATGTGCCACATCCTCTAGTTTTAAGTTTTTTTAACATGATGATTAGGAGATCCATCCACGTTGTGAGTAGCAATAGTTTTTTTCCCCCCTCTTGTTGCTGTATATCACACATTGAATGAATGTGTCCATCTGTTTTTCTATTTTACTATTGATTAGAACTTTGTTCATTTATAGTTGGAGCTATTAAAAAACATATTTGGCATAATACGTTCCAGGTCCATCCATGTGGTTGCAAATGGTATTATGTTTGCTGAAATAAGTCAAACAGAGAAAGACAAATACTGTTTGTTCTCACTTATATTTCAAATCTAAAAAATTAAACAAACGAATGAGTATAACAAAACAGACTCACAGATACAGAGAACAAACTAGTGGTTACCAGAGGGGAGAAGAAAAGGGGGAGAGGCATGATAGGGGTAGTGAATTAAGAGGTACAAACTTCTATGTATAAATTAAATAAGCTACAAGGATATATTGTACAGCAAAGGGAATATAGCCAGTATTTCATAATAACTTTAATGGAGTGTAATGTATAAAAATATTGAATCACTATGTTGTACACTTGGAATGAACATAATATTATAAATCAACCATACTTCAATTAAAAAAAAAGTTTTGGATCAGTGAAAATAACCAAAAACCAACGAAACCAACCATGTTTGGCTATTTTATTTCCTTAATTACTATCAATTTTTGATTCTTCTATTTTGAAGCTATGTTACTTTTTAAACTTTTTATTTAAGCATAATATTCTCTAGGTCCGTCCATGTTGCTGCAAATGGAAGAACTTCATCCTTTTTATGGCTGAGTAATATTCCATTGCATATATATGCTGCATCTTCTTTATCCATTCATGTGTCATGGACACTTGGGTTGTTTCCATGTCCTGGCTATTGTACGTAGTGCTGCTGTGAACATCAGGGTGCATGTATCTTTTCGAATTAACTTTCGTCTTTCTGGATATATGCTCAGTAGTGGGATTGCTGGGTCATATGGTAGTTCTATTTTTAGTTTTTTGAGGAACCTCCATACTGTTTTCCATAGTGGCTGCACCAGTTTACATTCCCACCAACAGTGCAGGAGGGTTCCCTTTTCTCCACATCCCCTCAAACATTTATTGTTTGTAGACTTTTAAATTGTACATTCTATCAGGTTTGAGGTGATATCTCATTGGGCTTTTGAGTTGCATTTTCCTAATAATTGGCGATGTTGAGAATCTTTTCACCTGCCTGTTAGCCATTTTGTATGACTTTGGAAAAATGTCTATTCAGGTCTTCTGACCAATTTTTGACTGGCCTGTTTGTTTTTTCATATTGATTTCTATGTGCTGTTTATATGTTTTGGATATAAACCCCCTGTTGGTCATTTGCAAGTATTTTCTCCCGTTCCGTAGGTTGTCTTTTAGTTTTGTCAATGGTTTCCGTTGCTGTGCAAAAGTGTTTAAGTTTAAACAGGTCCCATTTGTTTATTTTTGCTTTCATTGCTTTAGCTTTGTGAGACCCATCTGAAAAAATACTGCTATAAATTATGTCAAAGAGTGTTCTGCCTAGGTTATCTTCTTAGAGTTTTAAGGTTTTGGGTCTTACCTTTTCAGATCTTTAATCCATTTTGTGTATGGTGTGAGGAAATATTCTAATTTCATTCTTTCACATGTAGATGTCCAGTTTCCCCAGCACCAGTCTTTTTGAGCCCCATTCTGCCACATCTCTCCGACTTCACCTGGAGAATATTCTCTGTTTTTAAGGGCTCATGAGATTAGATTGGACCCACCCAGATAATCTAGGATAGTGTCCCTACTTGAAGGTCCATCACCTTAATTACTTCTGCAACTTACCTTCTACCATGTAACTTACATATCCACAAATTCCAGGGATTAGAGTGAGGACATCTTTGGAAGTCCATTCTGCCTACCACCAAAGCACTGGTATGGGATGTTAGGGAAGGGAAGCAAGCCAACACATGTGAGTCTGTGAGCTCCTTACTGCTCCTGTAAGATAAAACTAAATCCCACAAGCAGCTCTTGGAAATGCTGTAGAATAGGGTACAACAAACATTTTCTGTAAAGAATGAAATAGAACATAGTTTCAGTTTTGCTGAAAGTGTGCCATATGGTCTCCGTTGCAACTGTTACCAGCCAAAGTTCTTGGTCTCCTTAATCAATAGAAATTGGTCAGAGGCCAGACAAGAAATTCAGGCAAGGCTTTATTGGAGCCCCTCCTGCGAGCAGCGGTGGGGGAGTGAAAACAATAAACAGTTTCCCTTGCTGGCTCTCTCCCTGAGGCGGTGGGGGGGGGCAAGCTTGTTCCTTATATGGGGTGAGGGTAGGGATGTGCCCAGGGGTCAGGCCAGAACGGTGGCTTAGGTGGTTTGCTCACACCTTAGGTGGTGTTGTGTGCAGGGGTCATGCACAGTACCCTGCTTTTGCTCCAGGCTCTTCAAAAGCGGCAGCTGGGTGTTTCTTTTTTTGGGTCTTTTTGTATCTTTTGTCCAGAATTTGTCCCAACTCGGCATGCACGCAGTTATTTTCAGTCCCATATAGCTTCTTTGTATTTTGTTGCTCCAAGAGAGATTTGTCCAAGTGGAAGCACTGCAGCACTGCAGCAAAGGGTCCCAGGTCCCAGCAAAGGGTCCCAGGTCCCCGCCTGTCTCACAGCTATTCAACTACCTTCATATCTATCTATTTGCCCTCCAAACACTCTATCACAATAATTGAATATGCCCAGCTCTGATAAAAGCCAGTCCCTTTTTTTTACATACCAGATCCTCTCCTCTCTAGTTTACTCCATGATTTTGCTCTTAAGTCTTCATTATATCCAACATCATCATCTTTCCCCCATTTCTTTATTTCTACAAATCTGTAGACAATATGTAGTGTCTCCCCAAAATAAAATCCCTTCTTTGATCATAAATTGCACCTCATAATCCCCAAAAGGTTGTCTATGTTTACCATCTTCATTTTATCACTTCCCATAGAGTTTATCAAGTTCCTTAAAACATAATCTAAAATATAGATTGGGATTTTACTGAATTTATAGATCTCTTCTGGAAAAATTAGAAATTTTATAATAGGTCGTCCATTTTCTTAGTGCTGATATACAGATACTAGTGTTTTCCAAGACTGATCATCCTGATGAATTTTTTAATGTTGTTGTTCTAATTGTATACTGATTCTGTTGATTTAAGTAGGTAGTTAATTGTAATTTCTGCAAATGAGGGCAATTCTTTTTCCTCTTCAAATCTTTCCTCCTTTCTATTTCCATCAAAATAATAGTCAAAGCTGCCACTTCTTTGTTATATTTTTAAGCATGATTTTAGAAATCTTTGCCTTGGCAATAGATACTACAACAACAAAAACAAAAGTAGTATTATATTTTATAAAATATTTCATAGTCTTCATAAATATTTAAATTTTCCCTCTAATTCCCTTGAGTGAATATTTCATTATCATGAGATTTACCACCTTCTGGAGTCTTGTATCATTTGGACAAATCTGTGATATCTCTTCAGGCACAACATACCTTTCCAACTTTTGATGTGGAACTGAGTATAAAGAATAAGAAATTCATCATGTCTTGTAAACAACCTCACAAATGTATGTGTGAAATTAATTCAAAAGAAAAACAAGGCTTACACTGCTTCATGATTCATTACTCATGTAGCTCTTGGACAGGAACACTTGTGGATGTCATCATATGTTAATCTTAATTTAAGGCCAAAAAATTGAGCTATAATGACTAAAAATCCCTCCAATGTTATTGCACCTGGATACTAAAATAAAGAAGATTGAAGAGAACATCATTATGTAAGAAGAAAACAAAAGCAAGTAATGTATTAAAACAGTTTTGATCCTATAAAATTTTATACTTTAGTACTTTATGTTGAGCACATTCTACACTTTATTTTGGTAAATCTTTGATACAAATATCCATACTAGTTAATTGATTAAGAAGCATGAAACAATGGGAAAAAGTAATTAAACTACCAATGTTCTCTGGTGAAAAATTTGGCATGCCCAAATTCCATAGCCTTAAACACACTTAGTATTTCTGATGCAATCAATATAAAACACACTTATTTAACTTTCTTATTAAATCAAATCATTCAATTTGCAAAACTAATTCAATATACATATGTGTCAGGCACTACAATAGAAAATAAGAATATAGTGGCATACTGGGGACTTCCCTGGTGGTCCAGTGGTTCAGATTCAATGTTTCCACTGCAGGAGGCACGGGTTCAATCCCTTTTGGGGAACTAAGACCCCACGTGCTGCATGGTGCAGCCAAAAAAAAAAAAAAAAGAAAAGAAGAAAACAATATAGTGGCATATGTGAAAGAAAGGGACTTTGTCCACACTTGGAGCTTATATTACAGAGGAGGAGAAAGAAAATTAATAGGAAATTAATGACAAACTTCCCAAATATACAGAGGTTGTGAAAAGTGCTCTGAAGAAATGGAGTGCTCGAATAGAGAATTTTGAGGAGGGGTATAACCATATAGATAAGATAGTTAGAAAAACCTATTTGTGGAATTGATGTTTAGGCTGAAATAGAAAGTTTGGGAAATGATCTAGCATTTTGAATAGCTGTAGGGAACTTGTATAGGAACCTGTTCAAAGCCTGTAGTATAATGAGTGAAGTGAAAGAATGACAAGACAGAAGTTCTAAATATAGGCAAGGCCATGGTAAGGAAATTTGGAGTGAGATATTACAAAAAAAAAAATTGGGGGTAGTATAGAGTGGCATTTCATATGATTTAACCTGGATAAATAAAATGATACTTTTCTCATCTTTTTAATCATTACAAGCTAAATTCTTAGAACTTCTCTAATTTTTCTATATCAATAAAAATTTATAGCGAGTAAAATTTAATTTATACCTAAAAGAAAAATATTGTGTGTATGTGTGTGCATGTATGTGAATGAAAACATGGAATATTATCTAGCAACATGGAAAAATGGGTTAGTAGTTACCCTCTCCTGTTATCCTATAAGAGCTAAGCTTGAAAAAAAGGGAAAATCCCAGTATCAGAAGTTGAAACAAGGTTAAAGACAAATCAGAACATGAGAGATGATATCTGGCTAACCACCAGGTTTTAAGGCAAGATGTAGGAACCAGAAGTTGGACTTCTAGTGCTTGCTCAGAGAAAGGAAAAATAGTCTTCTACTTTCATATTTATATAGTGGAAAATAAATCCCCTGTATAAAGACATGCTACCGAATAAAACAAGTCCTTAGTTATGCTGTGCAGGAAGAGAAGACAGAAGACCTAAATGTAAGAACTGAAGCCATAAAAGTCCTACAAGGGAACATAGGCAGAATACTCTTCGACATAAATTGTACCAATTTTTTTTGTGAGGGGGATCAGTCTCCTAAGGCAAAATAAATAAAACCAAAAGTAAACAAGTGGCATCTAATTAAACTTAAAAGGTTTTGTACAGCAAAGGAAACCATCAACAAAACAAAAAGACAACATGTGGTCTGGGAGAAAAGATTTGCAAACAATGAGACCAACAACGGCTTAATATCAAAAATATACAAACAGCTCATACGATTCCAAATTCACAAAACAACCCATTAATAAGTAGGAAGAGGATATAAATTGTTGTTTTTCCAAAGAAGATACACAGATGTCCAACAAGCACATGAACAGATGTTCAACCTCACTAATTGTTAGGGAAATGATGCAAATCAAAACTGGAATGAGGAATCACCTTACGCCTTTTAGAATAGCTATTATCAAAAAGGCAAGAAGTAACAAGTGTTGTAGAGGGTGTGGAGAAAAGGGAGCCCTCATACACTATTTGGAGGAGTTTAACTTGTGTAGCCACTATGAAAACTAGTATAGAGATTCCTCAAAAAATTAAGAATGAAACTACCATATGATCCAGCTGTTCTGCTTCTGGGTATTTATCCAAAGAAACTGAAAACATTAATTCAAAAAGATATATGCACCCCTATGTTCATTACAGAATTATCTATAATAGCCCAGATAAGGAAACAACCTAAGTGACCACTGACAGATGAATGGATAAAGATGCGGTATGTATACACAATGGAATAGGCGTCGTAAAAAAGATGAAATCTTGCCATTTGTGACAACATGGTTGCACCTTGATGGTATCATGCTAAATGAAATAAGTCAGATGGAGAACGACAAATACTGTATGATTTCACTCATATGCGGAAAAAAATAAATTAAGAAACCAAACCAAACCAGAACAAACACATATGAGAGAACAGAGTAATGGTAATCAGGAGGGAAGAAGCGTGGGGGATGGAAACTAAAAATTTGGTGGTGGGCACACTGAAAGAAGTTGAAAAATGTTGTACACATGCAACTTATACAGTGTTAAAAACCAATGTTACCTCAATTTTAAAAAAAAGGATATTGGACTCAATTCTGCATGAGACAATAAAAAGCACAATTCTTCAACTGTGTGCCTACTCTTACAATGTTCGATTATAATCTGTTGAGGAAAGGGAAGAAAACGTTGAAATGGAACCTTAGTGTATCTTGTTAACAGTTACTGTTAGAATCGTAAAAAGGAAGGTTTAGAAATGGGAAGGCCAGCAAGACAAACTCAGAGAGGAAAAGTGACACCGCTGCAGAAGACAGAACATGTAATTGTCTTTGAATTTTCTGACAAATATCTTAAGCTACTCACGCTCAAAACCTAACTCAACGTCTGCCTGCCACGCACCCACACCTTCCTTTATCCCAGTACACTGCACAGCAAGGATGTGTTATACCAACAGTTGCAAAAATAAACTCTGATCAGGTCTAAAACTTGGACCTGCTAGGTAGTAGTACTCCTGGAAAACTGATCCTGAGAAATTGTAATTAAGTAAGGCAGGACAGTGATCATAATGGCCCCAAATAAGTTAGTGGCAAAGGGGATGAGGGGAAGTTATGGTAGAATCATCCCGACGTGTATTATTTTTACCACAGAGTTCACCCACTTAAAGCACACAGGTGAATGATTGTAGGGTTTTTACTATATTCACAGATATGTGCAACCGTTACCACAGTCAATTTCAGTTCCTTCATCTCAAAAACAAGTCCTCTACCCTTTAGTTATTACCATCACCCACCCCAGCTTTTCATTCTCCACCCCCACTTTCAGCAGTAAACAACCACTAATCTTAGTCTCTCTAGATGTCCCTGTTCTGGATGTTTCATACAGATGCAGAATACGTGGTTTTTGTGCCTGGCTTTAGTCACTTACCATAACGGTTTCAAGGTTCATCCACGTTGTAGCAATATCAGTGCTTCCTTTTTGTGGCTGAATACTATCCCATTGTATGGATGGACCACATCTTGTGTATCCATTCATCAGTTGCTCATTTGGAAAAGGAAACTCTTGGTCTTTGTGATGAGATGCTCCCACCCCTGACCCAGGAGCACCTTCATGTACATGGATGGAAATTCTGTAGGTCCTAACTAGACTCCAGATAGGCTGATGGATCTCTAATCCACAAATAATGCTTTGAGGTGTGCAGAAGTGCACCCATCTCAGGAAGAGGGAGATGAAGAGAGGGGGCACTGAAACAAGAAACTGTCACCCAGAAAAGCTCAGCTTCAGTCAGGAAAGAGCAGCAAGTCTGAGTTCCTTCAAAGGACAAAGATATATTCTAGAGCTCAATTTCTATGAGGGCAGGGAAGTATCACCTGGAGACAGGACAGCTATCTATGACCAGGAGCTCAGTGTGAATAATTCCTTGAAGATAGAATGGATGCTAGTGACTCTCCGAGGGCTCTGGGGCTGACCTTGTGTAGCAACCCTTCCTCTCAATATCCTGAAGCTTGGAATGGGTAAGCCATGAGAATCATGAGCTATTGGAGAGGTGCAGATTCTAGGTGTCCTCTCTTAAGATGGGAGCGATTAGCAGGGCCATGGGTATCTGAGGGCAGTTGGCGGCAGGAGTGCACAATGCAAAGTTTTCCTTTTGGGATGCAGCAGCCTCGAAGGTTCAAAAGAGGCCAACCTGCCTATTTCCTACTAGAGGACCATAGTAGAAGGACTGAAACTGAGCAGGACCCTGTGGAGCCCTCCTGGGCACAAAAGCCTTTCCGAGTCCCCAGTTTCCAGCTTGTCAGAAAAAAAGGCTTTCAGCTTCCTAGACCTTCTCTGAGTTCCAAAGGGTGTGTTCAAACAGTTACTAATCAGGGAAGTGAGGGAAGGCAGGAAGAAACAACAGTGCAGCATGGGGCCTGGTGCTGTTCCTCTTCGGGGATGTGCAGAACAGTCTGATGCGTATGTCTGAGCTCTTCAACAGGAACTAGGGCCCCCTCAAGCCAGATGCAGGAAGTCACTTCAGGCTGAGCACAAGCATGTGGACCCACACTGGCTGGAAAGCCTGATGACTGAGATTCCTGGAACAGCGCCCTTTTACCTCACCACCAACCAATCAGGGGAAGGTTCCATACCCTGCAGCCCTTGCCCCAAATTTTGCCTATAAACACTCTTCCCCCAAATCATCAGGGAGTTGGCATTTTTGAGCATGAGCTGTCCGCTCTCCTTGGTTGGTCCTGGCCATAAACCTTTCTCTGCTCCAAACACTGACGTTTCCCTTTGTTTGGTCTCACTGTGCATCGGGCACACAAACTTGGGCTCGAGAATTGAATGAATCGAAACAAGGCGACATACTTTCACTCACAGGATTTACTTTTGTTTTTGAAATTGAAAGCTTTAAGCCATCATAAAAGGAGAGAAAAGCAGATTTTTTTATTCTTGAACCAGGCCAGTTAATGGTGTGTTTCTTGGCAATATCTTTTCTCCAAGCTGTGGCTTTTGACAGTATTGTTTAGTTACCATTCTAAAAGAAATACAGAAAAAAGAAATGCTACATTTTTAATGGATAATAAAAGCTGTCTAATTTACTACAAAACTACAGGTTATCAATTAATTGATATGAGAGAGTTGATACTGCCACAACCTATACCTGTGCTCTACAGAATTTGTAAACCCAAGGTTTTTTTGTTTCTTTGGTTTGATTTTTTCCAGACACATTTGTGATAGCCACATTAAAAGGAAATGCTATAAATGTCTCATTTACACGGACTCTATGTTTTACATGGGTCAAAGAAAATCACGAACAAGGAAACAGAGAGAAAAAGAGCAATACAATATGTGAAGAAGGAAATAATTACTCTTTTCCCTATTTTTATCTACAGAGGAGGCGAACCCCCAATAGTCCTCTGTGCGTTGCCAACAGGTGTCCCACACGCACATGTGCAGAACAAACTCCTTCTTTACTCCCTTCCGCTTCATCGCTCCCAAACCAAGCTGGTTCTCAGCTGCTGTACAACATGCCATTAGTAAAAGCTGTCCTTATCCATTGTGTCAGAAATGTTTGTCTTTGCAGTTCTCTTTTATTCTAACCCAAATACATCCATCCAGTCACCACTTCAACCAAGTCTACCCGTTAGGTCTCTGAAAACTGTGGTGTTCTTTCCGTCTTAACCAATCCTGCCCTCGTCACACTTTTCCTGTATATTCCATTTCACTAGTCTCCAGTTCTGACTGAATCTGACTAAATTTTCTCCTAGTTTATCCCTGTGAATTTTGTAAAAAGTGCACCATATCTTGCTAAATCCCTCCCTTACCACGTCAAAAATACTTCAACTACGTTCCATTCATCTATGAGGAAACGTAACCTTTTAATCGTGGCATATCAGACACTGGTCCTGGCTCATAGTTACCTAGGCAGATTTTCTCCTTCAACATCCGTACATTTTAAAATAAATTTTTAAATATAGTAAGAGCACAAATTTAGACACAGAGAGGTCTGGCTTTACATGGTAGCCTCACTCTCTTCCTGCTGTATAGCAATGAACATGATTTAAGCACTTTTCCTTACACTCTACAGCCAAACTCTCAATTCATTCTGTTGGTTCACCTTCAAAATTTATTCCTAAGACCATCTTTACTACCCCTGGTCTGAGGTAACATCCTTTCTCTCCTGGATTAGTCCTGACATTTTTTTTTTTCATTGTATCATTCATGTGATTGAAAAGTTCCTGCCCGGGTATATGCATGGGTAGCTCTGCCAGCTCTATGCCTGTCTAAGACAGACTTGATTTACAGCTGGAACGGTAAAGCTCTCTCTTTAGCTGTGGGAAAGCCTGAATATCTGGTTTCACTTTTTGCTGAGATAAGGGCAGTGGGATTTATGATGGGCTGTTTAAAATTTAAAATAAGGAACCTTGAGACCTTGTGCCTGAGGCGTCTCTCTGACCCCCAGCGCTTGCCTGCACCCTCTCTTGCTGTACTGTATCCTTTGCATTTAGGTGGAAGCCTTCTGTGAGCTGACGGTGACGTCAGGTGACTCCTTTCAAATATCTAAACTGGGTCATTCTTTGCGCCTCCTCCGATTCCTTGCTGACACGTCACTTGCTCCCTAGGGCCTACTCAGTCAGCCACATTTCAAGTTGCCACCCAGTCCCTCCTTCAGTGTCAACTGCCCAGTTAGCCCCACTTCTCTCATCTTCCCCATAAAGAATCACCTTTCAGTACCTTTTATAACCAACTTATAAAATATGTTTATTGATTGAATGTGTCCAATTCTTGAGGCAAGACCTTAATATAACCATAAAGTCCTGGTGGCAGGAGAAGACTGTGAAAAATAGAAAAAAGTGTAAAAGAAAGCAAGATACTGAATTTACGACTTAAGACTTGGAGAAAGTCGGGGAGACGCATGCTCAGTGTACCGCTCTACGAGAAAATGACTGAGGTTGTGTGGAGGTGAGAAGTTCAGGTGAAGACACCCAGCATGATGAAGGAACTATGACGGAGGACATGAGAAGAAGACAGCCGAGGGCCAGAATCTTCACCTAAGATGCGGGCTTTCAGTAAAGTGATCAGAGAAGAGGGAGAAGGTGGTCTAGGCGGAAATAAGACCACTTTACATTGAGGACAGGAGTCATAAGTGATTTGTTTGGTGGCCGATAACGAAACAGAGACCCACTGACTTTTTTCTCCATCAAAGTCAGATGTGGCAGGTAAGTAAAGATATGAACTTGGGGTCTCACACTTAGATGAGTTTTTGATTGTTTTCCTTTACTCCCAGGGATAAGTCTAATATGTCAAATATCACAATTTCTTTACACGAGTTAGAAATTTGAACGACATATACAGAAGCCTCCTTTATCCCATCTGACGGTAAAGAATTGTTCTTCTGCCTTGGAGGGTGAGTGCATTTAGCATTTACCTGGCATCCTCTAGGTCCTCAATAAGTATAAATTCCATTCCCCATCGCCAGTCTTGTATCAGAAAATATGTGGCAAAATTGCAGAGTTCTTAAGAGCTTCAACCTTAGTGTCTGGTTGTCAAACTCAAACTCAAAAACTCACTAAAATTCTATACATGTGTGGAATTATTTACATTCTTTATGTCTGTTTCCTTATTTCTAAAATAAGGAGAACACAATGTTGTGTGGCAGCCTGGATGGGAGCGGAGTCTGGAGGAGCATGGATACATGTATATGTTTGGCTGAGTTGCTTTGTTGTGCACCTGAAACTACCACAACATTGTTAATCGGCTGTACTCCAATACAAAATGAAAAAGTTTAAACAAAATAAAATAAGGAGAACAATAACCCGGGAGTTATTGTTAGTGAGGAATAAATACAAGTGTTGGGAGACAACCTGTGTAAACCTCTTAGTTAGAATGTTAAATCTACCAATCAAATGCATGATGGCACATAAATATTTTAAGAAAATATTAAAAATCCCATTGAAGTCATTTCGTTTTACAAAGATGTTGGTTAACAAATCTGTGGCTAATATGAGTTAACATTAAATGTTTCTAGATAAGTATAAAATAAAATTAACATCAAATGGCTTGTTTTAGTCTTTTAGTATATGATAGCAACAAATAGAAATCAAAATGATGAAATACGGAATAATATCTTCCTTATACTGAGGTACTGTTAAAAATATTTTTAAAGTATTTAATGAATTATATCATTTTGTCAATAGTTTGATTCTTTTACTTCACCTTTAACTGTAAGACTCGTTGCTGTTACTGTTCCTACTGCTGTCTTCTGATAGAGATCTGTTTAAAGATACAGAATTATTTTTAAGGTTAGGAAACACTGTAATCTTAAAGTCAAGGAAAGTAATAAAGCTAGATTTGTCCTAATTACTCAATTAATATGTACCAATATCCGCTTTGCTTCCTATATGCTACTCAGGGATCATATATTGTAGTGCTTGGGTTTTTTCTGAGGTTAGCCTTTTAAATACGTTAATAAGCATTTTTAAAATTTCAAACTAAAAATCCATCTATTACTTTTCTCTATTTTGTCCACATGGAAGACTGGATGAAATATTAAAATATCTATGATAATGCTTCTCCCAAGTTAAACAGATAATTTGCATATTCTTAAATTATCATAACTTCAGTTATATGATTTCTATCAAATACCTATGTGAATAGTTATTATTTCACTTCTGTTAATGAGGTTCTTAATGAGGCCTCTCTATTAGCTATGCTTAGTTACAGTTTGTGGTATTTATACAGCATTCATTTGTTCTTTGGCTCCTATACACACTCAGCTCCTGTTGAAGAGGAATGTCATGGTGTAAAGGTTCCTACTAAATGGCTACAATTCTTTGTTCACAGATGATAAAATCAGGCTTGAACACCTAACTCAGGATTATAAATCCAGACAGAACACTGGCTGAAATGAGATACACTTGCACAGTTATTTCCTTCTGTCTCTTGAGAAAATGAACGAAGAGGCACTGGTTTTGGAAGATTATTGGGATTTTTACTTGAAAATGTAACTAGAAAGAGTTGAGACAGGTACTCTGGGCCATGTGTAAGCAGAGCAGTCATCTTGGAGAGAATGGACATGGACAAGAAGAGACGATGTCAACCATAAAGGCTTTGGGTGATGGAGACAATGGCCTAGCTCATAACCATCCATTTCCTTACCACCCTTTTGTGTTTCAGCTCTACATCATTTCTTGCCCTTGCCGCCCTGAAACCATTTACTGCTGCTCTAAAATTTAGGCTGTCATGAGCAGACTTTGTTCTTTATGATCAGTGGTACCTTACTCTAGCATCTCTTCCCAAAGTAAGGTCGAGTTCTTGCAACTATTCAGACTTGTCCAAGACGTCTTAAGTAAGAGCACAGGAAGACATGCCAGATATCATCCAATTAAGTCAGTTTATAACAGTTGAATGATTGATGAATCATGCAGAACACTACCCTGAATTACCTGGTCGCTGCTAACTTGTTCAAAAGTAAGATTAACTAACTTGGGAAGTAGAGGTGTTGACTGAAATTTTATATCATTATTTTGTCTCTGGCTACACAAATGAGAAACAAAAATGATTTCCTTTACAATGAAGAAATGAGACCCACTTCTTTACCCTTGCTTCTGCATTCTCATTTTCCTAAATATTCACTAAGCAAATTGTGGCTTGTATTGTTGTTACAGTAAAGAAAAAAGCAGTATGAAAGTGAAGTAAGTCAGACAGAGAAAGACAAAGTATGATCCCACTTACATGTGGAATCTACAAAAAAAACCACCCTTATAGATACAGAGAACAGATTGGTGGTTGCCAGAAAAATGGGATGAGGGGGCAGTGAGCAAAATGGGTAAAGAGGGTCAAAAGGTACAAATTTCCAGTTGTAAAAAAAATAAGTCATGGGGATATAATGTACAGCATGGTGACTATAGTTAAAATAACGAATTACACATTTGAAACTTGCTAAAAGAGTAGATCTTGAAAGTCCTCATCAGGAGAAAACCAAATTTTTGTAACTATGTATGGTGACAAATATTAACTGGACTCACTGTGGTGATCATTTTGCAATATATACAAATATCAAAGCATTAAGATGTAAACATGAAACTAATATAATGTCATATGTTAATTATACCTCATGAAAAAAAAGACCTAATCAAGCTCTGCTCTACAAAAAAAAAAAAAAAAACATAAACGGAAAAGCTGCTCAAGTGCCTTAATTCTAATTTTAGAAACACACGAGTGATATTAATTATGTGTAAAATGGGCAGTATCCTATGTGTGTTCTCTCCCTCATTCTTTGCCATGTTATATTTTCTCAGTTTCTCTGTATTCTACACTTCCCTGTCTCTATTAATCCTCACCTTCCCCATATTCTATGCTGCCCTGTCTTCATTAATCTTCACCTTCTTCATATTCTATGCTGCCCTCTCTCTATTAATCTTCAGATTCCTCATATTCTGTGCTGCCTTGTCTCTGTTAAACTTCACCTTCCTCATATTCTATGCTTCCCTGTCTCTATTAATCTTCTTGGCACAAGTGAATGTCAGTGCAAGGAAACAGGGTTGCTTGGGAAGTAGACAGACCTTCTAAAGCAGTTACAGCCAACATGGCCTGCTATTCGAAAGGTACTGAGGACTTACTGAGTTACTTCAGTTGTTCCTGGGCCTATATAAACATGAAACTTACCCACCTGCCTGAAATCTGCAAAAACTGTGGTATGTTTCTAAATATTTGGTATGTTTCTGAACATTTACCCAATCCATCCAGGAGTCCCTACTTAGAATATTCTGAATAATATTTGAATTTCCTCCTAAATCATTTTTAATATTAAATATAAAGATAATGAGTTTACTTACCCTTCACTTCCTGTACCCCCTCTGCTTCAAAATATCTTCATTTTATTCCATTTAAGAGCAATGATGGGAATTAAAATGAGGAAAGGCAGGAAAACGTAGAAACTGATCACAAGGCCATTTTTTCGAGAAGCACCACGTCGTTTTATCAACATGTCTGTACTTTTACCTGAAAACATAAGAGTACCTTTTAACTTTTTCAAAAATGGTATTCAAAGCATATTAATAATTTGAATTATAAAACTTTGGAATTCAAATAATATAACCATAGAGTTAATAAACTTAAATTTAAAAGTGTTTTCCAATATTCTGTGACTATGCCCCAAAGTGCATTATATATTTCTGTCAAATATATATATATATATAATTTATTCTTAATCTTTGTATGTATATTTAATATTTATTTATGTGCTTTCTAATGTATTTTAATCTATCATATTCCCTTCTATGAACTACTACTTAGAACACATCAGATTGATATTTTCATCTAATAGGTTCTTCCATTTAAAATATAGAGCAAAAAAAGAAAATAACTTTAAAAAATTATTTACAGAAAATTATTGATATAACTGAGGCTAATTTAAAAAAACAATAGTAGACTAGGTTAATTTACATAATAGATGTATAAAGTGATATTGTTTTAATTTTGACTGTACTAATTAGAAAAATAGATATTCCTCTTGGCATTATAAGGACATTACATAAAACTAGAAAACTAAATCTATGGAAACTTGGTCCAGTTAAGCAAAAGAAATAAACCAGACAATTAAAATACAAAAAACTATATCAAGCAATCAGAATTACCACCAAAGCAACTATTGAGGATATTAAGTGTAAATGAATTGAATGCCCCCTCAAAAAGACAAAAGGATCAGTGATGTTGAAACACACACACAGTCCAATTATATGTTGATTAGAAGTAATTTACCTTAAAGTGATTTAGGAAGTTTTATGTATTATAAGAAATAAATTAGCAAATATATGCAAAAATATTGAAACTAATCAAACATGCAGCAGTCTCATGCTATGGTAGAACTCAACACTTTATAGCTCTCCTTTCCTGGCCTCACCCATCAGAAAAGGTCCATTCTCCTTTAATCCATCTTTACTAAAATTATCATGTTGCAAGTGGAGCTTCCTTCTCATGTGCTTAATTACTCCAAAGACTGATTAAAGAGATTACTATTAGATTAACTGGGAGATATCCATTACTCTAAGGAAGAAAGATTGGGAGCTTCCACTTGTGGGCATGATGAAATTTTTCCATTATATGTGTCAAATAATAAAAATATGAAACAGGATAAAACATGAAGGAAATGGTTTCTGGAAGTCAACAGGAAACACAGAACTATAGTATCTGAAGAAAAGAAAACATGATGTTGATTTTATGGAAATACAATTCTACCTATGGATAATTTGCTGATCTCAGAACAGAGAATTGGAGTCCTATGCAAAGTACATCATTCCCATGGAGCAGAAGACAGAGTTCACAGCAGAAGAAATGGTGGGAACCTGAAGGGTGCAGCATTGAACAGTAAGTTGCTCTGTAAATTAAGGATTCCAAAACTGTTAAGGGGATCCTCGCAGGTGTCCTTGGCAGAAGGATAAGGAATATATATGTGTATATATACATACATAGTATGAGACAATCTGAAGCTAATTAGACAGCAGCTCTTACTGGGGTGAGAGTGGAAAAGAGATACCAGAGTTTGAGCAGTAGTGGTAAAAAGAGCATCAAGAAGATCCCAATTTCTCCACATCCTCACTAGTACTTGTTGCCTGTGTTTTTTATTATAATAGCTATCCTAATGAGTGTGTAGTATCTCGTGGTTTTGGTTTGCATTTTCCTAAGATGTTGAACATCTTTTCATGGGCTTTTTGGCCATTGGTATATCTTCTATGGAGGTGTGTTTATTTAAATCCCTTCCCTTTATTTATTTATTTATTTATTTATTTAGGCTGCATTGGGTCTTCATTGCTGCACGCGGGTTTTCTCTAGTTGTGGTGAATGGGGGCTACTCTTCGTTGTGGTGCGTGGTCTTCTCATTGCAGTTGCTTCTCTTGTTGTGGAGCATGGGCTCCAGGCGCGCGGGCTTCAATAGTTGTGACACGTGGGCTCAGTAGTTGTGGCTCATGGGCTCCAGAGCAAAGGCTCAGTAGTTGTGGCGCACGGGCTTAGTTGCTCCACGGCATGTGGGATCTTCCCGGACCAGGGCTCGAACCTGTGTCCCCTGCATTGGCAGGCGGGTTCTTAAGCACTGCACCACCAGTGAAGTCCCTAAATCCCTTCCCATTTTTAATTGGGTTATTTGTCTTTTTATTATGGACTTGTAAGGGTTCTTTATATATTCTGGATACAAGTCCCCTATGAGATACAATATTTACAAATATTTTCTCCCACTCTGTAGTTTGTCCTTCACTGTCTTGGTTGTATCATTTGCAGCACAAAAGTTATCAATTTTGATGAAATTCAACCAGTCTACTGCTTCTTTCTTCACTTGTGCTTTGGTGTCTTCGATAACACAGCCTATGCCAAGGTCACAAAGATTTACTAATATGTGTTCTGAGTGTTTTATAACCTTAGCTCTTACATTTAGATCTATGATCCAATCTCAGTTAATTTTTGTGAACCTTGTGATGCAGTAATCTAACTTCGTTTGCATGTGGATATCTACTTGTCCCTACACCATTGTTTTAGAAGACCATCCTTTGTCCTTTGAATTGTTTTGGCATCTTTGTCAAAAATCCATGACTGTTAACATGAAGCTTTATTTCTGGACTCGCTCTTCTATTGAACTAAATATCTATCCTTATTCTTGGGACAGTACTACACTGTCTTGATTATTTAGCTTTGTAATATGTTTTGGAATTGTGTTTTCAGTTTCAAGTTTTCTTGAAAACTATGTGTTCAAGATTGTTTTTACTATTCTGTGTTGCTTGCATTTCCTTAAGACTTTTAAGATCAACTTTTCAGTTTCTGCAAAAGAGACAGCTTGGGCTTGCTAAGGATTGTGTTGAATTTGTAGATCAATTTTGAGAGTATTTGGAGCAATAATATTGAGCCTTCCAATACATTAACAGGAGATGTCTTTACATTTATGTAGATCATTCTTTCAATAATGTAGTTTTAGCTTTCAGTGTATATCTTACACTTCTTTCCATAAAATTATATCTAAACATTGTATTATTTTTGGTGATGTCATAAAATGGAATTTTTGCCTGACAATTTTGCTTTACTGTGGTAAAATACTCAACACATGAAATTTATTACTTTAAATATTTTTGAGTGTACAGTCAATGGCATTAAGTACATTCACATCTTTGTGCATCTATTATTACCATCAAACTCTAGAACGTTTTCATCCTCCCAAACTGAAATTCAATCCTTTAAACATTGACTTACCAGTCCCCCTCCCTCCAGCCCCAGGCAACTACCTTTCTACTTTGTCCCTATGAATTGACTACTGTACGTACCTCATAAAAGCACAATCAACCAATACTTGTCCTCTTGTGACTGGCTCATTTTAGTTAGCATAAGGTTGTCAAGTTCCATCCATATTGTACCATGTGTCAGAATTTCATTCCTTTTTAAAGCTAAATAATTTTCCATTGTATGTGTATACCACCATATGGGTATACTGTTGATGGACGTTTGAGTGTTTTCACCTTTCAGCTATTGTGAATAATGCTGCTAAGAACATGGGTGTCCAAATATCTGTGAGTCCATGCTTTCAGTGCTTTGGGGTATATACCTAGATGTGTAAGTTCAGGATAATATGGTAATTCTATGTTTAATTTTATGAGGAACCACCATACCATTTTCCACACGGGCTGCAGCACTTCTACATTTCCACCAGCAATGCACAGGGGTTTCAATTTCTCCACATTCTCATCAGAACTTGATATATTCTGAAAATTTTAAATAATAGCCAATCCCAATAGGTTTGGATTAGTATCTAGTTGGAGTTTCGACCTGCAATTCCCTAACAATTAGTGACGTTGAGCAACTTTGTATGTGCTTATTGTCCATCTATGTATCTTTTTTGAAGAAATGTCTATTCAGGTCTTTTGCCATTTTTAATTGGATTTTATGTTTCTTTGTAGCTGAGTTGTAGGAATATTTTACATATTCTACATATTAATTTTCATCAGATATACGATTTGTGAACATTTTCTCTTATTCTGTGCGTTAGCTTTTTCCTTTATCAATAGTGTCCTTTGATGCACAACAGTTTTTAATTATAAAATTCTAATTTATCTACTTTTTTCTTCTGTTGCCTGTGCTTTCAGTGTTGTATTCAATAAATCATTTCTAAATCCAATGTTATGAATACTGCCCCCTTTGTTTTCTTCTAAGGATTTTATAGTTTTAGCTCTTGACATTTAAATCCTTGATTCATTTGGAGATAATTTTTTTTAAGGTGTAAGTAAGGGTCCAACTTCATTCTTTTGCATATTGATATCCAGTTATCCCAATATTATTTGTTGAAAAGATCGTCCTTTCTCCCCTTGAGTGGTCATGGCATCCTAATTGAAAATCATTAGACTGCATATGTGAGAGTTTATTTCTAGACTCCTTATTTTTTCCATTGGCAAATTTCAGTTTTCTAATTTTGTTGCCCAAGTAATATATCAACTTTCAGGAAGGTACAGAAGAGCCCCTCCAGGGCTCTTGTTTTTAAACTTTATAATGGTGGTGTTGAATTGATCATCCAAATGAAATCTCATACTACAAGTCATCAGAGTGGACGATGCTATCATAATTTTCCTCCAACTGAAGAATCAATGAATAAACAGAATATTTCTAGTAACAAAAAGGAAATATGATATTCTCATCCAGTTAATCATACTTCAGCATGTAATATTTTGTCACAAATACCTAGAACGTTCTGTATTGTAAAGAAGATCTAGGATAGTATCTTTTTACCTTTTATTATATTTGGGCATGAACATTTATTTCATATGATTCACAAGTGGACAAATATACATGCAAAGTTGACTGAAAGGAGTTAGATGATGTAGGAGTGATAAACATTGATTAATCATTTTAACTGGTGTTTATAAATATAAAATAAAAATATGTTCTATTATAGTACAACATTATTTACAATACCTCTAAAGAAAGTGAAATAACAAATATGAAATAATAAAATATATAGTATCTGGTGAAAATTACAAAATTATGATGAAGGAAATTAAAGAAGACATATAAATGGAAAGAAATACTGTGTTCATAGACTGGAAGATTCAATAGTAAATAATAAAAATGTGAAACTTCCTAAATTGATCCATACGTTTAACACAATTTGCATCAAAATCACGGCAAAATTTTTTTGTAAACATAGACAAGCTTAATGTATATGGAAAGGAGGAACCTTAAAATAGCCAAAACCATTTTGAAAAAGAAGAATGAAATGGGAAGACTCACTTTTCCTTCTGTTCAAGATTACCCTATAACTACAATAATCAAAACAGTGTAGTATTGGTGGAGGGAATGACACATAGATCAATGGAACAGAATAGAGATCTGAGAAATACAACAACACAAAAATGTCCAATTAATTTTTAACAAAGGTGCAAAATCAACACCGTGGACAAAAGACAGGTTTTTCAAAGAACTGTGCTAGAACAGTTTGACACCCATAAATCGGAAAATTAATCTCCCACCCTTTATAAAAAGTAACTCAAAATGGATCAGGGACTTAAATATAAAACATAAAACTATACCTTTTACGGATATCATAGCAAAAAATTTCAAGACTTAAGACTGACAAAGAATTCATATTCTTGACACCAAAAGCATAGATCCAAAAAGGGAAAAAGGAGAGCTTATCAAAATAAGAATTGGAAAAAAAAACCTTTTGGTCTGAGAAAAAACACTTGGAGAGAATATGTTCAAATCACAAATCCCACAAAATAGATGTTTATGTGAAAACTCAACATTTAACAAACAATACAATTAGCAAATGGGAAAAAGATATGAACAGACTTTTCACTGAAGTGGATATGCAGGTGCCAAATAAACACATTAAAGATATTCACTATCATTATCCATTAGGGAAGTACAAATTAAAAACACAATGAGATATTAAAACACACCCATAGAATGGCAAAAAAAAAATAGTGGTATCTTCAAATGTTGGCAAGGCTGCAAAAAACCCATTCATTTATCACTGGCGGGGATGTCAAACAGTATATAGCCACTCTGCAAAAAGCTTGGCAGTTGCTTTTAAAATTATAAATGGCTTACCATAGACACAGCAATTTCACTCTCGGCCATGCTTCCCAGAGAATTAAACATTTATTTTCATGCAGAAACTTCCGCACAGATTTTCATTGCAGATCTATTCATAATAACTAAAAATTGCCATGCACACAATGTCCTTCAATGGGTGAATAATTAAAATATGCTACAGACATACAAAGGAATACTAGTCATCAATACAAAGGAATGAAGTGAGAGGAAAAGACAACCTCAAAAAGATACAAACTACATGGTTGCATTTATATAACATTCATGAAATAACATAATTAGAAAGATGAAGAGCAGTTTAGTGGTTGCCAAAAGTTCGGAAAGAGGAAAGAGGGAATCAGGGTAGCTATATAAAGGAGGAACAGTATCAGGGGCCATGTAGTGATGATGCAGTTCTATATCTTGATTGTGATGGTGGGTACCCAAACTTGAACATGTGGTGAAATTGCATAGAACTAAATATACGCACATGTGAATGCATACACACACGTATACACAGATAAGTGTATGTATACTGGTGCAATGTGAATAAGGTCTGTGTATTTCATCAATGTCCATTTCCTGGTTTTGATATTCTACTGTAGTACTGAAACATGTTAACACTGACTGAAGCTGAGTAAAGTATTCGTAAGACTGCCCTCTAAATTTTTTTGCAACTCTTTATGAGTGTATAATTATTTCAACATAGTAAGCTAACTAAAAATAACAGTGGGATATCATTACACATCTAAAGCTGGCCAAAAAAAAAAAATCAAACAAAACCACCAAAAACGACAATACCAAATGCTTGTGAAGTGTGGATCATCTGTGCAGAGTAACTGGGACTCTCACAGATGAATGGAGGGAAGGAAAATGGTAAAGCCACTTTGGAAAATAGTTTGGCTGTTTCTTAAAACATTAAAAATACACTCATTAAAAAAAAATACACTGAGTAAACGATCCAGCTATCTCACTTATAGGTATTATAGTGAGAACTTATATATAGACAAAAGTACCTAGGTATTTACCCATCAAAAAGTGAGAACTTAAATACAGACGAAAGCCTATGTGCACATGTTTACAGCAGTGTTATTCAAAATTGCCAAAATCTAGAAACAACCCAAATACCCTACAATGTGTGAATGGATAAACAAACTATATAGTTCATATTTTCAATAGGAGGCTACTTAACAGTAATAAAGAATGAACTATTAAAACATATGCCAATGAGAATGAATCTCAAATGCATGTATGCTGTATAGAACATTCTGGAAAAGGCAAATCTATAGTGACAGAGACCAGGTCACTGGTTGCAAGGAACTGGCAGTGGGAGATGAATACAAAGGGCAGCAGCCAGAGGGAAGATCTGAGGTGATGGACCTGTTGTGCATCATGAGTGTGGTGGTGGGAACGGAATACATACATTTTTCAATCCTCATAGAACTATATACCACAGAGTGAATGCTACTGTGTGTAAATTTTTTAAAAAGCAAAATATTCTTAATAAAAAATAAATATTAAAAAAGAGACCATGACTACTAATTTTTTCAAAATTTCCAGAAATACACCCACCTATATATTCAAGAATCTCGCCAAACCAAGCAAGATAAATTCAAAGAAATACACGTCTTGGTAAACCATAGCGACACTATGGAAAATCAAAGATATAAAGTAAGTCCGCAACTCAGACAAGGAATGAAAGAAGCATTATATTATTGGGATGAATAATAAGAATGCCAGCTGCATTCTCATCACACAACGGAAGCCAGGATACAATGGGATTACATCTTTAACTTGCTGAAAGAAGCAATTCCACTTCCAGTGAAAATACCGTTCACAAATTAAGACATTATGAAAACATTTTAAAGACAAAAGCTGAGACAATTGATCACTACAAGGTACACACAAAAAGAAATACAAAAGAGAGTTTTACAGGTTGAAAGGAAATGAACCCACACAGAAATATGAATGTGCTGGAGGAGTTGAAAAGCCCTGGAAAACGGTAAATAGGTTGGGCTAAATGTAAATATTTACATTAAAATTCTTTAACATTTCATTGGCTATTTTAAGGCGAACACAATGCTCTACTGTCAGGTTTACAACATATACATAACTAAAATAAATAAAAACAGAGGCACAAAACAGAAGCACAAATGATGGAAAGACCTTAATGGAATTACAGTGTTCTGAGAGTTCCACAGTGTGAAGTTTAGCAAAATCAAACAGGCTACAGTTGTGCACGAATGTTCGCCAAATAAATTTAAAAATGTTTTGGGCCATCTACTATCCGTATACTTTGGATGTGGGAGATTTTATTGTTTTTACCTTTTTCAATAGTAGAGTTAAAACTTGAGGGCTTCCCTGGTGGCGCAGTGGTTGAGAGTCCGCCTGCCGATGCAGGGGACACGGGTTCGTGCCCCGATCCCGGAAGATCCCACATGCCGCGGAGCGGCTGGGCCCGCGAGCCGTGGCCGCGGAGCCTGTGTGTCCGGAGCCTGTGCTCCGCAACGGGAGAGGCCACTGCGGTGAGAGGCCCGCGTACAGCAAAAAAAAAAAAAAAAAAAACTTGAAAGAGGCAACTCTGCTGTGAACTAGCACATCACAACCGTTAACATCCTTGGACTATACAGACTACAGATGAAAACTATCACCTATTCTATCATTTAACTATACCTACCTAGAAAACTCTGTTGTGCAAATAGAAAAGTTCTGGAAACCACTGTTAAAATTCACAGAAGATCTGTTAGAGTGTTCACGTCTAGATCTGAATTTAAACCATATACAAAATTTTGATTGACAATATGATCTAGAGCTGCACTGCCTAATTTAGTAGCTACGAATCACAACGGACTATTTAAATTTATAGTAAAGTGAAATAAGATGGAAGCTTTAGTTCCTTGGTTGCACTATCCACATGCTAGGTGCTCAGTAGCCACACAGACCGTGGAGGTGTATACTCTTCCTCTAAGTGCAGAAGGCTCTGTTGGAATACCGTGATCTGGATACTAACCTGACGTAAGCCAAAACCCGTCACTGATACTTCCTCCTGGTGATGAAGGCATTGGTTCACATTGTGGAGGAGCATATCCAATGTCACAGTGACAGTTATGGAGAGTATTGCAAACCTAAAGCCAAAACCAAATTTAAAAAGTGCATTTGATGTATAAGATAGAAATTAAACACGTTATTTGCTATTTTTAGTCAATGTAAATTATTAAAGTACTATAATTTAGTATATTATAGGTAGTTTTTTATAGTAATGTGGAAAGCAATTCTTAAGTTAAAAATATAATAATGTTCATGCAATATCTTTTCAAATGTCCCATTGATTTTCTTTTATCTCTTGTACTTTTAAATAAAAGTATATAATATTCTGATACAACTGAAATGCCTTATTCTAGAAAGGCATAGGAATTATGAAGCTAGAAATTATAAAATAGTGGGAGTTTAAATATACTATGAATTGTGCTAGTTCAAAAAAAATTAGCCATGATAAGAGCCAATTTTTACCAAAAAAAAAAAAAAATGGGGAAAAACAAAAGGGAGAAGTATTCTTTATCAGACATAGATAGCAAAATTTATTTGGCTAGAAATAGGAAGGCTAGAAAATATCTATAAATGTGATCTGGTGGGTGAATTGAAGGAAGGGCCAGAAACATTATAGAGAATCTAGAAATAGGTTCGTGAAAAACTTAACAAGAAATTAATTAAAATTAAATAAGAGAGGAAAGAAACAGAAAAGAAACTGTAAATAATAGCACATGTAAGTGATCTGGGAGAAAAAATTTTTAAAAGACACACAGCTCACTTTTCTCCTGGATTACTATATAAAATAGGAAGCATCAGTATGGCAGGAGACACTAGCCACACAGTTAAAGCCAAAGACATGCTTGGAAAAACTTACAAAGTTTACAAAATTTCCATAACCTGGTAGATAATTTCACAATGGATGGACAAATAGAAATGTAAATGGAAAATGCGACCATACATACTTAAGGACTGTATAATTAATTACTAAAGAAATGCAAGTTAACAATGGATTTAGCATGTTTGAAGAAATTCAAAAGACAGAGAAACTAGTCTGACCAGAATATGAGGAAAAATGCATTTTTTTTTTTTTTTTTTTTTTTTGCGGTACGCGGGCCTCTCACTGTTGTGGCCTCTCCCGTTGGGGAGAACAGGCTCCGGACGCGCAGGCTCAGCGGCCATGGCTCACGGGCCCAGCCGCTCCGCGGCATGTGGGATCCTCCCGGACCGGGGCACGAACCCGTGTCCCCTGCATCGGCAGGCGGACTCTCAACCACTGCGCCACCAGGGAAGCCCGGAAATATGCATTTTTATACATGACAGGTGAGACCAAAAACTGGTATAATATTTCTTGAAGACAATATAATATTAATGAAAATTTAAACGGTACATATATTTGGCTCATCAGATTTCACTGCTAACAATTTAAGAAGTCAGATAAATGTGCAAAGGTGAAGGTACAACAGTGTCCACTGTACCATTAGTTACAATAGTTAAGTAAAAATTTAACATTATCTGAAAGTCCATCAGTGGATAACTTTTCAAATATAGTAAGGAAGAGACATGCAGGGAAACACATTGAAGCTGTTCAAGGATGAAGCAGATCATAATGAACAAGAAAGTCTGCTCCCATAAAAATATGAGGTTATAAGTAATATGTATAATATATATTGTGTGAGCGTTTAAATATTTATCAGTACACATACACTCAATTATAAGCAATATTTTTATGTATGTATAAATGTATATGTGTAATCCTTAATGAGCTCATTTCCAAAATTTCATAATCTTAATCTAACATTATAATAATAGATTGCTTCATATTGGATTTTAGTACAAAGTTCAAAGCAAATTATTTGGTCATGAAGCCTATATGATCTGATTGAACACATAAATCACATACATACGTATGAATAATGGAGTCTGCTTTTCTTATTCGATTTCAATTTCCCCAATACATTTCTACACCCCAAATAATTTTAAGCATTATTATACTGAAAAATGTTATTGACATGGATCAAAATAACTATACTTAGAAACAGAGTAACCATTATACATACCCCATGTCCATTGTACTTTATTTTGGAGATACAAGTTGCGTCTGAGCTGACAGTGACGTCTGTGCAAGATCCTCTGTTACAAAACTAAAATGTGAAAACAACCACCAATGACAAAAATTTTAAATTTAAAGTCAAGAGTTGAACAATTGTACTTGGTAAGAAAATTAGATGCACAAGATATATATACCTCAGATGAATCTGGATTTCAGATCTGCTCATTCTAATAAAAGAACTTGGAGTCAAATGGTGTGTTGTTACCTTATCAAATATCGTATTTTGAGAACCAGAAACCATTTTTTCCCTTGAGGGAGCAGAACTGTGCATTTATCGATATTAATTGGTATAAGTACAAAAATAGCTGACTTGTATTGACTGTTGGTAATGAGCTAGGATCTGTCTTTGCACTTTCTATATATATTTTATATCCTCATTTTATATTTGATGAGAATTAAATGTATACTTTTAAGGCCACACCACCACTGACTGACAGAGCCAATATTCAGTACAAGAACTATTTTACTCGCAGAGCCCAATGATCAACGCTCAATACCAGTGTTCCTGTCATTTTTACATTTTTTTCCCAACTTTAATGACCATATCTTTTGCATTAGGAAAGGTGACCTTGAGAAATTTATTTAATCTTCTTTACCTCAGTTTATCCATCTTTGAATTTGGAATAATAAGTATAACTATCTCAAGGTTATGAAGGTGAAATAGCTTGTTACAGACAAAGGAACAAAAGCAGTGTTTGGCACACAGTAAATGCTCACTAAATATAGGATATTATCTTAATTATTTATTTATTTAACCTGATTTCTATGTAGACTCTATGTTAATATTTGTCTATCCAAATTTCAATTTAATTTGACTATCTTCGGGAGAATCTACTATCTGATGGATTTTCTTAAGTATCTGGTAGAATACCCCCTATCTGATGAATAGTCTAAAAATATCATTATTTTCTATCACCATTGCTAATTAAGGAAAGAACAAATATCAGCTTGTTCATTAACTGAAAGTGCTCTGATAAAGCCAGCAAGGATAACAAAATGTTGGACAAACCAGCATTACCTGTCCACAAAACTCTTTTCATTCTAGTGTTCTTGTCATTGAGGCAATACCAGTCACACTTCCCTGGCTTGTTTTTAGGAGAAAAATAAGCCAGGAAAAGTTAAGAACCATGCTTCTGATATAATTTCTTTCAACTAAACAGATCGATTTGTAGCTGGCTCTTTTGTAATGACAGGAAAAGCAAAAGATACTATGAAAATACTTAGCCATGGTCAGTGGTTGGGACAGTGTTTTGAATATTAACTAACACATAAGATTTCCCTCTTTAAAAAAGAAACACTAATCATGTCCCAGAAGAAATCACATCACAGTTCAAAAAAAAAATCCTTGACATAACTAAAAAAATATTTCCTGAGGAGAAAATCTTGGGTTATGTGAGCATGTTTTCATACAGTTCTGCGCATAAGAATGGGTAAGGAAAAGACAGTTAATTTTATTTATTCGGTCACTGATTAGCTTAACTATTTTTTGGAAAATTACATGCCCCAGACATTTTCTTCAAGTTTGAAATGATTATGTTAATAAGATATGCTTAATACCCCTCACCTACTTATATGAGCTACAATCAGTCTGATAAACTCCTGTTCTGTCTTCTAAATAAACAATTCAAAGACGCCTTCTATCACAACCAATATTGGGCAAACTTGCATTGCTGGAATAATGCCTATCTTCATGTAATATATTATTCACTTAATATATTACAGTATTAAATTTAGGAGTATAACATTTATAATTTTTATAATTGACAAGGAAGACATACTCTTCTTTATGTTGATAGATAAGACATAAAATCTCTTTTTCTCTCTTTTCTTATCTATCAATTGATAGACTGATTTTTACAAAGGACCCACATTTGATGAGAATGTGGTAAAGAAGCCTTTACTATCTAACCTCTCTGAAAACAACTGAACACTGTAGAATAACAAATGAACATAAAGTATGTCCTTGATGACTTTTTAAAATAACCACAGAATGATTCCAATTCAAATTCACAGACTTGGCACTCACAGTGGCCTCAAATTCACAGACTTGGCACTCACAATAGCCTCCCTTTTCCCAATAAATGAGAGTAAAGGAAAATCAGAAAGAGACAATTAGAAGGGGAGAGAGTAAAGGACTTCCTGGGATTTTGAAATAAAATGAAGGTCACTGTTGGATGAGATGAAGTGAGAAAGCAACCACAGGGAACACAGTGGCAAAGGGGAGAGCCTAGTTGATCAGCCTTACACTGCTTTAGAGGAGCTGCAGCCTCAGAGTCCTAAGGAAAAACAGGAAGAAGAGCTGAAAGGGCAAGATGGGAAAGGGTGGCTAAAATGTGGAACTGTCAGTGGAAGTCTGCGCCCCAAACCACAGAACTAGTCAGCACAGAACTAAAAATCTTAAGTGCACTCTCTCTCATACACAAACACACATACACAGACACTAAGACGCTCACAGACCATGTATAGAATCACGAAGAATTTGTGTTTACCTGATTTGGACCACACATAGTGCCATTCTTTACATAGGTATAATCGTCTCGGGAAGTTACTGGTGTCGAATTTCTTAGATGTGCACTTAAGACACACAATGCCTCCAAGGAAAGTATATTGAGTATCAAAATTTTTAAACGGCACTACTTCTGTACGTGTCCAGAGACAAACTAACTTTCCACAATAGATATCCCTGTAATATAACACAGAAAAAATTACCCATATGTCACTTAGTGACACAATATATTGTTTAAATAACAGTTCAAAACATGAGGATGATTCACAATGTTGTTCAGAGCATAACATTTTATCAAATGTTTCTTCAATATTTAATATCTTATAATTTTTATCTCTTTGTTACTTTAATGATATATGTTGAAAAATACTGAAACATTTCTCTATTTCTGGAATAAACACCATAAGCATACTCTTTTTCAGATACTTATTGGTTATTTGATAATTTTGACTTAGGCACTTTGCAGGTATTTTCCAAAATATAAACCAGTCATTCAAAGTAATGCTAAGCTGACTACAGGAGGGATCAACAACTTTCATTATTTAATTTTATTTCTATATACTTGCAAATTGCACTGAAAATTGAATTTTTTTAAAAAAAATATGCAATTTACAATAATATTCAAAACATGAACTACTTAGGGTTAAATTTAAGTAATTACAGATACCTAAATAAATGGAACAATATACCATGTTCATGGTTTGAAAATCACATTATGTATACTATTCAATTCTCCATAAATTCATTTTTAGATTTTAAAAAAAATTTCAAGAGTTTTTTTTTTAGGGGGTTTGAAAATCACATTATGTATACTATTCAATTCTCCATAAATTCATTTTTAGATTTTTTTAAAAATTTCAAGAGGTTTTTTTTTTAGGGGGTGGGTAGAAATGGAAAAGTTGATTTAAATTTTTATATAGAAATATAAAGACTGAAAATAGCCAAATCTATCTTGAGAAAGAAGTAACCAAACACGAAGATACATTTTACCTGATTTTGTGCATTAGGATAAGGAGACCTGGTACTGGATAGATACATAGATTATTTGAACACAAAGTATGTCATGAATTGTTTTTCAGTAAATGTACCAAGGTAATTCAATGGGGGAAGGACAGTCTCTTCAACAAATGGGTCTAGAACAATTGGATATCTTTATGGAGAAAAATATCCCTTGATCCTTAACTTACAAAGTGCCACAAATTACTCAAAATGGATCATACACATACACATAAAAACTAAAATTTGTAGACTTCTAGAAGAACATTTACAAGGAAGCTTCACAAATTTAGGATAGGCTACAAGTAGCATAATACATCAAAGAAGAACATTATAAACTGGACTTCATCAAATTAAAAACTTTGACTCTTTGAAAGATGTCATTAAGAAAACACAAAGCTAAGCCACATACTGGGAGAAAACCTGGCGAAGGCTTGTGTATAGTTTATATTAAGAATTCCTGTAAGTATATAATAAAAAGACAAATAACCCCATTAAACTTTGCAAAATATTTGAACAGACATTTTAAAAAGGAAACATATGAATGCCCAATAATCACATGAAATACTGTCCCATATAATTAGTCATCAGGAAAATACAAACTAAAACTGCAATGAGATACCAGCACAAACTGAAATGACTAAAATGAAAAAGACTGGCAGTAACAAAAGTGGTGAGGATTCAGAACCACCGCCACTGTTATACAGAGATGGATGGAATGCACAATAGTACAACCGTTTTGGAAAGCATTTTGACACTTTGTTATAAACTTAATAGTACAATGAATGTGTTGTGACAGAAATTAGAAGTTTAGATATTTATGGGATTGACTTGGATTTGGTAAGGGAAAACTGTCTGTGGTAATGTAAACGTTCTACATATTTTCCACATTTAATCAGGTGTAGCATCACTCAAATTCAAAAACTCAGCAAGTCAGAAAGAAAATATAAATAAGTATAATGAAGGCCACCTAGACACATCATGAGTCTCTGTGCAGACAAGAAAAGACAAGGTCACAATGCCTTTGTGGATATAAACGCAGATAGGCCCCATGGATCATCTGGCCAGGTATGGTATGCAGAAGCAGACTTGTTCAGTAAAGTCTTCAGTGAGAGTGAGGGCAAATGGTTTTTGACCACTGTTGTTGAGACTCCTGAAAGGTTCCCTCAGTGGGAAGTGATGGTCTTGCAATACAAAACAAAGTTTATTGGGCTTGCTGTTCACCCACCTATACTTTCAAGAAAATAAAAACTACTTCCCTTCTGCTGGTGGCCATAACTATAGACAGAAAAATCCCTGGTGATCAAGACCGGTTTAGTCACTCCAAAATTTACTGAGATATGTTCTTACAATGAGTAAGAAAAGAAAGAAATGAGAGATATGCTTAGGCAAAAGCCTGATGAAGTCATAAAGTCTCATCCAAATAGCATATTATGGATCGATGTAAGTTCTGCTGGATATGAAGGCTTCAAAGTCCCTCCTTCACTTTTAGAACCACCCTCATGCTCTAAGTACCACTGGTCAATGAACACACTGTCTAATGACATGGATGTGGAGAAAGAGAATGTAAAGGCTTACTGCAGTAGGTCTTGTTAAAAGATAATCTGAGGCATATTAAAACTTTTAAGAATTTATTTGAGCAAAAATTGATTCAAATTGGGCAGCATCCAATTTAACAGTTAGAAAGAAGCTCCACGGCACTTCCCTGGTGGTCCAGTGGTTAAGACTCCGTGCTTCCACTGCAGGGGGCATGGGTTTGATCCCTGGTCAGGGGACTAAGATCCTGCATGCCACATGGCATGGCCAGAAAAGAAAAAAAAAGTAAAAAAAAAAAAAAAAAAGAAACTCTGAAGAGCTGTAAAATATGGAAGACTTTTATAGGCAGAAAGGAGTGGGGACAAGGAAGTTATACTGGCAAAAAGGTGGGCTGATTATTGCAAAGTTACTTTCCTTTAGGGTTTGGCAGAGGTCTATCAGGCAGATTACCTAACTAGTGCTGGCCAGATGATTCCTGATTGACTGGTTTAAGATTCCATTTCTGGAAGAGCCAGAAGTGTAGTTAAGGTAAATCTCTCAGTTTGGTGATGTGAGGTTTAGCGCAACGGACTCCATTTGGGGCCTGGTGTCTTGTTTTCGTTTTTTGTTTGTTTGTTTGTTTGTATTTTAAATTCATTAATTTATTTATTTTTGGCTGTGTGGGGTCTTCGTTTCTGTGCGAGGGCTTTCTCTAGTTGCGGCAAGCGGGGGCCACTCTTCATCGCGGTACGCAGGCCTCTCACTATCACAGCCTCTCTTGTTGTGGAGCACAGGCTCCAGATGCACAGGCTCAGTAGTTGTGGCTCACGGGCCCAGTTGCTCCATGGCATGTGGGATCTTCCCAGACCAGGGCTCGAACCTGTGTCCCCTGCCAACTGGCAGGCAGATTCTCAACCACTGTGCCACCAGTGATGCCCCTGTTTCTTTTAACAGTCTTTACAGCTATAATAAAACAGTGGCCTATCCAAGATGAATTCTCATTTTCCAATACATACCCTTGAAATCCAGTGGGGCAAGCTACCTCTTCCCTTAGGTCCACTGTGACTCCATCTTGGATTTTAAATGAAGACTTGAGAGTGCCCAGATGATGAAATAGTGACCCAAATCAGATTAATCAGTTCATCCACACAGTGCAAACAGGCTATCAGAGACAACTGAACGTACTCTTGTATCGCAGGAATAATCTCTGAAAAACTATTTAGGAACTGGGCAATAAACTACCCAGAATGGACACCTTGGCAAAAGCTAAATGTAATTTCCTGCAGGCCAAGGGACAGAAAAATCAATGGTTCAAGTCTGAGTCATATGTTCATGTAGACATGGATATTAGGCCAGAGAGAATCTAATGAGGAAATTGTTTGTCTGCCCTTCGGAGAAATTCTCTCTCACTACTGGGCTACAGAACAGCCATGGTACTTTAAGGTTTGGGCTGTGAGCAGGAGTTATTCCTGGACACCATGTATTTACTATTGGCAGACTATCCTGTCTGACATGATACCATTTGATTGGCATTCACCCGAAACGCTTGGTACCCACTCAGTACACAGATCTTACCTCCTTCAACAATAAACAGGACAAGAATAAAGGGTTTCATCCACATGAAATGAAAGCCATATATACTGGTCAAGATGGGATGGAGAAGTGATGGTAACCAAGTGGTCAAGCCTTTCATCTATCCTGAGCACAGGCCTATAATAGTACCAGGAAGTCCCCAGGGGTGAGGTTGAAAGAATATTCTTACTAGATTTGGAAATGCTCTCAAATCACATACATTTCTGGTGGGTTCTTTAGGGCTAACACATACCCAAACAGTCATAAATAATAGATTTATGCTGAATAGATGATAGGGATAGATATTCTACATAAATGTAACAGTTCTCTTGATTTTAAGGGATGTTCTCAATGTGGAAATGCTACGATTAAGACAGTGAAAGTAGGGATGAGTATATGACTGGAAGCCACACAGCTGTCCTGGCCTATCTAGATTGTTATTGTGAAGCGGCACAAGATACAGTGGGAAGGAGAGGGGGAGAAAGGAATAGGAAGGGGAAAGGAAGCTGGTCAGAAGATCACTGTCTTGATCAAGGAGACAGCATATGCAGGGATACTCAAGAAAATCTGTCATCTTATAATAGCCCTGCCTGGCCAGTAAAAGGTGGCTTATGTAAGCTAAACATGGCAGTGGCTCCAATAGCAATGGCAATTCCAGACATGATGCACAGTTACAGATCGAAGGCACTTGGTGTGTGGTAGCGGAAATTATAGTAAAATCTTTCTTCAGTATCTCACTAGACCCAAAAGATCAAAATCAGCTTGCAAGTTTAGATATTGAAAACAATTTATAACACATCTATGTGTTCTGAGACACTTGCAATCCACTTGTAATCCAAGACTGGGCTCCATAACAAGACCTAGTGTTTCCAGCACTTGGGACCAAGGAAGACAGGCAAATGTGTCTTTTCTACCAGCTACAGTCAAGTGAGAAAAGGAAATCCAGGGCACGCAGCCCAGGGCAATGGACATGGCCAGTCCTCACAAATACAGCATATTAGCCCCTAATCTCCTCTGAAGGGTATTGTTTGACATTGACTGCAATAGACACCTTTCCAGATATGACACAGCAATTCCTCTGCACAGCAGACATGAACCATACTAATCAAGTACTCCTAAATGGATGATATTTACACATCAGACAATGGTGCCACCTTGAAAGCCAAGGATACTCAGTACTGTGCAATTAGCTGGGGCAGGCCATGGACGTTCTATGATCCACATCATGCACAAGCAGCTACAAGTAACTTTAGAGCCAGTTAAATTTTCTGCAAATGTGTATGTCTGAGCTTATTAAACAATGAACTAACCTGGCCATTAGTTTGTTTTATGCCTTTTATATATTTTTGTTCTTTTGTTAGTCTTTATCATTGGATAAATTTGTTCTCAGTTCTCAGATGTGATGTATGTTCGTGATAAACTAAGAACTGCCTATACTCCTAAAGCGTTTCAAGGTTGTAAAATGTTGCAAACGAGAAAAAAAAAGTACTGTCTGGCTAGAGGAAGCCACAGGTAATTAGAGCCTTACATTATAGTACTGAGGTTTAAACAGAAGTGGAAACCATTGTTCCCAGAGTGATTAACAAATCAACAATAATTAAAATAATTTTTGCCACTACTGGCCTTTAGCATATAGCACTGGATACTGCTAGTACTTTTCACTAGCAGTAAAAACTTCCATTCTGGGAAGTTGATGAAGTTCATTTCAATTTCATTAGGCAAGACTTAGAGCACCGCATTACTCTCCTCCCCACAATAATATGTCATCTCAGGATTATACCAAATCTGAAATATTATTATACCAGTGTGAAATATTATTGAATGTATAGGTATTCTGTCAAAATCATAACACTTTTATAATGGTCTGCAACTGAGAAAATTTGCATCCCATGCTATTTAAGCATATATGACTAAAGACAGACTCTACAATCCAAATAATCCATCTATACTGACTTACAAAACAAGCAGTTACATTTCAATGGGGGTAGGTGGAGCTCAGCCAGAAGAATCATTGAAAGCAGTCCAGGATAAAAGGGGAAAAAAACCCGGCCACTGGGCACTGTAACTGATTAGGACCCCCTGCAACCACAGGCATCTCTGATCACTTACACAGCTGATTTCATCCAATGGCCCTAAATTTCCTGATATTCACTGGCTCCTGGAATTTGGAACTAATGAACTTTATCCCATGGTTCAGTGAAGAACTTTTCCTGGGAAAGTTCCACTATAAACAGATTGGCCTCTGACACTGGTAAAGTCCACAAACAGGAAGCTGTACACCCATAAGAAACAGAAATAGCCCACCTACTCCTTTACCTAAACTACTAGGTCACTGAAGGTCCTTTCTGTAAGACTTGTCTCATGCCGAAAAAACTTAGTTTACTGAAGCATCAGGATACATCCTAGCCTTCCAGCATATTGGTGATAAATTACTGATAATTCATACAAGTGAATGCGAATGAAATGACAGACAAATGTGTAAAAGCCATGAAAAGACCATTCAACCATAGGAAAACCCAAAGTAAGTAAGATATCCTCAAAGTTATATATACATGTATACCTCATGACACAGCACATTCACTTGTTGGTACACATACACCCTAGTGAAACGCAAGCACATGTGCAGCAGGAAACATGTGCAAGAAAATTCATAAATAAATGAGTCTTTACAGTCATAAACTGAAATAAACTTAAGTTTTCATTTCACAAATAATGCATAAATAAACTGAAATTTTCATAAACTCAATACTAAAAGCAATGAAAACAATTGGAATATAGCTACATTCAAAAGTTGATGGATGTTCCAAGTACAATACTGGGTGAAAGACCAAGTTACAGATGACACAAATCATATGATTGCCAATTATATAATAGTAGAACACAGTTAATCAAACTATATTGTATAAAGATGGGAAAATAGGAGGAAAACTAAAACTATGATGACAAGAAAGTACTGAAATGATATCTTTAAATTCTAAATGATGATTGGAAAAAGGAGGTATATTGAGAGTGGACACACAAAGAAATTCTTTGGCAGAGGTGAGGACTGCTTTGACCTTAGTGCAAAGTATTCAGGTGCTTGTTAAGTATCTATGTATTACACTCTTCATCTGTATTTCCTGTATATATTTCATATATATTATATATCACAGTGAAATAATGGAATGGTATAAATATTTACTGCTAAACAAAAGTGGGCAGAGTTTACTACAGAGAGAACTGTACTAAAATATATTTTAAAGAAAATTGTAATTAAATGGGAGATTATTTCTGAAGGAAACTTCGACATACAAAAACACTGATAAAAAGGAATGGAAGGTAAAATAAAGCAACTACTTTCTGAATAAATTCTTCATAGTACTTTCTAATGTAAAGAAATGAAATATTTTACAAGAGTATTTTACAAGAAAGTTAACTGGGTTGTAAACACTGTGATCTGGGAAGAAGGTGGCCCAGATAGATGTTTACCATTAAACATCTATGGTAAAAATGCAAAGATAATCACTAAAGGAAAATAAACAGTACATATAGACTAAATCACAAAAATACTGGAAGAAAGGAAAACAAAATAAACAGATTCAACAAAAATTCAACTAAGAACAAATGTGGCAAATTGAATATAGAAAATACAAAAATTTTGAGACAACTAAATTTATAAAAATATGCAACCTAGAGGAGCATAAGAAAATTAAATGTAATGAGGTATCCTGGAAAAGATCCTGGGAGAGAAAAAGGCCATTAGGTAAAAACAAAGGAAATCGGAATAAACTATGGACTTTAGTTAATTTAAAAATATTAATCACAATAATATTTGAGATAATCTTATAAATCAAAGACAGATTGAATAATAAATTACAACCTAAGGTAAATACTGAGCTTAATAGTAAAGAAAACCTAAATGAGAATAGAGAAATATCAGGGAAATACTAATTTAAGGAAGCTAGTGTGTGCATAGATATAGACATAAAATATGTATACAGATATACAGATTATACCAGACCAAATAGACATTAAAACAGAAATCAACATTAGAAATAAAGAGATTCAGTATTTGAAGGTAAAGTATTAAATTTCTAGGAAGGTACAACAATTGTAAATAAATTTACACCATATAAAAGAAATACAAAATATATAAAATATGAATTGAGTAAATGATAATGGGAATTAGGCAAATCCAACTGTATAGTTGGAGATATCAATATTATTTCCCAAGTGCTGAGAGTTCAGGCAAACAAAATTAGTAAAAAATATACAGAAGATTTGAGTCATTCACTTAAAAATTATAACGCCATCAGATTATACAGATTTTAGCTCCTAACAATTAGAGCTTACATCTCAGCAAGCAAATATAAAACATTAAAATAATCACCACACATGAGTATATGAAGGCAACAACAAGAAAATGCAATGATTAGCTATCTTACCAAGCACAAATGAAAAACAAAAAGACAAAAAGCAAAAAGCTAAATATAACAACAAACCAAGGATTGTGATCAATCCAATTCTGTGAAACGAAGTTAAAATAAAAGAGGCTCTATACATGCAAGAACGGAAATTAGGAGATGAGGAGGTGAACAACAGCATACATTTAAGAACTCAGTGATCCAGTTCAGTCACTTTGGAGGAATTCAGGGATGATTTAGGTGATAATTATACTACTGTTGGAACTGATGTTTATGATACAGAAAGGTGGGTAATGTTTACACAACAAGGAAAATCTACTTCTTTAACCACACTGCACTTACCCCAAACTTAAATTCTTCAAATGTTTCAAATTCAGGATGAGCCAGTTATCACATGCCTTATATCTCCCCATCTTAGCTATTTGATAAAATGGTGCAACATTAAAAAAAAAGTCCTCCCACTTATATCACAACTATATTTATAAGACTACATGATGAACACAGAAACAAATCTTTAGATAAGCTATTAATGTTTCTCACCAACCTCTGGCCCACCACAGTCACATTGCTCTGGCGGTTCCAAAACTCCATTGCCACAAACTGAAACTCTTCCTTGTGGAACCACTTTTGAAACTGTTCTATTTGAAGACATTCAAATTCAGGCTGTGAAGCTGTACGTTTGAATTGATCCATGCTGCAACTGCTAAAAAACTTTACACCACAGGAATGTCTAAAATTAAATTATATTCCTCAGTTAAAAGGAATAAAATCAGTATCAAAGTAATACTCCTTCAATAACGTACTATGAATTCTGTACTACTTCACTCAGAGAATAGCCAAAACGGGAGAGTGCTTTATTTTTAATACAATTAGTAATGCACGAATAAGTTCATTTCTATTATAATTCAATATAACAGACATCTAATAACTAGAAGATGTTAAGGTTACATGATTTAGAATATATTAAACAAAACAGTGCTTGGCACACGAAAAGCTCTGTTTAAGTATGTCTTACTATTTATTATTTTCATTATTATTGACAACACCATCATAATTATAATAATTATTATAAAAAGTACTAATTATTATTAAGAAAATGAAACATACTAGGAATAATGTGGAAAAATGAAGGAATAAACAATGGTGGACTGTGTTAATTAAAAGTCAGAATTATTTGTACTTTGGTAACAAAATTAATTAATTAAAATATCTCAACACTGAGTATATAGAATGTATAAACCCTAGATTCTTTTTATTTTGATATTTATATATTTCTAAGTGCACTGTTTAATGGGCTTTTGTTTAAATTTGTAACAATCTCTATGAGATTAGAGAAATGATACAAAAGTACGAAAACCAAATTTTGTTTCCTGAAATGGTTGAGTAAATTGCCAACGGGAGATCCTGATTACTCTAAATATTTTAATGTATAACTCTTACATAGAAATGAATTCTCTGAAATCATACCTTCAATATCAGGAAATAATGATACGGTGCTAAAATCTAATCCTCACATCACATTCAAATTTCCCCTTCATCACAGTATTGGCACTTTATAGCAAAAGGATCCAGTTCAAAATCAACCATTGCATTTAGTTCTCATGTCTCCTTAGCTTAGTTGATTACATTTTTTGTTGAATTTCATGACATTGAAAAGTTTTATAATTACAGGCTGATTATTTGGTAAAAGGTCCCTCAATTTGGGTTTATTAAATGTTTCCCCATAGTTAGACTGAGGTTATGCATCTGGGCAACCTCATCACAGAAGTGTTGCTGACTTTGTCTGCTCCATTGCATCCTAACAGACAGCACATGATTTCAACTTGTTATATTTTTGGTAAAAGTCACTTTGATCAGTTGATTAAGGTGTGTCTGCCAGTCTTCACTCTAACATTTCTTTCCTTCCTTATCACTTAATAATTATTTGGAGAGAAGTTTTATGTAAAATCTCATTTCTAATCACATTTTCAATTCATTCATCTATTTACATGAATATGGAATCATATCTTCCTGTTACACTCAGTGGGTTATAGTCCATTACAAACATTACAAATGACTTTCAAATTGTCCCAGATTTGCCTATGGGGAGCCCCTTTCAAACTGCTTTGTGTCCCTGTGACAAATCTCCATAATTCTTTGAACGCCTCCTTATACTCTGACACAAATGTTCCAGGCTTGTTTGCTTTTGTGTGTCTTAGTCCTGGAATCAGGTATATGATGTCTCCAACTTTGTTCTTCTTTCTCAAGATTGCTATGGCTATTCAGGGTCTTTTGCTCTCAAGAACTGCCTGTTTGTTATAGCTCCATGAAACCCAGGAACACAAGCTCCCCTGCCACTAGGGCTACATGATCAACAGGTGTCTCCAAGGCAGCAGCCACAAAAAATAGTGCACCAGGCACCTGCAGAAGCTCCTCTATGGAAGATAGTGGCACTCTAGGGTACAGCAGATAGAACAGTGATAGCACTCACTCTCTGCGGTCTCTGGAAAGGATCACAGTCAGTTGTTGGATTTGTGTTTAACTAGAAACCTGATTCTCATGCAGCAATTATGAAGGTAAGCGAAAAGACTTCTTTCACAGAAAGACTGCAATTCTGGTTCTAGCGTCTGTTTGCTGTGCCATGCAGGTGGCAACCAGCTGAAACACTTTCTCCGTGGGTTACCATCCTGTGGTACCCACAAGCATAAGTCCTGCTGGCCACCCGAGCCAGGTGGTCTACACATGTTCCCCGGCAGCAGCAACAAAATTCAGGGCGCCAGACAAAGTTGTAAGGTCCTTTCTGAGAGACGCCGAGGAACTGGAGCAAGGAAGGGGGAGGGTGAACAGTTATGCCCACTGGCCTCTGCTTGTTGAGAGAATCACCGTTGGCCCCAAGATGTGAGCCAAACAGTAAGCACACCCCTCAGGCAAAAAAGCTCCTGGACAAGTAAATGGGCCACTTTCACGGAAAATCTGGGGTGTGTTTCAGTCTGCTACCTGTGCAGTGCCCTGGGGTGACAGCTCGCCGTGAACTACCTCTCCAATCGGTCCTGTTACAGTCCCAGGGGACCCAGGAACGCAAGTCCCTCTGGGCACCAGAGCCGGGCCATCAAGGGGTGTCTCCTGGGCAGCAGCCACAGAAACTAAAGCAGCGGAAGCCTGTACAAACTCCCCTCCTGGAGATACTGGTTCTCTGGAACATGGCAGATGGAGGCCTGGAAGACAGTTCCCATCCTCCAAGGCCTCTGAAAAAGATTACAGTAGGACTTTCGACATGGGTTTCATTAGAAGCCTGCCCCCCAGGCCACAGCTATGAAGATAAGCTAATAGGCCTCTTTCACAGAAAGACTGGGTTCCTAGGACTGTGGCCTCTTGCTGCGACCTGGGGGTCGTAGCTGTTTAAGAAATCTTGTTTACAGTTTTGTGGAACCTGTGAGCTTAAACCCAGCTGGCCGCCAGAGCCCAGTGATCTAGAGGTGGCAACCTGTGGGTGGCAACCACAAAAACTGGGGTGCCAGGGGATGGTACAAGCTCCTTTCCAGGAGAATCCAGCAAGCTGTAGCGAGGTGGAGGGAGAACACAAAGATGGCATCCACCAGCCTCCATCCCCAGAGAGTACCTTAGCAGGCTTCTAGATGTGTGTTCAATTAGATGCCTGACCTTCCAGCCAGCACGTTAATATGAGAAAGTAAGCCTCTTTGGCATAAAGACTGGGTGCCTCTCAACAGGCCACAGAGGTGGCAAGTGAGTTCAAAAATTTTAAGATCTCTTTCTCGGTTCACTATAGCCTTATTTGGCTCATATGTGCAAGTCCAATTGTCTTTCACAGCTAGATGTTTGGGGGTTCGTCTCTCAGTTGCAGGTCTTACCGGTTAGGGTGTCCAATAAGCGTTCAAATCCTTCACCCCTCAGAGAGAATCTCTAGGTTTGAGTTCCCTCCCGATTGCGGGTCACCTTGCTGGGGGTAGGAATTATGGTGAGATTGGTTCTTAGCCTTTCCTACCCTCTTCGATGCAGGTTTCTTCTCGTTTGCCCTCTGTGTAGGTGTCTTGAGCAAGCTTTTTGGTTTTTTCTGAGGAAATTGTTCCATGCATAGCCATAGAGTTGGCTTGTCTGAGGGCGGACAGAAGTTCAAGTTCTTCCTAACTCACCATCTTGAACCAGAACCTCTATAAATAATTCTTGACATCTCTCTTCCTCTCAGTCTTATGAAACTGCTGTAGATTATTATGAGAATCATTATTTACCAAATACTGTTGCCAAAGTGCTCCAGGTCTCTGCTCAAAACCCGCCAATGTGCACACTTAGCAGGAGTTAACATAAATCTTTTTTTTTTTTTTTTTGCGGTACGCGGGCCCCTCACTGCTGTGGCCTCTCCCGCTGCGGAGCACAGGCTCCGGACGCGCAGGCTCAGCGGCCATGGCTCACGGGCCCAGCCGCTCCGCGGCATGTGGGATCTTCCCAGACCGGGGCACGAACCCGTGTCCCCTGCATCGGCAGGCGGACTCTCAACCACTGCGCCACCAGGGAAGCTCAACATAAATCTTTAAGGTAAAGGGTCCAGAGATAAGAAAGGAAGCTACAAACAAACAAACAGATGGAACCAGCTGGGACCAAGATGGCGAGGAATCTGACCTCCAACAGAGCCTGAGTCTCATTATACACTGATTTTACTATATTAGTTTATTAAACGACACACCTACCAGGGCCCATAAATGGACATTAAGGAACAAGAAGGATTAATAAAAGGGGGCACCCCACTCCCTCAAAATAGCCCTGCCTCTACCCTTGTAGACTAACGCATATGCCTCCCCATCATCAGCCTCACTCTTCCTACCTTTGTCCTTACTCTCTAAAAGTAAATCCCTCTCACCACACAGGTGAGAAGTTGATCTGTGAACTTAGTTCCTGCTTCTCCATTCCTTGCCCACTGAGGAAAGCTTGTGCTGTGTCGATGGATCTCAGCTTCGGTTTCGTTACTCTGCTGCTTGAATAAAACAAAAAAAGAACTCTCCCCTGCCCAGGCAGAGAGCCTAGGGTCTATAGGACTGAATTCAGTAACAATATTACTATACGGCTGTTCTTTCTGATATATTTAACATTCATCTTACAAAATATATTATATTATCCATACTGCATAAATCAATTAAAATGTGGTTTTTAAAATTTATCATAAAAATCCCAATTTCGACATCATGATTGCTTGCTCAGGCTCTTTCCTACATTTCCTATTACCTCCTGGACTTCTTCCTCTGACTCATGGTTCCTTAGCCTCTTTGTATTTTACTTTCCTTTTTTTTTTTTTTTAATGTCTATGCCTTTAACATTCTTCCTTATAGTTTCAGCCATTTCTTTTGTTTCTTTGTTTTATCCCTCCCCCAAGCCCTTTTTTCCAGTCTTTGAGCTCTTAAAATTTTTTGCTATCCAAGTATCACTTCACTTGCTTTCCCTGAAAAGTTTTCAACAAGTTCTTCACATGACTAGATTTATTTCTTCTCTTGCAGGTCCTAACATAACTTTTGCCTCACAGAAAACTTCCTAGACCACTTTATCAGTAAGTTTCTCTTCCCCATGTATTCCCTATTTATTTCCCTCCTGGCACTTTATCATAAGCTGTTTAAATCTTGTTTATTCTTATTTCAACTTTTTAAGTTTCTGCCCTGATGGACTAATATAAGGTATATAGCTTTTTTCTATCTCACTAATCATTTATATGACAAACACAATACTTGTGACACAGTACATACTTTAAAACTTTTTTTTTTCCTTTTTTTTTTAAGTTTATTTATTTATTTTTTTAATTAGTTTCTGCTTTATAACAAAGTGAATCAGTCATACATATACATCTGTTCCCACATCCCTTCCCTCATGCATCTCCCTCCCTCCCACCCTCCCCATCCCACCCCTCCAGGCGGTCACAAAGCACCGAGCTGATCTCCCTGTGCTCTGCGGCTGCTTCCCACTATCTATCTACCTTACGTTTGGTAGTGTATACACGTCCATGCCTCTCTTTCGCCTTGTCACAGCCCACCCTTCCCCCTCCCCATATCCTCAAGCCCATTCTCAAGTAGGTCTGCGTCTTCATTCCCGTTTTGCCCCTAGGTTCTTCATGACATTTTTTTTTTTAATTCCGTATATATGTGTTAGCATACGGTATTTGTCTTTCTCTTTCTGACTAACTTCACTCTGTATGACAGACTCTAGGTCTATCCACCTCATTACAAATAGCTCAGTTTCGTTTCTTTTTATGGCTGAGTAATATTCCATTGTATATATGTGCCACATCTTCTTTATCCATTCATCCGATGATGGACACTTAGGTTGTTTCCAGCTCCGGGCTATTGTGAATAGAGCTGCAATGAACATTTTGGTACATGTCTCTTTTTGAATTATGGTTTTCTCAGGGTATATGCCCAGTAGTGGGATTGCTGGGTCATATGGTAGTTCTATTTGTAGTTTTTTAAGGAACCTCCATACCGTTCTCCATAGTGGCTGTACCAATTCACATTCCCACCAGCAGTGCAAGAGTGTTCCCTTTTCTCCACACCCTCTCCAGCATTTATTGTTTCTAGATTTCTTGATGATGGCCATTCTGACTGGTGTGAGATGATATCTCATTGTAGTTTTGATTTGCATTTCTCTAATGATTAATGATGTTGAGCATTCTTTCATGTGTTTGTTGGCAGTCTGTATATCTTCTTTGGAGAAATGCCTATTTAAGTCTTCTGCCCATTTTTGGATTGGGTTGTCTGTTTTTTTGCTATTGAGCTGCATGAGCTGTTTATAAATTTTGGAGATTAATCCTTTGTCAGTTGCTTCATTTGCAAATATTTTCTCCCATTCTGAGGGTTGTCTTTTGGTCTTCTTTATGGTTTCCTTTGCTGTGCAAAAGCTTTGAAGTTTCATTAGGTCCCATTTGTTTATCTTTGTTTTTATTTCCATTTCTCTAGGAGGTGGGTCCAAAAGGATCTTGCTGTGATTTATGTCATAGAGTGTTCTACCTATGTTTTCCTCTAAGAGTTTGATAGTTTCTGGCCTTACATTTAAGTCTTTAATCCATTTTGAGCTTATTTTTGTGTATGGTGCTAGGGAATGATCTAATCTCAAACTTTTACATGTCCCTGTCCAGTTTTCCCAGCACCACTTATTGAAGAGGCTGTCCTTTCTCCACTGTACATTCCTGCCTCCTTTATCAAAGATAAGTTGGCCATATGTGCGTGGGTTTATCTCTGGGCTTTCTATCCTGATCCACTGATCTATCTTTCTGTTTTTATGCCAGTACCACACTGTCTTAATTACTGTAGCTTTGTAGTATAGTCTGAAGTCAGGGAGCCTGATTCCTCCAGCTCCGTTTTTCGTTCTCTAAAACTTTTTTGACAGAATGAATGAATTTCACCTCAAGATTCTAGTACTCCACACAAAGTCATCATCAACGACTCGATACTGTAGCACTGAATATAGAACTATGAAGCACATTTTCTACAATATCCAATACTCATTCCCTTTAATAAGCTTTAAAATAACTTGTAGGTATTTAATAAAAATATTCTTATTCAAGTTATATTGAGAGAAATTAGTCATCAAGAAATGCAAGAAACATCTCCCAAAAGAAGACAAAGATTTGATAAAAATAACATCTTACATTGCTTCAGGATTCATTATGCATGTAGTTCCTGGACAGTAACAATTGTAGATGTCATTATTATATGTTAATCCCAGGTTAATTCCAAGCAACTGTGCCAAAACAACTGAAAATGCCTCTAAGGTTATCATCTTTGGATACTAAATAGAAATGAAAAACAGAATGGTTGCTTACGTTATTTTTTTAACCCTTGGTCATATAATTGTGGCCATATTACCTAAATGCAAATACTAATTTAATAAACTAGTATACCAAAGATCTTAAGACTTTCTTAAGAACATTTTACAAAGTTAAATTTTGTTATTCTTTTTGAGTAACAGTACTTTCAATCCAAATGGCATTGAAAAATAACAAAATAAGATTAATCATATCATATGTTTTCATGACACATTACTGATTTAATTCTAATAAACTTAAAAAATATTTTGGCAAGATTAATCATTGTTTCAGTAACTATATCACTTTTAATGTTAACACTCTGAAAAATACACAGATTCTTAAGGGTTTAACTGACAATCAGTTTTGATGTCAAAAATAGTTTTAGGAGAGAAAATCAAACATTTTTTTTCCTAAAGGCAGAATACTTGTATTAAAAAACTAAAACTTCAGAAGTAGTGATATAAGTAACACACAAAGCCCTGGTTGGTAATCAATGATGTTTTTAACTATCTCCATAGTTTTGCCTTTTCCAGAATGTCACAGAGTTGGGATAATACAGTCTGTGGCCCTTTAAAATTGGCTTCTTTCACTAACCATTTTGCTTTTAAAATTCCTCCACATCTTTTAATTGCATGATGGCTAAGTTTTTAAATACTGAATAATATTCCGTTTTATGGATTAACTCCAGTTTCTCTATCCATTCACTGATTAACAGACATCTTGTGTGATTTCAATTTTTGGCAATTATAAATAAAGTCGTTATACATAATCATGTCTGAGGATTCTGTGGATGTAAGTTTCCAACTAATTTTTCTAAATGGTATAGAGGACAACTGCTGGATCATATGGTAAAGCAATGTTGAAGTTTATAATGAATTGCCAAATTGTCTATCACAGTGGCTGTACCATTTTGTATTCCCATCGACATGAATGAGACTACCTGTTGCTCCAAATCCTCACAATATTTGGTATCATTAGTTTTGCATGCGAGTACAAAGCTGAATAAGAATGGCAGGTTACATTCTTGCCTTGTTCCAAATCTTAGTAGGAAGCATTTCATTTCTAAACATTAAGTTTGATGTAAGCTGTATTGTTTTTGTAGACAGTCTTTCTGAAGTTGAGGAAGTTGCTTCTATTGACACTTTGGTGAGTTTAATCATAAACTGTATTGGAATTGTCAAATGTGTTTTCTGCATCTATTGATATAATCAAATATTTTCCATTTTAGCTTACTGATAGGATCAATTAAATTAATTTTTACATGATTATCCAGCCCTAAATATCTGAAAAATTCCAGATATAAATATCAATAGGGAGATATAAAATATTATAAAAAGAAACTCTGTGGTACAGTAAAATCAATAAACATTTACTGGAGGTCTTCAAAAGTAGACTTGGTCAAGCAGAAGAAAAGTCAGAAATGAAGACAGGTCATTTGAAATCACTTTTTCACGGGAGCAAAAACCAAAAACAAAAACAAAATGTAGAAAAAGAGATGAGCTTATGGACTCTAACAAATAGAGCAATACATGCATTATGGGTGTCTCAGAAAGAGAAGAGAGAAAAGAAAGAGACAGAGGGCTTATTTGAGGAAATCATTGCCACAAACTTTAGAAATCTGAGGACATGCAGATTCAAGAAACTCAATGACCCCTAACTAGGAAAATCAAAAGAGACCTATGGAGAAAAGTATTGTACTAAAACCACTATAAGTCAAAGACAAAGGGATATATCTTGAAATCAACAAGAGAAAATGAATTGTCAGTTGTCAGGGAGGTCTCAAGGTTATCATCGGATTTCTTAGCTGAAACATTACAGCCCAGAGGTATTGGGAAAAATACATTCAAAGTGCTGAAAGAAAGAATCTGTCAATCAACAATACTGTATACAGTAAAACTGTCCTTCAAAAAATAATGAAGACTTTTCCAGGAAAGCTGTGGGGGTTTATTACCAATTGACCTGATGTATAAGAAATGAGAAAGGGTGGTCTTCAAGGTTAAAAGGAAGGATGCTCGATAGCAACATAAGGCTAAAAGAAAATTATAAAATCCTCTAATGAAGGTCAATACATGGATAAATATACTAACTTATATCATCAAAATTTTGGTGCATATATTCACTTTTAACTCCTGTATAGAATTTAAATGGCAGAACTAATATCTATGCAATAACATAAAGAGAAGGATAGAACTGTAAAGGAATAGAGTGTATGTATGTAATTGAAGTGAAGTTGTTATCAGTTTTTCAGTTTAAAATTATAAAATTGAGATATTCTTAGTAATTGCATAATTAACCATAACCAAAATATCTACAATATACACAACAGGAAAAGACAAGGGAACCAATGCATTTCACAATTAAAAAAATCAATGTAACACAAAGTAAGGCAGAAAGAGAAGATGAAAGGGACAAAAAGCTACAGGATATAAAGAAAAAAATTAACAAAATGGCAAAAGTAAGTTCTTCCTATTAGTAATTAATTTAAATGTAAATGAATTAAACTCCTCAATTAAAAGACATGTATAGGCTTAACAGATTAAAAAAACAGGATTCAACTATGTCACTTGAGATCTGAAGACTCACACAGGTTGAAAGGTTATGGATGAAAAAGATACTCCATGCAAATAGTAACCAAAAGAGGGCTGGGCATGGCTATACTAATATCAAACAAAATATACTTTAAATTCAAGACTGTTAAAAGAGACCAGGAAGAACATTTCCTAATGATAAAAGGGTCACTTCACCAAGAAGATACATCATTTAATATTTATGCACCAAACATTACAGCACTAAATATACGAAGCACCTCTTGACCAAATTGAAAGGCTAAATGGACAGCAACATAATAGACTTTAATACTTCACTTTGAATAGTGGACAGAACAATCTGACAAAAGATATTACATAAATAATGGACTTGACAACAGGATAGATTGACTGGTCTTAACTGACATGTGGAACATCCCATCCAACAACAGCAGAACTCATGTTCTTCTCAAGTGCACACAGAAATGTCTCTAAGGTAGACCACTTGTTAGGCTACAGAACAAGTCTGTCAACTTTAAAATATTGAATTTATACAAAGTATATTTTTCTGATGCTGATGGAATGAAACTACAAATTAGTAAGAAAAGGAGAACTTGAAAATCTGCAAATTTGTGGGACTCCAACAACACATTATTAAACACCAATAATTCCAAAGAAGAAATCACAAAGCAAAGTTACAAAATACACTGAGAAAAAAGAAAATGAAAATACAATATATCCAAACTTATGGGATCCAGTAAAAGCTCTGTTAAGAGGGAAGTTTATGGCAGTAAACAAGTACATTAAAAAAGAAGAAATATCTCAAATGAAAAAACATGAGTTTACACATCAGAGAACTAGAAAAATAAGAACAAACTGAACTCAGAAAGATAGAAATTCAGACAGAAAGGAAGAAATAATAAAGTTCAAAGCAGGGATAAATAGAATTAGAGAAGAGAAAAAAAATTAATGTAATAAAAAGTTGATTCTTTGAAAACATCAGCATGATTGGCAAACTCTTAGCTAGATTAACTGAGAAAATAAGAGATAAGGCTCACATGACTAAAATAAAAAACAAAAAAGCATACACGAAAAGTCAATACCCTTTTTATGATTAAAAGTCCTCAACAAACTAGGAATGTAAGAAAACAACCTCGGGACTTCCCTGGTGGCACAGTGGTTAAGAATCCACTTGCCAATGCAGGGGACCAGGATTCGAGTGCTGGCCCGGAAAGATCCCACATGCTGCGGAACAAATAAGTCCATTTGCCACAACTACTGAGCCTGCGCTCTGGAGCCCACGAGCCACAACTCGAGCCACGAGCCTGTGTGTCACAACTGCTGAAGCCCGTGCACCTAGAGCCCGTACTCCGCAACAAAAGAAGCCACTGCAACAAGAAGCCCGCAAACCGCAATGAAGAGTAACCCCTGCTCGCTGCAACTAGAGAAGCCTGCGTACAGCAACGAAGACCCAATGCAGCCAAAATTTAATTAATTAATTAATTAATTAATTAATTAAAAGAAAAGAAAACAACTTCCACATAACACAGAGCATGGAGAAAAGAACATAACTAACATTACACTCAATGGTGAAATCCTGAATGTTTTTCTTCTAATATTATGAGCAAGGTAGGGTACTCACTCTTGCCACATCTGTTTAATATAGTATAGGAAGATCAAACCAGAGCAATTAAGCAATAAAATAAATGAAAGCCTTCTATTTTGGAAAGAAAAAAGTAAAATTATTTCCATTTGCAGATGATATGGTCCTATATGTAGAAATCCACAAATATTCCACATAAAAGAAACTGTGAGAACTAATAAATGAATTCAGCAAAGCTGCAGGATACAAAATCAACACAACTGATTGTTTCTATACATTAATAATGAACAATCTGAAAAAATATAACAAAATGATTTCAGTTACAATAACATTAAAAAGAGCAAAACACTTAGGATTGAACCTATCTAATGAGATGAAATACTTGCACATAGACACTGCAAAACATGGCTGAAAGTAAGTACAGAAGACACAAATAAGTGGAAAGATATTCCACGACCATGGATTGAAAGGCTTAACATTGTCAAGATGTCATTACCACCCAAAGCAATCTGTAGATTCAATGAAATCCCTACCACAATCCCAATAGCATTTGGGGGGCAAGAATAGAAACAAATAATCTCAAAATTCATATGGAATCTCAAGGGACACGAATATACATACATTTTTGAAAAAGAAGAACAAAGTTGGAAGACTCAGATTTCCTGATTTTAAAACATATTACAAAGCTCTAGTAATCATAAGAGTGTGGTACTGGCATAAAGATATATAAATTGAATACAATAGAGAGCCTATAAATAAAACATCATGTATATGGTCAAATGACCTATGACAAGGGTGCCAAGACCACAAAATGGGAAAAAGGACAGTTTCTTCAACAAGAATACTCAATGGAGAAAAGACTGTCTCTTCAAGAAATGGTGATGGGAAAATTAAGTATGAACATACAAAAGAAAGAGTAGAACCCTTATATTACACCATATACAAAATTAACTCAAAACGGTATAAAGATCTAAATGTAAGACAGCAAACTGTGAAACTCCTGGAGGAAAACATGGGGAAAAACTTCACAATATTGGGTTTGATGAAGATTTTGTGGATAAGATGCAAAAATCACTGACCTCAGGGGCAGAAATAGACAAACAGGACTAAGCCAAACTTAAACCTTTGTTCTTCAAAAGGTACAATCAACAGAATGTGAAGGCAATCTACAGAAGGGAAGAAAATCTTTGCCAATCATTCATCTGATAAGGGGTTAATATTCAAAGTATAAGAACTCCTGTATTATCAAAGATTAGCAAACTGAATTCAACAATGCATTAAAAAAATCATACACCACGATCAAGTAGGATTTATCCCAGGGGTGAAAGGATGGTTCAGTATCCACACATCAATCCATGTGATACACCACTTTAAAAATTTCAAAAAGAAAAATGGTACAATCCTCTCAACAGAGGCAGAAAAAGCCTTTGACAAAATTCAACATCCATTTATGATAAAAACTCACCACAAAGTGGGTATAGAGGGACCATACCTCACCATAATAAAGGCCATATATGACATGCCCACAGCTCAGTTGTGAAAAGCTGGAAGTATTTCCTTTAAGATCAGGAACAGGATAAGGATGCCCACTCTCACTACATTTACTCAACATAGTATTGAAAATCCTTGCCACAGCAGTCAGACAAGAAAAAGAAATTTAAAAATCCAAATTTGAAGGGAAGAAGTAAAATGGTCACACTGTTTGCAGGCGACATGATACTATATAGACAGAATCCTGAAGACATACCCCCAAAATTACTAGAGCTCACCAATGAATATGCTTAAGTTGCCAGATAAAAATTAATTTACAGAACTATGTTGTATTTCTATAAACTAACAACAAACTATCTGAAAGAGAAATTAAGAAAAAAATCCCATTTACAATCACATCACAAAGATTAAAATATCTACGAATAAATCTAGCTAAGGAGAAAAAATACCTATCCTTGAAAAACCATGACACTGATGAAAGAAACTGAATACAGCTCAAATAGATGAAATTATATACTGTATTTAAAGATTTGAAGAATGAATATTGTTAAAATAACCATACAGCACAAGACAGTACAGATTCACTGCAATTCCTATCAAAATACCAATGGCATTTTTTACAGAACCAGAGTAAACAATTCCAAAATGATTATGGAAACACAAGAGCCTGAATAGCCAAAACAAACTTGAGAAAGAAGAAAGTTAGAGGTACCATACTGCCTGATTTTAAACTTTACTACAAAGCTAAAGTAATCAAAACAGTATGGTACTGGGACAAAAACAGACCCATAGTTCACTGGCACAGAATAGAATAGAGAGCCCAGAAATGAACCCACAATTATATGGGCAATTAATCTCTGGTAAAGGAGGCAAGAATGTATAATAGGGAAAAGACAGCCTCTTCAAGAAATAATGTTGGGAAAACTGGACAGCTACATGCAAACGAATCAAACTGGACTACTCTCTTACATCCTGCACAAAAATAAATTCAAAACAGTTTAAAGACTTGAATGTAAGACCTGAAAACATAAAACTTCTGGAAGAACACACAGGCAATAAGCTCTTTGACATCTTAGTAACTTTTTGTATTTGTCTCCTTTGACAAGAAAAACAAAAGGGAAAAATAAACAAATTGGACTACATCACACTTAAAAAGCTTCTGCAGAGTAAAGAAAACTATTAACCAAACTAACAGGACACCTACTGAATGGGACAAGATAATTGCAAATGATATAGCTGATAAGGGGTTAATATTAAAATTACACAAAGAACACACACAACTCAGCACTGAAAAAACCAACCTAATTAAAATATGAGCAGAGGATCCGAATAGACGTTTTTCCAGAGAAGACATACATATGGCCAACAGGCACATGAAACATTCCTAAACATCACTATTCATCAGGGAAATGCAAATCAAAACCAGAATGAGATATGATCTCACACGTGAGAGAACTGCCATTATCAAATAACAACAACCCACAACTATTGTCGAGGATGTGGAGAAAAGGGAACTCTTGTGCACTCCTTGTGGGAATATCAGTTCATGCTGCCACTATGGAAAACAGTACAGAGATTCCTCAAAAAATTAAAAATAAAGTTACCATATGATTCAACAATTCCACTCCTTGGTATTCACCATAAGAAAACAAAAGCACTAAAGGAAAAAATATATGCACCCCTATGTTCATTGCAGCATTATTTATGATAATCAAGGTATGGAAGCAACCTAAGTGTCCATCAATAAAAGAATGGATAAAGAATAAATATATGTGTATACACAAACACACACACACACACACAATGGAATACTACACAGCCATAACAAAGGACATCTTGCCATTTGAGACAACATGATGGACCTAGAGTATATAATAGTAAGTATAACATGTCAGACAGAGAAACACAAATACTGTACAATTTTACTTATATGTGGAATCTAAAAACAAATGAAAAAGCATAACAAAGCAGAAACAGGGACTTCCCTGGTGGCACAGTGGATAAGATCTTGGGCTCCCAATGCAAGGGGCCCGGTTCAATCTCTGGTCAGGGAACTAGATTCCACATGCATGCTGCAACTAAGAGTTTGAATGCCGCAACTAAGGAGCCTTGTGCCACAACAAAGGAGCTGGCAAGCTGCAACTAAGGACCCTGGGGGCCACAACTAAGTAGCCTGCCTGCCGCAACTAAGACCCAGTGCAACCAAATAAGTAAATATTTTTAAAGAAAAGAATTATTATAAAAATATTTGCTGAAACAGAGTTACAGATACAGAGGACAAACAGGTGGCAGCCAGAGTGGAGGGGTTTGGGGAAGGAAAGAAAAAGGTGAAATAGTTTAAGAGATACAACTTCCAACTGCAAAATAAATGAATCACGGGTACAAAATGTAGTTTGGGGAATACAGTCAATAACTATGTAATATCTTTGTATGGTGACATGTCATTTCTAGAGTTATAGTGGTGATCATTTTGAAGTGTATAGAAATATTGAATTACTACGTTGTGTTAAAGAAACTAACATAGTGTAGGTCAATTATAATTCAAAACAAACAAACTCATACAAAAGAGACTAGATTTGTGGGTACTGGGAGCAGGGGTTGAGAGGAGGGGGAACTGGATGAAGGCAATGCAAAGTTACAAAAAAAAGGAACTCCTATAGCTCAACAACAAGAAAATCAAATAACCCAATTAAAAAATGGGCTAAGGTCTTGAATAAATATTTCTCCAGCAATGATATACAAAGCACCAAAAAGCATATGAAAAGATGCTAAGTATCACTAGTGATCATAAAAATACAGTCAAAACCACAATGTGATATCACCTCATACCCATTACGATAGCTAGCAACAACAAAAATAACAACTGTTAGTGAGGATGTAATGAATAAAATATATTCTGTGAAATGCTGGTGGGATTATAAAATGGTGCAACCACTACGGACATCAGTATAATGATTCCTCATAATATTAAAATAGAAATACCACATGATCCAGCAAACCCACTTCTGGGTAAATGTACAAAGTAACTGAACTCTATCTCAGAGGGATACCTGCACTCCCATCTCCCATGTAAAGTGCAGCATTGTTCACAATAGCCAAGATATGGAACCAGGCTAAGTGGTCATTGACATATGAATGCATAAAGAGAATGTTTCTATATATGGATAAATGTATACTATGATAGGATTTATGTATATAATTCATATAAATATATATGTATATAAATAGCATGAAATATTATTCAGCCATACATAGAATGAAATCCCACCATTTCAAAAATATGGATGAACCTGGATGTATTGTTTTAAGAGAAATAAGCCAGACACAGAAAGACAAATATTGTACGATCCACCTTATATGTGGGATCTAAAAATATCATACTCACAGAAGCAGGCAGTAGAATGGTGGTTGCCAGGGGGTAGAGGTGTGGAAAATGGGGCCTCGGTCAAAGGGTACAGACTTTCATTTAAGCAAGGTGAAAGTTCTAAACATCTGTTTCACAACAATGTAAATAGAGTGAACACTACTGCACAGTGCACTTATAATCGTTAAGATGGTCAGTTTTATGTGTTATGTATTTTACCACAATAAAAAAAACCATTTAAAACTGATAACATTTGAGGATTAAAGTAAAAAATAAAGCACTATAGGGCTTCCCTGGTGGCGCAGTGGTTGAGAGTCCGCCTGCCGATGCAGGGGACACGGGCTTGTGCCCCAGTCTGGGAGGATCCCACATGCCACGGAGCGGCTGGGCCTGTGAGCCATGGCCGCTGAGCCTGCACATCCGGAGCCTGTGCTCCGCAACGGGAGAGGCCACAACAGTGAGAGGCTCGCGTACCACACAAAAAAAATAAATAAATAAAATAAAATAAAGCACTATAAAAAATATTAATTTAATAAAATGGTAGATATACTATATGTACTTCTGTTCCTTGAAGTGGATATTAAATTTCAAACTGTGATATAATTACTGAAGAGATGGGAATAAAATGCATACCAGAGCAATTTCTGCAGCAAACTTTGGATCGCATGCCATTTCATGATATGTTGCTCCTACATAATTAGAATGGTCCCTATAACTAAATAATAAAATTTTTCTTGTGGATAAATGCACTTTAAAGTTTTAAAAACTTAATGATCTTTCAAGAATTGGATTCCTCAATAATGCTGCTGCTTTCTTTTAGACATGAATATTACATACCATGTCTAATGCTTTCAATCATTTTGTATTTGGGTAATCTCCCACGGTGCCTACAAAATTAAGTTCTAAAGGCAACTTTAGCATCATATGATACATAGCTTAAAATCCAGCAGTGCCTAATCCTTCCAGAAATTAATCACCACTGCTGTCAACACTGGATGGATATAATGCAAAGACATAGAAGTCAGGGTAGATTACTGCCATGATTTGCAGGTTGTAAAACCTTAGACTGCATGAAAAGTGTTGGATTGGAGGGCAAAATGAGAAAGACAATATGCAGCACAGTCACTAGGAAAGAGAGAGATGGGATGTATTAAGTGTCCTCACACATTTCAGTCCTTAGTTAATGCTGCTCCTCCATCCCCAAACCTGACCTTAAATTCCACAGAGACACCCAGAGATTTATAAATGTATTCCATATTGCTTAAGATCTTCAGAATCGTGTTTCTGTTTTTTCCATCTAAAATAATCAAACTAGTAAAATAAAAATCCATATAAAGACTCGTGACAGTTACAGTGCAAGCAGTTAAACAGCTACACCTTAGGTCAGGATAGAAATACCATTAGGTCACCACATTACCATACTTATGTTTTCCAGTGTAACCAGCTTTACATGCAATTATTGCATTCTGTTAACTAATATATGTTTTTTTTTAATGTTAAATTGCTGGTTTCAATTATCTACCTCTGAGAAAATCTTTAAAACCATAGAGGTCCTATGTTTTCCCGAGGCTTTCCATATTATCAGTTCTTTAAATTTCCATAGGTAAGCAGCCCACTCTGAGGATAATGGCCTACCATGCTATCGTGCCTTATATTTTATTAGATTTTTATAGCTTGCATTTTGCCAACACAGTACCCACATAATCTTTTTTTGAGGTGTCTTGTCATCATAAATAATAAATTTTGTATATAATTTTGATGGTTAACTTACAAGTAATTTGATAAACTTTATACCAATGAAAATAAATCACTTACATTAATAAGTATGCCATATCATGGGACCTTTGAAATAAAAATTTTTCTCTCCATGACACAAATCTTTGTAGAACTTCATTAGCATCCCCATTAGTTGAAATCTTATTTTGATCTGACCAGAGCTCCAGAGAAGTTAATGTAACCAACAGTTTAAGCTGAGAATACATCTGAAAACAGAAGATACATGATATACGGTTTTAGGTAATCATAAATATAACACTATATCTCTCTATGTAATGCTAATATATTCGATTTACTAATTTTTAGAGATGAAATCCATTGGTGGAAGAAACTAGTTGGTAGGACTATATAGTTTATAATAGTGCATATACTATTTATTCAAACAATGTTACTGTATTAATATGAATGTTTCTTATTTAAATATGAAACATAAATACTCACAGTGTTGATGAGACTAAAGATATGGACAACTTTCTCAGATGCAAGTGCCACTTCAGAGCCCAAATAATCATACTGAACGACAAATTTTGTTTTTTAATCACTAATAAAAATGACTAAACTACCACATTTCAATGGGTATAAAAATGTTAAAATAATGCAGTGCTCAAGTGAAAGGACAAAAGCAGAATTAAGACTTATCAGATGCTTAGTAAGTTCTAGATTTAAGCCTAGGGACATTACATATTAAAATGTGATGGTGATGAGTATCTTCTTCTTTACACATGTAGTTATTTAGGATCAAAAGTTAAGGTTCCAAGACTGCGTAACTAATAAGGGTAAGAACCAGGACTCAAATCTCTAACCAAACCCCTAAGTCTTTTTGCCTGCTCAACTGTGCTGCCATCTTTTGTCTTCATTCCCATAAGACAACATGACTATATATCCTGGAGAAAAACATGTACTTTCTAAACACAGAGCTCTGAGCACTACATAGTGAACAATTTCAAGAACATGTCTTCATTCAAGGGAAAAAAATAATAACAGTTTCACTGAAACATTTCTAATTTTGTGTGCACACATATTTCTAAGCTTACTTATAATTAATGGTAGAGCAACTATATATACATACACACACACACACATATATAATTTAACAGATTTAGATATAGAAAATTACAATCATAGTGAGGGATTTTTACAGAGTTCTCATAATCATTAATAGCTCAAGCTGACAAATTTATAGCAAGCAGCAAATTTACAGCAAAAATATTAAAGATTTTAAAAACTCGAGCAAGCTTTGATATAATATGCAGATATACAAGCTTATATAAAAAATGAGAGGGATATTTTTAAAGTGTACCTGAAAGTTTTATATAAATTGACTCATATTAGGCCATAAAACACTGGAATATAAAACACAGTATCACTTAGCTCACATCGTCCAACCACAATGCAATCAAGTAAACTTGATTGTAAAGTTGATAAAAAGTATTTCAATGATCTTATTTTTACTTAGATGGATAACTTGATTGTGGATATATGTGATCTTATTCTAGGTAAGTGCACACTGAAGAAAAAGCTACAAATGCAATTTACAACTTAATTTCACATGGAGACAGCACAAATAATAAAGGGAAACAGTATATACCCAGGAGTATAATTGCTGCGTCATATGTTAGTTCTATTTTTAATTTTTTGAGGAACCGCCACACTTTTCCACAGTGGTTACATCAATTTACATTCCCTCTAACAGGTGTACAAGGGTTCCTTTTTAACCATATCCTTGCCAACATTTGTTATTTCTGGCCTTTTTGGTGATAGCCATTCTGATAGGTGTGAGGTGACATCTCACTGTGGTTTTCATTTCTCTGATAATCAGTGATGTTGAGTATCTTTTCATGTGCCTGTTGGCCATCTGCAGGTCTTCTTGGGAAAAAATGTCTATTCAGTTCTTTTGCCCATTTTTTAATTGGGTTGCTTTTTGATATTGAGTTGTATGAGCTATTTATATATTTTGGATGTTAACCCTTTATCAGTCAGTCACATAATTTGCAACTATTTTCTCCCATTCAGTAGGTTCACTTTACATTTGTTTATGGTTTCCTTTGGTGGGCAAAAGCTTTTAAGTTTAATTAGGGACCATTTGTTTATTTTTTTCTTTTGTTTTCTTTGCCCTAGGAGACAGATGAAAAAAACCAAAACAAAACAAAACAAAAGGGCTTCCCTGGTGGCGCAGTGGTTGAGAGTCCGCCTGCCGATGCAGGGGACACGGGTTTGTGCCCCGGTCTGGGAAGATCCCACATGCCGCAGAGCGGCTAGGCCCGTGAGCCATGGCCGCTGGGCCTGCGCGTCCGGAGCCTGTGCCCCGCGACGGCAGAGGCCACAACAGTGAGAGGCCTGTGTACCACAAAAAAACAAAAGAAAAACAAAACAGGGCTTCCCTGGTGGCGCAGTGGTTGAGAGTCCGCCTGCCGATGCAGGGGACACGGGTTCGTGCCCCGGTTGGGGAAGATCCCACGTGCCGCGGAGCGGCTGGGCCCGTGAGCCATGGCCGCTGAGCCTGCGCGTCCGGAGCCTGTGCTCCGCAATGGGAGAGGCCACAGCAGTGAGAGGCCCGCGTACCACAAAAAAACAAAACAAAACAAAACAAAACAAAACAAAAACAAAACAAAAAAACATTGCTATGATTTACGACAAAGAGTGTTCTGCCTATATTTTCTTCTAGGAGTATTATGCTCTCCTGCCTTACATGAAGTCTTTAATCCATTGTGAGTTTATTTTTCTATATGGTGTGAGAAAGTGTTCTAATTTCAGTCTTTTACATGTAGCTGTCCTGTTTTCCCAGCGCCACTTATAGAAAAGACTGTTTTTTCTCCATTGTATATTCTTGTCTCTTTTGTTGTAGATTAATTGACCATAAGTGCACGAGTTTATTTCTGGGCTCTTTATTCTCTTCCTGTGATCTATGCATCTGTTTTTGTTCCTGTATCATACTATGTTGATTACTGCAGATTTGTGGTATAGTCTACAGTCAGGGAGTGTGATGTCTTTCTCTGTTCTTCTTCATCAGCACTGCTTTGGCTATTCGCAGTCTTTTGTGTTTCCATACAAACTTTAGAATTATTTGTTCTAGTTTTGTGAAAAATGCCATTAGTATTTTGATAGGGATTACGTTGAATCTGTAGATTGCCTTGGGTAGTATGGTCATTTTAACAATAGTAATTCCTCCAATCTATGGAAACAGTGTATGTTTCCATTTGTTTGTATACAGGTCTTTCACCTCCTCAGTTAGATTTATTCCTAGGGAGTATTCTTTTCGATGTAGTGGTAAAATGAGATAGTTTTCTTAATTTTTCCTTCTGATAGTTCACTGTTAGTCTATAGAAATGCAACTGATTTCTGTATATTAATTTTGCATCCAGAAACTTTATGAAATACATTGATGAGCTCTCCTAGTTTTTGACGGTGTCTTTAGGATTTTCTATGCACAGTATCATGTCATCTGCAAAGTGACTATTTTATTTCTTCTTATCCAAGTTGGATTCATTTGATTTCTTTTTCTTGCCTGATTGCTGCTGCAAGGACTTCTAATGCTATGTGGAATAAAAGTTGTGAACAAGGACATGCTTGTCTTGTTCCTGATCTTAGAGGAAGTGCTTTCAGCTTTTCACCATTAAGTATGATGTTAGCTGTGGGTTTGTGCTATATGAGCTCTATTATGTTGAGGTATGTTCCCTCTATGCCCCCTTTCTGGAGAGTTTTTCTCATAAATGTAAGTTGTGTTTTGTCAAAAGCTTTTACTGCATCTATTGAAATGAACATCTGTTTTTCTATGTGGCTGTTGGCTATCTGTAGGTGTAACACACTGATTTTTTTGTGGATATTGAAAAATCCTTGCATCCCTGGGATAAATTCCACTTAATCATGGTGTGTGATCCTTTTAATGCCTTGTTGGAATTGGTTTGCTAATATTTTGTTGAGGACTTTTGCATCTATGTCCATCAGTGGTATTGGCCTGTAATTTTCCTTTTTTGTGATATCTTTGTCTGGTTTTCATACCAGGGTGATGCTGTTCTCACAGAATAAGTTCAGAAGGGTTCCTTCCTCTCCAATTTTGTGGAATCTTTTGAGCAGGATAGATGCTAACTCTTCTCTTAATTGTTTGGCAGAATTCACCTGTGAAGCCATCTGGTCCTGGACTTTTGTTTGCTGCGAGTTTTAAAATTACTGATTCAATTTCATTACTGGCAATTGTTCTGTTTCTATTTTCTATTTCTTCCTGGTTCAGTCTTGGGAGATTGAACATTTTTAAGAATTTGTCCATGTCTTCTAGGTTGTACATTTTATTGGCATACAGTTGTTCACATAGTCTCTTATGATCTTTTGTATTTCTGTGGTATCAGTTGTAACTTCTCCTCTTTCATTTCTGATTGTACTGATGTGGGCCCTCTCTCCTTTTCCTTGATGAGTCTGCCTAAAGTTTTATCAATTTTGTTTATCTTTTCAAGGATTCAGCTCTTAGTTTCATTGGTCTTTTCTATTGTTCTTTTTTACCTATTTCATTTATTTCTCTTCCGTTCTCCTTATGCTTTCTTTCCTTCTACTAATTTTGAGTTTTATTTGTTCTTCTTTTACTAATTCCCTTGGCTGTAAGGTTAGGTTGTTTGAGATTTTTCTTGTTTCCTGAGACAAGCTAGTTCTATAAACCTCCCTCTTAGAATTGCTTTTGCTGTGTCTCAGATTTTTGGATCACTGTGTTTTGCTTTTCATTTTTCTCCAGGAAGTTTTTATTTCCTCTTTGGTTTTACAGTGACCCATTGGTTGTTTAGTAGCATATTGTGTAGCCTCCATGTGTCTGGGGGTCTTTTGCAGTAGTTTTCTTGTAGTTCATTTCTAGTCTCATAGCATTGTGGTCAGAAAAGATGCTTGATATGAATTCAATTTTCTCAGATTTACCAAGGCTTGCTTTATAGTCTAGCATGTGATCTATCCTGTACAACGTGCCATGTGCAGTTGAAAAGAATGTGCATCCTGCAGCTTTTGGATGGAATGACCAATATATCCATTTGGTCAAATGTGTCACTTAAGGCCTTTAATTCCTTACGGATTTTCTGTCTGGATGATCTGTTCACTGATGCAAGTGGGGTGCTAAATTGCCTACTGTTATTGTGTTACTGTCAATTTCTCCCTTTATGTCCATTAATATTTGCTTTACAGATTGAGGTGCTCCTATGCTGGGTGCATGTATATGTACAACTGATGTATCTTTTTTTTGGATTGATGTCTTGATCATTATGTAGTGTCCTTCTTTGTCTCTTGTAACAGTCCCTTTTTAAAAACTATTTTGTCAGATATAAGTATGACTAACCTTTCTTTTGATTTCCTTTTGCATGGAATACCTTTTTCCATCCCCTGCCTTTCAGCCTGTGTGTCTTTAGATCTGGAGTGAGAGTCTTGCAGGCCATACGTGTCTTGTTTTTGTATCCATTCAACCACTCTATTTCTTTTTTTATTGGAGCATTTAGTCCATTTACATGTAAAGTAATTATTGATATGCGTATTCTCATTTCCATTTTGCTAATTGTTTTGGACTTGTTTTTATCAGTCTTTTTTGTTCTTTTCTTCTTTTGTTCCCTTTTCATGTGATTTGAAGACTATCTTTAGTGTTATGTTTGGATTCCTTTTACTTTTGTGTGTGTGTATCTAGTGTAGGTTTTTGGTTTGCAGTTACTGTGAGGTTTTTATAAAGATACAGATATATAGGTATGAATGACTGTTTTAAGTTGCTGATCTCTTAATTTCAAATACATTTGAACAACCATGCATGAATACTCTCCTCCCCTCACAATCACTGTTTTTAATATCTTATTTTACATCTAATTGCTTTATGTATCTCCTTATTCCTTATTCTGGATATAGGCGATTTTGTTAAAAGACATAAGTCTTTTAACCTTCCTTCCAGCTTTGCATGTGAGATGATATCCTACTTTTACTGTATGTTTGCTTTTACTAGTGAGCTTTTTTCTTTCATAATTTTTATGTTTCCAGTTTTTGGACCTGGCTTTTTTCTTAGCAAAATTGTTTTGACATTTCTTGTAACACTGGTTTTGTGTTGCTGAACTCTTTTAGGTTTTGCTTGTCTGAATAGATTTGGGTCCTTGTATCAAATCTGAATGAGAGCCTTGCTGCGTACTGTATTCTCGGTTGTAGGTTTTTCACTGTCAACACGTTAAATATATTGTGCCACTCCCTTCTGGACTGCAGAGTCACTGCTGAAAAGTCAGCTGATAGCCTTACGGGAATTCCTTTTTATGTTATTTGTTGTCTTCCTTTTCCTGCTTTCAATATTCTCTTTTCATCTTTTTGTCTTTTTTTTTTTTTTTTTTTTGCGTTACGTGGGCCTCTCACCGCTGTGACCTCTCCCGTTGCAGAGCACAGGCTCCTGACGCGCAGTCTCAGCGGCCATGGCTCACGGGCCTAGCTGCTCTGTGGCATGTGGGATCCTCCCGGACCGGGGCGTGAACCCATGTCCCCTGCATTGGCAGGCGGACTCTCAACCACTGCGCCACCAGGGAAGCCCAATTTCTGTCATTTTTATTACTATATGTTTTGGTATGTTCATCTTTGGGTTAATCCTATATGGACTTTCTGGGCTTCCTGGATCTGGATATCTGTTTCATTTCCCATGTGAGGGAAGTTTTCAGCTATTATGTCTTCAAATATGCTTTCAGTTCCTTTCTCTCTCTCTCTCTTCTCCTTCTGGGACCCCTAAAATGCAAGTATTAGTGTGCTTGACGTTGTCCCAGAGGTCTCTTAAACAGTCCTCATTTCATTGTTTTTTCTGTTCCATATCTGTAATTTCCATTACTCTGTCTTCCAGCTCATTGATCCATCCTTCTGTACCATTTAGTCTACTATTGATTCCTTCTAGTGTATTTTTCATTTCAGCTATTGTATTCTTCATCTATGTTTGGTCATTCTTTATATTTTCTAACTCTTTGCTTAAAATTTCTAGCATCTTGCTCTGTGCATCCATTCTTCGGCCAAGTTCTCTGATCATCTTTACGAGCCCTACCCTGACCTCTTTCTCAAGTCTGTTGCCTATCTCCACTTCACTTAGATCTTCTTGTGGGCTTTGATCTTGTTCCTTCATCTGGAATGTGTTCCTCTGTAGCCTCATTCTGCCTAAGTTAGTATTTGTATGTTTATGTACCTGATAAGTTGGTTGTGTTTCCTAATGCTGGAGAGTGGCCTTTTGCAGGAGACCTCCTGCGTGTTCTAGCAGCATTCACCACTCTCTTCACCTGTGGTATAGACTCTAGTGGTTCCCCAATGTGGGCTGTGTGGGTCTTCCTGTTGTGGCAGGCTGACTACGTGGGAAGTCGGGTGGGCTTGCTTGGCCCCTGGTTCAGGTGGTTGCCAGTGCTGCCTCAGGCACAGGCTGCCAGCTGCTGGTTGTCAGGACCAGGTCACAAGGCAGCTGGCTGTGAAACTTCAGGGGGCTCTGGGGATAGTGCTGGCTCACTGCTGTATGGAGTCAAGGTCCAGAAGACACTAGGGCTGTAGCCCGCCCACTGGTGGGTCAAGCAAAGTCCTGGGGTTCCTGCCAGTCTACTGGTAGGCAGAGCTGGGTCCTGGAGTCTGGCTGCAGGGCCCAGGGGTGCCAGAGCTAGTGTCGTATCATTATTTCCTATTAATACTTTTATAAAAATTATTTAAAGATCTGAATATTTCCTTTTATGCAAAAGATCTAGAACATCATGAAACTCATTGAGAGACATAATTACTAGTGATAATGGACAAAGCAAGTTTTTTTTTTAACTTGCTGCCTGCCCGTAAGTTTTTGCTAAAACTAATTGTATAAACAAAAAGTTCCATAATCAAATATGTTCCTATGAATTATTCTTCCTATTTTTTAAAAATGGAATTTCCAACAGAGAACCCAAGCAATTACACAGCATAAAATAATCTTATAAAAGATAATATTTAGGGCTTCCCTGGTGGCACAGTGGTTGAGAGTCCGCCTGCCGGTTCAGGGGACACGGGTTTGTGCCCCGATCTGGGAGGATCCCACGTGCCGCGGAGTGGCTGGGCCCGTGAGCCATGGCCGCCGAGCCTGAGCGTCCGGAGCCTGTGCTCCGCAACGGGAGAGGCCACAGCAGTGAGAGGCCCGCGTACGGCAAAAAAAAAAAAAAAAAAAAAAAAAAAAAAAAAAAAAAAAAAAAGATAATATTTAATAAAAGGATCTTCAATTGAGTAATAAATGAAATAGCTTATTTTAAAATGGAAATTGATTTAAGGAAGAGTTTCACCACAATTTTGGGTGGATCCAGAAGTATATGCAGCTAGTTATAATCCAATAGATTACAGTGCAATACAATCCTCCCTTATATATGAAGTTTTACATTCTTTCTAATAAATATTGGTATTGATTCCCCCATGCCAATGGAAAGGCAAGTGACACCATTTTTTATGTACTGCTATACTGAGATACAGATTTTGAACAGAGTGACGTATATCTGCATTGCAAATAAAGATTCTTTTACATATCCCCTTTCAATTTAAATACAAAAAAGATACAATGAAAGATATCAATAATGCATACCAAGGCTTTATCCATAATGACTTGTATTTTCAGAACTCTTTTCAACAGCACACCAGAATTTTTCTGCAAAACAGAGAACATGAATTAAATAAAACACTTAAAAATTTTTACATTGTTCGTAATTATCATGTACATTATATAATTATATACATACAGACACACACACACACACACACAGAGTTATAGATAGATACACAGACAGAAAGATAGAGAGATATAGGTAGATAGATAGTTAGGTGGTAGATACATATACAAATACATAAAGCTATAGATATTAGAGAAATAAGAGGATTGATGCTCACTGAGTAAATAAGCTGGTGAGATTCTGTATGAAAATTTTAGGAACAAATCAGAAGCTTTCACCTTATATTCTTCAGAATTAGAATCCTCAAAAAAGTTACTGAAATGAGGGAGAATCCTTGCTCCTTCCTCTGAAAACCTTCCTCTTGGTCCCTCACCCCAACCTTCAAGCTAAACAAATTCCCATCAACTTTCCCCCTAACGTTCTCTATTTTATCATCATTTTTGTACTTGTAATTATTTATATTAACTTTATTGTGGCCTACCCTCAATAAAATGCATCTATTTTAAGAATACAGTTACATGAACTGGTAGCAATATTTACACCCATGCAACCATTTCCATCACTAAAATAAATAATGTTTCCATCACCCTCTTCCAAGTGAATAGCCTACAAGTCTCAAGGCAACCAGTGATCTGCTTTCTCTGACCATAGGTTACAATAACTTACCCTAGAATTTCACACAAATGGAATCATATTGCATGTCTTCTTCTATATCTGGCTTCTTTCACTCAGCACACATCTGTGTTGCTGTGATTATTAGTGATCCATTTGTTTTATTGCTACGAAGTGTGTCATTTTAGAAACACAAAACAGTTTGTTTATACATTTGACTGTTGATGATCCTTTGGATTATTTAATCATCTTAGCTATTGTAAATATAGTGGCTATGAATATCCATGTACAGGTCTTTGGGCAGTTATAGTCTTTCATTCTTTCTTGGTTACTTAGAATTGGAAAACCTGATCTGCATGATACTTGTATATGTGTAAAGTAGTACAAAAGTTCCAGATTACTTTTCTAAAGTAGTTTGATCATTCTGCTTTTTCTCCAAGAACTAATAAGAATGTCAATTGCTCCACCTTCTTGCCTGTATTTGGTATTGTCAATCTTTTGCATTGCATGCATTCTTGTCAGTCTGTACCGAGATCTCACTGAGGTTTTAATTCGCAGTTCTTGGGTGATTAATGATGTTGAACATCTCTTCACAGGCTTGTGGCTCATTAATGTGGTTTCTCCAAGTCCCCTACTAGAAATTTTATGTTTAGCTTTGACTATGCTCTAATTCATGTTTTTGGAATAAGGGTCAATTCCCATTTTATTCCACGTGGAAATCCAATCTTCTTGCATCATTTGATGAAGAGATCATTCTTTACTTTTCAAAGTCCTTAGCACCTTTGTGGATAATAATTTGGGCAAGAGCACATGGGTCTACTTCTCATCTATTGTGCTCCATTGTCCTATACGCCTACCCTTATACCAAAAACACGGTATGTTTCTCCACAGCAGGGGTCAGCAAACGACAGCCCATGGTATAACCACCTGTTTGTAAAAACATATTTTATTGGAACACAGCCACCCCCATTTGTTTATAGTTTGTCTATGCTGATTTCACGCTGCAAAGGGTGAGTGAAGTAGCTGCAACAGAACATATGCCCCACAAGCCTGACATATTTACTATCTGGCCGCTTAAGAAAAAACAATGTAAGTCCTTCACCTTGTTCTTTTTTTCAATTTTCAAAACTCTTTGACTCTACTAGGTATTTGCATCTCCTTATGAATTTGAGAATCAATTTCTACAAAATGTCTTCTGGAATTTTGATTGGGATTACACTGAATCTACAGATCAATTTGGGGAAAATGAATATCTTATCTTTCTTTTTCCCTGTGGCTTTGCCAGACTCTCTTAATTAGTCCGGATTGCCCTAATGGAGATTCTTTAGGACTTTCTATGTAGAGAGTTAGATCACTAAAGAAATAGGGTTATTTTTCCTTTCAAAAATTTATACCCTTTATTATTATTCTTTTTCCTATTGCACTACCTAAGAACTCTAGTAAAATGTTGACTGGAAGTAGTGAAGGCAAACAACCTTGCATTATCCCTAATCTCAGGGGTGGTTTTCTTCAGTTTGGGGCTATAACAACTATACCATAGACTAGGTGGCTTAAACCACAAACATGTATTTCTGACATTTCTAGAGGCTGGAAACTTCAAGATCAAGACACCAGGAGATGTGATGGCTGGTGACACCACTCTTCCTACTTTGCGGATCTCCTGTACGCTCATGTGATGGAGAGCAGAGAGAGGGATCCTGTGCCTCTTCCTTTTTGTATAAGAGCATTAAACCCACCATGAGGGCCCCACCCTCATACATAATCTAACCCTAATTACTTTCCAAAGGCTTTAACTCCTAATACCGTCCTATTGAAAGTTAAGGTTTCAAAACATGAATTTTGGGGAAACACAAGCCTGCAGTCCATAACAGGAGCAAAGCATCCAGTCATTTACATTCTTTACGTTAGCTGTGGATGCTAGTAGATGCTCTTTATGAGATCAAGGAAGTTTTCTATTCCTACTATTTACCATAAATGTGTACTGAATGTTGCCAAATGGTATTTCTGAAACTATTGCCATGATTCTGTGGTTTTCTACCAAAATCTGTTAAATTCATTCAATTCCTGTTTTCTTTACTGACATGTAATATTGTCTCAAAGTCTTTGAAAAAGCACACGTTTTTGGAGTATAATGGCAACTTGACTGGATAACAAATTGCTGGGATATTGTGTACCCCCCTGGAGAAGCCATTTTCTCTACTCCCTAGTTAGACATTCTTGATTATCTTACGAGCACTACATTTTGGCAAAGGCTAATTCCAGTCTGAGTTTTTCTACCTTTGTGGGTGACTTTCTTTGAGGCCAAGATGCCTATAGCATTATTCATTACTTATTGATAAAGTCCACAATACATTGTATCTTGGTATCACCAGTTTTGATAAGGATTTTTTGTAATTTGAAAATTTTCAAGTTCAAGACTTCTTTATTTCAACAGTTTCCTTCCTTCATAAGTTGGAATACTTTGGTTGTGATTTTATTCATGAATGACAATATTGATTATCCTGAGTTTACATTAGCAATCTTTCACACTCTATTAGTCAGGGTTCCCCAGAGAAACAGAACCAATAGTATATGTGTGTATATTTACACATTTCATATACTTATTATAATTAGATGTATTACAAGGAATTGGCTCATATGGTTATGGAGGCTGGCTGGTTAGTGGGATGGAGACGTGGAGAGAGTTGATGCTCCAGTTCCAGTCGGAGAGCTGTCGGCTAGAGAGTCCTGTCTTACTCAAGGGAAGTTAAATCCTTTTCTTATATTCAGGACTTCAACCTATTGCATGAGGTCTACCCACATTATGGAGGACCATCTGCTTTACACAAACTCCACTGATATCATTCTTAATCTTATCAAAAACACCCTCACAGAAACACCCAGAAAATCTGACTAACCATCTGGGCACTGTGGCCCAGGGAAGTTGATACGTAAAATTAACCATTACACAGTTTTGGTTTTCTCTGCCATCATTTTTATGTCATTGCTTTCTCTATTTCTTTAACCCTGACTATAACATCACCTTGCGGTTTTAGCAGTGTCTATTCTGTTATTTACTTCTTCTATTGTCAATGTCTTTCATTTTAAAAATGGCTTTATTTTTCTCTTACGTTTATTTCTTGAGCACTTCCAGTATCTTTAAACAGACTGTGTAAGGGTAGACATGTGAGTGCTAAAGAACGTTATCTCTGGAGTTGTATTATTTAGGTTAGAATTTTAAAGCTGTAACTTACTGGAGGATTTCCTAGGATAATGATTTAAACTCTCTAGGTCTCTGCTTCCTATCTGAAGAGAGGGACAATGGTCCTCATTCTCAGAACTGTAGAAAGAACTGGAAAGACAGGGTATACTGTAAAGCTCTTAGAATAGGTGGCACCTGTGAGGCAGACCATGAATATATAACAACATCAATATGGCTTTTTAACTCACTTTGGATCCTGTATATGTCTTATATGTTATATTTATATTCATTCTTATGCCCCATGTTTATTCCTTTTAGAGTCTTCTTCTTTTAGAATACATTCATTTCTTTTGTGTCAAACTTTTGTTGAACAAATGGTGGGGATAGGTGACTTATACTATAATTCAGCAGTCCCCAACCTTTTTGGCACCAGAGACTGGTTTCATGGAAGACAAGCTTTCCATGGACTGGGGTGTGGGGATGGTTTCAGATGATTCAAGCACATTGCATTTATTGTGCACTTTATTTCTGTTATTATTCCTTTGTAATATATAATGAAATAATCATACAACTCACTAGAATGCAGAGTCAGTGGGAGCCCTGAGCTTGTTTTCACTTGACACTCCCTGATAGGATTTGTTTTTGGTTTTTTTTGCAGTATGCAGGCCTCTCACTGTTGTGGCCTCTCCCGTTGCGGAGCACAGGCTCCGGACGCCCAGGCTCAGCAGCCATGGCTCACGGGCCCAGCCGCTCCGCGGCATGTGGGATCTTCCCGGACCAGGGCACGAACCTGTGTCCCCTGCATCGGCAGGCAGACTCTCAACCACTGCGCCACCAGGGAAGCCCACTGACAGGGTTTTGATATGAGTCTACAAGCAATTGATTTATCATGGTCTCTGCAGTCAAACCTCTCTGCTAATGATAATCTGTATTTGCAGCCGCTCCCCAGCACTAGCATCACCACCTCAGCTCCACCTCAGATCATCAGGCATCAGATTCTCATAAGGAGAATACAATCTAGATCCCTCCCTCGCATGTGCAGTTCAAAGTAGGGTTCGCACTCCTATGAGAATCTGATGTCACCACTGATATGACAGGAGGAGGAGCTCAGGCGGAAATGTGAGTGATGGGGAGCAGCTGTAAATACAGATGGAGCTTCGCTTACTCGCTGCTCACCTCCTGCTGTGCGGCCCCATTCCTAAAAGGCCATGGACCAGTAATGGCCCGGCAGTTGCTATACTTGCTTTATAAGAAATGGCCAATTATCCAAGAATGATGTTTGCTCCTTCTCCAAGAGAGAAGTCTGTGAGAGATGGCTGTCCAGGGCCAGCAGCATCAAGGAGGGGATGATATAGACACTCTTTTCCCTTAACTCCTGTCTAGATTCAAAAACTAGTGGGGGACAGTTTGGGGCCCCGTGTTGAAGCTAGAAAGGGAAACAACCAGCAGTTTCATCCACCTTGGTCTTTGCCTGAGCAAAGCACATATGTGATGTTAAACCACTGACAGTCGGGAATTGGTTGCTTCAAAATCTAGTGGTATTTGACCTAATAGTGGTTCTCAAGAAGAATACACTTTGAGGAAGCTTACATAGTTGTTCCATATTTTGATCTGATTGAAAGTTCACTGTATTTGGCAACTACCCCTTATGGATTTGGTTGTGATTGTGGCTGGCTATTATTTTCATTTGGGATGAGATTAGAGTCTCTTTTTTTAAAAGTGTGGTTTGTTTCACACATTAGGAAGGATATTCACAATAGGGAGGAAAGAAATGGCTTCAACCAAAAAAAATCTCAATTTTATAGTTCTGACTGGGTATAGATTTATAGGCTGGAAATCACTTTTCCTCCATTTAAGTAACTGTTGTATTACCTTTCAACCTCCAATATTGCTACTAGGTAAGACCATGCCATTCTGCATCTTCTTTATATGTAAGAAACCAGATTTTTTTTTAATATTGGTCCAGAACCTCCACTTAAATCATTCTGAGAATTTTTCTTGGATTGTTTTGTGATTTATTCAACTCAATTTTCTATGTTTATTTGTACCAGAACTCAGACTGCATCACCCATATTGTTATTTTAATTGAATTTCTTATCTCTCAAATTTCCCTGTCATTTTTGTTTATATTTTAGTTTTTGTGTCATTTATGGAATTTTATCTTGTGAACTTCCTTTTGAGTTTTTACATAGGTTCAGCATGCTTTTACCTTCCAAGAACTGTTATCTGCTGAGTGTTATTTTTTTAAATAGCACTGTTCTTATTTTGTGGTGAAATAGTTTCTCCTACCTCTCTGAGGATACCGTCATTTTGTTTTCTTCACTCTCTCCATTCCTTAGTACCTCAGGCTTTAGCACTTGGAATTTTTCCATGTCTCTATCTACCATATTCAATTGTTTCATCCTATGTCTAGTGCCCCTTCGTATTAGACATTGAGCATCTGACAGCTTATTCCAACATCTATGACCACATACGGAGCTTATGGCCTGCTGTCTTCACAGAGAGTAAATTGTCTGGGTTGTTTGCTGGGAAAACCCTGCTGTCAACATGGTTAGTTTTGATTCTTTTGGGTGGTTTCATTCCCTCCTGGATTCTAATGAACATCTTGGACTGTGTAAACCTGTTTCCCAATATCTAGTGTGCCAAGTTTAATTTACAACAGAAACAATCGATTAGGAGAGGAAATCAGGTTTTATACATATTTATACAACTTATTTTCAACCATTTCTCTTCCTAGGCCCACCCTTAATATCATTTCCTAAGGTATTCGGACTTGCAGTTCCAAAAACATTTGAGTAGTTCTGTAGTGTATCAAGTTTCCTGTAGCCTATCCCAATTGCCAGTTAAGGATTCAGCTTTTTAGTGGCTAAATCAGCTGTCTATCTGCTATTCAACTTCCAATGTTATTACTATTCTTCTGTTCTGTTTGTGTGTGTATGTTAATGCCATGTTAAAAACTCCTTTTCGCTTTAGGGGGGTTTAAGGAAGGGGCAGGGTAAATGCATGTGTCCAATATGTTTTTAACAGGTAAGCCCTTTATGTATTTTGTTTATTCTACTTTTCACTGGTTATCATGAAGGCATTCGCCTTGATTATGCGTTTAGTTGTGTTTCCTCTCATCAATGTCAAAACATGCCTAAAATATAAGATTTTATTTTATTTTTCTCTCTCTCTTTAAAATATCTGTTATATTGAAGATACTCACTTTGTCTATTTGTGCTTGTAAAAACATGCTTGGGAAAACATGCTTCTCTAAAGCTACAGATTTAAGCCTGTCAAATTCAGGGTGAAAAGCAATCATTTAATTCACAAACATGTCAGTACCCAGTCTTTCCATTCATTCCTGCAGTGATATCCCTGGCTTCCTCCAGGTTCTGAACTTTTAGTCTCTTTTATTTCATTATTGCATTTTGTTTTGTATCCAAACTTTCCATAATTAGTTCCAGTTACCTTGCTTTACTACATTAGAAACTAGAGAGAGCAAATGTTAATAGTAGTAGTAGCGATATTTATTGATCACTTATTTTTCCCATACTATGCTAAGTCATTTTCAATTATAAATTTATGGAATCTTTAAAATATTTGTGTGAGTTAGGGATTATTTTTATTATTGGATTTTTACAGATGAGAACATTTAAACACAGAAGAATGATGTTACTTGGCCAAATTCTTGTGGCTACAGCCTAACCGACTTGAACTTCAAGCTGAGGCAGCTGGAACTGTATGCTATCTCTGTCTCTTCCCAACCCTCTCTTATTGCTGATTCACTGGAGGGGGATGGCTTCCAGTGCAGTGCTCTTTGTCTTTCCCAAAGCATGTCAATCCCTTCAGGTTTGCCCACCGCCACAGAAAAGTATTCATGGAATCCTTTAAAGTTATCCAATTTACTTCATGTGACAGTGCTCTATTTCAGTTATGAAAATGGTCTGCAACAGTGTCCAGTGTTGTACTGCAATATGCAGATGGCATAGGGTTAGGGGTCACATCTCAGTTCCATTAAAAATGAAATTTTCAGGCTTCCCTGGTGGCGCAGCGGTTGGGAGTCCGCCTGCCGAGGCAGGGGACACGGGTTCGTGCCCCGGTCCGGGAGGATCCCACGTGCCGCGGGGCGGCTCGGCCCGTGAGCCATGGCCGCTGGGCCTGCGTGTCTGGAGCCTGTGCTCTGCGACGGGAGAGGCCACAGCAGTGAGAGGCCCACGTACCCGAAAAAAAAAAAAAAAAAAGAAATTTTCATTTCTATGTATGATTATATTTTATCATTTTTATGACTTTCTGAAAGGGCAATTTTACTAATCCGTATTTGTACCAACATCTTTGGCAAAATAAATAAAAGCATATTAAAGCAACAGTGAGATGGAGATCATCAAAAATTAAATTCAAGTTTCATCTGTTACAATTTTGTTCTGCTTCTCTAAACAGGATATCTAATTTTCATGAGAATATGTGGACAGATTCATTTCTTTAACCACTGATGGCAAAATGTAAAGTTGTGCAATCACTCTTAAGGAAGAATTTAGTATGTATATATATCTACAAAACTTTGGAAATATGCTTATTCTTAGATACAGGTATTTATTTAAAAAAGTGTGAATGCTCAAAAATTTGATACATTACTGCTGTTCATTTCTGGATTAAAGTAAAAATACAAATATGCAGAATGTGCCATAATTTTGTAAAGTAGATATTTTAAGTTTATATACGTATGTATATGAAAAAGCATGAAAGGGTACAAATCAAAATAATTGCCCTGAATTCCACACAACATTTCCTCTAGAAAACAGTATTATGGTCATTTCTTATTTTCCTTATGCATATATTTAATTTTAAATCAACATTAACTAATGTTAATTTAAAATAATAGTAAATGTAACATAATTTAATGATAAGAGAAAATGTGCATTATCCTCTTAATAGCAATTTTAAGGAGAAATTTCAAAGAAGCATATATGATTAGATAATTTTTTGTTAAATAAATCTTCTTTTATAAATAAACCTTTATAACTAGATACAGTAAAAGAATTAGAACAAATACTCCAAAGTTCTAACAGCACTATATCTAGACAATGACATTTCAGATGATTTCTTGCCTCTTTTCTACTTTTACCTTTTCTATCAAAATAACACTTTTTTACAAAGAAAAAAATGCACTGGCAAAACTGCTGACAGAGTCAGAATCAGCAAATTTGAGTAGCATTATATTATTAGGTTGCATATTCAGTAACAGTGCAACTGTGCATATATGCATAAGAATACTTGCAATTAGGTATACGTGAGAATATTGATTTTTGGATTATAAGTTTATATCTATTACATTTTTAAATATTATATGACTAAACAGAAAATACTTTAAATAAATACCTTACGAGAGAAGGTTTATTTATCATCATCAGTTTAAATTTGTTTTCCAAATGTAACAAATTTCAACATGAATATGTTTATCAAAAGTTGCACAAATGAAGATCCCATAAAAGGGGTTACTTACTTCTGATTTCACAAGAATTTTGTAGGACTGATCTGCCAATTGGGTTGTAGAATTATTTTCTGTTATGGGGGGAAAATCAATTTCATTATCCTTTATCTGATAAAGCATATGCTCATATGTAGCTGAAGATTCCAATGGTTGAATTCCATAACTGACATTCTCCAACTGCAATAATCCCCTGAATATTTAAATACATAAAAAGAAATTAAAAACATAGATTTCTCAATGATAAACATAAATCAATATTAAGTGAAAACATTATATAGAAATTTGATAGTGGCCTTTGTCGTCTAATATCTAAGAATCATCCCATCTTCCTTGGATTAACATTTAAACCCAATTTTCTACCTTCTTCTATCTATTACAGCATTTAGGAGTCATTGCAATTCTAGTGTGGCTCAGTAATGTGGATATTTCTTATACTAGTGGCAGCTTTTTCTGAATAAATTTTATAACTGCAAGCCTGGGAGAGAGACAAAGCGAATAGGGAAAATGATAAGACAAGCAGGCCAAGATAGCAGATGAGAAGACACATAATGAAAGTGTCTATTTTCTGTGTCTTCCATCTACCCTTCGAGAAGATTCTAAAAGTAAAAGGGTACACAAGATTTCAGTCATGTACATCTCTGGAATATGCCATTACCTGAGTCCGGAGCAGGTGCTAAGTGTCACAACCGAATTTGCAATCTCTGTGGCATATCCTTGATAAAAGCAATGGCCCTAAACAGGAGAAATATAAAGATACATTTGTAATGATTAGAACACAAAGTGTTTGGTCTTATCCTTACTTCCTGGACATTGTCAAACATTCACAATTAGGCATTCCATAGTATTATTCACCAGATATTCCACTTCCTTCTTATCTACCTACAATCTTTTCCACTTGACCCTCTTCTGCCTATAAATAATCACAACTCCTATCCTCCCCCAAATGATTTTTGCTATAATTCTAAATTTTTGATAAACAACTTTCTGATCTGCATCTTGTCTTTCTCAGCCCCATTTCTTGAACATATAGTCTATGAATGCTACCTCAATGTAATTAACAGCATTACTTTGACTTCCACTGTGAACATTTCGTTTGTTTTTTCTAAGTTAGCCCAAAATATCTTAACTGACATTTCCTCACTATTTTCTCTCTAATATTTCACCATGTTGATCATCCTTAGTTCAAACTCTCCTCTCAATGGACTTTCACAACATTAGTCTTCCCAGCTTCTCCCCAGATGTTTTCTTTCAGTGAATATTCCCCTCTCTTCCCTAAGAAATCTGTTGATATCTAGAATCAGTCCTGTTCCTCTGTTAATCCTGGGCTATGAAAACATTAGTATCATCACATTCTCTTGTACAGTGTTTATACGTCATTAGCGCCCAGACTTACATCTCCATCAGTAACCATTCACTCGTCTCAATACTAGGATTACCTCCTATCTCCCACCCACGGAGAGCGGCAGAGCATACCCTGCTCCACACCAGGCAGCAGCAGTAGCCATTTCTGCCTTCACTGGTGCCAGCAAACTATGCCACAAGCCTTCACAAAGAGGTAGAATGCAAACCAGGTCCCAACCCTTTAACCAGCAGAAGAGAGCATCTCAGTTTCTGCAGCTCCTGGCCTTGTACCTGATAAGAGAAAATGATCCTCACAAGATAATTCTCAAAACCCCCAACTCTAAGCAGCAAAAAGTGACTGAGATAAAAAATTTCCCCACTCAGGGGCACTAGCAGAGGCAGAGTGAGAAGCATACCAATATCCAGTGGCTGGGAAACTGCCAGAGGAAATACTCTCTCTTCCATGGGTCCTTCATCACCCAGCAACACCTAGCAATACAAGGTGGCCCAGGAAAGAACCTTTTCCTGCTATGGGTTGCACCGGCAGAAAGCCAGTGAGCTCCAGCAGAGCCAGAAGAATGAAACAAAACAGAATAATATTGAAAGCCCCAAGAAAGCTAAATGGTCACTGGAACAACAGACCACACTAAATCTGAACTTAAACTGGCTGACAGACTTCAACAATAGAAGATTTCAATGTCAAAGATACAACAGAAAACTACACACTATACCAAGAACCAAGAATATTACAACATAATGGGAGAAGACAACCCAGTGATGCCAATATTGAGATGAGTCACATGTATCTGGAACTATCGGATGGATTTTAAAGCAGCTGTGATAATACTGGTTCAATGCACAATCAAAAATTACCCTGAAACAACTGAAAGAACAGAAAATATCAGAAAATAGAAACTATTCAAAAGAACAAATAAAAACATTAGAAGTGAAAAATATAATAAACAAACAAAACAATGCATACTGGATAGGCTCAAAAGTAGAGTGGAGATGACAAGGGATAGAATCAATGAACTTGAGAAAGATCAATAGAATTCACTCAATATATAAAACCCAGAAAAATGAGTTAAGAAAATGAATAGAGCCTCAAGGACATGTGGAACATTCCCCAAAGTTTTAAAATACATGTCAGAATCCAATAAGGAGAACAGAAAGAATGTAGAGCAGAAAAAAATTCAAAGAAATAAAGGCTGAATGCTGGTCAGAAAGAAGTTGGTTTAGAAAACCCTGGACCTTCCATCTCCCAACAAATACACCAAGTGAGGAGCAATTCATGGACCAATTTCCTTTGTGAGAAATCAGGAATTAATTGACAGGCTCATGCACACCTTTAGAGGATGCAAAATCAGATGCACCAAAGCCAGGAGGGAGATTTGGGGTCCCCTTTCACCAGAGACTCTACCCCAGAGTACTGCCATAAGATCACAAAGAGACCCTATAGCTCCCAGATTCACCCAGGGGAGGAGAGGGTGTTGTTCAAGCACCCAGTGCCCCAGTGTTTCCGAGGGGAACAAACACCCAAGGAACAGCGTCACCAGACCCAGGGCTCTGATTGGTTCAGGGCAGTCTAGCCACCCAAACCACAGTGGAAGTGGTGGCTTGATTCCCTCCCCAGCTTGCCCACACTCAGCACAGAGTGAGGGGATGAAAAATCCCACCTCTCTGCTTCCCCTGGGGAGGTAATGGTGGATCGACTGAAGGCAGTGCTCCCACATCACCGGTACTGCCCCAAGAGCCAGCACTTGTCTCACCAATCCTGGAGCACTGATGGCTCACCCACAGTCTAGCTGTCGGATGGAGAACAGAGGCGGCAGCTTGGGATGACAGACAACAATGATCGTCCCTCCTGCCCAGCAGAAACAGAGCAGAAAAAACCACAGCGGCTTGCTTCTACCTGGAGAGAGAAACTGCTGGTAGAGGACCCCCAAGTCACTGCAAATCACTGGCCAGGCTGATCTGTGGGCGTTTCCTTCTGCACATGGCCAGTCATGAAGACTGGGGGATGTGACTGCTTTGTCTAATGAGCAGACACCAAAACAGAGTGTCGAGTGAAATGAGGAATAAGGAAAAGATATTTTGAGCAAAGGAACAAGACATAGACCGAAACTGACACTAGTGAAATGACATGAAATAATCTGCCTAATGAAAAATTTAAAATAACTCCCATAAAGATGCTCAATGAAGTTGGGAGAACAAAGCATGAACCAAGTGAGAAATTCAAAAAAGAGATACAAAGTATTAAAAGTACCAAACAGAAATCGTGGAACTGTCAAATAATAACTGAACTGAAAAAATTCACCAGAAGCGTTCAACAGCAGATTAGATCAAGCAGGAGAAAGACTTAACTCAACTAACTCAAAGACGGTTCAAAGGAGAAAAAAGAAGACAGTGAAAAAGTGACAAAATCTTACGGGACCTATGGAACACAAACAGAAGGAACAATACACAAAGTATGGGAGTCCCAGAAGGAAAAGAGGGAGCAGGAAAGAATGATTATGTGAGGCAGTAGAGATGTTAGCTAACGCGATGACAGTAATCATATTGTAATATGTAAATGGAGCAAATCAACACAGTGTACACCTTAAACCTATACACTGTTATATGTCGACTGTATTTCAGTTAAAAAAACAGGAAGCACTTTCAATACATATTGGCTGAAAACTTTCCAAACTTACAGAAGGAAATTGACATCCATGCCAAGAAGATCAAAAATCACCAAATAAAATGACCCTAAAGACATCCACACTGAGATATATTGCAATCGAAATGTCAAAAGTCAAAAGTAGAGAGGGAATTTTGAGAGCAACAGAAGAAAAGTGACTTATGTGTAATGAAACACCCTTAAGACTTTCAGTGGATTTTTTAGCAGAAGCCTTGCAAGCCAGAAGAGATTGAGATGATATATTCGAAGTGTTGAGAGAGGGGAAAAAAAAGTCGACTAAATATCTTATACACTGCAAAACTGCAGAAATGAAAAAGAGACTTCTGGTTTCTGGTTCTCCACGTCGGAAGGTTGGACGTTGCCATTCCATCCTGACAACAAGAGACAGCAAGACAGACTTAACACTCAACAGCTCTTCCTGGATGTGTAAAAGAAGGGAGGACACAGTGCAAAGCGCGGCCCCCGGGATCAGAGAGGCAGAGGGGGCACATGGGGAGGCACAGCTCACTGGAGCAGAGAATCAGTAGTGCAAAGTGCTGCTGGAACCAGTGCCAGGGCAGGAAAACCTGACTGTGATTGATGAAAGGCTGCAAGATCGGTGCGGACAATTCTGAGAAATAAAAACTCCAGGGAACCCATGAATGGACCCCCCAAATACTGTGAGATTTACCTTCAAGAGTTCCACCAAGATGTCACAGCTAATAACAGAGAAAAAGTCCTCATGCCTCCAGCAAGGGGAGGGGGAAAGGACTCAATTTGAAATACATCAGTGCACTCTGTTCTTCTTTACAGGGCCTGCCTTCAGGGGAAACTACCTAGATAGAGATGAACTGGCTGAGGTACCATCAGAGCCTAACTGACCTCAGGAAAGGAAATACCCAAATCCAGCCCACTCTAGCCATTCTGTCGCTCTTGCGGAAAACAAAAACAAAAACAAACCACCAAGAAACACTTGTGTTGTTCATAGCCCTGATGCATAGGCTCACTAAAAAACTGAGACTTGATCATAGGACTATAAAACACTTTCTCTCACCCCACACCTCACTCACCACCACACTACTAAAGGCATATTTACAGCAGTTCCTTTTCCATGGTGCATTATGTTCAACTATCAAGAAAAACATTACAAGAATACCAAAACGTTAAAACAAAAAACCGTGATTTCAAGAAAGAGGGTAAGCCTTAGAACCAGACGTGGCAGCGGTGCCGGTATGATGCGCCCGGGAATTTAAAACAACTGTGTGATTACAATGCTAAGGGATCAATGGATAAAGCAGACATCGTGCAAGAAGAGATGAACAATGCAGTCAGAGAGCTAGAAATCCTACGGCAGAAAAAAAAAAAAATGCTAGGGATTTAAGAAAAAAACTGTTGTGGAAATGAAGAATGACCTTGGTGGGCTCACCAGTAGATGACATGGCTGAGAAAAAAATCTCCCAACGTGGGGATATATCAATAGACATTTCAAAACCTGGAAGCAAAGAAACCAAGACAGAACACCACCACCACAAAAGATGAGAATATACAAGGAATATGGGGGGACCACAAAGGTATGACATAAAGGTAACGGGAACTCCAAAAGAAGCAGAAAGAGAGAAAGGAATATAAGAAATATTGGGGACAACAATAACTGTGAATTTCTCCCAAATGAATATCACACACTAAACCACAGATGCAGAAAGCTCAGAGAACATGAAACAGCATGCATGTAAGATAAACAAACAAAGGAAAAACTCCAAGTTAAAAATACTATACCTTGGCATATCATTTAAGAAGTACAGAAACCCAAGATAAAGGAAAGAATCCTGAAAGAAGCCACAGAGGGGAAAAGTTGCCTATACAAGAACAAAGATAAGACATACATCAGATTTCTCCTCAGAAACCACCCAAACAGCAGAAAGGGAGTGTAATGAAATATTTAAAATGTTGAGAAAAAAATATCACCAACCTGCAATTCTTTGTCCTACAAAATTATCGTTCAAAAGTGAAGCTAGTTCCGGGGAAGATGGCGGAAGAGTAAGACGCGGAGATCACCTTCCTCCCCACAGATACACCAGAAATACAGCTACACGTGGAACAACTCCTACAGAACACCTACTGAACGCTGGCAGAAGACCTCAGACCTCCCAAAAGGCAAGAAACTCCCCCACGTACCTGGGTAGGGCAAGAGAAAAAAGAATAAACAGAGACAAAAGGATAGGGACGGGACCTGCACCAGTGGGAGGGAGCCGTGAAGGAGGAAAGGTTTCCACACACTAGAAGCCCCTTCGCGGGCGGAGACTGCGGGTGGCGGAGGGGGGGAGCTTCGGAGTAGCCGAGGAGAGCACAGCAACAGGGGTGCGGAGGGCAAAGCGGAGAGATTCCCGCACAGAGGACCGGTGCCGACCGGCACTCACCAGCACGAGAGGCTTGTCTGCTCGGCCGCTGGGGCGGCCGGGGCTGGGAGCTGAGGCTCGGGCTTTGGTCGGAGCGCAGGGAGAGGAGTGGGGTTGGCAGCGTGAACACAGCCTGCAGGGGTTAGTGCACCACGGCTAGCAGGGAGGGAGTCCGGGAAAAAGTCGACCTGCCGAAGAGGCAAGAGACTATTTCTTCCCTCTTTGTTTCCTGGTGCGCGAGGAGAGGGGATTAAGAGCGCTGCTTAAAGGGGCTCCAGAGACGGGCGCGAGTCGCGGCTGAAAGCGCGGACCCCAGAGACTGGGCGTGGGACGCTGGGGCTGCTGCTGCCGCCGCCAAGAGGCCTGTGTGTGAGCGCAGGTCACTGTCCACGCCCCCCCTTCCGGGGAGCCTGTGCAGCCCGTCACTGCCGGGGTCCCGCGATCCAGGGACGGCTTCCCTGGGAGAACGCACGGCGCGCCTCGGGCTGGTGCAACGTCACGCTGCCCTCTGCCGCCGCAGGCTTGCCCCGCCTCCGTGACCCTCCCTCCCCCCTCCCCCTCCCCGTCCCCCCCCACCCCCGGCCTGAGTGAGCCAGAGCCCCGTAAGCGGCTGCTCCTTTAACCCCGTCCTGTCTGAGCGAAGAGCAGACGCGTTCTGGCGACCTACACGCTGAGGCGGGGCCAAATCCAAAGCTGAAGCCCTGGAGCTGTGCGAACAAAGAAGAGAAAGGGCAATCTCTCCCAGCAGCCTCAGGAGCAGCGGATTAAAGCTCCACAATCAACGTGATGTGCCCTGCATCTGTGGAATACCTGAATAGACAACGAATCATCCCAAATTGAGGAGCCGTGTGGATGAAAGGTTCTTGGTGCTGCAGCCAGGAGTCAGTGCTGTGCCTCTGAGGTGGGAGAGCCAACTTCAGGACACTGGTCCACAAGAGACCTCCCAGCTCCACATAATATCAAACGGCGAAAATCTTCCAGAGATCTCCATCTCAACACCAGCACCCAGCTTCAGTCAACGACCAGCAAGCTACAGTGCTGGTCACCCTATGCCAAGCAACTAGCAAGACAGGAACACAACCCCACCCATTAGCAGAGAGGCTGCCTAAAATCATAAAAAGCCCACAGACACCCCAAAACACACCACCAGACGTGGACCTGCCCACCAGAAAGACAAGATCCAGCCTCATCCACCAGAACACAGGCACTAGTCCCCTCCACCAGGAAGCCTACACAACCCACTGAACCAACCTTAGCCACTGGGGACAGACACCAAAAACAACGGGAACTATGAACCTGCAGCCTGCAAAAAGGAGACCCCAAACACAGTAAAATAAGCACAATGAGAAGACAGAAAAACACACAGCAGGACAAGGAGCAAGATAAAAACCCACCAGACCTAACAAATGAAGAGGAAATAGGCAGTCTACCTGAAAAAGAATTCAGAATAATGATAGTAAAGATGATCCAAAATCTTGGAAATAGAATAGACAAAATGCAAGAAACAGTTAACAAGGACCTAGAAGAACTAAAGATGAATCAGGCAACGATTAGAAACAAAAGTGAAAAAGATATAAAGACTTTGTGAGACAAACAACAACTGAGGAAATCTGTTGCCAGTAGATTTGTTTGTAAGAAATGATTTGAAACATTTCTATCCAGAGAAGGAAAATGATACAGGTCAGAAACTTGGATCTACATGCAGGAGGCAGACGAATGAAGAAGGAATAGTGGTAATAACAATGTTTATTTTTCACAGTCTTGACTGATAGAACAGTTTCTTCAAATCATAGCAACAATGTATTTGCATATGCTTATGTACCTATTGTGTATATTAAATATATAACACATAGTCTGTATAAATATTATATATCTGCTTATGTACAAGTGAAATGAAGGACAGCAATGATACAAGGAATGGGAGGGAGGAACTGGGATGACAGTTTATTATAAGGGACTCACGCTACCCAGAACATGGCATAGTGTTATTTGACAGTGGGCACAGTTAAGCTCAGCAACATCAATTAACTGGATGTAATTGATGTCTATAGCCTACATCATCCAACAACAGCAGAATACACATTTTCTCAAGTTTATATGCAACATTCAACAGGATTGACATTGTGAGCCATAAAACAAAACTTAACAAACTTAAAAGAATAAATCATACAATGTCTGTTCTCAGACCATGACAGAATTAAGCTAGAAGTCAACAGGAGGACAGCTGGAAGATCCCAAAATACATGAAGGTTAAAAAACATGCTTCAGAGGAACACATGGGTCAGAAAAGAAATCTCAAAATAAATTTTACAATATTTTTAACTCCATGCAAAAGAAAACACAAATTTGCAAAATGTTGTAGGATACAATAAAAGTCGTGCTTAGAGGGAAATTTATAGAACTGAACACATACATGACAAAAGAACAAAGATCTAAAATCAGTAATTTAAGTTTCCCCCTTGGGAAACTAAAAAGAGAAGAGCAAATTAAATCCAAGGCAAGCAGCAGAAGAGGAATTATAAGAATTGAAGTAGAAATCAATGACACTGAAAACTCAGGAAATTGATAGAGAAAATCAATGAAAACCAAGTTGGTTCTTTGATAAGATCAATAAAATTGATAAACCTCTCGCTCAGCGTGTTAAGTGAAGAGAGAGGATACTAATTACCAACACCAGTAGAAAAGAAGTGTTTTAAGTACACATCGCATGCCCATTAAAAGGACAATAAAGGAACGTGATGAACAACTCTGTGCCCACAAATCTGAAATCCTAGATGAAATGGTCCAACTGCTTGGAACACACCATCTGCCAAATCTCACAGAAGAGGAAACAGGCAATCTCAATATGTCTGTGTCTATTAAAGAAGTTGAATAAAACTGATAACCTTCCAAATCAGAAAGCAGCAGGCCCTGATTGGGTTCATTTTTGAATTCTGCCAAACACTTAAGGAACAAAGTGTACCAATTCTCTACACATTCTTTCAAAATATGGAAACAGAGGAAACACTTCTAACTCATTCTGTGGGGCCAGTATTATTCTAACAACAAAACATCCGATGACATTGAAAGAAAAGAACTACAAACCAATATCTCTCATGAGCATATACGCAAAAATTCTCAGTAACATATTGGCAAATAGAAGCCAACAATCAATTTAAAAATTGTAAACCAAAACCAAGTGGGATTCATCCCAATTAATTGTAAGCAATTACAACACAGGTTAAAAAGGAAAAATTAGTAAATTAAGTAATGCTACAGAGTACAAAATCAACATACAAAAATCTAGAATAGTGTAAAAATCTTGAACAAGAATAAAGCGGGAGGAATCACTCTAGTCAACATAAATGCTGAATATGCAGGCAAACTGAAGAAGACAGCAGGATACTGGCAGAAGGAGAGTCACATGGAAGAACTGCACAGAATAAAGAACCCAGGAATATATCCGCATCAATATGACCCCGCCCCCGACTTTTTGACAAAGGTGCAAAAGCAACTGAATGCAGAAGAACAACCCTTTCTAGAAATAGTGTTGGAACAATTCCACATCCCTGGTCAAGTGAGTGAACCTTGATCCAAATCTCACACTTCATACAAAATCACCTCAGGTGAACACTCCATTAAATGTAAATAAAACTATAATACTTTTAGAAAAGAAAAACACACAGAATCTTCAGGAACTCTAGGGCAACACAGATTTCTTAGGTTTGAGAGCCAAATTACCATTCATAAAGGAAAAGTTGATAAATTAACTCTCATCAAAATGGAGAAATTCTGCTCGATCAGAGACCTTATGATGAGGATGAAAGGACAAATTACAGACTGGGAGCAAACATCTGCAAACCGCATAGCTGGTAAAGGACCTATAATTAGAATATACAAACTCCTCAAAGGTCAGTAGTGAAAAACCAACCAACGAGAAAAGTCCAATGAGAAAATGGGCAAAAGACATTAACAGATATTTCACAAAAAGTGACAAACAAGCTCACAAAACTATAATCAACATCACTAGTCATCAGAGAAATGCCAGTCAAAATTACATGAGATAAAGTACACATCTATCACAATGGCTAAAATAAAATTGTAAAATTTAAATAGCAAACAAAATGACAAGAATGCAGATACTCTTTTCTCTCTCATTCACAGCCAGCAGAAAGTTAAAATGGTACAGCCACTCTGGAGAAAAGGCTGGTAATTTCTGTCAAAAATGAATATACACTCACCATATGATCTGGCAATGGTATTCCCGGGTATGTATCCCAAAGAAATAAAACTGCACACCTACACAACAATTGTACATGAACGCTCACAGAAGCATTCTTTTCAATTGCTTAAAGATCAGAAGAGCCAAACTATCTCTCAGTTGGTGAAGTATGAGAATAACTCAACCTGGTGTTTCTTTGTGGAAAGTGGTTGCTGAGGAATTCAACTTTTAAAAATAGATTTCAAGGGATTGAGATTTTCTATTCTCTCAATCTTGATAAGTTGTACTTTTCAAGGAAGCTGTCCATTTCATCTAAATCATCAAATTTATTGGCATAAAGCTGTCATAATTCTCCAAGATATCATTTTATCTTCTGTATGACTAGCAGTATCTCCTTTCACCCCTAATATTGGTGGAATTTGTTTCTGATCTAGATAAGTCTTACTGGGGGTTATTAATTTTATTAGTCCTTTGAAACAACTAAATTCAGAGCTTTAATGTTTCCATTCTTTCTCCTTTTTCCCTCTCATTGATTTCTGAACTTATCGCGTTCTTTCCTTCCTCAGCTATGGCTTAACCCTTTACAGGGCATCACAGTTTGTGTCAGAAGGCAATTACTTTAATGGTAACCCTCCACAATCGTCTCCGCGCTGTTTTTAGGCTTTGAGGTGGGGAATGGGGGTGACAAAGACTGTCTCTTACTCTAGAGCTTGATCCTTCCTTCAGACACTCAGCCTTTCTGTCTCAGCCGAACGTCTGGGGTTTTAGCAAGGTCACTCTACACTGCCTGCGCCGAAAATCCAACGTCTCCCAACACTGTTCCGGCGGTTGGTATTATCCCCATTTCACTCTCGACCCTTCAGTAGAGTCTTACCCACCACACATGCTGTCTAATCCTCAGTCAGGGAACAAAGGACATCTCCCCTTCTCTGAAAAAATGTACATCAACACATAGTCCCTTTTGATCTCTGGTCCTGGGTCCTGCAAGTTCCAGCTGCTTCAGCAGCCCAAACTCTTAAAATCCAAATTCTTAAAGAGTCCTGTTTGCTTGCACCCTTGTGCTATAGTGAAGACGTTATTCCCAGTCAGAGGGCCAACTTCAGTGTGAGATTCGCCTTCCATGCTTTCCTTCTGTCAGAGAGAGATTTCCTGATTGTTTTTTTTTAACTGTCAAATGTCTGAAAACAAGTGTCTCATGGATTTTGTCCTGCTTTCGACTTGTAGATGGTGAGAAAGACAAATGTTGTACGAGTTACCATGTTTTAAATTTCATTCTCTCTCAATTGCAACACAGCAACAGAATCTGACCAATCACTAGCATTTCCCTCTCCCCATCATCTATTCTGGCAAAATACGTATCTTAGACTAAAGCCAACTTTCTCACATACTTTTAAGCATTTCTTGACTCTTACCTGCATTTTGGGATAGAATTCAAATTCCTGTGTTTTTCATGTAAACCTCTTCAGATTCTGTACCCAAATTGCTTTCGCAACTTCACTTTCCTGTGCTCTTTCTGTAAAGTGGTTTCCACTGTTCCCTCCACTGCTCAGGTCCTATGGTACCTCCAACCAAACTTCTCCCTGTGTTCAGTGGCTTCTTAGTTCCTTTCCCCACTTTTTTCCCCTCTCAAACTCCTACTCCAACTTCCAGAGAGTGTAAATGACCTTTTCAGGTAAGTGATTCCTGAGTTCCAAATTTTAAAGGTAGTCATTCTATTCTATATTCTTTCAGAGCAATTGCCACATTACGTTTGGGTTTGTGATCAATCTGTTTGCCCAGTAATTCAGCCGAGTATAAAGCATTCTTCTTCCTCCCACCAATGGCACCTTCACCACATAATAATAAAAATCTACACAACATAAAGTAAAACTTACCTTTACAAATGAAGAATCTGGATGCAATATCCCTGACTTGTTGTATGAATATACCAGGAAATGAGAGTCTAAAAATGACCTAATTCAACCAAAATAATAATACTTTGTTGTAATAATAGTATTAGTAAAAGTAACTTCCAGAGTCATGAAATTAAACAAATCTACATTTCATTTTATAAGCTCAAATACGCAAAAATTAAATGGGCTCATCTCTCCGTTATCTAGCTTTCTTTCTGATAGCGCATTATGTATATAAGAGAAAGCAAGAACCAAGATGACCGGATACCAGTGTGGGCACTGGAATGACACAGATTGCTGTCTAGTAAAATCCAGGACTTCCAGATTCCCTCAATAAAGTTTTCTTTAATAGATTCAACCATCAATACATCTCATGGCATAAATCTCTTAGTTAAAATTTGCTAATAAATAGCCATGGATTGATAAAAAACAAACAAACAAAATACATGCTTATTTCATTAGCTTGTTTCCGTGAAGTTATGCTGTGCTACAAAGCATCCTCCAAATTCCCAGTGCCTTAAAATTACAATGAATATTCTTCACAAGGTTACTGCACATTCAGCTCCACATTGCCTTCATTCTGGACCCTAGGAAACGGCGTGGTCCCTCTACGGAACATGCTTTTCTCGTAGCAGGAGAAAAATTGTAGAAGCACACGATAGATCTTAAAGCCTTTGTTTAGAAGCGGGATTCTAGTCTTTTGCTCAAATTTCATACGTCATTTCTATAGAAAAACGTGACATAAACAGGGTATGGAACTAAAATCTTCTTACAAGGGGGATGGTGATTATCATGGAACAATCTAACATCATTATTTACTGTAGGGATGAGACAGGCTGGGACCCGGGACCCTTTACTGGAGCGCTTGGTCTGGTCACACGTCTCCTTGAGCAACAGAAGACAGAGGGACTCTAAGGGACTAAAACTAACTGCCTGCATGTGCAGTCTGGGTAATTATGAACAATAAGACACACAAAGGCCACAAACCGACTGCCACTCCGGAGGTGCCAGGAGCAAAAGCAGGGTACTTACTGCGCATGATCCCTGCACACAGAACCACCAGGCGAGTGGGCAGACCACCAATCCGCCCCGACCTTCACCCCATTTAAGGATCCAGCCCACCTTCCTCGGAGAGTGAGCCAGGGAACCTGTCACTTGTTTTCGCTCCCTCCTGCTGCAGCACGAGCCTCAACAAAGCCTTGCCTGAATTCCTTCTCTGGCCACTTATCAATTTCTATTGATTAAAGAATCCAAGGACCCTAGTCCATAACAGTGACACTGGGATTTCTCATGGATTCCAAACATCAAGAAGGTTTGAAGGCCAGAATGGAAGAGAAACTAGAGCGTTAACAGAGTACTTTTTTCACCACTACTTTTTTTTTTACCGCTACTTTTCTTATCTCCTTCATGTCCTCTCATTCTTTTTAAAAAATTTTGTGAAGTATAGTTGATTTGCAATGTTGTGTTAGTTTCAGGTGTACAGCAAAGTGATTCAGCCATATATATATATATATATATATATATATATATATATATATATATATATATGCACACACACATACATATATATATATATATATATTCTTTTTCAGATTCTTTTATCATACTAAGAAAAGTAAGTTGGACAGACAAATATCCTATGATATCACTTATATGTAGAATCTAAAAAAAATGATACAAATGATCTCCTTTACAAAACAGAAATAGACTCACAGACACAGAAAACAAACTTATGGTTACCAAAGGGGAAAGGGGGGAGACGGATAAATTAGGAGTTTGGACTAAACAGATACACAATACTGTATATAAAACAGATAAACAACAAGGACCTACTGTACAGCACAGGGAACTATATTCAATATCCTGTAAGAATCTATTTCCTCTCCTTCTTGAAAACTTTTCCTTTTCTTCAATTCAAATAACAAAACCAGAGAGGTTCCCGGAGAAAAACTGGTATCTGTCAGTTTATATTCCACATGTATTCAAGGAAAAACTCTGCATGGACTGGGTTGGTTTAGGTGCAAGCATCTAGAACGTGAATTCTGAAACAAGGGCAGAGCCACCTTTTAATAACTGTAAGCATTTAAATGGAGGTGGTGGAAGTGGGAATCCAGAAGTAGTTCCCAGGAAAAAGAAATTAGAGATTAAAAACCTTAACAGATATTTGACAAGCATTATTAAAAGGATAAAAATGTTTTTGCGAGTTTATTCATCCTGGGCCCTTTTTCAAAGGCATACTTTTGGCTTCTGTATGAAACAACAAAACAGTCTGCCTTAATCATTGACATAACAAAAATACAAATGAGCACTGAAAGAAAAACAATGTCCAATGAAAGGAAAATGAACAATAAAAAGCATGCAAAACTTAAAAGTTAGTTCCGAATGAAGTAGCATTGATGAACAAAATAATCTTAATTTCAAGAGAAATTAATAAGCATTCCAAGGAGATCATTCCAAGAGAAAAAAAGGATACTCTGAAACTAAAACACATGACAGTTAATATTAAATAACTCAATAAATGTATCAAAGAGAATTTGCTTACTGTGAACAGAATTATAGGCCTAGCCAACAGAAAACAAATTCTGGTAAAATGCATGTCAAAAATAAAGATTTGATCATAGTTGTAGAAAAAACTCTGATATGAAGCACAGACAAATAAGACCCAGGATGAAAGCACTGATTTCCCATAGAGGAAAAACAAATGTGTAGGTACTGAAAATTAACATGAAAAATTTAGGGACTTGGGATATATTAGGGAGTATTAATGTAATACACACACACACACACAGAAAACTCACACTCACCCACACACAGAAAACATACTGGAAAACTCACTTCACACAGACTATATCAAATTGCAAAAATTTATAGAAAAGAAATATGATTCACAAATTCTACACATTGCCAAATGTCATTCAGTTATGAGAACAAGAAAGACATCTGCAGACATGCACGGATTCGGGAAGCATGCCACCTGCAGATTCCATCTGAAGAACATCATCTGAAGTTATTTCTAACTAAACGATACCTGAGTCAGCATAAAGCTGCAATAAAAAGAAAAAAGTAAAAAGAAGCTTTGAAGAAAGTTGGAAAATGCAATACTGTTGTTAAAAAAACTGAAAGCAGTGAATTTACATCTTAAGTGGAAAAAGGATTTTAAGAAATACTATACAAATGTGATGTTATCACCTCTAACAGACACAAGAGAGGAATCTGAGAACCTAGGATAGAAAATATGAATATAATGATTATATGAAAATTTCACTTCTATAGCAATAAATCCCAAAAACAAAGGAAGAAGACAATCAATAGTGTAGGTGGCATAATTGCAACATATAGAGGAGATAAAGTGTTAATATCTACAGAAAACAAAACTTCCCACGATAGATCATGGAACAAAAACCAGAAAAACAGAAAGATAAAGCCATAGATTGAAAATAAATAACTCAAAACAAATGAATAAAAAATAACGACCACCCCACCCCCTGCAAAAAAAAAAAAAACCACCAAAATCTCAGGAAAAGCAAGTCAATGAGAACGGTCAGTTAACACTGGAAAAGATACTAAGTGTTATTAATAACCAGTGAAGTGCATATTAAAACAACAATAAAACAGCATTTGTCATCCACTAATTAACAAAAATAAGTGTGTGAAGATATTCATTTTGTCGAGAATGTAGAGAACAGAAATACTTTTAAGCTATTGGCATGAGTAAAAATTGGTTATAAGGCTTTTGAGGAAAAAAACTGGCATTATATAGCACTTGAGAAATTTCTTATTTATAATCCATCAAGTTCACTGGGGCCCAGGAAGTCATGGTCAAGGATGTCCATGATAGAGCTGTTCTTGTTGTAAATATGGGAGGATAAATAATTAATGGAATATATTCATTTTACGGCTACATATGCATTTTAAAAAACAAACCCGTTTTGCACACATCATTATGAATGAATCTCAACAAATAATATTATGCAAAATGTTGCACAACGAACACTAATAGGTACCTATTGCTCACACTTTTGGGTCATGTGTGGGTAGCCATGGCAGCTCTGCTAATTGTGGCCAGGCTTGCTCAGTGGTACGGGATTCAGCTGAATGTTGGCTGCTGTAGGGATAAATAGAGCACCTTGGCTGTGATCCACATGTCTTTAATTGTCCAGCAAGCTAAGCCCAAGCATATTCTCATGGGGATGACAGACAAACAAGATGGAAAGCAGAAAAGCGTGACAGCTTTTTCAAGCCTGTGTTGGAATCAAGGCAGCCAACATCTCTCTGGCCAAAGTAAGTGACATAGCCCCAAACTGGGCTAGTAATTTGCCGGGCCCCCAAAGTAAAATGGAAATGCAGGGCCTCTCATTCAAAAGTATTAAGAATCCCAGGATAGCATCAGAAGAGCATGAATCCAAGCACAGAGCCCTTCTAACCTGGGGCTCTTCACACCAATGAAGAATGAGTGTGAGGTAGTTGTTGAGTTGTATACACTCCACCTCTTGATGAGAGAACCTCAAAGTTATACAGCAAAGAGTGAAGATACAGGGAAAGGTAAAGAATTGGGGTCACTTTTGTGATTCACCATGTTAAGGTCCACCCTTACCTACCCTTCTGATACCCCATAACAAATTGTATAATGGACTATACACTCTTTTGCCATTCATGTCTATTTGAAGGACGCATCAAAACATGATTTTTATTGATCTTTAGACATATGGATGAAAGACCCTAAAAATATGGCAGAAGAATATGTGTCAATATCATAATGGTAACCGGCACTGGGGAGTGAGACGATTGAAGAGGTCTGGGTATGGGAATAATAGATTTCATTATTATGGCCATGTACCCTTTTTTTTAATATGTAGGAAAAATGCTTATAGGTGCATCATTCATGGTAAGAACTTAATTGTTTATACTAATCTCAGAATTTTCCTTTTTTATTTTTATTCATTCATAGAGAAAAACAATATAAAAAATAGCATGCTAATATAAACCATAGACTTTGGGTGATAATGAATGATGTGTCAATGCAGGATCATCAGTTACAGCAAATACATCACTCTGGTGGGGAATGTTGATAACGGAGGAAGCTATGCACGTGTGGGGTGTGAGGATATACGGGAAATCTCTCCGCCATCCACTCACTTTTGTTGGGAACCTAAAACTGTTCTAAAAAAATAAAGTATATTAAAATGATAAGAAATAATAATGAGAAAACTATGCGAATAGGCAAGCCCCATACAGGAAAATGAACTAGCCAATAACTATTTAGAGAAATCATTTAGGGAAATACAACCTGACATTAAGATGAGATACAATATTTTAGTACATCACGCATGCTTTTGGAAATCTAAACTGCTACAGTTTTTAGAAAGTAACTGGCAAGATCTCTCAAAATCTTTACATGCTATAAAATGTGAGTAATAAACAAGGCCTACCTTAGAGGCGGTTGTGAAAATTAATCAGTTACTACCTGAAAATTAATCAGTTACTACCTGAAAATTGCTTAGAAATACACCTGGAATATGGTACGTGCTCAATAAATGTCAGTTGCTTTTGTTGTTTTCATTATTATTATTTATTATTATTACTATTACTACTATTATCAGCCCTCATTCTACTTGATCCAGAAGCCCATTTATTGATATCAAGACTATGAAACAAAATCCCTATTGCATAAGAATACACAGATAAAGATGTTTATTGTCGGACTCTATAGTGACAATCCCTAGAAATAACTTCATTACCCATCAATATTACATACTATGGGATCTCATCCATTAAAAATGAGTAAAAATTTATACATAGAGCAAGAAAATAAGTGCCATTATTAAATAAGACCTGACACTTGCAGAACACTATTTCCATTTGTGCAAAAAACAAAACAAAACAAAAAAAACCCTTTTTTGGTAGGTTTCTATATGTTTTATTTCAGGTAAAGATGAAATTTAAAATAGAAAATCATGGAATGATACACATAGGATATTGATACTGGTTTCCTCACAGAGTGGAAGTAGAAAACTGAAGAGATTAAAAATATATCCTATAGCAAAATGAGACAAACCTAGAGTGTAATCTCAAATAAAATGCTTAAAAATCATATAATTATGTAAAATGACATGAAACAAATAAAATTAATCATGGACAGATAAACTTATTCCCTTGATAGTTGCAATTGTAATTATACTTCAAGGAGTTACATAAAATGATTTTCATGTGTCTGATATACTTTAATACTTATTAAATTACAGTCGGGTTTGAATATTAGATTTAAAAATCTAAAGATAAAGACTCGAAATTCTAGTCTGACATGAATCACCAAGAAGACTTAACATATTAAATAAATATAACATTTATGCTCTTGAATATTTAGGCTCTAAATTTAGGCTCAATTTAAGGTAGTCATTGTAAAAATGTAAGAAACTAAAAACAAATGTATGAAAAGAAGCATGGCCACTTACTGTTTTTCAAGGTGAAGAGTGTATGTTTTCCTGTCAATTTTGATGGCATAGGTGACCTACAGCAAAGTAGTCAGAGAGAATGTAATTATTAGATATTCCAAATCCTTAAAAGTCAGAAGCCCTAATTTTTAAAAATATATGTACTCTTTCATATAAGCATGGATTGTATCATGAGTGTATCAAAATTATATATATATATATATATATATATATAATTATAGTTACAGTTATCTTTCTTCAATCTTGGAATGTGTGACAGAATTAATCATAATCAAACTTACATAAAATCTAGGAGTCTAAATCTATTTCAAAAGTAAGAGCATTAGCATTTAACTATCATAATCAAATTTTTAACTTCAAATGGTTACATTTAGAAATGCTGAGTAACCTTTGAAGGCACTTGAATTTTATTCTTTTTCTACTTTGCAATTTCTAGAGCAAATAAATGGAAAATTAAACAATACAAAGCAAGTCCCCCTTTAAGAGTAAACTAAAATTAAACTAAAATCTGATGTTCACCTAAAGACACCATTAAGAAAGTTAAAAGGCAATTCCTAAAGAATGATATTAGCAATTCATATCCAATTGGCCAATCGACATTTGTGTATGTCTCATTTCTAACAGTACATCTTTTCCTTCTCCTTTTCGTTTTCCTTAGTCTATCTCACCAAAAGTTCTGTTTTATATTCTTCTCAGAAATCAACTTTTGACATTGTGAATCCAGGCCACTTCAGCTTACTTTTGTCTTTCATTAATTCTACTTAATTTAAGTAGCATCTTTAAGAATTTTAAGGTTATAATTATTTTTCTAATTTTAAGTTGCTGACCATTTTTTGTCACTTGTCTAATTATTTGTGGTTATAAATTATGCTCCTATACCATCTTCAGAGTGGGATTCAAATTTTTCTTTGTAATTTCTTCATTCTCATTCATTGTTTATTATTTAATATCCATTGTGATTTATGATTTCTCCTTCAACCCGTGAATTACGTACAAGTATATTTTTAAATGTCTAAATACATTTTTCAGCCCTTCTGTTAAGTTTTAATCTAATTGTATTGTTGCCAGATGATGATTTCTGTACTATTCGTATTTGCGTTCCATATATTTATTTATTTTCCTTGCTGTGGTCAATTCTGTTGAATGGCGCTATATATTCTTGAAAAGTATGAGAACTAGTCTTGAGAAGCATTATTTACAATGCAGTTAGAGCATTAAGCGCAGCTTGATTAGAAAAGCTCTTATCTATTTCTGGGGATACCGACAAGTCTGGGTGTTTCTGACTCTTGGCTGATGAGGGCAGTGAGATTTATAATGCACTGTGTAGGGTTCAAAACTCCCCTGGCCAAGGTTAGCTTCTGTTGTGTTTCCCTAACTAGTTTGACAAGACTGGCTTGGCTACTTAAAAAGTCACTGAAAGCTTTGCGAGGAGCTCTCCCAAAGCCAAACTTCCATAAATCTTGTGATTTCAAGCCAGAGACTCGGTGTGTTCCGGGAGCACGGAGGCTGCGTTCACGGAGAGCTAGCTCATTGCGGATGCTTCCTGGATTCCTGATATTTGCCTGAATTCGCTTTGTCTTGCTGCACCAGAGGTTTTATCATTAACTAACTAAAAGCCTCACGTGTGATATCCCTAGACTCTAGCAAGTCTTAACATAGAACAGAAAGGGGAAAACAATACACAAACTTCATTGGGTTCACTTTATCCATCAATAAAATGTTTACTTCTGTTGTTCAAATTTTCTTTCTCTTTATGAAGAATTTTATGGTCAATCATAAAATTGAGAAAAACATTTTAAGATCTCTCTATGGAAATGGATTTGAAAATGTCTCCCTGTTGTGCTATTATTTTCATTTTATATATGCTGAGGACATTTTATTAAATTCATACAAATTTAGAATTTTTACATGTTCCCTGGGAACTGAATATTTTATTATTATTATGTAACGATGCTTATCTCATAATGTCGGTGTGTGTGTGTGTGTGTGTGTGTGTGTGTACCAAATACTGTCTTTTTCCTGCTATCATCATGGATCCTCATGTTTTCTTTTGGTAGCATCTTCCCAGTGTACGTTATACTCTCCTAAACATTTCAGCGTCTCCAGATATTCATTTTGGGGGTGTGATAGCTTTTATAAATACATAATCGCTGGTGGTTCTTGGTACCACAAAGTGAGCCAGTCAGAAGTAGACCACTCTATAAAACCTGCCCCAGTGTCTAGTACAGTTTTTCAGCTGGCATTTGAGGACATTCCTCTCCGATCTTGCCACTGAGGTTCTAATCAATGGATTCCTCTCCCATCCCTGTGTGTGTTTACATCAACACTTCTTCCTTCTTGAAAACAAAGTGTCCTATCCAAAGCTACTAATTCTTATTAAAAAAGAAGTCAAAACCAGAAAGAAACTGACAACTAACCAAATGATTCAAATAGTCAATATACAGAAAGACATCTCTTGTTAAGGTTTAACCAAAAAATACCTGTTAAAAGTGAAGCATTCACTAGGATGTACACAAGAGCAAAGATGAGAAGACTGAAGAGACCTGGAGAGGCCTCAGGAAGATAGGCGTCACTATTTCTGTTAATGGGAGTCAAATATAATGCAACTTTTCCGGTAGACATTTTGCAATGCTTATCAAAATTTTTTATAGTGGCTTGCCTGTTGGTCCTATTGACTATTCAGGAAGGTTTATGAAACTATCTGCATATATAAAATTTGAAATACTATATGATGTTACACATAAGTTATCATGAAGTTAGGAAAAATAGTGACAGGGCTGGATTTATTATCATAAAAATAAATCCTAACTCTACACATAAATGAAAAACCCAATTACAAATCTCATAAATGATCATTAAAAGTATATGTGCATGTGTGTATGTATGTCTCTAAAACTTCATTTCCTTCAAACTTACTGCCTTTAGAAAGTGAGGCAGCCATTAACTTTCTTAACGTCTCTGTACTGTCTAGATTTAATTTTATAACGTACATAATGTACACGTTTTACTATTCTAAGCAGATCAGAAATAACATTACTTTTACTTTTTACAAAGCTTTATATATGCCTATGTATGTAAATACAGGCATGAAGATACGCTTTATATACTGTCATTTTAAAATCATGCTACAAGCTAAATATTAGTATGGCCTCACTTACATAGAAGGTATTTTAAATGTAGAAAGTATTTTTTTAAATTTATTTTTTAGAAAGTTATTTTTTTTTGTTTTTGTTTTTGTTTTTTGCGGTACGCGGGCCTCTCACTGCCGTGGCCTCTCCCGTTGCGGAGCACAGGCTCCGGACGCGCAGGCTCAGCGGCCATGGCTCACGGGCCCAGCCGCTCCGCGGCACGCGGGATCCTCCCGGACCGGGGCACGAACCCGCGTCCCCTGCATCGGCAGGCGGACTCCCAAACACTGCGCCACCAGGGAAGCCCAGAAAGTGTTTTTAAACGTACATCTTTTCTAGAAAACAGTCTACAGTAAACTGTAGACGCCATTTTGTGGGATAGGAATTCGGGGCATTTCTTTTCTCTGAGTCTGTGTTTTTAAATTGTTTCGTAACGTTCATATATTACTTGGGAAATGAAAACAAAGCACTTGCTCTCCCTCAGACAAGACCAAAACGTCTCTTGAACACTGTCATTAGGACACATAATTTCATGAAGGGGTATGCATGAATTGATTTGGGTCTTGCAGTCCAGTAAAACTAAAATACTCATATGTTTTAAGTGATTTCTTACTTACATGCGTTTCTGAAACACCGCCGTCATTGGTGTTTGTCCCAGTCTTCTGTGGCACTGTAATTTGTAGAAGTGATGTTTCAGTGTCTGCAGTAAGGAAACCAGGTGTGAGCCTTCCCCAGCGCACAGCTGCATCCTTACCCTTCTCTTGTCCTCTCCTACCACATCACTCGTGGATCTTCCAAGCCCCAGCGCGCGCGCGCACGCACGCACGCACGCAATCATCCTGCGCAGGGTTCCAGGAAGAGGCTCCTCTAGAAGCGGGAGTGTTACTACCCCACCACCGTCCAGAGACCCTCGGGGCTGGCTGACCTCAGCCCTGGGTAGGTGAAGAAGGGCTGCTCCCAGGACCCCATCCAGGTTCCCTCCTCCCCCCACCTCCCTGGAAGACAGGCGCCCCCTCCTGCGGTGCAGGGTCCCGGAGTGAGGGACAACTATCCCAGTCCTGCTCGGAGCCCTCCGACCAGCGGGCCCGCCAGGACCCTGAAACTGGGCGGGCTCGGACCCGACGGCGGGCTCTCCCCAGCCTGGCCTGGGCTTCTGCAGCAAGGAGGGCGAAGCCCCCCGCGCCAAGGGACCCTGCGACGACGGGCCACCCTCCTATCCAGCAGGGTACTCACTTACGATGGCCCGCGGAGGTCAGCCGGCCCAGCCCTGAGAGGAGCAGCAAGAGAGACAGCATTGCGTGGCTGGCCGGCCTCGCCACCGCGATGGCGATTGACTGGAAATGGTGCAGCGAGCGCGCGAGGCCCTGCGCTCTAGGTCCCGTCGGGGAGGGGCGGGAGCGGAGCGGCGGGGCTGGGGGGGAGGGCAGAGCAGAGGGGCGGGGCGGGGCGGGGCGGGGAAGGAAGGCCGAGCGGAGGGGAAGGGCGGGGCGGGGCGGGGCGGGCGGGACTGGAAGCCTGGAGCAGAGGGGCTGGGAGGGAGCTGAGGGGCCGGGCTGGAGACTAAATCCCGAGGTGCCAGGGATACAGAGAGTTATTTTCCATAATGCTTATGATTGCAACAGATGACTACAAAGTCCTTAAGAAAAACATCCCTGGAATGTAAAGCTGGCAAGAGTCGCACTTAATTTTCAAAAAGATTTACAGGGCTTCCCTGGTGGCGCAGTGGTTGAGAGTCCGCCTGCCGATGCAGGGGACACGGGTTCGTGCCCCTATCCCGGAAGATCCCACATGCCGCGGAGCGGCTGGGCCCGCGAGCCATGGCCGCGGAGCCTGTGTGTCCGGAGCCTGTGCTCCGCAACGGGAGAGGCCACAGCAGTGAGAGGCCCGCGTACAGCAAAAAAAAAAAAAAAAAAAAAAAAAAAGATTTACACCTTCAAGAGACAGAGAAAGGATTAACAATTACATGTTTTTAAAGGAAGTTGTCTAAGAAAAGGGAGTGTCTGTGTGCCTGTGCCTGTGCGTGTGTGTGTGTGTGTGAGAGAGAGAGAGAGAGAGAAAGAATCCTTTTTCATTTCTGGTACCAGAGAAAATTAATGTTTTATTTTATAGATTTGTGTTTACCCTTATAATAGATATAGAAAAGACAGGTTTGTTGACTACTTTATATGAAGGTTACTGAAATTGTTAATGACTAGGCAACTGAAATTATAGTGGCAACACATTTACAAGAAGCAGATTTGTACAGGAGTTGGGAGATAATAAGTTTGGTTGAAGATATGTTGAATTTCAGGCATTTGTGGACTCTCAGGTATTCAACAGGTTGTTGGAAATAAAAGTCTGGATCCCTAGAATTTGAACTGAATACATAACTTTGCAAATGACATCATACTATACATAGAACAGTACATAGCCCTCCAGCCCGGTCAGACAGCTCCAATCCTTCCCCGCCCCTCCGCTCCCGCCCCGCCCCGCCCCGCCCCGCCCCGCCCCGCCCCTATGCTCTGCCCTCCCTCCCAGCCCCACCCCTCCGCCCTCTCTGCCCTCCCTCCCCGCCCCTCCGCTCCCGCCCCTCCCCGACAGGACCTAGAGCGCAGGGCCCCGCGCGCTCGCTGCACCGTTTCCAGTCAATCGCCATCGCGGTGGCGAGGCCGGCCAGCCACGCAATGCTGTCTCTCTTGCTGCTCCTCTCAGGGCTGGGCCGGCTGACCTCCGTGGGCCATCGTAAGTGGGGACCCTGCTGGAAAGGAGGGTGGCCCGTCGTCGCAGGGTCCCTTGGCGCGGGGGGCGTCGCCCTCCTTGCTGCAGAAGCCCAGGCCAGGCTGGGGAGAGCCCGCCGTCGGGTCCGAGCCCGCCCAGTTTCAGGGTCCTGGCGGGCCCGCTGGTCGGAGGGTTCCGAGCAGGACTGGGTTAGTTGTCCCTCACTCCGGGACCCTGCACCGCAGGAGGGGGCGCCTGTCTTCCAGGGAGGTGGGGGGAGGAGGGAACCTGGATGGGGTCCTGGGAGCAGCCCTTCTTCACCTACCCAGGGCTGAGGTCAGCCAGCCCCGAGGGTCTCTGGACGGTGGTGGGGTAGTAACACTCCCGCTTCTAGAGGAGCCTCTTCCTGGAACCCTGCGCAGGATGATTGTGTGTGTGTGTGTGTGTGTGTGTGTGTGTGTGTGCGCGCGCGCGCGCTGGGGCTTGGAAGATCCACGAGTGATGTGGTAGGAGAGGACAAATAAGAGAAGGATAAGGGTGCTGCCCTGCGCTGGGGAACGCTCACACCTGTTTTGCTCACTGTAGATTCTGAAACATCGCTTATACAAATTACAGTGCCACAGAAGACTGGGACAAAGGTCTCAGAAGCTCCTGTCATTAAGAAATCATTCTCTGTGTTTTATGGGTTTTTTATTCTTTCTGGACTACATGGCCGAAATCAATTCATACATATCATTTGTAAAGTTATTTTTGTGTTTATTTTGTTAAATAGCCATTTTGTCTGAATAAGAGCAAATGTTTTAATATTTAATTTTTTTCGTTATGTCACAAGCAATACATAAATATTGTAACATACATAAACATACATACACACACACACATATTTTTAAATTACAGACTCAGGGAAAAAAAATAACTGACCAAGTTTCTATTTCACAAAAAGTATACTGGACCTTTTATCTCTAAAAAAAAATGTAGTTTTAATATTTCTTCTTATATTAGTGAGATCATACTAATACATTTAATTCTTGTGATAACTATGTTCTATAAAGCCCCAAACGCTGAATTAGCTGTTGCTGAATCAACATTTCAAGGGGAAATATGTATGTATCTCACAGAGATTGTGATCTTAAATCCTGAAAACATCTCACCCTGGAAGATTCTATTTTCCCTAATTTACAAAGGAGAAGTGAAAAGTGACTTGCCTGGGGCCATGTCAGCAATAGGTACCATAGCTGAGATTCAAACACCCTGCAACTGGCCTCAGAACCCAAGCTTCTTCAATACAGTGCCAACTCCATCTTCTGGTCGTCTCTGCAGCAGAGCTGCAATAAGAAGGCAGAGTATCAGCTGTTCAATCTCAGCTGGGAGTGTGAGCCTTGTTACAAATGAATTTTTGGCCATTTCGTAAGCTCAAATGATCCAAAAAGAGCTACAAATATTGATTTCGGGGCTTACAAATAAATCTGAGCAAATAGGCAAATTTGCAGGTATGGAATAATTGAATAATGATGATTGACTATACTTTGTAACATAATTTAAAAATAAATATAAACTCAATAAGATTTGAAAGGTAATATATATACCAGCTAGTTTTTTTTGCAGATTGTATTGTTATTTAGATTGAAAGCTTGAGACATTTTGTTACTGAACACAAGTTCCTGTGCCCAACGCACAGTGAGGCCAAACAAACCAAAACGTAGGAGTTTGGAGCAGAGAAAAGTTTATTGCAGAGCCCTGTAGGGAGACAGGTGGCTCCTGCCCAAAAAAACCCTGAACTCCTCGAAGGGTTTCAGCAAAGCACTTTTAAAGGCAAGATGAAGGAGGGGCGAGGTTGGTTGTTACAAACCTCTTTGCAGCTGTCCACGTAGGTCAGGTCACATGCTCCTGTAAACCTCCAACAAAACAAATATTATTCTCTGTTCTGCAACTTTTTCTCTCTCTATGAATAGACTCTTCAAGGTCAGAGCCTTGAAAATAGGCTCTCCTGTATATTTCAGGCTACAGGCAACATTCTTTTACAAAAGGCACAGAGCCAGCATAACTAAGCACAGTCAACAGAGCACCAAGACTAAAGCAAGAAACAGACCTAAATCAGAGTCAGATTTGTTCTTCCCTGCTACAATTTTACATACAAATTCTCAGAATTAATTAGAAAGTTTAACAAAGGATAACTGGGCACTGAAAAATGGATTAGTATGTGTAATACTGTAATACTTATGAAAAAGCTGCAAGGTGTTGAGGGAGGTGATGCTTCCAAGTCTCCATCACACACTAGCTCGGTGCCAAAATAGTTCTTCAGTTTCCTTAACTGTAAAATGGGTATAATAGAACCATACCTCGCTCATAAGTATATTGTGAGGTAATTTAAAGAATGCTTAGCCATAATGCAAAGAACATATTTTTTACATTTCATTTTTACCAAGAAGGTACAGGTATATTTTGTTGTTGAAACACATGTCTGCCTCAAATAATGGTATATGGTGGTACCATTATGTGATATGCAGAATGTGGAAGGCAAACGCTACATTTTTACTCTCAAACAATAGAATAAAGGAAGGGAAGGATACTGTGGGGCCCTACATCAAGGACACCCTACATCAAGGACACAGGACAAAAATCCCAGAATTAACGAATTAACGGAGCCCCCATAGCAACTGTTGCCATGGGCTCTCCTAATCTATACCGGACAGCCCTCCTCCCCGACTCCATATTAGGCAAAATAATCACCATGCAGTAACCTTGAAGCATCCTGACCAATCACCTAATGCCATCCTGCCAGCAGACATTTTCTTTGTCTTGAGGCTATAAAAGTTGGCTACTAGCCCACAAAGGGGGTCGGCTCTCCCTGGTTTATCAGGAAGTGGGCCCGCTGGATTCGCAGCGCCCCTCACTAACTCTGCCCTTTGCTCTGAATAAACTCACTCTTTTCTAAAATACTTCGTGTCCGGAAATTCTTCTTCCAACCCGCGCTCGGACCACGACATTTTGGTGGCCCGTACGGGGACATCTCCGGGGGGATCTCCTCCCCCGACCTCCTCTCCTCATTTCTTGGGACCCTCTGTGCACAGGCAAGCTGCCAGGGAAGCAACAGAGGACTCTGGCCACACACACACACACACACCCTGGTGTGTTCCGAAGGCTCCACGGCTCGCTTTGCCTCAGTAACTGCCGCCCAGAACGGGTGAGGGTCCCTCTGTCTTCCTCCTGACTGCAGACTGGGCCGATTGGTATCGTGTGGGCACGGGTCAGGCATTTAAAAGCCATCAGGGGGCTTCCCTGGTGGCGCAGTGGTTGGGAGTCCGCCTGCCGATGCAGGGGACACGGGTTCGTGCCCCGGTCCGGGAAGATCCCACATGCCGCGGAGCGGCTGGGCCCGTGAGCCATGGCCGCTGAGCCTGCGCGTCCGGAGCCTGTGCTCCGCAACGGGAGAGGCCACGGCAGTGAGAGGCCCGCGTACCGCAAAAAAAAAAAAAAAAAAGGCCATCAGGGCGCCTGCCGCCTGAAGACTCCCCTGAAAGGATAAGGGGGTCACGGAACGGACCAGGCTGTTAGAGCATCTGCCCCCAGCAAGGCAACTTCCGTGCACCATGAGGCACACACTGGTTCAAGCAGAACACTGAGCCCCCTCCCCTTGGCCGCCACCTTCCCGGCAGGACTACGAGGCCGATTCCTCAGCCTCTCTCCTCTGTTACTTTCACCTTTTTCTCGGTCCGGATTGACTTACAGGAGCCTAGGCGTTGCCTCTGAGCCATCCCAGGAGTGCCTTTCACGTTTCAGGGCATCGCCAAGCGGTGAGTCACCCGGTGGGTCCAGGGAATCTCTCTCTCTTCTCTTTCTTTCCCTGCCCGAGTCGCATGGTGCCTCAGTCGCACGCTCGGGGTCACCTCTCACGGTCAGACGCGATTGTTGGGACAGTCGGCCCATTTTGTGCCTTAGTCGCAATGAGAGATCACTGGGACAAAGGGGACGGACGCCTCTCTGTCAGCCGGTGACGACTCTCAGTACGCCCATTCCACGGCGTACAGGCTAAGAATGGGTTCTGGTTCGTCTCGGGAGCCTCCCTCGGACTCACCCCTCGGCTGTATCCTCAGGAACTGGGAAAATTTGACCCTGAAAATCTCAAAAAGAAGGGGCTTATTTTCTTTTGTAACACAGCTTGGCCTCAGTATAAACTGAGGGACCGAGAACAGTGGCCTCTTAATGGCACACTAAATTATAACACGATCCTCCAACTTGATCTCTTTTGCCGGAAACAAGGAAAGGACTCAGAGGTTCCTTAAGTCCAGACCTTTATGGCCCTTAGTCAGAATCCGGAGCTGAGGGACTCATGCCGCATGTGTCTTTCTGTTGCCGCCTTATCCTCCAGACCCTCTCTGTCTCCCTCTCTATCAGATCTCCTAGGCGACTCTCTACACGACCTTTCCTGTCCCCCTCCCCATGAACCCCCTGCTTCAGCCCCCGACCCCACCTCAACCCACAGCTCTCCAACAGGTACCTCCTTATCAGGGCGAAAGCCCCCCTCCCCTCCCCACACAAGATCGAGGACTGCCCAACGCCAGGAAGTAGCAAATGGAGACATGGGCACTATTAGAGTCCATATTCCCTTTCCCATGTCTGACGTTTCCCAAATTCAAAATAAGTTAGGTTCCTCCAGTCAGGATGGCCACAATATTCTTTAGACTCCAGAGAAAATTGGTTAAGATAAAAATTTTTTTGAAATTGCAAAACTGGTTCTTTTTGCATATGCAATTAGAGAAAGCTAGCTTGTTGAAATATCTTTTTCAGAATTCTGACCCTGAGAGAACAAAAATATGCCTAGGAGAAAGCTTGAAGTTAACTCTTACCATGTCCTTGAGCTACAAACACAACCCACTTTGCCCGAGACTTCAGCCTTGGATTAATCAGTAGAACTTCAAGCCAAGGGAAAAAAAAAAAAAAAAAGAGGCAAGGAGACATTTTAAATCTCAGGTGGAAACTATGAGATCTCTGACGGTCTGGATATATGTTTATGTCTCAGTATGTGTCTTTGTCTTTGGATAATATTGCTGGGGCTAATTTGTAAATGAGCTCTATTTAATTGGCTTAACAGAAAAGTAAGCGCTTACAGATCAAACAGTTCTAAATACAAGAAAAATTAAGCTAAATAAATTTCAGATTCACGTGAACTGGGAAATATTCAATATTAAATTAATACCTATGTTAATGTTTACATTTCTTCATCTAATTAATATAGACATGTCTTTCGAGCCATCAACATTAAGTATAATACTTTTATTGTGCCTAGGTTTAATACAAACTAAATAAGATCTTATTATATTTGTCAAATTTGTCTGCAATAAAAACAACTCAATGTGAAGAAACTTTTAAGAAAAGAAAATACAAATGAGATAAGAGCTTTGGGTGAACTTTTTAGGAATAATTATGTTTTAGGAATGTCTACTTAAGAATAATCTCTCCAGATACTCAACAACTTAAAACGTTTAGAGTTGTGCTAAATTAAGTTAGAGGATGGAAGTTTATTAAATAACTAGTCCATTTCCAAATAAAATAAGATACTGAAACATTAATTACTAAACATTGGCTCCCTTTTACAGAGAAACAAAAGGTTTGGAACTATTTAAAAAATGTGTTTGGTGCCACACTGAGATATTTTCTATAAGAAAGCACATTCTTCAAAAATTATTTGGATGTACGTTTACCAATCTACAGAGTGCTGATATAAAGGACAGTTCATGGTTGCTTAAGGAAAGTAGGATGCATGTTTTCAGTAAAAAAAGTATGAGGAATGGAATTGCATTTTATTAAGGAAAAAGGAAGAGTAGGACTGACCTACATGTGGCTGTTTCTGAATGGGAAAATAAAGTGATGGATACAGAAAGTGATATAAAAGCTTTGTGGAAAATGGACCCCGAGAAAAGAGTTTTATACATGGTACAAGTTTTCTTAAGATGTTGAACTGCCTTTGCAAAAATACTACCTCTTCAAGATTTAGAGAAAGGACTTTCTAAGATTGAATTAAAATTAATTAGGTAAATAAATTTTGTTATTAACAGTAAGCTGGTACCAGACTGGAACTTGGTTCTGTCTCTCTGGTAAGAGAACAAAGTTTTTTTGGAATGCTGCTTTTGATAACAGACTGTGTGAATTACCTTGCATTTAAGTGATTTATATTTGCTTTTAAAATCCTTTTGTTACTTTGGTTGAGTAAATAAGTAGTATTTCACAATGATCTATGAAGATTATGGCGCATGTAGATAAAGTTCATTCTGCTTTTACAAAAATTAACCCCTCATTGCCAGACTTTTGCCATCCTGATGTCCTTAAAACATGGCAACAGTCTACTCCTAAATCAGGGAATTTAAAATGGGTAAACAATAGCTGTAAATCTAAGAGTCGGGGCTGTGGGAAATCCAAGATGGCCACTTGGCTTTTTCTGGCTCCCTGACAAAGCTCATTTTTTTAATTTGATGGGATAAGGCTTCCCTGGCTACAGGGTTAATGCCCTCACAATGAAAAAAAAAATTACGTTTCACTGAATATTAAATTCTGGTTTTGTTATTTAAGGTCTGTGTTACCAAGACTCACTTCCCAGATAGTTCCTTGCTGTTATGTTATATTGCTAAAAAGTTTAATTCGATTATTAAAGGATACTCTTTTCTAAAGCTAATCTTAGTAATCTATTTTCAGATGAAGATCAGATACCCACGACCTACAATGAGGATTATGCATACTGGAAGAGACATAATTTAAAGGACTGTCTCCAACCTGGATGGATGGGGATCCATTTGGGGCTGGCTAAATGACTTTCTTTGTAACTACACCCTAAATTTTAATCAGACTAGCCTGGAGTGGGATCGCTGGTCGAAGGAGGATGAATATGATGTACATGAAGATAATTTCACTTTGCGTTGGGGAAATTCAAGGAAAAATGCTGCGACTAAGAAATATGTTAATGAAGACCACATCCCCATAAACAGCTCGGCCCTGGGAACTAAATATGTGGGAATTGGTGTGACCACTGGACACTTACTTAGTTTAACCTCCGACAAGACTCTCCTCCAAAATACAACATAATTCAACTAATATTCAGAAATTTGTTATGCCAATTCCCCCCGTCACACTCATCATCAGTCAGAGCCTGGATTCTCCCCTTTACGTGTAGATGATTACTTCCTCGAAGCTTGGCCTCCCTAATATAATCCTAGGTCATGGGACCCCAGTCTATTTCAAGGGGGAAAACTCCCAAAAGGTCAGGGCCTGGCTCTGGGGACCCACACAGGGGTATTCTTGAGGGGCACCGGATTTTCATCTCTATGCGGTAACGGGGTCTATCTGGATCTTCCCACACTTTGGAGGGGCTCCTGCACACTTATTGCTGTGGTCCCAGAGGCTACCATTAAGACTACAAAGGATTTAGCTTCCTCAGGAGGCATTCCCAACCTTAGGTCCTTCCTCGAGGAGGTCTTAAGACCTGTCCAGGAGAGACAAAAACGAACTGCTGTTTGGCGGGGACATGCTTATGATAACCCAATTCTTGATCGGCCCCAAAATAATACACAGTGTCTTTAGAGGGCTCTTGTGGTTTGCAGGCGTACCCCTTTTAAAGAGGAGTGTTCTTCGTCTCACCATCATGGTCCAGGAACCTTGGAAGGCTGCTGTAGTAGCGACTGAGGAACAGCAGTCAGCCCTAGGCTCCCTGGCCGAAGTGGTTTTACAAAATAGGAGGGCCCTTAATGTTGTAACAGCTGAGACGGGGGGGGGGTGTCTGTGCCCTACTAAATGAGACATGCTGCTTCTATATTAATACCTCCGCCCACAATGAAGAAGACGTTCAGATTCTAAAGAAAAACATCAAATTAATAGAAGATTTAAAAGAGAGAGCAAGACAGGGCCCCAGCTGGATTTCCAGCCTCCTCTCCTCTCTGGGGATCCAGATATGGACATGGCTATTGCCCTTGTTGGGACCATTAATCCTGATAGCCTTTGTTTTGTGCTTGGCTCCTGAATTATTAACACATTATCTAAGTTCATCTCCCGGCAGGTTCAAAAGATTCAATTCCAGATGGTGCTACAACAAGGATACCAGCCAGTTGGCACAGGGACTACGTGGGAACAAGCTGCCTTACCATTCCACAGGCTCTCATCTCCCTCCGTAAATACACCCTGACAGAGAGCGGGCATTGGGACCCAGGGAGCCACGTTGCCCTGTCCAGCAGGAAGAAGCTAGGAACCATCATGGCCCCTTTCCGCAGTGACCTGGGTTCCTATGGCCCGAGATGGGGATAGGCAGATAGTCATGAGCAGGGTGTCAAGGGGCCAAAGATTTGGCCCATAAATAAAAAGGGGGGAGGGATGTGGAGCCCTACATCAAGGACACCCTACATCAAGGACACAGGACAAAAATCCTGGGATTAACGGAGCTCCCATAGCAACTGTTGCCATGGGCTCTCCTGACCTAAACCGGACAGCCCCCCGACTCCATATTAGGCAAAATAATCACCATGTAGTAACCTTGAAGCATCCTGACCAATCACCTAATGCCATCCTGCCAGCAAGAATTTTCTTTGTCTTGAGGCTATAAAAGTTGGCTACTAGGGCTTCCCTGGTGGGGCAGTGGTTGAGAGTCCGCCTGCCGATGCAGGGGACACGGGTTCGTGCCCCGGTCCGGGAGAATCCCACATGCCGCGGAGCGGCTGGGCCCGTGAGCCATGGCCGCTGAGCCTGTGCGTCCGGAGCCTGTGCTCCGCAAGGGGAGAGGCCACAACAGTGAGAGGCCTGTGTACCGCAAAAAAAAAAAAAAAAAAAAGTTGGCTAGTAGCACACAAAGGGGGTCGGCTCTCCCTGGTCTATCAGGAAGTGGACCCGCTGGATTCGCAGTGCCCCTCACTAACTCTGCTCTTTGTTCTCTCTCAATAAACTCACTTTTTTCTAAAATACTTCGTGTCTGGAAATTCTTCTTCCAACCTGCGCTTGGCCCACGACAGATACTAAAAGAAATATTTTATTGGTTTGTTTCCTATAGAGTTTGTAGCAAATATAAATTCCATCATGAAGTTCAACATACAAAAGCAATCAGTGTAGTACACCACACGAACAGAATGAAAGAAAAGAACCACATGAGCACGTCAAAGATGCAAAAACAGCATTTGACAAAATGCAACACACTTTCGTGACACAGTTATACCAACTTATTTCCAAAATATAATTTTCCTGATTAAAAGGATTAATTGTTGATGTCATACTGTTACAACATAAGAAAAGAATAATGTAGCTACTGATAAAAAGGAATAGGTCCTTGAAAATATGTACCAATCACTAAATCACACCAATAAAATGTGGTCTATCTGTTACTTACAGTTCCAGTTCAGAGTAGTGTTCTGACTGCTGTACAGATGTGAGGCTAATTGTACACTCAATTGTTGTTTTTTATTTGTTAAGGTGGAAGTCATATAACATAAAATCATTTCTAAGTGAACAATTCTGTGGCATCTAGGACATTCACAATGCTGTATAAGCACTACTTCTACGAAGTTCCAGAACCTTTCCATCACTCCAAAAACAAAACCCCATGTCCATTAAACAATCTCATCCCCTTTCATCCTCCCACCAGCACCTGGCAACCACTAATCTGCATTCTGTTTCTATAAATAAAATTATTCCAGATAAGTAATAAAAATAGAATTAAAAATACCTTTTGTGTCTGGTTTCTTTCACTTAGCATAATGTTTTAGAGGTTCACCCACTTTATAACATGTATCAGAATTTCATTTATTTTTTATGACTGATTAATGCTCCACTTATACCACATATATATGCCATAATTTGTTGATCCATTTGTCCGTTGATAGGCATTTGAACTGTTTCTACCTTCTGGCTATTGAGAATAATGCTGCTATGAATATGTGTTTATATGTATATGTTTGAGGACCTGTTTTTAATTCTTTTGGGTATATACCTACGAATGGAATTGTTGGGTCATATGGTAATTCCATGTTTACCTTTTTCAGGAACACCCAAACTCTTTTCCGCAGTGACTGAACCATTTTACATCCTCAATGGCAATGTATGAGGGTTCCAATCTGGCCAACACGTGCTTCTTTTATTCTTTTATTATAGCTATTCTGGTGGATGTGAATTGGTACCTCATATGGTTCTGAGTAGCATTTCCCTAATGAGTAAGATACTGAGCATCTTTTCATGTGCATATTTAGGCATTTTTATATCTTCTTTGGAAAATTGTCTATTCAAGTTCTTTACACATTTTTAGTAGGGTTTTTTGTTGTTGAATTGCAAGTTTTTTGTATATTCTGTATACTATATAAATACAGTATGTGTATATATTTTTTCTGCCACTCTATAGATGTCTTTTCATGTTCTTGATGACAAAGGTATTTATATAAAAGCAAAAACCTCACAAGGACAAAAAACCAAGATGAAGACAAAAGCAGCAAAATTTGAAAGGTGAAAAATAGATGAATGATATAGTAAATACAAAAATTTGCATCAGGAGCCTGTAGAAGCAGTCAAACAACTTGGAGAACCATGAAATGTTAAGGGATTTGATAACATTTATTACATTGGAAGTAGAAGTAAACGTGGAACTAAAAATAGAAGATTGTTTGAAAACCTGTTTTAAAAGTAGTTATACCCTCTCCTCCGACCAACACACACACACACACACACACATGCCCCTTCTTTGGTCTAAATGAACACTTGGAGAACCATTCTCTGGGAAGGGAAAATGAGGATTCTCAGGACTCAGGGACCCTTGAAGACTAGAGTATCATATCGAAAACACAGAAATTAAGTTTTAAAATGTCTTATTCCCCTACACTACATCCAGATCTACTTTTCAAGTGAGATATGAAAAGAATGTTCTTTTGTTAACTTTATAGTCCAAGAGAAAAGATGTTAAGACAGAGACTTCAGAGATTATCCAATGAAAGAATCCAGAAAAATTACTCCATGGTGAGGTGTCAAATTAGCAAGCTTCAACTATGTGAACAGAGCTTCCAAGCAGATTTGTAATGACTCATTTTTTATCACAAGCAGACAATTAGGAATGACAAGACATCTGAGGAAAGCATTGATTATGACAAAAAGAGACCAAGACAAAAAAGAAGCTTAAGTGAAAGAAAGACCATCTGCAGAGCTGAAGGAAGAAAGGAGAGAAAGAAATTATCCATAAGGTCTTCAAAGAAACAGAGAAAGTATTGCATCTGGTGACATGATCAGTCTCCCCTTTTTTTTTAATATTCCGTGAATCCACTCTAGATTTTTGCTTTGTGGTTACCATGAGGCTTACATAAAACACCTCATAGATAAGACAGTCCATTTTATGCTGATAGCAGCGTATCTTTGTTCACCCATAAAGGCTCCACCCTTTTACTCCTTTCCTTTTATATTTTGATGTCACAATTTGTTTTTTATTTAACAAAATATTGTAGCTATACCTATTTTAAATACTTTTTTCCTTTAACCCTTATACTATAGTTAAGTGGTTGACACACCATTTTAATACAGAGTTACATTTTCTAAGTCTCTTTATTTTTGAGATTTAGAGTCTCAAAAGGTGAAAAATAGATGAATGAGTGTTGTGTATTTTCACATGCTTTGTTGTTACTGAGTAGCATCTTTTTATTTAAGCTTGAACTTCTTGTAGCACTTCTTGCAAGGCCAGTCTAATGGTGATGAACTTTTTTAGCTTTTATTTGTCTGGGAAAGCCTTTATTTCTTCTTCATATCTGAGGGAGGAATTTGCTGAATACACTGACTGGCAATTTTTATATTTCAACCCTTTGAATATGTCATTGCACTCTCTCCAGGTCTGTAGTTTCTGCTGAGAAATCTGCTTATAGCCTGACTGGGGTTTCTTTGTAAGTTGCTTACTTTTTTCTGCATTTAAGATTCTTTATCATTGATTTTTGACAGTTTCATACAATAAGTCTTAGAGAAGGGCTTTTTGCATTGATACAATAGCGTGTTTTATTAGCTTCATGGACTTGTATGTCCAATTTCTATTTCAAATTTGGGGAGTTTTCAGCTTTTCCTTCTTTAAATAAACTATTTGCCCCCTTCTCCCCCTTTTTTTTCCCTTCTGGTACACCAGTTGTTTGTTTGTTTGTTTGTTTGCGGTACGTGGGCGTCTCACTGTTGTGACCTCTCCAGTTGCAGAGCACAGGCTCCGGACGCACAGGCTCAGCGGCCATGGCTCACGGGCCCAGCCGCTCCGCGGCATGTGGGATCTTCCCGGACCGGGGCACGAACCTGTGTCCCCTGCATCGGCAGACAGACTCTCAACCACTGCGCCACCAGGGAAGCCCACCAGTTATTTTTGTATCTGCCATTCTGACTGGATCCAACAGCTCTCACAGGGTTTCTTCACTTTTTAAAAAATCTAAGTTCTCTACCCTCTTCTAACTGCATTATTTCTCTGTTTCTATTCTTCCAGTTACTTATTCTGTCTTCCATGTGATCTGCCCTGTTACCTATGCTCTCTATTGCATTCTTCATCTCATTTATTGAATTCTTCAGCTTGAGAATTTCCATTTGGTCCTCTTTCATAATTTTAATTTTTAGTAAATAACTCCTTTTCTTCATTAATTTTATTCCTAAGTTCAATAAGTTGTTTTTCTAAATTTTCTTGCAACTCACTGAATTTCTTCATGACAGCTCTTTTCAATTCTTTATCAGCTAGATCACAGTATTCCATTGTCTTTGAGTTCAGTTGCTGGAGAATTATTAATTCGTTTTTGTGATACCATATTTCCTTGATTTTTCATAATGTGTGATGATATGAGCTTGTCCTTCCTCATTTGATGTAGCCTGACACCTTCCCTAATTAAGAATTTATGTTTACTTTGCTTCTCAAGATTCAACAGACTGGCAATTAGAACTCTTTATTTATTCCAGGAGGTGGCACTGCAGGTCAAGTTTGTGGTTTCTCCTACAGGAGCTGTCTCTTTGGGATGTACTGGGGATTGTGCACAAGGAGCTGTCATCAGAGTGGGAGGAGGTTTGGGCTAGCACCTCAGGCTCTGGAGATGCTTGAACTTCAATTGGGACACTTTGTGGGTGGGCCCCCTGCTGAAATCTCAAAGTGGACAGCAGGAAATCTGTTTAGGAATATCAATGCCCATTGATATTCCTGTGTGCCCCTCCTGTTTCTTCTCCCCCCACCAGTCACTGAGGCCCCTCATCAGAAATCTGGGTGCTGCTGGAGAGAAACAGGTCCCTGCAGCTGCAACTCACACTACTGGGCAGCTGAGTGGTCCCTCACTACTTTCACCTTACACCTCCTCAGCCAGGCGTGGTCACCTCTGATGCTACCCCAAACCCACTCCTTGCAGTGGCACTCTGGAGCAGGGACATACTTGGAGGGCTCCTCCACCTCTTCAGCCTCAAAATGCATTTCTATCCCACTCTGATGGTGTGCCAGATCCCACTGTCCAGCCAACCTGGACCTCCACAAATTCTCTAAATTCTCTATTGGCTGTGGGTATCTGCCCAGTTTTGCTCTCTATAGGTTTCCTTTTTCCTCTGATCATGGCAAGTGGGGGTGGGGCAGGCTCACCAGCTCCCTTGGCTCTGCAGCCACCACTGAAGTCCTGTCTTCCCACTTGAGATGCACAGAGGAGTTGAAACTTCCTTGGCCTCCTGGTGTAATGTACAGAGGTACTTAGATTTGGTTATGGATGTTTACTTAGCTGTAAATCAAAGGGGAGAGAAAAAATTAGTCAGTCTGCCATTATGCTGACATCACTATCAATCAGTTTTTACTCACAAAGCTTAGCTGTAAAAATAGAGCTCAGAGAAAGAAATAGAACATTGCCATCACCCCTAGAATCCCACCATAATGCTCACTTCTATTCATTACCCTCAGAAGTAACCACTAACTTCACTTCTATCACTATATATTAGTTTTTCTTATGTTGCTACATTTGTAATGTGACGATGATGTATCTATCGTTTTGTATCTGGCATCTTTTGCTCAACATTTATTTGTCCATTTATCTATTTATGGACTTTTGGGTAGTTTCCTATGGAAACCAGTGACACTGTGGACATTCTAATTCATGTCTTTTGCTGGATATTTACATGCATTTCTCTTGGGAAAGTACAAAGAAATTAACTTGATGGGTCATAGTGTATGTATCAGTGAGCTGTTACAATAATATCACAAAACAGACCCAAAACTCAGAAACAATGTTTCATTTCTAGTTCCTGTGACTGTGGATTGCCTGGAATGGGTTTAATTCAGTCTGTAAACTTGTGGATCAGCCAGGAGAGGTTTGTACCTATGTCTTGTGTCTTTAGAGGTTCAACATTGGAGAATTAGCTGCTAATTAGCTGCTTGTAAACTGTTGGTGGGAATGTAAAATGGGGCAGCCACTATGGAAAATAGTATGGAGGTTGCTCAAAAAATTAAAAAAATACTATATGATCTAGCAATCCCACTTCCATGCATTTAGCCAAAAGAATGGAAATCAGGGTCTCCCATGAACATGCACACCCACGTTCTTTGCAGCATTATTCACAATAACTAGAGGCAGAAACAAACTAAATGTCCATCTGTGGATGAATAGAAACAGAAAATGTAAAATAAGCACCGAATTTCATTCTTTTGCATGTGGATATCCAGTTTTCAAAACACCATTTGTTGAAGAGGTTTTCCTTTCCTCATTCTGTATTTTTGGCATCCTTATCAAGATCAGGTGATATGTGTGGATTTATTTCTAGGCTATTTCTTCCATTCTATTGCTCTACAAGTCTATCTTTATGTCAGGACCATACTGTTTTAATTACTGTAGCTTTGTAATATGTTTTGAAAGCAGGAAATGTGAGGCCTCCAGAATTGTTTTTCTTTTTCAAGAACATTCTTGGCTATTCCTTTGTGGTTGCATACAAATGTTAGGGTTGGGTTTTTTTTTCTGTTTCTGTAAAAACTGCTGTTGAAATTTTTGTAGGGATTGCATTGGATCTGTAGATTGCTTGGGTATTATAGACATTTTAGCAATATTAAGTCTTCTAATCATGAAAACAGGACATCTTTCCATTTGTGTCTTTTAAAAATCTCTACAGCAATGTTTGTAGTTTTCAATGTATAAGACTTTCACCTCCCTAGTTAAGTTCATTTCTATGTATTTTATTCTCTTTGATGTATTAAAAATGAAACTATTTCCTTAATTTCCTTTTTAGATTGTTCTCTATGAATATATAGAAGTTCAGCTGATTTTGGTATATTGATATCCTATTGTGAAACTTTGGTCAATTCATTTATTATTTCTGACAGGTTTGTGTGTGTGTGTGTGTGTGTGTATGTGTGTGTGTGTGTGGAATCTGTAGGGTTTTCTATGTATAAAATCATGTCATCTGTGAGCAAAAATTTTGCTTCCTTATATCTTATTTGGATGCCTTTTATCTTTTTCTTAACTAGTTTCTCTGGCTTAGACTTCTGGTACTACATTGAACAGAAGGGGCAAGTGTGGGCAACTTTGCCTTGCTCTTGATCTTAGAGGAAGTACTTTCAGTTTTATACCATGGACTATAATGTCATCAGTGAGCTTTTCACCGGTGCCTTTATTTTGTTGAGATAATTTCCTGAAATTCCTAATTTGCTGTGTCTTTTTATAATGAAATACGTGTTGAAGTTTGTCAAATTATTTTTCTGCATCAGTTCAGTTGATCATTTGATTTTTGTTCTTCATTCTCTTAATGTGGTGTATCATGTTAGCTTATTTCATATATTAAACCATCCTTGCATCCTTGGGATAAATCCCACTTGGTCATGGTTTATGATGTTTTTAATGTGCTGTTGAATTTGATTTGCTTGTATTTTGTTGAGGATTTCTGCACCTATATTCAATCAAGAATATTGTCCTGTAGTTTTCTTTTTCTGTGAACAACACAGGTTTGAACTGCATGGGTCCACTTATACACAGATTTTTTTTCAGTAAATACATACAATACTAAACTATGTTGGTTGGTTGGTTGGTTGAATCTGCAGATGTAGAACCACAGAAGTGGAAGGCTGACTATGGGACCTGAGCACATTTGTGCTTTGTTCCTATTCTCTTTCCCTGTTTTGTTCTTATTGCATGTTGCTTTTCACCTTTCCTTTTGCTATGTAATATGCTGAGATTTCTAAGTACAGTTATGTTGGGTTCTTTGACTAAAAATCTATTTGCTGATTTTGAAAGTGCTCTGTAGAGTGTGGACTATCTGAACTATAAACAAATAAAGATATACTAGCATAAAATTCACAGAATTGTCACAATGTGTAACTAGTTTGTAGAAATCCTCTTCCGGAAACTCATGTTCCTTGTTAAACCCAAGAGTAAAAGAAAGAAAAAGAGAAGAAAAAAAAAAAAAAGCAGTGCTTTTTTAATCTCTTAAGAAAGGCTGCCCATCATAATGATCTTAAGATCATGATTCTTGAACCAGACTGCTTAGGCTGAAATCCTGTCTTCCCACTTGCTAACTGTGAGATTGGACAATTACTTAAATTCTACATGTCTTACATTTATCATAAGGAAAATAAGGAAAACATATATACCTTTTAGGATGTGTGCAAGAAAGGAATGGGTTAACATTTGTAAATTGTTTAGTAAAATGCTATTTAAGTGTTTGATAATTAAAATGTTGATAATTATTTGGTGTGTGTGGCATTCTTTCAAAGACAAATTAGGGAAATGTAGTTATTAAGGAAAATATATTTACTCTAAATACCTTGCACTTCTTTTTGGTTAAAGCTTGCAACAACAAAAAAGTGGCTCAGACTCTCACAGGAATATTAATATATTTGTAATTACTGTAGCATTGCAGTGATGTGCCCGTTTTCATTCTTGACATTAGGTATTTGCTCCTTTATTTTTTCTTTATTAGTCTTATTAGGGGCTTAGAATTTTTGTTTTCAAATATAGGTATATACTTTTCTATTCCACTAATATCTTCACTTATTTACTTCCTCTTACATTATTTTCTTCCTTTTACATTCTTTGAGCTTAATGTGGTGTTTATTTTTCCAAAATCATGAGATGGAAGCATACCACAGTATCTAATGATACTTTTTGCCTTAAAGTCTACACTAAATATTTACACAGCTATGCTACTTATAGCTATGCTTATTTGTAGCTATGCTACAAATAAAAATATTTGTTTTCTGTGATGTATATTTTTATCATTTTACTTTTCAACATTTCTGCATCCTTATATTTTGGATTTTTACATTTTAAATAACATATAAATATGATGTTTTTAAAAGCCCAGTCTGACAATCTTTGTAGTTTTAAATTGGAATGCTTAGTCAAGTTACATATGATGTATTTATTGATATACATGATTTTAAATCTACCATTGAACTATTTTCTTTGTGATAGCTCTGTTTAGCATCCATTTTTCTCTTTTTATGTCTTCTCTTGTATTGATTAAGATTTACTTATTAATCAGTTTTTCCATCTATTGGCTTATTGCTTATAATTGTAACAGCATTTACCTACTGATTACCCTAAAGATTAGAACAAACATCTGTAACTTTTCAAAACCCTTATAAATTAGTTCTCATTTATCGTTCCAGAAAATGCAAGAATCTTAATAGCATTTATATCTATTCTCATATTCATGCTATTGTTGTGACATATTTTAATTATATCTATCATGTATCTATCTAAATAAATAAATAAAAATTTGCTGGTATTTTTGGCTTCCATATGGATAGGCCAACATCATATTTTTTGTATTCTCCCTTGGGCCTGATTTCAGCAGTTTTAGCCTCATGAACCATTCATTTTTTTTTAATCTTTTTTTGAATTATAGTCGGTTTACAATGTTGTACTAATTTCTTCTGTAAAGCAAAGTGATTCAGTTTTATATATATATGTATGTATGTGTGTGTATATATATATATATATATATATACACACACACACACATTTTTTGTATTCTTTTCCATTATGGTTTATCATAGGATATTGAATATAGTTCTCTGTGCTGCACAGTAGAACCTTGTTGTTTATCCATTCTACATATAATAGCTTACATCTGCTAATCCCAACCTCCCACTCCATCCCTCCCCCAACCTACTCTCCCTTGGCAACCACAAGTCTGTTCTCTATGTCCGTGAGTCTGTTTCTGTTTTGTAGATAGGTTCATTTGTGTCATATTTTAGATTCCACATGGAAGTGATATCATATAGTGTTTTTCTTTCTCTTTCTGACTTCACTTAGTATGATAATCTCTAGTTGCATCCATGTTGCTGCAAGTGGCATTATTTTGTTCTTCTTTATGGATGAGTAGTATTCCATTATATATGTACCACATCTTCTTTATCCATTCCTCTGTCAATGGACATTTAGGTTGTTTCCATGTCTTGGCTATTGTGAATAGTGCTTCTATGAACATAGGGGTGCATGTATCTTTTTGAATTAGAGTTTTGTCTGGATATATGCCCAGAAGTGGGATTACTGAATCATATGGTAATTCTATGTTTAGTCTTCTGAGGAACCTGCATACTGTTTTCCACAGTAGCTGTATCAACTTACATTCCCACCAACAGTGTAGGAGGATGAATAATTCATTTTAAAAAGCGTCATCATTGTGTTCTCTTGGTTGTGTAATTTTAGTTTCAGTTTCTTCTATCTTTACCGTAAAGGGAGCCTATTCTTGCAAAACTACATCTTAAAAAAAAAAAAAGCCATAATGTAATAGGGAAGAATAGTGTGAAAACCATTCTATAATGTAGTCATTCCAATATAATGTACTATTGAAATGTATTTTAAGTACTGACAAGCTGGATGGCAGCACTGCATTGTCTTTTAATATACTGAACACTAACTCCTTTCTTTTCCTTTTGACCATCATAAGGAATAACATGGCTTCTTCTCTTGCTTCAGCTTCTTGTATGAGATTATAAGATCACATGATGCCTATAAGTGACCACAGACCTGCAGAAACCCTGAAAACCTTTACCAAATGCAATCTTAATTGCATTTTGAAAGAACCATTTTCAAGGTGTTTTATCCTTTCTTTCAACTATGAACATATTCCAGAATCTCCAAATGTGGACTGTTTCCTTATCAGTCCCTTAGAGATCAGGTAAAGTAGAGATGCAGGAAAATCTTCCTTAAAAATGACTCATTAGGAATACGAAGAAGAAAGACAGTATCATTGTGAATTCACAAAATACTCGGTAAGAAAAATGGAGCTAGGGGGTGAAGAGATGCTGTGTTTCTAAATTCTTCATGTGCTTGCTTTTTTCTTTTCTTTTTTTTTTTTCTATTTCAGAGGCACTGACTCTGGGTACGAGAGATTTTCTTTCATGGCTACTGAAACAAGACACTAATATGTTCAAAGAACCCTGGGGGTTTAAAGAAAGCCAGTGACTGTAATAACTAAGTGATGGTTTAGGATGTTAGCCATGATTGAATTCATTATTTTAATTCAAAGTTTCAAAAGTTCCCATAAAATAAAAATGTTCTTTCTCGTCACCTATTTTCATGGTTTTTGTTGTTTCAGGCCCTTTCTGATTTCCTTAAGTCAGTAGATGTTCCCAGTAATAAATGTTTGCCAGGAATATAAACTTCCAGTTTCTTCATATGATGAATAGTGAGGCTTTTGTAGTTTTATTTTTCATCAGAGTACAAGTAAAGAAAGTAGAAAATGAAACTATTCTAAAAGTGGAAGTCATTTCTTCCTGCCTACGCGGTGAGTTGTGGTCATTGGCTATGGCAACCTCTGTAATAAATAGATGATCTGAAACTACTCAAGAGACTGAGAAGTACCTGAGGAGCAGGCTATAAGAATGGCACCTGACAAGTCATCTCCTGTGGAAAATTCTTGGAAGATCTTTGAAGAATACCACATAGATGAAGATGTGGGCTTTGCTCTGCCCAATCCATTGGTAAGAGAGGGCACTGAAATCTGGGCAAAAATATTTTCTTATCATGATTTACCTGGACAAGTTAGCTTCAATTGAACAAATGTGGTTCAGTAATTTCTATTGAACAAGTGGATAAAGCAGTACCAAAATTGGAAGCAGAGCTTGAAAAAAGGGGTCTCAACTTTCTTAAAATTTTCTACCTAGAAACTTAGCCTTAGAGGCACTTCTTACTTATCTTACACAGGCACAGAGTGTGATGAGTTAAGGAGACTACAGAAGTATTTTGGTTTAAGGCAATTGCATTTCAGAGGGTATTTTGAAAAAAAAAGAAGTAATAAATGACCCATGAGTCAAAGAACCCCCTTTCTCAGCTGATATACCTTCGATTGTATAAAGTATGTGTTCCTGCTTTGATAATGTTTTTGAGGTGGGGCACCAAGCACCTTTGTGTTGTATTAATATTGCTCGGTGTTAACTGAGCCTAAGATTCAGGCTTAGAGAGAATTAGAGCTACCTTTTTATTTCCACAAGTTTTGCCTACAAAGGGCAAGCATTAGAGTGAATGGGTGCCTTAAAACTACATTTTCCTAAGTTATCTCCCCAAGAGTGTCAGGAAAAGCATCTTATCATTAATATTGTAATCATCAAACACCTAACATTGCATTTTTTTAGCAAATTTACAAATGTTAACTTACTCCATCTTTACAGTCATCCTGAGAGGTATGTACGTTATTAATCTTGTTTCCCTGATGAGAAATGTAGAATGCAAGAATTTAAGTAATTATCCAAACACACACAGCTAGTAAGAGCAGAGATAAGATGTGAGCCTAATCATACATATATCCCCATATCTCCTCCCTCTTGCATCTCCCTCCCACCCTCCCTATCCCACCCCTCCAGGTGGTCACAGGAGATCTCCCTGTGCTATGCGGCTGCTTCCCACTCGCTATCTGTTTTACGTTTGGTAGTGTATATATGTCCGTGCCACTCTCTCACTTCGTCCCAGCTTGCCCTTCCCCCTCCCCGTGTTCTCAAGTCCATCCTCTATGTCTGCGTCTTTATTCCTGTCCTGCCCCTAGGTTCTTCAGAACCATTTTTTTTTAGATTCCATATATATGTGTTAGCGTACGGTATTTGTTTTTCTCTTTCTGACTTACTTAGCTCTGTATGACAGCAGAGCCTGTGATCTTAAAACCGTTAATTATGCTACACAGCTTCACTCAAGAGGAAGAGAGATCACAAGGCATTGTTTTGTTGGTTTTTTTCCCTACTCTTGGGTTTAGCAAGGTACATGAGATTCCAGGAGAGGATTTCTAGGAACCAGTTACATGTTGTGACAATGCTGTATATCAGGATGTCTCTATTTGTTTGTGGCTCAAATGGATGAGTGCACACTCTAGAGGGAAACTTTAAAGGCAGCCTATATATAATTCAGTCAGAGATTCCAATCTAACTGTACTTAGAAATCACATCCTGTAACTACTTTGGGTAATTCAGGCAAATCTCAAACAATTTTTTTTCCCCAATCTAATCTTCCTCTTCCCATAATTAAGTTAATTGAAGAAAATGAAGTATGTTTTAATTTTTTTGCTAAAAGCACTGGTTTACTTTATATTTGCAAATCAATAATATTCAGACTTACTTCCCCTTCATACAAGCACACAAGTGCCACAGTGCCAGGATTGGATATTTCAAGGATGTATTTATCAATGGTACCCCAAAAAAAACTTTTTCAGAAACTGCAAAGCCTCATATCAAATTTATTCTTTTTTTTTTCCTAAAAAGTTGGTTCTTTCAGAAAATAAAAAAATCACAGTAATTATGTAGACCTCTAAAACAGATCCCAAGCGTTAAAGCAAAACCTGAAAATGAAAACAAAACAAAACTCTTCCTGAGCTACTTAAAAAATAATGCTGCTACTTGAGATGCTTAGGAAGTTAGATTCAATATTCTGAAACAGCATGAAAAAAAAAAAAGAGGTTGCTTTTATTTCCTCACTGAAGATCTTTCCTGGAAATTATGTGTTCAAAAATGTCTATTTCGGGCTTCCCTGGTGGCGCAGTGGTTGAGAGTCCGCCTGCCGATGCAGGGCACATGGGCTCGTGCCCCGGTTCGGGAAGATCCCACGTGCCGCGGAGCGGCTGGGCCAGTGAGCCATGGCCGCTGAGCCTGCGCGTCCGTAGCCTGTGCTCCACAACGGGAGAGGCCACAACAGTGAGAGGCCCGCATACTGCAAAAAAAAAAAAAAAAAAAACTCTATTTCATCTCTTATAATCTCTCAGCTTCCTATTCTAAAGGAAAATAATATGTCTTCTGATTCCATGTAGATGCAAAATACATTCTCTAATCTAGCAGGAGTTGAATGGCCCTCTGTGTTACTCTTTATTAATTTATATTCTGTCATTTAGGCATCCTGTGAACCAGAAGGATGTTACTGATTGAATTTTACATGTATTGAAAGTTCTGTCCAATAAGACACTCATCTTGACACATAATAAAGTATCTCTGTTATTTTGGGGAAATAGCAATAATCTAAAAGTCAGGCATACTACACAGTGAAACACACAACAAAGAAAATGTATATGTATTACTAAAAACACCAGAGCACAGTATTTGTGTGGTTAGGGAGAAAAATTCAGAGCAAACAAGAAAGGTGCCTATCTAGTGAATATACTGCCTGGATCTTTCATTCCTAAAAATCTGCCCTGACAGATTAAGTCTGGCCAATTATCTGCAGCCCCTGAACATGTTTGAAGTTTATGTTACATTTGTCTTCGTGTTTTATAGCTTCTTTATAATATTAACTTGGTTTTGAAGCTTAAAGCCTCACTCACCTTGGTTTCAGGTAAACTCTTGATGTGTCCTCCGTCCCCATAGTTCAGTATTGGTGCTGCTAAGAGCATGTCTGGAAGCAGCTGAATGAAGAAGGCCTAGGCGAGTTGTTCAGGGATCTGAATCTCATTTCAGGGTGTGGCCTAGGCCTTTGATTTTTATGTTTTCCCTTGAGATGTGATTATAAATATAAGATCCAGGGAGACACGTGTTAAAAGACAAAACCCAACTGAGTAAATTTTAAAGATGTCATTGGCTTCCTTCAGGGATTCATGAATCAGGCAGCATCCCAACTAGCAGAAAGAAAGGGGGTCTCAGGAGCTGCGCAACAATGAAAGACTTCTCTAGGCAGAAGAGAGCAGGAACAAGGAAGTTACACCAGCAAAAAGTGGATTGGTGTGTCAAGGTCATGTTCCTTTAGGGAATAGCAGCGGCCTATGAGCAGATGACCTCACTACTTATTGGCCAGGTTAATTCTGGATTGACTGGTTTAGGATTCCATTTTGGGAGAGGCAGAAACTGTAATAAGTATTGTCTTGATTTGGTGACATGGGACTTAAGTTACTCCATTTTGGGCCTGTTGTCTTGTTTTTAACACTCTTTTATTTGGATTTCATTTTTACTTACTGGGCAAAAAATTAGCCTGTAGTAGCAAAGGAAGCAATCAACATGTATACATGTACATATACAGCACCTCGTACATGTCCAGTACTGTGCTAAGAAAAATAGGATTAAAAGCATGATAAAGGGCTTCCCTGGTGGCGCAGTGGTTGAGAGTCCGCCTGCCGATGCAGGGGACATGGATTCATGCCCTGGTCCGGGAAGATCCCACATGCCGCGGAGCGGCTGGGCCCGTGAGCCATGGCCGCTGAGCCTGCACGTCCGGAGCCTGTGTTCCGCAACGGGAGATGCCACAACAGTGAGAGGCCCGCGTACCAAAAAAAAAAAAAAAAAAAAAAAGCATGATAAAATCCTTGCCATCAGGTAGTGAGATGTAAAAAGAGCAAGATTTTTTAAAAGCTGGAAACCCTCATGTTTGAATCACAATAAACTGTATGTACAAAACAAGTTACAAAAACTGCCCAACACTTGCTTTTCTTATTTATGACATGGAGATAACAATCAACTTTTGGGGCCATTATTATAATTAAATGAGAAGTTACTGAGTAAAACTGCCTAGTCTCCTACTGACATTTAATAAATCTCATTTCTCTTCCATTCAAAAAACCTTAAAATCTAGCTGAGAAGAGAAAAAATAATAGCAGAGAGCAATAAATTACTTAATGTGAAAACGTATAATCCATAGGATTCCTCATTGGAGGTATAAGAATAGAATGGAATAGTCAGGAAGATTTCAGTGAAACTTTTGAAGCGACCTTTGAAAAAGAAGTAGATAAGAGGAAGAAGAAGAGCCCAGAGAAGGTCCTGAGCCCTGAGTGTGCCGATGACAATGCATGGGCTGGTGTCACTCCACAGGTAAGAGAGTGTCAGCATCGCACAGCACTGAGAAAGAGGCAAGACGGACCATCAGCGGAGGCAAAACTATTTTATGATACCTTCCACTAGTAAATCAAAGTCCTATTTCTTCTTTTCAAGGAGGAGCTACCTCACCCTTATGATGCCTGGATTTCCATTGCTAAAAATCTGCCTGAACTGATTAACAATGGCCAACTACGTGCAGAAGTTGAGAAGGTTTGAAAAAACATGACATTTTCCGTTTTAGCGTCTTCAAAGTGTTAACGCGGTTTTGCAGCTATCACAACATGCATTTTGAGTTGGGTCAACCTCTCTGTTTATTCTCAGTTAACAACCTTCAGCACTGACGGCCTCCAAGGACACAAGTCACAGCGCCTTGCACATCTGGTTCTGGGGTATATCACCATGGCGTACGTGTGGGGTGAAGGTGATGGAGATGTCCGGAAGGTTTGGAGATTTTCTCATATTTCTTATGCTAACACGACAGATTTATATCCAGTTTACAGTTAATGTAAAAAATTCTAAAAGCATTGTAACTGCATTTTGTGAAGCTTGGGAAACAGAATGAGTACCTTGCACAGAGGAGTTGCCTAACGAATATTTGTGGGATGGATGGATGCATGAGCAAATGGTTCACAGGCCGTTAGAAAATCAAGACACAGCCTTTGTTTCCTCTCGCCCTCTACTGTTTTGTTCTCTCTATGCCCAGATTAGGTCTGCATCGTCACAAATCTAAAACGTAAGGGTTTAACAAGTACTGGGATTAAGTTACAAAATGAGGAAGAGAAAATGACATTTGTTTGGTTTCACTGTGCCCTTAGGTGTAACAGTTAATGTTTTGACACCCAGAAAGCAGAAGAAAAGGTGAGACGTTTCAAATGTGAACACTAAATATCGTGTTTTAATTAGGTCTTGCCAAGCAATATTGCTGTTCCTTACTGCAAGGTATCTGAGAAGCTAGGACTGCCCCCTATTCTGGTTTATGCAGATTGTGTCTTGGCAAACTGGAAGAAAAAGGATCCCAGTGGGTAAGTAAACAGTGATTATAACAGCAATGAAAGGAGTGCACACTATTTGAATCAAGGGGAGTTAGTCATTGATTTAATCTTTGGCAGCAGGGCTTTCTTTTCTGCTGTTAGGGTGTAAAATGCATATGCATGTGAGAGAGAGGTGTCTAATTAGCATACAGTGAAATGCACACATCTTAAGTGTTCAGTTTGATTAATTTGACTGGCTGGATAGATGGCAATGTCTGGGCTTTCAAAGCAGCCTGCTTGAAACTAGGCACTTCCTAAGCACTGAGTAATGGAACCCGCTGCAATTAAGGGTCAGAGGCTCTCAGTGTGCATCTGCAGAGGAGTATTCTAGATGTGGGAAATACCACAAAAGGAAATTATTTGATCTAGAAAACTTTCTTATGAGTAACAACTAGTTTTGACTCTCCACGTGTGCTCCTTGCATATTTAATTTTTTATTTCACTTATAAAAGTCCTAAGTTAGGCGTTTGTGATGCCTACTTGATAAATATCAGAAAACATATTTTTTCTATTTTTTATCTATTGTTTTTACCTTTGCTAGATCTGTAGTATTAAATGGAATAACAATAACTCAAAAGCATTTAATTTTAACCCTGGTTTCCTTTCTCTCTTCCAATTGATCCACTGCTTCATGGCTGTTTTCCTAAGGCCCATGACTTATGAGTGAGTATTCAATCTTTTTTATTCTAGGAATTATTTGTTACTCAGAGTAAACGTAGGTGTATCAATACCCTCCAAATGTGTTCTTTTGAAGCACCAAATGATTTTAGGCAAAAAGTAATTCAAATAATTGTTGAAAAAGCAAGTAGTTCTGGTCCTTAATAAATATTAAGGACTATATTAAGGACTATAATACATATTAAGGACTATGACTGTGATGAGACTATGTCTGTTTGATATTATAGCTATTAATATATATACTTGCATATGCAGATGATACCCCACTTAAGGATGGTTTGACTTAAGATTTTTTTGACTTCAAGATGGTGCAAAAGCAGTACGCATTCACTAGAAACCGTACTTTGAATTTTGATCTTTTCCTGAGATAGATACGCAGTACATAGTCTCTTGTGATGCTGGGCAGTGGTCACTGCTCCCCAGCAGCCCCGCGATCACAAGGGTAAACAACTGATACAATTACAACCATTCTGCACCCAGACAACCATTCTGTTTTTCACTTTCATTATTCAGTAAATTATGTGAGATATTCCACACTTCATTATAAAATAGGCTTTGTGTTAGATGACTTTGCCCAACTGTAGGCTCATGTAAGTGTGCTGAGCACATTTAAGGTGGGCTAGGCTAAGCTATGATGTTTGGTAGGTTAGGTGAACTAAATGAATTTTCAACTGAAAATATTTTCACCTTAAGATGGGTTTATTGAGATGTAACACCATCATAAGTTGAGGAAGATCTGTCAATAAGTTTAATTAATATGCATATATACAAAATACACATACACCTATGTATCTATGACTCAATGACTTCAGAGGCCAGAAATATAAATCTATTCTTTTTGACTCAATTCTTACTATTTTTGGCCTGTGTACTAAATAGAGGCTAAGAGCTAAGGAAACAAAAGTCAGTATCATTGGAATAAGCCTGCCCTGATGAACCTGGGCTAATGTGGAGGAAAGAAGATATATGAAAATTATGTAAATTACTATATGATTAAGAGAAGGATTAAGAAAGTAAAATGCTAAGAGTTCTAACCAAACAAAAGGCATGAGGGAAGAATCCTTATAGCAAGTTATTGAAGCTGAGTCCTGAAGAATGACTAGGCATCAGTTAGAAGAAGGAAAAGCTGAGCATGTTCACAGTGGAGAAAACAGCAAGAGTGAGGGCTTTGAAGTAACAAAAACCTTGATGCATTTCAGAACCGAAGGAAGGCTAGTGTCGCTGATAAATAATAAATGACGGAAGTAACAGTACAGGAAACGGATGAAAAAATAAACTTAAAAATATTATGTAGGACTTTGGCTCTGATATGGGGTTTAAACAGTATCTTAAATGGGAAGTTATGGAAGGTTTTCAAGTGGGAGAATGATATCACCATTCCCATTTGACAGATGAGGCTAAAACTGATGAAATAATCTTATTCAAGGTCACACAGCTAGTAAGGAAGTGGTCTGGGTTGAGACCATAAATTTAACTGCCATGAAACTCAGAGATATACAGATACTGAGACCATGTTTGCATCAATGCAAAACTTCAGTGAAAAAGAAAATAGGGGGTAATCAGTTATTTGGATTTCCCAGTCAATTCCCTTGTTAGGCAGATAAATCACTGAGAAATTGAATCAGTCTCATAGATAAAAATATGGATATGAATACACTTATTTAAGCCAAAATTCTACTTTTAAAAACCATACCTCACAGATATCTCTATAAACATTGAGCTTATATATATATATATGTATGTGTGTATATATATACAGTAATACATGTGCATGTGAAAAATTGATGGGATAATAGAGAAAGAACTAGTCTTAAAGTTTTTAGTTTCAAGTTCTAGAAAGGAATTTCAAGTCTCAGCTTAATCTACTGTTAATTATATGACCTTAGACAATAGACCTAACACTACTACTCCTAACTACATAATGGATATAGTAAAACCTGCCATACTTATCTCACAAGATTATTTTGAAAATGTAGGATAAATAAAAGGCTTGAAAACTAATAAATATTCAACAAATATATAAATATTTTTGTTAAATTCTTTTCTTTTCAGTGTTTCTGTTTTATATTTTTCTAAATTCTTGACTTCCTGGATTACTTTTCTTAGGAACATGGACATCCTATTCTCGTTTCCTGGCGGGGACTGTGGTAAAGGGTTCTTCCTGGTCTCTCTGGTGGTGGAAACAGCAGCTGCTTCTGCAATCAAAGTATGTCAGTCCGTCCTGGAAAATGTGTATCTTGATTCACATAAGCAGAGCAATCACTTAGTAGCTGAACTATATTCTGCATGAAATAACTTTATCCTGACTGAATAGAGCATTTGATGACTGAATTGGAGACAAGGGATCATCTGGAAGAAATAAATACTTTATCTGGTTTTGTGTATTACCTAAAAGATAAAATGTAGGAGCCATATATTTAGAATAAAATTTGAAACCCAGTAAGAGAGAAGTATTTTCAATGCAACTTGGCATTGGAACTCTATCACACAGTGACATAAATCTAATGGTTTTGTCCCTCAGAAATAGAAATATATAGAATTATATAAACTTATCTCTAAGTGATAAGTGAATAAAGACAAATCCAAGCTTAATTAAATATATGGAAATTAGTCAAACAATCAAAGGGTACTCAGCCCAAGAAAGAAAGGGAAATATGAAATTTAATTGGAGGATTAAGATTTAGGAGAATTTTATTCTATGCCAATATTTAGTGTTAGGAAATCTTAAGTGTTTGTTTTCTTTTTTTTTTTTAAAGGTGATCCCCATTATATTTAATGCAATACAACGTGAAGACCCACACACTTTGCAAAAGGCATTGCTTGATATAACTTCTAGTTTGCACAGAGCCCTTGAAATGTTTCACCAAATTCATGGCAAGTATTGTATGCCTTACAACATGCCAGGCCATGGTCAAATGTTTCTAGTTATCTAAGATGTAGAGAAAATAGAAGCAAAACCAACTCTCACATAGTGGGTGTGTTTGCGCTTTATTTTATCTCACTAAATCATTATACTTTCTATATGGCAGGTTTTATTATGTCCATTTTACTTATAAGGGAAACCAAACTTGGAGGGATAAGATAAATGACCCAAGATTACATAAGTAGTAAATCGTGAAGCCAAATTCCAAGCTAGGGCTATTTACCTCTAAGGAACATCCTTGTCTCTCACTAAAAACCGTGGAGAAACTTACCAAAAGTACAGGATGTTTTAAGTTCTGAAAAACTTAGCTTTTGCTTGATAGGAACCATGTGCGAATTCTGCTTTTTCACAAGCTAAATAAAAAATGAAAAAAAAAAAGAAAAATAGAAAAGCCTTTGAGCTCAAAAGTTATTGCAAATTAACAGCTAAAAACCAACAATAACCAAAAGAGTATGGAAACAAGGATTTGCAAAAGGAAATGTGCCCTACTGGGATGCTCGTAACAAATATGTGACTGTGTATCGCTGGGCTTGGGCAAGAAGATTGACCTTCAAACCAAAGACATTAGCAACCTTTGGGGAGGGACACCCATTGTCCACAGGGCTCCTGGAGGTTTTGTTTTCAGTCTTCTTTTGGTTTCGGCTTGTTGCTTCCTTTATGTAAGTAATTTATCTGTTGTATCAGTAAACACATGAAGTCGCCTTAAGTAAATATTGGCAGCTGAATTGGTATTCTGAGGATGAGTGGTGGGCGGGCCCAGGCTCTTTGGTACAAGCTGTGTGTTAGCCCCAAGGTAGACCCCGTTCAGTGGACACAGGCGATGAGAATGGGCAGGTGAGAGAGAGCTTGTCCTCAGGGAATTTCTCTGCACAGGTTGACCTAACGCCTTTCTCATATCCTATGCTGAAATCCATGATCAGTTGTTTATAACACCTTGATTTTTCCCAATCTATCTGATGCTACTTAATTAAACATATCTCATCTTTTTTTCAGAATATGTGGACCCAAACCTATTTTTCAATGTTCTTCGCATATACTTGTCTGGGTATGTAGCCTTATGCTTGAATCTGTTTTCTCTTAGACAATTCACATAAAGAAGACCACGTTTGCACTGATGGTCTCTACTATCAATCCAGTTTAAGAATCCATTTATATCCTAAAATACACATTGTAAGAAACAATAGACTATTCTCTGGGTTATTACTTGGCCAGGCATACGCTGGAGTATGGACAGGGAAGCTAGCCATTTTAAAGAGAGTAGAATAATCTTTGGTAGGTTTCACGCATAGAATACTTATGCCAGATTTGTTCAGAACCGTATTATTTATTATTCTCATGCATGAACATGAGTAGAAGGGAGAATGTGGAAGAAGTATAATGAAATCTATCTCATTTCACCTTCCATTCATCCTCTATTGCAAGATTTGACATATGAAAATTTGGCAATTCATAAAATAACAATTATTCTTTCCTTCCTGGTTTAGTTGGAAAGGCAACTCTTTGCTGCCAGAGGGTCTGCTGTATGAAGGTGTCTGGGACACCCCAAAGAAGTTTGCTGGGGGCAGTGCAGCCCAAAGCAGCATCTTTCAGTGCTTCGATATTCTGCTGGGCATTCAGCATACTGTTGGTGGAGGTGAGTGGCAAATGACAAATAATCATCATCTCTTATGCTAATAGAATAGTATCTAAAAAGTACTTTCCCATGAGCATCTTATCTGAGCTTATCTGATGCTTTTAGGAGAATAGTAGAGACTTTATTGCAATCATCCCATTTCACAGATGAAGAAGCAGAAACTTAAAGAGGATAATAGCCAGGCTCCCTGTTAACGAGCTAGAAAGCAGTGAAGCCAGAACTTAGACCAAGTTCAACACTGTCTTGATCTTGACCTTTGAACATGTCTATGAGGTCTGATGGACTGTGGTGAAGCCAATATCACATGTTCTGAAAATGTAAGACCAGATTCAGAAAAAGAAAGTCTCCTGCAAATGAGATAAGACCATGAGTTGAAACTGGGGAGTGAAGAGGCTTGGCACTGTCTAGTTCTGCTGTCCTACTGCCTTGGGGGTCCCGGGGCAATGCCTGCACCAAAGTTTAAAGATGAGCCACACTCATTATATTCCTTCTAGAGGATTAAGGGGGCAGAGGAAGAAGCTCCAGGAAGAACTTCTTTCTACTTTTCTTTGTCTTCCTAAACTTCTATTGAAGAGTCAAAGGGGGAAAGCTTTGGGCTGCATGATAATACGCTTTTTCCTGAGCTCATTCACTTCTTTAAAAATGATCCCTTATATTCTCTTGGATTCAGTATCATGATCTGTCACGTATAGTACATATACTCTGCCCTTCTTAGAAGGATCAAATCCAGTAGGAAAGTGAGAAAGGAAGCAAAATGAAAATATTATGAGTTTGGTTCATGTGGTTTTCAGAATTAAGTATATTTTCCAATAATTACCATTACTAGTAGCAAGACTATTAGGATGCTAACAAGATGGTTGTAAGTTCATGGCCACCCACTCCGACCTCACTGTGCCCTTCTTCCCTGGATTGGAGAATGCTTTGGCCTCCTTATTCATCCATCTTTGTCTTTAGTTCCTTCAGACTCTGCTGCTAAATTCCTCCAGGAAATGAGAACATATATGCCATCAGCTCACCAGAACTTTCTTCGCTGGTTAGAGTCAGGCCCCTCGGTCCGTAAGTTTGTCCTTTCAAAAGGTGATGCTACCCTGCAGGACATTTATAATGAATGTGTGCAAGCTATGGTCTCTCTGAGAAACTACCATTTGCAAATAGTAGCTAAGTACATTGTGATTCCTGAAAGCCAGCTATCCAAGAGAAAACAAACCTCGGAAGAGCCTTCAGAACCAAAAAGTAAAGGAACTGGAGGCACCGATATCATGGATTTTCTAAAGACTGTAAGACGTACAACTGAGAATTCCTTGTTGAAGGAAGATTAACGTAATCCAAGAAAGTGCTTATATTGCTACCACATGTGGTAATGTCACTGCTCATTATATCAGAAATAGCATTAACATTCATAACTTGAGGAGAGGAAAATAAAACTAATGTCCATTAAAAAAAAACCCTGCACATGAGTGTTTATAGCAACTTGATTCATAATTGCCAAAAATTGGAAGCATGAAATAAACCAAGGTACCTATCCTTACAGTAGAATATTATTCAGGGCTAAAAAGAAATGAGTGATCAAGCCATGTAAAGACCTGCAGAAACATGACATGCATGTTATCAAGTGAAAGACGTCACTCTGAAAAGGCTACAGACTGTGTGATTCTAACTATGTGACATTCTGGAAAAAGGTAAAACCATGGAGGCAGTAAAAGGATCAGTGATTGCCAGGGGTTAGGGCAGAGGGAGTGATGAGCAGGAGAAGCACAGAGGATGTTTAGGGCAGTGAAACTATTCTGTATGAGAGTATAATGGTGGATACATGGCATACATTTCCCAAAACCCATAGAATGTACACCACCAGAAGTGAGCCTTAATGTAAATTGTGAACTTTGGATGCTCATCCTGTGTCAATGTAGGTTTATCAGTTGTAACAAGGGTACCATTCTGGTGTGCAGAGCTGTGCATGTGTTGGGTAGAAGATACATGGGGACTCTGTACTTTCTGTTCAATTTTGCTATGGACTAAAACTGCTCCAAAAAAATAAAGTCTGTTAAAAAGAAAACTGCTCTGTGGCCTTCAATAATTCACTTAACCTCTCTCGTCTGTTTTCACACATCTAAAAATAATCAGAGATAAATAGATTAAGATGCTTTCCAGCTATGATTCAATCCTGTATGTGATCTGCAAATTCATCCACAAAAAAAAATCAATTGATAGGCTACGTGAATCTATGGAAATTTTAAACAACATGCGTTCAAACGTAGAATAACTCTTCTGTTTCTTCCAGACCATAAAGACAATGATTTTGATGTCACAATTATTTTATATATCTATAATTTTTAAAAGTTTACAACGGGTTTTCCCTCCATGGCATTTTTTTCCCTGTCTATAACACTGTCGGTAAGTCAGAACAGGAATTATGTTTCTTATTTTTTGCTGGTGGTTTTCTAACGTGGTGGAGGCACGGTGAGTGAGTAAAGGGCAACACCAGGAAAACTTGTCCTTTGAAGAGAGGGTCATTTGAAGAGTACACATGACAGGCTGTCTAATTCTCCAAGGATAGTCAAAGCCTCATGGATCCTGGGAAGATCTCCAATGATCATGCCAAAACAGTCACTTCCCACCCATATCTATTAGAGACCCACTAGTTCAGGCCATTACCCAAACCACCTGAAGGTAGGGAATTCTCTCTCAACTCTGTCCCCACAGATGTTTTATTCTCTTTTCGTACATGTTGCTTTTCTCTTATGTAGTGATCATGGCTGTGTGTGTGTGTGTGTGTCTTAGTTCACTTGCTAATTTGTCAGTTCCCTGTAGAAAAGATCCATGGCTTTCTCATGTTGACATTACAGCACTTAGCAGTGTACTTAAAATATCATCCGTTAAGAGAAGAAATACATTTGACCCCTGAACAACTTGGGGGTTAGGGACACCAACCTTCCCCACAGTGAAAAATCCGCATATAACTTTTGATCAGGCCTCCGTATATGTGGTTCCTCAGTATTTGAAATTCGCATCCTGGGATTCAACCCTAACCCTAACCCTAATCCTAACCCTAACTGCGGAACACTGTAGCACTGCCGTATTTAATATGGAAAAAAATCCACGTGTAAGTGGACCCATGCAGTCCAAACCCATGTTGTTCAAGGATCATTTGTAGATGAATACTGCATTGACTCAAGTATTGTTTCATTAACCGGGTTAGACCTAACCCTGTAAGCACCAGAATCTCTGCTCTAATGACTCATTTGTTCAATAACCATTTAATAAGCAAACCTAGGATGCTACCTCTTGAGCTAGATAGTAGAAAGATTAAGGGCACCAACCCTACCTTCAAGGAGCTCACTAGTGGAGAAATGGACAAATGGATTGTTTCAACACAATGAAATAAGGACTATATAAACATAAGCAGACAGTTTAGAAGTATAGAGTCCCCAACCCAGACTAGAGGGCAGCAGAGGGGGTGGGGCTTTCCATGGACAAAACAGGGAAGGGGAGGGTCCTGAAAAAAGTACATGGTAAGAATAGATTTTCCTAGATGAGGCAATACATGAGATGAGTTTTAAAGGGTGATTAGTGTACGATATGCAAACCAAAGGCTAGAAAATCCCAGGAAGAGAAAGAAGGGTGTTCAAAGACTAGCAGCTTAACAAGGTCTATTGAGGAAGTACACACACCTCAATATGGCTGAAGCATTAAAGAATAAAAAGGGTCATGCAATAAAGGAGTTTCAATTTATCCTAAAAACAGAGGGAATGTTTTTAAGCAGAGAAATGACTTTATTATATTCGTATATTTGAATCATATTTAAATGAAGCATTGCCCATTGTAAAGACATATGCATTTAAATGACTGGTAGTATTTGGGGAAAAAATAGTAGGGGTGGGATAAAATGGAGAGTGATAATGAAGGCAGGGGGATGCGTTGGGAGGTTGTAAAAGGAATCCAAGCCTGCGACGATGGGAAAGTATCATGGGCTTAGATTTGAGGCAAAGAGATCAGTTTAGGATTGGAATATATACTCTTCCAATAGTAAATGGTGAGGAATTGAAAACAATGGCAGTGGCATTGGAGATCATGGAAACATAAGAAATATCATGGCAGTAGGAGTGGCAAGACTGGTGTTCTGTTGGATGTGATAAGGGATGATTTTTAGGTCTCTAACGATCAGCGACGTCAACAGAGTTACTAGGACCAGCCCGTGCTGTCGGGTAGGGTCTTGCGTGCAGAAGGGCCCACACTTGGCTTCATACTCTATTGTCACAGTCTTGAAATTCTGAAGAAGTTTGAACAAGTGCTCTTACATGTTTATTCTTCTCTGTGCCCCACAAATTATATTGCCAGTTCCGAAAAGATACCATTCACCAAGACACGGCATCGATGGGGGAGATGAACTTGGTTCTTGTTATCAGAGAATAAGTAATAAGGGAGCCTTGGATTTGTTGCTTGGCAGTGGGCTCTCTGCTCAAGAGCTTGAACTAGTTGCTGGAGGTTTTGTAAGCATTTGCCCTGGTCTTAATGGAAGGTGTCTAGTCTATGACTGATGTGTTAAGGTTTTTCTTATGAAGCCTCTACAGAGCAGTTGAGTAAGGATGTCTAGTAGATGGTAGGAGAGACCCAACTACAAACAAAATGTTGGGAGTCCTTAGCCTAGAGATGATGGCTAAAGTCTTCGAACAGAGGCAATCACCCAGCGAGAGGGAAGTCAGGACCTGAACTAGGGAGCGCACCAATGGTAAACTGTAACCAGAACAATGAGAGAGAAAAACCAAAGAAGGGAAGCCATGCCTCTAGTGGTTAAAAGTGATGACTTTCAAGTCAAATGGCTCCAGCCCTGACTCTACCACTTACAAAAAGTATGACCTTGGGCTCTTACTTAACTTTCCCAAGCTGCAGTTTCCTCAGTTGAATCATGGGGATAATAATAGCACCTAACTCACAGGGCTGTTGTGAACATTAAGTAAGTTGCTAAGTTGTGGGCTGCCCTGGTGGCGCAGTGGTTGAGAGTCCGCCTGCTGATGCAGGGGACGCGGGTTCATGCCCCGATCCAGGAAGATCCCACATGCCGCGGAGCGGGTGGGCCCATGAGCCATGGCCGCTGAGCCTGCCCGTCCGGAGCCTGTGCTCCGCAACGAGAGGGGCCACAACAGTGAGAGGCCCGCGTACCGCAAAACAAACAAACAAACAAACAAGTTGCTAAGTTGCTCCATGGAAGATGCTTACTGTAGGACTTGGCACAGAGGAAAAAAATCAGTGAGTGTTAAGTATCAGTTTTATCTTACTAGTTTTAAGTATAGTCCAACCAGAAGGAATACGTGTCATAGGAAAGGTCAAAAACAGAAGAGAGTTTAAAAAAAAAGCAAAATGCCAGATGCTTGAACAATTAGAAAGGACTAGAAATTCCCATTGAATTTATGAACAAAGGTGTAATTAATGAGCTGTACCAGATTAACCTCAGTGTACCAGTGCTGTCTGGGCTGATTGCTTTTGACAATTCAGATTTGGGACTTCAACAATTTGAAACTAAAGCTGAGTATATCTGAAATCACACACAGAAAAATTTCCATTGTGAATGTTTTTCTTTCTTTTTGGAATATTTCTTGGTGCATTTCCAAAAGGCCCTAATGCCCAGTTTAAGAGATGGGGAACCTTTGTTGTATACTGAAACTACAATAATCCATGGGAAAGCTGATTATAGAACCCAGGACTCTGAAATGACAAACATTACTATTAGGAGAGGAAGTTCTTGGGCACAATTATGTTTAACCAACTTCCTCTTGGTAAATAAGAAAGATGCCAAGCAAAGCTTCATGAGACCACTGTGTTCCCTACTTCAGAATATGTCTCTGGGACTAGGGCTACAATGGTGCAACAGAGAACAGCACAAACTTCTACCTGGCATCAAGACACCAAATCTAAAAATGAGATGCTGAGAGACATCATTCGTTTAACCAACATTTATTGAACTTCAGACACTGAATTTGCTGATAAAGGAAAATACAAAGTTGCATTAAATATGGGTTCGTCAAGGAACTTAGAATCTAATAGAAAGGGTTAGAGGGGCTTCCCTGGTGGCGCAGTGGTTAAGAATCTGCCTGCCAATGCAGGGGACATGGGTTTGAGCCCTGGTCCAGGGAGATCCCACAGGCCACGGAGCAACTAACCCATGCACAACTACTGAGCCTGTGCTCTAGAGCCCGCGAGCTACAACTACTGAGCCTGCGTGCCACAACTACTGAAGCCTGTGTTCCGCAACAAGAGAAGCCACCACAATGAGAAGCCTGCTCACCGCAACGAAGAGCAGGCCCCGCTCACTGCAACTAGAGAAAAGCCCGCGCACAGCAACAAAGATCCAACGCAGTCAAAAATCAATCAATAAATTTATTAAAAAAAGAGAAAAGATTAGATAAATACAATGTTTGAGTGTTAGTAACAGTCAACTAGGTAGAACTTGAAACACGATGTAAAACAGGTTCAAGGTGATAGAAGAATTTTGCACAGCTAGAGGGTGTTTAGAGGTCAGGTGATGGACATCCTTGAATGTCAGGGCAGGGAAATTTGAACTTTATTTAATTTACAGGGAGGAGTTCTTAATGATTTTGTGGCAGAATCTGAGATGTTCACTGACCCACAAGTTCCATGGACCTCGACCTTGGAAGTAAGAAAAGTCAAGGCTGAATATGCAGGCTTGGGTACCTGAGCATAGAATTGATGGTTAAGATCAGGTGGAAATACATAAGAATACTGAGGTGGGGAAATGGTTATAATAATGCTGCAAATATCTATATATTTAGGTCTGAAGTAGGGAAAGGAGTCAGTGACTGTAACAGAAAAGATATATTCAGAATGATTCAGAATTCAGAATAGTATCAGAAAAAATAAGATATTAAAAATGTATTTCCAGATTGAGGGGAAAAGAACATGAGAAAAATAGTATTTACTGTTACCTATTTGATAAATGCTTTACTTAATGTTCCTCATTTATTCACTGGGATAAACACTACTATTTCCTGTAGATGTGGAAACAGAAGCTTAGAATTTTAAGCCACTTGTTTAAAAAGCCACATAGCTAATAGGAGATGGAGTAGAAATTCACACTCAGGTAGGCCAAGCTGAGCAGGCTGAGTGGAAAGTTCTGGGCTGAGAAGTCCAAATTCTAGTCCAATTCTGATGGTAACACCCAGGGTGACATTTGGTAAGTCATTTCACTCGAATAAGCCTCAGGTTTTTCGTATTTTACTGAGAGCATTGAACTAGATCACTTATTCTGTCATGCTCTTTTTAGTTTTGGTATTTTGATGCCACACTCTTATAACGTTACAGTAAATTCTTAAGAGCTGCATAGGGAATGGATGAAAAATAACAGGACTAGCAGAAACAAAAATAACTGTGCCTTCTTTTCACTTGAGATTGAAGGAAAAAACAAGAAGATGATTCAACAAATTAAGTTTGACAAACTGCCTTTAGGAGGCATAAGAAACTAATCTTCAAAACTGGTTGGGTACTGGGCTAAGAGGAAGTGGATAATTGAGGATGGCTCTTAGGGTCTAATGAACCATAAATCCATTAGGTTACTTTTGACATACTACCTTCAAAGTTGAATGCTCCATGGGAACAGTTACAGGAGTTATCAGAGCACTTCCTGCTTTAGCTTTTATACTTACCTTAGAGAAGGGGAGGGAGGAGAAGATGTGTGTAGACAAATCAGCTTCCAAATAAATTTGATGACAACCTGACGACCTAAGTTCAGGGTCCGACTGGGCAAAAGGTAGAGTCTTTGGAATTTTCACAGTGCAGATCTATGGCCGGGAACTTATCAATGAGCCCCATATTGATGTGAATTCAAACCATGATGGCGCCTTTGACAGACAGCCTGGCAGCCTGATGGAGTGAACAAAGGAATGGCTTGGAGATCAAGCTACCTCAGCTCTAGTACATAATTAGTGGAGTGACAGTGGACGGGATTATTCACATGCGTATGCCTCAGTTTACTAATCTGTACCTGGTTCATAGGTAAAGTCTCCCATTTTAGTGGTCAGTTCTCAAACGATGTTTAATAAAAGTAGAAGGTTAGGGCTTCCCTGGTGGCGCAGTGGTTGAGAGTCTGCCTGCCAATGCAGGGGACACGGTTTCGAGCCCTGGTCTGGGAGGATCCCACATGCCGCAGAGCGGCTGGGCCCGTGAGCCACAACTACTGAGCCTGAGCGTCTGGAGCCTGTGCTCCGCAACAGGAGAGGCCGCGAAAGTGAGAGGCCCGCCTGTGCACCGCCATGAAGAGTGGCCCCTGCTCGCTGCAACTGGAGAAAACCCTTACGCAGAGACAAAGACCCAACACAGCCAAAAATAAATAAATATTTTTTTAAAAAGTAGAAGGTTAAATCCAATGATCTGTTAGGCTTTTCTCAAATTCATTAGTCTCTGCTGTACCTCATTTGTTAAATTTCACAAAAGTATATATTCTCCTTTAATGTCATGGAAGCTTTCAAAAACAATAATATTTCTTAAGGTAAATCGAAGCGATAATAATCTTTACAACACACTGTTCAAATACGTGCAGAACACTTCTGAGGCTCTGATATGCGTTTAGAGTCCTCAGCCCCCCTCTACCCATGACCAATCCACTGAAATATCTGAATGTCACTAACTTCTAGTTTTAACAGTTTACACCTTTGAAATAAAGACCCAGTTGTCAAAGCTCATCATGGACCAGGTTCCCGTCGGGGTGTCTGGGATCATCCACAATCAAAACGCTTGTTCATTTCCCATTTTCTAAAATAGAACAGATTAGTCTCTGGGTTTAAAATCAATCTTCTTATATTCACATATATGAAAAGAAAGGAGTTTCCCCCCCTCCCCGAGGTGATTTTGTTTGCCTGTTTGTTTTAATTGGCAGTCTTTAATAATTTACTCAGCCTTATGTTAGAGAAAGTCTACGGCAGTGTGGAATTCAACCTTAGAGCAAGGTTCTCCCCTGTTCCCGAGACAACTGTACAGCTAACTGCGAGGAAGAGATGCTGTTTTGAAGCTCCCTTACCCTGGGTCTTTGATGTATTTGGAGCAGTTGTCTCTTTAACAGCAGCCTCTGCACAGATACTTCAAACAAAATTATGGAGCCTCAAAGTCAGAATTTGAAGACAGCACCATCTTTGACTTTAGGAAGATTTCATATTTCTGAAGATTATGGCTTTCTTCTTCCAAATCCTCTGGTAAGGATAGGGTCTTAAAGCAGGCCAGTATAGGTTTCTTGACAGGCTGACTTGGGTGTTTGTTTGTTTAATTGATGTGGTCATTAAGAGAGATGCAATATAAATGCTAAGTCATTGATTTGGGACAGATAATACAAATAAGGCACAGTGTGATTACCAACAAAGGAGAAGTGACCGCTACAGCAGGGGATAGAGCAAATGGAATGTTTTAATGTCAGCTTTTTTTAATGGATGGTCAATCATTCCAGCAAACTCATGAGCAAATGTGCAGTTATCAAAAAAAAGAAAAGAGAGAGAGAGAGAGAGAAAGAGAGAGAATTTAGATAAAGATCAATTATATGAGTAAATCAGTTTATCTTGACTTGCTAGTGGGAAAGAAAAGAGAACACAAGGGACCCTGGCTGTGTTTGAGGTTCATAGGAGGGATTAGATATTCACAGAAATTGCTGAGAAGAGGAGAGAACCTTTGAGGACAAACTGTACCTATTTCTTTTTTTTTTTATGTATTTTTGGCTGCATTGGGTCTTCGTTGTGGTGCGCGGGCTTCTCATTGCGGTGGCTTCTCTTGTTGCGGAGCACGGGATCTAGGTGCGTGGGCTTCAGTAGTTGTGGCGCACAGGCTCAGTAGTTGTGGTGCATAGGCTCTGTTGCCCCATGGCATGTGGGATCTTCCTGGACCAGGGCTCGAACCCGTGTCCCCTGCGTTGGCAGGCGGATTCTTAACCATGGCGCCACCAGGGAAGCCCCAATAGCTCTTTCTTAATTGTTCTTAAGGCTCAACCTGTAATGCAATTCCTTTTCAACACTTTAATGGTCAGGTCTAAAATGTCAAAACTGCAAGCGTCCTTAGAAACCATAGCTGAAGGCCAGAAGTTCTTGCCCAAAGTTATATTACTGGAAAAAGCAGAAGTAGTACTCAGGACTCTTGACATCTTTTTTCTACTACATTCTAAATAAGGGCCAAGCCTACTCAGCTAAAAATCTAGGGATCCAAAGTTACAATCCCTGCAATCATTTATTAGATCCAGTTTTTCCTTCTAGGGGTCTAATAGGAGATTTAACTGTGATTAATGAATGATCTGGCATTTAATGAGCTTTTATGGAATACCTTCTTCTGAGTGTGAACAGAAGAATAAAAATGAAGATAGGATCTATTTGCTGATCCCCAAAGCCCTCTGTAGAGCTGTTAGTTGTGAGACCAAGTCACAGATCTGCAAGTAACTTGAGCATTAAAAGTAATGACTCTAGGGTGTTATGTAGAGGAGAGCTGTGGCCCAGAACACTGGACTGTGTTCTTTGACCCTGCCACTAGGGTGACCAAGAAAGTCCATTTGCTACAGGCTGAGGGGGATTCCAAGATGCAGGACTTTCCATGGTAAACCAGGAAAGTCCTGGGCAAAATAGAATTATTTAGTTACCCTAAGTTTCACTTACTAACTCTTGTGACCTAGAATGAATCACCAGCATTGCCTGACCCTCAGTTTTCACATGTACTTGGAGAGATTTAGTGCCCCCCCCCACGCCACTGGATTGCTATGGAGTATGAAAGCACTTCCATAAATCCAGTGGAAGGATAGAAGCCAGTTTGCACAACCCTCAGTCCAGTGCTTATTCCAAATTCCATTCTGTGTGTATAACTTGATTCAGGAATATTTCCATCATCCCTACCTAGTTCACAAGGAAGAGTCTGTCAACAGGCCAACACTCTCTTATTGGGATTAAATATATACACTGAGCTGAGAAAAATAATATTAAAAGTATGTAAACATTGGGTAGGGCCACCATGATTGTGTTCCTTTCTTTGCTGTTTCCTTTCTTATAAATAAGAAAACCAGACGGAAAACAAGAGCAACATCAAGTGTTTGTGACTTTCTGAGAAAACACAGGACTCTATCTGTCCTGTGGTTTGGTTGATGGATACTCCTTAGAAGAAATTTCCATTCTGGAGCTCAGAATTTCCTGGCAAACTGGGTCTACTCTCACAGTCATGTGTCAGAGTTCTAAAGAATGCACTTCTTTGTTTCAGTTTTAATTTTCTCTCACTTGTGGAAGAATTTTAAACATCTCCCTTTCTGGGAAGAGGAAAGGGAAGAGAGTTTACACCAGAATCTGCCTCAGTTTACTCAACTAATCAGGAAAGAATCATCACCAGATAACAGTGGTGTCGCAATAGATCACAAATTGAGAAATATCAGCCGCTGACTTTGCTAAGGGCGTGAGTAGGCTTTGTTTGCTTTTAGGTAAGTGATGGGCTGGCTATTCCTTCATGTCAATGAGCCCAAACATACTCTTTCAGCAAGCTTGGTTGTTTACCATAAATACTTAAAGCATGTGAGTGTAATCATGTACCACAGGTAGTAAATATTTTGTTATATTTCAATGATTTTATGGATATTGGACCAATCTGTATGCTATTTCTAATAGCATTTTTATGACTAAAACTAACAAATATCGGAAATGGTTCTGATTTTTAATAATAACAAAAAAGAAAAGAAAACACAGTCAAACTAATGAATAAGCAATCATTCTGGCTTTGGGGGAAGGGTCTGACTTGGTTTCAAGTACTCCATCCCACTGTTTCTATAAACTCTCAAACATCTCCAGGGTCTAATGTTTCGGTGAGGAAAATGTATACCTTTCAGACCTATGTCCATAAGGAAGCCACAGAAATCCCTTGCCAGATCGTGTGTCTGTTGCATACGTGTGTTTGGGTTGGTGCGTGGGTGAGGAGAAATTTTTCTTTAGACATAAAGAATGTGAGGAAACTTGCTTGGCAGGAAGGGAGGGACCAAGATAGTTTACAGCAGGAGATTAGATTGGAGTGAGACCAAGGGAACTCAAACGTTAGGCTCAGGAATTTGGATTTCATGCGTCTGGTAAGCAACAATGCCCTGGTGTGTGAATATATTCCTAGCAGAAGGTTAAGGGCAGGGTGGGTTCCAGCAATGGTTCCTGAACTGCGTACCAAAATTAGTTGGGAAGCTTAAAAATTATTGATGCCAGAACCCCAGCCAGGAGTTAATTCAGAACCTCTAGCCTAACTAGCTCGGTACTTGAAAACGACAGAATACATAAAGGACAATGAAGGTCCAGGTGAGGGATGAGGGGCTACACGTAGGAGGTTGTTTGTGGAAAGAAAGGTGTCATAACTATGAGAAACAGTGAGAAGAGCTTGGAAGTAGTTTAACCACAAAAACAAAGGAAAGGGAAAAACAAAGCAAAAACAAATTGTAAGGGTGCCATGGAGCAGAAGAAAAGGAATCGGGATGCTGGGAACCTTGTTCTGTAGAGTGGCCAAGCAACGATTTAGGAAAAATAAAGTCATATATAATCTCCTGTAGCAATTCAAAGCACCTGAGAGAAGCAGTAGTTTTAATTCAGATTTTCAAAGTATTAGCAAAATTTATTGATAGCATTCTCCTAGATTTCATTAAGAATGGAGTTTTTCTTATTTCCTATGGTAACCTTCTTATAATATATAATAAGAGTAGTAATTATTATTTAATAGGTGCTCACTTTGTACTAGGCCTTGTGTTACCTGCACATTTCCCATTTGAGTCTCACAGTAATCTTCACTATTCTCAAATGACTCATGTGATAATTAAGGAGTTCAGCCCTGTCTCTGAAAACTGTCTTTTGGCTGCCCACCTTTCTCTTTTCCACCCTAGTCCAATCCACCACTATTTCTCCCTGGACTATCATTGCCTTGTAACCCGTCTTCTTATTTCCCCTCTTGCCATAGTACAGTCTCCGCATGGCAGTCAGAGTGACCCTTTAAAACAAAAATCAGATCACATCACTCCACTCTTTAGAACAAAATCCTATGTTTTAGTGTAGCCTCCAAGGCCCTCTCATGATGCTTACCCATCTCTTCAAAGTCATCTAATATCTTTCTCCTCTTTAGTTTGCAGCCATGACACACCAGGCTCTTTCCATTGAAACTTGTCTTTTATTTCACTTAAAACCCTCTCCTTCACATTCTACTCTGTCCCATAGTTTACATCCTAATTTTTATGATCACAATATTGTCACCCAACTTTCCTTTGTTGACGTTTGCCCACTTTAATTTCATTAAACTTTCATTTTTTAAACTTTCTGTGCTATTTTCTTAACCAGAAGCTGGTTTCATTAACTTAATCAGTGCTAATACAGTTTATTGTTTCTATAAAATACATTATTTTTTAAAAGTCTGTTCTTTTCTAGATTATACATGTGTTGAGAAGAATTATCCAAAATAGAGCAAAAGGAGAGCTGAATTTTATTTAGTACCATCCAGAGCCCTGTCTAACTAAACAGTCTCACCTTAGGATTACTTAATTACCTAACAGATGCTCCTTTTTTGTTTTCTTTTTCTTTGATGTTGGGGGTAGGAGTTTATTAATTAATTAATTTATTTTTGCTGTGTTGGGTCTTCGTTTCTGTGCGAGGGCTTTCTCTAGTTGTGGCAAGCGGGGGCCACTCTTCATCGCGGTGCACGGGCCTCTCACTATCGCGGCCTCTCTTGTTGCGAAGCACAGGCTCCAGATGCGCAGGCTCAGTAGTTGTGGCTCACGGGCCTAGTTGCTCCACGGCATGTGGGATCCTCCCAGACCAGGGCTCGAACCCGTGTCCCCTGCATTAGCAGGCAGATTCTCAACCACTGTGCCACCAGGGAAGCCCGGGGTGCTCCTTTTTTGACATGCTGCTTACTATTGATTAGGACCGAATCTCTGAAGCTGCATATTAACTTGCAGATTTTTGTTCAAAAGAGCTGCCAGTGATTTCCGTTGAGTAGAAAATAAAACCCTAAAGCTTGTGATTGTTCTCTCATATAGGACATTAACCAATTCCTATGTCTTTACCTTAGCAATTTAATTTTAACATTCTTTTTCAAAACTCTAAACACTTCAGTTTATCAAGTGCTTTTGAACCAATTGGACCATCCTGCTGAGTTCCTCTTTAATAAACTAAATATATTTTGGACACACATTCCATATTTGCATGAGTCATTTTTTTAAACTTTTTGAAAATTGTACTTTGACAGATATAAAAGTGCAGAAAAAGAATAACCTAAAATAGGAAACTGAAAAAATAGAAAAGAAGGCCATAGATTTTATTATTTGTGGCCATCCCACTTCTGGGTCTTCTGATTATTGGAATGAGGGGAAGAAAAACATGTCAAGTTTCTTTCCATTTCTTGTCCCCTTGTACTAACCATCTCCGCAGTCACCATTCTCCATGTGTTTACTCTCAGGAGGTACTGGAGAGTACACTGAACTCTGAGTCAGAAGAGGTTTGACCTGACCACCGACCAGATGTGTAAACTCGGGAAAGTTACAAAACTTCTCTGGCTGGAACTTCCTCTATTTTGAAATGGAAATAATGAGATAATCTATTCTAACTCACAACACAAGTGTAGATAGATGAAAGATGTAAGCACCAACAATTAAACTAGAAATTCTCTAAAAGAAACGATATGGGGACAGGAAGAACTTTCTAAGCATAATCGAAAACCCAATGGCATAAATGAAAATGTTGGTTCATTTGACGACCCTGGTATGAATGGCATTTCACACTCGCACTCAATGACCAAAGCATGACAAGATATTCAAACTCATTAATAATCACAGAACTGTAAATTTAAATAATAAAATGATAGCATACAAAATTTCTGGAAAACCACTCAAACTTGCAAGGGTCATCATTGCTTGATGAGAGGATGAGGATATGAATAGTTTTACTTTCCACTTTATAAATTTTGTGCTTTTTGACTGTCTTGCCATCAATATTGATTACATTATTTTAATCATTTCTGAGAAAGGTATATTTTGGGTGGTTATTTTATTGTTACTAAATATTGAAATAATTACAGAATTTTAGTGCAGATAACACATATTATACCTTTAAAAATAACAAAAAACTTTGCTGATGCTCTGTTGTTAGAATCATAAATAAACTGGCACTCCCATTATATATTACATACTATAAATGTGATTATAAATTCATGTAGGGCCTCCCTGGTGGCGCAGTGGTTGAGAGTCCGCCTGCGGATGCAGGGGATACGGGTTCGTGCCCCGGTCTGGGAGGATCCCATATGCCGCGGAGCGGCTGGGCCCGTGAGCCATGGCCGCTGGGCCTGCGCGTCCGGAGCCTGTGCTCCGCAACGGGAGAGGCCACGACAGTGAGAGGCCCGCATACTGCAAAAAGAAAAAATAAAAATAAAAAAAAAAAAAAAAAAAAAAAAAAAATTCATGTAACTTTTCTGTAAGAAAACCAAGAAGTAGCTCTTAACCTTTCCATGTGCAAAATCTTTAATCCAGTAAATCCACATTTATAAAGTTGTCCTAATAATGAGAAAACATCTAAAAACACATGTAGAAGGATGACTCTTGCAAACTTGTTAATGGTAGTGAAAAACTGTAAGCAGTTACCAATATTCATGAATAGGATATTGAAATTGTATATAGGCTTTGAAGTAGATGCGATAGATTAGGATTAACTAATACCAAAAGGGGTGCTATGTAGTGAAAAACTCATCAGCTGATCCTGTCCCCCCATACTGTAACTTAAAACAAAATCGGGCAATCAAAGAGTAAGTAACACAATTCAATATTTTATTCGGTTTCTAGAGGAATATCCCATTGGAAGGGTGAGTACATTTTATTTTTTAACATCTTTATTGGAGTATAATTGCTTTACAGTGTTGTGTTAGTTTCTGCTGTATAACAAAGTGAATCAGCTAGACATATACATACGTCCCCATATCCCCTCCCTCTTGCATCTCCCTCCCTCCCACCCTCCCTATCCCACCCCTCTAGGTGGTCACAAAACACCGAGCTGATCTCCCTGTGCTATATGGCTGCTTCCCACTAGCTATCTATTTTACATCTGGTAGTGTATATATGTCAGTGCTACTTTTTCACTTCGTCTCAGCTTACCCTTGCCCCTCCTTGTGTCCTCAAGTCCATTCTCTACGTCTACATCTTTATTCCTGTCCTGCCCCTAGGTTCATCAGAACCATTTTTTTTTTTTTTAGATTCCATATATGTGTGTTAGCATATGGTATTTGTTTTTCTGTCTCTGACTTACTTCACTCTGTAGGACAGACTCTAGGTCCATCCACCTCACTACAAATAACTCAATTTCATTTCTTTTGATGGCTGTGTAATATTCTTTTTATGGCTGCGTAATATGGCTGTGCCACATCTTCTTTATCCATTCATCTGTTGATGGACACTTAGGGTGAATACATTTTTAATGGATTATGAGTTAGCTTTAAAATCCTTTCTCCCTTTCCTTCGAGGTCCCCACATCAGTGGTTTTCCAACTTTGGGGTACATTAGCTTCACCTACAGGGCTTGCTAAAGCACAGGCAGCTGGTTTCAGGTTCAGTACATCTGGGGTAGAGCCCGAGAATTTGCATGTCTAACAAGTTTCCACATCATGCTGATGCTGCTGGATGGGAACCACACTCGGAGAGCCTAGAGGTTCTCAAAGCTCACAGTTTTCTTACATTTGTGGGGTTGTACCAGAGTCCAAAGACTAGAACTGTTTAAAGAAGGGAGAGGATAAAGAGAAGGAAGGAAAAGAAGCCTCTAGGAATCTAAGGGGAAAGAAAAAGAGATATTCAAGAATAGAGTGCTGCTCAGATTGAGGCAAAATGTAGTATTTAAGGATTCCCATGCAAGCCAGGAAGCAGAAATCCAGATGCTTTAATTTTTTTTGGCTGTTCATCATGGCTTGCAGGATCGTAATTTCCCAAACAGGGATGGAACCTGGGCCACCTCAGTGAAAGTGCCAAGTCCTAACCACTAGATTGCCAGGGAATTCTCCAGGATGCTCTAAGTTAATTCTCAGAATACGATCCCCTCTCTAGGCATCAAAGAAAGAAGGACAGATTTAGTTACAGCTTTCTTCAAACCCACTTTAAAAGGGATTCTGAATACTATGAGTCTGATTCTGTGATTTTCTTTTATAAATATTATATTCCTTTGTCTCTGTAGCCGCATTCAGTTTTTGTTCATAAAACATATGCATCATACAGATGAGAAGAAAAACAAGTTGCCAGTTCAGAGTCAGTTTACCATAAATCTCTCTGCCTTTATGTGCGAGCATTCTCAGCTGGTCCACTGCTCTGTAAATCCCCAAACTTGGGTCAGTTAGCAGCTTTCTTCAATTCTGCACTACTGCTGAACACTGCTAGGGAAAATTATACCATTATGCTTATAAATGTTGTCTCTGGGAGAAGAGTAGGGGAGCATAGTGGACTCTACCTCTCAGAAGCTGAGGTACTGGATGAGGAATGCATGAGGAGAACAGGGTGTGATTTCCTCTTTGTGAATATCTGTATTGTTGGGGCCCAGGGCAAGTCACCCACGAATATGTCTCAATGCATATTGATTATTTGGGGTGAAAGTTACTTAAGAAACAGTCAATTTAAGAGGAAATTTGACCCTCTTCTCTGTCTCCCTAAAAGCAGGAAATAAATCTCTCCTATGAAAGGTACCCTCCACGCATCTGGAGATAGGACACCCTTACCACCAGAGGTAGGGAATTCAAGCCGAGAAGCCTGAATAAATAAAACCCTGTTACTTCTTTAATTGACGACCCCAAGACCAAACTCTGTTTAGATAAGCACATGAAGCCTAAGTTTCTTTGTCTTGTCCATTCCTCACAGATTTATTGTCTCTTTGTCTACAAAGTATAAAAGCCTGCTTTGGCCACTTCTTAGGTCCCATTTCTATGAGACCTCTGTACACACAAACTAAAATTTCTTTCTTTTTCTCCTGTTAATCTGTTTTGGGTCAATTTTATTGACTCCTGACACAAGAACTTAAGAGTAGAGGGTAAAATCTCCCCCTCCTGCACAATATCTATATTAAAAATGTTAAATTATGATGTTTGGTGTAATTTGATTTGTTGGGAAAGCTAGTAAACGCTGTCCAATTTGTCCCAAATTGATTCAGGGGCAGATAGGAAGCAGAGGATTAAATAAAGTCTATAATTTTCAAAGATTGTGTATTGGATGTTAGATTCACCCAGTTTTATTTTAGAGTCTGAGGGATAGAGGATCTCCAACAAGTGACTTACTGGTAAGTTACAGATCTACAGCACTCCAAACTTAGAGTTTTCAAACTTCCCCGGGTTTTTAAAGTCATTATAATGTATTATAATATACATACTATATATTGCAAAATATTAAGTTATTTGCATTTTTATGTTTAATTTCCTCTTCCCTTCCCTCCGGTAATTAATTTAACATCCACCGCTCTCCCCAAGTCATATAACCTGAATCTTCACCATTTGCTGAGAAACTGAGTTCATAAGAAATGAATCCCTCAAACTCCAGACTCTCTCCGTCCAGCTCTTCTCAGTCAGGTGCTCCATTTGGGCCCTTCCTCTCCTCCTCCTCCTCCTCAAGACCCTTTACTTTTAATTATTCCCTCTCTCCTTTCTCTTCCATCTCCGCCTCTTACACTAGCAGGCTGTAAACCACTCAGGTTTCCCATTCGAAAGTGGGAACAGCTCTCAAACACAAACTGTCGCCTTGTTACAGCTTATGGCTCTCCCAAAAAAGGAATTCAGGGCTTCCCCGGTGGCGCAGTGGTTGAGAGTCCGCCTGCCGATGCAGGAGACACGGGTTCGTGCCCCGGTCCGGGAGCTTTCCACATGCCGCGGAGCGGCTGGGCCCGTGAGCCATGGCCACTGAGCCTGCGCGTCCGGAGCCTGTGCTCTGCAACGGGAGAGGCCGCAGCAGTGAGAGGCCCGTGTACCACAAAAAAAAAAAAAAAAAAAAAAAAAATTAATTCACATTTCCAATCTCTGTTTTCTTCCCTCCTCAGCACACTAAAATTTGAACCCTGTTTCCATGACCCTGACCTGAATTTCTATGCCATATACATGGAAAGACATGTATATATTGATATATTAGTGACTATTTAGTTTTGTCTTCCAAAGGCATAACCTTACTTAAATGATGCATTTGGCCATCTGATGAATCCCAACTTCCGAGAAATCCTCTAATGTCTTGACTTCTATAGGGTGATTCTCTTCTGGCTCATTTAGCCTCTATACATGTCTTTTTGTGCTGGATTCAGTTGCTCTGCCTGCCTTGTAAGTATCCCCCCCAGTGCGCTGATCTAAGCCTTCTCCTTTCACTTGGCAACTTCTCCCGAATGGTCTTGTACCCACTTGTGGTTTTTACCACAATGCGGAATTTGCACTAGTGTGATGCCTCCCGATTGTATATTTCTAATATTAATTCTCTCCTGAGCTTCCAATTGTATATCCAACTGCCCAGTATAGAGCCATATCTTGACATTCCACAGATATTTTAGGTTGGACATATCTAAAAAAAAATTCACTATTGTATGTCCTCTCTTTGACTTCCACCTTCATTTCTGTTTCAATCTGTCTTCTCAACAATTCATTCAGTCATCTGATTCAGAAACATGGAAATCGTCCTCACCGCCTCTCTTTCTTAACCCAGAGACACAACATTTCAGTCTTACAGACTGTACTCTGTAAAAGGAGGCCCAGACCCTGGGGACAGGTCACAAGTTGGCAAACTTTTTCTGTAAAGGGTCAAATAGTAAATGTTTTAAACTTTGCAGACCATATGGTCTCTGTTGCCACTATGCAACTCTGCCATTGTAAAGTGACAGCCACCGTAGACAATGTGGAAACAAATGAACTTGGCTGTGTCCTAATAAAAGCTTATTTACAACGAGTGTAATTTGCTGCAGTTTGCCATTTCTTGGGATAGAGTCAGGGTTGCTGTAATCCAACCTGTGTTCTTCTTCGCTAAACCAACGACCCAGAGTGGGCAAATAAACTGTGCTATTGGGCTAGGGATCACCTTGCCTTTAGTCCCATCCCTGCCTCTAAATTTAATTATTTCAATTTTATTTTCCAAATATTTTTGAATATATACCTTCTCCTTTCCAAATTCACTGCCATTGCCTAAGCTTAATTTTCAGACAATATTTCAAAGGCTTCCTCATCTGACTTTATATCTTAAAATCCCAAAGCAAAGTTATCTTCCTAAAATTCAGATTGAATCATGTCACCAACATATATAAAGATAAAGTTCTTACGTAGTCAATAAAAGGCATATTTGATCTGATTTTCTGGTCAAATCTTCCATCATCCTTTCTCTTGAACTTTATATTCTAGTGACACTGAATCATCTGTAATCCCAAGAAGCACAGTTATCTCTATTTATCCATTATCTCCTCTGTTTCACTGCCTTCCCATCTTAAAAGTTCCAACTAGAAAAGTCACTTTCAGACCCTACTACTGGCCCCAACTCTCATATTTCTGTGAACATTTCCCTTTAATTCCCTAGCACAGTTGACGGAATTAACCACTTCCTCTTCAGCTGGTTGCTAAGCTTACACATATCCTTAATTGAACATATTATACTGCATTGGGTATGTCTGATTACATTTTTATTTTATTTTATTTTATTTTTGCGGTACGTGGGCATCTCACTGCTGTGGCCTCTCCCATTGCGGAGCACAGGCTCCGAACGTGCAGGCTCAGTGGCCATGGCTCACGGGCCCAGCCACTCCACGGCATGTGGGATCTTCCCGGACTGGGGCACGAACCCATGTCCCCTGCATCGGCAGGCGGACTCTCAACCACTGCGCCACCATGGAAGCCCCTGATTACATTTTATTTATCCCTTACTAGACCATATGCTCCCTCACCACAAGGACTGTATTTTAGTCACCTGTGTATCTGCAGTGCCTAGCATAGGGTACAGCAGATAGTGAATTCTCAATATTTGTTGAATGGAATTGACCTGAATTTTGCCTTAAGACTGAAATCTGAAAACAGCTACTACACGAAGCTGTTTCCCAGAGAGGTCTAAAATACTGAGGCATTTTTATTTTTTGAATGCAGAAAGAACTCCCTGATCACTATAGACCTTGGATGGAAATTGCCAACCGACTTCCTCACTTGATTGGGAGTCACCAGCTTCGAGCTCAAGTGAACGAGGTAAAACGTTTGGTATTCTTCTCCTTAACCCCTTCTCACTACCCTATTTTCATCCTCACACCAGTTTCCTTTCTCAGCATTGTGGAAGTGGGTCAGCTGACCAATCACTGCTGTTGAGTTTATCTACAGAGCTAAAACTATCTCACCCTTCATGATGAGCAGAATGACACTTGCTTCCAGTATGACAAGTGTGTTTCCCTAAAATTCCCAGAGCCTGCACAGAACAGTTCCTGGAACATACTGGGCACTCAACAAGCATGTGTTTAAAAAAGGAAGACAGTTTGGTTGAGAAGTGTCAGGAAACCGATGAATAAGACCTAGTTGGGGAAGGACAGGTGTGAAAATTCTCAGTGCCCTCACGCCAAGCCACACGGTCAGGGCTCCCCTCCCCATGAGTGAAGCCACATTGATTTACTGTCGGCGTTTCACAGAATAGTAGAGTCAAGAGACTTTCCCAGTTATAAAGTCAGTGTTGGCAGATTCGTCAGAAATCATTGATAAGTCTGTAAATGCCACATATGAGACAAGATGAGAAATGTTTCCCCAAAATATGTAAGGAACTGTGAAACTCCTTGGTCCTGGGAGAACTGACATGACCCCACAGGAATAAGAAGAAGGTTTTATAGGAATAAGAAGAATAAGAAGAAGGTGTTATAGGAAGAACATAGATTTGACTCAGGAGGACCTGAGTTGGACTCTTGGTTTTATCACTTAGTCGCTATAAACTTTGACTTAACGAGTTATGTATTCTGTTTCCATATTTACAAAATGGGAGAAATTCGGGGCCCCTAGAATTGTTGTGAAAACTAAATGACTTTTGCAATAGTGTTTTTGTATTTCCTGCCACAAAACAGTGTTCAATATATATATTTACACTTCCCTCTCGTCTCTCCTCCATCTGTTTTAATCTCACCAACTGGCATGCCATGTGATTTTAGACATATAAGAGGTTTTCCTCTCCAAAATTCTCCTTCACTGACTTATGCATATTTCATGTCTATAATTACAAATTCATTTAAAAATAATTATGGAATGCCTGCTAAGTGCAAGCACAAGGTTTAAAACCCTGTAAGGGATGTAAGACACTCTCTTCAGTGTCTATGAAGATGGGAAACTAAGCCTAAGAATTTATTTTCCTGCTGCCTAAAGTCTCATTAATATGGCCAAAGAAATACAAAAAGAAGAAAAAAGGAGATATCTGGGTGAGGGAAAACGAGATAAATGATGGAATAAAACCCTTAAGGACTTTTGTACCATATTAATCAAATTATATCAGATCCAGAAATGTCTATTGTACCCATGCCAAGCGTTCAACCAGAGCAAAAAGAAGACCCCCGAGGCTCCCTCTCCCATCTCGGAGTAAGAGGGCACAGAGGCAAGGGGCAGTTTGCAGGAAGGTAGATTCAAGTTCAATGTGTACTTCAAAGTCCTCTGTACAAGGCTTTCCTCGGGGTTTATGTAACTCAACCTCCATAAACGAAGTGAAGAACTTGTTGAATCGGTGCTTCTCATATGTTAAGTGTCAATGAGGAAAGGCCAGGAGTGTCCAGCTAATTTCTGGTCACTGTAAACATGGGCATGGGGGATATAGCTCAGTACAGCAGTGGAATTAATCCCCCTGATACTTCTCCTGTGTTGAATAGTTTCTCTCCAGAAATTGTGTCTTGGAACCTGTGAAGATGACCTCATTTGGAAATAGGGTCTCCACAGATATCATCAAGTTAAATAAGGTCATGTGTGTTGTATTAGGGTGCATTCTAAGTTCGCTAGGACTGGCATGCTTAGAGCAAGAAGGGAATTTGGACACAGAGACACAGATATACAGGTTAGAACATCATGTGAAGATAGAGGCAGAGACTGGAGTGATGCATCTACAGTCCCTTAAAGTATCCCAAGAGTTCCTGGCAACCACCTGAAACTTGAACTGAAACAGGGAACAGATTCTCCCCCAAGAGCTTCCAGAAGGAACAAACTTCACAAACACCTTAATTTCAGACTTTCATCTCCCAGAATTGTGAGAGCATAAATTTCTGCTGTGCTCCCTCTTTGGGGCAGCCCTAGGAAACTAATATAACATCCGTGGCCATTCCCTATGCTTCTAATTAGCTCTAAAACAACTAACTGGATAAAACCACTCTTTAGACTTCACCACCACAGATGGAGACTGAATCAATTGGAAAACCGTCATGAGAAGCAAATACTATGGCTTCCAGGACCACACATAGAGCTACAGACTAAGACATTTGACCTCTTGAGGCCTTTACTTGGCACAGACAAGACAGAAAGTGAATTTACACTCCTAATCTCACAGTACCTCCAGGCCAACCACCTTACTCTTAGAAAGCCTCCAGGGCCCCTATCTGTATGTTGGTAAGAAACAAAACAGACAAAAACTTGTTAACTAGCTTAGACTCAACCACCTTCTTCCAGGAAGGGTCCCCCTTCTCCAGACCTCTGGGACAAAACACTACAGACAGCTGATGGACTCACAGGAAGCTCACAAGAGGAAGCTCAGAAGTATCCTGGAAACATATAAGGGAAGCTCTATTAGTTACTAATTCTGATACCCTGGCCTCCATTCCTGAACACGAATGGATAACCCCAAATGACCAAAGGATATGAAGAGAATAAACAAGTCAAGAAGGACGAGGGAGGGGCTTTCCTGGGGCTTCCCTGGTGGCGCAGTGGTTGAGAGTCCGCCTGCCGATGCAGGAGACACAGGTGCGTGCCCCGGTCCGGGAAGATCCCACATGCCGCGGAGCGGTTGGGCCCGTGAGCCATGGCTGCTGAGCCTGCGCGTCCGGAGCCTGTGCTCCGCAACGGGAGAGGCCACAACAGTGAGGGGCCCGCGTACAGCAAAAAAAAAAAAAAGAAGGACGAGGGAGAGACAGGACATTTGGTCTCCGACAGAAGCCAAAATATGAGATCAGTGCTTTTAAAAACTGCATTAATGTCTTCAGTATATGTACTCCATAAAAATAAATAAAGTTGCTCGGTAAAAGGAACTATTGGAAAGCAAAGAAATAAACAAAAAGCTCAATATCAACCCGAATAAATGAGGGAAACATTGATTATAGAAAAATAATGGTGATTTAGGGACTTCCTTGAAACGGTTTTATAAAGCAGAAAGCAAAAATTAAATGCCAGCATCAGAAAAATAAAAGTATATGAAAAAGAGAAATGGATGATCTAAATTCCACAAAACAGAAGTCCCACAGGTAGACTAGTGTGGGTGAAGAAAAAGAAAAGCTTTAAACGCATAAAAACAAAATTTTTCAGATCTTATGAAAGACTGGAGTATTTCTATCAGAAAGACAATGGGGGCGGGGGACCAGCCATAGATATCCTGGTGAAACTTCAGAGTTTCTAGAATAAGAGGAAAGTTTTGCAAGTCTTAATCAGGAAGGAAGAAAAATGAAACTAGGTGACTTATAGAGAAACATAGGACTATGTATCTATGTTAAAAAGTACTAAAAGGCAATTTAAAACCTATTTGAACAGCTAACATTTTATTAAAACTCTGGCAACATCAAGCACTGGTGAGGCTATATACCAACAGAGACCCTACTTCACTTTGCTGATGGGAATGCAAAATAGTCTGGCAGAATCTTTTAAAGGCAAACATCGACTTACCATATGACCCAGCAATCACATTCCTAAGTATTTACCCAAATAAACTGAAAATTTATGTGCGTGGAAAAGCTTGTGGGTAAAGGATCCCGTAAACTGGAAACCACCAAGATGTCCCTCAACAGGGAAATGGTTAAACTGAGTACAATGGCCTGAATGTGTGTGTGGTCCACAAATTCATATGTTGAAATCTTAATCCCCAGCATGAAGTTGTTAGGGGTGGGGACTTTGGGAGGTGTATTAGTCAGGGTTCTCCCAAGAAACAGAACCAATGGGAGATACAGAGATCTATAGAAAGATATTTATTAGGAGCAACTGACTCACATGATTATGATTATGGAGTCTGAGAAGTCCCATAATCTTCCTTCTACCTGCACGTTGGAGGCCCAGGAAAACCAAGAACCAGAGGAGCCAGTGGTGCAATTGCCAGTCCGAGTCTGAAAATCCAAGGACTAAGAGTGCTAATGGTGGGGGAAGATGGCTGTCCCAGCTCAACCAGAGAGCAAATTTACCCTTTGTCCACTTTTTTGCTCTATTCAGGCCCTAAGCAGGGTGGATGATGCCACCCGAATTGGTGAGGGTGATGGGCTTTACTCAGTCTCCCAATCTCTTCCAGAATCTCTTCTGGAAACATCCTCAAAGACACATCCAAAAATAATGGATCTGGGCATCCCTTAGCCCAGTCAAGTTGACACATCAAATTGACCAACACAGAATGTAATTAGGTCATGAAAATAGAATGGGATATTCATAAATGGGATGAATGCCCTTATAAAAGTGACCCCAGGGCTCTCTGGCCCTCTTTTGCTGTCAAGTGAAGATGAAGCAAGAAGACAGCAGAATGGTTCTCACCAGAACTCACTCATGCTGGCACCCTGATCTTGGACTTTCAGCTTCCAAAACTGTAAGAATCAAATTTCCACTGTTTATAAGCCATCTAATCTATGGTATACTTTGTTACAGCAGTCTGAACGAAGACTCCTGTATTCATACATTGGAATGCTATACAGTGACAAAAATGAATAAGCTATTGATTTATTCAACCATATGGATGAACCTTAAATACATTTTGCTAAATGAAACACATCAGAACCAAAAGGCTACATATTGTATGATTCCATTCCTGTGACATTTATATATATATGGTTGGGCAAAAAGTTCGTTCGGTTAGTGAATATGTTGTTCGATAAAGTTCTTTGTGAAAATGAAAAATGTCTTTTATTTGTACTTAAAACCAAACGAATTTTTGGGGCAACCCCATGTTAAGATGAATAAATAAGTAAATGAATGATGGATAATATTTCACCATCAGAGATGAAAGTTATAAATTAGGAAGGGGGGAAGATAAGACCAACCTGTGACACCAGATTAGAGTTGGAGACGTCTGACATGTTTAGCATTTTAGCATCATATATACATATGATACTAAAACGTATATATATATATATATATATATATATATATATATATATATATACACACACACACACACACACACATTTTGTGGACATATAGATGGGTAAACAAACATTATATGTATGTGTACATAATATGTGTATACACACACACAGAACACACACACACATTTCCTAGCTTTGTCCGCTGTGAGGGATCTAGTAACAGGGTCATTGCAGTAGCAAAGAACAAACCCAGTGTCCATTTATTGGAACTCTTTTCCAATAAATGGAACTGGGGCTTCTCGGAGAAAGAGCTGATTATAAATCTGGAACAGGGAAAAATAGAAGGTGACCCCAGAACATCTTGGGACCTTATTCCTTTACCTTGAGGCTGCACTGTGGGTAGCCAGTAGCCACTCACGGCTACTGAGCACTTGAAATGTGGCCAGGACAAGTTGGCATGTAAGACACTCGCTGGATTTTGAAGACTTACTATAAAAAGAGTGTAAAAATCTTGATATTTTTAATATTGATTATGTGTAAACATTTTGCATACATTGACCTAGATAAAATGTTATTAAAACTAATTCCACCCGGGGCTTTTTTTGTTTTTTGTTTTTTGCTATTTTTAAAATGTGGCTGATAGAAAATGTAGAATTACACGTATGGCTCTCATATTTCTTTCGGGCAGCGCTGACTTCAGAGGGCAGGGCTGTGGTCAGCAGAACTGGCCTAGCACCCTGGCTCAGTCCCTCCTGGCTCTGTGGCTCTGGGCAAATATCTTACCCTCTCTGACCCTCAGTTTTGGCCTGTGGGTTTGGGGGAAGATGGAGTACCAACCTGCTTGGGACGCTTTTCTCACCATGCCTTGGACACTTTAGTAATTGCCTTAGAATAAGTACTGAAGAAATAACTGAATACATTGTATCTGTGGTTATAATTCTCAGGCTGGTTCCTGTTAAAATGCAACATCTCAGCAATGCCTCCAATAGACACACACACCCCCTAAGGCACAGAACTGTCGCGATTCTATCTCAGAGCCAGTTTTAAGGGTGAAATAAGCAGTCTGGCACAGTGAGGACAGACTCAGAAAGGCTGCCCCCTAGCGGCCAGCGGAGGAAGGATTCCCATCGGGGAGGCTGCCGCTCCGGCCGCCGGGCGCTGGGCTTGGGGAACCGCGGTCCCAGCCCACTTGTCACTCATTGTTTAAGAGCCCGGAGTTTAAAGAGATACACACATCCACGGCCGCCCCTTCTGGCGCTTCGGACCCTGGAGAGGGGCACCTGGGAAGAACTAGACCAGACTGTGTCTAGAGCTGGGGAAGGGATAGGGGACGGAGGAAAGCCGAGGGGGAGGTACAGGGAAGCTGGAGCTCAGAGGCTGTTGACGTCAGCCGAGACAGGCAGGGTTGGCCGGGGCAAAACTGAGAAACTGGTAATATTTGCTTAGGCAGGGCTGTCAGTAATAACTAACTTGTGTACAGGGTGTTGCTTTCAAGGACATCACCTTTACACCTCTCTATGACGCATCTTGACAGGGAGGGAACGGGCGTGGAGAGGTCACAGGGTCACGGGGGAGTGTTCGGACGAGAAATGAACAATCTCTTGTTCCGGCTCAGCAACCTCCCGTAAGGGGTTTGATCGGATTCCTAATTCCACTGGCCTCCATGTACTCGCTTACCTACGAATTAAACGGAGTAAACAGAGACAGTAACGCCCACAGCAGCAGGGCTGTTATTAGGGTTAAATGGTACCCGTTATGCAGAGGTGCTTTGATAAGGCAGGATTGTAAAAGTGGCCCCGGGACACTCCCGTTTAATAAATGATGTCAGTCTTGGGACTGAGTTATTCTAGAACACTCTAACCAAGCTGTCAGTGATGGTGACCAGTGACCGTCACAACCATGGGGACAATTTGGTGTAGGTACTTCGTGAACACTTATCATCTGGGATACCTCCTCTACCGCAGTGTCCTAAGATCAGGGCAGAAAGGGGGGTGTGTGGATCCCCGTCACTGAAATATAACCCCTTCAAGCCACAGAACCCCTGCAGCCTTCACACCCCTGCAGCTGGTAATCTCTGGAAATTCTCTTGAACAGATGCCCCTCTTGAACTGCCAATTCCTCACGGGTTACCGGGAACAGCGGCTGGCACACCTGGTCCTAACCTTTATTACCATGGGATATGTCTGGCAGGATGGAGAGGCACAGCCCAAAGAGGTAGGGACAAAGGGACACCTGTCCTGTCATCTGGCAGGTCTGCTGCACCTGGCAAACGCTCTCTGTTTGCCTGGAAAACGGGTCCTTTCTTGTTCTTTCCTTTGGGTATGAGGTGAAGGAAGGACAAAGGGCCCATTTAAATGAAAACACAATTTTCCACTGGCCAGGAGGTTAATTTTCCTTAGAACGGGTAGCCCTCTCATTAGTTTTTGAATTTTGTTTTTTCTGGCACCCACCCTCTTCCAAGAATTGTGAAGAGCTGCATTTGAAGGCAAGTTCTGAGGTGTCATAGAAAACTTCATGATTTCCATTTCACAGCAGTTTGTGCTCTTATACATATCCGTAATCACAGTCAGTGTTCACAGTCCCATAAGGTAAGTACAGCCATGCTGTGCCCATTTTACAGATGGCTGAGGACTACAGGAGTTCAATTCCTTGCCCAAGGTCAGAGAGCAAGCTCGTGGAAAATCCAGGGCCACAACTCAGACCTTCTGATGTCACTAATGTAACCTTCTTTCCCCAGAGGGGAAAAGCACACATTGCCATTTATAACACTAATCTTACTTTCTTGAGTGTTGCTTGCTATCTACCAAATATTGGTCTGTGTCTCTTAATAGTTCATGTAAATCTCTTCTGAATCTTTTCATAACTTTTTACAGTTTCAGTCAGAAACTTGGAACGTGAAATCGTTGTTTCACTGACTGCAGTATAAATTCCTATCAGTTTCATTTTTTTATAAATGGACATTCTCCAGAAATGAGGGTGTTACCCTTGTTCCAGTACTTCCTGCTTGAGTCAGCAGCCTGTGCTTATTTTGTGTGCTTGGTTGATTCTACCTTTTCTCTCTCAAGTAAATTCAGGAGACTCCCAGTGAGAAAAAGAAAGGAATGTAAGGAAGGAGAGAAGAGGAAAGCATAGAGCTGCTTCAGACTCTTTAAAAAGAGTCACGTGTCTGATGTTGGAAAGTCTGAGATCTAGGCACATACGACAGGGCATCCCAATGGGCTTCCCTCCTCCTCTGTTCTCCAAACCACAATCCTCAATCAGGGGAAGGGGTGGGAGCCCCCTGTCACACCCCACCCCCGCCTCGGGCCATCTCTTACCTTCTTTGTATCTCCTCCCGTAACTTCTTCACTCTGGAGACACCTCACTTCTGCGCTGCGCTCCTCATCCGCTGCCCCCCAAGGGAAGTTGGCCTTAGGTTTGAATCTGAAATTCTTTAAAGCTCTTTATTGTTTTCTACCTGGAAAGAGTTCTGTCCCAACTCTCTCTAAAAATCTAAGGGAAAACAAAGGCAGAAGCGGGACTTCTTTGAGTAGATTAAGGGGAAGGAAAATGGAAGTGGGAGACAGGAAGCATAAGAATGTTCTTTTGGATGTGGACTAATTTAGCCTTGTTCGTGGTTGGAGTCCCCCACTGGCACCCCCATGGGTCCGGGTAGTTTTTCTGGATGTGGGGGCATATGGGGTTCTTTAGGGTGTCCTAGGATAACTCAGGGGTTGAATGGGGACTGTCTTGAGGTGACTTACTGGAAGTTGTTATTGGGTTTGATGAAGCATTCTATCCTTCCCATCCCTCTCCCTGAGGAGAGGACACGCACACACACACACACACACATACACACACACGTGCGTGCCGCGTGTGCATACAAACACATACGCATATGCTCCTAAAACTAAGACTATACACAAAAACACACATATATCTAGATAGCTACATATCTCTATGTGTCTATCTATTTATCTGGAGAGATATATATAGATAGAGAGAGATTTTTTCCCACTGCTCATCAACTCAGCCCCCATTTATGCTTAAACATTTGCTCAGGCCCTTCTCTGCACAATATTCAGAGATTATTTTATACTAGATGTGTAAGTGTGTGTGTTCCAGTTTTGTAATTTTCATATATATTTCAGACCATACTCATAAACAATATATCTACTAGGTTGTTAACAGAATAAATATGAGAATGAGGTGTGTGTATATGGATCACTCACATAATTCCACTTTTATCCCCGGCTCGTTCTCTACCACAAGATTGCCAGAATAAAAGACAGATTGCTTCCTCTGCTGCATTCTTGCTAGAATGTGCTAATTGTCTGGATTTATGTCTGCAAGGTTCTGCCGAGAACCCTTGCCCTTCCCTTGGTCGAGGTGTCCAGGAACTTGGGGCTCCCTCCTATCCTGCTTCACGCGGACTTGGTTCTGGCCAACTGGGCTACTAGGAACCCCGGAAGGTAAGAGCGGGAGAGGGTGTTTGGGATTTGCACAGATTAAAACCAGGTAAGGGAGAGTCTTGACTTTTCCTTCTCTCTGCAGGAAAAATCCAGGCTTTGTCAGCTATTTTGTGATTAGACATGTTCATATTTATTACCTGATTTATGGTGCCAAAGAAGGGGTGTGGGCTTCCCTGGTGGCGCAGTGGTTGGGAGTCCGCCTGCCGATGCAGGGGACACGGGTTCGTGCCCCGGTCCGGGAAGATCCCACGTGCCGCGGAGCGGCTGGGCCCGTGAGCCATGGCCGCTGAGCCTGCGTGTCCAGAGCCTGTGCTCCGCAACGGGAGAGGCCACAACAGTGAGAGGCCTGCGTACCGCAAAAAAAAAAAAAAGGGGGGGGGGTGAACTTGAACACAAGTTCAAAAATCACAGTTCCCAGGAGCTTCCTCTCAACCCACTCTGAACACATTGGGGCAGGTAATTACAAGTATATAAAAGGAGCAAGATCCATTGTCAGCATGGCCACAGGCTAAATGCTCTGGGGCTGATATGTAAATTGAGATCTATCTATCTCCCTCTTGGTGGCTCCGAGGACTGTAGGGGAGGAAAACCTTGCCCTTCTTCCCATTGAGGCTGCTTAGCTGGTCTAATAATCAAATTGACATCAGATAGGTGAAGAGGAGAAAAACAAATTTAATTTTGTACGTATTAGAGCCCCATAAAAATATGAGACTCGAATATGCGACTAAAGCCGGAAGCTTGTACATCTTCTAGATGAGGAAGCAATGCATTTATGAAGAATTGACAAGACCCAGGCTTTGGGGCTTGGGTTAGCTAACTAGGAAAGAAGTAACAAGGTTTGTTTATACAGGCTTCTCAGCCCTGAATTCCTGTCTCTGGTGATAAGGCTGTCTCTCTACTTCCCGACAGGGAGGGCGCCTTCACATGGGAAATTTATTTCCTACTTTCAGGGGTACAAAGAGGTCCGAGTGTCCTTTTGGCACCTGCTGTTTCTCAAGTACCTTTAATTCAAAATAATCAATACACCTAAGTGGCATATTTGGGGTGGTCTATTCTGCTCCCCTCAGGCCCACGGTCTAGTCACAACCCGTGACATCCAAACTGTGCACGTTGTGTGTGTGTCTGCACGTGCATTTGCACACAAGTGTGCATGCCTGTGTCCACGTGACCCTAGAAGGTATATCAGGTTTGCAAACTGATTTGTTCTTTTTTTTTTCTTTCCTTTTGTCAATAACTGAAATTGGACTAGACCCCTGGAAATCAGGTAAGTTCTCAGAAATCCTTCACTCACTTTAGGATCCTTGCTAATTGTAAAAGCTTACAATAAAACCCACAAGCAAAGAAGAGAAAGCATACCACACTGCATGTATAGTACATAAAACATATAAAAATGCATGAAAAAATAGTAGAAGGAAATGTGCCCCAAATCAACAGCCCAAAAGTTAACAGTAGTTGCCTCTGCTTTGTAGAGATTAAGGGATTAATTTTCTTTACTACATTTTCCAATTTGTACATAATAAAACAAGTAAAATGCAATGTAAGAAGAGCAAAAAAAACAAACCAAAACCCCCCAAAACACCAAAACTTCACCAGTTCTCCAATTCTCTGTGATTTTTTGAAGTCTAATGATCTGCGAAGGATCTCTGGTCTCACTCTAACTTCTCTGAAAGGCCAAATTGCTGGCTGTGGCTGCTACAGATACAGAATCCCTTTGAAATATTACATAGACTGGAGCTCGTGGGGCAAGTCTGGTCCAGATGTTCTTAGGCTCCTGTTTCCCCAGGGAGCACAGTTAACCTCTAAGTTGACACTGCCTCTCCGGTCACCAAACCTCAGCTCAATAAAGGGGCTCAGTATAAAAGCTATAGCTCAGAAGATGGAGAGATGAAGCATGAAGACCCCATCTCCCACACTAATGTGACTCTGCTGAAACTACGGGGGTCCCTGACTGAGTTATCTTTTGTGTTTGTTTTTCACGTCTTCTCATGTTTTAGTGGCAGAAGTGGCTTATGGAATGAAGTTTTATGTTTTGTAGACTGGATCCACCTCTGGGCTATTTGAATCCATGTGATAACTGATCATTTAAGAATGATCCCTCTATAACAGTCGTCAGCTTTCACTATTATAATACAGAATTTGGGGGGAAAATGACTAATTAGAGAGAGGACTAGCCTGAGCTATGAAACTGTTCTGGACCAGGTCCAGTGACTAACCAGCTGGATGCAACTGGGGAAGCGATTTTGCTTCTTTGGGCCATAGTTTTCTGTCTGTAAAAAAGGAGCATGGAATTAGCTGTTGCCTGTGGTCACTGCAGCATTAAGACACTGTGCTCCTAACAGGAAGGGTGTGATGGGCCCTGGACTGGCCCTGTGAAGAATCAGCCCTACTTGTCCACTCGTGCTTTAGCAGTTCCACAGCAGGGGCGGGGGTGGGGTGGGGGGGGATGGTCTGGGACCATCCGGGCCATGCTAGACTTTGAGAGTCCTCAGGTGAACTTGGGCTGGAGCAGATCTGTCTCTTTCCTACCTGAATGTTGCTGGAGGGAAGATGCCCATCCTTGGGCTGCCCTGTGGAGAGGAGAACATCAACCTCTGGTTCCACCTTGGACTAGCAGTTACCTGACTCGAGGCCACCGCTTGGCCGTGCGTACTCACTGTATCCAGACCTTTCTAACCACGTGGTCATGTCCCTCCCAAGGAACTTGGACCCCATTTTCTTATTCCCTGGGGGAGAAAGCCTGCGTGGTTTTATACTGGTGACTGTTTTGGTGGAGAAAGCGGCTGTACCCGGGATTAAGGTATCTTCCCACTCACAGAACTTTTTTTTTTTTTTTTCTAAATGAAAAGTCAGTCTGAGCTTTGCTTCCCACCCAGGCCCCTTCCCTGCAGTGAATTCATCAATATAGGCCTCATCTTACTTGGTTAGTTGAGCAAAGAGATTTAAGTTCTGGCCCACAGAGGTATCTACCTTTCCTCAACTACTGTAAAACACGCAGTTGACCGTTTGCCCATCAACAAACAAGCATTGTTCTAGGCAATGGGAGATCTGGGGGAATAAGACAGACATTGCTCTGGCTTCCACAGAGGCTCAGGATCCAGTGGAGGAGGGTGCATCGAGGTAGGGAGTAACATGAAAAAAAGTGCCGTGTTTCATGAAAAGATGTCTAAAACCTAGTTCAGACTTGAGGGGTCGGGCAAAGCTTTCCAAGGGAAATGACAGGTCTGAAAGTTAATACCTGAGTAATGTAAAGGAATTAAGCAGAGAGAGAGACAGACAGAGACAGAGAGAGAGAGAGAGATGCTGATGGCTGGAACTACCATGCAAGGGCTCTGAGTGAAAATGAACCATCCTTGAGATTACCTAGCCCTGGGGGTTGTAAACTTGAATTCCTTTAGGGGTCAGGCAGGTCCCAGAAAGGTCAGGTGTCTGCCAGAGAATCCAGGCCCTGCCTGAAGGTACTGAAGTTAGATTTCTGTGCTTCCTCACCCCCTTCCCTGGTAAGCATATTTTGGGTGCCTACTGTACCTACTGTAGGGTGACCAGATTGGTCTACAATTATTATAGCTCCCTCTTGCACTCTCAGAAGTGAAACTATGTGGTCACTTTACTTCTTATCCGTGTGTTTAGTCCATAGCAAGATACAGAATAAAATACTGGTCTTCCAAATATAGCTCAGATAAGGTCGAGACTGCTAATGAAGGGGGGTCTGAGCTGAGGGCTCCACAGATTCTGATTTTCTGTAACACAGAGCTCAGGGGTGGGGCCGTCCTGAGCCAAGACGCAGGAGTAGAAAGAACCCTCCTGTGTCATAACTCAGGAAGCAGAAAGGAGGAAAATGACAGAGTGAGACCCCTGAGAGGCACAACAAGTATCAGCCAGTGGAAAGATCCAGAAAGACCTCACCAGGTCCATCTGGGAGGTGACCAGGAAGATTCTCCTTTGAGAAGGACCTCATGGCAAATGTCGTTTAGGCGCACTCCCTGGGGAGCCCTGTCACACAGTCCAGCAGGCAGAGGGCTGCCTTTCCTGGATTCCCCCATCTCTGAGGCTCACTGCATCTCAATGGGCCTTCAGTGAACGCTAATGCATTGTGAGACTGAATCTCATCCCCAGGCCCTCGTTCAGGCAGTGAATGCCGTCTTGCTGCCCAGCCCAGACTCCCTGCTCCAAGCCCTCCAGCGACTGAGACTCTCCATTCAGGACATCACCAGAGCCTTGGGACAAATGCATGGTAAGGGGCTCCTGAAGGCTGAGGGATCGCTTGCGGGGGAGAAAGGGCCTGGAGGTAGGCAGCATCCATGAGAAGGCACTGCTGTCCTAGCTTTGTTTTAGGTAACGGCCGCTCGTGCTATTGGAAAATGACCTCTCCGTTGGCAGGGATATTCTCCTGGTTTAGTCTTTCTATGTTCTTGTGATTAGGCTAATTTCCTCTCTTCGGCGGTCATGTATTTCTTTGTGTGTTGAGGTCTTGCACGAAGCTTGGGAGGAGGGGAAGGGCACACAACATGGCTTGTACCTGCTTCATCCAGCAGTGACCCTGGAACCGGAGGACATGACTGGCCTTGGCTTCTCCAGCTCTCCTCTGTGGCCAGTGCAGGGATGGGTTACCATAAGTGTGGCCACTTAAGGGGCCCCCCCTTCCTGCAACTGGTTACATATTATTCTGGCAACTGCCTTCCTGTCCAATGTCTGAGCAGCTCTTCAACTTCCCCTGGCAGAAGAATCTCAAAAATTTAAGGGGGAAAATGGGCGTGATCTGTTTAACAAGGGAAAAGCAGCTAAGTGTCAGTTTCCCTAAGTCCTTCTTCACTGGAAAACAAAACAGATTCTGGAAAAAGAGAGTGTTTGTAGGAAACAGGACAGGAGGGAGGGAGCCGGAGACCGGATGGTGCTCAGCTTTATGACTTTTCATGAAAAGGATAGATTTCCTGGTCATCCCGGACTCTCCGGGAAAGTCCATCTGAAGTCACAGGGTTATGTATTCTTTCTATTCAATGCCCCTGTTTCACATGTTTGACTCACATCTCCCCATTTCCCTGATTTTTCATTTTAAATTCCTCCCGATCACATCAGTAGGTCTCCTGCCAAACAAGCTCTCCCAGCTTAGTGAGATGGATTTTAGTTTTGCAAGATGCCCTGTGTGTATTACTCAGGATGTGAAGACCACTAGAGGGACGTTGCAGGGTCTTCAGATCGTACGAATAAGCAGAAGTGAGTGGTTTGGAAGGTCACAGGAGGCCCTCCACCGTGTCACGGGGTGTGTCCCAGTAAGGTGGCACAGCCCTGTCTGGCTCTCACATGCTTCCCTAGCACTCATTTTCAAAGGCACTTATTCAGCCCAGGCCAACCCTGATGCTTTCTTGATCATCCTCTGCAGGAGGTCTGATGGCCTGGGCAGGTGACGGGGTGATTTCCCTTGTGTCCCCCAAAGGCAAATTTTCCCACACAGACATCATGTATTTTAAAGGTTTCACTACTAGTCACTGCAGTGAAATAGATGAATGTATCAGCCTGCAGTTTTCAAAAATGGCCACAACAACACCATCCATCCTCAGGGCTCCTGTACCATGTGGCCCGGATATTCCTCTCATCAAAGCCCGTGTCCTGGCTTGTGACGTAGGCGGGCTTCTGACATGCCCGCGATCAGTAGAACTCAGCGGAAGTGACACAGCGTGACTTCCCAGACAAGGCTAGAAAAAGTGATGCAGCAGCTGCCACCCTGTATACTGAGCCACCATGTAAAAAGTCCATCAATTCTGTGGCCACCGTGGCTGTGAATGAGGATGTCAAAGCACACAGGGAGGCCAACTGTAGGTGCTCCAATTAGCACCTAGCACAGGGGCGAATAAGCCCTCAGATGAGTCTAAGTTCCCACTTTCCAGGCATCCTCACTCTTCCATCTCCTCAGCTGAGGACCCAACCACTGTGAAGCAGAGACAGGCCATCTCCACTGTGTCTCGCCCTAATTCCTGCCCTGAGTCCATGAGCGTAAAACGATGGTCATTCTGTGCCACTGAGTTTGGAGTGGTTTGTTATGCAGCCACAGTAACCAGAAAGGTGAAATTATAAAAATGATAACAGGGTTTCCCTGGTGGCGCAGTGGTTGAAAGTCCGCTTGCCGATGCAGGGGACGTGGGATCGTGCCCCGGTCCGGGAAGATCCCACATGCTGTGGAGCAGCTGGGCCCGTGAGCTATGGCTGCTGAGCCTGCGCGTCCGGAGCCTGTGCTCCACAACGGGAGAGGCTACAACAGTGAGAGGCCCTCGTACTGCAAAAAAAAAAAAAAAAAAAAAAAAAGATAACAAACAATAAAATCTGCAAGGTGTAAGGAATCGCACGGATATTTTAGTGATTGATTGTGGTTTATGGTTGTTGAATTTCTTCTGCCTGATAAATAGAGCCCAGCTGCACTGCTTTCCTCCCCCAAATGGAGCTTACCCAACGATTCTTCTTTCTGAGCCAAACTTTAGCACGAATTGTGTGCTCCCTTCCTCTCTAAAGCCTCCTTTCCAGGAATTTTCAAAGTCACGCCTAAAGATGTGGTAATTCTGATATTTGAAACTGGTTTCTCTTTCCTTCTTGGTTTTCTTTTTATTATTAGTTTCTGCTTTATAAAAAAGTGAATCAGTCATACATATACATCTGTTCCCACATCCCTTCCCTCCTTCTTGTTTTTTTAACCTTTTCTTTCTTTTTCAGTCCTCACAGTGGCTGTCATGTTTTTTTCTGTGCTTTTTCACCTTGTAATGTTCATTGTCTTTGAAACATCATCTGTAAGCAGGCTTTTGGGACTAGGAGAGAGAAATATTTGTATTTGGTTCTTCCTGGTTCTTTGGAACTCTAAAATTCTGGATCATCTTAAATCATGTTGAACAAGTAAGGACCCGACAACTGAACTTGGGCTAAAAATGTGCAAAAGAAAAGGTCACAACTTTTTAGGGACAGATTATTTTTTAGTCCTCTTTGGCTTGGTGCCAAAGTTAGTTCTAATTCTGTCTCCTGTGGCAAACGGGGGTACAGCGGGGCCCTGATTCACTCGGAGGTTGTGAGTATAGGCATTTGGGGCTCTGCGGATAATATGGGGAGGGTCTGGTGTAAAATTCCTCACCAAAGCTGGGACCAGGGCTCCCATCGTACAGAGAAGCCACTAAACCAGAGCCCTGGCGAATCTGGATGGGCAAGTGATTTCAGGGACAACTATCTCTGCTGGTCTTCTTTTCTACCTCCTTGGGTTTCTGCTTTCCCTTGCAATATTTGCTTGGTGGTTCCTTGCTGTCTTTTGAGCTCTTTGATTGCCTTTAGGATGTTTTCATATTTATCCAGCTTTTTGTTGTTTTTGTCAGGGGAAGGAGAGGTCCAAGTAAAACAACATTCCATTACAACAGAGGGAAGTCTCTTTCTGGACTGCTGTTGGCATCTCTTCCTTTCCCTGTGTTTCCACCATCACTTCCTCTGCACCTATCATCATCTCCTGCCAGCACTCCTGCAGTGGCCTTCTCAATCCTTTCTCTCATCTGCCCTTTACCTAGGCGAATCCATGCTCTTCACAGAAGCCTGAATCAACTTTTAGGAGTGCAGGTTGATTGCATCACTTTGACTCTTAAAACCCTCCAGTTGCCCTCCTGGCACAGTCCAATATGGTAACCTCTAGTCACACATGGCCACTGAACACTTGCTATATGGCCGGTGTGACTGAGGAACTAAATTTTTTATTGTATTTAAATTTAACTAATTGAAATTGAAGTCGAAAAACTGAATCAGTGTCCAATACTTTTCTGTTAGACACAGCTTCATTGTTAGAAAGATTACCTTTCACTTAACTGTTGAAAATTCAGCATCCGAATTAAAATGCACTCTAAGTATAAAATAAATTTTAAATCTATAAGAATATACCCAGGATTTCAAATAATTACTTTTAAAAACCACATTAATAATTTTTATATTGATTACATACTGAAATGATAATATTTTGGATATTTGGAGTTAACTAAAATATAGTATTGATATTAATTTTTCCATTTTTTTTACCTTTTGAAATATGGCTACTAGAAAATTTAAAACTACACGTGTCTATCACGTTAGATTTCAACTGAAAGCACTAGTTTATCCATTATTCTAAGGATAAGGCCAAAATCCTTAACCTATTCTGCAAGACCCAAGATGAACTGACCCCAGGCTATTTTAATTTTAATTTATTTCACATCATCTTTCCCTTCACTTATTCTTTCTGACACTAGCTTTTTGTTCCTGAAAAGATCTTTTTCCACTTCAAGGCTTGTGTACGGACTATTCCTTCTGCTTCAGACATTCTTCCTAACTCACCCTCTGCCTACTTAACTCCTGTTTACACTCAGATTTCAGCCCTGGTCTCATCCAGGCATATACAGCTGCTTAAACCCTATCAGCAATGCTGCCAAACCCAGGAATGGGGCAAGGGATGGAGCAGTGACTGCAACAGGAGAAATAAACAAGACTCCCCAAGGAGAAGGGCTGAGGATTGGCAGAGCTTAAGTGTAAACCAAGGCAGGAAGAGGGATCAAGGGTATATACATATGTATGATTTCAAAGCTGGTTGAAAAAAGTCATGAGGCCTCTGGCAAAGATCTGTTATTTGGAAGATTGAATCAAGTTCTGCTTGGTTGGCAGATTGATTTTCAAAGTAAATAGGGAACATGGGGAAAGGAAACAATACTTGCTCTGAAACATGTCACATTTAAGGTGATGCTGAGACATTCAGTGGAAATACGTGGCTTTAAAAGGGGGAATTACGGGCTTCTCTGGTGGCGCAGTGGTTAAGAGTCTGCCTGCCGATGCAGGGGGTGCAGGTTCGTGCCCCAGTCCGGGAAGATCCCACATGCCGTGGAGCAGCTGGGCCCGTGAGCTATGGCTGCTGAGCCTGTGCGTCTGGAGCCTGTGCTCCGCAATGGGAGAGGCCACAACAGTGAGAAGCCCCCATACCAAAAAAAAAAAAGGTGGAATTACCCCAAAAAGACACAGTTTGGTGGTCAGGTCCATCAGATGTATATTTCCATTATGCACCTACAGTGCTTTGTTTTAGGTGTCAGTAATGGAGCATTGACTGCCTTACCTTCCTGAGTGGGATGACCATAATGAACATTAATAATGTCATATGAAAATACTGCAGTGATTCTGGGTCTGTGGTTTTAGTACTGACCCAAAGCAAGGATTTGCTGAGTCTTGTTTTGTTTAAAGGCCACTTCTCAGTATAAAACCTAAATCCCTAACCCTGAAAAGTTGTAAAAGCAAGTTTCCTTAGGTTTTCCAAGCAAAACAAAAATAATGCTTATGATAAAATGAGATGAGAGTGAACTAATCCAAAGCAGACATTGTATTTTTCTTGAGAGTCACTTAGATTTAAAAGAACAAGATACTTGACCAAAGTGTTTTGTGTTTTTCTGAACAATAGCAACATCCACTTTGGAAGACATCTAGCCCCATCCACTAAGTGCACCTGGGCTTGGCCATCGGGGCAGAAACTGCAGTCCATGGGGCCATTTTTCCACTCCCCTAGGAAGACACAGGGAAGGAAAGGGGGGAGACTTAACTCAGGTGTCTTCTTGGATCTTCTATGCTCCCTGTAGGATAATGACACTGGCTTTCAGGAACTGCTCTTCTTAGCCCAAGTGTACACACATCAGATCCAGAAGCAAGAGTTTTTATGTGGCTCATGTCCTTCACCAGCCCCACGTTAATAGATGTTCTCTACCTGGTTTAGGGAGAGAAATACCTTCCATCAGCCCTGGTAGGGATTCTGAGGCTTTTTTCACACTTTCTACGGATACACCTGCTCCAGTCTTCTTGCTCCCTCTTGTGGCAGAATTCCTAATCCTCTTCATCGTGCATGCCTTCTTTTGATCCTGCAAAGCCAGGCCAGGAGCTGACATTCTTCCTTTGCTTCCCCTAGGGCAGTGCTAAACTCTCAAGTGTGTTTGCTTTCTCCCAATCCCACAGAGTCCCGCAGTACTTGCTCGCCACCTATCTGCAAAGGCTCATTCTTGCCACCCTCAGGATTGTGCCAAGAAGGTCTCTCTTGGCCCTGTGCTGTGCTGCCCTGGGGAAGGGGTGATGTGGGTAAAGTGAAATATCCTTCCTACCCTCTTCAGTGCATCCACTCTTAGATTTTTTTTTTTTTTTTTTTTTTGCTCCAGTGGTGTTCTGGAACCTTTCACTGGACTCCTGGACTTCCACAAAGGCTGTCTTATCCACGGGTGACTGTCTAAAACAATGTTCTTTGTGGGGAAGATAGTAGAAAACTCTTATTCTGCCATGCAGATGATGTCACTCTTGCATTTCCCTGTTTTCTAATGAGTTAACTGTCTGTGTGTCTGGGATGGGGGTGGAAGGGCCTGTGCTCCTGCGTGCTCATCGTGTGTGTCCCTGATTTGTGAAATGCATGGCTTTCCTTATTTTTGGAAATGTCTTTTATCTTTTACTCATTGCCTTTAATAAGTTTTTGGGTACACTCTGGAGGGTGATCTTTGTTAGTTATGGATTGCAAGTGCTGTGGTTTGTCTCATTCTGCATTTTGAAAGCAGAAGTTCTTAATTTAAATATAGTCACAGTATTTACTTTTGTAACAGTTTATTTTTAGGAAGTCTGGCATAAGATATAATTTCATAATCAGAGGTCATAGATATATTTTTCTACATTTTTTTCTGTAGTTGATGTTGTCTGTCTTTCACCTTTCACCCCTTAATACACATATAATTATTATCTCTATACAGTATGACATAGGAAATAAATTCAATTTCCCTTCTGTGAATAATCACTAATCTACAATACTAACACTGTCTTCCATCAGATTTTCTTAAATGATTGGATCTCTTTCCAGGCTCCCTATTCCGTTTCATCGTCTGTTTGTCTTTCCCCACACCAAAACCATCTGTCTTAAATGAACCATAGCTTCATAGTGTTTCTCATTTTCAGGTGGAGAAAATCCCCCTCACCTTGCTTTCTCCAGGGGCACGCGTCCTGTCTTTGACCCTTTGCTTTTCATATAAACTTAGAATCAGCTTGTCAAATCCCAATAAAAAATTCTGTTAAGAATTTTGCTCAAATTGCATTAAATCTGTATATTAATTTGGAGAAAAATTACCTGATTTTGATATTCTATCTAGTCTTCTGTCCTCTGATCAGGGCAGATGGACAGGTGGAGACTAACGTAAAGACATTAACGTGCTCTCCGAATCATGCCTTCATATTGCTGGGTGTTATTCTCTTCCCACATGGCCTGAAATTTATCCAGATAGAAAACTCTTCTTTAAAGAAATAAGAAGACTTGTCAACAGAAAAAAAGAAACCAAGACAATGGAATGATACCACTGAAGTGCAGAAACAAAATAACTTCCAATGTGGCATCACACACCTCGCCAAAATATCTTTCAAATTTGAAATTAAAACAAAGATATTTTCAGGCAAATAAAAACTCTGAAAACTTATTGCCAAAGGACCCACACTAAAATAAATATTCAGTTGAGTTCTTTGGGCAAAAGTACAAAGATTCCAGATGTAAACACAGAAATACGGGAGAGAATGAAGAGCAAGAGACGGTAACTATGTGGTTAAATTCAAATGATTATTGACTTTATACAACAATAATAATGTAGGTTTAAAATGTATGTAGAAATAAAATAAATGATAACAATAGCACAAAAGGCAAAGGGGTTAAATAGGATAAAGTATTCTACAGACCTTGTATTGATTGGGAAGTGGTAAAAGTACTAATTTTAGTAGATCTATTGAATCAAAGATATCTGTTGTAATCTCAAGAATGACCACTAAAAGAATAGCATTAAGAGGGGGAAAGTAATGATAATAAGGGGGAAAATAAAATAATTTAAAACATTTTTTTCATGAAAGTCAAAAAAGAAGAAAAGAGGGAACAGAGAATATGAGACAAAGACAAAATAAATAAAAGTGAATATATAACCAAAATATATCAGTAATTACATTAAATACTTGAATATACAATAAAAACAAAATAAACAAAACAAAACAAAAAACTCTTCTTTAGATACATTTATTTTCCTAGATACTGATACTGAGTTTTCTTGTCCGTGAACAAAGACACATTTTCTTAAATTACTTTGACTTATTTCAAGGTAAGAGATTTAGATATATTCCGCTTTATTCATAGTTACTTTATATTTTTGTTTCTAGCCAATATGGCATCTTTTGATTGAACTAATTCCTGTTTGTTCTTGGTTTATAGAATGAAATTGATATTTAGTATGAACCTTGAATCTAGCACTTTGATAAACACTCTTATTAATTCTAATGATGATCTGTTGATTATCTAGGTTTTCTATGTAGAAAAATATTATTTGAGAATAACATTGTTTTGTTTTTTCATTTAAATACTTATAACTGGGCTTCCCTGGTGGCGCAGTGGTTGAGAGTCTGCCTGCCAATGCAGGGGACACAGGTTCATGCCACTGTCCGGGAAGATCCCACATGCCGCGGAGCAGCTGGGCCCGTGAGCCATGGCCTCTGGGCCTGCGCGTCCGGAGCCTGTGCTCCGCAACGGGAGAGGCCGCAACAGTGAGAGGCCCGTGTACTGCAAAAAAAAAAAAAAAGATGGTGGCTCTTGGGGACTTCCCTGGTGGTCCAGTGGTTAGGACTCTGCGCTTTCACTGCCGAGGGCCTGGATTCAGTTCCTGATCAGGGAACTAAGATTCTGCAAGCCATGTGGTACAGCCAAAAACAAACAAACAAACAAACAAAATTTATCTCACATTTACTGAAATAATCATTTGGCTTTTCCTCCTTAAATATGATAAGTTGGGTAAAACATTAAATTATCTCCAGTCATTACTGCTTCAGCAAAAATTTGTACATAGTACTTAGCATATTTGTGGGAACCGAGCACCAAATGGGAAAGACCCAGAAATAGGGCCCAGAGAACAGTCCAGCACAGGAGCAGGGAGGGTGTGACAGCCCTCAGAGGCCCTGGGAAGCCTGCGGCTGATGGGAGATGTGAGGTACCTGAGCCCAGGGGGCTTCAGAGAAGACAGAGCTGGAGGACCAGAGATCAGGTGTGACGGTGGAAAAGGTAAATTGATGGTATAGAGATGCCGTTATTTAGGTCTCATCAAAAAGATGTTTCTTGGGCTTCCCTGGTGACGCAGTGGTTGAGAGTCCGCCTGCCGATGCAGGGGACACGGGTTCGAGTCCCGGTCCGGGAAGATCCCACGTGCCGCGGAGCGGCTGGGCCCGTGAGCCATGGCCGCTGAGCCTGCGCATTCGGAGCCTGTGCTCCGCAACGGAAGAGGCCACAGCAGTGAGAGGCCCGTGTACCCCAAAAGGTGTTTCTTTTTTTCTCCGAAACACAGAGACATAGACAGGAATCTGGATGAGAGAAACATGTCAGCTCCCAGAGGGGCCGCACTGTGAGAAGAAGAGAGAATAAGGTTCAAAAGTGGATGAAAAGAAATTCGGTGCAAATGTGAGGACGTGCTTCTTTACACACACAAGTTAATAAGCTAGTGGGATCAATTATCCCCGCGCATGGGCTTAGATTCAAAATAAGCTGCACAGGGACTTCCCCGTGGTCCAGTGGTTAAGACTAGGGGCTTCCAATGCAGAGGCCGTGGGTTGGATCCCTGGTTGGGGAACTAAGGTCCCACATGTGGCACCGTCAAAAGAAAAACCCCAAAAAACAGAAACAACAACAACACACGCACACCCAACGAGCTGCACGGACTAATGAGTGAGGCTGTGTCCGACCAAGTGTGGCAGAGCCTGAGCACAGGATCCTCCACTCTCTGCCCTTTGTTGACGACACAGAAATGCACCCAGGGGTTCAGCGGTCCTCTCTTCTGAAAGCCTTGAAGAGAGCAGATTCTTTCTCTCTGCTTTTCTCCTTTCTGCTTCCCACATTCTTTCATTCTCTCTGTCTGTTTAAAATATTAATTTTTTAAAGATGGCCTTGACCTCTCTTTTTGGTGATTGTTGTTTAAGTGCAGAAGAGGGAAGTAACCACAAATAGAAAAAGGCAGCATTTGGAACCGTTTAACCCTCCCGTCAGCGCCAGTGAGGGGGGTAACAGAAGGGAACATTCCTCCCCCTCCAGCTGCTGTGTTCCCTCCAGGTTTCTGTGCAGATCAGATAGAGGGGGTGCCCTGGGAAGGCAGCAGAGCCCGTGCATATGGAACCAATTGCTTTTTTTGCCCGTAGTAAAGTTCACATTTTGATTGCTCCTCTAGATTATGTAGATCCAGACATGTTTTATGCAGTCATCCGGATCTTCTTCTCTGGGTAAGTATAGTTCAACTCTTTTCCTGCATGAGGCATCTGTAGCCTTTCCCAGATTTATGAGGGGGAAAAACAGACAGAAGCTTCCCAGAGGAAGAAACACACCAAGTAACCCTTGCTAACAAAGGAATCACCTGGATCCATTCTTGGATAAAAGAAGTGGGGTACCATTTGCATGACAAATGACACTGAAGGATTGAATAGTAAAGTTTAGAGTAATTGTCCTGAGGCCATCACTTTAGATTCAATGTACTCACCTTTCTTAGAAAATCACTGGATGACAGAGGGGAAAAAAGCCCAGTGTGCCTCCCACAAAGCTCAATTATGTATATCCTTTCTCCTGCCTGTTATGCAGGCAGGTGGAGGCACAGGCAGTAGCTTAAAAGCTTCCTGCTAACATTCTTGGAATAGCTACCCCAAAGACATTTTTTCATATTCCTGGTATTCTTCTTTGGTCACCTGGCCTGCAATTTCTCCAGATAGAGAACTCTACTCTTAGATACATGTCTTATTTTAAATACATTTGTCATAACGTGACACATTTTAATGAGATTGCTTTCCTACTCACATTAACTGAGAGAAACTAAGTTTGTTTTTGTTTTAACGGTGAAGAGTGAAAGGTGGAGGTGATGGATGGAAGAGGTGAAAATGTGAAATAGACATCATCTAGAGCTCCATCTTGATAACTAGGAGGTGCCTGAAACGCTGTTGGTAGGAAGAATATGAAGCTGTGTCTGGATGTAGCAAGAGTCATGCCGAATTCCAACATCAACAGATGTATTGATTCATCAGTAGATTTAGTGGTATATTCCATGGGTGCACGAAGGGAGTGACCATGTGTATTAAGTATTTTCTCTAGATTGGGTAGGTCTGTAGTGTAAGACGGTCTCAGGGGAGGCCAGCCTGGGTGGGGAACCCTCCTTGTAGGGGTAGTGAGTGGAAGCAAAGTTGCTAGAGAATAACTTAAGAGTAACAGGTACCTGGTTTATGGGGAAAAGAGGAGGAAAGGGGAAGAGCAAAGGAATGGAACTGAGGGCGTATCTCAGAAGTTAGACCTTCCCATGTACCCTCCACTCCCGAATCCCCGACAAAGGGATTATTCATCCTGTAGAACTCTTCTTGCTCTCTGTATCTTTTGCATGTAGTCAGGGTCGATACAAAGATCTGATTGTAAAATAGAGATTCTAGCAACAAATATTAAGCAAAACATGCAGATAGGCTTTGGTAGGATTAGAGGGGAGAACAAAAGGGCCGTTTTCCCAAAACGTTTTAAACAGACTGCGTTTTAGGAAGAACTAATTCTGGAAAATCTCCTTGTGCTTCAGTTTGCTCTCTGAGTTTGGGTTAGTTTCCACTGTTGCATAACAAATTACCACAACTTAGCAAGGCTCATTTATTATCTCACATTCCTGTAGGTCACAGGACTGGGTGAGCTTGGCTTGGTTCTCTGTTTAGGGTCTCAAAAGGTGGAAGTCGGGATCTGCTGGGCTTGAGCTCTTATCTGGAGAATCTAGGGGAGAATTCACTCCCAAACTCATTCAGGTCTTTGGTAGAATCAGCTCTTTGTGGGTTGGGAACTGAGGTGTCTCATTCTTTCCTGGCAGAATCTGCTGTCAGCTTCTAGAAGCCTTCAGTATCCTTTGCAATTCAGCAATGATATTTCCAATCCTTCTGGTAATTCAGATCTCTCAGAGTTCTCCTTCTGTCATCAGCCAGAGAAAACTGCCTGCTTTGAAGGTCTTGTGTGATTAGATTAAACTCCCCTAGATAATCCAGGATAACTGCCTAGGTTAAGGTCTCTCATTAGTGACCTTAATTACACCTGCAAGGTCCCTTTTGCCTTGCCTTATAATATATCATATCGACAGGCATGCTGTCTTATATTAATAGTTCTAGGAGTTAGAATGGGAATCTTGGGACAACATTTTTAAAATTCCATCTATCATAGTTAAATGGATACCAAAGGGTGACTTCATTTTCATTAAGATAAGTTCTGGGGCTTCCCTGGTGGCACAGTGGTTGAGAGTCCACCTGCCGATGCGGGGGACGCGGGTTCGTGCCCCGGTCCGGGAAGATCCCGCATGCCACGGAGCGGCTGGGCCCGTGAGCCATGGCCACTGAGCCTGCGCGTCCGGAGCCTGTGCTCCGCGACGGGAGAGGCCACTACAGTGAGAGGCCCGCGTACCGCAAAAAAAAAAAAAAAAAAAAAAAAAATATATATATATATATAAATTCTGGGTCAGTGATGCATTTTATCTGTGATCTACATAAATGCCTCTTTTCTATTTCTGATCCTCAAAATTATTTCCCACATAGCTAAACTAAGTGGCCAGTAGCCAACCCTAAATGTGTTGGTGGCCAAAAACATCTGGATTGTTGAGAGTTCCCAGTAGGTTTGTCTTGAAAAATCTAAATCTGCTTCTGTGTTCTTGATTTGTCTTATGCTTGACTTATTATTTTTGTTGACTTTTTAAAAAACATTTTTATTTAGGAGCATTAAGAAATTCCATCTGTAAATGAAACATAGTCTCTTTATTTCTCACTCACGTCAAATTTGTCAGGGAAGTTAGCCCCTATGGATAAAAGTCATCTCTTTTCCTTTTTTTTTTTTCTGTTTAAACTTCCCCTTTTCTGGGGTTTGCTAGAAATATGCTACAAGAAATGTTAAAAATAAACTTGCCTACAGAGATTTGTAAGGAAAATAATTCCTTTTCTTCACAAATAGCAGTTTGGGCCTGAGAATGCATGGGAGCAATCCTTGGGCTATTCAGAGAAACCCAATTTTTCTTCCTCATGTTAATCTCATCAAGGTGGAGAATATGGGTTTTGAAAGTAGATGCCTTCCTTTTATTTTTTTTAACTTTCATGCTCTTTTTTTCTCTATCATCTTCTTTTAAGCTGACCAGGTCCTTTCAACAAATACACTTGGATTTACATATTCAAGATAGATAATACCTAATTATAGAGTGCTATTTTTTCATTCATTGATTGATCAAATATTTAGCGAGGGCTGACAAAATGCCAGGCACAGTTCTAGGTGCTGGGAATGGAGCAGTAAAAACAGCAACTTCATTTCTGTGGAGCTTACATTTTAATCACGGGAGACAGATAATGAATAAATAAATAGAACAAAGGCAATACCATACTCTATGTGTTACAACAATAAGAGATACAGGAAACTTCAAAGTAGGATAATAGAGCATCATGGAGTGTTAGGTGTGGTAGCCAAAGTTCTTATTTATTTATTGTGATCTGCAAATGCCACATTTCTAAAGGATGCTTAAGCAGATATGTGAAGCAGGTGAGGAGGATGAGTAGCAAACCACCCAGGTACCTGCTCTGCCTGAAAGGAACAACATCATCCCGACCCTGGGGTGGGGGCACTTTTGGAGGAAAAGCTGCACCGAGCCCAGCAGTGCTTGCATGGAATCAATGTGGGAGAATGAGAAATACAAGCGATGGAGGGACCAGATCATGTAGAGGCTCGTTGGCTCCTTTTCTGAGTGTGAAGAGAAGCACCGGGAAGTTTTGAGGAGAGTGACATGAGCTGGATGAAGTTGCAAATCGTCACTCTGTCTTCTGAGTGGGCAATAGAATGGACCAAGGAAAGCACCTAAGAAACTCTGACTACAATCCAGGGTGGTGGCCTGGACTAGGGCAGGAGCCGCAGAGGCATTGAGAAACAGTCAGTTCTGGATGTGGATTGAAGTTATCTGCTTGGACTGCACGTAGAATGGAAGAGAATGAGGTCCTTCAGAGAGGACTCTAGGTGTGTGGCCGGATCCATGGAAAGAATGGAGCTGCCGTTTTCCTTTCTCTGAAGGTGGAGATGTGGGAGGGGCAAGTCTGGCAAAAGGAAGGGGGAATCGAGAGGTCAGTTTGGGATGTGTCCCCTCCCATGGAGATGTCTAGTAGGCAGTTGAAGACACGTCTCTGGAATATAGGGCAGAGATCCAGATCCAGGTGCACATTTGTCAATAATCCTACTATAGTTGGCTTTGAAATCCAAGAGACTTAGATGAGATCACTTGGGAAGTGAGAGTCGTGAGAAGCCCAAGGACTGAGTCCTGAGAGTGTCCAGCACTTAGAAGTGGTCATGAAGGGAAGGAACTAGAGAAGGAGACCAAAGTGACTATATGAGACCATCAACAGGATTACAGAGAAAAATCTGAACCAGTACAGCCATTGTGTTTGGTCCACTTACCACATGATAGTAGTCTGGTCCTCAATATTTCTGCCCTGTAAAATGTTGCTTAGAAATTTTATTGCACCAGTGTCCTGAACTCTGCTGAGTCAGAAGACCTTTGTGGGGTTCACTTGATTCTTCCAGCAGCTTCAGGAAGTAGGTACAAGTCAGGAGAACTGAGACTCAGAGGGTTTGTACAAAGTTACAAAATAATGAAAGGAGGGAGAAGAGGTTAAAATTCACTGTGAATAATATGATAAAATGGCTAATATTTATCAAGTGCTGAATAGTTTTCAGGCACAGAGCAGGTATTATTTTAATTAGTTCTCACATCCCAGTAAGGTAGATACTAATATTACTTGGATGAGGAAACTGAGGCTCCAGGAAGTTAATTAACTCACCTAAGGCTCAGAGTTACTAAGTATCAAAGCTGAGATTCCATTCCATATCTGCTTAAGATAGAGTGGTCTCTCCTAAGAGCTACAGCAGGTTGTGATCTTAGACTCAGAATCCTCCCTGGTCTCCTCCAACTTGTCCCCTGCCCTGCTGTGCATATGTCATCTCTTTCCACAGTGATATTGCTCCAACTGCAAAGGCCACTACGATATTCATCCAGTGAAACCACAGAATAGGCAACGCAAAACAGCCCCCAAAGAAAACAATAGCATTTCCTACCTCAGGGAAAATGTCATGGATGCGAGTTGAGCAGTCTGTCTGCGGCTTTTGTGTGTTCGGGATGTGGGATGTGTGTGTTTCCCTTCTCTCCAGCAGAATGACTTGTAGAATTACAGGAAGAAGGAGAGACATCAACATAAGCCTGTTATTTAAAACCGTTAACAACAGGGTTCCCGGCAATAAAAGAAAAAGATTCTGTTCTTTAGTAAAAGTAGAAATTTACACGTGGGTGGTCTTGGGAAGTGAAACTAGAAAATGACAAGTTTGGGGGTCAAGTTCTCGTTCCCTCTGTCTCTAACAACATGGTCCTAGAGACTTAGTGCCTTGAGTCTTTATTTCTTTATCTGTAAAATGGATTTAAAAATGCCTGCCTTGATCTACCCCAAAGAGGACAAACGAGAAAATGGATGTGAATGTGATATGTAAACTGTAAAGCATCGTAAAGGCAGATGTGGTGTGTTCTCGGCGCTGCTGGCTGTCTCATTGTGGAATCACCCACATACACTCTGTGACTGTTCAAGACCCTATAAAAAGTCAGACGGCGAACTGAGTAAAGTGGCTTGGGGACTCAGGAAGAGGGAGACTCAAGGACAAAAAGATGAAGACATGGAATCAGGGCGACAGAAGAGGAGAGAAAAGAAGAGAAGAGAGGAGAGAGAAGGAAGGAAAAACCATTTAATCTGAGCCTTAATTCCAGTCCTTCCTCCTGTCCTTGACTGTAGATTCTGGTGACCTGCATGGCTGTATTGTGTTCTCTTTGCTGCTACCCTTATTATTAACACCTGCCATCAACAAACTATCTGATAAAGGCATTCCCATGAAGTTAGGTAGTATTTAGAACTGAAGTTGAATGTGAAAACTGTTATAGCTATAACTTTTAGGGAAGGGAAAAGATGTGTGTGTATATTTGTATGTATTTTTGTGTGTTTGTGTCAGTGTTTGGGGGGTGTGTGTGTGTGCACGCGCATGTATTTTCAAAACTCTACTTGTGGAGTTATGGGCATCAAGGTCATCAAGGTGGAGATTAGTAGAGGGAGTGAAGATTGTTCCAGATCCCCTATGTTAATGGTTCCTGTGGATCAGCACTGACGTCATCTTTATAATTGAATTTTTCCAAAAAATATGTCATAGGACCAATGCCAGCAATTTCTCTTTAAGTATCTTTTACTTCTCTGGAACAGTCCTTTATATGAGCAAAGAGAAGGGCTGGCCTCTTATGAAGTTGAGTCAAGATAATGCTTAGGTACACATCCTACGAAGATATCCAGCCTCTTGCCCTAAAGTTGCCATTGAAATTGTGTTCACTTTCTTGCTCAATCTCTGTTTCCATATCAGAAAATATACTCTTAACTCCTAGCAGCCACTTCTTCTCTCTGATGTTTACTCTTGCCTAGCTGGAAGGATAACCCAGCAATGCCTGCGGGGTTGTTATATGAAGGTGTCTCCAAAGAGCCACTGCATTACTCCGGCGCGAGCGCTGCTCAGAGCACCGTGCTGCACGCCTTTGATGAATTCTTGGGTGTTCGTCACAGCAAGGAAAGTGGTAAGTCGGGCGTTTTTCTTTTTCTTGTTTTTTCCTTAACAGGGAGGAAGAACAGTGTTTTTTTTTTTTTTTTTTTTTTTGCAGTACGCAGGCCTCTCACTGCTGTGGCCTCTCCCATTGCGGAGCACAGGCTCTGGACGCGCAGGCTCAGCGGCCATGGCTCACGGGCCCAGCCGCTCCGTGGCATGTGGGATCCTCCCGGACCGGGGCACGAACCCGTGTCCCCTGCATCGGCAGGCAGACTCTCAACCACTGCGCCACCAGGGAAGCCCACAGTGCTGTTTTTATCAACTGATATGTCCAAGTGTAAATGAAACTATCAGGAAGTCTATACTTCTCCAGATCAACCAGGAGACTGTGCACCTGCCATCTGTGACTGTCAAGCCAATTAGTGTCAGAGCTCAGCTGAATATTGGGTTTTATTTCCAAATCTTAAAACATTCCTATATTTCCAGCTGTTCCCTGTAACTTTGTTTGGGTCCTTAGGCAGTAGCTTGCTTCTGTAGAGTGGGGGAGAGATCTGCAGATCCAGGGCTGTGACACTATGTTGCCAAGTCTGGATGCAGCTGGGGATGGGTATGGGCTCCTCCCCCGAAGCCCATTCCGTAAAAATGGTGTGGCCTCAAGCCAAGGCTCTTTAGACCAGAAGAGGGGTTCTGCCATCTTACAAGCTTGAAATGGCTCTTTTCCTTACCTGCCAACATCAGGCCTCATGTTCAACAGCTGCAAAAAGGTACTTCCTAGTACAGAGTTTTCAAGTTGGATTAAGAAAAAATAAATGACTAGAATTCGGTGTCATGGGGTCCAGTCTCATCCACAAAAGTCTGTTCTATAGAACTATGATCACTTTTCATGGACTTTTGATTTGATGAGCTTAGTAGTTGACGTACCGTGCCTAATATGAATCCCATAATGAGTTTCCTGTGTTTCCCATAAATGTCTATTGATTTGATTTTTAAACAATTTGACTTCAAGAGGCTGTTACTAAAACAGTTGATCATTCTTTATCTTCCTGTCCTTAGAAACTCTATCACTTTCCTCTTCCTTAGCGCTCCCTCCAAAATGAAGCACTGAGGAAACAAAATTCAGCAGAGTATTTAGCTCATCAGTTTAAGGGTCCATGCCTTACATTTGTAGATATACCTCATGTGTAACTAGCAAGATATGTTGCCCACATTTGGTAGACGATAACTCTTTATACCTTGGCTGGTAGAGCTACTTCCATCTTAGTTATTTGTGATGGGCTTGCTTCTTTTCCTTCCTCATCTCCAATCTGCCTTTGGAGGATTTGATGTCTGTATGCAAAAGAGCCAGCCAAGTCGATTAGACACTATTAGAATGAGCAGTTAGGAGAACAGCAACAGCATTTGCTGTGTTGATGTCTGGAAAGGCAGACAGGCTCTCTTACCTTTGCACGTGGAGCTACAGCATCGTTCTGCCTTGTTTTATGACATTGTCCTGCCCTGTTTCTTTCAGCTGCCTTTCTGCACAGCATGAGGGATTACATGCCTCCTTCCCACAGGGCCTTCATAGAAGAACTTCACTCCGCTCCTTCCCTGAGGGACCACATCCTGTCCTCTGGAAACAGCCAGCTTCTGACGGCCTATAACCAGTGCGTGGAGGCCCTGGCAGCTCTACGCAGCTACCACCTCGCCATGGTGACCAAGTACCTCATCACGGCTGCACCCAAAGCAAAGGGCAGGAGGACAAGCCATCTCCCGGGGCCACCTCAGGCCTTAGAAGAGAGGGGCACAGGCGGAACGGCAGTTGTGAGATTCCTGAAGAGTGTCAGGGATAAGACCTTAGAGGCGATCCTCCACCAAAGTGGCTAAGAGACTGCTCTTTCGCCCAGCATTGCAAACCACACAGGTCTCTCCTTATCCCCCTTTCACTGGACAGCAGGTGGGCCTGGAGAATGAGGACCAGGGTTCTGTCTGGAATCATCTGAAAGGGACCTCAGACCTGTTCATGTTCTCGCTCCACAGAACACCATCTTCTCCTCTGTTGAGAGAATTTTCATGGCCAGGAACTTGTCTTTCCTTCCCTGATCACTGGTTAATAGCAAACAGCTCTGGATAGGCCCTCATTCAGAACCCCACGGAGGAGTGAGTGTACCCCTATTCTGTTTGTCAAGTGATAGAAAACCAACATACTTTCACAAATCAAATAAAATTGCTTGTGGACAGATCACCTTGCTGAGTTCTCCAAAAAACAAAAATTTAAAAATTCCTGCATTCGTTGGTTCACTTACTGACTTATTCAGCCCATACTGAGCCCTGGCTTAGGGGTTACAGCAGGGATTTTAGAGTCCTCTCTCCCCATGTGTGCGGAATTTGGGGGCAGAAGTTTGGAGATGCTCCAGTGGAGACGTGAAGGGAAGAGGAGACTGAAGATAAGACCCTGAAATCACCAGTGTGGAAACGAGAAGTTAATGATATGGGAACGGGTGAGGCTTAGCCACAAGGTTCAGAAATGTGTACTTTCTATTTTGGTTTCTTTCTTTCTTTTTAGAAGAATGATTCTTTCTCCTTACGCTGAAAGTTTGTATTTGTAAAATGAATGAATTGACCCTTTGGAAGTAAATGAGTGAAATGGGAATACATGGGAAATCCACATGTGTTATGTGCAAATAAATGTCGCTTTTTATTGACTTGGTTTATATCTCAAGATCTCACTCCACCTGGCAGTAGAAAACTAGAAAACATTAATCTTAGGATGAATTCCATTAATTTAGGGTTGCCCTCACTGTGCACACACATGTCCCCGGGCTAGTTCTAAATTCCGGAGGGCTGATCTATATCACAGCATCAGGGAGAGGCACCTGATCATCGGGCAGGTGGGCAAGTTAGCATCTGCTAAGCAGTCCCCCTCCCTACGTGGGTAGTGGTCTAATGGAGCCCGCAGCATGCCTCATCCTGTCTAAGCAGGAAAAGATGCTCAGCCCTCAAGGTCCTATCGCGCCACCTGGAGAAGCACTGACTTATTCCCACAGCCCCCAGGAATGTTGGGTGACTGCCAGACCCGCTCAGAGCATCTGCCCAGAGGTGTAGGCACAATCTCCACTCTTCGATGCAATGGTGGTGGTGGTGGTGGGGGGTGACAGGGGTTTCTGGACTCTCCTCAATGCCCAGGGCCCTTGGTAAGAAGTCATGAACCAGTATATTTCTTGGGGTGCCAGGAAGGCTACTACTGACCCACGTCCTCTCAGGGCGTGGCCTTGCCAAAAAAATGGGGAGGTGGGCATGAAGGGGCCAAGAGCATCTGGTCTGAGTGGACCAAGGGAAACTCTGGGTCTGATGAGGTCCTCTCTGCCTACCGTTTAAGTCAGAGTTTCAGCTCAGAAGACCGAGGCTCTCATCACTCAAAAAGCCTTTTCATTCCGCAGGTTGTCCTTGTGTTTGAAAAGTCGACCGTGAAACTCAAAAAATGAGCATGGATATATTTACTTCTCTTTACTTTGCTTTTCTAACTGCTCTAACTTGGTATCAATAAGCCCAGGCTGTCTTAACTGCCCGGGCTGTGTGTACGCCACAGTCCAAAGACGTCCAAAGCATCACCCCTTCTTGATGTCCTTCTTGGGCAAAAAGAATGTGTGACCTTTAAAATATGTCTGAATTTAGTGTTCGAATCCTGATTTCTCCATTTTTTAAATTTATTTTTTAAATGGAAGTATAGTCGATTTACAATATTGTGTTAGTTTCAGGTGTACAGCAAAGTGATTCAGTCATACACACACCCATGGATATATCTACATTCATCCATTTGTTAACAATGTGGCTTTTGACCAATTTTAGAATATCCCTCATCCTCAGCTTCCTGTTTCTTAAAAAATCAAGATGATCAGATCGGTCTTGGGGTGGATATAGGTCACAGAAGGGATAGTTCTTGTTATGGAGGAAAAAAATTAATAGAAGTTTATTTGTTTATGGGGTGGGCCTCAGAGCATCATGCAGACATCAGTTCAAGAGAGAACATTGCAGTCCTCCAGCTTCTTGGATTCACAGAGTCTGCATGGCAATAAAATTACCATTTATCATTTGGGAATCCTAGAAAGTAGAAAGTGACAAAAGTGTGGGCTTAAAGAGCTGAAAACCCTGGGTTCGTATCCCAGCTTTGTCACATTTCATGACACAAATTATCTACTATTTCAGAGCAGCGGTTCACTTACTTGTAAAAGAAGAAACATTGTCATAATGGAAGGAAGCTAATATAGAGAGTAGTTAAATGGTGGTTATGATACTTTTATTCTCATGTATGGGGCCTTGAACTAGAGGGAACCATGTCTAGGGCTTCCTAAGAACCAGAAGGGAAGTTGGACCTGGTTGTCTCTTATCCCTGCACTTGGTAAAGAAAAGAGATAACATGACCTCAAAATAGGCAAGCAACGTGAGACAGAACATAGACTTTTCTTGACATAGTATAATGATAAGGACCTTTCACTGATAACTTAAAGCATGCCAGTTCAGTCTAGGTTTTAAATCTAGGTTTGTATGAATCAAAAAAATTTTTTTTTTCCCTGAGAGTGACAGGATTAACAGAGATTCCTCTTCCCTGGTATCCTTTCAACAGATCTAAGTCCATACAAAGAGACCACAGGGCCTGGCTCTGAGCAGGTTTTCAGTAAATGTTGAATAATTAGAAAACCAGATAGATTAAAGGGGGCTGAAATGGAAGTGAACAAAGTGTAGTCTTTCAAAGCTTTCAGAATGTTTTGTTTGTTTGCTGTCTTTACACAAGAATGAAATCAATGCAAACCAAAGAGCTCCTTTGCCAAAGAACCAACTCCTAATTCATGTTCAAGCTTTGATTTCTAGGGCCAATGAGTTCCATTTGCAGCTTTAGGGCATAGTGTGAAAATAAAGCTTCCAGAACAAAAGAGAATGCATTTTCCTCAATATTTCTAGAGATAAAGGGAATCCATATCAGTGGGAAAAATAACTAATGGTAGAAATGATTTGATGATGATCATGATGAAGTGAGGATGTTAATTCAAGCTCGAAGAAAAGGCACAAGTGTAGGCTTAGGAACTCTTTCTACATCTGTATCTGTATCTATACCTATACCTACATCTGCATATATATCTGTATCTGTTCCTATATCTACATCTATATCTATCCCAGGCTGAAGGCCCAGGGAAGAGCCAATGCTGTGGTTCAAGTCTGAAGGTCATCTGTTGGAGAATTTCTTCTTTCTCAGGGGAAGTTCAGCCTTTTTGTTCCATTCAGGCCTCCATCTGATTGGATGAGGTCTACCCAAAGTCAAAAGAATTAAATGTTTACTCAAAGTCCACCGAATTAAATGTTAATTTCATCCCCAAACACCCTCAGAAACATCCAGAATAGTGTTTGACCAAATATCTGGGCATCATGGCCCAGCCAAGCGGATGTATAAAATTAGCCATCTCCAGCTTCCTTGAGAAGTTATGGTGTCTAACGCCACACTCTGTATTAGCAGAAGAACCTTCCTTTGTAACGATGGCAAGGAGGTAAAAAATGGTACCAAGTAGAGCTATTCTCTAAGACATGCCAGGGAGCAAGGCAGCAGTGGACTGGGTAGAAGCCACTAGGGGAGAAGCAAGGAACACCACCTAGAAAAAGCGGACTTAGTTCACAACTAAAGGCTCCATATGCTGGGTGATCTGCGTGGAATGGAACCATTACCTCTACTTATTTATTTATTTGTTAGCTAGTTAGTTAGTTTGTTTATTTGGCTGCACCAGGTCTTAGTTGCAGCATGTGGGATCTCATTCCCTGACCAGGGATCGAACCCGGGGCCCCCTGCCTTGGGAGCCCAGTGTCTTAGCCATCGGACCAGCAGGGAAGTCCCCATTGCTTCTCTTAATAATGATAAAAATCCACTGCTCCGAGGTTGAGAATGTAGGACAAATCTTCACGTGAGGAGGAGCAGCGAGGCCTTCAAGTGCTAAGCCTTGTACACGAGACCCAACTTCCCTCCACCCACCACTGCTGGTGACAAGGAAGCACTGAGTCCTTTCCGTCCTGTGCCCTTGTCTGGCTAGGATGGGTGTGGTAATTTTTTAAGAGACTTTAAAGATTCAGTCTTTCAGACTACAGGAAGTTTTGTAACCGCCCCCCCCAAGAAGTTGGTTATGTATTTATTTTTGTCATGACAATTTTTTTTTTTTTTGAAAAATGAGTGTCTTTATTTAGACGGGACCTCAGGGGCATGAGGGATTAGCCACTGTTTCATTCAAAATGATGCGTTTATTAGGGGTGAGACTCAATTTTATTTGTCTTTTTCCGAAGAAAGAGCGGCAACAATTCTTGAAAGACAGGGAGGACTTGAAGACTCAGGAATGATTTTACAAGAAAACAAACACAGCTAACATGTCACGCTCTCTCTGCGGGCTCGCAAGCCCCACGCCATCCTGATCCCCGGCCTGCCTTCGGTCAAACTTGGATGCAAATATCTGCAAAGGTCTCTCAACTTATAGGATATCAAGACAGAGAGGTTCAGAGACTGAGTTCCCCTTTCCTCACTGTTAATCTGTAATTTGCTTCCCGTTGTTTCCCAACCAGGGTTAAAATCAAAATGAAACTAAACTATGACAACAAAGAAATGTTTAAAGCCTGTGAGATCTTATCCAGTTTAAGATCTGGGATAGAAAACTTTCTGTACCCACAAGCCAATGATTCCTTCCACGACGATGAATTTCACCCACCCAATTGTGTGTTGTATTTCCTTGTGCACAGATGTCCTATTTGCTTTGCTAATGGAAGACATGTTTTTCTCTTTCTTTGTTCACTTAACAGTAAACTTAATAAAGAAGTCGGATATCATCGCTTTCTGAAATGCCATTGCTAATTTTTGCAGTTTAGCATCTGCTTGCCTGCAACATTAAAAAACTGAGTTCTTGGGCTTCCCTGGTGGTGCAGTGGTTGGGGGTTAGCCTGCCGATGCAGGGGACGCGGGTTCGTGCCCCGGTCCGGGAGGATTCCACATGCCGCGGAGCGGCTGGGCCCATGAGCCATGGCCGCTGAGCCTGCGTGTCCGGAGCCTGTGCTCCGCAATGGGAGAGGCCACGGCAGTGGGAGGCCCGCGTACCGCAAAAAAAAAAAAAAAAACCAAAAAACAAAAAACTGAGTTCTTGAACATAAACATCATCAAAAATATACTTAACTGTGGCCATAGTAGTGGTTAAGAGTAGGACTGATTAAACCAATAATATGTAATTATTTTCCCTTTAATTATCTAAACTTTTCAAAAGGGTTCGGTAAACATGATCACAGCAGTCACACTGAAAAATCAAACTCTTACTGTCTCGATACAAAGAAGACACCATAGTCAGTCCACAGGCAAAGTTGCACAGATTGTGAACACTTGGGATTATAAGGCACATCCCTCGGAGTGAGCATCAGTGGCGGACCTATGGCTGTGAACCACAAACCACAGTTGCCAACATCAGTGACCAGTGACCATGACTGTAGAAGAGGGATAATCTCCAACACATCGGTTTGACGTTGAAAACAGTGTTATTTGCAGCTCCTATTTGGGCGACTGTCATGTGCATTTTGCCCTTCTCCTTTAATCTTCGTACACAAGATTGAAACGTGGGACTTTTCACATCCAGATGAAAGGTTTCCCAGGACATGGAACTTCAGTGTTGAGAGCAGAACAGATGCAGGCAACCCAGTCAGGTCACCCTAATTGCCCCCAAGAGTCCACACCACTTCCACCACTGCCACCTTCTAGATCATGCTCTGGGTACGAGAAACACAGAATCCTTGCACAAGGGGTCCCAAGACTGCTCCTGAAACCTGCATAGTCCTCTCCTGGGTTTGGTCCTGATGGGGCCAGTGCTGTTTGTTCGGTGGACGCACAGTGAGTGCGTGGGAAGGAGGGGCTCTTTGCAGAGCAGGGATGGGGATGGTGCTTGGCCAGGAGGCTGGGATGTCATGGCGTGATGGCGCGGTCCCTGGAGATGTGCAACAGAGCGGGGCTGGGAAGAGTGAGCTATGCCGGACACCCACTGTCTCCAGGCCTCTGGGTTTCATATGGGATTCTCAGGGGTCTGGGAATTTTAACTTGAAGATGGGCCCCCAGCTTACTACGAAAGTATCTTTTTCGAGGTGGGACGATGGAATCTTTTTGAATAATTTGCTATCTTGATTGATCACTTTTACATATGTGTAGACATGGCATGTGGATGTCCATTTACCCCCAAAGGCCCTGGCAAACATCAGGGGTGGGGATTGCCTCACTCTGTGCCAGGCTTGAAAAGTTTAAACTTTGCTTGCAAGTCTGCGCTGTCACCACCAGAGGGCAACAGCGACCTGCAAGACAGCACCAGCCCGAGCAAGGGTGGTTTCCCAACTATCTCACAAAAGCTTTTCCTATGTTTTAGAATTATCTCTTTCTCCACAGTAGGACTTGGGGAATTTTGAGAGGTTATCCCCCAGGGCCATGGCTCCAGACAGAGCCACAGTAATCCATCCAGACAGCTCTCTGTGTGTCCAAAAGCAAACCAGGGCTTCCCTGGTGGCGCAGTGGTTGAGAGTCTGCCTGCCGATGCAGGGACACGGTTTCGAGCCCTGGTCCGGGAAGATCCCACATGCCGCGGAGCAACTAACCCCGTGTGCTACAACTACTGAGCCTGTGCTCTAGAGCCCACGAGCCACAACTACTGAAGCCCGCGCGCCTAGAGCCCGTAATCCGCAACAAGAGAAGCCACCGCAATGAGAAGCCCGCGCACCGCAACGAAGAGTAGCTCCCGTTCGCCGCAAGTAGAGAAAGCCCGTGCACAACAATGAAGACCCAACACAGCCAAAAAAAACAAATAAAAATAAATAAAAGCAAATCTTATTTTATTTATTTGTAAATTTTTAATAGGGATATTCTGGGTGGTAGATCTGTGGATAACTTGGATTCCTCTTCTTAAGAGTTTCCTTTATCAAAAAGAAAACTCTAATCCCTGTTGTTTTGAAAGTTGGAGAGGAATTCTTCTTCCTACCTCAGTGACCACTGTTATATGAGAATCTTTACTCTCAGGAAGCTTAAATGCTGGCAGATTGGGAAAAGAAGATTAATAACACAACTAAGGATTGAAAAGGAAGATCACATAAATATTACAAACAGGAACAGCCAAATAACTGCCTTGGGCTTAGAAAGAGACTAGTTGGGGCTTTGCCTACAAGAAAAGAAAAATATCACTGATTACATATTTCTCTCCTCTTTACCTCCTTCACCCCCCATCCCGATCCACTGCATCCGGAGCCATGTGTGACTCCTGTGGAATTCCTACTGTGGTAAGAACACAGGGATGAAATTTGCACAGGCCAATAAATGCTTCACTTAAACATGTCCTATCAGGGCAATCACTGAAATTGTATTCAGACTCTGGAGGGGAACTTTTGGGTGGACAGAGACAGGAGAAGGAACAGACAATGTGACATCTAACCGATCTGCTCCTTGTCACCACGTTCACCCTTCTTCTAAAATACAAAACAAGCATAAAAAGAAAACAAACTTAAAGAGTCTGTATTTATCATCTCCCTTGTCCATTAATTTCCAATACAGAAATTAAAACAGAGAATTAATTCTGATGTGAGGCTAATGAAAAAAAGCAAATGTAGACTCTATGCTGCAAAATGCCCTGTAGCCACGTAGTAAACAAATTTGGAATTAGAGGGCTTCCCTGGTGGCACAGTGGTTGAGAGTCCGCCTGCTGATGCAGGGGACACGGGTTGGTGCCCCGGTCCGGGAAGATCCCACATGCCGCGGAGTGGCTGGGCCCGTGAGCCATGGCTGCTGAGCCTGTGCATCTGGAGCCTGTGCTCCACAACAGGAGAGGCCACAACAGTGAGAGGCCCGCGTACCGCAAAAAGAAAAAAAAAATTGGGGATTAGAGATTTTGATACAGAGCATGAAGCCCACAGAAATCTCCTCATAACATCCTACTTTCTATGTCACTTGCCTGGGTACAAATTCCAGTTCTTCCATTCAATGTATCTGTGACATCTTTGTGAGTCAATTTCAGGGTGATGATGATTCATACATTATAGGGTATGATGATTATATGAGTTACTGTACTGTATATAAAACATTTGGACCAGAGTCTACAAAGAGCAAACACCATGTAACTCTTTGCTGCTATGATTGGTGCTATTAGGAGTTTCCAGGGACTGTTAGACACACAGTTGAACAGTGTGGAAGGAAATGTGTTTTCTTAAACCCGAGGCATAGAGTCATAGAAGAGTTCGGCTCATTTCTGTTCTCTCATTTCTGTTCACCTGGAAGGGAATTTTTGCCCTAAGAACCCCGGAGGAAGGCCGCGGAGAAAACTGAGAAATTTCTATGGTATTACATTGTCATCTTTTTAGAGAAATATTTTTCTGACTCTGTTTGATTACTGTCATGTTCACTATAAAAGACCTTCTCCAATCCCACTCCTAGATTCTAAATGATATAAAATATCTAGCTTTAAAACATATAACTAAAATCATGTCAGTGTTGTTGTGAGGCCTTACAACACTCTCTGAGGGAAATGGAGATACTATAGATTTTGAAAAACTAGAACTAGTACTTACAGAGTTAAAGACTCATAAGTCTGTTGGCAAGGGGGAGCTAATTTTCTGGGAGAAGGAATTTAATTCCCTACTGCTTGACAGGGTTGGCTAAGCTGTAAGTAGGAAAGTTTAGCTTCCACACTCCTAATCTCCCCTTTCTGTGCTGTCCACCCCCATCTTGGCACCATCTCTTCCATCATGCTGCATTTTATATTTAAAAAAATCTCAAGAATAGAAGTGTGTTTCTCTCTCATGTTTTAACATATCTAGGAATGGAATGCTGGTTCCATTCAGTCATGAATAATTCAAGTTGCTCTCTCTCCATTCAGACATCTCAGGACATTTCTGCCACCTCCTGGTTTAAGATGGCTGCTGGAGCTCCAGCCTTTATATCTGCCTTCCAGGTGATGGGAAGGAAAAGGGAAATACAGAAAATTTCTTTCTTTAGAAGACTTCCAAGAAGTCCTCTATGGATATTTTACTTTCTGTTGACTATATCTTAATCTCATAGCGTTCCCAGCTCCAACAGAGGCAGAATTGCTGTATACTTAACAAAAAATAGGATTCTGTTAAAAAAAAGGAAGAAGGCATGAATGCCTGTTGAGGTGGGCAACAAGACATATTTTTATTATACCTTCCTTAAATAGTCTAATTTTCTCTGTGTCTTTCATGGTTCTCAAAACTTTTCCTCAGAAAGGAGTCCAAAACTCAGTTCATTGTATAAGAGACTGGTAAAGGATGAAAGTATTCCTCCCTAAGGTATTTGACATATAATAGGATTAAAGCCTTAAGTATAGTTATTAAACATTACTAGTAAACTTTCAAGGGAGGGAGAGGCAAATAGTGTCTGATAGGAGCAGGGTATGAAGTCACAGCACACTGACAACTCATTCCTCCCCTCGGGCCAGTCAGCCTGCACTAAAAGCTGTAATATGATCTTCAACTTACAGCTACCTTGATATGGAAAAGGTCCTGCCTCGGTAAAATAGCTGCTCTCAGATTGGAAGAAATTCTACCTGTTCTCATAGTCAGGAGTAAATTCTTAAATGAGTTGTATTCCTTAAGTTTACAGCAATCTATTGGGTTGGTCAAAAAGTTCGTTTGGTGAGTGAATATGGTGTTCAGTAAAGTTCTTTGTGAAAATGAAAAACGTATCTTTTATTTTTACTTAAAACTGAACGAACTTTTTGGCTGACCCAGTATATCTCAGACTTTAGGCTTACATCAGAATTGCCTGGAATCTGATAAAACATGGGGTTGGAGCACTCCCAGGGTTTCTGCTCTGTAGATTTGGAGTTCAACCTGATCATTTGCTTTTCTAACAAGTTTCCAGGTGACGGCATTATAAGCTAAAGTTTGAGACTCATTGGTTAATGGCGTTCTCCTCTCTCCCTTGTTGGCAAGGATACCATGAACCATTACCTATAATTCACCTCACATTTAATGAAAAAGAGTTTTGTTTTCTGAAGCAGAAAACATAAATTCTTTATCATCATCCGAATAAGAAGCAAAAATGCCTAAGTCTTTTCTGATGGCCTGGCTACCCATCCCTCTCCAAAAACTTGCATAAAAGTGTTTGTCTTTATTATATAAAAGTAAATTCTTTCTGATCAGTCTCTTGCACCATTAAGTTTCAACTGAAATAGAACACAAATTCAAGTTTCAGGAAAAAAAAGAAAAAACAATACTACTGTTAAACGAAGGACATAGTAAAAAATGCAAGACAGCTTGGGCCAAAAGACACAGGAAAGGAGATGAAGAGTTTCCTCAAAATGGCAAAATTCCAAATCAACTGCTGACTAACCATGATTTTATCTGAGGGGAGACTGATTCTGGTACTTGAGTTGAAACAAGTTTGGCATATTTCTTAAGTGGTGCTAAAATTAATGGATAAAATACGCCTTCAAAAGTTCAGACAGAGAAAGACAAATATCATATGATATCACTTATATGTGGAATCTAAAAAATGATACAAATGAACTTATTTCAAAACAGAAACAGACTCACAGACAGAAAACAAACTTATCATTACCAAAGGGGAAAGGGGGGGTAGGAGGGAGAGGGATAAATTAGGAGTTTGGGATTCACACTATATATAAAATAAACTACAAGGACCTACTGTATAGCACAGAGAACTCTGCTCAATACTGTACATTAACCTATATGGGAAAAAATTCTGAAAAATAATGGATGTGTGCATATATATATATACACATATATATATAAAACTGAATCACTTTGCTGTACAACTGAAACTAATACAACATTGTAAATCCACCATACTCCAACATAAAGTAAAACTTAAAAAAGAAAAAGTTAGTTAGAAAAGAAAGCACTGGAAAAATGTTACATATAAATCAGGATTCTTCTGTGAATAAATATAAACTGCCTGGTAGGACGGTTGTATTGCTTCCCTCTGCCTGCCCATCGTAGGCCAGTTACCCCTCCTCACTGAGACTCAGGGTCTTCAATTGTGAAGAGAGTGAGCTGGGCTGGAGGATCTGCAAGGTTCTGTAGCTTGCTTTGGGTAGTATAGTCATTTTGACAATATTGACTCTTCCAATCCAAGAACATGGTATATCTCTCTATCTGTTTGTGTCATCTTTGATTTCTTCCATCAGTGTCTTATAGTTTTCTGAGTACAGGTCTTTTACCTCCTTAGGTAGGTTTATTCCTAGGTATCTTTTTCTTTTTGTTGCAATTGTGAATGGGATTGTTTCCTTAATTTCGCTTTCTGATCTTTCCTTGTTAGTGTATAAGAATGCAAGAGATTTCTGTGCATTAATTTTGTATCCTGCAACTTTACCAAATTCATTGATTAGCTGTAGTAGCTTTCTGGTGGCATCTTTAGGATTCTCTATGTATAGTATCATGTCATCTGCAAACAGTGACAGTTTTACTTCTTCTTTTCCAATTTGGATTCCTTTTATTTCTTTTTCTTCTCTGATTGCCATGGCTAGGACTTCCAAAACTTTGTTGAATAATAGTGGCGAGAGAGGACATCCTTGTCTTGTTCCTGATCTTAGAGGAAGTGCTTTCAGTTTTTCACTGTTGAGAATGATGTCTGCTGTGGGTTTGTCATATATGGCCTTTATTATGTTGAGGTAGGTTCCCTCTATGCCCACTTTCTGGAAAGTTCTTATCATAAATAGGTGTTGAATTTTGTCAAAAGCTTTTACTGCATCTATTGAGGTGATCATATGGTTTTTATTCTTTAATTTGTTCATATGGTGTATCACATTGATTGATTTGCATATATTGGAGAATCCTTGCATCCCTGGGATAAATCCCACTTGCTCATGGTGTATGATCCTTTTAATGTGTTGTTGGATTCTGTGTGCTAGTATTTTGTTGAGGATTTTTGCATCCATATTCATCAGTGATATTGGTCTGTAATTTTCTTTTTTTGTAGTATCTTTGTCTGGTTTTGGTATCAGGGTAATGGTGGCCTCATAGAATGAGTTTGAGAGTGTTCCTTCCTCTGCAATATTTTGGAGGAGTTTGAGAAGGATAGGTGTTAACTCTTCTGTAAATGTTTGGTAGAATTCACCTGTGAAGCCATCTGGTCCTGGACTTTTGTTTGTTGGAAGATTTTTAATCACAGTTTCAATTTCATTACTTGTGATTGATCTGTTCATATTTTCTATTTCTTCCTGGTACAGTCTTGGAAGATTACACCTTTCTAAGAATTTGTCCATTTCTTCCGAGTTGTCCATTTTATTGGCATATAGTTGCTTGTAGTAGTCTTTTATGATGCTTTGTATCTCTGTGGTGTCTGTTGTAACGTCTCCTTTTTCATCTCTAATTGTATTGATTTGAGTCCTCTCCCTCTTTTTCTTGATGAGTCTGGCTAAAGTTTTATCAATTTTGTTTATCTTCTCAAAGAACCAGCTTTTAGTTTTATTGATCTTTGCTATTCTTTTCTTTGTTTCTATTTCATTTATTTCTGCTCTGATCTTTATGACTTCTTTCCTTCTACTAACTTTGGATTTTGTTTATTCTTCTTCCTCTAGTTCCTTTAGTGTAAGGTTAGATTGTTTATTGAGATTTTTCTTGTTTCTTAAGGTAGGCTTTTATTGTTAAAAACTTCCCTCTTAGAACTGCTTTTGCTGCACCCCGTAGGTTTTGGATCATTGTGTTTTCATTGCAATTTGTCTCTAGGTATTTTTTTATTTCCTCTTTGATTTCTTCAGTGATCTCTTGGTTATTTAGTAATGCATTGTTTAGCCTCCTTGTGTTTGTGTTTTTTACGTTTTTTTCACTGTAATTGATTTCTAATCTCATAATGTTGTGGTAAGAAAAGATCCTTGATATGATTTCAATTTTCTTAAATTTACTGAGGCTTGATTTGTGACCCAAGATGTGATCTATCCTGGAGAATGTTCCATGTGCACTTGAGAAGAAAGTGTAATCTGCTGTTTTTGGATGGAATGTCTTATAAATACCAGTTAAATCTATCTGGTCTATTGTGTCATTTAAAGCTTGTGTTTCCTTATTAATTTTCTGTCTGGTTGATCTGTCCATTGGTGTAAGTGAGGTGTTAAAGTCCCCCACTATTATTGTGTTATTATCGATTTCCTCTTTTATAGCTGTTAGCAGTTGCCTTGTGTATTGAGGTGCTCCTATGTTGGGTGCATATATAATTGTTATATCTTTTTGGATTGATCCCTTGATCATTATGTAGTGTCCTTCCTTGTCTTTTGCAACATTCTTCATTTTAAACAGACCCAGTCCATTAGCCTCAGCTTTCTGTAGCTTTTTCTCCTGTCCCAGTGTCCATTTCTGAGCTTCTGTGCTGCTCTGGCCGCCGAAACACAGAGACACAGGGTCCCAACGTGATGGCCCTAATTGGTGACTCTACACTAAGGGCTTTGGGGAGTGATTCCCCTGCAGTGAATCACCCATCAATCGCCAGTGAGTCAGGCCACTTCACTCCATCTTTAATTCATACTCCATAAACAGTGCCAGTTACTTCAGAAGTCTTTCATTTAAAAGTCAGGAGCAATGGCAATACCAATTGCCAGAAGTCCCCTTACAGAGAGAAAAGAGAACAGAAGAGAAAAGCAGAGGTCCCCTTTTGTTCTCAATAAAAATCACCATTAATATAGCATCTTCTCCACCATGCCCATCCTTGTGGTCACCTCTAGGACTCCTCGATGGTGAGAGAGATAGTAATACAAAGTGCCTTCGTAATCTGTCCTCCTAGCTCTGGGATAAACCAAGGACAGGCATCACCATAAATCACCCTTTACTGCAGCAGTGACAGAGGAATTCCACAGATGTGGCTTTGAAATATGTTCCCCAGCTTTCAACAGGGCTGCCCTGGGTGGAGAAAGCAGAACAAGATTTGGTTTGGTGTTTCTTTATGATACCAAAAACTTGGCCTCTGTGCAGCAGAACTGAATTGAATCTTGGAGACAGAGTTTTGGATGAAGTAGAAAAGAATAGCTTTATTGCTTTGCCAGGCAAAGGGGGGACACAGCAGGCTCGTGCCTCTGAAAACTCTGTGTCCAACTTGGGGGGATTTGGTGAGGAGTTTCATAGCAATGGTTCAAGGGCAGTGTTGCTGATAAGGATCAGAGTGTGTGCCCTTTAGTCTGACCTCAGGTGGTCTCCTGATATGAGCTTCTTGTGTTTATCAAAGTGTGACCCTTTCTCTGGAACATCTTCCATCTGATAGGGGGTTGTGTGCTACCGAAGAGCTCAAAGACATTGTCATGTGTATCCCTTGAGGGGGAACCAGGACCCTGCCCCAAGGCTGCACTATTGTTTCTTGACTGCTCCTCCCTTGCCTCTGCATCCACTCCCTTTCCTGATTAGCGACTGTTTGAAAGACTTCTGTGCCCAGGAGCCCCACAGGGTTCTGCATGGTTTCATTTAGTGCCCATTTCTGAAACCCTAATGGTATTATCAAAAAGCTATATACCTTGATTATTCTGTCCAAAGAGGAAAGGAAGGCTTGATTTCCTGTCCCAAGTACAGAGGGGTAGATCCTAGACTAAAATTCTCAGCCACACTGTCAAAGAGCCGTCTGATGTGGGTGCTGCTTACAGCTAAGGGGCTGAATCAGTGTTAGCATATGATCTTTCATACAGAGCCCAGTAAAATCATTTTGTGATTTTAGAAAGGGATAAGAACAATAGACACAGGCTTCCCTGGTGGCACAGTGGTTGAGAGTCTGCCTGCCGATGCAGGGGACACGGGTTCATGCCCCGGTCCGGGAAGATCCCACATGCCGCGGAGCGGCTGGGCCCGTGAGCCATGGCCACTGAGCCTGCGCGTCCGGAGCCTGTGCTCCGCAATGGGAGAGGCCGCAACAGTGAGAGGTCCGCATACCACAAAAAAAACCCAAAATAACAATAGACACTAGATTTTATGCTTCCAAACCAGACATATTTCAGATGCCTGTCTTTAGAGCATTCATCTCTATATCATCTTATGATAAATTTTAGAGCACCTTTTACATGTCAGGCACTAGATTCTATACATTCTATACTCTATACATATAGCATAGTCTCAAGACATGTCCTCAGAGAGCTGTGATCCTACACAGAAAGTCAGATAAAGAGTGTGGATCTAAAGCAATTATACTCCCATAAAGATGTTTTTTTAAAAAAAGAAGAGTGTGGATCAACTACTAGTGATATAGGGCAACTTTCAAAACACCAGAACTAACTCTGTGCCTTGTCTTATATCTAAAAACCATGAGATTCAGGCATAAAATGATGCTTTAGCTTTTGGTGTTACCAGGTGAAAAGCTCCAAAACATCCGTCACTCCGTGAGTACAAAGTATTTTAATAGGACTTGCTCTGTGAGCTATACTCCTGACCTGTTCCTTTGCTATTTCACACATGTTTTAAGCGTAGCTAAAAGCTATTCCAGGGTCCAGATTTTCAGTTTCTTCACTTAAGTGCTGAGGAGTATTCCAGGCTGGCCTAGCACATATGTTTTCCATTTCTTCCTCAGTTGGATGACTTTTACTCCATGTCAGCACTCCCTAGGGGTAACTGTTAAGTGCAGAGACAGCCTGGTGTGGACACAGGGAAACAGAGCTCCCCTGTTTCCTCCTTTGATCTTCTGTGTCACTATCCCAGTGTGGCATCTGTATGTCAAAATTGTTCCATGTGTGGCCTCCTCCTGAAACAGGGGGGAAGGGGGCAGGGCACAACCTTTAAAAGAATGGCAGAGCCTGAGGACACGATATAAACTGATTAGAACCAAATAAGTCCAAGATGGAGGATGAATCGGCTTCCACTAGACCTTGAGCTTTAGTATCTTCTCAGTGCAACACATCAGCATGCTAAATGACACACCCACAGGTGCCATGACAGTTCTAAGGCCGACCATAAAGGTCAGAAAGTGGGCAGTGGCCCAATTTCTGGAAACCCCCCATCCCCACCCTTTCCCCAAAATAGCTGGAATACTCTTCCCACTAATTAGCCTATGAAATTACTCACTCCTATAAAAACTGACAACCCCATACTACAGGACCTTCTAGATGGCCCACACTCTGTCTGTGGAGTGTGTTTCTCTCTAAATAAATCCACTCCTTACCTATCACTTTGTCTCTCACTGAAGTCTTTCTGCGATGAGACATCAAGAACCTGAGCTTCATTAAGTCCTGAGACCAGGTGTGTGATCTCAGTTAAAAGAATGTGGGTTCAAGTCCCAATCTGGGTTTTGGCTGGGTTCGAGTCCCAGCCCGTGGGTTCAAGTCCCAATCTGAGTTGCACGGTTTCTCTCCCACACACATCTTTTCTGGCAAAACGCTGAAGGAAACGTTTTTGTTCTGCAGTGCCTTCCCCCATCTATGTTTACTTTTATGTCATCCCTCAAGCATTTTAATGCTTTTATGCCCAAGTCCTAATTCCCCAGCCTGGCTCTATCTTACCTGTAAGAGCACCTTCCAGTCCCATGAGTCCTTTAAGGTCAAGGTGAGAGTGGCTTTTTTCCATCTCATGTATTACCGTGGAGCCAATTCCAATTCTCCTGCCCACAGAGGCGGATAGGTGACGTGATCACATTTGAACAGAGTGTGCTCTGTTACCCAGGCCATGGGGATAGGCTTGGGACCCACAGGGTCAATGGACACTTTTCTTACTTTAGATATCTGGGTGCTGAGAGAAATTAATGGAAAAGTCACTTTGGGGATGTCTGTGGACAGAGCCTGTCTGAGAACAAAACCAACAAAAAAAGAGAAGGGAATCAAGAGGGGGAGGGGAGGGGCCTGAAGAAGTGGGAGGGAGAGAGAGTGAACCTAGAAAACACCTTCCAAGCCATAGCAACTGAAGCCAGCTCTGCCCTTGGACTTCCCAGTTACCTAAGCCAATAAATTACATTACATTAAAAAAAAAAAAAGCCTAGACACAATGAACTGCTGTCTACAGCTATTACACTATGTACCTGTCCTGGAATTTGTATCTGGCTTCCTTCTTAAACTCTGCTAGATGTGACCTCAAAGCTATCAACGGAATTTCACACTCACAGATTCCAGGATAAGGTTTTATAACCTCCCTGGTGGTAAACAGGTTTCTCATACTGACCACGCCCTTGGCTCTGTTTTTTTTTCCTAAGTATGTTTTGGAGTCTCACTTGCCCCCATGACCCCAGCCCATTGAAGCCCACCAGCCCATTTAAGCTCACATTCTATCTCATCCCATTCCCGGTTTTCTTTACTTTTCTCACTTGTCCTGAAAGCACACAGGTTGTGTCTATGCCTAGACAGATGAGATTGAATCCTCATTCAGAATATCAGGTAACCATCGAAAAGGAAATACCCTAATTGAAGGAGTATGTCCACATTAGTACTCCAGCGGTATGTCTGCATTCTGAAACCCAAGATGTGTTCAACTGAAAAGGAGTACAGATGAGATTTCAAGCAGTGCGACAGGTCAGCGGGGTTGGAAGCTTTCCCAGGCTTCTCCAAGCAAAGCCACGTTCATGATGTTGGTCATTTCCTGCTCTGTTCACATTCCCTTCTAAGGAAATCTGCTCCACCTATGGTTCTTGATAACAAACGGGCCATGTTTTGTACTGTGTTACCCTGTCCTCTTGGGATCTGGAGTCAAACAAGCAACAGTAGAAAAGACAGAGAGAAGCACCTACATTTTGAATATTTGATTCATGCTGAAGAAGGAACACTAGACAATTTCAAAGAAAGTCCGTGAATAATCACTTTGACTCAAAAAATACAGTTTGAAGATCCTGATTTTGGATATCTATGGAAAGCCCATTTCCCAAACTACTTTACACGAAAGAAATGAATATTCTCCAACTGAGCTATGGGTGCTTAACTAGCTCGGTGACTCTCTGCCCCTTGCAACCAACCATAAAAGTCCGGTAAGTGTTATAAAAACGTAGTGTCTTCTTTACCAAAGATAAAGATGACTCTGATTGTCCCGACAGATGAAGACACAGTGGCATGGGGTGGGATCTGGCGGTGAGGGTGTGTGTGTGAAATGTATAATTGTGCTCAGCAGAAAGGAAAACACAAGTCAAATTTAACGCAACCTGACTTAGAAGAAAAGAGACAGGTGATTTCTGATCCCTTTTTCCAATGCATATCTTCTAGAAGTGTTTTTCTTACTCACCCTTCCAAGGGTAAGATGAATCACTTACATAGATGTTGCATATCAGGATAATTCAGATGAAAGCAAGACGTGCTATATTAAGCAAAAGAGGGATTTATTGCAAAAATATTAGGAATTTATGGAACTGAAGGAAGGCTAGATAACCAGCTCTGTCAAAACTTTATTTATATACCCACAGAGTCACAAAAAGTTGCAAAGGTAGTACAGTAAGGTTCTATGTAACCTACACCCAGTTTCTCTCAAAGGTTACATCTTATGTAATTAACAGCACAACATATTGAAACGGAAAATTGAAATTGGCATATTGGTATGGTACTACCTACCTTCATGCAACCAGCACTGCAATTAAGATACAGAACTATTCAGTCACCACCAAGGGATTCCTTTTATTTCTTTTTATGGTCACACTCATCCCCCACTCAACATCCCTAACTCCCCGAAGTCACTTACCTGTCTTCCATCTCTATAATTTTGTCTTTTCAAAATTGTTATATAAATGGAATCACACTGTATGTGACCCTTTAAGACTGGCTTTTTTCACTCAGCATAATGCCCTTGAGATCCATTTAAGTTGTTGTTTGTCAAAAGTTAATTTCTTTGGATTGTTGTGCAGTATTCCGTTATACTGATGGAGCACAGTTTGCTTAGTCATCCACTCATTGTGGGTGGCATTAACTGTTTCAGGTTCTTGCCTATTACAAATAAAGCTGCTAGGAACAATATTTATACAGGTTCTATAATTGGAGGGTCTTTTTTGTTTGTTTGTTTGCTTTGTTTTTTGGTACAGGCTTTGTCTGATTTTGGTTTTAGGTTAATACCGGTTTCATAAAATAATTGCATAGTGTTCCCTCTTATTTCATTTTCTGGAGCACATTACATAGAAAATAAATTTTTAAATATTTGATAGAATTCTCTGGTAAAACCATCTGGGCCTAGAGATTTCTATTTGAGAGTGGTTTGTTTTGTTTTTGGTAACTGATTTCCTCAATAGTTATAGGGGTATTCAATTATCCTTAAAATATATTTTCTATTGGATGAGTTGTGCTTTTCAACTCAAACCATTGGATGGTTTATGCTTTTCAAGAAATTGGTCATTGCTCAAGAGTGTACTGAGGAAATTGAGGTGACCAGTAAAGGAACTTAGCTTTGTACAAAACAAGCTTGTCCGCCGGATTATTAAGATTCCCTTTTGCAGTGGTGAATTGCTGGTGATAATTTATGTGAAATAGAATGTTGATTTTATTTAGAGTATTAAACCATCTACCTGACAAAACTATACTTCCTAGCTGCCATCGTACCTAAGTGTAGCCATGTAACTAAATTCTGGCCGGCGAGATGAAAATGGAAATACCACATGGAATATCCAGGAAGATTGCTTGACAGAAGCTGGCTCAGTTGAGACATGCTTCCCTTTTTGCTTTTCTCCTCTTCTTTCTTTCCATCATGATGGCTGGAGTTCCAGCAGACATCTTGGACCAGGAGGTAACCATGATGACCGTGGAGCAGTTTTATCAGTCCTGGACACCCACCTACAACTTCTTTTTTATGTGAACAGAAAACAAAGCAAACCAAAAAATGACTTTCCATGTTGTTTGGTTACTGTTTTGTAGGGTTTTCTGTTGTAGTAAGCTACAACTAATCCTAAATATGTAATATAGGATCTATTCATCAAGATCCATCGACATACTTCTCAAAAGGTCCTTGTCATCAATTCCCTAACCAGGATCCTTCCAAGATCCTCATTGTCTGAGCAGACTATTAGCCACTGCCCATATTTTAAGGCAGGGTCTTGTCTCTGACCATCTCTCCTAATCAAAGATGATGAAATGAGCTCTTTAGAATTCGGCTCATGGAAGTATTTTCTTTTTTCATTATGCTTCAGGGCTAGGCCACAGTGAAGTTAAAGTGATGTGGGAATCACAAGAATAATCTCATTGCAGGGAAACCTGATGGAAAAGAAATGAGATTAACACATTCCAACAATGTCTCCACTACCTGCATCAGACTGTCAAGATTCAAGTTCTTGAAAAAACAAACAAACAAACAAAACGTATTCCAATTGTCAAGTTAGATCTTCTGTCCACATTTTGTCAACATGAGTTGATTGAAGGTAAAATCTGGTCCTTTCAGCTTCTTTAGTAAAAGGTAAAAACATGGGTTCATTATCCCAACAGCTCCAGAAACACGAGAAGAGGTAATCTCCCACAAAAAAGTAAAATGCAAAATCAAGGTGTTGATGAGAAGGGGGAACAGATGCTATACAGACAAAAAAATGACAAATGTCTATTAGATAGACGCTTTGGCAATTAGATGCAGTAGAGTGTTATCAGGGTGCTGATACAGCTGAAAGGTCAGACAGAATTGGTGTAGGTCACAGTTCTACTACCTAGTTTCTGGTTTTCTGTAGCAAATCACATGACCTTTAGGAGCTCCAATTTTCGCATCTGTATAAAGGGGCTATAGTACCTAATTTATTAGGCACACAGCCTAAATTTTAACTGAGACAACTTACATAATAGCACAGCATCTTATGACAGCTGTTGTTAGTCTAAGTCCCAGTTTTTAAAATGGTGGCCCTAATTTCAGCCTTCTGTAAAGTATTCCTGCATACATGCTAGTAAGGTAATTAACAGCAAAGGATTTCGAATCAAACAGACTTCTATTTACCAACTATAAGATACTGATCAAATTACTTACTGCTCTAAATTTCCATTTCCTCATATGTAAACTGAAAATTACGATAAATGCTTCAAAAGCTTAATTCAAGGAATAAATAAGATGATGCATATATAAAACATTTAGTATAGAGTCTAACACATAGTAAAGGCTCAAAAATGGCAGCTGCTAGCACTATTATTATTATTATTACATAAGAGAGGTTGACTCAAGCTATACAACTTTCTGGAAATATTCAATGCTATATGAGAGAAGAAAAATTTATCTCAATTCTACAATATTATTATAAAGTGAAAAAAAGAAGCTGTATTTGATATGACACTTTGAAACAGCTTTAAATGGATAAAGATAACAATGAATGATTGTACCCATTACTCTATTATGGTTTTATAAAATGTATTGCGTGCCCACAGTGTACTATAGATAACATAGCTGGTACTTGCCCATGGGGACTAACTGGCTACACTTAAGATCACAGACAAACTCTTATTCAATTAGGGAATTTGTCTGGAACCTAATTATAGCCCTTATCTTCCCCCACTATCTAATTCTTCCTAGATGTCTCAAAAGACTAATATAGAACAGGATATGGAAAAAGGGTATATGCCAAAATTGAAAGCCCAACTCAAATGATGCTTTCCCAGTCTCAGAAGTGCAAACTACCATGAAAATCACTTACACGAGACTGTAATCATTCAGGGGGTACAACGTGAAGTCCTCCAACAGCAAGGTGGGAGCATATCCACAGGCTTCCGTAGTGATTTGTTCTTCTCTAGGCACATTATTGATCCATTAATTCACATTTTTGGAGCACCCACTATGCACAAAGCTAATTCTTCAGGAAATATATTCATAGCATTAGCCCCAATCCTTCCAACGGAAAGAATTATGAATATATTCATGAATCCACTCCTGCGTGCATCCACACATATTTAATGAACCTCAACACATATTTAATGAGCATCTGCTAAGTGCCACAGCCTCTACTTAGGAACGGGATATGAAGATAAATAAGACAAATGTACTCAGATGCCCGATGTTTGATCCAATGTAACGTACTGCCTGTGAAACTCATTTGCCTCCTGTGCCTGCGATTTCTTCCTGCTGGGGCCAAATGCGTGGTGGAGCAGGGTTCAAAGAGTCAGTTAAGGTAGTTGGGGGTGAAGAAGAGAGTAAGCTGGTGCCCAGTGGCGCTAAGCAGGTAGCCACCCTTATCCCCGGGGAGAGGGGAGAGGAGGACGCGAGTCAGAAGCACACATCTCTTGGTGGAGATGGCACTGACATGCATCAATGAAATTGACCTTTGGAATTTAGAGAAAGGCCCCTCGAACAAACAAATATTTCAGCAACTCTGGGAACACTGGTTTCAGAAACCCGTTGTGCAAGAATTGACCCAGGACGGTTGGTGTGCCGCTCCTTGGCGTTTCGCTGCATGGGGATGTTTTCTCCTGTGCGTCCTCCACCCTCGTTCATAGACTCTCTGCAATTAAATGTGTATGTCTGGAAGTTAATGCCGTCTTGTGCTGCCGGCTCTGTCTGCCTCAGCTCTTGAAGTGGTGATGGCCATGGTTGTTTGCAATGTCTGTCCTCCCCCAGGGAATCTAGGCAGTAATTCCAGCCAGTTCTGATAAACAAAGGACAGAGAGAACTGGCACAGAGGCTGGAAATTGCTTGCTCTGTGCCCTGCCACAGGCCAGTGTCCTGAGGGGGCCTGGGCATCTATAGGAACACCGCATTGGGAAGGACAATTATCTCCAAGCTTGGCATTTGATGGACAAGGAGGGCCCAGGGTAGAATGGGTGACCTTTCAGAGATGAAAGGGGTCCTGAAAGATCATCCAGTAAGGAGGCAGGAGGGGAACATGGCGGGAGAGTGTCCCTCTTTCCCCATGTCCTTCCTACTTGTTATGGATTTATCAATATCTTGGATTGGTTTTCTGCAAAAGAAGTCCCTGAGGCAAAGGCTCGGGTGCCGATAGTTTATCTGTGAAGTAATCTCTAGAAGCACAAATGAGAGAGTGATGACCATTAAGAGGTGTGCTATTGTGGGGATTCAGCTCTGCAGGTGGCTGGGCTCCACCCCGATGGAGACCCTGTAAGGAGCCATGAGAAGGGAACTCACCTCAGACCTGTGCCACCAGAGAGTGTGGAAGCTTGCATGATGTATCCAGCAGCTTCCGTCCCCATTCATTGGGGATTGCTCCCAAGGTCACTGAAACCCCTTCTACACACTGCTGGGTTGCACTGGTATGCAGACAGCGAGCACAGGGGGTGCCGAAGAAATCCCGGGGTAGAGGGGAAGAGACATGGAGGGGCTTGAGGTGGAAAGTTCTCGACATTCTGGAAGCTGTCTACTGCCACCACAGGGGGACTCAGAGGTGGGCCATGGGGACAGGGAACTGGAGCATCAGTAGTGTCTGCTGCAGTCAGCAGATACACACAAAATTTGCATTTGGAGAGATACCTAGAGAGGAGGAATTTCCGTTATATGAAAGAGGAAGCCAGGGCAAGAAGTGTTGTGATATAAACAAGGCGCTTGCGATGTAACGAGTAGTCACTCCACCACTTTCTTTCTTTGTGGCTCTACACTGTTGCCTGAGTTTTTTTAGATCTCAATTACCATGTCTGTGAAATGAAATCTATAAGATCCGTTCGGTCTCGCTGGCAGAAGTTTTAAGAGAACAAAATGAGAAAGTGCTTGTGTAGATATTTGCATAAAACCAAACAGTATTATACACTGAATTTATTTATTCCACCAATATTACTGAATGCCTGCCTACTACATGTCAGAATCTATGCTAAACATTAAAGATAGGACAGTAAATGAGACCAATATAGTTCTCATTCTCATGGAGCTTGTAGTCTGTTGGAGGATATAAATCAAAAAAAGAAAGGAAGTTTAATGAAGTGTAGTAACAGCAGAAGTGTAGCCATGATGGAATAAGTACAAGATACTATAGGCATGCAAATAGGAGCACATTATTCAAGCTTGAGGGGGCTCAAGAAAAGCTTCCTGGAAGACGCGATGTCTAGGCGGAGTCCTACAGGAAGATGAAGAGTTAGCCTGGTGAGCAGGGAAAGGAGTGTTTCAACAAGGGCTGATGGGGAGGCGTGGGGAGAGAGGGGACCTGAAGCATGCGAAGGCCCAGCATAGATCTAAAGGAATATAATATAACTAAGGGTCTGAACACAGTCCAGGAGGGCTGGAGTGAGCAGTTAGGGAGTGAGGGGTGGGAAAGGCAGGAGAGGGTGGGACCTAGAGGTCCCCAAGGTTCTGATGACAAAAGACCTTGGAGCTGTATCAGGGGTGTGACTTTATCTGGAGGGCAATAGGGACTCAAAGACCTTTTTTTAGAAAGAGGAGACGTAATTCTGTTTTGTAGCACAGAAACATCACCTTGGTGGCTAACAAAGGAAAAGCTGGCTATGGATGTGACTGTCCTGGTCCCATGGCTTTGCAGTGAGGCCACCACTGGAACTGGACAACCAGAACTCTCTCCCACAAAGCATCTCTTCTGACACAGGGCTGCCTTCCCCACAGCTCCTACAGACCTCACACCAACCAAGATCTTTGTACTTGCTTCATGCGTTCAATTATTTTTTTAAATTGTGGTAAAATACACACATCAAATTTACCATCCTAAACATTTTTTTAATTGAAGTACAGTTGATTTACCATGTTGTGTTAGTTTCTGGTGTACAGTATCTTGTAATAATTTATAATGGAAAACAATCTGGAAAAGTATATATATATATGTGTGTGTATATATATATATATATATATATATATATATATATATATATATATATATATATACACACACATATATATATATACTTTTCCAGATTGTTTTCCATTATAAATTATTACAAGATATTGAGTCTAGTTCCCTATGCTATACAGTAGGTCCTTGCTTTTCATTTTATATATCATGGTTTGTATCTGCTAATCCCAAACCCCTAGTTTATCCCTCCCCTCCCCTTTCCCCTTTGGTAACCATAAGTTTGTTTTTTATGTCTGTGAGTCTGTTTCTGTTTTGTAAATAAGTTCACTTGTATCATTTTTTTAGATTTTACATATAAGTGATATCATACAATATTTATCTTTGTCTGACTTAGTTCACTTAGTATGATAATGTCTAGGTCCATCTATATTGCTGCAAATGGCATTATTTTATTCTTTTTTATGGCTGAGTAATCCATCTTAGTCACCCATCCACAGATCTCTTTTCATTTTGCAAAACTGAAACTCCATCTCTATTAAACAATAACTCCCCATCTCCCCTCCCTCCAGGCCCTGGCAACCGCCATTCTACTTTCTGTCTCTATGGCTTTAATTACTCATATAGGTGAAATCATACAGTATTTGTTCTTTCATGACTGACTTATTGTACTTAGCATGTCAAAGTTTGCTCATGGTGTAGCATTTGTCAAAATTTCCTTCCTTTGAAAGGCTGAGTAATATCTCATTGTGTGCAAAGACCACGTTTTGATTATCCATTCATCGATTTATCTATTCAGGGACACTTGAGTTGCGCTCACCTTTTGGCTGCTGAGGACAATGCCACTATGAACACGGATGTACAAATACCTCTTCAAGTCCCTGCTTTCAATTCTGAAACTTTTATTTACTGCCATAGGTCATTTTTGACCAGTTTCCCATATGTCCATCTTTTCTTCTTTGTAGGGGAATATGGAGAAACTTGCAGTAGATAGAGTTCTCTTCCTTTTGGAGGTATTCATCAAAGCCCCTGTCAATACCATCTTCCCAGCAGGCAATGCAGAATAATGGAGGGTGTAAACTAAACCTGGGTTTCACTGGTAATACTTCCACTTATTAACTGTGTAAAGTTAAGCAAATCATCTTACTCTTTCAGGCTCAGCTTACTGTTCTTTAAAATCAGGAGACTATAACTAATCCTACAGATGAATATACACAATAGTAATTATATAATGCGCTCTATAACCAATGTAGTTTAGGAACTTAACACCTAAAAAATGATATTTAAAAAATAGTGATTATTCATCTTGTAGGCACTTATGAGATATTTTGAATTTACAAGAGGGCAAGTCAGAAAGGGAACAAGCGAGGTTGCTGGAATGTCAGGACTGACCAGCTGGGGGCATCCTGACTCCTGTGCCCCCCTGACCTGAGGCAGGAAAACGTGGCTGAGGTGCGGTCTCCATCCACCATGCTGCAGGCCCACCCTGGTCGGGGTGATGCAGGAGCCACGTGGCACCTTTCCACACAGGCTCCCAAAGTCAACTCATTCGCTTTGGACGTGTAACCGGGGTAGAGAGGAAGAGACACGAAAGGCAAAACCTTCCCATTGCTCTGCCAGAGTCCAGCAGAACCTGGGGCGGGCTTTTCCTCAGGTATGTTGCCTCATTTCTGTACAGGTTTTTTTTTTTTCAGTCAAGACACATTTCCCACCCCCATCAGTCACGAGACTGTTTTCTTACTCTCCCCACAAGCTCAATCTTATATTTCAATCAAAATTTTCCCTTGCAGGGCTTCCCTGGTGGCGCGGTGGTTGGGAGTCCGCCTGCCGATGCAGGGGACACGGGTTCGTGCCCTGGTCCGGGAGGATCCCACATGCCGTGGAGCGGCTGGGCCCATGGGCCATGGCCACTGACCCTGTGCGTCCAGAGCCTGTGCTCCGCAACGGGAGAGGCCACAGCAGTGAGAGGCCTGCGTACCACAAAAAAACAAAACAAAAAAAATTTTCCCTTGCAATTTTGCAAGCTGACTCAAGTCTTTCACAGAATGAGACACAATACCAACTTTGGTACTTAACCATAGTACTTGGATGTCAGAATATAAAATATATGATTTTAATTGGAGATGGACATCCTACAAAGCCGATACTCTTATAGTTTAAAAATACTTCCAGGCTCTAACAAAAACATTATTCTAATTTCTGTCAATGTCTAATGAAACCAGAAATCACCCTCACACATCCAAAATTTATGGGTGATGAACTTTCTCGTAAGGTTATCAAATCTTAGTCTCTAAGGTAAGAAGCAAGTAAAGGGGAGCATGGTTCCACTCATGGGAAATAACTTTGCAAGATGGAAACATGTGACCACTTTGTCACTCCGATTTCAACGTAAAGAAGGACATTAAAACCACAGCGCCCAAGTCTGGAAGTCAGTGTACCAGAAATTGTAACAGGTTGTTAGAGAGTGTTTAGTCCAAGGCTAGTTTCCTCAGAGTTTCTGGAGCAAGCAGTCTCCAAAACAAACTCCAGTGGTTTCTGCAAATGAAGGCACTTGTCTACAGGCACTTCCTTTTAGAAAGTGCTAATAGCAGGTGATTCAGCCTGGTGACTCTTCAGTGGGAGTACCTTTTGCTTTCAGGAAGGGCTGACTAACTCTGACACTTCAGGGAAGCCTGGGGCTTTTCATTCCCAGACCTCAGTAGAAGCACTTAGAAAGGGAAAATGAATGTCAGAGATCTTCCCCAAGAGTCTGAAACAGGCAAACGCCCCATTTCCCTCAAGGTTCCCTCTTTTGAGCCCAGAATGGAGGTGTAGCTGCAGTGAGGCATGTAGTTCCCGACTCTGAGAAAGGGCCAGGTGAGGAAGTGTAAAGGGTGAGAAGATTTAGAAATGATCCTCCCCCCAACACACACAATTCTGGAAGAGGCTTCTTTCAGCAACAGATGTGGCAAATCATACGTTACAGGGCTTATGATTTCTCCTTGTGTTTTAGCCTGTCGATGAAAAATTAATCAGTCTATCTAAGAAAGAAATGGAAAATTTTATTCCAGCCAAATTTGAAGATTATGACCCAAGAAGAGCTTCTCAGAAAGCTCTGAGAACTGTTCCATCCATTATATAAGTTTTTTGAGAGAGAGGGCTGTACATCAAATGATGTATGATGGACAGTTCACATAATCCAGATCTAAGCATCATCGTGGTGGGTCATGTGACCCCTTACAAGATCAGGAAGGAATGTTATCTTTTAAGGAATTGTCTTACTGATGCTAGGAGGATGTTGCTCTTCATGGTTGAGCAGGTATTTCTGCTCACGGGGGAGGTCTGGTCGATGCCTAATGCAGATACACAGTGCACAGTGAGGGGAGAGAGGAGGCCAAAGGGCAGAGAAAAGTTTTATGTTTAATTTTCTCTTGTCTTGCCATAAAATACGAATTTTACTTCACAAGCCCTTTTAGATGTTTGTTGTATGTATACATTGTATGAATGTGTAGGCAGTTCGGACAGAACCTGCCTTAGAATAATAAAGAGTGTTCTAAAGTCAAGAGTTAGGAATTTTTGAGTCAGACCCCTCTGGCTTCAAATCTCACCATGCAATCAATTGTTCTGTTGCTCAGTTGTCTCATCTGGAAGCAAATAGTATGGTATTATTTTCCCCATTTTTCAGGTATGAACACTGAAAACAATAACATCCACCACAGTATTTAACTCACGGTTAGCTGAAATAAGTGAACGAATGAAATACATGAATGGAATTATATGTAAAATGACTGATACGTAGGCATTACTCAACACATGGCAACGTTATCATTTGTAGTAGTAGCAGAACAGTCTACCTGGGCTTGCTGATCTAAAGCATAGTTCATTGTGATCTTGCCATAAAGAGATTGTTCTCAGTTTTGGAATGTGATTTACACCCTGTCAGCAGTAAAGTCCCAGAATCAGGAAGTTATCTAACAGGCTCCTCTGGGGGCTGTCTCTAGGGTAAAATGTGGCAGGATGACACAAGATTAAGAATTATTTCTGGTGTACACATCCCAGACCATCATTAAAGGTCAAGGTGGCAGATTCAAAAGTAACCATGAGAAAGCAGGCTTTCCAGGAAAGAAGAGTTAGATAATCAGTAGTTTAAGGGCTCAACTTGACTTTCACATATTTATTGATTGATTTATTTTGCCTGCGCTGGGTCTCAGTTGCAGCTCGAGGACTTATTAGTTGAGGCATGCAGTCAACTTGACTTTTGAAGTCAGCTATCTTTGTATATTACATTATTTTGACATTCATCTGGCCATATGAATTTTTTAAGTACCTAATATAAGTTGGGCTCTGCATATATAATGATGCATAAAGTAGACTTTCCCCCTAATGAACGGGATTGACATTTTAAAAATAAAACATACACACAGTTGCCCATTGTGTGACATGCAGTTAAGATACGGGTTTTATAGTTAGTTCATCATGTCTGAGATGGCATCTCTGAGGAAGGTCTGGTGAAGTGGATATCAGAGGACCAAGTGGGAGTAAGCTGGGCAAAAGAAAGGGGGAAAAGCATTCCAGACACAAGAACCCACACACTGAAGACCTGCAGGAAGGAGAAAGCTGAAAGAAAGTTGGGGTGATGTGAGCACAGCAGCATCACGGAAAATCCGGGGAGAGAAGAAGAGATGAAGCTGGGGGAGGTCAACAAAGTCAAAGCTCATGAGTGATGTCCTGGTAGCCAGGAGGGAATTGAATCCCGATATGAGTCAATCTCAAGGGCTGGGGCAATGGTGTCTGAGTAGCCGAGGGGTTCCGAAAAATGTGCCTTTTTCAGGCACATTTGAAAAAGCAATATGTAATCCAGACTCCTGCATAAAGTCCAGAACAGGGGAGGGTTGCTCACGGACTGAAAGGAAAGCTAAATTGTATCCATCACTAACTAAAGGAACAGACAAAATCCTGATTACTTCCTGGAAATATAACTGGGAAAAAATACTCTGTGGGAAATGGAAGCCCCAGTCTATGCTCTAGACAAAGCAGGAGAAAAAGCTGGCATAAATACTGGTCCCATAAAGATGTGCTGAGATCTTGATTTAAGGAAACAGGATCCTTAAGGAAAACAAAACAAAACAAAATGTTATTTAGGAGGATTTTTCTCCTAGCATACATACACACACACACACACACTCAAATACACACACACATCTCAGCTAAATAGGCACACACACAAATTACAAACCACACAAGAAAGTAATCTATCCTGAGGGAGAATCTGGTTAAAAGTAAACACTAGGAATAAGGTTTCAAGCATTAGAAGTAGTAGAAAAATCATAAAATGTGCTTAAAATTGTTAAATGTAATACAATTATAATAAAAGGCAACATTTTTGAAATAATGTTTTTGAAAGAAAAACAAAATGAACTTTAAGGAAAAAAATATAGTCATCAAAATTAGATGTTCAAAGGTTTAGTTAAATATCATGTTGAACACAATTGAATAAAGAATTTGAACGCAAAATATTAGTGAAATGAAAGAATAGTCTATAGCAATTACTACAGGAAATAATAACCCAGTGAGACAGAGGAATGGAAAGAGTAAAGACTGAGTGTCATGGGAAGTAGAATAAAGGTAACTGACGTGTGTCTAGTAAGAGCTCCAGAAGAAAAGAACAGGGGAACAGCTGGGGAAAAAAAATGATAAATAGCTAAGCATTTTCAGACTTGATTTTAAAAACTATGAATCTTCATTATAAAAATGATATGAATTCCTGAACTGGGTAAATAAAAATAAACTTTTAATGAGATGCATCATAGTGGAATTGCAGAGGAAAGGAAAAGCAAACTAACTCAGAAATAATCAGATAGAAATGACATTTTACCTGCAAAATAGGGAATAATTAGGTTGTCAGTTAGATGTTCCATCAACTAAAATGGAAAGTAGAGATTATTGAATAATATCTTAAAGTTGCTAAGGAATATAATGTGAACTTGGACTTCTAGGCCCAGTTAAATTTCTCTTTCAAAAGCAAATGTAAAATAGAAATATTTTCACACAAATGCTAAATTTACCACTCAGATATCCTGCTGAAAGAACAACTAAAGGGTGTATCTCATGAAGATGGAAATTGAACCTAAGAAAGGAAAAGGAAGCAAAAATATATGGTTAGAAAATAAATCAGGAAAATGTGAGTAAATCTAAATAAAGATTATTGTAAAAACTAATGACTATAATTAAAATAACACCTACTTGAGGAGGAGGGGTAACACAGGATGTCGCTAAAGTGCTACACAACAATAATATGAAAGTCCTTTATTGTTCATGAGAAGAACCTGTTAACATTTTAACATGACATCATTATATCAGGAAAAATACAAAGCATATCTTTTAAGTTGGTAGAGAGGGAAAAAGCAGAAAGAAATTCTAATAATCCAACAGAAGAATGATTTTAAAAAAGAAAAAATATCAAGAAATAGCATGAAAACACACAGAAAATAAAAATAATTCCAAACATATCCATAATTCCAATAAATATAGAGCATGCTTCTCAGTTAAGATAAATATCCTCTAGTTAGATAAGGAAAAATTAAGTTATATGCAATTTACAGGCATCAGAGAAAAGATACTAATGAAAAATGGGAAAAGATACATTAGGCAAATGTAAATCTAAATAAAGATGTTGAATTGTATGACAATATTAATGTCAGCCAATTAGACTTAAAGATATAAATGAATATTTGCAATAAAGATAACCATAGAGCTTAATTATAAAATAAATAATTTCCCAGGAAAATAAAATAATACTAAACCCATCCATCTCTAAAACTATTGTCTAACCTCAAAATATATCAAGCAAAATGTAGACAAAATTACAAGAAAAATTGATAAAATAAAATCATAAAAGATTACGCTTGTCACTTGTCACAAACAGTACAATCAGGAAAAATGGAAAAAAGGAAAAAAGCATCAAAAAGCACAATAACAAATTTGCTTAAATTGTTGTACAAAACAATTAAATTTAAATTTAAACAATTAAATTTTAATTGTTATACCCAACAATTAAAATATTCGTTGCTTCCTAACAGATATAGAATACTGATAAAAATCGACCATGTTTCACAATGTGCCAGAATTTGATAGGAATGGACAACGTTTTACTTTATAAAATCAAAGTACCAAAAATATGACCACAAATACCCAAACAACTCATTCAAAAATTTTAAAAGTTTGAACATTTGAGTATTTCACAAGTCAAAGAGGAATTCAGAATGGATATTAAAATAGAGAACTGAAAAGCCATATATCAAAGCTCATGAGTAGCAATTGAAGTAATATAGAAGATTGGAGCTTTAAATGCACAAATGAAGAATGAACACAGAATAAAAAATTTAGTGAGCTCTCTGTTCAATTCATGAAGCATGAAAAGACTAAGAGAGTGAACATGAGGAAAGGAAGGGGAAATAATAAAGAGGAGAAAGACAATAGCAAGAAAAACAAAGAGGATGAACAAGAATCAAAGCCAGTTCTTTGAAAAGATTAATAATATAGGCACATCCCTGAGAGAGAGAGACCTTGTTAGAAATTGTCATTAAAGTTATTCAATTGATGGTCAAAAATCTACCCATCCCTCCTTGTTCCTAAACCCCTCCAAAAAATCCTACCTAGAAAGTAACATGAAGCAACCAGTACACAATATATTCCAGGAAACAAGCAAAGAGAAGAAGCTCTCCAAATCATTCTATAAAGCTAATATAATCTCAGTTCTTAAATTGGACCAAGTAAATATCAAAAGGAAAAATTGTAGGGCAGTGTTTTCTTATACAGGAACACAGATGTAGTACTCCTAAATAAAATATTAGCAAATGATTCTGAATTCAGCCATTTTTTCAGTGAACGAGCAGGGTGCATCCCAGTAATTCATAGATACTTTAACATTATAAAGTGTACAACTATAATTCACTCACTACTTTAACAAATTAATGATTAAAGGAGATAAACTACGGTTATCTTAACACCTGTAAAAAAGCATGTGTTAAAATTCAATATTCATGATTTTTAAAAATCTCTTAACAAACAAGACATAAAATGGCATTAACTTTACAGAGCTTGTCAATCAACATACAAAACCAAATATTGTATTTCATGTTAAAACATTAACACATTCCCTCCAAAGTAAAGAAAAATATAAGGATGCCTGCTATCAGCAATTCCTTTCAGAATTAAACCCTCCGTCTTAGCCAGACCAATAAGACAGGAAAATGTAAAAGGTGTGCAATTTTTAAGAAACAGAACGAACATAATTCAAAGGTGATATGGTTATCTACACAGAAAAGATAAGAAAATACAAACTATTAAAATTAATAAAAGTGCATCAGCATTACTCGAAAAACCATAATGTCTTACGTTGACCGTAAAAATTCAGAAAATATAATTTAACAAATCCATGATAGCAGCAAGAGTACATAGGGATATATTTTAGAAAAGTAGAGAATAAACTTTATGGAAAAGTTATAAAATGTTATTGAAGGATATTCTAAAAGGATCAAAATAATTGGTGATATCAGTCATATTTATGAATGGAAATATTAAATATCTGTAATAGTAATGAGTACTCTCACAGTGGATTTTTGTTTGTTGTTTACAAACAAAGTTAACTAATGGATACTAAAATTAACGTGGAAGAATAAAGGGGCAAGAATTGCCAAACTACACAAAAGAGGGAGAAGAGGTGAAATTTACCATAAGGCTACTAGTCAGGAGAGTGTGGTTAGATGCAGGAATGAGCAATAAAAACAAATGAACACTATGGAGAACAGTACGGAGGTTCCTTAAAAAACTAAAAATAGAACTACCATATGACCCAGCAATCCCACTACTGGGCATATACCCTGAGGAAACCATAATTCAAAAAGAGACATGTACCAAAATGTTCATTGCAGCACTATTTAAAATAGCCAGAACATGGAAGCAACCTAAGCATCCATCAACAGATGAATGGATAAAGAAGATATGGCACATATATTCAATGGAATATTACTCGGCCATAAAAAGAAATGAAATTGAGTTATTTGTAGTGAGGTGGATGGACCTAGAGTCTGTCATACACAGTGTAGTAAGTCAGAAAGAGAAAGACAAATACCGTATGCTAACACATATATATGGAATCTAAAAAAAAAAATGGTACTGATGAACCTAGTGGCAGGGCAGGAATAAAGACTAGGACGTAGAGAATGGACTTGAAGACATGGGGAGGGGGAAGGGTAAGCTGGGATGAAGTGAGAGAGTGGCATGGACATATATACACTACCAAATGTAAAATAGATAGCTAGTGGGAAGCAGCCGCAGAGCACAGGGAGATCAGCTCGGTGCTTTGTGTCCACCTAGAGGGGTGGGATAGGGAGGGTGGGAGGGAGGCTCAAGAGGGAGGACATATGGGGATATATGTACACATATGACTGATTCGCTTTGTTGTACAACAGAAACTAACACAGTATTGTGAAGCAATTATACTCCAATAAAGATCTATTAAAAAAGAAAAAAGGAAGAGAAAAGCTAGTGAGCTGGGAATATTTGTAATAAAAACTAAACAAAACAAATGAATAAGGGAGAAACCAGAACAGACGGGTGGATATACACAAGCTTGTTATAAGGTGGCTTTAGAAATCAGTAGTGCAAAAAAAAAAAAAAAAAAAAAAAAAGGACTGTATGATAAATACTGTTGGAGTAATTAACCATTCATAATAAATTAAATTACATTTCAAGATCACATGATAATAACTGCAACAATAACAACGATAATGAACATTCGTTGAGTGCTCATTAAATGCTGGGCACTGTACTAACACTGTATATGTGTTAACTCATTTAATCCTTTCTACCTGCCAATGAGATATTTTACAGATGAACAAACTGAGTCTCAGAGAGAGACAGAACTTGCTGACAGTCACACAGCGAGTGGGTGGCAGAAGCAGACCCTGCTTTGAACACAGCAGTCTGGCTCCAGAGCGCTGGCTTTTAACTACCACACACTATTGCTCTGTGATGAAAATGAAATGTCTCCTGGGTCAAAGTCCTAAGGGTGAAAAAACAACCTCAAAACCCCAAGAAGCAATTTTAGGACAAATGATATAGCTTAGGAAAAATGTTCTACATTCATATATCATAAATTTATAAACAGAACATGGAATGTCATTTAACAGCTGGAAAACAATGGTTATGTATTAGATGGGGGGGGAGGAAAGATGGGATAGGGGAGGAATTTTTAAGCGTTTCTGTGATATTTTGGTTTATTTCAACAATGATCTATGACAGATATGAAAAAATGATATTTATTAAACCCGGTGGATAGCATATGCCTGCTTTTTCTATATTTAGCATTTCCTATATATTTGCATTTTAAAAAATAGATGTAAAGTACTTAAAAAAAAGAATAAAAGGGAAAGGTGGGGGAGGGATAAATTAGGAGGTTGGGATTAACATATACACACTACTATATATAAAATAGATTAACAACAAGGACCCACTGCATAGCCCAAGGAACTCTACTCAGTACTCTGTAATTATCTATATGAGAAAAGAGTCTGGAAAAGAATGGATATATGTATATGTATAACTAAATCACTTTGCTGTACACCTGAAACTAACACAACATTGTAAATCAACTCTACTGCAATATAAAATAAAATTTTTTTTAAAAGTTAAAAAAGGGAAGAAGTTGGAGACGAGGAAGTAAAGTCAAAAGAAAAGAACATGCTTGAGAAATAAGTCTGTGTATTTTTTAATGAGCCTGCAGGAAGTTGAGAGCTATATCATGCACTTTACAGCTTACTTTCTCATTTTTCTTTTGAATAAACACTAATGTGCCCAGTAATGTGATAAAATTACCCACCACAATCCATCCTTAAACATGCATGTCAAACTCTGGTTCTCACCTGGGGCACCTACTGCTTTGTGCATTGTGGGTCCTCAGTAAATACTTGTTTATTGAGCCATTTACTATTTGGTATTAAACCATAATCAACCAAATTAAACTGTATTGATTCAGAAAATGCTAAACAGGTATTCCTTTGGTTGCAAAATTGATCTCCTGGGCATTGCATTAGGAAAAGAAAGCTGGGGGCTCGATTTCACTCTACCACTCGGTAGCAAAACAGATGAGAAAGTTTGTACAAATTGTGTTTTTAAAAAGATCCCTTTTGGGCTTCCCTGGTGACGCAGTGGTTGGGAATCCGCCTGCCAGGGTAGGGGACACGGGTTCGTGCCCTGGTCCGGGAGGATCCCACATGCCACGGAGCAACTAGGCCCGTGAGCCACAACTACTGAGGCTGCACATCTGGAGCCTGTGCTCCGCGGCGGGAGAGGCCACAACAGTGAGAGGCCCGCGCACCGCGATGAAGAGTGGCCCCCGCTCGCCGCAACTGGAGAAAGCCCTCGCACAGAAATGAAGACCCAACACAGCCAAAAATAAAAAATATATTAAAAAAAAAAGATTCTTTTGAAAAGTCTGGGATGTTTGCTGACTCTAAGCATTTCACTCTCTACTCACACACTTATCTGATATCTCTCTTCAGCCGCCTCTGGCTCTGGCTAACCTTGGACACCCTTCCCCCATGCTGAGAATGGCACAAAGTGAAATCTGCATTTCAAACACAGCCTAGGTTCTGAAAGGGTTCCCACCACTTAACAGTAGTTGCCTGGTCCTCACGGTGATTCCACTTGCCTTCCTTGGGGTATTCCACGGTCCCTGAATCCAGTCTGCACAGAACAAATACGTCTTCTTCCTGCTTGCCTTCTTTTACTTTTTATTCATGCTTATCTGCAATTGACCTGGGTTGAAAACACTTGGATTGGAGATGCTTCCTGATTTTAACTGTTTCTATCACATTTAGTTAATTTCCTAGAACCAGATCTTGTGGATGTGTCCGATGATCCTAGCCTTGTTGTTGATGTTGGTTTGTTTTTCAGCAAATTGTGTAGAGAATACCTCTGCCCTAGCTTTCCAAGTCAGGTGTGCTTTGGTCCATATTTGCACTGTTAGGATGTCCATTAATATTAATTAATATTCAATTTAGCCTACCTCCCATTGATATTAATTAATATTCAATTTAGCCTATCTCCTCAAGGTTTGGAAGACTTTTCCAGTCATGATAATATTCCTTGGTTGACATTCCTGAAGTGTCTAACGTCATCCTTAAGTTCTTTGAATTGCTCTCTTGATTAGTGATTTATCCAAATTATCTTTGCTCAAAGTCAATATGTTATTATTATTTCCCTCTGCAAGTCTTTGGCACCCTTAACTCTGAATCTTAATTTTATGTTCTTCTTTTTGGCTTGCTGCATTGGAAATCTCTTCCATTTATACCTATTTTGAATCTACTTGCCACTTTGACCACCCATTACAGTGGCAACTGTGAAGGCTGTGATATTTCTAAAGGTGTATTTATAAAAAAAAGTCCAAGTCAAAAAATGCCCAAATCCATTAATTCTATAATGTCTTATATTGTCATTTCTAATCTCTGTTACATCTCCTTCCTTCCTTTGAGAATGCAGAGTCTCTCTGTAAAACATTATCTTCACACCCATAGAGAGTTCCAGTGTTTATACCACTTTTTTTTGAAATTGTACATATTCCTCTCTCTTTCTCTGCACTGTAAACAAACTTCTGCTCTCATACTTTCTCCACTTTTCTTTTCCCAAACACATTCAAAATTGAATAAGATATATTACCTATTTTCAAGAACTCATAGTCTACTTAAAGAGATGTGTAACAAATAACTATAATATATTACGTTCTGTAAGGTAATTCTGGGCAAAATTTATTGCTAACTGTGCCTCAAGGTGCCAGGAAAGGCAGTATAGAGGTAGGAGTTAACATCTGAGCTTGGTCTGAAGCAGTATCACATAGCAGTTAATGAACTTGGAGTCAGCCCAGGATCTACTCAACCTCTCAAATCTATTAGCTGTGTGAAGTTAGGTGAGTTTATTCTTTATCTCTAAGCATCAGTTTCCTCGCTGTCCAACTCCCCTAATGATACTCATCTCAGAAGGTTGTGGGAATTAAGTAATAGGATGCATATAATGTATAGCACACTGCCTGGGACATTGTAGGCACTTAATAAATAACAGTAGTCAGCTGATGTTATGTTTTGTTACACGGAGGGCACCTTCAGGATAGGTCTTTGCTAAAGGAATAGTATGTCCTGTGGCACAGTTCATGCACACTTACAACATGATGAAGAAAAAGCAATGAACTAAGTGATGCAGTAAATTTAGCACTCGGCCCAGAATGAGTTAAAATTTTACTAAAGAATGTAAGTAGACCCAGATGAAGCTTCCTTTAGCCTGCTAAGGAGCTGAAGTTGATTCTGTTGTAGCTGAAACTTAAATATTTTTTATTAGGAAAGTAGCTTAGTCTGCTTTGCATTCAGAGGGCTGCGAGAGATGCATCGCAGGGTAAAGAAGATTTGTAGTCCAATTAGCAAGCAATGGCCATAGTCTAAGCAAGAGATAATGAGTTTCCAAATTAAGCCACTGGAGTTGGAGAACAGGTAGGTATGGCGTATTTAAGTGATGGAATCCATAGCCTTCAAAAAGAACTAAATGCGTGCGTGTTAAGTGTGTATACAATGAGGTGTTACATTGTACCCTCCACTTGGCTACCAAAAAATGAGTTATACATACCCTAAATGTTATGCCTTTAGCCCAAACCATTGATATACATTTCATTCAATTATCCTTTCTTTCACATTTACTTTCCCATTTAATAATAATTTATTGATTATTTATTGATTTAATAATGATTTATTGCCTGGCAGAGGAATGTAAAGGTAAACAGGACTTGCTCACTCCTATCTACCAGAAGTTTTTGCTGATAGTGAGAAAAGAGAGAAATTCCATTTTTCTTTGCTCTAATATTTAACCACAGAGAGCTTTTAAAGTCAGAAAAAGTCCAAGAAGTTAACCCTTGTTATTTTGAGATTTGACTGGTGGTTTGCTTTCCCATCTTCCCAGCTCAGTGGGTTGTAGGAAGTCCCCTTGCACATGACCTCCTGTACTGAGGGCTAAATTAGTTATTTTTGGATGACCACGAGGATTTCACAAAGCAGCTTGGGCTCAATCCCGTATTGCCAGTTTCCTTCCTAGACAGGTCCCTCACAGAGAGAAATCACCTGCGTTTTCTCCTAATTCACTTCTTCTAGACATCGCTCTGATCTTCCTTTAAAAAAAGATAACAATATAGATAATATTTAATTGCATTTTTATGTAAAAAAATGATCATCAGTGAACTAGTCAGCATAGATTAGGAAATGCTGCATTAATAAAAAATATTGGGCTTCCCTGGTGGCGCAGTGGTTGAGAGTCCGCCTGCCGATGCAGGGGATACGGGTTTGTGCCCTGGTCCGGGAAGATCCCACATGCCGCGGAGCGGCTGGGCCCGTGAGCCATGGCCGCTGAGCCTGCACGTCTGGAGCCTGTGCTCCGCAACGGGAGAGGCCACAACCGTGAGAAGCCCGGGTACCGCAAAAAAAACAAAAACAAAAAAAACAAAAAAAATTAAAATCTCCGTGACAGAGCTGTGAGGTTTATTTCTTCCTCCTAATACAGGCCCTGAGGGCCATCTTGGGTTCTATTTTGCCCTGTCCTTCACTTCAGGACACAGGCTACTGGAGCAGTCACGATCCACCATCTGGAGGATTCAGAGCACAGGTAGCGCCAGGGTAGAAAGAAGTATTTAGTGATAAGCACAACCGCCCTGAAAGTTTACACGTTGACGGACATAGACCCCTGCTTTACATTCCATTGGTCAGCACATTGGCCACATTTCACTACAAGAGTGGGAATAAAATACAGAATTCATTCCTACCGTATGCCTGGAAGGAGGAGAAATTGAATATTTCTGAGCAACTTTAATGAGGAATCGAGGTTTTCTCTTCTGAAAACCAAACTTTCCGTCCCTTCTCCTTTCCACAGGCAAAGACTCACACCTCTTCCACAGGAACCCAGCTGAAGGCCTGAAGTGGCATCGAGCTCAAGGTCCAGCACCTCTGGAGGATGCTGAATCATCTCATCACCAGGGAGAGTGTGCGGTCGTCTCCAGCTCTGGTCGAAATCTGGGACCTTTTGAGACTTAGGAGATAGAAAGCAAACCTACCTGGCTCCTCCCAACACACCAAGCCCTGCTTTTCCGAAAGAAGAATGGGAGACATGCTTTTGCCAGAGGTCTGCAGCAATTCCTAAATTCCACGGGGAGAATATATTCAGAGGGCCCCTATCTGGGGAGTGTGGAATGTTTGGAATGTTCCCTGATTAGGTCCTCAGTCAGTGCCTTGGGAGTAGCTTGGGCTCACTTCTCCTTTGTTCTCTGTGGTCCTCTGAAAGTACTTTTTTTTTTTTTTTTTTTTCCCTCGGTACGCGGGCCTCTCACTGCTGTGGCCCCTCCCGTTGCGGAGCACAGGCTCTGGTCGCACAGGCTCAGTGGCCGTGGCTCACCGGCCCAGCCGCTCCGCGGCATGTGGGATCTTCCCGGACCGGGGCACGAACCCGTGTCCCCTGCATCGGCAGGCGGACTCTCAACCACTGCGCCACCAGGGAAGCCCTGAAAGTACTTTTTTGATTATCCTCCTTCACTAATGATGGAAAGGGCATTGGGGAATATTGCCCTCCCTAGGGACTAAGAGGCTTTTCTTCATTCCACTTCTTGCCCAGAAACTGCGGGCTGGTACAAGGGCTAATTTCAAAGAAACAGACAGTTTGAGATTAACATATACACACTACTATATGTAAAATAGATAATCAACAAGGACCTCCTGCATAGCACAGGGAACTATACTCAATATTCTGTAATAACTTATATGGGAAAAGAATCTGAAAAAGGATGGATATATGTATAACTGAATCACTATGTTGTACACCTGAAACTAACATAACATTGTAAATCAACTATACCACAATATAAAATAAAAATTTAAAAAAAAACAAAAAACGGACAGTCTCCCTTAGTCCAAGCAGATGAGTCTTTTGACAATAAAATTCAAACAAAAATCCTTTTAGAGTTTTGTGAATTGAGCTTTTAACTTTCAGAATATTTGGTGCAAAGCTCCATTAAATATGGAGTGTCTGGTTGCCTCTCAGTGTGCCTGCTGCCGCGTGGACCTGATTGGAATCAATAGATAAGACACTAATAAGAAAATGCAACTTTTATCCCTCGAACCACTGTCATGATGCTTTTCCCTACATTAAATATCATATTCTTGTATGCCTTTCTGAATCAATATTATACTGGGACCATTTTCTTTTTCAAACGTTTATCGAAATTTATCTTTATGTATATATTTTACCTTATTCACTCTGACTGCCCTTGCTTTCAAATTGTATATCTGGTTTCATTTATTATCACTTCCCTTTTTCAAAATGTGTGTTTGGATTGGTTTCAAATATATATTATCTGTCCTTGCCGTTCCACCAATAACCCCTGATGGGCCTTATCTGGTCCTTCTGCAAACACCTCACCACCACCACCATGGGGCAGGAACAGTGGCTGAAACACATGTGAAGGGACTTTCTTTTCCATGACACAGATTTATCATTGATTTCTTGAGAGAAGCGGCATTTCCTAGTGCTCTTGGGAAGCCAGATGATCTGAAACATGGGTACAAAAGAAATTTTGTCATTCCTCAGAAATGTAAGGTCACTAATAATGTGGAACATCACTATAATATAATAATAATAATCATCATCATCAAATTTCCCTCTCTTTAAATTCATAAATGGGAGTCAAACTTTTATGAGCATACTGATCTCTGTTCCAGGCTTTGGGAATAGATTGGTGAGAACAAAAAGTCTCTGTCTTCATTGTGGAGCTTATGCTCTGATGGGAGAAGGCAAGTGGTCAACATCTAGAGAATGAAAATAAATCATATGCAAATTTATATGGTTTGTTGTTGTTTTTACTTTTTAAAAACCTTATGGATTCTATAACAATTCCTGGAAATTTGGTAGGGGGGGAGGTGAATCTTATGTTGGACTCATAACTACAAGAGAGTCTGTAAAACTGATACATTAGCACTGAGGTATGATGGTCGCTCAGCTTCTTACTGGTAAATTCATCCCTCATTTCTTCTTGAATGCATATCTTTACTAAGATCTGCTACAACCATAAATGAACTTTTACTCTGAGATATCTTAATCCATTCCCAGGTTTTACCATTGTGTGAGATGTATTCTAAATAATTTTTTGTATGTTCACAATGCATCTGTTTGCTCCATTGAAGTTGTATTGGTTGGATTTTTTTCTTGACATAGAATATTATGTATTTCACTCTGAAATTTGTTTTTTTTTTCACTAAACAATATACCTTACAGATACATGTTAACTGTTTTATAGTATTTGATAGTAATTCTCACATTGATAGACACAGGATTTTTCCAATATTTCCTTACAACAAATAAATCTGCAATTAATATCATTGTATACACTGTCTTGAACATTGAAATAATTCTCCAGAGAAGGTCTTGAAAGTGGAATTGCTGAGACTTAAGATATGCATTTTTTCTTTTAATAGATACTGTTAAATTTTCAACAAAAAAGGGCCATACCAATGTCCCATCTATGGCAACCAGTTTCCATGGATCTGCCAGTATTTTCTATTATCAAACTTCATGTGTTGTTAGACTGTTGGGTAGAAAAAGTTCATTTCTATTTTCATTTGCATTTTTCTTGATCACTAGAGAGGTTAACATTTTTTTCTTTTAGTTTTTATATGTTTAATGGTCATTTATATTTTTTCCTCTTGAATTTCTTCTTAATATATTTTGCCAGCTTTCTTATGAACTGCTCATTGTTTATTTGATTTTTTTATTAATTTGTGAGAAAATAATTTTTGTTACAGTACTATAATCAATATTTCCTACAGTCTATGATTTACAATTTTTTTGGCTTTTGTTTTACCTTACAAAATTTGAAAGTTTATTGACCTCAATATTTTTCATTATATCAGTTGCTTTATGTACACCATGCCCTATGTTGATAAATATATTAGCTCATATTTCTTCTTGTATTTGTATACTTTTTTACCTGTAGGTCTAAAACCCGTATAAAATGTATTTCATGGGGATATATGTATACATATAGCTGATTCACTTTGTTATACAGCAGAAACTAACACAACATTGTAAAGCAATTATACTCCAATAAAAATGTTAAAAAAATAAAAAATAAAATGTATTTCTGTGAATGTTGAAAACTATGGATTAATTTAATATTTTCCCAAATGTGTAGCTAGTTTTTCCAATACCATTTAATGTATTAGAATTTCTCTTCAATATGAAGACAACATTTATCATGTAAGAAATTCCCTTGTATACATAATTTCTGCTTCTGGACTCACTGATTTTTTCTATTGGATTGTTTATGTTTATTTTTTCTATTAGCACACTGCTTTGCTATTTAAAATTTTATAGTATGCCATGGTATTTGTTAGGACAAGACTTCCCTCTTTTTTTTTTAAAGCTGTCTTAGTTGTTCTTACACATTTTTCTTTTGCTTGAATTTTAGAAATAGCTTACCAAATTCCATGAAAATCCCCTCTTTGTTCATGATTTTTGCCTCTCTCTTTTGACCACAGTTGCCAAAGATTTATTCATATTATTAACCTTAAAAAATACATATTTTTCTGGGTACAGAACTACAAATCCAAATAACTTCTTTTTTTCTTTTATAAATCTAATTAGATTCTCATTTTCTCCAGGCATTCTATCAAATCCCATTTTGAGTTTCTCTTTCTAATTGATGTGCTGAAACATTCTAATTGATATGAATTGAATGGGATTTTTTAAAAAATGTTTGTCTCATTTATCTTGCTTGGGATTCTTTAGACCTTTCATTTTGAGAACTCATATCTTAGATTGGAAATGAGGTTATCAGTTAGAACTCAGTTTTTGATATATAATACATAGATTTTTAAATAAATATAAATGTAAGTTTGTGTATACATACACACACACACGCACACACACATACATGCATGCTTTTCTTAACCCTACCCACTGGGAGTTTCTTAGAACAGTGACACTGCCAATTAGCACACCTAGCCCCAGAGTTTGGATTTTAAGTATCGGTTTTCAATTTAAAAAAAAAAGATCCCTTATAGAAATCACCAATTCTAAAGGTGGGGCTGGAGAAGTTCAAGATAATTTTGGAATATATTTTTATACCAAAAAGTAAGGAAGAGCTCAAAGAATAATGGGATGCATCAAAAGGACACAGGAGCCAGCTTGAACAGACCCCCTCCGGCCAAATTTGAGGTAATTTGGGCATCAAAATAAACAATAATTGGGTTTTGACATATAAAATGTGAATTCATGAATCCATATTGAATATGCATATTAATATTAATAAGCACATTAGTAATAAATAAACAAGAGGGAAAAGTCCTTTTTTACAGTAGAAAGGCAAATAACAAGTGCAGATGGCATAATATATTCAGAAAACCACCATTTGAAAATCACTGTAGTAATAATTGTTTTAGTCAAGAATCATCAACAGATACGAAAACAGGTGGGTGAAAATTTGATGAGAAACCTTAACAAAGTGACTGAAGTTAGCATCACCATTAATGAGAAAAATAGATACCTCCTGATGGCAGCTCCATCAATCTAACCATAAAGAGGCTTCAGAAAATTCCCAACTGAGGGTTATTCTACAAAATAAATGGCCACTACTCTTCAAAAATATTAGAAGACCATGAAAGACCAAGAAAGCCTGAAGAACTATTTTGAATTATTAGAGAATAAAGACACAAGTAAACCAAATGCAACATTAATCCTGGCTTGGATCCTGGACCAGAAAAAAGTATAAAATCTTTGTGCTATAAAGTAGTTAGTAGGACAAATGACAAAACTTGACTAAGGCCTGTAGATTACATAACAGTGCTGTACTGATGTAAATTTCCTGATTTGGAAAACTGTACACACTCTGGATTTGTAAGAGAATGTTCTTGTTTTTTAGGAAATACACACTGAGGGAAAGGGACATTGTCTTTGCAACTTACTCTCAAATGGTTGAGAAAAGAATTTACATACATACATTAAGAGAGAGAGAGAGACAAAGAGAGAAAGAGAGAGGGAATGATAAAACATGGAGAAAGCATAAATTTTTTTCAAAACAAACACATAAGAAAAATTCCTTCAAATATGCATTATTGGTAAAGTATCATGTAACATCTGGGCACAGTAAGCAAAAAGGATGCAGGCTATAAAAGTTCTGTCACAGGCAAATTACCAGAATCACATGCTTCCCTGCCCTCTTGAATGAGGGAATTAGCAGGAACAGTGGCCAGCTCTAGACGATGCTATCTCTACAGTGTGTTGGCAGAACAAGAATATAGTTTGAACAAATGCAGAGTTTTGACATTTGCCAGCTGAAAGCAGGCAATGAGCAAATGCCACATAAATAGTTATCAATCTTGGCTCAGTTTACAGCAAAGAAGATCACTAAAAGGGCACCAAGGCAGGCCGGCTTGCTTTAGAAAATGAAACCAGTCCAAATCCAGGAATCACTCACACAGACCCCAGGTGGAACTTTACAGTATGCTTTCCAAAACCCCTAGACATGGAACAAGATGAAATATTAGGCAAGTGCAAACTCTTCCCTTGTGAAACTGCAGGACACAAAGAAAACATGAGGCTTGCCTCAATCTGGTCTTTGGGTGACCGGTGGTGACATTAATGAATTGTACTTTGAAAGAATAGGGCATTGGTGAGTGGGTGATACCTTCATGAGAAGGCCAACAAAATGAATATTTTTCCCTGCATCCAGTGATAAAAATTTTACATAAACAGGAAATGGAGTTGTTTGAGCTTCCTCATTACTGGAAACGTAGACTTAATAGACGAAAGATGTTCAAGGGTTATTTTTCCATTGGGCTCTGGAAAGGAGACTTATTTTATTTTATTTCTTTCTTTTTTTTTGCGGTACGCGGGCCTCTCACTGTTGTGGCCTCTCCCGTTGCGGAGCACAGGCTCGGGACGCATAGGCTCAGCGGCCATGGCTCACAGGCCCAGCCGCTCCGCGGCATGTGGGATCCTCCTGGACCGGGGCATGAACCTGTGTCCCCTGCATCGGCAGGCGGACTCTCAACTACTGCGCCACCAGGGAAGCCCCAGGAGACTTATTTTAAATTTGCCTCCTATGACTTTTTTATTGCCCATAAAGGGCTGTTAATGTAGGGATCCATGTTTATGAAATCATTCATATTTCTTTTGAAGTCTTCTCACTTTCTTTGCCATGACTATTTCAAAACAACTGAGTTTTAATCTCTAAAGAAAGCTGAGAGGTCTGTGGGAAAGAGTGCGCTGAGCCAGTGAAAGGGCCCTAACCTGACTCTTTGCTCTATGTCCTCCTGCTTCTTCCATTTGTCTGCAACTGTTAGCTCAGGGCACCCATTCACTTGTTCATTTATTCATTAATCTATATGTTCACCCAGCAGGTGTTCACAGAGCCCCTGCAATGGGTCCAGCACTGCTGAAAGAAAAAAGACTTGTACTTTAGTGACCTTTTAGACAATACACACAGGAAATAATCATGTCCAGTGCATTTGTTGCTCCTTCATTTCTAAGTAAGTTATACAAACTAAAAGGGGTCAAAATTCAGATGAGTTTCTTTCCTAAACTCACTGTCAATTTATGGCAGGGGTGAAGATACCAGGGTGGTAAGGTAAGATAGCAGGATGGCTGGGAAAGGCTTGGAAAAGGGACCGTTCCACTGGACCCTGAAAATAGGTGGAATTCAGAAAGTCAGAATGAAAAGGTAATCATGGGTGAGAGGTCTGATTAAGGACAGTGTGCTCAGGGAACAGTGACGAGGTTGTTCCTGGGAGTGACTAGTGTGAAAAAGGTGGGAAAATGTTTATCTTGTCATGGCCACAATGCTGAGCTCCCTGGTGGCCGTATCAAGAATGTAACACAACGTCTTTCCATGCCCTCTTTTTTCCTCTTTCTCTCCCTCCTTCCAGTCTTTTCTTCCTTCCAACAGATTGCTGGGTAGAACAAGACTCTATTATTCATGACTTCATATTATTATTCTAAGGGTGTGGGAATTAAGCCTATAAAACGTTGGGGGTTGTGCTGCCTTAAATTCCTAGAGTACCCTCCTCCACTGTCTTTTTTTTTTTTTTTTTTTTGGCCACGTGGCAAATGGGATCTTAGTTCCCTGACCAGGAATCGAACTCATACCCACTGCAGTGAAAGCAGTGAGGAGTCTTAACCATTGGACCACCAGGGAAGTCCCAGGGAAGTCTTTACCAGTTCCTAAATTATTTTATAACTGGAGAATCCCATTCTTCTTTTTTTTTTAATTTTTATTGGAGTATAGTTGATTTACAGTGTCATGTTAGTTTCAGGTGCACAGCACAGTGAATCAGTTATACATATACATATACCCACTCTTTTTTAAGATTCTTTTCCCATATAGGCCATTATTGAGTAGTAGAGTTCCCTGTGCCCTACAGTAGGTCCTTATTAGTTTTCTGCATAATTCGAAAAGATACATGCACCCCAATGTTCATTGCAGCACTATTTACATGGAAAATAGCCAGGACATGGAAACAACCTAAATGCCCATCAGCAAAGGAATGGGTAAAGAAGATGTGGTACATATATACAGTGGAATATTACTCAGCCATAAAAAAGAACAAAATAATTTGCAGCAACATGGATGGACCTAGAGATTGTCATACTGAGTGAAGTAAGTCAGACAGAGAAAGACAAATATCATATGATATTGCTTATATGTGGAATATAAAAAAAGAGTACAAATGAACTTATTTACAAAACAGAAGTAGAGTTACAGATGTAGAAAACCAAACTTATGGTTACTGGGGTTTAGAGGGGTGGGATAAATTGGGAGATTGGGATTGACGTATACACACTACTGTATATAAAATAGACAACTAATAAGTCCTATTATTCTTTTCAAGAGGTTTCTGGCATCATAGTGGGTTCATTTCAAGCAACAAAAGCAGGCACAAATTATATGTCAGGTGATTTTATTAGAAGTTAGGAAAATGAAAGAAGTTTCTCTCTCCTTCTTCTCCCTTTTCTTAAATCAATAGAAATGTTGAAATCCAGCCAGCTCTGGGCTTTTACTCAAGGCACACAGTAAGGTGGAAAGGAAAACCAGAAATGGGATTATGTGCATGGCTGTTTGAACATTATTTCCCAATTAATTTCTTATGTGTCCTTGGTAAAGCCCAGAGGAGTCCAATTTGGTTTGATGATGAGGCTGTATAGTATTGTCAAAAGAGAATTGATCAATTTGCAGAAAGCCATTTTGCCAATAGATCAGTTTTTTAAAAATCCTGTTTGCCAAATAGGATATTCCAAAGTTTTGATATTGTTTCAGCCCCTATTCAGCACTTGCACCTACATCTTTTCTTGTTCCTATTCTTGCCATTTTATATGTCGATGGAGAGCCTTTCCTTTTACGATTTTTAGTCTCTTTATTTTTGTAGATTTGGGTCTTGCCACTGCCTTTGATTCTGTACTTACTTTAGCCCGAGACACTATGAGAAATTTTACACGTCTACAGGGTCTGGCACTATGCCATGACTCTTTCTGTGCCAGTGATTAAAGGAAAAGCCAACTACATTCGTAAAAAATTAACAGGCTGGAGTAGAAGAAAATGCAGGGGCAGGGTTGCCGGAAAAGGTAGAAGGAGCAGGGGTAAGGGTTGAAACTGAAAGGAAAACTTTGAAAAACACTTCGACAATTAAATAATTTATTAAATTTATGAAATACAATAGTTGAATAAATTGATCATTCAGTTGGATTCACAGGACCCTGCTCTTAAAGCAAATTGACCTGAAGCCAGTGGAAAGCCACAAAGCTCCACTATGAATGCAACACCCTGAATGATGGCTTTCACCCCTCCTCAGTTATTAGGTCTTGATTTATTTTTCCTGTCCTCTAATAGAGACATGTGGCCCAGGTGGTACAAAGATGGTCTTCAAGGTCACTTCTGGAAGGGTGCCTAGACATTTCCTGTTAGTACCACATATTTTTAGGAGTTTATTTTAAATATTACAGATGAAAAATTATTTAAATTCTTGCAAATGTATGAATACAATTAAGATATGTTGCTGCTTTAACCTTTTTTTAAAGTGCTATTTTATTTGTTTCCCAAAATTTAAGGCAACAGTGAAAATCTAGGACCTTCAAAGTGATTCTTTGGGCTGGGCTAAGTGGGAAGGGGTGGGGACAAAGTTAGGTGTAGTTATTCTGTTCTGGGACAATCTCAACAATGTGAAGCCCTTACTGTCTTTCACTAATTGTAGCTCCCTTTTGTTTCTGAGATTCCTGGGCCTCAGCCTCCATGCCATCCCTTTTCTGTTCAACAATTTGCTGTTGTGCTCAAGATTTCACTCCAGTGAAACTCACAGTCCATAAATTAAACTTAATAAAGGAGAGATTAGGCAGATGACTAAGCTCCTTTTTCTAAGTCCTTGGAACAGCCTGGCTATGGCAGCACCCAGACTATTAATCAGCAAACTTGGCAGGATTTTAATGTTGCCCTTTATGAGTGGACACTTGTATAGGCTTTTAACTTCTAAGCCTAGTCATTGAGACGACAGTAAACAGGGCAATTGTACACATGGTGAAGTTACTTTATTGAGTTTTGTCAATAATTTTTTTATGTTGACAAAACTCAGCACATGTGAACATTTTTTTAAATAAACTTTTTATTTTAGAATGGTTTTAGAGGTACAAAATTATTGTGGTGGTAGTACAGACAGATCCCATATACTCCAACCTGTTATCTAGTTTGATTATGATTATAATATTTTATTAGTATGGTACATTTGTCACAATTAATGAACGAATATTAATACATTATTATTAATTAAAGGGAAAAAGCTCCTTGACGTGGGCCTTAGTAATAATTTTTTTGGAAATTACACTTGAAGCCCAAGCAAAAAATAAAAAATAAACAAGTGGTACTACAGCAAACTAAAAAAAGCATCTGCACAGCAAAAGAAGACATTGACAATGTGAAAAGACAAATTACAGAATGGGAAAAAATATTTGAAAACCATATATCTGATAAGGGGTTAATATCCAAAACATATAAAGATCTCATACAACTCAATAGCAAAAACAAAAACCCAAATAACCTAATTAAAAAATAAGCGAAGGACTTGAATAGACATTTTTTCCAAAGAAGATATATAAAGACTAATAGGTACATGAAAGGATGCTCAACATCACTAGTTATTAGGAAAATGCAAATTAAAACCACAATAAGATATCACCTCATGACTATTAGCACAGCTGTCATCAAAAAGACAAGAGATAACAAACGCTGGAGTGGATGTGGAGAAAAGGAAACACTTGCTCACTGCTGGGAATGTAAATTGGTGCAGCTACTATGGAAAACAGCATGGATGTTCCTCAACAAATTAAAAATAGAACTACCATATGATCCAGCAATTTCACTTCTGGGAATATATCCAAAAACACTAACTTGAAAAGAAAGTTTGCATTACATTGGCCCTAGAATGAATAAACAATCCAGAAACAGTTCAGAAAGCAAATTCCACTATACAAAGTAAGTAGGTTTTTTCCTTCAGTTCATTTAAGTTAATTTTTGTGAGTGTTGTAAGATAGATTTTAAGTTTCATTCTTTTACATGTGGATATACAGTTTTCCCAGCACCATTTATTAAAGGGACTGTCATTTCTCCACCGAGGATTCTTGGCTCTCTCATGAAATATTAGTTGACTGTATGTACTCGGATTTATTTACAGGCTCTCAGTTCTGTTCTGTTGGTCTATTTGTCTGTTTTTATGCCAGTACCACACTGTTTTAATTAATTTAGCTTTATAGTATAGCTTGAAATCAGGAAATGTGATACCTCCTGCTTTGTTCTTCTTTCTCAGGATTTCTTTAGCTGCTCAGGGTCTTTTGGGGTCCCATATATATCTTAGGAGTACTTTTTTCTATTTCTGTTAAATAATGCCATTGGAATATTGATAGTGATTGCACTGAATCTACAGATGGCTTCTGGTAGTATTGACATTTTAACGGTATTAATTCTTCCAATCCATGAGCATAGGCTATCTTTCCACTTATTTGTTTCTTCCTTGATATCTTTCACCAATGTCAAGTTACTCTTTTTCCCCTGTCTTTTTCTATACTGTACTCCTTGGAAAGAAATTGCTCTGTGGAGCCCACACTTAAGGAGTGGGAAGTTATAGTACATTTCCTTAAAAGTGGAGTGTGTGTATAAATTATTTGGAATTTTTCTGCCTGAGGAATTTACCTATTCTCTCCATTTATTTATTTATTCAATCATTTATTTATATAAGTATGGATTAATGGATACTAATTTTATACTTTGGATTATAATCCAACACTACTTTATTTATTCTGTTGCTCAAATTTTTCTAGCTTTGACTATTGGGACTTCTTTTCTTTGGTGCCTATGTTCCTTCAACATACCCCCATCAGTTTGGGCTTTTTAAATTTTGAGCAGTTTTTTACTTTCTGGAACTATAAGATGACCCAGGCTCATCTTGTACATTTCCTGTCCTAATCCAACAATCAGCCATTTCTCCAGGGAGCCTTGGTTTATTTGGCTGGAGAATGATATTAGGAACCCAGATCTGGGTGCTACGTGTGCCCCTTGTTACTGTCATTCATGTAAATATTTAAAATCTGAGTTTCATCTGGAATGTTGATGCTAGTCAATTAAAGCTAAAAACTTGTTTAATAATCATTCTTCACAAAACTACTAATTCTAGGCTGATGAGATAGTATAAGCACTTCATTAACACCAATTCCTAGAAATTCTTCAAATAGCATGAAAATCGAGTCCAGTCTCAGGAAAGGATGAGAATAAACGGGAATTTGAGGTGGTAGTATGGGAAACGTGGGAATTCCTGCTCAGTATTTCACAAGTAGCCTTCCTCAACTGTAAGGTAGGAAAAATACCTTCCTCTTCATTAAAAAGAAAAGGAAAAAAACCTACTCACTTTGTAGAGTGGAATTTGCTTTCTGAACTGTTTCTGGGATAGTTTGTTCATTCTAGGGCCAATGTAATGCCAACTTAGGGACTAAATGGAGAATACCATTGGTATACTGCCACCACCTTCTGTCATCTAGTTTCTCAGCATTTATTCTTTTACTCAATAAAATATTACTTGAGCACCTCCTGTGGAGGACAAATTTTAAAAGTCTGATGTTCTGGTTACTATTGCTGCACAAGAAGTTATCCCAAAATGTAGTGGTACAAAACAGCAGCCTTCTAATTGTGCTCACTCTTTTGTGTGTGTGTCTGTAGTACGCGGGCCTCTCACTGTTGTGACCTCTCCTGTTGCGGAGCATAGGCTCCGGACGCGCAGGCTCAGCGGCCATGGCTCACCGGCCCAGCCGTTTCGCGGCATGTGGGATCTTCCCGGACCGGGACACGAACCCGTGTCCCCTGCATCGGCAGGCGGACTCTCAACCACTGCGCCACCAGGGAAGCCCTAATTGTGCTCACTCTTTTGCGAATTGGTTATTGAGGAAGAACTCAGCAGGGGCAGGTGTCGGGAGTGCTAAGAGCGTTGATAGGCTGGCACCAACTGTCTGTTGCTGCTTGAGAAGAGCTCAAGGGTGCTGGAAAGCAGGAGGAAGTGTCTTCTTCCTTCCTTCTTCCGTTCTGTCTCGCACTGCCTCTCATTGTCAGATGCTCATTTTGCTTCTGCAAAATGGCAAGCCCCAGCATCACATGCAGAGGACAGAGGATGGGCTTGGGAATGAGAGTAAGTAAACAGCACAGGAAAAATTATGAACTGCTGAAGACTTCTTTGAACACCAAACCTTGAATTGTATCCTTTTTTTTTATATTAATTTTTTGGCTGCATTGGGTCTTTGTTGCTGCACGCGGGCTTTCTCTAGTTGCAGTGAGTGGGGGCTACTCTTGTTGCGGACACGGGCTCTAGGCGCACCAGCTTCAGTAGTTGTGGCGTGTGGGCTCAGTAGTTGTGGCTCATGGGCTTAGTCGCTCCATGGTATGTGTGATCTTCCCGGATCAGGGATGGAACCCATGTCCCCTGCATTGGCAGGCAGATTCTTAACCACTGCACCACCAGGGGAGTCCCGAATTGTATCCATTTTAAATAAAAATTTAAAATTGCACTCTTTTGCACAGAAGATTCTAAATTTAATTTTTCTTGGTGTCTTATGATCAGCAGGGTTTTTTGCTGTTTATCATATATTGCTTCCTCAGGACCTATTTTGCTGGATAAGATTCCATGTCCCTCCCCCAATATCACATGTTCTGTATTCTTTGAGATACTACTGATTGTTTAGTTTTGTTTTTTGTTTTGTTTGTTTTTTATTTTGCGGTACGTGGGCCTCTCATTGTTGTGGCCTCTCCCGTTATGGAGCACAGGCTCTGGATGCGCAGGCTCAGCGGCCATGGCTCACGGGCCCAGCCTCTCCGCGGCATGTGGGATCTTCCCGGACTGGGGCAGGTACCCGTGGCCCCTGCATCGGCAGGCGGACTCTCAACCACTGCGCCACCAGGGAAGCCCTGATTGTTTAGTTTTTTTCTTCTGTCTGTTGAATAGGTTCAAACGAGTTACATCATTGCTGAAACTGAAGCCTGCCTATTTCTTTATTCTAACGTCTTTATTTTATTTTATTTTATTTTATTTATTTATTTATTTATTTATTTTTTTTGCGGTACGCGGGCCTCTCACTGTTGTGGCCTCTCCCATTGCAGAGCACAGGCTCCGGACGCGCAGGCTCAGCGGCCATGGCTCACGGGCCCAGCCGCTCCGCGGCATGTGGGATCCTCCCAGACCGGGGCACGAACCCGTGTCCCCTGCATCAGCAGGCGGACTCTCAACCACTGCGCCACCAGGGAAGCCCCATAACGTCTTTATTTTAAACTGATATTGACTTAGCTCTCAAATGTGAAAATGTATTTAGTATGGCATAAAATAACCATAAATGGCCTTGAATAAATTCCCGAAGGGTTTGTGTACAAGTCAAATGGCTAGAGCTCATTGGAGGCACCATCACCCTTTATAGTTACCTAGAGGCTTTGCTTCTAAGTTTTGGATATGTAAGCCTGTTGAACACCTGATTTCTGATTTGGAGTAGTATTAAGTGTAGAATGTTTTCAGTATTTCTCTCTTTTTTTTCTCTATTCCTTCTTTTTTCTGTTTAGGAAAAGAAGTTAGGCTTTAACTTTGAAGGTAGCTGCTTTTCTAGTATATGGTTGTCTTATTACTTTAGGTGGGTAGGTACTTAGAAGAGCCATAGCAAAATTTTTATCTTCTTATTTACCTGGTCTCCACGTGTCTCCAAGCAGCAACTGATTTTAGAGATGACATGAGAAAGTAGTTGGGAGAAGTACCTTGGAGAGTAAGTCTCAATTCCTAAGGTGTCCAATTGTACCTTCCACAGCTAAGACCTGATTATTTTTTGTCTTTCTTGCTCTCTAGGGCTGCAGGGTAACTTAAAAACATATGTGGCTCACTCCAAAGCTTGTAATGTGAAGCTCAAAATGTAACTAATACATTTTTTATCAAAGAAAACACCTTGACTTATCAGAAGTTATTCAAACACACAAAAAAGTCATTTCTCTTTGCTGAATGGCAGGTTTGATTTTTTCTGGATCATTATTAGTCAAATCTTTATTCTCCCCATCAAGGAAGGTTATTCCATTTCAGATAGTTTTAGTAGGTTTGGGGATGTCTTCCATAACAGAAATATGTCCAGAATACATTTCTTATCCTAATATCTGAATCTTCTATTAGAATTATTTTTAGAATACATATCTCCCTCCCTATAGATTTGAGTGCCCTGAAAAGTTGTCTAAATATCTGACTGAAGAGTATTTACCTTCAGAAAGTGCTATGGATGGATTAGAAGAGATCCGTGGTCTCTGAGGTAATTCAGTGAAATATTAGATGATTCTTTTTGTAATAGATGATAGATGCAGCTGTATATTATATATTACACACACAGGAATTGTCCTTATTACAAAGTAAGTGAACCTGAACTAGTACTGTGCAAAATACATTTTCCACAGCAATTAGGAATAAACTATAAGTGATTCACTAAAATATTACCTAAAGCTTCAAACTATACAGAATTACAAGTGATGGACAAACATCACTACAGCATGGTTCTGGGGTTAATTACAATACTTTCCTATTGTGTTCTCATGAAGTTATCAGTGAGGCAGCTGAAAAATTCAGATTGGGACTGCTAAAGCTACAAGAGAAAAATGAGAGCTCTGTATAAATGGTGCCCAATGTGAAGAAGACACAGAATGCAACTCTGAGGACAAGGACAGAAAACCCAGGAAGTGTTCAGAGATTTAGGAGGAGAATATAAGACAGTGAGACCACAAAGCCAAGGGGACACTTTCAAGTAAAAGTGAACGTTCGATTGAAAGATCGAAGAGGATGAGAATTGAACATCAGTTACTGGTATCTCTCTCATCTGAATCTAGACAAATAAAATGTAACAGCTCAATTTAAACTAGGTGTGTCTAATTCCACAATCTGTGATCTTTCCACCATTCCATGCTACTTGTTATTAAAATCAAACAAATGTACAAAGAAACCCGAGGTGATGAAAAGGCAAGTCAAATACCTACAGGCATAGAAATTTATGCACTAATTATATGTTGATCCTACGGCTGGTAAATTCTTCACTGATCTAGACACTGGGCATCGACTGGCCAATAAAGTAGGTATGATGTCTGCCCCTTGTGGAGCTTCCGGTCCTATGAAGTTGCTAGATATTAATCAAATAGTCATATTTAACAAGAGCTATGGAGGAAAAGTAACACGGGGTCCTAAAAGGATATAAGCAGAAGGACCTAACTTGGTATGAATTTCAATGATGGAATCTATTGGAACAGAAATCTCCAGAATGGCAGCAGTCGGTGAGATGGGATGGGCTGGGTTGGGGCTGACAGGTGATGATAGGAGAAACCCTTTTGAGTGCTGACAAGCTAGGGACATCCAGGAGAGGTTAACATGGGCCAGATTATGTAAAAAAAAAAGCCATATTTGTAGGTCTTTCTTTAAGGTCTCCTGTGTAAGGCGAAGCCTTTACAAGGTATTGATTTTATATTTAATTCCTATACCTTCCTGAGACCCTTACCAATGAACAGCACTGCTTCAAACAGGAAAATCAACATTATGGCTTTTCCTGGTAGCAAAGTGCAACCATTTTTTTTCCTTTCTTCCTCTTCACTAAGCCAATTTAGAGACTACTGGACTTACCTTTGTAACACTGGCATCATAATAGCCATGATTTGGCACAAATCTGACAGCTAGTTGCTGGGAGAACGCTATGGGTGCAACTCTACCAGGTGGACCCAACCATACAAACGCAGTATTAGAACAGAGAGGACAGTGAAACATATCAGGATGGAAGAGACAGTGCCTTTGATTTTAAGATGCAGCAAACCCACAAATCTGTCTTTGGAGAAAACAGTGTTAATCTTGTTCCGGTAAGAGTTAGGTGACAGTCACACACCTAACATTTCTCCTGTAGTCGGGGAACTCACCAAATCTGTTTGCCACATGAGTCTTTGCCTAGGGACAATGGTGCAACTCAGCTGAGAAATGGTCCTGAAACCCACACAGTTGGGGCAGAGGTTGGGAACTCCTCTGATAGGCACAGTTTGGATTGTGAGTATACTAATGACTTAGCTCCATTCTCTGCATTATTTCCTGGACCCACCTAGATTCAGTCAATCCCAAATCTTATCTGAGAAACTCCCATGTTTGTTTATATATATATGTATATATACATTTTTTTTCTATGAGAAGCAATTTGGCATGCAAGACTATAGTCTCATGGCTTCATCATCCCTTTTTTTATATAGTGAGAAAGTTCAACACAAATTTATCAGTAATTGATTAAACTAGTATACAAAAAAAAATCAGTAAGCATATGGAAGGTTTGAATAACATGACTAGCAAACCTGAGGAAATTGTCGTGGTTATAATCCTATAAGCCAAAACTATAGAGTATATCATTATAGAGTACATAGATCATTTACAAAATAAGATTATGCTCTTATCCATAAGACAAATCTCAACAAATTTCAAAGAATACCATGCAGAATATTTTTTCTGATTACAGTAAAATGCAGCTAGAAATCAGTTTAAAGATGCTTTTAAAGTCCACATATCATAGGCAGTTTTTTAAAAGGTAAAATAAACTTTATTAATTTGTATTAATACTATAAAACACTTTTAATCATGTAACAAAATCATTTGTATCTTTTTTTTAGATTCCACATATAAGTGATATCATATGGTATTTGTCTTTCTCTTTCTGTCTTACTTCACTTAGTATGATCATCTCTAGATCCATCTATGTTGCTGCAAATGGCATGCTTTCATTCTTTTTTATGGCTAAGTAATATTCCATTGTACATATTCATCCACTTTTAAGTTCTTCAAATCACTCTCTTCAGCGTGGTCCTCTTCCCCAGGAAAAAATCTTAAATATCCAGTTTCTTGTGGAATATGCATTTGGATAACCATCTGTTATAGGCAGAATTGTGTCTCCCTCTAAATTTATATGTTAAAGTCTTAACCTCCAGTACCTTCAGAATGTGACTGCATTTTAGAGATGGGGCGTTTAAAGTGGTAATTAAGGTAAAAGGAAGCCCTATGGCTGGTGTTCTTACAAATATGACGGGTGTTCTACTACCATATGACTGTGTTCTTGCAAAAAGAGGAAATTAGGACACAGACCAACACAGAGGGAAGATCTTGTGAGGACACAGGGAGAGGACGACCATCTGTAAGCCAAGGAGAGAGACGTCAGAAGAAACCAAACCTGCTGACACCTTGCTCGTGGACTTCTGCTCTCTAGAATTACAAGAAAATAGAGGTCTGTGGTTTTAGCCACCTAGTCTGTAGTACTGCGTTATGGCAGCCCAAGCAAAGTCAGTTTACAAAACTGAGCACATCACCTTCCTCTAAAAGTGATTCCTCTTTCTCAAAAAAGAAAATGTCAAGCTCATTCTTTCATTCTCATATTCATTGTTTACTGAGGAGTCACTAAGTGATGGGAGTTGGGGTACAAATGTGACTTGGTCATAGTCCCCCGCTCAGAGCTCTCACATTCCATGCACCCCACACAGGCTCATTCCTGTCACCAACACTTCCACTATTTCGACTCTCTGATTGCAAACTTTGGGTCATTTTCCATTTCTCCTTTTTTTCAACTTTCATTCTGGTCAGTCCTAGATTTCCAGTCTTTCATGGCCATGTTTTTTCCCATTTAATCTGAGTGCCAATTAACCCCTGGATTACAGGCATCATCTTCTAGTGGGCTTCTCCTTTTCCAGTTCTTTGCCTCACTCACCTCCTATCCATCTCACTTGGTTATTAGAGATATCAAATATAATTCCCTGTGCTATACAGTAGGTCCTTGTTTTTTTAATCTATTTTATATATAGTAGTGTGTATCTGTTAATCCCCAATTCCCAATTTATCTCTTTCCACTCCCCTTTCCCCTTTGGTAACCATACGTTTGTTTTCTATGTCTGTGAGTCTATTTCTGTTTTGTAAGTAAGTTCATTTGTATCCTTTTTTGGGATTCCACATATAAGTGATATCATATGATATTTGTCTTTCTCTGTCTGACTTGCATCTCTTGGTATGATCATCTCTAGGTCCATCCATGTTGCTGCAAATGGCATGATTTCATTCTTTTTTTCATTTTTATTTTATATTAAAGTATAGTTGATTAACAATTAGTATTTTATTCTTTTTTATGGCTGAGTAATATTCCATTGTGTGTGTGTGTGTGTGTGTGTGTATACCTTATCTCCTTTGAGAGACACTGTAGTATCATAGATGGAAGCATATGTAGCTCTGGACCTGGACTTCTTGGGCTCAAATATGGGTGCTGACACCTATTCAGCTGGCTTATTTGGGTTCTAACCTTTCTGGAACCCAGTTTTTCACTCTAATGGTACCTGCCTCATAGGAGAGTTATGAGGATTCAATGAGCTAATAAGTACAGGGTGCATTATTGTTATTCTTATAACAGGTGCATAATGTTATTCTTCTAAAGAAAATGATAAATGACTGATTTCCTCTTATTTTGCCTGCCCTCTCGCTCAAGTTGTGCACCAGTATCCACAAGTCTCATTTCCAACCTCCAACATCTTCACTTCTCTCAACTCTCACCCTCCACCAACTTCTCAAATGACATGACCCTAAATTAGGAGACTTGACACACCTAAACAAACACATTTAGTGGTGATGTAAGAATCTCGGAAAAGACTGTAGAGGAATTTTCAGAGGATTGCTGTGAGATTTATGGTTTTGCATAGGGATGGGTAAAACTCCAAGCATAAATCCATGTCAAAAATGAAGGTCACACTAGTGCTGGGGAGAGATGAGCAAAATTATAAGAAGACATGCCTCCTGCTTTCAGGAAATACCAGACTTCTTTCAGATCTACATGAAAGATCCTCAGAGGCCAGAAGGAAACAATCTCTTCTATTAGACAAAATTCCATATTTCTGACTTAACCTATGTGCCACAGGCTATAGTAACAGCCTCTCTCTCTCAGTTGCTATGAGATTTCATGTAAAACTAATCTCTAACAGAAGTAAAGGCGAAAGAGTCAATGAAAATCACTGTTCTGTCTTATCCTCCAGGTTTTCTCATTTTTCTCTACTTTTGGTCTCTATTTTCTATCTATAAAAGGAGGAACTCGGATTCAATGATTTCTAAAATGCTGTCCATGTATTGTCATCGATGTTCCAAAGCGCTTGACACTGTATCAAGAGTTAGGAAGAATAATAAAAGTCCTCCCTTCTGGGAATATTCAGTCTAAGTTGGGTAAACAGTACATACAATGAAAACGAGAAGCTATATGCTTTTTTAGCCAGGTAATGTATTTTGCCACTAATGACAAACAAGGTGAAAAAAAACCGTGGTGGTGCGGAGGAGGGAATAACCACCACGGGATTGGGGGTTACAGAAGAGTTTACTGGAGCTGAATTTGGAGAACCAGCCATAACAGAAGGGAAGTTTCCTGGGAGGGAAACTGGGTGAGGCGTGTGTAGAGCTTGGTATGGCTCATTATCCAGTCCAGGGGTGGACTTGCCAACTGCTGTTCATATTTCAGAGAGAAAGGTAGTGGAAAAAGTTCGAAAAAGAATACTGGGAACACATTATGAAGGGGTTTGAATACCAGGCTGGGAGTCTGTCCTCTACTCAGGTTCATGCCTCTCAAAATTTTCCACAGAAGTATGCCCAAGGCTGGTGAGAATATAGGAATGCTTCTATTGACTGAAGAAAAAAAATGCACAACCTAAACGTTGAAAATTATGTTTTATTCAGCAGACATTCTGGGCACTTCAAGCCCGGGACACAGCATGTCAGATAGCTCTGAGGGGCTGCTCCCAAGAAGCAACGGGGGAGCTGGGATATACAAGAGTTTTTGCAATAAAAAGCAGGTAGTCAGAGCATCAAAAGATGACTGTTAATTAAAGAAAACCAGACATCTCAAGTTAAGGAATTTAGAGTTTTTCTATGTATGAGGAGATGCAAGAGTCTGGGCTCACTGAAATCATTCCTTTGAAATGCACCTCAGCTACTGGGGCCAGCATCCTGTGCTTCTCATCCTGAGTTCCCTCAGGCTCACTGTTGGCGGCAGCAGTGGCTGATAGCTCGATGGCCGCAGCATCTTTGTTTGCTGATATGGCAGGCAACACTTTGCATTCACACTTCTATTCTCTTTTGACTGCAAAGGGAAAAGTTTCAAAGTTTTATGATAACAATTTCTATGGATAATTTTCAAAATAATAAAATAACGTCTAACTCCATTCTATCTATTTTCATTTTACGATAATAATTTTGGCATTCTTTTACCAAAACTTCTAGAAACTCCAACCTGTAGGCAAATATTTTACCTTACAGCTTTCAATACCCCTGTACATACGTATAGCCGAATAACCCTTTAGGTAAGACTACTCCAACTAAAAAGCATAAGCTTTACGCTATGGAAAACCATTGCAAATATTTTGAAAAGAGAATCACACACTATCTCAGGGTGTGGCATAATTGAAAAAGAAACAAGAGCTGCAGGCGAATGCAAACTCCTTCTGTTCTAGGAGACCCTTCCTTTTTCTGAACTCTTCCTCACACCCTGAGCACTTTGCAGGACTTTGCAGAGAGGATGAAGGCTATCACTATCTTTACTGAACACCAGATAGTCTTTACCTCTTCAAAGAACTTGCATATACATTATTTCATTTTTATTTCACCATATTCTTTGAAGAATGGCTCAGAGGCCAATAACGGGATATGAAGAGCTAGCCACTAGGAAAATATATGGATTTTGCCCTTTATTTGAGGACGCTCTTTCTTTCATTAAAAAGTCAAACTCTGGGGACTTCCCTGGTGGCTCAGTGGTTAAGAATCCGCCTGCCAATGCAAGGGACACGGGTTCGAGCCCTGGTCCGGGAAGATCCCACATGCCGCAGAGCAACTAAGCCCACGCACCACAACTACTGAGCCTGCGTTCTAAAGCCCGCGAGTCACAACGACTGATCCCACGTGCCGCAACCACTGAAGCCCGCGTGCCTAAAGCCCCTGCTCCTCAGCAAGAGAAGCCACCGCAATGAGAAGCCCGCACACCGCAATTAGAGAAAGCCTGCACAGCAGCGAAGACCCAACACAGCCAAAAGTAACTAAATAGTTAATTAATTAAAAAATAAAAAGTCAAACTCTGAGAAAGTTTCTACATTGAGAAATATTAAATTTCCAAGTACAAATCTTCACTCCACAATAATGAGGCCTTTTCTGCTTGGTGGGGTGATACTATTTCCCATTAATTTATTTGTATGAACAAGGTTAAGTACATTGTTGTTGAGATTCTATGCATGCCGTCTGGTTCTGGTTCTTAGGAGTTGGACAGAGATGGACTGTCCTTTCCTGGAAGGACAGCTGTTCTTGGGGCTGTTGTGAGGAATTCACTACCAAAACACGGCACCCCCCACCTCCAGGGTTGTGACTGACAACCTTCATTTACATGTGCCTTGATGTCTGGTGTATACTACCTTTTCATGATTCATAACCGTGGATATAATAGGATATTGGAATGTGTATGTTTCTTCTTGTGAATGAAAAATGTTGCCTGCCATATCAGTAAACAAAGGATGTTGCAGCCATCAGGCCATCACATTACAGCTGCCCTAACTGTGCACCTGAAGAGACTTAGGATGAGAAGCACAGGATACTGGCCCCAGATAGCTGAGGTGCATTTCAAAGGAATGGTTCCAGTGAGCCCAGACTTTGCATCTTCCCATGTATAGAAAAGCAGTGCTAATTTCATTAACTTGAGATGTCTGGTTTTCTTTAATTAACAGTAATCTTTTGATATTCAGACTACCTGCTTTTTGTTGCAAAAACTCCTGTATGTCCTGGCTCCCCCCGCTTGCCTCTTGGGAGCAGCCTCTCAGAGTTATCTGACATGCTGTGTCCCAGGCTTGAAGTCCTCAGAATATCTGCTGAATAAAACAGAATTCTCAACTTTTAGGTTGTGCAATTTTTTTCGGCCGACATTCTTGCTGTTATTTCTTCTTCATCCACCCAATGACCTTCAAACCAGAAAATTTTATAGGCTGAAATCTGTGTGTGTGTTTAGGATGGAAGTTGATCCTATTTGAGACCTGTGAAATCTGAGCTGGAAACTTCCAAATAGAGAATAGAAAAATTGTGATTTAAATAGGCAGTCTGAAATGCTTACCTAACTCCAAATATCTCCCTCTGCCTACCTGCCAAGATTCTGCCAATATTAAGGTGTTCAAAAAATCCCTTGTTGAAGCATAAATACGTTTTGGGGAGGAAAGATCTAAGGAGGTGGTGGTGAGGTTAAAGCCCAATTCAATATGTGCTCCACTTTAGAATCTTAGAAACTTCTGGGAGGGTGATACATATATAAGAGGTCAGTCTGCTCAAACTTCCACTTAAGAACAACATGTCTTATAATTGCTGAAATTATTCATCCAGCTTCAATACAAATGTCGCAAAGACCTGGGAATTCACCACTTAAAGAAGCAATTCCTTCCTTAATTACATCAGAATAATGGTATTTGTTTTAACAAGTATTGGGCTATATAACTTGCAGCATACTTCTTGCCTGTATTATCTCATTTATTTAACATAGTTATTTCGAGACACGCTTCTGAGTATTGACCCATAATCTGCCTTCATGAAGCTTCCATCATTTGATCTCATCTGCCCAGAATAGCACATAAAATGTGGCTTTCATGAAAGCTTGTAATATATATATATATATATATATATATTTGCAGTACGCGGGCCTCTTACTGTTGTGGCCTCACCCGTTGCAGAGCACAGGCTCCGGACACGCAGGCTCAGCGGCCATGGCTCACGGGGCCAGCCGCTCCACGGCATGTGGGATCTTCCTGGACCGGGGCACGAACCCATGTCCCCTGCATCAGCAGGCGGACTCTCAACCACTGTGCCACCACGGAAGCCCAAAGCTTGTGATATTAAAGATCACTCTCAAGCCAACTGTAGGACCATCTGGAGCACGTAGAGAAAGCCCCAAGGGAAAAGCGTTATTGACCCACCGACAAACAGCAAGGGCTTAGAGAAAAAAAATGAAAAATTATGTATGTATAAGGTTGCTTCTTGACATTTGAATAGAAAAACAATCATAACTTAGATTATCGGCACTGGGAGATTAGTTAAGAAAATGACAGTGTGTGTATATCATGTAATATAACTATTGATGATCTTGTGATGCATTTTGACCAGGAAAGATATCCATGGCATACGGAGTGAAAGAAGCTGCTTATAGAAAATATACATGATCCCAGTTAGCAAAATTATAAACATATATATTTCTAAATATGCATGACTAGATAGCAAATGAGTGTTTAATATTGGTTGTATTTGGATGGTGGGATCTGAAAGATTTTTTATATTTTTGTTCTTTAGGTCTTTCAACAGGAATGCTTTATCATTTTCCCCCAAAGCAATATAGATATTTCCAACATAAAACAAGGATAAATGGCTGATTAGTGCATAGTTGGTATTCAGTACATGTTTGCTGATTTGAAATTTCAAGGTAAAAAATGAAACACTGCCTAAGTCTTTTAAAATCAGAGAGAGAGAGAGAGAGAGAGAAAGAGGTATGTGTGTGTGAAGACAAAAAATGAAAGAAAAATACTTTCTGGGTGGTCTAAAAGAAGCAATGAAAACAAATTAAGAAAAAATGTCAAAGTTGAATTTAAAAGAAAAATAGAATTCCTAATGAGAGACGCAATGGATGGTGAACCAGAACCACAAGGGTAGGACTCTATTACTTGAGTCATGTTGAAGAAAAAGAAAACGACAAAAACTACTCGTGTGTTTGTCTTTTCCTGTTTCTGAAAGTTGACCTTTCAGAGACCCTTCATTTCTTCTTTTCATTACAAGCAAATTGAAAAGGGTCATAATTATATGTTGGGTTTCTCCTAGGTGGCAGAAGCTTTAAGGTGAAACATCTCAGTGCTGAAGAGGGACCACTCGTGACTTAGCTGTTCACGCACAGGAGAACTTGTTCTTTGTAAAATTCTAGCCTGGAGCTTTTGCAGCTGGCTGGGCCCCAGCTCCGTTGGTGCATCATGGAAAATGAGGGCCTGCATTAGTGACACATGGGCTGTATTTAAACAGTATATTATGGCCTCCTGCCTGTGTATAGGTTTTGAGGAGGTCACAACACATCTGGTTTTAGTCTATCCTCATGGTTTGAGCAGGAAGTAAGTAGGCTCTGAAGATGCTGGCTTCCAACCAGTTCGAAGGGGGTTGTGAGGCTGCCTTTTACAATGAAGTTGAGTACAAAGAGTAGTTTACCATCCCTTCTTTCTCCCTCTTATTAATGTGAGCTGATCTTTGAAACTCATCATTTCAAGCCACAAACATAAAACCAAAAATCAGGTTACAGAAATGGACCCATTGCCAGGCTCATCATGGCACCTTGTAATATTGTATTTCAAAATAAGTAGACTCCCAACTCCAGGTTCAAAAGCTTTCCCGAGCCCCAAGAATCTCAAGTCCTAAAATAAACCCTTTCAGCTGCCCCTGCTGTTTCTGTAGTTGCAATCTCCTTTACACCTTCCAGTTTCTTCCTTTCTTCCTGTAATTTACAACATCCCACTCCACCTTCAACTGCTATGTTCTGACTTGTACTCTAACCATTCCATTGACTGCTCCATCCAAGGTGACCAATTCTCAAATTTCATGTCCTTGACATTGGTAAAAGGTTTGAACCTGGTATCCATCTCTTCCTAACTCTCTTCTATCTCTGTTTCCATAGATTCACGCCATTCTATTCCTCCCCCTACTTCTCTTCCTTTTCCTTCACCCTGCTTTCATGGCACATATGTGCCATGAAATAAGAGAGAAATAAGAGAGAAATTAATGAAAGGAAAATTTCATTAAAGGTCTTTCTTATCCTTTCTCTCTTATTTTAATTCCCTTGGAGAATTAGCCACTACTGATATTTTTACATAGTTGACTACCATACCACTCACACAGCCTACTCAATACATCCAGTTGGATGTCCTACGGTCGTCGCAAACTCCACACGCCCAGATCAAACTGGGCCTCCTCACCTAAATCTAAATGCAAACCACAAACATTTCCAAAGGTCTGACTCTGTCCACCATCTCAATTTTGAAGGCTGGAAGCTTTGCAGTTATGCTCTATTCTTCCATCTCCTGACATGTCCGTATTTTCACCAAAGTCTTCCCCATTTCTTTGAAAGTTTGAATTACTATTCTAGTTTACCTCCCTGTCCATCCCTCCTCCTAATTACACAGACCCTTATGGTTGCGATTCTGGTGAATCCAAATTTTGACCTCTCTGTACACAATTCAACCAGTACACCATTATCAAGCTAAGTCTCTCAAAATACTGCATGTATTGGATTATTTCATTCCTCAAGAACATATAATGATTTACCATTGGTAAGTGAAAAACAATACATTTTCAGTCTAGTTTTCAAGGCTCTCCAAAATCCAACCTGTCCAATTGTTCCCATCTTTTAACCCACTACCCCACCACAGAAATCAAGTAAGACTATCTACTGGGTCTTTGGTCTAGTCATCTTAGCTAATTTCTTACATCTCCTTTTGCCTCTGAGACTCCAAACCTTCTGCCTAAGCATTTTCTATGGTCGGATGGGACTGAGTCCAAGTAGAGAACACCGCTTCCATGATTTTTTTCAGGGCTTTAAGCGGCTTTAAACTCAATAACCACAGTGAGAAGGAATTTTACTTATGAATTGTGGAAAAGAATTCTAAATGGGGAATAAAGTACTTTCATCTTACTTTTTGCCCGAAGCATCCGTATATAAATCGCTGCCGAAATTTCATATGAATAAAGCATTTCCTTCCTCACATCTGAATTCATATTGACTTTAAACTGGAACTAACAGTAGTAAATGTGAGTTGTTGGAGAAAAGAATCCAATTCAAAGGGATTTAATAACAAGGTCTCTACTCATTTATATTCTCAGTAGGAAATGAGTATAATAAACACATTTCTGTTTTTATCCTTGGAACTATTCTCCATTGTAGGCCAATCTCAAGGGGTCTTTACACATATGTAGGGGGGACTTTCTGTTTAGAAACTAAATAGAAGGCCAAACTTCATCCACCTTGGGTTTTTTATAAGCATTCTACATTGTTCTGAGAACTGAGAAGAATTCCAAATTTTCTTTGCTTTTGAAAGCCAGGGAGATGAAAATATGGTAAATGTTCTCAAGTTAGATATCTTAAGGTTATTTTACAAGTTGGCAATAGTTTTGAGTTTGCATTCATTGAACTATAAAATTTCCTGTTAGTGATTAAAGACTCTTTTTATTTAGAAGATAATAATTACTTATTAAAAACACTCCTGGCCCACAATTGATTTGAGAAGGCAAATAAGGATGTTTTGCAAAGTGAAGTACCACAGTCTGGGCAATCTTTCCCAATTCTTTTTTCTGGTTAAATTGTTTTCTAGAATATTGCCAGCTAATATACATCACTTTTCCACACTCTTAAGAATATCTGAAATAAAGGATGAATCTTTCTACCTCACAATCCTAGTCTGAAGATTACATAACAGAGAGTTCATGGTAAAATAATGAGTTGGTGTTAGTGAAGAATTCTGCAGAAACCAGATCTTACTAAAGAGAGGGTTTTTAGGGACTCTGTACCACAAAGATGACCAATTGCATTGCTAATGGTTGGACTTCACCTTATCTTCCCCTTTACCCAGAAGTGGAAACATTCTGGTGTTTTGTGCTCTTTGCATCTGTCTCTGTCCTTAGATCCAACCTCTCTCTACAGTCTTTTCTTGCAGAAAAAAAAAACCAGAAGAAAATAATTTCTTCTGGAGTTCCATAGTAACCAAACAGTCTCCTTTGATGGTTTATGATTCTGAAGCATTATATTAACAAAGAGTTTCCAACACCGCAGAAGGACCAGTTTCTCTAAAAACTTGAAGATAATCATCTAAATGAATCATGTTAATCGAACACAAGCAACCTGACAAGCCAAGTGTCTACTTAAATCTGATGCAAAATAGGAAACTCAAAATGTGTAAAACAATGATTTCCTTTCAGAGAAATCATGGCTTCCTAATAAATAGTCTCTTAACAGTTTTTATCCCTTATGCTTTCATGTAAAGTGGAGGGATCTCTGAGAAATGTTTTAAACTCATGGACTTTGGGGCTTAAACTGATTTTTAAAACTTTTTTATTGAGGTATTAATATAGTTGATTTACAATGTTGTGTTAGTTTCAGGCGTACATCAAAGTGATTCATCTGATTCTTTTCCATTATAGGTTATTACAAGAAATTGAGTACTGTTGCCTGTGCTATACAGCAGGACCTAACTAAGTCATTTTTGTAGTATTCTGATTTAAACAAGATCTACCGTAGAGCTGTGATCAAATTACCTAGTTTTTGGCCTCAATTGTCTCAAATGTAAAATGTTGCTGAATTGTCTAACGGTCTGAAGGAAGGAGGCCAGATCTCTTCTCAAAAGCCTGTTAAAGTGACCCTCTCTTTGCGTCCTCCTGTGATGAAGAAAATCCCGTTTCTAGTATGGCTCATGTGCTGAGTCAGGATCCAGCTGGGGTAAGTAAGTGAACCAGGAGACTCCTTACATCTTATAATTGTAGCAGAACACTTTGAAAGTATCTTTATTTTTCCTTAATAGGATGCAAAGCCGTGATCTCGCCCAAGGTTACAAAGGTATAAAAATGCTAATGTAATCTTTGTAAGTCTGTTATTGCTTCTCTGGCAATAATACGAGGTAAATCAAACCTATAGTGATACAGCGAAATCCAAGACATTTTGACAGAAGTTCATGTTCCTTGGTTGCCAACAGCGATAATAGTTGTAAACAGCATATGGAAAACATCTGTATCTTGTATCTGGAGGATCTGGCTTACTTTTGTGTCTATTTTTGATTCCAAAAATGAGTTATTCAGCTTTCCCATGGAAGTTATTTTTTAATAGTTGTTATACATAATTAGCCCAGAATTCAACTACCCATTTTTTATTTGACTTAATTTATAGAAAGATGATACATGTTTACACTTTTGCTTACAAATCTGAAAATTGAAAATGTGTAAAGTGCCTAGCATTCTTCTTTACGTTTTTAAAGTGTTTGGATTCCCAAAGGGTCTTAGAAATTTTATCTTGAGCAGAACACGCCCTCCCATCTCTACTCTTTTCTCATCTTTAAAAATCAGAGTGTGAAAATTTATATGAAAAACTGTCCTTACCTCACAAAGTTATTATGATACTCAGGGAATAATAACATTAATAAAAGTAGTTAAATTTATTGAACCTTGTTGTATAACAAAGAATCTGACTGGTCTTTGTCCCTGATTCCTGGGAGGGAGATTCCAAATCCTTGGAAGTTTTTAAGTGATAAGAGTGTGTTTGTTACTCTTGGTAGAAACCCTGGGATCAGACATGGGTGACCCGTGGGAGGACCCTGGTTAGTTTCATGATCTAACCAGCATGAGGGCTGGTCATGCTGGAAAGATCAACCTTGGATTATGAGCCATGAATCATATGGCCCATGATTCAGTCAATTGTCTCTACGTAATTGCTACAGAGCAAGAGCTTGTGCGAAAGAAGTCAGAGAGGCAAATTCCGACAGCACGTGTTTGCAGCAAAGTCAGGGCTTATTTGCAGGCCACCAAGCAAGGAGAAGGGGCAGCACATGCTCAAAAGACCCGAACTCCCTGACAGCTTTCAGGCAAGGGTTTTAAAGACAGTGTTAGGGGAGAGGGTTGTAGGATGGGTGATCAGCTTGTGGACCTTCTTCTCATTGGTTGGTGGTGAGGTAACAAGGTGATGTTTCAGGAATCTCAAACTTCTGGTCCCAACCATTCTAGGGTCTCCATGCTTGTGGTCCTCATGTAGTCCACCTGGGGGAGGGGACTAGTTTCTACTGAACAACTCAGAGATATGCATCAGATTGTTATTCATAACCCTTCAGCAGGAACTGTGAGTCCTGTGGCTCTACTGCCCTAATCTCTAACTGCTTGAGTCTGCTCTTTGGAACTTGGGGAAGGCCCAGGAGACTAAAGTCTTTTATTCTGTAAACAAGAAATGGGGGACATAAAGGGACTTTTGCACCTGGGGAGGCCACTCAGGGTCCTGCTTGATTTCCAGATGAAACCCAATAAAACTTTGGACACTGAAACTTCCTGGATTTTCCTGATGGGTGAACAAATCAGAACACAGGGTGAATTACAACAGAGAGATTGCTCTTCTAATTCAAGGGGATAAAAATTATATTGAAAGGTTTGAAAGAAGCTGTATTTTTTTCATCAGTGAAGAGGTCTTTCTTGTCTGTGTTTCCCAGACCATTTTTACTGAGCTGAGACCTTCTCTGTCTTAACATTGGCAATTCAAACCATGTCAGTGAGACAGATTTAATGACGACAAAACCTTTTCATATTAAAACTGACTTTGATGTGAGAACACGACTTTTCAATATACAGATTGTATGCAAATGATAAAGAGAACATGCAAATTGAAAAATTTCAAAACTAAAAGGTCACATACAGCCAAAACATTCTCTAAATTAAGAATGAAATCACCATTTCTTTTCCCAGTTGAGAGAAGTTATATCCAAAGATTTGACCAGGTTATTCCTCAGATGACTGGGTTTTACATTTTAAGTCCTTGAGTAAAGGTATTTTGTATAGTAATAAGGAATATAGTTGAAAATTATTGTACTTGAACCTACTGGCCATTGCTTTGTGTGCCAGGAATTCTGACAGCCATGAGTAGCAATCACAAGATAGATATTGGAAGATTTTGTAATATTAAATTGTTCTCAAAATGACAGAGAGATTTCACTCAGGAGTAGCACTGTGGGAAATAACCAAGACACCAAATAAGAAAGATTAACTCCATTGATTTTACAGGATTTAAAGAATAGCCCATTGAACCTGAAGAAATAAGCAATATTATACTAAACAAAAATAAACTGGGTAGAAACAGCCCAGGGAACTATATTCAATGTCCTGTGATAAGCCATAATGGAAAAGAATACAAAAAAGAATGTATACATATGCATTGGGACTTCCCTGGTGGCACAGTGGTTAAGAATCCGCCTGCCAATGCAGGGGACACAGGTTCGAGCCCTGGTCCGGGAAGATCCCACATGCCACGGAGCAACTAAGCCCGTGTGCCACAACTACTGAGCCTGTGCACCACAACTACTGAAGCCCCCGCACCCTAGAGCCCATGTTTCGCAACAAAGAGAAGCCACCACAATGAGAAGCCCGCACACCACAATGAAGAGTAGCCCCCCCTCACTGCAACTAGAGAAAGCCTGCATGCAGCAGTGAAGACCCAATGCAACCAGAAAGAAAGAAAAGAAAGAAAGAAAGAAAGAAAGAAAGTTTGCTGTACAGCAGAAACTAACACAACATTGTAAATCAACTATACGTCAATAAAAATAATAATAAAATAATTAGATGAAAGGAATAACAATATAAAAAATAAACTGGGAAGAGATAGAGAAACAGCAACTTAAATACAATGAATTAAAAATTATCAAATACCTGAACTTGGGACAAAAATGACTGTCAAGTGCGCATTGTGTGAAGCAGCTGGGCTGGAAAGCAGATTATGCCGTGGGCATAGCAACAAGCTCAGTTTATTATATGGACCTTTTAATGACGCCCCTGTACGTACAGCTTTGTCAACGAGCTACAATCTAGAGCAGAAACCAGAGTTTGCTTACGATGACTCACACATTCAGAAGAACTAGTGGAAGTTACCAGGTTTAAGTTTAAATTACAGAATGTTTTTTAAAAATAATTCAATTCTGTGACCTGCATCAGGCAGTTTTTGCCAGGGTGCCTTTTTTTGGAGATGAGAGGGAGTGAACTAGAGTGAAGAGCCAAGAGGAAATTCTTCGTCAGAAATGTTAGAGTATTAGAATAAACAATGTATTTTTGATCCAACCAGTTTCATCATTCTGTACTATGGACAGAGCAGCTTAATTGTCCAAAAATAAAGTCTTTAATGTAAGTAAATTGCTTATCCTTTTAAGTAATTTCAAACATGTCTACTTTGTTTTAATTTGACGATTCATTTGCTTTGTAAGCAGTATATTAAGAATGAACGAACACTTGCTAAATTTCTCTTCTTAAACATTGTTTCACCTTGTCCGGGAGCATCACTAAAGTTTCTCTGTTTCCTAGTAGATTGAGTCCAACACTTTCCATAACGTAGCCTCTCCCAAAGGATTTAAAACGTTACTAGTTCTCTTTTGCAAATCCTCCTTTTGGGCAGGGTTTTTATTTACTGTTTTCTGCCAGCATGTATTCAGTTTTGATTCCAAGCTTTTGCATACCCTGTTTCTTGCTGGAATTGTTTTGTTGTTGTTGTTGTTGTTTCCCCTCCTACTTTAGAACCTACATAAACTTTAACCCCTCAAATCACTCATCACCTTCTTGGTGAATTTTTCCCTGACTATGATCCATGCAGCTTCACACTGAATCCTTCATGGTTTTCAGTTGCAATTGTATGACTGAGAAATTAGGTAAGTGCCAGGCCATATGATTCTCAAGTTGGTTGTCTTACTCTTTTCATCCATTTAAGGCAGACATCATGTCTGAAACTTTTTTGGTTTCTTTCCAATAAATTAATGAGAATAGCATTGTGTGCATGATATTGCAAAAGACTGACAATTTATAGAGTACTTCCTTTATATGATGAAATAAATAATTGACAAGAGACATAAAGTTTTCTTAAAAGGATGAAAAGACTAGGGTCAGATCTACTTGAGAATGACAGGTGGACATGGGAGGAGGTTCCCATGAAGACCTAGCTGAAATGTCCCAGGTCAGTAGACAGATGTACGTGTGCCTAGGAACACAATGCTACCCAGTGTCCAAACAATAGGAGAAGAAAAAGTTATGTCCCCAATTTCCAATGACATGATTTACAGAGGCCACCTGAAACTTGGCACAAGCAAGACTGGAAGAGTGACACCAAGGCTCCAGTAGAACAATAAAGTGCCTGCCTCTCTTCAGCAAGATTAAACTGAAAGCCCCAGAGAGGGAAATACAGGATTTCCCCTGGCCATCAGGACAGTGAGTCAGCGTCGCCTGCCCTAAACAACGGATGGAGACACAGCCACTTAGAGACCTTTCATCTTTATCCTTTTTTAGCAAAGCATGTGCCCTATTTTCATAGGTAGGACGTCTGACGCCTCACCCACTGCCCCTCTTCACCATCGTTTGTTAAACAGGAAACTGGCAACATTCTTTCCAGGAATGGGGACGAGGTCTGCTGTCAACCAAAATGAAGGCAAAGAAGCAAAACGTTTTAACTCAGTTTAAGTGAAGCCCTGGATCACTTAAATATCTATTTACAAAGGCCATTTTAGATAGGATTACCCAGAATCAAAGGTATGACCCTAAAACCTAGAAACTCACCTCCTGAAAAAAAATATGTGTGCCCAGTTTTCAGCAAGGATTGTTCTATTTTAAACCCAGGATATGAAAAAAAAAAGAACATTGTTTCTTAAACTCATACTTTTATTGATTCAATGCCATTATCCAATTACGACCCAAAAATGATCACATAAATCCACACACCAGAGTAGTGTAAAGGTCCACATTCTGTGCTGTAAACTGTCACTTTCATTTCTTAGGAAAGGTCTAAAGTCTTGAGTATATTCCACACTGGGACCCACTAGACTCTCCCTGGGTCTATCAGTTAGGAATTGCATTTGGCTGCTAGTAACAGAAACTCCAAACTCACTGGCTTAAACGACTTAGGGGTCATTTATTTTTCCCATTAGAAGTAGACAGTCCAGAGTTGGTATGGGAGCTTCTCAATTCCAACTGGGAGTCAGTCTCCTCTGACCTCTGTGCTTCTCCGTCCTTAGGGTGTAACCCTTGTCCTCACATTCTCAAAACGTCCTCAAGAGCCATCGCGTAGGGGAAGAGGGTAGGAAAGCAGAATGGCAACTGTGCTAGTTCCCTTTAAAGAGCTTTCTGGGGAGTCCCACTCCCCAGAACTCAGTCATGGGGCCACATTTTACTGCTGGCAAAGCTTGGAGTGTAGTATTTTATCCAGGCTCTGTTAGAAAGGGAAAGAGGGAGAACAGTTATTGTGCAGGTAACGGTCTCCACTACAGCAGAGAAGCCCATTGCAATGGCTGTTCATGCTCAGAAGTCTGCCAAGCAAAGTGGCCACAAGAGACCTTCTGTCTCCCCATGTATTAATGCTTAGTTCACAACTAGGGTGAAAATATGAGGAACTGCCATGGATTAAACATCACATACTACTTTGTGTGTCCTATTCTTTTTTTTTTTAATTAATTTATTTAGGGCTGTGTTGGGTCTTCGTTTCTGTGCAAGGGCTTTCTCCAGTTGTGGCAAGTGGGGGCCACCCTTCATCACGGTGCGCGGGCCTCTCACTATCGCGGCCTCTCTTGTTGCGGAGCACAGGCTCCAGACGCGCAGGCTCAGCAGCTGTGGCTCACGGGCCTAGCTGCTCTGTGGCATGTGGGATCTTCCCAGACCAGGGCTCGAACCCGTGTCCCCTGCATTAGCAGGTAGATTCTCAACCACTGCGCCACCAGGGAAGCCCTGTCCTATTCTTAATGTTTGCAATACTTCTTCATTTCTACAACACTTTAACAACCCTCAAAACAACAAAATCTCAATATTTAGTATCAAATGGGTGTAAAAATACCTGCATTACAGGGCGTTTCTAGGTTATCTTATGTTCATTGCTTTCTGTTGCATTTGTTTAGGATTTTAGCAATGTTTGTTTACAGACCATTTGGCCAAGCTCTGATGAGCTCTTTCAAATAAGGTTCTGCACTGAGACTTACTAGGACTCTTTAAGAGGTTAATCTAGGGAGAGTTCTATTTCTTTGGTTTTTTTTTTTTTTTTTGGCCTTATCCAAAAGCAAGATCCAGATTCCTTGTAGCTTTGCCCAATTAGAGGATCGTTACTTCTCCTTCAGAAATGGTGCCTAGTACTTCACACCAGCCCAGGGATACCTCAAACATCCCAGAAATAGCAGGGAGCACAACTTCCTGCAAGGGACTTAATTGCTCTTTTCACTTGCCAACTCAGCATTTTATTTTACTTTATTTTATTTTATTTATTTATTTATTTATATTTTTTCGGTACGCGGGCCTCTCACTGTTGTGGCCTCTCCCATTGCGGAGCACAGGCTCTGGACATGCAGGCTCAGCAGCCATGGCTCATGGGCCTAGCCGCTCCGCGGCATGTGGGATCCTCCCGGACCGGGGCACGAACCCGTGTCCCCTGCATCGGCAGGCGGACTCTCAACCACTGCGCCACCAGGGAAGCCCTCCAACTCAGCATTTTATATTCTCCATTTATGCCATTGGGTTTAAACGGTTTTGGTTTTTTTTTTCTTTTCCAGAATTCCCATTGCTACGTCAAGGGGTGAAGCTTCTCACCCCTCACACATTTAATAGGAAAACACATTTACTAGGAAACATGTCCTAGGAACCATCTCTTTCTGCTTCCTCCTGAACCCAGGCTGATGCAGAATAATCATGATTATAAATGTGGGCCCCTGAATTGGATTCAACTTCAGGCATCTCAGTTTGCCCACTAATGTACATAGAGTTAATCCTCCTTGTTCATGGGTTCTGTATTGTTAAGTTCACAGACTCACTAAAATGTATCTGTAACCCCAAATCAATATGCATGGCATTTTCACAGTCATTTGCAGACATGAAAGTGGCAAAAAAAAAAGGTGCATAGCCCAACACACACGTGCCCAGCTGAGGTCGACCAAGGAGATACTGTGCCTTTTTGTTGCAATGCTCATACAGTGAACAGGTGTCTTTTTTTTGTGGTCCCTTTAGTGCCACATGTGTGTGCTTTTTATTGGTGATTTTGCTGTTTTAACATAGTCCCCAGATGTAGTGCTGTGCTGTCCAGGGTGATCTCCATTAGGGAGAAAACATACGCTAACTAACCTTCTTTGGCACATGAGTTAGAGGGCTGTTGGCTGTGAATTCAAGGTTAATTAATCAACAATGCATATTAAATGCCTGTAAGCAGAAATGCACCATAAAATCAGGTATACATTGATTGATTGATGAAAATGTGACCAGAGGCTTTCAGGAACCTAACAGGATATATCCCCTAGAAGTGGTGGTTCAGTATTGAATCATTCGGTGTCCGTGGGTACTTCATAGACCATAACTGCTGTGAATAATGAGAATCAATCGTATTCTGTTCCAATCAGCCCTTTCTCTGGGCAGTCCAACCAGAGTATTTAAGCCTTTATTATTCTTGATTTCCTGCCTCCATGGTCTAACTGCCTATGTTGTTGAACCCAGAGTCATTATTCTCTGCTATAGAGAGATGAGGAAAACAAAAAACAAAAAAAAACAGAAAGAGGTTTTCCAATCTCTCTTTTATGAATAATAAGAAAAATAAATGAGAGTATGTAATTTTGTACTCTACGATTGAGTCTTGGAGTCTGTATTTAATCGCTTCAGTTTTCCAGCCTTTATCTACATGGAGCTGATTTTCAGAGAAAAACCAACTCATTTCCTAAAAGCATGCATAGATGCACTGCGGCAGCCAAGGATGCCCAGTGGTTCTAGCTGGTGGTATCGCTCGAAGCAGATACTGTGCTAAATTTTCTCCTCCCTCTCTTTCTCTCTAACACACACGCACACACACAGTCACACACACAGCACTCACAGAAACACACACAACTGTCTTGCATGCTTAAGACAATTTCTATTCAACATCATTCATTCATTTAATGACCATGTATCTAGTATCTGTGGTGGAATATGTAAATCTTTGTGGGAGATGAACTGATGGCTAAGATTCAGATGAAGTCCTCAGGGAACTCAGGATCCAGTGGAGCAGGAACTAAGAGAGAGATTGGGAAATACTAAGACAAAAGGGGGTGGAGCAGTGGTGTGTGCTTATTCCCCACCCTCTTGACATTATTGTGTCTTGACTAGATAAAGCTAGATGCCTATAAGCAGAAATGTGTGCAAAATGACAAAAGAGAGGGTGTGTGTTTGCATCTGTGTCTGTGTGTGTATGTGTCTGTGTGTGTATGTGTGTATGTGGCCTCAGCCTCCCATTTCTGTGGCAGGTACAATATCATTCTAGGCAAGGAGATCTTTTCAAAAGAAGATGAAGCAAGACCTGTGTGTAGGTTCACAACTGCCCGTCTCTTCAGCTTTAATTGGGAGCTCTTTCATGTGACCTTGTGACCTTGTGAACACTTTTAAAATGTCACAAGTTTCAGCTTTGATTTTTAAGATTAGTGAAACTCTGTAATTTACTTAAAGTCGCTAGCAATTTATCTTGTCATGTCCTGCGCTGTCAGGGACCCCAGAGATGACATGGAATTTATGGGAAGTATCAGACTTTTAAGTCTCAGTGAGAATCTAACATTTATCATATTCTTTCTTCCTGGTTTTTGCATAATGTGATTAACTTACCTTTGTATAAGGTAAAGAAAAGCTGAAGACTAATTGACAAATCCAAAGCCTCTGGCTTATGATGTCCCTGGAAGACTCACACTTCTTCTGGGATTTTCTACTCTTTTCCTCATTGTATAGGAAATTCTGTTGAATGAAAATGAGCCCTTAGACCTTTTCCCCTTGAAAAATCATATAACCGACCCTGAATTTAACCCAAGATCTCCTTCTCAATTCTAAAAAGTGAGATGTGCACACAAGACAGAAAACAGAAAGACATAGAGAGAGAGAGAGAAAAGAAAACAAAAGCTTGGCAGTGGCTCTACAGCTACCGCAATAATACATTATATGTACACTCAACCTACTTTCAGAAGTTATTTTAGATGGCCTACACAATTAAATATTAAATAATTAAAATATTGATCAAAAATATTTTAAAAAAGCAATAATGTAGGGAAGCAGTTATGAAGAAAACACTGAGCAAAGACAATTACAAAAACTGAACACCACAGTGTAACTCTGAGCTTCCTGCAACTAAAGCAAAAGTTGAAAATACATAAAAACAAATCCTTCATTATCTTATTAATGGAGAGAAAATCATTGTATTAGGAGATCCTACTTCCTCTTGGAGCTCGATGTTCTAATAAAAAGTGCATTGTGTGAATGAATTTATCTATAAAACAGAAACAGACTCACAGACATAGAGAACAGACTTGTGGTTGCCAAGGGGGAGTGGGGGCAAAGAGGGATGGATTGGGAGTTTGGGGTTAGTCCCAATCCAAACTATTATATATAGTAGATGCAAGCTATTATATACAGAATGGATAAACAACAAGGTCTTACTGTATAGCACAGAGAACTATATCCAATCTCCTGGGATAAACCATAGTGCAAAAGAATATAAAAAAAGAATGTATACATGTGTATAACTGAGTCACTTTGCTGTACAACAGAAATTAGTGCAACATTGTATCTCAACTTATGCTTCAATTTAAAAAAAAAGTGCATCGTGTGAATCATTACAGGAACCAGATTTAAATCCATGTGTGTCTGCCTACTGCCTTCAGCTATATGGACAGGGCACAATCACCTTCCATTCAAGCACTGTTTTAATGGAAGGTGGAAGGGACACAGTGGTCCTTACTCTCCAAAGGTGTGGCATACCAGTGTGATGGCATCTCACACACCTCACCTCTGTCTGAGGACTTACCTCGTGTGCTGGGGCAGCAGCTGGGTCTGCATCTCCTCCAGCTCCTCTGGTTTCTGTTGGATCTTGTTTTTCAGCTTCAAGTCCTAATTTGAGTGTTTGTGTGTAGTTCTGTGGCAAAGGACAATAGTTTTAGTCTCAGGTCACTGGTGTCATCAAAGTCAGAGGTGGTAAGAGAGGTGGGTTGGAGTTTATCGTTCTGGATTTGTCCCTACAGGTTCCAGTGTGTCCTCACCCTTCCCCAGTTCACTTCCGGTTTTATTTCCTGACTGTGGGTCTTACTGACCCACAGGGACGTTATTCCCACCACTGGAGTCAGAGAAAAGTCTTCCATAGACTTCTTCACGTGCTTCCATAAATAAATAATGTCTAATTCCCATAATAAATCCCTTAGTCCATATCATTTTTAGTTCTGTTTTGCCTGATCAAACTTTACCTGATAACTATTTGGTGCCTGGAATTGGGGTACTGTCAAAATGGAAGCCTAAAACGTGTGGCATTCTCTTCCAGACTATATGGTGGGCAAAATCTAGGATGTTCTTGATGACTATAAGCCTTAAAGACAGTGAGAAAATTGTTATTGGCTGCTAAGGAAAAAAAATTGTTTTATGTAATGGCGGAAATGTTGACAGCACCATGGTCTATACTAACGTGGAAAATAGAAAGTATACCTAACGAAGTAGAGTGGTTGGCTAAGGGACTTTCTAAGCAGAACTTTGAAAATGCCAATTAATTTCTTTTAGTCACATATGATAAGGTATCAATAGAGAGGTAAGCTAAAATAAAGTAGTACGTCTGTTTGTAAGCAGAATTTTGAAACCATATAAAAGAGTCAGGCCTGGCTGGATCTGAAAATAAAACCAGTTCTGATTTCTAGCTTCTCGAGATGGCAAAAGATTCTCAAAGTAAGAAATAGCCTTGGCATAAAGAACAGATCCAGGAGTGTGTCCGTAAGACCCTTTGTTAAACTTCAAAATTATCTAAGGATATGTCTTGTAAACTCTCTCAACTAGACCAAAAGGGTTTCAACCAACAGAAGGGTGTTATCTCACAGAATCCAGACTCTCAGTCCAAGCTGGAGAATTGTGGGCATGGATTTTGTCTAATGCAATAAACTCTAATAAGATTTATAACAAATCTAGAAAAGGATTTCATATAATTACACTACCAGAAGCATTGTATACTTGGATTAGAAGCAATAGAGACAGGGCTTCAGGAAGCAGGATGAGAAAGCTACTAAAGTGGAAAAAATGAGTCACATCTTATGGCAAAGGAAGGGTGTTCCAGAGTGAAAAGCTCATAGTCCTAAGAACAGAGCTAAGATGGACAAAAAAAAAAAAAAATCATACCCAAGGAGAATCTAATTAAGAAACTGGTGCTATGTGTCCGGATCAGTTTCAGTATTGCTATGGACCAATGTATGCTGTAGGCCTCCCCTTTCTGTTCTTATTAAATGAGAATGTCTGGCTTCCCTGGTGGCGCAGTGGTTGAGAGTCCGCCTGCTGATGCAGGGGACACGGGTTCGTGCCCCGGTCCGGGAGGATCCCACATACCACGGAGCAGCTCAGCCCGTGAGCCATGGCCGCTGGGCCTGCGCGTCTGGAGCCTGGGAGAGGCCACAACAGTGAGAGGTCCGCGTATAGCAAAAAAAAAAAAAAAAGAGAATGTCTATTTCAGTCATTCTTGCATTAGTTTGCTGGCATGTCATAACAAAGTACCACACAATGGGTGACTTAAACGATAGAAATTTATTGTCTCATGGTGCTGGAGGCTAGAAGTCCAAGATCAAGATGACGGCAGTGTTGGTTTCCTCTGAGCACTGGGAGAAGGGTTTGTTGCGGGGCAATCTCCTTGGCTTAGAGATGGCTGTCTTCTCTCTATGTTCTTCATACTACCTTCCCTCTCTGCATGCCTGTGTCCAAATTTCCCGTATTTTAAAAAAGGAATTCCAGTTATATTAGATTAAGGGCCCATCCTCCTCCAGTAGGACCTCACCTGAACTAATTTTACATGTAATGGCCCTGTTTCCAAATAGGGACCCATTCTGAGGCACTGGTGGTTAGGACATCAACATGAGAATTTACAGGAGACAGGATTCAACCCATCACAATTCTATCCCTGTATCACCGCTGTAGGTTGAGTGTGTACATTGGCGGTGGGGAGGCTAGCTAACATATTTATAGGTTTACAGATTGAGAGGGAATGTTCTTGAGTTACTGTACCCAAGAAACCTCCTCTGTACCTGTACTTGATTTGGATGGAGAGACCCTGGACTTCGTGATGATACTGTAATTAGATTAAATTTTAGAGGTCTTGGAAGAAGTATAAGTGTAGTTTGCATGTGACTGTAACCTAGGAGAGCCATGACAGACTCTCTCATCCCATTCAGGCTTCTGGAATGTGACCTTGCCACTCCTCCATTGAAAGGTGGAGAGAAGCTAGGAATAAGAAACAGTTTTAGTTTCAAATCCAGCAGGACCTGACTCTTTATATTTTTCCAAAATCCTGCTTAAAAACAGACACACAACTTTATTTCAGCTTCTCATTTTCTTGAATTCTCCTTCCCTTGAATCTGTGCTCATCTTAATGACTCACTTAGCCGGGAGAATGTGGGAGAAATGACAGTTTAACTCACAAGCAGCCTTGCAGTTTCTGTCTGGATCTCTTAGAGCATTTGGAATACTTTCTCTTGGAAAGCAGTTGCTGTGGTGTATAAAACTGAGGGAAAGACCAAGTTCCAAAGACATGGACACAAAGGTTTATGGACAGCAATCTTTACAGAAACATCATTTATAAATTAGCAATAGGTTAAATTTTCAACAATAAACTGCTCGTTAATTTATAGCATATTCATGTCATTAAATGTTGGGCAAATTTTTAAGTCATATTCACAAACACAAAAAAATCACATAGAATGTGAATAAAAGAAATCAATATTTATATAGACCTCAAAGAAAGCAGGTTACAAAAGCTGTGTATTGTATACCATATGTTCTTAATTTTGTGAGAAACACAGACATATTTCTGTGCATATTTTTTTAATAAATATGTACAGTCAAAACCAACTGGAGGAAAATAAACTAACATATTAATAGTTGTTACCTGAGGCTGGTAAGACTGGGACTGATTTATATTTTTGGTATTCTATTTTTTTGTATTTTCTATATCATTGTTATAAACTTCTATTACTTTGATGATGATCTTTAAAAGAAAAGAAATGCCATGAAAAACAATATGTCACGCTCAGAAAACAGAGTTCTTTACCTGTGATTATGTGGTCCATTGCGATTGAAATCAGAGGGTTTTGGGTCTTGAAGCCTGAACTTTGCCCACTGGCACGAACTTGATTTTTCTACATTAGGACTCATCTATGATACCCGACACATCTGCAAGGCTTTATACTTAGGAAACAGAAAGTGATGTCAGGACAAAATTAAGCAGATCACATGATGAATTAGAGCATGAACTGCCATACTCAATGTAGCCAAACCTAAACTCATATTCAAAAATGAACTTATTTTTGCCAAGTGATGGAAAAACTCATAGTTGTTTGGGCCGCTCCTGTTTCAGTTCTTAAACACTGGGGACAGCTAAAAGTAAATTAACTGTATTTCCTCACCTGATACATTTGATATATTTAATTCAATTTGTTTTTTCAATTTTTTATTAATTATTTTTATTGTTTCCAATTCAGACCTTTGCTGTAGGAATCACATTGATACGCATTACATATCTCTTAACTGATACAAAATCATATCTTTATAACACTCTATCTCTCTGGGAGTTTGAATAAGTGGAACAGAATTTGAGTTCAGTGTTCAAAGAATTAGATTTATTAAATGAAGCATTGGAACAATATTTTGCATTTGAGATAACCTGGCCTTCAGTGAAGAAAGAGCTTTATAATAAAGGCTTTTGTTTAGAGATTATCTGAGCATAGCTCTATTACTGCACTCACAAAGTTTACCTGTTCATTCAACAGGTATTTATACAGCCCTATTACACACAGACGATCCTCTAGGTGTTCAGTGAACCAAATGGATACATTTTGTGCTTTCAAATATCCATATATCACACATACATATAGATATAAATATCAGAAACATTAATAGATGGGTATAAATATTGTAAATGTATCTATTAGTTACATATATAATAAAATAATGGTAATTTTAGAAAGTGATGGGCTATGAGCTAGAGAGTTAGTTGGGGCAAACTTTTGATTGAATTCTGTATTAATTTCCAGGATTGCTGTACAAATGATCACAAAATGAGTTATATAAAACAACAGAAATTTATTCTTCCATGGTTCTGGGGGATAGAAGTCTGAAATCAAGGTGTTGGGGAGTCCACCCTATCTCTGCAAACTCTAGGGGAGCTATGTTTCCTTGCATCTTCTAACTTTTGGTAGGTGCCAGCAATCCCTGGCATTCTTTGGTTCATTAGATGCATCACTCCAATCTCTGCCTCAGTCTCCACATGGCCTTCTTCCCTGTGTGTCTGTGTCCAAATTTTCCCTTTTCTTATAAGAATACCATCAGTGGATTAGGGCGCAGTCAAATCCAGTATGACTTCATCTTAACTGGATTATATTTGTAATGATTCTATTTTTAAATCACAGGTCACATTCACAGGCACTGGGGGTTAGGATTTTAATGTGTCTTTATGGGAGACACAATTCAATCCATAATAAATGCTAAGAGAAGGCCCCTATGGAAGAGGACATTAGAAATAGAATCTGACTGATGAGAAAAAGGAAGACACCTGACAATCTGGGAGGAAGAAATGGTTTTGGGCAAAAGGCAGTATAAAGTCCTAGAGCTGGCTCACTCCTGAGAGAGACAGAGAGACAGAGAGAGAGAACCTAAGACCATATATGTGAGCAGGAACCCTATCAGAATGAGCTTTGTAAGCTCACATAAGGAGTTCAGGTTTTAGTCTATTCAAAGTGAAGCTACTGAAGTGTCTTATCCACAGAAAAATTAAGATGAGATCTATGCTTTCAAGGAAACATTCTAGATGTTACGCATGAGCATAGTAAAGACACTTTTGCGGTAATCCAGGAGAAAAATGACGGTGGCATGGAAGCTGGTGGTCCAGTAGAGTTAATGAGATTCACTCTGAGAAGTTGGTCCACCAGAAGTCACTGAATTAATTGGACATAAGGTCGGGGAGAGCAAACAGGTGGAGGGAAAGACAGCCTGGGGTGGATACTGTCACCGTTGCCTGAGAGAGCATGGACTAGGACAGGAGTAAGTTTGTGAAGCGGGTGTTGAGTTTAGTTCTTTTTTCTGTGTCGGTCTCCCCCATCAGTATAAATTCTTGAGCGGAGAAACTGCGGTGACACATCACGGAGGAAGCACGTGAACAGAGTTTGAAGTAGATGATGTCCATCTCTCTAAACCTTATTAGATGTTCCATCTGAGGCACGGTTCTCCTTCTTCTTTACTCCATTCATATGTCTTCTCCAACACAGAGCCCTTCCCTCTCTTCTCTCTTGGCTCTAACGTGGCTGCCAAATTATTGACACGCGTAAGCTGCTCTTTCAAATGTCAGAACAAACGCAGGGGGATTGTGAAAAAGCAGAGATCTAGGGTCACACGGACCTGGGACAACCCTTCCATCTCAGCCACCCAATGTTCTGTGTGATGCTTTGCTTCCCGAAGCCTTAATCCTCAAGGGTTCAGTGAGTGGCTGGGAGGATGATTTTAGATTTTGTATTTACTGATAGATGATAGATGACAGAGAGGTGGATGATAGATAGATGAATATAGATATAGATATAAATATATAGATACTGTGGGTAAAGCACACCCTGAGTGGATGTTTAGGAGAAAAGTGGGGGAAGAGTCAGAAGCCAGGACCAAGGCAACATGGTGGATGCAATAGTTTGGTGGAAAGGTTCTCTGTGGTTTTGGATTCAGATAGATCCAAACAAGAAACGAGACCCTGTGCATTCACTTATTAAATAAACCTCACTTTCCACAAAGAGCCGAGTGCCGATCTTACAGGACCCTGGTGACGATTTGTAAAGTGGATGAAAGTTGCCTGGAACGGGAGGAACGCCTGAAATATGACTTCCCTCCTCTCTTTGCTCTGCCCAGAGCCCTGCCCGCCAGAACCCTGGCGAGTCCAGGTCATCATCTAGTGTTAAATTCAAGACAGTAATTTTTCAAACTTTAATTTTTCTCTGAATTTTTCTAAAAAAGAAACAAATTTCCCCTCTCCCACCGCTATCGTGATAAGTCAACACAGAGCAATGTCCAGGGATATAGAGACAAAGTTGGGAGAACTTCCAATTTCCTAAGTAAAATGATGAAGGGGGGTCTGAACCAGAGGCAGGAGGCTGTCATTCAGATGTCTTGTGGTCCATTACAGTTCAGGGAGTCTCTGAAAAGCTGAGTCCTGGGTCCAGTACAGCCACACAGGACTCCGAGAAAGAGCAAACTTTCAGACAGGGGTGAATTGAGCCTGGGACCTAGTACTCTACCTTACTTCTCTTTTCTAAAAGACTTTGCAGCCCCTCTCAGCTCTAAAACGCAATGATGTATTTGGTTTTAGTGTAAGGGGTCCAATGCTAAGGCCATTCTCAAAATCCGATTACATAAAAAAAAAAAACTAACTAAATTCAGGATTTAGGCAGCATTCCGTGATTCTTTTTTTTTTTTTAAGTGTCATCTTGTATCAGTGACTTCCTGCCAGGAGTACAAAGAGGAAGGAAGGTGAGGATGCCAGAACAGCCAGATTCCTTTTTGAACAGCCTCTGTGAGGGACCCCAGGGGTTTGGGAGTCAGAGGGGAGCACAAAGGGCCAGTGAGCTGTAACCTCACAGCTGCTGGGGTGCAGCCTCTGGCCATTCTTCCTTGCTTCTTCCTGGATTAGGAACCAGGGGACAAGCTAGCCAAGAGCGGCAGTCCCCTCTGGGACACGGAACCTGATTAGACCAGAGGAAAGTCCGGGAACACGGTGTCCTGAAGTGCTTTAAGGTTAGACAAACAGAAGGCTGGGAGGATCTGGGAACTGGAGAGAGACCCACCGTGGTTCAAGCGTGCGAAACTCACCACGGAGTTTGCACCTTTCTATTAAAAGTCAAAAATAAGTGAGCAGCATGCTGGCCACTCAGTATTATCTACTTTGTGATTTACTGAGAGCTCCCAGGGGTCAGGTGTACAATCCTATAAGGATATTAGTCAAGCAGCTGAGGAGAAACTGAGCAGGAAGGAGAGATGGCCGTGGGTCATGGACTCATTGACTCCAGGGGGGTCTACGTGACATTGGGAGGAAAATAAGGTGTAAATGCAAATACCCTCTCTAAAGAGTACCACAGAATCCGTATAGAGCATTGATCCTCAATCCTGTTGCAGAGTAAGTTTGAATGCAAGGGAGAGCATTTGTTACCCGGAAAAAAACGGGAAGAGGAGTCCTAGACGTTTAAGACAAAAGGTCCACTACCCCAGTTTCCAGGAGATCAGCCACTGGTTTGTTTTCACCCCTGCCGGGCCACCCAAAAGAGCTGTGTCCCTCAGAAAACTGCCTCCCTGCCTGAGCCCCATCTGTGCGATGGCACGGTGGTCCCATTCTGGCCACAAAATATGTAAGATACTACAGACCCCATCGCTCTGCCGGCATGTCAGTTGAACTCACTTTTATCACTAGTAGAAATATTTAATGCACATTAGAACTTAGAACATAATTAACTAGAAATAATGTTTGACAAGATTTGAGAGCACGTGTAGAACACTATACCTTGAAAAACAAAAAGACAAGAGACAACATATTAAGTTGATGTCAGGGTTGTTTTTTTTTTTTTTTAAAAGACTAATTATAGGAAAGTTAATACACTCTAAGGGGTTCAGTAAATATTTAGTTAGTCTTGTTCAGTGACCTTGGACCAATTCCTTAATGTTCAAAACAAAAACCAACGAAGTTCAGGGACCGTGATCTCTTTCTTCTGCTTCTGAGTCATAAAATCCATCATAAATTCTTACTGAGTGTTAATCTTTGCATGATCCTGGAACACATGTGACTACATTAAATGCTGCTTCCCCTTCCTTTCCAGGCTGTCTGAAAACTTAGATTTGACATGCTTAAATAAAAAAGTAAGTTTATCTCCAGAGATACAAGCTTGGATTGTAGAGCAGTTGTGCAATTTTTCCAGCATTTTAGGGACTCTCATATTCATGTGTCAACAAGTAGTAAACTAGAAGAGGGTCAGTTTTTCACTTCATGCATTTGAAAACGGGTGCCTGTTGAGTGTCTTGGGAGTCTGTTGGGATCTACTTTGTTCACTTTCACCCAAGGCTATTTTTTGTTGTTGTTTTTTATTGGAATAGAGTTGACTTACAACGCTGTGCTAGTTTCAGGTGTACAGCGAAGTGAATCAGTTATACATATACATACATCCACTCTTTTGTAGATTCTTTTCCCATATAGGTCGTTACAGAGTATGGAGTAGAGTTCCCTGTGCTATACAGTAGGTCCTTATTCATTATCTGTTTTACATATAGTAGTGTATATATGTCAATCCCAATCTCCCAATTTATCCATCCCCCACCCAAGGCTATTCTTGACCTCCCACACCCAGCATCACCATCCTTATCCCCTATCATGACACCCTTTTTACTACCTTGGTCCTCCAGTTCTTATCTCATTATCCCTGTAAAATGGAAGAGGGAAGCCTTGGGATGTTTGGAGGAATGGCAAACAAGGCTAATAAGCATATATAGTATTTGTCTCTTTAGGGCATAGCAAACAGGATGGGAAGCTTTTGAAATAAAATAAATAGATATTTTATTGACTAAATGAGCAAAGGATTGAATGTATGATTGCCCTTGTGGTCTAAACGACTGAGATATTTTTATGTGGTTCTACTACCTAGTTCTAGAGACATGTTAAAAAAACAATTATTCCTCGAATGATTATAGTGATGGCAGCTGTACTGGACTGTCCACCATTTCAGGGTGGTTATGTTGAAGCCTTTCGTATACACAAGTGTCAAAGACAACAGCACGGCAACAAAGCAACAGCTAGTTATGTAAAAGTTCATTGAAGCAAAGGGTCACGATTTCCTCTGCTCAGCATCAAAAGAGTCATTAAAATTGTCTAGTCCAGTGGTTTTCAAACCACAAGTTGTGACTCATTACTGAGTTTGAAGTCAGTTTAATGGGCTGTAACCAGCCATTTTTTAACGACCAGAGGATACAATAAAATAGAATGAAATACATAGTGCATAAAGCTAGTAAGTTTAACTGTCTTTTTGAAATTTGTTCTTCAGCTATGCATGTACATTATTTATACATACATGAAACATACATATGTTCTTATATATAATGACTGAAACAAAAATGTTACACACTTTCTTATGTGTGTATAACCTGATGACACAAGCAGTAGATCATAAGCAACCAATAGAATAAATAAAAATAAGCACTGGTCTAGTCTCACTACTTACATGTCTCTACAACGTACCCACCTAGTGGTCATCCTGACTGTACTTGAACGTTCTCACTGTTTATTCGCTCATTGAGTAAATGCCTTTAATTGTGCTGAGTCAAAATATGTCTTTCTGGAGCTCACCTATTGCATTGGCCATATTTCTACCACCAGGCACTTTTCAGATAAGCCTAATTTTTCTTCCATTTAATAACCTTTCAATATTTAAACAGAGATATGTTGTCCTTGCTAAGAGTTTGCTTCACCTTGTGAAGAACTCCAAGAGTCCAATTGTCCCTCAGCGGCTTGGAGAAGCTTCGGGACCGGATTTCTCCAGGCCCCTCAGAAGTTTGGGCTGCCTATAGTTCTTGGAAAGTCAGACAGAATTAGTAGGTCCGTCTGAGGAGAGAGGAGCCAGGTGTGACAGTAATCTGCTCAGGAGAAGGGTCTTCAGAAGTGGCCACGTGTACGGTTTGCGACACTACTTACGAAATCTGGGAAGCACATGCCAGGAGTTCTTTCTCTGTGGAGTCCCACTTTGAGAAAAACCGAAATACGCCAGTGTCACAACTCTCAGCTAGAGGCACGCACTGAGGGAGAGGGAGTGGCAGGTGGGAGGAGATGGTGCATAAAGACTTTCTTAGCTTTAGTCATAGATTATAGAAACACACGCTACTATAAATACACATAAATATCTCATGCCCACTTCCTGAGAAAAACACGTTGGTTTATGTTCACAACTGTTTCCTCTGAAAGAAGCTATTAATACCAGGAGCTCAATATCTGAATCTGTTAAAATGTTAAAAAAGAAAAGCTTATCTTCAGTTCCTTTTTTAGGAGATGTTGCAAATATAGACTGTGGCTTAAGCAAAGACAGCTGTTTCATTTCACATGCAAAGGCGCCATTTAAAAAGCAGCACTTAAAAAAAATGGGCTTGGCGGTAATTCTTTGCAGTAAAGTTGTGGATTTTTTCCCCATATTTTGACTGAAAGCATTTTGGAAAAGCATTTTCTCTGTTTTTTTTTTTTCTTTTCTCAAAATTTTTATCGCTTCAGAATGTTTAATTAGTTCCTCTCTTTGAGTAAAAGTATGTCAGAATCAAAGTTTCTAGAAGAAAACCTGCCATTCGTTCTCATCAGCAATCACTAAAGATTAAAAAGACATTTAATAAAATTTACTGAAATAAAAATGTTTGCTGATTAACTTTTTAAAGGGATTAACCACTACTACAGCAGAAATGGACTAGTATAAATTTTATATAAACATATGGAATATAGAAAATGCCCTCAAAGCAATTACTTAAGAGAATGATTGCCATTTCAGTTGTTAAGTATAAAAAAATGAAGGTTTAAGTGTCCAGTGAAAAGAAGTCACGTGACCATTGACCATTGTTTTCACATGTTATTCAGCCCTCTCTAGGCCTCAATATTTTCCTTATGTAAAATAATTCTAAAACTATTTATATGAATTCTACTTTGTGCCAGGCATTGTTCTAGATTCTGGATTTATGCATAAGTAGGATAAAGAAAGCTGCAGTCAATGTTGATTTCTTGACAATTATTACTGAGAAAAAATAAAAATTAAAACTACATTTCAGACTTCTCCTCTGAGCTCTAGATTCACATACTCAGCTATCTTCTTGGCAGTTTCCCAGGCATTTCAGATTTACTGTGTGCAGCACTGAACTTGTATTTTCTCCCAAATCCTTTTCACTCTCAACCTTCCCCACCAAGGAGGCCAAGGTTTAACTTGGGAGTAACCCTTGACACTTAGCCCATCCCCTTTTAAAGTCATCACCAAGTCCCTTTGAGTTTATTTCCAAAGTACATTTAGAAGAGTCTGTTCACCACCTGAAACCATAATTGTTCTCTTTAGTTGTTGTCTTTGACTACCCAACAAAGTTATTTAAAAAATTAAATTAGAAAAGTGCAGCAGTTTCCCTTCCATGCTTATAACCTTTTAAAGACGGCCCATTGCATTTAGGATAAAATATTAAGTCTTCAACACGGTCCTCAACCCTTTCCATCTTCCGGCCCTGCCTACCAATCTAGCATCATCATCCTCTCCTCATTGGTTTCTATTTCCCACCTGCGTTGTATTTGTGTCTGTTTCCCTGTCCTTCAAACTCATTCCCACCCCAGGGCCTTTGCACAGGATTTCCTTCGGCATCCAAAGCTCCTTGCTGTGCACCTCTCCTTGTTAATTTCAACATTTACTTTAAGTCTCAGCTTAAATGTCTCTTCTTCAGAAAAGCTTTTCACGCCTTGAACGATTTAAAGGAAGCCTCACCTTGTTTCCTCCTTTATATATCACCTGATGTTTTTCGTTTTCTAGCACTTATAAAAGTTTCTTCATCTACTGATACGTTTACATATCTGTCTAAAGTCTCTTTTCTCCTCTAGGCCTCATGTTCCACAGACACCGGGATGATGTCCATTTCTCCCAGCCTATTGGTTCCTCAAGCTCGTGGCACACAGTAAGCATTCAGTAGTGTGTTTGTGACTGAATCTATAGATCAATGAATAAAGATATGAAAAGAAAAATGAAAGACAGTGGGATAGAATTTTCAAACTATAAGACATAAGTAAATAATGAGCCTAAGCAGGAAGCTATGTGATGGTAGGAAAAAAACCATAGGATTTAAAGACCAAAAAATGAGAGTTCCAGGGCCGGCTCTGTTATTTAATTAGCTCCAAAATTTGGGGAAACTTGCTTAATTTCTGTTATACTCAGTTTTCTCATCTGCAAAACGGGGACAATAATACCAGTGATGTTGTGAAAGTCAAACAAAGTAATATATGTGAAAACACTTGGTAAATTGCAATGCAGTATGAAATTTTTGTTGTTAAAACAAAAATGTACAGGGATAGCTCAGTGGAAGTTTAAGGTACACATTTCTAGTTGCTGGCTTCTATGCTTTTCATTTTCAGGAGATTGCCAGGGAGAGAAATTGGTACACAAAACAGCATTGAAGTAAATTCTGTACGCTTACGTTCATTCACGTCTTCATGTAATAATTCAATAAGTATTCATTAGATACATTCTATGTACCAGCCACTACACTTAATATCTTTGGCCCTTTAAAGATATAAATGAAGTTATCATTTTTCATCTGGAGAGGTAAATCTAGAGTCTTAGTGATGCAAACAGTAGTGGCAAGTAGCCTAGCAAAAGTTCGGGAAAACCTTCGCAAAATCTGGAAATGAATTCAGTTTTTACAACTTACTTTGGACAGATTGTTTAGCCCAATTCTTTGTTTTTAGTGAAAATGGAGGTCAATAATATCTACTTCCAGTATTGTTATGAAGAATAATTTAGATATTATACGAAGAAAGCTAGGTATACACATCACTTAATAAATATTAGTTTTCTTCTTTCCCTTTGTTTTCTCAAATCTTTTCATTAGATACAAAAGTAACCAAGCACACACTTACTACCGGCAAACAGATCTCTTTGTGCGATGAAAAACTACTGCAAAACTGGTGCCTGAAAGAAAATACACTAGCCTAGAAGCTGCTTCTTAAGTCCTAACCACTGGACTGCCAAGGAATTTGCTAGAAGCTGCTTCTTTTAAACAGCCTTCATTATGTCCTGTCTTTACTGAAGAGAGCAAAAATTCTGTAAGGCACCTACATGATATCATCTCGTCCATATGCAATTTTGACTCCTCGTCAGTGATGTTTTAGAGTCTGTTGTCCACATCATTCACTGAAAATATTTATACAGAAGGGAAAGAACAGGGTGACCGCAGCAAAAGGCTTTCCAAGCACATATGGAGTTCCCTTTGGCAAAGGGCATCAGCAAATCACAGCCTTAAGGCTTGTGTCACATTTCTGGTAAACAGAAACGAACACTGTTTCCCTGTGGATGGTCTTGTCCTCTAAACAATTTTGAAATGCCTTAATCTCTCAAATTCATCTGAATGCTTTTAGGCAGTGCTCAAGGAGAGCTGCTTAGTGTCATGTGGGAACGTTATTCACGCTTTTTGAAGAGAGAGAGAGCTTGCCGTTGATTTGAGAACCATTCAGTGGAGTGTTTAAAATCACGGGCTTTGCAGTCAGGTAGTCAAGTGTTCAAGTTGGGTTCAAGCTGTCTTATCACAACTGAAGGATCTGGGGAGTGAATTCGTTTCCTATTGCCACCGTAACAAATTGCTACAAATTAGTGACGTAAAACAACACAAATGTACTATCTTACAGTTCAGAGTTTAGGCCAGAGGTCTAAAATGGGTCTGCGGTATGTTCCTTCTGAAGGATTTACAGGAGAATCTGTTTCTTTGACTTTTCCAGCTTCTAGGGGCTGCCTAGAAGCAACCCTTGGCTGCTTGCCTCACGGCTCCCATCCTCCGTCTTCAAAGTCAGCCACACAGCAGCTTCTCCCTCTCTGACTTCCTGTCTCCTTCTTATAAGGACTCTTGTGATTACATGGGCTTATCGTGTAATAATCCAAGATAATCTCCACAACTCAAGATCTTTAATTTATTTACACCTGCAAAACTCCTTTTGCCATATAAGCCCCTTTTGCACTACAAGGTTCCTTTTTGCTTATATTCATAGGTCCTAGGACATCTGGGGAGAGGGGGGAGGATATTCAGCGTACAGCAGGGAGCAAGCTTCCATTGCCTCAGTTGTCCTGTCTGTCACACGAGGACTGCAATAGTTCCTACCGCACAGGGCTGCTATGAGAATTAAATAGAATCACACACACTGTTATTTAGTTAAACATTGCAACACATTAAGTGACCCAGGAGCTTCGGACACATTAAAGAGAAGCGTAGAGCTGATCCCTGCTCTTGGTGGAGACAGGCTTTAAATCGGTAATCCCCCAAATAAATGTGTGCTTGAACATTGTCATAAGTGCTACAAAGGGCTAGTAAAGGGTACATTGGCAAGGAGGCCTGATCTGGTCTAGAAGCATCAGGGAAGACTTCTCTGAGCAAGTAGATTTTCGTTGAGATTTTATGGATGAAGAGCTGAGATAAAAGGCAGAGAAGAACATTCTAGAAAGAGGAAAAATATGTGCAAATACCCAGAGCAGGAATGGGCATAGTGCATTCAAGGAACTGGAAAGCAGGGCAGAGAGTGACAAATTATTGCCAGGGACCAGAGCAGGTCAGGCTCAGAAAGGCTGTGTTAAGATTTTGGAGGCTTGGGCTTCCCCAGTGGCACAGTGGTTAAGAATCCACCTGCCAATGCAGGGGACACGGGTTCGATCCCTGGTCCGGGAAGATCCCACATGCCGCGGAGCAACTAAGCTCGGGTGCCACAACTACTGAGCCTGTGCTCTAGAGCCCGTGAGCCACCACTACTGAGCCCACGTGCCGCAACTACTGAAGCCTGTGCGCCTAGAGCCCGTGCTCCACAATGAGAGAAGCCACTGCAATGAGAAGCCCGCACACCGCAACGAAGAGTAGCCCCTGCTCGCTGCAACTAGAGAAAGCCTGCGCGCAGCAATGAAGACCCAACACAGCTAAAAATAAATAAATTAATTAATTAAAAAAAAAGGTTTTGGAGGCTTATCCTAAGAATAATAGCAGGAGTGGTCTGACCAGATTGCTTATTATACAGTATTGCTCTGGGTGCTGCACAGAGAATGGAGAACAAGAGTAGAAGTAGGAACACCAGGAGAGAGGTTTGGTCTTGGTCCAGGTGAGAGAAGATGGGGTGTCTTGGACCGGGATCCCGAGGAAGCAAACTCTGAGCTGGTTAGGAGCAGGCGGATGGTCTATCACTGAGAGCTCTTGGCATCATTGGGCAGAGGACTGGGCAGAGGGTGGGCTCAGCGGCGCCTAAAGGATGTTCTGAAGTGTAGAAGAGCCCTCAGAATTGGGGTGAGGGGAGTGGGCATTTACACCCGCATATGGACCTGTCACTAGATACAGCTGCACCAGGAAGGGGAGGTGCCTCAGGTGACATGATCTTCTTCCGTGGTGACAACCTCCAAAGGCAGCTGACAGCTGAGCATCTGGGGAAAACTTAATGAGAATGCTGGGCTGGGCATCAGAGCACCTTCCCTATTGAGGCTTATCTAAAGAGTGGCAGGAAAAACAGAGAGAAACTGGATAGATTTGAGAAATATTTGCAGATAGAATTGACAGAACTTGGTGATATATATATAGATGGATAGATAGATAGAGGGGATAAAGAGAACGAGATATTAAAGATTACAGAAGATTATAACTGGGTTTCTGACTTTTACAACTGAACAGATATTAATGGCATACATGTGTTGCTTAAGTATTCTATAGTTAGTTAAATAAATGAATCTATACTTTAGAGGACAGGGGCAGGTTGGAAATCAAAATTTGGGATTAATTAATGAATAGAGGGAAAAAACTGTGAGCCAACATAAAAGTCCCCTCAACAAAGGGCAGAGCATGAAAAGGCTGATGAAGCCTTGAGCAATGACAGTTAAGACAGATTATGTCCATGTCAATCCCATACTCCCTGACTATCCCTTCCCTCCACCTTTCCCCCACTGGTAACCATAAGTTCCTTCTCTAAGTCTGTGAGTCCATTTCTGTTTTGTAAATAAGTTCATTTGTATCATTTCTTTTTAGATTCCGCATACAAGTGATATCATACGATATTTTATTTCTCTTTCTCTGACTTACTTCACTCAGTATGACAATCTCTAGGTCCATCCATGTTGCTGCAAAAGGCATTATTTCATTCTTTTTTAGGGCTAAGTAATATTCCATTGCATATATGTACCACATCTTCTTTATCCACTCATCTGTTGATGGACATTTAGGTTGCTTCCATGTCTTGGCTATTGTAAGTAGTGCTGCAATGAACACTGGGGTGCATGTATCTTTTCAAATTATGATTTTCTCCAGATATGTGCCCAGGAGTGGGATTGCTGGATCATACAGTAGTTCTAGTTTTAGTTTTTTAAGGAACCTCCATCCTGTTCACCATAGTGGCTGCACCAATTTACATTCCCAACAACAGTGTAGGCAGGTTCCCTTTTCTCCACACCCTCTCCAGCATTTATTGTATGTAGACTTTTTGATGATGGAATAATAGCTATTTTTATGTTAGTGAGGCTGCCACAAAAGTATGCTAGATATGCCGGGAAATCCCTAGTCGTGGGAAGCGGAATATAGGGTTCTTCCATGGAAAAACCAGAACAAGTATCAGCTGCTGTGGTTGGCGCGTTGAACACCAGCTCACCTAGAAACATCTCTCAAGGAGGCATCTTTCACGAAGAGTGCGTGCTGGGCTCCTGTCTGTCTGGTTCCCCAGGTTGGGGCCATCTGCAATCCTTTTGACTCCCCTTTCACAATATGCCCAGAATCTGATTTGTTTCCCTACAATCTATTCTCTACTAAGAAGTGACAGTTATTTATTTATTTATTTTTAATGATAAGAAAAATCATGTCATTTCTCAGCTCCAAATTCCCCAAAGGCTACCTATCTCCTACAGAGTAAGAGGGAAATTTGTGAGACAGGGTTGTGAGTGCAGGAAATTTGTGAGTGCAGGGTTGTCCTCAATCTGCCTCTGGCTTTCTTACCCTGAATCCCCTTCTCACTCTTCTCTGGTGACTCTGCTGCAGCCAGGCTGAGCTCCTGGCTGTTTTTCCTACACGCCACACATACTCTTATGTTCAGGCCTTGGCACTTGCTTTACCTCTGCCTACAACACCCTTCCCCCCAGGTGTCTGTCTACACAGGCTCCTCCCTCAGCTCCCTCAGGTCTTTGCACAAGGTCACATTGGGAAGCTGCCTCTGGACATCCTATGCAAATTCCAACCCTCCCTTGCTTCTCCTGTACAAACTACCTCATGCATTACCCTGTGACGTCCTCTAGACTATGCATGCACCTTTTCCTATTGTCTATTTCCCAGCTGCATGTAAACTCCACAAAGGTAAGGTAGGGGTGTTTTGTTTTTTATCTGGTTTAGTGTGGTTTCCTGTTATATTTCCAATGCCTAGAAAAGTTCCAGCTAAAAGTCGACCTTGAATAAATACTGATTGAATCAACGAGTGAATGAATGAATATATGAGAAGAGCCTCTAACTCATTTCTCTAGTGGCACATATATACAATGGAATATTACTCAGCCATAAAAAGAAACGAAACTGAGTTATTTGTAATGAGGTGGATAGACCTAGAGTCTGTCATACAGAGTGAAGTAAGTCAGAAAGAGAAAGACAAATACCGTATGCTAACACATATATACGGAATTTAAAAAAAAAAAAAAAAAAAAAAAAAGTCATGAAGGACCTAGGGGCAAAACGGGAATAAAGACACAGACCTACTTGAGAATGGACTTGAGGATATGGGGAAGGGGAAGGGTAAGCTGTGACAAAGTGAAAGAGAGGCATGGACATATATACACTACCAAACGTAAGGTAGATAGATAGTGGGAAGCAGCCACAGAGCACAGGGAGATCAGCTCGGTGCTTTGTGACCGCCTGGAGGGGTGGGATGGGGAGGGTGGGAGGGAGGGAGATGCATGAGGGAAGGGATGTGGGAACAGATGTATATGTATGACTGATTCACTGTGTTATAAAGCAGAAACTAATTAAAAAAATAAAAAAAAAATAATAAAAAAATAATAATAATAAAAATAAATAAAAAAAAATAAATAAAAGATGAAAAAGAGTAAAAAAAAAAAAAAAACATCGTGTTTCTTGTTTTATGATTATGTGCATTTCCTAAAAAATATGTAAATTTGCTTTACCTTCCTTGATACTGATAATAAAGAAAATACTAAGTAACTCTGAAAAAAAAAAAAAAAAAGAAAAGTTCCAGCTAAAAGTCGACCTTGAATAAATACTGATTGAATCAACGAGTGAATGAATGAATATATGAGAAGAGCCTCTAACTCATTTCTCTAGTGAGGTACCTTGTCTACAAGCTCTCCCTTTGTGCACTTTTCTAGATGACTAGATGAGAGGAAAACAAAGGCCAGCACTGTTTCTGAGAGTGCCAGGACCCTGCAGAAGGTCCCTGAAGAGAAGTCTCTGGAGCCCTTTGAAGCTGACATTGAACCTTGGTGGAATGTAAGTGTTCTATACACCAGTGGGGACAGTGGCTGGCTGGATATTGTGGAAGGTAGAAAGAATGAATTTAAATTCTTCCAAAGGAAGTATTGTTCTGACTGTGTCTGACTGATGCCAAAATAAATATGAGAGGAAAAAGTCAACTCATCCCTTTTGAGTGCTATGTACATAAAAGCACCTTTTAACTCTTCCTCCGGCTTTTTTTTGACATTGTTGTTGATACATACACAAGCCTAAGGAGACACTGTCTATTGCTATGATTATTATTAAATGAACATTTTATTCAGCAATTGCAGACTTGCTCTTGGACGCAGGCTCTGAATGGTCACGGACTCAGGCTGTGTCACATCAGCGTTTTGTAGTGTCTGACCCCCCTTCTACAGCAGACATACTCCAAATCAAGGTCCCTGATGCTTAAGCTTTCTCTCAATAGCTTCGGGGTTGCCCTGGCTAGAGATGTCCACAGGCCACTGGTGTGGGCTGCCAAATGTTGGGACTGCACTTTAATAACTTCTCTGGGAATTAAAACTTTCTGGTGGCTGGGCTTTGGCTGTTGTCTGGAAAGATTTGAGAGTCTAAGCCACCTTGTTTGTCTCTTCATGCTGTCCTGGTTTCAGCTTTTTTTTTTTTTTTTCTATAGAAGGGTCCAAGTCTATAACTCTATTGCCACAGATGTGGTAAAAAGAAATCCCCCCCTTTCCTGCCCTATCACTGAACACAGCTTTTAGTAACATTTAGTACAAGAACAGGATATTGGCAACTCAACTGTTAAACCTGTCCGTGATTATGCTTCCTTGAGATCACTCTGATGTCACCAGTGTAATCTGAGCCTGGAGCTTTTGTTCACACTTTAAATAGCAGTCCCGGAATGATTTTGCTACAGACTCTCTGGAGAGCCCGGGAGCTGAATTCCCAAAGATTCACACATCGATGAAAGCCAAGCCAAGCCACCCGGCCAGAAGCATGTCCACCTCATTGCGAGTAAGCCCGTCCATCCACGGCTACCACTTCGACACAGCCTCACGTAAGAAAGCCGTGGGCAACATCTTTGAAAACATAGACCAAGAAGCATTACAGAGGCTCTTCAAAAACTCTGGGGACAAGAAAGCAGAGGAGAGAGCTAAGATCATTTTTGCCATAGATCAAGATTTGGAGGAGAAAACACGAGCCCTGATGGCTCTGAAGAAGAGGACGAAAGACAAGCTTTTCCAATTTCTGAAATTGCGGAAATATTCCATCAAAGTTCACTGAGGACCAGAGGATGGATAAGGACATTAGCCAAGAACGGACATTTAAAGACCAAGCGAGTCTATGAAACTCAACGCGCACAGCATCTTGTTGCTGCCTTGTAAGTTTCTCTTCCATAGGAACAGAACGAACTTGTTACAAAGACTCCAACTAATTTCACGCCTGTGCTGTTACAGTGGAGAAGGAAATGCTTTCAGCAAGGACTGGAAAACTCCCCCTGCTGACAAGGACCGCTGCTGATGTCAGGGGAGAGTCTGGACAGACATAATGAGAACTGAAACTGAAGATAACAGAAGTCTGGGGACGGATGGAGGCCAGGGTCTCCCTGTCAGGCCCTAGGACTTAAACTCAACCTGAACTTTTTTTCCTTAACCAAACTGCGTAGGGGGAGGGAGATGGGGAACAGGAGAGAGAATTCCATGCTGCAATTGTTTACTGAATTTTTTATTTGAATGTTCAAAGTGTTGCCAAGCTTCAATGTTGTCTATTGGTAGATATATTTTTCTTTTTTAGAGATCAGTAATTGATTATTTATTTGCATTTATTACAATGCCTTAAAAAGTGCACCACATGGGTGTAAGTACAAATTCAAGGAACTGCATTATTTTCAGCAGCTCAGTGAAACCGTATGCCACCTTCTGGTTTGTAAGGGGTTTTTATGCATTTCAAACTGCTTGCCCAAAAGTTAAAATAATAGGGTCCTTCATAAATCCGAAGTACTGTGAACAAATTTTATAGTTTTTTTAATCTTCTAACTAATGCTAAAATATAATCTAAATGTCTTACAGTTACTGCAATAAGCATTAGGAAGTGAATATGATACACTTAATAGTTTATAAAGATGCTATGGTTTCTATAATTTATTATTCATGACAAATAATATGCAACCTTAATAAATTATTATAAGCTTAGCTGCTCTTGGTGTGTGATGATTGGTCTCAAAGGAAAAATAAGATGGTAATTTTTATTATTATAAACTTTTATAAGCTTTTCTAAGGATTTTACTCTAAGAGTAAGAGGTGCTTTTAAAGTAGCTTTGCATTGTCACCTTATTCAAAGCAAATTCTTACATCAAGTATCTAGGAAGTTTCTCTGTTCCAACTTTAAAATATAAGATACAGGCATAGAAATTCATAGAGTGGCTCATCAGTATTGTTGTTTATGTATCCATAGAGGGTGAGTTTCAAAAGGTTTTTCTCTCCATATTTTTGAAATTTTTCCTCTGTGGTTATGGTAGCTGTGTACATTTATTTCTCCCAAAACAATATATCTGAGGGTCAGAGTCTGAATTACAATCAAGATTTTGTGGCTTATCAATGTTTATTTAATATAAACCAATATGGGAATAACATTACAGTCTCTTTGCTTATTTCCTCATAAAATTATAATAAAATATTTCTAAGAAGGTATATAGCAATGCCTGCTGCACTTTCCTAGCAGAAATAAATTTTAAAATTTCCCTAGATATTAAGTGTTTCAGAAGCATCTACAAAGGTTTTTGAAACTGCTGATCATAGTAAAACAAAAGTGAAAGATCTGAAATCTTTGGGGAGAGTTATAAGTCAGGTTTTTCAATAACATATTTTTTAAAAAAGAAATTAAGTAGTCAAGTCTGTTTTCAAATGTTAATTGATTCATGTACTGAAGATAATATAAATCATTCCATTTAAAAAGGATTTTTTTTACATGACAGCATCCATAAAAAACACAGATCAATATGCAAAATTGTGTGTGTGTGCATTTTTCCTGGAGGAGTATTTCTAATTTCCATCAGATTTGCAAAGACATCCATGAAACCAAAATAAGTTAAGAACAAAAAAGAAGGAGCCCTGACAGGTGGAAGGCTTGGCTAGTGATGGTATTTGGGGATCATCAAAGTGAAGGCTTTGGAAATGAATAAGCTTCCTACCTCTGATAGGGCCTGTCAGTGACACATTTTCTCTGTCTATCTAGGGTGCCCCAAAGACAGTGATAAACTGCTTGGGAAGGAAATTTAGTAAGTTACCCCCCCAGAGAAGTTATCATACTCCACAATTTCAGTGAACATGTTCCACTTATCTTCCACTCCAAGACTTTAAACACATCTCAGAAGCTGAACATCATTCAAAGGTTGAGTTTATTATACATCCTCGTAACCATATTCTCTGCCTCTGTTGTTTTCAATAGAGTCCAATGCGTATCTTACCCACTTTTCACATAAGCATGTATTAACTTAGTTTTCTTGCAGGATATTATTATTATTTTTTGACTGCAGGACCATAACATGGGGAACAAATTAAAAAGCAGTTGGGGGGGCTTCCCTGGTGGCGCAGTGGTTGAGAGTCCGCCTGCCGATGCAGGGGACACGGGTTCGTGCCCCAGTCTGGGAAGATCCCACATGCCACGGAGTGGCTGGGCCCGTGAGCCATGGCCGCTGAGCCTGCGTGTCCGGAGCCTGTGCTCCACAATGGGAGAGGCCACAACAGTGAGAGGCCCGCGTACCGCAAAAAAAAAAAAAAAGCAGTTGGGATATGATCCACAATGGTGTGGAGAATAATAATTCTTTCTGTAGATTATTACACAAGCATGGCATCCTTCTCCTTCATGGAGAACAGAAGTTGGAATCAATGCACAAGGATGATTTTTAACTTGGTGATGTTTTTATTATTTAATGTGAGGTGGAAGGATCCATCATTAGAACAGGTAGGATTAGTTCTGTTCAGAAATCCTTCTACGGCACAAGGACGACTGAATATATCTCAAGACATCTCATTATAATAGAAGAAATAAAAGCAACAAAGGTGAAATAGCTCATTAATATTTTTCTATCATTAGGATCATAATAATAACAACTAACTTTCACTAAGTGCTTACTATTCACCAGACAATTTTCTAAGTGGTTTTTTTGTGTGTGTATTAAATCACTTCATTAGTACCGTGATATAAAAGCATGCGTGTGCATGCATGTGCCTATGTATGTAGAGTAATGAAACTGAAGCACAGAGAGGTGCAGTAACTTTCTCAATAACACACAGCTAATGAAGGCAGGAATCAAACCCAGAGAGCTTTCATTCCGAACCACTAGGTTAGACTGCTCCTCTAGGAGGAACTAAACTTCTCTTTTATCCTTTGAAGTGACAATTACTTATATGCTAGTAAGAAAGACAGGAAAGCAAGCCCTCTGAGAAATCCTTTTTATCCGATCTGTGTCTATTTGTCTATTTATTTGGCACTTGCACTTCATGCGGAAAGCTTCTCAATCATTTTAATTGTATCAGAGATTTCTTAGATATAGCCTTTCTAGTCTGCAGTTAACATAACACTTGGGTTAGCACCTTGGAACAAAAGATCACATCTAAGTTCTCTTCTGAGTCGACAGTCAAGGCTTTGGGTCTGGGTTTGCTCACTGGGAGAAGTTAGAAACTGTGGATTCATGGTTTCATTCACTCAGTGTAGACCTTCTCAGTTCCCAGCCCTGGCCCAGCAAAGGAGGGTTCGTACCCATAGGAATCGCTGACAGATGAGATTTACCGAGAAAGGGGCCTGGGATATGTGACTGCCTGATATTTTTTCCCATTGTCCGAGGGTAGTCAGAGAATGTGACTGCTGTTCCCTTGGAGAGCCTTCCTGACAAACAAATCATTAAGCTGTGGTCTAGGAATCGCATGCCCTTTCAAAGCGCCTCATCTACCCTTCCAAATTCCACACAAGGGCTTCCCGGAATGACATGTAATTTAATTGACCCCCTTTGTCACACACAGGGAGTTGTAGAGTGGAATCAGGGTCTCTACCTTCTCCATCTGTGCAACAGAAATGTAGTAAGCACCCACGTGTGGGCTGCCATGGACAGAATAAATCTCTAGTCTCCTTGTCAGAGGAGCGAGAGAAGGTTTTAAAATGAATACAGTGAGATCCGTGATAGAAGTTTAAACAGGATGCTATGGGAGCAGAGGTGTGTGCATGTGTGTGAGTGTGAGTGTGAGTGTGGGTGTGGGTGTGTGTGTGGGGGGGCGGGGTGTAGAGAGTAGCAGCAGAACTGGTGAAAATCTATTGCAAACTGGGGAGATCCTAGAAGATTCCATAGAGAAGTTTCAAAGTAGGATTTAGGAGAATGGAGAGGAAAAATGTCATTCTGGCATTTGGGTATAGCATCCGCAAAGGCAGGGAGGTGGGAAAGAGTGTACATTGTTTGCGAATCTCTACGCAATTCATGGTTAGGGGCCTAAGCATTTGGAGCAATCATTAGAAGGGCAGCTGGGTCTAAAAGACAAGCTTGAGTATTAATTTTATCCTGAAGGAAAGAAAGAAGCATGAAGGACTTTCAACAGAAGAGTAACATTTACTGCCTACCTACTATGTATCGGGCCTTACGAAAAGACACAGTCAATATTTTGAAAAGTAATGTGCTGTCTGGCAACTGAACACATGGTTGGAGGCTACAGTGATTTCTTCCAGACTGTTTGCTCACAGTTGGTCTACTGAGGTGAAAAGCCATGCAGCTCTTTCACAACTCAATAATAAATGAGTAACTATGTGGAATCGGAAGATGAAACAGAAGTTAGAGATTCTAAAAAAAATGTGTTGGGAGGCCAGATTAGGGGAACCGCAAACTAATCCCTAATTAAATTTGTAAGAAATTGTGACTATGCTTGAATCTTAGAATGCGTCATTATTCAACAAATATTATCACTTAAAGGCTACTGAGCTCTCTCTTCATTTAAACTTTCTTCTGCAAAAAATGTTACTGGATATTTTCAGTGATCATCACAGACACACAAATGTGTTCTGTGGTGAGGTATGCACACAGCGACAGTGGATTGGGTTCACTCGTGTATTGGCAAAACTAGCTTCCAGAACTGTGGGAATAAAAATCCTGTCCCAATAAGGTGTAGCAGTGATTTTAAAAAAGTGGACGAGGGGTTGGAAGACTTTTGTTGTAGCCACCTTCCTCCTCCCTCTGCTTAACACACACGCACACAAGCACATGCACACGCACAAATGCACACACACGCACACACACACACACACACAGTCCTAAGAGGAGCACAGAAGTTTGGTTCCTGAGCCTTTGTTTCCTCCTACGTGGGCATGGTATTGAGCAAATACCACCAGACTGTGTCTGACTTTCTGGGGTTTTTCCCAACTCTGCCTGAAGCAAATTCCTTTTTTATCCCTGGTTTTCATCTGGAAGGAAAAAACAATAGATCTGACGGGCTAATGGCTATGACTTCTAGATCGCATATTCTACATACATGGGAAATAATAACTGTACCTATCACCTTACGTGATAGGATTTTTTTCTGGATCGGTTGGTATTCCACATATGAAAAGAATTTCTGTTCAATAAAACAAAAGCCTAATTTAAAAGTTTTGATCTTTACTAGTTGTTGCTGAAGGCAGAATGTGAGAGAAGTAACTTTCTGTGGATCCTTCTTGTTTTACGGTTTTTTTTATTATGTAAGTTTCAGGTGTACAGCATCATAATTTGACATCTGTATACACTACGAAGTGATCAGCACAAGTCTAGTTACCATCCATCACCATCCCATTTCACCCACCCCTTCCCCTCTGGTAACCATTAGTCTGTTCTCTGTGTCTATGAGCTTGTTTTTATTTTATTTTGAGTGTTCGTTTGTTTTGCTTTTTTTTCCAGATTCCACATGAGTGAAATCATACTGTATTTGTCTATCTCTGTCTGACTTATTTCACTTAGCATAATATATCCAAGGTCCATCCATGTTGCTGCAAATGGCAGCATTCCATCCTTTTTCATGGCTGAGTATTATTCCACTGTGTGTGTGTGCGTGTGCGTGTGTTTCTGTGTGTGTGTATCCCATCTTCTTTACCAATTCATCCATTGATAGACACAGTTTGTTTCCACATCTTGACTATTAAGAATAATGCTGCAATGAACATGGGGGTTCATATATCTTTGCAAATTAGTGTTTTCATATTCTTCAGATAAATAGCCAGAAGTGGAATAGCTGGGACATATGACACTTCTATTATTAATTTTTTTGAGGAATTTCCATACTGTTTTCCACAGCAGCTGCACTAAGTTACAGTACCACCAACAATGTATAACCGTTCCCTTTTTCCACATTCTCGTCAACATTTGTTATTTCTTATCTTTTCCATCACAGTGATTCTAACAAGGGTAAGGTGAAATCTCATTGTGATTTTAATTTGCATTTCCCTAATAATTAGTGATGTTGAACATTTTTCACGTGCCTGTTGACCATTTGTATGTCTTCTTTGGAAAAATGTCTATTCAGATCTTCTGCCCATTTTTTCATCAGGTTGTTTGTTTTTTGTTGTTGAGTTGTATGAGTTCTTTAGATATTTTGAATATTAACCCTTTATTGTATATATGATTTGAAAATATCTTCTTCCAGTCAGAAAGCTGCCTTTTTATTTTGATAATGGTTTCTTTCATTGTGCAGAAGTTTTTTAGTTTGATATAGCCCCATTTGTTTATTTTTGCTTTTCTTTCCCTTGCCTTTGGAACCAGGAAAGATCCCAAATAGCCAAAAGAATCCTGAGAAAGAAGAACAAAGCTAGAGGTATGACGCTTCCTGATTTCAAACTATTTCACAAACCTATAGTAATCAAGACAGTATGTTACTGGCACAAAAACAGACACACAGATCAATAGAACAGAACTGAGAGCCCAGAAATAAACCCAAATGTATGTGGACAATTAATTTATGACAAACACATAGAGAATATACAAGGAGAAAGGGTAATCTCTTCAATAAATCGTGCTGGGAAAACTGGACAGCAAAAGAACGAAACTAGACCACCGTCTTACACCATACACAAAATTAACTCAAAATGGATTAAAGACTTGAATATAAGACCTGAAACCATAAAACTCCTAGAAGAAAATGTAGGAAGCATGTTCTTTGACATCAGTCTTAGTGATGATTTTGTGGATCTGACTCCATCTATGTTCTTCTTTAGTAGCCTGCCTCTTTCCTGGTGGCTGGGTGCCAATGCCAGGGCCAGCTGCTAATATTATGACTATCTCTTCCATATCCAATCAATGTCAGAGTCACTGAGACAATCTCCATGCTGGGTGAGAGTCATAACCACCTGAGTCGTTTTAAAAATATAGATTCCTGGGACTTCCCTGGTGGTCCAGTGGTTAAGAATCCATCTTGCAATGCAGGGGGCACCGGTTCCATCCCTGGTTGGGGAACTAAGATCCCACATGCTGCTGTGCAGCTAAGCCCGTGTGCCACAACTACTGAGCCCACGAGTCACAACTACTGAGCCCACACATGCTGGAGCCCACTTGCCACAACTAGAGAGAAGCCCAATCACTGCAATGAAGAGCCCGATGAATGCTGCAACTAAGACCTAATGTAGCCAAAAAATAAATATTTAATTTAAAAATATATATATATAGATTCCTGGTCCCAAATCTCTGGGCATTGAGCCCAGTAATGGGTATTTTTACAAAACTCTATAGTCAACTGTGAAGAACATAAGATGTAAGGAATTGTTTTCTTATGTTACCATTGGATCTCCTATTGATGGCATTTCTTACTATAACACAAAAAAGGATTTGACTCGATGGAATTGGCCAGAGTTTTTCCTAACATACTAATTCTGTCATTAATTGAAAAACAGACCCCCAAAAGGACATATTTTGAGGAAAGTATAATTTCTCTTGGATTTTAATAATTGCAGTGTGTGTAGACTAATGCTTCTTCTCCTTTTCTGGGGTTTCTTTTCCTTGGATTTCTGTCTGATATTTGTCTACTTTGATAGGTACATGTTTTATCAGGAGAAACACTTCTGCTTCCTATATTTTCTTTTTATTCTCCTGCAGTTTGTCCATGTTTATTATTTATGCTCAGTTTTCATCATCGGAAAGACTTTGGAGAATCCTGCTGATCTTAGCATCATAGGAACCACAGCCTCTGAAGTACTGATATCAGAGCATCTTTTCCCACCAGTTGTGTGGAATACCTCCAGCAGGGCAGTTGTTTCCAAACCTACTGTTATCAGAATCTCCTGGGAGATGTTTTAAAATCCAGGTCCTTGGATTTAATGATTCAGAATTTCTGGGGCTGGTTACCTGCTATCTTTGTTCTTAAATCACTCCCCCAGGTGGTTTCGCTGCAGAGGCAGATCCAGAATCACACTGACCCAGATTAAATTCACCATGGTGCACAGTGAGGATGTGGCCCGTTTAAGTTCATCTGTGTCTCCCCAGGAACATTGCAGGCCTCAATACATTTTTTTTTTTTTTCAGTACGTGGGCCTCTCACTGTTGTGGCCTCTCCCGTTGCGGAGCACAGGCTCTGGACACTCAGGCTCAGCGGCCATGGCTCACGGGCCCAGCTGCTCTGCAGCATGTGGGATCTTCCCGGACCGGGGCACGAACCTGTGTCCCCTGCATCGGCAGGCAGACTCTCCACCACTGCGCCACCACGGAAGCCCCTCAATACATTTTTGACTAAACAAACTGTTGACCCAAGGTGTACCTGTTACCTCATCCTGGAATACGTTGTGCCTATGACCTTCCATCCAAACAATACCATTATTTTGACTTTGTTCATAAATGTTATATTCTAAAAAATCTTACCTGATCACCGTTAGCTAACCCCCCATATGGCACATAGTCTTAGCAATTAAAATACATTTTTCAAATGGATGGAAGGCTTTCTTCCCCCTAAATATATTTACCACTTGCCTGCTATCCTGGAAACTTCATTTCTTAATCTAGACAAGTTATTCTTTTAAAGTTAGTCTTTTTTTTTTTTTCTTTTTTTTTTCTGGCCTCACCTCACAGCTTGTGGGATCTCTGTTCCCCAGGGTTTCAACCTGGGCCATGGCAGTGAAAGTGCCAAGTCCTTAACCACTGGACCACCAGGGAATTCCCTAAAGTTAGCCTTTTACAAAGGAAGGTTTAATAACTAATGAAAACCTACTGTATAGCACAGGGAACTCTACTCAATGCTCTGTGGTGACCTAAATGGGAAGGAAATCCCAAAAAGAGGGGATGTATGTGTACATAGAGCTGATTCACTTTGCTGTACAGTAGACACTAACACAACACTGTAAAGCAGCTCCACTCCAATAAAAACTTAAAAAAAAATAAATAAAAAGGAAGGTTTGGCACTAGTCACTGACAATCACTTATATAATTTAGCGTACTAACAGGTAACCAAACCCTTTCTTCCTAAAAACAAGTATCCTTCACCGAGAAAATGTGGTTTTCATTTCAAGGGGAGAATGGGCAGCGGAGCAGGAAGCTGGAAACTAGGGATAAGGGGGCATGTGAAACTGGTACAGGAGGACACAGAATGTGGGGGTGGGCTGAAGACAAACAACCGCCCCCGATTTTCTCAGCGCTGGTCTTGGCTGTTAAAAAGCGGAGAGTCAGATGTTCCCTGTGGTGGACAGCGGGAAGATAAACAGAGTGTGCTTTGGGTGTAAGAACTGGATTCTAATCTGCCCTCAGCAGTTTAGTGCCATGTTTAAATTCTGAGTAAATTATTTAATCTCTTTCAGCCTTCCTTTATCATTATAGAATAAGGATAATCATACCTCCTGTTTTAGTTTGCTAGGACTGTCATAACAAAGTATCACAGGTCGGGTGGCTTAAACAAGTGATCTCCTCACGGTTCTAGAGGCTAGAAGTTGAAGCTCAAGCTGTCAGCAGGGCTGGTTTCCTCTGAGGCTTCTCTCCTCGCCCTCTTTTCTCTGTGTCTCTCTTCTCTGTGTCTTAATCTCCTTTTCTTACAAGGTCACCAGTCATATTGGATTAGGGCCCCACCCATATAACTTTGTATCCCTTACTTACCTCTTTGCAGGTCCTATCTCCAAACACAGTCACCTTCTGAGGCACTGGGGGTTAGGACTTTAACAAATGAACTTGGGACCAAATTTGGCTCATAGCATACTTATTTTTTTGACTATCATAAGCATAAAATAAATGGTTGGGTGTTAAGTAGCTATAAGGCTAAGAGCCTTGGCGACAGATGTGGTGCTGTGCTTGTGGTTGAACAGTACAAAGCTTCCAGCAGAGCCTAACACAGGGGAGGTACTTAATACGTGTGTGTTCATATGAACATACACACGTCAAATAAACATATGGTATTTGATGTACCAACTGACTAATCTCTGAAATCAACACACACTCCTCCGCATCCTTTTTGCCTCCTCCGCATCTCAGAGGGGGGTTCAGTTGGCAGGGGCCCACTGGGGTTGAGTAACTGAGCTGTGGCCTGGGTCACAGTTGTGTTGAAAGAGTCACATGGGGAAGGTGTTTCTGCCACTAAGCACTTTTGTTGCTTTTCCTCACACATGAAAGGTTTCAAAATGTTCAGTGGAAATGAACACGTTCTCTGAACATCTGCGATCTGAGTGTGCTGATGGCGCCTAATTCTGTTGTTCTCGACATAATTTTTGCGCCTCTGGTTATGGACCTAAGACTGAAAAGTATTGTTTTCCCATATCTCCTTCCAGCTTCAGGCATGTACCAAGAGTCACTGCCAGGACATGGGCATCTTATTTGGGTGAGTGTGAAGAAGGGAGGGGATGAGACAGACAAGGTTTAAAAACTCCAAGTGATAAGACACTGAAAAAAGACTGTGCTGATCCCCAAAGTAATTCTATACCTCGTACCACATATGGCAAGAATTTCAGAATGAGTGGCACAGATTTAGAGAGTTTTCTAGTCTGTAATTGAGAAGCATGGGACCTTTGTGGCAGCGTGTTTTTAGAAACTGAATGCCATGAGCTATTGTCTGATTTCAGTTGGGAAATTGGGGGGAGAAAAAACCTAAATGTATTATCATAGCTGAGCAATCATCTAATGACATCACTTGACTAAAGTAAGTCGGCCAAGTAAGTGTGGGGAAATTTGGATTCAAAATAACAATCCGAGTGTCTGGTTTGTAACTTTAAGTTCATTGAAGTCACACTACGTAGGTGGGAACTAGTATTATCTTTTCATTCTACACACATTTGGATGTTGAAGATGTCAACATCTTCACTCTTCTCATGTGGTCAAAAGGCACATGATTCTGTATCATCCTTGAAAGATGATCCTCTAACCCCCTCATCAGCTTTCACACCGATTTCAGTGAACCTTTACTCTTTTATAGCTTTTTCTTATTATTTTGAAGCCGATGTAAAAAATGGATTTGTTTTTCCACTTTAAAAGCTCAGTGTTGCCGTTAGGGAGGTTTATAAACATTCAAGCACACGGGACAGAGCTGGTTGCTTGGGCAGGACAGAGACATGCTGGTTGCATTCCTGGTCAGCTAAGGAAGACCAGAAACTCAGTATTGTGGGCACCAGGCTCAAAAGACAGAAAGACTCGCTCACCCGAATCAAAATCACGTCTGCATGGTGAAAAAAATCACTCATTTATTCACTTATGGGAGAAATTGAACTGCCAAGAAGGAGGGCAATGTATAGATGAAAGCAAAGGGAGAGGCAGTGTCTGGAGGGCAAATGTCAGCTTGGCTTTGTTAAGGTTTGAAGAACTAGCCTCATAGCACAGAACTCCTCTCTACTGATCTCTGCCACATTGAGTTTTTGCTGTGTAACAAACCCTCTCAATACTTAGTAACTTAAAGAGACAACTGCTCTATTTAGCTAAGGATTCTGTGGGGCAGCTTGGGGGTTCTCCTAGCCTGGGTTCTTTCATGTGTCTGTGGTCAGCTGGTGGCTGGATGGTGTGGGATGACCTCATTCACATGCCTGGTGATTGGCAGGCTATTGACCAGAGCAGCCACCAGAGGAGTGGATTATCCTTCACTACTTTTTGCAATATTAGCTCTTAGGGGTTCTCACCATAAAAGCGCTAGATAAGCATTTGTCAAATTGTGCTTTTCTGTCTCTCCTATGTGTTCTCACCATGCCCACCACCCACCTTCTTTGTAACCCATCATAAGAAACTACACTTTACCTTATTACTGGTGGTCACCCTGTGGGCTCACTTCCTTGTGATCCAATCCAGACTAGCTCACAAAACTCAGTCACTTATTTAAAAATGCTTTTTTACCTGTTCCCATGGCTCGTTAATTCAGTTCACAAAACTCAGACGTTCATTTAGAACTTTGGTTCACAGAACTCATTCATTCATTTAGAAATACTTTTTTTTTTTTTGCTGACTCCCATGGCTAGCTAATTCCCTCCGTAGGGGTGAGTTTTACCAGTGTCATGCTCAGAGAACATTCATTACTGTTTTTCTGTAATGCCTTCATGGGGCAGAAAGGGCAGAGACTTTACAATCATCCCCATGGACCCATGGCCGTGCCAAAGCGGGTGATGGGGGTAAGCAGAATTTTGAAAAATCCTGACTGCTTTAACCATACTCTTTTACTCCTTATGAAATATATAAGCATATGTCACTGAACATCTGAGCTCGTTCCTCTCCTGAAAAACCACACTGTTTAGAAAGGGCGTAAAATTAACTGCTATAAATGCCTGTTCTGCTCTCTGGGACAGTGGACATTGAGAGACATTAGCCAGAGGAAGACAGACTTACTGAGGGCAAAGAATTAATGGAAGCACATGGCTCCTGCCGGCAGGAAATGCTTTGATAGGCCCTTTCCTCTTTTTGTTACCAAGAGGGCCTTGACAATAGTCTCCACCTTGGAGCAGCTGTTCACTCCCCGTGTGATGATCACAGCACATTTTCCTTGTCAGACTTGAAGTCTGCACCCGGGAGGGCGCAGGAAGAGACACACACAATGTTGGGGATCTGCCCTTGAGCCTCAGAGCTGCGTGATGGGTGGAGACGTCACCCTTAAGACACACAGCCAATCCCTTTGGCACGCGCTTCCGGAAGGCCATCTGCTTCTGTGGTTCCTCTGACCTTTTGTTAGAACCCACCCGAAACTGGAAAGAAATGACCAGAATAAAACTAAGCCGAAGGCAGCTTGAGACCCTGTTGCTTATGAAAGCAAGTCAGACAAGCAAAAGCCTTGGTTGAACATCTAACACGTGCCCACTCTTAGGCTACATATTAGCTGATGGAGGGAAAATGAATATTTTTCAGTGACTACACAGTGTCAGGCATTATATTGGATGCTGACTAGTTTCATGTCATCTCTTCAGTATTCTTGTAAGGCAGGTTTTAGTATCCCCATTTTATAGATGAGGAAACTAAGGCTCTGAAGGGGGGTTCATCAACTTTTCCAAGGCGGCTCTAACCTTATAAGAATGTAGGGAAGTACAATGAAAGAATTCTGCCTCAATCTCACATTTGATTTGATTTCAGCCCTGATGTGTTCCTTACTCAGAAGCTTAACAGTTTTTACTCCCCACTCTTGTATTCAGTGTCCAAGAGGCTCCATGAAACACAGAATCAGGAGACCTGGTTCTACTCCCATTCTGATGGGTGCCATGGGGAGAGTCACTTAACTGCTGGGCTTCAGCCTCCTTGATAATAAGGGACTGGGACTAAATGAGATCATGGCCATTCTGAATCCTAAATTTAGAGCTGGGTAATCAAATGTAGTGTGAACATCACACCTATTAAGATGGCTACTGGGGCTTCCCTGGTGGCGCAGTTGTTGAGAGTCCGCCTGCTGATGCAAGGGACACGGGTTCGTGACCCGGTCCGGGAAAACCCTACATGCCACGGAGCGATTGGGCCCGTGAGCCATGGCCGCTGGGCCTGCACATCCGGAGCCTGTGCTCTGCAACGGGAGAGGCCACAACAGTGAAAGGCCCGTGTATCGCAAAAAAAAAAAAAAAAAAAAAAAAAAAAAGATGGCTACTATATGTATTTTCTAAGTAACAAGTATGGGTACAGAGTTTCATTTTGGAAAGATGAAAAAGCTTTGGAGACGGATGGTGAGGATGGTTGTTCACTGAAGTGACTATACTTGATGCGACTGAACTGTACTCTTAAAAATGTGAAAATGGTAAATTTTATATTATGTAGATTTTACTACAATAAAAAAAGAAGTTAAAAATGTGGTATGATTTTTTTTTTTTTTTTTTTACAAAACGTAAGCATATTCCCCTTCCTTGAAAAGTGAGCTTCATTCGATATCCTAATTATTTTTAGGTACTTTCAAAATATTGCTGCTTTTACAGGTCTAAACTCGCTTGTAATACAAGCCATGATGTACAGGAGTAGAAGCCATTTTGACAAAGGATGGAGAAGAGAGAGTTTCAAATAATGTGACTAATTTATAGCAAGGTTCTGTGTTGGGAAAAGCACAGCTTGTCTGAGAAAATGAGAACAAGCTGACGTTGCTGGAACCCAAAGATTTGAGGACGGAACAGCATGTGTTCGAGAGAGAGGCAGGGCTGAGTCACTGGAGACCGGGTTACAGAGTCTGCGCTGTGTGTTACAATGGAAATAGACATTGACCAACGTCACGCTGCAGAGTGACGCTGTTCTGGTTTGCGGTCTCAAAAGGTCAGTCTGGCAGTGTTCTGTGGAAAGAGCCAGGGGGTAGCAGTAGCAGAAAACGGTACACATCTTTTAGGTGACTATTGTCATTGTTCAGAGTAGAGTACATAAGAGGCAGGGTGGAGAGAAGTAGTCAGATTTTAGAGATAATTTGAGACGAGCCATCCACAGGACTTGGAGATGCATTGGCTTATTCCTCTGTGCTATTCCTCTGTAATCAGTCATTTTCCCCCAGTGGCACAGTCACCCTTACCTGGGCCTCTGTCACCATCTATTAGAGCATTGCTGTTATTGATGGGCTTCATTACCTTGAGCTCTTGCCCCTAAAGGTGTCCTTTACATCATAGCTAGACTTGGCTTTCTGAAATGCCACTCTTCACACACAGCTTCCCTGTTCAAAACATTCAGAGTCTACCCACTGCCCTCAGCATCAAGTCCCACCTCCTTAGCCTGACATACAAAATAATTGACGATTCTATGTCTCTTAACGTATCTACCTCATTCCCTTAACAGGGACTCAGTAAAAAATATGTATTCAGCACCTATTATTGGCCAGATTAATTACTACCAGCAACTTGTTATAAAACATTTTTCTTGCTACTCTTGCATTCATTCTGTCTTCCTGGAATGTCCTCACCCTTATCACTGCTTATGGAAATGCTTGTCTTCCTCCTCTGGAATCAGATCTCATTTCTTAGGAAGCTTTTTGTGAGCCTCTAACTCAGACTAAGCACAGCTAGCCATTGTCTCCATGCCCCAGGGCGTTGGCATGTCCTGCAATTAATTGTTGGCAACCTTTTATTTGACATTGGAAGCAGAAACCTTATTTTCTATTGAGAAGGTGCAGGGTTTGTTGCTGATGATGCAATCAGTAATGACATGCTTTGTTCTGAGCAGTAAGTTAGACTTAGGGACTTGGGATGTTGAGAGGCAGAGGGAAGTTAACAATGTCCAGGCCCCAGAAAGGGAAGGTAGAAAATGCCTGGCATTCAGTAGATAATTATTGAATAAATAAACAAACAGGTGATTGACAACTTTGTCCAGCTACAATACTGAACTCTAAGTAATTTACAACTTAGATAGTTCAGTCCAATCATTTCTTGAGTATTTGGTTCAGGAGATGCCAAGATGGATAGGTTTCTGCTTTAAATATTAGTGGTGGAATTGGGGGAGGACAGGAGGAAGGCGAACACAAATACAGATAGCATAGGGCAGTAAGTAGGAAAAAAAAATACACACCATAGCAATAACTCAGAAAAGAAAGTGGGTTAATCCTGCCTGGGAAATAGGAATTGACTAGAATTTGCTCATGTCCCAGGTTGATTGAGGTACTCCCCTCATTCCACTGCAAGCTTTTCTCACTCTTTGTCCAATGGCCTGCCATTCACACACTCCTGGCTTCAGCCTCAATGATCCAGGTTACTGTCTTCAAACAGGTCCACAACTTACCTGGGAATCTTGTTAAAATGCAGGAGGCCTGAGATTCTGATTTACCTAAAGCTTCCGGATGACACCAGTGCTGCTGGTCTGTGGACCCCACTCAGAGTACCTAGATTTCCGTGGCCTCCCTGAAAGCATTTTCCCCCATTTATTCAAATCCTCTATGTTTTTACGGGCTAAGTCAAATGTCTGCCCTATGCAGGTAGCTCCTAAAATCTAGGGCTATGCCTCAGTGTTTTGTTTTGTTTTTTCTACACTCCCTGGCAGGTATTTCTCGCCAAGTCTTCCCCCCCACAATTGACCCCCAGTTGTTAGCTCCTTAAGGGAAGGGCTTGGTCTAATTTATCCAGACTTGATCTAATGCACCCAAACTCCACGATGGTGTATGTTACAGAAATGGGCCTTCATAAATATTTGCTCAGTTGAATTTGAATTGAACTTAAATTTTACGCTGTGTATGAGGTAAACGTGTGTGTATGTTTGTGTGTATACCCTACTCAATGTAGGTAGACCACATCAGAATACATACAGGAACCAGGTCATTTTAGTACTGTGTCACCATGAATAAAACATGGATTATAGTTATCAGGGTGGGAGCAGTCACCCAGCGTATAAGATTAAGGAAGGCAAGGCACTTTTTAAAAAATTGAAGTATAGTTAATTTACAATGTTGTATTAGTTTGAAGGGTACAGCAAAGTGATTCAGTTATACACACATACACAAACATATATGTTCTTTTTCAGATTCTTTTCCATTACAGGTTATTATAAGATATTGAGTAGAGTTCCCTGTGCTATACAATAGGTCCTTGTTGTTTATCTATTTTATATACAGTAGTGTGTATATGTTCATCCCACACTCCTAATCTACCTTCCCCTCCTTCACGCTATCCCCTTTGATAACCATAAATTGATTTTCTATGTCTATGAGTCTATTTCTGTCTTATAAATAAGTTCATTTGTATCATTTTTTTTAGATTCCACATATAAGTGATATATAATATTTGTCTTTCTCTGTCTGAATTACTTCACTTAGTATGATCATCTCTAGATCCACCCATGTTGCTGCAAATGGCATTATTTCCTTCTTTTTTATGGCTGAGTTATATTCCACTGTGTATATATACCACATCTTCTTTATCATTTCATCTGCTGTTGGATAGTTATGCTGATTCAATGTCTTGGCTATTGTAAATAATGCTGCAATGAACACTGGGTTGCATGTATCTTTTCCAATTATAGTCTTCTCCGGATATATGCCTAGGAGTGGGATTGCAGGATCAAATGGAGACTCTATTTTTAGTTTTTTAAGTACCTTCCATACTGTTCTCCATAGTGGCTGCACCAATTTACATTCCCCCCAACAGTGCAAGGGGGTTCCCTTTTCTCCACACCCTTTCCAGCATTTATTGTTTGTAGCCTTATTAATGATGGCCATTCTGACCAGTGTGAGGTGGTGCTTCATTGTAGTTTTGACTCACATTTCTCTAGTAATTAGTGATGTTGAGCATCTTTTCATACATGAAAGATGGTTATCTGTATGTCTTCTAAGACACTTTTTTCTTGTAGGTCACTGGGTCCTCAGAGTCTAGGCCTGGGCCTAGCACATAGTAAATAATAAATATCTGTTGAATGCTCAATGAATGAAAAGGCAAAGTATTGGTTGAAGGGGTCTTTTGATAGTCAGAATGTGAAGTTAATTTGGGTGTGAGGTTATGAAGGGTCATGGAGTGAGTTATACATTTGCATTGTCATACACAGAACACAGATGCATGTTGTCCTCTCTTCCATACATTCCTTAGTTTGTGTACTGCTGTTTGAGGGAATGGTTAAGAATGTCAAACACCCAGAAGAGGCTCTGAAAATATGAAACAAATTGGGAAGAAAAATTCCCGATTTAAAAAATTAATTTCTAAAATGAAAACATTGCCTTTACTGTTTTTCTTCAAATCATTGTAATGCTTTTCTTTTTACGTCTTTCAGTTTTAGCATTCCCAAACAATAAAGTGGTCAAGTGATGTCTTAAAAAAAAAAAAAGAAAAGAAAAGACAAGGTATTAAATTTCAATTTCATGAATAATCACAATGTCAATCCCTAGAAAATGAAATAAGTAAAGCTCCGTTAAGATCTTCATGTTTCTGAAATAAAGTAAAAACAAACAAATAAACAATATTCAGGGCATTTCCACTCCAGAAAAGAAGGGCCAAAAATAATCTGAAAATCTTCCTCTGTAGTGAATACACATTAAGTAATACTTTTTTTTTTCACTAAGTGTGTCTTCATACATAGCAGCAAAACAAAGTCTAAGACATTTTTCCATGTGAATTATCTTTCCCCTAAAATACAAAATTGTTTTAGATCAACAAAAGGCTTTGTTTTTTTACTATTAAATATCAAGGGACCCAGTTAATAGCAAACATAAATGCTTTTTCCTTGTCTCTCCTTCAGTTTTGCTGATGAGGAAGATTTTGCAGCCTGACTTGGTACCAAAATAGCTCTGTTTTGCTGACCATTATCATCTTCACAGGGCAGAGCAATGGTAATGAACTTAGGACACAGGAAGTTTACCATCTCACAGGATAAAAATAGAACTTCTTATTACAAAGATACCTCTCCCACAAAGGAAAGCAACTAGACTTTTTTTCTTTTTTTTAATTGAAGGATAGTTGATTTCCAATGTTATATTAGTTTCAGGTGTACAGCATAGTGATTCAGTATTTTTACATATTGTATTAAAAGTTTTCATTAAAGATTATTATAAGATAAACGCTATAATTTCCTGTGCTATACAATATATCCTTGCAGCTATAATTTTTATTTTCTTCAACTTGGTCACATTATTATGCTGTATTTATATGTTAAGGTATTCACATAATTGATACTTGGGAAATATTGCTTCCATGCATATTTTTATTCAAATAATGATTTTTTTAAGAACTCAAAATTTTCCATTGACTATTAAGTACTTTGTCACTATGGCTTAGCTAAAGCCAATGTTACAAACAATAAGCATTTTAGGAATCCATGTTTTCTTCTAAAAAATTAGGTGGTAACTATTATTTTTATATGGTAATCTTTTTTTATTGTCATATTTTGCTTTCACACTTTCTAACATTTTAATTTTATTGGAGTATAGTTTATTTACAATATTGTGTTAGTTTCAGGTGTACAACAATGTGATGCAGTTATACATATACATATATTTATTCTTTCTTAGATTCTTTTCTCATATAGTTTATCAAAGAATATTGGGTAGAGTTCCTTGTGCTGTACAGTAAGTCCTTGTTGGTTATCTGTCTTATATATAGTAGTGTGTTTGTGTTCATCCCAAGCTCCTGATTTACCCCTCCAACACAATCCGACTCCTGGGCATATATCTGGAGAAAACTATAATCTGAAAGTATACATGCACCCCAATGTTCATAGTAGCACTATTTACAATAACCAAGACATGGAAGCAACCTAAACATCCATCGACAGAGGAATGGATAAAGAAGATGTGGTACATATATATAATGGAATACTACTCAGCCATAAAAAAGAATGAAATAATGCTTTCACTTTTTAAATGGTAATTTAAGAGTAGGGATATGAGTCTGGAATAACATTTGCTGTGTACCTAGGGTAAGAGTGGCCCATTCCATCCTCATAGCTGGCCGTACAGGTATCTACTACCATTCCTGTTTCACAAATGAGAAAACTCAGGACCAGAGTGGGTAAGTCACCTGCCCAAGGTCTCATATAGTGACCCCGGTGGGAAAATCTGACTTATCTTCCTGACTCCAAAGCCCTCCTACATTCCTCTGCACCAATATGCCTTTAGAAATCTACCCTCTATTTTATTAAAATGCTATATCTTTGTATAAAAAGTGTAACATGCTGGGATATCTTAGATAATATAACTCGACTCATTCTTTCAATAAACATTTACTGCGTTTCTGCTGTGTAACTGGCAATATGCTAAGTGCTAAAAATAGAGATGAAATATTGTGGTGTCAGGAGAGACAGACCATTCAAAGACAAATGCAATTTGAAATTGCCAACGTTCGGCTGCGTTTGAGTTATAACAATGTCCATTTCAAATGACTTATACTAAAACCCATTATCCAATAAACAGACTAGCACACTTTAATTATTCTAACTAAATATTTAGAAAGGAAAACATTTCCACGTTATTTCTCAACATTTTGATTGTATAGGATGAGTAAATAAGCTGTGTTGTTTTGTTTTGGTTTTGTTTTGGTTTTTTTTTTGTTAAATGGAAACCTGGATTCCCCTGAGAACACTTAGAGTAGAAGAGGATCTGACGGAGACTTCTCTCTGTGCTTTCGCCCTGGTTTTGTCACTTACTGGTCCTGTGACTTTGGGCAAGTCATTTCACTTCTCAGCTTCATTTTCCTTATTCAAAGAATTGAGAAAACTTCCCCTATTTCAGAGGTTCGTTCTTCAATTAATGAGCTGATGAATCCTTGCCCAATAATTTGTATTCCTCCTGCTCCAAATCCCTTCATCCTAATTTAAATGTGAAGACACTGGAACAGAAGCAATCAACCTTTCAGGTTCCAAATACTTTAATTGTCATCTTTTATTATGATTCAATTCCTTCTGAATGAATTTGTCCTGTAATTTTGCCATGGCTTTAAGGGGAACAAAAGAGGCAGTTTATCCTTGTGCAAAATATTTTTCAGAGGACCTCTCTGTGGCACAGTGTTTTAGTCAGTCTGGAGATGACTCACCAATTCCAAATCCCAGGGCTTCCCTGAGAAACGCACTTGGATCACGGAGGTTCTCTCGGCAGTGCAGGACTGACATCCCAGAGCCAAACCACCCTGAGAAAGACAAAGATCCTTCCCAAGCCAGTCTGGTTCTGCACTCGAGGCGTCTCCAGAGCTGACAGGAAATGATTCAAGGCCAAGGTTGGCCAGAACGAGCGTGGCAGTTTTGCCTGTGCATGAGATGACAAAGAACTTGCATCACGGACCTTCCCTAAATAGACTACCAATTCAATGGATTCCAAATATCGTGAGTTAAGGCACATCTTTTGCGTGGTATACTTTTGTCATCCCTACCTGAGGACAAGCAGTACCTCGGAGTATAAATACACAACTTTCCTCCTCCTCCCCTGCTACATTTAAATGAGATTAATCAAATTCACTTTAACTGACATGTGTGTAGTTCCTACACAGTAATAATAGGTATGTAGCTGTGTTAGGTGTGGGAATAAAGTGACATAACATAGATTCCTGTCACCTTGAAGTTGAGTTTGCAAGAACAAATATGAGTCACAAATGTAAATAAATGTATTGTTTCAGAATATCGTAGTGGGCCTGAAGTACAGGGTGTCTTGTGGGAGATTGTCAGAGAACACCTGGTTTATACAGTAAGTCCCCTACATACGAACTTTCAAGTTGCGGACTTTAAAAGATGCGATCATGTGTTCCACCAATATCAGGTGTGAGGGAAATGGCAGCTTGCCTTCCATCTCCTATTGTTGATGACCCTTCAGCTCTACCATCTCCCACCTGCTCTCCCTCCTCCAGTCAGTAACTCTTCTTGCCTGTTCACTCGATGCCAGCCCCTGTGTGCCAGCTGCTGTACTGGACTACGGTACTTTTCAAGGTACTGTACTGTGAGATTAAAAATGTTTTCTTTATTTTTTTGTGTTTGTTTGTTTTTTATGTATTATTTGTGTGAAAAGTAGTATAAACCTATTACAGTACAGCACTATATAGACGATTGTGTTAGTTGGGTACCTAGGCTAACTTTGTTGGACTTATGAACAAATTGGACTCACGAATGCACCCTCAGAACAGAACTTGTTCGTATGTAGGGGACTTACTCTATTGGTCCTTACTGAGAAAAGGACTTTCAAAGTGAGCTCTAGAGGATGCCTCAGCCAGGTGAAGAATGGGAGGAAAAGGTAGAAGGGCCGGATGGGCAAATGTTTTGAGACAAGACAGGTAGCTGGGTGGCTTGGAGGAAGAGAAGGCAGCCTGGCGTCTGGAGCTCATGCTATTTGGACTTGACTCTTAGAGCAATGCAAAGTCAGTGAAGTGTTACAAAGAGAAGAATGGTAAAGTGGGTCCATGGTTTTAAGGAAATCAGCCTGGTTGCTGTGTGGAAAGTAGATAGGATAAGGGGGCAAGAAAGGATGTCGAGAGTAAGGGAAATATGGTGGCCATGAGCGTTAAGGGGAGCCTTAATCAATGACACGGAGAAGATAGAAATCATGGAAGTGGCCAGACATGCAGAAGGGGGAAAGAATCTGTCAGAGTGAGGTGTGTGCACAGTCTCTGGGATACAGCAAAAAGGTCAACAGGGCATGAAGGCAGGGGGGCAGCCCCCTCTGTGATGACTTGGAGAAGGTGTAGGATAGGGCTGGAGGGAGGTGACTTGCAGACTGGTTGTTTGTGAGCCTCAGGCTGTCTTTCAAGAAGATCTAGAACAAATCCTCTTATTCTCTTCCTTACATCGCTGCCACCCTGATCCAGTAGAAGTAAGTCGGCTCACACAGCAATGCTGACCCCAACCCTAAAAATCGCTGTCCGATTCCCTGTGGTCCTGACCCCAATCAGTTACCATGTACAACATGATCAAGCAGTAACAGTCTGATGCTCTGTAGCATCCAGGGGACCCCCCCTTGGCAGTGGGGTCTTTGGAGGGCACAGCCACGTGTGAATAGTAGGGACCCCCCGTGTTTCCACAGATGAATGAACATGGCCCCTCCGCTGCCGATGGAGATGGCTCTGTGACGGAGGAATGCTTTGCCCTTTGCGTGTGATTAGTAAGACAGAGATGACTATTCTTTCAAAGTCCCCCAGTGACCAAATTTGGCCTCCAAGAACTGAGTAGAAACATTTCACATGAGTCACGCTTGTTTGCCTTTTTTCTGTCATTAGTTGTTATGGAAACCACACAGCACAACCTAAGGGTTCAGAATTCCTGCAGTTAGCCTCCAACTTACCCCTAGTTTATACAGCAAACAAGTTTGCTTACTTTGTTCATCTTTAGCTACTTCCTGCCTTGTCTGAGGCTCACAAATTGGAAGCTAAAGAGATCAATACAGCCTAGAGCCCAGGCTGCTCTTTTTCAGGTGAATCAAGATGAAAGACATGCCCGTGTGTTCTGCCCTGAGGATGGTATAGATATTTAGAAGAATTTCAGATTACTTCCTGGGTTATCTGGTTGTTAGATCAAAGCTGCTCCCTTCTTAACATGGACACTAGACACACGTGCAAAGAATTCAGGAATTCCTCACATTGTCTTTTTTGGGTTCGTCCCAATCTCTGGACAAAATCTCCAGTCAAATCTTAATAGCCAGTGGGTTTACTTTGGGAAATATGCACTTTAGAGAGACGCTAGACAGATTTTTGTTCCTTGGACTTCTTTGATGATAATACAAATCTTTGAAGCTCAGACACAGGGAAAGTTTATGTTCATAGTGCCTCCTGATGATTCAAAGACTGATGGTGTGCTTTGTGGCTTCTTCTGCAAGGAATTTGAATCAGAAAAACCCAGACTGGGGGTGGGGAAAAGATTGAGTGGGAGTTCAGGATTAGCAGATGCAACCTTTGGGTCCAGAATGGATAAACAACAAGGTCCTGCTGTATAGCACAGGGAACTATATTCCATATCCTGTGCTGAGCCATAAGGGAAAAGAATATGAAAAAGAAGGCTTCTGTCTATAGACCTCTCTTCATAGAACTTAGCGCCAGTCCGTGGGGCTGGAATAGAGACAACTATTGTCTCAGATCCACCTGCTACGTCTCTCCCTCTCTTCAGCCCCAAATATTCATGAAAATAATCCCTTGACAGCTTTGCCCATCATTTAGTAAACACGTTCAGACAGGTCAGGGTATCACCTTGAATTCAGGTTAGGACCTTGCGCTAAGGAAAAATAGAACTAATTAAAGTGAAAATGACACTTTAGTTGCATAAAAAGAAGAAAACATCATTATGAGCTGAAGAATACATGATTATTAAAGTCCTAAGAGAGAATAAGAAATAAGGCCAGATTAGCAAAGACATCAAGTCTTAGGCTGGCGAGTTTATACCGAATACTGATGGGCTATATAGTCACTGTAGATGAAAACAGAAATAGTTGAAACTCAAGTCAATTTCTGTATTCTATTTTTTTAAGTTTAATGACTTAGAATTAAATCCAAATCTACTGAGTGCTACTGTCCACCTTTGTGCAAACAATGTACCCTTTCTGAGCATCAGTTTGTTCTTCTGTGATACTGGGGTAATTCTAACGTCGTTAACGATTCTTGTGAGAGTATATCTGATGATATGCATAAATGCAGTGGGTTCAGAGCCTAGGGCTTACCACGGTCTCAGTATAGGTGTCTGTTTTCTCTCTCCTTAGGAGACGATGACGATGAAAGTATTTTCACCTTAAAAAAAATTAAAGCAACTTTAAAAAGTTGAGTTTAAGAATTATCTATATATTTTAATTATTCATCTCTCAATGATGCACACCATCAATGAAGATAACAGAATAATTTTACTGTCAGAACTTAAGAGTTAAAAGGGGAAAAGGATAAAAGTAGTCGTGGAACCTAAGTGGTTTTTTTTCTTTCATCCTCTGATAAACCATACCTAAGTCCAAATTAGGTATACGACTGAAATGCAACAAATAAAAATAGTATCAACAATATCTTCTAATGGATGTGTTATTATTAGAAACTGAATTGATCACATTTGTTTCCTCTGACCTCTTGCTATATTTTTAATTCAAGGTGTTCTGACTTCTTCTGTAATTTATACACAAAATCAAAGGTTTAAAAATAGAGCAGTGGGGCTTCCCTGGTGGTGCAGTGTTTGAGAGTCCGCCTGCCGATTCAGGGGACGCGGGTTCATGCCCCGGTCCGGGAAGATCCCACATGCCGCAGAGCGGCTGGGCCCATGAGCCATGGCCGCTGAGCCTGCGCGTCCGGAGCCTGTGCTCCGCAACGGGAGAGGCCACAACAGTGAGAGGCCCGCGTACCGCAAAAAAAAAAAAAAAAAATAGAGCAGTGTTATTGAAATATAATTCACATACCATACAATTCACTGACTTAACGTGTACATTCAATGACTTTTAGTAGATTCACAGAGTTTGTGCAACCATCGCCACAATGAATTTTAAAACATTTCATCACCTCCCCAAAACCTCTCATATCTTTTATCAGACACTCCCCTTTCCACCTCACCGACTCCCCTACCCTGAGCAACCATTAATCTACTTTCAGCTGCTATAGATTTCCCTATTCTGGACTTTCCTATGAATGAAAATATATAATATGAGGCATTTGTATCTGGCTTCTTTCACTTAGCTCAACGGTTCATCCATGTTGTAGCAGTACTTTTTTGGTTGTTGTTGTTTTTTTGCAGTACGCGGGCCTCTCACTGTTGTGGCCTCTTCCGCTGCAGAGCACAGGCTCCGGACGCGCTGGCTCAGCGGCCATGGCTCACGGGCCCAGCCGCTCCGCGGCATGTGGGATCTTCCCGGACCGGGGCACGAACCCGTGTCCCCTGCATCGGCAGGTGGACTCTCAAGCACTGCGCCACCAGGGAAGTCCTTCTAGCAGTATTTTATCGCCTTTATTGGCAAACAATAGTCTATTGTAAGGATACACGCCATTTTATTTATCCATTCATGACTTAATGGATTTTTGGATTGTTTCCAATTTTTAATTATTATGAATAATGCTGCTATAGAATTCTTGAATTTTAAACCCAGAAAGTATCACATGGCTTATTCAGCTCATTTGCTCTCAATTTACAGATATTCTAATGAAGTGTCAGAAAAGGTAGGTGAATGGGCCATGTCTTACTGCTTTTCAGATGCAAAACTTGAACTAGAACTCAGGTCTTCTAATTATTGTATGATTGCTATTTCTATCTCCATCAAGAGCTGGCAAAGCTTTAAGAATACGGCCTTGAGCTTACTGTTATATAAAATGTGATGGCGCATAAGAGCCAGTCTCTGTAATCCCAGCAACATACAGTTGAATGAAACAGTGACTGTGTCTGATTTTATTCATCTCTGAGACACTTCTCTGAGTGCAGCGCACATAATGAGTATATAATAGAAAATTGCATAATTGGTACCTTGAAAGATCAGAATTCATGGGGTGTAAACACACAAGCAACTTTGTGTTTGTTTTTTATTTTTCCTTTAAGCCTGTTCACTGCAGTAGTTTTTTCCATTCTCCGGTAGTTTTTACCCATTCTCTTGGGTAAGCCCCAAGAAATGAAAAGATTTAGAGTTTCTTTATGTCACAAAACCATCTCAATTCAGTTCTGGGAATGCCAAAGCTAGGCACTGGTGAAAGTTTCCATCTTCACTAGAAGTAGCCTTCTCTCCCACCTAAGGCAACAGGCCAGCAATGTGCAGGGGGTGGGGAGAGGGTCCAAGGGGAGCTGGAACATTCTGATGATGCTGTAAGGACACAGCCTGTGTTCTCTGGGGCCGGCAGAGGTCTTCACACCTCTTTCTTCCATAGTTGCCTTTGGAGGTTCTTTAGAGACCTTCCCTCCTGTGTCACAGGGTGACCACTGTTCTCTTGACATGGATGATTTGTGCAAATCACTTTCTCCTTCCTTAGCCTCTGGGAACATAGCAACAGAAGCCAGATTGCCCCTCCTGATGGCCCTATTGGAAGTTTTATGGATGGCCCACATCTAGGTCAGTGGAAATACTCATGTATCAACTGCCCCCAGAACGTCCAACCCAACATAGCCTCTCTTCAGCTCTTCTATCAGAGGCAGGTGGCCAGTGCTTAGTTCACCCTTTGTATTTCTCAGAGAGCTGACTCTGTCCCTCTTCCCACGCTGCCACATGTATTCAGTGCTCTGGCCAGTTTCTCTCACGTTCCTCTCTTGACTTGAGGTGGTAGGAGAATGTTTCTCCCACCTGAGGTTTTTGTGTGTCTGTGGTAGTCAACAGAACTCCAATCACAGCTCTTTCCAAGGAAACATTCCTAAACATTCCTTCCTCAAGCTTTTTACTGTAAATGTGGCCAAGTGGTTTAAGAGTTATGGATCTGCTTAAAACAAAAACAAAAACAAAGCAAAAACAGAAAAAGAAAGAACATCCAATGAACTAAAATCTTTGAAATTTTGCATCTTGGTTTGTTACCTTACCTTGGAATAGCATATTTATTATATCTTGGTGCCTTAAATGTAACTTCCAATGTAACATCTGGTTATGCTTTTAAATTGCCTGGAAGGCAGGGTGATATAATAAAAGGAACACTGGTCTAGGGCGGTACTAGCTGTCATGTATGGAACTCTACTTTATACCAAACACCCTACTAAATAATTTGTAAACATTATCTCAGTAACTTCTTGTAACAAGTCAATGATACATCTTTTGTGATCTTCATTTAATAAAGTGGGGAATTAAATCTCCAAAGTGTATCATTTGGAACAGTATGCTAAATATATCATTTAGTTGGATGCTTTCAATGAAAGAAACAGAACACACACACCCCTCCAAATTGTCTCAAACAACAGAAACAAGTACTATTTACATAATTCAAAGGTAGGACGACTCCAGTGTTGGTTAACTTAATGGCTCAAAGATGTGCCCAGCATCTGGGTTCTTTTTGTAGTTCTGTTCTGCATCCCTGGCGTTTAAGCCTAGGCCCATTAATTTCATGATCACAGGATAGTTGCCACATTTTAGAAATCACATCCAGATTAGACAATGCTTAGGAGAAGAAGAGCTGTTTCTCCCCTTTAGGAAAAACTTTTCCCAAATCCCCACCCAGCAACTGAGCAAAATGGCATTCTGCAGCAAGAAAGAAAGTGGAAGACGTACTTTAGACGTGGGGTGGGCAACCTTAGCCACAGGCCTTACACAACTTGCCTTAGATCACTGGGGTGGGATTTGAATCTAGGTTTGTTTGGCTCCAAAGCATATGCTCTTGTGAATGCTTTACGATATGCTGCTGTAGCCTCTATATCCAGAGGGGTAGGTAATTTGGATTCTATTTCTTGTACTTATGTAACTTTAATGGATTGCTAACTTCTCAGATCCTCAGTTCTCTCAACTATAAAATCAGAGAGCTGTGTTCTGGTGACGGTCTGTTTGTTTTATAATTACAGTGGGACTGATGGTACCTTGTACTATACTTTAAAAGAAAAAAAATATTTAAGAGTGCATGACTTTAGGTCTTTAACTAGACTGGTCATAGTCCTGCAAGTTAAAAAAAAAAAAAAGAAAACATGTTTCCGTTATTATGATTTTCTGTGTACTTTCTGTGATGAATCAATACGTAGTGTTGCCAAATAGCTCAGAAGCTTTAGCCAAATAGCCAAATACTCAGAAGCTTTGTCAAAACCCATAGAATGTGCAACACCAAGAGTGAGCCCTAATGTAAACCATGGACTTTGGGTGATGATGTGTCAACGTAGGTTCATGGATTGTGACAAAGGTACCACACCAGTGAAGGATGTTGATGGTGGCAGAGGCTGTGCATCTGTAGAGGGGAGAGGGTCTGCGGCAGTGCCCTTTACTTTCCACTCAGCTTTGTTGTGAACAGAAAACTGCTCTAAAAATAATGTCTGTTAATTATACATCATAAGTAAATGTTGCTGAGTCTTTTTATTTGTCTTTGGTGGTCGTCCCTACCATGTAAATCAGTTTGTGGAATGCACAGCTTTAGGATGGCTTGAGGAAGCATGGTATGGTCAAGCCTCAGGGTCAAATCATGGCCAGCACATAGCTATATAGTTATACAGGCTGTACCTGCCCCACTACACGGGTAACTTTCTCATAGGCTGTGATATGATTTGTCTCCTCTGGCATTTTGCAACCTGGCAGGCTTTGTGCAAATCCATCCTCCTTTAGCTAACTGGCTCTATGACTTTGATCAATATAGTTAAGCTTTTCAAATCCTTGCTATTTCATTCTCTATAAAATTGGGATGACATAGATTCCATAGAGCATATGAAGAAATGTCCCAGGGCTTCCCTGGTGGCGCAGTGGTTGAGAGTCTGCCTGCCGATGCAGGGGACATGGGTTCGTGCCCCAGTCCGGGAAGATCCCACATACTGCGTCGCGGCTGGGCCCATGAGCCATGGCCGCTGAGCCTGCGTGTCCGGAGCCTGTGCTCCACAATGGGAGAGGCCACAACAGTGAGAGGCCCGCGTACTGCAAAAAAAAACCCCAAACAAACAAACAAACAAACACAAAAAAACCAAAAACTAAGCTTGGTGAGTGAGTTGTATTACCAGGAATACAAGAATAAAGAATAAGGACAGAAAGTGATATTCCAAGAGGAATTCCAGCTACCAATTCGAAAGTATGAACTACAGACCAGGCACCAAGAGTTCTAAGCTATGCCCTGATTTCTCCACGTTTGTTACTTTTGATATTATCTGTTGCTTTTTCTTTCAGAGAGTAACAGTTAAAACCTTCGCTGTGAAAGTGTCTTGGTGCCTGCCTAGGAGAGGCTGAGCACATTACAGCCCGCTTTAAGAAGAGACCCATGAAGATTAGGTGATGGTAGCCTAGAAGGAGGGAAAGGGAAGCAGGCTAAGTATGAGTAGATGGTCTGCACCTGGAAAGAAAGAGGTTCCTTGGTAGGCCTAGAGAGGAAAGTCACACATATGTGAAAATGTCCAATACTTAGTGAGGTCTCAGTAAAGGTGATTTCCTCCCCTTGAAAGACAATACCATCGGTTTCTTAGAAAATGCTTTTTGATCTTCCTAATTGGACTATGCATTCTTAAATGTGAGATAAATCCCCTTGTCTTCGGTGATATTCCAATTTTGTTTTTATATAAAATGTCTTCCCGTGATTTGCCAGAATAATAGAACAGAGTTGTGATATCTATAATCCAGTGGCAATTTTTTTTTTAAACTAGTCCAAATGGAGGGTAGATTAGTCACTATTTAGAGCCTAATTCTTTTAAAATAATCAACTCATGCTGGAGAAAGAAGTAAATCAGCAGCACAAGAAAGATAGTGTCTTTCCTGTTTGACTCAAATGCTGAGAATCCTACCTAATTACAAGCTAAGGAAGTATCGGTATTGAAAGGCAGTCTCTCTTCTCATCCCAGTCTGAAGAAACTTACTCTATTTATTATGCACATATTTCTTTCCTAGGAGAAGCAACCATTTGTTTAAAGAGATACCCTGCTAGGATGAATTCTGCTTGGACTGACTGAGGAAGTAAAAAGCAAATCCATACAATTTTATCAGGGACTTCAAGCAAAATTTGACAAAAATTATTTACCCACAGATAACCAAGAGGTAACTGTATTGGAAATACTACTTTGAAAAACCTCCAAATTATTGCAAAAATGATTGAATGATATTGGCAACTGGGCATGGGGGTCATTCAGTCCTTACCAATGGATGAAATCTCAACTTATTTTTTAATTAAAAAAATGGAAAACCAACACTTAGAGAATTTAAGAATCAAATCCATCAAATCTTTATTGATTCTCGGGAACCTGGAAGCGGGCACGAATTTCAATATGAGCCAAACAATGACCCTCAATATTAATCCTGTACTTCTTCAATCCACAAACACTCTTTGCTAATAAATACATTCTTAAGGACGTTGATGCAATTAACACATAGGTGCTGAGCTCTACTGTATACCATTCACTGTGTTAGGCGCTGGGGATGGATACAGGTGTTGGTTAAGACAGACTCCATCCCTTCCTGTGGAACACTTATCTTTCTTGGGAAAACAGACACGAAACAAGTACACAGACCACAAATAATAACACAAATATAAATTATTTGTTAATAAATGAGGGGCTATGGTTACAAGTGAGCATACAGGGAGAGTCTGATGATTTGGCCTTTCTGAGGCCTAAAGGATCAGAGGAAGCTGAGATGCAGAGGATCTGCTTAGGTAAGGAAAAGGATAAATTTTTCTTTTTTCAAGGTAAATCTTTATTGGTGAACCTCGGGGCTTGAACATAGCTTAGTGATCACGTTGAATTCCTTCATGTTAAAATGAAGAAATTCGATTCTGGAAACTGTTACTTCTACAAGGTCATTTTAGTCATTTTCATGTCTTAAATGATTTGAATCTCTGTTTCAGGCTTATTAAGAAGGTTAAATATGTCTCTGATGCTCTCTTTCCTTCTGTTCTTCATCCTCATTCTGAGTGACCAGAAACCCCATGTATCCCTCATTTTCCATGGTGCTTCACCCAGGCTTTCTCTGTTCTCCCAAACCTCTCCAGGCAGAACATAATTCTTTTGTTCTACTATGGATAACGCATCTGACATGAACAAAAGGATAACTTTTAAAGATAAATCATGAGTTTACTTTATCCATTTCTAAAAACTTCTCTTTAGAGTGTCCTGTAGGTTAGTAAGTCTTAAATGTTAGCACGTGTCTGAATCACCTCCTACAAGCCTCGTGGAACCAGATCCCTGGGTTTCACCTTCAAAGGTTCTGATTTCATAGGTCTTGGGTAGGTCTAGACATCTGCATTGTTAACAAATTCCCAGGTGGTGGTAGTTGCTACTGGCTTTTGGACCACACTTTGAGTAGCTACAGGCCAAATGCTTATGGTCAACAAATTGCAGAGAAGTACAGGTTAACAAAATTATGGTATGTTGTGCTTGTATTAATAGTACTTACAAAGCACTTACACATAGGTTATCTCATTTGAGCTGTATAATTGCCATACGAGGAAGAAAGGGCAAGTGATTTTGTCACTGTATTATTTGTTCATTTAGTCATTCACTCATTCAACACGTTTTGGGATGCTATTAGATCATCAGCACTACACAAGAGGTGCTGGAAATACGGCGGTGAGCCAAACAGACACAGAGCTCAGGGCTCAGAAGGACAGGTAGACATAAAGCCAATTATCCCATAATATTTCTGAAATATATATACAACACTCACATTATATAGATAAGTGGCATGAAGAAAATATGCTAAGAGAAACTAAACCAGAAGAAAACTGTTTTATATCATACAGTCCAGAAATGCCTCTCTGAAACTTCCCGGGTTATGCAGTTAGTAGGTGAGAAAGTCATGGCAAGCTCCCAATCCCAGTGTTAATTCCCCCCAACCAGTGCTGCCTCTCAAGATGCACAAGGTCAGGAAATCACAAAGTCAGGAAAAGGATAAGGCATTCAGATCAGGAAGTGCCACTGTCTGGGGCTGAATCTGAGGAAGACCCACACCCCTGGATGGGGATGGGACTCGCCATGTGCAAGAGACATACCAAGAGCAAGTCATCAGGTCGAGTAGCCAGAGATACGTTATCAGTGAGTTTACGGGCTCTCACCTGATTATCCAGAAGCACGCAACCCAAATGTCATCAAAAGAGAGAGGAAACGAAAAAAAAAATTGTTTTTAGACTCTCCCACATATGAGCATATTTTCTACCATATTGGTGCTTATTTCCCTTATCCAGTTCTCGGGTTCACAGAGGGTAAATAACTTAACCAAGTTCATACATTGTGGCAAAATGGGGTAAAAATCCATGTCCGTCTGACAATAGAGCCAGCTCAGAGTCAAGTAGATTCAGAACTCTAAGGAAAAAGATAGCGACTCCCAGGGGACCTGGCTTTGAGCTAAACTCTTGTATCTGATACAAGAGTCAGATGGAGACCAATCTGAGCATTTATTTCAGGGATTTTCAAGTACTTGTGGGCAGAACCACAGGGATGTGCTTGAAAGTGATGCTGGGACCAATGCTGAAAGAATCTGATCCAGCAAGTCTGGATTTGTTGCTGAAATATATACAATAAACACACACACACATACACATATATGTATATATACATTTTTACAAAACTAGTTTCCCAGATCATTCTTAAGTCCAGTTTGGTTCTTTTCCACCAACCGAGCTGTTTTCAAGACAGAGGGTAGAGCAGAAAAGTAGGTCAATATGGCTAGAGCAAGTACAGAAATAGAAAATAAAGACATATTTTAACGTTTTCATGAGTAAATAAAATTATTATCATTTCACGTCATACATGAAATGTTCAAAAATCCCATGCTTATCAAACTTAGAGGTAACATTTCTAAGAATCTTGATACTGGGCAAGACTGCCCTAACATATCTCAATTCTCTTGTCGTCCTGACAGATCGGTCTCTATAAATTGATTTTTTAATGTATTTTTTTCTGGGACTTTATCTCTTACAACCTTATTACCTTCAATTCATATAGCTGAGAACTGCCCTTGGGACTGTGATCACCATGGTGTAAAGTATGGTGGATATATAGACATGATTAAAACTTTAACAAACTCCTCTTTGTTCACGCCTAAGGCCATGAAATAGAAGAGATTGCTAAGTATAAAGTGACTATCAGAGAACAGGAAAGAGTTCTTGAAAACAAAATACCTGATTGCAAAGGTGAGAGAATCTTATGGAAGAATTAGAACATAGAGTTGAGGAAATTTCTTAGGAAATAGATTGAAAAATGCAGTAAAAAGTAGGAAAAAAAATTAGAAAATCAAATCCAGAATGTCCCTTATCCAGCTAATAGGGGTTCCATAAAGAGAACAGACAAAATGGACAGGAGGAAATTTATGAAAGGAATCATGCAAGCACATTTTCTAGAACTGAAGAACATGAGTTTCTAAATTTAAATCTCACCAAGTATCAAGCAAGGAATTAACAAACAAACAGAAAGCTGTTACATTATCGTGAAATCTCACTGAGGTTAGAGACCTTACAAGATTTCAGAGCAATAAAAATTTTTTTAAAACGAATACCATTAATCAGAAGAGGAATGAACTCCTCAAAACCTAGAAAATACCATCCTAATCGTTTTGAAGGAACGACATTCAACCTAGAATTCTACACAAGCTGTCAATGAAGCATGATGCTAGAAGAAAGGCAGTTCCATACAGGCAAGGTGTCAAAAAAGTATATTCTGTGAGCACTTTCTGTGGAAGTTACTGGAAAACATGTTCTTACAACAAGAAAAGAAAAAAGAAAGAGGAAGATATAGGATTCCCCAAACAGGGAACCCTGTATGGTCTTCCTGCAAAACTGGAATGTAACCAATGAAGAAAGAACACTTTGCCAAACTTTTTATTTTATTTTTATTTTATTTTATTTTATTGTTATGTAGAGAGTCATTGGTTAGGAAAAGATCCCTTGGAAAAACAGTTTTACCATAGAGGCTTCTTTCAAGTGATAAGTATCATGAAACGAGAAGAGATGAAAAATAAATGAAGGTATTATTAATTTCTGGAAAAAATTGGTTTCTGGAAAGAAACAAAAATCTGGTCAAGAAAAGAAATGAAATTGGAGGAGTCCCATAGCTCAGTTCCTAGTAGTTTGGGATCATAATTACCTATTCACTCACTAGAGAATTACCTGTAAGTGTGGGATTGGGCAAAGGAGGAGGAGGTAGGAGAATGGCTTGCATATTGAACACGTACTGTGCGCTGGAGACCGTTCTGGATGCTTTACACGTTCTCATCCATTTAACTCACAACCACCCATTGAGAAAGGTGCAGGTCTTATGTCCATTACACATACAAGGAACCTGAGGTACAGAGAGAAAGGAACCTCTTCCGGGTCACACAGCTGGGAAGTGCTGACCCCAAGGTCTAAGCCCAAGTCACCCGGCTCCACCGGTACTGCTTCTAAATTCTACCCTGGATTGTCCCTCAAGTCAGTTAGCACAACCAGCAAGCAATAGATTATTTCTATAAATGGAAATCAGGAAATTATTACAAAAGCACCTCATTTAGAATTATGAAGGTAAATCTCCAAAAAACAGCTCAGCTAAAGAGTTTGCCTTTGAGGATCATGAATGGAAGGTTTGAAAGCTTTTGGTCAGGGAAAGCTGTTTTTCATTGAAAGCCTTTTCATATGTGTTTACTTATATGCTTGTATGACTTTGATTAAAGTGAAAATGAATTATTAAAAAGAGTTTTCAACTAGGATTTCAGAATCTTGTTTCCAAGACTCAATTCCACTTATAATCAGCTGTTACTAAAATTATCTGCATTTCAGTTTACCCACTTTATCTCTAGAATGCTTTCAAGTCCTGCTCATTTACAATGATGTTAAAAACTCATGACAGGATGAGGGCTGGGTGGGAACACCTGATGGTCATAGAAAATATGGGTAAGTTCCTCCTGTGTAGTGATGTGTAAAATGGGGAAACACCAGCTATCTAGTACACCCTGTGTACAGTCTCGAAACATCATGAACATGACAGTGGACAGTAATGATGGTTGTTGTCAAGGCCACCACCTTCCCATCCCCCATCAATGCCATATCTCCCCCCTACCTTGATACCATGTCAGAAGTAGTACTTTGGGCAGCATGAATCCTGCAATTCTTTTGTCCTTGACCTAAACAGGCAAACTCAAATTAGACTCTGATTTAAAGTTATGTGCTAGAGAACTCTTTTGGGTGAAGAAATCCAGTTGAGAGAATTATTCATGTTTGAAACATGTACAATAGAGTTAATAATCCGCTGATTACTTGGGGAAAAAATAGCTGAGGTTGATAGCCACTTGAATGTTTAAGAAAACCTCAGGAAAAAAGGAATATCTCATATTCTTACAGCTGAATTATTTGTGCCTCTTACATGGAGTGCTTCAAGCCTATTTATAAGCATGAAAAATAAGTAACAAAGTAGAAAACATATGTTTCGATGGAGTAGGCTTGTTGGACAAATCCTAAGAGAGGATTGGAAGGAATAATAATGATTCATAGACAGACAATTCAGAACGATTTAAACGTCTAGGTCTAGAATAGAGCTGAAACTGAACAAGAATATTGGTCATAAGACACCAATTTTCTTTTAACTAGGGGAAAAGGGGCAATATATCTAAGACAAATCCAAGAGCATCCAATTTTCTTTTTAAATCAAAGAGAATTGAGCAACAGCTTATAGAGATTAGGCACTTAAAGGGACAGCCTACATTCTAACTATTTAAGGAAATGGGACACAGAGAGATGAACTTGCTTGCTCATGGTCACGCAGATAGTGAGTGGCAAAGCCAGAATTCAAGCAGGCTCTTCAGATGCTCATTGATCAATGAACAGAGACATCATGCTGGACATATTTGTGCAGAGTTGAAGAGATGGAGAAGCTAATTAGAGGTTCAAAGCCCATGGGGTGCACCAGTCCCTGCAGGTGCTGGGAATTGCTGAGCTGTAGCATTGCCGTGGGAGAGGGTAAGAGAGAACGCAACCAGGAAGATGCTTTACCCAAGCATTTCTGGAAACTTGACTACATAGGTATTAGAAGAAAGGGACTTGAATTTGCAAGGCTCCAATAATGTGTTTATTGAGATTTATTTTCATGTCATAAATAAATACGTAATTTTGTTCCAATTTTTTTTTAAGAAGTCATCTTTAAAATCCAATTCAGTCCTCACAGAACTCAGATCTATTGCTGCATATGGACCTTCATTGAATGTCATTATTATCTTTATTACCTAACTATTACCTCAATTTACCTGAAACATTAAAAATTAAAATGCTTATTTACATTACAAAATGCCATTTTGCTCTTTTGTAAAGGGCCAAATAATAAATATTTTAGGCTTTGTGGCGTCACACAATCTCTGTCACAACTACTCAACTGTATCTTTGCAGCCTGAAAGCCCCGTGGACCATACATGAATGAATGAGTGTGGCTGTGTTCTAATAAAACTTTATTTACAAAAGCAGGCAGAGGGCCAGGTTTAGCTCACAGGCGGCAGTGTGCCACCCCTCGATCTAAAGTGACTTTAAATCAGACTTCTCCACCTCAGCGCTAAGGACAAGGGACATTTTGGCCAGATAATTATTTGTTGTAAGTGGCTGTCCTGAGCATGTGGTTAGCAGTGTCCCTGACCTCCATCCACTAAATACCAGTAGTAGCCCCACCTCCTCCCCACGGTCGTGACAACCAAAAATGTCTCCAGACATTGTTTTGTGTCCTCTGGGAGACAAAATCACCCCCCATCGAGAATCACTGCTTTGAATCAATGGAGTTTCAAAATGTTTGTGTTGGGGTCTGGAGGGGTGGGGGAGAGGCGTTCATGTCTGAATAACCTGTGGAACTCGCTCTCAGGACATCCTTTAATGCACCTCCCCCCTAAAGATTCTGGAACACCTGAGGGTGATCTCCTGGGCTGCCATGGGCAAGTCCTGCTGGTGATTCAGAAACACAACTGTGCCTTCATCTGTGGATTATAACTTTGGTTTATTTCACAAATATAAGATGCCCAGCAACTCTTAAAACTGAGGCTCCCCTGTTTGTAGCTAAGACATTTGACTGCTTGGTTTGATATTTTACATAACCCATCACCTCTAAAAATCTAAGGGGTATCTGAGGAAACTTTACTGTTGAATATTTTACACGGTCTTACTTTTTCATTCAAGATGGCGTAGTAATAACATCTGTGGTAGGGCACATGGGGAATGCCTCAGATTCTGTAATGGTTGATCCCTTGCGAAATCCAGTTCAATGTTCTTGGAAATTTTGCACCTTCAGAAGGAAACAAACACAGAGCTGACAGGATGGTCCACTGTATCAGGAGATTGTAAAACAGGGACGGGGAGAAAGCAGTCTCTGGGGTAATTTCTGTGCTCCTTTAACATGGGAAGAGCAGAAGGGCAAACAAACGCTGGGGTAGTCTCTGCCCAGCTTGGTTTGCTTTCTGCTTCTGAGGGAAAAGGTACTCGTGTTTGCCTTTCATCTTTTTTTATATATATATATAAATTTATTTTATTTATTTTTGGCTGTGTTGGGTCTTCACTGCTGCACAGGGGCTTTCTCTAGTTGCAGTGTGCGGGGTCTACTCTTCCTTGCAGTGCATGGGTTTCTCATTGTGGTGGCTTCTCTTGTTGTAACACGCAGGCTTCAGTAGTTGTAGCATGCGGGCTTCAGTAGTTGTGGCATGTGGGCTCAGTAGTTGTGGCACATGGGCTTAGTTGCTCCGCAGCATGTGGAATCTTCCCGGACCAGGGCTCGAACCTGTGTCCCCTGCATTGGCAGGTGGATTCTTAACCACTGTGCCAGCAGGGAAGTCCCGCCTTTCATCTTTGACAGACTGCGAGGGAACCATGGGCAGTAGGGGCTGAGGGTGTTTTGGGCGCCATGGGCAGGGTGCCTGGCACCAACGGGCCACTCGACCACCACTTTCTAAATCAGGTTTAGCCTTAACAACCCTGCTGTTTAGAGGCATTTCTCCCACAGAAAAATGAAAAGCTTTTTTCCTCCTGCTCTTAAAAATGTCCTTTCATCATCAATCTTTACACATTTGATTGCAGGGCTCTCAATTCCCTAAGTAAATTAATTAGGGATAATTCAGTATTTGGTGATAAGATCTGCCGTTCTGCTCCTTACACTTTCTTAGGTGAATGCTCCGTAACTGAGCTTAAATGAACAGCTCCATTAATTCTGATCCCGGGGTCAAATGGGCCCAAACAGCATGGGGTACTCAAGCAGACACAGGAGAACAGGAGCCAGAGAAAGAAAAATCCCTCTTAAATATTTAGTCCCGCTGCTTCCCAGTTGTGCCTCCCCTACATATTTCCATCCTTAGAGGAATCATGCCTTCTAGAATTTGAAAGACTCCTCATGGAGAAATGTGGTCCCTAAAGAAATTTATTCTCTATGGGTAACAGGAGTGCTGGTTGGACTCTTGCAAACCAGCAGGAGAGAAGCACATGGATGGCATTATAGCTCTTATTCAATGATTCTCATTTGAAAGGCACCTACAGAAAAACTCTATTTCCCAGGGACCAGATGCCTCTGAACTTAAGGTACAGTTTTTCCTAACTCATGTACATAGCAAACCAAGAAGAAAGTTTGACCATGTTTAACCAGATTCATCTGTATCAGAAAGCACACAACTTATATGCAACTTGGTATATATGTAACTATATATATACACATACACACACATATATTTACACACATGTATGTGTACAATGTGTGTTTGGCAACTGAACTTTTCACCCAGTAAAGTGCACTCCATTGATTATCGTCTGATTTTTTTAGCAAGCATACTGCCTGCATTAGGGGCGCTGTTCCATCTCTATATTAATGTCTTTCTTTAGCAACTTAGGAGAGAGTCTTCCTGTGATTGAAGAATAAGGAAGGAAGGAAGGAAGGAAGGAAAGGAAAGGAAGGAAAGAAAGAAAGAAAGGAAAAGAAAAAGGGAAAAATGAAGGCTTAGGAGTGCAAATTCTAATCTCAACTTCACTGCAGATGCTTTACCTACATGTAAAATGAAGTTAATGATAACATTTTTCATATCAGAGAAGAGGATAAGATGAAGTGAGAAGAAGGACTTTTAAAACTACAAAACAGGGCTTCCCTGGTGGCGCAGTGGTTGAGAATCCACCTGCTAATGCAGGGGACACGGGTTCAAGCCCTGGTCTGGGAGGATCCCACATGCTGTGGAGCAACTAGGCCCGTGAGCCACAACTACTGAGCCTGCACGTCTGGAGCCTGTGCTCCACAACAAGAGAGACCGCAATAGTGAGAGGCCCGCGCACCGCGATGAAGAGTGGCCCCCGCTTGCCGCAACTAGAGAAAGCCCTCGCGCAGAAATGAAGACCCAACACAGCCAAAATAAATTAACTAATTAATAAAACTACAAAACAGTTGCAAACTCAAAGCCTAAGTATAGACCACTGTGAAGCGTGGTGTACCTGTATACAACCAAAGTCAGAGAAGGTAGATGAGGTGAAGCTTGCGCTTATATAAACCTTATTGTCAATCCATCCTTGTCAACGCTTGCGTGGAGCCTCCATCTTCATACCCCCAAATGCTTCTTTCAGAACCTGAGCAACCATTTCTCTAAAGTGTTCATCTTACCATCCTTTCCCCCATATAACCCGCATCACTGTCAGCATACACTGGCAAGAGTTTTTAGCATGACTCGCGAGGCTTCTGACTGTTTGAGCCGAGCCTGATTCAGTGGTTTCACCCCCCTGCACCCGCTCCCTTGAACTCTGGTCTCTAGCAATCCCAACAGCTTTTCGTTCCCTGAACACACTGTGCCATTGTTACTATCCCCGTGCTGTTGTGAAACTTTTCCTTTTGCTTGCAATGCCTTTCTGCTCTAAACCTGCCTGGAAGACTAGTAACCATCCTGCACTTAACATCACCGGCTCTTCCTCTGTGAAGCTTCTGCGTTTTAGACAAGCTGAATCATCACACTTCCCTTGTGCCATCACTCTCTTCTGTATATGTTTATTTTTTCCATTCTGATTTGTTTACCTGTTTACTTTCGCGTCTAGACTCCAATAGTCTTGAAACCGTAGAGCAGGGGTCCCTAACCACCGGGCTGGTAGCGGTCTGTGGCCTGTTAGGAACCGGGCCGCACAGCAGGAGGCGAGCAGCGGACAAGTGAGGGAAGCTTCATCTGCCGCTCCCCATCGCTCGCCTTACTTCTGGAACCATCGCTGGCATTACCGCCTGAACACCCACCCCTGCCCCCGCCTCTGTCTGTGGAAAAATTGTCTTCCATGAAACTGGTTCCTGGTGCCAAAAAGGTCGGGGACTGCTGCCATAGAACCATCTAATTCAATCTTGATGCCAAGTGCCTGCCCAGTGTCTGACAGACACGTAGAAGATGCTCAATGTTTGTTGAGAGAATGAATGAAGGAGGGGAGGAAGGAAGTTCATGCCTAAGCTTTAGGTTATCTGTCTGCTCCAAATGTCTTTCATGTTATGGTTACATAGTTTACATTCTTTTCCATATGCATCTTCACCCCTTTGTCCCCCAAACCACTAAACCTCTGCATTTTGTCAATTTCCCCCAGAAAATAACGTCTTGAGTCTTCATTTTTCCATATTCTTTTAGAGTCTTCAGTTTCCTCCCCGGGGTTAGTTAGAACATTTTACTTACCAAAGATTCCTAGGGCTTGTTGGAGGAATGCAGGATTCCTAGAACCCAAGAAAGAAAGAGGACAGGATGAGGAAGGTGGTAGGAGACAAAAGAACGTCCCACACAAAAAGGGGTGAAGAATGAATTCCAAGAGCTAGCATGATTACTACATCCGTGGGCTGAGGACGGGATAGACGTAGTTTAACTCTCGACATTATAGTCATAATGCTGTCTACCCCCTAATTACAATAGTTATTATGTAAGTCCTTTAAACAGCATCTTCAATCAGTGAAGTTGTATTTACTCATCCAAACACAGACATTTATAAATTCTGCTTAAGAAATGAAAACCAAAAAAAACAAAACTAGCCATCATAACCTCCAGTCCCCGCAAATAAAACCTTTTCCTTGGATCAGTTAAACCAACACACTAATCACAAAGATCAAGTAATGTCTTCATGTATTTATAGAACTAACCTAGTCACCGAAACTGAGTCACTTCAAGACCATATGAATAGCACTCTTGTGTAGAAAATTCACAAAAACATTTTGACCTCAAAGTTTTAAGTACATGTACCCCCTTCTGGTTTCTAAAACATTGCGTCTTTGACATAGTCAATTTATACCTATTCAATTTCTACTGATTCAATTTCTACTGATTTCCCTCTTTTAATAAGAAACCTATAAGTTAGATATTACGGCTTATATTCATTTGATATTCATATCCCAAATATTGATCAAAGACTTAATAGAAACATCATAATTCATAGACCCGGTAAAATATTTAACCTGGAAAGGACCTCAGAAACCATCTGATCCAACCTTCTGATTCCACAGACTGAAAAATGGAAAGGAAGAGCTGTTCGTTATCTTATTTAAAGTCATGCATTGGGAGAAATGGGGTGAAATGCAGATCTCCTGACGCTGAGGTCAGAATATTTTCCCTTAAATCACAGGGCACAGAACGAAACACATGAAATGCTGAACAACATGCAGAGTTTACACATATACATAGATGGAAGGACAAATATTTATGGCTAAATAATTAATTCAGCTGTTGCTTCTAGCATAAAACTAAAAGACTTTAACTTTAGTAGAATATTTTTATTAGATACAATCTCAACATACTTCTTGATAACTCAGTATATTTCATCATGTATATTATTTTATATATACACATATGAAACAATAATATATAATAAAATATATAAATATATTTCATATATATATATTGCATTTTAGGGAATTTTAAAAGGGCAAAAAGTGGATGCTTCATGAGTGCAGTCAGCATCCCTAGAGCCAATGATGTGTTCCTTTCCTGTGACTGAGTTGGAAAGGGCACCCTCTTGTGTTCCTTCAGTGTCATAGATTCTTTGGCCTTAAAAACAACCTCTCCTTCTTTAAGAATTCCCTCTGTCCCTCCCCAGAGAGGAAATGGGTGTTTGAAACATAAAATAGCCCTCCTGTCACTCACATCTGCATGCTACATGTACCAAGGATAAATCAAACCACACATGTGAATAGCTAGTCTTCATATTTATTCCTGACTTTGTTGGCTGTATTCACCATCGTAATTCCTTTCCTACCAGTCTGGAATACACAGTACAACTGTAATTTAAGAAAAAAAGAAGGGAAAACAGGAGACTGCTTTCTTTTTTTTTTTTTTTTTTTTTTTTTTTGCTGTACGCGGGCCTCTCACTGCTGTGGCCTCTCCCGTCGCGGAGCACAGGCTCCGGACACACAGGCTCCGCGGCCATGGCTCGCGGGCCCAGCCGCTCCGCGGCACGTGGGATCCCCCGGGATCGGGGCGCGAACCCGTGTCCCCTGCATCGGCAGGCGGACTCTCAACCACTGCGCCACCAAGGAAGCCCGAGACTGCTTTCTTTTATGCACTAATGTATTACTACTGGAAGATATTATTTCATTGGTTTTCCAGGAGTGGTATCAGGCCAAGCTTAGTCTATTCCTTAGTGGACCATTAGCAATCAATTTGTTAACTTGGTTAATGCATTAATCCAGTCAATAAATCCTTTTGAAGCCTCTAAGTTTCACAAAGCAACATGTTAGTTGTGTGCAGAATATAAAAAAGAAGAAACTACATCTGTCCTCAAGGAACTTACCATAAACTAGAAGATAAAAGTTCTGATCACAAGTGAAATAAGACAACTTTCCTAAAGTGACCCACAGATGCTGTAAGAGTTCAGAGGAAGAAAATTCCTGCTTAGCTCTGGAGATCAGGGAAGGCTTTATGCAGAATGTGGCTTGTCACTAGGCTTTCAGACGTTAGATGTGGGCTTTGGGAAAGAATCCCATGGACAAAAAAAAAAAAAAAAAAGGAAAATGTGGAGCTGAAAATGGAATCAATTCTGGAGTTGTTGGAATAAGGACATGTACAGAGAAGCCACTGTTGGGCCAGGAGGTGGTCTAGAATCTTTGCAAGGAGGCTGTGACAATGCAAAAGAAGACCTCACCAATCTCAGCATCCTGAGTGCACAGGAACCAAACGCATGACCTTGGTTCTATTTGCAGCATCAAATTCTTCCAATCACCTGCACCAACAGAACCAGGAGGACGATTCACAGACACGTGGACGGTAACGCCTCACAGTGACATTTTGAATAGCAGGCCCGACGGCTTATCTACGGACCTATCTGCCCCTAGCTCTGCTTGGATGTTACACTTTTGCAAGCGACATCTTCAAGCTACATTCCAATATCAGTTATCTGCACTAAGGAAACAGAACGGTGGAACAGATCATCCAGTGGTCCTTCCTCTTAGACTTTGGAATGCATTACAGTGGGAACTTGAAGAAGAGAATTCTTTCTTCCCAATTCATTTTTTTCAGACCCATATGAAAATTAACGTGCCCTCCCTTATAAATACATCAGAGTGTCTGGTACTAAAGATTTTCATGAACAGTCTGCAGAGGGAGTGATCCACTATCACTAATAGACATCACTTACCTACTGTCACATGTATCTAATTACATTATCTCACATTAACAAAATGCAACATTTTTATATGAGCACCAGGATGTCACCTCCTAATCTCTGGCCTGGATCCATCTGAATCCCACTGGGATGAAACTCTAGTTTAACATCTGAGCTCACCACATCCTTGAGACGTTGTCCTTGGACGATCTCTTCAACATGTTTATTTCCTCATTCTACTATGATTGTATTTTAGTTTCCTGGTTATCAATATTTAATGTGTTTCTTCACATTTGACAAACACTTCTATTCTCCTTCACCTTCCGTTAGATGATTCCTCCACCCTCTTCCCCCGCAGTGGCAGGGCACCTTTGAGTGTCGTCCATACACATTAAAGCTGAGGGGTGGTCTTGGGTTAATATCACTGATAAACAAAGGGGGGCCACTTTCAAAAGATGAACCAAAACTGACTCTTTATTTACCTTAAAGGAAGAGGCTAAGTTCCTCTACACAATACCACACAGTCATCTTCTCCTGATCCTCAGCCAGCGTCACAAGGAACCTGTTTTCTCCCTGAGAAATTGCTGCAGAAATTGCGGCATGAAAAGGATTCCAGGTGCCTGGCGAGGACAGACACATATTCTGCAACACGGCTGCCCTCTAACGGCCGACCCAGCGAAGTGCCCTGTGGTGGAGGGTTCACGCATCCTGATGGGAAGCTGCAGCTAAGAAGAAAAAAGACTCAGCCTTTGGAAACAATTTAGATTCAATTCAACTGGAGATGAGAAGAAGAGGAAGTGGTACCAGTTCCCTGATATTCATCTCAGAATCACCATCCCCATCACCATGACCACAAAAATCACATCTGAGAGGTGGTGTATATTCTGGGGTAGCATGGAATCATTGGTCAGTCCAGGCCAACAGACAGACGTACACATACATACATATCTACATACATAGAGGAGTTTATTTCAGAGGTTCTTGGGAGAAAGTAAACCTTGCAAGTAAGACAACGAACGTTTATTTTATATTTGGAAAGATTTGGGGATATAATTGCATTCTATACCAATGCTTAGAATAAACAAAATTTGGATTTTTTTAAAAGGCTGATTTTTCAAACTGATCATAGGATAGCAAGATGCAATGCTCATCACCCCAGGTTTAACTGGAACACAGCAATCATAGAAGATCAGTTTGTAAAACACTGAATAGATACCTCAGTTTTCCCAAGGGCCTCGCTCATGCTTTGATGTTCAAATCATTCCCTTTTGAATAATCCATCAGGTCCAAATCCCCTTCCGTTTTCTCCAGTCTTCAAGTGGAGTATCTCTCCCAGACCCACGTTCATCGGTGCCAATGTGTTTGTGATTCCAGCCGTTTCTGAGAGCCACTCTCACTAACTACATGGAATCTGCTTTTTTGAAAAATGGGTACTTTTACTGTGCAATTTTATTAGACAGGGAGAGTTGAGTACGTTTTAATTTTATAAGTGATCAGTTTCTACATGAATATTTTAATGTAGAACAACTTTTCCTTCCCCCAAGAAATGAATTCCAGATAATTACTTCACAGAAATAGAGGACTCTCAACCTTCTCTAGATGGCTGCTTTGACATTAGCTGGATATGGAGACCTGGACTTGGAAGGCTTTCTTCATCGCATTGCCTTTCAGCAGAGACATGCCCAGCCCAATCGGACCTGGGAATTTGGGGATAACTTCCTGGTCATTATGGTGAAGTAACAACTGGCACATCGGTGCTTCATAGCTCAGGAAACATGGTGTAAGGTTGGATGGAGCTCAGAATTGGTCTCATTATCATTAGCGGAGGGTTGTTTATTGGCATAATGACAGTCACGCATTTATGCCCCAAAATGAATAAACGGAGCAGCTTCCTATAGTCACCATACGATCATCATTTCAACTGGCCAAGAGGGGCAGTGGAGGAAGCAGAGGGCCATCTCTGTGAAGACAGTACAAGCCTTAAGTGCCGAGGATATTATCTGAAATCAAGATTTAATGAATGCTCGTTGTTTCCGTTTTCCTTTGGGGATGAGGACGTTTATATATATATATATATATATATATTTTTTTTTTTTTTTTTTTTTTTGCGGTACGTGGGCCTCTCACTGCTGTGGCCTCTCCCGTTGCGGAGCACAGGCTCCGGATGCGCAGGCTCAGCGGCCATGGATCACGGGCCCAGCCGCTCCGCGGCACGTGGGATCTTCCCAGACCGGGGCACGAACCCGCGTCCCCTGCCTCGGCAGGCGGACTCTCAACCACTGCACCACCAGGGAAGCCCTACATTTTTATCATAACCAAAGTTGGCTCAAATTGTGAGCTAAACAAAGTTTTCATCTTCTGGGATACCTTTTCATTACCTTGTTAAAAAGAACCAAAACCCTTATAGGACCTGGTCCTGTGTGGCTTAGCCTCAGAGCTATGAAACAGTCAATAAAACACAAAAACAGCTCACATCTTTTTTTTTTTAAATTAATTAATTAATTAATTAATTTTTGTCTGTGTTGGGTCTTCGTTTCTGTGCAAGGACTTTTCTCTAGTTGTGGCAAGCGGGGGCCATTCTTCATCGCGGTGCGCAGGCCTCTCGCTATTGCGGCCTCTTTTGTTGCGGAGCACAGGCTCCAGACGCGCAGACTCAGTAGTTGTGGCTCACGGGCCCAGCTGCTCCGTGGCATGTAGGATCTTCCCAGACCAGGGCTCGAACCCGTGTCCCCTGCATTGGCAGGCAGATTCTCAACCACTGTGCCACCAGGGAAGCCCGAGCTCACATCTTTTGCTTGCTTTTCTTAAAAAGCCTAAAGGGCATCCAAACACACAATTCAAGGCAACCTCATAAATCTCCCTTATTCCTTCCTAGGCCTTCCATCATATTAGGCAGCTAAGATGCTCTTCTCTTAAAAGCCCCCAAACAAGGCTTCCCTGGTGGCACAGTGGTTAAGAATCAGCCTGTCAATGCAGGGGACACGCGTTCGAGCCCTGGTCCGGGAAGATCCCACATGCCGCGGAGCAACTAAGCCCGTGTGCCACAACTACCTACCCTGCGCTCTAGAGCTCGCGAGCCACAACTACTGAAGCCCACGCACCTGGAACCCGTGCTCCGCAATAAGAGAAGCCACCACAATGAGAAGCCCATGCACCGCAACGAAGAGCAGGCCCCTCTCACCGCAACTAGAGAAAGCCCGCACGCAGCAACGAAGACCCAATGCAGCTAAAAATTAAATAAATTAAAGAAAAAATAAATAAAGTCCCCGAACAAAATGTTTCTCTGCTCCAGCTCTTATAACTTAGGTCTCCTCTGCCTTTCATTTCTGTGTTATTTACTTCAATTGATACCTTCTAAGTCCTCCTCCTTTTCCTCTAGTGTCTTGAATTCTCTTTTAACTAGGTTCCCAATGTTTGCATGATAAAAACTCAAGTCTGGTAGAGACGGGAGAAGAGGGCAGAAGCCTTCTGAGGATGGGAAAGAAGGTGAGGAGGGAAAAGTCAAACTCTCTTTGGCTGAGATTGGGGGTGGCTGGAAGGCTGGGAACACTGCAAAGTTAATCACGGTCGTCTCATCTAAACGTATATCAGATGTACAGAAGTGACCGTAACTAGTGGCTGGGCACGATGGTGGTGCCCCCTGCCTCCACTCCTGGTACAGGTGAAAGAGAAGTCAGCACAGGGTCTGCACAGCACCAGAGAGCAGCAAATACGAACGTCTAGACAACCTCCTCTGCTTGACTCAGCTCTGTGTCCCTGTGGATGAAAATCTGGAGCTCTTAACACCCTGCACCGTGATCTCTCAAACTGTGGAAGTGTGTATGTGTGTGTAAAAAGACACACTAAATCACGAATTAGACAACATCAGGCTTGGAAAGACCCTGCTAGAGATTATTTCACTTACACCCATCCTCACCTATTGTTTTAAAGGTAAGAAGTCAGGGGCCCAGAAAGATTGTGATCTGCCCACGGAAAATCAAAATTTCCTGAATTCAGATTCCTTAGCTCCTAGGACACAAAGCTGAAGTGCAGGTCTGTCCCCACTGGGACCACTGGAGGATGCTATCAATGAAAGGGGTAGCACGGGCACTGATAGGCCGTGTTTGCAGAGACATCCTGTTTGCACATCTCTGGGCCTCCACCCCCTCTGCTTAGACATCCAGGAGGATGCTGAGCCTGGTGCCAGAGAACCAGCATAACCCTCCCAGTAACCCTTACCTCTAAGCAGAAGGTGGGAAGCAAAGGTGTCGCCCTTATACGAAGGCTCCAAGATCTCTGGTAGAGCCCAGTGACTATCTTTCCTTTAAAACAGAAAAGGGTGGACTTCCCTGGTGGTCCAGCAGTTAAGAGTCTGTGCTCCCAATGCAGGGGTCACGGGTTTGATCCCTGGTCAGGGAACTAAGATCCCACATGTTGTGTGGCATGCGCCCCCCCCAACAAAGATACCAAATACCAGAAAAGGGAAACTTGAAACTCAAAACCTAGGTTTTATAAAAATTTGCCACTATCCTATAAATGAATCTGCTGTCCGCAGAAACCTGCAAAGCATTTTCCTTCATCCCTAGAGCAGCTCAGAGCATCTCTCGGTATCCTTTAATTTCATGCTACATTCCTTAACCGAATATTAGATTTCCCCCTCGAAGAGACAGTAATAAATCACCGAGGAGAGAACTGGCAGCGCTTATGAAAAAAACCCGAGGTACAAATTGAAGTGGACACCTTTCCCGTCTTGTCATTCCAGCCCTGGGCACAGCTATGTGGCCTCAGCTGCCCCACGGAGGCTGCTCTGTGCCCTTGACTTTGAGGCCCTGCAGAGTTCTGGTGTCATTGTTACTGCTGCTGGTGTTGGGCTGTTTATTTGTTTATTTTTGTGTTCTTGCTGTTTTGCTCGCACAGGAACAGGTGTGGGCGTTTCAGTTTGCTTGTTCGCCTCAGAATCATTTTGATTGAAGTCCATAATGACAGCGAACAGGTCTATTGCGGCAAGCAGGTGCTTTGATGCTATTGTTCTAGCAAGACTTTTTTTTTTTAACTTTTCAAAATAGCCCTATTACATCCCGTGTAGATTTATTGTTATGCTGCACAACTGTATAATATATACTCCTCAGTTTCCAAAAACCCTGCTATTTTGTAAATAAGAAAACAATACAGTATCCAGCTGCCTGCCAAACCGTTGACTTCATAACACATGTCAAATGCTTTTTGCATATACAATTGGGAACTATGTTTACAATCAATCCCTTGTTGCCATTCTGAAGACAAAGGAGAGAATTTGCTTTCTATTTAAGGACAAGACACACGTGTGTCTTAAGGGAACACTGCAAAAAAGCGAGGAGAATTTCTCCTTAGCTTCCTTTTAGCATCGCATGGAGAGAACTGGATTAAGTTGACATTTGGGGGATAAACAGAAAACATTTAGGTGAGTGAAGTGGATCTTGAAAAAAATCAGAATGAGGAGATTTATTTGCTTGGTTCACACTTTGTTTCATAAGCACTCGTTTTCAGCAGCTCAAACTCTTAAGGGAGTTTTTGTCACTGGGATGAGGGCTTCATCTCAACAGGTCAGCTGTTGCATCACAGGTAAAGTGTTACCTGGGGTAGCAAAGAATCAGTCACTCCTCCTGATGTTTTAGGGATCCTGAGCCTTGACTGAGATAACTACCCACACCGATGACAAAAGCTGAGGAAATCAAAACGTGTGTCTGGAATTTTGTGAAGCAGCAATGGCTAGACTTCACTGGATGCCCACCGTGAGTTACCTACGTCTGAGATCCTTCACTGGGTGAACTGGCCCGGTGGGGAGGCAAGGTGAGCAACTACCTATGGAATTTATTAGAGACTGACAGATACTCACTGAAAAGAAAACCAAAATTTTTAAAAGTGCTAGCTACGCAAATAATTTAAGAGACGTTGACAATGATGAAGTAGATGGTTATTGACATGAAAAGATGACCGACCCCAAGAGGAAACTGGTCTGAGGTGGGACCTGGGTATGGGTCATTTTCTGAAGCTCCCTAGGCGATGCTCTTGGTCTTCAGGGTTGACAACCTCTGCTGCAGAACTTTTAGCTTCGTGATGGGAACAGAACCCAAAGCTCCACCTATAGACCCGCTATTGGCTGAGGGAAACAGCACTTCACCAAGCCCAAATGTTCCCCCAGCAACTCTGTAGACAGAAGAGAATATAATAAAATAAAACAGTCTAAAGCAGAATATAAAGGATTTGGAGTAGATAGAAGGAGAAACCTTCAGAAGGAAGGAGGTTAGATATTAAAATGTATTACCTCAGGGAAATTGTGCCACATCGTTTTCCAGAGAGTTTCACAACGAGGATGAATGCCCATCTGTCTTGGATATGTTTCTACTGGAATGCCTACATGGTATTGGAGAGGAGAGCTCATTCTTTCAGATAGGGCCGAATTCTGCACTCATTCATTCAAAACAAATCAAGCGTTTCCCACGTGCCTTATAATGTCCTAAAGGAGACCACTCGGTTTGATTAATTATTTGGGTGTGTCAGTTGTGTCAGGTCCTGTTTGTAAAACCAGTACAGTATAGAGAAACAGTACAGTATTTGGGCTAAGGATGTTTCCTCTGGAGCCAAACTGCCTGGTTTCAGTTTTTCCACCTATTAGCAGATAGGCATGTCCCCTGCTGTCTCTATCAGTTTACCTGTAATGATGATGATGATGATGATGATGGTGGTGGTGGTTATGATGACAGTACCGTCCACAGAGAATTATTCTAAGAGTTCAGTGAGCTAACATATGTAAAGCACTTAGACCATGCCTGAAACACATAGACACTTATATAAAGATTAGATTTTTTAATTAAAATTCATTTTAGGTTGCTTAAGCCATTTTTAACTGCAAAATTAAATATATGCTCTTTTTGTGTTTTTTAAGCTAGTATAAAGTACAACTCATCCTTGGATTCGCAGAATCTTAAGAGTTTGAAGGAAATAGAGAAACTGCGTAAAGGAATTGCTCTCAAACACAGCTGTGCGTTGGAATCACAGGGGGAAATTTTAAACATACTGATGCTCAGACCCAATCACAGACAGTGCAATCAAATATGAGCTCTTTTTTTTTTTTTTTTTTTTTTGCGGTACGCGGGCCTCTCACTGTTGTGGCCTCTCCCGTTGCGGAGCACAGGCTCAGGACGCGCAGGCTCAGTGGCCATGGCTGACGGGCCCAGCCGCTCTGCAGCACGTGGGATCTTCCCGGACCGGGGCACGAACCCGTGTCCCCTGCATCGGCAGGCGGACTCTCAACCACTGCGCCACCAGGGAAGCCCACGAGCTCTTTTTTTTAAAGCTCTACTTGTCATTCCAAAGTCTAACAAAGGTTACAAGCTACTGGGTGGGAAACATCCTCCCTGAAATTCAGACATTTCTTCAACAACCTCTTTTTAATATTTCCGTTGACAGCGAACTCACTACTGCACATAAAATTGAATGTCCCCTTAAGTACCACTAAGCAGATAATTCAGACTGAAAAAATTCAGTTTTCTTTTCGAATCCCTCACCTCTTCAAATTGTTGGCAAAAGCTTTGCTCAATCAAGTGATAAAGGCCAAATATAATGAAATATTTCTGCAAAATCTCTAACCTTTTACTACTATCACAGTTAAACGGAACCAAATACTTTTCAAAGCAAATCAAATTCATTTGCAATATGTAACACAACTATTATGAGTTTAAATGAAATTCGTAAGATGGCATTCCTGTTTTGAGAGTTATTTGAGAATTGGCCTCCACATGATCAATTTTACACATTTCTTTTAAAATGATATTATTCTTTTATCACTAGTTGTTTAATAAACTACAGTCAAGAACCAGCATCAGACACTGGTTACAAGCATTAATAAATACAAAACCAAAAGCTGGGTTGAGACTTTGAATTTTCTCAATATTCCACAGCTTTTTCCTTGTCCTGAATTACTGATTGTATTGCAGATTCTATTAACAATTAAGCTGATGTACAATTGACCTAATTTTTAACTAGACTTAATATATAAGAATCTTGAGCTGTAATTCAGGCCAGTTAAGGAGTTAAGGGATGGGGTGAGGGTGAGCAGTTCATTATGGAATTTTTTGAAAAAGTGAGTTTTTCTAGCTTATACAAGATGTGACTTTCTTTACCAGAATTGTCCATATATAATTTCTGAAGACACTGACTGAGTAAACCAAGACCTGCCAACAGCTGAGAATTCCTGTGCAGTGATCATTCTTGAAATATCAGTGAGTAATGCATTTAGGCTGGCTTCGAGGACAGAAATGAGAGGAGACCAGGGCCATCAAAGGTTGGATTCCATTAATTAAATGAGAACAGCCCATCCGTGTCAGTGTGGTTCAGAGGAGGGGCAGGAACCCACGGGTCTCATGAAGGACTCCTACAGGGCAACCTCAAGGACATTGCAGCTCACAGGAATCCTGCCAGGGAGGTCTGTGAGAGGTGATTGTTGCAATATCCTCAGCGAAAGTACTACTGAATTTTTAATTTTCATGGCAAAATATCAGTGGGCCAAGGGTTATGAGCACCAATGATACAAGTAATGACAACCCTTGTTAATGTGTGTCTATAAACATAGTTTTTTCTCCAGAACCTTTAAAGCACAGCTTTCAGGTCTGGTCTTATCTTTTCTAGTTATTATCATTAAAGTATATCTTGGAACAATTTTTGCATTCTAGCTCATTGTATTTCCAGCTAAACTGGCAGAGAGCAAAGGAGCTGGAATTGATACAATGAAATAGAATGAATGCAAGTGAGAAGGTACTATAGTAATGTTGAGTGGAAAGAAATTGATTGTGGTTTTAAACATTTCAATGGGCTTTTTTTTTTTTCTAAATGCTAAAATAAATCCTTACAGGATACCCATTTTGGTTTTGGTTTTTTTGTGTTTTTTTTGTAAATTAAATGTCTCAGGTTCTTTTCAGTCCAGTGTAAAAAAAATTTCAATCTTCATGATTTTTCCCCCAAAATACACAGGCAAACATTAGTGACGCTCATTTAGATTTATAGAATGCCATTCTCTGACATAACACACTCTCCATTTCTCCTCACAGCACTAGAAAAAAAAAAAAAACCCAAAGAAACAAAAAAGGATTTTAACGCAAAACGACTCTGGTCCTCTTCTTGATTTTCTTTTAATTGATCTGAACTTGGGAAAGACTCCTAAGCTTTGCCCTATGTTTCTTTATCCAGGTTATATATTAAGTTTCTTCCAGCTGTAACATTTTATAAATCTCTACTTTGGAGGGCATTAACAGTGGTGGTGAAGGCTTTTAGTAACTTGCTCAGGGTCGCATATCTAGACAGAGGTAAAGATGGACTCAGGTCCCCCGCATCAAATTCCAAAGTGTCCTCACTAGGCTTGATTGCTTATTATTGGGAATGTGAAAAACAGATCTTGGTTAACTTCATTATTATTTTCTTTTACTTTTGGACTAAAGAAATCTGTTTAAAGTCACACTTGAATATTTGACTGTGACATTTGACTGGCAACAATGTGTTCCAAGTAAACAGCGAACACCAGAGTTTTGCATTTAGTTGTGAGAATTAGGGGAGAAAGATTTTACTCTGACCCAAAGCCACCAACTGCCACCATAGTCTGCTATCTCTTGGGTTGGCACTGTTTCCTAAAAACAGTGATTCCATTTGTGCTAAAGGAGTAGGACCTGATGAATCCTAATTCTCCAAGGCCAAAGCGAAAAGCTCACCTAGATGATTGACAGTTTCTCGGAGTTTTACTGTTTGTCTATTTGTATTTTTTTAGCTCTAATTTATTTTATATTATTGCACATGTTCACAACCTAGTGTATTTGATTTCAATGACATGAATGTTTTCTTCAGTATCACTTTAAAAAAAATGTTTTTTATTGGAGTACAGTTGATTTACAATGTTGTGTTAGTTTCAGGTTAGAGTAACCCAAACTTCATGGATTTCTTAAACGGTATGAAGCTTAAAAGCTAACTTTTGAAGAAGAACTAATAATAAGTGTTGCCTTCTACTCCCCAAGAAGGAACCACATGGGAAGAAGCACATCTTATTCTTCTCTTTATCCCATTACTCAGTTTCCCCCATAGAGCAGAATGGTGAAATATTGGCTTCCAGTGGCCAACGTTAAGTAGAAACTGAGGCCATCACATTGAAATAGCAAAGGATCCAGTTGTTGGGTCCTTTGTGGATGGCTTACACTCTCCTCTGTTCCTTGTCTCCATGCAAAAAACTCCCCAGGGAAGGTTTGCTCCCTTCGGGCGTTCTCTACCTTTTTTCCAGCTTCGCTGCAGGAGTTCAGTTGGAGTGAGATAGCAAGGCCCAATCCTTTCTTCAATTCAACATTGCTAGAAAACCCTATACTTTGAGAGCTATTGGGAAGCCATTGATAAATTGATACCATAGTTGGCTCTTGTTTGCCTCCTTGACTATTTCTCTATGTACTTACATTCAAAAGAGAAGACGGAGGATGTCATTAGCACTCCAAATCAACAGAAGTGTGTGGAGCAATCAAGAATCAAATTCTACAGCTGATGACTACAGAGGACAACAGCATCTGCTGTTAGAGTTGGCTGGAAGTTGATGTAATAATTCCAGATTAAGAAGGCCATGCAGGAAATTCAATTGCAGTGCATTTCTCATCAAGTCTAATTAGATTTTAATGTCTTCACACCTTGTCAATTGGTTGGAGAAAATTACACTGGGAAGCATCACTCTAATAATTATCCTAATTTGTCTTGTTCACTTTGTGTCATAACGTAGCACAAGGTGGAAACGGGGGCCCAGCAGGTCAGTGTGTATGACTTCACTACTCAGTACACATCTGTAGATCATAAACGTGGTTCATTAGTTCCTCAAAGACAAGAGAGTTTTCTTGCAGCAGACATTTCTGAAAGCAATAAAAATTATATAATCATTCTTAAAGAACACAGAACGTTGACCGTCGGAATAAATTTTCCATGCACACGTGCGTGTATAACAAATGGTGTAGAGATTGAACATTAAAAGAGACTCTTTAACTACAGAAAACCACATGTCAACCCTTTCTTTAATTGTGATGAATTCTCTGCTCTTACCTGGGAAGGTGACATTTCACGGCAAGTAAGTCTGGGAGATCACCTGGGACATGAAAAGATTTCCTGTTTTGTAAGCTGTTTCCTATAATGGCCAGAAAGTTGTGAACCAAAAGCTAACTGACAGTACAGTTGTTCTGAACTTTGTTACGCAGGTCAGGAAACTTGTACTTTTGTTTGAAAAGCAAGTGGAGAGCACTGGTTCTCCTGGGCACGAACCTAGCCCAATGAATTGGTAAGTTCGCGTGAGTATCGACATTGCTCAGAGCCTCAAGTCCCCAGGATTGCTGTGTAACACAGAGAGGCAGATGGGCAGAGGACAAGCACAAGATGCTGACCCTTGATACCCATATGCTGCCCTCTCATCTTCCTCGCAGCCAAGCTGCTGCCAGTATTACCACCTCCACTCATGCAGACACACCGAAGTCATCAAAGTCATATGGATGGATACCAAGCAGGGCCCTGTGGGACTCCTGGGCACAAAAGCCTTTTTGGATCCCCCATTTCTTCAATTACAGGAAATAGGCTTCATTCAGCCACCGTGACCTTCCCTGAGTTCCAACGGGCAGATCTAAGCAGTTGATAATTAAGGAAGGAAGAGGATGCAGAGAGCAGGGAGAAACAAACAGTGAAGAGAAACAATAGTGCAGCCTTGGGGCAAGGTCCTGGTTCCCCATCAGGCAATACACACAACAATAGCTGTTTTGCAGATACTGAAACCCCCCTAGGTGGAAGAAGTTAACGGTTAAGGATGGTATGCTGCCCACAAGCACATAGACCCCCAAGCAGTTGGAACCAGAAGGTTGACAAATGCTGACTCCTACTTTCCTCCCCACCAACCAGTCAGAAGAATGTCCACGTGCTCATCACGTCTTCTTTGAACCATTACTTCTCAGTCCCCTCTCCAAGTTGGGGCACACAGTCTTGAGAGCATTAGCCTGCTGTGGCCCCCTTTGCCTGGCAAAGCAATAAAGCTACTCTTTTCTACTTCACCCAAAACTCTGGCTCCGAGATTTAATTTGCTGTCAGGGTACAGAGGCCGGATTCTGTTTCAGAACTAACTGCTGTGCAATAGGGTCTCACCTCTTCCACCATCCCCCTTCAGGACCTGCTGTTCTCTGCTGTCACCTTCTCTGTCGGTTGTCCCCTTGAGACTATTCTTGATGTATATCTATCTGAATAAGACACCACAAAGATACAGACTATAGAAGGAAAAGGCCCCGACAGTATCATTTATCTCAGGCAGTTCAACAGAGACAGTGAAGTGAAACTCTCCAAATGTTAAAAGATAGCTTTCAAACCTGGGGAAAAGAGCACCGCTTCCAAACTCTGCAGCATTATCAATTGCACTCAGATTTAGGGGAGTCTGCCAGTATCAGTCCCGGCAGAGATGAACAGGAGCCTTCATGGTCCCAGGTGTCCAGGTGAGGCCAGCTCTGGGAGTATATGAATGATAAGTTTGTGGCTTAAAAAAAAAGAAAAGAAACAAAGGAAAAGAAACAAAAGAAGAAAAAAAAAGACATTCTGTTTCCTTTCTGTCTGTTGCATGTTCAGAGAGAACTGTAAATACATAGATCTCTTCACTTGGCCCAAGATTCTATCTGTAAAACTGTGAACTGAATGGACCCCCAAATGGGCAGTTGGAATCCAGACCACTTGCAACACAAACACACACATGCACAATAAAACAAAACAAGCAGATTCTGGATTGAAGGAGGGAGGATGCTTGTATTCTTCACCGAGTATGTCAACTAAGCCTCCACACTTGAATCTATGATGAGATGTAGTGGAATAAATATTGCACTAGGAACTGGAAATTAGATTCATTCTGGTTCTACTATTTGCCATGTAACCTGGATGAGTCCCTTAATATCCCCACCCTCCCTCTTTATAGCATGGTGAAATAATACCTAATTTACTTCCCTCAAAGAGTTGTTGTCAAATTAAGCAACAGATTAAAAAGTGTAGCACACTGAACACAGAGAATGCTACCATTTATTGTTTTCTTCAGTAATTCTGCTTTGAATAGTTTTACTTTCTTTATCCACAGTATTTTTATTTGCTTCTCCTAGCCCCAGGAGACGGAATAGGGAATATATTTATTAGTATATCCCTTACCCCTGAAATTTAGAAGACTAGTTGGTAACTGTACTTAGTTAAATCATACTTAAGGGAACAATTAGCCTCTACTTAGACCACATTGACTGCTCCTCCCCCCCACCAAAAAACCCTTAATGTATACTCATTTTTTATTCATTAAATTGGTCCAAAAAATTTCAAACCAGGCTTGTAGCTGAATTTTAAAATTGGATATGACTCAGTCTAGAGTAGGTGATGGGCATACAAATAAGTATAGTTATGTAATAAAAGAATGCCAAATATTACAGGGCAGGGGAAAAGAATTAACTTTCTCTGAGAGTAGAAAGTGAGAGTCTTTACAGGAAGATATCACAAAGAGGTATGTTGAAAGATAAGTAGGCTTTTTCTATGTGAACAACAGTATTTTCATGTATATTCATCAGTAAAATCTTCCTTTTTAGTAGGAAACTAAAGAGTGAAATTATATGAGTAAATATGGTAATCACCTTTCACCGTAGGGTAGTTTCTTTTTTTTTAAAATAAGTTGATCACTTCAGTTCTTTTTTAATTTATTTATTTATTTTTATTTTTGGCTGTGTTGGATCTTTATTGCTGCACGCAGGCTTTCTCTAGCTGCAGCAAGCGGGGGCTACTCTTTGTTGCGGTGCATGGGCTTCTCATTGTCGTGGCTTCTCTTGTTGCAGAGCACGGGCTCTAGGCATGCAGGCTTCAGTAGTTGTGGCACGTGGGCTCAGTAGTTGTGGCTCGCGGGCTCTAGAGCGCAGGCTCAGTAGTTATGGCACATGGGCTTAGTTGCTCCACGGCATGTGGGATCTTCTGGGTCCAGGGCTCGAACCTGTGTCCCCTGCATTGGCAGGCGGATTCTTAACCACTGTGCCACCAGGGAAGCCCAGAGTAGGTTCTTTTGAAAGCAAATTAAACACTGTCCCTGCTCAAGCAATTGAGTACCACAGCGAGAACCGTATGCAAGGCTTGCTAAATGGTCTGTTTGGATGGAAATTGTCCCACTGGAATTAAGTCCAAACACAGTCTAGTGGAAAAAATGCCTAGGATACAGCTGTTCCAAAAAAGCTTAGGGAAGAGGGAAGGAAGGAGAGGGAGAAGGATGGAGAGTAAAGGAGAGTGGGGCAGGGGAGTTCAGAGAGTGAGAAGCTAAATTCTGACTTTCTGACTCCATTCTACTCAATGCCTTTAGCCTCTACACGACTTCTCCACTCAGTACCATCACCCTCCTTCAAAGATGGGTCTACAAAATAGGACAAGTTAATAATTAATCAGGGTCAAGAATTTAAATGTTCTTATATCATGAGTTATTAATAAAATGTTTGAAATTAAAGCATGTGGTAAATTGAAATAATATGGCTTAGTGAGCTCTGGGGTAGATGCTGATGAACCTGAACCTTGTCCTGATACTGCTAGTTGTTTATGGCATGACACTGACGTGTTCTGGAAGATGGGAAGAACTCTTTTCTGTGCTACCTTCTGAAAGAGCTCAAAGGGTGCATGGGGAGTGGGCTTCCTTTCTCCGTTTGAACTTGCCAATGCTCTGCAGTGCTGACCTCAACAGTGAGGTGTCAAACCTGCTTGAAGCTCGAGAATCTTCCCCAGGAAACTTGGGGATTTCTTTCAGAGAAATGGTTTCCTTCTGGCTGAAATAGCCCAACATGTAAAAAGGATTCTTGGGAAAAGACATTTCCCACACCTGATACAAAACAGAAACCTGGAAGCCGTGGGGATGGTTATCAGTGTTGAATTGCAGGGGGGTAGGGGGACATCCTCAAACAGAGACTCAGTCAGCCTCCAATTTCTCTCTCCAACCCTCACTTCTAATGGCCTGTGTCCAATTCACTTTAGGCCTTTGAAGACCTTGAGAACATCTCAGACTTGGGGAAAAAAGAATTCCTTACTCTTTTCTATTCCTGAGTTCACAATAACAGTGATTCTCAATCAGGCTTATGAATTTATAAGAAATGCAGCCCTTGGACCCTGCAGAGAAACATTAAAACAGTATCTGAGCTTAGGACCAAGTGTCCATGTTTGGAATCTTTCGTGGGTGGTTCTGAGGTTTTTCTGATCAACAATAATATTATTTATTAATAATAATAATATAAGTCAATCTACCCCTAAACTGCTTGTACATATCTAGAATCTCTGAAAGGAAAGGGGACCTAGAGATAATTGAAAAGGTCATTAAGATGACTTCAAACCTTAGCTACATTATAGGGTTGGAGCTATTCAAGATACAGCCACACTTAACTTAGCCAAGCAAAGGTTAAACATATTAAATTTGCCAAGGAGGAATATTTTATCAAACCTAATGTGCCTTGAATGCTACAAACTTAACTCTAGTTATTTGACAGAGACTGCTGATAACCATAATTAGAAAGAGTAATTAGCCACAGAGGGCATCTCTTGGTCCACAGTTTAATTATTGTTTGCTTTAAAATTTGTATAGCATCTCACTTTCAATGTGTTTGTATTGTTCTTCCAAACTTGCAATCTTTTAATTTTGAATGTCCATGTTCTTATGCAAAGTGAGAACATTAGAGACTGTCGTGTGCCAAAGGGACATCCTTTCCAAAGACTTAAATCAAATTAACTTAATCATATTTTATTTTACACATGAGAAATGCAGCAATTATTGTGCTTTCTAAATTTTCTTTCTTTTTCAGAGATAGCTGGTTGTCACTAACATCCAGTTTCCCAGTTTTCTTGGCCATTATGGCTGCTCAGCTAGACTAAATTTTCCAGACTCCCTTGCCTTTGGACCTGACAATGTGACATGATCTTGCCATTGGAAAAGGAGTGATGCCTACCATTCTCCAGCCTGGATCTTTGGTCAGTGACCACCACCCACATCATCTTCCTTGTGACAGTGACCCAGCTTCTAGTGTTTAGACAGCAGCAATGTCATAGTGACATGGAAAAGCAATGACTTGGAACATGGGTCCATGATAGACTGTAAGGAACAAAGTTCCCCACTGACCTGGGCGGGTCTCACTGAGACTTGTACATGAAAGAAATAAAAAGTTGTAATTTTTCTTTTAAGCCATTCAGTTATGGGTTCTCTAATTTTAGTGTGTTAGTACCATTATACCAACTTCTTTAAACCCTTCAAACCTTTTGTCTCCTGCAACCATGTGTTCAACTTCTTAAGAAATGTCTAACTGATCTCTGTAAATAGGATTTAGAAAAAGACCTGGCACACAATACAAAAAGTATATAAATATTGGGGCTTCCCTGGTGGCGCAGTGGTTGAGAGTCCGCCTGCCGATGCAGGGGACACAGGTTCGTGCCCCGGTCCGGGAAGATCCCACATGCCGCAGAGCGGCTGGGCCTGTGAGCCATGGCCGCTGAGCCTGCGCGTCCGGAGCCTGTGCTCCGCAATGGGAGGGGCCACACAGTGAGAGGCCCGCGTACCGCAAAAAAAAAAAAAAAAAAAAAAAAAAATATATATATATATATATATATATATATATTGAAATAATATGTGCAAAAATGATGGAAAAGTAATTTGCTTAAGGGCATATAGTCAATTACACAGAGCTAAACCGAGAAACACATCAGAACCACCTACAAAAAATCCAAACTTATGCTCTTAATTATTTTAAGATATCCTCTTAACTGAAACCTCACTTTCTTATCCAGAGAACTAAAAACATGGAGTTTTAGCCTTGTTCATACAATTTTGTCCTCTTGTAGAGTACTAAGAAATTTTGCTTGGAATATTCTTTCTGTTGTTATTAATTAGTATCAACTAGCTAGTACTATCAGAGAATTGTCCTAGTGATGTTTTCATAGCAGATACGACATCTTGGTTGGTCAAATGTATTACTATTTCAGGGAGAAAACAATAAGCTACCCCAATTATGCTTTGCCATTTGCCTGACACTTTTATTATTCCTGATGCAATTCCTGTCACAGGTTTTCTTGTTGTAAAAGCCGTTTCTGTCAAATTAACTTAGGGAAGAGTGGTGGGAAGGAAATAACTCCTCATCTACTTCTAACATCTAGAGAATCAGCAGAGAAATATAATTTTGTCATCTTTCAAATTAAATCAGATTCTGGGCTTGTTGTTTCTGAAAAAAAATCAGTATAAAATGGAAGTGTTGCATCCATCCATGACCATTTAGGAACATGCTCAGTTTATGGAAAATCAATTCCACTTTACAGCTATGTGGCTTTTTTCTGATGCCCCATTAAGATTTCTCTAATTTTTGTAAATCTAGTGCCTTATTCATTTGGATGCTCTCAGAAAGAAGACGTCTTCAGTTCAATAAAATCCTCACCTGGGAAAGCGATCTGGGGCTCTGGTCACACTTCCTACACATATTAGGAAATCCATCTTTCCCACCTAGTACACAGCAAAAGGAAGAGGGCGGGACAAAAAGCTTCAAAATCTTTTTAAAAAGACATCTTTTGCAAATTCTGAGACTTCTATCACCATATCTTTTCATTTTGATTCTCTCCATTTGTCTGTCAATTTCATGTATAGGAAAAATATGCCAGACTTGATAAACAATTGAATATACAATTGGATGTTTATGTATTTCCATGGTTGTACATGATTTTTTCAAGGAAAACATATGCTATAATTTACTAATCAGTTACAGAATTCCAATGATGTGAGTCAGGTCTGGTTAATCTTTTTCATGCAGTTTTTTTTATAGCTCTATTGAGATATATTTCAGATATAATAAAATTTACCTATTGGAAATGTTAGTGTATTCAGTATATTCACAGAGTTGTGCGACCATCACCACAAGCTAGGTTTAAAACATTTGAACAGGCCAAAAATAAACCCCATATACATACAATTCCTCCTTATCTCCCCTCCACCCACTTCCCACCAGCCCTAAGCAACCACTAATCTACTCTCTGTCACTATGGATTTGCCTATTCTAGATGTGTGGCCTTTTGTGACTGGCTTTTATCATTTAGTCTAATGTTTTCAAAATTCATTCATGTTGTAGCAGATATCAATACTTTATTAATGTTATTAAATTTCTGAATAATATTCCTCTCTTTGGATATACATTTTGTTGATCCACTCATCACTTGATGAACATTTGGGTTGTTTCCGCTTTGGGGGCATTATAAATAATTCTGCTAGAAATATTTGTGTACAAGCTTTGCATAGGCATAGGTTTTCACTTATCTTGGATCTCTAAATGAGAGTAATTTCTGGGTCACATGGTAATCCCTTTTTTTTAATTTCTTTTTATTTTTTTAAATTAATTAATTTATGGCTGCATTGGATCTTTGTTGCTGTGCGCAGGCTTTCTCTAGTTGCAGCGAGCGGGGGCTACTCTTCTTTGTGGTGCACGGGCTTCTCATTGCAGTGGCTTCTTTTGTTGCGGAGCATGGGCTCTAGGCTCGTGGGCTTCAGTAGTTGTGGCTCGCGGGCTCTAGAGCACAGGCTCAGCAGTTGTGGCGCTGGGGCTCAGTTGCTCCGTGGCATGTGGGATCTTCCGACGAGGGATCGAACTGTGTCCCCTGCATTGGCAGGTGGATTCTTAACCACTGCTCCACCAGGGAAGTCCCACACATGGCAATTCTATGTTTAACATTTTGAGAAACTTCTATTTTCTATTTTGATTTGCACTTCCCTGAAGACTAATGATGTTGAACATTTTGTCACATGTTTATTGGACACATAAAGATTCCTTGGAAAAATACTTATTCGAGTCCTTTGTCCATTTAAACATTAGCTTGTCTTTTTATTGTTGAGTTGTAAGAGTTCTTCATATGTTCTGGATACAAGTGCCTTGTCTCTTATAGGACTTACAAATATTTTTTTTCCCCATTCTATGAAGTAAAAGTTTGGTCACTTGTGCTTTTGGTGTGATATGTAATAAACAATTTCCTAACCCTGAGGTCACAAAATTTATTCCTAAATTTTCTCCCAGGTGTTTTATCATTTCAGCTCTTATATTTAAGTCTATGATTCATTTCAAGTTATGTTTTGTATGTAGTGTGAGGTAAAGGTATGCTTTATTCTTTTCCATATGGATATGCAATTGCCCCAGTACGTTTCTTGAAAACAATATTTTTTCTGCCGTGACTTGTCTCGGCACCTTTGTCAAAATCAAATTGCCCATAAATAATAGGGTTTATTTCTAGACTCTCAATTTTATTTCATTGATCTATATCAGTGTCAATTTGTCGATTTTTATGACTGTACCACACTATCTCATGATAATTGTAGCTTTGTAGTAGGTTTGGAAATGGAAACTGTGAATCCTCCAACTTTGATCTGCTTTTTCAAGATTGTTTTGGCTATTTTGGGTACATTATGTTTACATATGAATTTTAGAGTTAGCTTGTCAATTTCCATTAAAAAAATAACAACTGGGATTTTGATAGGGACCACATTGAATTTGTAGATCAATTTGGAGAATATTGTCATCTTAATGTCATTAAGTTTTCCAGTCCATGATCATGATGTTCTTTTATTTATTTAGATTTTCTTTAATTTCTTTCAACACTCATTTGTAGTTTTCAGTGTATACATTTTGAAATTCTTTTGTTAGACTTATTCCTAGATTTTTTTTTACTATTATACATGGGATTCTTTCATTAATTTCATTTACAGAGTATTCATTACTAAAATATCGAAATGTAATTGACATTTGTATGTTGACTTGGTACGCTGCCACATTTATGAAGTCATTTATTAGTTCTTATAGCATTTTAGTTGATTCCTTAGGATTTTCTGTATACAATATCTTGTCAACTGCAAATAGAAATAGTTTATTTCTTCCTTTCCAATATGAACACCTATTATTTCTTTATCTTGCCAGTTTTCCTGGCTAGAACCACTAGTACAATATCAGAAAGAAGTGGCAAGAGCAGATATTATAACTTTGTCCCTGACTTTATAGGGAAAGCACTCAGACTTTCTCCACCACATATCATGTTAACTGTGGGTTTTTCATAGATAGGCTGTGTGAGGTTGAAGAAGTTCCTTCTATTCCTAGTTTGTTGAGTGTTTTTATCATGAAAGGCCATTGAATTATGTCAAATGACTTTTTTTTTGCATCTCTTGAGGTTATCATGTGGTTTTAATCCTTTATTCTATTAATATAAGGTAATAGTTTATTGTTCTGAGGTGGTTAAACAACCTTGCATTACTGGGATAAATCTTAATTGGTCATAATGTATAATCCTTTTTATATGTTGCTGCATTGGGTTTGCTATTATTTTCTGAGGAGTTTTATGTCTTTGTTCATAAAGGATGTGTGTCTGTGGTTTTCTGGTTTTTGTTGTGTTTGTCTGGTTTTGGCACCGGGAAAATAATGGTCTCATAAAAAGAGTTAGGAAGTATTACTTCCTCTTGTAATTTTTTTGGAAGTGTTTGTAAAGGACTGGTAGCAATTGTCTTTAAGTATTTGATATAATTCACCAGTGAAGCCCTCTGGGCTTGGCTTTTCTTTGTTGGAAATCTTAAAATTATGAATTCAATTTCGTTGCCTGCTATAGGTCTTTTCTGATTATCTATTCTTCTTGAGTTACTTTTGTTTGTTTTTGTCTTTCTGGACATTTTCCCATTTCATTGAAATTATCTAATATATTGGCATATGAGCATTCATAGTATTCTATCATTATCCCTTTATTACTGTACAACCAGTAGTGATGTCTCTCTTTCATCCCTAATTTTAGTTATTTGAGTCTTCTCTCTGTTTTTCTTGGTGAGTCTAGCTAAAGGTATATTAATTTTGTTGATCTTTTCATAAAACCAACTTTTGGTCTCATAGCTTTTTGTCTGTTTTTTCTTTTTTTCTTGGAATTTTATTTCATTTATTTTTTATACAGCAGGTTCTTATTAATTATCTATTTTATACATATTAGTGCATATATGTCAATCCCAATCTCCCAATTCATCACACCACCACCACCACACCTTGCCACTTTCCCCCCTTGGTGTCCATATGTTTGTTCTCTACATCTGTGTCTCTATTTCTGCCCTGTGTTTTTCTATTCTTTGTTTTTTTAATTCCATTCCATTATTTCTTTCCTTCTGCTTGCTTTGAGCTTAGTTTTTTCTTTATTTTGTAGATCTTTAGTTGGGAAATTAGGTTATTAATTTAAGATTTCTTCTTTTATTTACATATGTATTTATAGCAATAAATTTCCCTCTATGCATTGTATTTCCTGCTTCCTGTAAGTTTTGATATGTTGCATTTTCATTTTTATTCCTCTCAATGTATTTTGTAATTTTCCCTATGTACTTATTCGACTCATTGGTTATTTCTAAGAATTTCAAAATTTCCACATAGTCATTAATTTCCAAGATTTTCCTTTGTTGTTGATGTCTAATTTAATTCTTTTGTGGTTGGAAAACATATTTTGTAGAATTTCAGTCCTTTTAAATGTATTCAGCCTTGTTTTATGGCCTAAAATATGGTTTTACCTTGATAAGAATATGTATTCTGCTACTGTTGGGTAGTCTTCTAGAGATGTCTGTTACATCCAGTTGGTATACAGTGTTATTCAAGTGTCCTTTTTTCTTGTTTATCTTCTGACTAGTTGCTCTTTCCATTATTGCATGTGGGTGTTGAAGTCTCTATTATATCTAAATTCCTTGTTTGTTTCTTCAATTCTGTCAGTTTTTCTTCATGTATTTTAGATCTCTGTGCTTAAATCCATATATGTTTAATATGATTATAGCTTCTTCTTCATGTATTGATCTTCTTAGTAATATAAAATATCCTTCTTTGTCTCTAGTAATTTTTTTTATCTTAAAGTCTATTTTCTTATATTAGTATCACTACTCCAGTTCTTTTTGGTTACTGTTTGCATAGATTATCTTTTTTCATCCTTTTACTTTCAATTTATTTATGTCTTTTAATCTAAAGTGTATCCCTTGTGGATAGCCTTTACTTGGGTCAATTTTTACCCATTCTACTGATCTCAGACTTTTGATTGATTAACATAATTTTATTTAACGTAACTACTGATAAAATAGGATTTATGTCTGCCATTTGCTGTATGTTTCCTATATGTCTTATGTCTTTTTTATTTTCTATTCCTCAATTCCTGTTTTCTTTTTTTGTTAAGTGGATATTTTCTAGTGTATGTTTTTAATTATCTTGTTTCTCTTTTACTGCATTTTTAAAGTTATTTTCCTAGTGAATGATTGTTCTGGTGATTATATTTATCACCCTAAATTAAAACAATCTAGTTAGGATTAATATTTACTTAATTTTAGTAGTATACAAAGCTTTGTTCCAAAATGTTTCAGCTCCTCTCCACTCCTTTGTACAATTATTGTCATACAAATTACATTTTTTACATATTATGGGGCTATAAAAACAGTTATCTAATTATCGCTTCATGCAGTTGCCTTTTAAAATAGATTGGATAATGAATAAGCATTTTCAGAACTCTAATGGAAAACTGATGAATTCATGAAAGTGTTAACAAAAGATCAAGATAAAAAAAGATTAATTATATGGGACTGAGTGAACTGATGAGGATGATTATAATTTTCGTTACTTTCTGTTTGAATTAAAAAAATAGATTGGATAAAAAGTGTTACAAACAAAAATATGTTTATACTCTCTTTCATAATAACTTTATAGTCACTTCTATTGGTGTTCTTTGTATTTTTGTGTGCATTTGAGTTACCATCTAATGTGTCTTTGTTTCAGCCTGAAGGACTTCCTTTACTATTTTTTGTAGCTGTAAATTCTCTGTTTTCACTTTTCTGAAAATGGCATAACTTCTCCATCAGTTTTGAAAAGTGGAGCTAGATATATATTGGTTTACAGTGTTTTTCTTTCAATACTTTGAAGATGTCATCCAGTAGGGTCTTCTGGTCTCCATGGTTTACAATGAGATATCAGTCTAATCTTTGTGAAGATCCCTTGTCTGTGATGTCATTTTTCTCTTGATCTTTTCAAGATTTTCTCTTTTTCTTTGATTTCATCAATGTCTAGGATATGTCTATGTGTGGTTCTCTCTGAGTTTATTCTACTTGGAGTTTGTTGAGCTTCTTGAATGTGTTGATTAATATTTTTATCAGATTTGAGAAGGTTTGATCATTATTTCTTTTAATATTTTTCTGCCTCTTTCTAGGTTCTTTTTCTGGGGCTCTCATTATGCGTATGTTAATACATTTGATGGTTTCCAACAAGTCTCTAAGGCTTTGTTTATTTTTCTTCATTTTTTTTTTCCTGCTCCTATTTCCGGATGGTATCTATTGACTTATCTTCAAATTCACTGAGTTTTTTCTTCTACAAGCTCAAATTTGTTGTTGAACCCCTCTAGTGAATATTTATTTCACTTATTATACTTTTCAATTCCAGAGTTTCTATGTTGTAAAAATAACTTTGTCCTTATATTGATGTTCTGTATTTGGTCAGATATCATTGTCATACTTTTCTTTAGATATAGTTTACCTTAGTTCTTTAAACAAATTTTATTTTTAATTGCTGATTGAAAGTCTTTGTCTACTAAGTCTATGACCTGGGTACTCATGGACATTTTCTGTTGGCTCTTTTTTTAAATTTTGTATGTGGCATATTTCCATTTTCTTGCATTTCTCATAATTTTTTGCGGAAAACTGGGCATTTAAGTAATATATTGTTTCAATTCTGGTATCAGATTCCTCTGTCCCCAAGGTTTATTGTTGCTGGTTTGTGGTTGTTGCTGTTTTTTTGTTTGTTTGTTTGTTTGCTTGTTTTTGTTTTTATTGGTGCTTATTTATTTAATCACTTCCCTGGAGTAATCCTGTACATTCTGTTTTGTTCTGCAGTGTGTGGCCTCTGGGTTGAGTCTTCTGCTGTTTATTTTTAAGTTTTTGTTTGTATTTTAAAATCTAGCTACCTATGGCTCACACCTGGGGTCAGTATAATATGGTAGTCAGCCAATAATTGGTCAGATTTTCTTAAATGTCTTGCCTTTATATCTGTACCCTTTGCCAATGTAGAACTGTACTAGAGAACAAGCCGTCAAACTTCAGGCCATTTACAAGACAGACTTAGCTTTCACTTTCTGCTTATACAAGACCTCAAAGTCATCCAGAGGGAGTGACAGGTGACTTCTCCTTTCCCAGTTATTTTCTGGGTTTTCTCACAGCCTTTTAGACCCCCAAAATATGTGGTGAGTTTTCAAAGTTCCTTATGGTTGTCTACTTCTGTTGAATTATCTTTTAGATTCCCAGTCAGCATCTTGTTGGCCTCAACTGAAATCACAGCCTTAAACAGCTGAGATGTTACTAGACTTTCCTGTTATTATATTGGTAATAACCTGGGGGTAGGCTTCCTCCTCTTCTCCACTTCCAGTGAGCTGAGCTCTTGATAAATCACATAGCCATCATGCTCTGAGAATAGAACTTTCTTAGGGAGCTGCAAGTTTGGATAAGACTTTGACTGTATTCTGGAGACTGTGCTTTTAAAGAAGCTCTAAAAAGCTCAGATCTGTCCATTGCAGTGCTGCTGGCTTTTGGCTACCACACTACTGAGTTGAGGAGTGAGGAAGGCATGTGAATAGCCCCCAAGTTAAAGCTTTGCAGACTCACCTCCCACCATCTAACTAAGGTTCAGTAGTTTCTCTTGTGTAGGTAATTTTCAGGTTGTTCTGTGGTTTTGGTTCATTGATTAGAGTTTTTAAATTGTTAGCTTTAGTTGTTTTTCCTGTATTTTTGTTGTTTTAGAGGGAGACTAAGGTCACCAAGTTTCACTCTGCTATTCTAGAAGTCGATCTCCCCTCATACAATTTATCAATTTTATTTGACATCTCATTTAATTAATCTATGATATGTTTTGAATTTACAGCAGACATATGAGATCTACCACAGGTAATCAGCTGCATGCAGGGCTAGAATCTCAGGTCATGACAGATCATATTAGGCTAGAAAACTGACACTTCCAGTGAGGAGTGTCTAAAACACTTAACCTCAAAATCTGATATATTCACTCTTACAAGGAATCTTTCATGATAATATAAAGACAGAGAGAAAGTAAAAGGTGAGTTTCATGTGCACTTTGGTGACTGGATCACTTATCTTCAACATTCCACTTAACTATTGTTGTGTAACAAACTATAGCCAACGTAGTGACATGAAACACCATATTAATGTTACAACTTTTGGACCAGAAATTCAGGCAGGGATCAGCTGGGCCATACCTCTATGCCACATGGGGTAACATGAGGTAACTCAGTGTTACTCAGCTGGTGGCTGTTCCTGTATGAAAGGGCCACAATGGCATTGTTCAACACCTGCCGCTTTTGTCTAATGGCTAGAAGGCTAGGCTCTGCTTTATCATGCTGTTTTTCTATCCATTAACTCTCAAGGTTTCTCTGGGGTGGGGGGGGTCTCTCCTGGAGGGTAGTCAGAGTTCCTACTTCATGGATCATGGGTTCCCAGAGGGCAAACCTAATCCTCTTCAAAGTTAGGTCCAGAATTGGTATAGCGTCATTTCCACTGACTCTACTGGTCAAAGCAGTCACAAGCCAAGCCATCTCAGGATAAAGGGGAAGTGAAAGAGAACCCAACTCTTGAAGGGAAGAATGTCAATGCATTTAATGCCATCTTTAGTCTGCCACACAGCCCGTCTCTGTTTGAAAAATAAAATACAAAGAAGTTAGCAATGCTCTGGGCTTGAGAGTGAGCACATCCCTGTGAATGTCTCATCACAAAGGGCCTCTGAGACATCCTTAAGAAACCTGAGAATTTGGTTTCTCTAGTCATACATTTTCCTGATTCATTGAGCGTGACAGTGGCATCACCTTTGGAGAATTACTAAAGCATCAGCAACAGTGGGATGAAGCCTGAACTTTTCAGAGGTATAAGGGGAAGTATCCACGGAGCATTTGAAGAGATTTCCAAAGATGATGTTCTTCTAACTCCCTTTTTAGAATCAGGTGCCATCATTGCTGACACATAGTACTGATATGAATGATATTTCTCCTTCCCTGATGGACCACCTAGCAGCACCGTTTCCCTAGCTCAGCTCCTAAGATAACAAAGCCTTTAGAGGGAGGGTGGCTTCACTTGCTTAGGGCTACTTTGCTGGATTTTCTTAATGTTCATGTTTTTGTTTACACACCTATCTGCTGCTGCCCCTGGAACATTTTGTCTCGATCAGCTCACAGGTTCATCACAGAACTCTCAACTCTTTCTCCTTTTCTAATCCTGGGGAATCTTACCATGAACATATTCACATGTTTCTAATCCTCAAAACGTAAAGAGCTCGAATACTCCTCTTTCACTTAGCATCTCCAATGGGGCACAGACTCTGAGACAAAAATAGAGGCCTATTTATTGATTGTCTTGTTGGTGGAGCAGTTGTATACCGGAAAGCATCCACTTTTTGATTCTTAATACAAAAGACTGACTATAACCCCCTTCTTGGACAGTAGAGCTAATTTCCTAAAGGGTAGTTTTGTGTGTGATGGGAGGGAGGTATATCTTTGAAACACAGGAAGCAAATTCGGGAAGTTCCTTGGTGGTCTAGAGGTTAGGATTCGGTGCTTTCACTGCCATGGCCAGGGTTCAATCCCTGGTTGGAGAATTGAGATCCCGCAAGCCACAAGACACAGCCAAGATTTAAAAAAAAAAAAAAAAAAGGAAGCCAATTCATTCCCCACCTACCACTGAACCTTTAATGCCTCAACACTGACTAATCCTCTCAAGGGTATGATATTGGTAGCACTTGTACTTGACTGAAAGTAAAAATATCAAAAGTATAATATTAAATAGCAGCTTTTGTTTAATATTGAACTTCTGCTATGTTGAAGGCATTGTACTCTAAGCTGGGGATATAATGGAAAACAAAATAAATATGCTTCCTGAAACTGTGGAGTGGACATTTAATAGTAATAAGAAAAAAAAAAACCGGGATAATTCAAATAATGTGTATATTGTTACACAATGTTTCAAAGTAAAGGAAACTGAATCTATAAGAGTGTATCCAAGGAACCTGATCCAGACCCGAGGTTGAAATCGCTTCTTGGGGGAAGTGACAGGTGGGATGAAATCTGAAGAAAACGTAGGACGTAACCCTACAGAGTAGGATAGTAATCCTCGAAAGAGCAGGAGGAAGTAGAAGAGTATTGCATACAGAGGAGATAGCATGTATGAAGGATGTGATCCAGGAGGAAAAAATGGCACATTTGGGACACGGAAAGGAGGCCTGTGTGGCTGAGGTACAGAGAGCAAAAGAGCAAGTGCAGCAAGACCAGGCGGAAGAGACAGGTTTGTGCTGAATCATACAGCCATAGGCCAGAGGTAATATTTTGTATTTATCATAAAGAAAATGAGCATCCGCTTAAGGGACTTACGCTTAAGGATGGTATAATTATAACTATATTTGGGGAAAAAAATCATTAAAGCTGAAATGTGGAAGATGGATTTGATTAATAAGAGAGTGGCTCTTGAGAAGACCAAGTAGAGATAATATGTCTTCCCAAAGATATGTATGAGTTAAGATCAATAGAAGTTGATGATTGTTTGAATATATGGGATATGGTAAGGAGACAGAGATGTTAAAATTTGCTACGAGAGGGCTTCCCTGGTGGCGCAGTGGTTGAGAGTCCACCTGCCGACGCAGGGGACGCGGGTTCGTGCCCTGGTCTGGGAGGATCCCACATGCCGCGGAGCGGCTGGGCCCGTGAGCCATGGCCGCTGAGCCTGCGCGTCCGGAGCCTGTGCTCCGCAACGGGAGAGGCCGCAGCGGTGAGAGGCCCACGTACCGCAAAAATAAAAAATAAAAAATATATATATAAAATATAAAAACTGCTACAAGAAATTTAATGGCGACCCAATTCACTTAAAATTAGTTTGATGTGGGATTGGATATTGCAGTGGTATGGAGAAAAGGAGAGAAAGAGCTAAGATTTCTAACTTGAACAAGAAAATAAACGGTGACCCCATTCTCTGAGTCAGAGAGCACTGGATGAGAATTAGACTTGAAAGGAAAGATCTCTCTTGGGTCTGTTGTCTTTGCTACATTTGAATAGAAATGTTACTAAGTAGTTGAACATATGTATGTGGAAATAAAAAGAGCGGTTTTGACAGGAGAGGTAAATTTAAGAGTCATTAGACTGTAAGTGGTAAATGAAGCCATAGAACGGTTAGGAGGGCCTGAAGATGTGCAGAGTGTAAGAGTGAACACAGACAAAAACCCCTCATTACTAAGTGTTTTAGTTTGAGCTTGCAAAACAACAGAGAAGAGCGGCAAGTAGAAAAGCTTTCGCTCTCAGAGGGGAACATCCATATTAAAACCATGAAGGTACAAAAGCCAAAAACTAAACCAAAACAGAACACTCCTTGAGTCTCTACAGGCACATTTTAAGATACTTGAAATAACTCTATACGACTATAGACCTAACATAAGTGTTCCACGGGCACTTTTTAAAGAGTTACTTCTGTAGTATTCAAAATATTAACATAATCTTTATGTAACTATTAAATCAACATTAGAAAGAATATAATTTTTATCAGTTATATCAATATTTACTGTATTTTGTTTATGGTATTTCACCTATACAGTCAAAATGAACAGAAACTTTAAACTCTGCCCTGACTAATGCATTTCTTACCATATCTTCATACGTTTCTGATTCATTTAATTTATGTTAGTAGGCACATAAATATTTTTGACATTTATACTACTATTGCTGATTATTTCCATTATTTATTTAATGTTTTTATCATTTAGTGCTTTTTACTCCAAAATTTACTATGTTGATGTTAACTTTGTGATCCCATTTGTTCTATTTATTTTTCCCATCCTTTTGGTTTTAATCTTTATTTGTCTCCTTTTTAACTTTATGTGTTGATTAGATAATACAAGCTCATGGTACAAAATTCAAAGGGAACGGAACGATACACAGTGAAAAGTAAACCTCCTCCACATGGGCCCCAGCTATGCCCGCCCTTCCCAGGAGGCAGGCACTTTAACAGTTTCTAGTGAACCCTTCCAGAAATTCTCTAAATATGTAAGAAAATGGATTATATATATAATCTTCACAGAAATGTTATCAAAACACACACATTGTTTTGGGGTTTTTGGGGGGCTTTTTTTGGGCGGTACGCGGGCCTCTCACTGCTGTGGCCTCTCCCGTTGCGGAGCACAGGCTCCGGACGCGCAGGCTCAGCGGCCATGGCTCATGGGCCCAGCCGCTCCGCAGCATGTGGGATCTTCCCGGACCGGGGCACGAACCCGTGTCCCCTGCATCGGCAGGCGGACTCTCAACCACTGCGCCACCAGAGAAGCCCCACATTGTTCTTTACATTGCCCATCACATACCGTCATATTTCTTCCATATGAAGTCTATGTCTTTGTTGTTAATAGCTACATCTACGTCCCATAATTTTTTAACCAAGCCTCTGTTATGAATATGTATGCTTTGTAGCTAGCATATATTTAGAGTTTGATTTTTGACTGTAAAGAGAAAATCAGGCTTATAGTTTGAGTTCTGTTCTAGGCTCAAAGTAGCAGAAATCTCCGGCTTTCAGGATATAAAAATGTAGTATCTCACCTCTTTGGAAACCTAGGTGGTGTAATCAGTGGCTCAACTATGTCACCAAGGACCCACGACCTTGCCATCTCCCCATGATACCAGCTCAGCAGTGACTTCATCCTAAATCTTGTTCTCCTAATAGTTTCAGGATGGCCTATAGCATAGACTGTAATTTCTTCCCTTCAGTGAGATACGGCCAACTTAGACCTTGTGCCCATATGTGGACTAACAGTCTGGAGGACAATTCTGCACACTGATTAGCTTAAATTATTCAGGATTATCTTGAGGCGTGGGGGGAATAATGTGGATATCTTAAAAAATATCTGGGTTCTGGGCTTCCCTGGTGGCGCAGTGGTTGGGAGTCCACCTGCCAATGCAGGGGACACGGGTTCGTGTCCCGGTCCGGGAACATCGCACATGCCGTGGAGCGGCTGGTCCCGTGAGCCATGGCTGCTGAGCCTGCACGTCCGGAGCCTGTGCTCCGCAGTGGGAGAGGGCACAACAGTGAGAGGCCCGCGTACCACACACAAAAAAAGAAAAATAGAAAAAAAAATATATATCTGGGTTCTGTTAGGAAAGGTATGATGAATGAATATTAGGAATGCAGCTAAATATCCAGTATATTTTCTCAATTTAAAAGACTTAAGCTTTAAATAGAAAAGTATATTAGGTCATATTAATGCTCTCTTATTGTCAAAATGAATGCATTTTGTTCCAATCTCACTATGCTGTTTTTCTGCATCTTATTCTTGTTATTCTATCTTCTAGTTTATGAACTATATTATATTCAATATTTTCTCTATAAATTTGAAAGATATATATCTTGTTACTACTTTATTACTAGTTTTTTAAAATAAAAAATTAATCTATGTCTCTAGTTATAGCAATAATTAACCAATGCTTCATTATATAAATGTTATATAAAAATCTATATTATATGAAGACATGATCATACTTTTACTTTCACTTCACCAACTTTCCAATTTTTTCCCATAAATTAGGGCTTTAGTTACTATTATTATTGATTATGTATATTGTATTTGTTATATGTGAAGAATTATTCCTATGTTTGCCTTCCATATTGCTGCACAATTTAAATATATATATATATTTATTTATTTATTTTTATTTATATTTAAAGCTATGTCTAACTAGTTGTGACTCTCACCACCAGTCTTTTATGCCATGGATTTCTTATTCACGAGATTTTGTTTAATTGATGACTTGTTCAATAAGAGTGTACCTGAAATTTTGTTTCTCTAGAATGATAGCTGGTTCAGCCAAACAGCAGAATGTCTATTTGGTTAGATTTTTTTCCCCCTGGCATAGACTTAGACAATGAGGTGTACTTGCCTGGGCTCTTGAATCATTAACCAAAGATGCAGAGAAGTCAGGACTGTGATAAATAGTTTGGGGTACTTAAGCAAACAGCAAATCACTCTTTCAAGAAGACTCAGAAGGAACAGAACTGACCCTGGCCTTGGGTGCCCACAGCTGTTGGTAGCCACGCTACAAACTGCCATGTCCAGTTTTTTTTTTTTTTTTTTTTTTGCGGTACATGGGCCTCTCACTGTTGGGGCCTCTCCTGTTGCGGAGCACAGGCTCCGGACGTGCAGGCCCACCGGCCATGGCTCACGGGCCCAGCCGCTCCGTGGCATGTAGGATCTTCCCGGACCGGGGCACGAACCCGTGTCCCCTGCATCGGCAGGCGGACTCTCAACCACTGCACCACCAGGGAAGCCCTGCCATGTCCAGTTTTACAGTCTGTTTCCTGACTGTTTAATAATCCTAGTTCCTCAGCATTGCAGTGATTCTCTGAGAGGCCTAATATCCTAATTTTACATTTTGCTTCAATCATTCGGAGTTGGTTTCTGATGTTTAAAACCAAAGCTTCCCCGGCTGCTCCCTGCACAGACAGGGTTAAGCTTCCAATATTTGGCTATTTTGTTTGCTTTAGGCTCCCAGTGAAGAACAGTTTTCATGTGCTGCTCCTCAGCACGAAGAAATAAATATCTAGCAAACACTTTCCCCAGTGCTCTGAGAGCCCGTCCTCACCCCTGCCCTGAGGCTCCTTAAATCAAAAGGTTTAAGGGGGATTTTCTCAAGAACTGCTCTATATGTTTCCTACTGACAGTTATTTTTATTCATAGAGGTTGCTGGAAGTCAACCTTTCTCGAGCAACCTCAATTTCCTCGCATCAGCACTCTATCTAGAAATTCCTCAAAGATGCTGACATATCGGGAATCCTTTACTGGTTGCCAACACTAATGTCAGGGTTTGTTCCTGTCTATGCTTTCTATTCCGTGGACTGTGATGGGTGACCCATAGTGGGCAGTGCATCCTACTATGACGCCAGATGTTACTACTTAACCATGTAGGTGTGCTACATAAAGTAATGAGTAAAATAATGTATGTTTCAATTGTAACAATACCAGGCCAATAGAGCTTGTAAATTGCTTTAGATCGTGGGTGACTTTCTGACCACCAACTCACCCTGCCTTTGTACCAGTTGATGAAAACAAGTCTAGAAGAGCGATGTACATATTGAAATGGATCCTGGATCCTGGTTTTAATCCTTAAATTTCAAGGCGGTATAAATTATAATCCCTGAGAGTCTGAATGATCATCTCCTGTAGTTTGACAACTATAACCAATGAATATCTTGTGATTAGCACAATATTTTCTTCTTGGCTCAGAATTTTGCCTTCACTCTGGCCTCAAGAAATCAATCAACCCAAAGACTTCCCCTGCTCATCATACTCCACCCTGAGAACTTGTTCTCCTGCCCAATAAGCAATGAAAACCAGGAACAAAATGCCCTTTTAGAATTGTCTGTGTGTTCTTCTCCTTGTTGCAACCTCATATGTTTATTTATATCCTAACAGGTTGTTTTACTTATAGATAAAGCTTTCCATCTGGCCCACGCATGTACACAATATTTGGGGGATAGAAATGAGTCTCTTACATTACCTCAGATCATTTTCATTAATTCAGGATTTAAGTTCTCATTTTCATATAAGTTCAGGGCCTTCTTTTTCTATGAATTTTCTCAATTTGCTTTGACTGACTCATAAACAGACATGAGCTCTTGGAATTAGCCTCTTTGATTCCTTACTGACCTTCTTTCTGTCATGAGTTAAAATCTCATTACTAATAAACACGAAGCTCTCTATTTTTATGGCAAAAAGAAAAATTAATAAATTCCAAGAGCTTTGCTTGTATATCAGCCTAAGAGAGAATGGAAGCAAAAGCAAGCAGGATAAAAATAAAGGAGGAAAATCAAAAGTCAGTATTTCTGCAATCCTAGATGCAAAGGCTTTCTTAAATTTTGACAGATTGGTTTCATAGCTTGGTAATTCAGGTAACATATGTATGAAAATGCCAAGAAATTTCCTCTCAAAGATTTTTTTCCACAAATCCTGTCGATTAAAAAAATACTTATAAATGATTCAGTTCTGCATTAAAAAAAAATGATGTTCTTAGCCAATGCTTTTCTTATCTTCCTTACCCCATGGTGCATGTTTCCCCCAAGCAATTTACGTAATTCCTCAGAACGTGATTTAGGGAATTTGTTATTGCCTAGTCTCTTATTTAGGACAACAGATAATTTGTAAGATAATCTTACAATATTATAATGATTAAATAAATCACCTTAAATTAGTGGCTTCTACAAATTCTCTTGCTTGAGACTCCCTTTGAAGCCATCTCTGTCCCAGGACAGGGTTATGTTATCACTACTAACGGATCCTCTGGTCTTCATCTGATAGTTGGGAGAAAGCAGGCAGGAACACATAGAAATCATTTCTATTTCCCAAGAGAGATCCTCAATGATGAAAACCAATATGGAAACCTACCGTCAACAGAAAGTGGTGGTAGCAGCGTCACACCAGGTCCTCCAGGGTCCCGAGGTTTCCCCTTGACCCCATCTCTACTCAGACCCCCTCCCCCTCTAGGGCTCTGATCACAGAGCCTATTCTTCCTTTGCCTGAGTATCAATCATTCGACATCAGCAATGCTGAATTTTACCTGTTCTCCTGGAAAACAGTAAAGATTCAGAAACCGCCTCACCCTTTATCATGTGCCTGAGATGACTTACTGCTAAGAACCATCATTCCCCACATACCTTGTTGACGACTCCTGGATGCCCCCTGTTTACCTATGGCAAGGTCAGACTCAGACCCTTCAGAGTCCTATTCTTGGCCTCATAAGTGATGAGCTGAACTGCTGCTTTCACTGATCAATAAGAACAAAATGCTTATAAACCAAATGCTGATTCAGATTCTCTCCTTCCCCCAGGCCCCTGAAACTTGGCTCACCTCAGCGGAGAGAGCACACAGCCCTTCTGTGAGACCCTTCCCAGGAAATAGGCTGGCCTCAGGGTGAAACCTTCTCTCATCTTCTATTCCATCATGCCACCCTTTCATCCCATTCTTTCTAACTTTGTTTACTCCTCTCTCTAAAAGAAAGCCCTTTTTGCCTAGTCCTTGAGATGCTTGTAGATCTGATGTCACAGCTCTCTTCCTATTGGTGTGATCACTCTCTCTCTCTACTGCATTCTTCTCTTTCCCTTCTTTTCCCCCTGTGATAATCTTTCTGAATAAAGTCTCTCCTTACCAAGTTTGTATTTTTTAAAAAATTGTCAACGTATATTGTAAAACTCCTCTTCTAATAAGGACTAAAAAAAATTTTTTTTTTTTTTGGAGTACGCAGGCCTCTCATTGCTGTGGCCTCTCCCGTTGCGGAGCACAGGCTCCGGACGCGCAGGCTCAGCGGCCATGGCTCACGGGCCCAGCCGCTCCACGGCATGTGGGATCTTCCCAGACCGGGGCATGAACCCGTGTCCCCTGCATCGGCAGGCGGACTCTCAACCACTGCGCCACCAGGGAAGCCCAAGAACTAAAACTTAATGGTACCTCCTTTGTCCCTCTGGCCTCTATTCTTCAACACAGGTGTCCAGGATGGAGATGTTGGGCTAGTTAGGGAAAAAGATGAAAACCCCAGCTTAGAAGCCAGGAGGTAGGTGTTGAGTCTGGACACTCCTAGTTTTCTCCCCTTGCACTTGTCATGGAAGCAGCCAATGAAGGGCGTATCAGCCGACGTGGAGATCCTTCAAACCCCTGTTAAGAGCCTGGAAATTGATCTCCAGTCAGTCCTAAGACGCAGAATTGGCTCTGGTGATTTTTTAAATGGAGCAGCCACAGCCACTGGAGGGCACCAAACACTACTTGGCCAGGGACAGACTGACTAGGGATGGACGCCTGCTACCGCAGCATTTTAGCTGGACTGGCTCACGCGTTCATCTCATTAACTTTTCAGTGATGCTAACCTGCGTTTTAATTCTTGGACTCCACTATCACATTATGGTCCTAATAAAGTTTATGTATTAAGTACCTTTGTAATGGGAAATTCAAATCAACATTGGGTATCTATTCTCAAGGAGTTCATTTTCATTGGGGATCAGGCTATAAATCCATGAAAAGATGTGTTAAAAAAGAACAAGGTAAAATAATGCATTTAGTGCCCTCTGATTGAAATTCAGCTAAGACGTTTTCGCAAATGTTGATAGATAGAAGCTGGAGGAGAAAAAAAGGCATTTAAAGTGGGATGCAGGGCTTCCCTGGTGGCACAGTGGTTGAGAGTCCGCCCCCCGATGCAGGGGACGCAGGTTCGTGCCCCGGTCCGGGACGATCCCACATGCCGCGGAGCGGCTGGGCCCGTGAGCCGTGGCCGCTGAGCCTGCGCGTCCGGAGCCTGTGCTCCACAACGGGAGAGGCCACAGCAGGGAGAGGCCACAACAGTGAGAGGCCCGCATACCGCAAAAAATAAAATAAAATAAAAAAATAAAGTGGGATGCAATGTTTTTTCTCCAGAAGTAGAGACTAGTACTCCTTTGGGAGTCCCTTTCTTTTGGAAAATAATTTGGGTACATTTAGTAATGCAAATGTGATGCAAAGTGGCTGCAGAGATGGATGCTCGAGAAACCAGAGCTCAAAGAAGCTAAATTTCTGTAAAGAATAACAGTCTGAAGGGTCCCCCTTTGTTGCAGCTGAAGTTACATATTTAGATGAGTTGTTTCATGAAATCAACGTTTCTCAAACTTTTTAACAGACCCTCTCTGAGAAATATATTTCACATTTTACACGTGGCCGAGTACACAAATACGTGCCTGTTTCACAAAACAATTTCACTTATCAAACCCAAGGCCTTGATCATTTCTATTTCTATTTTTTAAATGCCTACAGTGATCCATTATATTGACTTCAAGAATCCCACTGGGTTGTGAAGGATATCAGAATACGCCACCCTACAATCTGCGGCTTGCCAAAGGATTCTTTTGGCAAAGAATTAATTGCATAAGGATTATTATGAGGTGAAGGCAGTTAAGAAACAGCAAACACAGGAGGAGCTCCCAGTCTTAAGCCTTGTGCCTAAAAGCAGGGCAAAAGTTTCCCTTTTGTAAAGGAAACTTGGAAATTTCCATTGGTAAAGGTTTCCTCCTGTCCTCTTTATCACCAGAGACAATTCTTATCAGCTGAGAGTGCACAGCAAACCTTACTAAACAACTCTTATTTACCTTATTTATCTTACATTTCCTAGTCCCTTGCCCACAATTTACCCAGCCCCCCTTTTCCTTTGTCTAGACTCTTGTCCACATTTTATCACCCTTTGTTAAAATTATACATATATATATATATATATATATATATATATATATATATATATCTCCCCAGGTTTAACTGCCTCTTTAGGGTTTTCATTTCTTTTCTCTGAGGAACCCTGTATGCATAGGAAATAAATCATTTCTCCCATTAATATGTCTCTTGTCAGTTTAATTCACAGGTCCCAAAACCAAACCTAACAGGGTAGAGGAAAGATTGTTTTTCTTCCCCTATGGTTGCAATCTATAATTAAAAAAAAAAAAAAAAAGCTGCCTTAGGAAAAAACGTTTTATTTCCAAGTATAGATTTAGAGTACAACTTATTTCTCATCCTGTGGAGATGTGCAGGTTTTTTGGGGAGACCGAGAAATGATTCAGAGTCTGCAGCAAGGACAGGCAGGTAAAGTCTTCACCTCATACTGTTTGACATACCATAATGTACCTATAAAATGGATACTTACCTAGATTCTTGATATTCAGTTTGGAATGCACTGCTGGTGTTATTAGAAATTTTTCTGATGAATGTGTCCCTCTGGGGTGAGGAGGAAATCCTGCAAACGTGGGAGTCATGGTGAAGGCATAGGTCCCAGAACAGAAACAATGACCAGGAGGGAGGCGCTGACTTGAAGAATGTAGAAGAGCCATGGGGGCTTTATAGAAAGTTGTAAACTGACCACCTGCACAGAGAGACACAGGTACAGTGTTGGAGTCCTTGAGAATGAGTCTGAATCTGTGGACTCAGAGAGTAGCCGTTCCCAGAAGTATTTTTAATGTTTCCTTGTTACACTCTCCTTCTTATATACAGTTACACTTTCCTTCTTATATACAGCAAGTCCCTGACATACGCACGAGTTCCGTTCCAAGAGCACGATCGTAAGGCCAATTTGTTCATAAGTCCAACAAAGTTAGCCTAGGTACCCAGCTAACACAATTGGCTACAGGGTGATGTACTGTAATGGGTTTATAATACTTTCACACAAATAATACATAAAAAACAAGCGAAAAGTAAAAAAATCATGTTTAATCTTACAGTACAGTACCTTGCAAAGCACAGTAGTATAGTACAAGAGCTGGCACACAGGGGCTGGCATCGAGTGAACAGGCAAGAAGAGTTACTGACAGGAGGAGGGAGAGCAGGTCGGAGATGGTAGAGCTGAAGGGTCGTCAGCAATAGGAGACGGAGGGCAAGCGGCCATTTCCCTCACGCCTGCAGCTGATGGAACGCACGTGCGCATCTTTGAAAGCTCACAACTTGAAGGTTCATATGTTGGGGACTTACTGTACCTGAAATTTCCATAATGTCTTGTCAGAAGTTATAGCCTGATCTTAGTTATGCAATGAGAAATTCTTGTCAGGGTCTCTTGTGTGCCTGGGACGAAGCAGGAGACCCTAGAACAGAACTTATCACGCGAGGCCAGAGAGACTGTAGCATTAGTGGATTCAAGCAAAGGCTGGGGGTACCCGGTGGGGCAGGCATCCAATGTGGGCCAGGCCACTGCCTGTGAGGCTTGTCCCGGCGGCTTGATGAGAAGCCAGAAAGAGGACACGGGCCCTCCTCAGCACAAAGGGAGCAGTGGGATATAATAGGGCAGTGGGTTTTTCTGTACTGAGAGGCAGCTCACTTGAATCACTGTAACTTATGCCAATAAAACATTAATGTTCCTGTATTTTTCCCTATAAGCTAGTGGAAAAGCCTGGGCTCTTCTCTCTTTTCTTGGTAAGTAGTGCAGCCAGTTACTCTTTGGGCTTAGAGGGACAGGGGTGGAAAAATTTTCCTTTTTCCCTTCTTCCTTGTAGGTTCTTTGCCTGGCCTAATAATTAAATTGACATAAGACAGATGAACAAGAGAAAAAAAAATTAATTTTGCACATATGGAGTCCCATCAAAATGTAAGACCCAAGGGCAAGTCTGGCAATTTGAGGCCTTATCTGCTACCCTTATCACCCATCCCGTGGAATGGGATGAGGACTGGGCCTCAAAAGGCAGGAGGGCACTTCACAGGAAGATGAGAAGAACGTAGCCATGTAGCTAAGTCGTTTAGATTAAAAAACTGAATAAAACAAAAAACAAACAAAAAACCCAAAAAAACTAAACAAACCCCAAAAAGGCAGTTGCAACAAAAAAATATTATCTCTGATAACAGCTCTTTTCCTGGTACAGGCCCCCTACTTAAATTCTTACAGGTATTAAGGGAGAGGTAAAAGTTTTTCCTGAGTTTGCTGGGTCTTAATTGCCTTGAGCTCAGAGTAATCCACATGTCAAAGTGGGACCTTTTGGGGTGGCCTATTGTGTTCCCCTCAGAGGAAAATGACAGCTGCATCTCAGAATTTGGAATCAGACCACAGCAGGTGTCCTTTCTTGGGAACTCAGACCAGAACTGCCTCTCCAGTGGACTTGTGTTGCATACAGTATAAGAAGCAGGGTCATGTGATGACACATGTGACTGCAGCAGTTTACCAATGTCTTCAGAACATTGCCTGCTCTCACCATTATCGTCAGCTCCAGCTCAGTGCTGCAGGTCAGAAATAACAACACAAATAATATAGAATCTCCCTGTGTTTTAGTTTCAGGTAGGGAGCTTTGAGAGTAGAACCAAATCCCTAATAGATAACTTTCCAGTTTAAGCATTTGCAGGCTCAATTCACAATAGGTTACTAATTGAGCACCGGGGAAAAAATTCAAGGCTCATGTCTACTAAACCTCCTAAATACAAAGTAGGGGGGAAAATACCAAGAGATGTACTGAAGATTTTTCAAACTCTCCCTTCTATTAATGTGGTCTAGATCGTTTGGACTAACTTTCCCACTAAGAAATAACTAAATGATGGATTAAAAACATTTTTTAAGTCTTAAAATTATTGACGTTGTGGCAGGTAGAAAGGAATGTCAGGGTATAATCAAAGGGAAAGAAGGAATCTGGAGAAGCAAGAAAAGACAGAAGCCATTTTTGCTGTGGAAGCATTTGTCTACACAAGCACATGTGAACTTTTTGCTAGATCGTCTTACAACCCCTGGGAAGAAAACCAAAGCCCAGGAAGTCTAGTTAAGGAGTCTAAGACACGACCTTCACGTATTCTGCTGGGAACACAGAGAACCACACTCTCAAGTTTAGGATAAGCTAAAAAAAACCCACCTTCACCATCAAATTCCATGGCTTTTTTTAGGAAAGTTGCCTTTATTCCAAGTAAGAGATCGATAATACTGTCCCTGAAGCCATAAACAGAAGCTGACCCTTCTGTAGATTTGAGGTCAAATTCATGTCACCTGAGTAACCAAAACAAAATAAAACAAAACAAACAAACACACAAACAAAAAAGACCAAAAACACACACAAAAAAAACCTTTGGCTCTTGAGTTTAGTTTAAAATGATTGAGCATAGTTCCCTGAGGCACCCTTTGTAGAAATGGACATTTATCCTTTATCTTAGGCTTCAAAGAACACTCATAAATAAATTTTCAAAGACAATACAACAAAGCACATAAAGAAAAAAGAAACCATGTGCAAGAAGCATTAAAAACTAATATGTAAACAGATCTACAAACACTTCTAATAGAAATATCAGACATAACTTACAAAATATTGATTATAGAAATAGATTATACTATGAAAAAAAGACAAACTTGCAGTACCTACAAAAAAGGAAGCTACAAAAAGTAATCCAGCATTTTAGAAAAAGTGCCAAATAGAAATTCTAAAAATGGAGATTAAATTACAATTTTGAAATATAATAACTTAGTAGATGGATTTAAGAGCAAATAGAATGTAATGAAGAATGAATAAGTGACTTGGAAAATAAGTCAGAGGAAATTGTATGGAAATCATAGTAGAGAAATGAAAAGATGAGCACACAGAAGACGAGATATGAAAGATAAAATGAGAAAACATAATATGTATTTAATTGGAGCTCATAAAGGAAGGGAGAGAGAAGGTCAGGGGCAAAGATGTGAAGATGATAACTGAGAAATTTCCAGACACGATAAAAGACACTCAAGAATTCCAATGAATCTCCAGAAACAACTATTTTTTTAATGTTCACATCTAAAGACATTACAGTAAAAGTTCAAAACTTTAAAGACAAAGAGAAAATCTTAATCACAGCCAAAGAAGTGAAAGATCATCTTCAAAAGAGAAGAGTGAGATTTATCACCGCCTTCTCAACAGCAATAATGGAAGTCAGGAGATAATGAAACGATAATTTCAATTTGCTGAAAGAAAACTACTGCTAATCTGGAAAACCTATGCCCAGAGAATCAACCAAGTTAAAGTTAATTTTATTTTAAATACTATTAATATTAACTTTTTTTGAGATTGATCATGGAAAATAGAAACGAGGTCTGAGGCATAGAAGATGCTATAGATCAGAAATAAGAAAACTATGGCCGTCATGCTTGCTGCTTATTTTTACAAATAAAGATTTATTAGAGCACAACCATGTCCATTCATTTATATATTGTCTATACTGTTTTCACAATACAGTGGCAGAATTAAGAGAACTGTGACAGACACCACATTACCCTCAAGCCCTATATTTACCCTATATTTAATCTCATTCCCTTTAAGGAAAATGAGCAAACTGAATGCATTACAATGAATCTCACAAATAAAATGTTGCACAAAAAAAGCAAGACCCAAAACAATACATATGAGCCAAACTCCACTCTGCAAATTTCAAAGTAGACCAAACTATACCTATATTGTATAAAGCTGCATGTATAGGTGGTAAAAGTATAATGAAAATAACTATCACAAAAGTCAGAAGAGTGCTTACCTCTGATGTGAGGAAGAATATTATGATCAAGGAATGACTCATGGGCTATGTGTGTGAAAAAAGTGTGTTTTGGTGATAATGATGTTCTATTTCTTGACCTGGGTGGTGGTTATAGATATCTTTGCTTTATGATTATTTATTAAACTGCACATATATATTTTCTGCATAATTATGGACTGAATTTTGTGGTCCCCAAGTTCATACGTTCAAACCCTAACACCCAATGTAACTGTATTTGGAGATAGGGCCTTTAAAGAGGTAGTTAAGTTTAAATGAGGTCATAAGGGTATGACCTTAATTCAAGAAGACTGATGTCCTTCCTTATAAGAAGAGGACAAGACCACAGGGATGCATGCTCACAGAGAAAAGGCCATGTGAGGGCACAGCAGGAAGGTTGTCATCTGCAAGCCAAGGAGAGGGGCCTCAGCTGGCACCTTGATCTTGGACTTCCAGCCTCCAGAGCTGTGAGAAAAGAAATTTCTGCTATTTAAGCAACTTAATCTATGGTATTTTGTTACAGAAGCCCTAGGGGACTAATACATGCACTTTCCTGTTTACGAGTTAAATTTCACAATTTAAAAATGGAGATTTTTTTAAAAAAATAAATTTCCTAAAAGGAGAATGCTCGATAGAGTTTTTTTTTTTTCTAAATAGTATTTTTTTCTAAATAGATGAATTTTTAACCATTAAGCTTCAGGAATCCTTGCTTGTCTAGCTTTGTGGGGTGTCTTAACAATTTGTTTACATAGTTATATGGTTTTGTAAAATTTGCAAACCTAACGTAACTGTAATCTATTGAGATTGATCTACTTCTCACCTTCCCTGGTGTCTGTTGGGTTGCAGTGAAGTGGCATTTTGTTGAATTGAGGATACGTTTAATTTGGGTTTAGTGGGACATACCTTTTTGGTTCCTAGTCACTCTGGGTATAGTTATCGTTGGCCATCTGTGGTCATAGTTTGTATCATGATATGAATGTTGGTATCAAAATTGGAAAGTGTCCACCATGGGAAACATGGAGATAGTAAAAGAGAAGGACATGTGAAATGTAAGAACTACAAGCTATCCTGTGGGAATTTTTGTTTCTAATCACGTCCTGTATAAAATTACAAGCAGAGAATTCTATTTCACAACATCTAGTGAAAAGAGTTGCCTCATGTCAATAATATATTCATAAGCAGCATATACAATTATAAAAGCATCATGGATTTTTTTTTCCTTTTGATGGAATTTGTGCAAGACGGAATTTATCCAAATTCTCATTTGTAAGGCTTATTAAATCTGTAGCAGTATTGCAAACAGCAACTACATTTGTAATGGTTCATATATGAAAGACACTCGGGGGAAGGATTCCCAAATTTGTCAACCAACCTAATAATTCATATGACATGACCAACACTGAGTTAATAAGCAGAAAAGGTTCTCTAAACAATTGATAGCAAAAATATTTTGACCAATGGCGCTAGAGGAAAAACCAATTATCTTTCTATTCTGTTTGTAGAGAATGATGTTATAAGAAAATCTTTGTCATATGAAAAGGCAATCAAATAATACACAGCAAAAAAAAATGCAGACAATTCAAGAGATGTGTCAGGCTATTATTAGCTGTTATTTTTTCTGGATTTTGTAATATTTGTACCGTTATAAACATTTGTGATTTGTTGTGATTTCTTCTCTTATTCTAAATAAATATTCACTTTTGTACCAAATTGCTCATTCATGGTGTTGTTTTTTAAAGAGTGTCCCCAAATTAATATTAGGCCCTACAAAACCTGGGTCTACCTTAATGTAAACCCAATCAGATACTTGCTGATTTTTCCTTTCTTCTCTGATGGTTCTGGCTTCTCTGTGCTAAGATACAATTTTTCTGTAGCTCTATCTCATTATATCTTTACACAATAATTCTATTTGTGAAATTACTGTTATACATTGATTGGCCTCACATCAGTTGGTGTTACCCTTTCTGTGGGAAGAACTATTTTCCACACATTTAATCTCAAGGACATGACCTTCAGTTATATCCCCCATAGCAAAGCAGCTGTAAGCTCTTAGTAATTTCAACCTGCTAAGTCTTTGACTTCGAACTATTGTGTTTTAATGGCTTTGGTGTCTTACTGTTCTATAGCAAAAGAATTGCCAAGGTCTCATATATTTTTACTGATATTTTACTTCATTTGTTATCTCAATCTAATCATCTAAACTGAATACTCCTTCAGTTTTTATTCCTGTCTCTTTTTATCATCTTCTTCACAAACATTTTACTTTCTCAATAACTAAGTTTACTTAATGTCATTAATCCCAAGATGCCAGTGGAAAGCTTAGAGGTGAAAGCAGGTAAAAAAATTAGTCTCAATTTAGACCTGTCAGTCAAACACAATTTAATCTATTTTCCTCTGCATGCTTGAAATAATTTCATGGAAGAGAAAGGCATTCTTCCAGCTACCAGGTTTTTAACCTGAGGCACAGAGAAGTAAAGTAATTTGCCCAAAGTCACTTGAAAATAACAGGAAACTTTCAGGATCACTGAGTAATGAAGTTCATATACCATATACAGACACTTAAACTGTCACAAACTTAATGGTTTCGTAATACTTTATGGTTCCTAATACTCTGTGCCCAGAGCTGTGTTAGGGGACATGGTAGCTATTGAAGAGATGATAACATGAACTTTATATTTTCAGGAGGTTATGGTCTAATTAGGAGAAGAGGTATGTACACATGAAGTAACTAAAACTGGTACAGCTAGTAGCAAGGCAAACAGGAAGGAGACAAAGCTACCTATGAACTGGGGCCTTATGATAAATAATTTCAGGATAACAAACAAGATTGGAAAGGATTTAAAAAATGAACTTGAGCAGGCAAAATAATAATAACAATATGTTCGGAGATCAAATTTAAGAGCAGTATTGACAACTTACTCATCCTTCCAGATAGAGTTCAAAAAGCACCTATGCCCCGGGGGTTTGGGAGAGGGGGAATTGGATGAAGGTGGTCAAAATGTAAAAACTTACAGTTTTAAGATAAATAAGTACTAGGGATGTAATATACAACATAATCACTATAATTAACACTGCTGTATGTTATATATGAAAGTAGTAAAGAGAGAAAATCACAAGAGTTCTCATCACAAGAAAATTCTTTTTCTATTTCTTTAAATTTGTATCTATATATGAGGTGATGGATGTTTACTAAACTTACTGCGATAATCATTTCATCATGTATGTGAGTCAAATCATTATGCTTTACAACTGAAACTTACACAATGCTGTATGTCAATTACATCTCAATAAAACTGGAAAAAAAAGTGAATTGCCACCATAAATAGGACATTGAAATTCTACCTCCAATGCTTGCTTAGCTTCTGGGTAAGGAGTCATTCATTGTGTTTCATTTATGATCATTAATGATGTTCAAAAACTTATTTACAGTGACTCAAAGGCAGTCTCTAAAATACCTTAATTAAATTTGCAAAACTTCATTTCTGCTTCTGAAATGTATAGAGAACACACAGTATTTACCACGTGCCAGACACTGTACAGATACAGATATAGATATGATTGTAGATGTAGACACACACACTCATTTAACCTGAGGCACAGAGAAGTAAAGTAATTTGCCCAAAGTCACAGAGCTGGTGCCTAGTGGAACTGGAATTGGAACCCCAGTTGGCTGACCCCAGAATCCATGTTCTTAACCAAGATGCTATCCTGTCTCTCATGCGGGGGAACAAACCTTATTATGTTTCACTTAGTTGTGAAGGAGATGTGGGATACTGACAAACATTTTCAGTCCCTGGGAAAACTACCTTGAAGTGTGCCTTCTTAAAAATATATATATATTCCACTGTATATATGTGCCACATCTTAACGAGTTATTTGTAGCGAGGTGGATGGACCTAGAATCTGTCATACAGAGTGAGGTAAGTCAGAAAGAGAAAAACAAATACTGTATGCTAACACATATATATGGAATCTGAGGGAAAAAAATGGTTCTGAAGAACCTAGAGGCAGGGGCAGGAATAAAGACGCAGACGGAGATAAAGGACTTAAGGACAGGGGGAGGGGGAAGGTTAAGCTGGGACAAAGTGAGAGAGTGGCATGGACATATATACATATGGTATATACATATATACCAAATGTAAAATAGATAGCTAGTGGGAAGCTTCTCCATAGCACAGGGAGGTCATCTTGGTGCTTTGTGACCACCTAGAGGGGTGGGATAGGGAGGGTGGGAGGGAGACGCAAGAGGGAGGAGATATGGGGATATATGTATACGTATAGCTGATTCACTTTGTTATACAGCAGCAGCTAACACAACAACGTAAAGCAATTATACTCCAATAAAAATGTTAAAAAATTAATTAATTAAAATAATAAATAATAAGATGGGGGAAAACAGCACCTATGCCCACAAGCCTTCCCATCCTACCTGGTCAAAATGAATCACTCCATTCTCTGCAGTTTGTTAGCCCTCTTTACTTCTCTTGAAGCACTTGCCAAATATAAACATTTATATCTTACCTTAATATAGGGCAATCTTATTCCAAATTGACTGTGAACTCCAAATGACATTGATTCATCTTCATCTCTGGACTCTATACATGGTTTTTCAGTAACAAACCAAACCTCGGGTACATTGATACTGTGTAATAAGCAGACTCGTTTAGTTGCAAGTGACTGAAACCCAACATAAAAACTTGAATCTAAAATGAATGTGTTGGCTCACGTAACTGAGAAGACCAAGAGTAGGCCTGGCTCTATTTATGTCTTGATCAACAAGCTCAAACAACATTAATTTGTGTTCTGTTTCATCTTCTCTCTTTGGATACACCCAGAAGTGTGCAATCTTCCTTGAAAGAAATATGGCCGGTTGTTTCCCAGGTCAGATTCCTATAGGAGACAGCTTCTCCCTCACAGGTCTGTAATCCATCTTGTGGAGGGATGCTGATTGGTTCAGCTCGGTCAGGTGACCCTTCTTGATCCAGTCATAGTTTTGCAGGAAAGAGTGTGATACCACAATTGATTAAGCCTGGGTCCTTGTTCCCACTTGTGGCAAGGGATAGGATGGAGAGAATGGTTACTAGGACTGAAAAAACCTACATGAGTCAGGGTAAGGGCAGCTGGGCAGACCAAAATCAAAGGTGTTTACTGTAGAAAGGTAGAGTGGGTGCATTGATTTCAGTTACAAATGAAGAGTTGAGATTTGTACAGTAGATGACAAATATGCAATAGTCTCTTATTGTGAAGAACCTGTTGGAAACAAAACGATGTAACAACTACAATGATTATAAAGTGCACTGGGGGTTAGAATGGGGGAGACAGTGAGGCCGGAGATATCGGAATGATAATCCAAGTATGAGAGGAAGGTCTGAGATGTCCATTTAGAAAGTGTGAAGGAAAGATGAGTAAGGTTAAGTGACTAAGGATTCAGGTGATAAGAAGGGAACTAAGTTATGCTGATTTAAAACTTTTGCCTTTAACAGTTGTTTGGAAAGAGAGGAGGGGCATATGTTTAGTTTCAAATAAAAGCATCTTATTTAATTAGATGGATGTCCAGGTATCTTCAAGTGCATGTCCTTTGAGCCACATGGAAGACAGAATTTCGGCTTGAGTGAAAGGTGAGAGGTGGAATAACAGAGGAGACAATATCAGTATTAACTTGATAGTTGAAGCCACGATGTTGAATGAAGGCACTTTCTGGAGAAAGCGTAGGAGTATTAAAACTGGAAATTGTGGTTGGATTTTACCTGCAGGAGAGGGGTTTCAACGACGTAGAAGAGGAAGATGCCCAATAGCAAGGGCGCAGGGAGGAAGTGAGGCAATAGAGGGTTAGACCACTTGGCTCTAAAGAAGAAGAAAATTAAGAAGATAGAGGTAAAGGACAGCAGAGTCAGGTTGAAATGTACTCAGTAAGAGACAGTGACTAAAAAGAGAGAAGATAAATATCGTAAGAAGAATCTTTAATGGAGGAAAGATTGAGAATCAGAGCCAAGGAGGAAAGAATTGTTGCCTCTCGGTATTGCAGGGGAAATGACAAGATACCCTGATTCTGCAAAGGGGATAAAGGAAGATATTCTTTCTTACCATCTGCTGATACCCGTCATTGTTGGGGGTGGACATTAGCTTCTGGAGAGTGAAAATTTGGAGGCATTAGGGGGAAAATCACAGAAGTTTTAGATCAAAGATGTTGTTTTATTCTTCTGAAGCTCTGAAGAGTACCCATGGGGTGCAAGCGTTGCTCATAAATTTCCTAAAGGGTGTTATAAAAGCTGACTTTGAACAATGAGGAAATGGCCACACCAAAGGCTTTGCACACTCTCCAAAGCCAGCCTATCTTGGCCTGTGTACCCACGCACCTAATAATCTCTGTGTAGACGATAAAGCAGGAGCATAGTGAATGTTGCTGTCTATAAGCCCCTAGGTAACAATTAATCATAATTTGCTGATTATAGAGCCCAGGCTTCCCAAGTTTGAATCCCAGATCCTCCTCAGAACAATAGTTCTGTGACCTTGGAGAAGTTTCGGAACCTCCTCTGCATCAGATTCCCCAGCTGGAAAATGGGTATAATAATAGAAATCTGTGTAATGGGGTTGATGTTAAAAATAAATGAGGTACTATACATAAAACGTTTATGAGTGCCAGGCACATGGTGAGCATAAATGTTAGGTATTATATTTAGAAATCTCTGCATTGGGGTTTAAAGAAAGGAAATCATCAATAATTACTCTGAAAACTAACCTAGGATGTGATGAAATCTCAATGAATTGAACTTTAAACATTTTGTAATATAAGTATTTTTAAAATTCCTATCAAATACAGTCTTTTGTTTTTAAAACGGATGTTTTTGTTTTTCATGTTTTAATTACTCATTTACATAAAGAGTTATTATAGAGTTCATTTAGGAAGCATACACCCCTCGTGTGTAGCTTGGAGTACATGATTACAGAATGTTTATCTTAATTAATTTGTTTGTTGTTTGATTAACTCATTTATTCATTTATTGAGTCAATCAGTATTTATATAGAGCATCTAACAATTGCATTAGCCAAGTTCTGACTTTTATAAAAGCCACATAAAGAGGATTAACTACTGAGGTATGAAAACAAGTGTATGCAGCTTCATTGCCCATGAGAGAATTTTCTTTACAATATCATCCATGACTACATTTTCATAGAATTTAAGTATATGATTTAATTTTTACCAGTTTGAAGGTATCTGTGTTCTATATTACAAGGCCTTCTTGGAACTGTGCATAAAAGAAATAAAATGTTCTTTATCCATATATCCTTTTTTTCTTTTTAAAGTAAGGTTTATTGAGCTATAACTTACACACAGTAAAGTTCACCTTTTTCAGTGTACAATTTTATGAACATTGATAAACACATACAGTTGTATAACCACCACCATGATCAAAATACAGCATATTTCCATCACCAAAATATCCCATGTCCATTTGCAGCCAATTCCTTACTCTCAGCCACAGCTCCTGGCAAACCCTGATCTCTTTTCAGTCCCTAATGTTTTGATATTTCCAGAATGTCATATAAATGGAATCATATAGCATATAGCAGTTTGAACCTGGATTTTTTCACATTGCACTGTGCATTTGACATTTATCAATGTTGAATTACTATCACTAGTTTCTTTTTTGTTTTTTAATTAGTGTTTCATTTTATAGATGTACCAAAGTTTATTTATCTGTTCTCCAGTTGATGAAAATTTGGCTAATTTCCAATTTTGGTAATGTAGCCACTAGAAAAATTTGTGCATGGCTTTTCTGTGAATATATGTTTTTATTTCTCTTGAGTTTATAACTAGGAGTGAGATTGCTGGGTAATATAACTAAATATTTAGCTTATAAGAAATTGCCATATTTAAGAAATTATTACCTAATCCAAGATTATGAAGATTTATGCCTATGTTTTAAAAAAAAAGAAAAAAATTGCCAAACTGTTTTCTAAAGTGGCTATCTCAATTCTGCATTCCCATTAGCATTGCTTCATTAATTGTATTGCTTTTTTCAAAGTATCAGATTTGGTTTCTTCTTTTTTTTTTTTTGCGGTACGTGGGCCTCTTGCTGCTGTGGCCTCTCCCGTTGTGGAGCACAGGCTCTGGACACACAGGTTCAACAGCCATGGCTCAGGGGCCCAGCCGCTCCGTGGCATGTGGGATCTTCCCGGACCGGGGCACGCACCCATGTCCCCTGCATTGGCAGGCGGACTCTCAACCACTGCGCCTCCAGGGAAGCCCAGATTTGGTTTCTTTGATTCTCTCTATTGTTATTCTGTTTTCAATTTTAATGATCTCTGCTCTTATCTTTATTATTTCCTTTCTTCTGTTTGCTTTGTCTTTAATTCTCCTCCCCTTTCCCACATGCCCCCTGTTTCTTATGGTAAGAAATTTTATCATTGATTTGAAATGTTTCTTTTTTTCTAATAGAAACATTTAAAGATATAAATTTTCCTCTAAACATTGCTTTAGCTGTATCCCACAGATTTTGTTGTTGCTGTTATTGTTGTTGTTGTTTTGTGGTATGCGGGCCTCTCGCTGTCATGGCCTCTCCCATTGCGGAGCACAGGCTCCGGACGTGCAGGCTCAGCGGCCATGGCTCACGGGCCCAGCTGCTCCGCAGCATGTGGGATCTTCCTGGACTGGGGCATGAACCCATGTCCCCTGCATCGGCAGGCGGACTCTCAACCGCTGTGCCACCAGGGAAGCCCCCCCACAGATTTTGATATGGACAATACTGTGTTTTTATTTTTATACCATCAAGATATTTTCCAATATTGTCTGTGAGTTCCTCTTTAACACGTGTTATTTACCAGTGTGTTGTTTTATTTTCAAATATTTGAGTATTTTTCACATATCTTTCCACTATTGATCTCTAGTTTAATTCTGTTGTGCTTAGAAAACATACTTTGAATGATTTCAATTCTTATAAATGTATTGAGGATTGTTTTAAAGCCTAGAATATTATTTACCTTAGCGAATTTTCCCTGTGCACTTAAAAAGGATGTATATTCTTATGTTGTTGGGTAGATGTGGACTGATCTATCAGTGTCATTTAGGTCAATCTAGTTGATAGCATTGTTTCAATTTTCTCTGTATTTACTTTTATCTATTTGTTTTATCAGTTATGGAGAAGAGTATCGAATTTACTAACTATAATTGTGAATTTCTCTATTTTTTCCTTTCAATTCTATCAATTTTTATTTCACGTATTTTGAAATTCTTTTGTTAAGTTATTTCCACTTAGAACTGGTGTCTTCTTGGTGAATTTTCCCTTTTATCAGTATATAAGGCTGGTCAAAAATGCTGTAAAATTCATAAACCTTGAGGTTGTTTTTGAAATAAGATTAATTATATGCTAAACCCAAAACTGATTTACTCAAGAATTATTTGATTTTCACATATGACTTAGTGGCTGAATTTGTTGATCATGCATGCAGAATATTTTTTTAAGTTGCTAAACTTTCAGTTTAATTATGTATTAAAAATACATAATTTATACCTTTAACAGGTATGAATAACAAAAGTCAAACTTAGAAAATAGACATCAGAAATATACAAGTTCGAGCTTCCCTGGTGGCACAGTGGTTGAGAGTCCACCTGCCAATGCAGGGGACACGGGTTCGTGCCCCGGTCCGGGAAGATCCCACATACCGCGGAGCGGCTGGGCCCGTGAGCCATGGCCGCTGAGCCTGCGTGTCTGGAGCCTGTGCTCTGCAACGGGTGAGGCCACAACAGTGAGAGGCCTGCATACCTCAAAAAAAAAGAAAAAAGAAATATACAAGTTCCCATCATTCTCCTCTATGTCCCTTAGGGCCTTGTACATACCTCTATTCTGATTTTGTTTGTTTGTTTATTTCTCTCTTATCATGCATATATATGGGAAAAGAACTGAATCTGAATCTCTGGTGCCCAGGCCAATAGTTGCTTTACAGAAAGTGCTAAATAAAGTGTAACTATATGAACACATAATAAGTGACTCCGGCTTCCTTCACTTTGCAGATTTCCAATTTAAATTCTGAGCTATCCTAAGATATTTGCGTTTTATATTATAGAGTACCAACCATCCTAATTTGCTCTTGTTTCCGTGTTGTAAGCCCTGCCTCCCACGAAACTCTTCAGTCCTGGGGAAACTGAGATGGTAGGTCACCCTACAGCCTCTCAGGCTGCATCTAGATGTTTAACATGGAAACAGAATTGTGTGAATAGAAATGCTTTTTCAGCTGTAAGGTTGAGATCAGTTAGAATTATCCATATGATTATAATGGAACCACGAAGTTCATTAGCATGGTTTTAAACTGGGGCACTTAGGTCTTCAAAAATTACAATTTGAATGAATGACGATTATAAATTTCACTTTTATTTTCCTGTGGAAACTTGTCCTCCCTTGGTAAAAATAGCATTTTTACAACTTGCTTTGGTTGACTTTTGATTCACAGGAGGTAGAGAAAGCAAAACTGAATTTTAAAATGCTGTTTGCCCTGGGGATTACACCCAACCAGGTGAAAAGAGGGACACTGAGTTAAGAAGCCAGTTGGGTGTTTGAATAATGCCATAGAGCACGTATTTGACGGAGTTGCCTACATTGTGTATTAACCACCTCCAAGAGAAAATAGGCTTAATTTTGTTGGAGCAAACTGATAGAATAAGCTAACTGTCCTATTTGAAAGTGATTATTCATGATCTTTCTTTCCCTTTTATAACCCCCAATTGCAATACCTTCCTCTGTTTTGCAGCAAAGTGGTTTTTTTGATATTGCAACAGGATATTATGCAAATATAAATCACATTAGGTTAGAATTACTCCTTAACAGCAAGAGCAATGTTCTTACTGGCAAGATAAGTGTAAATGTCTTTAATTATCCTTTATTACACGAAGTCTGAGAGCAAAGTAGCAGGCTGCAAATAGAAACAATCAGCTAGACTGTATTCCAGAACTAGATTGTTAATTCAATTCACAGAGGACAAAGCAGTTAATTACCTTCTAAGAGCAACTTTCTCGGTGCCTTATGACTTGAGATGCATTTGAGATGTATAAGCTGATACAATCATCACCTGTATCTTTCACATGATGGATAGATTCCAACAAAATAATGACTCTGGCATAATTGAGAAACAGTTCTAAGATGTAGAAGTCAGAAGTTGCTGCCATAGATGAGACACAAAGAAAACAAATAGGGGATGACTGTCATTTTCCACAGCAATCGGGTTTTTCTGCTTCTTCCAATTTTTAAACCAGAAGATGGGTGATGAATAATAATGCCCAGTTTCAAAATGTTTAGAGCTAATTGAAATGTGCCTATTAGGTCCTTATTTCTTCATGGATATGTCAGTTTAAAAAGAAGCTTTAGAAAGCAAGGCAAAAACGGTATGAAGAAAGCTACATGTTTGGGAACCTTGTCCAGCGTTCCTTTGCAGTAGGTATTTTATTCTCTGTTTCAGGTATAGAGGAAGAAATTTTGCAGGAAAAAAATGGCCAAAAATATTGTCTCTTTCCTAAAATTGTTAACAACAGTTAACATATATTGAGTGCTTGTATATGCAAGGCTAACCCTGCCAATGAAGGACTTACTATTATCATTTCAATTTTTAAAATTCTGATACTTAGTTTAACTTGCTTATGCAGGGACCCACAGCTAATAAATGGTAGACCTAGTTGGGTTTTTTTTTTTCTTGAAGTATAGTTGATTTACAAAGTTGTGTTAATTTTTGCTATACAGCAAAGTGATTCAGTCATATATATATATGTATATATATATTCTTTTTCACATTCAGAAGCGTGAGTTTTGTTTTTGTTTTTGTTTTTTTGTTTTTTTTTGCGGTACGTGGGCCTCTCACTGTCGTGGCCTCTCCCGTTGCAGAGCACAGGCTCCGGACGCGCAGGCTCAGCGGCCACGGCTCACGGGCCCAGCCACTCCGCGGCATGTGGGATCTTCACATACTGGGGCTCGAACCCATGTCCCCTGCATCGGCAGGCGGACTCTCAACCACTGCACCACCAGGGAAGCCCCAGAAGCGTGAGTTTTGAAGCACAGAGTGCCTGAGCAAAGCTGGTGGTCTCTACCAGCTCATCTCTACAAAGAACATCTCTTCATGTATCTGTGGGAATCTGTGTGCTTACATCTTGTACTCACACAGATCCTAAGACTGGGATATTCTTTTGGCTTATAAGATTTATGTGTTTTATTAAATACAAGTCTTAACTTTACCCATCAATATCTAATATTAAATATTATGTCTCACCCGTGAGATAAATGTATATCAAAATACCAACTTGGGAAACAGACATGGGAAATATACAAGTTATATTTCCATTATACTCCTCTGTGCCCCATAGCACCCATCATACATAATTAACCAGCCTTTGACAAAACATGGAAAGGCAGATTAGTATGGAAAGAAAGATTTCAGGATCCTTGACCGTCAGTAACCCAAATGGCTATAGACAACCATTCTTCACTGATACCTAGCACATCCTAACCTATAGATCATGAGCTGTCTTCCTGATTTCCTACCCAATCTCAATAGATACTGCACTGATTCTTCCCACAAGTTACTGCCTTACATGCACTGTTGCTTCCCATGGATTTATTTATAGGGACATAACATCCCTGCAGTCATTTCAGTTAAGCAGTATCTATAAAAAGTAAGGTGTGTGGAATCGCTTCAGTAAACTTCAGTTACCTGGTGAGAGAACTTTGCTCTTCATAGGTTGATCAAATTAATGACTGAAAAACAAATCATTTGAATGTGTGTTACATTCTAAGATACTCTATCCTCTAAATCTTATCTAGGATGATCTGAGGGAGCCCAAGGTAGGATTACATATCTGTAGACATGATAGGTGTTTAGTCTGTAAATTATTTAATCTGTACCTCAGTGTTTTTATGTCTTTAGCTCTTACTCTAAATGGTTTATTTATGTGTGTATTTGTTTATTCATTTAATGCCTGGTCAGACCTAGATTAAGATCAACATCCAAACAAACATCAGAGGTATCATGGGAGAGACAAAATTGAAAACATCCATTCTGATGGAGAGAAGAAAGTCAGGCACACAATGATAAATGACAAAGGAAAGGTAAAATGCAGAGTTGTACTCTTCAATATAGCCAGCAGCTTTTTGTGGCTATTGAGCACTTGAAACATGGAGAATTTAAATCAAGATGTGCTATCATATAAAATACATGCTGAATTTTGAAGACATTATGAATAAAAATTTTTAAATATCTCAATAAATTTCTCAATAATTTTTATATTGATTGCATGTTGAAATGATGATATTTTAGACATTTTTGTTGAGCATTTTTGAATACTTTTTTTTTTTTTTTTTTTTTTTGCGGTATGCGGGCCTCCCACTGTTGTGGCCTCTCCCGTTGTGGAGCACAGGCTCCGGACACGCAGGCTCAGCGGCCATGGCTCACGGGCCCAGCCGCTCCGCGGCATGTGGGATCTTCCCGGACCGGGGCACGAACCCGTGTCCCCTGCATCGGCAGGCAGACTCTCAACCACTGCGCCACCAGGGAAGCCCGTGAATACTTTTTTAACATGACTACTAGAAAGTGTTATATCATATATGTGGCTAACATCATATTTCAGCAGGATAATGCTGATGTAGAAGAAGAGAAAAGAGATCTATTTTCAACACTGGTGATCAAAGAAAGCTTAAGGGAGGAAAGATCAGAGAAGGCTGCTGTATAAGATGCCTGCAGAATAGGAAGGGGACTCCCCTTCTTCTACTCTGCTTTGGGGAAACAGACCCAAGTAAATGGGTTAATAAGGTCCACCCCAGTTTTACAATAGTTAGTTTTATAAATGGTATGTGGAGCTGAGCCAGCAGATTGGTGAAGGACTAAATGAAAGTGGACAGAGAGTCCTGGGAGCAGCAATGATAGGAAATATTTGAGTGTGTATACTCAACTGTGTGTAACACACTTTACATACGGTTATAGTGTTGTTACTGAAAGTGGGGTCTGGCTGCTCGCCACTCAAAAGCCAATAAACAGGCAAGGTTGGTGGAAAGGAAAGATTCCTTTATTTTGCATGCTGGAAAATGAGCAGGGGGAGCAGCGTGGACGCCTGTCCAAAGGCCGTCTTCCCACCTCCACCCCAGACAATCACGGGCAAGAGCTTTTATAGGTGGAGGGAGGTAGTGTCAGCTCTGACAGTCGTCTTGAAATTGGTCATCGGTGGTCTGACCAGTGTCATCTCGATTGTTATAGGTGCAGTTAATCTTCAGTTCCAGGGTCGGTTTGTTCACATTCCTTTGAGGCCAATTCTCGGAATTGTGGCAGCTTATGTCATGGCTACAGCCTGGTCATCATGTAGTTAATTTCTTCCACCTGGTGGGAATTTCAGTATCTACAAAGCCGCTCACAGTACATGGCTCAGAATATTATCTATAGTCCTTGAGGAGGAACTAAAGGTCCTTGACTTTACTTGCTGACTAAACTATTATTGTTTTATCCTGTATGACTGATTTTCTTTGCTTCTGCATTTTCTCACTTCTCTGATTAAACTTATTCTTTGGGTAAAGTTTTTCACAGACCAAAGGCAGGAGGAGGACATGGGGGGTGGGGGGAAAGACCATAGGGTCCTGCTCCACTTCAGTGTCCTTTTTGTTCATAAAACTTTACCAGTCTCGCCATGGTTTCCCAGGGATAGTATATACTTCCCTATCTCACTAACTTTGGGCTTGGTCATGTGTTAGCTTTAACCAATGCAATACGTACCAGTTCTGACTGGAAGTTTCAGAAGGCATCACCTGGTTCTGCTTGTCCTTTTGTTGTTCTGTCAACCACATGAGATGAACAGACTCCAGGTAATTCCTGCTCCTTCAGCTTGCATCCAGAATGAGAGACGAGAACAGATCTGAACCCAAGTCAATCCGGCCTGGTGGAGCCAGAGTTCACCAGGAAAGAAATGTTTGTTTCTATAAGCCACTGGGATTTGAGAGTTGTTTGTTACGCAGGGTTACTTCAGCAGAACCTAAATAATACGCATGCACAGCAAGGTTTATCTTCACGGAGATTCTATGAGGAAGATACTGCTGGCACCGTTTGAAACCAGGAGAATATCACACAGAGAGATTAAATGCCAAAGTTACACAACTAATAAATGGTGGCAACCGGATGAGAACCCAAGAGACTCCAAAACCTAGGCTATATTGATCCTTAAGGAGAAGTACTTTTATTTTATACAAAATGAATATGAGAATTTTAGAATTGTACTGTAGAATATTTACTTAGATTTGTAAACATGCTTTGTTTTGCTAGTTATGAATTTTCCGAAATCAAAGTTTCTTAAAAGTTGGATTTTTGTATGTTGTTGACTCATAGGAAAAATGTAGAGATTGACAGATGTAATGAAAAGTTATCATATAAATTTCACTGTCCATATAACATGACAGAGGTCATTATGACCAAACAAATTAGTCTGTGTGTCTATTCCTAAGGACTCAGAGGTGGAATAACTCTCTCAGTTCCAAGCTTTCTCTCCCAGGTTGCCAGGACTGGGCTCTTGGTTGATGGCTTATAGTCTCTGCTGCCCTCTGGAGGGTTACTGCATTTTGTGCTTTTGTGTCTCTCAACAGAGAGACAAGAGCACAGCAAAAGAGAGCTACACCTTTAAAGAAACACAGACTCAGAATCCATTTATTTATAAATTCTAAGCAAAAGAAGCGGTAAAGGTGATGAAAAATGAGACTTTCTATATCTGATACAGTACTTCCTGTAATTGTTTTTCTAAAACATTGAGACCTTTTACATAAAGGATTATTTTAAATATTATCATATTTGTTTCTTTTCTTGTAAAATTTCAGAACTCCCCACTAAAACTTTGCCAAAATTTAAGCAACAGTTTAATAATCTATATTTATAAATCAAACCTCTTTCAGATATTTTTCCCATTATTTTTTGAATTGTGGTAAGTTTACCTTTACTGGTGTTCTGGAGTTACTGTCTAGTGTCCTTTCATTTCAGCCTGAAGGACTCTTTTTAGCATTTCTCATAGGGCAATTCTACTAGTTACAAACTCCCTCAGCTATTGTTACCTGGGAATGTCTTAATTCCTCCTTCATGTTTTGAAGGATAGTTTTGCTGGATATAGATTAAGGTTTTTACTCTTTTAGAATTTTAAATGTGTCATATCTGGCTTTTAGGATGAAAAATTGATGATTAGCCCATATTGAATAGGTAATATTTTACTGATACACTCAGACTGTCCTATTAATAATGTGTTAAAATAAAGAGGGAGACAATAAAAAGGAGCTATTGATAGAAAATCAGTGTTTCACTGGATCATAGAATTTCTAGGTCAAAATGAATATTTAAGGTCATTTGTCCAAACTTTTTGGCTATATAGTATATGACTATTTTATTCATGGATACTATTGATATAATAGTAATTTTCAGGGTTCAGAATGCAAAATCTGAATCAGTGGCATACAAGGAAGACTATGTATTCTCAGAGTTTGATTAGCTCTGCTTCATAGACTAAGTCTAATTTATTTTAGGGCAGCCAACCAGAGAGTCTGTAAGGTCAGAAAAGACTCATGGCATTCCTCTGTTAACCTGAGCCATAGCAGACATCCATAAGCAACAGTGGCATTTTCCCATAACTCAAATTCAGTTTTAGAATCCTTCTCAAAAAAAAAAAATTCTTCTCAAAACACATCTTTCACTCTCCTACATTAGTCCTAAGAGTTTATCTCTAGAATGGAGAGTGAAAGCTTTGGTGAACCTCTAAGATCTTCTTTCTACTACTGTCAGACTCATATACACTTATCCCCACTGGTTATGCAAGATCAGATTATGATGCTGGGTCCTGCATCTCCCTGATTAGTCTCAAGACCCCTTCTTTCCTCATTGTATATCTTCATTCACCAAAGAACAGGGACTAATTCAAAACAGCACAGGAATCAATGGAAGAGCTACTTATAATCAAATGTCTATTTACTCCTTTTATTAATCAATCTGTGACCCTGAAAATACAAGAGAAATAAAAGCATCAGGGAGACAGTATGCAGATTATTGAACAAAAGACACGATTTTGACATCAGGTGATCTCTCCTTTCCTGTTTATTTCCCTTTCCTATTTATTTCTTTCCTTTTTATTTCAACTGTGGAATTAGTGTAACACCTTTGGTGAGAAAGAAAGAAAGAAAGAAAGAAAGAAAAGGAAGGAAGGAGAGAAGGAAGGAAGGAAGGAAGAAAGAGAGATAGAAAGAAAAAGATTTGACAGTTTCTATAGCTTCTGACACTGCTCATGTCTCCCGGCATCTATTTGCACATTAGGAGGTACCATGGGGGACTGCTAGTTCCATATTTCCAAATTTAGGCAAGTGCAGAGAGACAGACCTAAGGAAAGAAACAGGTGAGCAGCGAATGTAGAGAAGGTGCCGAATTTGTTCTCAACCCAGCCAGCATGAAAGAGCTTAACCCTTTGCAACTTGTAAAGCTCAAATAGTGTTTAACTGAATGAGGGCTTTCTCCTCAGCACCTATGATTTTAAAGCAGAAATGAGGGGCGAGCTGGAGGGCCGATGAGGACAGGGGGAAGGAGAGGGATAACTTAGAAAATATTTTTCCTGAATTTCTATCACACATTTTTTTGATGAGATGAAAAAAGAAGGATGTGTGACTAAACACAGTATTCAATATGTTTCCCTAAGATCTTTCTTAGAACTACCTTCTGCAGAGCAGATTTTCTATCATAGCTAGAAGGCATCATAGAATTAATCTGAAGCAATCCACTCATTTCTTAAGTAAGCAGAGTAAGGTTACCAAATAGATGACTTGCCTCAAGTCACATGGCTGCTCACAGGCTCAACTACAACTGACTCCCAGATAGCCTTTCTCAGCTGGGACCCATCTGAACCACAGAAAGCATAACGTGTGCATGATATTTACTCAGTTCTCCCAAGGATGGTACAGAGCTAGTACCACTTTCCCAAGGGTCTATTTATTCATCTTTCAAAAAAGCCATTTGTTATTTCCATAAGTGTCCTTTCTTCCCCCCTTTTAAAAAGTCATTTTTATCTCCCAGAAGTTCCCCGTTTCCTACCCCATTCACTATTAAGATGGTATAAAAGCCCCAAATTCTAACAGCCTTCCTGAGTCACATTTTTCTCTGAACTACATGTACATGTGTGTAAATAAAAATCTGTATTTTTTCTCACTAATGTCGTTTGTCAGTTTAATTTGCACTCCTCCAGAACAGAACTTAAAAGCGTAGAGAAGAAGGTTTTTTTTCCCGTCACCAACAAGGATCAAGATCACAGAATCAGATCATGTTTCCGTATAGTCTGATGATGGTCACTTCCTTGCCTGCTTCTACAAGACTGGAAAAATCAACCCATGACCACCTAGTTATTTTACTTAAAATTGAGGAGTGATCATGTGACCCTATTTGACCCATGAAATAAGAGAAGGCATTTTCTGGAATTGGTTTCTGCTTTCCTGATCAAAGTGGCAAAGGTTCTGGGCATCCCCCATCTGTCTTTTCTTCCTCCCTTGAATGTGGATGCAGTGTTTGAAGCAGCAACAGCCAACTCCCATCTATGAAGGGAAGAACATGAGAACAAAAGGCAATTTTCTAACAATGAAACAAAAAGTTAAAAAGAGAGTTTGACTTTGGGGCCGTGATAGTATCACTAAACAGGTAAACCCAAACTATCACCTTCCTGCTTCAGGACATTTTGTTAGGAGAGAAAATGTATCCCAATTTGTTTAAGCCACTATAGTAGCATATAAGTTCAGGCAATTGACATCCTAATGAGTGAAAACAGATAAGACAAAGCCAGGAACCCAGAGACCAGAATGAGGAGGGATAGGGAAAATCTGGAGATGTTACGTAGCTCATTGCTTCTGCTGTTTCCCTCTATTCCCGCAGAATTTTACTCGAAGTTTAACTTGCTTGGTATCTTCACTCCCTTCCAGGAGCCTAATGTCAGAGAAAGGAATTACGTGAGCCAATTGCAGTGGCTGAGTATTGCGTGTTTCCTCCTGACTGTAGCTCATGTTTGGACAGAAGGAAATGTCCTCCTGCCCTGTCCTCTCTTCACCCGCTTCAGAAGAGCCTTTGAAATCCTCTAACAGCAGTTGAGTGAGTGAAGTGGGTAATTACACTGTTTCCTTTCACTCAGAGCAAAGAGGACCATTTCTACCTCTTATCAGACCTAATGAGTGGCTCTTCTGCTGAGAAGCTGGAGGTCTAGAAGGGAAGGAATGATATGGAAACACATAGAAAATATTTCCTGGGGATGACGGTGCAGAGTGTGTGGTACATGGGAGATGAGCTATTATATAAAAGTACCTGTTTGCTAGTGTTCCTGGCCCAGGAAGGCACAGCTCAGTGGAGAGACGGGCTCTCCACTGGGTTCACAGATGGGTACGCTGTCTGACACTGTGTCAGACACAGAAGATTCCTGGAATGTCCGTACAAAGCAAAATATGACTGAAAAGTGCACATAATTTTTTACACTCAAATAAAAGAAATACAAAAGTCTTATTTGTTTGTCACAAATCTGTGATTTAATATACCCTCCTTCCTTCCCCCACCAAATCCAGTTTCCCTGAAGCTGAAGTGCATCTTTCGGTGATTTTCCTTCATCTTCGTGATTAGATTGCCCTCCATGAGTGTCCTGTCTTAGGGCCCAAAGAACCCTGGAGACATGGGGTAAGGAGAACAGGGAGGAAAGATCTTAGAAACATTTACGGAGGGCCGACAGTGAACCAGGTAGCATCTTAAGAGCCATATTAAATTACTGTGCAAAACAAGACAACAGGCCCCAAATGCAGTTGCTTCTGGTAAGCCCTGAGTTGCCAAACCGAGACTTAACAATTACAATATGGGTTCTCACAGAAATGGAATCTTAAGGCAGTCAAGCAGGAATCACCTGGCTAGCACTGGTTAGGTGATCTGCCTGATAGACCCCTGCATTCCCTAAAAGAAAGTAACCTCGCCATAACCAACCTGCTTTTTGGCCAGTATAATTCCCTTGTTCCCACTCCCTTTTGCCTGTAAAGGTCTTTCATTTTGTATGTTTGTTTGTTTTTTGTTTTTTGTTTTTTTTCGGCACGCAGGCCTCTCACTGCTGTGGCCTCTCCCGTTGCGGAGCACAGCCTCCGGACGTGCAGGCTCAGAGGCCATGGCTCACGGGCCCAACCGCTCCACGGCATGTGGGATCCTCCCGGACTGGGGCACGAACCCGTGTCCCCTGCATCGGCAGGAGGACTCTCAACCACTGTGCCATCAGGGAAGCCCAAGGTCTTTCATTTTGTAGAGCTCCTGGATTTCCTTTCCACCTGCTAGACTGGATGCTGCCTGATTCAAATCAATTTTTGCTCAAATACACTGTTAACACTTTTCATATGCTTCCGTTCACCTTTTAACCCTATATACTGGGCATGGTGCGGTCAGAAAGATGTGCGTGGGGTGGGTAGTGGGATAGGAGACGGGTGACCTGGGTAGGGCACGTGCCATATGGGAGAAAATAGGGTGGCAGAACAGGGTGGAGCATATGGGGTAGGGGGTGGACATCAGGACACGTAGGGCAGCAAAGGACCCAGTCTTCTGTACCACACTGGGATGAGTAGGTAAGACGTCAGTTCCCTGGGGAAAGAGACACTGATGGAATAGCAAGGGCCCTAAGAGAGAGAAAGTATAAAAGGTGAGAAAGTGTCAGAAACATAGACAAATGTTGGCACTTCCTATCTGACACGTTACCCGGGGGCAGGGCTTTGTGAATTCTCTGATTGGAATCCAAAATGCTCTCTCCAGACACCGACCTCTCCAAGAGACACAAACAAACGGACCGCATTAACGCAACTGGGAGCTCATCACATTGACTTGGCAACAGCTAACCCTAATCTCCACGCCGGAAGGGCAATGCTGCTGAAGATATTTAGCGGAGGAAACTAATCACTGAGGAGCAGTTTCTGCTCGAGGAGAAATAGTGATTATGAGCAGATCAGTGCTTACTGTCAAAAGGCTTGGAAAATGTCTTTCCTTTAGTTTCACTCTGTGCTGACTTCACACTTTTCCCCCCAAAAGTTTACAGAAGTAATTTCACTTACACGCCCACCAAGGAGACTAAAATTACAATAGGCAAATGGCTTCAGAAGAAAAATTAAGAACACAAAGGATTTGAATGGAAGGCCCAGATATCATAGGTCTGCCTACTAATATTCTCATCATGAAATCAAAAATGCAAATATAGGGAATTTCCTGGCGGTCAACTGATTAGGACTCCGCACTTCCATTGCAGGTGGCCTGGTTCGATTCCTAATCAGGAAACTAAGATCCCGTGCAGCCAAAAAAATTTTTTTATAAATGCAAATATAAGGACTGGGAAGGTTACAGGTCATAGCTGGGGTGAACCAATCTCTGTGACTCAGCAGAATTCATGGACCCTTTTACTACCTCTATGGAGCTTGAAGGCTTTTGTTTGTAACACAGTGACTGTCTTTTGAAACAGATTAACATGGGAAAAGGGTAGGTCTTACTAATGTATTTCAGGTACTTACAAAGGCACCTGTTTTGTTTCCTACAACTCAACTATAGAATTTTCAAATCTTATGAGGGCAATATTTAATCTTATTTTATCCAGCAAGGGAGGATAAATAATTTTGCCTCTACCTTCTGAGTTCTTGGCTGAGACCACCGGAAATAAAAGACAGATTAATAAGAGAAAAACAAACAGAAGTTTCTTAACATGTTTCCCCACGTACGAAAGAGAGATACCAGGGAAAATGAGGAACACTCCACGGTGGTCTGAACCACCACCTTAAAGACCGTCTTCAGCTAAAGGCAAAAGAAGGAAAAGTATGGGGGTGGGCGGGGGGAGAGTTTGGGAGGTTACCAGGTAAAGCCTGGTAAACGAGGGTAAGGTTAGTTCTTGGAGAATTAAACTGGTGTCTTCTCCACTGAGAAGATGCTCTTGTGATTCAGTCATCCTTCCCTTCCTGATACAGAGAGGGAGACACCCTTACAAATGGAGGTTTTCTTTATCCAAGTAAAATTCCCTTGTAAAAGGGTAACTTCTACTGTGATTTGCAGAGCTTCTCCTGGGTCTGCTGTTTCTCAGAATAATCAGCTCAAACTAATTCTTATGCCAGAGAGGTATACTTTGGTGTGGCATATCCTAGTACCCTTCACTTCCAAGATAAAACATGAAGCTGTATTTTGGGGTCATGGAAGCAATATTAATTATAAAGCACGGAATATTTGTAGTGTTTGAGCAGAGGAATCTGTGAAAGAGAGAAGAAGGAAAAACAGAGGCTTGGATATTTTTCAACATTCCCATTTTTTCTTAGCTGTTCCTTGATCCTTCAAGAGATTAATACTCTGCCTATATTTTATGTTATACACAGAAAAGAATCATGTAGAACAAGCGTAATGACTTGAAATATAAAAATGACTTACAGAGAAGAAGTACATTTATAGGAAACCATTCTCTGCAGAGTTTTCCTGAAAATCTCTGGGAATTTATGAAATAATTTTGTTAATGAACCTTATTTTTAGATTTACCCCATGGCAGTCCCCTTGCAAAAGGAATGGGAATTCTGTTCATGCCACAGAAATGGAGGTTCTCAGCAGTCAGTAGAAAACAATGGATATCAATTACACAGCTGGAACTGCTGACTTGATCATATTTTATAACTTTCTTCTCTGGGGGTCTTTTTAATAAATCCATGGAGAGGAGTGTCATGTTTTATGGGAATGTTCTGCTGTTTTATTCTATACATAGAAACAAGTAACTCAAGGTAGCTTGACCACCCTAGAGTAACTCACCTTACTAAATACATAAAAGTTAATGACAAACAAATACAGAATGTTAGATCTTTATTAGATCTGGAAGGAGTTGTTATCTTTGTTTCTAGGACTTAAAAGCCACTCTGATCTCTTTTAGTATCTTCTTTTTTTTTTTTTTTTTTTAACTTTGTATCATTCATCTCTCTACTCAGAGGGGAAATCAACTAGATATGCTGCTTTGGACAAGGTCCAAGGGTCTTTCACTTCCTTTTCTGATTTATCTCCTCCCTGATTGTCACTTGCATTGAACAGGATCTGGTTTAGGAGATCTTATCTAACTTTCTGCCAATTGGAGATAATAAAAGCACCTGCTTGTTAGGTAAGGGTGCCATAAGGATTAAATGAGATAATACATGCAAACGATTTAGAGCAGTGCCTGGCACATAGTAGTAAGTTCTTAAAAATGTTGGCAACAAGTCATCAGAAAGTCATCAAAAAGAAAAAAAGTCCTGCTTATTTTGTCACACCACTTCTGATCAAGTAAGAGAGTGATTTCAGTAAAAACAATAATAATCAAAGTGTATGTTCCTCTGTTCTTACAAGAAAGGGTCACTATGAAATCTTGAGGAGACTTTGCTATTCTTTCCTTTTTTTAGTTAAATTTCCACAGTTCTCCTGGAGTGTTTAACTTCATGTTTATGAGACTCACCTGCGGCACGGGCATGGGTAAAATGCAGATGATCAACTCCTTGGCCCATTCTCAGAAGATTCTTCTTCAGTAGACTTGGGGAAGGGGAAGGAATCTGTGTTATCAACGGCTTCTTCCACCCCCCATTTTCCTGCACTGGGTCCACGGAGGAGCCCAGACTTAGCATCTAGCTTAGAGCCTGACAATAGGCTCAATGGATTTATTGAATTGCTACTAAATTTGATTTTCTCAGTAGTTGATGTGTTGAGAACTCTCTGTACTTTTAAAGCTCTTTCAAGAGATTTAAGAAATCACTACCTTATGTGTGGACAGTTCCCACAAATAACCTAACTTTTTTGGAAGATTCCCAGTGGGATACTTAAGCCATCATTTCAGAATCCTTGAGTCTTTTTCCAAAGTGCTCAGAAGGCATCCACAGCTTTCCAGGATCTTCCAGTCAGAGCTTTTGCCATCTGCTGGATTTGGCGCTTGGTTTCCACTACAGGTGTAGACACCATTGTTGAGTGTCTAGCCTTACTTTATTTTTTTAATTAAAAAAATTTTTGTTTGTTTGTTTGTCTTTGAAGTATGATTGACCTATAACACTGTAGTAATTCCTGGTGCACAATATACTGATTTAGTACGTCTATACATTAAAAAATGATCACCACTATACTCTAGTTGCCATCTGTCACCATACAAAAATATTATATTATTACTGACTATATTTTCCACGCTGTATATTTTATGCCTGTGACTAATTTATTTTTTATTTTTTATTTTTTGTGGTTTTTTAAATGTTTATTTATTATTTATTTTTCTTATTAGTCATCCATTTTATACACATCAGTGTATACATGTCAATCCCAGTCGCCCAATTCATCCTCCACCATCCCACCCACCCGCCGCTTTCCCCCCCTTGGTGTCCATATGTTTGTTGTCTACATCTGTGTCTCTATTTCTGCCCTGCAAACCAGTTCATCTGTACCATTTTTCTTGGTTCCACATATATGCGTTAATATACGATATTTGTTTTTCTCTTTCTGACTAACTTCACTCTGTATGACAGTCTCTAGATGCATCCACGTCTCTACAAATGACCCAGTTTCGTTCCTTTTTATGGCTGAGTAATATTCCATTGTTTATATGTACCACATCTTCTTTATCCATTCATGTCGATGGACATTTAGGTTGCTTCCATGACCAGGCTATTGTAAATAGTGCTGCAATGAACATTGGGGTGCATGTGTCTTTTTGAATTATGGTTTTCTCTGGGTATATACCCAGTAGTGGGATTGCTGGGTCATATGGTAATTCTATTTTTAGTTCTTTAAGGAACCTCCATACTGTTCTCCACAGTGGCTGTATCAATTTACATTCCCACCAAGAGTGCAAGACTGTTCCCTTTTCTCCACACCCTCTCCAGCATTTGTTGTTTGTAGATTTTCTGATGATGCCCATTCTAACTGGTGTGACATGATACCTCATTGTAGTTTTGATTTGCATTTCTCTAATAATTAGTAATGTTGAGCAGCTTTTCATGTGCTTCTTGGCCATCTGTATGTCTTCTTTGGAAAAATGTCTATTTAGGTCTTCTGCCCATTTTTGGATTTGGTTGTTTGCTTTTTTAATATTGAGTTGCATAAGCTATTTATATATTAATCCTTTGTCCGATGATCCATTTGCAAATATTATCTCCCATTCCAAGGGTTGTCTTTTCATCTTGTTTATGGTTTCCTTTGCTGTGCAAAACCTTTTAAGTTTCATTAGGTCCCATTTGTTTATTTTTGTTTTTATTTCCATTACTCTAGGAGGTGGATCAAAAATACCTGGCTGTGATTTATGTCAGAGAGTGTTCTTCCTATGTTTTCCTCTAAAAGTTTTATAGTGTCTGGTCTTAGATTTAGGTCTCTAATCCATTTTGAGTTTATTTTTGTGTATGGTGTTAGGGAGTGTTCTAATTTCATTCTTTTACGTGTAGCTGTCATGTATTCCCAGCACCACTTATTGAAGAGACTGTCTATTCTCCATTGTATATCCTTGCCTCCTTTGTCATAGATTAGTTGACCATAGGTGCATGGGTTTATCTCTGGGTTCTCTATCCAGTTCCATTGATCTATGTTTCTGTTTTTGTGCCAGTACCATATTTTCTTGATTACTGTAGCTTTGTAGTATAGTCTGAAGTCAGGGAGTCTGATTCCTCCAGCTCCGTTTTTTTCCTTCAAGACTGCTTTGGCTATTCGGGTTCTTTTGTGTCTCCATACAAATTTTAAGATTTTTTGTTCTAGTTCTGTAAAAAATGCCATGGGAAATTTGATAGGGATTGCACTAAACCTGTAGATTGCTTTGGGTAGTATAGTCATTTTCAAAATATTGATTCTTCCAATCCAAGAACATGGTATATCTCTCCATCTGTTGGTATCATCTTTAATTTCTTTCATCAGTGCCTTATAGTTTTGTGCATACAGGTCTTTTGTCTCCCTAGGTAGGTTCATTCCTATGTATTTTATTCTTTTTGTTGTGATGGTAAACGGGAGTGTTTCCTTAATTTCTCTTTCAGATTTTTCATCATGAGTGTATAGGAATGCAAGAGATTTCTGTGCATAAATTTTGTATCCTGCAACTTTACCAGATTCATTGATTAGCTCTAGTAGTTTTCTGGTGGCATCTTTAGGATTCTCTATGTATAGTATCATGTCATCTGCAAACAGTGACAGTTTTACTTCTTTTCCAATTTATATTCCTTTTATTTCTTTTTCTTCTCTCTTCTCTGATTGCCGTGGCTAGGACTTCCAAAACTATGTTGAATAATAGTGGTGAGAGTGGACATCCATGTCTTTTTCCTGATCTTAAAGGAAATGCTTTCAGTTTTTCACCATTGAGAATGATGTTTGCTGTGGGTTTGTCGCATTTGGCCTTTATTATGTTGAGGTAGGTTCCCTCTATGCCCACTTTCTGGAGAGCTTTTATCATAAATCAGTGTTGAATTTTGTCAAAAGCTTTTTCTGCATCTAGTGAGATGATCATATGGTTTTTATTCTTAAATTTGTTAATATGGTGTATCACATTGATTGATTTGCATATATTGAAGAATCCTTGCATCTTTGGGATAAATCCCACTTGATCATGGTGTATGATCCTTTTAATGTGTTGTTGGTTTCTGTTTGCTAGTATTTTGTTCAGGATTTTTGCATCTATATTCATCAGTGATATTGGTCTGTAATTTTCTTTTTTTGTAGTATCTTTGTCTGGTTTTGGTATCAGGGTGATGGTGGCCTCATAGAATGAGTTTGGGAGTTTTCCTTCCTCTGCAGTTTTTTGGAAGAGTTTGAGAAGGATGGATGTTAGCTCTTCTCTAAATGTTTGATAGAATTCACCTGTGAAGCCCTCTGGTCCTGGACTTTTGTTTGTTGGAAGATTTTTAATCACAGTTTCAATTTCATTACTTGTGATTGGTCTGTTCATACTTTCCATTTCTTCCTGGTTCAGTCTTGGAAGGTTATACCTTTCTAAGAACTTGGCCATTTCTTCCAGGTTGTCCACTTTATTGGCATAGAGTTGCTTGTAGTAGTCTCTTAGGATGCTTTGTATTTCTACGGTATTTGTTGTAACTTCTCCGTTTTCATTTCTAATGTACGGATTTGAGTCCTCTCCCTCTTTTTCTTGATGAGTCTGGCTAATGGTTTATCAATTTTGCTTACCTTCTCAAAGAACCAGCTTTTAGTTTTATTGATCTTTGCTATTGTTTTCTTTGTCTGTATTTCATTTATTTCTGCTCTGATCTTTATGATTTCTTTCCTTCTGCTAACTTTGGGTTTTGTTTGTTCTTCTTCCTCTAGTTCCTTTAGGTGTAAGGTTAGATTGTTTATTTGAGATTTTTCTTGTTCCTTGAAGTAGGCTTGTATAGCTATAAACTTCCATCTTAGAACTGCTTTTGCTGCATCCCATAGGTTTTGGGTCGTTGTGTTTCCATTGTCATTTTTTTCTAGGTATTTTTTGATTTCCTCTTTGATTTCTTCAGTGATCTTTTGGTTATTTAGTAACGTATTGTTTAGCCTCCATGTGTTTGTGTTTTTTACAGTTTTTTCCCTGTAATTGATTTCTAATCTCGTAGCGTTGTGGTCAGAAAAGATGCTTGACATGATTTTAATTTTCTTAAATTTATTGAGGCTTGATTTGTGACCCAAGATATGATCTATCCTGGAGAATGTTCCCTGCGCACCTGAGAAGAAAGTGTAATCTGCTGTTTTTGGATGGAATGTCCTATAAGTATCAATTAAATCTACCTGGTCTATTGTGTCATTTTAAGCTTGTGTTTCCTTATTAATTTTCTGTTTGGATGATCTGTCCATTGGCGTAAGTGAGGTGTTAAAGTTCCCCACTATTACTGTGTTACTGTCAATTTTCTCTTTTAGAGCTGTTAGCCATTGTCTTATGTATTGAGGTGCTCCTATGTTGGGTGCATATATATTTATAATTGTTATATTTTCTTCCTGGATTGATCCCTTGATCATTGCATAGTGTACTTCCTTGTCTCTTGTAACAGTCTTTATTTTAATGTCTATTTTATCTGATATGAGTATTGCTACTCCCGCTTTCTTTTGATTTCCATTTGCATGGAATATCTTTTTCCATCCCCTCACTTTCAGTCTGTATGTGTCCCTAGATCTGAAGTGGGTCTCTTGTAGACAGCATATATATGGGTCTTGGTTTTGTATCCATTCAGCAAGCCTGTGTCTTTTGGTTGGAGCATTTAAATCATTCACGTTTAAGGTAATTATCAATATGTATGTTCCTATAAACATTTTCTTAATTGTTTTGGGTTTGTTTTTGTAGGTCCTTTTCTTCTCTTGTGTTTTCCACTTAGAGAAGTTCCTTTAGCATTTGTGGTAGAGCTGGTTTGGTGATGCTGAATTCTCTTAGCTTTTGCTTGACTGTAAAGCTTTTGATTTCTCCATCAAATCTGAATGAGATCCTTGCTGGCTAGAGTAATCTTGGTTGTAGATTCTTCCCTTTCATCACTTTAAGTATATCATGCCACTCCCATCTGGCTTGTAGAGTTTCTGCTGAGAAATCAGCTGTTAAACTTATGGGAGTTCCCTTGTATGCTATTTGTCATTTTTCCCTTGCTGCTTTCAATAATTTTTCTTTGTCTTTAATTTTTGCCAATTTGATTACTATGTGTCTCGGCGTGTTTCTCTTTGGGTTTATCCTGTATGGGACTCTCTGCGTTTCCTGGACTTGGGTGGCTATTTCCTTTCCCATGTAATGGAAGTTTTCGACTATAATCTTCAAATATTTTCTTGGGTCCTTTCTCTCTCTCTTCTCCTTCTGGGACCCCTATAATGCAAATATTGTTGCATTTAATGTTGTCCCAGAGGTCTCTTAGGCGGTCTTCATTTCTTTTCATTCTTTTTTCTTTATTCTGTTCCACAGCAGCGAATTCCACCATTCTGTCTCCCGGTCACTTAACCGTTCTTCTGCCTCAGTTACTCTGCTACTGATTCCTTCTAGTGTATTTTTCATTGCAGTTATTGTATTGTTCATCTCTGTTTGTTTGTTCTTTAATTCTTCTAGATCTTTGTTAAACATTTCTGGCATCTTCTCGATCTTTGCCTCCATTCTTTTTCCGAGGTCCTGGATCATGTTCACTATCATTATTCTGAATTCTCTTTTTGGAAGGTTGCCTATCTCCACTTCATTTAGTTGTTTTCCTGGGGTTTTATCTTATTCCTTCATCTGGTACATAGCCCTCTGCCTTTTCATCTTGTCTATCTTTCTGTGAATGTGGTTTTTGTTCCACAGGCTGCAGGATAGTATTCTTCTTGCTTCTGCTGTCTGCCCTCTCTAGCCTTATTTTAAAATGGGAACTACAGAAATAAGTCAGAACGTATTCTTTCCACATGCTCCCTTTCATCCTTGCCTCTCTCACAGAAGGTTTTATCCTCTTTCTATGGCAACAGATTAAAAACATTGCCTAGGTCTCTTGAGTGTTCCATCTCTGTAGTCCTAGGGGAAAATGCTGCCTATAGTATTTGTCCTCCTGGTCTTATTGACTACCTACTGCCTCTTGAGTTTGTAGGGGAACCTCTACACTTTTCCATAGTAGCAATAAAAACTGCCGTCTCTTCTTCTTCCACAAAAAGTAGAATCAATTAAAAATCTTTCTTAGAGATATCCTGCTCCTCATAAAATATAAACTATGGCATATAACCCTCCTCTCCATATGCAGCCAACTGCCATAAGCATTAAAGCCACTTAGACACTTGCATTACAGGAAAACCACACCCTATGAATTTAAACTGTGAGGGGAAAAGAAAGAGAAAGAGCTGCCGAGGTCTTCACCATGTTTTCTTTTGTGTGCATTTTTTTATTTATTCATGTCATTATCCAGGTTTGTAAATATAAAAGCATCGCGTCTTCTATGTGACATCTTCCCCATGGTAAATCTAATTAAACTGCCATTAAATGCTGTGTTCCCTCTATTATGTCAAGGTGACTACAGCAGCTACTAAATGTGAACAGTATCTTTCTTTGCTCATGGCCAGGCATTTGGGGAGGAACCAGCAATAGTGGTCTTTACAGAAATAGATTTTAACAACTATTCTTTTCTTGCTTTTTTTTTTACAATCAGTATCTGTCAGTTTGAAAATGTCATTGTCAACAATGAATAACCATGAGGGAAAAAATGATATATTTAGCACTTTTCCTCGTACTATATAACAGAGTTTGATGGCCAGTTAAAATCAATATTTGCATATTTCTTTGGCTTTGGGTCAAGTGCCTATCCATGTCTGGACACCTACCTTTCTAGTCTATTTGCCTGACTCTAATAGGACTGTTGCTGACTTCTGAATATGGCAAGCAGGTTTCAGCCCTCATGTTTTGCTCATGCTAATTTCTATTTTTAATGGGGTTTTTTTTGTTTTGTTTTTTTTAATCTCAATGCCATCCATCTTTAGGACTCAGTTTGAAATGAAGCTTCTCTTGGACCTCAGCAGCCCAAAGTGATTTCTCCTTCATCTTGAATCAGTCGACGGCCCATGTGACCATTTTCACAGATCATCTTGTGTTGGGACTCAGCATCTGTTCATCCAAAGCATCTTCTGGGCCACCAACCTGAGGAAGAAGAGAGTGGTCAGTAATTCTGGGCACATACTCTCTCCGATGGCAAGGGCTCGCTTTTGGCTTCTCTGGTCCTGGCATAGGATGGGGTAGGGACGAGGTGCTCTTAGCTCACAGAAGGCAAGCCAGGCCCCTTATCTGTTCATTCTCTGTAACTTTTTTTTTTTTTTTTTACCTTCACTATCGTCTTTCGATTGCTGTCATATTGGAGCACTACCTACACTACACTTGCTGCCTTTTCCTCTCTGTCCCTTGCTCTACCCTAATTCACACACACACACACACACACACACATACACGTGGTAGTTCCATACCTGTGGGGATGCAGGGCACACCAGGTCCTATGGCTTACATGGGTAGCTGCTGCTGACCGAGGCATGTGGGTTTCTTCCACCCCCAAGTTTGCCCTTCCCTTCTCTTTTGGGGGCAGTTTCTTATCTATCCATCCCCACTCCATGGCTAGAGTTCCCTCCACCTGGATTTGTAGGCCCCAGAGATGGATGCTCACTCTTTAGCAGGAAGGGGTGTGTGGACAAATATCTGTCTCACTAACTAGAGTCCCCACTTCGCTTATGTAACTCCCTGTCCCTGATGGACTCTAAATAAATGTGAGTTGAGGTCAATCATTTGAAAGCTCTATTTCAGAACCCCTACAGCAATTAGAGTTACTCTTTGTCCAGCTTCTATTAGGCTGCCGGGTTCTTTACTTGAATTATCTCATTAAATCCTTACAGTATTACCATAGGGCAAATATTCTTTTTTTCTATTTTGTATGTGAGGAAACAGAGTCAGAGAAATTCATTAACTTGCCCCAGGCCACTCAGTCCATCAGAATCAAAGAAGAGATTCAAACTCAAGTCTTCTGACTCTGTAGAATGCATGCCATTTCTCTTCTGACAGGCTTGTTCCCCAGTGAGAAGCAGAATCTCCAGGCGGGTTTAGATTTGTAATTCTCAGCTTACAAGGCCAGTCATTTAACTCCATGGGATGGAGCCTCAGTGTGGAACAGAGGCTACCCAGTTATCTGTCCACTTTGACCAAAAATATTAAAATGTACAAAAAGAGGTGCTTTATTGTTGATTAGCACATTTAATTATTTGAGAATTACCCACGTAGTTTGGAAAACTTAAGCCATACTGAGGTATTCCCTTCTGTAAGTTCCAGAGTTGCATTTTTATCCGTGGATCTGGCTTTTGACCCAAATGCATAGAGTATGCCATCCACTCTAACAGTTTACATTGAAATATATCTCTCCTAAGTAGGTAATTTGTCAACTGAAGGTTAATGACAGCAATGCTAATGACCAAATGGTAATTAAGTGTATCGTATTTTTAAACCAAACTCCCTTAAGAAGTATCACTGTATAATTATGCTCTAGGAAACCTCCACCATCTCCTAAATCAGAGTCAGGGAGATCTTCTTCTTAGCAACAACGTGTTTGTCTTCTGTCTTTCTCTATTCAATTTCACAAGTTTCATAAATCATTTAGCAGCTGCAATTGTTGTCAAAATGTTTTGGTTTCAAATGTAAATATTTATAACTATATCGTTTTCTTTTCCAAAACAGAAAGAACTGTGTGAAGAAAAGCAACTAGAACTTCTGATGCTTTTAGCTTGGCCAGGAATGAGCCACCATTGTGGGACCAGGATTGGCTCCGAGGCCCTTCCAAGTTCTTGCCTGAAAATAAATGGTCCTCACCAGGGGACACATACCAGGTCCACAGCTGGAGCTGCAAAGTGAGTTTCAGGATTCCCAAACCCAATTGAATTGGATGGACTCCGTCCAGACCTCGTGCTGCCCTGGGTAAGTGGTCTTCATGCCAGATGAGAGGCACATGTGCATTTTTATGGCATTTCCAAGAGTTCCAAGGACCTTGGGAATTATCATCATTCCAGTGTTCCTAAGAGGACGTGGTTCATATGGGAAGACAGTTAAACAAACAGATTCATGCTAGATCCTCCCATCCATCTTCCTCCCAATCTCTCTCTTCTAGCTGGACACTCTTCCGAGGACGTACCTGTGAGCCAGCAGGCTGTGACAATGCAAAGCAGTCACAGGCTCTCAGGGGCAAGGCACTTGCCATCTTCATGGGAATCAATACACTAAGAAGGATTCATTTATCAGCTTTGTCTGAGAAGTTCGTTTTTTAAAAAGAAATCCAACATGGCTTATAATGAACGTGTAGGAACTGCAATGACCATAAAATAATGTAAACTTAGATGGGGAGGAGAAAAACAGCCATATGTAGGCTAACAGAGTTACCGCCTGAGAACATTAAATATTCTAAGCTTCCAGAAGGCTCAGAAGGAGAATCAAAATGTTATGCCCAGCATTCATCTCATCACTTTCTAGTAGTAAAACTACATAAAAAGGTTTTCAAATCAGTTTTGAGGATAAGGAAGGCATCATTCTCCAGACTTGTCAAAGCTATTTTTTTGTTTGTTTTTGCATATGCCATTTCAATCTTTATTCTTGTGGAAATTCACATTCCTAGTACTTGTAAACTTTCATATTCTCCTTCTTGTCTCCTCCACAGCAACGTAACCATATGTCAGGTGAATTGTGACAGAAACTAGAGGACCAAAAGTTCACAGCAAAGCCTCTGAGGGCACCCGGGGCCCCAGAGGCAGAGGCAGGCTGCTGACCTTGAAGGGTCACGAGGCCCTTGGACGCCGAGGAAAGCAAGCTAAACTCTCCTTCGAGGACACGTAACCACACAACTGTACAGGTTCTTTTCATGCCATTTTAGGAAGCTGTAGAGCCTATATTGAAGATCTCTGATACACAGTTAACTGCAGCAGGCCCTGCCAACAGGGCAGAGCTCGAAAGTCATAACAGGCAAGCCCTTGGGAAAACAATAGCCCTTGGGAGAGTAAATAAGAGCAACTGTCTCAGGCCCAAGGCTTTGTGTGCCCAGATGTAATGAAGAGATAGCCTCCAACTGTGGATCTTAAATTCTGGTTTTGGGAGCCCTTGACACTCTTTAAAAGTATTAAGAATCCCCGGACTTCCCTGGTGGTGCAGCAGTTAAGAATCCTCCTGCCAATGCAGGGGACACGAGTTTGAGCCCTGGTCCGGGAAGATCCCACATGCCGCGGAGCAGCTAAGCCCGTGCGCCACAACTACTGAGCCTGTGCTCTAGAGCCCGCGAGCCACAACTACTGAAGCCCACGTGCCTAGAGCCCATGCTCCACAACAAGAGAAGCCACCGCAATGAGAAGCCCACGCACCGCAACAAAGAGTAGCCCCCGCTCACTGCAGCTAGAGGAAGCCCACGCACAGCAATGAAGACCCAACACAGCCAAAAATAAATAAATAAGCTTATATAAAAAAAAAAGAATCCCCCAAATGGTTTTCTATATAAGCTGGATCATTATTTACTATATTAGAAATTAAAATTTTAAAATATATGTTACTAGTGCATTGAACTACATGGATTTATTACCGAAACAGCATTACATAAATAACGTATCTTTTACAAAAGTCACTCTATTAAAAAAATAGTAGAAAATGGCATTGTTTTCCATTTTGCCGGTGTCTTTAATATCTGGGCTAAGACAGCTGGATGCTCCAATCTGCTCTGCATTCAATCTGCTGTGAGGTTTTGGTTGAAGAATATGAAGAAAATCCATCCTCACCCAGACATAGAGCAAGAAAAGGGAGGAGTATATTAGGAATCTCTTCAGATAATTGTGAAGATTCTTCTTTGATCCTACACCCAAAACTTTCCACGTGGTACTTTCTCAAAAGTAAATGGCCCCTGGGTGTGTACACCTGAAATAATTACTTGTACTTATTTCCTGCACTGTTACATTACATTCAGGGCTCTGTCTTGCCATTTAAATGTTTGCTTTACCCATGAGCGTTTTGGACCTCTCAGACCCCCTGAAAGACTCCCTGAGTCCCAAGGCCACATGGATACAGCCCTTAAGCAACCCTCTCCTCAGGCCACCCACACTCTGGACCTGCAAGTTCTCCTCTCGGGGTTTCCTTCTACCCATCCAGGCAGCACGTTGGCCTTACCACCCACAGCTAGCTACCAGGTAAAGAACAGAGTATGCAGAACGCACAGTGGGTCATCATGGTCATGGAAACTCAGGAACTCCAGTGTGAGGCCAACGCAGCAGCCTTGTTTGATATGAAGAAGAGAAAAGGAGAAAAGACCGGAAGGCAAAAAGAGGCAAATCCTAACACTAATTCTAACTGTATGTGTGTGTGATTCTGTGTGTTTGTCCTGGGGATGGGGGTGCAGATAACTGGGGTATGGAGGTTAGAGGTGAGTTAAAGACAAGCTTTACCTAATACCAATCTTTGTGGGAAATGTTACACATTATATATATGATATATATATCTATGTATATATCATATATATGTTATATATAAGATATATATATATCTATGTACTATATATATATTTGAACAGTTATAGGCATCACACATATTGTATATGGGATGCCTATAACTGTTCAAATTCCATGTATATATAATTATATATGTATTATATATGTATATGTGATGCTTATTAGCTGTTCCAGTTCCCTGTATTTGCAAGGCAGTTGGGATAATTATTAAAACGATAACACTACCTCAATAAAGGTTTAGCAAAACTGTTGAATGGGGAATTTTCTGGTGGTCCAGTGGTTAGGACTCCAGTGCTTTCACTGCAGTGGTCCAGGTTTGATCCCTCGTAGGGGAACTAAGATCCCCTGAGTGTGGCCAAACAAACAAAAAAAGTGTTGAATGAACCACATTTAGAATTTTCCTACCATTAAAATGCCTTATAGTCTATTTTTTCCTCTTTTTTTAATAGTTGGGTTGATTTTCTTTACCGAAGACAAAGTTAATCCTTAATTAAAACAAGCTAATTCAGTACTAGTATTTTTTCTTTCCTGGATGTTGCTCCAATATTGGCCTTCCAGTTCAGCTGTGGCCGTACAGCATCTGGAAGTTTTCCATGCCCCTGCGCTTAATAGTGTCTGATAAAATGTTAGGCAGCTCGAGACCTCCAAGGCTGACCACCCCTGCCAGTGAGCCTCACCTGTCCATCACAGAAGAACCCGTGCTGACTGACCTCACCAGAGACCAGGTCTCAGTTGGATGGAGAATATTGGATTCAAGGTTCCTGCTCCGAACTTGTCCCTTTGCAACTATGATATTTTATTCCAAGAAATACATATTCTCAATGAGGATCTGGCCCAGCCAGGAAGTCTTGGGATCTTTAGAGCTGAGGTCCCTAGACTTGCAATGCCTTTGTTACTTCTCTAAAAGTAAAGATGCTTGTGTAATCCTTGCGAAAGGCTTCAGAGACAGAGACATTTATGAGCATAAAGGTCTGGCCAATGAAAAACGTATATTCTGAGATTGTAACTACGGCCACATGCAGAGAGCAGAGAGCCTTGCTATGTGTTATGTAGGTGATGCCATGACTGTGCCCACGACTGGGGCACCTGAGCTGGGGAAGCCAGCGTCCAAGGCTGGGTACCTGCAGCTCAGGTCTGGTTGGTGGGCGAGTGGAGGACCCGGTCTTTGTGATGGAAGCACCCTCTTCGCCGAGCTGATTAGCCCCTGGCTTTTCAAGGAAAGGGATTCCACTTCTGCTGACACTTCCTATCTAATGAACTATTTAAGATTCGTCTCTGGTACCTTCCTTATCCCTGTTATGCAACTAATTTCCCCAAAGGAAGCATAGTTGGAAGCGTCTGGGGCCTCTGAAGGAGCCAGGCAAAGAGCACAGTCTATGTGTAAGCCGAGCTGCCTGCTGTTCTGGCAGGACCCAGGCACAGGGAAGACTTGTGTTTCTTCCAGATGGTTCCAGGCTCTAGGGACACATTTCTGGTCTCTGCTTCTGTCAAGTTCTCCAGTGTATTTTCACTGAAACACAGTGTAGTTTCACTGTTACTGACTCAAAGGGGGGCAAGGGGGTGAGGTGCTGGCAAAAAAAACCCAAAAAAACAAAACCCCAAAAACACCATGATGATAAATCCTGCTGATGCCTCTTTTCTGGAGAGAACAGACAACTGTCTTCTGCTTCCTATACCAGGCCTGGCTGGTTCCCTGTGTTTTCCTCTGTTCCCAGTTCTGTGGTGGGTGGCATTGGCGTGTACACAGTTCCAAAACACCTTAATGAGAAGGGTGCTATCGTGGGGCTGTCATTACTGTGAACATCTGTGAACCGTAGAGTTTAATGGAGCTGCAGCTAATGTTTATTGTGTGTGGAAAGAGTAGGGGATTAATGGTCGTTTGATTGCCTTTAGATGGTTTCTTACTATCTTTCCCTTTCTCGTGTGATGTTTTGGCAGGAGGTACCAAAAGGAACCGGAGCCCCGAAGATCAGACATCTAAATCATCCAAGAGTCTGGATTTGCAAACAAAGCAGCATGGGCAGGGATTTTTCTTACAGCCTTTCTTTGAAATATATAGTATAAAATTTAGGGGCAAGTGGGAAAGCAGTTAATCAGTGAGAAAAGTTAGCTCCCCCATAGCAAAAAAAAAAAAAAAAAAAAAAAAATTTCCAGAAAATTCATTGTAATTCCCCAAATGTTATCCACTTTGCACTGTCATTTCCGAATCTACTTATCTTAATATACTGGAATTGAGCTGAAGAAACGAAAGTTCACGAAGGACATTTTAGATTAAACCACAAGGCTCAGAAACTTTTTTTTTTTGAGATAAAAAAGTAAATAATCCTTAATTTTTTTTTCCCTTCACAAAGCTGAGTATAAATGAAGTTTCCCTTATCTTGGCTTCCTTACTCTGGCCGTCTTCTCGGGTTGCAGAATGTTGGATGCTGTACCCTGTATTCCTCCATCCTTGACAAAGATCTCAAGACTTAAATTACAGAACAGGTTTTTAATTAATTAATTTATTTACTTATTTCAGTACGACTTCAATCTGGAGAACAACTTCCAAGATACTTTTCGGTAAGAACGTTTCCTGTGTCTGGCATTTTAACTTCATTTTCCTAACAAATTTGGGTGTATGTAAGTATTCCAACTCTGGATTTCAGGCTCTTCCTCTGTGCTATAAACCTGTGCTCACAGCTGCAGAGAAAGACATTTCGGCATTTTTAGTAGTTAATCTTCAAAGAGCTATCATTTGAAAAAACCCTGTGTAAAATACACATACAGACGCCTGCCTCCGACTTTTTTTTGCTGAATGACAAATACCCTGAAAGGAGTGTACCAAGGTAAAGAGATCTGCCCGGGGCTGAAACTTCTTCCTCTCATTCTGGAGTCATAAGCAGTGGCCTCCATACACACACTTGGAGCCCTAACCAGACCCTGGCCCCCAAGTTCCTCTGCCAGGTATGCATCTTAGGAGCAGAAGTAGCATCTTTCTCCAGGAGGCCACGTGATGCCTTTCTATGTCGCCTCAATCAGAGGACACTGAAACAAAAAGCAAACACAAACAATAAGATTTAAAAAAAAAAGAAAAAGCCCTTTAGAATAAAATTCCTTTGGTCCAAGTATGTACTTTTCCTTTTATTCTAGCTAGCAATCTTCTTATAGAAACCTGAAAGAAAAAGAAGAGAGTGCTGACAAAGACATATGTGATTGAAATTAGCTGTTATCTTCAGGACGCCACTGGATTGCACATGGGATAATGAATTAAATGAAGTAGAAACCATGGCCTGAACTGGAAATGTGCTTTGTGCCTAATGTAATTAATCGGTATTGAAACAGCTAAGCCATTTAATTTGTGTTGCATGAATAATGAAATGAAAGGGGCCTGTATGAATGAACTTTTTAACCAGCAGAGAAGATGCAACCTCCAGGCTTAAAAATTGATTGAGAGTTTCCAGACAACTCTTTAGATTTATGTGTATTGGCCACAATCCCTTTATCTCATTGGCTGGTCACGGATTGGTCTTGCGTTTCAGAAATGTCTGGTTCATCCAGACTTTTTGGGAAATCTACATCACAGGGACATTTTTGGACAGTGACCCAAAGGGTGCATGCAGAGCACAGATAGCTGCTGGATGCAGAGCCCTTCCCTGCAAAGACCGACCTTTTTGCTTTTAAGATTTCCTTCTTCTGAAGACTTGCAGAGACCGGGTAGGAGAGTTAACCCATGGCTGTTGTCATGTGCATCTGTGCCTCTGAGACCATCAGGCTCCTTTGAAAACGCTGGTATATCTACAGTGGTCTCAGAAGAAGGGCGGTGCCAGGAGGGGCTCAATCCCTTTGTTTTTCATTCTAAGCATGGAAATGCACCCCGCCCTTAAATGGTTTTAGCATTTAACACATTTTTCCTAAGACTCAGTAATAGCCGATGGTTGTCATTAATAAAAGACAGGCTTCGGGCTAAACAACCCAGAGTCTGGCTGCTGTGCTCCATCCTCCAGCATCTTTGCTGGCTTTCCCTCTGCTTAGCCTGCCACCATGTCTCCTCCTATCCTGGGCCCAAATTTGGGCAGAGGTGGGAGGGTGAGGGCTTTTAGTGGTATGATTAGGCATCTTGGAGTCAGTTGGATGCAGATTTGAATCCTCACTTATGTTTGACCTTGAACAAGTGACAAAGTCCTTGGGCTTCAGCTGTACATAGGAGATGGTACCTATCCTTCAGGTTCATTAGAAATATTAGGAAGAATTTTAGTAACACTATTAGCACTGGACCTGCCAGCTTGTAGGGACTCAAAAAGTTAGCTTTTATGGTTATTTAGGTGATAACCGTCTCTCTGAAAATTTGGGTATAAAGTTTCTAGATATTAAATCATACTTAAAATACACTTAGGAATTTGCCTCTAATAAAATCCTTTAACTTTCTTTTTATTTTGAAAAGAGAACAACCTTTCTGTAAGGAAACTCTGTGAACTTTAAATGATCAATCGGTTGGTCTAGATATTTAAATTTAAGTTGGCCTTGACTGGGATATAATGCACCTATGCCAGCAACAGGTGCCTGCAGCTCTCATGAAAAAGAAGGAAAGTATTCCTGACCTTTTGCTTTATGCCTTTGAATTCAGTTACAGGTAGAGGAGAAGCTGGGCCATTGCCAGAGACAATAAACATGAATTTCTCCTTAGATACAAGTTCAGTGTTTACAAGGTTAGATGCATAGCACAAGACTTTGACAGTATGTGATACAACTTTTGTGTGTTAATGCACCTCATTCATATGCTGATAAGACTCCTGTTGCTGGTGGCAGAGGGTTGCCTTTAAATTAATACAAAGGGCAGCTGTAAGTTTTAATTTGCTACAACCGGATCAGCCCAATTGGATGTGCTGTTCTCATCATAAATTTAACTATGGTTACATTGCTTGGGCAGATATTTAGAAAGCACACCATTACTCCTACACTGAGTACAATATGCATTTTGGTTTTCACCATAGTTATTTTAACAGTATAAACAGTAAATTAAATTTATATTACATTTATCGAAGTGCACACAGTGATAGCGACAAAGAACACAGAAGATTACCTGGTTCAATCCCTACATTTTACCAATGAGGAAATAGCTCCAAAGAAGGGAAGGGATTTCCCAGAGGTGACACAGCTGAGAAGCAAAGCTGATGCTGGAACCCAAGTGTCCTGTCTTCCAGTCTCACTCTTCTGTCCACCAACACACAGTGAAATACGGTAACATTCTAATGGGGGATTCTGGGTTTCCTTTTCTCACCATTCACACTTTGTTTAAAGAAATTAAAATATTCTGCCATCTTTTCTATGGCGTATAAATTATCCACTCAGCAACTACAGCATTTGTAGAAGAGCTTTGGGGTAGCAATTTCTTCCTTTCTTTTTATGCTCTCTAGACCGATACCATATCGTTTCATGCAATGCACTCATCTCCCTGCTTCTGCTGTATCTCCACTCCATCCCAACCTGAAAAACACTCTCCACAAACTCACTCATTCCATTGCATTCCGCTCCATTGTAAGTATCTAACCTGGAGGAGGCACTGTCCTAAGGGATGGGCCCCCAACAAGGAATAGTAAAGAAACCAAGACATGCATCCTCCTCACAGAATCCTGAGAACTTTGACATTCACCTGCTCGACACTATTCTGTGACTTCTGTTGCTTCCTTCACGGAGCTCTGTCTGACCACTGTAGGCCCTTTTGCACTGCATCATTGAAGTGTTTCGTATAGAAAAAAAAAGTCAGTTTCCTGAGCTCCATCTCAAATTACTGAATCAGAATTTCTGGGTTAAAAATTCTCCATTTTTAACCAGCACCCCAGGTGATTCTTATGCACATCTAAGTTTGAAACCCACACTCCTACAAAAATAAATGTCTGCTCAATTCACTGGACACTTACCACACAGCCTCATTTTTCTATTTGTCATCTCATAAGTGAATAAAATATTTTGTCTATTGTACTGCTGACTTTTTTTTTTTTTTTTTTTGCGGTACGCGGGCCTCTCACTGCTGTGGCCTCTCCCGTTGCGGAGCACAGGCTCCAGACGCGCAGGCTCAGCGGCCATGGCTCACGGGCCCAGCCGCTCCGCGGCATGTGGGATCTTCCCGGACCGGGGCACGAACGCGCGTCCCCTGCATCGGCAGGCGGACTCCCCACCACTGCACCACCAGGGAAGCCCTATTGTACCGCTGACTTCTTAATGACAGAGGCTCTAATTGCACATTTTTCTGTGTGCCTCCCTGTGCCTTGCACCATTTATTGAATATATTAGCTATTCAATTGACTAAATGACTCCATAATTAAACGTGAAATGATATTATTCATTCTTGAGACACATTTCTCCCCAGGAAAGCAGCACAAGATTTTATTTTTTTATTTCTTAAACTGTGTACTTTGCAAAGTTGCCAAGCCTGACCAGAAGCTCTACGGGGACCCTAATGCGACTGTTGTGATCATCACCCCCAGCAGCATCCCTCTTCTCTTCCTTCCCTTCCCAGGTTTATTGGACGTCTCTGGTCCTTGCCCTCAACTCATAGACCCTGACTCCAGAGTAGGGCATGTGGCTCCAGCCTCAACTAATCAACGCAATCCCCACTATTGTATATTCAGCAGTAAGTATGACTCCATTAAAGCCAATGAGACGCAAGGAGAGATTGGCTGGGAGCTCCCAGAACGTGGGGATTTCTTCATATGGAAGAGAAAGCAAGTAACCTTGGTGGCCACCTTACAACCTTGACAGCAACCAGCCTTATCATCTGGCAGATGCTGCAGAAGGCAGGGCAGAGGTGGTAAGACACAAGAGTCCCCAAGGGTTGATGGATCAAACCATCCCTGAAGCTGGCTGGCCTTTGGCTTTGCTGCTTATGCAAGGCAATAATCCTTTTTATTATTTAAGTTGCTTTGAGCTGGGTGTTCTGTTACATGGGATCAAAAGCATCCTGAGTGACGCAGGTAAGGACCATGTTTATCTTTGTCACAGTACATAACGCAAAGTCGACATGCACAATACAATGTTGAGTGAATCAATGAACTTCAGTTGTGCACTTTTGTTTTCTTAGTGAACTAAATAATTACAATACCTTCAGAAACTACCATGGTTTGTTATAGAATATCATGGTTTGTTATTGGAAACTATCATGTTGTCTAATATACTAAGCTATACATTCCTGTATTGAACGTATACTTATTCCAAGTGCTGTGTTAGATTCTGGGGATATGGAGATTTTTTTTTAACAGAGAAGATGAAAGGAATTCATGTTTGCTGACTTCCTGAAATAGCCCAGGCGCTGTGCTGAGTGCCTTCACATGTAGTTTTTTTCAATGAACCCTCACATAAGCCTTATGAGATATATATGATTATTATTATGACTTTAAACAAACAAGATTATCTCAGGTGATTTATTAGACCAAAGTCATGCAGCTAGTCTGTGGGGAAATTGATATTCAAACTCAGGTTCCTGCCCTTTTTTCCTCCACCCCAGTTTGGTGCCTGTGCCCAAGAACCTCACACTTTCTACCCCTCGCTGGAGGCCTGCAGGGGACAGATCTATGTCAGCCAAGTATGAAGCCTCACAGTTTCTGCTCTACAGAGGGAAATGAGTAATCCATTGTTCCAAGGTCACTGAAGGGAAAAATACATGCCTTTGCCTCAGGGAAATAATAATATTTGTTACTCACAGTGCTTTCTGTCTTGTTTTAAAATTTAATTGGAGCTAGTTTTTAGCTTCTGTGACTGCCAAATGCCCAAGAGGTCAGCTGCCCTGCTGTGGGCTTTGCAGCCAATTCATGAGGGTTATTTTACTTGACAAGGGTCCTGTTTTAATGGGAAGGGTTGGCACATCTTACTCACATCCTGGTTTTGATCTCACTGCAACAAATTTGCTTGAACTCTTCGCCTGTCCTCCATACTGTTCTTTCCCAGATTTTTCTTTTAGCAGCCACACTTTGATATGCAGAGAGAGTATGTCCTGGTCAAGCTGTTTCCTGCCTTGTTGGAGTTCCCCCAACACCTGAATGCGGTCTTTCACTGCTTTGGGATTGCAGGTGATGCGGGTGAAGCCCTGATCAGCCCTAGCTTCCCAGCCATCCCCATCAAACACCCTCCTCCCTTGTTCAACAAGACGATTATGTGCTGGGCTGCTCTACCTAGCAGTAGCTTTCATTTCTTCTCAGCAGTAGAGGCCATTGTTTTGTGGCAGATATATGTCTTGAAATGAGTCTCTGGGCAGCCATGCCCATGAATGAGAAGGCTCATCAGCTCGGGGCTCGTTCTCGCCGGGTGGTACCCAGAACTTGATGACTTCATTAGCACTAAGAGACCATCGCAGAGCCTGGCACAGCAGAAGTCAGAGGAAGATGTAGACAAAAGCAGATGAATGGGAGAGGAGGGGCGAAGAAGGAAGGAGGGAAACAGAGAAAGTAGGAAGGAAAAAAAGGTGTGTGGCTTGTAGAAGTGGGAGCATGACCCTTAGAAGTAATATCTCTCATCCTCCCTCTCAAATGCAATCGTTCAAGCCCTTTTCACCAGGTTGACTGAGTGAACCTGTTTCCTGGTCCAATCCTGGAGCTTAGGGTACAATAGCAATCTCAGCCTCATTGCAGCTGAAGTGTGGAACTCGTCTCTATCTGGTAGGACCTTGTTCCTGGGGGGATCCCAGGACTCCTTGATCCCTTTTGATCTGCAACTTCCCCCAGACCCTCACCAAGTTATTCCACTTAATACGTACAGGTTTCTTCTTCTATCTTCAGCTGCTTAATGAGCCTGGAGTCATATTTAGATTCCCAGACCAGGGGTGCCCACAGCCCTGCACAATTTTAAATGATGCCCTTCAGGTGAATCAGGCTCCTTGGGGTCGTGCGTGCACAGACTCTATGACCTTCTGTGACAGTCCTGGTGTCACATCCCAACACCGTGATTGTGAGTGAGGGGTTAAGCCTCTTAATCCCAAATCCTGGCTATGCTCCTCTCTTGACAAGGCATTATGTCTGCTTCATCTTATTCAGAAAAGTGCCAGTTGTGTTGTGCGTATCCAGGTACTTGAGCTGGGCCTGATTCAGGGAAAATCCTCTCATACAGCTGCTCCCCATGCCTCAACCTCCCGTCAGGGAATAGCTTTACACTAGAGTGAGTCAGTTGTCCTTCTGGTCCAGTTCCTGAGTCTCTGTTGCCCAAAAGCTGGGCCTGGAGGTTGCAGTGGGTCTGAGCTCAGCCTGCGTTCCATGTCCCCATAACTCCTGGCCCGCCCAGCAGACAGCCACATCTTTCAAAGCACAGACCTCCTCAGAGGCTGTTCCCCTGCTTAAAAGTCCTCAGTGACTTCGTATTGCCCTCAGAAGGAAAAAGAATAGAAAAGATGAAACCAGGGAAAATTTAAAAATTGATCAACTCAAATGAAAAGTGAATGCTCTACCAAATAAAAATGATAAATCTCTGGCTAATTTAATTAAGAAAATAAGAAAGAAGATATAAATATATATTTACACGGATAATATTTTCACATATAGAATTATATATAGTTTCATATGTATATAGTCTCAGTACTCTAATTAGAATGCTTAATGAAATCTAACTACATTTAAGGCTCTTTAAATGACTCAAGTAGAGAAACGAAATTGGAATAGACCAAAAATGAGAAAGAAATTTTAGAAGTTTATGAAAGAATAACCTCCAAGAAAGATGCCAGTGGGCTTTACTGGAGAGTTATTTCAAAAGTTCAAGGAACAGATAATCCCTACCATTATGTTACCACCTAATGGTGCCTAAGGATTCAAAAGAAGCTAAAGAATTTTAATTTCACTTTGGTAAGTTAGTATGACTCTGCTATTAAAATCTGATTAAATTGTTTTAAAGATGAAACATTTAGATCAATGTTATTTATGAATCTAGATGCTGAATTACTAAAAAAAATGATAGCTAATCAAATTCTTCAATATATTAGAATTTATTAGTATATCAGTATGTCAGCCTATTAGAAGAAGAATATACTTTGTCAAGTAAGGTTTACTCTAAAAATATATGGTTAATTAAATATTAGAATACCTAGAACATAATTTATAATATTAGGAGAACAAAGGAAAACTATGCATTTGGTGGAGTTCTAATTTTATTCCATATTTTATTAGTAAAATAGAAGAAGAGGAACATGTCCCTAATATGATTTTTTAACAATTGCAAAAACAATAGCAAGCATCTTACGTTATGCTAAGAATGTTAATGGTACTGTTCCTAAGTTAGACATAAAAGAAACAAAGCTCTGTTTACTACTACTGTTATGGATACTTTTTTTTTTTTTTTTTTGCGGTACGCGGGCCTCTCACTGTTGTGGCCTCTCCCGTTGCGGAGCACAGGCTCCGGACGTGCAGGCCCAGCGGCCATGGCTCACGGGCCCAGCCGCTCCGCGGCATGTGGGATCCTCCCGGACTGGGGCACGAACCCATGTCCCCTGCATCGGCAGGCGGACTCTCAACCACTGTGCCACCAGGGAAGCCCTGTTGTGGACACTTTTGTCACTGTTCTGAACATTTTACTCTCTATAATAAGATAAAATAAATCTAAATTTTCAAAAAGCAGAGTGATAATATCAATTCTTTTAAAAAGTCTTCTAAACAACGAGAAGTCGAGAACTTTTGTAGTCTGGTAATAAGAATGTTTGTGATAAAACATTTCAGAAGGACAATTTGGTACCCAAATTGTAATGGTTATCAAGAATCTTTCATTCCAGACAAGCAAGAAGATATATACATATAAGTTTGTCATGTATAGAAATCTCAAATCTCCATGCTGTGCCCCAGGAGCTAACGCAGTGATGTAGGTCAATTGTGCTTCAAACAAACTCCTGGAAAAAAGAGATGATCTGCGGTCACCAGAGGCAGGAGGTGGGAGAGAGGGAGGAGAACTGGGGGAAGGGGGTCAAAAGGCACAAACTCCCAGTTATAAGATAAATAAGTACCAGGGATGTCATGTACAGCACGGTTAATATAATTAAGTTATATGTTATATTCAGAACTTGCTAAAAGAGTAAATCCTATGAGTCCTCATCACAAGGAAATGATGTTTTTCGGTTTTTGGGTTTTTTTTTGCAGTACGTGGGCCTCTCACTGTTGTGGCCTCTCCCACTGCAGAGCACAGGCTCCGGATGCGCAGGCTCAGCGGCCATGGCTCACGGGCCCAGCCGCTCCACGGCATGTGGGATCCTTCCGGACTGGGGCAAGAACCCGCGTCCCCTGCATCGGCAGGCGGACTCTCAACCACTGCGCCACCAGGGAAGCCCGGAAAAGATGTTTATTTCCATTTTGTATCTATATGCGCTGATGCTCACTAAACTCACTGTGGTCATCATTTCATGGTGTAAGTCAGATCATTATGCCATACACCTTACATGCATACAGTGCTGTATGTGAATTTATATTTCAATAAGACTGAGGAAAAAATAAAAATAAAATAAATATATATGTATGAGTTTACTTAATGCAGTGTTTTCAGTGATAATGTAGATAGAAGTGAGATGATGGAGGTCTGCATGTTAAATGCGCATGCATAGTTCTGTAGAGAGAGAATAAAAGACAGCTACATGTTGATAACTCTGGGTAGTGGAAATACTAATGTCACATTTTCAACAAGGTAAAATCCATGACTCATGAAAGTACAAAATGAACACATGTCCAACATTTTGTTCAACTGATTAAGTAATGAGGGAAGATATTAGGACTAGTTCAAAGAATATGTAAGAAGCTAGATATTTCTAGTCAGTTTAACAACAACAGAATACTAGGATATGATTGCTGGAGTAGAAACAAAACTGGTTAATATTCTACAGCACAAGATGGTGATGATTGATGTTATCTTTCCTACCAGACAGAAATTATTTAGCTCTCTACTGGACAAAAATCTATAAGTTAACATGTGGCTTCAGTAAGACCGGGAATTTTAATTAAGAGTAAACAGTGAGGGCTTCCCTGGTGGCGCAGTGGTTGAGAGTCCGCCTGCCGATGCAGGGGACACGGGTTCGTGTCCCGGTCTGAGAAGATCCCACATGCCGCGGAGCGGCTGGCCTGTGAGCCATGGACGCTGAGCCTGCACGTCCGGAGCCTGTGCTCCGCAACAGGAGAGGCCACAACAGTGAGAGGCCCGCGTACCGCAAAAAAGGAAAAAAAAAAAAGAGTAAACAGTGAGCTGAACGACATATCTTTCCCCAGATCTGTGCTGTCCAAGGTGGTAGCCACCAGCCACAAATGGCTTTGGAACTAGTCCAAATCAAGATGTGTTGTGAGTATAAAATACACACCAGATTTCAAAGATGTAGTACTATAAAATCATATGAAATATTTCTTTAATAATTTCTTACATCATCAATTACATATTAAATTGAAACTATTTTGATATATTGAGTTAAATAAATTATATTATAAAAATTAATTCTACCTGCTTATGTTTTTTTTTTTATGGTAGTTCTAGTTTTAATATTTTGAGGAATCTCCATACTGTTTTCCATATTGGCTGTACCAATTTATATGCCCACAAATAGCACAAGGGTTCCCTTTCATCTACATCCTTCCCAACACCTGTCTTTTATTGTCTTTTTGATAGTAGCTTTTCTGACAGGTGTAAGGTGGTATCTCTCTGTGGTTTTGATTTGCATTTCCATTATGATATTGATGTTGAGCACCTTTTCACGTGTCTGTTGCCATCTGTATGTCTTCTTTGGGAAAATGTCTATTCAGGTCCTCTACCCATTTTTCAGTCAGGTTGTTTGTTTTTTTGATGTTGACTTGTATGAGTCCTCTACATTTTGAATAGTAACCCCTTATCAGTTATATCATTTGCAAATATTTTCTTCTATTCAGAAGGCTGTTTTATCATTTGTTAATAGTTTCTTCACTGTGCAAAAGCTTTTTAGTTTGATGGAGTCCCTTTTGTTTATTTTTGTGCTTATTTCCCTTGCCTGAGGGGAAAAATATTGCTAAGACAAATGTCAAAGAGCATATTACTAAGCTTTCTTCTAAGAATTTTATGGCCTCAGGTGTTACATTTAAGTCTTTAATCCATTTTGAGTTTATCTTTGTATATCGTGTGAGAAAGTAGTCCAGTTTGATTCTTTTGCATGTAGCTGCCCAGTTTTCCCAACACCATTTATTGAAGAGGCTGTCTTTTTCCCATTGTGTGTTCTTGATTCTTTGTCATAGATTAATTGATATTATAAGCATGGGTTTATTTCTGGGCTCTCTGTTCTCTTCCACTGATGTATATGTCTGTTTTTGCGCCAGTACTATACTGTTTTGTTTACTGTAACTTTGTAGTATACCTTGAAATCAAATAGCATAATACTTCCAGCTTTGTTCTTCTTTCTCAAGATTATTTTGGTAAGACAGGGTCTTTTGTGTTTCAGTTCAAAGTACTTGTTTTAGTTCTGAGAAAAATGCATTGATATTGTGATAGGATTGCATAGAATCTGAAAGATTACCTGGGGAATTCAGTCATTTTAGCAATATTAATTCTTCCAGTCCATGAGCATGGAATATTTGTTTGTGTTATGTTCAATTTCTTTCATCAATGTCTCATAGTTCTCCCAGTACAGGTCTTTTACCTCCTTAGTTAGATTTATTCCTAGGTACTTTATTCTTTTTGATGTAGTTGTAAGTGTTGGCTGTAGGTTTGTCATATATGACTTAATAAAAGTCATATGTTCAGTTATGTTCCTTCTATACCCACTTCACTGAGAGTTTTTATCATAAATGATATTGAATTTTGTCAAAAGTTTTTCTGCATCTACTGAGATGATCATATAATTTTTATTCTTCAATTTGTTAATATGGTGTATCACATTGATTGATTTGAGATATTGAACCATCCTTTCATTCCTGCGATAAATCCCACTTGATCAGGGTGTAGGATCCTTTTAATGTATTGTTGAGTTCAGTTTGTTAATACTTTGTTGAGGATTTTTGAATTTATGTTCTTGTGTTGGCTTGTAATTTTCTTTTTTTTGTAGTACCTTTGTCTGGTATCAGAGTGATGTTGGCCTCAAAGAATGAGTTTAGAAGCATTCCTTTCTCTGCAATTTTTTGGAATAGTTTGACAAGGATAGGTATTAACTCCTTTAAATATTTGGTAGAATTCACCTGTGAGGCCATCTGAAACGTCCTGGATGTTTGCTTGTTGGGAGTGTTTAAATTACTGATTAAATTTCATTAGTGAAAATCAGTCTGTTTCTTCCAGATTCAGTCTTGGGAGGTTATACATTTCTAGGAATCTGTTCATTTCTTCTAGGTTGTCCATTTTATTGGTGTATAATTGTTCATAGTAATCTCTTATGATCCTTTTTTTCTCTTTTTTTTCTTTTTTTTTTTTTTACAAATTTAATCAGTTATACATATACATATGTTCCCATATCCCCTCCCTTTTGCGTCTCCCTCCCACCCTCCCTATCCCACCCCTCCAGGCGGTCACAAAGCACCGAGCTGATCTCCCTGTGCTATGCGGCTGCTTCCCACTAGCTATCTACCTTACGTTTGGTAGTGTATATATGTCCATGCCGCTCTTTCACTTTGTCACAGCTTACCCTTCCCCCTCCCCATATCCTCAAGTCCATTCTCTAGTAGGTCTGTGTCTTTATTCCTGTCTCACCCCTATGTTCTTCATGACATTTTTTTCTTAAATTCCATATATATGTGTCAGCATACAGTATTTGTCTTTCTCTTTCTGACTTACTTCACTCTGTATGACAGACTCTAGGTCCATCCACCTCATTACAAATAGCTCAATTTCATTTCTTTTTATGGCTGAGTAATATTCCATTGTATATATGTGCCACATCTTCTTTACCCATTCATCCGATGATGGACACTTAGGTTGTTTCCATCTCCGGGCTATTGTAAATAGGGCTGCTATGAACATTTTGGTACATGTCTCTCTTTGAATTATGGTTTTCTCAGGGTATATGCCCAGTAGTGGGATTGCTGGGTCATATGGTAGTTCTATTTGTAGTTTTTTAAGGAACCTCCATACCGTTCTCCATAGCGGCTGTACCAATTCACATTCCCACCAGCAGTGCAAGAGTGTTCCCTTTTTTCCACACCCTCTCCAGCATTTATTGTTTCTAGATTTTTTGATGATGGCCATTCTGACTGGTGTGAGATGATATCTCATTGTAGTTTTGATTTGCATTTCTCTAATGAGTAAAGATGTTGAGCATCCTTTCATGTGTTTGTTGGCACTCTGTATATCTTCTGTGGAGAAATGTCTATTTAGGTCTTCTGCCCATTTTTGGATTGGGTTGTTTGTTTTTTTGTTATTAAGCTGCCTGAGCTGCTTATAAATTTTGGAGATTAATCCTTTGTCAGTTGCTTCATTTGCAAATATTTTCTCCCATTCTGAGGGTTGTCTTTTCGTCTTGTTTATGGTTTCCTTTGCTGTGCAAAAGCTTTTAAGTTTCATTAGGTCCCATGTGTTTATTTTTGTCTTTATTTCCATTTCTCTAGGAGGTGGGTCAAAAAGGATCTTGCTGTGATTTATGTCATAGAGTGTTCTGCCTATGTTTTCCTCTAAGAGTTTGATAGTGTCTGGCCTTACATTTAGGTCTTTAATCCATTTTGAGCTTATTTTTGTGTATGGTGTTAGGGAGTGATCTAATCTCATACTTTTACAGGTCCCTATCCAGTTTTCCCAGCGCCACTTATTGAAGAGGCTGTCCTTTCTCCACTGTACATTCCTGCCTCCTTTATCAAAGATAAGGTGACCATATGTCCGTGGGTTTATCTCTGGGCTTTCTATCCTGTTCCATTGATCTATCTTTCTGTTTTTGTGCCAGTACCATACTGTCTTGATTACTGTAGCTTTGTAGTATAGTCTGAAGTCAGGGAGCCTGATTCCTCCAGCTCCATTTTTCGTTCTCAAGATTGCTTTGGCTATTCGGGGTCTTTTGTGTTTCCATACAAATTGTGAAATTTTTTGTTCTAGTTCTATGAAAAATGCCAGTGGTAGTTTGATAGGGATTGCATTGAATCTGTAGATTGCTTTGGGTAGTAGAGTCATTTTCACAATATTGATTCTTCCAATCCAAGAACATGGTACATCTCTCCATCTATTTGTATCATCTTTAATTTCTTTCATCAGTGTCTTATAATTTTCTGCATACAGGTCTTTTGTCTCCTTAGGCAGGTTTATTCCTAGATATTTTATTCTTTTTGTTGCAATGGTAAACGGGAGTGTTTCCTTGATTTCACTTTCAGATTTTTTATCATTAGTATATAGGAATGCCAGAGATTTCTGTGCATTAATTTTGTATCCTGCAACTTTACCAAATTCATTGATTAGCTCTAGTAGTTTTCTGGTAGCATCTTTAGGATTCTCTATGTATAGTATCATGTCATCTGCAAACAGTGACAGCTTTACTTCTTCTTTTCCGATTTGGATTCCTTTTATATCCTTTTCTTCTCTGATTGCTGTGGCTAAAACTTCCAAAACTATGTTGAATAAGAGTGGTGAGAGTGGGCAACCTTGTCTTGTTCCTGATCTTAGTGCAAATGGTTTCAGTTTTTCACCATTGAGGACGATGCTGGCTGTGGGTTTGTCATATATGGCCTTTATTATGTTGAGGAAAGTTCCCTCTATGCCTACTTTCTGCAGGGTTTTTATAATTAGTGGGTGTTGAATTTTGTCGAAAGCTTTCTCTGCATCTATTAAGATGATCATATAGTTTTTCTCCTTCAGTTTGTTAATATGGTGTATCACGTTGATTGATCTGCGTATATTGAAGAATCCTTGCATTCCTGGAATAAACCCCACTTGATCATGGTGTATGATCCTTTTAATGTGCTGTTGGATTCTGTTTGCTAGTATTTTGTTGAGGATTTTTGCATCTATGTTCATCAGTGATATTGGCCTGTAGTTTTCTTTCTTTGTGACATCTTTGTCTGGTTTTGGTATCAAGGTAATGGTGGCCTCGTAGAATGAGTTTGGGAGTGTTCCTCCCTCTGCTATATTTTGGAAGAGTTTGAGAAGGATAGGTGTTAGCTCTTCTCTAAATGCTTGATAGAAATCGCCTGTGAAGCCATCTGGTCCTGGGCTTTTGTTTGTTGGAAGATTTTTAATCACAGTTTCAATTTCAGTGCTTGTGATTGGTCTGTTCATATTTTCTATTTCTTCCTGAGTCAGTCTTGGCAGGTTGTGCATTTCTAAGAATTTGTCCATTTCTTCCAGGTTGTCCATTTTATTGGCATAGAGTTGCTTATAGTAATCTCTCATGATCTTTTGTATTTCTGCAGTGTCAGTTGTTACTTCTCCTTTTTCATTTCTAATTCTATTGATTTGAGTCTTCTCCCTTTTTTTCTTGATGAGTCTGGCTAATGGCTTATCAATTTTGTTTATCTTCTCAAAGAACCAGCTTTTAGTTTTATTGATCTTTGCTATCGTTTCCTTCATTTCTTTTTCATTTATTTCTGATCTGATTTTTATGATTTCTTTCCTTCTGCTAACTTGGGGATGTTTTTGTTCTTCTTTCTCTAATTGCTTTAGGTGCAAGGTTAGGTTGTTTATTCGAGATGTTTCCTGTTTCTTAAGGTGGGATTGTATTGCTATAAACTTCCCTCTTAGAACTGCTTTTGCTGCGTCCCATAGGTTTTGGGTCGTCGTGTCTCCATTGTCATTTGTTTCTAGGTATTTTTTAATTTCCTCTTTGATTTCTTCAGTGATCACTTCGTTATTAAGTAGTGTATTGTTTAGCCTCCATGTGTTTGTATCTTTTACAGATCTTTTCCTGTAATTGATATCTAGTCTCATAGCATTGTGGTCGGAAAAGATACTTGATACAATTTCAATTTTCTTAAATTTACCAAGGCTTGATTTGTGACCCAAGATATGGTCTATCCTGGAGAATGTTCCATGAGCACTTGAGAAAAATGTGTATTCTGTTGTTTTTGGATGGAATGTCCTATAAATATCAATTAAGTCCATCTTGTTTAATGTATCATTTAAAGCTTGTGTTTCCTTATTTATTTTCATTTTGGATGATCTGTCCATTGGTGAAAGTGGGGTGTTAAAGTCCCCTACTATGATTGTGTTACTGTTGATTTCTCCTTTTATGGCTGTTAGTATTTGCCTTATGTATTGAGATGCTCCTATGTTGGGTGCATAAATATTTACAATTGTTATATCTTCTTCTTGGATCGATCCCTTGATCATTATGTGGTGTCCTTCTTTGTCTCTTCTAGTAGTCTTTATTTTAAAGTCTATTTTGTCTGATATGAGAATTGCTACTCCAGCTTTCTTTTGGTTTCCATTTGCATGGAATATCTTTTTCCATCCCCTTACTTTCAGTCTGTATGTGTCTCTAGGTTTGAAGTGGGTCTCTTGTAGACAGCATATATATGGGTCTTGTTTTTGTATCCATTCAGCCAATCTGTGTGTTTTGGTGGGAGCATTTAGTCCATTTACATTTAAGGTAATTATCAATATGTATGTTCCTATTCCCATTTTCTTAATTGTTTTGGGTTTGTTATTGTAGGTCTTTTCCTTCTGTTGTGTTTCTTGCCTAGAGAAGTTCCTTTAGCATTTGTTGTAAAGCTGGTTTGGTGGTGCTGAACTCTCTCAGCTTTTGCTTGTCTGTAAACGTTTTAATTTCTCCATCAAATCTGAATGAGATCCTTGCTGGGTAGAGTAATCTTGGTTGCAGGTTTTTCTCCTTCATCACTTTAATTATGTCCTGCCACTCCCTTCTGGCTTGTAGAGTTTCTGCTGAGAGATCAGCTGTTATCCTGATGGGGATTCCCTTGTGTGTTATTTGTTGTTTTTGCCTTGCTGCTTTTAATATGATTTCTTTGTGTTTAATTTTTGACAGTTTGATTAGTATCTGTCTTGGCGTATTTCTCCTTGGATTTATTCTGTATGGGACTCTCTGTGACTCCTGGACTTGATTAACTATTTCCTTTCCCATATTAGGGAAGTTTTCAACTATAATCTCTTCAAATATTTTCTCAGTCCCTTTCTTTTTCTCTTCTTCTTCTGGAACCCCTATAATTCGAATGTTGGTGCGTTTAATGTTGTCCCAGAGGTCTCTGAGACTGTCCTCTGTTCTTTTCATTCTTTTTTCTTTATTTTGCTCTGCAGCAGTTATTTCCACTATTTTATCTTCCACCTCACTTATCCGTTCTTCTGCCTCAGTTATTCTGCTATTGATCCCATCTAGAGTATTTTTATTTCATTTATTGTGTTTTTAATCGATGCTTGATTCATCTTTAGTTCTTCTAGGTCCTTGTTAACTGTTTCTTGCATTTTGTCTATTCTATTTCCAAGATTTTGGATCTGGGAAATAGAATCTTGGATCATCTTTACCATCATTATTCTGAATTCTTTTTCAGGTAGACTGCCTATTACCTCTTCATTTGTTAGGTCTGGTGGGTTTTTATCTTGCTCCTTCTCCTGCTGTGTGTTTTTCTGTCTTCTCATTTTGCTTATGTTACTGTGTTTGGGGTCTCCTTTTTGCAGGCTGCAGGTTCGTAGTTCCCGTTGTTTTTGGTGTCTGTCCCCAGTGGCTAAGGTTGGTTTAGTGGGTTGTGTAGGCTTCCTGGTGGAGGGGACTAGTGCCTGTGTTCTGGTGGATGAGGCTGGATCTTGTCTTTCTGGTGGGCAGGTCCATGTCTGGTGGTGTGTTTTGGGGTGTCTGCGGACTTTTTATGATTTTAGGCCACCTCTCTGCTAATGGGTGGCGTTGTGTTCCTGTCTTGCTAGTTGTTTGGCATAGGGTGTCTTGCACTGTAGCTTGCTGGTCGTTGAGTGAAGCTGGGTGCTGGTGTTGAGATGGAGATCTCTGGAAGACTTTTGCCGTTTAATATTATGTGGAGCTGGGAGGTCTCTTGTGGACCAGTGTCCTGAAGTTGGCTCTCCCACCTCAGAGGCACAGTACTGACACCTGGCTCCTCAATTTGGGATGATTTGTTGTCTATTCATGTATTCCACAGATGCAGGGTACATCAAGTTGATTGTGGAGCTTTAATCCGCTGCTTCTGAGGCTGCTGGGAGAGGTTTCCCTTTCTCTTCTTTGTTCTCACAGCTCCTGGGTCTCAGCTTTGGATTTGGCCCCGCCTCTGCGTGTAGGTCGCCGGAGGGCGTCTGTTCTTCGCTCAGACAGGACAGGGTTAAAGGAGCAGCCTCTTCGGGGACTCTGGCTCCCTCAGGCCGGGCGGGAGGGAGGGGCACGGAGTGCGGGGCGAGCCTGCAGCGGCAGAGGTCGGCGTGACGTTGCACCAGCCCGAGGCGCGCCGTGCGTTCTCCCAGGGAAGCCGCCCCTGGATCCCGGGACCCCGGCAGTGGCGGGGCTGCACAGGCTCTCGGAAGGGCGGTGTGGACAGTGACCTGCACTCGCACACAGGCCTCCCGGCGGCGGCAGCAGCAGCCCCAGCGTCCCACGCCCGTCACTGGGCTCCGCGCTTTCAGTCGCGACTCGCGCCCGTCTGTGGAGCCCCTTTAAGCAGCGCTCTTAATCCCCTCTCCTCGAGCACCAGGAAACCAAGAGGGAAGAAAAAGTCTCTTGCCTCTTCGGCAGCTCCAGAGTTTTCCCGGACTCCCTGCCGGCTAGCTGTGGCACACCAGCCCCCTTCAGGCTGAGTTCTCGCCGCCAGCCCCAGTCCTCTCCCTGCGCTCTGACCGAAGCCCGAGCCTCAGCTTCCAGCGCCGCCTGCCCCGGCGGGTGAGCAGACAAGCCTCTCGGGCTGGTGAGTGCCGCTCGGCACCGATCCTCTGTGCGGGGATCTCTCCTCTTTGCCCTACCCAGGTATGTGGGGAGTTTCTTGCCTTTTGGGAGGTCTGGGGTCTTCTGCCAGCGTTCAGTAGGTGTTCTGTAGGAGTTGTTCCACGTGTAGCTGTATTTCTCCTGCTTATGTTTTTAACATGGCTATTAGGACACTTGAAATTACGCAGTTTGCTCTTGTGTTTCACATTATATTTTTCTTGGTCGTAGATAATCCTTGGGTGGGTCCTTGCCCTCATGGTGTTGAAAGGACATGCCATGCATATTTCTGTTTCCAAGTGTTGAATAATTTTTATTATCAGAAATATGAGTAATTTTAGTTTTCGTCATCTGTAATTTTACAAAATCTCTAAAATAGATAAGCATTAATTTTATAAATTGAAAAAAGACTATTTTGTACTTGGCTCTAAATATAAGAATAAAACACCTAAGTCAGGTTAGGAGGGGAAAAGCACACCAAGCAGGATTTTGAATGGGACTCTAATGGCACGTTCGGCTGTGTTAATTACAAAGTCCTCCCGTGAGTTATTTTCACTAATGATTTTAAGCAGCCAAGCATCTCTTAAAGTCTAATTCAGAGAAAATGAGAGTGACCCTAGGCATGAGCTGTGAAAGCCTCATCTGGGTGAGAAGGAGCTTCACTGTACGTTTCTCTGAGTTACACACTGTCTCCTAGAGCTATCAGGCCAGGGCTCACCACTTGGGGAAATCAGGTAGCCATGTGAGCTTGAGTTGTAGAGTTTTGGTGATGGAAGAGGCGGCGGATCAAGAAGGTACCACATCTGGTCCCTGTAGGGTTGGACCAGATTGGAATGGCCTGAGAGTAAGAGATGGCCATGACCCAAGAAGGCAAGAGATTCCCAGGCATCCTCAGATCCTAGGCTGTTATATCTTTACCTGCTGAATGATCTCTGCATTACAGACCGCACAGGTGCTCATCAATTCAATGGGTAACGTTTGTCTGCAGGGCAAGCCAGACCGTTTGAGATCTAGCTTTCATTTTGTTGCTATCTCACAGACTCCTCTGATCTTTGGCTGAAATTTAGGGACAAAAAAGCCAAGGAACTGGGATTTTCATTCTAGTCTTCTATTGTGTTCCCCACAGTCAGCAATGCAAATCTCTTAATACATGAGGATAATTGTTAAACATTTAGAAATAAAGGTGACCTGCAATCTCAAACCTAATGCCTTAGGTTTTCCAAGCTATGAACATTTTCTCTAAAGTACATAAAATAAAAATTAGTAATAGTATCCCCAACTCCTTGGATTTTGAGGGTGGGGAGTGTAATTTATACAGGAAAATAGTATTTACATGAATGATAAAACTAAAGTGGCAGTTTGCTTTAAAATAATAAATTACCCCTCCCTTCTTTTTTAAAAGGAGAGGGACATTTCTTCAGTTAGAATGGCAAAAGAAATTGATCCATGTGTGTCTTCTCTGTGAATTTTGATCTTTAATCAATCGCCCAGATTTTCAAGTTCAGGTAGCAAAATGTAGGCCAATTGAAATTGAGGCTGATTCAATAAATAACCTGAAAGGGAAGTGGCTTTCTATATATGCTTCTGTTTTTAGGGCAGAAACAAGCAGGTCGAGCAGCTGTTTCTGAATTGTGTAAGCCCTGCTTCATGTAGACTTGTGGAAAGAGTTTTGCTTACCCCTTTTCCAGCTCTCCACTGGAATAATTCCCTTTGTCCAATATGGCCTTTCATCCCTCTTAGCCTCTCATCTGACCCTTGTCTTCCAATGTTCTAGTCCAGTGGTTCCCAGAGGATGGTCTGAAGACTCTAATAGTACCCAAGATCCTCTCAAGGCCATCTGAGAGGTCAAAACTATTTTTACAATATGACTCAGAGCTTACTTGCTTTTTACACTTTGTTAAAGTTTGCACTGATGGTACAAAAGCACTGGTGGTAAAACTGTTAGTGTCTGTTGGCAATCAAGGCAGTGGTCCCCAATGGACAAATACTCACTGTATTCCTCACCATCATGCATTCAGTTTCACTTAACAGTGCCCCAGATGGAACAGTAAAAAGCATTAATTTTGACCCTTAAGTATATCTCTTTTTATTATTTTTAATAGGAAGTACACAAAAAAGTTCTTCTGCTACATACGATGGTTATCTCGAGGAAAAACACTGTGCAATGAACTTTTGTACTGGTACCTTAAAATCCATTAGTCTTTATAGACTAAAATCCATTCGTCTATATTCTCCTGGTACATTAAAATCCATTAGTCTACTTTAAGTGGACTTTTTACCTGTGTTCTGATTTTTGCAACAGCATGCATTGGTCATTTGGAAAGCATTTGCTCACTGAGTTATCCAAGTCTTCCCAAGGTTGACTCATTAAATTTGATATTCCCCACATTTAAGAAACGACCACTTATAGAATTTTCTGTGGCGTAACAAAAGAGAATATCCACAGTTACCTAAAAACGGCATTAAAATACTCATACATTTTCAAACTACATGTTTGTGTGAGGCCAAATTTTCTTCCCATACTTCAACCAAAATAACGTAACACAATAGGTTGAATGCTGAAGAATCTGAGAACCCAGCTGTCTTCTATTGTTAGACATTAAACAGACAAAACACACAAAAAAGTTTCTGAGTCTTCGATAATTTTTAAGAGAGTAAAGGGGTTCTGAGACCAAGATGTTTGGCGACTTAGGATCTGATCAATTCTGTCTCAGCTTGGAGGCTTTCGCTCACCTCTAGAACACATTACTCGCTCTTCTTTTGATATATTCTAACACAATGCTTCTTGAACTTAAATGTGCATGCCTATCACCCAGGGAAAGTGCTAAATAAAATGCCGATGCTGATACGGTACATCCGGAGTGGGACCTGAGCTCTGACAGGCTCCCAGAATATACCAATGCTGCTAGTCCATGGACCTGCCTTTAAGGAGTCTAGCTCTACCTGTACCACTCACGTGAGCCTCATCATTTGCTGCCTGTGACATTTGAGCTGTCCTCTCCCTTCTATTATTATATTATTATTATTACCATTGTTATTATTACTTGTGCATGTGCTATCCACTTGGTGCCGGAAGACACTGCAAGGAACTTTACATGTATTATCTCATCTAACACTCACAATATCCCTTTACATAGACTCCATTACTACACCTTGTCTACGGTCGAGGAGACGGAGGATAAGTATTTGCCAAGGGCACAAACAACGAGGAGGAGATAGAATTTGATGCCATGTCCATTCGATTCCATGGCCAATGGTGCTAATCACTGCCTTATATGGACTTATTTCAATGATCGTAACATAATTTGTTTTCACTAGTACTTTTCTGTTTAGATTATGTGCTCCTTGGGACCAAAATCTAAGCGCTGTCTCATTTCTCTTGGCCTAGTTCTCTTTTCAGAAATCTACAATGGCCCAAGAGATATGTTGTGTATTAGTTTGCTATGATTTCAGATCCACTTGTTTTCATCCAGGAATGAAGCTGTTTTGTTCTAAGAGTGGATTGTTTACATGGAGGAGGCTGTGTCAGGGTGTTGTCATCGACATCTGTAGTTGTCAGTAGCACTCAGTAGCTCAGTTATTAACAAGCACTGCTGGGGGCTTAGCCATAAAAACACATGGAGAAGCGACTATGGCCCGGGGAAGTTTAAGCCTTAAATACCAAGAGGGTTTGACTAGCAACTCGAGAGCGTCCTGTCTGGAGAAGTCTACACCTTGCAGATCTAAATAGCTCTCCGTAGACCTTGGGGCACTAGCTCCTGCCTGGGCAAAGTGACTCTTTGTGGGCAGTGCTGAAAACCATGCGTCTTGCCACCAACACAGTCTTCTTTCCTGGGCAACATTTCTAAGCAACAAGAGACTTTCGTGCTTGCTCTGGCAGCTGGATGCCAGCTCTTGGTTGGCTAAGCAGACTCTCCCGGGGACAAACTCATAGAAAGGTTCATCTCAACTAAATTTGGACTTTATTCTCTTCATCTCCCCCCTGCCTGAAACAATAATGTGATTAATCTATTATTGGTTCAGGTGATGCTATTTTTTATTGGCTTATTAACAGACATTATCCTGTATGCTCTTGGCTTATGAAATTATGATAATTCCCGCAGTGAGCCTGTGTTAAATAAATGAGTGGCAAAGAAAATCTCAGTCTCTGAGCATAAGTTGTTCTCAACCAAAACAAAATATATATTTGCTGAATAAATGTGTCAATATAAAAGTTTATGTAGTATAATAAAAGTGACCCTGAAAGTCCAAAGGGGTTGCACTTCACATACCTTCAGTAGGACGTAACACTCTGAATTATTTTAATATCCAGTAGTGAGGCTGGATCTGGGCTGATGAATTTCTATCCTTCTGTTCTAGCTCCTGTAGGTCAGAAGGTAGGCCTATGATGTCTTGTAAATGTGTTTTCTGTTCCCCAGCATTGTTGGACCTTTACATTTTTAAAATTAATCAACTAACAATATTTAAAATCAGGGAAGGGCTTCCCTGGTGGCGCAGTGGTTGAGAGTCCGCCTGCCGATGCAAGGGACACGGGTTCGTGCCCCGGTCTGGGAAGATCCCACATGCCGCAGAGCGGCTGGGCCCGTGAGCCATGGCCGCTGAGCCTGCGCATCTGGAGCCTGTGCTCTGCAACGGCAGAGGCCACAACAGTGAGAGGCCCGCGTACCGCAAAAAAAAAAAAAAAAAAAAAATCAGGGAATTTCACAAAAAATCCAGATCAATCGCTCTGGCTATAATGAGGCCTCAGTTACGCATTAGGCTAACTGGAGAGAAGTAGCTGCAGATCCCTGTAGCCAGTTTGTATTGTCCTGGTCAACACAGGGCCCAGCATCCCCACCCCTGTCTCACCCATCAGATTCTCATCTGTTGCCTTCTGTCGTTTAAGTGTGTGTGTCTAATTTTAGGACACTACTCTGCTTTTAGAAGTGATATTTTGTTACCATCAAACAAGATGGTATGTCAAAGAAGCACCTATTATATGACAGTCATTTCTGCAACCTGAGTGACCATAACTTTGTCTTAAATATCAGCTTATACCTTTTCTTGTGGAGAGTTTCATAATTGCCATGTTCTTGGAGGTCTCTGTGAGGATCTCCTAACTAGCCAGTTCCTCTCTCAGAGGTTTTGGATCAAGAGAAGGGTAGAGAAAAGCAGGAAGAAAATTCCTACCAGGAAGAGGTGAGAAGAAATGGCTAACAGTTGAGAAATAGCATGGAACCACAATGAAACATGACAGAAGAACAGAGAGAATATGCCAAAATTGAGTATTTTGAAAGTTATCCATTCTTACTTTCTTTAAGTTCAAATCATACTTTATCTTTGAAAAGGCAGTTGTTTGAAAGCCCAGAGTCAACTTTGCCTTTCTCTGAAAAGCTTCATCGGAAGGACCAACCACACTCTGAAGGGAGAAGAAAACAGCAAGGATTAGTATTGTATTGGCCTCTTCAAGTTTGTAGCGCTCCTTTGCTTACATTTACTCATTTGATCCTCCCTGCAATCTAGTGAGGTAGGTATTATCATCTTTTTATTAGAGATAAGGACACAGATCCTCAAAGCACCGTCCTAGTTGCTCAAGGTCCCTTATCTATTAAGCAGATAGAACAATCCAGCCCCTTGCTATGGTCCTTCCATTCCCTGCAGTAGCACTACTGGCATCAAACCACTATAAGAGTAGACAGTTAAGTGGCATATTGGACTGGCACTCACTGAGAGGAAGAAAGGTAACGTTTTTTGTGTGTGTGGTTTTTTTTTGCCGTACGCGGGCCTCTCACTGTTGTGGCCTCTCCCGTCGCGGAGCACAGGCTCCGGATGTGCAGCCTCAGCGGCCATGGCTCACGGGCCCAGCCACTCCGCGGCATGTGGGATCTTCCCGGACCGGGGCACGAACCCGTGTCCCCTGCATCGGCAGGCGGACTCTCAACCACTGCGCCATCAGGGAAGCCCAGAAAGGTAACTTTTATCTCTGAATTTCCATAAAATCAATTTACAAATATTACATTAATTTCTTACATTAATTATTACATTTGATTAATTAATTATTACATTTAACATAATGTTTTTGGTCACCACAGTTTCTTGTATTAAAGAGGCTGTTTTCAATTCTCTGCCCATCTTTGAGTTGAAGTCTAGTTTCTTTCTTTCCATGTTCTGTCTCTTGTTAAAACAGTAAGTCAGATTTTATTCAGGACTATTGTGACAGGTATCGGACCACAGCAATGGGGTTTTACAGTAAGGGAGAGAGATTGGGCTCAAGTCTGAATATAATAAAAAAAAAAGTGGGAATTTAAAGATAAGGAGCAGAATTGGGCAGGACAGGGGAGTGTGTATGGGAGGAGAGCTGTCTGTAGATGGAAAATTACTAAGAGGGTCCAGTCATTCTTTTCTCAATTGACTTAACGGTATTCTTGCTGAAGGCAGGCCAAAGTGATCACACGTCACCTGGGGGGTGGTGGAGGATGAGGAATTTGGTCAGCTAGGAGAGAGAAAAGATTGAAGGTGGAGGATTCTGGCTAAACCAACTTGACAGGATTCTTGCTTAAAACAGGGCTCTTCAGGGCACGTCTAGTTGAAAAAGAGCTTAGAGGAACCCAACTACAGTTTGGTTAAGGAGAGACTCTTTGTCATCACATTTATTAAATGAATAGTACATGAGTGTAGAATCAATGGAAACCCTGTTGCCTTTCTTATTTTTTGTCCTGTTTCTAATGAGTGTGTGTGTGTAGTTGTGTATGCATGCATACGTATGGGGGTTGAGGGAGATTGAAGTCCATTGTCAGATTTTGTAGATATTTGTCCCTTGACCCTGATTAACATTTGGCCAATAGCTTTTCTTCTCCATGCTTACTGTTATATTTAACCATAAAGGGAAGGAACTAGCCGAGATGATTTCTAATGTCGCAACTAGCAGGAAACTCGATGTGTCAAAATTTTGCTTTTATACATTTTTTGCTATGACAGCGATGGGGTATCTAGAAATGTGGTGAGGAGGGGGCTTTGTCCATTCCCCACCCTTGACTCTATAAGTCTTCCATTCTTGATATGCACAATTGACATTTTTTCAATCATTTGTAAACTTATGTGCAAACTTAGCTCCAAGGCAAGCTCCTAGGCCCCATTTCCAACTAAATTGCTCCCCTTAAGACTCTTCTATAGAAATTCTGGAGTTGAGGCTTCCCTGGTGGCACAGTGGTTAAGAATCCGCCTGCCAATTCAGGGGACATGGGATTGAGCCCTGGTCCAGGAAGATCCCATATGCCACGGAGCAACTAAGCCCGTGTGCTGCAACTACGGAGCCTGCGCTCTAGAGCCTGCAAGCCACAACTACTGAGACCATGAGCCACAACTACTGAAGCTCGCACCTGGAGCCTGTGCTCCGCAACAAGAGAAGCCACCGCAATGAGAAGCCCGCGCGCCGCAACGAAGCGTAGCCCCTGCTCGCCGCTACTAGAGAAAGCCCGTGCACAGCAACGAAGACCCAACGCAACCAAAAATAAATAAATAAAATAAATAAATTTATTAAAAAAAAAAAAAAGAAAAGAAATTCTGGAGTCACCAAGTTTCTGTAGTCCCCAAAGGGAAGCTCAGAGACTTACGATTGTGCATCTTTCTACAGCAGCCGCCATGGGTCCTAAGAATACTGCTCTCCCCATAGGGCCGTGTCAAGGACCTCTCCACAAAATCTGTGCAGCTCTGGGGGTTTCCCTCAATGTGCCAAATTTGGCAACATTGCAGTGTGTCTGCATTGCTATTTGGGCTAAATTTTTTGCCCTTTTCCTCATATCTTGTTGATAAGTTAGATACCAGTTAGCAAATTTGCATATATTGTCTCTAATCCTCATAAAATCCATGCAGATATAATTATCTCCAAGTTATTCATGACAGAGTTTGGATTCAGAAAAGGATGGGTAGTTAGTACCAGAACTGGATTTGACTCCAGGCCTGCTCAATTCCAAATCCTGTGTTTTTCCAAATATATCGTGCTACTGCAGTGTTCTGGCCTTTTTCTGGCTACAATGAACATCTGAGAAACCAAAGCAATTCATCTCCAGTGTAAAACAGAGCAATAAGCAAAACCTCTTTCCTAGAATTGGAGCTTATTTCCTCTGCTTACTGACTGTCCAGACTCAGGCCTCCCTCCCCTCTCTGCTTCATATGCAGGAGTTTAACCTCTTCCTGGCCAGGATGCTGAGTCTCCCAGACTCTCCTGCAAGAGCTAGAATCCTGGCTTTAACTATCGTTGGGCAATAGCTTTTCTTCTCCATGCTAACTGTTGTCTTTAACCATAAAGGGAAGGGATTAGCTGAGATGGTTTCTAACGTCCCAACTAGCAGGAAACTCTATGTGTTGAAAGTTTGCTTTTATACATAGTTTACGACAGTAGTGAAGGGATGAAGAAATGTGGTGAGGAGGGGGCTTTGTCCACCCCCTCCCCATTCTATGAATCTTCCATTCCTTCCATTCCTTAATGTATTTTGCATGACAATCATTAACCAACAGTCAAGTAATAATAGGAATTTCTTAGGCTACTTCCCTGCACTCGTGTTTTATTCCAGAGGTCCTCACATGAAAAGATTCCTGTCTGTTTCCACACAATTCCAGATTTCTGAACAGGAATACACCCTACAGATGATCTCGTCGACCGCTTCACTTTGGGGGTGATTGAACCAAGGCTTGGTGAGGTGAAATGCCCTCATTTACAGCATGCACCATGTAGATAGCAGAGGAGGACTGGAATGCAGCTCTCCTGGCTCACCACTCAGACCTCTCTCCTCCACACGGCTCTGAATCCGGAAGATGCCTGTGTAACTTATAACCCAGGTGAGTCACGTTTGCCTCTCCCCTAGTCCCAGCTGAACCGACAGCCGACGCGGCAGCGAGGTTTTCCGGGTCTGAGAGGGAAGCCTGACAAATGATGAGCGTTGATCTGGAGCCCATCGTCCTTGGTCAAACGAGAAAGTACCCTGCTGTCATACAACCTGGTTAGAAACCCAAACAACACAAGGCAGCCAGTCCTGGCAGCTGGAGACAGGCTTCCTGCTGGCAAAGCTAAACACTTAGAGGCAGTTACATTTTCACTTGTCTGAAAAACAAACTTCCAATGGCCCTGAAGCCAAAAACTTATTGAGCCACAGAGAAAACAGTGCAGGGCTCCCGTTTAGATATCCCCTTCTTTTTCATGGAGAAGTTTGAAGTTTTGAAATTGAGGAAGAATGAGTGGGCAACGGTAGCTGGGATCCCAGTGGAAGGGAAGGTGGGTGGGAGAAGCTGCCCAGTGGCAGACGTGCTCTTCAGTGGTCGCTGGGGACTTGGGCTATATTCAGATACTCCTTTTTTTTTTTAATCTGGGAGACCTTGGAGGGGTCACTTTGCCACTTTGGGACTTAACCACTTCATTGATAAAATGAGTAACTTAGGTCAAGCCATCACTAAGATATGTTTATCCCTTCAAAGTTAGGCCAGAGAAATTTAAGACTTAACCGGTATCTTCCACCTAGATTTCATCTTCACTCCCACCTTGGATGCTCTTTGGTCCCTCAGGATTCGTCTTTGATACCGTCCCATTATTCAAGGATGGACTCCCCTCCTAGGTTCTCAACCTTCCTGATGACCAGCCTTCACCGCTCATCCATATTCTCAGCCCTCCTCCCTCCTTGTCCTTTTGCCCCAGTAACGTTGTTAACTGCCACTGTTTGACCAGCTTAGTCTCCCTCCATCCCTGAGAAGCTGAGTCTTGATGGGAAAACAGAGATTTCACTGTACTAATTGGACCCATTCCAAATGTATGATTTCCTTTGCAGGAAGATTCTCAAAGCTCTTCAGAAATTCTCTTAATCATTTCTAGTGGTTTCCTCTAACACTCCCTATAATAAGCCCACACATTTATTACTTTTCTCAATATCCTGCTTTCACTCGTGCTTATTAATTGGATGACATCTACTCCAAATACATGAGAAATTTTACGGTACAGAGGCAACAACTAGGAATTAAACACTTAGTATTACCAGGCACTGTTCCAGGTAGCAAGAATAAAATAAAATATCTGTGTTCTTAGATTCTAGTAAGGAGCATGGAAGCAGACAAACAAACAAATAAAGCTGCAAAGGAGTTTCCTTGAATCTTGGATGAACTCTAAGCTGCTCATGTGTAGGGCAAGACTCCACGAGGCTGAGAAGTAAATAACCACTGGGGAGCTGTGAGCCACATAAAGGTTCCAGAGCTTGGGCAGGACTGGGAGTTTTGGAGTATGTTAAGTATTACTAACTGCTATGGAGAAAATAAAGCAGAATAAGGGGCATAGAAATTGGTGGGGGGATATATATTATATATAGGGTCATGAGGAAAGGCTATATTTATAGGTGAATTTGGGAAAGACACCTGAAAGAAATGAGGGTATAAATCATGTAGATAACAAGGGAAAATAACATTTAATTAGCACTAACTATAACTGATATAAGTGACAGTACTTGATGTATTAGAGACAAGAGCAATGAGGTCTCCAGTATTTTTGCCTAGATTATTGGAAGAATAGACTTGCCATTTACAAAGATGAAGAAGGTTTAGGGAGGGACTGGCTAATTATAGGGTGATGCTGGGAGACATCAAAAATTTGACTTGGAAATGTTAAGTTTCAGATTCCTATCATGTAACTACGTAATGATGATGAGAAATTAGTTGAATCCACAGCCATTCATTTTAGGGTAAGAGTCTGTCTGGAGATATAAATTTTGGAGCCATTGGGTATAGCTGGTATTTAAGGCAATCTATGTCAAATTCTAGCAACTCATTTTCTTCCCACTTAAAATGCAAGCCTAATTTTCACATATCCTAACTTCTCACTAGTCTCATGAGTGTTCTTTTTTCTTTCTAGGGCCACGTATTTTCCCATCTCAGCTTTCCTAAGGCAACTCTATAGCCACATTTATCTTACGATGTCTCATTTTCAATATAGCTGAACTTTAATTCATCTACCTCATTTATGAATTGTTTCTTCTGGTCTGGTTTCTTATCACAAGGATAGACACCACTGTGTATGATTTTCCCAAGCTACAAAGCTTATTCATCATTAATTCCTTCATCTCTCTCACCTCTGTCATTCAACTTGCTGTCAACTTCGAGCAAATAATGTCCTAACAGTGGTTCTCATATCTAACCTTCTGTACTTTCTCACGACCTTCCAAAACCTATCCCAAAGTATGCAGCTAACACTATATGCCATCACCCTCCACATTTACCCACAATTGCAGCTCTGCCAGCCTGTGGTCCATTCCACGTACACATCACGATTTTCAGTGTATTTAAAATTCCCTAGCCTCACACATGTTTAAATTCTACTAGTACTTGAACTATCTCTAGTATTCCCCTTCTGGATCTTCCTTGACTCCAAGTCAAAATTAATTCACCCTGATTATTAATTGCATAACTCTTTGTTTCTCTCTCTATCCTTGCCCTGGGCATAGTCTGACTTTATATTATAGTTTTCATACCTGTGAGTTTCCCTGGTTGTTCAGTGTAAGATCTTTAAGGATGTAAGATTCTTAATCATCATTTTGTCTCCAAGAACCAACAATGTGGCTGGTAACTAGACACTTATTAAATGCTAAATAAATTGACATTAAATATGTAATTTAGTTTTCTCTAATAGCTATATCCTAAATAATGTAACATTCTCAATTCCCTATTAGATAGTTCTTCCTTATCATTAGATAAGATTTTATCCATCTGGCTCCTATGGTTGGGAAGAAAATCCAACCTCTTGACAGAAGTCCCTTTAGTGTCTAGTATAGCCTGATGGAAATAGCATTCTTCAATCAATGGGAAAAAGAAAGCTTTCTCTTTTACCTTGAAGAAGCTTCTGATAAAAAACATTTCCAAAGGAGTGTCAACTGGCTGCAGCAGGCTCTTGGTCTTTCCTTCTGTGAATTGATTCCAAATAATCCCAGCACAATTTACTTTTAGATTTCTCACCTAATGGTAACTAGGTATTCTGCAGGCACCCTCACTACGAGAATAAGCTGCTGAAAGTAAAATAGAAGAGGTACTTCTCAAAGCACCATTCATTCATTCAGTAGGTATTGCTTAAGGGCTTCTTGTACATAGAGCACTGTATGCTGTGGGGAATCACTGAAGAAATAAAAGACAAGGGCTTCATTTTCTTTAAATAGTTTCATAGGGGAGACAAAGATAGCAGACGAAAACTAGAGGATGATGGTATATTAGTAACTTACAAAATATACTTACGATCTGAGTAATACAAAGTATAGTACTTAAAAAATTTATCCCATCTCAACAGCAATATTTTTTTCTTACCTTTTGGTGTATGCTTGTCCATCTGTCTGCCTATCTCAGTCTCTCTCCTGATTCCCAAAATTCAGTTAAATATTAAATTCTTTCAGAAGACTCTTTAGCTATTCCAGGTAACTGATTTCCCCCTTTTTTCAACACTACCTCATTTATGGTCTGTTAGTGTCAGTTGACTATAGGTGCATAATACCTTACATCATTGGTGATCTTAAAAATAGTAAAAATAGTCACTGTGTTTTGAGCTCTTATATGTAAGCGGTACTATGCCTTAAGAATGGCATGTGGGATTATTTCATGTAATGTCACAAGACCCTAAGAGGTGTATTATTTGTTGTTGTTACTGTACAAAAAGAGAAACAAAAACTCATTGACATAAACAGCACTTTAAAATTTTGAATACAGGTCAATCTGACTCGTAAAATCATGCTCTAAATGTGTTTCCCTGTAATAATTCGAAGCTCTTTTTTTTTTTTGGTGGGGGGAAGTGGGAGTCATTCATTCTTTTGAAAATCTGATCAATTTGGTTGCCATTTCTGTCAACACAGAGATTAGAGGTCCCCAAAATCCCATCCAGTGAAAACCTCCTGAAAATGTTGAATAAACTATTTCAAAAGAAAAATGTTGAGAGAACACAAATCAGGAGTAGACTGAGTGTCGAAGCTGGCACTGCCTAAGGACCAGATGCTCGTCCCTTATGGCTTAGAGCTTTCATTTTAACGACAATGAAAGATTACTTGGGACCAGAGACTTTGACATAAATGAGGACTCCCAAAAGGCAACACCGAGTGGTGTAAACTAAAAAGAAAACAACATCCCCCCTTACACCAGATAACGATCAAGAAATTTGCCCTTCTCTGGGGCTTCCCTGGTGGCGCAGTGGTTGAGAATCCACCTGCCAATGCAGGGGACATGCGTTCGAGCCCTAGTCTGGGAAGATCCCACATGCCACGGAGCAACTAAGCCCTTGCGCCACAACTACTGAGCCTGCGAGCCACAAGTTCTGAAGCCTGTGCACCTAGAGCCCGTGCTCTGCAACAAGAGAAGCCACCGGAATGAGAAGCCCGTGCACCGGAATGAAGAGTAGCCCCCGCTCACCGCAGCTAGAGAAAGCCCCCGCGCAGCAACGAAGACCTAACACAGCCAAAAATAAAATAAGTAAAGTAAATAAATTAAAATTAAAAAAAAAGAAATTTGCCCTTCTCAGCCTTGCCTCCAGATACAGGAAGAACAAGGAAAACAAGAATACCTCCTCGCCCGAGAATTCTTAACTACAAGTCAACTTTCACGTGAAGTTGGGTCTAAAAATTACAATAATGATGTGGTCTGAAAAATATCAAGTATCAAATTAAGTCTGAAGCCTTCCCAGGTAAATAGGGCTCCCAGAGGCCCAGCAGAAGCAAACTGAAATTCTCTTTATAATAAGGGCTCTAAGCCCAAGCCTTGACACATTCCATGCCTTAAAGTTCCAGGGAAAATTAGATCACAATAAAAGGAAAAAAAAAAGAAAGAGAGAGAAAAATAATTTTAAAATGAAGCCACCACAAAGAAGAGTGTTCAGAAATAAATGAACAACAGAACCCAAGTAAGTGCTGCGCGCTTCTGAAATGAGGTTGGCAAGGGGTTTCTGGGGTGGCTGGGTAAATGTGTGTGGGGCTCCTAAAGGGGTGTCCAAATATCTCTTGACCACTAGCTGCAGGCTCATGTATATTAATAAATATATAGCCACCCAAGGTGACTGAAAGGTAGTATTTATTTAGCTGTTTATTTTCCGGCCTCTTTCTTTTACAATTAATTCCACAAAGCTGTTTCCACGTGGAAGAAATTCCTCTTGCTTTTTTTTTTTTTTTTTTTTTTTTTGTGGTACGCAGGCCTCTCACTGTTGTGGTCTCTCCCGTTGCGGAGCACAGGCTCCGGACGCGCAGGCTCATTGGCCATGGCTCACAGGCCCAGCCGCTCCGTGGTATGTGGGATCTTCCCGGACCGGGGCACGAACCCGTGTCCCCTGCATCGGCAGGTGGACTCTCAACCACTGCACCACCAGGGAAGCCCTCCTCTTGCTTTTTAATGCTCACAGTATTTGGTCTATTCTATCTATGCTTTACTGACAATGCTAATCACTTTTTACCTAGTATTATACATTTTTATCTATTAGTCTTATCTCTCCTATTAAGCAGGAAGTATTCTATCTAATCTACCTTTATACATCTCAAATAACCTTACCAAACATAGTCAACATTCAAATAAACATTGAATGAAAATGAATAAACAGCAGATAACATATACTAGATACTTAATATGTTCTATGATACCACTTTACCTCTATTATTTAATAGGCACACGTAAACAAACCATTTTAGGAGGACACTCTCAGCATCCCCAGGACACTGATGAAGAAACAGACAGAGAGCTTAAAAAGACAACAACCTTGTCCAAGGTTACATGAGTATAGGGATCAAAACCAGTATTTCAGCTGGAGCTATCACGCAGCCAGGAAGCTTAAGTCCTGTGCTATTACACCGCCCTGTAAATGTCCCTATAAGAGGCAGCATTGTATACGGTAAAGTCCCCAATCTTGCAATCAAGAATGTCAGTGAATAAAAACTGAATCCTTAACCCAGTTCTGCCAACAAAATCACTGAGGCATCCTTGGGAAATCACTTACCTCTCAGCCTTAGTCTTAAATAAGGGATATTATAGGCTGACTTGAAAGTTCCTTTCATCATATGATTCTATGTGCCATCAAACTTGTTTACCCAGATTTCTCTAATACAAACACCATCTTGCACAGATTCCTCACTAACCTTCATCCATACCCTAGTTAATCTTATCTCTAACCCTTTCCATTCTGTCTCCCCTTTGGAAATAGCTTGTCTCTTTTTTTTTTTTTTCATACTATTGAAATTTTATTTTTTTAAGAAATAGGATTTTATAATAATTTCTTTTGCTGTGTAATAAATACAGTTTTTACATTGTATGACGTTTTCTTCTTTTTTTTAAAACATCTTTATTGGAGTATAATTGCTGTACAATGGTGTGAGCTTGTCTCTTTCTCTTGGCTGGTCTGTCTACTATCGTTTAAGTCATCACTTCAGTTCTGTATTCTCCATGAAGACCTTGCCAGCCCACACTAATCATCATTTGCCCTAAAGGATGTAGCACTTTCTGTTTAATACTGTTCTCTTCTTGTTTACTGCATGCTGTTTTAGGTTGGCATCCAAAATATAAGCTCCTTAAGTTTAGAAACTATATATTTTGCTTTTTGTTTTGTTTTGTTAGTGTTTTATGTTCTATAGCATGTACCATGGATACATTATAAGAGCTCATTCACATGTGATTGTTTATTTTTTAAAAATTTGATACTTAATGAGGGGGGAACTCAGTGAGAAAATTCAAAGAGTTTACAGCATCATTTAGAACCTTTAAAACTACATTCTCCAAGGCCAAGGAGTCAGAGTTAGAATGGACTGTATTGAATTCATAGCCTAGACAGTAGATCTCAGTCAGTGTCTTTCACTGACAAAGCTGATGATGTAAAGCTGAATGAGATCAATCCTATTCAAATCAGCATCCCTGAAAACCGGTTTTTCTTAAAGAAAAAAACCACACAAACAATAAAAAGCAATCTATAAACAAAGCAACAACACAACAATGACAAAATTTGTCTATGGTAAAAAGGAAATTATAGGAAAACTAAAAAAATGAAATTATTAAAATTTTAGTAAAGGTGGTGATGAGCACACATTTCCTTTCCAAACATAGTTTCTGTAGAGAAACAATTGACAGGCTGGGCCATCTAGACAAGCTGGTTCTCGGGTCATTTCCTCTGTCCTCGTGTCTGGTTGGAAACTCGTCCATAATTCATAGTCATCTCTCAAAGGACGATCATTTCCACCTCTTCTTCTCCTTCACATATTCTGGGTGGATAACCTCACTTTCTGCTTCACCAAAAAAACAGAAGTAAGTCAGAAGGAGAAAAACAGATACATATATTAACGCATATATGTGGAATCTTGAAAAATGGTACAGATGAACCTGTTTGCAAGGTAGAAACAGAGACACAGACGTAGAGAACAAACGTACGGACAGCAAAGGGGGAAGGGAGGGGGTGGGATGAATATGGAGATTGGGATTGACATATATACACGAATATGTATAAAATGGATAACTAATGAGAACCTGCTGTATAGCACAGGGAACTCCACTTCACTAAACACAACATTGTAAAACAGCTATACCCCAATAAATTGTTTTTTTAATTTAAAGAAATTTTTAAAAAAAGAAAATGGAAACCACGAAAAGGAACTTTTGAAACTTACATGGCTCCGTCTCCCCCCCCCCCCCGGCCCCAGCACCACCCCCCAGAGACCTCACTCTCTCAGTTAGCCTCGAATTAGCTTCAATTTCTCAGGCATGTTCACCCCTACCATCTGCTTGTCCTCCTAACAGCATTAAAATATTTTCAAAATCTCTCCTACCTTTTTTTTTTTTTTAATTAATTAATTAATTATTTTTGGGCTGCGTTGGGTCTTCGTTGCTGCGCGCGGGCTTTCTCTCGTTGCGGCGAGCGGGGGCTACTTTTCGTTGAGGTGCGCGGGCTTCTCACTGCAGTGGCTTCTCTTGCTGCAGAGCATCGGCTCTAGGCGCACGGGCTTCAGTAGTTGTGGTAGGCGGGCTTAGTTGCTCCACTGCATGTGGGATCTTCCCGGACCAGGGCTCGAACCTGTGTCCCCTGTGTTGGCAGGCGGATTCTCAACCACTGTGCCACCAGGGAAGTCCCTCTTTCCTTTCTTAATGAAAAAAAAAAAAAAAAATCCCTCCACCCTGCATCCCACGTTCCCCTGCTACACCTCTTCATTTCAACATTTAAATAGTTAACTGTATTTGTTTCCTCTCTCCTTACCACCCACGGTCTGGTTAGCCAGTCGCAATCTGGTTAGCAATCTCCATGCTCCCCTGAAACAGCAAATAGTGTCCAAGGTCGTCAAGAACCTCGCTTGCTGTCAGGTCCCTTGGATGTGGGAAGTGGCTTTGGGTTCACAAACTCTCGGTTGTGAATTCCAGCTTCTCCTAAGCTGATTGACCTTCCGCAGTTGCCTGATTTTAAGCTTCATTTCTGCCTATGCAAGTGCTTCATCTGAAGACTGTCAGGATGATTAAGTGAGGAAATGTATTTAATGAATTTAGCTTAGGTCCTGACTAATACGCTGCCGTTTACTGAGAGCTTACTGCCCTTGACCTCCCTGAAACTTTTGGTTCTGTGCTACCTTCCTTCTCTTTGACCTTCTGTCTCCCCTTTGCTGCTAATGCTGTTGGCTGTTCCTACAATGTTAATCACAGAATTCCCCAGTGAGTTCTAAAAAGTTGAGAAACATAATAGGAACCAAATCAGAATCAATGCATTTGCTTTGTTGCAGAAAAACGATGGGATGTTCTCTTATAGCTAAAATGAGAATTTCACTACTCTCCCCAAAATTTGGACCCACATGAGATCATAGCTCCCTCCCATCCAGCCAGTGACCCAGTTGACAATTGCACACCTCCCCCCATCACGCCTCCCCCTCATCACAGGCAGCTTGCCCCACGGGGAAGGCAGGATGGAGAGAAGAGGACGCTGGGCTCGTGGTCCTGGCAACCCTGAAAGGCTGGATCAGGCATGCTTGCTTCTGACAATCTCACCAAACAGCAATGAGTGAGGGTGTCGATGTTCCTTTGTTACGAGATAAGGTAGGAGGCCAGGAGAAAGCAAGCATGGTGTATCCCACCTTATGTGTCTGATTCTACTCCTCCTTGGCTGGCCACTCCTTCACAGCTTCCCTGCCTCTTTTCTCCCTTAAATGTCACTCTTCATTAGGAATTCACTCAACCCCTCTCCTCATCTCTAGGTACACACACTCTTAACATCTAATCTCATACTCCCCCAGGGTTTCAACTATCATCCATATGCTGATGACTCCAAAAACTGCCTTCCTATTGCTGTGTAACAAATCACCACTAATGCATTTCTTTATTAAACAACACAGACATATTATCACACAGTTTCCCTGGGTCAGGAGTCTGGGTGTGGCTTAGCTGGGTCCTCGGCTCAGATTCCCACCAGGCTGAAGTCAAGCTGGTGGCTGGGTCTGTGATCTCATCTGAAGCTCAGGAGGTATTCCAGGCTCCCATGTTGTTAGATAAATTCAGGTCCCTGTAGCTGTATGGTTGAGGTGCCTCTTTGCTTGCCTAGTGGTCAGCAGGTGACACTCTCATCTCTTGGAGGCCATCCTCAGGTCCTTGCTAGGGTCCTTCTCTGTAGGTCCCCTTACAAAAGAGTAGCTCATGTCTTCAAGGCCAGCAGGAGTATCTCTCTGTTCAGCAAGGACCCAGTCCCTCTTTTAAGGGCTCACCCAGGATCATCTCTCTTTTGATTAACTGGGAGTCAACTAATTAGTGATCTAGTCATGGAAGTGAAACATCATTATACGTACAAGTCCCACTCCCACTTTAAGAGATTGATTATACAGGACGGGTACACCAGGAGGTGAAAATCTTAGAGATGATCTTAGAATTCTTCCCTGCTGTACAGGCCGTTTCTTTCTTCCCCCCGAGTTCCTTTGTATGTACACACACATCTCTGTACAAAATGCCTCTGGAACAGCTCCAGTTAGAGGCCCCACTGGCTTGTCTAAGCAAACATAACGAAACCTGAATTATCTTTTTTCTTCATTCTACTGGGCAGGTTACAGCAGAAGTCCATAATACTTTACGGTATCTGTCAGGTACACTGAGCCCTTCTGAGAAAGGGAGCTTTCAGCGGTTCATTTGATCTTGAGTGATGGACATTCATGGCACCTAAAAAGAAGGACACAGCCCTGCTCTTCTAACCAAAGCTGATAGGACCAGGAATCTGTGCCCATCCTGAAGGCAACCAAATCTGGGTTAGATGAATGAAAGTCAGCTACCACTAAGTGGGTAACAATGAAAAGGCATTTCATATGGATGATGGTACATTGACCTCATCAAAACTACTCTTTGAGTAAGATGATACTTCCTTCCCAGCCACGGAAATTATCATCTTCAGAAAGATCAGTGTTTAAGTTACCATAATCAATGCAGAGTAAGAGGGAAAGCAATGGCCTTAAATATTCATATTAAAACCATCATAAATAAACATTTAAAAGACTCCCACCTCCGTAAAAAAATAAAAGGTAAAAATAAACCTTTTCTCTTGTATCTTTTTTTCTGAATCACCTTGTTGAGTTCTTTAAGAATCACTGCTACATATGCATGACCCCTGAGACAGACTTTTCTTACAAATTTTATTCTATGCAAAAAAATTCCTCCTTCTAAATCTTTCGAACTAGTCTTTTCTGGTTGAAATGCAATGCATTCTGACCTCTATGCTCCTGTTTTGTTTTTGCGAGTCATGGGAAAAACAACAGTCTGTCCTTTACAGAGAATATATTCATTGCGGTCTGTTCTTCTAGTTTTGGCCTGGATCTGGCCTCCAGTGGATGGATCAGCCAGCAAAACACAAATGGGACTTGACGCTTTGCACGTCCCCAAACTTTACTTAGAGACCATACAATTTCTAGGTTGCTCATCCACTGACACTTACATTTTAGGTAAGACTGTGAGGCTTCTGGGGCTTCCAAATATACAGAATGGTCCTAATGCTGCCTCTAAAGACTAGAGCAAAGCAGAGGGAGAAGCAAGTAAAAGATTCTGGCAAGTCAGGTACAGTCAGTGGGTATTTGCCTAAATGCTGTTCAGCTCTTTTGTTCTGGTACCACATTCAAAACCTTCTCTGGTTTTATTTTATCTTTTCCACAGGGTCCGAGCAAGATGCCAATTCTGTGATGAACCAATCCTCAGGTTATATAACAATATATTAGTTTATGTCAGAGGCATGCTTCACTTTGCCTCACAGATTGTGCTTCAAAATAGTTCTGTTTCTATCAGAATTTCCCTAACTGAAATATATTTTCAATGTAGTTAGGGTGGAATACTCTGTAAACAGTTAAGAGTACCTGAGTACTGACAAAATAATTCTGGAACAGGGATTATGAGGGCAGTATTCTTTTTTCTTTTTTTTTTTTTTTTTTTGGTGGTATGCGGGCCTCTCACTGTTGTGGCCTCTCCCATTGCAAAGCGCAGGCTCAGGACGTGCAGGCTCAGCGGCCATGGCTCACGGGCCCAGCCGCTCCGCGGCATGTGGGATCTTTCCGGACCAGGGCACGAACCCGTGTCCCCTGCATCGGCAGGCGGACTCTCAACCACTGCGCCACCAGGGAAGCCCGAGGGCTGTATTTTATTACCCATTCTGATACCACCTAGCTGTATAATCATAGCTCTGGACAAGTCACAACCAATAAAGGTTTTTATCTAATCAAGTGCAAAGTGAGAAATGTTGAAAACTAGACACCATCCCGTTCCAGAAATTCTTTGACAAAACATTCAGTGTTACCTATTCAGTGAGTCTGAGCTGGGAAATGTTAGTGGCTCCACTCTATTTTCTTTGCCATATATTCTGGAATTGGGACCTCGCCTATTTTTTTTTCCCAGTGTGCAGAAATATTAGCAAAGCTGTATTTCCTAGCACTGGAGAACTGCTTTATGTAACTCTATCTAGAAAATAATACCTTTCCCCCCACTAAAAACCTTAACAGAAACAAATCTTTTGGCTGTAAGGAAACCCTTGATCAATTAGGTCAGATCCCAGCAAGAAGGTCCCCAGTCACAGACAACTAGACAGAGGCACCTTGACATTTACAGCATTGAGGTCAATATGCAATCACAAAACAAAACAGCAGGATGTGGACAATTTGGCTTAAAAGTGCATTCTTAATCCCACAGCAGACTTCTCGGGAAGGAGCAGAATCCTCCAACGCAGCATTCTTCTGCTAGGTGAGCTGGGCTGTGCAGCTGTCCGGTCCTATTCAGTGGGAAAGAACAGATCTCACAGGACACGTGATTTCTTAGGACTGCCATTAGCTTAACATTACACTTATGGAAACAAGGTTCTTCTTACAGTCGGTTAAAAATCATATGTCATATATAATATACTGCAATCCACAGTGACTCGGTCAACAAGTATATATCTGGCAGCTGCTATGTGCCTGACACCTATGGTTAGAGCTGTAGGTGTAGCTATAGCTGCAAAACTGCTGGCCCTGCTCAGGAACAACCTAGAATGCGATACCTAACACCTAATACAACATTGATACAAATGAATATTTAATGACTATTGAAGGAACAGATGGGTTCATCTAAACGCATTTAGGCTTGCTTTGCCTTCATTACCTCATCTGATAAAACGGAGAAGACAACAGTAAATGCATTTAGAATTACAGGGAAGATTCAATGAATTCATGATGGGAACGTGCTCGATCAACATAAGCCTTTATAATTAGTTGGGGCTTAAGATGTGTACATACATAAAACAAATGAAATTCGATCATGAAATATAAAATTACCCATTATAGGGCTTCCCTGGTGGCGCAGTGGTTGAGAGTCCGCCTGCTGATGCAGGGGACACGGGTTCGTGCCCCGGTCCGGGAGGATCCCACATGCCGCGGAGCGGCTGGGCCCGTGAGCCATGGCCGCTGGGCCTGCACGTCCGGAGCCTGTGCTCCACAATGGGAGAGGCCACAACAGTGAGAGGCCCGTGTACTGCAAAAAAAAAAAAAAAAAAAAAAATTACCCATTATAGACAAGTAGGAAATAAGAGAAATAGGTGAAAAGGGGCTTTCCTGGGGTGAAATAGATAAAGCATAGAGACGGAATTGAGTACGAGAATCATCAGTAGGAGGTGGTTCCATACTTGGTTGGGGCCTGGGAGGTAGAACAGGACGTGGCCCGGCAGATGGAGGTAGTAACAAAATGGTCAGCAGTGAATGCAAGTTCGCTGTCAGTTTACCATACACGTGGCATTTAGGCGTTCCAAGCAGCTTTAAAGGTGCTGTAGAAATCTACACACAGAACATTCAAGTGAACATAGTCCTGCATACGTTAAATGATGGGCAAGCCTATCTTCATGTGACCCTGGACCCCCGCATAAGCGTGAACACCTCGTCTTTAGAACCCATAGCCGTTCATAGGTCCGAGTCGCATCTTCCCCAGCATCTCAGAATCAAGGAAAAAACCACGATCTCCTAATAACTTTGAAATTTTGCTGTTTAATCACACTAAATTGCATCCTAATATTCATCCAGACATTCTCAAATATGATCAAGTAGGCTAAACTATAACTAAAGTACGAACAACTGTCATTGAATAAGTGTAGCATGTCATATGCTTTGAGGTCATTGCATTCCCAGAAAGTGGGTCAGCTGAGGGTACCAGCAGTGATAGAGACAGTGGGACACAGGAAGTGGAAGAGGGGCTATGGGACTAGAGGATTAGAATGCTCCAAGGGTCACCGTGAAGAATAAAAGGGGCTGAAGTACTGACACAAAAGAGAGGGAAGGGCTCTACCGGAGTCCCCAGGTATCCTGACAGTGTGTTACATTTGTATGTATTCAGCAGCTATCAGTTGCTTACTACATGACATGATTAAAATACTGAACAAATTAGCACTAAACGTGTGCTCAGCCTAGTTGTGTTTTTCATATTATATGATTAAGTGGATGACATCCTTGTAGAGTATGAAAGGAATGTACAAAGAGTACTTAAGGACTCTTGTCTCTCCTGGCGGCAGAATGAGCAAAGGTTGTGTTAGTGGAACTACAGCAAAGCAGCTAGAGAATCCTCCTGCTGTGTTCCTAAGAGGAAGCCAGAATTTCTTGTCATCCTTGGACAAAATCAGGGGACGAGTCTGCTAAGTCCTGGGCTACGGCTGGGATGAGCTTCCCTGCATCATTCACACATCACTCCTTCTCTCACAGCCACAGGGATGTGCAGGGACCAGTTGACCAAGCTCCATTCTCTGATACCTGGGGTATTAGAGCCTGGGGTATATAATATCAACAGTTGGTTGTCCTGTGCAATATTTCATTTCAGCCTGGAGGACTGGCCTGCTCACGGCCATATGTGTGCCCTTCTAGACCCAGGCCCAGACATACACACATCCACGGGCACATTCACACGCACACCTCCCCTGCCAAAGCCATTTCTTTTTTTTCTTTTTTTTTCCCGTTGTGGAGCACAGGCTCCAGACGCGCAGGCTCAGCGGCCATGGCTCACGGGCCCAGCCGCTCCGCGGCATGTGGGATCTTCCCGGACCAGGGCACGAACCTGTGTCCCCTGCGTCGGCAGGTGGACTTTCAACGGCTGCGCCACCAGGGAAGCCCCAAAGCCATTTCTTTATCTGCTCCACCTCTTCCTTCATAATCCAAGCAAGAGAGAGAAGAGCTACAGGTTCATTATCAAAGGACGGAGCTGTGCAGGAAGCCCTGGAAGTATAAGTTCGTGTCTCTCCAACATGGTCAAGGGCAGAGACCTTGGATCTGCTGTTTTGGTCTCACAGAGCTATTCTCAGCATTAGAACAGGGCCAGTCCTCCAGGCTGAAATGAAATATTGCACAGGACAACCAACTGTTGACGTTATATACCCCAGGCTGCCCAAGCTGTGGCCAATGTAGCAATTTCGATTTCAAAGAAGAAATTGAAATGCATACTTACTGAACATCTGAATATCTCAGTGCTATATTTGCACTGGGCCATAAGGAATAAACAAAGGTACATGCAGCCTGGTGAGGACAATGCCCCTTAAGCAGGTAGTGTGTGCCTCAGATGAGGAGTTCCTGATGCCTTGAGAAAGTACGGCAGCGGGGCTGGTCCAGTCTAGGGGCCAAGAGGGGCCTCCCTGTGGAAGTGATTCTCAGGATGAAGGTTGAGGAGCTTACTGAGAGAGAGAGGCAGTGGGCGGGAATAATAGTGTTCCAAGCAGAGGGAACAGAGGAAGAGAGCAAGGGTAGGGGTGGGGGAAGATGCCCTATTCTGAAATTCCAGTCCTAGAAGGATTTGGTCTGTTCGATTATAAACCCACTTCCCGTGGGTCTGGTAATCATGTGCAGGTCCTTCAGCTCAATCATCCCTGAGCCTCTGGCCACCAAGACTCAAGAGGGGGTCCTGGTGGACTGCTGGAGTGACCCTGTGAATGCTCAAGCAGCCAGGCAATCGGCTGGCATTCCTAGCTTCCCTCATATCTTACATTGGGAGAGGTGCTGGTTAGTTAACTACACATAAATTCAATCCTAGTGTGGGGACTGTAGCAGGGATCTTGCAATCAGTCCTTTTTTATTGTGAAGAATTAAGAAAGAGTAGGATGAAGATTTTTGTACTAAGACGCAGCCAGTGCAGGGCAATGCCTTTCTTGTTTTTAGCAAAGCCTCTTTCCCATCCTGTCCTGTGATCCATTCTGTTCTCCTCAGCAGACCTGCTTGTTCTCAACCATACCTGATGGGCAAACCTCCCCCAAAGGCAGAAACATCGACACTTCAGCTGATTAAAACATAGGACTAGTGGGCTTCCCTGGTGGGGCAGTGGTTGGGAGTCCACCTGCCGATGCAGGGGATGTGGGTTCGTGCCCCGGTCTGGGAAGATCCCACATGTCACGGAGCGGCTATGCCTGTGAGCCATGGCCACTGAGCCTGCGCATCCGGAGCCTGTGCTCTGCAACCCGAGAGGCCACAGAGGTGAGAGGCCTGTGTACTGAAAAAAAAAAAAAATAGGACTAGTGAAATCGTTTCACCCTATGAAAATGGACCCCCTCAAAAAAGAAAACCCTAAAAAGAAATGGAGGAAATCCCCAGTGTTAAATAGGAAAGGAAGAGAGGGAGCCCTAAAACGTGAGGGTGAAAATCCTGGGATGGTTTCTTATCTGTGTCAGAACACAGAAGCTCTCTGTTCCTTCCCAAGCACTCCTACTTATCTGGCTTCTCTTTGGTTTGGGCAATAGGGAGATTTGGCAGCTATCAGAGGGAGGGTAAAAGGTGAGTTCAGGCTCTTAGTCCCTTTTCTCTTTCTCTCTGGGGTGGTCATGAGTTGATTATGTCCTATGACCAACTCTCTGCTCCTTTCAAAAGGGCGTCCTCTACCTGCTTCAGCCCTTCCTGGTTCTTGCACACTCTCTCCTCATCCCTCTAGGCCTAAGGATGGTCTGTTACTAGTCCCCGGTTACTGGATTGATGCTCCAAGATGCCCTACACTAGCCACAACATTGTGTGCAATCTGTTTATTGTCTTAATGTTTTCATTTGAATGTGTCATCTGTTTCCTGATACAGCTACAGATCCAAAGTTTGTTTGGGAAGGCAATGTGATGATCTCAAGCCCAAACCAAAAACTTAGCTTACCTTATTCCCTTCTAGCCAGGAGTGGTCATGTGACATAACTGAGGCCAATGGGGGCAAACCAAAAATTGTGGAGGGGTGGGCGCCTTCTGGAAGTGTTCTTTAAAAGGGGAAGGGCTCAGCTGGTTTGCCTCTCTGTTTCTTTAGCCCTTGACCTTCTTCCTTCACGGACAGTGGATGCCATGCCCACATCTTGAGTGTGAACATGAAAGCCATGTGCTAACAAGGGAAGAGTAGAAGGCTAAGGAATCTAGGAGCCTTAAGGCACCGAAGTGGTCACGGTACCAGCCACGGACTTCCAATTTCCAGATTACTTGCTACATAAGAAAAACAGATCCATATTTGGATGAGTCGCTGTGGTTGGGTTTCTGTCACCTGCAGCCAATGCAATGCTAACAGATGTAATATATACAGATATAATGCAATAGTTAGCACTTTTCTCCAATTCTGCTTGCTTTATGCTGACTTCACACAACCTTCCTGACTTTCTCCTGTCCCAAGGTCTCACAACTCAAACTCTTTAACAGCTTCTCTAGCCTTTGACCTCACTTCCTTCCCACTTCCTATTTCCAGGTACCCTGATCCTGTACTTTTTCCAACAACCCACCTAGAAAGCAGACCCATTTCCTTGATCCCAGAATGCTTTCTAATAAACCTCCTTTGTTCTCGGCCTTCTGAAACAGCTGCAGAAGTCCAGACTCCAAGAAGGAAATGGTACGTGGCAAGTTAATGTAATAAAATATTTATTGGAGTTGGAATCAGACAATGTGGGGTTATTTCTCCATTATCTTGTGCTTTGACCAGGGGCAAGTTAGTAATCTCTCTTCGGGTCAGGTTTTACCATTAGAAAATATTGGATAAGTTGGTTTTACCTAAGCAATAGAGTTGTTATAAGATGCAAAATCAAAAAAAATGCTTTCCAGTTTTGAAAAAACAATTCCAAAGTCAGCATACTAATTTAAGGATTATTATTATTGTAACTATGGGGAGAGTGCCAGAGCACTGGGTAGTAGCCAACTGTGGGCCTAGAGGAGTTGGTTAAACTTCTGACACTTCAGGGCTTCCAGGAGCTACGTGGTGATATTATTAAAATCATCAGCCTCACAGGACTGTAGGATATTCACTACCCTAAATAAGGCTGTCTCATGGGCACTTGATATTTTTTTTTCTCACTGTTGAGATCGTAGCCAGTGGCATAATTGGACATGAAGGGCCCATAAATAAATTAGTTCAGAAACTACCTCATTATTGCAGGATAAAAGAATCTGGATATCTGTTGCAATGCAGTTTATTTTCTCCTACAGAGCTGGAAGAAGGAGGCATCTGGCAGATATTTCCTTTTGTCTGAATCTGGCTTTCTCTCCATGTCATTTGTCACTCTCTCTACCTGACCGAAGTCACGGGTAATTAGTCTACATCCATAAATCACTGAAGTCCTCTACAGTATTTTCTCAGGAATTAATTTTAAAAATGAATTTCCATCTAGATTTTCCTGCAAGTCGCCGACCAATAGGACATAGCAGAAGTGAGTGCTGCACACACAGCCTGTGTTTATAGCACCAACAATGGTCTGGTTAACATAAGAGGTGGAGTGGGAGGGCAGTGGTAGAGTTTAGCCCTGCAGCTGGACAGCCTGGGTGCAAATCGCATCTCTGCCACTTCTCATTGCCATGACCTTGGACATGTCAATGGATTTCTCATGCCTCAGTGTTCTCTCCTAAAAAATGGGAATAATAGGAGAACCTCTCTCACAAGTGTATTAGCAGAATTAGATTACTTTATAAGCAAAATGCTTAAACCAGTACCTGGCACATGGGAAGATTACATGGCATTTTCTATCTTTGTCATCCCATTGTAAGCGAGGTGGAAATGCAGCCCCAATGCTCCAGATGATTCAATTACTTAAGAAAAGCTAGAAATTGGATCTTTATTGTGATGTTTAAATATTGGCACCTCATTTAATAGCCTTCAACACTGTACACACCAAACAAAATATGGCAGAGGGTGGAATTCAGCCTGGAGGCCTCTAGTTTTATAGCCCCTGAATTGGAGAAATCTACAGTAGATGCATAATTGCATGTAATCATTCCCACGTTCTGAGTCTTGGAAAAGTTGGTTTGAAGCAGGGCTGCACCTAGATCTTGAATGGACGCAATTGGTGTGAAAAAGAAAAACAAGCACCTGCTGTGTGCCAACCTCATGCCAACACTTGAAAAATATGATTTTATTACTTTCTCACTATAATGTGAAAGGTGAGCGTTGTCATCTTCTTCTCACAGATGAGAGGACTGGGACTCAGAGAAATTAAGCAATTTGTCCAAGTTTACGTGGCCATGATGGCAGAGCGGAGATTCAAACTCAGATCTTGCCCCAAAGCCTATGTTCTTGACCACCTTTTAAAACTACTTGTTGGACTTCCCTGGTGGCACAGTGGTTAAGAATCCACCTGCCAATGCAGGGGACACGGGTTCTATCCCTGGTCCAGAAAGATCCCACATGCCTCGAAGCAACTAAGCCCGTGTGCCACAACTACTGAGCCTGCGCTCTAGAGCCCACGAGCCACAGCTACTGAACCCATGACCCACAACTACTGAAGCCTGTGCGCCTAGAGTCCGTGCTCCCAAACAAGAGAAGCCACTGCAATGAGAAGCCTGCACACCACAACAAAGAGTAGCCCCCGCTCACTGCAACTAGAGAAAGCCCGCGTGCAGCAACAAAGACCCAACGCAGCCAAAAATTAATTAATTAATTAATTAGAAAAAATTAATTTAAAAAATTAATTTAAATTTTTTTAAAAAATAACTTAAAAATTAATTAGAAAATAAATTTAAAAAATAAATTTAAAAAAATAGTCAATTAAGCCAAAGAAATGATGGTAATGTTTGCCACTGATACATAAATTCCAAAATCTCATTGGCATATTCCAACAGGAAGTGATTTCTCACTCATGTAAAACCCAGATGTGTCTATCTAATCAGTGACATCTTCTGTGCAATCATTCGGAGACCTGGTTCCTTCCATCTCCTGGCTCAGCCATGTTTCTGTGGGATGGCCAAGGAGGGGAGTGTGTGGAAGGAGCATGGAGCACATTGAATCAGAGTCACTTCCAATCACACGCCATGTCCCTGCATCCCGCCACACAGGGCAAGAGGGGAGTCTAGCTATGGTCCAGAAGGTAGAGGAAACTGGTCTGGTAACACGTAGGAGTCCCTACCACTGGCTGTCAGTATCCCACCTGAGACGTAATAATATTTTTACCCACCTAGATCCAGTGCCCTCTTCCTGAGAGGTGGTGGTGGTGTTGGTGATCTTTGAAATGAGATGATGATCTTGTCCTTGAGATGATGATAGAGTCTCATGAATAACTATTTTCTCGAGAACATATTTGGCTGCTCCTGCATTAGCGTATTACAAAGGCCATTTCTTTCTGATGGTTTATAACTTTAAAAAAGTTACGATGTGGACATTCCTTTAAACCCCATAATCCATCATCAACAATAATATTATGTAGTAACTCCCACTTTTAATTTGAATTTTCGTGCTCTCCATTAAAAGTTCACTAGGGAGAAATGACAAATCATTTCATGGCTCAAGAGCAGCAGACAGGTGCCTTCAGCAAAGAAAAAAAGGTTTGGTATCAGCGGGGGTTTGACAAAACGTGTAGCCTTCAAATCAAGACTTTGCTTTCATGTTTGTAATTTTATCATTTAGCATCACTAAGGGTTTTTAGCCCATTCTTTTTAGATGAGCAGCAAGACGTGTCTTCTTGTCATTGTTTCTGTTTGCTCCATGTTGTTTGTTTTACAGCAGTGGGTACAGGAACCTTGGACATTTCAATATTTTGTTTCAAGATAGGAGCCGATTTCTTCCTCTCATTAAAATGGAAGACGTTCCAGGATACCTAAGTTTTCCCTCCCTTGAGATTTTTCTTTCCTTTTAAACTCCTCAAGGAAGAATAGCACTTGAGCCTCAGTTTGTTGGAGAGATTTGTAAATGCATCTGGGATTTGGCTTCCTCACACAATGCCTTTTTTTAATGCATTGGAACATCCCCCCAGGACATTGTCTGTGCTCAGCACAGCTGCCTTTGCTTTTGCCACTTTAGGAAGGGAGGGACAGGATGGCTGTCTTATGTAACCTCCATCCTGGGGCGTCTGTAGAAAGAAGAAAGTAGTAACATTATGGCGATTTAAAAAAATTTAATTTCTCTATTGAAGTAGAGTTGATTTACAATGTTGTGTTAGCTTCAGGTGTACAGCAAAGTGATTCAGTTATACATATATAGAATCTTTTTCAGATTCTTTTCCCTTATAGGTTATTAAATAACACTGAGTACAGTTCCCTGTGCTATACAGTAGGTCCTTGTTGGTTATCTATTTTATATATAGTCGTGTATATCTGTTAATCCCAAGCTCCTAATTTATCCCTCCCCCCATTCTCCTTTGGTAACCATAAGTTTGCCTCTAGGAGCAAGCCCCTACCCAATATAGAGGGACATCCACGCCATAGTTTGCTTTTCCTTGACCTCCAAATCCTCTGGCCACAATGTAGGAAAAGAAAATTTAATTGAGTCAGGAAAAGCAAATGACATAAATTGTTTAGCAATAGGAAGTAAAGAAATGGCAAGTCCTGCCGTCCACACGAATCACATAAGCTGTTCTCAGCACCACTTTCAGTCCCTGGAGAGAGGGTTTAATCCCACCTGAGTCCACAGAGGTCCGTGGCATCACCATTTTTCTTGACCAGAAAATCAACTTACCCACCTGTTCCACCCCAGATATGAACCCTCTTTCTCTGCTGCTACGCTTACCCTGAGAAAGTCCAGTGCTCTGACTCCTGGCAATGTGGTAACACAGGAAAAGTCTTTATGTCCCCTTGCAGAGCAGGTAGGCATACTTTAAAATTATCTGCTCCTCCCTCACTCCTAAGAACTATTAGGCTGGGAAGTCTGAGATCAGGGTGCCACCTGGCTGAGTTCCAGTGAGGGCTCTCTCCTGACTTGCAGACAGCTGTCTTCTTGCTGTGTCTGCTCCTGGCAGAAAGGCTCCATCTTCATGATCTAATCACCTCCCAAAGATTCCCTTCTCCAAATATCATCATGTGGGAGATTAGGGTTTCAACATATGAAGTTTGGGGGAACACAGACATGCAATCCATAACAAGTTAAAACCACAGTGAGATACCACTTCACACCCAGTAGGATGACTATAATAAAAAAATTAAAAATAAAAACAAAAATGATATGTTTTGGCAAGGATGTGGAGAAATGGGAACCCTCATGCATAGCTGATGGGTCTGTAAAATGGTGCAGCTGTTGTGGAAAATAATATGGAGTTCCTCAAAATATTAAATGTCAAATTACCATTTGACCCAGCAATTCCACTCCTATGTGTATACCCAAAAGGATTGAAAACGGGTGCTCAAGCAAATATTCATAAACAAATATTCATAACAGCGTAATTCACAACAGCTAAAAAGTGGAAACAACCCAAATGTCCATGAATGGACGAATGGGTGAACAAAATGTGATCTATACACAAAATGGAATATTATTCAGCCATAAATGGGAATGAAGTTCTGATCCATGTTACAATGTGGATGAACTTTGAAAACTTTATGCTAAGTGAAAGATATCAAGCACAGAAGGCTACATATTCCATGACTCCATTTACATGAAATATACAGAATAGGTAAATCCAGAGAAACTGAATGCAGAGTTCTGGGTGCTGGATGCTGTGGGTAGGGAGGAATGGGAACCCACTGCTTAATGGGCATGGGATTTTCTTTTGGGATGATGAAAATATTTTGCAATTAGATAGAGATGGTCCTTTGCAGAACTTTATGAATGCACTAAATGCTACTGAAGTGTAAATTTTAAAGTGGTTAGTTTTATGTTATGCAAATTTTACTTCAATTTAACAATATAAGCTCTGTGCATATTTGCAAACCCATGTGAATTTCTATTCTGATGACATATGATCAGAGGTCCCAACACTTAAACTTTCTATTTCCTCCTTCTGCCCTGTGTCCTGGGCTGAGTGTTTGTGTCCCCTCAAAATTCATATGTTGAAATCCTGACCTCCCACATGATGGTATTACGAGGTAGGGCCTTTGGAAGAGAATTAGGTCATGAAGGTGGAACTCTTATGAATGGGATTAGGGCTCTTATGTAAAAAAACACCACTGATTAAAACATGAGCAGAGGATCTGAACAGACATTTTTCCAAAGAAGACATACAGATGGCCAACAGGCACATGAAAAGATGCTCCACATCACTAAGCGTCAGGGAAATATAAAATCAAAGCCACAGTGAGATATCACCTCACACCTGTCTGAATGGCTGTCATCAAAAAAGGCAAAAATAGGGCTTCCCTGGTGGCGCAGTGGTTGAGAGAGTCTGCCTGCCGATGCAGGGGACACGGGTTCGTGCCCCAGTCCAGGAAGATCACACATGCCGCGGAGCGGCTGGGCCCATGAGCCATGGCCGCTGAGCCTGTGCGTCTGGAGCCTGTGCTCCACAATGGGAGAGGCCACAGCAGTGAGAGGCCCGCATACCACAAAAAAAAAAAAAAAAGGCAAAAATAACTAGTGCTGGCAAGAACGTGGAGAAAAGGGAACCCTTGTGTACTGTTGGTGGGAATGTAAATTGGTGCAGCCACTATGGAAACAGTATGGAAGAAAACAGTATGGAGGCTCCTCAAAAAATTAAAAATATAAGTACCATATGATCTAGCAATTCTACTCCTGGGTAGTATTTATCCCAAGACAATGAAAATACTAACTCGAAAAGATATCTGCACCCCCATGTTCATTTCGGTGTTACTTAGAATAGCCAAGATATGGAAACAACCTAAGTGCCCAAAGATAGGTGAAAGGAGAAAGATGTGAGTATCTCACAATGGAATACTACCCAGCCATAAAAAAGAATGAAATTTTGCCATTTGTGACAATATGGATAGAACTTGAGAGCATTATGCTAAGTGAAATAAGTCAGACAGAGAAAGACAAATACTGTATGACCTCACTTATATGTGTGATCTGCAAAACGAAACAAACCAACAAGCGAAAACCAAGCTCATAGTTACAGAGAACAGATTGCTGGTTGCCAGGGTGGAAGGGGGGTGGAGGAGGGCAAAACGGGCAAAGGGGATCAAAAGGTACGAAATTTCAGTTATAAGATAAATAGGTCAAGGGAATATGACGTACAGCACGGTGACTATATTTAATAATACTGTACTACATATATGTAAATTGTTAAGGGAGTACATCTTAAAAGTCTTCATCACACACAAAAAGAAAAAATGTAACTATGTATGGTGACAGATAGTAACTAGACTTACAGTGATCACAATGTATGCAAATATCAAACCATTATGTTATACACCTGAAACTAATACAACACTATATGTCAATTGTACCTCAATTTTAAAAAAAATTTAAGAAGACCCCAGAAAGCTCCCTCATCTTCTCTGGTTCCCTCTAGCATGTGAGGATAGAAGGAGAAACAGCATCCCAGAAGAAATTTCTCACCAGTACCCAACCATGCTGACATCCCCAGTCTCAGATTTCCAGCCTCTAGAACTGTGAGAAATACATTTTTGTTGTGAATAAGCCTCCCAGTGGATGGTGCTCTGTTAGAGCAGCCAGAACAGACTAAGACACCCTGCACCTCACCACCATCCTACCAGCTGCAGTCCCCATGTATCAAGTGCCAGAGACTTCACTTACCCTCTCATTTTGACATCTTTTACCCACTGCTGACCCAGCCTACATATGCTGGGTATACTTGGGGCACAACAGTTCAGCAGTTTCACTGCCTGCCAAAGAGATGCGTAATGATTGATAAGTAGCCAAAAATAACCAGGGTAGGCAGAATGTTTCTAAATAGAAATGTGGTACGCTTGCAAGTGGGCATGAAGCAGGATATGGCAGAGCCCCAGAAAGACAACAGATGGGTGGTTTAGACGCAGCTGCAGTCACTGGGGGCGGGGTGGGGGGAGAGAGACTTGCTGATTACCATAGAGATAGGGGGCAATGAGAATTTATTTGGGGAGAACATTTCAAGGGCATAAAGAATGTACGTAGTCATTTCCCACCTGAAACTCAATAAAGGGATTATAACATCAGGTGTGGGGTGATGGGTCGGGGATTAAGAGCAGATAAAGCACTTAGCCTTTAGGTGAGGGTTTCCTGGAGTGCAGGATGCAGAGAATCCCACAGTGCTGAGTACACGCCTCAAGCAATGACTGATACCACTGAAGCATCTGAAAGGACTTAAGGAAGAAGTTTACGTGCTAGAGTAATTGTTGCATTTTTCCAAACCTGTGGAGCAAAGAACTGAATTTAGTCACTTTCAGGAAATCGTCATTTTGTCAGGTTCATCTTTCTCTCCAGACTTTCTCTGTGGCATCACGGGGGGAAGGGGCCAGGTCGGCACCTGTACTCTCTCCTCCACCAGCATCTACTGAGATGCAACTCATCACATTTGATCTTTGCTTACCTGCAAATTTTGTTTAGGCTTGTTAGCACCTACGTGGAATCTGTCATTTACTTAAAATTGCATCAGCCTAAACAGCGTGATATTATTTGTGCGTTAGTGAAAACGATATTTTAGTGCAGTCAGATACTTTATTCTGGAACTCACACTCCTAGCGTTGTAGGCTGACACACTCTAGGGGTAGCTGCTCTTTGTTTTCTTTTTTGTAAACAGAACAAGTACATAGCATTTACTTTAGGCCAGGCTCTGGGCTACATGCTTTGAAAATACTAAGTCATATTCACCCATGCATGATACCACAATACTTCAGTTATCTTTATTTGCCAACATCATCAAAGGCTTTAGGAACTAGCATGATGGGTCCTTAGAGATGAGATTCAAAGTGTGTGGCATGGCTAGAATACTGTAGAGACACCCCTCGCTTTTGCTTGAGCATCTAACCACATTGGCAACATTTTCTCTAAGGGAAAGCATTTGAAGCTGGACCTTTACACGGTCCTGTGTCCAGCTTGAGGATCAGAAGGTTTTGGTTGTGTATCTCCTGCTCTACTGATAACGGAATCCTGTCTTTAGACTATTGTTGTATCTGCCCTAGGTGAGCTTTCTATACAGAATTGGCTTGATGAGCATTAAGGTTAGCAACCTGGAGTTTATCACGTTGTTTTTTGCTTACTTGTTAAAAAAAATTTTTTTAAGTAACTGTCCTCATGTGGGGAAAAGTTTGGCCTAAGACTTGCTTTCATTATAAATCTCGTAGCAAGATTGTGAAGCTATAGCTAATCCTTTGCCACCTCATACTTTTTGGCGGCTAACGTCATACACCAGGAAGAACCCAGACTGACCTAAGGAGTGTCGTAGCACCAGGTCGGTGTCTGGCCTCCAACAGCAGTGGTCCTCACACCATCTGGAGCTACATCCTCTCACCACCACTGTGAGAGGGCCTGAGGACCTCTGCCTCCTGAGATTATAACATTGCGTGTCTCAGACAATGGGAAATGGTTCCACTGTTCCTCATGGGCATGTGGGACCTTCTGTGTACAACTTTTCTCTTATTCTTCCTTGCTATAGTGCCAGGAGAAGTGCTCCAGAGGTGACTGCTTTCCTGGGTTCCAGAGAGAACATTTCTCCTCTAACAGCATTTACCCTGTGATGGCCCGAGTACCATCTGTGCAGTTACTAATACCCCACACCCACCCTAAGATTGGTAGCCGTAATCTCTGTCTCTGGGTTGTTACATCCTTGTAGTCCCCTCTCATATTGGACCAAGATTGGTCTGTGGAACCAAGAGAACACAACAAAAACAATGGTATGTCCCTTCCAATTGCAGGTCATAAATGATACAGTGATTCTATTTTGGTTGCTGTCTCTCTCAAGACCATGGCTGAGTCATACAACCACTAAGAGGAAGATAAATTGCCTCTAAGTCAAGCACAGTCTTGACCCCAGGGAGAGAGTTGTAGAGCTACATCAAAAAGTGCCTTCTTGGGGCTTCCCTGGTGGCTTAGTGGTTGAGAGTCTGCCTGCCGATGCAGGGGACATGGGTTCGTGCCCTGGTCCGGGAAGATTCCACATGCTGCAGAGCAGCTGGGCCCGGGAGCCATGGCCGCTGAGCCTGCGCATCCGGAGCCTGTGCTCCGCAACGGGAGAGGCCACAACAGTGAGTAGGCCCGCGTACTGCAAAAAAAAAAAAAAAAAAAAAAAAGTGCCTTCTTGTCCCAGGGAGGCTGCTAGTAAGGGACCACCTTGGGAGTCAAACATTTACCCAATTGTAACTAGAAATCCAGGAAGCTGATTGCCATTCTCATATTTTTTTCTCCTTCACCAAGAAGAGAAATTGATGTTATCATTATTTGAGTGGCAGGGATTCAGCAAATCCACAGCTTTACAAATCCATCAATTTCAGTGCTGACCAGAGTAACCTAAAACTTTCAAGTGTGTGGCAAGGTCAGGTAGTGGTATTGGGGTCTTGGGACCAGGGACAAGTACGGTTCTGTAATGGGGAGGGTTCTTGCCCTTATGGGTTCCAGACCCGGATCTGGTCTCTTATTGGGAGACTTTGGAAAAATCATAATCTCTTTAAGTCTTAGTTTATCATCTGTAAAATAAATAAATATAATAATCCATGCTCTACGTAACACAGAGTTTTTAAGAGAATAAAACAAATTAAAATTACGTGGCAGTGTTTGGTAAACTCTGAAATGCTATGTAACCATAAAGGATTATTATTATTCACCCAGATCAATTCAAAAAACCCACATGTAAATTTACAAATTAGAAAGTCATTATGTGCTAAAAATATTGTTCCAAATCTAATTAAATTAGAACCGTGGTTCATTTGTCAATTTGTATGCTAAGTATCCAAATAACAATGTTATGGGATGAACTAATGAACAGGAATAGAACAAAATAATGGGTTTGTTATACAGCTAAAGCAACCACCTATGTGTTCGCCAAGACTTAATAACTATCTTATTCAGAATTCATTTTTCGAAAGACAGGAAATCAGTCCTGATTAACACCTGGCTTGCTTAGGCCCCTTATACATCATTTGCATTGCACTTTAGTTTTCACAATGGTTTTAGTACATTTTCTCCTTCAATTATCATAAAATACTTTGATGCTAACTGAACACTTACTGTCCCAATGTGTATACAAGTGAAGAAATTGAGCTTCAGAAAGTATGAATGTCATTCCAAGGTTATACAACTATTATGCACCAGTGGTGCAGCTAGAACTTGCTTGCAGGTTTTCTCACTTCAAGTCCCCTATACTTTCCGTTATAGCACAGATATAGTGAACTCTATGGATGGGCGATCTTGATTATTCAGCCTCTCTTCCCACCCCTGGCCTCTCAAGCAAACACACAATCATCCCTTCTCTCAGCAGATCAGCTTAAACCACCATCTCATTTTGGCCCCAGGGGAAAGATCCACTAAGTTCTGCTGCCCAGTTCTTTTCAAATCACACTAGATTTTTTTTTTAATATTTATTATTTTATTTTATTTATTTTTTTGGCTGCGTCGGGTCTTAGTTGCGAGGTCTTGCATTGCGGTGCGGGCTCTTCATTCTGGCGTGCATGCTTCTCTCTAGTTGTGGAGTGCATGCTTTCTCTCTCTAGTTGTGGCACCCAGACTCCAGGGCGCATGGGCTCTGTAGTTTGCGGCATGCGGGCTCTCTTGCTGAAGCACGCGCAAACTCAGTAGTTGTGGCGCTCGGGCTTAGTTGCCCCGTGGCATGTGGGATCTTAGTTCCACCACCAAGGATCGAACCCTTGTCCCCTGCATTGGAAGGCAGATTCTTAACCCGTGGACCACCAGGGAAGTCCTTTTTTATAAATAAAGTTTTATTGAAACATAGCCATGTCCATTCCTTTACGTATTGTCTACGGCTCTCTTTTTTCTTTCTTTTTTTAATAGAGGTATAGTTAGTTAACAATGTTGTGTAAATATATGTATATATATATATATATATATATATATATGTACATATGTACATAAATCCTTTCCCACTGGACCACCAGGGAAGTCCCTTTCCTTTTCAATATAAGAAGTGAAACTTTCTAGTGCCTTCAATCCTTGTATATTCTAGTATTCTATGAGACCTTCTGTGGACATGAATTTATCCCCAGGAACTCTGAGGAACAGAGACCCTGATTTGTCCTGGAAATACAGTTGCAGATGGCAAAAGTGATTCTGCACACCCAGGTTAAGACCAAAGAGGGTAGCAGAGAAGACTAATTCTTGGCATCTATTTCCTTGAGGGACTCCTAAGTAGAAGAGAGAAGCTGAATATTCTCTTTCTTCCTCTCTTTTTGCTCTCCTTTTTTATTTTTACTTTTAATCAGATCAGAATATTGAAAGAAAAAGAGTCAGGAAACATGAAATATGTCCATGGAAGATGAGAATAGCATTTTGTCAGACATTAAAATTATGTAATCTTAATGATGTAAGCATTGTTCAATGGTTTTCAAAGTTTGGAGTTAACCTAGAAACAGATCATAGGTCATGAAGCAAAATTTTCAGCTACAAAGAGGAAAAAAAAGATTATATTAATAATTTGATATATTTTTAATGTATTTTTTCTAATGGCCTCCTCTTCTTCCCCTTACCTCCCAGAAGAAGAAATTCACAGTTTTGAGAAGGGGTTGGGGGTAAAACCTGCTCCCTGGACCTTTTCTTCTACTGGTGTCCTCGGCACTGAATTGATCCATTGTTGCCTGAACTGACCTGAGCTGCATTGAAGGCTTTCACTCACTTCACTGAGCGGGAGCATGTTTCATCCCCCCGTTGTGAGCAAAATCAAGAAATAACCGCATGGCTCTGCTTCTCCCCCATTTCTGTCTTGCTGCTGTTTAAAATAGAAAAGAAATATAGCTTCAGTGATTCTATTTAGTCCACACAATAGAGACGAAGCCGATGGGTGGCACTGCAGCTTCCTTCAGGGACATATGGGCTGAGAGAACAAGGTGCTGCTGGAAGCATTGATTTCTGACAGACAGTTTTTCATTTGATGGGGGACGGGGAGCCATGGAAATAAGTGAATATATATGTGTATATATATTCATATGAGGCCTTTAAAAAAACAAAACAATGATTTCAGGATCAGGCTTCTGGGTATTCATTCTGTGGGACAGCAACGGGACTGGGGAGGTGTTGAATAAACACACACATGCACTCACACATGCACACACACACACACACACCTGTGTGCACAGACCGGCAGTCCTAAACTTAAAACTGACCCTCAGGGACAGCAGCCATTTATAAATCAGTTATTTGGAACAACTTTTCAGAGAAACAATGCTCCACAGTAGAGTTAGGCGGCTTGCACAGTCAGAAAGGCCCACGTGCTCGGCTTGCACAGTCAGAAAGGCCCACGTGCTCTTGAACACCAAAGTTCTTGAAGAATTTTAATACACTGCAATGTGTCTAAGGGAAAATGCCTTTCAGCTTTCTAAATCAGGAAATCCTTGCTTTTTTGCCTTAGAAAAGCAAGGATTCATTACATGTAAACCAGAGGGTTTAAGTGAAGCAGTCAATATTGACAGAATTAAAATCATGAGAAATTTTAAGTACAAGGAGTGCTTGACAAATTGTGTATTTACATTCAATTTATGGCAATAAATGCTCATTGACCACATGCGATTATAAATTGGGCTTAACCCCATCCTCATTTCTCCATGATTCCCAGCTTAGATTTCAACAACGGCTGGTTTCAGGTGGATGCCAGGCAAAGGTATAAGATGACAGCTTAGTATATGTGTGGGTATTAGGTTAGTAGTTCAAATGGGCTTTTAAGCTCTTTTCAGAACCTTTCCAATCTTTAATTATGTTTGACCGCCAAGGTGGTCTCCCAACGTCAGGTGCCCTTGGATAAGAAGACACTTTTATATGCGTCCTGTGCTCTTCCCCTGGGGTCAAAACTACCCTGCACCTGTGTTACAGGCAATTTATTTCTGTGTGGCTTGTGTGGCCCAGCCATTGAAGAAATCTCTCCACGTTGGTACCCTCTTTAGTTTTCTGAAGCATATTCATCAGCTACCTGATCAGTTGTTCTGATCCCACTGTGAAGTATCTTCACTCTTCTTTCAAGATGAAGTCAGTGTCTGGGCTCCTTCCCCTACCCTTCTTCTGAGGTGTCTGCCTCTCCTGTTCCAAGGCTGGGGACCTCTACCATAAATTCAGTGGAAATCGTCTAACTTCATGTTTTAGCCTGGGGAGCATTTCTGATTCCAGCTTACCCACAGATGACTAATCCACCCATGGTCCGAGAAATAATCAATCCAGCCTCATCCAACCCCCAGTTCCTTGTGAGGATTGATTTATGTCTTCCCCCATCCATCCCAGAGCATTTAAAATCCTCTTCATTTTGACTTAATCGATCAAGGGGATTCAATCAGGGGGGAAGAAGATCATGTCCTCTAGGAAGATGGTGTCCACGACTCTCTGGCAGGGCATTGGGAAGAAGCATGACCATGGCTGAAGAGCGTTCTGTGGCCAACCCAGGTCTCATTCTGAGGGGAAGTGCTTGGCTGGGTCCACAAGACAGTCTCTGAGCTTCTCTCACCCCAAGATCTACAAGCCAGTCGGGCTGTGACTTTAGCTAAGCTTTCTCTCAAATCTGTAAAAGCTCCTTCCTAATCTTATGATAACTGAAAATAAATGTGAATGTGCTTTAAAAAGTTAGAGCTGGGCTATAAATATCCAGAGTTGTTGTTTATGCTTATATCTCGTCCTGTGTTACAGCGTCAATGAAATCCACTGACGTGTCTTTCCATCCACGACTCCGTTTCCTTCTCTGCATCACTTTATGTGTGTGGCTGGGAGTTGAAATGCAGACATAAACATATTCATAAAGGAGGCTGGCTGTGACTGTGGCTATAAATGGTTATAAATGTGCTTTTAGCTTTTCCTTCCTCTGGTGCAGATGACTATGTGTCTTAAAACCCCTCTAGTGAGCTATGTTTTGCCTTCAAAAGCTGGCGCTCCAAAAATAAGGCTGTGGCTGAGTCATCAAGCCCTGGGACGGGGAAGGGATGTGGTGGAGGAGAAGCAAGGAGGCATTTTCAGTGAAGATGCACTGAACAGAGTGGGAGGACTTTCTCTCAGGGATCAGCAACCTATAACCCACAGGCTAAATTTGACCCTCTGTCTGCTTTGTCAATAAAGTTTTATTGGAACGCAGAACGTTCATTCATTTAGGTGTTGTCCATTGCTGTTTTTGTGTTATGATAGCAGAGTTCAGAAGTTGCAACAGAGAATGTATTTGGCCTGAAACCCTAAAATACTTACTATCTGGCCCTTCAGATAAAGTTTGCTCACCCCTGCTTCTTTTCTAATATCTGTAAACATGCCATATTTTCCACATTTTTCTACACTTTGATTCATTTTAGTAGCATACTCCCTGTGAAGGACTGACGGCTTGTGCCTTTATGCCCAATTTGCTGATGAGAAAAATGAAGCTCAGCAGAGTCATAGAACTAGCCCCAATTCCTTCATCTACAAGTGACCAGGAGGGACTGGCACTGAGATTTCCCAGTGTTTGCCTGATCCTCTGTGCGCTCCTACTCTGCATCAGCTTCTGAGTGGGAACCTTCCTATTATGTATGTGTGGGAGTGAATAACCTATCTACCTATCTATCTATCCATCTATCATCTATTTATCTATCTATCCATCCATTTATCTATCCATCTAGCCATCTATCTATCTAGCCATCTATCTATCATCTATCTATCTTGCTATCTATCCATCCATCCATCTATCCATCTATCTATTTACCTATCTATCTACCCACCCACACACCTATCTATCCATCTATCTATCTATCTACCTAGCCATCCATCTATCTATCCGTCCATCCATCCATCCCAGCTTTATTGAGATAAGTGGGATGAAGAATTGAAATTCAAGTTATTACACATGTGCTTTTTATAGACTTGCACCTAAAAATCGGCATTCACCATCTGCCTCTACAAAGATGAAGTCTGTAGCCACTTCAGTCCCTGACCTTCAACACACCCTCAAAGGAGTTCAGGGTGGACATCAGGAATGAGACCCTCTGTGCTCTGGGAAAAACTGGAAGAACAGGCCTCAGGTAGTTAGAGATCTTCAGAAGATTTTATGAGCCCAAATCCTTGCATCTTCTCATATCTAGAAAAGCACTAAAATCATGAACAGAGACATCTGCTCCTCGTGGGTAGCAGCCACCTTCTGCCAAAATGTGTACTTGATTGCACATACCCCCTTCACTAAAATCATATGTAATACTGACCCCCCTGTCCCCACCTTTGGAGCAGTTCCTCAGAGCTATCTGAGACGCTGTCTCCCAGGCTATAGTCCTCATTTTGCCTCAAATAAAACTTAACTCACAACTCTCATATTATACTTTTTTTTTTTTTTTTTTTTTTTTTTTTGGTAGACAGACTCAACACTGCACCAAGTTAGAGGGTAAAGAACATTGGTTTGGGACTCCAGGTTCTGACTGTGCCCCTAAGTAGCTGAGGCACCTTGGCCAAGTCCAGTCAATTGGTTCTTCGGGTTCTAAGTTCTCCGTTTGTAACATAAGTAGGGAAGTATGACAAACAAACAAACAATGACAAAACCTCTCTAAATCGCTGGCACCTTGAAGTTTTACAAAGTCCCTCCCTTCTTCTCCCCCCCCCCCCAATACCAGGTACTTTCTCCTTTCTCCAGACACGCCCCTGTGCACCAGCCATCACAGGTACTCTCGCTAAGGCAGGGAAGTTCTGTGGGGAGACAGGAGGCAGGGGAGGGGCGGTGGTCTCACCCTCTCCTCTGTCTCTTCCCCTTTGTCCACAGCTCTGTTTCTTCCCCTTTCCCTGGATCCACTTGGTATCACCACCGCCTGTCCCTTACATTTCCTGGAAAACCACAGTTCTGCAAAGAGTCTGCTGAGGGGGCTGGTGTCTGTATAAAAAGGGACAAAACAGAACAGTCACTTATTTTGTTTCCAAAGAGTCTTTTCTTCCTTTTAATGGAATGTGCTATTTTTAAGTCCCATCCGCCTGCTGCAAGTGTCTGTGCGGCAATTGCCCTGAACACATTTGAATAATGTCTGTGCATCCTTCTGTGATGCGGTGCAGAACAGTAACTTTGTACTTTGTGGTTTTATCGTGATGAAGATATTTTATGACAGTACTTGAATCTCAACGACAAAAAAAATTCCTGAAAACAAGGCATTTCGAGACCACTTATGCAGAAGGAAGGGGTCCAGACCAATCTCCTCCTGGGAACTTTGGCCCAGGGCAGGTCTGATCCCCAGGGCAGCAAGGAACTTGGGTAATCTGTAGAAGTGAGTGGCCACCACATTTGGAACCATGAATTAGGCCCATTCGGCCTCCTGCCCACCCAGCAGCATCAGGGTCAAACCCAGGGAAAAATCGGCAATTCCAAAGTCTGCGTTAGTGCCCTATAATCTTCTTTTCTCTACGCTTTTCCTATTCCTACACCAGTTGGTTGGCCTTTCCGTGTGTATCAGGCAGGTTCCTGCCAACAGAAGTATTTCAGCATGGGGAAATAGTTGGAAGATATTGGAGGGCCTGAAATTTCAAAGACGGCCCTGGGAGGCAACCCAGAGATTTAGCAATTTGAGGAAACCACCATCAGTCACCCCTAGATCTGGAGAAACACAAGGAGCTTAGGACGTAGAGCCATGCAGTGGAAGCTGGACCCATGCCGGGGGCCACCCGTGGGAGCTGGGCCCAAAGAGAGGTGTAGTTTGACGAGAGCTGGTACCATGGGGGAGACACAGTCCCTTCCAGAGATGCAGCCCAAAGCAGAGGGGGTGAGGGAGAGAAGTTCCCTGGCGTCTCCCTTCCTTCTACCCTCCAGGCTCCTGCCAATGAGTCCCAGTAGCTGGACCCAAAAACTTAGCAGGAGAGCTTTAGAGAAATGTAGTTTTCATGGGTCAACTTCTTGTAACGTAAGCCAGAGTAGAAAAGATGTGGGGGAATTAATAATTAATTTGAGAGAAACAAGCAAAAAAAAAAAACAAAAACCCAAAACAAAGAACAACAAAACAGGTACCTTGGACAGCAGTTCATTCTGTCAACCTCTGTTACCCTTAAAGAAGTCTCCATTGTCCCGAGAAGATTTCCTTCTGCATCCAGGACATGCCACACAGAGGTGACAGAAATGGAGCCAGGGGAAGCTGGTGTGACTGCAAACCTGGGCCTGGGCGATGGGTGGGAAGAGGGGGAAGTCGGGGTCATGTGGGCTTGTGTTGATGTCTGGAAGTAACAACTGATGGCCTTGGTGGAAAAGGCGGCTGCAGCAGAAATACAAATTATCGAAGATCCTTATGATCAGACATTATGATTGCATTGTAGTTCCTGATGGCCAGCTCATTTGGGGGCTTGATTTCAGCGAGCAGCTAGTGATTTAAGGAACAGGCTTCCTGGGGGAGCAATTGGCAAGCTGTGGACCCAGGGTTTAAGCCTCCATCACACAGAGCAGGACTTAAGCTTTGGCCCCAGTCACAGCCGTGCCAACCTCAGCCTGGTCCTTCCTGCAGAATGAATACATTCACGCATCACGCCCTCCAGGCTTGCAGAAGCCCATTTCAAACACCAAGCTGCATTCAAGATAATCGCCCTGGTTGCAAACCCATTTTGTCCCTAACCTATTTTTCTTGGTTTTGATTTTCTCATTCCAAAGATTTGACTTTGATATCCACCTCTGACTCTTCCAAGACTCTGCTTTTTTTGGTTCTGATTTTGGCTTAGTCTGCTCCTGCTTCCCTGATACTTTTCACTGTCTTGGAGAGAACTTCCTGCTCTGGCTCCTGGCCTTACAGAGTGCTTCCCCTGCCCCTGTTCTAATGCCGGTCCTCTTCCTGCCTTGGTCAGCCCTCACCTGGCATGAGGGTGCATTCTGAGGCGCAAAGGTCAAGCAGCTAGAGGATAGAGCTTATATTGGATAGGCTGGATCAACACGGTAGAAGCCATGGAGGACTGAGGTCCCTTATATACTCACCCTGGGACAGTCAGGGAGATGGGGTTGTCAAGAGCTGGACAGGTTACCCTTTTTCACATATATCACAGGTTTCCTCATCAGCCAGCAATATGTGTGCCCTTTCATCTATTACAGGAATTCCAAGGGAGTCTGTCACCTCTGCTTTTATTTTCCAAAATGGAAACCACTTCCTCTGTTTTTATAAGTTTTTCTGTTTGTTAAGAGGCACTAAGTCAAACTTTCTGTATTTGAATACTAGTCCCACCACTGACACCCTGTGACTTGAGAATCATGTAACCTCTATAAGTCTCAAACCCTGCATCTGTCAAAGAGATATTAGTATCTTCCTTCCAGGGTTGCTTTGAAAAATTAAATCAAGTAACGCATAAAGAACTCAATACAATAAATGCTGATGGACGCCATCATGACTATTATCACCCTCATCATCCAAGACTGAACAGTAGAAATAGCCTTCCTGGCTCTCTGCTACCTTGATAATTCCCACAATAACATTATCAGCTTGCTTTTAACTACCAATCACTGCCAGACAGAAGATACAAATGAACTTATTTACAAAACAGAAACAGACTCACAGACTTAGAGAAAGAACTAATGGTTATGGGGGTGGGGGGGGGGCGTATGGAGGGATATATTGGGAGCTGGGGATTGACATGTACATACGGCTATATTTAAAATAGATGATCAACAAGGACCTACTGCATAGCGGCAGGGAACTCTGCTAAGTATTCTGTAATAACCTAAATGGGAAAAGAATTTGAAAAAGAATAGTTATATGTATATGTATAACTGAATCACTTTGCTATATACCTGATACTAACACAACACTGTTAATCAACTATACTCCAATATAAAATTTTTAAAAGTAAATAAATTTTTTAAAAGATAGCAGATACCCTATATGTGACACACACAGACATTTTTTTTTTAATTCTTGCAAAGTTATCTTTCTCATTGTCCCTGGTCAGTAATTCCTAAATCTTTCATTTCTTTTGAGTCTCAGTAGACTTGTGGGCCTCCTGTGTTTATCGAGAAACATCTGAACCTCTTCGGGTCTCTTTCCAGCCTTTGCCAACTATTTGCCTCATGGAAACCCCACTTTGCAGTGTCTGTGTTCAGATTCATGTTTTGGGTTCCTTAAGTCTCGTCTGTAAATGACCACTGACCTCTTAGGCTTCTATCATCCTCCTGTGAACTCAGCTTCCAAATGTTTCCAAAAAGAATAAAACTCTCCTTTTTAGGAGTCTGAGACCAAGAAAAAGTATTATTTATAAAAAGCTCAAACACAGCCAGTTCTCTGGAATTGGGCATTTCCTGGCTATCCACTGAGCCACCCACGGTTGATTTCCGGGCACATGTCCTTGTTTTTCCACTGTATTGTTCACTGGATCAGGTCTTGAAAATGTGGGTCATGAATTGGCAAATAAGATATCTTTTTTCTTCTAGATTGTTCCTATTTGGGAAATCTTGCATTCCTTATTGGTAGTGGGATCAGAACCCAGGACCCCAGACTCAGCCCAGTGGATTTCTCATCTGATATGCACACAGAAAGATTTAAAACCCCAGTAGTTTAAAACAGATTGAAAATGGACCATAAAGAGTAGAAGAGAGAAACGAAGGAAACTTCTGCTGATCAGAGTGTAATCCTGTAGTTAATTTTAAGAACTCAATACTACCTAAATTCAAACTGTAGCTCCAACACCTATTAGTTGCATGGCCTTGAGCAAGTTTCTTAATGGCCCGATGTCTCAGTTTCCTCATCTGCAAAATAGAGAGAATAATATCTACTCTGTAAGACTGAGGGGAGGTTGAGATGAATTAATACATGTAAAACATTTAGAATGATTTCTGACTGGCTCAGGAAATAAGCAACCTGACATAAACAATCACAAAAATTTCGATGGCATGAAACGATCAGCGTTGATCTCTCATATGTCTGTGAATCCAGGGGGAGCAACTCCAAGTGCACGTTGCACTGGTCTGCTTCATGTTTTTCTTATCCTCCTTGGGCCAGGCAGGAATAGTCTCCTATTCCTATGGCAGAAGCACAAGAGGGCAAATCCAAACAAGCAAGTTCACTAAGCCCCCGATTCCCTCTCATCTGGTGACATCTTGTTGGCCAAACAAGTCATATGGATGAGCCCCAAATCAAGGACCAGGGAAATATAGTCTGTCTCTGGTGGAGGAATTTAAAAGTTCTATGGCCAAGGACATGGATTTGAATGGGAAGCAGTATAAAGAATTAGGACCAGGGCTTCCCTGGTGGCGCAGTGGTTGAGAGTCTGCCTGCTAGTGCAGGGGACACGGGTTCGAGCCCTGGTCTGGGAGGATCCCACATGCCGCGGAGCAACTAGGCCCGTAAGCCACAACTACTGAGCCTGCGCGTCTGGAGCCTGTGCTCCGCAATAGGAAAGGCCGCGATAGAGAGAGGCCCGCGCACCGCGATGAAGAGTGGCCCCCGCTTGCCACAACTAGAGAAAGCCCTCGCACAGAAACGAAGACTCAACACAGCAAAAATAAATAAATTAATTAGTAAACTCCTACCCCCAACATCTAAAAAAAAAAAAAAAAAAAAAAGAATTAGGACCAATAATTTAGTCTACTACATGGACATGTAATCAAAGCTCTGTTAATGTTAGCTATCTGCAGTGATGCTGTTCCTAGACATTCTTCAGAGAAGGAGCATCTGCTTCCCTACTACTTCTGCCATCATATCCTCTTTCTCCTCCTGAGCACTGCCTTTCTACACTCCCACTATTCACTGTTAGGATGTGACTCCCCGACCACCAGTGGTTCCACCTCGCTTAAGGTCCCTACAGCAATATAACTTCTCGTGTCATCTTCTCCCCTAATAAAATTGAATTGGTCTAAAGACGATTTCTCCTTATCTCCAAGATAGGTGCAGGTTGACAAGGAAAGAAAAGAAGACTTGACAGCTTTATACATTAACACTGCAAGTTTATTTTAATAGAGGTCTCTTGATAAAAGTTTTAATTGCAGAAAAAATTAATGGCAAAAAAGACGATATGGTAGGTGTGCAGAGGAAGAGATTTGGGGATCTGGGAAACACAGGCCACTAAGTACACACAAGAGGATATCAAACTGACCTTAGTGTTTGTCGGCTGAATGATGACCTCCCAGAGATGTCCATGTCCTAACCTTTGAAACCTGTGACTATGTCACCTGGCATGGCAAAAGGGACTTTGCAATTGTGACTAAGTTAAGGATCTTGAGATGGCGGGTTAGATTTTCTGGATGGGTCGAATGTAATCATAAGCGTCTTTATAAGAGAGAGGCTGGAAAGTTAGAGTCTGCTAGAGGCAATGTGAGGATGGAAGCAGTGGGACAGAGAGACAGATTGGAAGATCCCGAGCTACTGGCTTTGAAAATGGAGGAGGGGGTCACAGTCCAAGCATGCAGAAAGCCTCCAGAAACTGGCCGAGCCAAAGGAATAGATCATTCCCTAGAGTCAGAAGGAACACTTCCCTGATGACCCATTTTAGGACGTCTGCTCTTCATAAGGGAATAAATTCTGTTTATAACCCTGTTTATGGCAATTTGTTACAGCAGCAACAGAACCCTAGCACCCTGGGAAAAAAGAAATCAGGCAACAGGCTCTACTTCCTATTTTCACACAGTCATAACTAAAATGGAAAAGCCCAGGAATTTTCTCTCTGCTGGGCCATGGGACTTATAACTCTTAGTCAATGAAACCAATAGTATGCTTTTGATAAGACAGGGGACCAAGCATCTAGACTCCGTAGACTTGTAGCAAGCTAGCTGAAACGCAAACTGTCTTCATGTCTGTCTGTCTTGTGTGTACTTGGACTTGACCTATCAATGGTTCCATTGTCCAGCAGTCCTAGAGAACCCAGACACAGCCTGCTTTGTTTCAGAGATCATGCCCCATGGAGTTTGTTTCTTGCTTTATTCTAACCATAGGCTTTTAGAATCTTCACTCTCAGAGCATAAAGACTGGCCAAGGCTGAGGACATAAGTTAGGATTGGGGTCTTTATTGTAATTGTAGTGGGAAACCATTGAATGATTTTTTTTAGAAAATTCTTTTCCATTATGGTTTATTATAAGATATTGAATATAGTTCCCTGTGCTATACATAGGTCCTTGTCGGTTATCTATTTTATATATAGTAGTGTGTATCTGTTAATCCCAAACTAATTTACCCCTCCCCTCATCTTGTTTTCTTTAAAGTTGACCAAGTATCCAGACCTCTTGCTTCTATTCAGTCATATACAAAGTGATTGCAGGCTAAAAGGAGCTTTTTAGCTGGAAGGGTCTCATTTTTTATTTACTGGCCTCTGTGCTCTGCTATGTCTTGCTTTCTCAACCACTCAAATTAATGGTCACTTCCTGGACTAATCTGATACACTGAACTTGGATGGGAATGTAATACCTTTAATCCTATATTTGTCAGCAAGTTCCTAACTTCCTGTGAAGGGATATGAATCTTACCTCTCAGCAATTTTACAGCCACTACTCATAACTGCTTCTGTTTGGGGTACAAGTGCACTTGGCTTTTTCAACCCTGAGAGACTTAAACTATGAGACTCCTCTTCAACCTAGATTGCAGACTGTAGGCAGGAATGTCTCTCTTGGTAAATTGGTATTTCTTTCCATCAGTGCCTACAGTGTGGCTAGCTCTCAGACGAGCTTCTTACTCTCTAGTAGGACTCTGCTGACAGCAGCAGGAGGAGGCTAGCACATACCAAAATGTTTAATTTTCCTACCACTTTTCCCAACACTTCGACTGTGGTCAGCATGAGGTCTGATTTTCAAGGTACAGTAGGCAACAGATTGACAAAATGTTTCACCACCACAGTAACGAGGACAGGAGGGATTGCACACTACAACACCTGAATCTTTAATTGACATTCAAGCTTCTCTACCTCCTCCATCCAGCCAGGTTGATATTTTGGGTTCTGTTTTCTCTAGCTCCCTACTTCTAGGAACCAAATTCCATATCGATTACAGTTGGTCTCAGCTGCATATAACAGAAAGCCCAAATATGTGGTCTAAACAAGGTAGAGGTTCATTTCTTTCTCCCATGAAAGAAGCAGGTGGTCCAGGATGGCTGTATTAGCACTAGGGTGTTCAAGGGACTGGGTTGCTTCTACTTTTCTGCTCCATCATCTCAAGGTCACTTCATTTTTCGAAATCTCTGTTGACTCTCCAGCCATCACGTTCGTGTTCCAAACAAGAGGAAGAAGAAGGGCGGGGGGTGCTGAATGAAACCTAAAGCCTAGCAGTGGAGTCAGCTTGATTTGAAATTTTTCTTCTGTGCGTCCCCAGTGACTGTCACTTACATCAATTTGGCTACACCCAACTGCATGGGAGCCCGGGAAAGGGAGTCCTTTAGCTTAGCACGTGGCCATGCAAAATAAAATTGGGTTTCTGTCAGCAAAACAGAAGACTGGGTGGAAAACTACCAGTCTCTTTCACATTCTCCAGACGTCTGTCTTCTCTGCCTTGTGCTGCCAGGACTGTGACCAATGCCTCATCTGCATTAGAGCTGACTGCCAAAGATCAAAGCTAATATTTCATGGGGTGGGGGGAGAGGAAAGGGAACAACAATTATGAGTCATCTACATCTAATGCCAGTAAACTTCATGTCATTTCCCAACAGTGATTTGATTAAGAGAGAGAAGGAGGTGAAGGAGAGGATACAATCAGGGCACCAGGCATCAGAGCAGAGGAGGGAGTCGGACACCAGAGAAATTCCATTGGTTTTTCTGAGCGTCTTCACCAAGGGTCATGGGCAGATGACCAGCTTCCCTTCCCCAGAGTCCCACCAGTATCAGGGTCACAGTTGGAAAGCATGTGTTCTGCCCAGGGTGTCACCCCCTGAGCAGCCCTCCAGATCACCTGTGCTGTACCATCTTGATTCTATGAATATGACGGGGCGGGGGGCAAGAGGCCGTGCTAGGTGGTGCCATGTGTTGGCTCCTCTTTGGGCTGTTGAGTGGAGGTGGCATGGAAGACGCATCGCCTTTATGGTGAAATGGTCACTCTGCCTCTAGAAGGATGTCTTTCCCCCGGTGCTTCCATATCTTAGCAGACAATACACTAGACCAGGGATATCAGTTCTAACAACGGGTTGTCCCCAACTTGCATGACCAGATACTGTCATCTGGTCAGTGTCTAGGAGCCCCACTTTGCTGGATGTGCCCATGCCCTGTCCAGGGTGGGGCACTCATGTCCCCAGCTGTTGGGAGCATCAGTGGCCAAAGGGTCTCTCCTGAGGACCCCTCTAGGATTTGCCCTCAGTCAAAGAAGCCACTTCATACAAGGTCACACACCCTCCCCAGGGGTGGGAGCATTGATGGAGGCCTGACTCCCTCTCCCCAAAGCAAGGCCATCCCAGCCCTGGAGGCTCCCACAGCACTCAGACGTCTCTGTCACAATTGTATCACAGCCCAGAATCTCCCTCTGCTTTGTCCTGCTTCCCTCATTTCTTTTAGATATTGTTTTTGAAAGTGCATCCCCAGTAAAAAGTCTGCACGCAGCTCTAAGTCTCAATCTGGTTTTTCAAGAGACCTGACCTACACCTGCCTGGGGGTGAAGAGGCAAATCAGAAATTGCCTCTGTGGGTCATGATCCACCTGGTCCAGTGTCATCTCTTTCATGGCAGGACCCGGGGTTTATGCTGCAGGGGTACCTGGTACCCTTCACTGGTAACAGCTTCAGAGGTTCTGGCTGACCTCCAAACTCTATCTTTCCTTGAATAATCTACAAAAGGTCTGTAAAGAATTTAATGAGACCTTCAGGTACTTATTATATTTTTAACCTGTATCACCTATTTGGGAAATTGATTTCATAATTTTATGTTATTAGATAGTTTATTAAAGAATTATCCTGAAGGACAACATGGGGGTTCCTCAAAAAACTAATAATAGAGTTGCCACATATCCCACTCCTAAGCATATATACAGAGAAAACTCTAATTTGAAAAGATACATGTGCCCCAATGTACAAAGCAGCACTATTTACAATAGCCAAGACATGGAAGCAACCTAAGTGTCCATTGACAGAGGAGTGGATAAAGAAGATGTGGTACATGTATACAATGGAATATTATTCAACCATAAAAAAGAATCAAATAATGCCATTTGCAGCAACATGGATGGACCTAGAGATTGTCAAACTAAGTAAAGCAAGTCAGAAAGAGAAAGACAAATACTGTATGACATCACTTATATGTGGAATCTAAAATACAACACAAATGAACTTATCTACAAAACAGAAACAGACTTGCAGACAGAGAACAGACTTGTGGTTGCCAAGGGGGGGGCGAGGGGTTGGGGGAGGGATGGAGTGGGAGTTTGGGATTAGCAGATGAAACTTTTATATACAGAATGGATAAATAACAAGGCCCTACTGTATAGCACAGGGAACTATATTCAATATCCTGTAATAAACCATAAATGGAAAAGAACATGAAAAAGAATATATATATAAACTGAATCACTTTGCTGTATACCAGAAACTAATACAACATTGTAAATCAACTCTACCTCAATGAAAAAAAAAGAAGTCCTTAAATGAAACCTCTTTTAAACTTTAAGGGGTACCCTTTGCTTTGAGTGGATTACAAATGAGGCCCTGTAACCTACCCATATTGTAGGTAACACAGATACTCTCTGTCACCCTTCTACCAGAACATTATGCTGTGGATGTGAGCCTGGGGTGGGGAGGAGGTCTGAGTTGTCCCCTAAGAGCTTGGAGATAAGAGAAATAAGATTCACTTCCGAGAGTTCAACTAGTAAAATCCACACGCAATGTTTAGAAATGTGTATACATAGATAAGAGACTGTCTGTAAATATGTGACCAAAGGATTTGCATTGTCCCTCAATTCCACAGAAGGTGACCTGGGTCTCAGAGAGGCAGAACAAGAATGTTTTTAATATTTAGGAAGCAACAGCCTAATCAATTGTATTTTAATGCGTGAATATAAAGGGACAGTCTGGATCACAAACGTAGAGGTCAATAGGACAAAATTTGGCGGTGTTTTTCCAGCATTGGCCAAGCTAAGAAGACACTGAATCTGCAAGGCAACCTTAATTTAATTACTAGAGAGGAGTTCTGTAGCAAAGGGTAGGGATGATTCATCATACCACACCATTGCCTGGACAAAAATCTCCCAGACTCTCCACCCCTGTTTGCTCTGATTCTGTGCTTACTACACAGCTTGAGAGCTGTCCCCCAGCAGTAAAAATGAGAACTCTTTTCACTGGATCAAAATAACTTCCATTGTATCCAAAGAAGCTTTCAATCTCCTGATGCACTTCACTTTGATTTTAATCTGATTAGTGAGAGTTAGTGTCCCAGCTTCCATCTGACTCCAGGACAATGACAGAGTTTGGACTTCAAGGGCATGGTGATTTCTCCAAGGTAATACCTCCCTGTTAGATGACTTGGAAAAGAGCCATCTGGCCTTCATCTCAAGACCCCTCCTCTCTCAAAGTGGGCAGACATCTTTTGGAAAGCTTATCTGTGTCTGTCTGCTTAATATTTTACATTCAGGAAATGCTGAAAGGCTGAATGTCATTGGCAACTTTGGGGATATCTCTGTAAACTTGCCCTTCCAGATCGCTCATAAAAATCAGAGATAGAATGTCTCCCAGACCCAAAAAACCTGTTATACATACATCCTCATAAGAGCAATGACTGTTCACGTCCATAAATATACCAAAAATATTACTCTGCCTTTGACAAAATATTTTCTTCCATCTACCGATGCTTAGTTGGAGCAGGCAGCATTTGTCAAGAGCTTTAGGAAAGTTTGCATTAATCAGTCACAGTGCTGGAACTTTCTCCACTCTGGATTCCTAAGCTGGTTCTTTAGACAGCTACTGTCCAGCAGCCCCCAAAAGCAGGCTGCTTATAGCACTGCCCTCCACTCAGCTCACCTTCCTCTGGATGTGAAGTTTCTTCCGGGTCCCTGGCCTTGAATTCTTGGCTTCTTGTCCCAGTTCTGCGTGCCACATCTGGCCTGTCAAGATTCAGTGCACACTGCACCCTCCCTCCAGGGCTTTAACCTCGGTTTCCCAGATGCTGGCAGGACCACCCTGTCTTCCAGCTCTGAAGGATTAGGGTGTCTCTGGTTAGGTATCCAGGACCCAGCCTTCAGTCCCTTCATCCAGGAAGACTGCGGAATAGATGCAAACATCTTCCTGAAACCCACCTTCCCTGGAATTCAGTCTCCCACCTGGGAAAAATGAATGAATTCCTCTTGCGCTCTACACGTATTGCCTGCAGCAGGCAAGGCTGAGCTGGCGGGTGGAGGGCCAAGCCAGCAGCACAGGTAGGGGAGCTGGGGGTGCCTGGAAGCAGCCACTGTGGCCCTGCTCTGTGTCCCGGCAACACGTGAGCAGCAGTGGCTCCTGAGACTCCCCAGGCTTTCCCCCGAAATTACAATCCTCATGAACCGCATCTGTATGGGACGAGGGTACTTTGAAATAGGCAATGCTTCCTTTTTCTGCCACCCAAATTTCCTATCTGTTTTGTCTCCCCTTTCATTATTCCAGGGGAAGGAAGACATAGCAAAACAATGAGAGGAAACTAATTCTTGACTTTGGAAGACTATATGAACAAGAATACATTGTCTCTATTCACAAGAATATAAATGATTCTCTTGGTTGTAGGAGGGGAAGGAATCAGAAGGGAGACCAAGATAATTTCACTTTGGAGATGTCTAAGCCCTGGGGAGGAGGTGACTGAGATACTGGAAGAGTGTGAAGACTCTGAGATCAGAGGGGATCAGTGACAAACCTCGGCAGCCTCCATCTTTCCTGAGGAGAGGTCAGAGATGGGAAGATGAGGAGGACCAAATGGATGTGGGGTGCACCTGGGAAGGTGGGCCCGAGACAGCCTGGCAGCATTTCTCACATACAGAAAGAGTGGGAACAGAGGAAGGCCCCAAGCAATGGCATGGAGCTGTGGCCCACAGGAGACCTTGGGGCTGGGCCGAAGGGCCCAGCAGGAGGGGCCTGCATGGATACAGGATGACATCAAAGACCAAATGCCCACCCCCAAACCTGGCATTGTAGAAGCCACTGTGTAAAAAGGCCCTTGAACTCAATGGAAATATGTTTTTGAGACCTGCAAAGTTGAGACTCAAAGTAGGAATTAATATCAGTTATAGAAAATAAAGAAATTTAGATGTCTTAGCCATCTGTGAATTTGTGGATTTAATCTCATCATCAATACAATGGAAATCTGGATTTCCCAGGAAGCCAAGTAGAGCAGTTTTTGCCAAGTCATACTTACTGGTGTAGGTGGAACAATGGGTGGTCCTTCTGCTGTAATTTGGCCTCCTCTTCTGAGGGTCCTGCACTGGTCTGCTCAGGATGCCATAGCAGGATACCGTGCGTTAGGTGGCTTCAACAATGGAAATTTATTTTCTCAGGGTTCTAGAGGCTGCTATATGAAACCCTGTTTTCTCAAGGTTCCAACATGGTCAGTTTCTGGTAAAGCCTCTCTCACTGGCTTGTAGACAGCCACACTGCTTCTGTGTGCATTTGTGTATGTGTACCTATACACAGGAAAAGAGGGAGAGAGAGTATTCTCATGTCTCCTCTCAAAAGGACACCAATCCCATCAGTTTAGGGCCCCACCCTTTGACCTCATTTAATCCTAATGTCTTCCACAAATCCCCATCTCCAGATATTAACACATTGGGAATTAGGGCTTCACATATGAATTTGGGAGGGGACACAATTTAGTCTATAAGAGTCCCTCGAGATTCCAGGCCACCTTGCAGAGCACAGTGGACAACTCAGAACATTCCAGCATGACCATTGGCTTGTCTGTATTTGTCCCTCTGAATCTGTGCTCCAGCCTTCTCTCCAAGTCTGGGCCTATGAAGCTGATGCCCACATGCTGACCATGCAGGGATCCATTGCTTTTTGGATTACAATTGGGTTCATCCACTAGGAGGCACCGGCAGAATTGGAAAGAAAGAAAAGAGAAAGTCTGGGGTATTTCTTCCTCCTGCTCCTTCCCCACTGATAGCCACACTCTCTGTGGGGCAGATCCCCACTTCCAAGGCTGCATTTCTTGCTGGGTCTGGTAACAGCATCCTCCTCTTGCCCCTTCAGCCTGGCTGTGGTACTGCTTGTGCTATTGCTCACCCCTGGGTGCTTCATGGTCCCTCGTTAGTCCAGTAACCCTGGCTACACCTCTGCAAATTCCCTTCATTAAGCCCTCTTCAATGAGACCCTTTGAGTAAACCCTTAGTAACAATGCCAAGTCCCAAGTGAGTTCCACCTTAGCAGCTGAGTGGAGCCAACTGATGCTTCTGACTGAGCTTCTTATAAAGAACAAACCCTCAGGGCTTCCCTGGTGGCGCAGTGGTTGAGAGTCCATCGGCAGGGGACACGGGTTCGTGCCCCGGTCCGGGAGGATCCCACATGCCGCGGAGCGGCTGGGCCCGTGAGTCATGGCCGCTGAGCCTGCGCATCCGGAGCCTGTGCTCCGCAACGGGAGGGGCCACAACAGTGAGAGGCCCGCGTACCGCAAAAAAAAAAAAAGAACAAACCCTCAAAAGAGCACATGATCGACCACTGCAGCCTCTCTGAGAGGCTAGAGTGACTTGACAACATAACAAAGCTCCCTTGTCCCGGGACGGGATGGAGCAAAGTGCCTGCTCACTCCCCGATATGTCTGTGTCTCTCCCGGGCCACGGGGCAGAAGTAGCAGACCTACTTGATAAATGACCACAGCTTGGCAGCCTTGCTGTGGACGTTTTACTCTAGGGAGGTGATGTGATCCAGAGTTGGAACCCCAGAAGACCAAATGGCAGGTGACAGGGAAGGGCAAAGCACACAGGGGGACAGAGTCAGACCCACCGTTGCTCTCAAGGGGCTCACAGTCCAGCAACCACTTACGACACAATGAGATGAGTCCTGAAATAGACGTATCTACTAAGGGCTTCCAAGGGGTGGAAGGATGGGGTGCCTGCCTGCTTTATGCTGAGTCTTGGAGAATGTGTAGGTTTTACCCCTAAGAAAAGGGTGGGCAGGATACTCTGGGCAGAGGTGTTGCATGGACACAGCACCTTGGTGTGAAGGACTCTGGGGCAAGTAACTGTGTGCCTTTAAAGGAAGATTGCAACCGTCAAGATACTTTTGGAAACTCATTAGGAAACTGATACATCGTTTCTTACTAAATCCAACAGAGATTGTTTCCCAATATTGAAAGGAGATTGTGTTTCTCCGTTTAAGCAGCAGATGGAGTTGGCTTGAGTTTCCTTCTTTTTTTAAACATCTTTATTGGAGTAAAATTGCTTTACAATGGTGTGTTAGTTTCTGCTGTATAACAAAGTGAATCAGCTATACATGTACATATATCCCCATATCCCCTCCCTCTTGTGTCTCCCTCCCACCCTCCCTATCCCACCCCTCTAGGTGGTCACAAACCACCGAGCTGATCTCCCTGTGCTATGTGGCTGCTTCCCACTAGCTATCTATTTTACATTTGGTAGTGTATATATGTCCATGCCACTCTCTCACTTCGTCCCAGCTTACCCTTCCCCCTCCCCATGTCCTCAAGTCTGTTCTCAGCGTCTGCGTCTTTTGGAAGTCATGTTCAACAAAACATGTTTCTCCTCAAACCCCAGGCTGAGTGGTGGAGCTCATGCTAGGAGGGGCAAGGGAGGAGAGCAGGGGAAGGCTAAGCACGTTTACAGTTGCTGTCTCTGCGCATCTTGCAACAAATGCTCTAGCACAACAGGAGCTAGAAACACCATCCATTCAAAGCATCGCTTCCTCTCCATCCCTGTTTCTCTCAGGCCAAGATGGCACCACAGAATCTGCCTGTGACAGTCACATGTGGCTGGGCTGCAGAGTTCTTATGTGGCCCGAGGGGCCACATCTGGGAGCAGGGGAAGAGGCGTTGGAGAGGAAGCAGGGGAGTAAGTCAGCTTCACACTGTGATGTGTTTTGTGTGCCGTGCTGGGTTCTTTGGACACTGTCTTTTAAGGACTGGGGACCCGGGAGACAATCTGCAAACCATCCTGTTGGGAACAGAAAGGATGGATCAAAGAGGGGTACAAGTGGAGTCGAGGAAATCATTTAGTTGGCAGCTGGGAAACCCAAACATGCAATACTCAAGATCTCAGCTGATGAGACCATCCCTGGGGAGAGAAAGGAAATGACCACGTCCAGAAGTGTTTGGGTGGTACGTCTGACAGGGCTGGATGGCTGGTGTGAATCAGGGGTACAGGAGACGGTGGATTCAAATGACTTCTAGATTCTTGACTTGAGCATCAGGAGAGATACAGCCCCTGAATCAGTTAGAATTCATACAGGACACAGATGACCTATCAAATTAGGATAATTTGACTAGGCTTTGTTTTGTTTTGTTTTGTTTTGTTTTACGAAGGGTCTAACTACAAAGCTGTAGGGGACCACGAGGGACTGTATAGGAACCTGGGGCAAGATTCTAAGGGAGAGGGAAGGAATCTGTTATCAGAATCAAGAGGGCAAGTTCTGCAGAGCAGACCCCTTGAGAGGAGCATTGATCTTCTGAGAAGGGATCCTGCCAGCCCAGGTCAGCCCCCTGGGGAAGGAACCAGGGAATAAACACCCTGACCTCACCCTCCCATCTGTTCTGGTCTCCTGCTCAGGCCCAGCTAGAGACAAAGCACCCGCGAGAGCCTGTTGTCATCCTTACAGGCAAGTGGGTCTCCAGGGACAGAGAACAGAGCGCAGAAGGGTGGGGAGAGGACCTCATGCCAGGGAAAGGGGGAACTTAAGATCTCCAGCCTTCAGATGGACAAGGAGTTAGGGGGGAAAAGCAGGCTTAGGGGAGAAAATGACACATTTAGTTCGTACATGATGAGGATTCGGAGATTTGGGTCCTAGTTCTAAGAGGATCCAGGAATGCCAGAGAGTCGCCATTGAATGAGGATATGCCAGACCCACTTCTATATGCTTTATGTAACTTAGCTCGTTTAAGTCTTCCTGCAGCACTCAAAGAAAATGTAGTATGTCCATTTCACAGATATGGAAATTGCAACTTGATGAAAATGGGACCACTCTCAAATCAGACTAGTTAAGTATGAAAGGCAGGATTTGAATCCAGCCCTGCCTGGCTCTGAAGAGTATGCTATTCCTGTCTGAAAGTTAATTAATGTTGTGCAAAAATCAGAGAGGATGGAAGCCCTCATGCCTCACTCCAGTGCCTACAATTATCCAGACAATTTATAAACAATTTCACACCCTTCACCTCCAAGTTTGGATCAACGTCTATTTTCTATGGCTTTTCTTGCAGTGGTTCATTTACCCATCAGTTCTCTGCAGACTTCGGAGGCCTGTATTTGGGGTTTGATGATGATGGTATTTGGGGTTTTCTACAGCCAGAGGCTCCAATTAGAACAGAGGAAGGACACAAATGGAGATGGAGTCAGAGTGAAACAAACAGGGCTTGCGAGGAGCTCCCTGCAGGGAGAATGGAGCACAGCCTCCTGATGGGTTGGTGAGAGTCCCTGAAGCTGGTGCTGTATCCCCAGCATCTGTGCAGGGGTCCCCCCTGGATGCCAGAGGCCATGGCCAATGGCAAGGTGACCTGTGAGTTTCTTATAGCTGATCATTCATAAGGCAGAAGCCCAGTCTTGTTGGTAAACAGACTCCTGGCATAGTATTGCTTGCTCTTAATCAGCCTGTGGAAGGACTGAAGACTAGTTTCGGTTGGATTCGGTTGCTGGTTATGATCCTTCTTATATTAATTTTTGGCTGTGCTGGGTCTTCGTTGCTGTGCGCTGGTTTTCTCTAGTTGCCGCGAGCAGGGGGCTTCCCTTTGTTGCGGTGCACGGGCTTCTCATTGCAGTGGCTTCTCTTGTTGCAGGGCATAGGCTCTGGGTGTGCGGGCTTCAGCAGTAGTTGTGGCGTGCAGTCTCAGCAGTTGTGGCTCGCGGGCTCTAGAGCACAGACTCCGTAGTTGTGGCGCACGGGCTTAGTTGTTCCGTGGCATGTGGGATCTTCCCGGACCAGGGCTCGAACCTGTGTCCCCTGCATTGGCAGGCAGATTCTTAACCACTGTGCCACCAGGGAAGTCCAACAAGTAGTTTTAAAAGGTGGTCAAGAACACAGGCTTTGGCGCAAGATCTGAGTTTGAATCTCCGCTCTGCCATCATGGCCACGTAAACTTGGACAAATTGCTTAATTTCTCTGAGTCCCAGTCCTCTCATCTGTGAGAAGAAGATGACAACGCTCACCTTTCACATTATAGTGAGAAAGTAATAAAATCATATTTTTCAAGTGTTGGCATGAGGTTGGCACACAGCAGGTGCTTGTTTTTCTTTTTCACACCAATTGCGTCCATTCAAGATCTAGGCGCAGCCCTGCTTCAAACCAACTTTTCCAAGACCCAGAGCTTGGGAAAGATTACATGCAGTTATGCATCTACTATAGATTTCTCCAATTCAGAGACTGTAAAACTAGAGGCCTCCAGTCTGAATTCCACCCTCTGCCATATTTTGTTTGGTGTGTGCAGTGTTGAAGGCTATTAAATGAGGTGCCAATATTTAAACATCACAATAAAGATCCAATTTCTAGCTTTTCTTAAGTAACTGAATCATCTGGAGCATTGGGGCTGCATTTCCACCTTGCTTACAATGGAATGACAAAGATAGAAAATGCCATGTAATCTTCCCATGTGCCAGGTACTGGTTTAAGCATTTTGCTTATAAAGTAATCTAATTCTGTTAATACACTTGTGAGAGAGGTTCTCCTATTATTCCCATTTTTAAGGAGAGAACACTGAGGCATGAGAGATCCATTGACACATCCAAGGTCATGGCAATGAGAAGTGGCAGAGATGCGATTTGCACCCAGGCTGTCCAGCTGCAGGGCTAAACTCTACCACTGCCCTCCCGCTCCACCTCTTACGTTAACCAGACCATTGTCGGTGCTATAAACACAGGCTGTGTGTGCAGCACTCACTCTTGGTCTGCGACCTGCCGGAGAATCTAGATGGAAATTCATTTTTAAAATTCATTCCTGAGAAAATACTGTAGAGGACTTCCTCTGCACCTCCCCCTCCTTCTTTCTCTCCTCCTCCTCCTCCTTCTCTTCTTCTTCTTCCTTCTCCTCCTCCCCTTTTCTCATCCCACTATAATCTACTAACTGGGTCAGTGTGAAAAATTCTGAACCTGTAAAATCAAGGCACTTTTCCAAAACCTATTAAATTTCTCAAAGCTGGGCATACACGAGAAAGGAGACTCAGATATTGTCACCACGCCATCCCAGGCTGCAGAGGCTGACAATGAGAGCAGCGGAACTCAATTATATGTAAACCAAAAGTACAGAGACGCGGCGATAGCCCAGGAAAGTGTGACAGGGAGGTTTTCAGAGATTAAAAGCCTCTTTCTGGTAAGCATAGGGCAAAAGGCAGGGATACAGCCAAATCAGAGAAAGACAGTAAAGTCGTGGAGTCGTAGGAAAGGAGCTTTCTCATCTCCTGGGGGCAGGAAAAGGATTTAGTGTCATGGGAAAGTATCGGCTAAGTATTGGGAGATCACTTCGTGCTCCATAGATTCTTGAGGGTGGCAGCTGTGGGACATCCCCACAGCCTGCCTGAGAGGGTTCCTGCCCAGCAATAACACTTAGGGCACACTGGGTGCCCAGCAAGCCTGGGGGAAGGGGGCTGTTATCCCAGTGGCAGGGTGGAGGTGGGAGGGCACAAGGTCTGTGGGGATCCTGAGAGTTGGGGAGCTAAAAACTGAAGCAAGTGCATCTCTGGGCTTCAAATGCCCATCTAAAAAGAACTACCGGGCTTCCCTGGTGGCGCAGTGGTTGAGAGTCCGTCTGCCAATGCAGGGGACACGGGTTCGAGCCCCGGTCTGGGAGAATCCCACATGCCGCGGAGCGGCTGGGCCCATGAGCCATGGCCGCTGAGCCTGCGCGTCCGGAGCCTGAGCTCCGCAATGGGAGAGGCCATGACAGTGAGAGGCCCGCGTACCGCAAAAAATAAAATAAAATAAAATAAAAAATAAAAAGGACCACCTTATCCATGGAGAGGGGGTGAGGTAAGTGGGTTTCATGGCCAAACCTAACTAGGAATTGTCAGTTTCTATTTGCCATCTCTACTCCTGGCATTTTGTGTAGTATTTTCTGCTCGTTGCACTTTTTAACATTACATTGTGATAAGAGTGATTGTCCATAGTTGAGATAGTCTCAGGAGTGCAGAGACTGGAGTGAGGGATGGTCCCTGGCAAAAGCCCATGAAACCAAACACCTGGAGAAATTCATGTCACAGTCACTGATTCAGATGTTATAGACTTGTGGCATATTTAAGGAGGGAGAGAAAAGAAAGATGCCTCTTGCTTAAACTGTAAACCTGTTGTCACTGTATAAAATGCACCAAGCACCCCTCTTTTCATAGAATTTTCACACCTGTTCAGTGGGTTTGGGTATATAGGGAGAGAATTTCTAGAAAGATCAACATTGCTGACTTGGTTCATCATTATGTACCACCTCATATCAAGGGTTCATTCTGCAGACGGTACTTGAGATCCAGGAACAGACAGATGGCAATTTCTCCCTGAAAGCTACGAGTTGTGAGTCCTTTGTCATTGGAAATTATATGCCCGCAACCTCTGGCTTCAGCAACCCCAAAACCATGCCATATGTTACTGAAAGTTAATTTTTTTTCTGAACCAGCCAGGTTGTGAAATACAGGTTGCTTCCAGAAAACAGTTATCTATCCTGCTACCCTCTTTTCATCTCAATTTTCATCCGTGAAGCTATATTTGACAAACCTGCATCACGTGTCACAGAATCTCAACACCCGATGGCTAAGCCAGGATTGAAAGTCCTTTGCAGCCCACATCTGACAGCCCTCATCAGATGCTGGGTCCAGACTGAACGTTGGAACAGGAAGAGGAAGATGATGATCTGGAAGTGAAGCCAGGGGAGCCGGGGCACAGCCAGCCTCGAGCTCCGTCCCTGTGCTCTGCGGGGGTGGGGGTGGGGGTGGGGGTGGGGTGGACACACCCTAGTCACGTGTTTCTCATCCCTCCTCCTCCAGCCCTTCCGGCGCCCCGCCTCCCTCCTCCCACAAGAAGGGCACCCGAGGCCTCACGCTACAGCTGCCCTTGCCCTGGCTCATATTTTCCGGGTCACTTAGTCCAGCCCCACCTCCTGTCTTCCCAGCCCTCAATTCATCCACCTAGCCCGCCCTCCAGGGTTCTTCCCCATGCTCCAGATGTCTGGACTCTTTCTTCTCTTTCAAAACTTTCCTTTTGTATTAATTTCCATTGCTAGTGTAACAAGTCATCACAAACTTAGTCCCTTAAAAATAACACAAAGCTGTTATCTTACGATTCTGTAGGTTAGAAGTCCTATACGAAAGTCTCATTAGGCTAAAATCAGGATGTCAGCAGGGCTGAGTGCCTTTCTGGAGGCTCCCGGGGTGGAGGGGTGGGGGGAAGCTGTTTCCTGGCCTTTTCCAGCCTCTGGAGACCGCTCCCGCCACACTTCTCCAGGTGCTGCGGCTGTGGCTTCATCCCTTCGTCCAACAGCCCGCAATGGCCAGTTGAGTCCTTCTCTCGTCCCAGCATTCTTACCTTTCCGCCGTCATCACCGTTCCTTCTCTGCCTCCCCCTCTACTTTTAAGATTTGTGTGATTTCACTGGGGCCACCAGAAAAATCCAGGATAACTGCCCCATCTCCAGGTGCTTAAGCAATGGCCTCTGCAAAGTGCCAGGTAAGGTAACTTACGCACAGGTGCCAGGGATTAAGATGTCACCGTATTTGTGATGCCATTATTTTGCATCCCACATGCTTCTCGGCCCCATTCCCTCAGAATTGTCTAGGTTCCTAACACTAATTTGATACACTAATTCACGATCAGGAGTGAGTGGGTTTATATGCCCCCTATACACACACACACACACACACACACACACACAGTGTGTTTGCCTTTCAGCCACTACTTTCAATACCCAGCCCAATGTAGCCCGTCACACAGGAGTTGGAGCTATTGTGATGAGCCCAGGGAGGTGTCATTTCCATTTTGGGTAAACAGAACATTCTAGCCCTTCAAACCACAACATATTGACATTTGCTTGTGCTGTGTAAGGTCAGAGACACGTCCCACAAGCCCTTCATCAGAGCATGAAGCTTTGGGATCCAGAGTGAGCATCATGAACTGGGGCTGAGCAGCATCCCTGGAAACCAGGTCATATTTGCCAGCTGCAGCGAGTCATTAGTGTAAAGGAGTTATTCCATATGACATTAATTTATAGGGACGAATACATCCTTCTGCACTTTGTTCCTCCTCTGGTAGGTTCCATTCCCCGAGGGTGCAGAAAAGTAGTTGTTATTGGTCTTCTTACATTTAAGAAATAGATGTTCATGGGTGCACATGCACACACGCTCATTCGCACACACCTGTGAACACGCGTGCCACGGGGGCGACACAGCAGTGAGCACCAGCCGCTCGAGCTTGGCGAATTTAGGACCAGCTCCTCCTCTTCTGTCCCGAGCATCTTGGAGAGAGCAGACCCAGCCCAGGAAACAATAAGGAGAAATGAAAAGTGTGGAACCTCTGAGAAAGTTTTACAGTCAGGCAAGACTATGGATCGCCACACGATGAGAAAATGAAGAAGGATGGGGCGCCTTTCAAGATATGAATCCAACCTATTAGCAACAGTAGCAGGTCACTCCATCCTCCCCAAAACTTCTCCAGGTTCCAAGCGAGAGCAGGGTGTGCGTGTGTGTGTGCGTGTATGTGTAACAAAGAGAGCAAAAAAAAGGGAGAACAGGAGAGAATAAAGGGCAAGAGAGAGGAGTATTTAGAATGGGGTGGACAATAGCATTGATCAGCTTTAAACAAGGAAAACAGCTAGTGTGGACCTGGCAGATGTTGAGGTCATAAAGTTTTGAGGACTTGAAGGTAAGTAGTAGTCCAAACGAACAGCATGGAGGGACAGAGAAGTCTTTCAGGGGCCTGAAGACTAGGCTTCACAGCTAGACTTCAAGAGCTTTTATGTCTATTTTATTTTATTTTTTAATTTTATTTATTTATTTATTTATTTTGCGGCACGCAGGCCTCTCACTGCTGTGGCCTCTCCCGTTGCGGAGCACAGGCTCCGGACGCACAGGCTCAGCAGCCATGGCTCACGGGCTCAGCCACTCCACGGCATGTGGGATCTTCCTGGACCGGGGCACGAACCCGTGTTCCATGCATCGGCAGGTGGACTCTCAACCACTGTGCCACCAGGGAAGCCCTATTTTTTAATTTTTTAATTAAAAAGTTTTTATTGAAGTATAGTTATTTAGAGTGTTTCAGTAGTACAGTACAGCAAAATGATTCACTTATATATATATGTATGTATATGTGTATATGTATATATATTTTTTCCAGATTCTTTTCATTGTAGATGATCACAAGATATTGAATATAGTTTCCTGTGCTTTACAGTAGGACCTTGTTATTTATCTATTTTATGTATAGTAGTGTGCCTCTGTTAATCCCAACTCCTAATTTACCCATAAACCTCTTCTTTCCCCTTTGGTAACCATGTTTGTCTTCTATGTCTGTGAGTCTATTTCTCTTTTGCAAATCAGTTCATTTGTATCTTTTTTTTATATTCCACATATAAATAATAACATATGGTATTTGTCTTTATCTGACTTAGTTCACTTCGTATGATAAGCTCTAGGTCCATCCATGTTGCTGCAAATGGCATTATTTCATTCTTTCTTATGGCTGAGTAATATTCCATTTTATATATGTGCCACATCTTCTTCATCCATTCATCTGTTAAGGGACATTGAGGTAGCTCCATGTCTTGGCTATTGTGAATAGTGCTGCTTCAGGAGCTTTTTACAAGTCTCTCTTCTGTCCTCCAACAATTGCCATATGTGAAAGTCTACCATTAGAGACTCACTTTGGGAAGGGAAGGAAGATCTGTCTTGGGAGGGGGTTCCTTTTAGAAGAGAAATAATACTTCTTGGGGGGCAACTTACGGTATTAATTGCCATAAGGGGTTAATGTTATCAGAGCTGATTTTGAATGAAGGGAAAGTGGCTGGGAGTGAGGAGATAGAGAGTCTGGACAGCAAGGCATAGAGAGTGAAGAGCCCGGAGGGAACGAGAGGAGAGAAAAGTGATGCAGGGAAAGAAAACTAGAAGAGAAGCCTGGCCAGGGAGAGAGACTAGACTTCTGGTTTTGTAATAAAGACAAGGATTTGCATTTTAGCTCTGTGTCCTGCGAGCTATGGCCGATGATAAATTCCTAACCTCCCTGAGGCACTGCCATGCAAATTCTCCATTCTGTAAATGAGAGATAAAGCTCTGGGTTGTTGTGAAGTTTAAAGTTAATGTTTATGAAGTACAGTGCCCAGTGCCTGGCAGGTGCCAAGAAACTGGCTCTTCTTGCCCTGGAGGGAGTCATAGATGCTCTGAAGCTAGCAGGGGAGGTGTATCTCACTCACTCTCTAAACAGCCCCTCAAAAATGACAGGAAGATTCTGAGCCCATTTCCACAGAAGACACAAGAGCTAAGACACAGCTCTAGGAATTCTCCCCTCTTTCTCCAGAATCATTCATTTCTTCTCCACTGGAACATTTCCATCATCACTGGAAACATGCTGCTGTGTATCCACCCCAGATATTTTCTCTCGATGCTCTTTTCTTCCCTACTTTCTGACCCATTGTTATGCTCCCCTTTGCAGTAAAACTCCTAGAAAGAATTGTTTACCTTGCTGTCAGATATCCCTCTCTTCCCGTTCTCCCTGAAGCCCATTCCCCTTGGGTGTTTATCTCCAGCACACCCCAGAAATGGCTCTTCTCAAGGGCACCAAGAACTTCCAAGGAATACTACTCAGCCATAAAAAGAATGAAATTTTGCCATTTGCAGCAACATGGATGGACTTGGAAGGCATTATGCTAAGTGACATAAGTCAGACAGAGAAAGACAAATACTATATGATATCACTTATACATGGAATCTAAAAAAATAAAACAAACTAGTGAATATAACAAAAAAGAAGCAGATTCACAGATATAGAGAACAAACTAGTGGTTATCAGTGGGGAGGGAGAAAAAGGGAGGGGCAATATAGGGGTAGGGGATTAAGAGGTAAAAACTATTAGGTATAAAGTAAGCTATAAAGGATATATCATACAAAATGGAGAATATAGCCAATATTTTATAAAAACTATAAAAGGAGTATAACCTTTAAAAATCATGAATCACTCTATTGTACACCTGTAACTTATGTAATATTGTATAATAACTATACTTCAATTTTAAAAAGTATTTTTTAAAAAGTGAGTTCTGGAGTTCCCTGGTGGCTGAGTGTTTAGGATTCTGGGCTTTCACTGCCATGGCCCAGGCTCAGTCCCTGTTCGGGAAACTGTGATCCCATAAGTCAAGTGGCATGGCCCCAAAAAAAAAAAAAGTGAGTTCAGGTTGTGTCACTCCTTTGCTCAAGAGCCTGCAATGGTTACCCATTTCCCACCAAGGAAGAGCCACATCCCTTACAATGGTCTAGGAGGCCTTTCAAGGCTGGCATGGCCCTTAGTCTCTGTCATCACTCCACGCCAGCCACTCTGGCCACCTGTCATTCTTCCAATATTCCAAATAACCTCTAGTTTTAAGGCTTTCACACTGTTCAGGTCCTCTGCCTGGAATTTTCTCGTCTCATATGTGCTTAACACCTTCACTTCCTTAAAGTGTGTTTTTTGATCATATATCACCTTCCCAGTGTACTTGAGCTTATCCTGATCACCATACTTAAAATTGCCATGTAGCCACCTCCTACATTCCCAAAGTCCTTTCACTGCAATTTTTTGTTCCTTATAGGACTTGTCACTTGATAACAAACAACACACTATTTGTTTTTATTAGGCTTACTTTTGTATTTCTTTTGTAATTTATAATAATAGTGTAAGCAGATAGGGTAGGGGGTCTCTGGAGAAAGAGGGCCAGGCATGGCTTTCTTGACAGAAGAGAAGCCATTTTGGGCCTAAGCCATTTTGTCATCTAAGCCTGTCAACAGTGCTTGTCCTAGAACAGGTCTCAGTAATTAATGATCTGAAGGGGACCAAAGAATGCAGAGACAAATGACTATTATCAGGCAAGAGAAGTAACAATAGCAAAGGTAATATATCATTTGGAAAGACTCCCAGTTCTGTTTCAATGGTAAGGATTGGCCTGAAGTGCTCAACTACCAGACCAACTGAAACCTGAGGGGTGACGATGTTGACATTTTCTGACCCTCATGACCTCAGTCAACTAAAGTTTAGACTCTGACGACTGACAGCCCAAAGCCCTTCATGAATATGCATGTACCTTTAGCTTGGAACTTCCCCAATTTTGCAGTTTCGGGAGACACTGGTTTGGGAAAGATCTCCAGTGTTCTCCTCACTTGCTGTGAGTAAAAAATCCCTCCTTCTCCCGATCTTTGTCTTGGTTGTGTCTTTGGGCTCGACACGTACTAAGAGGAGAACCCAGTTTTGGGGTAACAATAGTTTGCATTATATTTTGATCAGTTATTATTTATTTATTTATTTATTTATTTATTTATTTATCTATTTATATTGGGCTGCGTTGGGTCTTTGTTGCTGCATGCAGGCTTCCTCTAGTTGCAGTGAGTGGGGGCCACTCTTCGCTGTGGTGCACAGGCTTCTCTTGTTGCGGAGCACGGGCTCTAGGCACGCGGGCTTCAGTAGTTGTGGCACACAGGCTCAGTCGTTGTGGTTCACAGGCTTTAGAGTGCAGGCTCAGTAATTGTGGCGTATGGGCTTAGTTGCTCCGTGGCATGTGGGATCTCCCCAGACCAGGGCTCGAACTCATGTCCCCTGCATTGGCAGGCAGTTTCTTAACTACTGCGCCACCAGGGAAGTCCAGTTTGCATTATATTTTGTAATGTGTTTATTAGGTTTATGTTTTTATCTTCTGTGGCCTCTGCCACTATTTGAAGCTTTATGAGGACAGGAATTGCCTATTTTATTCACTAAAGCAGGGCTTGGAGCATAGAAGCCACTTTAAATATATATATATATATACTTTTTAATGAATGGAAGATAAGTAAATTAAGTTTACTAAGGACAGAGTTTACTAAGGACTAAGTTTACTAAGCACAGATCTGTCTATCTTCTCTTCCCACCCCTGTGTTCCTTTAGCTGCACTATATACTCTACACAAGATATAGCCTTCCTTGTACACACTACACATGATGTAACCTTCATTGTATACTCTATGCAGGGTATAGCCTTCAACAGCAGAGCAATATGGTTAAGGAGAAAGATCTAGAGGCAGACTGAAAGAGTTCTGAGTCCAGTCTCACCACATGCTTGCTTTGCAATTGGGCAAGTTATTGCGTGGGCCAAAATGTTCATTCATTTTTTTCCGTAAGATGGCTCTAGTAACACTTCGTTGTCTTTAACTTCATTCGAAACAATTTTGTTAGATTGGATGTAACAGCTGTCATATTAGTGCGCATTTAAAAAAAGACATCAGAATTGGTGAATTTTTGTGTAGCCACTTTAATATTAAAGATGGAAGGGAAAAAGCAACATTTTTGGCATATTATGCTTTGTTATTTCAAGAAAGGTAAAAACACAACTGAAACGCACAAAAAAATTTGTGCAGTGTATGGAGAAGGTGCTGTGACTGATGGAACGTGTCAAAAGTGGTTTGCAAAGTTTCGTGCTGGCAATTTCTCACTGGACTATGCTCCATGGTAAGGTAGACCAGTTGAAGTTGATAGCGATCAAATTGAAAAAATAATTGAGAACAATCAACCTTATACCACGTGGGAGATAGCTGATATACTCAAAATATCCAAATCAAGAGTTGAAAATCATTTACACCAGCTTGGGTATGTGAATCGCTTTGATGTTTGGGTTCCACATAAGTTACGTGAAAAAAACTTTCTTGACCATATTTCCACACTCAATTCTCAACTGAAACATAATGAAAACATTCCATTTTTAAAACAAATTGTGATGGGTGATGAAAGGTGGATACTGTACAACAATGTGGAACAGAAGAGGTCATGGGGCAAGTGAAATGAACCACCGCCAACCACACCAAAGGCCGGTCTTCATCTAAAGAAGGTGATGCTGTGTATATTGTGGGATTGGAAGGGAGTCCTCTATTATGAGCTCCTTCCAGAAAACCAAACAATGAATTCTAACAAGTACTGCTCCCAATTAGACCAACTGAAAGCAGCACTCAATGAAAAGCGTCCAGAATTAGTCAACAGAAAACGCATAATCTTCCATCAGGATAATGCAAGACCACATGTTTCTTTGATGACCAGGCAAAAACTGTTACAGCTTGGCTGGGATGTTCTGATTCATCGGCCATATTCACCAGACATTGCACCTTTGGGTTTCCATTTTTTTGGTCTTTACACAATTTTCTTAACGGAAAAATTTTCAATTCCCTGGAAGACTATAACAGACATGTGGAACAGTTCTTTGCTCAAAAAGATAAAAACTTTTGGGAAGATGGAATTATGAAGTTGCCTGAAAAATGGCAGAAGGTAGTGGAACAAAAGGGTGAATACGCTGTTCAACACAGTTCTTGCTGAAAATGAAAAATGTGTCTTTTATTTAAAAAACCGAAGGCACTTTTTGACGCACCCAGTACTTAACCTCTCTAAGACTCATTTTGCTCATCTGTAAAATGAAGTAATAGTGCTAGGTCTTAGGGTTATCGTGAGGGCTAAGTCAGAAACACGCATGTGTAGTGTACACGTTGTAGTTGGCAATGTGCCCGGATCAGAGTAAATGCTGTGAAGAGGGCGGGGAGAAGTGTCACCAGTGTGGGCGTTGAAATTCAATCCTGTACCTACTTTCAGCCTTCCCACGAGGAGAGAACCATATTTAAACCTGAAGATCACACCGTTCCCTTAACACTTGACCCTTGGAAGTTATCATTTCTGGGATCAGCATTTACCCTCCAAACAGGTTAGAGTCTTTATAAAGCCCTATTCTTGGGGATTAACCCATTTATTCTCTTCCCAGCCATGGAACTAGGAGCAGTTGTTTAAATTCTAAGACAATCCTTTCTATATCCCGAGGCTGTTCTAAACCAGACAGAAAAGAGTTTTAAGTTAAACAATTTATCCCCAAAAAGGGAGTGAGAGAGGACTTTGTCCAGCTGCCCAAAATGTGGGCCTATGGCTTTAGGTTGAACCCTGAACACCCAGATACCCATTGGTCCTACAGCCCTGGATACGTAGCATCCACGTGTGAGCCCCTGCTGGTCACTCCAGGACAGAGCTCTGCCTTGACTTCAGACCAAGTGATGGAGCCCTGACACCTGCGCAACACTTGCAAGAATCTCTCCTGAGAATCCTGCCCTCTTCGAGTACTAACTGCTGGCTACTTTTCCAAAGAGTAGTCCACACTGAACCACTGCCGCCATCTTTTCCTGAGAGCCCTGTGGAGTGTCCTGACATCCACGCCTTGGACAGCCTGGATAGCAGTACCATTCTGGGTCATTGGCCATGACTTCTGACACTGACCAATATCTAGTGCCTGGTCCAAGCCCCAGACTTTCCTCTTTTGCACTGTTTCCTACTTATATCCAACAGTCCCACCCAGATTAGATTAAGGGAAGAAGAGCTGGGCAACCACTCATCATACCGATCTGAAAAGGACATTAAAATATCACTGCAATAAATAGGAATTATAATGCCATTTAATTCAGGTTTCCATGGGGACTAATTAGATAACTGGTGAAATGTTAATTGACCCAGCCTTCCACAGCATCCTCGAAGGTAAATTAAAATTAAAAACTATCAATTAAATACTGACATGTTGCAAGTACAAATCTAAGATAAATCAGATGCTAGCCCTCTGAAACTGGCATTCAAAGTCTAAATTCCAAATCAGAAGAATGCGTGTTATAATCTTGTTTGCTGAGCTTTCTTCACAGCCTGAAGTTCACTTCAGATGGTAGAAGTGTATTATTAGGTAAATTTTTTGGAATATTTATTAATAGAAATATTAGTTAAATAAGTTTCCAAATAAATTTATCACCAAATAAATGTCATAGAACAAATGTTGAAATGTTAAAAAAAAACAAGCTGGAAAATTATGAAATTTTCTTCTATCTACACTGCCTGTAAGTCTGTCCAGTGTTGGTTTCACCATGCCTCATAGTTAAGAAGTGTTTTCCAAGTTGAAGCCCAGATCTTCTGCTGTTCTGTCTAAAAATGCAGATTGCTGGCCTCAGTGTAGCTCTACTAAATCAGAAGGAAAAGACTAGGAATCTATATGTAAACAAGTAAGCACAAGTAATTCTTACGCATACTCCTAATCTCAAGGGTTATTAAATTAATAACTGAAGGATTATTAAATGAGGGAGAAGAGGAATGAATGAATGAATGAATGATAGAACCTAAAATGCCACTTTCCTTCCTAGTGGAAAGATTTAAGTAGCATCCTTTCCCTACGCCCTCCCATCCCCCTGCACTCGGAGTGGACCCCACTTTGAGCAGCCGAGGTTACTGAGCCGGGAGCAGTAACGGCGCTCATCAAGCAGCCAATGGACTCTCATCCATCTCTTCGGGTAATTAATTCTATTCACAGCTCCTCCATTTAATACAAAGGACAGAAACCCTTGAAGGCATGGTTTTATAAGATATTGCAAAGCCTAACTGCAATTTTTTTACATTATTTTGAAAACAACTTTCCCTAAAAGGGTTTAAAAGTATTTAAAAGTAATAAAAAGGCAACTTAGCAACACTAACTTCTGGCTATGGAATTTTGCGAAGACACATCCAAGACTATTGGAAACATGTTTAATTCCTAGGGATCTTGATATGGGGTAAAAGAGGCATGTTAAGTGCTGGGCCTAGAATTATAGATTTACATGAAATGAGAGCTAGACTAAAAGTAGCCAATATTTATGCTATTCTGGGCACTGGGGAGGCCTTGGATCCTTTCTCCATGTGTGGAATCTAAAGTGTGGGGAGGTTAACCTAACTCCCCCCATAGTTCCAGGGGTGGTTAAGCAAGGCTGTAAAGGGGGATAATTTGCCCTTAACCACTGAACTGACTGTTCCTCAGAGAGTCACATCTTTTCCAAATAGAGAAAGTGAATCCAAGAAATGCAGTGGAGTCCAGGGTCACATGGCCAGGGAGCAGCTGATCTCACTTGACCTTGGGCGTCCCAGTCAATTTCTCTGGCTCTACAGCTCAGTGCCAGTCAACCATAGAAAGACAGAATTCCAGAGCCAGAAGGAAAAGCCTGGAGCTCACCTCTACCTCAAGGAGGTAGACAGCCCTCACCTTTAAACTTTTCCTGAATTTCCCAAGGCATCTGTCACAACTGACCCTTTGGTTGCTTCTACCTAGCATTGAATTGGCTTTTTCTCTTTGACTTAGAAACACTGTCCATTGGGTCCTTTTCATGTACATGGGAAATGTCCTCTAAATAAGAGACTAGAAAGCTCTGAAGTTGGGACTGTCTACTGAGCTTTCTTGCCCTCTTCTCCTGCATGTGGGAAGGGCTTTGCTTCCTGTCTGCTCCTGCACACTTGGGAGGGAGGTTCTCTCCATCCCAGCACCATGGGGCAAGCCTGCCAGGTGGGGGACTGCCAGCCAGCAGGGCCAGGCTTGCAGTCCCCATAGCTCCCAGAAGTCTAGCAAACTCAGATGCTTTCTCCCCCTGCGTGTTTTTTTTTTCACTTTCCATTTGGTAGAATGAGATCCCCATACTTTCAGTTAGATTTGACCTTAATATTCTTTGAGCTTTTGCTAAGGTCCTCCTATAAGATTGTCAAGCTTAATTTATTACAGCTAATAGGGAAGTCACCAACGACAGTCTCACCAAACATTTCTTTCTTTCCTTCTCTTTCTTTCTTTTCCTTCTCTTTCTTTCTTTTCCTTTCTCTTCCTTTTTCTTTCCTTCTTTCTTTCTTCCTTTCTTCCTTCCTTCCTTCCTTCCTTTCTTTCTTTCTCCCTCTCTCTCTTTCTTTCTTCCTTTTCCACACTGTGTGGCATGCAGGAATCAATTCCTCAATCACAGATCAACCCATACCCCTGCAATGCAAGTACGGAGTCCTAATCACTGGACTGTTAGGGAAGTCCATCATCAAACATTTCTTCATTCCAAGAGAAACCACGTGGCCTATTAACCATAGCTGATTATTTGTGTCATAAAAGGTTTCCAAACACTTTGACAATCTATGAAGTATGTATTACTTTAGGTCCAATCCCATTGTTAAGAACGCCAAAGCCCTTTTCATACTCTTTAGTGAATTTTGTTGAGTGGAGGATGTTGCTTTAAAAATAATGAGCTGTCCAACAGAGCTTAGAAATCATTTGGTTATGTAGAAATCTTCATGGCCACAGCTATCCAAATTCAAGAATACCTCTTTGATCTGCAAATGCATTTAGTTCATTCCAGCCTATACTTTGGCCTTTCCAGGGAGAAATTCTTCTCTTTGTCTCTCCTTACTCACTTCCTTGGGTCATCTTGTCCAACAATGACCTCACTGTACACTTGTGTGCCATGTTACTTTCACGTGCCCATAACTTCCAAATACATATCTTTACTCCAAACCCTTTCTTAGCTTCAAACTGTCTATCTGACATCTTTACATAGATATGCCTCATGCCCTTCAACACTGATCTTCTGCCCAAACCCATTTATCCTGCTTCATTTCTGATCCTGGTGAATCTACCTTATCACCCAGTTCAGTAAACCTGAGAATCGTAATGATCACCCCCTCCACTTCCCCACACCCAAACAATTCCTACCTGTATTGAGTAATGTTGACTGCTTACTACGCACCCACTTTCGCCTCCCCCATTCCTAGAAAACTCTGATTTTGTTCAGCTTTCTCCCCTCAACACAGCCCACTTGCTTCTTTGGAAGGGAATCCCACCATCAACTTCAGGGAAGTCCTAATTGGTTTGACAGTAATCCTATCCCCCTTGCCAGTGGTTGATTCAGGGATGGGCACGTGACCCAATCATGTGAGAATCAAGGAGAAGTTTATTAGGAGCTTTCAGGAAAGTCTGTCCCTGTTTGCTGGGCAAGCTTCTGGAAATGATCCTCTCTCTGGATGATTTCATACATGGCTAGATAATAGGTCTAGAATTGCTGTAACCATATTGCTCTCATCTTGAGAATCAAATCAACACAAAGAAGTGAGCATACAGGGAGGGGGAAGGGTAAGCTGGAACGAAGTGAGAGAGTGGCATGGACATATACACACTACCAAATGTAAAATAGATAGCTAGTGGGAAGCAGCCGCATAGCACAGGGAGATCAGCTTGGTGCTTTGTGAACACCTAGAGGGGTGGGATAGGGAGGTCGGGAGGGAGATACAACAGGGAGGAGATATGGGGACGTGTGTATGGGTATAGCTGATTCACTTTGCTGTAAAGCAGAAAGTGACACAACATTGCAAAGCAATTATATTCCAATAAAGATGTTTAAAAAAATAAAAAAGAAGTGAGCATAGAAAATAAAGTGGACACACAGAGTAGGAATCACTGTAAGCAACTCCTGAAGTCTATCTTCTTTCTGGATTTAATATCTCATTAGCAAACAACTGTTGAGGCTAGTTTGTGCTGTTTATTTTCCTATTATTTGCCGCAAAAAAGCTCCTTAAATGATCCATCAAGTCTCACCAATATCTAATATCTATCCCCCCATCACTGTCTCCACAGCCTCTGTCTTAGTTCCAGCTCTCATCATTTCTCACTTGGATTAATAGAACATCTTCCAACTGGTGTTTCTGCCTCAATCTATAGCAATCCATCCTCTGCAGCTGCCAGAGTGATCATTCTAACAAAAAATACCCAAAAAACAAAAAACAATCTGCTTATCTCAGACTCCAGCTAAAAAAAACCTCTTCAGATTTATCCTTTTTCAACCACCACTTAATGCAAACGACCTTATGGTTTACACTAATTTGGAAAGCACTAAAAAAGGGTGGAATTAGAGAAAGAAGGAACCAGCATTCTTCAAGGTCAAGACAGAGGCTTAGACAGAAACCCCAGAGACCAGAAGGTAAAGTAGCCTCTTGGAATGACTCTGGTCCAACTTGAGTAAGTCTCTCAACTGACTGTGTGGGCAGACGCTAAGGCATGTGGACCCCACAGGTCTTTTGTAAGGTCAAGGTCAAGGTCAAGGCATGTTCCAATTACAATGTGATGGTTTATCAACGTCCTGGAAGAGCTAGGAGCTGCTCTGCCAATGCTAAAGACTTAGGAAGTATTTAGCTCCCTCTTTCTTCCCCTCCAGCTTGCCAGAAGTGGACAACACAAACCCAATCATCCAAAACGCTAGAGAAATACCAGGTAGAAGTTATACAACTTATACAAATGATTGAAATCAATCTTTTCATCAAATGAATGCTCTATAGCAACATGAGTGCCTTTTACAGCCTAGCAAATTAGCAAAACTTTAAAAAATAAATAATAGTGCTGCAATGAACATTGTGATACATGTCTATTTTTGAATTATGGTTTTCTCAGGATATATGCTCAGTAGTGGGATTGCTGGGTCATATGGTAGTTCTATGTTCAGTTTTGCACAGGGAAATCATCTCGGTGCTTTGTGACCACCTAGAGTGGTGGGATAGGGAGGGTGGGAGGGCGACGCAAGAGGGAGGGGATATGGGAATATATGTATACATACAGCTGATTCACTTAGTTATACAGCAGAAATTAACACAACATTGTAAAGCAATTATACTCCAATAAAGATGTTAAAAAAATAAAAATAGGGCCTCCCTGGTGGCGCAGTGGTTGAGAGTCCGCCTGCCGATGCAGGGGATACGGGTTCGTGCCCCGGTCTGGGAGGATCCCATATGCCGCGGAGCGGCTGGGCCCGTGAGCCATGGCCGCTGGGCCTGCGCGTCCGGAGCCTGTGCTCCGCAACGGGAGAGGCCACAAGAGTGAGAGGCCCACATACCGCAAAAAGAAAAAAAAAATAAAATAAAATAAATAAATAAATAAATAAACATTCAAAATAAATAAATAAATAAGTAAAAAACAAGATGGTGAGACTTCTGGAAAACTGGCAAATGCATATACTGTAGGTGGTATTGCAAATTAGTATGTCCCTTTTGGAAATCAATATAATAAGGTACAGCAGGCACCATAAATGTGTTCACATCTTATGTCCAAACATGACATTTTTTCCTAAGGAAACAGTTCCATAAAAGCAAAAAAAAGAAAAAGAAAGCATAAATATATTCATGGCAGCAATGTATAATAGCAACACAATTAAGAGAGAGAAATTTTTACGTTAAATTATAGCTCATCAAGGTGATAAAACATTACATTTTATTCAAAATAAGGAGTTACAACTAGAAATAAGGGAAAATTATTATGTATTAAATTTTTAAAAAGCAAAATTGTGAAAGGGCAAATTCAGGATGGTTTTTAAATTTTCAAGACTAAATATCAAGCCTGGAAAGTAAATAGGCAAAAATGCAATAGTTGTGCTGAGCAATGGGATTAGCAGTATTGTATTCTCTTCACAAAAGTTTTATTTTAGTTGAAAAGGTATTATTGCATCAAGAAAAGGTATTATTGCAATTGATATTGCAACAATATTTATTAAGCAGGGGAACGATTAGGACTGTCCTCCATGTTGTGAATTCTTCCTAGTAATTCCTGCAAAACCTTCTTCTGGATAAGGTATGGATACACCTGCCTAGAAAATTCTTCACCCATGAAATTCAGTACATTCAATTGTGAATCATTCTATCAACATAGTCACAGTCGGCAAATTTGCATAATGATTTATGGACATTTGCCCTAACAGTTGTGTGGGGATACGAAGCAGCTGTTCACTAGCTCGGCTTTGGCTTTGCTAGCAAGAGGTGGACAGCTGTGGTTAATGAAAAACAATTGCTAATAGATAATCCCAATTATGCCTTGAAGTGCATTTTGGAATGGCCAGTACACAGAGGGACTTAAATACAGATCTAGAGCCTCATACCTGCTTCATCCTCTTCCTCTCCTCAGACTCCACCCTTCTGAGCTGGATGTTCTGGAGAGAGAGTTCCAGAAGGTGATCGGGGAGCATGTTTCATGGGAGGAGCTGAATCCAGTGAGGGCTCATGGTGATAAGATATAAACTCAATAATTTACACAGTCTGTAAGGAGAAAACCAGGAAAGCTCCATTCCTGATTGTCCTTTCTTCACTGCTTCATCAACCTAAAACACGAGGACCCTCCTTACAGGGCCACTAGAAAGTAAATGTCACCCAAGGACACAAGTAGAAGCCAACCAACCTGGGACAGTACTGAGACAGGCAATGGGCAGGACCCTTGTTTAGCCTTAGTTCTGCTACCTTTGTTGAATGGGTCGCTCTTTGGACCTCAGTTGACTCATTTAGAAGAGGAAGAATTTGAAATATCTCTGAGGTCCCTTGCCTTGATTCTCTAAGTACCAGCTAGGATGGGTATCCTTTTAGCCAGGTTGCCTTTCAAGAAGCCCAAATGCATTTGGGACTTATTTGTGATTGCTGAAGCCCTTCATCATTTCTTCGGAGTTCAAGTGCAGATTTGGCATGACAATGGCCCTCACAGTAGAAATTGGTTAATTGGTGAACCGTGCAGTGGAATTATTTGAATATATTGTAAGTCTCAGTTCATATGCCACAAGTTAATTGAATTTGCCCTAAAGCCCTTCAATTAAAAATAGTGCAGAAACTAGCATTTTCAAGATAAATGGGGGGCCTTGATCAAACTCCAGGAAAACAAAATGGTAAGTTTTTGAAAGGTTAATAACATCTTTCTAATCAAAGCCACACTGGAGATAGACAGGCTATTTTCTTTTATTTGGTGTATCAGAGAGTTTGATAGCTTCATCCCAGGAACAACCTGGTACTCTCAGGAATTCAGCTGAGAAATGAACAGCCTTTGAAACTGCTGGTAGCTCAGGACCACCTTTGGCAAAATGTGTGGTTCAGTCTCTACCTCTGTGAGGTGTGTTAGCACAGCCTTGAGGCTCTGCACAGCCTGGCCCCCCCTCCATACCAGCCTCCTCTCTTGCTTCTCTGGGTTTTTTGTGCTTTTCCATCACGATGTTCCCAAATTACCTGCCTTTTCATATGCTGTTCCTTTGGCCCAAATTAGTCTCCCTCCTTCCCTCCTTTTCTGCTTGACAAACTCCTTCCTCCTAACCCTTTGAGAGTCAGCTCACCTGACTTTGGAGTCAGTAACATCCAGGTAAACCTCCTGACTCTCCCGATTATCATTTGTGGAGCTTGGACCCAGTCTCTTCTGCAAAGGACTCACATTCTAGCAAGAAAATGGGTCAGCTCTGTGTTGGTTCTTCAGAGGGGCATGGAGCTTGCCCCTTGCACGACGGGGTAGATGGTGGCTACAAAAGGGCAGCAGCATGTACAAGGCATAGATATGGGAAGAATGGAAAACTTAACCCACTGATAAGAACACAGGATCTGGGGGGAAGGAGGAATCTGGAGATGAGACAGGAAAGCAGGCAGGAACCCAGATAATGAGGGACCTTTTATGATAGACTAAGAAGTTTGAAATAGGACCTTTAAAGAAATGGAAAGACTTTGAAGGATTCCATCCTAAGGAGCCCTTGGTTCCCTCTACTAGCTCCGTGATATTCTCGCTGAGGTTTTCTGTTTAAACAGCCTGGCTCCAACCTGGTATGGTGTCAATGAAAAGCTCAGTTCTCACCTGCTGTGTTGGGAGAAACCCAGTTCATCCTTGCTATGTCTTTCTTCCGCCTGCGAGTCTTACAGGAGCACTCCTGGCACTTCCGGTCACCCAAAATATGAGTTTCTTCCCCCCAACCATGAGCAGCTCTCAGACTGGACGCCAGCTGGGTGTCCTACGATTCAACTCCACTTGACACTATCTGCCTGGAGATGGTGTCCGATCCCACGGGTGAAGGGCTCAGTCCCACAAGACTCCCCACCCTGTCCCCTTCAGATGCCAATCACAAGTCCAGGTTGTCACCTGTGCTTCTGACCTATAGGTTGGAGGTTCTCACAACCTCATCCTCGGATTCAGTTAATTTGCTAGAGCAGCTCACAGAATTCCAACACTTTCCCCTCTCTGGAGAATGGGAGGGAGGGTAGGGCTGGACAGTCCGAGCTTCTGATCGTGACTTCTTCTTTCTGGTGACCAGCCGCCGCCCAGGAGGCCACGCAGAGTCTTCTCGTTAGAACAAAAGATGTTTCTAGTGTTGGTATCACTCAGGAATTTTTTTTTTTTTTTTTTGCAGTATGCAGGCCTCTCACTGTTGTGGCCCCTCCCGTTGCGGAGCACAGGCTCTGGACGCGCAGGCTCAGCGGCCATGGCTCACGGGCCCAGCCACTCTGCGGCATGTGGGATCTTCCCGGACTGGGGCACGAACCCGTGTCCCCTGCATCGGTAGGCGGACTCTCAACCACTGTGCCACCAAGGAAGCCCCTCACTCAGGAATTTATGAGGGTTTTTGGTGTCCTGTCTCAGGGACGGGCTGAAAATATTAGAACAAGAGATGCCCTTAGTATTCTTACCACTTCGGAAATTACAAGGGTTTTAGGAGCTCTGTGCCAGGAACTGGCGGCAGAGACCAACATATAAATGTTCTACTGCCTTGCACTCATATTCTGCTGTTTCTCTCTGGGAATAAACAATGTGGTTCAGGTAAGTGTTCACCCTGGTTCACCTGGAATAGTCCTGGTCTCACCAGTTGTCCTGGTTTAATTATTAACAGTGCTCACCTTTTATTCTCAAACCTGTCCCAGATTGGCATTATACGAATATTATCTTCATCACCTCAGGAGGTCATATATGGAGAAACTCTGAATTATTTCTAAAAGATTAATGGCATAATTTTGAAGAGAAAGCCAGACATCATAAGAGAGGCTAGAAGATATTCATCCACCAGAGGTCATGCCCAGTGGGATGTTCAGATCTCAGAGAGGGAGGAGGGTAGTGTGGATGCAGAGGGTGACTCTGAAGACAAGCTCACATGGCTCAGATGCTGGCCACAGTCTTCTTCCTGTGTGTCCTTAGGCTAAGTACTTAACCGCTCTGTGCTCCAGCTTCTCACTGTAAAATGAGGAAGCCATTAACAGTGCCTACCTCATACTTCACTTGGAAAACACGAAGATGTTAAAATAGGTAAAATGCTTTGAAAAGCCTGATATGGAACAAGAATTTGATAGATGTCAGCATTTGTTATCGGACTGGTAGTTGGATGTGACTTTATCTGTGGGTGAGATCCAATATACTGTGGTTTTGCTAATCGTCCTTGAGTATCCCACGCTTTCCCTGCCCTACACAGATCTGGGAAGCCACTCCTTTAAAAAAAATCTGTTCGAACCCTTAGGTGCCTAACGTTCTTCAATTGATCAAATAAAAACAAAGATCTCTTTAACAATAAGATGCGAGTGTAGCACTTGACTACTCTGCTAAACTTGTTTCTTGTCTTGCCCCTTAGAAGGAGGTCTCTATAAGCACAAGGACTGTGTTTGAACCCCCTCTATGTCTTTGCATCTGCCTTTGTACCTCATTCATAAAAAGAACACAGTGAGTATTTTTGGAGAGAAGCTGGGATTTTTTTTTTTGCCAACCTAAACAAAGCTGTACTCTGAAATACAGCTGTGTGGCCATAAGTTAATGGCTTTTACATTCCACATTTCAAGTTCTCCCATTGCAATCAAGTAGACCTTGCCCGCTGAGAGCCGACATCCTTTACATTGGGGGATATGGAATAAACAAAGTTAGCAGTTTGTATAGGAAACTTCCAGCGCCCAGCCTGGAGCAAAGTGAAGGTTAGATCTAAGCCTGGAGAAAGAAACGAAACAGCAGCCATACACTTGGCAGATAGGGAGAGGTTATTTTTAAAGGTGATGTTAACTTTATAACCCTGGGTTTCAGGTTTTCCTTTAGGGATAGTATATTGAGTGGTTAAAAATCACGAACTCTGGGAACAGATTCCTGGGCTCTAACCCTGGCAGTGGCACTTACTTGCTTTAAAGCCATGGGTGAGTTACAAGTGTTATCTGGGTTCCCTAGAAACCCAGGTACAAGGCACAGGATGACATGCTCAGATTTTGGGAGGGAAGTGTGAGCCTACTGAATACGTGAGTGAAAAAAAAGGGAAGAGGGACAGGGAAAGAAGGAGACCAAACACAAGGATGTATGGAACCGGGTTGACCACAGCTTCAGGACAAGCTGATCCTTCAGTCTTGTCAATACCTTTTAAGAAACAGTATGAGGGCTTCTCTGGTGGCGCAGTGGTTGAGAGTCCGCCTGCCGATGCAGGGGACACAGGTTCGTGCCCCGGTCCGGGAAGATCCCACATGCCGCGGAGTGGCTAGGCCCGTGAGCCATGGCCACTGAGCCTGCGCGTCTGGAGCCTGTGCTCCGCAACAGGAGAGGCCACAGCGGTGAGAGGCCCGCGTACCGAAAAAAAAAGAAAGAAAGAAACAGTATGAAACTACCTCCCAAGGGTTAGGAAAAAGAATTTATCTGCAGAGCCTTAAATTCCATTGATCAAAGCTCACCAGTGCTGGGAGTTCATTGCCCTGACCTTCTGGTTTGCCCATGTCTGGGTGACTAGTAGGTCTCACCCAGCAGAGGCCATGGTGAACCCCAGGTAGGAGCTGAGGGACAGGCCAGTGTGAGTCTAAGGCTGTGGGTTGTGCTTGGAAGCAGCAGGAAAGGCTGAAAAAGCTAATGCAGGTGGCCCCTCGGCCTGCAGGTGCAGACACAGCAGCATCAGGAGCCAGGTTCCTCGATGCTGAGGGCAGTGGGGGTTTGCCATCACTGGATGAGCTCTGGCTAGACAGTTCCTGGACCTCCAGTGAGGTGTAGACTGGATCCAGTACATCGCTTGACCTCGACTGAACAAGTTAATATAGGTAAGGTGCTTCGGACATTGCCTGGTACACAGAGAACAACATCAGATGTTAGGTCCTGTGTGTACACAATTCTACCTCTCCCTGGCAGCCTATCCTCATCTTTTTATGTTTCCTCTGAGGGATATATTTGAAAGTGGAGCTATAAGGCCTGAGTTTGGTACTGAAGGGTGTCTCAGAGCATCACCGTCCCTCATACCCTGTGCCTTGTCCCCTGCCACACCAGTTGATACGATGCTCGAAGACAAATCCCAGCAATAGCCACCAAACTCATCACCACCTTAGTCCCAAGGGGTTCTCTGGGAAAAGTTACCAAGTTCTTATCATGCTAGCTATACCCATTGGCTTGACTGGGTTTCCTCCAATGGAGTTGTTCAGAAAAATACGAGAAGTTCAGGGACAGAAGTGCAGGTACAGCGATGCAAACTATTATATAAAGAATGGATAAACAAGGTCCTACTGTAGAGCACGGGGAACTATAGTCAATATCCTGTAGTAAACCATAACGGAAAAGAATATGAAAAAGGATATACATATGTATATATATAGGAATCACTTTGCTGTAGAGCAGAAATTAACACAACATTGTAAATCAACTATACTTCAATTAAATACATTTTTTAAAAAAAGAAGTGTGGGTGCAGCAAGGGCTTAAAGCAGAGCTTCTGTACCTGGGAACTCTCTGGGTAAATCTAATTTGCCGGGGTGTTCTGTCTGCACTTCATGGTGTTAGTAAAAATATTTCAATTTGAGCCTCCTGTAATGACTTCCCAGACAACAGACTATCAGGAGTTGCTGTCTCTGTTGCAGTCAGTAGAAGCCAGGATGTAAATGTGTTGAAACCAACATTTAAATTTATAATATCGCCTATAAAAGTCCTTATTCATAACTTCCCTTTAAAAAGTAACCAGTCCATCAACAGACGAATGGATAAGAAGATGTGGCACATATATAAAATGGAATATTACTCAGCCATAAAAAGAAACGAAATTGAGTTATTTGTAGCGAGGTGGATGGACCCAGAGTCTGTCATACTGAGTGAAGTAAGTCAGAAACACAAATACCGTATGCTAACACATATATATAGAACCTTAAAAAAAAGAAAAAAATGGTTCTGAAGAGCCTAGGGGCAGGACAGGAATAAAGACGCAGACGTAGAGAATGGACTTGAGGACACGGGGAGGGGGAAGGGTAAGCTGGGGCGAAGTGAGAGAGTGGCATGGACTTATATGTACTACCAAATGTAAAATAGATCGCCAGTGGGAAGCAGCCACATAGCACAGGGAGATCAACTCGGTGCTTTGTGACCACCTAGAGGGGTGGGATAGGGAGGGTGGGAGTGAGACGCAAGAGGGAGGAGATATGGGGATATATGTATATGTATAGCTGATTCACTTTGTGATACAGCAGAAACTAACACAACACTGTAAAGCAATTATACTCCAATAAAGATGTTAAAAAAAAAAAAAAAAAGTAACCAGAAGGTCACATAACCTGAGCCTGAATTTTCACCCGGCAATAATCAGCTGGAGCAGAATAGTGACTCTCTACGTCAGACAGGAAATACTTACCCTAGTCCTCTCCTCTCCATATTCTCTCACCTGGCCCATCTCACTCACTTATATTATGCTCTATTGCAGACATTTCAGTTTTCAGCTCTGGACCTGAAGCTTTTTGGACTGAGATGGCCATTTATTGTGGACAAACAGGCCCTAGGACTCTAAAGTTACTTTAAAGATGATCTGGTCCAATCCCTGTAGCCCCACCTCCACCCTCCAAACTTGCTCACTGGATACTTGTTTAGTTTGGCTTTTTCAAAAATGGAATAGCGTTTTGGTTTCATTAAAAATGTCATACAGGGCTTCCCTGGTGGCACAGTGGTTGAGAGTCCGCCTGCCGATGCAGGGGACACGGGTTCGTGCCCCGGTCTGGGAAGATCCCACATGCCGCGGAGCGGCTGGGCCCGTGAGCCATGGCCGCTGAGTCTGCATGTCCGGAGCCTGTGCTCCGCAACGGGAGAGGCCACAACAGTGAGAGGCCCGCATACCGCAAAAAAAAAAAGTCATACATTTTCTTTGTTTAAAATTAAAAACAGACATGGAGAATGGAATAGAAATAAAAAGAAAGGCTTATCGTCACATGACATGGAGATGCACTAGAAATGTCGGGATAGATCCGTGGCAGGTACTGCAGAAAATCTCTCTAAGCTCCATTCAAATTCCCATAGCAAGTCTTACTTCACTTTGGAAGCTGGAAATGTATACTGCATATTCTCAGACTCCCTTAAACCTCAGGTTTGCCATGTGATCCCCCTGTCCCCAAGCCAAAGCACCGTGGGAGGTTTGGAAATGAGATAGAGCTGGTGCTTCTGCTGAGTTTGCAGTTTCTCCTGACAGCTTGCAGTTTCTCCTGGTCAGCTTTGTGACCACCTAGAGGGGTGGGATAGGGCGGGTGGGAGGGAGACGCAAGAGGGAGGAGATATGGGGATATATGTATACGTATAGCTGATTCACTTTGTTATAAAGCAGAAACTAACACACCATTGTAAGGGAATTATACTCCAATAAAGATGTTTAAAAAAAAAAGAATGGGAAACAGTTCATTCATTCAAAATGCTTTTCTCCAAGAATATTTAATGGTGGGAAGATGTGGTGTAAAAGCAGGGCACAAAGTACTAGACGGAGTATTTCATTTTGTTAAAATTTTAATAATACAAGTGCAGAAAAAGTGACTAAAGCAGTAAAGGCAGTAGCACAGTGCCCGCACTGTGTTTGGTCCATGTCTGGCACAGAACACCGCGTCGCTGGTGTGTCGGCAGCTGAAGTAGTGGGTCTTGAGCCAGCGGGGGCTACAGTCGCTTCTTGATGTGGCTGCTGATTGCTGTGGAGACAATAGCTTTCTTGGTGGCCTGTTCGTCAGTATTGTTTGGAGACTCATGGCTGGGAGCTCAGGCTAGAGCTCATAAAAGCTCATACCTTTCCGGTGAATTTGTAAGTGCTTGATTCCCTTCTGTTGAACTCCTTAGTACCTAAACCAGCTAGAGTGGCTTCTGCTATGTGCAGCTGAGCCCTAACTAACAGTGTATTCTTCCAACTCTCAGTATGCATCACCTTCAGTGGCAACAAATAACAGGGAGAGATTTCATGTACCTTTAACATCTTGGAAAACTATAGTACAATGTCACAACCAGGATGCTGACATTGTTACAGTCTACTGATTTTATGCAGATGTTCCCTGTTTTGCTTGCAATTTTATGGATAGTGTGTAGGTGTGTAGGTTTGCGGACCCATTACTACAGTCAGGGTAAAGAACAGTTGCAGCAGCACAAGGATCCTCATGTTGTTTTTTAATCTCCCTCCCAATCCCCTCCCTAACCTCTGACCCCTTCAGTCTCTAATCTGTTCTCCAGTTCTGTAACATTGTCATTTCAAGAAATGCTTAATATAAATAGAATATATGAGCTTTAAAGATTGGCATTTGGGGGATGGGGTTTGCTCAACATAATACCCCACTGATTCATCCAAGTGGTTGCCTGTCTCAACAGTTCATTCCTTTTTATTGCTGAGTTGTAACTCACGGTCTAGGAGTCCAGTTTGACCTTTCACCCATTGAAGACCTGTGGGTTGTTTCCAGTGTTTGGCTATTATGGATAAAGCTGCTGGGAACATTCATGTGCAGATTTTTGTGTAAATGTAAGTCTTAATTTCTCTGGGATAAATGCCTCAGGGTGTAATTACTGGTTCACATGGTAATCACGTATTTAGTTTTATAATAAACGGCCAAACTGTTTTCCAGAGTGGCTGTACCATTTTACTTTCCTTCCAGCAATGTATGAGTGATCCAGTTTCTCTGCACGTTTGCCAGCATTTGCTATTATCACTTAAAAACAAATGTAGCCATTCTGATGAGTGTCTAGTGGTAGTTTATTGTGGAATAGGCTTCATTTTATGCCAATTTGTGTAGCACTGCTTTATAATTTCAATGGTAGTTTAAAGCTGTTTATATCATTATATTCAGAATTGATACCCCACAGCATTGCCTTTCACTTCCATAGCGTTTTCACATATTTTAATCACATTTAACTTTTACTACCTTATGGCTTGTTATTATCATCATCCCCGCTTCTTTGGTGAAGAAATGGAGACAGCAAAAATAAAGAATTATGGGGCTTCCCTGGTGGCGCAGTGGTTGAGAGTCCGCCTGCCGATGCAGGAGACACGGGTTCGTGCCCCGGTCTGGGAAGATCCCGCATGCCGTGGAGCGGCTGGGCCCGTGAGCCATGGCCGCTGAGCCTGCGCGTCCGGAGCCTGTGCTCCGCAACGGGAGGGGCCACAACAGTGGGAGGCCTGTGTACCGGAAAAAAAAAAAAAAAAGAATTATGCAATGTCTCTCAGGGGAATAAAAATGTTTCTTGAGCAACTACTATATGCTAAGCCCATCGTATCATATTTAATGACACAGCTATTTCTGCAAGTATATGCTGTCATTCCTCATTGAAAGGGGATTTGAAAGTGCTTATAGCCACTAATACATGATTGAGTTAACACTGTCATGCATTTTCTTTGTCAAAAAAAAAATACAGACATAGGGACATATAGAGAGAAAAAAAGAAAAAACTCTACATATTATCTATAAACTATAAATACAGTTAATATGTTGATTATATATTTATATATACATAATATATATTAGATGTATATACATATCACGTATATATTATATATAGAGATAACATAATAAATATATCATATGTGTGAATATATGTACAAATGTACATATATATCATGTCTATAATAATATAGACATGATATAGAGAGACCCACTAGGAATTTGTGTATATATTTATGGCAGGTACTGCAGAATGGCTCGCTGAGCTCCGTTTGAATTCCATACCAAAGGCTTTTTCTGCTAAGCTATATTGCTCAGCTGGCAAGTTAAAGACCTGGGACTAGCACCTGCGTATCTGATGTCGTGTCTGGCAGGCTTTCCACCACAGCAAAGCTACCTCTCCTTCTAACTTGAGAAGATAAAAAGCACACCAAAGCAAAAGTCTTAGGGGACACTCTAATTTTGCATTTCTATTGATTAAACTGTTTTCACCTTCATGTTTCATTTCTTCCACCTCCTTCCCCATCTCTACTCCTGAGACAGTATCTTGGGCAAACTCTGTTTCCCAGCTCAGTGCTTCATGATGGGATGAGTGTACATCCCTGGGAGCATTTGTTTGATTGGAGCATTGGATACCTCATTGATTCACAGGGACACATCCTCTGGGAGGTGGGCTGGTGGGGTTAGGAGACTGAACTGAGAACAGGGACATTAAGTTCAAGAACTAACCAACCTGGGGCTTCCCTGGTGGTGCAAGTGGTTGAGAGTCCGCCTGCCCATGCAGGGGACGTGGGTTCGTGCCCCAGTCCGGGAAGATCCCACATGCTGCGGAGCGGCTGGGCCCGTGAGCCATGGCCACTGAGCCTGCACATCCGGAGCCTGTGCTCCACAACGGGAGAGGCCACAGCAGTGAGAGGCCCGCGTACCACAAAAAAAAAAAAAGGAACTAACCAACCTTGGGAAAATCAGTTCACCACATTCTTAAAATGCAATGTTTGGACCAGAGCATCTTCAAGGCACCTCCCAACTTTTTGATTGGCTTTGGTTTGTCTTTTGATTACATCACTTGCTCTACATCGCAGCCTTCAGTGAGCAAGGGTGGCTTGGAAGTCATCAGCTACTTCATCTGCATCAGGTTTTTTCAAGGATTCCTGATACCTTGGCCCCTTCTCAGAGTTAAGATGTCCAGAGGGAAAAAAGAATGTAGCCTTGCACATATGAAAGACTCTGGTTATTTCCTAGGGAGTATAGTTTCAAACAAAGGCACATACACACAAGTACATTCTCACTCCAAGAATTAAGGTAAACAAAAAGAAAGCAGTAAAATTGCAAGCCTGTATTTCAGTTCTAATGATCAGTAGTGACTTCCCCTGAGGTCCCTAGGATGGCCCTGGCTTAGATGATGGATTTGCTGCTTGTTCAGTCACATCAGTCACTTACTTGGCCGTGAGACATGACTTACGTAGGCACAGAGACTGTATGTGGATCTCTGTAATAGAATACTCTTTGTCCACCATCATCCCTCCTGGTTTTCCCATGTTCCCTTTCCTTCACCAGGAGACATGGGGTCGGGGCGGGGTGGGATGTTAAGTCACCAGGCTTCTCTGCCTCGTGCCACTACAGGGGTTAATAAATAATCGTGAAAGCCACGACTTGGCCTGCTGACATGGGACCTCCCAGAGCCCATTCTTACCCAACTGTTGTTGCATCCCTTTAATTAGGGGACCAGCATCTGCTGAATAGTAATCCCTAATTGGAGGCACATAATAGAAAAATGAAACCCAGCCTTAGCTGGCCTCCACTTCTTAGACTGTGAACGCCGGGAGGGACTCGGAGATCATTCAGTCTAGTACATTCATCTTAGAGGCAAGTAAACGAGGTTCCGAGACTGACAGCTGGGTAGCAGGAGAGCCAGGCTGGAGCTCAGGTTTCCTGGTTGCACTATTTCTCAGAACCTCACTGCGTTTGAACCAGTGGCAGCTACCAATGTAAGACTGTTATAAAGAAACAGAATCTGTTTCAATTTTGTCTTGTTTGGGGAAGTGGGATGGCTGTATTTGGGGCCAGTATATGTGGGGGCCGGGGACTTAGCTATTAACTACTCCTGTGCTCCTAAGGCATCAGCTCCTAAACATCGGTAAATGACAGTGTAGCAAAACTGCAGAGACGTGAGTGTCTCCCTATCACCGGCGCAGCTGTGAGTGCCCAAATTCTAGAAAAAATGTTGTAAAAATATGGATCAGTATAATGATTCTACCACCTGAGACCCCTTCCATTTGGCATGGAGAGTCAAGATAAGCATCAGAAAAAGATACACTGGAAAGATATCAAGGGTTACATAAAAGGAAGGCAATTCAGCCAGCCGCAGCACCTCAAATGGCTTGTAATCTTAAGACTACTGCTTCTAACACACGGGACAAAATAGAAAACAATTTACAGTAGGCTAGGGTCGGGTGGTATAATGAGGCAGAAATGCTACGGGAAACACTACAGGAGTGGGAAATATGAATGTGTTGCTCACAGTTTTATTTCTGTGTCCAGCACAGCTCCTGGCATATGGTAAAAACTTATTAGAAAAATACTCCATCTAATCTAGGATAGCGTTAGTGTAAGAAATGCCATTGTATTTTGTACTCTTGAGAAACAAAAACAGTGCCAATTAAACACTACATACCAGTGTTGGAGATGTTAAAATTTAAACAAAAAATGCACCTTAACATCAGTGAAATACAGTCTTTGTGAACAAACAGATGAATGAGTACCTCGGGTTAGAATCTGGGGGCAGTTGCTCACTGCATTTGTGACCTTTAGCAAATCACTTCAAGTGTCATGATCTTGAAATTAGAAAATAGTAATAATAAACCCTACCTCAAAGTCTTCTGATAATTATTAAAATATGTAGTTGAGGATAAACTCTTTGTAAACACAGAGTTTTAATAGAAAATGTTAATTCATTAGGTTTCAAACTTAACTCCTAAGCAAGAATTGCAATGACTTGATAGGAAAGGATTTTTTTAGAATTACAGCATCATGAAAGGCTTATTGGAAACTGCAGGACGGGCACTGTGCCTCAAACAACGGAGATGATTTGGACCAGGAGGGCATTTTTCACAGGCTTTAAATTGTCAGTAAGTGCAAGTCTTTGGTGAAAGCAGACAGAGAGACTGACATTAGACCCAGACCCAGAATAAAGGGCAGAAAGAAAGGCTGTTGCCCCTGATGTTTGTCTATAAAGAACAAAAGGTCAAAATGTAGCATTGCTTAACTCATTTCCAGGCACAACTTCTCATATAACTGGTCAACCACAAATGACTTCTAAACCAGCAGAAGGAGACAAGTCTGGAGCAGACATTTAAAACACTCCATTTTAGTGCTGACCTTGTCTGTTGAGTTTTTTTGTGTCACTCATGTTAGCAGTCGAGGTTAGCTGAGGTTCTGAACAGAATAATGCAGGCTGTAATACGGCTTACTAAGATTAAATGATTTTTTAAATTCTGTGCCTTTTAAATCAATTATATGTGTCCCCAAGAGTTGTCCACTCCTGGAAATAATGAAAGTAAAGTGGAGAACAATTATGGGAAAATAGAAAACACTTTACAAAGTTTCCTTGTTTTTCTGTGCATATTGATGCTGCTTTAGCAAATGGAAGTAAATTAGTAAGCAGAAGGGTTTCCTTAAACATTTGGTATCAACAAATGAACCTATCTGTGAAACAGAAATAGAATCACAGACATACAGAATAGACTGGCGGTTGCCAAGGGAGAGGGGTTGGGAGAGGGAGGGAGGGAGAGGCTGGCGTTAGCAGATGTAAGCTTTTATATAGAGAATGGATAAACAACAAGGTCTGACTATATAGCACAGAGAACTGTATTCAATATCCTGTGATAAACCACAGTGGAAAAGAATATTAAAAACAGAATGCATATATATGTATAACTGAATCACTTTACTGTACAGCACTAATTAACACAACAGTGTAAATCAACTATACTTCAATTAAAAAATTTGGTATCAAGTTCTGTTTAAGATATTTATTAACAGAAATCCCTTTGTTCTCTACTAAATAAACAGTGACAAATATTTAAGAAATATTACTGTGAAGATATTATCCTGTCTAGCATTGTCTCCTGCATTTATCTGCCTTTGATGGGACCTGAGCCTTAATCTTTCTAATGTGACTATTTGGGGAAATGTTCCTTCTGATCACTTGACACAGGAGAAAGGTTGAATAAACATCCAAAAATGTAGATTTCCTCCAAGCCTCTTTTCCTTTTCTAGCAATTATCCCTTCAGGAAGCATTTCGGTTTCGTTTGACACAGTGATGTAGTGCAAGGATATTTGGGGGAAAACTGGCACCTAACGTTTAATGAGTAAGCACTGAGTGCACAACCGGGTGCTGTACCCCTTCCATCCACCTGATATTTGAGAAGAAGGTGCCATCCTAGTCGTCTCTGTCATGGGGTTCCCATTAGAAGAATCATGGGGGGTTTATATCCCTATGAAACTTCCATTCCCAAGGAACAATCCAGAACAGATTAAATCATTCAATTGGCCACTGAAATTCTCTAAAGCTTCCAGTTCCTACTTCCTCTGCCACTGCTTCTGTCCCGTGTTTCCTCTGTGTTCTTGGCTATGCAACTAGCGTGTCTACATCACTAATAACATTCCATCTCCTAGCATGGTCCTTGGGACGCATGCCTTCCAGTTCATGGGAATCTGCCGTTCCCAGTAATTTGAGACCTTGGCTTATCTCCTCATGGGCCTTATCCCCCTTTCTTTCTCCATCACATACACATTGCACAAAACAGTAGTGAGAGAAGACCATCTCCCCGCTCTTATTAGAGAGGTATGCAGAGTTTCCTAGGGCTGCTGTAACAAATTACTCCAAACTGAGTGGCTTAAAGCAACTGAAATCTATTCTCTCACAGTTTTGGAGGTGAGCAGACCACAGTCAAGGTGTTGGTCGGCCCGTGCTCCCTCTGGAGGCTCTGGAGGAGAAGGCTTTCTTGACTCGTCCAGCTTCTGAGGCTCCAGGTGTTCCTTGGCCAGGGGCTGCCTGGCTTTAATCTCTGCCTTGTCTTTGCATGGCCTTCTCCTCTGGACTCTCTTCTGTGTTTCTCTTACAAAGACGCTTGCTGTCAGATAATCCAGGGTGATCTCATCTCGAGATCCTTAGCTCAAATACATCTGCAAAAACCCCTTTTCCAAATAAGGTCAGTTAGAGGTTCCAGGGATTAGGACATGGACAAATCCTTTTTAGGGGAGGGACACAACTCAACCCACCGCAAGGCATAAAAAGGTCTTCAGTTAATGTCTCCAGGCCCACCCTAGTGACTCTTACTTGACTTACTTGTCAGTTTCTCACATCCTCTTACCAAGAATATTCAATGAAGGTACATCAGGTGTTGAATTATATATAAGATGATACAAGTGGGAAAAAAAGTGCCTTGCCTAGTTTTTTTTTCCCCCAAACTTGAGCTTTCTTCAGAAAGGTACTGTAGGCAGGTAGGAAAGAATGTTTTATCAGATACCATTTGGTAGGTGACCATGATCTGATGGCCAGGGAATGTTCACTGCATTGAACATATATACAGTATACCTACTGCCCTAGAGCCCGCAAGCCACAACTACTGAGCCAGCGAGCCACAACTACTGAGCCTGAGTGCCACAACTACTGAGCCTGTACGCCTAGAGCTGGTGCTCCACGACAAGAGAAGACACCGCAATGAGAAGCCCACACACCGCAACGAAGAGTAGTCCCCGCTCACCGCTCCTAGAGAAAGCCCACACGCAGCAACAAGACCCAACACAGCCCAAAACTAATTAATTAATTGATTAATTTAAAAATAAGTAAATAAAAATACATGCTGATTTCCTATTCTAGACCTACTGAATCAGGATATCCGGAGCCCACAGGACCCCCGTCCTTAAGGATTCTCCATAAGTCATTAATGAATTCATCTCGTTATCATGGGCCATAATCAACATCCATTGAGGATTATAGATGACAACCAACGGGAGATAAAAAATTTAGCTAGAACGCCTAAACTTGGACTGGGCAGGAGAATTACAATACTATGAAATCTAAACTTAAACTTCCCATTTTTTAATGGAAAGAACTGTCAAGTCATATCTGTTTTACATTCTTAGAAAAATATTGTTCCCAAAAGATTTCTATCCTACTTGCTGCTATTAACTTTTCACCTAAAGCGTGGTTCTTTACTTTTGGGAGGAGCTTCACAGCGGGTGGCTTCACAGGGGTCTTACTCAGAGACCTTATTTCCCTTCTCCCATAAAGATGAGAACAAGAAAAGAAAAGCCCCTGGACCAACAACTTATGTCTATACCATCACCCTTCCTCGCTTACTCACCATAAACATCTCATGTTTACCTTGATCTGACCCCATCCAAGAACTGGTATTAATCAAGTTCTTGCAAGTCTAAGTCCAAAGTCATTTTGGCCACATCTTGGACTTAGGGATTCAGTTTGCTCAGCATTAAGCTCTTTACTTAGAAGATGGTTTCTCCCTTTGTTTTCTAAAGTTTTGCAGGAAAGTCAGTTTCATCTCTCTCTCTTTCCCTTCTTTTTCTTCTCATTGTTGACCAGGTTTCAAATAAGGTGTTTCTTGGATTGTCTAAAAGCTGATATACAAAGTTATTTCATGTGTGGGAGAGAGGGCATACGGATTAATTTACCACTTGCTCATGTCTGGAGCTTTCACAATAAAAGTGAGAAGTAGATAATACAGATTGGCAGGAAATATTTTATAATTCAATTGTTCTCCTGAAACAGTAAAACCTATTACCAGTGAACAACATATAAAGACAACTTTGGGGTCATCGGTTGAGAACTCACCTTCTCTTTGGCTTAAATCCCCCAAATATACTGCAGATGAAATCCTGCCGTGTCTATTTCCATTGAATATCTCTTATTGAAGGACTTTGGACTTTCAGAACCCATTCAGTTCCTGCCTGCTCCATGAATTTGATTTTATGAGCAAATCAGCCCACAGTGACCACTGAGTTTCTACCTTGGGTTCCTTATTTGTTCACTGTTTGTTCATGTTTCCAAAGTTTTTATAAGCTCCTAGAAAATAGGGATTGTGGTTACAGTGCAGTAGAAAGAACTCAGGGTTTGGAGTCAAAAGACATGATAAGGATGTGGAAAATTTATTGTGAATGTTGTTTTCCATAAGATCCAAGATTTTATTCATCTTTTTTTTTTGATTTTCTATGCCAATCAGATGCAAGAAACCAAAGAAAATAAGGGTTTACTGAAGGTTTTGGGCTTGTAAACAAGCCAATAAATATCTAAACGAAGATTAGAGACGGCCTTCTCATCTAGCTGGTTCTGTCATTAATGAGTTGCATAAATCTTTCACACATGCTTACTTCATGTTTGCATGAGAGACATGGCTTTTAGCTTCTTGAAAATTATATTTGACACTTTTTTGGAGGTCCTACTGAGATGACTAGTTGGTTTACCTTCTACAGCTACTTGAACTATGTTGCCCAAGAAGTGCCGTTATGGGCTGTTTAGGTCTAAACGTGACTTAGGTCTTGACTTCTAGGGTGGATCTTGGGTCACCCTGAGATTTCTTTCCCCTTCCTTTCATCCTTCTTTCTTCCCTCCCTCCATCCCCTCCTTTTCTTTCTTTCTCTCTTTCTTTCTCTTTCTTTCTTTCTCCTTCTCTCTCTCTCTCTTTTTCTTTCTTTCTTCTCTTTCTTGTTTTTCCTTCTTAATGCTCTGTTGTGACTTGTCTTTGCTTCTTCTGCTTCTTCCCTGAGTTCACCTCTAGTTCTGATTTTCATGTCTCATAAGTTATTGCCCACTGGTGGCAACAGTGATTGGTGGGTTGATTTTATGGTATTACCATTAGGTAATCTCTAACAGATAGAGAGGGATTTGTCTCACTGGAGGAGAGATAACAGAGAATTTGGTTTCTTAGATTTTTTCTCTGTGTGTTTGGGCAAGAACATGCCTTGCTTCCACGAGAAAGGAGAAGAGATCTTTGAGATCAGGATTGATACATTTTTGTTTTCTATGTTATTCTCTCCTGTGACAGTAGCTGTAAAGCATAAGCTGCAAACTCCCTGTGTCTGTAACTGGGAAAAGCTTTCACCTCTCATTTTGTCTCATGTATGTATATATATATGTGTGTATGTGTGTGTGCGTGTATATATATATATACACTCACACATATATATGTATATATATATACATATATATATATACACATATAGAGAGAGTGCATGCACACAAGTGTATGTGGGTGTATTAACATACAGGGTATTTTAATAAATTAAATTATAAAGTCCCTTAAAATAAATGTGCTCTGTTTTCATTGATTTATGGACATTAATAAAAACTTATCTAAATCTCATATTCCCACAATTCCCAGAAAATAAAAAAAAACCTGAATTTCTAATGCTTTAAATCTGCTAACTTTTAAAGAAAAGAAAACTTCTCATAGAAAGTGCTAAATCAGAAGCTAAGCTCATGTTATAAAAATGAATTCTTGAGCAAATCAGTCTGGTGCAATTAATTTGCTTTCAAACAGCTACATTTATTTCCCTGACTTTACCAGTGTAGAGTATATACAACTGCAGATTTCATTTCATTTTTAAAAGGAAGATGTAGCTTTTTGTTTGTGTGTTTGTTTTTTTAATTTCTTGATGACAAGTTTGGTGAATCTAATCTTCCTAAACTTCTTACACTGATTTACTAAATAAAGAAACTTACATTACTCTCACAAATGTTTCAGATTATGAAAAACATAAAATTATGTGTTTAAATTGAATTATAATTCTGACAAGTGTTTTTATGTTAATAGTAATTATCTCAATTTAAACATAATTACCAAATCTCATAGGTGATTTTAAGGTCTTAAACCAACATTAATTGAGTTGCTTAATATATATAATCTTTGAATACTCGACTTATTTCTAAGATAGAATACTATCAAGAAAAATGTATGTATGTATGTGAAATATATATAATAGTATATGTATATATAGTGTTTGCTTTGTAACTTCTTATTTTATGCATTTTGGAGTGGCTATATCCCTAAGTAATGTTAACAGAAGTCTTCACTTTTGCTGCTTTAAAACATTAAAAATGTGTAAAAAAGGTATCTGTGGCCACAAGTCATGCTGTATATGTAAATGAGCTAGAAATTTTGTTAAAATGCTTGTATTTGTACATGTCACCCACCTCCAAATTCTTTCTGTGAAATAGATGTTACCTACTTTGGTAAAATTTTTATTTACCATACATGAATGCTCTACTAGGAGCAATAGTAGCATATAGGTACAACTTAGTATGCAAGGTCATTAGATGTGATTTTGTTTGCTTAGGTGAAAAATATGACAGTTTTGTTTAAAATTAAGTGACTGGCTGTTCTAAATTGTTAAAGAGGATCGTGATGCAAAACACCTGAATTCCTTTTGCAAGAGGGAATTTTATTTTCCTTGGATTATGATATGTTCAAATAATGAGTCTGAAAAGAAGCATTAAACTGTGTTAACATTTTGCCAAAAGTGGCTCCGTTTTGATGAGTTTATTCAAAAGATTCTTTTAAAAGAGTTTTCATTCCTTTAGAATCAAATATTATATTGATGCATAACTAGAATTAGGTTTACTCTCTATTAAAATGATAAATCTGTCTTCGACTATTGATCTGCTCTTCTCTACTTTCTATGATATCTGATGAGAAACTAGGCTATTACCTGCTCTATGGCTGAAAGCAGAGGTTGGCAAACCATGGCTGCCCATCCAATCCAGCCCATCAACTGTTTTTGTAAATAAAGTTTTATTAGAACACAAGCACACCCATTTGTTTACATATTGTTGATGGCGATACAACAGCAGAGTGAGTAGTTGGAAAAGAGTTGTTATGACCTCAAAGTCTAAAGTGTCTACAGTCTGGCCCATTACACCAAGTTTGCTGACCCATGGCTTAAAGCTTCCAGTGCTTATAGGTAGTATGGAAGGCCACTTCCTGGTTGGCCATGATCCTTAGTTAGAGGAGAGAGAATTTCATCAGTATTTATAGACATTGGATTTGATTCCCTGGCCTTAAACTAAAAGAGAAAATGGGAGGAATGAAAAATAATAGAAACTATTTCATTTCTCCAGAGGGAAGTTAATTTTCCGGCCTTACAATCCCCAACACCATAGAGCTCTAGACCTGCTGATAGCATCAAAATGTGGCTTATATGTGTAAATTAACACTTTTTACGGCAACTGTGCAAATGAATTACAGTCAAACACAATGATGCCAGCGTTCTGTGATCAAGAATAATCTTGGCAGATTATTTACGATCAAAGGAAAGACTGCTAAGAAAAGTATCTGCTGAGAAAAAAATAGACCAGAGGGATTACTGAATGTTCTTTCAGTATCTCTTGAGCGTTTTCTGGCAGGCTCCCCTGTGGATTATCTGATTCTCCAGGTCAGGGGTTGGCAAACTATGCCTACAGGTCAGACACTGAAGCCACCTACTTTTTGGAAATAAATACAATTGAATAGGAACAGCCACACGTATTTATTTACATACTGTCTATGGCTGCTTTTGTGGATAGAGAAGAGTAGTTGCCCCAGAGACAAAATTACCCACAAAGCCTAAAGCACTTACTATCCGGTTCTCTACAGAAAAATCGTGCCAGCTTCTCCACCTGGAATGTTTTCCTTCGTTTGATTTATTATTCACTGTTGATCAGGATAGTTTTCAAGTCTGTAAGTACAGATGATATAAAAAATGTATAGCAATGTAAATGTGATAATGTCAAATTTTAGAGAAATTATGGAAAAACTGTACTTATTCATGATTTATGGAAGTGTACATTAGTAAAACCACTCTAAAGAACAATTTGGAGTTATTTAGTAAATATGAACCTGCAGATGAAGAAAGATTCTTCCTGAAGATATAAGCCTTAAAGAGATCTATGCACAGTTGCACAAGGACATGTACAAGAATGTTCATAGCACAGTAGTTTACAAGAGCAAATAAATCTAGAAATAAAAATGCTAACAACAGCAGAAAAAAATCATAGTATATGCATACAACATCAAAAATGAATGCATTATAATTACATGCAACAATACGGAAGAATCCCAGAATACAGATCTTTCTCGATTTACAAAGTGGTTACTTCCCCATAAACCCATCCTAAGTTGTAAATAATGTAAGTCAAAAATGAATTTAATACACCTAACCTCCTGAACATCTAGCCTACTTAAGTGGCTACATTTAATACACATAAATTTTAGAAAACAGTCTAGCAGTGACAACCAAAATGGACTACACAAATAAGGAACATGAGACAGAAGGAACTCGATATATCAGTCAAGATTCTTTTTTTTTAATTGAAATAGATTTGACATATAACTCTGTATAAGTTTACGGTGTAAGAGGGGTGGATTTGATACATTTATATATTGCAGTATGGTTGCCATTGTAGTGTTAGCTAACACCTCTATTATGTCACATAATTATTATTTCTTTCTTGTGGTGAGAATAATCAAGACTAGTCTCATAGCAAGTTTGATGTTTATTATTTAGTATTATTGTGTGTAGTCAATATACTGTGCATTAGATCACCAGGACTTATCTACTAGTTGCAAATCTGTACCCTTAAATCAGTCAGGATTCTTTGGATTGTAAATGAACAATAACAACAACGACAAAATGGTTTACGCAAAAAGGGAATGTGTTGGCTCAAATAAGTAAAAAGTCTAGGGCCTCAGCCATAGCTTAATGGGAGGGAAGAGTGTAGTCAAACTATGTCACCAGGTCCTGGGTTCTCGGAGCTCTGTTTCCTCTATGTTGGATCCCTCATGAGATGACTTCCCCCTTGGGTTAGCAAGATGGCTGCAACAGCCCTGTTACCACATTTTCTAGGTTCAGGCTTGCAAGTACAGTGGAAAATACTGTATGCCTCTTATCCAATAGTCCTAGCAAAAGTTTTTATTGTGTCACATTGGCTCAGCTTGGATCATGTGACCATCCTGGATCAGCCATTGGCCAGCAGGTATATATACAGTGCTCTGATTGGCTGGAAGTAAACCACATGTTCACTCCTTGAGCTCCACTTGGAATGAACTTCACCAGATCTGCAAAACCACGGGTGGTAAATGGATAACTGCCCAAGGAAAATCAGGGTTCTTTCTCCAAAAGAGGCAAATCAAGTCTCGGTGGCCAACATTAAAATTAAAGATCAAATCAATCATAGAATCTAACTTGCTCTCTCAGTAAGCCTGACCAGAAAGCCTGGTCCAGTTTAACTAGAAGCAGGAGAAATGGTCCAGAAGGTAAGTACCTGTCTATGCCCAGCTTCTCCCAGAAGCTGAGACTGAAGCAGAGTCTTTCAACTTTCAGTTCAACAGGGAACGTCACAGAGCAGGAGAGAGGGGTAAGGAGAATGAAGCAGGGGGCAGGGGAGAGAGACAACCCGAAAGACATTGATGAAACAGCCACCGTTAAACGTAACTGGTCCTGAGGGTTATCCACAAAGAAGCGCTAAAAATCGCCCCCTTCCTCCCCCCAGTCAAAGTTTTACTCTGTAGATCACAGATGCAATGTGCTGAGCAGAGATGCCCTGAAATGGGAAGCAAGAGGCGGCTGGCACAGGGGTGATGTGAGATGTTGCCAGGTTGTACCTGTGTGAAGGTGTCGGCAATCCATTCCGAGCTGGTTGCTGCCATACCAGCTGGGACAAGAAGCAGGTGAGACAGATCAGATCAGCTGCTGTGCCTCGGGTAGGGAGATTCATGGGGGTCGATGCCATGGCTGAGTCATGAGTCCCATCACTTAGTGATGTAACAGGGCCCCTTCCAATAGCATTTTTCTCTCTCCTGCCCTAGAGGCTTCAAGGCTCCATCATTCCACTCGTTACCTTTCAAAACCTGTCTGGTGCACCAGGGAGGGTTTGTTCTCTCAATTACATCAGTTACCTGCCTGATGATCTGCTAAATTGACTGCCCAACTCCTGGGGCAAATTTCAGCAAATAATCACTATCCAGGCAGGGTTCCTGAGGGGCCCCTCTCACTTTGCCCTAAGCCCAGCAACCATGCACAAAAGTGGAAAACTAGGGTGAAATCAGGACAGCAAGGTGAGGATGATAAAAGGATGGAGGGATTTGCAGTCATCTAACTGAAGAGAGTGGAGAGGGCATTCAGAATACGAAGCTTGCAGATGGTCGGGACCATGGTACTCCCGTAAAGGGACTGTTTTCTTATTGTGGAAGCAGTTCTAACCCCTTGAAGGTTAACTTTTCATGTAGCATTCGGCACGGCTCTGGTGCGTAATTGGTTTCTGGGAGGTCAGCTCACGTGCCTCAAGAAAAAGCCCATTTGAAAAAACATCAGTCTGCAGCATTAAAGTGGAAATCATTCCATGCTTAGCTACAGAAACTCCAGAAACACAATTTCACTGATGAAAAGCTTTTTAAAATAATATAGACCTTCATTTCCTAATCCCTAAAATGAGGGGATTGGATGAGGTGATCTTGAGGTCACTTGTTTCTCTTTGTCTTTGTTGCTAGGAAGCATAAAGCTCCAGTTGCTGCCAGTTTTAAAAAGGAGTTTGGGGTTTGGGTTTGTTTATCTCTCTCTCTCTCTCTCTCTCTCTCTCTCTCTCTCTCTCTCTCTCTCTCGGTCTGTCCCTTTCACCTTTTCAGTCTGTGTTAACAGCTTCAGTATACATGGGTCTCTCTGTTTATGGTGAGCTATTGCAAATCCCTTTGGTAACATATACAACCAAGATTCCTTTCATTTCTAAGACTCTAGGTTTCTAATGATGTCCATATTTGCTTTTCCCGTCTGAAAAATGTAAACAATAATCCCTGTAGCTCTCTTTGCTCAGGCGCTGAATCTTGGGTCCACTGAAGCATCAGATGTGAATAACAGTTCAGAAAGGCTCCAAGGTGCCCTGTGCCTGTTATCAGAGCTCTGACCTTGACCACAGCAAGCCTGGGATGCCCAAGACGATTCCTCACTGTCCTGGCTTTCATCATCACCAGACTCCCTGCTCACCGCACAATGTTCCAGCTCTGCCATCTGCTTTGAGGTTTAGTCACGGAATTTTAGTCACGGAATTTATCTTGTAACTTTCTTACACTCAACCTCCTACCTCAGCGGCACGAAGACATCTGGGAGCCTTGAGGCTTCCTCTGCGCAGGTGCGTGCCATCCCCTCAGGGAACCCAGCAGACTCAGGATGGCCGGGCCCCTTCTCAGGTGGTCTCTCTCCATTTCAGAGCCCATTACCTAAGAGGCTAGAAGAGAAAAAAGAAGTGTCACAGGACCCCCCTCCTTTTCCTGTCCTGTCCTGTCACTCCCCCCCTTGGCCACTGTGCTAATTTGTCTGCATCTCCATGGGCCCGAACTCTTCGTGTAGCATTCTGTTTTAGCTGCTTAAAACAGAGTTTCCCTTTGTTTTCTTTGCTTTTTGATGCTTTTTCTTGCCTCATCAAATGCCTCTTCCCTTCAGGAATAGCTTAAATGCTATTTTATATCCTACAGCTTCGACCCCATATTTTTCGACAAAGGGAAATGACTTTTATCCATTCTCTTCTGAGTTTATGGTGGTGGTCTGGAAGGAATGGGGTAAATCTGCGACCACACATATAAATCCCGGGCTTGGGCCCTTCAGGGGTGGGAATTAGACTTTGTGAAAGCAGAGTTTGAAAGCTCCACGTTTACGCACCTTTTCTTCATGCCACCTCGGGCGGAAAATCCATTCCTGACTGCAGGTGTGAGCTGGATGCATGAACTCCTCGGCAGGCTCCTGACAGGCAAGCTCTTGTTGGCCTCGACAAACTGGCGATGGTGACGGGGGAAATCACTTCCTACACAGGCAGCAGGTGAGTGAGAGAGAGCTGTGTCGACAGAGGAAGGGAAACCAGCATCCTCATGCCTCTGGTATGTGTGAGATGTTTTCCTAGGTTCATTGATAGTCACTTAATTCTAATAACAACTGACTAGGAAATGATCGTTGAGCCATTATACAGATGCATAAACTGAGGCTTTAACATGTTAGGTCTTTCCCAAGCTCCAGGTGCCAGTAGGTGGCAGAGCTAAGATTACAGCCTAGGTTTGTCTGATTGCAAAGCCCAGGCCCTTTGTACCAGGCCCCGTGTAAAGCACTTTACATAGAGTTTCTCAAGTCATCACGGTAACAACCCTCCAAGAGAAGGATTAGCATCCTCGATTTACAAATGAGGAAACTGAGGCTTAGAAAAATTCATTAACTTGCCCCAAATCATGCTGTTGTAAGGAGTGACAGGGGCATTCCAACTCAGGCTTGGTCCAGAGGCCACCTGTGTTATGTACCCCAATTAAACAGCCAAAGCACTTGCTCCCCAAGGAGGGTGGCATGGAATGCTCACACCTCAGGTTCAGAGCAGACAGGTCTGGGCCCGCAGCACGTGAGATTTCTCAGACATCCTCTTCGGCTTCCATCCGTACGTGCTGAAGCCCCAGGGAGCCTGGCAGACAGTGTTTCGTCTTCCCTTGTCAGGCCCCATCGTTCAGCGCAGCTCTTTCGCTCAGCCCTGAGTGTGCCGCTCTGTTGTGGCAGCTTCACCATTAGCAGCCCATATGGCGGAGCTGCAGCCCACTTATCTGTAAAGGATGTGTCGGTAGAAACTGACAAATGGCAGCAGCTTGGCCACCCTGGGGATGGTTCCATTTGGAAACCGAAGCAGGGGGACCGAAGTCCTGCAGTCACCCCACCGCAGGGCCAGCCCTGCCCCAGCAGCCGGGAGCCAATTGCCACAGGGCAAATCTGCTGACTTTGGTGCAGAGGAATTGCGAACCAGATTTGCAGTCCTCCCCGCTGTCCCGCCTCAAGCAAAGCAATGCCACCAGCACCCCTGCTCTGAAGTAGGACAATATCTTTGGAGACAGAAGCAATGGGAAAAATACGACAGAAGCAAAACAAACCCAGATTTTTCCATAACAAAATGGCTCACGTACTGACTACTGTAATGCCTGTCTTCCTGGTGCGCTAGAATTTCTATTTTAGAAATGAACCTTTTCTTCTTCCCCTCTTGTGGAATGGCCCTGTGACTGTCGTGGCCTTTGCGTTGATTTAATTACTATTAAAGAAGCAGATGGGAAAACCGTGAAGCGCATCGCTGGGAAGAGAAGAATGTTGGGAAGGAGGAAATCAACCTGAGAGTGGGCTTTGACGTTGTGGCCTTTTCAAAGACTGGAGGGCAAGCGACAGGTGCACCTGTGATAGCAAAGGAGCCACAGGAAGAGGAGCTCAGAGACCTCTGTGCGGCTCGGAAGGAAGCCTGTGAATCTGGGAGATTGTGAAGCACATCCAGAGATTCTCCCAAGATGGCAACATGATCTGGCTTTTAAGAAGGGCAAGCTGAGGGCTTCCCTAGTGGCTCAGTGGTTAAGAATCCACTTGCCAGTGCAGGGGACACGGGCTCGAGCCCTGGTCCGGGAAGATCCCACATGCCACGGAGCAACGAAGCCCATGAGCCGTGACTACTGAGCCTGCGCTCTAAAGCCCGCGAGCCACAGCTACTGAGCCCGCATGCCACAACTACTGAAGCCCGCATGCCTAGAGCCCATGCTCCACAACAGGAGAAGCCACCGCAATGAGAAACGCATACACCACAACGAAGAGAAGGCCCCACTCGCCACAACTAGAGAAAGCCCGCACGCAGCAACAGACCCAACGTAGCCAAAAAAATAAATAAATAAATAAATTTTTTTTAAAAAGAAGGGCAAGCTGTAGTCCATGTGCATCTGGATTGATTGGACATTGTTGTGCCCAGAAGGAAGGCACCTGTGGAAGGGAGGAGCAGCGGTGATGCTGGAACGGGTGGGTGTGGAGAGTGAAAGGCAGCGCCTGGGTGCGAGGACTGAAGAGGGGCTGGGCTCGGGCGCCCCAGGCAACCGCAGCTGCCAAACTCCAGTGTAAACTGAGCAAGAGCACGGCCTCCAAAATGCGGTGTGTTTCAGCACCAGGGTGAAGCCTGCATTTATGGGAACTATCTTGTTCCCTGGGGCAATATGTTCTCTCTCCAGGACCCAGAGAAACTTGACTGATAACGAAAGGGGACAGAAAAGAGAGTGAGATCATGGAAAGTTACTGTTTGGGGTGTAGGAGGAGTCTGTTCTCCACAGGGAAGCCCGGAGATCCATCACAGAAGGTCAAGTGTATTCCCAGATAAACAACCTTAAAGGTCAGGAATGCCCCTGAAACAAACAAGGCCCAAATCCTTGAAATTGAGAAATGCATTCTTTTTACTAATGTGTGATAACTTCACCTCTCCCGGGGCGGGGGGGGGGGGGCAGGTCAATGAGAAATCCATCATTCCCCCCAGGTGGGGGCCCCCCGCTAAAAGGGACACCAGCTAAGATTGCCAGCTGGGCACTGAGATGGAGCATCCAAAGAGCAGCCCATGTGTGAATCTAGTCATCAGCCCCTCATGTCTAGACATCAGACTGTTAGAACTCAGAGGCTCAGGCTTAGGAAGATGTAATTGCTTCAACCAGCCACGCATTGCAGAAATAATTCCAAGTGACCTGATTCTCTTGGAGAGGATCCCTCTCAGAACCCAGCAAAACTATTATGTGAGAAGCTCGAGCAGCTTGCAGATGCCATGGGTAGGTATTTTAAGACTTCAAGTAACGTCAGCCAAGGTACCAGGCATGGCAGTGATTCCAGCCCCCCACTGTTTTGGGTACTCCAGCTATGGACCAAGACAGCATGGAACAGAGACAAGACATTCCCACTGTGCCCTGTATCTGGCCCTTGGAACTGGCAGGCATAATAAAATGGTGGTTTTATAACACTAAGTTTGAGGTAGTTTATTATTTAGTGATAATGACACTGGCTAAATGGGTAAACACACTGACACCAACATACCTAATGTACAACACACAGCAAGTACCCCTTGATAGAGACCGTATGTTGTAGATTCTAACGCACTAAGAAAAACTAATTGGACATCAGAAACTTGCTTGAAAATTAAGGAAGAGAAGGGTAGTGTCAACATGTATTTCATTCAGGCCACTGTGATAGGGTCTGATGAGGTAATTTAACTATTTCAGGTCAAAGTCCTATTTTCATCTTTTGAGAAAATATTAGGAGCTAGGCACTGTACTAAGTGCTGAGTATATAAAAATACATGTCTCTTTTCTCTGGTTTATATTCTAGAAGAGAATATAGACATATAAATGAACACGCTTAGCCCGATAGGTTAAGGTCTATGGGAGAAGCAGGAACAGGGTTGAATAAGAAGGTGATGCCTGGGCTGAATCTTGCTGACTGAGAGGAAAGTAGTCAGCTGAAGAAAGAAACATGAATATTCTATGCAGAGGGAACTTCATATGCAAGGCCTGGAGGAAGAAACCCACACAGTATATCTGAAGAACCGTGAGGTCTTTGGCATCTAAAATGTAAACAGGGAGGAAAAGGGGATAAGGCCACTGCAAGGTATCTGTGAAGTGCCTGGATACCGTGGTAGGAGCTTGGATTTTACAGTGTAGGTGACTCAAAACCAGGGGACATTTAAAATTCGGAAGTGATACAGTCACATTGAGTTTTAGATAAATCACTCTGGGGGCTATACCAATGATGTCACTCAGAGGGTAAGTGTGAAGGCAGAGAAACTCACTGTGTTATTTTTTCAACAGCCCAAGGGAGAAACTGTAAAAGGCTAAACTTGGATAGTCATAGTAGGGTTGCCAAGGAGAAAATGGATTCCAGAATATTTTGTAGGTCAAATTCTCAGGATTTTGTAATCAATTAGATGCAGGTTGAAGATTAGGGAGAATTCAAGAATTGTGAACTTGAGGTGTTTGTGAAATACACAGTTGGAAATGTTCAGCAGAATTTGAATGTGTGATCTAAAGATGAGGGTAATTGAAATTGGGGAACATATTTAAAAGTTATAAAAGTAAGTCTCCCAAGAAAGAAATGTAGAGTGAAGACAAAAATTTTTTTAAAAGATAAAACCTGGAGGAACTTCAAATATCATTCAAAAAGAGAATGGATAGGCTTCCCTGGTGGCGCAGTGGTTGAGAGTCCGCCTGCCGATGCAGGGGACATGGGTTCGTGCCCCGGTCCGGGAAGATCCCACATGTCACGAAGCGGCTGGGCCCATGAGCCATGGCCACTGAGCCTGCACGTCCGGAGCCTGTGCTCCGCAACAGGAGAGGCCATGACAGTGAGAGGCCCATGTACCGCAAAAAAAAAAAAAAAAAAGAGAGAGAGAGAGATTGGATACCTAAATTAAACTATAATCACGCAACAGAGTATTATACAGCAGTGAAAATGAATACTGCAGCCACTTGCAACAAAACAAAGAACTCTTACAAAATTGAGAGGAAATGCAAGTATTGGAAAATACATCATATAAATTATACAAAGTTGAAAATATACCAAAACTCCCAATATATTGCTAATGGATATATATGTATAGGTTATACTGTGGTGAATAGGAAGAAAATGAAAACCAGAAACATCAGTATAGTGGAACCAAAGGTGGGTGGGAAAGGGACTCCACTGTGGACAGAGGCACACTGGTATCACTTTCACTCTTCTTCTTAGATGGCTGAAGGCTTCACGAGTATTAACATCCATAGCTTATATGTGCATTACATACATTGTTGTTGAATATTTGAAATACTTCATAATAATATATATATATATATATTGTTTGTTTGTTTGTTTGCGGTACGCGGGCCTCTCACTGTTGTGGCCTCTCCCGTTGCGGAGCACAGGCTCCGGACGTGCAGGCTCAGTGGCCATGGCTCACGGACCCAGCCGCTCTGCGGCATGTGGGATCTTCCCGGACCGGGGCACGAACCCGTGTCCCCTGCATCGGCAGGCGGACTCCCAACCACTGCGCCACCAGGGAAGCCCCCATAGTAATATTTTTTGATGAACCCAGAAGTGACTAGGAGACAAAATCAAGATAGAAGATGTAAATGACTCTTTCAAGTCACTGGATTGAGAAGACCAAGAGCAGATGGACGTTGGTGTGAGGAACGTATGAGATTGAGAAGGTTGTCTTTAGTATGAGGCTGCTGTGGGCAGCTGGATAGATTTAAGGAACTGAGCAAAGAGGAGAGAGAGCAGAGAACGTGTGGTTCAGCCACGCTGGAGGGTCTAAGAGGTAGAATATATACACACACACACACACACACACACACATATATACATTACTAATAAACTGATAATCAGATTGGCCCAGGAAACACTCTGTTTTTAAGTAGTTTTCTTTCCTGGATGGACCCCTCTGGTCTCCCTCTACCATCTCTCCCGGAGCTATCGGTGTGGCAGTGCCTTCTGAGCCCCAAGCATGCAACATGCCTGAGTGCACAGTATGAGAAGGACCAGATATTTCCTACTCCAACCAGACAGGAATAGGATTATCTCTCTCAACTTCAGGAGAAAACCAGCACAAACTCTTGGTAGGTGACCACGTTACGGAGTGTGCAGATGTGCTCACCACGTTGACTCCTCAGTCGTTGCTGGAATGATGGCGTGGTGGTTTTAGTTCCCAGCCTCTCCTTGCTGGGGACTTGGGAATAGTCATCTCACTGCCAGTGACTGGGAGTTCCTGTTCCGTTTCTGTGTCTTTATGTCATCACCTGCCATCTGCCCCTTCCTGTAGCAGACGACAGACCCCGCACTGCACCTATTTGGTATCCAGTCAGCATCTTACAGGGGCTTTCTCTGCCTCCGTTGGAGAGCAACCACTTTGTATCTTTGGCTGCTTCTCTTATTTTGATAAGGTCATTGCTCATTTTATTCTCTCGACCTCACTTATTCTCTCTTGGTCTCTTTTTCTTCAGTCGTGCATAGTCTGCAGAAACATAGAATGTTTTATAGTGTTCCATGCTTCTTCCCTGTGTTTATTGCCCCAAACTCACCTATAGGCTTTAACCTTCAATTATTAGCTCTGTGGCTGGGTTACCAAAAAAAAGGGGGGGTGGGTGGGTGGGTGGCAATATTATCTGTCTTAACATCTGGCTCCCCAAATTTGTCTTTAGAGGTAGGACTATTTTTATTTTGGAAAACACCATCAGTCACTTGGGGGTGGAAGGTAAGACCCTGAAATATGGGTTGGAATAAGACACAAAAGCTGCAAGAGATAGTTATCTATTTAGCATAAAAAATGAATGAGAGGTTGGTGCTGGTGATATAAAGGAATAAGCTCCTCACAGACTGACCCAACCACAGAGAGCATCTATGAACATTGTACAAAATACAAAAAACAAATAAACAAAAACAGTCGAAGGCACTGGAAAATGAACAAAAGCAGAGAGATTCTGAAAGGGAGGCAAAAAAGCAGCTATCTTTCTATACTAGGGAACCAAAGGGAAGAATATGAGGCGACCCCAGCCGCCAGAAGTGAAGAGGGGATCCTGGAAATGTAAAAGTACAAATGAGGGCCCCAAATTCCATATATAAACGTTGCCCAAGTTTCTGGCTGGCCCCTTACAAAGGCAAACATAAGCAGACTCAAAGTAGCTTTCAGCTAAGGCTAAAAGAAGTGATCTGAGTTTTGAGCAGTGCCCACTATAGGTGAGAAAGGGGTTAAGTCAGAATCTAATCAAATGAGTTGTTTGCTAAAACCAAATATCAAAAATCTTTGAGGAAAAATAACAGAATCCAGAGTTGCCATAAAATAACATTCATAATGTCCAGTATCCTCTGAAATTGGATGCATAATGTCCAGTAACCAGTACCCTCAAACTGAAAAGAACCAGGAAAATGGGACCCATTCTCAAGGGAAAAGACATGAAGAGAGGCCAATCCTGAGAAGTCCCACATATTGGAATTAGCAGATAAAGATTGTTTAAACCACTGTAACACATGTATCAGACTGCACTCTAGAGCCCGTGAGCCACAACTACTGAGCCCATGTGCCACAGCTACTGAAGCCCGCATGCCTAGAGCCCGTGCTCTGCAACAAGAGAAGCCACCTCAATGAGAAGCCCGCACACTGCAACGAAGAGTAGCCCCCACTTGTCACAACTAGAGAAAGCCCGCACGCAGCAACCAAGACCCAACGCAGACAAAAATAAATAAATTAAAAAAAAAAAAGCATGAAGAAACTTGTGGCAAAGGAATATTTACTTGCAATGAATACAAAACAGGGACTTGCAATGAATACAAAACAGGGACTCTTAGCAAAGAGATAGAAAATATAAAAGAGAATACAGTGGAACTTCTAGAGCCGGAAAGTAAACATCATCCTACTACATACCCATTTAAATACAAAAATAAAAACAAAAAACTGACGGCACCAATTGTTGGCAAAGATATAGTGCATCTCTACCTGTTTAATAATACACTGCCAAGGATGTAGTGAAATGTGCAGCCAATATAGCAGTTTCCTAAGTGAAACACACACTAATCATATGGGCCAGCCATTCCACTCCTAGGTATTTACCCAAGAAAAACAAAAACATGACCACACAACAGCTTGTACACAAATGTTTCAGCAGCTTTCTTGGCAAAAGCCCCAAACTAGAAACAACCTACACATTCATTAGCAGGCGAATGGTGGACAAAATGTGGTGTATCTGTACAATGGGATCCTACTCAGTAATGCAAAGGAATACACGTGGATGAATCTCAAAATCCTTATACAGAGTGAAAGAAGCCAGACACAGAAGAGGAATACAACATAGTAGATATTATGATTTGAGTTTTAGAAAATTCTTTAAAATTTTAGAAAATGCAGACTAATCAATAGTGAAAAGAAGTCACCTGCATGTGGGGATTGCATGTGGCTGGGGGAGAGAGAGGTTAGAATGAAAAAAAGAATGAGGGGCTTCCCTGGTGGATCAGTGGTTAAGATCCACCTTCCAATGCAGGGGACACGGGTTCGAGCCCTGGTCCGGGAAGATCCCACATGCCGTGGAGCAACTAAGCCCGTGTGCCATGACTACTGGGCTTGCAATCTAGAGCCCGCGAGCCACAACTACTGAGCCCATGTGCCACAACTACTGAAGCCACACGCCTAGAGCCCATGCTCTGCAACAAGAGAAGCCACCGCAATGAAAAGCCCGTGTACCGTAACGAAGAGTAGCCCTCGCTCGCCACAACTAGAGAAAGCCCGCGCGCAGCAACGAAGACCCAACGCAGCCAAAATAAATAATTTTTTTTTAAAAAGCATGAAGAAACTTGTGGATGATGTAAACCTTCATCTTGATGGTGCCACTGGTTTTACTGTGTATATGATTGTCAAAATTCATCAGATTGTATACTCTAAATGCTTACAGTTTGGTTTCTGTGAAATAAACTAATAAAGTTAATTTTAAAATGGATGGTCAATCAGGAATCAGTTAGAGCAAGGCAGAGAAAGGGGAAGGTCAAGTAACATGGAGCTTAAACGGAATCCGGGAAGGCCTTGAAGGCCACCACTACTTAAGATCAAGGATATTTAATATTCGGTCAGAACCCATCTGGTTTACTCCATCCTAACCCCATTCCACCTTCTACAAAACTTCTGTAATTCTAGAAATGCACAACAATCTATGAGTGGTTTTCCATGAAAATTAAGGACAGAAATTTAGCTGTACCTATGGCTTGATGTAGGGTGGAACAAGGAGACCTTACAAAAGGCAAAGAAACACACCATCAACTGAGTGACTTCAGCAGAAACTGGAGCTTAGGGCCAAAGGTCAACAGCCAAATATTCCCCAGATTGGAAGAAGTCACAGTGAGGCTGTGGCCTTTCTGTGGGATTTGGACTGGGATTTGAGACAAGTGTATCCAGCTCTTAAACGGCAGCATATACCTGGCTAATAATCTGGGTGATATCTATAAATGCTCTGAATGCTACACTTTCCCTCTGGCCACCTGCCTCTATGGACCTGAATGTGGAACCTCTATAATTTAAGGTAGTAAGTAATCCTCAATCAGGAGGGACAGCATCTCATATAAATTATAACCCAGGTCAACCAAGTCATTATCTCTATGGTATTGCTTGGGCATGTATAGTTTTTAACTGCTCTAATGAAGTCTCCACTAGTCTCTGGGCCACAGAGAATGACTGGTTCACCTTTTGATCCAGATGTGACTGACCATTTTAACCCTGCAGATTCCTGACCCCAATGGAACCACAAGTTCCAGTGGTGGGCTGGCCTGAATCATCTGGTCACATGGTCTCAGTCACTCCCTAATCAGAAACTAATCTTTGACACAGACATCCACTGGGCAGAGAAAAGACTCTTCCAGGATACACCGGAAGATATTTCCTAAGTACCAAAGTTGTCCTGTCTCTATAAGTGCCTCTTGGTATTTCACTCTGGAACTTTCTCTCTTCTGAATTCTGAGGCAAGGAACAGAATGGTCAGGCTTCTCAGTGTGCCTGTCAAACTGCTGCTGTCCTAGTAGAAATGCCTTTTCACACTTTTAAACATCCAACTCCTTTTGGTCAGCAAAATGAACCATACAAATACCCAGAACTGATGGATTCCCAGAAGGAAAACAGAAAGAACAAATGTGAAATAACGTACAATAACCATCTCCATATTTGCTATCTAGAATTTAACTGTTTTTCTTTTTTAATGTGCAAAGATTAAAGGGAAATATTATTCATCTTGGCAAATAAGATATTAGTTTTTCAGAGAGCTTTTTTCAGTGTTTTGCATTCTGAATATGATTCTGAGCTAAATATGATGGACTGACTGTATCATTCCTTAGCTAGCACTACTTGGATTCTTCCTATATACCGTGTATTGTTCTAACACTTCACATATATTAAGTAGTTTAATCATCATAATTCTATGAACTATTATTCTTATCCTTATGTTACAAAAAAGGAAACTGAGGCATGAGGAGGTAAAGAAACTTTCCAAAGGTCACACAGTTATTAGTCGGGGGAGTGAGATTCAAGCCCAGCAGTCTGCCTCGAGAGACAATGAGTGATCCATGTCTTAATCACTGTGCTTTTTTGACTCCTGTGGCGTAACACACTTCTTTTCCATCTGCCATTCCTCCAGGAACATGTGTGCCATAGACTGGCATTTGGAAAAGGTCTTGGAAATATCTGGAATTGCACATTCGGTTTTGCTGCAGCATATGATATAGGGATAATATTGTTGAAAATGCATTTTGCTACGTTATCCAGTGTCACCTACATTCAAACATAAGAAATCTAAAAACCCACATAAGACAGTTCTTCAAAATTTAAGAATTGCCAAGACATGGAAGCCACCTAAGTGTCCATCAATAGGTGAATGGATAAAGAAGACGTGGTGTGTATATTCAATGGAATATTACTCAGCCATAAAAAAGAACGAAATTTTGCCCTTTGCAACAACATGGATGGACTCGGAGGGCATTTTGCTAAGTGAAATAAGTCAGACAGAGAAAGACAAACACTGTATGATATCACTTATATGTGAAATCTAAAAAATAAAACAAACTAGAGATTATAACAAATAAAGAAGCAGACTCACTGATGTAGAGAACAAACTAGTGGTTACCAGTGGGGAGGGGTAAGGGATAACATAGGAATAGGGAGCTAAGAGGTACAAACTATTAAGTATAAAATAAGCTACAATGATGTATTGTACAACATGGAGAATATAGCCAATATTTTATAATAACTCTAAATGGAGTATAACTTTTAAAAACCGTCAATCACTCTATTGTACACCTGTAACTTATATAATATTGTACAGAAACTATACTTCAATTAAAAAAATTTTTAAACTCAAAAGTAAGGAAAATCTTTGTTCAACATTTTAAAAACCTGTATCCTATGAGTTTTTCTATACTTTTATCTTTTTGCTTGGGCCATCAGGGAGCTCAGGAGCTGAACTGGCAAAACAGCATCTTAAAAACATGGGCATTTTTCCATAGCTTTGGCTTATTGGACTTGCTTTCTAATTTTTTCTGTATTTTCAGTGATGTGAATTTTTATCTTGTCTATTTCACTCAATTTTTCATATCATTTTATGCTTTGAATCCTTTTAATACAAGGTGATATGGAGTGGTATAAAAATAGAAACATTTTCTTAAAATAGGATGGAAAAAATCAATGCCTTTCAGGTAGCATATTTGGATTTAAAGGGAAAGCAATATTATATTTTTCTAGAAAAAAATTTAATTATCTAGAGCCAACCTCTGACTGATAGATTTCCTCACAAAGATTTCTTCTCTCCCTCTCTTCCCATTCCCCTTCTTCTCACCATTCCCTCCTTCCCTATTTCTGTTTTTTTTTCTTCCTTCTGTTAAAAAAAACACTACAACTATTTTACTGTTAAACGCAACTTTGCATTCCTGCGTGAGTATGCCTCCAGAATAAAGTATTAGAAATATAATTATTGGACCCTTATTTTGTAATAGGTTGTTTGTTCTTTGTCTTATCAACTTAAAATAATCATATATATATAAAGAAAATTAATCCTTTATTAATGTATTGTAAATATTTTTCCAGGTTGTCACTTGTTTTATAATTTTGTTTATATTATGTTTTCTTAAAATTTTGACCTCGAGGAATCAAAGGTATTATTTTTGTTATGGTTTGTCATGTTTAGAAAGGCCTCTCCATACTGCAATTATATAAAGAAATCCAGCTATATTTGCCTCCATCTTTTCACATTCAAATCTTATAATGAATCTGCCACTATTTTTTTCTAAAAGATACCAGGTTGCCTTAACATAGTTTTAACGATATGTGTTTCCCCAACCGCTGTTTTTACCATCCACAAAATCCTCATTTATATTAGGGTCTATTCCTTACTATTGTATTACATCAGCTGGTCTCCTTACCCATCTATTAATGTGCCAATATAGACATTTTAAAATTTCAGTACACTTAAATGTCTGATAATGATTATTTTACCATGTTATTCATCCTTTAAAAGTAGATACAGCTATTCTTGCATGTTACTTTTAAAATATCATTTTATCAAATTCCCCCAAAACCCATCTTGTTTTTTGACTGAAATATCAAATGTATAGATTAATTTGGAGAACATGTATGAACACGTATAAAGAATTTTTATATTAGTGAATTTTCTTATTTTGAAATATATGCGTATTTATTCAATATTATTTTAGGATCTTTAGTAGAATTTAAAGTTTCCTGTTTATCAGTTCTATATATTCCTCATTAATTTACTTCCTAGGATTTCTCCTATATTTGATTTTGCACTTCAAATGACAACTTGTTTGTCTATTATAACTTATAGCTGATTGGTGATGGATATATGTTTTTGTATATTAATTTTAGAGCCAGCCTCCTTAGTAAACTTTGTTATGGCATCTAATATTTCAGTAATCATCCTGCATTTTCCAGGTGTACAACAAGTAACTTCAACAAATAACTTCATTTCTAACATTTGCACTTATTTTTTTCTGCAACAAGTAACTTTTCTGCAACAAGTAACTTTATTTCTAACATTTGCCCTTATTTTTTTCTCTTTTCTCCATATATTGGATAAGTCCTCAGAATATTATTAAATATGTATTGATAATAGACATCTTTATCTTGTTTCTAACTTTAATGAGAACTCTATTAGTCTTTTCACCAAGTCTGTCAAGGAAATGTTTAAATTTTATTAATTTTTTTCTATTAAGTTTATTTTTAATCAGTAAAGTTATTATATTTTATTAAATATTTTTTAAAGATCTGTTGAAATGATATGTTATTTTTCCTTTTACTTACATAACGTAGTTATTTAAATGCTGTCTTTTAAAAACAGTTTTACTGAAATATAGTTGATTTCAATGTTGTGTTAGTTTCAGGTATACAGCAAAGTGATTCAGTTATATATATATATTCATATGTATATACATATGTATAAGTATATATATATATATATATATATATATTCATTTTCAGATTCTCTTCCATTATAGGTTATTACAAGATACTGAGTATAATTCCCTGTGCTATACAGTAGGTCCTTGGTGGTTATCTGTTTTCTATACAGTAGTGTGTATATGTTAATTCTATACAGTAGTGTGTATATGTTAATTCTATACAGTACTGTGTATATTTTAATCCCCAACTCCCAATTTATACCCCCCCCTTCCCCTTTGGTAACCATAAGTTTGTTTTCTATGTCTGTGAGTCTATTTCTGTTTTGTAATTAAATTCATTTGTATCATTTTTTAGATTTCACATATAAGTGATACCATACTGTATTTGTCTTTCTCTATCTGACTTACTTCACTTAGTAGGATAATCTCTATGTCCATCCATGTTGCTGCAAATGGCTAAGTGCTGTCTTGACCCAGTTATAAGGACCTGGCTAAGGCTGGTCCATTCTCCTTCTTGAACGGCTAAGTCCGCACCTCACCACCTCTCTTCTGGAGGCTTCTACATTGTGGACCATCATATTCCAGCTCTGATGGCCCCAGAGCCAGGTTCCAGACACCCAGGCACCATCCCTACGCCCAGAGCCAGCGGGGATCATTCAAAGTAGCCAATTCTAAGCCTTTTTGCCCTGCCTGGCCTGTTCCTTCCTGCAGACACCACAAGAAGGACCCTTGTCCGAAGTCCCCTCCCTCAGGCCTTGCCCCCAACCCCTGCTGCCCCTGAGTGGCCCGTGAGCCTGCAGAGCTCTCCCCAGGGACCTGCGAGGAGCAAAACTAAAAGTCTTTCTGGTTTCTCTCTCTCTTGACCTTCATCTGGCCACAGCACACCTCACCCAAGGTAATGCGGTAAAAATAACGTGTTGACATGGTGAATAATATTGATAATTTTTAAACATTCAAACCCTGGCATTCCTTGATGAAATATATTAATCTTCTAATATGCTGCTTGACTCTATGCACCAGCGTTTTACTTTGGAATTTTGGATTTTTATAATAAATGCATAGTCATAAGTTAGATGGGTGTGTGTGTGTGTGTGTGTGTGTGTGTGTGTGTTTTAACCATGCTTTGTCAGGTTTTGTTATCAATACTATCTTGGTTTTATAAAATCAGTTTGGAATATTTCCCTTTTTCCCATGTAGTGGAACAATTTATACAGTCTAGGAATTCCCTGTTCCTTGCTGACTGAAAAAATACACGCAGCCTAAAAGTTGAGAGTCATGTTGTATTTGGTGGAAATTTTTAGGACTTAAGCCCGGGAGGCAGCGCCTCAATTAACCCTGAGAGAACTGCTCCAAGGAAGCAAGGGAGGGGCCAGGTTATATAGATGTTTTGCGACAAAGGGCAGATAGCCAGGAACATCAAAGGATTATTGTTAATTGAAGAAAACCCGATATCCCAAGTTAAGGAATTTAGTGTATGGGAAGATGCAGGAACCTGGGCTCCCTGAAATCATTCCTTTGCTGTGCACCTCAGCTCTCTGAGGCCTGTATCCTGTATTTTCACATCCTGAGTTTCCTCAGGGCTCACCAGCTCACATTCACGGTGGCTGCATTTGCTGAAGACTGTGACATCCTTTGTTTACTGATATGGCAGGAAATATTCCATTTCTCAATCTTAAACCTGTGAAAGAATGGGCCTGTGAGACAGTCTGAGCCTGAGAGGGGCTGGGGGAGGGGGGATTGTGTAGATCTGGAGCTATTTTTCTTCTACAGTAATTGTTCTGTGTAGAGTTTCTACATTTCCTGGGATACATTTTTGTTTTTCTCATTTCTGACAAGCGCAAGGTGGGCATACGGAGGGCAAAGCACTCGGATCCCAGGCGACAGGCTCTTCCCCAGCTCCCATCCAGGGCTCCCTGCCAGCCCCAAGCTGCCCACTACCAGGAGGCCTTTCCTGGACTGAGGGGTCCACACTGACCCAGCCAAAGCTTGTTCAGATGCTGAATCAACACTCTGATGGGCTCAAAAGCATTGGGAGTATCTGTTCATTGACAGTGTGATAACACTCACCTGGAAACCAAATGGAATATTTTTCCTGAGCCTATGCTGGTGAAGCCAGAGCAGTATTTTCTCTGACAGAACTCAGGGCCTGGGCTTCCCTGGTGGCGCAGTGGTTGAGAGTCCGCCTGCCGATGCAGGGGACACGGGTTCGTGCCCCGGTCCGGGAGGATCGCACATGCTGCGGAGCGGCTGGGCCCGTGAGCCATGGCCGCTGAGCCTGAGCGTCCAGAGCCTGTGCTCCGCAACGGGAGAGGCCACAACAGTGAGAGGCCCGTGTAACCCCCCCCCCCCAAAAAAAAAAAGAACTCAGAGCTCAGAGCCACAGGCAGGGCAAAGAAGCTTTCTGAAGTGAGCTAATACCCTTCCTAGAGTCCAAGGGCCTGTGTCTACAGTTGTATTGCTACACCTGCAGAAGGAAAGCCCTGGAGGGCAGAGCCCCTGGATGCAGTCACTCAGGGATGCTTAGTGCAGGGAGCATAGCAAGGGGACCCTGGGTGCTTGGTGTCCCCAGTAAAGGCGGGAGCTTGGCTGCACCAATAGCAGGAGAAGAAAGATGGCACAGGGGAGATGCAGAGAAGAGGCATCACACACATCACAGACTTTGGAAAAGGTAGTGAACGCTGGTTCTCCCGGTGCACAAACACAGCTCTGAGCAAAATACAGCTAATGGGCTCTGCTCACTTGCAATTTGATTTTAATTAGCCAAGCCATTATTTAAAAGGAGGGTGGAATGTATCTCACAGATCATTATTCACATGCAAAGGTACACCTAAGGCTTGGGTCCTCAATCTTCTTTATAAGTTGACACCCCCCTACCCCCTGGGAGCCCAGATTCTATTCCACACCTGGACTCCAAGGGCATCATCACATGCCCCAGTCACCATGAATTTCCAAAAGCCTTTGGTGAGGGACTGAGCAAAAACAGTAAGGAAGCTATGAGCCTGGCAAGGCCACTGCTCTGGTCAGCCTAGTCTGGGGGTCACACAGAAGACAATCCATTCCAAGGAGTGTGGCTGTGAATCAGAAATATTGCCTGCCATATCAGGAAACAAAGGATGTTGCAGCCATCAAGCCATCACATTACAGCAGCCTGATGGTGAGCCCTGAGGGAACTCAGGATGGAGACAAAGAATGCCTGCCATGTAGCAGTCAACTGCTGCAGCCACCCCAAAGGTGCACCCTGAGGGGGTTCAGGATGAGAAAACACAAGATGCTGGCCTCAGAGAGCTGAGATGCATAGCAAAGGAATGATTTCAGTGAGCCTAGGCTTTTGCATCTTCCCATACATAGAAAAGCGGCTAAATTCATTAACTTGAGAGGTCCGGTTTTCTTTAATTAACAGCAATCTTTTGATGTTCCCACTACCTGGTCTTTTGTTGCAAAAACTCCTACATATCCTGGCTCTCCCCCTCTGCTGCCCCTCCCCCCTGCCTTTTCAGAGCAGTCTCTCAGCATTATCTGAGATGCTGTGTCCCAGGCCTGAAGTCCTCAGAATGTCCACCAAGTAAAACATAATTCTCAACTTTTAGGTTGTGCGTTTTTTAATTCAGTTGACAGGGTCGAACATGGACAGGGACAGGGAAAGGGTTTCTTCATGAAGGTTTCTACTCAGAGACAAAGAGTTATTAGTGTCTCCACAAGGTAGCCAAAGGGAGTTGTTTTCCACTCTCTCTTTGTAATAAGGAAAGGAAGGTAGATAGCTAGTGGGAAGCAGCCACATAGCACAGGGATATCAGCTCGGTGCTTTGTGACCGCCTGGAGGGGTGGGGTAGGGAGGGTGGGAGGGAAGGAGACGCAAGAGGGAAGGGATATGGGAACAGATGTATATGTATAACTGATTGACTTTGTTATAAAGCAGAAACTAATACACCATTGTGAAGCAATTATACTCCAATAAAGTTGTAAAAAAAATCAGAAATCAAAAAAAAAGAAAGAAATGCATTACTCTCTGCCCCCCCCAAAATAAAATAAAATAAAATAAAATAAAATAAAAAATAAGGAAAGGAAATCATCACCTATAAACCTTCTCCTGTTACAGGCTGTAACTGACAGTGGCATCTTAAAAATGCTAATCGTCAGTGGTCTCATAAAAATAAATGTCATTCAGCAGGGGACAGTTTGGGAGAGACGCAGGACCGTGACTGTGACAGGTTTTTCTCACCCCTCATCCACCACCCTCTGGCTTAGGAGAACCCACAGAAGGTTCACACATTCTGGAAAAGTCATTAAAAAATATCAAACAAGAGGGTTTGATTCTCCCTTGAGCTCCATATGTGATCATAGTGAGAGAACTACCCTCCTGCATCCTTCAGAGTTTTTCGTGAACGACTGATTTTTAGGGTCCACCCCAAATCCTCACATGCCTCCTTTGGACAAGTAGCATGTGAAAATGGGAAAATTAGAGTCAAACCACATGTCGGAAGAGCCAAGTTGTTCTTGGTTGCTCTCCCTCCAAGAAACCTAGCTGAGTGACCTTGGACTTGTCATTTCTCTTCCGTGGATCTAAGTTTGCTCATCTATTCAATGGAGTTTCATTCCGTTAAGCCACGCAGAAAACATCTTCCAGGTGTCTTGTGGGCACCTGGGGAAATGAAGGAAGGTTGTGTCCTGATCTCCACGCAACTCATGGTGTGTTTGCTTTTCTATAAAATGATATGTGTTATCATTGAGATCAGCGCAATGATTTTCTTTTGGAAGGGCATGCGAGAATTTGAAATTGATAATCCCCGAAGTCCTTTTATGTAGGTGTCATTTCCAAAAGATTTCACAAAGGGTAAGAGAGCTCACTGCCAAAAAGATTCACCAGCTGACTGTCACAGGTCTGCCTTTACGATCTTAGCCGTGTTGTTACTTGTCTCTATTTCCTCTTTGCCAATCATGCTCAGTTTTGTTCAGGAGGCCACGCGCCAGGTCTCAGGGGGTAAACTGTGGTTGTTCCTCATCAAGCATCAAATCCCATCCCCTCTGTCAGTGATTGATCTGGGGCAGTATTAGCTCAGTTTGGACCAGTGAGCTGTAAGGTGACATCTGTTGAAGAGTTTCTGGAAAAGATTTTCATCTCTGATGTGAGAAAGGGTCACAAGAAGAACACTGTCTCATATGTGCTTTACTTTCTCTCACTGCACTGATCTCTCTCCTAATTCCTACCTCGGGGCACCGTCATACAAAGGGCTAATAACTGAGGCTGAACTGGCCATTTGGCACCATTATGGGAACGCTAAGAAAATCTCACACATCTCCACAGGCTCTAGGGTGGAACCGCTGTGTCACTCTAGAAATCAGCTGCCTACAGATTTAGTACTAAGTGCAAAATAGGCATGTCCTACAGTTTGAGCTACTCTTACTCAGTGTTCTATTTTTGCTGCATTCCTTATTCATATGATGACATAACACTTTCTGCTGTTGAACTTCCTGTTTATGTGCAAGAGAACTTTATACCAAGTGAAGGTTGTAACTTCATCTTTCAACTCAGAGGATCCCCTGGGCTGGAATACTTAGAAGTTTTAGCTTCTTTAAGTAAATGAATACAAAGAACCCCCCTTTCCCCTCCCAGGAAGCAGGTCACACTGCCCCATCTTCCAACCCAGGAATGCTCTGGAGGCCCGGTTCCTTTATGTCCTCTGAAAATGCAATGTCAAAGCATCTCTGTCTTTGTTTACAGGTGGAATTTCTAGGCTCAGCGGGGGACAGAGGTGGTCTAGCAGGACACAGTTCTTTGTCCCCTTCATGCGGTACATTTCTTTCCTATTCTGAACTGGTGGAGAAGAGACGACTAGCATTTTTAAAGTTATGCTGAGAGATGGTAAATATCCCACAAAGAATTTTTTTTAAGTTTGTACTCCTTCAGAGCCAATCCATAAGTGATATAAGTCTGGGGGAAGGACCCCAACCCACATCGGATCCAGACTCATCTTCTTCCAGATGTTCGGTTGACAGATATAGGATAACCCATGCAAATTGTGCTTGAATTACTGGAAACATGAATGCTGATGATTTTGGAGTGGGTAGGAGGGGTAGGGCAGGGGGAGAAACAGTAGGTCCCAGGGGATAAGTAACCGGAACTAGGGTTTAAACATAACAAGAAAAAAAAAAAAAAAACAAGAAAAAAAGTAAACATAACAAGAAACTGTTAAAGGAATAAAATGTCTCCAAGGTTAGGAAATTCGGGGGATTAGGGAGAGTTTAGAGGTGGCCCATGGTATAAAAGTCATGAAACTTAAGTGGCTGCTTGCTCTAGAGCTTTTTAAAATTTTTTTGACAGATTAGAAACTGCTGAGGAAGCAGGTACTAAATTATTGACCACCTGGCAGAAAAAGGACTCCAAGTTTTTGATGAGGTTAGAAATATTTTTACGTATGACATTGAAAAGAGGAAAGATGCATGAGGTGAGATAAATGCCATGCGAATTAAGCAAGTGCTGGTGGAAATTCCATAAGCCCCAGCTCTCCTAATAACCATATGCATTTTGAGAGGTGTAAAAGGATTCACCCTGTTAGTTCAATTGACTCAGGTGGAGGAGAAGTACATCCCACAGTAAGGGAAACAAACAACATAGGGTCCCTGGATTGAGGGGAAAAGCAGAAGAAATTATACAAGAGCAAATTTACAAGTTTCTCCTTTCATGATAAGAGTGAACTTCTCGACATATTTATGGAATCTCCTCTGTCAGGGGAGGCCCCATCTTCTACTTCTAGTGCGTTAAAAAACACTTCTAGCAGATGGCACTGTGGAAAAATTCAGAAGTTCAAGTGCAGTCTAACAAAGGTCCTGGGGGCACGTGTAAGAAGCAGCCAACCTCGAGAAGCTCTGGGTTCTATTCCGTGTGTCTCCCTCAAGCCCATTCCATCAGAAGGGATTTCAGTCCCCTCTCTATAAGGTTGGTGGTGCCACATGTGAACAGAGGGAGAGGGGTAATCAGCAGTGCTGGACAGCAAGTGTCAGTTATTTACAAACACCAATTCTCTGTGAATAACCTTTGGTCCACATTCAGCTACCACATCCAATGGGGCCTCTGTGGCTTGAGCTTAGCAAACTACCTTATCTGTTTCCCTCCCTCCAGACACTTTCGTACAACTATTTCTCCTACTAAAATCTTTGCATGTTTAACCTGTCTTGGCACCTGCTTCTCAGAGGATCCAGACTAATATCTTTCCCAATTAGTACAAGAATCTTCTAGACCATGCATTCTCAATGTGGGTGATATCATACCAAAGGAGGTGAAAATTGGTTCTTGGGTACACAAGAAAACTTTGATATTACAATTGTTTGTGGGCCACAAATAAAGAGATAGACCATATCTGTGGTATCAACATTTCATAGAGGAGAGGCAGTTAGGGAAAAGAATCTCAAAAAACTCCTTGTGAGGGCAATAATTTTAAAAAGATTGAGTAATTGTTCTAGATGAGTCATTCTGTCAGAAAGCAAAGATTTCAGAGATCATGTCAAGGACCTCTCTGGATTGCATTATAGCCAAGCCTTAGAGTCAGTATGCCTCTTTGATTTTGATGTGTGAATTAACAGATATGGAACAGATGAACTCAGACTGTTATATACACTTCCCCAGGTTCAGGAGGTTTTAGATACTCAGTAAGAAGCCAATGGTTCTCAATGTTAGACCTAAGAAGTAAGAACTTCCTAACACATGTATTTCTGTCATTATGCTCAGACACATCCAGCTACAACCTTCTGGAGAGCTTGTCCTTGATGGAGGAGACTAGCACAGCCCCAAGTCTGCAATCATCATCTGGTTGTCCAGAAGTACCTTGAAAAAATGTTGGATGACAATTCTCTCTGAGTGTCTTACATGTCAGCACATCTTGCAATAAGGCTTCAACAGCTTATTTCCAGACTATCTTAAAAGGATGGTGGCATAGCAAACAGCCTTTGAAGATAAAAAGTGTCTCCTTCCAAGTAAGAGGGGATATTTGTTTCCTGATCAGGATAATGAAGATAATGTCTCCTCTAGGCAAACATGGGGCATGTTTGCTAGAAGCCTCCTTATAAGATTGGGGGTTTACTAAGCTTGGGATTCCCCAGCTGAGATAAGCCCATTGCATGGGCAGCCTCTACCCGGGCCCATCACTACATCACCCCCATGGGGCTTGGGGACAAGAGGAACCAGTGTGAACTTGAAGCTCATGCTGTCTGCTGTGCCCTGAGTAATAACGTCCTCTGTCTCTGACCCAGGAATCTTGTGTCTCCTTCCAACATCTATGAAAAGGTAGCAGGCTAACTTGTTTGCTGGCAAGTAAGGTGAAATCTCAGAGCCTTCATGGTCCTTACCAGAAGCAGAACCAGGGAGGGATTACATTCTTTCCTCAGTGAGGAAGCAATCAATTGGGCAAGAAGATGGATAGAGCTGACAACTCCCAGGATTGGGGAGAAAATGGTGCTCCTTCTTTGAGGGACATGGGTTCTCCTCCTCCTACAGCACAGAGGAGAGAGTCTTTCCCACCCACCTGAGCCTTGGAGTCTTAGAATCCAAGCTTGCAAACCCCAGATTCTGAGTTCAGAAGGAGAACATGGTGAAGATGATAGAGCGTTGTCTTTGCTGCTCTTCCCACGTGGCTAGATCCTGCCTGACATTTAAGGTGCTCTGATGTAATAACTCCTTCCACTCGCCTCTATGTAATAACTGTGGGGGGACAGAGTGGATCTCCATGGCTGTAAAGCTCCAAAAATTATAGTAGGGGATGGAGCATAAAGGTCACCCTTCATGCCCTCCAGTGTGTTACATCCTTATTGGGGGCAAGCAGTTTCTTTTAGTTTAATAACATTTTAAAGTTTTTCCAAGAGAAAATCAATAAAAGAAACTTCTGTTTATCTTGTAGATGCTCCATGGTGAAAAATGTACGCTAATACGAGGGCCCTAGAGTTGGGGGTTGTGGCAGAATAAAGCTGAGATGATGGAAGAGAAGATGAAAGAAAAGAAAGGGAGGGAGTAGATCAATGAATAAGGGACCAATGGACACCTTGGGCACCCATCCAAGGTTTATCCCAATGGACTTATCAGAAGAGATATATCAGAGATATAAAGAAATGGTAAAGAAACTTAGGCTGGACTTTGAGAGTGCTCATGATAAGCTACTACATTATTTTTTCTATGTAATATATATTATGTACATCTATTATATTATTATTATTATCATAACTAAAATTTATTGAGGATCCACTACATTCTGGACACTGTTTTAAGTGCCCTCAATATATATTAACTAAGTTAATTTCAATAAGACTTCGAAGTAGGACCACTGTACTTTTTATTTTATAGATGAGAAAATGGAGTCACTGAGATGATAAATAACGTGCCAAAGTTTACAGAGTTAATAAACTCAAATCCAGAGAGCCTTGTTCCAGGGCCCCCCTACTCGACCACTTTACAGTTTCTCTAACATTCTGTGTCTCTCCCTCAGATACTCCTAAGTCTCCTGTATCCTGGGCTCCCAGATAGTACTATCAAAAGGAGAGTTCCAGGGACTTTTACTAATTCTGAAAGAGAATACTGAATCTCATTAAACTTTTCTTGATATTATATAATCATCATGGTGAAGCCCAAACACCCTGATGTCATTCGGTGAAACTTCACAGACAATTCAATTGACGATTCGATTTATTTTGCCTGTCATTCTGTGTCTGTTTACCTGGCAGTTCTCCTTGTCTTCTTTTTTCATAAGCCAATTGTACACTTTATTTTTATTTTATATATTTTATTTATTTATTTATTTTTGGCCGTGCTGCATGGCATGCGGGATCTTATTTCCCCACCCAGGGATTGAACCTGTGCCCCCCTGCAGTGGAAGCATGAAGTCCTAACCACTGGACCACCAGAGAATTCCCTCCTTGTCTTCTTGATTAAGCTGACCGGTGTCATTTTTTGTCACTTGGATGAATCTAGCATGGTTATATGACATGTTAACATTAGGGGAAGCTGGGTGAAGATTTTATGAGACGTCTCTGTATTATCTTCATTACTCTTCTGTAAATCTATAAGTATTTCAAAATAAAAAGTTAAAGAAGGAAAGGCAGGGGCCAGGTGTGACTATGACTGTGATTCTTGGCTCCTTGAATCACACCTTGGCTCCGTCACTGATTACTCTACTGCCTTGCTTTTCCTATTAGAGCCTTAGCTTCCTCATCCTTAATAAGCTTGCAGGATAATGATCATTATATACGGTTCTCTCGGGAGGGTTAAATGAAACAATGCATTGAATGGCTTTAGCATACAGCTTATCAAGCAAATGTTCAAAAATTGCAGCTCTAGCTATCCGGTGTATTACCATAAAGAGAGGTTCCTAATCTGAGCCCATGGAAGATTTCAGAAAATCTGCAAAACCCATAAAACTATCCATAAAATTGCCACATAAGCTCATGTACATTTTTCTGGAATCTAACACATTCATAAATTTCACTGGATTCTCAAAGAGGACCCCTCCCAGATGATTTTAACTCCTGGTCTAAAATAAAGGCTTTGAAGATTCTGAGGTAGAAAATGAGGGGCTTAGTTCCAAAGTACCTTTTGTATTTTTATTGTATGTTTTTTTGGAGAACTGGGCTGCTCACGTTTTTTCCCTATATAGATTTTTTTCCCCCTTAGAACATGTTTTGCTTGAAGAAGTGAGAGAGGGCATCGGATTCGTGAAACTGAAGGGGTGGCATAGGAGGGTCATTTCACAGCCTCCATTACTCCCAATCCTCTTGCTTTATCCTATATGTACCCCTGCCTGACCTCATATCTACTGATGGACTTGTTAATGGTCTGTCTCCCCACTAGACTGTAAGCTCCAGGAGGGCAGGGGTGTCTTTGTTCACCTCTGCATCCTCAGCTCCTGGAATATTGCCTGGCGTGTGATAGGCCCTTGGGAAACATGAATTGAGTGAAGGAAGCTGACAACGTGTAGGCTGAGAGGAAGGAAAGCTGGGTTGGGAGCCCCAGAACTCAATGCGACCACTGGGATTTTTGGTATGAAGCTGAGCCTGTCAATCTCACTATCCAGACAGCCCCGGGTCCCACCTGCTGCTGCCTTCACCCTTCTTAGCTTTCCATGTGGCCCCCCAGAATCTGCAGAGACCACCAGGGGGTCTGCCCTTTCCCAGCAGCATTTGTGAGAGAGGCTCGGTTTTCATGGAGCTAAGACCACAGAAGGGTGGTGCTATGGGCTGAATTGTGTCCCACCAGATTCATATGTTGAAGTCTTAACTCCTAGCACCCCAGAAGGTGACTGTATTTGGAGACAGGTTTTTAAAGAAGTCGTTAAGTTAAAATGAGGTCATTAGCGTGGGCTCTAATCCAATATGAGCCGTGTCTTTATAAGAAGAGACACAGAGGAAAGACTATGTGAAGACACAGGGAGAAGACGTTCATCTACAAGGCAAGAGGCCTCAAAAGAAACCAATCCTGCCCACACCTTGAGCTCAGAGTTCCAGTCTCCAGAACTGTGAGACAATAAATTTCTGTTGTTAAATCCACCCAATCTGGACTACTTTGTTATGGTGGCCTGAGTGAATGAACACACATGTATACCAGTATTTAGGGTCTAACTTCAGGGTTCTGTTGAGAGTTGAGCCCTGCAGACAAGAAGATGAAAGTTCTGTTCTTCCTTAGTATGGTGTAGGTAGTGGTTCTCAAATGTAGTCCTCAGAGCAGCACACTTGGCATCAACCGTGTGCTTGCAAGAAATTCACAGGACCGGGCTTCCCTGGTGGCGCAGTGGTTGAGAGTCCGCCTGCCGATGCAGGGGTCACGGGTTCGTGCCCTGGTCTGGGAGGATCCCACATGCTGCGGAGCGGCTGGGCCCGTGAGCCATGGCTGCTGAGCCTGCGCGTCCGGAGCCTGTGCTCCGCAATGGGAGAGGCCACAACAGTGAGAGACCCGTGTACCGCAAAAAAAAAAAAAAAAGAAATTCACAGGACCTACTTCAGATTTGCTAAACCATATTCTCTAGGAATGGAGCCCAGGAAATTTTAAAGAGACCCCCCCCCGTGACTCTCAGCCACGTGGACATCTGGGGGGTCACTGGGGACAAAGCTGTAGGGTGTGGGTTTCGTCTCCATAACTGGACTCAGCCATTCCCACCGATGTTGCCACACTTCCCTTCAAGCACTGCAAGAGTAAAACAGTGAGAAAACCATCGTTATTGGTGACTTCACTTAAAATTAAGAAACGCAAGGCTGTCTGGTGTTGAGGCAGAGAATGAACTCACCTGGAAGTTCAATGCTTTTATATACAGGGAAGCAATAGGCCTGAGAAACCTCACTGCTGGTAATTCAGTCAAGACAATCAAAAATAATTAGCTTTTTCCTAAAGGAGATTAATAAAAAATTGAGTTCTCTTGCAACAGAATATTCTAAAAATCTCTAGTGCTTCAAGCCTTGTCTAATTGCAGGACTCTCACTGGACCCCTTTGCCCGAAGAGAGTTTTGCTTTCTATTGCCAGGGAGCACAAAGTCATGTTTGAGGCTTCTCAGGGGTTTTCTTCTTTCTGGATGGGCAATTTTAATGAGTGATTTTGCTGATAAAATGTGTAATTTCTGGAAAGGTGAAAAGCCACTGAGTGTTTCTGGCAAAACTCTGCAAAGACTGAAGTTTGAAAATAAAAGCTTAGGGTCTCAAGACTACAAATTCACCCCACTTCCCAAACCCATAATTCCCTTAAGGTACGCAGGACCCCTGCCCGAGGGGACCTTGTCTCCACATACGTGACTTCATGGATAAATAAATGCACATCGACAAATGGCTGCATCTCTAAAGGAATTTGACAGTCTTGCTTCTGCTTCTTGCTGATGATAGAAAAGCCTGATCTCTCTTCCAGACCAACAAGCAAGAGAAGTCAGTACCTTCTCTCTCTCTGGTCTCCTGGACAATTCTGACCGCTCACCTCCATGATTTCAACCACCACCTGTACTGAATACCAGCCCCATGTCTTCAGCCCTGACCTTCCTGATCCATTTTGCTAACCAGTTCTGGTGACTTCAATCTGTGTATCTTGTAAGCAACTCAAATTCAATACATCTTAGACTTCAGCATCATCAGTAACTTCACCTCCACCATTTCAAGGCCAAGCAACACAATTTCAGTTCACAACTTCCTATGTGCTTACTCCCTGCAAGCCATTGGTCTTAGCATATCTGTAGTCTCTCTTTACATACCTACCGTCACATCTCTCCTAACCCAGCTTAGAATAATCACTCCTTTCACTAACCCTCCACTGCCTTGACCCTTTCCTTTGTCGCATCATTATAATCACTTTGCATCAAGCCCCATCTTTTGTTCAGCTGGACTCTCCTTTATTCAGCACCTGCACCAAGCAGATGAACCTGGCTAGAAAAAAAACCCTGGATCATGCTGACAGATCTCACTTTAAATTTATGTGCACAAATCTCAGTGTGACCCTTCTTGCTACAGTCACACTACTTTTTATTCTCCAGCTCTCCAAGATGACTATTTCATTCCTTCTCTTTCCTCAAGCCTCCAAACCCCCTCCACCGTCCTCCTGCCCAACTGAGGACTGCTTCCCATTTCACTGAAGGCATAGAAGCAATCAGAGAGAGTTTCCCTCATCTCCCACCATGCTGCTACTTACTACCTCTGTCTGTGCCTCTGTACTGAGCCCTCTTTCCCATTAATGAGGGTGAACTGTGCCTGTTCCTTACTAAGCCTGACTTCCCACGAGTGGACCTGATCTCACCCCTTCTCATCCACGCAAAGATGCATGACCAGAAATAACCCCCTCTCTACTGCATCATCCAATGTTCCGTCTCTTCTGGGGTCATTCCCATTTTCTTATAAACATAGTACTCTTTCTCCATCTTAAGAAAGAAAAAAAAACCTTTTTATTTCACTTCTCCCTCCAGTTATTGCCCCCATGTCTCTGATTCTCTTTGAGAAAACGCCCCAAGAGTTATGTAGACTCACCTTTGCTCAATCATCTCCTCCCCTTATCTTTTGATCTTAGGGCAATCAAGTGTTCCTTCTAACCCTCTAAAACGGAACTGTTTTCATCAAGATCACCAATGACCAACTTAGACACTAAATCTAATCATAAACGTCCATCCATCTTACTTGACCCAGCAGCGTCCTTTGGCACAATTTTTTAACCCTTTTATCCTTGCTACACTTTCTTCCCTCAGCTTCCGAGATGCCAAATTCTTCTGGTTTTCCTCTTACCTCACAGGCTACTCCTTCTCACATTCCTTCCTGGTTCCTCCTCATCTTCCTCCCTCTTCATGTTGGAGGACTCCAGGATCAGATTTTAAAGCCCTTCTCTTTCTATATCCCTTCTCACTTCTTTAGCAATGCCATTCACTCTTCTGGCTTTAAATGTTTTTCATCGGTGAGGACTCCACACTTTCGTCTCTAATCCAGGACTTTCCCCCCAAAACAACAATGAATATCCTACTGTTGACTCAGCAGCTCTTCTTGAACGTCTGAAAGGCATCTCAACCTGTCCAAAACCAAAATACCCTCTTAAGATTCCTCCAACTCCTGACCTCAGTAAATGGTAACTCCATATTTTGGGGCACTTAGACCAAAAATCTTGGAGTCACTCTCTACTCTTTTTTTCTCTCGTATCCTATAACCATGCCATCAGCTAATGACGTCTGCTTGACTCTGAAAGTATTTCAAAACCTGACCACTTGTTACCTTCCTAACGGCGCCTTTGCATCCCCACCATCCAAGCCACCCTCTTTTGTCCCCTAGAGATTTGCAGTAGCCTCCAAAAGGGTCTCTTGCTTATACTGCTCCCCCTCTAGATCTGTTACCAACATAATATCTAGTGCGATCCTTCTAAAATATAACCATTTCATCAATGCTAAGGTACGTGTTTATTTTTTCTTCACAGTTTAACAACTCTGAAATCAGTACGAGTCTTATCAGCATTATCATCTTACAATCTTTATCAAGTAGATTCTAGTACTTGGCACAAAACCCTCCAAAGGTCTGCCAGCCCCTCACGGATCAAACTAAAATTCTTGCAGAAGCGCACAAGTTCCTGTCAGGTTTGCCCACCACTGCCCCGGTGTCAATTCCTTCTGCTCTCCTGCTCATTTCCCGCCAGCTACCCTGTCTGCCTTCGTCTTCCTCTACAGGCCAAGCTCACCTACACGTGAAGGCCACTGCATTTGCCTCTTCCTCCTCCTAGAACCCCTTCCTGCCCAGAGCATCCTCTCATCTTCTGCAGGTGTGAGTTCACATGTCACTTCTCCAAGAGGCCTCCCCTCCACCCCACCCAGTATTTCATTTTCTTCCCTCCCCTGATTTCTTTTTCTTCCTAGCTCTTGCCATAACACACAATCTACATTTTACTTATTTTTCCCTTTTATCCTCTTCCCCCCTCCACTAGGATATAAACTACATGATGGCAGAGGTTTAGTCTGGTTTGTTTCCTGCTCGATACTCAACATCTCAATTAGTGCCTGGCATATGGTGGACAATTAATAAATGTTAATAATAACTTCAAAAGAATGAACAAGTTAAACAGTAAATCAATATTATTTAATACATTAAAATAATGACACCAAACTACACGATATTTGTTAAAAGAATAAATGGATGACAAAACAAACTAATTCTCTTCTTCCCCAAATGCTTCTTCTTCTGTAGTCTAGGCTAAGCTCCTGGTCATCCTAGAAATCCAGGTTCCTTACTCAAAGCACGCAGGCAGTCATCAAGACCTGATCAATTCTACCTCTTAAATATTATTGGAATACATATCTGCCACCCATCCTTTATTCCTGTCTTACTTCAACCTGACAGAATTGCCGGCCTCATGGGTAGAGGCTAGGAGTCAGGGATGCGGTTGAGGGAGTGGCAGGGGTCAAGGGAAGTTAACTGCCTGGGCTGTACTGAGACTACGTCCAGGCCACTTGCGGGAGGGCACCACCATCCTGCCTTCCTGGCAATACACTCCCTCCTTAGTGATAAATGAGTGTAGTACTTTGAAGCCTGGGCATTTGGACTCCAAGAAAGGTGCTGTTGCAGACTTGAAAAGGTAGAACCTGCTCTAAGAAGCTGGTGGCCCATTTTCCTTGCTAATTAAGAAGCACAACCCTGATTCTCACGTACGGTACTGGCCATGCCAGGGTCTGGTAAGGTAGAAGCAGTGGTCATAGAGTTTGGACTCTTCCCCACTTTCCCGATCCCCCTGATAAGGAAAAACTGATGATGGGGCAACATTAGATGTCCCCCAAAGATTTTAAGAGAGACAGGGAGCAATCATTGGGCTGAAGTCAGGGTCAGTTATTTCACTGGTTAAGTGAAAGGTGAGAAAACACCTGGCAATAGAGTGGTGAAAACCCTGCCTGTGTCATTTCCCCCAGTGATGCTTTATGAGATGGGGTGTGGTAACCTTGAGCTTGAGGTGAAATAACCCCAGGATCCAGCTTGTGGGATTTAAGGGCTGGAGTGAATAGTTCTCCATCTCATACCACTAAGCAAAGCAGAACCAACGGAGAGACTGGAAAAGAGTGAGATTCCAAAATTCAGTTCATCAAAGGAGAATTCCAATAGTTGATCAATGGAGTTGCCAGAATCAGAGAGCAAGGCCGGGGGGTGTGACTAAGGGCCGCATGCCGGGAGCGAAAGCATAAGAAAATCATGGGCAAATAAGGGGTCTAGAATAATGACCTGAATTGTATGTCATTGTTGACCATGTCCGGGCATTATTTGTAGCTCAGTCCACTGATTTTTAAAGATCTGGGTGAAGCGAGACCCCTGACACACAATATGGGCACAAAAGTGCCACCTCCTGCCTTCTCCACACATCTCTTCTTTTTTTTTTTTTTTTTTATTCCTCTTGGCAATGAAGGTAGGACCTCCAGTGTCACCAAAGCAAAGAATTTTAGGCAAATCAAGTTAAGAAGCTATATGGGAGCAGAAAGCTCTCTGAGTCATACTGTGAAGGTATGATGCCAGGAGCTGGCCACAACCAGCAGTGGTTCACAGTTCCTCGGAGCCCCTGGTAATTGACTGAACCACAGGACTCCCCATCAGGTAAACCAAGAGAGCAAAAATTCATCTTGATTCCGGTGGATCTCACTCAGTGATTTTGTGTCTAACAGGGAAATAAGTTGACCTGAATGAATAAAGAGTGGGCTCCAGATGTCATCAGGCATTGTGGTGGCAACGTGGTCTTCTGGATCTATCAGTTACTGAATGAAAGGAATCCCATTTAACAATCTAAGATTGATTCTTCCTGTGCCTGCTTTTCAGGCTGCAGTAAAAAGGAAGAAAAAAGAGCTGTCAATATAAAATGGGCCTATGTTAGTTGACATTATTGGCCATTGACCATGTGGAATGGTGACCAGGCAGTCATCGTCCTCAACAGCTACTGTGTTCCACCCAAGAGCCTTAAATCCAAAGGCAACAACTCATACTCTTTCACGAAGGGTCCATTCACGGCCATTCCACTTCCTTAGCACCACATCTGAAGATACACTAAATGCCTCATGCATTAGTGAGTTGGTGCGTGTCTTGTTGGGTCTAACTCATCACTGCCTGGTGTTGGGTGACCTGAAGGAAGGTAGGTAAAGATTTCTGATAGCAGTGATGCCTTCTCCTTTCCATCCAGTTCACAGATCCTGTATGGTGATAGGGTTTCCAGCAAAGTAGAAAATTATCAGATTAGCTTTGGTCATTATCTGCAATAGAATATGAAGCCTTCATCCGATTATCCCATGCCCCTCAAATATGAACGATGATTGTCTCTGGAAGTTGGGGGTGTGGGTGATTTGTATTATTTCTTTATCTTTTTCTGGGTGCCTCAAGTTTCCCACTAATAAGCATATAGTATTTTTATAATTTTTTAAAACTGCGTATTTTCAGAAGAAGGGTGGGGAGGTAAAAGAAGAAATGAGGAATTTCTTCGCAATGGAGAAAGCTAACAAGACATCATCACAGTTGCTGGCAGAAGGCCCCACCACCTACAAGTGACAGACCAGGTTTAATGTGGGTGCTCACCCACATCCACGATCTTGTTATTCATTCCTACATTTTCGTGCAGCTCTTTGAAGCCCGATAGCTCCGGTTTGCTTTATTCGTTTCATCAAGGGGAGACAGAAAGCAGGAGGGGATTGGCAGCAAACAGAGAGTGGATTCTGCAGCTTCCGTTCATCCCTGAGCCCACTTCACATCAGACAGGCATCCACACAGACTCCTGCCACGGGAAAGCACAGGTGCTCACGAAGGGTGTGCCAGCTCCAAAAAGAAAGCTCTGCCAGTGACACTGCTCTAAAAGTCATTATCCCTCTTTGACTGTCTCCCAGTTGCACAGAGAACAATACTATCTGGACCTGCAGATTCAGTGTCTACGTAAACAAGCTGATGTTTCGTGGCTGAATTTAACTCCCTCACCCATCCAACGCCCTTGCAGCCTCCAAAGCTTTCTCCAGATGCAAACCACCCCATCATCATAAGACCCATAAGACCTTGGACCTGAGGAAAGAGAGCTCCCCTGCTTAAACACTGACTATAGACAAAAAGCCAAAGCCCTCGGTATGGTTTATAGGACTCTTCACTCTCCATCCTTAATTTATGATTTCATAAATTTCATGAAATTTCACCCCACTCATGTGAGAGTTCAATTTTACCAGACTAATAATAGATTCGTCTCTGATCTCACCAAGAGTTTGTATTCCTTCATCTTTGTTTGCTTGTTTTTTCTCTGTCAAGAAATAATCCCTTTGCGTTGTTATTCACTTGGAAAATTTCTACCCATCTTTCTAAGCCTAATATTCTCACATGTCTCCCAGATCCAGAGAGCAAATCCCTCCCCCTTAGGCTCTCACAGCCCTTGGACCTGTATATGGATTATCACACTTCCATCTAACTGGTGACTTATTTGCCCTCTTATATGTTTAGACTTTGTGATTCACAGAAGAAAACTATTCATTCTCCTGTGTTCCCAATAGGCAACCACATAGTAGCTGTTCTTTAAATGTTTGGTGAATGAATAAGTGGTTTCTTCTGCCAGGTTTTCAATGCTGTGAGATTATGCCTCCAAATCTAATCATGAGTGGAGTTGTTTGGGGGGGGGGTGTTTTGTTTAAATGTTTTCCATTGTGACTTGATTATTTTGGTCTTGTGCTTTATTTAATAGAGCAGATAATTGTAAATTTAAGCGAATTAATAAATGCAGGTCAGAGTATGCCATTCCACCAACAAACAAGTAGGCATTGAAATCTTCTTTGAGGCTAGCTCTGTATTGGGTGTTAGGGAGACATTATCTTGTTAGATAAGAAAGAGAAGGAGCATATGGTCTAAGTGGAGAGATAAAGCTGAGAAGACTTAGACGTGTACCTATTTTCATTAATTAAGATTAATATGTGCGTCTGATTTACATTACATTACATTACAGATCTTCCTCAGCTTACAATGGGGTTACATCCCAATAAACTCATTGTACCTTGAAAATACTGTAAGTTGAAAATTTTTAATGTTTCAAAATGGATTTAAATCGAAATGGGAGGGAAGTCCAAAACGGAGGGGATATCTGTATGTGTATGGCTGATTCATTTTTTTGTGCAGTGGAGGCTAACACAACACTGTAAAGCAACCATACTCCAATAAAAATTAATTTTAAAAAATGGATTTAAAACCTCTAACCTACTAAACATCCTAGCCTAGCTTGGTCTGTTTTAAACGTGCTCAGAATAATTACACTAACCTACAGTTGGGCAAAATCATCTAACACAAAGCTTATTTTATAATAAAGTGTTGCATCTCTCATGTAATTTATTGAATACTGTTTTAAGTGAAAAACAGCATGGTTGTCCCTGTACAGAATGGTTACAAAGCTGTGGATTCTTTACCCCATGATGGCATGGGACCTACGGCTCCCTGGGCTGCTCACCTATACCAGGGAGGGTCTTACCACAGAGGACTAGCCTGGGAAAAGATCAAGCTTCAAACTTCAGTTTCTATTAACTGTGTATTGCTTTCGCACCATGGTACAGTTGAGAAATCATCATTCAGGGACCTTCTGTAGTGCCTGTCACTAAGCACATTAGGTCAGGGGTAGAAGTTACCAACATGCATGGGGACCAGGAGGAAGCCAACGAGGAAGCTGGGCTGGAGCCGCTTCCTGAAGGATCTGCACATGCGCGTGGGTGCAGACCCAGGAGTGTGCCCACACTTCAGAAGTAGAAGGAGCCTTCTTTTCTCTAGGACAGCCTTTTGGACCAGGGACCAGTTTTGTGGAAAACAACTTTTCCATGGATGGTGTCGAGGGGGAATGGGTCAGGCAGTACTGAGAGTGACGGGGAGCGGTGGGGAGTGGCAGATGAGTCTCGCTCGCCTGCCGGCCGCTCACCTCCTGCTGGGCGGCCTGGCTCCTAACAGGCTGTGGACCAGTACCACAGCCTGGGGGTTGGGGACCCCTGCTATAGGAGGTGTTGCCTTTATCACATCTGGGACATCTTATCCTCAGCAAATAGATTCCCTACAGCAGGGCTTCTCAACCTCAGCACTACTAATGTTTTTGGACAGGATACTTTTTGTCAGGGAGACTGTCCTGTGCATTTAGAATGTTTAGCATATCTCTCAGAGTCACAGCAACCTACCCCTTTCCCCATCATAACAGTCAAAAGTGTCTCCAAACATTGCCAATTATACTTGGGGGGGGGATACAATCTCTAAGGGTCCAGCCACAGCAAACGTGTTTTCCAGACTTGCTTTGTTGGAGCATTGTAATGTTTTTGTTAGGAATCTTTAAGAGAGAGAGAGGAAAATCATATGGATTGCCAGGAAGACAATTCCTAACGATTCAGTATTTTTGTTTTCTTTCGCAAATAGCTAGTATTAGGAAAATGAGGAAAACACACACTCTTCACTGTCTACTTCCTAGTGTTTCTTTCTCATCCCAGATGAACTGATAATACTCCAGTGATATGAAAATAGTGCCCGAAGCCATAGAATGTGACTTTGAATTAAGCTTTGAAAATATTCCTAGCAACACGTTTAATTAACTAGGATACTTGGTTTCTATTAAATCCACATCAACTAATATTAAAAACATATATATTGAAGCTTAATGGCTTCAGGAGGGCTCAGGATCTGACTGTGATGTGATTCATTTTCTGTGTACAGGTTCACTGAATCTCTCCAAATTGAGCACTGGGGACTGGAACATTTCCACTGATTTGCAAAGCAAAATGGGGAAAATTAAGTCCTTGTGCAACCATGTTTATATTTTTTTCTTTTTAAAAACTTTATATTGGAGTATAGTTGATTTACAATGTTGTGTTAGTTTCAGGTGTACAGCAGAGTGAATCAGTTATACATATACATGTATCCACTCTTTTTTAGATTCTTTTCTCATGTAGGTCATTACAGAGTATTGGGTACAGTTCCCTGTGCTCTACAGTAGGTCCTTATTAGTTATCTATTTTATATATAGTAGTGTTTTATATATAGTAGTGTGTATAACTCAATCCCAATCTCCCAATTTATCCCCCCCCATGTTTATCTATCTAAGCAACGTTTTTAATGAGCTACAAAAAGAGGTTGGGGGACCTTGCTTCATGGATGGCAGTATTCTTCCTTCTACCTCAAAATGTTTGAGTCTCACTTCCTTAAGCAGATGCAGGACAACCAGAGTGATAAAAATGACTATATGGTCATTCCCCATCCCCCCGACCCAGCAAAGTTCAGTTCAACGTTCATGGTCATCACTAAGGCTGCCCTTTGTTTGATCCGGGCCTGGAGGAAGCAAAATAGAACAGGGTCTGAAAGCAATGGATCCCTGCCTCCCTGGGATTTGGGGGATTACCAGGACTGGGAGGGTGGTGGTAGATGCAGAGAAATGGCCAAAGAAGGTTCACTTAATGTTTCATTCAACAAATACTGAGACAGCCCTGGGACCTGGGACCCTTTCTGCAGGGCCTGCAGTTAGACAAGTGTCTCCTCCAGCAACAAAATACAAAGAAACTACATGGGACTAAATATAACTGCGTGCACGCACAGCTGGGGCAAATTATGGACAAAAGATTAAAGAAAGACAAAAAAAAAAAAACCCAACTGCCACTTCTGAAGAGCTGGGAGCAAAAACAGGGTGTCGGGAGCAAAAGCAGGGTATTGCGCACGCCCCCTGCACACACCATCGAAGAGGTGGGCAAGCCACCCTTCCAGCCTGACCCCTGGACACACCTCTACCCTCATCCCATATGAGGATCCAGCTTGGTCCCGGCTCAGAGAGCAAGCAAGGGAGCCTGTTACTTGTTTTTGCCTACCCGGCCCCCCTGCTGCAGCAGAGGCCCCCCAAAAGCTTTGCCTGAATTTCCTGTCTGGCCTCTAGTCAATTTCTCTTGATGTGGGAAGGCCAAGAGCTCTGGTCAGTATCAATATGAAGGATATGTAATCTGATTCATAATTTTCCAATTTTATGGTATCAACCCTCTTAACAACAGAATTCTTTACTATTTTGCTTAACTGTATAATTTAGTAATCTTAGTCATCACATTCCTATATTGTGGTCAAACGCTCATGAAAGGTTTCTTGTGTGTTAATTTTGTTGTCCCCCAAATATTATAAGACTCTAAAAGACTGAATTAGAGAAGGGAGCAGAACCTGTGAAGAGGAAATCTCAGCCCCAGGCCCCATGCTCCCTTGTCAGGAATCTGCTGACTCTGCCTTAAAAATATTCATGCATTATCTACACTCACCAAGGTAGGGCCCAGAGTGGGTGCTGGGACCTCATTCCTGAGCCCATGCTGGTCGCTAAGGCTCCATTTCTTGGCCTGTGCCCACATGCTTGAACCTAAGAATTTCAAAATACTGTGATTTAGCGAAGGCCTAACACTGTTCTTCACACTCAGCCCACCAACACCCCTCCAGTGGGTGCCTGCCAGGACATTTTACTATACCCAGATCATTCTTTTTTTAAAATTTATTTTATTGAAGTATAGTTGATTTATAATGTTGTGTTAATTTCTGCTGTACAGCAAAGTGCTTCAATTATACATACATATTCTTTTTCATATTCTTTTCTATTATGGTTTATTACAGGATATTGAATATAATTCCCTGTGCCATACAGTAGGACCTTGTTGTTTATCCATTCTATATGCAGTAGTTTGCATCTACTAGTCCCAAACTCCCAATCTATCCCTCCCCTTCTCCCCATCCCTCTTGGCAACCACAAATCTATTCTCTATGTCTGTGAGTCTGCTTCTGTTTCACAGATCAGTTCATTTGTGTCATGTTTTAGATTCGACATATAAGTGATACCATATGGTATTTGTCTTTCTCTTTCTGACTTACTTACTTCACTTAGTATGATCATCTCTAGGTCCATGCATGTTGCTGAAAATGGCATTATTTCATTCTTTGTTAATGGCTGAGTAATATTCCATGTGCCACATCTTCTTTATCCAATTTATCTGTGAATGGACACTTGCTTCCATGTCTTAGTTATCGTGAATAGTGCTGCTGTGAAGGTTGGGGTGCATGTATCTTTTGGAATTAGAATTTTGCCAGACTATGCTTAAGACTCTGATAAGCTACAATTATTTTTTTTAAAAAAACAGCAGTGCTCATGTGGTTTTCTTCCTGATTATAAGGGACAAAGAATTTTTTCTTGTCAATAAATTCCTATGAACCACCAGATCTACCTGAATTTTTTTTCCTAGTGATATTGCCACTTCACGACTCATGCGTTAGAGTTTCAGCTTAGCAGCATCTGGACAGGACCAATAGAGCTGTGTGCAGGCTTGGCTGTTCCACAAAAACACGCAAGCATCTCTGTGCTCATCTGCCGATCAGAAGAGATGACCTGGATGGATTTATATTTCCTCTCTCCCCATTTTTAAAAGTAGAATTATCCAATAATTTGGATTCAGTGTAATTTACTTGCAGGATGGCAGTAAAGCAGAGAAGGCTAAAAGAATCTGAAAAGGTGGAGGGCTACTAAAGGCAATTAACAAAAAAGATCGTCTTTCCAATCTCACATCTTAACAAACAAGGCAAATGTCCCCAGTGAGAGGTCCCGAGAGGTTCCTCTCCACTTTAAGATCTGGTTTTGGCTGAGACTTACCTCTCCTGCTCATTTCTCTAAATTTTTTTTTAAACCTTTGAATCAAAATCAAAATAACCACCTTATCCAGTGGACTTCGTTTTGTAGCTTTCAGCTCTGGCTTCGTGAGGAAAACTCAGCAAACAGTGATGCCCTCAATCTTTGTCCCTGAAACTTGTGCTTTTTCCATTGTTTTAGGGCTGAGCCCTGGACTCCAGGCACACCTGACGGGAAGTGCTGAAGGTGAGACAGGATCCCAGACAAGTGGGTGGCCCGGGGGTGAGGCAGCCCAAGGCAAGGCTCCAGGAGCGTCTAGGGAGGGTGTCTCTCCTTCTCTGCCCATCTTTCTCCTTAAGGCTCCAAAAACTATTACACCAACATATGACCTTCGGAAGCTCAAGATTCTACGGAAATGGGATGCTCTAGGCAGCTTGTCCTGTTTGCATCCGGACAGAATGTCATGCCGGACAGATAGTCATTTTCACATGGGCTGCAAGCAGTGATGTTGCCTCACAGGTGGTCACGGGTGGTCATAGAAGCAGAGCTCCCAGCTCTGCCCTCTCTCACTGGAAGGAACCTTAGGCTTCACAAAGAAAGGTGATATGTATGTAACAGACACAAATATCCCTTTTTCCTCTCTTCTTCCTCTTCTTAACTCATTTCACCTCCCAGGCATGTACATTGAGATTCGTACACACAAGCACACGTGCACACAAATACAGAGGTGGAAAGCTACCACCAAACTGGGTGAGTATAGTATATGTGTACCCACTTGTACACCCACTCATTAAAATTAGGAGGAGTCAATTCAAAGCTAAATTCCTTTTCTAAAGTAAAAGAATAGGAGCTTGAATTGGGCTGCTTTGGCACACCGCAGTACCCTCGTATGTGCCAGTAGTTTATGCTTCTGGGTGTTGGCTCGTGCTGTGCTGTCCTCAGTACTCTCCCAGCAGAAGGATGATCATCTGCAGCTCATCTCTTGGGCCCCAGAGGCTGAGGGCACGAACGGAGACACACACTAATAAGTGGGCAGGAGGCCACATCTGACCAGGGGCAAATTTGCATAAAGGTTAGCTCCAAACACCTTCCTCTGGTTCTTTCAGAGTCACGGGGTTTCTCCCAGGTGTGTGCAACCTTCCTGCCCTATGGGCTATGCCCCCCCATCCTCTGTTGCTCCATGGGGGGCCTGGCTGAATCCCCAGTCTCTGTGTATCATTCTCCTCCACTCCTTATGGGCCATATTCCTCCCTAGGTGCTGGCCAGCAGGTCCCCTGGGCACTGACAGTCCACAGAGCAGAACCACCTTGGGCTCTCTGCCCATAAAACAGATTGCTGCGGTGCCACCTGTGCTGTCACGGTCCCCCTCTCTGCTCTCCTTCCTCCTCTCCCTCAGGGTGACTTCCTTGCTCTGGAGCTTCTCCGTGATGGCTGAGGAGTTCCGCCTGGGTGGCCACCAAAACCCGTTAAGACCAGCCCCCGACTCCTTTCCTTAGACCCCACGGGACTTGCTTTCCTCTCTTCAATAGCTCTTATCAAGGTGGATTATTATTGTCTGTCTACACATGGGTCTCCTCCAACTATGACCGTGAACTTTAGAAATCTGAGTCTTGATGATGCTTGTGTACAGATTTCTGTATCCAGTAGACTACCTCACATTTCATTTGGGATCACAAATAGACCTCTGAAATGTAACATGTACAAAACTGGACTCCCGATTTTCACCTCAGAGCTCTTCCTGCCCAAATATTGCTCAAATCAATAAGTGAAAACCCTCTTCTCCAGCTGTTCAGGCAAAAAACTCTGGAGTCACCCTTGACTCCTGTTGTTTTTTTCATAACCCATGTCCAGTTCAACAGCACTTCCCATCAGCCCTACATTTAAAATACAGACAGAATCTGGCCATTTCCCATGGCCTCTACCACCACTACCTAGTCCAAGCCATCTCCAGCTTTTGCCTGGATTATTTTAAGAAGGACCCTTGTTTCCTTGCCCTCTGAGGTCTATAATCCATGCAGCAGGCTGTAGGGGGTTGAATGGGGGCCCTCAAAAAGATATGTCCAGGTCCTAATCTCTAGAACTTGTGAATGTAATCTTATTTGGAGAAACAGTCTTTGCAGATATAATTAAGCTAAGACTCTACAGATGAGATCATCCTGGGTTATCAGGAGGGCCCTAAACCCAATGAGAAGTGTTTTTGTAAGAGATAACCTGGAGGAGAGACTTAGGGAGAAGAGACGGCAACGTGGAGACTAGGGCAGAGATTGGAATGATGCAGCCACAAGGAATGTCAACGGCCACCAGAATCCAGAAGAGGAAATGAAGGAATGCCCCTACAGTCTTCAGAGGAAGTGCAGCCCAGCAGACACCTTGATTTCAGACTTCTGACCACAAGAACTGTGAGAGAATACTTTTCTGTTCTTTTTAAGCTACCAAATCTGTAGGAAGTTGTTATGGCAACCGGAGAAAACTAAACACAGCTCAAGAAACACTCTGAGGTGTCATGCCCTGTATGTTCCACCAACGTCCTCCATCCCAACCACGAAAAGTATTTTCCATCTAGCTTCCTTGTAGGAAGTGGAGACAAAGTCACTCTGTGAGAGAACCCAGTCAGCACTGTAATACCAGAGGGAGGTGTTTTCCATCCCCTTACAAAGGCAGGAGCAGCAGTAGCCTGGGTACCAGCTCCATACCAGCTGCTCAAATACGGCAGGTCAGAGAGGGACAAAACCACCGTAGATGTTTCAGAGGTGATGCTGGCAGAGTCAGGATGGTACATGGAAGGGCAGAGAGCATCAGGTGTGGTAGCAGGACAGCCCTGCCAATGGAGGGAAGCAGTGATGCTTCACCCCAGTGATGCTGCTGGCTGGACACTCCCTAGGGGAACTGGGGATTTCACCCTACTGTTACAGAGCCCTTTACTTTGTGCTAATGGAATGTAACGACTATCCAGGAAAGATGGTAGAAAAGTTGTGGGGTGTTTTTCTCTCAAACGTATTCCCTCAAGCCTATTCAAGACCTTAGTTTTGAATAAGGAGGAAAAAAATAACCAAATAGCTTGAGATACTCAGAGTCAATCTACCATTCTGTGGTTGCTATGGTTCTGGGTCGATTAAAAACTTGATACTAAAATGAAAACATCCTAATTAAGTCGATTTTTTGGACATTCCACAAGAAATCCTAAATACTCTATTTAGAAAGACAATCCTGACTTTCACAGGCCACAAGATAGGAGATACATGTTGTGGCCCAATCAATCATTGTGAAGCTGAGGGCACAATTTTGTTTGCCAATCTAGAGGAGAAAATGCATTCAGAAGGGAAGATTAGAAAGGAAAGATCAACTGCAAGTCATTTGCAACTTTTAGAAGAGTGTGTACTATCAAATTGCTCTAAATTTTTTAACTTGATAGCATTTACCCTCTGAACAGGGGGTAGAGGGAAGAAGGGAAGGAAACTGATGTTGAAATTCTTCTGTGTTATTAGTCTTATTAGCGCTTAGTAGACTGGTCTTCATGGAGTCATTGCACGTAGTTCTCACCACAACCTACTTGGCTGGGCTATTTATTACTTGTTTTGCAGATGAAAAAAAAAACAAATATAAAGAGGTTTAATATCCTACCTGATGTCACCCAGTTTATAAATGACCAACAACGTTGAAATAAGCTGCAACCACAGATAGCTTCCCCTCATCTCTGGTGCAGCATGGGCAGTCGGCAGAGCACGATGGAAAAATGTGAATTTCTTCTGAGGAGTCCCACTTGAGGTTTCTGTACGGGACACATTTTGTCACAGCGGCATCTCCATCTTGAGTAATGTCTGTGAGAAGTGAGAAAGTGCCAGCTTCCTTAACACCATTCCTAGCAGAGTTCTTCACAACCTGTCAGTAAACTCAATACTGGAGATCTCTGTTGTTTTAGAAATGAAGCCAATGGGAGACTTCTTCCTCCAAGACATGTTGACCATTTGCATTCCTGGATGTTGGATTCTGAATTCTGAGCCCTCCTTCCAGCCAACTGTGCTTTATTATTTTTTTTAATAAATACTGTCAATAATGTATTGAGTAATTGAAAGTTAAAAATCAATCTTATTCTCAAACATTTGTTTCATAAATGATTTGTCTGCATGAGAAAATAATATTTCCCAGTGATTTTGGTGATAATTTTAGTGATTTGATTTTTGTCAAGTTGGAGTGTTTCCAAATAGCGACTGGTGCTTTTAAAATGCCCTTTTCCTGATGCTTGTAGAGTTTACCAAGTATTAACCCATTCAATCTTTATGACAACCCTAAGGCACATAGGAATCTTTTCATTTTTCAGATTTGTTAACTGCGATTCAGAGAGTTTTAGTAATTTGCACAATCGCACAAATAGTAAAGAGCAGAGACAGAACTTGAATTCATGTACTTTGACCTTCATTGTGGGCCTCCTCCCTGTATTTACCCATCCAATGCCTTGGGCCCCCAAATACTATGGAGATATTGGAATTCAGGCGCAGTGCACCGTGGAGTACAATAGACATGCTTTTCAAGGGGACATGAAGAAAGGCACACACGTGATGGTGCCAAGTTCAGTGCTAGACCCTGCAATCTAGTCCTTCTCTCACCATAATTGAGCCTTCCTTTACTCGGAGCCAAATTAAATAACTCTAAAACCATCTGATCCTATTTTCCATAATTTTTCAACAGAAACTCATACTGGCTGTGAAACAGGAATTCAGGTGTTTCCTTTTGACTTTTCATCAGAAGGTGTCTGGTACCCTGGGGATACAGAATACTGTCTCATACCCCTCAAATCTGCCTATCTATATACCTGCTTATTTTTACACTTAAAACATATTTGCTCCTTGACACATCTTTCTCTACGAAGCCTATTTTATCAAGAAGGAATGAGAATTCCTGGAGAATAAGCCAAGGACTTAGCGTTCCACCTCGGCATTGAAAAGTGGCCTCCCCATTAAATGGCAAATCCTTCATCTCAGAGGTTGAATAGTCCAGCTCTTCAAAAAGACTTCCAGCTGGTTACATGTAAAGGGCTGGGGAAAAAAGGCCAGTCCCAGAATATCTACTGGCTCGAGGCCATGATATATTTTTGTTTGATATCGAATGGGAAACTTTTCACGTGTTCTGCATTCCAACCCCATGAGATTCGGTCTTGTGTCCACACGTGCTGTGGACACAGACACAGGCCTAGGTGCCTCCGTGGCTGAGGTGCCCTGCCTAGAGACCCCACCAAGCTTCCCTCCTCTCATTATGACTGCCAGGAGGGAGAAGCACTCCTGCTCAGAATCCTCTGTCCAAAGAGAAACACACAAGACCAAAGGCTGTTTTCCTACGTTGTTTTGCTATTGCAAACTCTTTTCCTGAAAAAGGACCACGAGAATGGGAGAGGGCGGTCCCTCCTGGGCAGGGAAGCAGGTTTGTCTGTCTCCCCAACACCTCTGTAGGATTGTCACCTCTTACCCCACACAGCTGCACCCCCGCCACCTCCCTTCATCCTCCTTCCACGGCTAATTCTCTTCTTCTCCCTCCCATGACCCTAATGTTAGACGCTCTCAACGTTCAGACTTTTAATCTCTGCTCATTTTTAACTCTCTTTTTCTCAAAAAATTATTGAGGTGGAAATACTGCTCTGTCCTTTCCCCAATATAGCAACTTTTCACCAGTGTCTTATTTCTAAAAAGATAATAAGAATGGAATGTTTCGTGATGCAAAGTTTTGCTGTTGACGCTTCCTGCTGACTCATTTGTCCGTGCGTATCTGACACTGACTTTAGTAGTAACTGTAATGATGTGTTTATCCATGGCGATAAATCCAAAATCTGGATGTCTAATCCTGAGCTCCTGCGTCAGCTTCAATATTTTAGGCTGAACTACCTCCTTGACATTTTTAATTGTGTGTCACCCTTTCATCATTAACCATCACTAAGGGAACAGCCATAGTCACTCATCTCACGAGAGTTCCAAGACACCAAGCAGTGGGTTCGCTCTGATACCAAAGACTGGGCCAGTCAAGAAAGACGAGCTAATCATCTCTGGAGACGGAGAAGGACCACAGCTGCAAACTCAAATCCATCCCAACCTGGCATCCATCGTTAAGGGGTCTGATTCCGTTGGGAACAGAGGGTTGAGTGGTAGCAGTTCTTCGTATCAGGAAGAAAACAGGATGATAAACCAAGGTGGTAAATCCAAGTGAGGCAGAATAAGCCAGAAGCAAGATGGCCCTGGAATAAAAGGTAGCAGGAACATGACAAAACGTCATTGAAGTGAATGGTCTCAGGAATGTGTCCTAGACCCAATGCAGACCTGGAATAGAAACATCAAATTCTGATTCTAGGTGACCTGGCCACCGGGAGTGACCGTGAGACTAGCAGACAATGGCAATGGCTGCCCGCTGGAGAGGAGGGGCTTGAGTGGAGCTTGAGTCTGTGTTCTCAGTGGTGCAGCACCTGGGCAGGGCTGAGTCTGCAAGAGAAAGGTCTTTGTGCCTTTGGCCAAGCAGGGCTATGACAGGTGAGCAGTGACCAATGGATGCACCATCTACTTGAACTGAAATTTTCCCAGTCGAGCTTCCCATAGTGGTAAGTCTCTACTGCCACTTTCTCAGACATTTCATCTGAAAGCTTTGTCAGGTCTAACTTTCCACCCTTTATTTCCTCATATCTAAGCCATCATTAAATCCTAGCAACTATGCTTCCATTTTATTGCTAGTACCCTGGCTACCTTCCCCAAGCCTCTACAACCATTCTAGTTAATATCCTGTTGTTTCAACAAATCCATTATCCACTTAACAGTTTCTCTCCAGGTTCTCTCTCATCAGCCTATGCTGTATGGTATAGATTTTTTTTTCATCTAAAAATCTTTATATTTTAATCATACCACTCCCCCTTTTAACAATCCTCAAGGACTCCGCATTATTTACAGGGTAAAGTCCGAATCCTTTCAATGCAGCTTTCAAGACATTCCACCATCTGGTCGCCACGCATTGTTCTCACCTGATCTCTCACTCATTCTTAACAAAACCATTGCCGTCGAGGGTAGTCCGCCCACAGTAAGAACTCCAGGTAATTTTCATCCTACAACTTCTGCCCACGCTGGACCTGTGGCTGAGGCACTGTTTCCCACCTTCACTTTCCCTCATCACTGCTCCCACCTCACTACTAAGACCCTACTCACCTCTTCTCTGAACTCCCATTAACCATCCCAGCCCTCAAAGAACTTTCCTAGCATTTACCATCTATTCCTCCATTTTGGTACTTTTTGTATCTACTTGGCTAGTTAATTTCCCATGTTACTCATACTACATCCTGGTAGTTAAGCATCACTGGGGATCCCACCTTGTGTTCATCCATTTCTACCAGAGCACCTACCTCCGCAGAAAATAAGCAATAAATATTTTCTTAATAAATAAATAAATCTTCTCCTTCATAATACTGGTGGCTGCACACTGTTATGGCTATGACATTGGATACAGGCAATAACGTGATCAGTTCTATTTTTATTATACACAGGACATCACTTTGAACTGCATTCCTTCTGGTGGGAATGGATTTGTATGGATCCATTTACACAATTTCGTGAGGTTTCCCCTGTGACCAGTGAAATGAATTTGTGAGACAGCCTCCGAAGTCTTCCACTTCTCAGAAGAGGTTTTCGCTTCTATGGAGCTAACTAAGCATAGTGGATGGTGAACCCACTTTAACAGAATGCATTAACCATCAGCATATGCGTTCTGATCTATTTCGGTTTGGTGCAGTTATTTTCCATATAAATGAGTCCAGTTTATATAAATGGGTCCATGATCTCGTGGGAAACCACGCCCACAGATACACTCAATATAGGCAGACGCCCCATTTCTCCTTCTACTCCGTCCTTATGTTATTATATTCCACTTACTATATAAATGGCCCCACCAGTTCTGTAGACCCCGAGGTGGATTGTTTCAGAGTACAGGGCGAAGGCTAGACCGTGAACAGCCAAGAGTGATAAAGTATTTGAAGGAAGACAGTAAATAACACTTTTTCTCTCCATCTTGATTTTGAACAAAGCAAGCAGTTAGACAAAGGGCACGGAGGCAGGAACGTTATACTCCCTAAGCTTTCCCTCGTGGAAGGAAACATCAGGTGGGGAAATGAAGCACCGCATTCCGAGGATATCCCTACGCCAGACCCGGACTAAAAGCTTCCCTCCAGCTGGTCTCCAGTGAGGTTCAGACCACTTCTAAGTGACTACTTCCTCATGTCTCGAATTTGTTACTCACCTAATCAAAGTCAAAGCAATAATCAATCTAGGACTAGAGGTTTCGAGAGGAAAAGAGATGCTAGATTCCAAAATGGGGACGAGACAAAAGCATGAATGGTCCAACAGCTCCATTCCAAATTCCGGAGAGCAGCTTATGCAAACATATGGAAATAGCTCAGAACGAGCACCTGGAACTTGAACCCTACAGCAGAACTGCACACACATATGCAAAACAACAGAGATTTGACGAAACACTCGTTTTTTGCAGGACTGGAGCTGTAGCAGCTCTCTGTGTCAGCTCCAGGCTGTGACTTGGTGCCAGGCAAGGATTCCAAGTTTATCTAAAGGCTAAAGCTTCCTACTTTCATTTGAAGAACTAGGAAATCCCAGCAGGGATAACGAAACTTTCATTCATTTCTTATCAAATCTCTGCTTGTTTGTTTTTAATTGCCTGGCTGTCTACAGATCCTGGAATGAAGGTGGTCCTTCCTATTCTTAGAGATTAAGCCCCTCTTAAGTACCAGCTGTTGTGCTCGGGTTTTATTAATACTATGTGAACTCATCTAATCTTCACAAGAAAACTCGTGCAAAACAGGGACAATTCCCAACAGAGCATCACAAAAGAATTTCCTCATAGTCACAGAGCTAATATGGGCTGAAACTAGGATTTGAGTCAAGGTCTTGCTGGTTCCAAACCCTAGATCATAGGAGGAGGGGGCTGGTCACTCAGTCCCAGCGTGCTATTAACCTAATAAATGACCGAGAGCTGGGGACTTCCTGCTAAAATTCTATTTGTTTATCTGCAAAGTGCCTGCCTCCCTGGGCTATTGTGAGGAATAAAGCAGGTCATTTACTGGACGGTGTTATGTCAATTGTAAAAAAGCACAGGAGTAGAAAGGATTCTAGGTATTTCCTCACTGATTCTAACGTCAGGGTAGTGGGTCTGGATGGCAAACTCATCAAGTCTTAGACTTTGTTCCCTTTGACCCCATCACTTACTCCTGTTTATCCCAATTTCTTCCAGCTCCCGGGGCCCTGCTCTTCTTTTTTTTTTTTTTTCGATTCCTTCTCTCTGGTTGGCAAAGCAGGGGTGGGGGAAGGCTTGGCATTTGACAAATGCTTGACAGGTGGAGTTAGTGAGTGAAGACAAAGGTTGGGTATAAACACATGATTTCCACTTTTTAGTGGAAAGCTGACGTTGTGGGCAGAGGGACATCAGACTGGGAAATAACTCGGGGAGATACGACTCCCTGGGTGGTGAATTCATCTACCTCGTGTGGATAAATCAAATACAAAATCACTCCTGATGTGGGTGTTGGTCAGATTCCTCCTACATGGCCTCTCTTGGCTTCTGGATGCATTTCCTTGGATTAATTCCTTTTCAAGTTGGGCCTGAAATAACATGTCTCTGATCCCCAAAGCCCAGGAGAGAAATAATTCACTTCAAAAGAAAAAAAAAAATCACATGTGATAATAAATACTAAAATGCCAGGAAATTCAACAACGAAATGCCTACTGAACAGCACCATGGCAGAAATGTTATCCAGGGAAGCTGGAAACTCCCTGGAGAGGAGGCCAAGGAATGAACATAAGCCAGGGGGGCTGTCAGGCAGAGGGCTGTAGTAGGACAGCCCAATCTCAAAGAAAGCACTATGGGTCAACAACCCTGAGATAGGACAGCCCCTAAATACCTGAGCTTGAGCCTCTTGCTTGCTTAGTGGGATGAAAACTGTGAGTCTAAATTAAACTGATTTTTTAATTAAAAAAACACAATATTCTTTGCACACCTGTCTTTGAGAACTGCGATTCCTACCCACTACACAGTCACACAGAAAATCAGAAGGGTCTTACCATGATTTTAAATTGGAAATGAGCCTATATGAGCATAGCCATATTTTCCAATATGAAAAGAAATCTGTTTTTATATAAATGAAGGATAGGATAGAAAAAGAGAGCCTTAAGATCGAAAATTCTCAAATATGTCTCATAAACAAGGCAAGGACAGAGGGCAGCTGCTCTGGGCTTTTTTCCCAGTTTCTCAGATATGTCCCTTTGGTTAGCATGATCCAATTTTGCCCAGTTACTGGGTTCATCCAGTGTTTTTTCACCTGGGGTCTGGCGGCGTAATGGAGAGGGAAGGCCTCCAGGGGGCAGCAAAGAGACCAGGGTTCTATGAAATGCTCCAGCTCAGGGGCCATCGGCTCTCCGGGCCCTCACTTTCCTCCTCAGTAAATAAAAGACTTGGGTTAAGTTACTTTGAAGCAACTGTATCTCATGGGGGCCAGGGGAGCAACCATCTGGCTGGAGGAATATTTCTTCACTGGCATTGTTTAGAAGTATCGGTGTCTGGATAATAAAAAGCAGACTGACGGTTATTCCTTCTTTTTTTTTTTTTTTTTTTGGAAGTTCTTTCCAAATAATGCCTTCCCTTACTGGTCTCCCCCATCAGTGGTGGGAGGCTCAGACCACTACCTCTGTTCCCTCTAGGTACCCCCTGCTTGGAAGTCTTTTCAGTTCCCAAAATCTAAGATTTTTCTTTTCCTCATCAACATGTAAATGGATCTTCTGTTTCTCCCCATTATTTTCCTGCTGGACTGGGAGAGAGAACAAATCCAGACTGTGTTGGGTTACCAGCGAAGACAGGAGCTAGCAAAAAGGCAGGGAAAAAGGCATGCATTAGCCTGCCAAATGGTGAGTGTTATTGAAAGATGTAAAATACTCTGTGACTTTCATAATGTGGAGAAATGGCTTGACACAAAGTCTAACTACCTCCCAAACAGAGGCAGTGACAGCTGATCCATTAGGCCTTCTTAGTTTCCAGGCAGGACGTTTCTTGTTGGTCCCCTGTGACTTATTCAGAATCTGGCCTGAAGTATTAATTTGCAAGCTGCTAAGAGCACTGTGAACTTGGATAAATACAAGACAACTCATTTTAAAATGCTCTTTTCCTTGTTTTGTTGATTTCCCCCCAGTGGGTGTAGTATTTGCAAAGAGCTCTGAAGTTGCTTCTTCCCTTCCGTTTGCAGGACTTTTACTAGCTCTGCCGGCCAAGAAAACCCCTGAGTGCTTGCGGGCAGCCACACTTGAGCTGTACATGCTGGGGCTACAGAGAACGAGGAGGGAAATTGATCAAGAGCAGAAAACCTCGGAAGCCAGCATCTCATGCCAGTTATGACCCCCTCCTCTTTTTCTCTGGCTAACTTTGGAAATGATTTGCAAAAGGTTCATGATTTACAGAGGGAAAAGGAAGAAAGAAGAATAGATAGGAAAAATAAAAACTAATCTCCATCCTAGCGGTTTCTCCTTCCCTTTTCATTTTTGGGTATTTCATTTGCCTCCCAGGTGAGTCCTACTTCATCTATCCTTGGTCTATTTCAGAGTCCTTACACTTTTTTAAAAACATCTTTTTTGGAGTAAAATTGCTTTACAGTGGTGTGTTAGTTTCTGCTTTATAACAAACTGCATCAGCTATACATATACATACGTTCCCATATCCCCTCCCTCTTGCATCTCCTTCCCACCCTCCCTAACCCACCCCTCTAGGTGGTCACAAAGCACCGAGCTGATCTCCCTGGGCTATGCAGCTGCTTCCCACTAGCTATCTATTTTACGTTTGGTAGTGTATATATGTCCATGCCACTCTCTCACTTCGTCCCAGCTCACCCTTCCCCCTCCCTGTGTCCTCAAGTCCATTCTCTACATCTGCATCTTTATTCCTGTCCTGCCCCTAGATTCATCAGAACAATTGTTTTTAGATTCCATATATATGTGTTAGCATACAGTATTTGTTTTTCTCTTTCTGACTTACTTCAGTCTGTATGACAGACGCTAGGTCCATCCACCTCACTACAAATAACTCAATTTCATTTCTTTTTATGGCTGAGTAATATTCCATTGTGTATATGTGCCACATCTTCTTTATCCATTCATCTATCGATGGAAACTTAGGTTGTTTCCATGTCCTGGCTCTTATAAATAGTGCTGCAATGAACATTGTGGTACATGTCTCTTTTTGAGTTATGGTTTTCTCAGGGTATATGCCCAGTAGTAGGATTGCTGGGTAGTATGGTAGTTCTATTTTTAGTTTTTTAAGGAAACTCCATACTCTTCTCTATAGTATCTGTATCAATTTAAATTCCCACCAACAGTGCAAAAGGGTCCCCTTTTCTCCACACCCTCTCCAGCATTTATTGTTTGTAGATTTTTTATGATGGCCATTCTGACTGGTGTGAGGTGATACCACATTGTGGTTTTGATTTGCATTTCTCTAATGATTAGGGATGTTGAGCATCCTTCCATGTGTTTTTTGGCAATCTGTATGTCTTCTTTGGAGAAATGTCTATTTAGGTCTTCTGCCCATTTTTGGATTGGGTTGTTTGGTTTTTTTTTTTTTTTTTTGATATTGAGCTGCTTATATATTTTGGAGATTAATCCTTTGTCAGTTGGTTCAGTGGTAAATACTTTCTCCCATTCTGAGGGTTGTCTTTTTGTCTTGTTTATGGTTTCCTTTGCTGTGCAAAAGCTTTTAAGTTTCATTAGGTCCCATTTGTTTACTTTTGTTTTTATTTCCATTTCTCTAGGAGGTGGGTCAGAAAGGATCTTGCTGTGATTTATGTCATAGAGTGTTCTGCCTATGTTTTCCTCTAAGAGTTTTATAGTGTTTGGTCTTACATTTAGGTCTTTAGTCCATTTTGAGTTTATTTTTGTGTATGGTGTTAGGGAGTGTTCTAATTTCATTCTTTTACATGTAGCTGTCCAGTTTTCCCAGCCCCACTTATTGAAGAGGCTGTCTTTTCTCCATTGTATACTCTTGCCTCCTTTATCAAAGATAAGGTGACCATATGTGCGTGGGTTTATCTCTGGGCTTTCTATCCTGTTCCATTGATCTGTATTTCTGTTTTTGTGCCAGTACCATTCTGTCTTGATTACTGTAGCTTTGTAGTATAGTCTGAAGTCAGGGAGCCTGATTCCTCCAGCTCTGTTTTTCTGGGCTTTTGTTCTTTGGAAGATTTGTAATCACAGTTTCAGTTTCAGTGGTTGTGATTGGTCTGTTCATATTTTCTATTTCTTCCTGGTACACTTTTGGCTCCACCCTGAAGGTACCATTCCTTCAATCATGCACTGCATCAGAATTACGTCAGGTTTTCGAATCCCTGAGACGCCTTTGGCAAGGACCTCAGAGCTCAGAACTCAGAACAGATACCTGTATATTTGGAGAAGTTAGACTTCGTTGCTGAGGCTGCGATACCACAGGGGACCTGGAGGATGAAGGATGGAATGGGGGATGAGGGGCAGGAAGATGAAGGAAAAACTCATGGGTAGCATTTCCTCTTATTCTAGTCTGACCTAGAATGGGGGCTTGAAGTACCAGGAATTTCTGTGGACCTAGGCTGAGCAAGGAATTCTGGAGCAAGGGAATTATTAAGCTCTCCAGGCTGCTGTGGTTTAGAGAACAAACAGTTCTTTGGGCGGAAGTCTTTACAGGCAAAGAATCTTTCAATGAGGTAGAATTCATAGTCAACAAGTTTCTAATCAGTTCCCATGATATGCCAGGCACCATGCTGGGCAGAGTGTCACACAGGGTGGACAAGGTCCCTTCTTGCATGGAGCTTACACGCTGGTGCAGAAGATGGACAACTCAACAAGCCATTAACTACAAGTTTGACGTGTATTACAAAACAGAAGGTACAGGAGTCTGTTGGAGCATATAAGTTTGGAAGAACATCTTCACCTTCTTAGAAAACCAGGAAAAAAACCCAAGAACATCCCTCAAGTGGAAGCATGGTTTAGAGTAACAAAAGGATGTGTATAACACCAAGACACACCCTCTAGTGCTGCCAGAAGCCAGGTTCTCACTGACCATCAGCTGGTCCCATCCGGACTGGCCTTGTCCAGGTTCAAGGTTTTATTTCCATGATGTGTAACTTCTACCTGGGGTGCTTCTGCCTGACACCAACATCTTCCCATTTACAAGAGGCACCTGCATCTACTCAACCCAGAGCAGTGCCAACTCTCCCAATATCATCTCAAGTGTAGGGCTGCAGGGAACCAATTGCCTCTAAACAAATTAAAAAAAAAAATCAATCTGGCACAATTGCAGTATTCCATTGTTTCAAACTAAGTGTTCCATTAACCCACCGCAGATTACTAAGGAGGGACAGGAGGAAAGTACCCTTGACTCTAGCCCTTTCAAAGAAGCATTGAAAGTCAGAGTCCAAATGGTCTTTAGGGAAGATTTAGCCCAGTGGTTCTCGCCTGGGACAGGGTCTTCTTATTTGAATACCTGGCAAAGCTTTGTCAAATGTCACACCCTGCCTGTGCCCCACCCCAATTCCTATCCATTCGGGTTGCTTGGGGGGAAGGAGGCTGACATTTGATTTAGAACATGATCTTCCAGCATATTTCGGACTGTTCCTTCCACCCCGGCTCCTTTGCCCCCCACAGAGAAGGCTGATCGAATCCAGTTTCTCATTTTATAGACGGTCTAGGATCAGCGAGGTTAAGTGACTGTGTTGCTTTTTATTTAGTAATCAGGCTGCAACTAGAACACCAGCTCACCATATTTTATTGTTTTTCTGTGCTTTGGGCTCTCAAGGCAGGACTGGCTCTGCAGGCTGCCACCTCTGGCCCCTGTCAGGCTTAATTGCCAGCTGGTGTTTCTAGTGACAGCAGCCAACATGGGTGTGTTTCAGTTCTCTGGAGCCACCTGGCCCTGGGGACAGCAAGGAAATGCCCCTCAAATCCTGGGCTGCCTTTGTGTCGAGGAAGTAGGGGGTGTTTGCAGCTGGAATGGAAGAGGAGCCCCCTGTTCTGTGTTAGGAGACCCTCAGGGCTAGAAACCTTGGGCCTTGAGTCCTGCCAGTCTGGCTGGCGCACAGGGCAGAAAGACAGATCTCTAGGCCTTTCAGAAAGGGTGTGGGGACTTCCCTGGTGGCGCAGTGGTTAAGAACCCACCTGGCAATGCAGGGGACACAGGTTCGAGCCCTGGTCTGGGAAGATCCCACATGCCATGGAGCAACTAAGCCCGGGCGCCACAACTACCGAGTCCTGTGCTCTAGAGACCGCGAGCCACAACTACTGAGCCTCTGTGCCACAACTACTGAAGCCCATGTGCCCTAGAGCCCGTGCTCCACAACAAGAGAAGCCACTGCAATGAGAAGCCCGCGCACTGCAACGAAGAGTAGCCCCTGCTCGCCGCAACTACAGAAAGCCCACGTGCAGCAACGAAGACCCAACACAGCCAAAAATAATAAATAAATTAAATAAATAAATTTATTTTTAAAAAAAAGAAAGAAAGAAAGGGCGTGGGAGCAGGAACTCGAGATGCCAGAAATGAGGTGGTAACTTTTCTGAAATGAGGTGTCAGTATTTTTTACCTTTTTTACTTTAAACCTGCTTCATGGGGAAATGTCTGACACTGCAGAGGGCCAGGCATTCCCAAAGGGGAACTTGGTCCTGCTCTAATGATTTTCATCTCAGTATGCCATCCAAAAACGATTTGCATTTCAAAGGAGGAGATATTTACACAAATGGCACAGAGTGGGAGAGAGCAGGGCTAGAAACTCACGCTTGTATACTTTGCATCCTTCGCCTACGGCTCCTACAGTCGCTGAATTGTCTCAAAATCCTCTGGTCTGTGATTTAATGGGACAGGTCAGCAAACGATGGACCACAGCCCACATCGGGCCCTCCAATTTTTTGTACAGTCCACAAGCTAGGACAAGTTTCTATATTTTTAAAGGGCTGAAAAATATCCGTAGAAGAATAATGCTTTGTGATATGTGAAAGTTACATGGAATCCGAATCTCAGTTCCTCATTAAAAAAAGGGCTATTGAGTACAAGGGCACTCATTAATTTCTGTATTGAATACAGCCCTTTCCATGCTACAGTGGCAGGACCATCTGATCCACAAAGCCCAGGATACTTACTATCTGGCCCTTTACAGAAAAAAAGTTTTCTGGCCTCTGATAGAGGGGCTGACATAAAGAGAGTAGTTGTCATGGAGGAGGATTTGTCTCCATTCCTCTGGGTTCGGTTGAAGGAGGGCATCTGTCTCCCTGGTAGAAACTTCCCATCCAAGTCTGCGTGTATTCTTACATGTCACCAATGTCGACCTCTGTTCTGCATGTTCCTTCCACCTGACACAGGCCATGACACCAGTCTTTACTGCTGAAACAAAGGAGAAAGGAAGGCTTTTCTTAACTACAGGAAGACTAGGCACTCGGTCTCCATGTCAGGAAACAGCCCAGCCTTCACAAGTGAAGTTCATAGCAGGCCAATGAATTGGGATATTTTGAACATATTCCAATGGTCTATACCAAAGGTGGGGATGAGCAGGAGGAAGGCCACTGGGCTAATTAAATCCACCCTGTCTTCAGCTCTGCCCTCTCGACCCATCCCCAAGCCAACAACAAACCTCTGGGTCAGAACTCCCATCACACGTGATGTGATTCCGACATCACCAAGTAAAAGAGAGTGAGCACAGGGCTGGGAAAAGGAGATCCACTTTGATACTAACTTGCTATGTGTCCTTGAAAACAATAACTGCAATTATAATTGTTATTCTTTGTTGAATGGCCACCAGGCTCATTATCTCATAAGAATCTGAAAAGACAAGAATGATTAATCTCTTTTTACAAGTAAGAAAATTGAGTCTGAGTCATTTAACCCACTGCGGAAGGTCACTTTTCTAACAAATGATGGATTTATTCAGTTCCAAAGACTATGCTCTTATTATGATTAAAAACTTGTTTCCTCTCTGCTCCTCAGTTTCCTTACCTATAAAATAAGATTATATTGAATTCATTTCAAGACTCCATCAGTGAGACTTCCCTGGTGGTGCAGTGGTGAAGAATCCGCCTGCCAATGCAGGGGACACGGGTTCGATCCCTGGTCTGGGAAGATCCCACATGCTGCAGAGTGACTAAGCCCGTGCACCACAACTACTGAGCCTGCGCTCTAGAGCCTGCGAGCCACAACTACTGAGCCCACATGCCACAACTAATGAAGCCTACATACCTAGAGCCCATGCTCCATAACAAGAGAAGCCACCGCAATGAGAAGCCCACACACCGCAACGAAGAGTAGCCCCCACTCACCGCAACTAGAGAAAGCCTGCGCGCAGCAATGAAGACCCAACTCAGAAAAAAATAAAAACAAATTAAAAAAAAAAAGACTCCATCAATAAAATACATTCAATTGATCCTGAAACCCTTAAAATTCTGTTTGGTCACTTAGTAAAGCATCAAGGTATGTGTTTTCTACAGGCTGAAAGAAATCCACACAGGTCCTGTGGAAACAGCAGTGAACCAGACAGATATTGCTGCTGCCCTCATGGAATTTTCAATCTAGTCCAAGCTGGGTTTCTCCCTAGATGTTGGGTTAGGATTTCAGAAACTTCTGGAAAAAAAGAAAAAATGGAGTAGAAAGAAGAGGTTTATTTGAAAGCAAGTAAAAGCATTCATGAAAGAAGAGATTATTCTAAAATTCTGCTTCTCATCCTCACTAAAGGGGTAAGCTCAGTGATGTGTGTTTCCTGAGTTTCCAGCTGGGTGTCATGCCTATGGGTCTTGGATCCTGCTGGGAGCATGGAGAATTGGAGACCAGGAAGGGAAAGGCCAAAGAGGACAGGGAAAGAGAAACACAGCTCCCAGGGAGAGAGAGCTGGCCACGTTCAGGTGACAACAATTACTTGTGTGGTTTTTGTTTGTTTGTTTTTAATCATTTTTGGCTGCGCTGGGTCTTTGTTGCTGCGCCCGGGCTTTCTCTAGTTGTGGTGAGCGGGGTCTACTCTTCGTTTTGGTGCACCGGCTTCTCATTGCAGTGGCTTCTCTTGTCGTGGAGCACCAGCTCTAGGTGCACGTGGGCTTCAGTAGTTGTGGCACACAGGCTTAGCTGCTCCATGGCATGTGGGATCTTCCCAGACCAGGGCTCGAACCCGTGTCCCTTGAATTGGCAGGTGGATTCTTAACCACGGCACCACCTGGGAAGCCCTGAGTGTTTTTTTGAAAGTTGTATTATTCATTTATTTATCCATTCCATAAACATTCATTAAGCATCTTCTTAATGTCAGATAACGTGCCTAGGAACCGGATTCTGTTCTAAAAAGTGTGCTTCAGGCATTATTACATTTTATTGGAGAGAGGGGGTTGTGTGTTTAACTTCCAACACATATTTGTTGAACTATGGCTGTGCTTAATGAACTATCAGCTCTGAATCTGAAGAGACGATCTCTGGATTCCAGCACTTGTTTTGCCCTTCCCAGCCTTTCCACTGGAACAACCTTTGACATACAAAAGCCAAGTGAAGTCGCAAGCTCTCTGGAGATACGGAAGTTGGTGGGTGGTCTTGCTCTGAGCAAGACACAGAGGAAGATTTAAGGTACAACAACTTGGCCATGGAGACTCCGAAGAGACTTTCATGACTCCTGCCGTGTCTCCTCTTAAGAGAGACGGGCCTTTGGCAACAAGGAGCCAAAGGCCACACCTCCAAAGTGAAGTTGCTGCTTCTTCGGTGGCCCCGCCCTTCACTCTTCATGCTCTCCCACCCGCACCGGCATCCCTTGGCCAGGCTCTGTTTCTGTAAATTAGTGTCTTTTGGAGCACATCCTCTCTGAGAATCAACCCCCCAGCAGCGGCCAACAGAAGTAAATAAAGGGGAATGTCTTATACCTTGGAAGAATAAGACTGTAATAACATGCATGGAAACGGGAAGAACCATGGGAGTGATGCCCATCAACGACTGTAGTTTTACATTTTCTGCATCTTTTTTTTTTTTTTGCGGTACGCGGGCCTCTCACTGTTGCGGCCTCTCCCATTGCGGAGCACAGGCTCCGGACGCGCAGGCTCAGCGGCCATGGCTCACGGGCCCAGCCGCTTTGCGCCATGTGGGATCTTCCCGGACCGGGGCACGAACCTGTGTCCCCTGCATTGGCAGGCGGACTCTCAACCACTGCGCCACCAGGGAAGCCCACATTTTCTGTATCTTGCCAGAGAAAAGAACTAGAATGTTTTAATTTTACAGAAAGAAATTTAACTTCCTTCCCACAGTCAGGTAACTGTAACGTATAAGCAGACGAATCTCACAGTCAAGCATACTGTTGGACAGCACTTTCTGCAAAGATGGAAACATCCCATGTCTGCACTCAGAGGCTCTTGAACACTTGGAATATGGCTAGTGCAAATGAGGAACCACATTCTAAGTTTATTTAATTTTAATTAAGTCATAGCTGCATGTGGCTAGTGGCTACTGTATTGAACAGTGCAGGCCTAAGAGGTACCCATTAGACAAATAAATACCAGGCACCAGAAATTTGGCTAAGGCTTCTAAACTTCAGTATATCCTTCTGCATGTAAATTCAAACAGGTAAAAACAGGGGAGCTCAGAAATTCCATTCTTTTTGAGGGCAAACGACAGACCCTACGAGCTCTTGGCTCATGTAAGGATGAGTAGCAATAAAAAGAAAATAAACATTGGACCCAAGAATATATTTTGAGATATAAAAGAGCAAACACGTATTTTTCATCATCTAGGGCAGGAAACAAAAATATCTTTTGAAATCTATTGCTCAATGTTGCTTAAATTCTCAATAATACCCAAGGATAGGAACAGTTTATAAAAGGAAAATCGAAAGATTAGCTGTTGAGACAACAAATTGAGATGGAAAAATAGGGGGCTGAAAATCAGGAAGAGATTAAAAATTTGTTAGATGAAGGAAGGAAAGATTATAGACAATTGAAATGTAATCATAGAATTGCCATCTGCATCAGAAGTCCCAGAAGTCCCGAAAGACAGAATCAATACTGTAAAAATCAAAAGAGCAATCTGGAAGATGCATTTCCAAAGCTCCACTTGACTGTAGATTTTAAAAATGCAAAGAGATGCAAACAACTAAAGTTAAGAGGAATGAATGGAACAGAAGCAATAAGCAAACACACAATCAGAGAAAAACATTCATAAATATAAAGACAGACGCAAGGCACAGATTGAAAGAGGCCATTAAAAGCTGGTAAAATAAGTGAAAAGAAGCCAAGAGGCAGATATGTCTTTCATGAGAGGTTTGCTTTTAAAGAGTTAGTCAAAAATTCTAAGAGTTTTCAGACAAACCTATCTCTCTTCACCTAACTGCCCTCAAAAGTGGAAGATATATGAAGAACAACAAATTTAATATTTCTATAAACTACCTTAATATCACTCTTGACAGTCAACCGTGTACACACACTATAGCCACAGAGCTTTCACTCATCTGCAGTCTCTTACTGGATTTTTATAGAATAGAATCAATCTTAAAATAATAAAAATGTTTTAAACTAATAATTTAATAAAGTAAATAAAATAACATATGTTTGAAAGGATGTCTATGTTTTCCTCAATATTCAATGTTCCATCAATAAAATCCATTTGAACATGGGTTCAAGCCCTGATCTGGGAAGATCCCACATGCCGTGCAGCAGCTAAGCCTGTGAGCCACAACTACTGAGCCTGTGCTCTAGAGCCCGTGAGCCACAACTACTGAACCCACGTGCCACAACTACTGAAGCCCGTGCGCCCTAGAGCCTGTGCTCCACAACAAGGGAAGCCACCACAACGAGAAGCCCGCGCACTGCAACGAAGAGTAGCCCCTGCTCGCCGCAACTAGAGAAAGCCCGCGCACAGCAATGAGGACCCAATGCAGCCAAAAATAAATAAATTAAATAAATTTGAGAAACTTTGTGTAAGTTATGGGGCCAAGCCTCATTCTTAAAAAAGAAGAAAAAAGAGGAACCTATTGGGAATTCCCTGGAGGTCCAGTGGTTAGGACTCCGAGCTTCCAATGCCTGGGGCCCAGGTAACCAAGATCCCACAAGCCGTGCAGCCAAAAAATTAAAATAAAATAAAATAAAATATGGATGGTATAGCCTCTCCAGCATTTCTTTCACAGATTTACTCAAGGTAATTACATTTTGAACCCTTCATAAAACTACATTTTTAACAATATTCAGAACTTGGTCCAAACTAGGCTACAATTTTTCACAGTTATATCTTTTATGACTGTTAAAACTGTTACAGTTTAATGGATCGTGATAAAACTGGATCCAAAGATTCTTAAGGTCAAACTCTTCATTTTAATCTTGCTTAGTGTCTGTAGTGTGCTTTGCACCTAATAGAAACTTAATAATCATTTTAATATACCCTAATAACCTGTATTTTTGAAGTAATGCTGCACTGCAATATACTGAATTTTGTTTATTTTCAAAAATCTCTTTTCTGGAAATTCTTCTGAGTTTGTAAGTTCTGGTACAGCATCTTCTGACAGTAGTGATGATGTCTCAGTGCTGTATCCAGCTGTGTCTGTGATGTGCCCATGGACCTTCTTCCCATTGACTTCATTCCTTACCCTCAGAGCACAGGAGTGCGTGAGCCAAGCCTGGCCAGTCCTCCCCAAGACTGTTTATAAAAATACACAGGGGGTACTTCCCTGGTGGCACAGTGGTTAAGAATCTGCCTGCCAACGCAGGAGACAGGGGTTCGAGCCCTGGTCCGGGAAGATCCCACATGTCGTGGAGCAACTAAGCCCGTGTCCCACAACTATTGAGCCTGCGCTCTAGAGCCCACGAGCCACAACTACTGAAGCCCGTGCACCTGGAGCCCGTGCTCCGCAACCAGAGAGGCCAACGCAGTAAGAAGCCCACGCACCGGAACTAAAGAAAGCCCATGTGCAACAACGAAGTCCCAGTGAAGCCAAAAATAAATAAATAAATACACAGGTGGAAGGAGTTTTCCTTCTGCTGGGCTGTCATCGGCCACCTTCCCTTCTCGTCCCTGTGCAGAGAACCAGTCTGAGTAGGAAGCAACCAGAAAGGAATCCAGGTGAAACAGCTGGGAAAGTTATGGAGAGTGGTCCCTGCAGCCTGCACCCTGTGGCTTCCCTGGGCCTCTGGATGCTACCCTGGAATTTCTTTTTCTCAGTCCTTTTGCTCCTGCTGATTTGGAATAGATTTCTACCACCTGCCACAGAAAAGAGACCTGACTCATAATTACAGAAATAAATGAAATTGAAAAAAAAAACAGTTGACTCTGAACAACATGGGGGTTGGGGTGCAGTTGAGAATCTGCGTGTGACTTACGTCCACCGACTTATATATCCAGAGTTCCTCTGCATCTGGGAATTCAGTCAACCACAGGTACCGCAGTAGGTAGTCATTGAACAAAACCTGCCCGTAAGTGGATCTGGCAGTTCAAACCCATGTCATTCAACAGCATGCATATAGTTTTAGGCTTTCTGTTAGTTAGAAAGAGGTGCCTATTATTACTTCTTTCTAACTAACAAAAAGCCTAAAGCTATAAATTTGTTTAATTCACCACTGAACTCTGTTCTCCTGAGCAGCTACTCCTGACCTTTCATACTGTCTTATACTTGTCTGTTTACTTACACATCCCTGTTCGTAATCTATTTCTGTGTAGCAAATTATTCCAATACTACTCTGCTTCAAATGATCATTTTATCTTATCTCACGATGTGATGGGTCAAGAATTCAGACAGGGCTTGCTGCATGAATTGTTAACTCCACATGGTGTCCAAGGGGTCACCTGGCAGCAGGCAGTTGGCAGCTGGTCTCCTCTGGAAAGTCCAGACGGCTTCAGTCACGTGTCTGCACTTGGTGGGGATGACTGGAAGGCTGGGCTCTGCCAGGTGCCTCATCCACCCCATTCATCTTCCCGGTCTCCACATAGCCCACTCAGCAGAGTGGTCAGACTTCCTACCCAGTGGCTCAGGGCTCTGTGAGAGAAAGGAACTGGAAACCACTGATCTGCAAGGCCTGGGCCCAAACATGGCACTGCATCGCGTCTGCCGTATTCTCATGGTCAAAGCCAGTCTGGATTCCAAAAAGAGGACAGTGTCAAAGAATCTACGGCTTATTTTATCCACTGTACCTACTACTCTGTGAGTACCTTGAGAGCAAGAAGTGTGCCTTATTGATCTTTTCATCCCTATATCAAAAATCAGGCCAGGAACACAAGGACAAAAGCTAGAGAAGGACAATCAGAATCTGGAATCTTGAACACATCCTTGAGTAGCTGTACTAGCTCTGGATGGCCCACATCTCAACTTCTTGATACATGAAAACACAAACAAACAAAAATTATGTGTTTAAACTCTTGCTAATAACAAATCAGACTAGACTAATCTTCCTCTTCTGCATGAGGTCTCAGAACACAACTGAACAACATTCACAGTGGGGTTTCCTTGGAGGGGGCCAAGAGGATGGAACAATTTTGACTTAACTCATGCTGATTTCTTTAAAGTCAAGTTAGGGGAAATTGACTTTTTTTTTTGCATCAAGAATTAAGGAACTATAGATTTGAGTATATGCTTAGAGAAACTTAAAGGTGACCATTACAAAATTTAAATTTTATTTAAATTACAAATGACTAGAAGAAAAGAAACAGTGCATGTAACTTAGAGAACACAAAGGAAACATACAAAATGTAAAGTAAAATGACCTCAGACTAAATTTTCTGAAATGCCAAAATAGGTAATGGTTTAATTCTCTTGGTAAAAGACAAAGACTCCCAGTAGTGATTAAAAAGAAAGAAAGAAAGAAACCAAACCCACATCTAAAATAAAATGACGTAAGAAGCTAAAAGACAGGGGTAGTGGGGTGGGTTAGAGTGAGCAAAAACAAAGCAGAAAAAATTAAAATTTAAAGTAAGAAGAGTGGGACAATCTTAACAATAGGAAATAAAATATAAAGTCTTAACCCAGATAAGGAAGGTTAGTTCACAATGTTAGATATATAATCTATAATAAATATATAATAGCTGTGACACTTATACCCAAAACCATTCTGAAATACTTTGGGTAAGAATTAGTGCTAATCACATTGACAAATATTGTCTTATTAAATCCTCACCACTGTACTTTAGAGTAGGTATTATTATACCTAAATGACAGATGTGGAAATCAAGGATCTAGTCTTACATAATAGTATGGGGGTGAAGCTTTGAAAGCGCAAATGACAGATGGAAAAGAAGATGGGCAGAGCCGGGGTCGTGTTTGAATTCTGCTCCAAAGAGAGGAGTTGGCAGGAATAAAAGCCAGACCTGGCCTTCTTTCAAAAGGCTGCTAGGGAGCATTCCCTCCCCTCCTCAGATCCCATGCTGGGGAGGGTGACGGAGATTCCCAGGCTGCCCGAGAGGCCCACAGGAGGAGGACTTAGCTGGGGATGAATGGAAGGGCATTGCTGTTCTGACCTCCTATCATCTTATTGGTTGCAGGGCAGAGTCGGGCTTTGCTCATGAGAAAAATTGGTGCTCAGGCAGATGGAAAACTGAAAGTGTTCAGGACACACCCTATACACATTGGAGGGACCCTGGCCCCAGACTGGAACAGCTTTGCTCACTCTTTCAACATCTAGGAAACAGTTCCGGGCCTGTTTGTTGCTTGTTACTACTCAGCTATGGATGCTTTTCTGCTTACACACTGTCAAATAATAACATTCAGAATAAGCAGGGCTACATTCCAGAGCAAAAGAGCATCCATTTGGGTTGCCTTCAGAAGAAGCCACCTTGGGCTTCCCTGGTGGCGCAGTGGTTGAGAGTCCGCCTGCCCATGCAGGGGACATGGGTTCGTGCCCCGGTCCAGGAAGATCCCACATGCCACAGAGCAGCTGGGCCCGTGAGCCATGGCCGCTGAGCCTGCGCGTCTGGAGCCTGTGCTCCGCAACGGGAGAGGCCACAGCAGTGAGAGGCCCACGCACTGCAAAAAAAAAAAAAAAAAAGAAGCCACCTTATGTTCTTACACAGTAGCCCAAGCCATTCATTGTCTTTGGTTGGTTGATTGGTTTGGTTATGTTTGGACTTTGTATTAAAGTGTCTTACAAACATGATTCAGCTTAACATGTCCAGTGACTACTCAGAGGAGAAGGTGTTGAAAACACCAGTAAGAAGAGACATTGGGTTAGGAATGGGGAGAAAAGTAAAGATGATGCATGAATAAATTAAAAGTGGATTTTTTTAAAATGACAAATACCGCGTGTGCTTGTGCTTGTGGAAATGAGCCATTGGACTGTTACAAGGATTCTGAAAGAGGAAACTGTGTATCAGTGATAACCCAGAAACATAGGGAAGAAGTGATTGACCAAAAGCAGCATTGGCCTCTGTGTGGTTGGCTCAGGAGAGAAGCAGGGCAAATGTGGGAGGGGCCACAGAAACAAAACACGTGTGGGAGCCCCGCCCTGGTAGCCCATTGGTTTAAGGCCAATGGAAACTGACTAGTTCTCCTGGGAACTTCATCAGGGAAGAAGTCTCTGTGTGTCCAGTCGTGAAGGGTGGTCTCCCCTTTCGGTTGGGAATATACCTGGGGTTGTAGGTTAAGTCCTCTCATTATCAGTTAGGGATCACAGATATTTTGGAGCCTCGTAGAATCTGGGTTTCTCTTTGGGGCTCGTTTCTTGAGTTCTCAAACCTCAGGGGTGCATAAGGCATTCTGGGGGCCTGATCTGGCAAAGAGACCAAGGTTGTTATCTGGGCAAGCCCCCGCCCAAGCTCTGGTTCAGGAAACACCAAGTACCCTAGTTTAGGGAGTGATCACACCACCCGGGCTCTGGCCTTAATTCTGCCACCAGTCAGCCGGGACTTTGGGTGAATCCTCTACGATTCTTTGCCTCATTTCACTCAGCTGGAGGTTGGTACACACTCCAAGAACTATACAGCAATAAGGGAGTAGGGATGTCCCAAGGACCTTGTCTTAGAGACGGATGCTATAGGCCCTACGTGAGGACATGTCTGCCAGCAAGCCTCCACTTCCCTCTGATTCATTTTATGAAACTCTGCCCAAGTTCAACAGGCACGTGTTAGCTATGGTTTTGTCAGTTCCTTCTCACGATCTATCATCTGTTTCCATGTGTGATGGCCTTCTCGTTTCCAAGACAACAATCACTCCAACAGCACACGGATGGAAATAACCAGTTTTCTACCTTCAGCTTCTCACAGAAGTCGTTTTCGCTCACTTGTAGAGGAGGATTAATGAGGTCTATCTAATCTTCTTTTGCCAAAGTTACTATATTTAACAGACTTTCCTCATTGAAAGAGCCCAAGGATGATCTATAGCTTTCTGCAAATGTATAAAGAACCAACGTGTTGCCCCACCCGATAGAGTGATTTGACTTCATCTGTTTCCCCAGATTTGGGGAGGGGGGCAGATTTTCAGAAGGACAAAGCATAGATGTTCCCAAAACATAGTTAAAGCCATAAGACACTGACTCTACGGATGGCTTGAACTGGCCTGGAATACTTCACAAACTATCATAGGAAAATGACATGACAAGTTACTTTTTTGTGAATAGAGGAACACCTTGGTCTTTAATCAAATGGAAAGCATTCTGTTTATGTGTTTGAGAGCTTCCCATTACTCTTACACAGTTCTGTTGGTCCCTCAGTACAATAAGCAGTTACATTTTTCTAGGTTTATCCATTTAAATACGAATTATGTAATTAGCAAATGCAGTTCTAATTAGAGCTTTAAGTTTGTGACAGTTAAACACAGCTTTCTCCTTAACCTGTGAGAATGTCTGTACTGTATTTTTAGCATCTGAAATGCATTGAAATAAGACCTACAGTAGCACAGAATGTCACCCACAAAATAGGTCTGTTTTTCAATGCCGATTTGAGAGTGGACAAAGGACCCTAAGTTACCACCTACAGGCAGACGTTAACCCATCTGCCCCTCTCGGCTGCCTTAATTCCCCAAGGCTGTCTCTTACTAGGGAGATGTTTACCAGCAGCCTCGTGCCCACTGAGGCAGACCCTGAAGGACCTGCATCATCCATGTGTCTTGGCTTCTGAATATCTCGGCTAAGCTGACCACCCACCGATAATGGGCTGGTGCAGAAATCTGCCATTTACTCTGTCCCCAGCAGTTGTGGGCAGAGCCCCTCAACATCCCAGGGGCAGAACTGCTCAGGAACACGTAGAGAAATCTGAAATAATGTTGGAGCAGCATCCAGCTATCTGGTAGAATTTTGTGGATGTCGGGGGAAGCTGGGTCCCCTCTGGGAAGCCCTAGCCCTAGGGGTGGCAGGCTTGGTCTCAGTGGTGCTGCTTCCAGGCGCCTCCCATGAGGTTCTGTGCTCCATCCTTTGTTCTGCCTTTGACTTTGCATCGTCTTCAATTCTGTGGCCTCTCTTGGCTCTCACCCCCTGCTTGGGGGCCCTGCTCAATCTGGGGTCAGCAGGCTGTAGCCACCTGCCCTGCCAGCTGAGGAGCCCTGGCCAACCACAGACAGCACACCAGTGTTACCCGGACCAGCTCTTGATGTGTTTTATCACCTGGATGGCTGGGACCCAGCCCCTCTCTTTCCAGTCTCTTCCCTGGCAATTTCTGACCTGCTGCTCAGTCTTTTCCACAAATCTGTGTTCAGACCATGCCCTGTTGCTGGATAGGCACACTTTTCCGAATGACACCTGGCTTTGCAAGGTTGTCTGAAAATCGTGTAACATCCATCTGAGCAATTCTTTCCGTGCGAGCCCTGGCTGTCTGCTCAGTCCCCTGGGTCTCTGCCCGGACTCAGCTGCTTCCTTAGCCCTGCTGACACAGGATGCTGGGGTCCCCGGGTGCCTCACATGGGAGGATACCTGAGATGTAACAAGGCAGGGATGCACTGCGGTACATGGCCAGTAATGACAGGCAGCCAGAAGGTTCCCTCCGCATCTCCTTCTCTAAAAGGGCTTGTGTCAAAAAATGTGCATACAAGGGACAGAAAGCCTCAAGCAGAGCGTGCTATCCCTCTCAGTTTGTTTTGCAGAAGGTGGGGGGGGGGTGCTCCATTTGATTTTTTTTTTTTTTTGGACGCATCCAGAGAACAGGATGCAGCGTGGGCTGGGGTGAACTTCTGGGTCCTCTCCTACACATTCTGCATTGGATGGTCAAGAAGAGAGAAAGCTTTTCCCAGATTCTCAGAGGTGGTGACAGACCTGCAGTTAGCACACTGACACCTGAGCCTTTTATAGACCTTGCAGTCGGGGTACCTCAGAGGATGATCCACAAGCACCCTGCAAACCGTGCGCCTGTCCCAGTGTAGGTGATACAGAGAAAGCTCAGTTTCAACTTTCCTCTTTAGCCTGTATCAAATGGCTAAAGAAATTTCTGAAAACTCATACTTTTCTCCTTTCCTTCTTTTTTTTTTTTTGCGGTACGTGGGCCTCTCACTGTTGTGGCATCTCCCATTGCGGAACACAGGCTCCGGACACGCAGGCTCAGCGGCCATGGCTCACGGGCCCAGCCGCTCCGCGGCATGTGGGATCCTCCCGGACCGGGGCACGAACCCGTGTCCCCTGCATCGGCAGGCGGACTCTCAACCACGGCGCCACCAGGGAAGCCCTCTCCTTTCCTTCTTTAAGCCCTGATTTTGCCTGAATTCTACTTTCCCGTCTCCCTGCTTTTCCTCCCCGTCCAACAGTCTAGAACCTTCGAGTAGCTACAGCCGTTTTGCAGAAGCCAGGCCTCCCCTTCTTCCTTTCCCCCCCCCACCCCCGCTCCCTCTGCCCAGGAAGTGGCAGCCAATATAGTGCTTTCATCTTCCTGGGGAACATCATTATCATTTGATATGCCAATGTGCTAATGGGCAGTTTGCCAATCTTGTCATTTTAGAAGCAAATTGGCTTAAGTAATCACCTAAGCCTCTTCCAAGGGACTTCCCCCTCCCCCCTACATAGGAGACAGCACCTGTCATTTCCAAGTGTGAGGGACAGAGAAAATATTTCTCCCCCTAAATGATACAAGGGATTTGTTTGAAGCCTTTGCAGGCCTTCCATGTAAATAAAGCTTTTTTTTTTTTTAAGTAAAAATTCAATGCACGCTCAGAGGATTTCAGTGTTGTCAAATACTCCGTTTAAACTCTCCCCGTTATTTACATCCTCCATCCTAAAAACGATGATTACCCAGGAAAATTTTGTCCCTGCTGAGAGCTTTCAGGCCACGTGGGGCTGGTGTGATTACCTGAGCGATTCTTGTCTCCTGTAGGCTGTGTTCCGAAGCCTTATCTCTATTGTTCCCTTTGTCCCATCCGGCGCCAAGTGGGCGTTCTCCACAGCAGCAGACAGTGATTTCCATCTCTCAATAATCAGCCTGATTCCAAGGGGATGGACTGGGGGGAGCCAGAGCCTGAAAGCTGCTGGGCACTGGGCCTCAGGGTGGGAAAGCTCGAGTCCCCTGCCCTGCTCTCCCTGCTGCTTCTGATCTGAGGAATGCACACCCCGCCTCTTCTGTCCCTCATACGGACGTTTCCTAACACGCCTAAAACCAGGCTGGAGAATGCTGCGTCCTTGCTTCTCAAAGGGCTCTCTGGTGCGTGCTATTTTCCTCTGACTCAAGCCTGGGAGCAGCAACAGGACCTACTGCTTGGGCTGCGGCAGGTGGTCATGGGCTGACGCTTGAAAATGATTGATGGTGGCCACGCACCTGAGTTTTTGAGGACACCTAGGCTGCAGAAGAGTCTACAGACTGTCACTGTGGCTGGGATGCCACTTTTCCACCTGCTGCCCTTGAGCTCCATGTTGATTTGATCCCGGAGTCCATGCTCTTTCTTTAGTTATTGCTAAATTGTTTGACATACTTGATTATAAAATTAAAGTGCTTTCTCACTGTCAGTTGAGACCTGGGACGCACCGGACAATTGCGGGGTCATGAAAATGAAGAAGCCGTGAGTCGGAGCCTTGTCGTAGGAGAGGTGAATGGGGACAGCACCAAGGCATCCTCCTGTCACCGCCAAGTGCACAGAGGAAAATGCCAGAAACCCTCTGGACATCTTTGGGAGTTTCTGATAGTGTAATATTGTAGGCAAAGTAATTGCAAACTTCATTTAGGATGCAGGTGGCATCGGTGTTGCCCTCCTGTGATCTGGTCGTATTAATTTTTCTGAGTTGCTTTAATTCACATTCCTGAAAACTGAAGTAACCCTAACGAAGGAGGTCTTCCTTCAGCACACCGTACCACAGTAAAAGGCATTATCACTTTCTTTACTATTCCATCGACTTCCTATTTTACACGGAAATTGAGACCATCCTGTCCATAACTCCCCTACTGTTTTACCCAAGAAATTTGGGCTTACAGAGAGCAAAGCGGCTTGCTTTATAAAAGCCCCAATTTCTCTCCTGGCAGAGCCTGGCTAAAACTCCTAAATTTCCTACATTTCAACTCCCTTCTTGCACCTTAATGCCGCCTAATTCATAGAGTTTCAAATTAAATTCATGATCATTTCTGTTAGTATTTAACTTCACATCATTGAAGCAGTGAAGATGTATCTATATATAAAATGTGTGTGGATCTTATAAAGGCATGGCTGTTTTTCCCCCCACTTGTCAGGACTATCAAGGCCCCATCCACTGAAGATGAGAAGAATATCAGGAAGAGGGTTGTAAGCTCAGGATGGCTGGTGCTGAGAACTAACAGGAGAGCGGGACCCCTGTCTTCAAGGAAGGAGTCAGTAGGACACGTCATCAAGATCGAGGGAGCTGGTGAAATGAACACACCTTCTCTGTTGGGGTCAGGCGCCAGGAATGGGGACCAAGGAGCCAGGTTCTGCACAGAGCAGTCAGCAGCTAGACACGAATCGAGGGCTGTCCAGAGACACTGCAGCCTGATACGGTTGGAATATTTAGTCTGAAAAGTTCAAGTCCAGCAGGCTCCAGGCAGAAGGCTATAGTACACGTCCAAACCGCACTGATTGCCGGGTAGGGCTCTCATTGGCTCAGGGGACTGGGTCGGGTGGGACTCATAAACCCACTGTGTCCCTAACGGGACTGAGCAGAACCAAGCCAGCTCCAACCCCGCAAGCAAGCACTCACCCACCCACAGTGATGAGGATTCGGGCCATGCTTCTCTAGCATCTGTGCTGCGAACTTGAACCAGAGGGCAGATTTCTGAGCAGACACAAGGAATTCTAGTCAGCTAACGATTACAAATTTAGGGTGCCAAGGGGCAGACATATTTACAGAGCTGGGTCCTTTGATCTTATGTCCATGCCTAGTCAGCTGACTTTCTGGAGTTGGGGGCTCATGTGTAATGAGCTGATTGATGCAGTGGGTTAGGCTCAAGCTCACAAAGTTTATGACTCAGCAATGTCTGCCTGACATTTATTACCACTCAGACTGGCAGTCATAAATCCAGCTTCATTTTTACAGTCAAATGGCTCCTCTCATGAGACAAAGGAACAAAGGGGAATAATCCACAGCTGTGCAATTCATCCTGCATCTTATCAAAAACAGAAAAAAGTATAGAAATGAATAGGTCATGTTGTAACAGATTCATATTTGTGTGCATACACGCATGTACACTATATTACAAATACTGTATAAAAACATATGCTAACCTCTGCTCACCTATGGAAATACGTTGAGGAGATGCGTGTCTTATCTCTCTGTGTTTAGAGCCAAACTGATCACAAGCACTCCTTCGTAGCTGGAAGTGTGGGTCCTGGTTCAAGGTAAAAGCCCAGCAGGCAGACAGAGCTACTGGAAGAGATGCTTGGGGTGGGGGTGGGGTGGCTGGCAGAGATGCTTGAACCTGGGGATGGGGGAGGGGTGCAGTGGGAGTGAGACAGATGAAGGTGCCTCTGGGGAATTCATTTTACAGCTTCTGGAAAGCTTTGGGCTCTGCTCTTCTGGGAAGCTCTTTCCTCCTGGAGTTATACTAGCTGCAACCTTCCTCTATACAAGGTTCTATCTCATCATGTGTTTTTAAAAACAAGAATGGTCAAAATAAGAGAGATAGGCAAGATAGTCTTAAAGGCCTTTTCCAACTCACACTGAATGGCTCTGTCTTACATTAAACAATTATTAGCTAGTTGGATGGTAGAAGGAGGGGAGAAGAAGAAATGCATATAGTTAATTTGTTCAATTTTTACAACCCTATAATAAAAGTATCATTAGCTCCTCCTTAAACATTGAGAAACTGAAGCTCAGAAAACTTACATAACTTGCCCAAGATCATAGAGCAAATGAATGGCAGAACTGTATTCTAAATTCAAGTTATTTTTAACTCCTGTATCATTTCTTTTATAGTGTCCCCTTTGTCTAGAATTTTTTATTCAATAAATAATTACTAAATCAATATATGCACATATGATAAACATAACCCTTATAACCCCTTTAGTCCGTGTTATAAACTGAATTACTAGAGTTTGCAAAAAAGATAAAGAGATTTTGGTTTTGGTTTTTCCCTCCTCGGGTACCCATCTCTATTCTCAAAAAATAGAGCTTTGGCTAAAGAAGAATGATTGCAAAGGAAAACTGGTTTGTTCTCTTCAAACCCCATCAATGTCAGATAATATCAGATATTTCCTAAAAGTAGGAACTGTACTCTGTCTTGCATTCAACATCTGCAGAGGTAAGGCCCTATAGTAACCAAGACATGTGTTACCGTACAAAAATGGATAAGGTGGATCCAAATCCACCCAGAGAGAGCTCACCATTCATCTGGGAAGATAGGCAATTTCTGAACCAGGGGGTCACTGGAAAATAACTCAAGGATTTAGTTCATTTGCATTTCAGTACCATCAAAGAAGTAAATGGCTGATGGAATCCCTGGGTGGAACACTCAGTTTATTATAGACCCCCATGGGTTGCAAAGGGTACCTGGTTAGCTTTCATCACAATTAAACTCTCTATACCTAAAGGACACTGAGAGATGGTAGCTTATATAAAGAGGTAGGAGAGGAGCTTGTAACTGGCCTTAAATTAAGTGGTAAAGAACAAGATAAGGAAGACAGAGGCTTTAAAAAAGATACCTAGTCAAAAGTAGAAACTTGTTGGCTTTTAAAAAAATGTCTCCAAAATGCCAAGTATTCTCCATATATACTGACTGTATTTCCTTTTACTAATCACTTTTTTTAACAGCAACGCACTCTACGTAAGCAAGAGGGGTGGAGAAAAGTACACACCACTGAGGAGTTCTGAAGGTGTGGTCCTTGCCAATCAACATGAAAGCCGAAAGAGAAAAGAAGAATGAATGTGGAAGAAGAAAGGAAGGAAAACTCAAACCATTCATTAATGCTCCTCCAGCTGACTGTGGACTCCTGGAGGCCAGAGGATGTCTTTTCTCTACTGGGTGTGATCTTCCTCATGCTCTGACCGTTCTCAGAGTTTCTGCAGGTAGCCTGCCTTGCAAGATGACGTCCCTTCTGTCCATTATTCTCAAGCGCCACCAGAGAGATGATCTTTTTGACAAAAGAGAAAAACATCCCTACTACCTTGCTTGTACCTATGCAGCACTCATAATTTTCTTGGAACTAATACTAGGGAGGCCACTCACATCCTTCCATTCTGAGCTTCTTCGGACCATTTACGGCCAGAGTAGTAAACGGATGGGACATGGGGTTGACCCAGCATGGCAACTCTTTGAGTCTGAGTGATAAAATCATTCGTACTGATGCTGTTATGAATACTGATTAACACTCCATCCAGCTATGAAGACAAAATCAAGAAATATGAGAATATACAATAAGAAACTGATTTTGAGGTAGGACATTTGGTCACTGAGTTGGCCGCCACCAGGAAACCTTATCTTGCCCATCACTGGTGGTCTAACAGTCAGACTTTTAATCATTTCAAGTAGAAAATGCACCGAGAGTTCTCAAAAGAGCAAGGATGCAAGAGAGGAGTCCATGACTGTGTATAGCAATTTCACTTTTTTCCCTTTAATTAAGAAATGAATAAATTTAGCAGCCAAATGCACTACATTGTACATTACTTCAACTTTCTGAAGTTGAATCAGCCCTTGCTGACCCTGGTGACCACCTGTGGGATGAGAGAACTTGAGCTTGGACTTCAAGGAACCACCCTTGATGTGACGGTTTAGCACATAACAAAGAGTTTGACTCTTCTTCACAACGGTAACCTGTGCACGACAGCTGGAGGTCGGGGGACAGGGAAAATTAGGTTTTGTTTTTTCCTTCACTCATATAATTTGAAGATTATAGAATGTGGTTTTTAAAGGTCAGAATGAATTGCTAATGAAGTTGAGGCATTTAAAATTAGCAAATAAAACTGTTCCTCAGAATGGTGACTAAGGAGTAATTAATCATACAGGGAAAAATGGTAACCAAGTAGAGCCAGCAGGAAATTTTTTTTTTAACACATTGCCATTGAGCCTTCAAATGACATTACGAAGAAGGTGTCAGATTTTAATTCCTTTCCTTTCTCTTAGGCTATATCCTTTTTTTAAAAAAAACAACCAGTGTTCACCATTTTTCTAGGAAGAAACAAACCAAGGTAGACATTTTTCTGCCCAGTCTCTCTTGCAGGGAGGTGTTCCAAAATATATGGACTAATCATGACTCCTCCCTCTTTAACTCAACATGTGAAGGAATTAAAGGTTACATTATATAGGCGTAACCTTCACCCCATTCTAATTAATTTTTAAACATAAATCACTGACCATTTTTGGCATTTAAACTATTATAGTGCAAATGACTTCATACATTCTTTAAAATAAGTGTTGATCTCCTCTCCACCCCACCTTGGAGAACACCTGCTTTAAAATCTGCTTAAGAAAACATTTTGGTTTTGCTTCTAGGTACTTTTTGTTTCCTTAGGGGCTACATTTGCCAGACTTGAGTTAGATGGTCTCAGTCCATGCCGGGACTCTCAAAATTTCATTTCACATCAAAATATTTGTATTTGAAATTTCAAGTCAAATTTATCAACATGAAGATAACAATGAAATAACCAGATAGTTCATTTGACATGCATATCTTTTTTTTTTTTTTTTTTTTTTTTTGCAGTACGCGGGCCTCTCACTGCTGTGGCCTCTCCCGTTGCGGAGCACAGGCTCCGGACGCACAGGCTCAGCGGCCATGCCTCACGGGCCCAGCTGCTCCACGGCATGTGGAATCTTCCCGAACTGGGGCACGAACCCACATCCCCTGCATCGGCAGGCGGACTCTCAACCACTGCGCCACCAGGGAAGCCCCTGACATGCATATCTTAAACTAGAAAACTAAGGCAACATTTATCCAGAGATTTATATTTTTAAGCACTTGACATGTATTAATTAGCTAATCCACACCACAAACATATGAGGTAGTTTAGCATGACTTTAGGTTGAATAAATTAGGTAAGCAGCAGGAAAAGAAGAAAATCCATCCCCACAATAGTATGTTGATCAGACCATTCTCATCCTGGTAACAAAAGAACAACCATCAGTTCTTTGTACGATCTGACCAAATGAACGATGAATATTTAGCTTGGATGGAACATAGAAAGGGTAATTATTTTATTACCTGACAGTTAAGAAAAGTTATTTTCTTATTGGAGTTCCAATATGCTGTGCTCATGTGACCTGTCAGAAACTCCTCACTCAAAGATCAGCTTCAGAAGAGGTGTGAGACCTGCCCACCCCAATGACCCCCGGGCTCAAATTTCCCAGTGGGAGTATTAGCATTTTTTCATCTATCTCATGTTTTTCTTCTCTTGGTCTGATTGGTCTAATAAACTCAGGTCAATGGAAAGGTATAAAGACTCCTGCAGTTCCCATGTATGTTTATATGTCATCAAAAAGTTAAAGGAAAAACAAATTCTATTGGTCTTTGTAGTCAAGCAACTGCTGATGAGTTTTGTTACTACTTTTATCAGCCAAAGGGCTCACTGGAGTCCTCTCTACTTAGCAGATTGCTTTATGATCATATTTATGAGTGTGTTGGGCTGAGGAGACTATGTGCAATGAAAGCTCATTAACCTGGTTCTCATTCTTGTGGCATTTGTAGCCAATGGCCCAGGAGCCAGCCTGAAGGTTTCCTCTGTAGTTAAAGAAGAAAAAGTCTGCAGAGCAAGTGCACTACATGCCCAACACTGGAGGAGATTCTATCTCTGTGAGAAGACATACGCTATTTCAATCACTTAGCAAGGATCCTTTTAGAGACAAATATTTCACATTAATGTAAGAACACCATTAGGCTTGTGTGTTAACTCCAAACCATTTTTCTCTCATGGGAGTCAAACTTCAAATGGGCATTCGCTGGTTAGTCTAGTGGACATGGCTACAAATACTCTGGAACAGTACACATACTTTAAATATTGATAATCTGGATAGTCTCTCTCTTTCAAATAGATAGTGTTCTCCCCCAGTTCCCTTGAATTGAGATTTTACAGGAAATTCCTGGACTCTTCTCTTTCCCAGAATCTCTGCTGTAATCAGAAGGTCCTTCCAGAGCAGCAGGTCTGCAGGGGGCTCTTCCTCTCCACCAGAATTAATTTGGCTATTTGAAACTAGTTCCCTTACATCTCAGTCCCGTTGTTCCTAATGAAACTGGAAGGTAAGATACGACCTAATTAAACAAATATAACCATACCCCCCCCAAAAGAACAGAAACAAGTAGCTAGCTTCCCCAGCAGAGATGCTTCCATTCAAGACTTCCCCAAATATAAATCACATTCATCATCACCTCCATGGTACACTGGAATGACAATTCCCTTTATCTGCAGGGGCAGAAAAAAAAGAAATTTGAAAACAAACCACAGACCTCTGGCAGGGTATTCACTTGCACTGGACAGGGTGCCAAAGAGCAATGGTATTTAGATGAGGAATTCTGAAATAATCTGATCATTATATCTGGGAGCTTACCTATAAAGGGTGTGGCCCAGCTTTTCTGAAAAGCAAAAGAGATCTACGTTCATAGGCGTGTCTATATTGTTATTAACAGCAATAACAACAACAAAAAACACTTAAGGATATGAGCTCACTCACAAACAGAAACAGAGTGTTTTTCTTTCTTTTTTTTTTTTACTTGGACAATGCTTATTTTACAGCAGAATTGACAAAGAAAGCCTTATTTTACACACTCGAAGAAAAGTCATCATTGGTGGTTTGTACCTCTTTTGTGTGCTTTCCAAAACAGAAAAATAGATTGCTTCCTTTCAAAGCCACCTTCCTTCTCAAGGGATGGCCCATGACTGGTGTGGCCTCTTCTCTCTGCAGACACGGAAACTGACAAGCCTGGTCTCTCCTGAGTGGACCCTTCTCAAGAGAACGGTGCCAAATTGCAAACACCTCCATAACCACACTGTGATGCCTAAGTCATTTCATTTATTGCTCACTGAGTTTTAACCACCTCAGCTCTCTGTGGAAAAATCACAGACATACAGAAAATCCTGACACCAGGAGATCAACTGGCTGGAGTCACAATGCACAAAGGGCAACCCCAGCCAGGCCCTAAGAAGCATCCAGAATAGAAGCATTTAAATGCCCAGCTTTGCAGCCAGCCTGTAGGACTCCAAATCCACTCGCCATGGAGAAGATTTCAACCTAGAAATGTAAACCTCCGAGATAGTCCCCATCAGAGAGTAATGGTTTTCCAGTCTGCCATATTGGCCAATGGCGTTCTCTCTAAAGAAGTGGTTGAATCTCAGTTCAGCAAAAGGACTTCAGTGAGAAACAGAGGAATAGGTGACCTCAGTACCCAAGGCGGTCATTTGTTCAGAATTCACTCACTTCTTTCCAAATCATCAGTGCCCTACACGAAAGCCCACAATTCAGACCAACTTCATAAAAATGCTTCATTTATTTCCCTCTCATATGGGGTTGATCATTCTTCTTTTGAGTGCCTTTGGGAAAACATTTCATCAAGGTCAACTGCTATTAAGACATTTTTGCCTAAGAGGATCATCATGCAGGCAAACTAATTCTTTTCCTAAGCTATTATTTTGGCAGCTTGCAAAAGAAGACTTGGCTTAACCTTGAGAAACTGTTGTTTGAATGATCAGAAGAAAAAAGACGAGGATTCCTCCTTGATTACCCTCTTCATTCTTGTTCAGATGGCAAAGATGGCTCACATTTTTGAAGGTGAAATGAGAATTTGTGTCCATTATATATTTTCTACTAATAGTGATTTGTCTGGTTCTGTGCACGTTGCCACCAATCATGTCAACAAGATGAAAAAGTAAAGTTTATTTCATGATTGAAGTGGTTTACATCTCAATCAGCAAGGATTTAACAGAATAATTATATGTTGAAGAAATCTGAGAATAAATTGGAAATTGAGATTTTCCACTGTCTTTAAGTTTGAATGATGCTCCCGCTGTTTGCTATAGGATTATAATTGAGAACATGTGCTAAATATATTATCAGGAAAGAATTTTAAAAAACCATCCAAATATCATAACTTACCACAAAATTAAAAAAAAAGAAAGAAAGAAAGCTCATTCACTCTCCAAAACTTAAATTAGTCATATGTTAATCTGTGAATCCTCATAAGAAATGTTCATTGTTCCAGAAAGAATCTTCCTCTGGTGGTTGGTAAGCAATTCTCCACGGCACAGAAATCCTAACTTATTTTTTCTCATCTCTTGATTGATGTTTTCACTACTTATTCTTCAGGCTATAAAACAGAAGGAAATACAGTCTTACCTTCTTTCATAATTACATATTCCCATCTATCCCCCCACCCCCCTTTCTCTCTCTCTCTCTTAAGCTCTTCCCATCCCCCACACCACTTTAGCCATCAAATTAAAATAAAGCTGAATTGATAACGATGAAACTTTTAAGTTCTAAATAACAAGCATATATAATAATTCAATTACCAATAATTCAATTACCAATGTCACTTCAGTGTATGTAGAAGAAAACAGATATCTCTATACTGGCAATCCAGACACTAAATTCACTCTGAAAGTTCTTTAAAATTAAAATAATAAATTGAATTTTATATATGGCATATTGCAAACACCCATCTTTAAGTTTCAGGTATCACTCTTTGCCAAACCCTCTTTTGGGGAGGGAAGAACAACATTATAGCATTTAGATTTCAAAGAAGTATAAGCCCTCTTCAATTCATTCAAATTTTCAGTTGGATAAATAGGAAGAAATTGTTTCTGGTTTTACTCAAAAGTATAGATTTAAATCAATAGATAACTAATTTTTAATGGGTTTTTAGTTGTGTTTTCCTTTATGGTAAGAAGATACCTCCATGTGTTACATGCCTACCATGTGTCAAAACTTTCACATTTATTTTACATGATAATTTAATCCCCTCATCCACCTTTAATATGTATGTCATTTCTCCCCATTTTAAAGGTGAGAGCACTGAGGCCGAAATTGGCTAAGTTAATGGCACAAGGTCATCAGCTATCAAGGGTGGGAGCTGAACCCTGGGAAAGATCAGAATCAAAGGCAAAAGAGCTTGTTGGCATGATGTGAAGGGCATGTTTCTCACAGTATTGAAGGTATCCTCTGGCTGCAACGAGGCTGCCAAAAGAGTATCTTCTAACAATTGCCATTGACCCTAAAGCTATATTTTAGTGGGGAGGGCGGCAAAGTGCTGGAGCATGTCAAAATCCTTGCATAGATTTTCCTATCCCTCAACACTAAGATCTAAATATCTTAGTGGAAATCTGGTAAATGAAAACTCACATGCCACAAAGGAATGCTCTCTCACTCACCTAGAAGCACACAGCATATCTTGACATTTTATTTTCCAAAAAACACTGTTGTCATAAAATATTCTTAGGACCTGAGTAAGAACTGAATGCTGTTGGGATAATGCAGACCAAAAGAAAATGGAGACTACCTGCATTTTGGGGGTAAAAATAGCTTTGAAATTTTGCCTTGGAATGACCCTGGTAAACACTGATGCTTTTTAATAGTTGTTATAAAAAGAAAAAACCTGTTTTAGAATGTCATATTCAGTTTCTGCTACCATCCGGTCATGACCTAAGGAAATTCTATAGTCCTTGTCATCTTCATGAATTAATGTGACATAAAGGTTGGAAGTTCTCACTAAGCAAACAAGCATAATCTCATTTTTAAAATCTGCAAAGATGAACACTTTTCAAATGAAAATGAGTTTGAAGTGCAGTATCTCTACATAATAGTAAGAAAACCAAATATATTCCCAGCTGAGCAGACTTTAATCATGATTACATTGTTAGAAGAAACCACAAGAGAGGTTTTTTTTTTGCTTTTTTTTTTTAACTTATAGTAAAAGTGGTACATTAAGAACATAATCCCGTAATGAGGAAAAATAGTACACTCTTCTTTTTTATGGTCAGAATAACTATTCAGATCCTTCCTAAACACATAGAAGTAATGACAAATTAAAATGTCTTTCAGTTCCATACAGCTTTTATAATTACTCAGCCATTACTGGTTACTGTTATTATTTCTGGAAAGGCTCTTTCATATTTTAGTCAGCATCCCATTTGATACAAAAGAACATGGACATTTTTACTGCTATTAATAAATATGCAGTCATCCAATCCAAGGAGAAAATTCTTTTCCATCCAAGAGATAAGCTGCATAATTCATGTATTTTCAGAAATTTCTTTAAATAGAAAATTGAAGAAAGGCATAGGGAAAAAAGAATTCATTACATAGCTTCCATTTGTGGGGAGGGACGGTCTTTGTTTTCTGAGTCTTCAGTGTGATTCTGTTTGAAGAGACAATTTCCATTGCATGGTATCCATACCAATCATACTCACAGAGCTCACTTTATTTTCGAGTTATATCATGGTAAAAATGATGACAATGTGGGCTTTGTGTCGTTATCTAAAAAAGCCCCCCAAACCCTGTAACTAAAGATTACTGGGACTTTTCTCAGGGTCTTAGAATGCACTGAGAAAAGCTTAAAACAATTCGGGACGGATATCTCTGATCTTCAGGAAGAGAAGTTTCCACGTCAGGGGGTTTGGGGTTCCATCTACCTTCTTCCCTGTTGGAGTTCCTGCCTTAGGAGGGATGTGATGACCTTGCAGGCAGGTCTTGGATTCCAGGGTCCTAACCAGATGAAAATCACATGTGCAGGACCAGTTAGTGAAAAAAGCTTTTCTTTCCACTAATCACGCCTTTCACAGATCTGACCAGGAAGGTCCAGAGTGCAAGGATGCTGGAATGGGCTGCGAGATAGGTCTTATGTCATCTGATAAGGACTTAATACCTGAAAAGGAGTCTTAAATACTGAAATTAAACTGTTCTCACGTTTGAAAATGACCAGAAATGTACACAGTCTTTTTAGATATTATCAAGGAGAGAGATAGGAGGAAAGAAAGTGCTCAGACCAAGTGTGTTTAAAGTGGTGACTAGAGAAAAATGTAATGAATCATTAATCCCAGGCTGAATTTACGCTGTTTGATAAACCAATTAAAAAGCAAAGTGAACATCCTCAGCCCTGTCAAGCCCAGTTTCTGACAGCCAAGCAGCAAGTTTACAGTGACATGAACCACGAAGTCGTGAGCCATGGCTTTTATGAAATGATATGGCCAGGATTCATCAGATGAGCAGTTATGTTCCAAAGTCTTCCACCAACATGTTGCTGGACAGTTGTGACTTTGAACTTACTCAGCCTGCTATCTGTGTCCTGAAGGACGTCCAAGGGTTTGTCATCTTTGCCCAATTTATTAAGATAGTTACAATGTTATTAAAATTATGTTTCCAGATTAAATTATGTTTCTATAATTGAACATCTCCCAATCTCTATTCTTTCTTTTCCTGCATTCCTTAACTTGGCAAATAAGAATCAAGGGCAGAAATTCGGGGTTTTCCCTGACTTGTTTCTTTCTCTCCCTCACCCCATAACCAATCAACCACAAATCTCATTGGCTTCCTGATTCGCTCATGAACATGTATTTCCTCGGCATCCCCTACCCACCCGTGCCCTATTCCAGGACTTGGACGTTGCACGGTCTTCTATCCGGCAGCTTTGCAACCAGCTGTGCTGCTTCCTCGCAATGGGGTACTGACTCACTAGGTTTCCATCACCTACTGGAGAAAAATACAATCACAAGGCTCCTCTGCAATGTGACTGCTGCCTGCTTCTCCAGCTCCATCTTTTTGTCGGTCACCTTCCTAATCACCCTACACTCTGATCACAGAGAACTACCTGAGGTTTCTGAACTGGCCAGACTCCCACATGCTTCCACAGTCTGCACAGGCTCTTCTTCTTGCCCAGGAACTCATCCCTCGCAGCTGCTCTCATCCCACTTAGTGGAAGCATATTTCCTCAAGAGACCCTTTCACGAAATAACCCTGGCAAGATGTAACACAATAAGAAATGTATCTGGAATCTTTTGAGCAACCACTTAGGAGTAGAGAACAAAACCCCCAGAAAATGCCCAAGCGACAGGAAGTGACTGGTAAACTGCTATGCTTAAGACAAGGGGTGCAGTGTGTTTTGCTTCTGAGAGGGGTGAATGGCAGGGAATGAGTGGGGTGGGGAGAAAAGGGGAGAAGAGAAAGAAAATGAGGGGGAAGGGGGAAGGGGATAAAGCACGGAGAGAGCAGAACCAAGAAGACAGCTTTGCTCTGTGCACAGCACTAACTCCATGATGCCCAAATCTTCAAGAGTTGTCTAAACAAATAAAATACTTGCAAAGTGCTAATTATTAGTGGAAGTCTATGTAGTCTGATTGATATGGGGGGCACTCCATAGTTATAGGGGGAGAAAGATGCAGAAAGACCACAAGACATTGGAAGTTAAAAGTACAGATAGGGCTTTGCATCCTAACCGATTGTACGAACTTTGTTGGGTCGTCCTGAGCCAACCCCAGATAACTAAAAGTGGATGGGGTTCAGCTGGGCTACACAAGATGGACTTCTCCAAACCCTCTTGGAAATGCAAATCCAGTATATATATAATCCATTAAATACAGAAATAATTTAAGAAGATTCAGGCTAGATCAGAGAAAACCCAAATATTCTGAACATGCAAGGAATTGCAAATATTCAGAAGTATACAATAGTTAAAATGGATGCAGCTCTACCACTGCCTAATATACCTAGCGAAGCACAATTGACAAGAATGATCTGCAATTAACTTACCAAAACACCTAAGAAAACAAGCCTCCTCCGCTCATATTTGCATTGTTTGTATGCAAATGAATGCTCCTGATGTGTTTGAGAACAATTTATTCCCTGAAGAAGGCAAATATTCTCTTTATAATCCTGTTTACTCTGTTCCTTTGCTTTGCAAAACATTTTTCATAAAATCACAAAATGATGAAATGTTGGAGGCATCTAACATTTCTCAGGGAACATGTTGGAAAGTCCAAAGTCCTCGTTGTACAGAAGAGAAACTCCATGGAGCCCCGGGCACACCCATATACCCTCAGCATTCCCGAGGTCTGCACCCCATACCCCACACCCCGAGCCCCCATTCCCCCAATGCTGGGGTCCAAGCCACAGCTCAGGCAGATGCAAACAGAGCAAGAAACCTGCAAAGCACTAGCTTTGGGGGCATCACCAGGACCCATCAGCCTCCTAGACTGAGGCAAGAGATTCCAGCGCCATTTCCTCATAGAACTCTAGGCCTTGTTAATCTGTTTGTTTCTAAGCCCCAGCTCCTACTTTATCTCCCGCAGGAAATCTTTCCTGACTCTCTTCCCCCTACCCCATCCTGATTAGGTGTCCACCCTCAGTGCTTTCCTCTATTGTTTTTCTAACCACATCCTATGGCCATCTCGCATTTACTTTCTGACCCCCTGCAAAGAAGCCTGGGACTCTGTCCATTTCTGTATTTTCAATGCTTGGGATAAGGCCTGACACAGGACTTATTGATGCATAAACTTCTCCAAATAAACCCATGAAGAAAATCCAGAGAGGGAATCATCATCTCCTTGGGAAGGAACATAACTCAGATTCACACAGTCCTCATTTCCTGTCCTGTCCTGGCCAAGTCCACTTCCATCCTGCATTTTCAGGCAAGAAACACAATTAAGAATTCAAAGCATCTCTATCTCTATTCTTATCTTCTTCTTCCCCTCTTCTTATAGGTTCAAGGGACTTCTGATCTAAAGTTAGGAAACTTGGTTTTAAATTCCAACACCAATTTCTACTACCTGGATATTCGTGTACCGCATTTTCAACTTTATTTAGTCTCAGTTTATCCATCTGTAATACAAAGACACCAAGAATATCTTCCACGTGGGGGTTTCAGGAGGATTAAAGGAGATAACATGTATGAATATGTCTAGTAACCACTAAAAGTTAGAAATTCGAAGGTCCTTATCCTTGATCTTAGCCACTTGAAAGAAACATTTCTGAGGCAGGTGCTGTATAATAAGGAATTTAGCTGGGTTTCATCCCAGGGTTTGCGTGGAGGTCCTAAAGCCTTAGAATTCCCTAAGTGATAGGAGTGTCTTTGGTATTCATGGTGGGCCCTGCTAGTTTATCCTAATAAGGTGACTCATGGTGAGTCGCAGGATAATTTCAGGATGGGTGCTGGCCATGCCAGAAAGACTAGCCATGTGATTATAGAGGGTTGGGGCTCTCAGCCAAATGATGCTACACTGACCGCAGGGGAGGGGAGGGAGGCTGGAGATAGAGGTCAGTCATGCGGCCAATGATTCAATCCATCATACTGAAAGAAACAAAACCCCAATAACAACTCTGGACACTGAAGCTCAGTTAAGCTTCCTTGTTGGTGAGCACATCAATGTGCTGGGAGGGTGGGGGGTGCCCCCAATTCCACAAGGAGAGGGCATAGGAGCTCTGCATTTGGGACCCTCCCAGAACTCACCCTGTGCATCTTGTCTGCCCCTGATTTCTGTCCATTATAATAAAACTGTGATCATAAGACTAGTGCTGCCGAGTTCTGCAGTCCCTTCTAGTGAACTGTTGAACTTGAAGTGGGGGAGGGACCCCAGAATCTGTAAGCCCTTGGTCAGAGCACAGATAGTCTGGGGACCCCCCACACTTGTGGCTGGTGTTGGAAGTGAAGGTGGCCTGACGGAGGATTATGCCCTCGCCTCGTGAAGGCTGTGCTGATCCCAGGTAACTAGTGCCACAACTGCACTGCAGCACCGCAGTAGCAAACCTCTCTGGCTCTGCTTCTGGTTTAGCAGACAGCACCCAACCCCCCACCTCCATGTGGGACAGGCACTGAGCAGGGGCAGGGGGCAGGCCGAGAGCTTCTCTGCAGTGGCGCATAAGGCAGAGGCAGCTCTGTAGTTGTCCGAGAGTGAGCACCACCATCGAACACTGGACTTCAAATCCCAGAGCTGGCACTCACGGGCTCTGTGGCCTTTACCTCTGTTTCCTGATCCATAAGATGGGGATGATATAATAATAGCATAACAGCTCACAGGGCTGTTTCCAGATTAAATGAGCTGGGCTTCCCTGGTGGCGCAGTGGTTAAGAATCCGCCTTCCAATGCAGGGGACACAGGTTCGATCCCTAGTCTGGGAAGATCCCACATGCCGCAGAGTGACTAAGCCCGTGCACCACAACTACTGAGCCTGAGCTCTAGAACCCATGAGCCACAACTACTGAGCCCACGAGCTACAACTACTGAAGCCTGCACGCCTAGAGCCCGTGCTCCGCAACAAGGGAAGTCACCGCAATGAGAAGCCCACGCACCACAACGAAGAGTAGCCAACGCTTGCCGCAACTAGAGGAAGCCCGTGCGCAGCAACGAAGACCCAACACAGCCAAAAATAAATAAATTAATTAAAAGATTAAATGAGTTAACACCTGTAAGTATTATGTATCTTGTGCACATGGAACAAGGAATACATGTGGTCTCTCATTATCATTATTAGTACTGCTATTATTTACTCTGCTGCATGGGCCCCTGCTTTAGGTGAAGTCGATTACTGTGGCTGACGTAACTGGCAGGAACAGAGGCAGGGTATGGAAGAGAGACATGCCTTCAAGAACCCAAGGGCATCTCTGCTTCTATGTGTTTCCAGAGTCGTGAAAGGTCATGGGAAACCACAGAGTATAACATAAAGATACTGGGGGTAGGAGGAATGCTAATATTTGATGGGTTTACCATGTCCCCTCCGGCAGGAAAAGAAGAAAAAAAAGGTCTAAAGTGGTCTAGACTACACTGTGGTACCCAGTATCTATATGTGGTATTTAAATGTAAAATAATTAAAGTTAAATAAAATTAAAAATTTATTTCCTCAGTCACAAAGGCCACATTTCAAGCTCTCCGAAGCCACTGTACCTGGTGGCTACTGCATTGTTTAGAGTAGATACAGAACATTTCTATCACCACAGGATCTTCTATTGGACAGTGATGGTCTAGAACCATCAAAGTGTCTGCAATCAGAGATGTTTTGAAACATAAATCAGAGTTCTTTTGTTTTTTTTTTTTTGGCGGTACGCGGGCCTCTCACTGTTGTGGCCTCTCCCATTGTGGAGCACAGGCTCCGGACGCGCAGGCCCAGCGGCCATGGCTCACGGGCCCAGCCGCTCCGCGGCATGTGGGATCCTCCCAGACCGGGGCACGAACCCATGTCCCCTGCATCGGCAGGCGGACTCTCAACCACTGCGCCACCAGGGAAGCCCCAGAGTTCTTTTGTAAATAGTTCTATAACCATTTAAAAACCATCAATTTCCCCTCAAATGTAAAATAAAATGAAGAAAAACAATGGATGCATTTCACGGACAGACTGACCATCACTATGTTCAAATAATCTGCACTCTTCTCTCAAACACTTCAGTGGCTCTAAGTTTGGGATCAGGAAAGGGGAAATGTCCGAACTTCTGATATACTATCTTCCTCTCCTTCAGCTCTCATGCAAACATCCTGGGGCACCTGTCTTTTGTCAACCTGGAGGCTAGCAATTCCCGCTAATTCCTGGTATGCTCAGGTCAGCAATTTTAGAAGGGGAAAACCACTCCCCAAAGCTGGCCCTTGGGCAGAGATGGGTCGAAGGCCGATGAAATGGAGTAGTGGAAGCAAAGGAACACATTGGCAGAAGCATGTGTTGATGGGGTTCGTGGTGAGGTCAGAGGGAAGGGAAGGACTGGGAACAGAAGTGATAAAAGCTGGAAAGCAACACTGATTGCTAAGATGGTAACTGGGAAATCTGGTGGGATGGGATAGAGCCAGCTTGCAAGGGGGAAGATGCCAAGATAGAGAGTAAGAGGGCAGGAAGCTGCTGGAGGCAACATGGGGGTCTGTACCAACACATGGGCCATGGAGGGGTCACGGAGGACCCTGGTACCCTGAGCCAGCCTGCTGGATGAACATAACAATGCAATTTTTATAACAAGTTATTTGACAATTCTTACATTCTTATCAAAACACCAAAACATTGTGTGATGGAACAAGTGACCTCAGAAAGAGCATTCAATTAAGATCTAGGCCTGGATTTACCACTTAATGGCTACACTGCAAGTATAGCTTCATCTCCCCAAGCCTCAATTTTCTCAACTATTCAATCAAGAGATGGACAGATATATTCTCTAGGTGCTTTAACCTCCATCATGCTGGAATCCTGTGGCCCAGCCAAGGTCACTGTAGTGCAGACAGACTCAACACTTTAAGTCATCCAGCTCCAAGTTCAGCCCCATCTAAATGATCACAATCTCCAAAATGACAAATCCACAGATAGAGAAGATTCTATACCAACCTTTTCCTTTCCTTTTTAATTTATTTTCCCTTCAGACTCAGTTTATTTGCTAATCAGCACTAGCTATAAACACAGCCAAACCTTTCAGCAGATGTCCAAATTCACTACAGAAAGCTGTCAGGACATTTTTCCAATAGAGCCAAACTCTATCTTATAAATGTGCCAAAAGGCCAAGGAAGAGGACCAAGAAAGCCAGCATTGCTCACAGAGAGCCTCTGGAGGACCGTGGTCTGGTACAGCATCCTCCAGGGCACCCAGGTCTGGACCAAAACAAAACAAAACACACACTACAAAGAGAGGGCAGTGGTATCTGCAGTGTCGGTGGTAGGGAAACTCAAAGATGCGGAGACAATTCAGCCACATCTAGAAATCATCCTAATAAAAATATCCACCCTGATTCCTGACTCCAAACGACTCTACCCTCCATATTGTTCCCAGAGGACATCTACGATGCAGAGTAGGGCACATAGGTGTGGAGTCTGAAATTCCAATGTCACTGGACATCCTCTACATCATGTAACTGATAGAAAATGACTTGACCTCTCTGAGCCCCAGTTCCCAAAGCTCAAAACTGGGGAAAAGATATCTTCTGCAAAGGATGTTTGTGAGGAAAAAGTAGGTTAATGAAAACCCTTTGTAAATGGTAAAATGGGTGGGAAAAGCTATTCAAATGTAAATCATTAGAATTATAGCTTTATGCAATAATGTGTCTTTACTGCTCCTTAAAGACTATTCTGTACATTTTAATTGAGATAGTGTTGTGGGAATAACATATTGGCCAACTACGGCATCATCAGTGTTTTGCTTATATGATGAATCTCTATCACTTTGGACTTCCGGGTGTCCAAGGACTTGAACCTAACAGACTTGAGCTATTGGAAACAAGATGTTTGTCAGCCTGGGGATCCTGAAAACCTTGGCCTAAGTAGTCAGGGACTGCAAAGGGCAATGAAGCCAATGGTGGAGCAAGAATGGAAGAGCAGGGAGATGGCATGGGGGGTGGGTTGCAATTATGCATGGGAGGGGCTGTTAAAATATAGTTTCCCCCTCACAAAGTGGTCTTGACCAGCACTAATGAACTTGGTGGTCCAGAAGAGATTTTTAAGCTGGGTTGAAGGTGCCATCTGGCCTCATCTTGCTGCTTATAGTAAACTGCAAGAGTAAGAAACTGAAGGAAGAACTGTTAAAAGAAAAGGAAGCAAGACTTGATGATTTTGAAAATTCTCAGCCTCTCCGGACAGAAAATGATGCTAAAATTAAGAAATGGCTTCCAAGCACTGTCAGAAAAATGTGGTCTAGAGACAGAGCTGAATGAGACTGCAGAACCCTGGGTTAAGACTCTAAAAAGATCAAAGCATGGGCTGTTACTGGGTCCTGCACAGCAGCCTGTAAAGAGACTGAAGGTGTGCCTTACGGGTTGTCTCAATGGGACAATTGGGCATTGACTCTCGGTCTTCTCAACAGGACCCAAAGCTAGAGGAAGGCTTTTCTCAAAGAGATTTGTGGATGTGACCTTGTTCTAGTACAGTGAACCCCTACTGGATTCACAGAAATCCCACAGAGCTTTTGAGAAAATGATATCAGCAGAAACACTGTCATTTTGGACTAAAAGGAGTAGACACAGTAAAAAATGAAAAGAGGCCAGTAGACCCCAGACTTTCTCCTGGCAAGAAGCAGGCCAAGCAAACTACTTGGGAGCAAGCATGTATTAGCTTTCATGAAAAAGGAGGATGACTCAGAGGACAGACCGTGGTAAGTGGCTTCTAATAGAGCTTCCAACGGTCCCTGGATTCTGGTACCAATGTCCTGGTGTGATGGCCTCGCCTTGAGTGTGGGCTGGATCTCACGACTTGTTTCTAGCAAATTATGGCAAGATTAGGTTATAAACGACTGTGATTTCCATCTCATCTCACACACTCTCTCTCTCTTGTTCAGATGGTTGTGAGATGCCCATGCCCAGAAATGCCTCTGGTCAGTATTTAGTGAGGAATAGAGACCCTCATCTCAACAATTCACAAGGAATTAGATCCTGCCCACGACCACCTGAGAGAGATTGGAAGTAGATGCACCCCTAGTGCAGCCTTGATGGAAGCCTTAGGAGAAACCCAGAGCCAGAGAACCCAGGTAAGTCAGGCCTGGATTCTTATAAGGCACCAAGTTTAGGGGTAATTTGTTAGGCAACAACAGATAACTAATGACGAGTGTTATGAACTGAATTCTGTCCCCCACCCTCTCCCTTCACAATTCATATGCTGAGGTTCTAACCTCGAAAACCTCAGGATATGACCTTATTTGGAAATAGTCACTGCAGATGTAACTAGTTAAGACGAGGTAATCCTGCAGTAGGATGGGCCTCAATTCCAATATGAGCAGCATCCTTACATGCTGGGAAAGGGGAAAGTTGGACACAGATATAGGGAGAATGCCATGTGGAAATTGGAACTATGCTGCCGTAAGCCAAGGAACTACCGGGGCCTAGGAGAGAGGTTTGGAACAGATTCTTCCCTAGAGCCTTCAGAGGGTCCTGCCAACACCATGACCTCAGACTTCTGGCCTCCAGCACTTGGAGACAATCAATTTCTGTTGTCGAACCACTCAGTTTGTGGTACTTTGTTACGGCAGCCCTAGGAAACTAATACAGTCAGTAAGTAGAAGAAAAATGTTATAGAGTATCAAGTGGGAAAAGCACAACCAAGGCATGATTTGCTCTGGTTCCAGTAATCCTCTGAAACACGATACCCCCTCACTAAATCTTGGCCAAAAAACAAAAAAAGATCTATGTGTCCCTGTTCAAACGCCATCATTCCAGGGCCCTTCTGATCACAGGAGAAGTTAGAGGACCAAGTTAGAGGACCATTCTGAGGCAGGTGGGCATGGTCCTTGCATCATGGCAGTCACACACCTGGAAGAGGTAAGCAGGGTAGAGTAGCTGGAAGCTAACAAAGCAGAGCAAAAGCCCAGATACAGTAAAAAAGAAGATCTGGGTAAGGAGACCCCCCCGCTTACCCAGGGCATGCATCTCACCCCCTCTATAGGTTCATTACTAAGAGAATAAAAATAAATAAAGAGAAAATGTGATTCCCTTTTGTGTAAATTAATTTACAGCACTGGCTGACCCACTTAAAGAACCACAGGGTGAATCACTTTAACAAGAAAGACATCATCTTCTAAAGGACCTCTTATATAAGCCTGGGCTCTGCCGACAGGCGCACGCCAGCCCAGCTCTGCATGTGAGCCACTGGGCTCCCAGGCGTCCAAATCCATCAGTTCTCAAACTCTACGCATATTCACTTTCAATTAATAGACCAAAAAAATGGATTATGGAAAATTCAGGGCTGAAAAACAGACTCTCTGATTAAAATTCATGCTGACTGCTCTCATCCAGGGCTGGCAAGTCCTGGTGGAGAAGAAAAGCCTTTTTTGTTGACTTTTTGTTAATACTTGAGAAGAAAGAGTGAAGAAATGAATTACATTGCAGTGGTCCTCAGGGGGGAGCACCGGTTCCTGAGGCAGCATAATTATCCCTTCCAGCCCATGACCTTTACTCCTTGATGACTGGCAGGTAGGGAAGGGGGAGGGGAGCCCGGCTCTCCAAGGCTCCCTGTGAGCTGCCCAGGGTCAGGAAGCACTCTGCTCTAACCGACTGCTACAGAGATGTAGGTTATGTGCAGCTCATCAAGCTGCACCAAAATATGGCTCAATGATGCTTCTTCCAGATCCTCTGAACAGACTCCGACACATCCTGCTACCAGGGGTAGGTCTGAGTAGAGCGTAATTTTTTTTTAAAGCATTTCACACACACACACACACACACACACACACCAAACTAACAAGGAACAAATATGGAAATGCAAACACGACCAGGGGTAACATTTCTCAAGGTGCAGCATTTGCAATATTTTGATTAACTCCCATTTCCGAATGGCAAAGCAACTTATGTTAATAAACAGCAAACCTCAATTAGACATCTGTGCCTGCAGTCCAAGTGGAGCCTTTGGCTGGCTCACGTGTGGCACTGGTTTTCCCAGAGTCTGTGTGCAGGCGATCCAGCCTGGGCTTCAGGAAGAAGATTTCCAGTGATCTCCCCAGGCACCTGCATTGAACTCCTGTAAGCAGAAAAACCCCCCGCAGGCTCGTGGCCGAGCACCTTTCTCTCCTTTCCTGCCTTCACCCAATTGGATCCCTGACCACAGTTCAGTCTAGAAAGCATGAACCCCTGTGCAGAAGCCACCCCCTGAATATAGGAAGGTATTTAGCTGGCTATTCGGAGAGGAAGGAAACCACTGTGTAGTGAAAAGGACATGGATCATGGGCCAGACACAGATCTGGGTTTGAATTAAAGCCTTGCCATTTACTAAATAAGCGACTTGGGGAAACCATTCTAGCTTTTCAGCCCAGTCCTATTAATATCCATTAATTACTATTAATTATTAATATTTAGTAATTAATGAAAATGAAAGGGAATTTTAATAGTTGCCCTTTTAGAGCCAGGCACTGTTGTAATGTGCTTGAGGACACAGCAGGAAATCAAAGTGGCAAAAATCCATGCCTTATATTTTGGTAGGGAGAGGCTGGTGTTGGATGAGAATAAGTTAATTATACAGTATAACAGAAGGCAATAGGGACTATGAAGAAAAATAAAGCAAGGCAGGAGTTAGAGTTGGAATTTTTTTTTTTTTGCGATACGCAGGCCTCTCACTGTTGTTGCCTCTCCCGTTGCGGAGCACAGGCTCCGGACGCGCAGGCTCAGCGGCCATGGCTCACGGGCCCAGCCGCTCCGCGGCATGGGGGATCCTCCCGGACCGGGGCACGAACCCGTGTCCCCTGCATCGGCAGGCAGACTCCCAACCACTGCGCCACCAGGGCAGCCCTAGAGCTGAAATTTTTAAGAGTGGTCAGGAGACTTGCCATTTGCATGTGCTGGGAAATTGCCAGTGGCTGTCAGGAAGAGCAGGCAGGGGATCAGCAAGGGCAAAAGCTCTGAGATGGAGCTCTCTTGAGGTGCCCAAGGAGTAACAAAGCGGGGAGTGTGTCTGGAGGAGGATGAGAAAGCTGTGGGCACGACGGTGCGGTGAGTGCAGGCCTTGTAGGCTGGTACGGGCTGAGGCTTTGATGGTGAGCAAGATGGAAAACCATCCGTGTGTTCTGGACCTAGGAGTGACCTCATCCTTTAGGATGCAGTGAATTAAAACAAGATAAAGACAAAGACAAGAGGAGGAGAGAGAGGAGGAGGAGGACAGGGAAGGTGAAGGAAAAATGATACCAAGTGCAATTAAGGAAGAACAAATCTGACTCCATATTGGATCTTAACCTTGTGTTCTATTGCTTTTGCTACAAGTTAATCACAAAGGGATGGTGCCTATAGCTTAAAGTGTACATAATGGTCCATCTCTGGGAACCCCGCTTCCCGTCCTAAGCCTTAAGCTAAAATACCTTTGTTTAGCTCGCAGGAAACATTCTGACTGGGTCCACCTGTGAATGGCTGCAGGAAAGAAGAAATTAACACACACCCTCCCAGAGCCTGGCCCAAACCAGGAGATACTGCAACAACTTTTGGCCTTTTTACTTTACCTCCTCACCTCCCCTGATCTTTGCTCCATAAAAGAAACTAGCATCCAGACCCCAGCCAGAAGGGTCTCTAGGACAGCAGTCCGTCCTCTTCTTGGTCTGCTGGCTTTCCAAATAACGTCTTTATTCCTTGCCCCTACACGTTGTACCCTGATTTACTGGTCCACCGTGCGGTAAAGCAGAAGGAGCTTGCACCCCGTAACGAAAGCACTTAGATGCCTCCTGGGACAGGTAAGTGCTTTAAAAATGCTGTTTTGAAACGCTCTTCACATTCCCCAGAGAATCACAGCAATCTTTCTTTCTTTTCTCCTTTGCCCCAAGATGGTGTGATTTATGCATACAATTTTGCTTGGAAATTTTTTTTTTTTTTTTTTTTTTTTTTTTCTTTTTGCGGTATGCGGGCCTCTCACTCTTGTGGCCTCTCCCGTTGCGGAGCACAGGCTCCGGATGCGCAGGCCCAGCGGCCATGGCTCACGGGCCCAGCCGCTCCGCGGCATATGGGATCCTCCCAGACCGGGGCACGAACCCGTATCCCCTGCATCGGCAGGCGGACTCTCAACAACTGCGCCACCAGGGAGGCCCTTGCTTGGAAATTTTTATGTTGCCTGAATGAATGTCATGAAACTTAAAGAATGGAAATGAAGTTTGGAACCAAAGCACATTGTTTTACTAGAGATTCTGGTGATTTCTGCCTTGCTGGGTCAAGGAAGCCAGGTAATGTTTTCCCCTCCATCCATCCATCATCAGCTGTCAAGAGATGAGGGTGCTCGTAACCAGTGTCTGTAGGTTCACCCCACACACCTGTCTGGAGAAAGCAAGGACGCATCCTCCCAAAGGGACAGAGAAAGACAGAGGCAGGGACGGGCTGATTGAGTACCTTGTCCATGTGATGAGAAATTCATGGCTGTTGTTCTCTTTACTGACTTCTGCTGAGTAGACAAAGGTCAAAATCGATACCGAGATGCAAGGGAAGCACGCTCACTAAACCCCTCACTTTACAAGATTCAAGGCGGCCGCTGACCATGCCGGGGTTGTTAAAATGCCTCCCAGGAAAAAAGATTCACAACTCCCAGTCTGCATCTGAAGCCTTGAGTCATCGTTTGAGCTCTGGGTAAATCAGTGCTGAGGGATCTAAAAAGCCACACTGTCCAAAAAGCATTCTTTGTTTCCCAAACCAGTGTCTCTACATGCAGTCTCTCCCTAGCTGAGGAAACGACCCCACTGTCTAGTGCCCAAGCCAGAAACCTGGAAATCAAAGACGCCTCACACACAACTGGTGAGCAAGTGTTGCTAATTCTAGTTTCTAAACACCTTTCCAAGCTTCCGTGTTTCCGGTATTACTGCGATAGTCAGAACATAACCTGTTTTACCTGCTCTCCCTGTTTCTTATCACATCTTCTAATCCATCCACTGATTTATTTGGAGGAAAAAAAGAACCCAACAACCTTATTAGGTCCCTTCCCTACTTAAAACTCTCCAGTGTCTCCTCACTGCCTAAACCCCTTAGATGTACATATCAGACTCTGTGATTTAGCTACGGAACATCTCTGCTTATTATTTCTCAATACCTGCCCTCATCCATCCCCATTTCCACCAAAATGCAACTTAGCCAGATTGAGGTTGGAGTTCTCCTAAAATTTATCAAAACACTTTAAGCAAATGCTTTGCTTAATCCGCCCTCTCAGCCTGGAGAGCTGGCCTCACAGCCACTATGGGTCCCCGAGAACATGCCTTAGGGAACTGCTTCCACAGGGAGGGTGGTTTCAGACCAAGGGACCCAAGTGCAGAGTCCTCTGACTGCTTCTACCAGGGCAAGACAGAGGGCAGCTGAGAGGTCAAGGCGGATCCTTTCCCTGAAGGCAGGAGATCCTCTGAGACAGCCTTCCTCTCTGTCTTCCAATGGCCCTGATTTCCTTGGATGACAGGAATCTGGGACACTTCCACCCATCTTTCCTCCTTCTCTCCTTCACCTCGGGTCAGCCGTGTGGTCTGACAGCTTTCCCAGTTTCTCCTGGATCACCCCGCATTTTCTCTCACCGTTGTTCCCCCAATAATATTCTTGCACATTTAATACTCTTAGCATCTGCTTCCCAGAGGAGCTGGTCCCAGACTAACACAATGGCCATGTCGGGAAAACCTGCTTTTTATCCGACACGTCCTCTCCAAGGTGTCTTATGACCCCTGGGTAAAACAATGCATCATATATAATAACAGCATATTATATATTATAACTAATCATAGCACTGTTCATATTAGAGAAGTAAATATTCACATGTCTCCATGGCATCCCTGCTGAAATGCCATCATGCCTCATACTATACTACAGGGCCTCATCACAGTCGTGGCGTCTTACACAACATGTCTGTGTCCAGAGAGCTGAGCACAGGGATTGGCCCACAACCAGAAATGGTTCATCAGTGACTAGAAAAGTGCTCAGCACAGAGTAGATGCTCAATAAATACATGGTGAAAGAGTGAATGAGTGATGCTTACTGCCTACATGAACGAACCTATGAATGGATGGCACACAGGCCCGGAGGGCAGGGACGGAAACCAGAGATCCTAGAGAAACTCAAGGGAGAGAGAGAAAATGTTTTGCTTCCTTGAAGGAATAATGGAGGATGAGCAAATTCTAACAGGTAAGGACAGTAAGAAAGATATCGAATTGTCCTAATGACCTTTCAATTAAAAGTATAACTAAAAGTCAAGTATTTGATATTTTGTAATTTTGTTTTGTTGGACTATTTTGGTAGTTAGACTGTTATTAGTTGTTATGTAGTAGAGGATAGATTAGGCATAGCCTGGATGTTTGTGAAAGATGGGTAATTTGTTGTGGGGAAAGACATGGATTTGCAGAAGAGATCCCGAAAGAAAATCATCACCCCATTTTAAACGTCACTGCGGTAAAACCATGTCATCAAGAGCAAGGTACTTTTCATGGAATGAGATAAGCCTAGACCTTACCCTACACCAGTCTTTTATTTAGGGAGAGATGCTATGTTTTAAGAAATGTTCGTTATTCCAGGATGTATCTGCATTTGCAATTTCTCATTTTAAGAGAGGAAGGTTGTGATATAATCAAATGTAAAAACTTGGATTCAAAGCCCTGTTTTTCCCCCTTGCTAATCTGGTGACTTTGAACAAAGAACATAACCTCTCTGAGCACTAATGTCCTATAAAAGGAGAATACTAATAAAACTTCCCATACAGTGTTTGTGAGGATCGAATGAGATAATAAATGTGAATGCCAAAGGAACAGCACTTGACACACAACTGCGGCTCAATAAACACTGGCTGAGTTGACAGCCAGGGCTATCGTGGCATCAAATGCATTTGAAAAGGTCTGAGATGAATTTACAGCTTGGTGTTTCTCCAAAATCCAAATCTACTTGGAAAGGGTTCACATAAAAACCCTCTCTGAAACTCGCCGGACTCACTCACTCCTTCGGGCTCTCCAGTTCTGAAGAGACCTCTTCTTTGGCTGCATCTGGGAGATTTCCCCAGGGTGGTTCCCACTCTCAAGGTCATCTTCCCACCCATCAAGCTGCTGCTGCTGCTCCCACTGCCAGAGACTGCAGGCCACCTCCAGACCTCCAAGCCTTGCCTTCCATAAACACGTGCAGTTGTAAAGCTGGGATCTGAGTGCCTGATTCTCTTCCTTTTCCCACTGGACCCCTTTCCCCGATCCCATTCCTACTCTCCAAATCCTCACGTCCACTTACTAAAACTTGTGTCCTGGAAAGGATCAGATAAACTACTTCCATGAGGGATCTTTTGATACATTGAACTAATGTTCCTTGAACTCTTTTCTGGGCCAGGCTCTATGTTCCATCTTTCCAGAGATGTTCGGTTTTAAAGGAGATGGTGTATTAGCACATACGGATAAACATAAATCAAACTCTACTGGGAGAACTTGAGCAAGCAAGTGAAGTTGACTGAGAAGTGAGAAGGAAGATGAGGTCCCCGTGCTAAGTGGATCACCATCGGTGGCAGGTGACGTCCAAAGGGATTGCGAATTGACTTTGACTCTAGGGAATGGCGGTGGCTTTAAAATATGTCCCCAGCTTCGTTCACACACCTCCCTTCAAGAGGAGGAGGCTGGTCTCCATCCCAACAGCCCTTCAGTGGGGCCAGACTCATTCCTAACAAATAGAAAAAAGATTAGAATAAATGGTGTGTGACCTTAGAGGCTTGGTTACGCAAGGCACTGTATCTTCCTCCTTGCTCTTCCTCCTGGATTTCTCACTCTGGAAGAACTTAGCTGCCATCTCATGGAGAGAGAGCCGTGTGGTGAGAACAGAAGCCTCCTGCCAATAGCCAGGTCCATGCGCCATCTTGAAAGCGCATCCCTCAGTCCCAGTCAAGCCTTCTGATGCCTATGTCAGGCATCATTCCTGATTCCCAGAAACTGTGAGATAGCAAATATGTGTTGTTTGAAGCTACTTAGTTTGGGGATACTTTGTTACACAGCAATAGAGAGTTAATACAGAGGAAACTTAGACATTCTAATGTTTTAGAGTTGGTTAGAAGTAACAGGTGGTATATTGTGTTTCAAGGTAGCAGCTGGGTTTCTTGTGCCAACACAAGAACACGGGGCCTAAAAATGCTAAAAAAAAATTCCAAAGGCATGGTTGACTCTCATCCCAAGATAGAAATGTCTGTCTGGGTCACAGGTGGCTTTGAGGACCAAAATAATGGCACCTTACATTCACATAGCATTTCATGCCTGATGTCATTTGATCCTCACAATAATCCCACTGGGAATGTAGGAAAATTATTATGTATTTTGTAGACGACATAAAGTGAATGCCTAAGTTTCACAGATAATGAGTGATATGGGTGGTATGAGAATTCAGGACCCCTGAATTTCAATCCAGCATAATTTCTTCCATATTATACTCTCTGCAAGAATCTATTCCCAAGCCAGTGACTGTGTTAGTTATTAGGGGAGAGGAAAGAAATAAACACTTTCTGATTATTCATTCTGTGTCAAGAAGTACAACAGCTATTTTACACATGATTTCAATTAATCATCATATCCATTGGCATAGCTCTTGTTATCTTAGTGTTTCTGTCCGTAAAATTCCTTGTAGCTCTAACCTGACATGATATAAGGTCAAGGTTGGTCACCCCTGTGTAATTTTTGGCACTTAAAGGCTTTCGTATTTGGGTAAAAGGCAAGACTAGAGCAGGCTTCAACTACAACCACCAATGTCAAGATTACCACCAATGTCAAGATTACCACAAATTTCTGCTTCTGTTTTTGATGAATTACAAACCTATCGCCATCTTTAAAACAAGCAAACACAAAAACAAAAAATTAACAAAACAAAGTAATCTACGTTCTGGAAATACATCAGTGAAAAAACTAGGTATAAACTTCTTCCCTCACAGAGCTCCCTGGAAAGTGTCAAACAGTCCTACACAACATGGAAATCAAGTAAACATCTTTGTGGGAAATGTCATTCTTCCCCATGCCACTTCCTCATCCATCCCAGCTGGGTCATCAATAACATTCGCCAGTCTTTTTATTTGTTCTTCATCAACCACCTCGCAAGTATCAATACTTCTTCATCACAATCTCAGATATCTTCAGATAGCACAGTCTTCAAGATTAAAAACAACAACAACAAAAGTAGCAGCTAACACACTGGAGTGCTTGCCCAAGCTAAGCACAGTGCTTAGTTTTATGGTAATGATCTTATTTGATTCTCATAACCCCATGAGATAGGTCCTGGTATCCCCATTTTACAGATGAAGAAACCAAAACCCAGAAAGGGTAAGTTACTTTCTCAATGTCAAACAACTAGTGAGTTGTGTGCCCACTAACTCATGTCAGAGCCCATGTTCTTCACTGCCAAGGGCCACGGTCTCTCCTCCAGTCCCCACCCCGTCATTCTCAGCAGAGGATCATTTCCTCCCGGATCTCTCCCTTTTCTATGTAAGGTGAATTTATTCAAGGAACAGTTCACACCATCATCGTCCCTTCCTCCCCTCTTCTTCCTTCAACACCCTGCAATCCATCTTCTCTCCCGACCACTCCACAAACTGCTTTTACTGAGGTCTTTGAAAGAGCCCACTTCTAGACTATCCAGATAGCATTTAGACTTTACCTTACCAGACTTCTCTCCTGCATTTGACTCTGCCCAGGACTCCCTCCTTCTTAAAAATCCATCCAGTGTTCCAAGATACCAGCTATGCGATCCTCCCACCTCTATAACTATTCCTTTTGGCTGTCCTTCATATAGTATCTTTTACCCACACTTAAATTTTGCTATTTCCAGGGTTTCGTGCTTGCTTGCCTCTCTTTTCACCCTTTATACTTTTTATTCAACAGCACTCATGTTCTTCTTTTTTTTTTTTTTTTTTATTTTGCAGTATGCACGTCTCTCACTGCTGTGGCCTCTCCCGTTGCAGAGCACAGGCTCCGGACACGCAGGGTCAGTGGCCATGGCTCAGAAGCCCAGCCACTCCACGGCATTTGGGATCTTCTCAGACCGGGGCATGAACCCGTGTCCCCTGCATTGGCAGGCGGATTCTCAACCACTGCACCACCAGGGAAGCCCTCGTGTTCTTCATTTTAACAACCACTTACATGAGGGTTCCCAAGTCCACAAGCGTGGAAACACTCCTAACTGATTTTGTACCACCAACCCCCACTGCCAACTCTTATATCCAATGTTTTAGTGGAGAATCTTTCTGAATGCTCCACACACACATCTCAAACTTAACATGACTAAAGCTGAACTCATCATTTTCCCCTTTGTCTCAAGTCAGCTCCTCCTCCTTTCTTCAAGTGATGCCACCCCCATCCTTCTAGTTCTTGACTCTGAAGTCTGGAGTTGTCTCATAAAGCTCACTTTCATGCATCCTTTTCTTCAGCTCCTAATACTATTATTGTCTAAGATAGTGTCCCTCTCTCTTACTCCATGCAGTCCTGCAATCACGTTCCTAGTTCTGGCCTGGACTACCTTAATAATCACTTAATTGTTGTCTCTGTTTCTCGAATTTTCTAATATGAAGCTTTTTCAATCCAATGTTGGAGTGATATTCTAAAAATCACTTCAATGTGACTCTGCTACCTGTAAGACCAACTTGCTTATTTCCTGCACACCTACTCATCAACAATGCAAATACCACCTCTTCCAGGAAGTCTTCTCCCAGGCTGGGTTGGCTGAGCCTCTTTTGTGCTCCCATAGTACCTCTGCTTTCCTTTGACATGGCATTTTCCATATCATTTTTAAATTTTCTCTCTCTGACTGTCTTTAAAACAAGAATGCAATGCATGCCTTCTGTGGGCTGGTCCCTTCCAGGTACTGGGGATATAGCACTGAACATGACTGAGAAAATCCCTGTTCTTCTGGAATTTTTATTTCTGAAAGTATAGATGGAGGGATGGATGGATAGATAGAAATATCAGAGAGGAATAAGTGCTAGGTAGAGAATCAAAATAGGTTGATGTAACAGAGAATATTTTAGAGTCATTTAAGCTGAGAGCTGGTTGACAAGAGGCGCTAGTCATGTGACGATTAGTGGAAAAGCACATCAAGGAGAAATCCAGGCTGTGTAGGGGATACCACTTCAGGCAGAAAAAAGTTTGGCTGTTTCAAAATCAGAATGAAGGCCAGCCAGTATGCCTGGATCCAAGTGGGCAGGGGGAGATAGGTCTGAGCTGACACAGAGAGGTGGGTGGAGGTCAGATCACATGGGGCTCCATGAACCCGGATGAGGAGCTTGGATTCTCCTCTGGGTACAATGGGTAGCCTTCAGTGGATTTTTAGTAAAAGAGAGTAAGATCTGGAGAGATGCAGACTGATTTGAGATGTGGAGAGGCAGGGTCCCAGGACTTGCTGATAGATTAGATGTAGAACTGGAGGGAAAGAAAAGGATCAAGGTTAATTTCTAGAATTTTGCCTTGAGAAACTGGATAAGTGGTAGTGATGCTTAGAGATATTTGGAGATCAGGGGAGAAGGAGGTAGGAGGTTATAGAGGGAAGTCAACGGTTCCTTCTTTTTGTTTCTCTTTCTTATTTTATTTTATATTTTTTTGTATTTCCAAAGGATGTTTTTTAATTTTTATTTATTTATTTATTTTTATTTTTAATTGAAGTATAGTTGATTTACAATATTATATTAGTTTCAGGTATACAACATAGTGATTCAATAATTTTATAGATTATAACCCATTTAAAGTTATTATATAATATTGGCTATATTCCCTGTGCTGTGCAATATGTCCTTGCAGCTTATCTACTTTATACATAATAGTTTGTACCTCTTATTCCCCTACCCTCATCCTGCCCCACTGGCAACCACTAGTTTGTACTCTATTATCTGTGCTCTGTTTCTGTTTTGTTATATTCATTTGTTTTATTTCTTAGATTCAATATATATGAGATAACATATATTTTTTCCAAAGATGACATACAGATGGCCAATAGACACATGAAAAAATGCTCAACAACAGGGAAATGTAAATCAAAACCACAAATGAGATGTCACCTCATACCTGTCAGAATGGCTGTCATCAAAAAGACAGCAAATAACAAGTGTTGGCAAGACTGTGGGGATCAAGGAACCCCAGTACACTGTTGGTGGGAATGTAAATTGGTGCTGCCATTATGGAAAACACCATGGAGGTTCCTCAAAAAACCAAAAACAGAGCTACCATATGATCCAGCAATTCCATTTCTGGATATATGTCCAAAGAAAACAAAAACACGAATTCAAAAAGATACATTCATCTCAGTGTTCATAGCAGCACTATTTACAATAGCCACAATATGGAAGCAACCTAAATGTCAACAGATGAGTGGATAAAACAGACGTGGTACCTATATACAATGGAATATTACTCAGCCATAAAAAAGAATGCAGTAATGCCATTTGCAGCAACATGGATGGAGCTGGAGGGTATTATGCTTAGTGAAACAAGTCAGACAGAGAAAGACAAATATTGTACATTATCAAGATTTCTCTTTTTAACCATGTTAAGTTTGAGATCTGACTAGAGTCTGGAGTTCCAGGGGAAAGTGTTTATATACATATACACACACATATATGTATATACATACATACACCATCAAATGTATATATGATAGTATGTGTGTGTGTATATACATATAATCAAACCCATATCTCCATAGATATATGTGTGTGTGTGTATTTATATATAAATACTCATATAGATAAATAAATAATGTGTGTGTGTAGTTGGATTAGATCTCTTCTGGCAAGTGTGCTGATAGAAAAGAAGAGAGCACCCAGGAATGGTCTCTATAAGCCCCTTTGTGACCAAACTGTTTTGACAATCTCCTTGGCAGGAATTACAGAGCAGGTGTTGTCTGTTGTAAGTTTTTCACCTTTTTGTCCCCTGAGGTCTGTCCCCTAACTCTTGTCCTCACATCAGCTTCAGGAGGTGACCCTGCCATTGCCATCATATCTGACACCTAGCAAGTTTCCAACTCCACCCATTCACAATGTGGCTAACCTATTTTCTTTGGAATGATCTTCTATAACCCTGTCAAACTTTAAATATACACATTCAAAATAAAATAGACAATTTCACTGAGGGAAATTGGACCTTCTATCATAACTCGTCCTGAACAAATTATATAAATAATAATACTTGCAACCACAGATGTTCTATTTTCCAGGAAAGCTCTGTAATAAATCCCCAAGCTATAGCACCAGCATAAAATGTTTTTTCTCTTTTTCTACTTACCAGTGAGAAAACAAATCATTGTATCTTTCCCCTCAAATAAATTTCAGTAATTTAAATTAATTTCAGAGGAAACCATGTATTCTCCAGGTTGTATTTCAGTTCTTTAGTATTCTGGGTTCAGTTCACTTCTAGGTGGATATTAATTATCTTACACATGTGATTCTAGAATATTTTCATTAAAGCCATATGGTTCCTTTAAAAAAAGGTGGTCTTCTCCAACCACCTAGAGGGGTGGGATAGGGAGGGTGGGAGGGAGGGAGACACAAGAGGGAAGAGATATGGGGATATATGTATATGTATAGCTGATTCACTTTGTTATAAAGCAGAAACTAACACACCATTGTAAGGCAATTATACTCCAATAAAGATGTTAAAAGAAATTTAAAAAGATGGTCTTTCATTTATAATTTTTATATGTACCTAAAGCAAAGAGATTCAGAATGCCATTCATTAATAAAACAAGTTCATTTTCCTGAGAAAATTGGAGGCCTCTAAAGTTCCTCTTTAATTTTTTTCAAAGAAGGACCAAATGACTCGGCACTTAATGCCTTGGACTTTCATCTGGTATTTAACTCTTTTTCCTTCTATCGTTATCCAGCTGCTCTATTAGTGTGCTGTGGTCATTTTGTAGCGTGCTAACATGGCTAGGCTGAACCTTTTCTAGAATTCCCTTCCCTGTCTCGTTCCAGTTTTTTCTTTTTACACTTGAAGGTCAGCACTTTTGCGGTTCACACAGGTCCACACCTGATTCTCCTGCAGAATGCACCCTTCACCGAGGTGGGTGGTGATAACCAGTGAGCAGTAACAAGGGGCTCCGTCCATCCTCACAGGTTCCAGCTGGTGCTCACGAATTCGCACTTGTCCTGGCTCTTCCCCACTTTCAATCCATTTCTCTTTCCAACAGGCTGCACTGCATCCTCCAAGCTCCAGCATCAGATGCAAAGGCGACAGCCTCAGACAGTGTCTAACCAGCGGCCACGCTGCCCAAAGTCAAATCTCTGTTGCGAACCCCTGTGTGTAAGGGGTCAGGCGGTAGGGGGGGAGCTGTCCAAGGTGATGCGTTTTCTCTCTACCCCTGTCTGTATGCCAAATGACACTTCTACTCTCCAGACTTTAACTCAATCCTATCTAGCTGACTCCATCATCTCCGTTTTAAGCCCTGGCTTGTATCTGCACACCTTGCCTGTTTCCAGCTACCTACAGGACATCCCCACTCTGATAAGGTACCATCACTTCAAAAGCAATGTGTCTAAAGCTTAGATGACTGAAGTCCCTGCCAGCCTCCATCAGCATCCCTTCCATCTTCCAGGCTGGATAAAGGCAGGCACCTTTGATTCTTTCCTCCCGTGGTCCATTCAGCAGCGATTATTGAATGCTCCCTCGGCGTTCTAGAGGACAGCTGGGGCCAGGGAAGAAGTCCAGTGGGTGGCACTTTTGACTCTACCTGTCCAGTTCCAATAAACAGAGTTCTGTTTTCATGAAATTCCACACACAATTATTTTAAATGAGGGCTCTGCTATTTACTGTGGCGTACTCACTCAAGGCCCTTTCCTCTGCACGTCACCCTCTGCCCTCCTCACTGTTTATGATCTGTGGGGTTGCTGGTCAGTATTGCTCATCCAGTGAGAACACTGGTGAGGGACATCGTCACTTCGTCCACACTCCAGACAACGTGGGCAACACGGTCTCCAAATTTCAGCAAGATGTCCCTGGCAAAAATCAACCACCGCTGCCTCATTGACAAACCCTCTGGATTTTTCGTCTCCTTCCTACTTGACTCTTTCTGGTATGAGGTGACTCTGTTTTGCACCCTCCTTCTCGAAATGCTTTTCTTCCTTGGCTTCTGAAGCATTAATCTGTCCTGTTCTCCTCCTACTTGAAAAGAAATATAAAATGCATTATTATGGGAAGAAGTGATGACGTCACTTCCTTTGTCACCCTGTGTGTGTGTGCACGAATGTGTGTGTGTCCCTGTTCTTCTCCATACACTCTCTTTGAATAATCTCATCTTTTTCCATCTCATCCACTTCAACAATCTCCTACGAGCTGATGACCCCCGAATCTGTATCTCAACTGTCATCTGTGATCTGCATTCCAGTCTCATAAACCTAAATATCCACTGGAATCTCCACCTGAATGCTCCTAGACCCTTAAACTCATCCCACCCCAAACTGAATCTATCCGTGTTCCCCAGCCCAGGTTCATCTCATCCAAGCATATTTCTCTCATTTATTCATTTATTCTCCCTTCTCTTGATTCCTTGCATGATGTTATGTAAGATCACTCTCAGATATTAGCATTTAGATGTTCTTTTATTATGTTCACCTGTTAATTTAGTCTCCTCATGTAAAATTTAGGCTTCTTGAAGGCAGGGATCACACTGTTGGCTGGTCTTCTAGCCGTACAATATGTGACATTTAGCTACACATAAATACATGGAATCGAATGGAATTATTCTCAAGTCTTTGGCTCTACCAATGGAGGAACATGCCAGGAAATCATAACTACATCCGCTCTCTAAATCCAAAAGTAACAGATGCAATTCATCTTCTTTGAGTACTATTAGTAGGAGAAATAATTTTAAAGTGAAAAATATGTAAGAAAAAGAAATGTTCGAAACTGGATTTTGAAATCTGACTTAGAACTATGTCTTAAACGTTTCCACCTGCATGATCTTCCATGACTTGATAATCCATCTCCCCACCTCTGACCTTCAGACTGGACCAGTACAGATGACGACAGATGAGAAGCACATGGTTTATTAGGCTACAGAGGCTCTGTCCCTAAAGATGGCCAATCCTTAACTCTGAAAACCAGTCAGAAACTGGAGGAGTTGTGGGGAGGCTGGGAAACAGAAGTGGGGCATCTCAGCCCCTTCCAGCCCCTACCTTTGCCTCCCGTGGTCAGTCCCCTGCAGGGACAGCCTCTGACCTTTCACCCCGTGGTGGCAGGAGGAGAGGCCTTCCCCATTTTCTCATGCCAGGCTCCCCAGACTCTCGGAGGCCACACATCTGCTATCCACCAACACTTCTCTGACTGAAAATGGTAATGAAGCTACTTATTCCCCGCCTGTCCTCCAAAAGGATAAAAATGGGGTGGGTGAGTCATGAGCTCAGTACATCTACAGTTGTTCCAGAATATTTGAAATCTTTGCTTTATGGGCAGTAAGCTAGAGGGGCCAAAGAAATAACCATGGACACAGCCATGACGGGAGGAGGTCTGGAAATAGTGTGTAGAAGAAATAGTTATCGTCTCCTTCAGTTTTTCTCACTTGCCTTTTGATAAATCCAGGGTGCATGGAAGCAGATGTTATTTCTTCATGCTCGCCTGGCCCTGGGCCCAAAGAGGCCAAGCTGGACCTTGCCTGTCCCAGCACCCCTTCTGCCCTCTCTGCCCCACTCAACGACACCCTTTAAATGTCTACCTCAGGCCCTCCCGTCTAACTTCTCACAGATAAGATTCTCAGATTTGTCATTTACACGCCCCATCGTACAACTAACCCAGGGACTTCTATGGGAAAGTAGACAGAAGCAATTGTTTCTCTTCTTCCCCAGTTAGCTAGCAGGTGTGTAAGGGGGGAAGGGTGTCTCTTTGAGAGAAGAAAGCCATTCTCTGATATCACATCCTAAGGCAGGTCCAATGGTCCAGGCTGTTACATCCTCTCAGGGCAATGAAGAAATTACTGACAATTAGCAGAGAACATCTTGGAATGATATTCACGATATTCCTTGGCTTTAGTCATTGTATGCTCTGTTGGCCTCAACCCTAATTAGACGGTTGAGAAAAGAAAGACTATTAATTGCTGCGCATCCACTGTGAGCACAGGATGAGATATTTTAATCAAAAGACCCAAGAACAATTCCCCTTCAAGGTTAAAAGAAAAGTTAGCTGCATGGATAGTAAAAAGATCTGCCTGGGCACATAAAGCAGTTCTTGTTATGAATATCTGACTCAGGCTGACGCTTCTATCTGCGTGCTATCTTATAGAAGCTAATCATTTGCTACCACTTCCTAGAACCACACACTAGAGAACATGTTGTAAGCATGAAGAGAAAACAAATAATTCGACTTGCTTTTCAACCCAAGTTGGACAGATGAATGCCTCTCATCATCCTTCTTTGATCACGAATGTCACTTTTTCTTAATGTAATTTTCATTCCCGGTTTCTTCCCAGGAATAGCAATGAAATATCCAATCAGGTGTTACAAGATTTAAATCATCCTATATAAGTCATGAGGGCTCTTCAAAGAAAACCCAGAAATTATGAAGTTTTGACTGAAGAAAGCAAAGGCTTTTTTGGGAAAGCCTTAGAAGGCAGAGCTTCTGGGATGGCCAAGACAACAAAACAGCAAGTGCTTTCTTGATGCTTCATCTTGTTCATACTTGACATCCCTCCTGCATCCTCAGATCATCTTCTCTCCTCCCTTCCCAACTCAGGTTCCAGGCTGCTCTGGATCCTGAAAGCTGTACCTAGGACCTACATTCCTGGTGGCAGCTGCTTGGAGGCACAGCTGGGGATGCTGCATCTGCTCACCCAGCTCCACTGCGCTGACAGCTGCTCAGAGAGCTCACCAGCCTCCATCGCTGAGATGGGCCACCAGCCCTCTCTCCCTCCAGAGAGACCCAAGAAGGAGGGGTTACTCTCTGGGATCACAAAGCTTTATTGTTGAGGCACTTTAAAAAATTACACCAGTGCTTTAAGGATAGGGAAGGCAACTTGCTAATTTGTCATTCTCTGGTAAGTGCCTTGGACCCTAGCATGCAGTGGATTGCTCTGTAATAACTGACTCAACTACTGACCCAATCAATGGATATCCTGGAATTCTTTCATCATGACATGTTGTGTCACCGAAAACGGATCATCAGTGGACTAAATTCCATCTGCAGAATGAACTTTCTAGATTCACTGTAGAACTATCATTTGCATGTTCTAGAAGATGAATTAGTGGCTTGTTACTGGATTTCTTGAGAGTTAAATTTGAAATGAAAGATGCCACTCCAATGTACATACACAATGAAATGTGCTGGTAGATCTTTTACTTGTACTTGTTTTCACTTGTACTTGTTTTCCTAAAATACTGGAGTGAGGGAGCCCGACCCCTTTCCTGTCGCTTTTAAATAGCCTCCTTCTAATCCACTAAATTTCCTGGCAGTAATGAATCTCTCAGAATACATTCTGATCAGGTCTCTCTTTTCCACAGAAAGCACACTTTTTACCTGCAGGACTCTTATAAAATACGGAATAACACAATCATAACATCTGGTTCTAAGAGTAAGATATAGAAACCTGTGTAGTTGGTCTAAAAGGGTCCTTTCCAATATAGATACTCCAGGGCAACTAGGTTCTAATTTAGGTAAGATGCCTGACCGTGAAAATCTTAAGCTATTAGTAAGTTTATCTTTAGCACTGGAAAGATGTTAGAAAACAGAATCTATTGTTTGAACTTTATCTATTATCAAGGAAAGAAAATCAGAGGTCTGAAACTCCTCTATGTGAGGCAATTACAAGATCTTTTTTGTTAGAACAGGAATAAATTCAGTGGTGACGGTTTTGGAAATCAAAAAGAGTAAAGAGCACATGTTAGCCTGTTGGGTGTCTTTAGAAGAAACAGCACTTAAATAAGGAAGAGAAAAGACAGATATATCTCTGGAAAGTATAACAGGACCAGAAGCTGTGGGGAGAACTTTGAAGTAATTGTGTCCTGAGCTTGAAATATCACCAACATTTCTGAAAGCTAGCTATATAGATTTTGATGTATATTTGACTATTCAGCATGAAATGGACTGAGATTTCTTTGTGACTCTAAAAGCTATAGAAAAATATACACATTTCCTATTTTCTGTTCGGGACTATTCAAAGTGACACGTATATACTCTAACGATGCTCAAAACTGCATATTCGGACTGAGGTCCAGATTTTGGCTGCATCTGGCTATACTTAACACAATATTGAATGGTCTAGATAATATTAACTCAAAGAAGAAAAAAATCTTCAAAATATTTATCATTAAGTTATAACTTAAATAACAGTGGTTAACACTTAAAGAGGTGTCTCCCTCATACAGGGAGATCATTTGTTTTTGAGAAAACCCTTCTAATTCTGAAATATAGAGGATTTATCAAATGCTGTGAATCAAAATCGAATTTAATAAGTTAATGTTGAGATTAGCTAAGGATCTAGTATGTGCTGCAGCAGACAGATGCCTGCGTAAAAATGATACATATTATTTTTTAATGGTGAATTAAAAATGCAAATGGAGAAGAAAAATGAGCTCCATATTATCAGAATGGTAAAGAAAATCTCTCCAGGGAGTCTCAAAGAATATTGGGAAAATGATTTTGGGAAATGCAGCCAGGAGCATAGTTCAATTTATTTTATTTACTTTCAAGGATTATTATCCATGGTCTTTGGAGAATAATGTGCTAATTATAGACGGCTGACAAAATGTAACTGGTAACAAACTATTATATATAGAATGGATAAACAACAAGGTCCTACTGTGTAGCACACAGAACTATATTCAATATCCTATAATAAACCATCACGGAAAAGATATGAAAAAGAAAGTATACATATATGTATAACTGAATCACTTTGCTGTACAGCAGAAATTAACACAACATTGTGAACCAACTATACTCCAATAAAATAAATTCTAAAAAAAAAATGCTCTTTCTGATGTTGCAAGATTGAATACCAAGGTTGAAACTGTTGTATAAAATGAAGACTTGGAGCAGGTGGAAGGCATTAGACCACAAGAAACTCAGAATGAGAATAGTCTTTGGAGGACTGTCCTAGATAATTCTTTATATCTGTCTGATTTAGGTCAGTTTGGGTTCTAAACCCTGTACGGGTCTGAACTTTTTGTGAGTCCAAACCCCCAACTTTGGGCAAGCAACTAGAGTTTGCTATGAAGAATTCTGGACCAATCTTACAGAAGTACTTGGGATAAAGAAGTACTGACGGATCCCTCAGTATTCATCTGCTTGTTCCCCAAAGTCCATTTCAAATGTAATTTCATTATTACAGAATGATAATTAACACATGAGAAAAAAGTTCATGCCATGCATGCCAAGTACTGTCTAAGAAGTTTTGTATTTTTTGTTATTGTTGTTTTTTGTTGTTCTTAAAATTCAATCCTAGGAACTTCCCTGGCAGTCCAGTGGTTAAGACTTCGCCTTCCAATGCCTTCCTCGTCAGGGAGCTAAGATCCCACATGCCTCCAGGCCCCAAATCCAAAACATAAGAAAGCAGGAGCAATATTGTAACAGATTGCATAACGACTTAAAAAAAAAACCTCAGTCCTCACCACAGTTCTGCTAAAACTTTTTAAAATCTGTCATATTTTACAGGTGTGGAAACTAAGCTCCAGACAGGTCTTTAAGTAACAAGCTCAAGGTCACCCAATCAGTAGATGTAGAGCCAGGATTGAACCCAGATGGTCTCCTTCCCAAGCCACTTTCCTGTACTCACCCCATGACCACCTTTCCTGCTGGCCCCCAACCAGATGCAACTACTTCTGAATTCCAGCAGCATTTTGTGCCAATATATCCTATGTTGATTTTAACTGTATTTACTTGACTACCTGTTGCTTCCTCTCAACTAGATTATATACTTGTTGAGAGGTAAAAGGAGCTCCTTCTGTTGTCCCCAAGGCCTGTTTCAATGCCTCAAACATAGCAGGCACTCAACAGATTTGGGTCATGGGAGTGAATTCAATGGGGTGAGGGGCTGATTTGTCCAATCACTCAAACCACTACCCCATTTACACTATGAAAATCCCAGCCAGAATGGACTTAATCCTCTTCTCCAGTCAAAGGGCAGAGATGGAGAGCTGGACTCAGCAACACAACCAAGGCACGTGTCCATCCCCATCTTATCTCCTCCGCCTACTCCCCTGTCAACATTGACCTAAATGAAGCAAGGTCCGTCATTTATTTTAATTCAATTCCCTGGCATTCCATGTTCCATGACAACTTTTAAGAGATGAGACAAATGCTGGCCAAGTTCAACATTTTACCAAAGTCTGGTTGGAGTACAAGTCAAGAGCAGCTAAAGATAGCTTACAACTGGACATACTCTAGTGTCTAATGAACTCTGGGGAGATGTGTGAGAAGGGGTTACAGTAACTTACAAAAGACCCAGAATGAGTGGAAGGACAGAAGCCTGGACTACTCAGGTGATGGGTCCAGGTTCCCTTTCGAGCCTTCCTCACCCCCTCTCACTCATCCCGTTTGCCTGAGAAACCACCAGAATGTGTGCTTGGTATTCATAGCGTGGAATGAAGTGAAAATAAGCTTCTTTCTCTACTTTCTCCTGATATGACCAATTTCACTTCTTTTGCCCCAAGTCATAGCCTTGGAAAAGCCCCTCCGCCTTTTGTTCAAGAACAGGATAAACAGGCCCGGAGGACACTTTTCCTCTAGCAGGACCTGAGCGTGAGGGGGCTGGTCAATTTCTGGGCCACCCAGCAGGAGAGAGGTAAACACAAAAGCAGGATGACTTTACAGACCCTCTTCTGCCGCTGGAAAATACTAAAAAGTTTTAAAAGCTCAGTCTTGAAGCATAAAATTAGAGAATGTTGGGTTGATAGAGACCTTGACTACCCTATATTCAATGAGGGCTTTGAAACTCAGTGAGGGGACATGATTTGAGAAGCAGTGACTCTGGGACTTGCTGTCCACCTCCCAGGCCAGCCCTGTTGGGCTCCATCACATCCTTCTGGTGGTTCTTTTCTCTCTTGACACAGATGCACTTTTCAGAACCAAATCAGGTAACGGCCTTGCACCCTTGGAGACTGGTACTAGGTGACTCTCTGAAGCAGCCTGACAAAGAACATGAGAGGTGGGCAATGGGACCCACAATTAAAGCGGAGACTTGAAAGCATCGGCTCAGAACCACTCTGGAGACAGCCATGACTCACGAAAATTTCAAGCTAGACAAAATAATGATTACAAGTCTGTCCAGAAGGCGGGGGGTGGGGGGGCGTGAGTGAGCTAAAGAGCACTAGGGGTCATCAGTCATTCTATAAATAATATGGAAGATTGAAAATGTTCCCCATTTAGTACTTGTCAAGCCCACAAAAGGCCTAATCTATTCACAGACTGTAACTGTAATGGATCCCTAGATATGGCATGTAGAGCAAAAGCATGCAAGTGAGACTTAGGAAAAAGTACAGCTGTTAGAATTGCCGGTGCATTAGTGCCGTAGAGAGAGACAGATCTAGTTTTTTCTGGCTTCTCTGGAATCCCTCTATCTATAAGCTATTGTCTCTTCCGTTTGAGAAGTTGGGCTCTGAGGCCTTCCTCAGAGAAGGGAGGGCTCGTGACAGTAGTGAACTCGAATGTTCTGTAAAGAGCAGGGCTAACTGTGAAAAACAATCTGGAGTTTCCTTAAAAAATGAAAACTAGAGTTACCATATGATCCAGCAATCCCACTGCTGGGCATATGTCCAGAAAAGATGAAAACTCTAATTCAAAAAGAGACATGCTCCCCAGTGTTCACAGAAGTATTATTTACATAAGCAAGACATGGAAGCAACCTAAGTGTCCATCAACAGAGGAATGGATAAAAAAGATGGGGTGTATATATATATATATATATATAAAATGGAATATTACTCAGCCATAAAAAAGAATGAAATTTAGCCATCTGCAGTAACATGGATGGACTCAGAGATTATCATACTAAGTGAAGTAAGTTAGATCAAGAAAGACAAATATCATATGATATCACTTATATGTGGAATCTAAAATAATGATACAAATGAACTTATTTACAAAACAGAAACAGATTCACAGACATAGAAAATAAATTTATGCTTACCAAAGGGGAAAGGGGAGGGTGAGGGATAAATTAGGATTATGGGATTAATAGATACACACTACTATATATAAAATAGGTCAACAACAAGTATTTACTGTGTAGCACAGGGAACTGTATTCAATATCTTGTAATGACCTAAAATGGAATAGAATCTGAAGCTGTACACCTAAAGCTAACTCCCTATTGTATATCAACTATAGTGTAATAAATAAATTTAAAAAAACAGGGCTAAATAGAGAATGCCCTTTGACCCACAAGCCCTGCCCCATCCCCATCCTTGTGCTGCATGAGGCACCCTATTTACAGTGCCTAGGATGTAAATCTAGCCCTTTGGCTAGAAAGACTTGGTGATATTCCACAAGCTCCACTTCCTGCAGGAGCTCTTTTGCCTTGGATTCTAGATTTTGCCCTTTATTCCAAGCCTTTTCAAGCAGCTTATGAATAATTATCAGCTGAAGAGAAATAACTTGACCCTCTTTGGGAAAGGACAGCTCTGTTTTCAACACTGTCTTATGTCCTGCCTATCTCAGAACTCAGAACCAAAGTCCCGACCCCTTAGGTTATTGAAATTCTTGGTTAATGCCAGTAAATCACATTGAAAATTCTACAAAAAAAAATTCTATACTTTTAGCCTTCGAAGAAGTCCATGCCTTGATTTGGTTTTTGTTTGCTTGTTTCCAAAGAGAACATCTCCTTGGTATATTAAGCTATTTTTATTTATTAGAAGTACAGAAGCTTCTTCATGCTGAACATCTCTTGCAAAACTATTTATTTTTATTATTATTATTTATTATTCCACCCTCCTCCCACACACACACAACTAACTATTATCCTGAAGGCAGGAACTGAATTCCAAGGTATTTAAAGCAAATATATTCTAGCTCTGAAAATTAGACTGAACATCCACTCAATCACTTCACAAATAAATGAATATAATGGGGAAATGAATAATATGAAGGATTATTGTCTGGAGGATTCATACTAATTGGGAAAAATTGCAGAAAAAGCAATGGATATCACCACTTCAGGATTATTCTCAAAGGAAGCAGCACATATAGAAATTACTACTAACTTTTGGTCAGTCTGATTTATTCTTATAAACACTTGTACCTCATTTTCAACCAAATGAAATATCAAAGTAAGTAATGACAAATTTTATAACCTTTAATTCTAGGTAATACAATGTCTGAGGCTTGAAGTGTTCCCTAAACTCAAATTTAAGTACATTATGGGGGCATTGTTCATTAGCCTATGGTATGTACTCATCTGCCTTTACATTTCATTTTAAACATTTGTACTAATTGACAGACTAGATCCCCCGGAAATGCTGAAAAATCTACCAATAGGCAATTGCTTTATATGCCGGTATGATCATTTGCATTTCGAAACCTTTACTCTCATTAGCTATTGAATATTTCTCTTGCAATTTAACCACAGAGCAAATTTGACAGTCATTTTGCTGTTTATGACATTTGCCAAAAAAAGAAAAAGGCTTTTTACTACTAGTAAAGAGCAATATAATAATAATAATGTTATTTAAGTACTGTTAAAACAGTTAGAGTAAAGGTTGCCAATAACCTGACTTCTGTTCTTGACTCTGCTGACCAATTTTTTGGGGACCTTGGGCAAGTCACTGAACTTCTCTGAGACTCAATTTTCTAACCTATAAAGTGGAGCCTCTGGTCAATTACAGGACTGCTGTGTGTATTAGATGTAACACTTCCAAAGCATTTTAGTCTGTGGCTGTATCCCAGTCTCAGACAAGTCCCACTTTGGTTATCAGTGGTGGCGTCATCATCATCACCATCTTCTCCACCCGCATCATTATGACCATCATCGTTGTCATTATCGGGATTGGCATTGTAAGCAGTTGCCCAGAAAATATGACTGAAGGATTACTGATGGAACAAGGCATGTAGGTTTCACACTATATTAATTTCCTAGGGCTGCCCTTAAAAAAGTACCCAAAACTGAGTGTCTTCAAATAACAGAAATTTATTCTCTCAAGGTTCTAGACGATGAAAGTCTGGAATCAAGGAGTCAGCAGGGCACACTCCCTCCAAAAGCTCTGGAGGAGATTCCTTTTTGCCTCCTCCAGACGCTGCTGTCTCCTGGGGTTCCTTGGCTTGAGGAAACAGAACCCCAATCTCTGCATCTGTCTTCAAAGGGCCACCTTCTCTGTGTGTTCAAATCTCCCTTTCCTTTCTCTCATAAAGACACCATAAATCATTCTCATAAATCCAGAAAGATTTCATCTTGAGATTCTTAACTTTTACATCTGCAAAGATCCTATTTACAAATAAGGTCATATTTTGAGGTTCTGGGTGGACATAATTGGGGCAGAGGAGGGTCATTGCTAACTTCAATAAATGCTCAAGGCTGACTGGGACATGTTTCAGGAAAAAATTTAGGTCTGAATTCAGGATTCGTAGAAAAGAATATCAGGATCATGAGCAAAGCATGGGAAGTGGAAGCATATTTGTTGTGTTCTTGTCATCATTAAACACTGATCTTTGAGGGAAGTGAGACTTAAAGAAGGTTTGTCAGTGCCCAGGGTCACTCAGTGGCAAAATTGCACTAGAAATAAAATTCAGTGTCCTTTCCACTACACAACTGAATCATCTCTGCTCATCTCAACGCTCCTCCAGAAATGACTGCAAAAATATAAATATAAGACCTTGAAAATTACAGACACTTTAATACTTATGTTGACTTAGATTAAAGCAGTTAAGAACCATTTGGCTGACTTCCACCACACTAAACTTCCACCTGAGAACAAAATAAAAGCTGGATACAATTTAAAGGAAAAAGTTTTGAAAGCTTTGAAGGGTTGCTGTAGTTGATGGTGGTATACTTCAAGGAAAATACTACTAGTAACAAAGAAGGATATTTCATGATGGCAAAAAGTGACCAAAAAAAAGGGGGCCCATACAATAAGAATACATTAAAAAATCCTAAATTTGTAAGCATCTAATAATATACCTTTAAATATATAAAACAAAAAAGAAAAGATAGAATTAAGAAGACACATAGGCAAATCATATGTACAGCTGGAGGTTTTTAATTATGTCTGCTTCTCATGGATATAAAAAGCAGACAAGAAAATCAGTAAGAATACACTGATTTGAACAAGATTAAGAAACTTGGCCTAATTGATAGATAGGACCATTTATTTATATTTATATTTATATATATTCTTTTTCAGATTCTTTTTCATTATAGAACCTATACTTTTATATTAAGAAGCCAGGGGAAAATGTAAATTAAATCCAAAGGAAGTAGAAAGAAGGAAATAATATTTTAAATGTCATAAAATAACTGTACATAAAGAAAATCAACAAATCCCCAATGTTTGTTCATCAAACAAAAAAAAAACAACTAATAAAGATTGATAAACTTCTAACAAGAAAAGTGATCAAAAAAAAAAAAGGAAGAGACACAAATAAACAGTGTCTGGAAAGAAAAATATTCCACAAGCATTAAAAATAAAATTAGGGGATAAAATGAACAATTTTAAACCAATATATTTTAAAATGAAATGGACAAATTAATTGAAAGGCAGCTTATTTAAGCTGATATAAGAATAGAAGATATGAAGAATGCTGTACTAAAGAAACTAAATTTCTAAGAAAAATACTCCCATAGCATAAATTTTTAGGCCTAGATGGCTTCACTAATGAATTCTTCCTCTTTTTTAAGGTAAGAAATAGCAGCAGTCTACCACAAACTCATTCAGGGATTAGAATCTGTTTATCGAGGCCCTCACACACTTGAAACCAAACCTAACAAGGATATTACAAGAAAATTATGGAACCATCTGTCTCTTAAACAAAGACAGACTCATGTACACACCCAGGATACTCAAATCTGGTATAAAGACAGATGAAATGGCCTGCGCGACACAGCTATGACAATTATTTTCTTCAAGGTTTCTTCAACCTTGTGCTTTTGTGGTTAAAAATAAAAGCAAACTGTCTTGTTTATTGGAAAGAAGGCAGCACAGCAAGAGACGTACCCTTCTGAAGTCACATATACTTATTAAATTATACCAGGGAAGCGATGTCCTTTTTCAAAATTCATCATAGGACTCTACTGGCAGTCCCTGCAGTCCTGTGTCCAAAGCCTGTCTGTGGTGGCTGAGTGACACGAATGAATTAAAAGCGAGAGTCTGACGCTGCTGGGTCCAGTCCTGGTTCTGCCATTTTTTTTGGCAAGATGGTGCTGCGAAAGTCACTTTGCCTCTCTGAGCCTTAGTTTCTCAGATCAAATAATGGGTCAGTAATATGTATCTCAAGGTAGTTAAGGGAAATAAACAAGGTATCAGGTGTGACTATGCCTAGCACAAATTCTGTCACGTGAAGTTTTATAGGTACACATGGAGAGGTAGGTATTTTCCTGAAGCTGGAGATGCTATCCATCTGCATCAGTTATTGACATGATTCTCACCACCTAAAATCACTGCTGTCTACCTTTTTCTGTTTATGAAGAGCAATAAATACATGCCCCTAAAAGATGATCATTTATTGTTGCAGCTCCTTGTAAGGTGTCTGTGCGTACATCAGATGCATGCTCGTTAGGATGCATACGGTATGGCTCACAACGGGAGAGTCAGAGAGATGCTGAAGGGACCGTTTTGGGGGTTGGGGATGGGATTGGGGCAGCGGCTTCCAATAATCAATACAAGTGTTCTAGGTGCTCAGTATCAGAGACAGTCTTGTTTCTGAAGAACTTCCTTGATAAAAGCCCTTTGGGGGTGGATCAGAGTAAAGCAAGTGATGAAAGCAGCTTTGACTCACTGAACCGCACAATATTGTGGAAAAACTGAGAGTCGGTAGGAACTCTGGGCTTAAACTTCTCCCCTGAAGCCAGAAACCCCTGTGAATCTATGTCTTTACAGTATCTTTGCCAAGAAATTTCCCTGCCTGGAATGTACCTTCCTATCCGTGCTTGGAAAATCGTTACTCATCTTTTCTTCTTTTTTTTTTTTGGACATCTTTATTGGAGTATAATTGCTTTACTGTGTTGTGTTAGTTTCTGCTGTCGTTATCATCTTTTAAAAATCACGTATTCACTCCATCAGGAATGTTTATGAAGCCCTTACTACGTATCAAGTGTTGTGCTGGGGGCTGGGTGATAATGGAAAACAAAATCAGACCCTGACTTCATCCTTATGAGCTCAGCCTCTGCACTGATGTCCCTGGAAAGCTTCCCCTGGATGCTTCCGTCCTGGTCCTCAAAGCTCGGGGTGCCCACATTATGGTAACAGAGAACAATCTATGTGTTTACATGACTGTTTCCCCAGCCTGGCAGGGAGCTCCCCAAGAGGAAGGCCTAAATCCATTCATCTTTTCTTCCCCAGGGCACACTCGGGGTCTGGCACACAGTGGGCGCTCCATAAACCTTTGTTAAATGAATCATTCATTATTTATGAGGCCCTGATACAGTCGAATCTGTTCAATGATTCTGCTAATGAATATGAGAGAAATGAAAACAATTCTATTCAGGAAAATTACATATTTTTGAGATATTCTTTGTTTTTTCCTATTTTATTAGATTTTATTAGCAGTCCTAGCAGCTACTTTAAAAATACCTAAAAGCTAATGTCATTGGTTTTCTCAAAAGATGAGCAATATAAATACAGGGGAAATGATGCCTGATTAGACTTTTCTGGCTTACAATCATGAGAATTTGGGGGAGGGGGAATGGAATGAGCTTCCATTGAATTGAAAATAGCTATGTACGTGAATGACTTAAAATTCCAGGGGATTTGTTAGGTTTCCAGACTAAGCAACAATATGCTTCTAGAAATAGAAAGTGGTCGAAGACATTCACAGAATTTGACTTCACAACACGGAGGTCTGGCCCATCCTCCAAGTAGAGACTACATTGCTTATTTAAAAACACTTAATATAGATCTAAAAGTTTCCTGAGGTTCATACAAATGTGCTGACTAGCCTTGAAAAGAAGGAAAAAATGAAAAAAAAAATGTCATGACTGTGTCCAAAAAAGGCAAGAAGTCATTCTTCAAGCGGTGCTAGGCAGACTCTGGAGGCTTGAGCAGCCTAAATATCAAGGGAACCTTGGAGATAAGAGATACAGTTTTCATCTACTTATTTTGAAATAAGTAAAATGGTTAGCCTTGATTCATCACGCTAAAAGTTACATACAAAAGGGCTGAAGAGTGAAAGCATGAAAGTACCTACTTGGTCTGATGTTTAGATCCTTTCAGATGGGCATGATACTGTTCTATTGAGTTTAGAGAGACACTGCAGATGGTACATCTGTAATTGCGCCTCAGACCTGTGGACGACAGACACACAGACCTGGTTAGCTGCATCCTTGTCATCAACCACCTGAACGAATCCTAGATCTCCAAAAGGTCAGGGACAGAGCCTCTTAGAAGCCATCTGGTCTACCCCACCAATAACAGTTCAATCCTTCCTTCCAAGAGCCCAGCCAACAGGTTCCTCTGCAGAAGTATGACTGTCAATACTTTGGAAGCCGCCTGCCCCATTGCTGGATGACTGAAATTATTAGAACATACTTCTTTGAGGTAAAACGTTTCCAGATACTTCATAACCCAAACAAAGAAGCAATCTATTTTTTCCTTACGGCAGAGAGACATGTAAGCTGTCATTTCTGCAGTGAAACTTGAGACTCCAGAGAAAAACTTAGTCTCAATTCCTCTTCCACCTCTATTCCAAGGACTGAATCAGAAATTCAAGTTTATATATCATTCATCTGAGCTCTTCTCCCAAGACCATCTTATAAAATGTAAATACCCAGGAGGAGGAGGCCGTCTTAATTTAACCCACATGTAAATTTACTTTCCACCAGAGAGTTGAAAAGAAAGTTATTGACTGTTTACCCATTTCACTCATTCATTAATAGAGTGTCAACTTTGGACCAGGCACTAGGGATTCCAAGAGGAATAAGATGTTCTTTGTTTCCAAGGAGTTTAGTGAAAACCTTGACTCCTCTGTCGCTCCTCATCTAGAGTCAGATGTGTTTGAAAGAAGCATCAACCAAACAACTTCCACAGCTCATATTCCTGCTATGTCCCATCAGAGTGGAGAGGAAAAGTAGATTCAGGGTCATGGTCTGAGACTTTGGATTTTAAATACTGGCTCCAAATATTCCTCGTTCTGTAATGTACGGGAGGCCAATCATATCCCCCTGGCCTCAGTTTCTTCATCTACAAGATGAAGACGAGTCCATCCACATCACAAGGTTTTATAAGAATTAAGCGAATGAGTCTATTCAAAGGCTTAGCAACTGAGACTCAGTGTTCTTAATTTTGCTCCAAAATTCCATATCTTCCCATTGTCAAAGCCAGGAGAGTAAACAGCCATAACATTTTTTCCCCCCTGATGAATGCATAGTATTTTCTTTCTAAGACACAAAAATCATTCTTATTTTCCTAAAAAGAAAATAATGCACAGTGTTGGGAAGAATTTTGCAACCTGCTATCTGGGTGACTTGACACAAATTATTTGACTTCTCTGACCTTCTGTTTCCTTATAGGATTGTGGGAAGGACTGAGTAAGATAAGGCATGTATGAAGGAGCGTCTGGTATACAACAAGTGATAAACATGAACTAGCTGGTATTATGACTGCAAAGAGATATTACAAGGGAATCTTTATTTCTCAGTATCTTGGATGAAGCCCCTGGTTGAAGTTCTAAGACACAGATGCTAGCTACACCTCCATGACTAAAGTAGAGTATGAGAGCCCCAGTTCAGGGCATCCAACAGAAGTGGTCAAGAGCCATTTTCCAACTAAAGCTGATCCCTCACCACCAATCTGAAAAAGAGATTGGAGAAGAAAGAAAGAAATAGAGAATTTCTTAAAGGGATCTCTATCATACTATGAATTTGACTTAACCCTCTTCCATGTGAGATGGGGGATTCCTTCTCTCTCACCTCGAACCCATGGGAAAAGGATTCAGTGGAATACTCAGAGAGCTTGAGGAATGCCTTATTGTGCTTGGAGCCCAGTGTCCTGGACTCAACAACACTGGCAAGATCCAAAGTCTGGAGCCTGTGTCTACTTAGCTACTCTGATGGCGAAGTAAGCGAGGTGGAAGGACTAGGCCTGACCTATATTCTCAGAGCTTGTCAGAGCAAACGATGTGAAGTTTCCCACAGACCACGTGTGTGCCGTGTATGAACGGTGGGGGCAATGTGACCTCAGCGGAAGGATGCTAGCAGGTTCAACTGGATATCTAGGGCCTTAAAGTGACCCCAGAGGAGGTACATAGCCTATAGACTAAGTATCAAGTAATGCTGAGTTCTTGAAAAAGCCATGAAATCACCCCATGCGAAAGAGTCAGGCAGTGTCTATGCGAGTTTTGTATAGGTATGTATCAAATAAACCTTTATCTCCCTCGCCTTTCTAACCTGATACCCTGCATCCCTCAGCCCTGGAGGAACCTGAGGCAGAGATAAAGGAAGAAAAGCAAAAGCCACAGGCAGAGAGGAAGAGAAGAGCCTATGCACCCTTTTCCCATGGCAAATAGGCCGCCCAAGCAGAACTGAGCTAAGGGAGGGGGAAAACTCACTTCCAATAAAGTTTGGAGCTGTTTAAAAATTATTTTCTACCCTGTGGGAACTACGAATGTCACCTGCCATTTCAGTAGACAAAGGAGTCATCAGCCACTGCAGGCCTCCTGACAATGGGGCTCCCTGAGGGGATTCAGGATGCAGAAAAACAAGATATTGGACCGGGATAGTTAAGATGCATGTCAGGGCTTCCCTGGTGGCGCAGGGGTTGAGTCCACCTGCCGATGCAGGGGACACGGGTTCGTGCCCCAGTCTGGGAAGATCCCACATGCCGCGGAGCAGCTGGGCCTGTGAGCCATGGCCGCTGAGCCTGCGCGTCCGGAGCCTGTGCTCCGCAATGGGAGAGGCCACAACAGTAAGAGACCTGCGTACTGCAAAAAAAAAAAAAAAAAAAAGATGCACGCCAAAGGAATGACTTCAGTGGGCCCAAGACTCTTGCCATACATAGAAAAGCACCTAAAATCATTAACTTGAACTGTTTTGTTCTTATGATTAGCAGTAATCTTGTGATGTTTAAACACATGGTTTTTTTTTCTCAGCAAAAACTCCTATATATCCTGGCTTCTCCCTTACCTTTTTAGAACACCCCCTCAGAGCTATCTGAAAGGCTGTATCCCAGGCTGAAGTCCTCAGTAAGTTCACTGAATAAAGCATAATTCTCAACCTTGAACCTGTGCAGCTTTTTTCAGTAGATAAAAACTACTGAAAAAAACTTGGATATATCAGTTAATGCCATAGAATTTTGTGTATCTAAGAAGGAAAGTAAAGAACTCTTTACTACTTAAAAGTGAGCAAAAATTCATGACACTTACCCTAGTTTTTACCAAGGGGTAGGAAAAAATTAACCCCACAGAGATGGCATGAAAGGGCAGTGGATGGCAAGAAGTTACTTCTGATTACATCCAATGAGCCCTGCTTACTGAATACTGCAGTGTCATCAGAATTGCTCTTATGTAGATAACGTGACAAAGGGCAGAACTTCCTGTGGACTTTCAAATTCCTAGAGCCCAATGCATGTGTCTGAGAAACCTGTTAGACATGACAGGATAAGTTGGTTTGGCCAGTGTAAGGACGAACTTATTTTGTTTTAGTTTCAAGTACATGATAATCGGACGCTGACTGACCTAATTGCTCAATTAAGAGTCAATTCAGTTATGGGAAAAAACAATGAGACCACAGGATCTTCTTGGTGAGCAATCTAAGGGACTCACAATTTTCCAGGCACAGATGGACAGTTCAGAGACAAAAGAGACAACTCTTGTCTCTCTATTCCTTCAAGCAGTGGCTCCAAAACGTCCCAGTGCATCCTCTGGGGATGGTGCTCAAATGCAGATTCCCAGGCCCAGCATCTGCAGGTTCAGATTCTATAAGCCTTGGATGGGGCCTGGGAACCTACAAGAAGTTTCAGACTTGTAACCCTCACCTCCAACACACATACACACCTACCTTACAGAGTACCGCACTCTAGTACCATGGTCCTTTCGTTAACTTGAACTTGTCAGAACAATACTGGGTCTTAAAGAAAAAAGTTACAAAGAAGAGCTGTGCTTCCAAGGCTCTTCCATTTCACTCGCAGGTGTGCGTGACTCAGGAAGATTACCATAGTCCCCAAACCCAGAGGCAATAAGTTATCACAACCTACATGTGAGTTGTTTGAATGCTTGTCTGGGGCTGAGCCATTCTCCTCTGTTATGCACAGAACATGAAAGCTAGCTTCAGCCTTCCTACCTCCAGAGTTCTCCATCAGCCTTGTCATAATAAATGGAAACCAGTATTTATATGGGTCCTCTTCACACTACAGACTCATCAAAGGTCTCCTCATAACGAATGGAGGTTGAGCACGGCAACAGGCATAAATATTTATGTTTACAAGTGGGCCTTCTTAAGAGCACCAACAAATCTAAAAACTATTCTGATCTGTTGCTTTTCCATTACAATTCTCCTGCTCTGCAGCCAAACAGAAGCATGGGCAGGAAATATTTGGCACGTTATTGTGATGCAAACTGCAGGAAGCATAAACTATGAAGGCAGTGCATATAAACATGAACAAAGGGAGAGACAGGGCAGAGGAGTCCTCCTCCACACGTGACACAGTGTCCTTGGTGGGAACTTAGGGCTTTATTAATGCTGAGTTGAAATTCCAATGACTTTGGAATTATACAGCTCCGTTTTCCACAGAGAAATAGAGAATCCTATTAAACAAAAACGCTAACTTTCTCATTCAATTCATTTTCAATGCAATACCATTTTATGAGTATCCCGAAATGTCTGCAGATGTAAAGGTTATTTCTGCAGGATTGCCAGTGTGTGTTCAGAAATATCTCCCCTGCTGGCAAGGACCTGACAATCCAGTTGGAGAGGGAAGATACGTATAGAAAGAGCAATAGTACAAGGTCAATCACAAAAAGTACCACAGTCAGGATGAAGTGGAATGCTAGGGGAATGAGAGGAGGAGATTGTTTCCAACTCAGAGAATCTGGAAAAGTTTCTTGAAGAAGCTTCACTTTTGCATTTATATTCCCTAGCACAGTGTGTAAAACAGATGGTCCTGGAGAGTTTAGCAGTGTGACTACTCAATGTGTCTTTTCAATTCTAGCAAAGCTAGACTTCAGATGCCCCTGTAACTTCAGTTGTATCCATTCTACATTAGGGAAACATCACTGTGCCTTTATCATGATGCCAGGCATTTTGCCAAATGCCAAGAATGTAGGAGAATATAAAATAAATTTTCATATGGAGCTACTCAGGTAGAAAGATAAGAAGCAAGGAAACAAATAAAAACATTGTGGAAGTATTGCACAAGGTGTAAAGAGGAAAATGAGAAAGTCACAGAGAAGAAGGCTGGTTTTGGATAGCATGGTCAACAGAGGTCTCTGAGAAGTGTGAAATGAAACCAGAGAGATGAGAATTAGCCTGTGATATGAGGAATTGGTTAAAGAGTTGTCCAGGGAGAGAAAAGAGCAAACAGAGAGACGAGGGTGAAGTGGAGTTGGATCGTTTAAGGAAGAAAAAATGGTGAAACAAGCAAACGAACAAAACAAAACAATCAGAATTCTATATCCAGCAAAAATATCCTTCAAACTTTCAAGTAGAATAAGGACATTTTCAATAAACAAACCCTAAAAGAACAGTCTGCCAACAGACCTGCGCTAGAGAAATGCTTATAAAGTTCTTCAGGTGGAAGGCAAATGACACCAGACGTAAACTCAGATCTACAGGAAAAAAAAAAGAACACCATAAATGATTAATATGTTGGTGTCTTTTTTATTGATCTAAATTTATTTGAAGATAGAGAGCAATTTAAAGCAAAACTATAACACTGTGCTGTGTATTGTGGTGCTTACACTGTATATAGATGTAAAATATGTGACAACAATAGCCCAAGAATGGGTAGGAGTTTGAGAGCTCATGATATTGTGTATAAAATCTAATTAATAAATAATAAATCTACCAATATTAACTCTAAATGACAGTGGTCATTTAAGGATGCGTCCTAATCCCCTAGAAACAAATACAAAGATATAAACCTAAGGAGACTATAGAGAAACTTAAGTAGGATAATAAACAGTATTTGATAACCCAGAAGTGGAAGTTCCTATATGAATATCAGACAAAATAGACTTCAAGACAAGAAATATTTCCAGAGATAAAGAGGATGTCTTGTAATAATACAGGGAGAAACTCATTAGGAGAACCTAGCAATTGTAAATGCAATTTAGCCAATAAAGCATAAAGAACATGAAGCAAAAACTGATGGAACTACAGGCAGAAACAGACACCATAATTATAAGAGATTTAATACTCCTCTCTCAGTAAGAACAGAACAGTACAACAAAACAAATAGTATCTAAATGAAACTATCAACCATATTGTACCAACTGATATTTATAGAACAGTACACTCAACAAGTGGAGAATATACAATCTTTTCACACGTATATAGCAAGTAAACTAAGTTAGGGAATGTGCTAAGCCATTGAAAATTCTTACTAAATTTCAAATATTTACATTTTGTACAGTGGTTTCTTTGACTATCACTGAAATTAATAAGAAATAAATATTAATAGCATTTATGAAAATACCTAAATACTTCCAAGTGACCTATTATCAAAGGGAAAAATCCGAAGGGAAATTAGAAAATATTTTGAACTGAATGATAATGAAAATACTACATATCAACAAGTTTATATTAATCAGTTTTTAAAGGAAAATATATAGCTTTATATTAGAAAGGATGAAAGGTTTAAAATCAATGGTCAAAGTTTAAATGCTATGAAAGTAGAAAAAGACAAGAAAATTAAAACGAAATCAGGTAGAAGGAAAGAAATAATAAAGAGAAGTCAATGAAATAAAAAAGAGTACAGAAAAAAATAACAAAACCGAAATCCACTCTTAGAAAGGATTAATGCAACTATTAACCATTAGAAAGTTTCATGGAGGTTTAAAGAAAAGCAACAAATTACTAAAATAAAAGAATTGTTTCTAATGCAGATACTACAGACAGTTTTAAATGGATAATAAGAGAACATTATGAATAATTTTATGCCAATAAATTTGACAAAGTATATGAGATGGGCAAATGTCTTTAAGAATTCAACTTACCAAAACTAACACAAGATGAAATAGAAAATTAGGGTAGCTATTATCTATTAATGAAACTGAATTTATTGTCCAAAGTTTTCACACAAAGAAAGACCCAGAGGATTTCACTAGAGAGTTCAAACAAACATTAAACAGTTGCATAGTATCCACTTATACAAACTCTTTTAGCAAACAGATGAGAAAGAAACACTTCCACACTTGTTTTTGAGGTAACATAACACTATTTTTTTAAAAAATTGATAGAATATAAAAGAAAATAAAATTGCAAGCCAATATCTGTCATGAACATGACAGAAAAATCCTTTAAAAACTAGTAAGAATCACATTATAGATAAAGATATTTCTGTATGTATGTATACATACAGACATATAACAGTTCCATCATAAACAAGTTTGTTTGTTACAGGAAGTAAGACTGGTTTAACATTTAAAAATCAAATCATATAATTCAAAACCTACAGCTAATATTATATTAAGCAGTGAAGTACTGAAGCTTCCTAAGACCAGGAAAAAGCCAAGAATGTCTTTCTTATTTATATTCAGCATTGCACTGTGGATTCTAGGCAGTGCAATAGGATAAGTAAAAGAAATGAAAGGCTTGCAGATTGGAAATGAAAAAGTAAAACTGTCTTTATTTGTAGAAGATATGATTGTTTATATAGAAGATCCTAAAGGATCTACAAAATAACTACTAGAATAAGTGAATTTAATAAGGTCACAATACACAAGGCCAATAGAAAAAATTGCATGCTTAAAATAGCTGCAAACCACTGATAAATACATTTGTAAAAATACCATTGTAACAGTATCAGAAATATTTTAAAACACTTAGGGATGAATTTAATAAAAGATGTACAAGACTGAAAACTACAAAACATTGCTGAAAGAAATTAAGAGGAACCTAAATAGATACAGAGATATATACACCATACTTATCAACTAAAAGAATCAATACTTTTAAGATGTCAGTTCTCCTATAGATTCAATGAAATTTCAAACAGTCTCTTCCAGAGGGCTTCACTGGAGAATTCTATCAAACACTAAAGGATTACAGAGATAAGTGGATTCTAAAATTTATGTGGAAATCAACGTACCTAAAATAATTTTGAAAAAGAAAAAAGTTTGAGGACTCACACTTGAGGATTTCAAGATTTGCTTATAAAAGTCCATCAATCACAATAGTGTTACATAAGCATAAGAATGGACAAAATGCATCAAAGGAACAGAATAGAGAGCCCAGAACTAGACCACACCCAAAGAATCAATTGATTTTTTCACTTTCATTGAGATACAATTGACATACCGCTCTGTGTAAGTTTAAGTTTAAGGTATACCCTGTAATGACTTGACATACGTATACCCTGTAATGACTTGACATATGTATACTGATACATGATTATCACGATAAGTTTAGTTAATATCCATCATCTCACATAGATTTAAAAAAAGAAAAAAAATTTTCTTTGCTATGAAAAACTTTAAGATCTACTCTTAGCAACTTTCAAATATATCATACAGCCGTGTTAACTATGGCCAATGTGTTGTACATTACATCCCCAGTACTTATTTATCCAATAAATGGAATTTGTACCTTTTGACCACTTTCATTGATTTCAACAAAGGTGTCAGGGCAATTCAATGGGGGAAAGAAAGCTTTTTCAGCAAATAGTTATGGAATAACTGAATAAATGCATGAAATAAAAAAATGAACATCAACCTCTACCTCACAACACACATTAAAAGTAAGATTGATTACAGACTTAAATGTAAAAGTTAAAACTAGGGGCTTCCCTGGTGGCGCAGCGGTTGAGAATCTGCCTGCCAATGCAGGGAACATGGGTTCGAGCCCTGGTCTGGGGAGATCCCACATGCCGTGGAGCAACTAGGCCCGTGAGCCACAGCTACTGAGCCTGCGCGTCTGGAGCCTGTGCTCCGCAACAAGAGAGGCCGCGATAGTGAGAGGCCCACGCACCGCGATGAAGAGTGGCCCCCACTTGCCGCAACTAGAGAAAAGCCCTCGCACAGAAACGAAGACCCAACACAGCCCAAAATAAATAAATAAATAAATAAATAAAAAGCTAAAACTATAAAGCTTCTAGAAAAATATGGAGGAATACGTCAATGAACTTGGTATAGGCACAGATTTCTTAGGAATTAAAACACGGTGAACATAAAAAAGAAAAATAGATAAATTGGATTTTACAAAAATCAAAAGCTCCTGCTTATAAAGAGACCAATCAAGAAAACCAAACAGTAAGCCACATACAGGGAAAAAATAATTGTAATTCATATATCTTGTTCAGGACTTCTGTCCAGAATATATAATTTACTCCTACAGATCAATAAATAAAAGACAAACAGTCGAAGTTTTTCAAAGGACAAAATATTTGATCAGATATGTTATAAAAGAAGACATAAAAATGATTAATAAACACATGAAAAGATGCTCAACATCGTTTGTCACCAGGAAATGTAAATTAAAAGAACAGTTAAACACTATCTCATACCCTCTACAAGTGCTAACATCAAATAAAACAACATAGGGGCTTCCCTGGTGGCGCAGTGGTTGAGAGTCCGCCTGCCGATGCAGGGGACACGGGTTCGTGTCCCGGTCCGGGAGGATCCCACATGCCGCGGAGCGACTGGGCCCGTGAGCCATGGCCGCTGAGCCTGCGCGTCTGGAGCCTGTGCTCCACAACGGGAGAGGCCACAACAGTGAGAGGCCCGCGTACCGAAAAAAAAAAAAAAAAACCATAAATAACATTTGGTTATTTACCAAATGTAAATAACCACATAGAACAGCTGGAATTCACATACAGAAGAATGTAAAATGGGAAAACTGTCAGTTTCTTATAAAGATAGACTTACCCTATAACTCAGAAATTCTACTCCTAGACATTTACCCAAAAGGAACAAAAACTTAGGACTAAAAAATGGCTTCTGCAAAAATGCTTATAGCAGCTTTATTCATAATAGCCAAAAACTCAAAATAATCTAAATGTTCATCCATGCAAGAATTGATAAGCAAATTATGGTGTATTTATATAACGGAATAATACGTGGAAACTAAAAACCAAACCAAACCAAAACAAACCCTACTGATTTATGCAACAACATAAATTAGCATCAAAAACATAATGTGTAGGTAAAGAAGTCAGACAGAAAATAGCACAACAGCATAGCTATGCTGTAATGATAGAATTCAGAGCAACGTTGCCTTCTGGGATGGGGAAGGTCTGGCAGGAGACACAAGAGAATTTTCCAGAGTAATGTAACTGTTCGGTATCTTGGGAGGGTAGTTACAGGGTATATTCATTTACCAAAAGTCATCAGATTATATACCCAAGATCTGCATATTGCGTTTTATTAGAAAAAAAAGCCAGAAGGATGTAGTTCCAGACAGAAATCTCAGCAAACCTGAGACTTCAGTTTATCCTCATGTACTCCCTACATAACTTCTATTGTTTTACATTCCTAGAAAGTAAACTTTATATTCCTACTTATGCTTTGATAACCTTGCAACTCTCCAAGAAATGTTTGCCCATGTTCTGCATTATAATGCTTGCTAAAGCTGGAAACATTTTGAAAGATGATTAATAATATGAAAGTATAAAGTCTTTGGTTTTGAGTTCTTTCTTTCTCCTCTAATCCTAAACATTCATGAATCAGACTGTCTAGTAAATGGATGTGTCATCTTCCAGTATAAAAAATCATATCTAGGGCTTCCCTGGTGGCACAGTGGTGGTTAAGAATCCGCCTGCCAGTGCAGGGGACACGGGTTCGAGCCCTGGTCCGGGAAGATCCCACACGCCGCAGAGCAACTAAACCCCTGTGCCACAACTACTGAGCCCGTGTGCCACAAGTACTGAAGCCCACGTGCCTAGAGCCCGTGCTCCACAACAAGAGAAGCCACTGCAATGAGAAGCCTGCACACCGTAACGAAGAGTAGGCCCCACTCGCCACAACTAGAGAAAGTCCGCACGCAGCAATGAAGACCCAACACAGCCAAAAATAAATAAATAAAATAAATACATTTATTAAAAAAAAATCATAGCTAATCCGTATCTTATATATGCCATATAGAAGCATTGCTGTGCTTACTTTACCCATCTACTCATTTACTCTTGGCAACATTCTAGGAGCAGACACGACGGTTATCCTTCTTTAGTAGATGAGGAAATTGAGGTACAAAGACTTAGTCAAAATCACAGAGCTAGGTGGAGACACAGCTGGGTTTGAACCCATCCCTTCTGCTCAAGCTGCTCCTGATACCATGCATGGGGCCCTCCTGGGACAGGGGGAATAGAGTCACAGAAATATGTAAGGTTCTTTGGAGCTCATCTGGTCCAGGAGTTCCCACACTGGTGACTAGAGAATCAGGTGGGAGTTATTAACAGCACAAATCCCAGGCCTCACCCCAGATGACTGATTCAGTACATCTAGAGTGGGACCTGGAAATCTATATTTTGGAAAGCTCCCCAGGGGGCAAGTTTAAGAGAAACCATTGGTCTAGTCCAAAACCCCATGGGGGTCGCATGAAGGTTTACAAGCAGAATGGTTTGTGTCTGCTTGCATTTGGAGGCTGTCCTTTTTCAAACACCCACTGTTCTGAATTCTGCTTTGTGCACAAGCTTATTCCCATCTCTTCAAATACATCAAATACTTGAGGAAAGTTATCATATCCCCAAGGCTCTGTTTACCAGGCTGAAAGTCCATTGGCACTTTGACAGCGTTCTTCACTAAAATATAGGTTCAAGTTCCCCATATCATCCCTTATTACCTTATGGACGGCATTTCCTCTTTGTGGATGACATTCTTAAACTATGACCCTTGAACTGAAGGCCAAGCCCCTGGTGTGGTTTCATCGGTACAAAGCAGAGCAAGACTTTCACAGCTCTCGTGCACCATTAATTCTATCAATACCTTTAAAGCTTTAAGTATGTATCTGAGTCTGGCAACCCTGACCCACTGTAATCTATACTCATAAGGAAGCTGCTAACAATCAATTCTAAGTCTTTTGTACCCAGATTTCTGCTAAGCCAAATCTTCATTTCCTCTACTTTTTATACTGTTTATCCCCATTAAGTTCTAGCTCAGTGAATTCCACCTATTCCTTTAGGGAATATAGCTGCAAATACAAGGCAGCTCATGTATCCATTTTGATTAGTTAGGAAGGAGAGGCAGCCAGAGTGCTATGAGAAGATTATGAGCCCTCATTCCAGATGACAGTGAAAGACGGCCACCATCTATTAGCCAGTCTGTCATTGGCCAGTGGTGTACTTGGCCTGTCTGTGAGATTCCAGCTCTAGCATATCAACATCAATCATAGAAAAGTCAGGACAAGCAATGTTCTGGTAAACCAGGGAGTCATTGACATATAGGTGGTAGTTAAAGCTGTAGGGCTGGTGAGATCATCTATGGAGACAATGTAGGTAAAGAGAAGAGAGTGGAGGAGGGTGGAGAAGCATTTAGTACCCCTTGATATCAGAGATGCTCACCGTGATGCATGCGGTGGAGCCAGACCCACGGGCATCTCTGGCTCCTATCAGACCTCCACCTTCCAGGTTGCTGAATCCTAGGCAGGACGTGGTACAACATGGTACAAAGCCCCAGCCTATCCTGCAGGTCACCCACATCAGACACAGCCTCCAGTTTGCACTCGTGGGTTCCAGTTTGTCTTTGCTCTTCCCTACTTCACGGCCACCTTTCCTTCCTGACTGCCGGCCCTACGGACTTCAGGCCCAAGACCAGATGCAGAAGAACCAACAGAAGAAAAGACTGTCTTACCAGTTCCCATAATCCTTACAATAAGTTCCTCACTCTTGGTGGTTGTACTCCTCTGATCAAACCCCGATGGATAGAGGGGTTATCAAGGAACCAGAGAGAAGAAAGCTTTGCTAGAAGGATGAAGGAGACATTTTTTTTTTTTTTTTGCGGTATGCAGGCCTCTCACCGTTGTGGCCTCTCCCGTTGTGGAGCACAGGCTCCGGACGCGCAGGCTCAGCGGCCATGACTCACGGGCCCAGCCGCTCCGCGGCATGTGGGATCCTCCCGGACCAGGGCACGAACCCATGTCCCCTGCATCGCCAGGCAGACTCTCAACCCCTGCGCCACCAGGGAAGCCCAAGGAGACATTATTATCATATTTAATCCTCAAAACCACTTTATGAACGTTATTAGCCCATTTTCCAAATAAGAAAACCATGGTTCAAAGACATCAAAGTCATACAACTAGCAAGTGCACAATGAGACCTGAATCTACTTATTTCTGAATTCAACGCTAGTGACCTTAATAACGACACTAGGGCTTTTAAACGAAACATAGGAGTGAAGGAAGAAAAGCGGAAGAATCCTGTTTAAAAAAAAACAACAACTTAATTTGAAAATAATGCATAAAATAGACAAAGCACAGTTGCTCTAGTTGAAAGGGGGGTTAGGGTTTTTAAACATCAGTGAGACCATCAAACTTCAAGCATAGCACTTAGGGTGCCCCAAGTAAGGGACCTTGGGCTTTGGGGAGAAGAATGTGAAAACCACTGCATTTCGTCATGCCACCCATCATGGGATAACACAAGTGTTGCCATGTCCAATCTTAGACTTGCGCTGTGGAGTATCTCTTCCCTGTGAGTGTCAGCTAAGGAAACCTCCTAGGATCAGGGCTGGCTGCAGCACCAGATAGAGAAGAGCAGTATTACTCCAAACAAGAACCATTATGACCTTCAGAACATTTAAATGCTTAATCTTTTGAATTCATCCCACTGTTTGCTGGCACAGACTACAAGATATCTGACAGTCAATTAAACAAAGAACACACATTTCCTAAAACAATTCTTTCTCTATTTAAATAGTATTTATGTGAAGCCTTGAAAATGGAATCAGGAAGCAAATGGCTTTACGTCTTCATAAGCTCTTTCCAAACAAACAAAACCTAAAGCTATGGGCTAAATGTATTCCCCATAATTAAAAGACAATTTTAGCCATGTTGGATGCCTGACCCAAGAAAGGACTAGAAAATTGTCACCCTACTGTGAAGATTCAGAATTGACAGAGTAGTTCATTCTAAGTAGTTAAAGAGCTGCTTGATCAGAAGAAGATTCACATGTATTCTATGTGGCAGAGGATAGATGATACTTTTTTTTTTTTTTTTGGCCGCACTGTGAGGCATGTGAGATCTCAGTTCCCCGACCAGGGATTGGACCCATGCCACCTCCACCAGGAGCGTGGAGTCTTAACCACTGGACCGCCAGGGAAGTCCTGATATATTTTCATACTTTGAGCAAGGCAGCCCCCAGACAACCTTGTTTTTAGCTTTGGAGGGGATCACTAGTATTATGATGGCTATTAGCAAACTGCAAGCAACCCAAAGAATTGAACTCATTTTTGTTTTTGTGATTTGAATTAAATGCAAAGGATACAGAAGTAAGTAAACCTACTCTGAAGTAATCTGTTATTTGAAAGGTACTCAAGGGATCTGTAACCATATATTAAATAACAACATATGGGTGAAATAGCTTTGTCCTGGTCTGGATGTTGATGTGATACAAATGGAAATTTATGGAACATGAAATGTGTTTTTCCTTTTGGTCCCATGACATTGCCATAGATCTCAACTTATACAGGCAACTAACAACTTAGCTGGGCTATATGTTTTTCATGTAAAGTGTTGTCATAAATGTGTTTTTTTCTACAATATAATTTTTGATTACAGATTTTTTCATGCATAAAGTAAACTGTACTCCTAAGGTGAAGTTGTGAATTATGGCATCAAGTTCAACAATGGGTTACATTAAACTCAAATGGGTTAAATTAAACTCATGAGGGCTGGTGGAAAGGGTGCACAGGAAAGGAAACACGTGTCTCTTTCCTTCTCTCTCTGCCCTGTGGAGATGTGTCTTCCAAGCCATCTCTCATTTCTTCCTGAGGGCTAGGGAATCACAGGCCCTGTGATTTCCCTGAAGAACTGTCAGTAGTCCTGATAGGTCCACAGCTGTCAAAGGATCATGGCATTGGCTTTTTAGCTGCATCAGCTGAGGCACAGTGATTGTCAACTCTTTTGTTATCGGCTAGAGGTCCGAATGCATCCTTAGCGACCTTTGCTTTGGAGCTGTCCCGACTACCCTGGTCAACCAAAAGGCTCCAGGAAGCAGTAGGAGCACTTGTGATCATTTTCAAGAGACCTAGTCCAAGAAGGATTCAAAGGTGAAATATGAATGAAAAAGAAGTCCTAATTGTCAGTATCTCCTTTGACTCACATTATAAATGAAATTGTTCTCTCTCCCTCTTTCTCTCATTATCGTTCACACACAAGTTGGCTGTCTGGTACATGAATATTATCTTTGGTGTCCTCTGATTCTTTGTTAATCTCTCTTGGCCTGCTCATAAACATCTATCTCACATGGCTGGGTCTTTATCTTGCTTTCAGCAGTCAGCCTGCCAGACCCTGTGTTAAGTCACAGCTGTCTGCTGCTTCCTGCAGTATTGGCCTTTTAATAGGGATGTTTGAAATTAAAAAGCCTTCAACACTTGAAGAAAACAATATGAAAGGTAGAATTTCAGGCCTCACCAGATGGGTAGGAGAGGCCTTTATGAAGACAGTAGCCTTCAAATCTCTGCAGCCACCTGAGTGTGTGCCCTGCCTTCCCCTGGGCCAGCCTGACACCAATGCCTTGACACACATAGCCCCACTGTGCCTTGAATAAGTGACTTTTCTCTAGGACACATGGCAAGAGACATCCCCATTCAATACCATTATCACAGTAGCCTCACCTAATTACAGAAGCACACCCGATCTTGTTTGATTTACAAGGTAATGGAGAATAGCAAAATTCACAATTTATAGATAAATGTTGATTTTAGAAAAAGAAAACATTGTAAAAAAAATCTAGAAAATGCCTGCGACTCAGTAATTCTCAAATATATCGGGGCCTGCGGATATGGGAAACAGTGGGCATGAGAATAAAGTACCAATCATTTTTAGGAGGAGGAATTACATACTTTTCTCTCTTTCAACCTAAGCTTGTTATTTAACCCTTAGGAATCTCTATTTCATAAACTATAAAAGGGAGATAATAATTGTACCTACCTCAGAAAGATTATATGAAAATTAAAACTGTTGATGTAGGTGAACAACTTAGAAAAGAACCAAACAGCTCAATAAATGTAAGCTGCAACTGCTATTTTTAACCACAATGAGCCTTTGCTTTGAACAAAAATAAAGACCTAACTCATGAGTGTGAGATTTAATAGAAATTTAATATTCTAGAAAGAGTTCTCTTTCTTAGCATCCTGAGGCATATTCAAATTATTCTGGCAAGCTGCCTTCTCTACAGATGCTATTTATACACATCTTTTTTGACAGGTCAAAAGTTTCCTTATACACTGATCATCCTATATATTTGCTTGGCATAGAGTTGAATGAAAAATTATCTCTATTCTTTTAAAAAATTTTTTTGAAAACATGGAAGATATGACATTATATGAACTACTTCTTAGGAAGCTGTTGACAGTGGATCTCAATATATTTTGCCTGCTTAGTTCTCAAATTGAGTGATTGAGGCTACTGAATATAGGTAATTAGCCACGTTCATAAATTAGATAAAAAGGAAAACTTGGAAGGGTATGTTGGAAGTTGTGTAATTGCATCTTTTTTATTCTTAAGGCGTGCACTCAAGGATCCATCTGAAGACCTGTTTTAATTCTTCCATTCATAGCTTTTGTTAACAATACTGTTTGTTCTCTTGGGCCCTTATAAACACTGAGCAGGCAGCAGCTCTGGTGAGAGCAGCAATTCCTTTCCAAATGCTCAAACTGACTTCCCAGGAGACTTTGATGTACCTGAATAGAATATATATACAGATAAATAGATGTATAGCTATATCTCCTCATCATTACATTCTATTATATTATAATGCATGGATCTGAAATTGTGAATTCACTTACCTACTAAAATTTATCTGTAACCCCCAAAATCAATACTGGTGATGCTCTGTGGTCATTCTCAGACATGTACAGAACAGCCCACATGCACATTCCTTGATGAGGCTGAACAGGTGATACTCCATTTCCTAGTTTCAGCTCTCACACAGAGATGAACAGAGGATGGAGGTGATGGGGAACAACCAATGTAAGGCAACAAGCTCCAGCTTCGGGGCCCATTGATGGAATTTGAAACTCAACTCTAGCCCCTATTCATGGGGCAGCTTCAGGCATGTTGCTTACCACTTCTAAAGCTCATTTTCCCTTTTTGAATAAAAGGAAAATAGCCTTTACCAGTCTGAGTTGTTTGTTAAGATTCTAATCTATGTGAGATACGTATACAGATAAAATGATAGGCGTTGTTATATTGTGATTTATAATAAGAAACATATATTTGGTCTTCACCCTTGTTGCTGGCACAGAGCTCCTAAAACCCTTGGAATTTCCAAAGTGAGGGCAGAAAGTTTTCTTTTGTTATGTTAATGAGGATGGGGCTGGTTGTCAGGAGAACCAACCTTGTGATTAGAGGCTTAGAACTCTCAGACCCACCCTTCTGATTTCTGGCTGGAGGTTGAATCAGTCACCAATGGCCAGTGATTTAATCAATCATGAGCCTCCATAAAAACCCAAAGGATTGGGTTTGGAGAACTTCTGGGTTGGTGCACATGTGGAGATGTGAGGACAGCGGCTCCCGTGGAGATGGCATGGAAGATCCTAGCTCCTTCCCACGTACATCTCTTCCATCTGGCTGTTCCTGAATTATATCTGTTTATAATAACCTGGTAATCTAGTAAGTAAAAGGTTTTCCTGAGTTCTATGAGCTGCTCTAGACAATTAATCAAACCCAAGGAGGGGGTCATTGGAACTTCCAACCGATAGCTAGTGGGTCAGAGGCACAAGTATAGGTAACAACCTGGCCTTGTGACTGGCATCTTAAGTGGGGCTGGGAGGGCCGTATGGATGGACTGTACCTTTAACCCATGGGATCTGGTGCTGTCTCTGAAATGGTGTCAAAGTTTAGTTGAATAGTAACACACCCAGCTGGTGTCTCAAGAATTGCTTGCTGGTGTGGGGAACTCCTTGCCAGCATTGGAATTGATACCAGAGCCTATGTAGATATACATATTTCCCCTAGTAGCGATGGTTCAGTATTTGTAATTTAGTTTTGGGGTGGGGGGATTTACAGAATAACTACCCTGGATAAAGAAGATTAATGGCATATATACACGATGGGGGAGGTCAAGACCATGCGAGGGTCTGTGACCACTGTGGTGACTTTGGCTCTTAATCAGAGTGTCATGGCAGCCAGCCACTGGACCGAAAGTCAACAGGGTCACTCTGACTGCTATGTTGAGAGTTGTCTAAATGCAGAACAAGAGCAGAAGCGGGGAGACGGTGTAGAGACCAATTACAATCATTCAGATGGGAAAAGGTAGTGTCCTGGACCAGAGTAGTAGCCCTAATTTCATAAAATGCCAAAGACGAGCACAGAATATGCCTTTCTCCCCCCAAAAGAGGAAAAGCAAGAGAGCTTTAACTATGCAATGTCTCCACGTCTAACACCAAGCTCTTCGTCTTCTATTCCAACTGCTCCTCCCACAATGCTTTGCATCAGGTCCAGTGAGCACCGGCTAAGCCTTCAGAGCTGTCCTCCAAGCCCCTTCCAACCCCATCCAGCTCCCTGGTACACTGGGTTGGCTCTGTCTTCAAAACAGATCCAGAGCGTAATCTGACATTTAAGAAATTGTTTCAATTGTGGTAAAATTTATTTACACGTTAACAAAAAATTTGCCATCTTAACGATTTTGAGGTGTACACTTCAGTGGCATTCAGTACATTCATATCACTGAGAGGCCATCACCACCATCCATCCTCAGAACTTGTTTCATTTAGCAATCCTGAAACTCTGTACCCAGGAAACAACAACTTTTTCCTCTCTCCCCCGCTGGCAACCACCATCTACTTTGTCTCTGTGAATATGACTATTCTAGGTACCTCACATGGGTGGAATCATATGGGATTTTGTCCTTTTGTGTCTGGCTTTAGCATCATGTCTTCAAGGTCCATCCAAGTTGTAGCATGTGTCAGAACATCCTTTTAAGGCTGCACAATATTCCATTTGTATGGACATACTAAACTTTGTTTATCCATTTGTCCTTGGACACGTTGATTCTACCTTTTGCCTATTGTGAATATCGCTGCTATGAGCCTGCTGTACACGTACTTATCTGTTTGAGTCCTGGCTTTCAGTTCTTTTGTGGCCCTAGCCTGAGGTGGCATTTCTGGATAAAATAGATCCAGAATCCATCCCTGACATGTCTGCTGCTACCACCCTAGTCTAAGCCCCCATAATCTCCCATCTGAATGATTCCAATTGGTCCCCACACCTGTCTCCCTGCTTCTCTCCTCTTCCCTAACTTTAGACCATTCTCAGCACAGCAGTCAGAAGGATCCTGTTAATGTTTCAGTCCAATAGCTCCCATCACAGTGGCATCACACTGTCACTCTGGCCGGACCTCCCCCACTGCTCTCTGCCTTGCACACTCCTGTCTTGGCCCCACCCTTGCTACCCCCTCTGTCTGCTCATCCCCAGGGCTGTGTGTGGCTCTCCCTCAGCTTCTTCGGAGCTTCATTCAAAGGTCACCTTCTCCGTGAGGCCCTCCTTGACTGCCCTAATGAAACTGCAAACCTCCTGCCCCACTCCTATCTGTTTTCCTCTCATCTTTCTCCATAGCACTTACACCATCTATCAGATTATTGACTTTACTTCTTAAAACAATTTTCTGCAATGCTGCTTTAAAATTTAACATTCAAAAAGGCACATATCTTTGTCTTTCTGTTCCAAGCACAGAGAAGTGCCTGACATAGAAGCACTCAGTAAATATTGGAATAGATAAATGGATGAACGAATGAAATGTACAATCATTCAAAGGTAATTCAGAGAAGCTGAACATGAAGATATGTTTAATCTTTAGAGAAATATCCAAAACAGTCTTTTCTTTAGGTTACCTGGATGGGAAAATTCATTGACCTATTATTTGAGTTTCATGGCTATTTAAAACCAATGTTTGTGGAAGGGAGAGAGTTTCAACAGAAACTATGTTGCTCTCTCCCTCCCATCAAGATTCTAATGTGCCTCTCCAAAAGGAAGTATTTGAAGATGCAGAGAGTATATTTTTAAAATTCCCTGAGTTTTATGATATAAGATTATACCACAGATTTTAAAAAAACACATGCAATTCATATTTTTACATGCCAGTATGTTATATGCATAATTTGAACATGAAAGTAAGGTACCATGTATATGAGTGAATTGATTTTGGAATTCTATGTGAATGTGTATAGGAAAAGAAATAAAACATTAGGCCTACAATCCAATGAGATAAAATCCCAACAGCTATAAAATACTGCTTTGATACTCCAACTGACAGTTTCCAGGATTAACTGTCACCAGGTATGTGAATTGTTACAGGATTTTTTCTGATCAGCCAATACAAATGACTATTCTTTAGTCAATAGTTACAATCTGGTGGGAAATTTTGACTGGAAAAGAGTTAATTCAATAAGGTCAGTAGACATAGGCAAATCGATCAAAAGTTGTAAATTTGAGATTTCCTGAAATCTTACAAAAGTCTGACACTGACCTACTCCAAAGTATTTCTAAAACGAATTCTTAAGGCCCCAGATTCACTCATTGCAATTTATTTTATCGTTTCTCCTCTTTTTACCCCATTGCACTTTAATTTTATAACACTCCGGCTTCCTCTATTACTTGGTTATAGCCATGGAGAACGGGAAATGTCTGATTCATTTATGTATTTCCAACATAGGGTCTAGCACATAGTAGGTATTCAATTGAGGTCTATAATTACAGTTAATCAGTAGGACTCTGTCAAATACATACACATACATACACAAATGCACACACACATAAACACATACACATAAACATGTATACATACATATACATACACATATAGACTTAAATGTTTCTACGCTGACTTTCAGGAAGTTGAAGAATTTGATTTCCAAGGTAAAATTGGGAAAAACTTTACCAAAGAAGGGCTTCCCTAATATAGCAGGTCTTCACCATTAAAAGAGCTAAGATTCTCTTCCCTTTGGTAAAAATAGGGGCACACCTCGCCTGGCGACATACCATTTGGGGAATCATCAGCTTGCTTTTTTTTTTTTTTTTTGCGGTACGCAGGCCTCTCACTGCTGTGGCCTCTACCGTTGCGGAGCACAGGCTCCGGACGCGCAGGCTCAGCGGCCATGGCTCACGGGCCCAGCCGCTCCGCGGCATGTGGGATCCTCCCGGACCGGGGCACGAACCCGTGTCCCCTGCATCGGGAGGCGGACTCTCAACCGCTGCACCACCAGGGAAGCCCCATCCGCTTGCTTTGAACCTAAGAGTTGGCATCTGCGTTAGTGTGCAGCTGTCTGTGCCGGGGCATGGCTTCCTCTCCCAGGGCTGTGCCTCGAGGCAGGTGGGAAGGTGGGGTGGAGACATCTGGGAGGAGGATGGAGACTGCTTGAGCATATGCTGTCTAAGGAGCAGCATGGGGAGGCATCACTCAGTCCAACTGAGCCCTCAGTTCCCAGCACAATTCTTCTGCCTGCCCTCCCTCACCACACTCAGTGCCCGAGTCACCCTCGGGATTCCTTGGACCGTGATGGTCTCTCCTGGTCATGCAGAGTTTGCAAATGTTCTTGGTCTTCAACTATTCAAACTAGCACACTATTTTTTTCGATGTTTTCATCTCCCCATTTAAACTAAAAACCACTTTGAAGCAACGGTGGCATCTCAGGATGGTCATCCTTTTACCTACATCTGCACCTGCAAAGAGTTCTGCTCACAGGGCTGCTCACAAAATAGCTGTGCAATCCAACAGGTGTGTATGTGTGTTGGGGGAGGGATGTTGGAAGGGAGAATGAAGGTGATGGATAAAGCTCTTTTTTGCCTTATTTCCATAAATTGGACATCTGTCATTCCTGCTAGGACAAAAGTCAACCATAAGGAAAGTAAAGTTTCCATCACATTCAGATATTCTGTTATTCCAACCTCCTTTCTGGTCTAAGCTGTGCTAACTCTTATCTCTAACTTCTCCCAAGATAACAATGAACCAATTAAAACATTCCTACACAGCTCAGTACAGGATGCCAGAGGGTCCTGCCTGGGTACCAGCCCGCAGATCCTTCTTTCTCCATCACGGTGGACCCGGCTGCCCTTAACAACGGACAAATACACACACATACACCTAACACCTAGCCGCACCTTTGGCAGTCCCAAGAGCCCCTGCCAGCCAACCTTAGGCAGGAGGAAGCAAGGAAGTTCTGATCCCGGTAATTGCGCTTCTGAAGGGCTCTCAACATCTAGGCTGTGTAACTCCATCTCACCCCAAGTGTGGAGACTAGATTCCCGGCTTGGTCGTGATGCCTGAGCACATCGGAGAAGTGCTATTTCCTCGTGTCGGTCCCCCTGCTGTCCCAGTCCCCTTCCAACTGCCCACAAAAAAAGACCAGCAAGCCATTCGATCCTTCCCGTCAGTTCCAGAACTCCAGCAGGGTGGAAGTTAAGTAAAACTTTTGTCCCTCTGACCAGGTGGGTTTGGAAAAAAATCTATTTAATCTATAGCTGAGCACCTAAATGTCAAGCACGTAATATAGACAGGCAGCAGGATAAGACTGTCCTCCATCCCTCGACTTGAAAATGGCTCTCACTCCCAGCAACTTTTATTGCTTGAATATTTTCAGTTGTTGAAGGAAAGGCTTTATTCATCTGATGTGCCATCAGGCAGAACCGAAGATCAGGTGACACCTGGTTGAAACAGGGTCAGGATTATAGGGCAAGGGAAAGCTGAGGATGGTTCCTCAGTGGTTTGGACTGAGGCAGCCCTTTTCCACTTGAACCAAAACTTGCAGTCTGGGTACCAAAAACCAGCAGCATAGCGTTTACTGAGACAGGTTTAATAAGCCTTGTAATTTAGCAGTTCTCCAAAGTTCCCAGGAAGTGGGGAGGTAAATAGCAGAGAAGCAAGAGAGGGGGCAAAGGTGAAAGGCAAGGGGGAGGTCTGTTTTATTCCCCTTACATGCTCAGTGCTTCTCAAAATATCTGTGATAAAGAGCCATAATTTTTTGTTTTTATTGACTTTTAATTTTCGATATGTTGCAGACCGCACTTTTGTGAAATCCAATAAAAATTAAATTAGTAGGAAAATAAAATGAAAGCAAAGGCACATAAAACACCAGCTCAGAGTTTTATTATCAGCTTCAACATACTTAAAATGACTCTATAAAGTTAGGGGGAAAAGTTTCTAAACGTTTACTCTCAATGTCTATGCTTATCTCATTGCAGACCAGTAAAAACTGGTTCTCAGAGCATCACCGGCCATGAACTACTTTTTGAGCGGAATTGCTTTAATTTAGTGGAGTTTCTTCAGTGCCTCTAGATCTCAAAGCCCCACCTGCCCACGGGAACATCCCCCGCTTCACAGCGGGCATCCCTGTGGCTGGCGAGTACTTTCCTGACAGCAACCTGCTGACCACTGCCCACAGGTGGCCCCCATGCTCTTGTTTTCAGTGAGAAGTTACACCCCAAACCCACAGTTAGGCACTAACATTGGCCAATCTGATCACCTACCAACACTTGGAATGTGGCCAAACCCCAGAGACACCTCACTGTGACAAAATAGCAAAGCCAGACCTTTTATTCTGCATTCTTCTCAATTTTCTTCTTACCTCCCTTCACTTTCTCAATTCCTTGATGGATAACTGATTCAACACACTTTGGTGTGCCATCCCTCCAAACTTTTCTTGTAGCTTTGGACCATGGTTTCCCCCAAGTTTCATGTCCTTTCTGTTCCCTCAGCTCCCTTTGAGAAGATGTCCCAGGTTCTAGCTGAGCCGGCAGAGCCCCAATTCAGAGGAGTCAGGTCACAGAATTTGCTGTGTTAATGGCCAGATCCAAGCCCTAGTCCCTTTACTCTGTCCCAACATAGTCAACCAGTCCCAAGGTAAGGCAGCAACTCCAACCTTTATAGTTATTAGAAGAGTAATGCCCAGCAATTTGAACAGATTCCCATTGGTGAACTCAACATAGTCTGTTTAAAGATTTTTTTTAAGAAGTAAAAGTATCTTTCAATAATGTCAATCCTTGAAAACAAACAAAACTACAAAGAATCCACAAATAGGGCTTCCCTGGTGGTGCAGTGGTTGAGAGTCCGCCTGCCGATGCAGGGGACACGGGTTCGTGCCCCGGTCCGGGAGGATCCCACATGCCGCAGAGCAGCTGGGCCCGTGAGCCATGGCCACTGAGCCTGCGTGTCCGGAGCCTGTGCTCCGCAACGGGAGAGGCCACAACAGTGAGAGGCCTGCGTACCGCCAAAAAAAAAAAAAAAAAAAGAATCCACAAATAAATCCCCACTCATTATTGAATCCAGAGCGTGGAGAGTGTGCGTTGTATACAATAAATCCAGGAAACTGAGAGATTATTCACAGAAGCACACAGGACTAAATTTAAAGAATACCCAAAATACTGTTCACATGTACAAAGACCACCTGGGTGTCTACCTACTTTTATCTTGGATCAAACAGGCAAACCTTTGTGAGCACATCATGCCTTAGGTAGACACAACACTACAAAGCAAAAATGGGTTGGGTGAAGCAGTGATGCAGGGTTGGAATTCATCCCACGAGGAGATATCCAAAGAAAATCACACAAAAAATATCCTAATCAAGTGGATGATCCACCAAATCATATACATTTTTTTTTCTTTGCATCTGTCTGGAAAGCTTGACTGCCAGTTGAACCACTTAAGGGAAGATGGGTCGTCTGCTTCATGTGGATGAAAGCAGGAAGCATTTCTTTCATAAATGACATGCATACAATTTAATTCTGTTATCTTTTCTGCTTGGGAAAAGTGCCTGGATTTTACACAGAAATAAGAATTCGATGTTGGCACATTTGCCATGTTTTCTTGAGACTGTAAATAAGAAAGAGATGGTGTCTTGTGCATTTCTGAATCATTGGTATGTCTTGGATTCAAATGTGCAGGCTCTGTAACAGCAGAAAGGAAAGATAAAGACAGGGCAATAAGAAAAGGAGGTTGTGTGTAAAACCCAGGCTGGTCCTAGACTAGGCTTTCTCCTATTTTCAAACTGAGTAACCAGATTTACCCTTTGTATTATATTACTCGGCTGGTCTCAGCTTATGTGTGTGACGGCTGTTATGGAAATTTCTCTTCATCACCACATAAATAGACAATTATCATTTTCAAAAAGAACCAAGGTGGCATCTGCACTTTCCTTTGAGTTCTAAGAACAAGTGGTCTGTGCTTAACTGAAAAGTTCCTTTGGCAAATACACAAGTTGTGGAATCTTTTGCTATAGAGAGTCACGTAAAAGTAGTTTTAATGGACCATGTAATAGCTTATTTGACTGTGCCCTTTTATTTTAGCATAAAAGCATAAATATTCCATTCAAATGCAGAAAATCTATTCAAGGCAAAAATTCCAGCCTCGTGCATCAGCTACAACACTCTTTGGGTTGTGGTCCATTTAAAGGACAATGATGTGTCACCATTCATGGTGTCTGCCTAGAATTTGTATGTATTATCTGTGGGATATATCTGCTCTCTGAAATTCACACTTCAACTTATTGTCTGGTGCATGTAATCACATTGAGAAAACCATTATTCCTTTCTACACCAAATCAATGTAGGATTTCCTTCTGGAAAAAAAAAAAAAACGTAGGATGTTCATTATTCCGGGCACTAGTAAGGGAGACCAGTAAAGATGAAAAGTAAAAGTCTCAAATGTTCAAATGGTTTCTCAAGAGAGGTTAAAAATAAAATTTTACTATCATCTATTTTAGTTTTACAGACAAGCAGCTTAAGTGCCACAGTAAACTGGGGAAGTAAGGTCTGAAACTCTCCCTATAACCTAGAGAGCTGATTTTTCAGCAAGCGTTTTTAATGGTCAGACCTGCACTGTCACGGTTGAAAGGCAGAGGTAGTCCAGAGGAGGGCAAGTTCACGGGCTTTGGGTTCAAACAAACCTGAGGTTTCACTCCCAGTCCCACGACTTACTGTCGTGACGCACTGAGGCTCAGTTTCCTGCTTGCAAGAATAAAGATCATTTCATTCACTCTGGAGGGTTATTGTGAAGGAATGAATTGGCAACATATATAAAGGACCCAGCACAGTTCATGGTATATTACAGATACTCAATCAGCGCTTATTCCTAATCTCTCCTTTTCTCTCTCCCACGAGTCTATTATGCTAAATAATAGCCACTAGCGCTCTGGGGCAATATTGCAGCCCAAAGATTCATTTGTGTGTCAACGCAACTAGAGGGTAGGAAACGCAGGTTCTACGTCAAAGAAGCCACTTGTGACACCCACAGAAAACTTCTAATTCCATATTCCTGGCAAATCTTTCTCAGTTTCCTTTATTGCTAGCCCTTCCCATGTACACACAATAGCTGTTCCTTATACATTGATATTCCTCAAGCTTCTGGGCTTGGCTTTTCTCCTTGATCTTCACTTATCACTGATCTTACCTCAAGGACTCCAGCTTCTACCTCTGTGCTGATGATCTGAAGTCCATATGGTCAGTCCTGGCTTCACGCCTTAGCTCCGGACCCACGTACCTCATGGCTGACTGGCATCTTCACCTGAGTGACCCCCAGGCACCTAAATCTCACGTCCCAAACAGTCTTCACTCCCTCAACCCACTCAATCCTCTTACCCACTAATAAACCTGTTTCTCTGATCTCCTATATTCTGGTTTATTGTATTCCTACCCAATCATTCTCTGAACTAGAAATTCTTCACCTGCCCATATAAATTGGCTAAATAAGTTTTACCCTCTTCCCAAGATTCCTACATGCACTACCCTATTCAGCTATGGATGTTCATTCCCTCCTTGCCTCTTCCCACCCCATACCTGTAACCTGCTCCTGACTTCCTTATCTACTCATGTAGCAAAGGCAAATCTTATCTGGAACCTTGGATTTCCTCAACTGGCCAGTTTCCTGGACTTGATGCCACCACTGGGGGCCAGGAAGTCACTTGGTCTTACTGAGAGCACCAGGCCAGGCACGTGCACTGGGTGACTGGTTTCTTCAGCCACTTCTGGACTTGAAAGAAACATCACGCTGCAGGGCATGGAATCTGGCATCCCAGAGCAGCCTCTGAAAGCTTGGGTGACGCAACCTGATAGCATGAGAGAGTCAGCTTTCTATATGGCCAATGTCCCCCAAAGAAAATCAGAGATCGGATAGGTCTGGACAAAGGAATTCCCCCTTGCTCCTGGGCTCTTTTAAGGTAAGCTTCCTTGATAGACAGTCCAGTGGCATTCCACATACTGATTGACAGCCCTGCTGGGTCACCTCTGTATCTCCTCACAGCCCATCATGAAGCAGCAGCTCACACAGAAATGCATCACGTTTCATTACATCATATCCTTCTCTGCATCCCCTCCATGGTTCCTCGCTTCTGCTCCCCTGGGCTTTTACCCGACAAACAAAGCATTGACATTTAATCCTTGCCTTGAGCTCTGTTTTCTAGGGAACCCAGGACTAAGAAAACTTCTAAAAAAGATTTTGCACAACCTTAAATAAAAGGCCATGTTCAATAAGATAAGAAGGCTTGGCCTTCCTTTTTCTGCAGCAAGTATTAAAAGAAAAAGTAGTAGTTTAAGAGTCTGCTGGAGGAATGCTACATTCATTTTACAAAATTTTGCCTTAGGTTTTCTAGCAGCCAGAATGAAGAAAGAAACATAATAGGTTTCATAAGTTAATAACAATTGGAAATATATTTATCAAGAAAAGTATCTCAACTCTGAATAGACCCTGAGCTTTGGGAGGAATTTGTCATGATGTCATGACGATCTTTACATAGGAGTCATAAAGTAATGCAATGAATCATATCCTTTATATTATATATTTTTTACAAAATTTAAAAATATACACAGAATGCTCCCCATGTGAATTTTTCTTATACTAGAATTCAGGGAAAGGCAATGCAAGATTTTAGGACAATAGTTGTAAAACTCTTGATCTACACAAGAAGTTTCTTTAAAATACACATTTCAGGGCCTCATTCCAGACTCATGAATCAGAATTCCTGGGACTAGAGATATGTATTTTGGACAGGATGAAGCCAATGCACATGAAAGGTTGAATACTGGCAATTCCAATGGTTCAATCTAAATGTTATCTAGAAAAATGGTACAACTTTGGTAGCAGACACAGCTTCTAAGAATACAGTCTAAATGTTATCCTAGAATGGGGGATCACTACACAAAAAGACACCATCGTTTGGATTTGAGGAATTACGAAATGTGTATAAAGCTAAAATGAAATGGCAAATTATGGATCAAGAATATGATGTGTGTTCTTTGAACAAATATCTGTGACACATCCTCTGTGGTTACAATGCCTTAGCTAAGTAAATGGCATGGGACATGCAATGTAGGATTCTTAAAAGCAGAGGCAGGGTCCTAACCATCCATAAGCTTACAGGATAATTCAGAAGAAGTGCCACACAACAAAAGGTTATATCACTCAGGACGAGATGATGTACCGTGAATTATGTCCACAGTTGCAAACTGTCTCCTGAATATGTCAGCCACTGAGGAAACCCAAGACCAGCCAAATGTTTTGTCTTTTCCAAAAGGAAGCTTTTGTCCCATAGATAGCTTTGCTGCTGACAATTGATGTGAGATTAAAAATACAACAAATAAGGCACATGGCACAGATCAGAGCACTAGAATGTTCTCAGAAATTCTACCCAACTCTCCACTTGTAGAAAGCATGACTGAGACAGCCTGGCTGGTCAGAGTTGAATCACCATTGTTTTCTTTCTTTTTTTTTAAATTTTTATTGGAGTATAGTTGGTTTACAATGTTGTGCTAGTTTCTGCTGTAGAGCAAAGTGAATCAGCTATATGTAAACATAGATCCCCTCTTTTTTGGATTTCCTTCCCATTTAGGTCACCACAGAGCACTATGGGTAGAGTTCCCTGAGCTATACAGTAAGTTCTCATTAGTTATCTATTATATACATAGTATCAATAGTGTATAAATGTCAATCCCAATCTCCCAATTCATCCCACACCCTGCTTCCCCCTTGGTATCCATACATTTGCTCTCTATGTCTGTGTCTCTATTTCTGTTTTGTAAATAAGATTGTCTATACCAAAGTTTTTCAGATTCCACATAGGTGCATTAACATACCATATTTGTTTTTCTCCTTCTGACTTACTTCACTCTGTATGACAGTCTCTAGGTCCATCCATGTCTCTACAAATGACCCTATTTTGTTCCTTTTAATGGCTGAGTAATACTCCATTGTATATACGTACCACATCTTTATCCATTCATCTGTCGATGGGCATTTAGGTTGCTTCCATGTCCTGACTATTGTAAATAGTGCTGCAATGAACACTGGGGTGCATGTGTCTCTTTGAATTATGGTTTTCTCAGGATATATGCCCAGTAGTGGGATTGCTGGGTCATCTGGTAGTCCTATGTTTATTTTTTTTTAAGGAACCTCCATACTGCTCTCCATAGTGGCTGTATCAATTTACATTCCCACCAAATGTCTAAGAGGGTCCCCTTTTCTCCACGCCCTCTCCAGCATTTGTTGTTTGTAGATTTTGTGATGATGGCCATTCTGACCAGTGTGAGGTGATACCTCATTGTAGTTTCAATTTGCATTTCTCTAATACTTAGTGATGTTGAGCATTTTTTCATGTGTTTTTTGCCATCTGTATGTCTTCTAGAGTAATGAGAATAAAAACAAAAATAAACAAATGTGACCTAATTAAACTTAAAAGCTTTTGCACAGCCAAGGAAACAAAAAACAAGATGAAAAGACAACCCTCAGAATGGGAGAAAATATTTGCAAACAAAGCAACTGACAAAGAATTAAACTCCAGAATATACAAACAGCTCATGCAGCTCAACATCAAATAAAAACAAACAACCCAATCAAAAAATGGGTGGAAGACCTAAATAGACATTTCTCCAAAGAATCACCATTGTTTTCTACACATTAACCTCCAGGCTCTAGGTTTCCACCATCTGGGTGTGTGGCAATGAGCTGACACACCATGAGGAACAGTACCATGTTAATATGACTTCAGATTCAATATTTAGAGGTATTTTTAAACATCAGTCCAATTCTAACAAAGAAAAAAAAATTCTTTGTCCTGGGGTATCCAGGACAAGGACAATGTGAGGCAGTGTTTTCATTTATAACAGAGTCCTGCAGGGCCTATTGGTATTTACCTTCTACATCACTGCTCTAAGAGGCTAAACACTCACAAACAATTCTATCAGAGGGTCTGAGGATAAAAAGCACTTATAAATAATACTTCCTGACACCAAATACATTTCATAGTGTCTAACAGATGCTCCAGATTTTAAAAAGGAAACCATGGCTTAAATATCTTTTAAGGGGATGCAGTTCGTGTGGACAGAAAATCAGATACTCTTGAGTACGAGGGTTTTAATTGTCTTTTGAGACTTTTAAATCCAAGCTCCTAACTCATTTGTTTAATGTAAAAGCTGAAATTGTGTGGTCATTTTGATTGAGCACATTCCATTTTTCCTGCGACTAGAAAAAAAATCATTACAAGTTTTAATGGTCAGAGCCACACTAAAGATGGAAAGGAGACGTGAGGGTCTAGCTCACTCAGGCTGACCATGCATTAGCCTGAAAGACACAGCTTCCGGCCTCATGCCCCGACGTGCTATGAAGTGGCATCTGAGCTTGGGTTTCTCTGGCTGATTCAAGGAATCAAGTGCAAGAATTGTATTCTGAAGACAATTCCAGGAAACACTAATGATGCAGTAGGGAAAGGGGTAAGGAAACTGATTAATGAAGGATTTGTTCCCCAGTAAGTGAGGTCTGAGAAGAAGGCTGAACCCCACTGGGGCCTCTCGGAGTGAGTGTCCAAAGTGTCTGTCAGAGAGTAATCCCATCTGAGGGGTGAGGATACACCAACTCCTGGTCAGCCACTGAGGACAGGCTGCTGGGGGAAGGGGCAGGAGTATTAATCCTCTGATGACTTCAGCCTCTGCCACAGGGACAGCGAAGTGGACTCTGGTGACCCGAGAAGGCCCTTAGACAAAGAGATGCTGGTGGCGACGGCCTGAGGTCAAGGTGACGTGCACTGAGGCGCCGTAGGTGGGGGGTGATATGGGAAGAGCGTCAACAGAGTTGGCCCCAAGTGGACTTGACCTCATGCGCCCATTCAAACTCTCTGTAGTCAGGAAGATGGCGGGGGCAGGGGGGCGGGTAGAAGAGAAAAGGTCAAAAAATAATAAAAGCAGACAATTTGGTCTTCTCTACTTGGATGGGGCACACTCGGCACCTTCAGTGTTTATGCCGTGCTGGGCAGGACGCAGGCTGGAAACAGGCAGAGCTCACACAGGTGCCCGTAAGGTAGACACGGATTGGGGGTGGCCGTGAGCCCAGATGGGGACCACAGGAGAGGCAAGTGGGGAGAGAAGCAGAGACAGAAGCTTTTGCTCAGTCCCTGGGGTAACAGAGGGGGAGACAGGGAAGCTGGCATCGGCAAGGTCCAAGGAAGCAGGTGCCAGAGAGGTGCAGGGCCAGGGAGACACCAGCAACCTCTAGAGCAGAGCCCTAGCTGGGCAACGATTCTATTTCACTCATCTCTTAGCATCAGCTCCGCACTGCTGACAGGCAAAGCGGAGCACGGAGGGTGAATCGGGCACCTCTCCACACCAGGAAGGAAGAAACACGCCCTGGCAGAGAGCAGAGGGATCAAGGGAGACCATGTCCACCACAAACATCCCAAGTGCATGCCCTGTAACTGTGGGTCAGTCGTGTCTTTTTCAGACTTGAAGCCCAGCCCATTACCAACAGCCCAAGACACGTCCATCTAGTTTCTCAGAGTGAAATCACTTACAAGGAAAATGCACAGTAGAAACACAATAGGCCATCAGCCAAATAAAATCCCAGAGTTTGGAGGCTATTTGCCATAACATAGAAATCTAGATTTTTCTCACTAGCTGAATACATTGTCCCCTACATATGAACCTTCAAGTTGCGAGCTTTCAAAGATGCAATCGTGTGTTCCGTTCCATCATCGTCAGGCGTGAGTGAAATGGCAGCTGGCCCTCCGTCTCCTGTTGCTGACGACCCTTCAGCTCTACCGTCTCCCACCTCCTCTCCCTCCTCCAGTCAGTAACTCTTCTTGCCCGTTCACTCGATGCCAGCCCGTGTGCCGGCTGTTGTACTGGACTACTGTACTTTTCAGGGTACTGTACTGTGAGATTAAAAATGTTTTCTTTATTTGTGGTGTTTGTTTTCTATGTATTATTTGTGTGAGAAGTAGTATAAACCTATTACGGTACAGCACTATATAGCCGATTGCGTTAGTTGGGTACCTAGGCTAATTTTGCTGGACGTACGAACAAACTGGACTTATGAACTCGCTCTTGGAACAGAACTTGTTCATATGTAGGGGACTTAGTGTGTTCCGAGAGATCCCAAGATATGGAAGTGTCTGGGCTCATGGCTTGTGCAGGAAGGTAGCAGGCTGAGAACTGCTATGGGGCAGGAGCCCTGACCCATCCTGACACTCTCTACGCTGAAGGGTCACGGCAGAGGCACACTTTAAAGTGACAAAAGTCTGGGTGTTTAGAGCAACAAGAGAGTCGAAGCTGGAGCTAAGGTTGATGTGGGAACTGTCAGAAGCCCCCCTTCTACTCTGTTCTTCCCCAGAGCACAGCAGGGCTGGTGGCCACAGGGCACAGAACCAGGACAAAGCGAGGCCTTTCCTGCCCGGGGATAGGGGATCTGCCACCCGACTAACATTACTTTTTTTTTTTTTGGATTTTTTTTTTTTGAAGTATAGTTGATTTACAATGTTGTGTTAATTTCTGCTGTACAGCAAAGTGACTCAGCTATACACATATAGACATTCTTTTTACATACTCTTATCCATTATGGGTTATCACAGGATACTGAATCTAGTTCCCTGTGCTATACAGTAGGACCCTGTGTTTAACCATTCTAAACATAAGAGTTTGCATCTACCGAGCCCCAACTCCCAGTCCATCCCTCTCCCTCCCTCCTCCCCCCTTGGCAACCACAAGTCTGTTCTCTATGTCTCTGAGTCTGTTTCTGTTTTGTAGTTTATTCCACTGTTAAAGACCATTTTTGTAGGATCCTTCCTACAAGATCTAGGAATCCTGTTTAATAGCCAAGCAAAGATTTAGGTCAAAGGAAGACGTGTTTGTTTCAGATTTTGAGATGCTCCCAATGTAAAGTCGACCATACGTGATTATAACACAAATTATCCAACCAACGATTCCTCACTCCTATCACTTGTTTACAGATTTTATTAAGTTCTTGATCCAGCCACTGGGGTTTGCCATTGCTTTTATTTGTGTCATCCCATAACAAACGGCCCTGATAGGTTATAATTCTTCAATTACAATGCCTAATACAATCTGTATGTGAATGTGCACAAATATGTTTCTCTCTTAGTGGTTTTCTCAGGCAAGCCTTTTTGCTGCTCAAGCTGCTTTCAAGCCTGTGCCGTACATTTATTTTTCAGCAAAAGCATTTGATTATATAACCCCTGCTGCTTATTCATTTCTAATGCCTCCTAGACCATTTGGAATTCTAGTAAATTCTTGACAGAATTATATATATTCTAATACTAGCAATGTTCTGTTTCACAAAATTGAGGCCTGAATCGTTTTATTAGAGAAATGACATCCACCGTTACTGAGCTCCATTTTTATAACCTAATAAGAGTGGGTGATGCCCTGCAAGGATAGTGGGCTGGCTGGGAGACACTGTGATTCTAGTCTCAGCCCTACTGGGAAGGAACTTGGGGGTGGGGCGCTTGGGAAAATGACTCAGTGTCAGACACAGGGCTTGTGCCCATAAGACAGGCCTGCACACACCAGGACCACCTGTGGAAAGGCAGCAGGTGGAAAGATGGGAAGATGTTGGAAGCTGCAGGCAAGGCCAGAACTTGCTGCATTAAAGGATGAATGAAGATACAAGAACCTGCAGATAACCCTAAAGCCATACTCTAATCTGGAGGAAAAGGGCTGGAAGAGGCTGTAATTCCACTAGCTGGTGCTTTGAAGTGGGTCCAGGTCTGAGCAGCTGGTAATCTGCAAAGACTCAGGGATTCAGAATTTGGAGCAGATAATAAAGACAGAGGAAAGAAGAGAGTCACCCCAGTGGTACCAGGCAGGGCTGGGAATTTCAAGTCACAAGGTTAGAGCTGAAGGAATAAGCAACAATAGTGACATGATGTGACATCCCTGAGCTAATGGCATCGACTCCTCGGGCCCTGACCTTGGGCATGTTTTGTAACACATTCGTAAGTGGTCCAGAGGCCTCTGCTTTCAAGGTCAATGGGAAATGGTGGTGATGGTGGGGGTGTGTAATCAGGAAAACATGGCATGTGTCTCTTTGGATTTTCCCTTCTGTAAAGTGAACAACTTGGACCACACCTCTAAGTGTCACTCGGTGTCTAAGTTTAATTATTCTAATGATTCTTTGCGCCATCTGTGAATTGTTCAAAGCAGGTCAAATCATGTTTGGTAAAAGCTTACCCAAAGCTTTTCAATTTCAGTCGTGTCGGAGGCAACACACCAGTTACAAGGTCAGGGAATTTATTTTGAAGGCACTATAAATATGGAATATTTTGTATAGTTTTAGTAAAAATAGAAACTCTACTCCTGTTTACTAAAATAACAGTTATCAGAAGCTTAGTAGTAAGAGTCACTTCAAAGTATTTAACCTGTTTAAACTGCCCATCACCAATACATGAAAACACAAAAGAAAGTTCAATTGATAAATGAGCTGCTAATTCTTTTCACTAACCAATCACTATGGCTTATAATTTAAGCATATGAAATGCAGAAGAAACACAATAGTTTATTTCAGACATCCAGAGTTTACACTTGTATCTGCCCAAAGAAAATGGTGAAGAGAGTGAATATGTGTGTAAGGTACACCATTGAAGGATACTTGGAAGGCCCATGGACCCAAACACCTGTCTTCTCAACCACTTACAAGGAGGCCCCTCCAAGGCTGAGGCTGTAGACTTCCAGGAACCTGGCACGGCTGATGCATGCTTACAAAGAGGAAAGCACACTGGGCCAAGAATCAGTTCTATTCTAAATAGTGGCACTAACTGGGCGGCTTTGCACAAATCCTTCACTTCTCCAAGTTTTCTGTCTCATTTGCTAAAGAGGGTATTTAAGGCCAGCTCAAATGTTATGATTCTAAGAGGTTACTTAGCATTAACACTTCATTTGACAAACATTTACCGCTTCCCTCACCAATGTGTTGGACTCTTGTGTTAAGGGCTGGGAAGCAAGACAAATAAAACAGCACATGTGGCTTCAGGGAGCCGTCCGTCTGGCTGGGGGACCACCAAGGACACTCTAACTGTTACTGAAGTCGGGTCTAGCTGCTCAAAAGCCAATATTCGAGAGGCAAGATTGGTGGAAAGGAAAGTTGGCTTTATTCTAGAGGCTGGCAACCAGGGAGAAGGTGGACTGATGTCCAAAGGCCAACTCCCCACTGCCAGTCAGTGGGCAAGAGCTTTTAAAGGGGAGCTTCAGGGGTGTATAGGTGGAGGGAGGGGATTACGTGTAGAAACAGCACAGTCAGCTCTGACAGTCATCTTGAAATTGGTCATGCCATGGTCTGATCAGCATCATCTTGATTGTTTTAAGTCCAGTTCAACTTTAGTTCCGGAGTTGGTTTGTTCCCATTTCTCTGAGGCCAGTTCTTGGAATTGTGGCCACTTATGTCATGGCTACAGTCTGGTCATCATGTAGTTAACTTCTTCCACCTGGCGGGGGTTTCAGTATCTACAAGACAGCTCATAGGACATGGCTGAGAATATTATCTATAGTCCTTGAGGAACTAAAGGTCCTTGACTTTATTTAATAACTAAGCATTGTTAATTGGTCTTATTTGACTGATTTTCCTTTGTTTCTGTCTTTTCTCATGTCTCTGATTAAATTTATTCTTTTTTTTTTTTTTTTTTTGCAGTACGCAGGCCTCTCCCTGTTGTGGCCTCTCCCGTTGCGGAGCACAGGCTCCGGATGCGCAGGCTCAGCGGCCATGGCTCACGGGCCCAGCTGCTCCGCGGCATATGGGATCCTCCCGGACCGGGGCACGAACCCGTATCCCCTGCATCGGCAGGCGGACTCTCAACCACTGTGCCACCAGGGAGGCCCTAAATTTATTCTTTTATTAAAGTTTTCCTATAGACAAAAAGTAGGCTGAGGACTTGGTTGGGGGGGATAGTGGGGTCTCTTCTGGGAAGGGTCCATAGCGTCCTGCTCGGTTTCATAACCACGGGATGCTACACAGACAGAAGGAGGGTCCCCCGACATAACAGAAGAAGCTAGCTGGAGATTAGTAGCTGTCACTTGAGTACCTGGCCTCATGGCGGCACAGTGGGGCAGCATGCAGCACTAGGACAATGTGACATAGTGACAAGATGGCAGACTTGGAGGCCTCTCAAGGCAAATACTGTAACTCTAAGTGCTCCTCTGTGAATCTGAAAAACAAGACTAATATTATTTCCCTTGCAGGGTGGGTGTGAGGATAAAAGTGAGATAATGCATAAGAAAATACTAGTAAATGCCTAGCATAATTGTAATAGGGAAGAACAAATCTGCCTCCATATTAGATCTGTTCCTTTTACTTTAATTTTTGTGCTCTGTGGCCTGTGCTTAGTCATGCTGGCTCTGCACCTTTTGTAAAAGAATGTTGCCTAGGGCTTCCCTGGTGGCGCAGTGGTTGAGAGTCCGCCTGCCGATACAGGGGACACAGGTTCATGCCCCGGTCCGGGAAGATCCCACATGCCGCAGAGCGGCTGGGCCCATGAGCCATGGCCGCTGAGCCTGCGCGTCTGGAGCCTGTGCTCCGCAATGGGAGAGGCCACAACAGTGAGAGGCCCGCGTACCCCCTCCCCCCACAAAAAAATGTTGCCTATAGCCTGAATTATACAGGGTAGCCCATTCTCAAGGCTCTGACCTTTAAAGGTATAACAGTCCTCCATTCATATAGAGATAAAAAGTTGCAGAACAGAGAATAACATTTGTCTTGTTGGAGGTTTTACAAGAACATCATGACCTAACCAGATGTGGGCAGATGCAAGAACAAAGGATTCTGACAGCAAAAAGTTTGCAATAACCAACCTCACCCCCTCCCCTTTTAGTATAACAGAAGCCTGAATTCTAACTCAGGCAAGATGGTTCTTTGGGACATGAGTCCGCCATCTTCTCAGTCTGCTGGCTTTCCAAATAAAGTCATTATTCCTTGTCCCAACAATTCGTCTCCTGATTTATTGGCCTGTCATGTGGTGAGCAGGATGAGTTTGGACTCGGTAATATTATTTCGGTGATTTTCATTTTTACTAATATGCAAGTTACTCAGAAGAGGAACCAAGAGGCCAAGAAGACAGATGTGTCAGTTTTGCCTCAGCTTGGCCTTGCTTAGCCTGGCTGGAGGAAGTGGTCATCCCTAGCCTGCAGACCCCAGATCTCTCTTTTCCAAGACCGCCAGGGTATATCACGGCACAAGGGGACAAGGGATGGCATCTAGCATTCCAGCAATAGCCAGAAAACAACAGTGCTCTTGGTTGTGGGAAATCCATCTCACAGGGGCATGAGATATGTTGGGTTCTAAAACCACAGGGACCCCGGACAGGTCATATCAATTCTAAGATGAAATAAACAACTCTTCTTCCTCCAAGTTTCACCCCGCCATAACAAACCCCAGAACTAACAAAGCCTCAGCCTGCCCCATCCAAGCAGCTACAGTGCTAATGTGTTTGACTCCAATGGGAGAGGCTTCTGTGATTGGTGGCCCTTTGTCTCCTGTATCCTACAAACACTCAAGGCTTAGGAGAAACACTAGTTTGCCAGACTCCTTATCATTGGCCCAATATCAATACCCTTGGGGAAGTGCATGGGTCTGCTCACTGCACTCACACTGCCTTTACCTCTCAAATGAGGAAACTAAAGGAAAAAATGTCCCCAAGGATATACAGCTCGTCTGTGTAAAGGGCCAAGACTAGTCTCCAACACTAAACTAGCCTGCTAACCGCCAGCCCTGTGATCTTGACCTGTGTCACCTGCCCCATTGCATGCCACCCTCCCTGATGCCCTGCCATGAGCAGTAAACATGCAGGGTGTCTGGGGAATGGCAAAGCTGGTTAATATCTCTTTGTGATTGAGCGCTGTATCCAGCACACTGTCTGGGAGGACAGACCAGATCTTTATCCCACTGGTGTGAAGGTAGGCTTCTGTGACTATAAGAAGGAACCCCTGAGTCTTTAGAATTAAGAGGAAGCAAAGCCGTTGATTGCTAATGGGAGATGCTGGGTGGACAGGCACCAGTTAGGATTCAACTGGGGAGGTAAAAGAAAGCACGGAGAAGATGGGGGTAGGCTGGAGAGAGCCATTTACAACTGCAGCCCTCTGCAGGAGAAGCTGGGTTTGGAGTTTGGGTAAAAGGAGAATAGAACAAGGAGCTGTGGAATTATCCATTGGATGAACCACATTTCCAAAACAAAGTTCAGCACAGCTGACCCTGTGAAGCTCTTCCTGATCACCCCACTCTGAATTATGTGTTCCCTCTGTAGTTTTCCCAAATGATTCTGTGTATAAAATCGCATTGTTCTTCTCTACCTTTGTACCTGTCTCCCCCACTGAACTGTGCCTGGTCTGGAAGACTGTCAGTAAGTGATTATTGAACCAATCAATAATCAAACGATGAATGAATCAGGAGATTTGACATTTGGTTTGTCTTTGAAAATCTGAGATATGTATTTGCCTTAAGAATATTGCTGTGGAATAGTCTACCAGAAAGGCTGAGATTTTCAAGGGCATTAAGCACACTGAGAATGTATCACCTCATTATGTAACTAGAACATTTTAGATATATCTGCAGTAGAGTTAGGCATTAGAATCTAATGCATAGATAAATAAAAGAATATAAGAATATATACACAAATACAAACCCATACACACATATATACTCAAAAGTCTATATATACATACATATATGTTTGTCTTTATATGTGTGTAAGTATATATACACACACAGAGAAAGAGAGAGAAAATATTCATTGTTTTACTGACTTTATGGACCAGGAAGACATACACACTCCTAAAATTAATATTCATGAACATTTATTAACACTATTGTAATTCAACTTATCATTTGAATTATAATATTTCTACCATTACAATTTTTTCTGCTATGTATAAGCCTGGAATAGAATTAAAACATCTTATACCTGTGAGATTTCAATATTTTCTAGGTTGATATTCATATTCAATTTATTTCAACTTGCTTCTTCAACTTTAAATCTAATGAGAGCATCATCTCTTTTCTTATATGGTACTAAGCAGTCTCTGTGTTCACAAATAGGTATGTTAATAAGGCTTTGTAATTGATACAGCCCTATTTCTTAGGGAGTCCTTGGAGAGGATAGGGAAGGAAGTGAGGATTAGTCTACAGATGCAGAGGCAGGAGGCCAAGGGATTGACTGCTGGAAGGTCTCACTTCTGTCTCTGTGGTGGGAGGGGAAGCCATCACTGAGAATGAAGGTGATGGAAGGTTAGGAAGAGGCTTGAAATAAGTTGTCAGCTTTGAACCGTCCACAGGGAACGGGAAAGAAAGTTACACAGAGATACACAGGAGGACTGAGCTCTGAGTCAAGAGCTGAGGAAGGACTGTGTCAATTTATCACAGCCCAAGGTTTAGGTGATTTTTCCCATTGGTGTCTCCACATCCTGATCACAGGAAGGGATGTGAAGATGTGTGGATGATTCCAGGTTACAGCCTGCCTGAGGGGGTGTAAACACAAGAGGGCAAGGGACCTGAGGGTACTAATAAGGGGGAGGCAGGCTGATGTCTAGGTTATCAAAGAAATGAAGTCAGAAAAAAGTCGATAATATGGTATATATGGATCAAGGGACTAAAGGTCGTAACACTGAACAGTAAGGTTCTGGAAGGTTTATTATGCGCCGACTATTGTGTGAAGCATTTCACATACATTATTTCATTTCATAATAACTATGAAGTCTGCACTATGACTATGAAAGAGGCTAGGTAAGTTATCCAAGGTCATACTGCTAATAAATGATAGAAGGACTCAGCCCTCTCATCTATTATATGACGAGAGCGCATGGTGAATAGTTATAGTGAAATTAAGAAACTGTTTTGAGCTTAGAAAGCTGTGGTCTGGGCATGAAATTTTGGATAGAAAGGAGGAATTACTGGAGGGCTGAAGGTCTAGAAGTTGGTAGCTGGGTGGCATGAGCCTCAGAGGAACACGAGCACTAATTTGGAGCAGAGAGATGGAAATTTGAAAATGTCACTAATAATCTACAAGGATGTCAACACTGCTTCTGGGTTATTTGTAACTTAGAATGAAAACAAGGAGTAACCACGAGGGAAAATGCCAACACAAATCTATGCAATACAGAATCACTACTACTTCGAATCTAAATACATAGTGATAAAGATCCATCACACAATGGAAAAATGATTGTATTTGTATGACAGATCATGTGGAAGCATATTATAATGTCTACTTGAGAAAGCCTTACTTTCAGTCTTCCTTTTCTATTCGAATTCTACTTCCTGGCAAAACAAAAAAACAAACAAACAAAAACCAAAAAAACCTTATTTTCAATTCTTACTTAATGACTTGCTGCTCCATGTGAAAAGTTTCACGTCACTCATGTGGCTTCCTCCATCTGGGACGTCCATCCGTCAGTGGCGTTCGTGCAAACTCTCTCTTGTCTGGACCAAATTCCACATTCTACACAAAGTTTTTCTTCCTTCTCCAAACAGAAGTATAGTCGGTCCACCGTATCTGAGAGTGGTTGAATTCACAGACAGAGCCCAAGAACGCAGAGGGCTGACTATACTATGACACTTTATACAATATAAGGGACTTGAGCATCTGTGGATTTGGGTATGGGGAGGGGGTCTGGAACCAACCTTCCCCAGATTCCTAACGACAATTGTATATGCTACTTGTGCTCCAAAATCCCCACCACATTTGTTTGTACTTCAAATGCCTCTGCTGCCTTTCACAGTTACATCCATAATCAGTAAAACAACAGCTCACATTCATTGAGAACATCATATTCCCTGTGGGGCCTAACATGGGTCCCTTGAAATAGATTTTCTCTAAACCTCACACATCTCTTATGTAGAGTATAATCGGTATCAGTTCCATTTTACAGATGAAGAAACTGAGGTTCAGAGAGGCAAGTTACTTGTCCAAGCTCACACCACCAAATAGGAAGGGACCAATATTCAGACACAGTGATGTCTATTATTAGTCTCGGGCCCAACCCCTGTAGTATTCTACACATACAGACTCACATTCTATAAATCCTGAAGAGTAGGTACAGCTTAAGATCTGAGTATAAATGATCTTTGTACTTCCTGGAGTGCCATGACAGTGCTTTGCCCATAATAGGCTGTGCAAAGATACTGAGTGGGGGGATAAATGAATCAGGCTAGTGATAGTTAATAAGGGAAAACGTTGTTTCTGAGCATTTAAATAATTGTGGGAGAGGGTAAATTATCAGAAGAAAAGGGCTTAAAAAGTGAGGAATAGGGCTTCCCTGGTGGCGCAGTGGTTGAGAGTCCGCCTGCCAATGCAGGGGACACGGGTTCGTGCCCCGGTCCGGGAAGATCCCACATGCCACGGAGCAGCTGGGCCCGTGAGCCATGGCCGCTGGGCCTGCGCGTCCAGAGCCTGTGCTCCATGGCGGGAGAGGCTGCAGCAGTGAGAGGCCTGCGTGCCGAATAAAAAAAAGTGAGGAATAGTTGGCAGTGTAGGGGGAAAATGGGGCTACAGGGAGATATGTGTCAGGACCTGAGCCATGCCAGAGCTACAGTAGCCCCACTAACCCCAGTCACTGTTAACACACCCATGTTGTGTCAGTGTACCTGTGCGTATGTCCACGAAGTCATTTTCTTACCTTTAAGAGTTTGATTTTTCTTTTTAAAAATTTTACTTTATTTTTCTTATTTCACTCCTTAACACCTTACCGATGCACAACCTGTCAATGGCATATACTTTTTTTTCCCAAAATAAGTAAAGTTAAAAAAAAGTTCTCTTTTATTATTTTCTTATTTCTGTGATAGCATTGTTTTTACATTATCAATTGGTAATAAGCAGGAGAGAAAATAGCACGGCTTGCCAAAAAAAATCTATAAAACTCTTAGACTAGGATGATTTCTTGCTATGGGCAGGGGCGAAAGAAGAGGGATGAGCAAGGACCCCATGGATGGACATTACCTAAAAGGTTTGTTTAAGTATCAGATACAACTAAGCTTTAAACGTCATTGGACGCAATAAAGTTTCTTTCTTTTTGGCCCAGCAGCTAGAGGTGCATGAAAAAGACCCTATTTGTTTAGGCAAACAAAAAAGCATCTAAGCACAGTGCAAATGAATTCGTGTTTATCCCAGGTTTATTCCCTTAAATAGCTGGGGAAAAATATTTTCTCTTTGTTGTCACCTCTAAGAAATTATCTTTCACAGCTCAGAAACACTCCTTACACCACCAGTTCTAGAGAAAGATTATTTCCACATCCTTAATTTCACCCAGAAATGTAAAAGTAAGTCAAGGCAATAATGTCATGCATCAAGCAGTTATTCTACATGTAACGAAGAGGCTCCAGAAGCTCTGGTTCTATACACGGGGAGTTGGGCAGGAAATGTGAACTGTTTGCAGGTAAAAGTCTCCATCCTGGGGGCATCATTCAATATGGTTTTCTTAAGCTCAGTTACCTTCTTTGCATTCATAATACCTCTGATCACTTTACAAAAAACTATTCAAACATCAGTAGTCTCCCACAATCCACTTGTGTGTAAAAGCATCTAAGGATGGAGCCATCCACACAGAGAAAAGATACAGAGGCAGGATTCCATTACCCACATCCCTTCAGCACCCTGCGATCATTTGCAGTATATTAATTTGTACACATTTGTAGGAGTTTCATGGAGATATACTTAGAGGCTAGTCATATGGCTCTATTCTGTCTGCCCTTTTAGATGGTGGATGATCTTTTCAAAGGGAAGAGCAGCAATTTCCCAGCGGCCCTTGTGTAAACTGCTCGGCTACTAGTACAGAGAACGAAATTCCCCCAAATCTGATGAACGGATAGCGTTCCTAGGTTTTCTCTCCCAAACCTGTACAAAGCATTTCCGTTTGTATGATTTCCGAGAGGTCCACTTAGCCAAGGCGCCGACAAATAAAAGGTGGCCTGGGAAATGATGTTCAGTACATCTTGATCATTACTTTCTCTAGAGACCTAAACACAGTGGTGAGAAGGACTCGGGAAAATTTGGTCACTGCTTCCTTCTGCCTCCGTTTCCTTCCCCAGACAGTCCCCTGCTGCGTCCTCATCTCTCTGTGACTTCCTTCTCTCTAAAGGACACCCCAGCCCACCACATGCAGACACACTCACACACACTGCAGCCCAGCACCCGGGCGTACATGTGTTCCAAGATATCCCATCCCCTGGCCAAGCAATCAAACTCCCATTCCCTGGTAGTAGACTAGGTAGTCAGTCGTACACTAAATATTCATTTACAGTGATTCCCCGGACTTCCCTGGAGTTCCAGTGGTTAGGATTCTGAGCTTCCACTGCAGGAGGCACAGGTTCGATCCCTGGTCGGGGAACTAGGATCCTGCATGCTGCACGCACGGCACAGCCAAAAAATAATAATAATAATAAATAAATAAATAAATAAATAAATAAATAAATAAATAAATAAATAAATAAATAAATAAATAAAAATATACAACGATTTAAAAAATAATAAGTAAAAAAAATAAAATGATTCCCACGGAAAGAGTGGCTACAACGTTCCAGAAAGAGCCCCCAGACTTTAATTTGGAAGTCTTGGGTTTGCCCCCTTGTTCTATCACTGACTACTTCGAAAAATTCCTCTGCCTCTCCAGTGATTCCCCTCATTAGCTTTGGTGTCACGGCCATGAAAATATTCACTATGGTGCGTAAGTGGCTAACAGACATGGCCTTTGTGCATGTGTTCTGAAAAGCAATGTTTAAAAGGAGAGCTTAGGGCTTCCCTGGTGGCGCAGTGGTTGAGAGTCCGCCTGCCGATGCAGGGGACACGGGTTCGTGCCCCGGTCCAGGAGGATCCTGCGTGCCGCGGAGCGGCTAGGCCCATGAGCCATGGCCTCTGAGCCTGCACGTCCAGAGCCTGTGCTCCGCAACAGGAGAGGCCACAACAGTGAGAGGCCCGCATACTGCAAAAAAAAAAGGAGAGCTTAAAGAGTACAGATAGATACACATATGTATGTGGATAACCGAATCACTTTGCTGTACACCTGAAACTAACACAAGATTATAAATCAACTATATTTCAATTTAAAAAAAAGTTTAAAAAGTTAAAAATAAAATAAAAAGAGCTTACTAAGTCAAAGAAACTGTAATTTAATTAGTAAAGTTTGAGAGCAGGAATGGCTGAGTTCTGACATCTTCTGGGGGCCTCCATCACCACCTGCCAGAATAAGTGTCAGCGACCCGGGCCCTTTTCTAAAGGTTCCAGATATCTGAGTAAGCTTCTTAGTCAATGTTACAAGAGATGCCGTGAAGAACTGTAAGGAAGTCCAGCAATCAAAATTAAGGACATTTCCAGAAGAACCTGTGACTAGTCCCTGGCACTTTTCAATATGTCATCGCCTTTTCATTTAATGGATGTGAGAACATTTCTTAGTAGACATCTGAGGGTGTAAACACACACACATACACATTTTGTATGCCTTTTCTTCTTGAGAAACAGGCTTGCACTCACAGAACTGATTGAAGTTGAAAAACAGACTTGGCCAAGCAGCCGGGGTTGAAGTATGGTACACAAAAGCTTTCACTCTGGGAAAAACCAGGATCTCTGACATAAAGCCAAACAGTGGCTTCAAGTCCTGCACGTCCGCATCCTTTTTTTTTTAAGCCAGTGCTCAATTTATTCTGCCAAACACAATCAAAAAGCCCTCACAATGTTTTTTGTTTTTTTGCTTTCTTTGGTGTTTCGAAGGTCAGCTTTAAATGCCTTCACATTTCTTCGGCTGCCTTCTATTCTTCTTTCAGGAAAACAAACAACAACTTAGAAGAGAAAGATAATTTGCTATGCCTGCCAAAGCTTCTGGAGCTATAAGTTATAAACAGGTGGCAGTCACCAGTGGCACAGTCTAGGGGAGTTTGTAATTAAATAGTGGCGCTTTGAGTACCTACCAGAAAGCACTGATGATGGATCAATGGCTTGGGGAGAGTTTTTGTCCCAGACAATCAAGTCTCAGTCTAACACGTATATTTGGGGGCACTGAGGAATGTTTTATGAGGGATTGGGGCCCTAGGATCAATTTTAATTTCACTGAGTTCCTAAGACGCAATTGTCAAGTTTTTTTTTTAATGAAAAACTTTCATTTTTTTTAAAAAAACACCTCCCTCCAGAGGGAGTCCCCATGCCTTTTTCTGATGTGAGAGCTGCCAAATGCAGAGTTAGGTATCCTGAAAAAGTAATTGCTTCTTTAGCCGAGGCTCTAGTGTGTAGTTCCTGAAAAATAACCATCTTCAAAAGTTCCAGAGAGAGGAAGGCAGTCTGAATCTCAAATATAAAAAAGTAATGAAATAGACTGAAAAAAATAGGACACAACTCTGTGATTCCCAGGAGGGTACACAGAACACTTTAAATGTCTCCTCTGTCTCAAAGTGACATTTCTAAGACAAACTGCAGGTGTTGGAGACGGGGTCAGAAGGAACACTACAGTCATATGACCAAAATAAAATAACATGAAATTATTTTCAGATTATCCTCAGAACGGAAGCCCTTTCAGAGAGGCAACAAAAGGCAGCAGTTATCGTGGGAATTGCTTAGTGCCAAATCAGAATTAATGGCAAAGAGGCTGAGTCAGACTTGAAGAGGCTGACACCCCAGTAACTGTGTGATTCCTCCCTTCAAGTCTGAATCCACCAAGATCTGGATAAAGTGACTTAAAACAAGAGGTCAACATGCAGTTCCTTATGGTTCGGCACCCACCACTTCCTGTCTCTCCCAAAAGAGAAATTAGTGAGACTCAGAGAATTATTAAAATTAAACTTTAGAAACAGAAATCCCTCCAATGCCATATTAAAATAGTTATTAGGTGGGTCCTCTGCAGTAACAGAAGCTGTGTACAGAAATAGCCACGAGACAATTCCTATCATGATGAAGTCCTGGACAAATGTCTGCTTTTAAGAACCCCTGAGGGACTTCTCTGTGGCACAGTGATTAAGAATCTGCCTGCCAATGCAGGGGACATGGGTTTGAGCCCTGGTCCTGGAAGATCCCACATGCCGCGGAGCAACTAAGCCCGTGCGCCACAACTACTGAGCCCACGAGCCACAACTACGGAGCCCGCGTGCCTAGAGCCCATGCTCCGCAACAAGAGAAGCCACTGCAATGAGAAGCCCGCGCACTGCAACGAAGAGTAGCCCCCACTCGCTGCAGCTAGAGAAGGCCCGCGCACAGCAACGATGACCCAATGCAGCCAAAAATAAATAAATTAAATAAATTTTAAAAAAAGAACTTCCTTTCAAAAAAAAAAAAAAAGACTTGAACAGGTACTTTAGAAAAAAAAAAAACCCCTGAACCACTCATGTGACTGTTGGATGGAAAGGTCCTTGCTTTCCAGACTCACCAGGACACTAGGTACCAGGTCAGGGAATGGAGCAGGGTGTGCCAGGATGCTGGAATTTGGGGATGTTGGGAAGACAGTCAGGCCACCACCACCAAATCTTCAGTCTGTCTTTACTTCACAGTCATTTAATGAGGGATGGAGTCTTCCATTGCACAGCTGATGTGAAGGTTAAACGGCTCCTCTGCTTAGGAGGAGCTCCATTGAAGTCCCCTCTCCAGGGTAAATAAGTGCTTATCAGACAGGAGAATATTTGTGTTATGAAGAACAATTAAGGATGGCGAGGTAGAGGCATCGGAGCAGCAAGAGGGGCGCTGCGGGAGAGGCCCTGAGAGGGCAGGAGAGGCATCCCAAGAAACAAGGGTGAGTGTTTGGGTCAAACTTCACCCACTTCTCAATTGTGCAGTTTTCAGGCTGTGCCTGGGCGTGAAAGGCCCCAGGAAAAGCTTCTGGTGCTTTGGGGAAAATGGAACATAAACAAGGTCAGCAACGAACATACACGCCGTTCAGATTTCTATTAAACGGGGGAACTCTGAGTCAGTGTACAAGGTTGTATCCGGAAGAATTAAAAAGATGCTCATGAATAGAAAGCACATTATAAATATGAAGTGCAACAGAAAAGCTTTTGAGTTCAGTCTATTACGTGGTTGTCTTCAGTCTGATACGGAAGCATGACGTCATTACATAGCAATGAATAATTACCCTCCGTCACGGGAAGCTCAGTCTATGCCTTCAGTGACTTGATGCTGGTGATGGCAGGGTACCCCCTCCTGCACCCAAACCTCCAGGCCTATGACTGCTGCTTCTTAGCTGAGCAAAGCCCAGAGATAGGAAGGTCGCAAGCCACCGACAGAGTCATGGAGAAATAATGGCCGGCCACTCTTTAAAAGGATCCATGCCTTCAGCTTGACTCTTCTCTTGAACGGTATTTCTCATCCATGACTGCTCAGATATAGATGTGGAAATTGGGGATATGAAAATTCTACGCTGGTAAAGTTTTCTACAGGGTTTTGAATGAGCGTGGAGATAGTTTGGGAGCTGGGAAGGCCCAGTTGGGGCTAATATACCCAGGCAGGCTCTGAATCCCCAGCCCTCCATAAGGTCCCCAGGTCCACACTGGGATTCCCACGCCCACACGGGGACCCCATGCCCACAAGGGAATTCCCACACTCACACAGGGATCAAGGGCGGGGAGTAACTCTTAAGCTTCAGAACTTCCACCATTCTCAGTTCGTAGGATTTTTCTAACAATCCTCCAAAGAGGTGGAATGGAAAGACACAACGCTGTTTCTCTGAGGTTCAGCCAAGATAAGGCTGGATTTTCCTAAATAACATTTATACGGAAAATAAAAAGAGGGAGGGGAAGAGTGAGGCAAGGCAAGAACACACACGCACAGATGAAATCACGGAAAAACAGTATCTGAGTTCCTGCTTGCCTGGGTCTAGTCCTCATAGTTGTTTTTTTTTTTTTTTTTTTTTTTTTGCGGTACGCGGGCCTCTCACTGTTGTGGCCTCTCCCATTACGGAGCACAGGCTCTGGACGTGCAGGATCAGCGGCCATAGCTCACGGGCCCAGCCGCTCTATGGCATGTGGGATCCTCCTGGACCAGGGCACGAACCCGCGTCCCCTGCACCGGCAGGCGGACTCCCAACCACTGCGCCACCAGGGAAGCCCTAATCCTCATAGTTTTGAGGGCAGGTGCTTGTCTCAAACAAGCAAAAGATCTTTATCATAAATAAATATATATGTAATAATACATATGTAACAATGTACAAATATATATAAATGTATTGTTTATTTTTGCATATATTTATAAATATATGTAGTGTATATATTATATAAATCTATATGTAATATTATGTATATGTTTGTGTGCATATATATATATATACACATTATTATACAAGAGAAAGACTCAAGTGAGAAAGGAGTTCTAAATAAAAAGAAAAAATTTCAAGCTAACATAAGTCACTCCCCTCCCCTGTCCTCTGTCTTTCCCTTATACCCATTTACATTTACATTTATTTTGCTCAGGTGACTTTCAAATCTTGTTAGAGGAACAGGAAAAGTAAAAGCTCAGAAATGTTTACATACTTTAAATGTCTCAATAATATGCACAGAAATGAATTATTTTTAAAAAAGCGTTGGTGACTTTTAGTCATTTTTTTTAATGACTTTGCAAATTTGACGATCCCTGACAACCAAAGCTGATGTTGCCAAATGGCAGCGAAACCATTTTCTTCTTCTAAGATGTCTTTTTCTCTTTATTTCATTGAAATTCAAACTTTTAAAGATATTTTGGCCTGAAGAATTAGGCATGACATTAAGTTTACCAAATTTAGCAAATGAAAATATAGGATGCGTGGTTAAATTTGAATTTTGGATAAACAACAAATAATTTCTCAGGATCAGCATGTCCCAAATACTGCATACTCATTGCATACTTCTACTAAAAATTATTTGTTGTTTATCTGGAATTCAGATTTATCTGATCATCTTATATTTTATCTGGCAAACCAAGGGGCCATTAAAAAATCATACCTACACCATATAGCCTACTGTTATGGTGGGTGAGCATTAAATAATATAGGGTATTCAAAAATAATTATCCTGGGATATCAGAGTAGGAAAAATATTAAACATTTAGTCATCCTCATTAGTATGGCTGAGAAGTAGTACATATACACAATCAATGTGGCTTCCAGAAGACTAGAGAAAACACATATCAATACTTCAGTGTATTCAGCTTTCCTACTTCCCTCACTTGGCCAAAAAGGGTCATCTTTTCAGGACAAATATTTCCAGCTCACTCCATTCAGTATGAAAATAAAAGACTTTCCTTCTAAACCTGATACACGAGCATGTCCTTCCTTCAGGAGAAAAATCTGGCAACGCTGCGGCAGTTTTAGCCTCTCTCCTGTAAAAGCTATCTGTGAGAGAAGGGCTATTAATATTGTCTCCATTTCCTTATCTAAGGAAGGAGGATTGGAGGCGACGTCTCTACACTACCAGGTTTAGAGGAAGAGCATTGCTGTTTGGAAGGAGTAAAGATCCATTTCCATTCTGGTGGGTCTGAAACCTCACATCCGGGCCGTATTTTACGGAAGTAAGATGACTGACTTAGTTTCCCAAGGAAAGATATTTGAGAGACACCACAGTTTTCTCTGGAGAAAATAAAGGTGTGGATGAGCAAAGTCAAAACTTATATACTTGTTCTCCTGTTAAGAGTCTTGGTGAGTGTGTCACTGTCTGGGGGGAAGTTTTGGAACTTGTTTGGAAATGCCTTTGAGATTACACTCTATTCTGAGCCGCGAGGCACAGGTAGACATTTCCTGGCAGCTTTAGAATCCCTGTCCATTTCTCTGTGGCTGGTTTCCCAGTCTGTTTAACCAAGCACTTGCCACATGCTACATTAGGACTAGGCTCAAGCAGTTCAGAAGCTGCACTCTGCCTTCTGTGTTCATTTAGAAATGAAAAAAAAAAAAAAAAGAGGCCAGTAATGCTGCCTTATAATGAGTGACGATAGATGGGTGACATTACCTGTTCACGTACCAAGGGAGTCTCTGCCTGTAAAAATCAATTTATAATAACACTTGGAAAACCATATTCTTTTGGAAGTATGTCAGGACCCTTTATATCTATGAGACAAGCATAATGGGGAATACCCCAGGGGGCACTTACCGACTCACTAAACAAATACTTCTTTAGTGCATGTCAAGTGCCAGTTAACACTGGGTTACGTGTTAACACTGCAGTGATGAAACTATGTACAAAGTCTCTGCCATCACATAGCTCTCAGCCTAGAGGAAAGAGACATGTGCAAAGGTGATTGCCAACCATTGTGAGGAGTGCTGTGAAGTGAAACCATAGTGCAGGGTCCTATGGGGAGCTGAGGAAGGATGCCCAGCCTGGAAGCATTCTTGTGACAGCTTCCTAGAAGATGCTCATCAAAGGCGAGATCTGAAAATTCAGTAGGTATCTACCCAGTGAAGTGTGTGTGCATGTGTGTGTGCGTGTGTGTGTGTGTGTGTGTGTGTGTGTGTGTTGGTAAAAAGATAGCAGTAAGGGGCTTCCCTGGTGGCGCAGTGGTTGAGAGTCCGCCTGCCGATGCAGGGGACACGGGTTCGTGCCCCGGTCTGGGAAGATCCCACATGCCGTGGAGCGGCTGGGCCCATGAGCCATGGCCGCTGAGCCTGCGCGTCCGGAGCCTGTGCTCCGCAACAGGAGAGGCCACAACAGTGAGAGGCCTGTGTACCGCAAAAAAAAAAAAAAAAAAAAAGCCGGGAAGACTTGGGCAGGGGAGGTCCCCTCCTGACAAGGTGGGCTGCTGGACGGCACAGATATACAGAGATGGAACGAGAAACTGACAGGGGCGCTAAGATCGTACAGACAATACTTGTTCACTGAGAGCGGGTATAAGAGAAGGAAAACTGGCAATCATCCAGTTGTCCCCAGCAGCCCTGGGGAAGGCGCGTCACTGCTGTTCCAGAGAGGACAGAGCTGCTGGAGCTGTTCTCCGGAGCAGCCCCGCCTTCCCTGCCCCACCTCGGGGAGTCAGGCCAAGTTTACGGACTGCAGTCGCTCTGTCTCCTGGCAGATGTTCCGCCCTCCTGCGCCGCACTCAGCCAGGAACGCCTGAATCCTTTCCCCCAAACCCTTCCTTTTTCATTCTCCTGTCTTGGGGATTTTCGGGCAGAATCAGTGTGTCAATCTCTTCCAAGATCTTCATACACTGCTCGCCTATGGAGTTTGCAGAGAGCTTCAGCTTGCAAATCCTTGGCCACAAAAGCCTGCTGAATTCCAGTAAGCTCTTTACTCAACGCCTCCAGTCGGTCAGCTATCTTCTCCACAGACTTCTGCAAGTCTTTTAACTTCTTTAGTTCAACTTCTTCCTCGGGATTGTTCCTTTTCCCAGTTCACATGACCCGGCCACCGTTTGGTATTCCAAGTGCTGACAATGGCGTCTCCATTTCCTTCAGAGATTTCCCCTTCAATATGAGTTTCTGAAAAGGCCGCAGGACCCCTGTGGCCTCTGCAACAACGTGGACCAGGTCTTGGACCATTGGTTCACTATAGCCCTCTTGCAGGGTAACTTGCAGATCGTGCTTCTTCTTTTTTTTTTTTTTTTTTTTTTGCGGTACGCGGGCCTCTCACTGTTGTGGCCTCTCCCGCTGCGGAGCACAGGCTCCAGACGCGCAGGCTCAGCGGCCATGGCTCACGGGCCCAGCCGCTCCGCGGCATGTGGGATCTTCCCGGACCGGGGCACGAATCCGTGTCCCCTGCATCGGGAGGCGGACTCTCAACCACTGCGCCACCAGGGAAGCCCAATATGGCATATTTTTGTTCATCACCCAGGTCTAAGAACCCACTTAGCTAATGGAGGCATCGTACATACCTTTCAAATAAAAGATCTGTTTTGGTAAATAACGTTTCTACAGGCAGCACACCACCAGCCTCCATATTTCTAAGGAAATCTTTAGTTTTATTATTGTATATGTTTAAATGAAAATGTTTTCTCCAAGATTTTAAGGAAAATTTTCCCATTTCATACAGTAAGGACATATAAATCATTGGGGAATTTTAAATACATTTTTAAAATAATGTTAAAATGGGGGCTTCCCTGGTGGCACAGTGGTTGAGAGTCCACTTGCTGATGCAAGGGACACGGGTTCATGCCCCGGTCCGGGAAGATCCCACATGCTGCGGAGCGGCTGGGCCCGTGAGCCATGGCCGCTGAGCTTGTGCGTCCAGAGCCTGTGCTCCTCAGCAGGAGGGGCCACAGCAGTGAGAGGCCCACGTATCGCAAAAAAAAAAAAAAAAAAAAAAGTTAAAATGCTTGCTTTTCCTATTAAGTGTGGAAATTGCCTCAAGTCAAGGACTGTGTCTTGTTCATTATTGCATCACAATATCCAGCATGATAACATATAACACAAATATAATAATCACCTAATAAGGATTCGTTGAACAACCAGTGGATGAATAAATGAAGAGATCTTTCTTTCAAGTGATTCCATTAGAGCAAAGCATCTATAGGATTGACTGTCTCCATTTGCACGTAGCAGTTTCCACCCTGGGCATAGAGCCATACAAAGGTTCCAGACACAATTTACCAGGATGACTAATGCTTCTTCCCTTACATCAACGTCAACTATAAAATCCCCATTTTCTTGGGGAACTGTTCACATGAGATGATAATTGCCAGTAGCAGAAGCTGTTTGAAAAACAGATTGAATGTGTAGAACGCACTATGCTTTTGTGGGTGTGTTTTCCTTCCTGTATCTCTATATGTTTATGTACGCAGGATACACCAGAGATTTTCAGGTAAACAGCTTTTCAAAATATTGCTGTGGACTTCTTGAAGATGGGAGGATGTCTTTTATATTTTAGGGCAATGCCATCTTTATACGCCAGGGTTTATCACAATGCTTCTTATACGCTAAGTGCTCATTAAATATTAGTCAAAATAAGATAGTGAACAAAAACATCAGTCAGTAGGCTCTCCTTTGAGTAAACCTGACATTTGTATACCTTAATCTCAGTTCACAATCCACTTTATAGAATCCCATCTATTGCAGAAAATTAGGTCTATCGGTAGCAGCTTTGAAAAAAATGGACACTTATGATTACTCTTTTGCGTGGAGTTAAAGCTATAATTTTAGAAACAAAGAAAAGTTACCCACTTGTTAAAAGACAGGTTTCTCCTGATTTTGCATCTTTTCCCAAAGCATCCCTTATTTTGTTGAATACAAAGCCCAACTAACAGAGCCACTACCAAAGCCCACATCTATTTAAGAGCCAGCATGGCAGATATCTGTTCCCAGAACCTTAGGAAAACACCGTGCTGAGCTCTTGTAAAATACAACCTCTGTTACTGGAGCTTAAACTAAACAATAGAGACCTTCAATCAATACTGAGGAAAAGCCTTAGAGCACTGAGGAAGGAAAGCATCTTCACAGGATACTGTCAGCTTCCTCAATGTAGCCAAAATTGGCAACTAAAGAACACTTAAGTAACCTGGATTTTTGGTGGGTGTGTTTTGATGTTGCTTTTGCCCTTTTCTTGGTCAGCATCTCAAAACCAAGGACACTGTCTCCATGTGTCAAACTCAAGGCTGTTTCCAATGTATTAGCCCACTCTGAAATTAGAAATCCAAGTAGCTTTGTAGTTCTCTGTTTGATGAGTTTGCCCACAAACGCATAAATGGAGACAGAATGATTCCGTTTGAAAAGCCAAGCTCGTCCATTCTGGAACCTAGTCAGTGACGATGAAGAGTTAACCCAGCTTCTTCAGACAGTGTTCCATTCATTAGCTTCAGGAAGAGCAATAATGGACCAAAGTCTGTCTCGGCTGAAGAAAGAATGGCCCTACAGGATGTAAACAGACTGCCATGAATGTTCATCAACTACATTTCTTGTTGGACTTGAGAGTGAACAGAAATTTAAGTCATTACCCATATTACTCATTAAATTTCTATTTTTCCTATGAGTGTTCCCAAGGCCTCGCCAAGGTGTCTTTGAGAATTCGAATGCTCTGACTTGTCTTCATTTGGCTGACATGGGGAAGTCTGCTGAACAGAGCAAAGAGAAATACATGTATCTTTCACTGGTCCCATTTCTTCCCCCCCCCTGCTGGACCTTGGGCCCCTCCAGGCCTTCACACAGGCCTCTGCATCCATTCTATCCAGTCTCCTGGCCTCCTGAATCCCCCTATTACAATCCATCACAGAGCTATCCCCCTAAAGCACAGATAAGACCGGTCATCATCCTACTCAAAAAAAAGAAAAAAGAACAAAAAATGTCAGTGGCTATCAAATAAAGTTCAGCTTTGCCTGACACGTAAGGCTATTTATAATTTGGTTCTGATCTGTCTTCTCAGTTTTATCTCACTAACTCCAGGGAACTGGGTTGCTAATCGTGCTCATACTTCTGCCGTCTCTCTACACTTTTAGTCACGCCGACCCTCTGCTCTAAAGAAACTGGTCATCAGTTTCCATGTGTCCTGATGCTAACTGCAGGTTGGATGTCATTGTTTCCCTACTTTCAATTCCCAAAGCATCATGCTGGAGTGGCTGTTAAGCTCTGATTTTAGTTTTTCATATGTTGTGTTCTATTTATTTCAATAAATGTATTATTTTGCTCTCCCTGCTCTTCTCAAGACTTTAAATGCTTTGAGATGGGATGATGAGTCACAGACATTTCAATATTCCGTAAATCTTTAGGCACAGAGCCTGGTACATAATAGATACTTAGTAAGTACGAGTGAATGAATGAAGGAATGAATGAAGGAATGAATGAGAATGATCTCTTCCACGTCACCCTATTTTCCCATTCCAATAATATGACAGGAACACGAGCCATTTAAGCAGTTTAATTATCTAACCCAGAATATGGGCTCTGAACATCAGAGCAAGTCTAGATGCAACAGCTGAGGTGTCAAAACACATTAAAACTAATAATGCAAAAAGAACCAGGTGTGAGCTAAGCTGAGCATTTTCTTCTGGCACCTCTTCCCCTACCATTCAATTGTTCTATAATTATCGTCTCTGCTTCAAGGTCCTATTTTCTGCTAATTCTCAACTAGATAAAATACATACAGCTTTCAGAGATTGAAAATATTCCTATAAGGAATATTAGTTCATTAACCTTAGTTCATTAACTAAGGCTTTTGTTTTAACTTATTAAATGGAATAAAAATACACCTTAGTTACATAGTAATTTATTATCAAGTATTCAGCACTGGGAAATGTTCAATCATCCGTTTGAGACCCAGAATTCTGAGTGCACCAGAAAAACTGGAGTTGGTTAACAGGAGTGAGACCACTCAAATCCTGGGCATCCATTCAGGACCTTCCATCAATGATACGTTGTTCTGCATACTGTAGGTGATACAAAGAATAAGAAGGTATGGACCCTGCCCTCCAGAAACTTTGACAAGACCACGACTGGGTTAAAAGTATCAGGACAGATAACACCAAATGCCCAGCCCTGGGATTCGTGCTTCAGCAGAAGGTTCTGACAGTATCTGGGTATGCAGTTAAGAGTCGGTCATGGGCAGGCCCTGCCTGTACATGGAAGGTGCAACTGTCAAGGGCTCTGGAGGACCAACTGTCCACCAAATTCTGTTGAATTCACATCCAATTTGTTCCTCATTTTTTCCCTTTACTGATATTCCTGCTGCTACTACTTTCTTTAGATCAAGTTGGCATAATTTCTCACTGGATTAAATTAGTAGCCTCCCAATAAATCTCCCTGCTTCCCATCCAGTTCCCTTCTAATCCAGGCTCCACATTGCTGTCTGTAAACATCTCTTTCAAAAATACAAATATCAGGGCTTCCCTGGTGATGCAGTGGTTGACAGTCCGCCTGCCGACGCAGGGGACGCGGGTTCGTGCCCCAGTCCAGGAAGATCCCACATGGGCGTGGAGCGGCTGGGCCCGTGAGCCATGGCCGCTGAGCCCGCGCGTCCGGAGCCTGTGCTCCGCAACGGGAGAGGCCACAGCAGTGAGAGGCCGCGTACCGCAAAATAAATAAATAAATAAATAAATACAAATATCAACATGTAACTTTCCTGCCAAAAACTTTAAGTTACTCCCCATAACCTTCAGGGTTCAGTGGAAGTATCTTTCCTGCCAAAAACTTTAAGTTACTCCCCATAACCTTCAGGGTTCAGTGGAAGTATTCAACTGGCGCCATGATCTGTTTCTCTAGGTCCTTCTCCCATTAACCCCAAAGTGGCCTTAAGCTCCAGCCATCCCACACAGTTCCCCCAGGGGGCGCTGCTGTCCCTCCAGCTCGCAGGCCTTTCCGTGAAGTCCGTCCTCAGCCTGCAGTGTGGTCCCACTCAGCTGCCTGACCTGCACATCTTCCAGTGTCTTTCAAGGTTCACCTGACGCCTCGGATCGCACCATCTGGGAGTTCCACCTCCATTCCCACGCCCACTGTCACCTTCACAGGGCTCTTTTACTTGCTCACTTAAACAAGGCTCAATCAGTGGCCAGAATCCTCTGTTCTGAAATGAAGACTTCAATGGGGATTTGTTAGGTCCATTTTCCTGTGAATAAGCTGCCCCAACATGCCTGGATGAACCTAATGCATCTCTTTCTAACTCCCCTGCTGTTTTTCAGGAACCAACATGCTCCTCCCAAGCTTGGTTTCCTCCCCAAGACTGTCAAGAAATTTCAATTCTCCCCCCATGCCCCCCACTCCCCCAAAACTATTAAAGAGACCTTGGTCAGTATGACTTTCATACTAAAGGAACTCCAGAGCTTTTTCTTAGTCCTGAAAACTATGAATGAATGATGGACCTCCGACCAGAATGGGTTGCTACCATAAAAACCTGCTTGTGATTTGAGAAATGTAGCCCTGAACAAAGGAAGCAGGTAAAGGGTGCGTCCCCAGGAATGACAGAAGCAGGACCTGCTCTTGGACAGAGGGAAGAGCTGGTGACCCAGAATGGAAATGAACTAAGCCCTAAAGTAGGGAAAAGGTGGAATATTTGGATTCACAAATAAAATGAGATGCAAACACCTGGGTGCACTTAGAATAAGTCACAACTTCTTCCCAAGAATAAATCACAACTTCTTCCCATGACCTATTTGGATCTATGCAGTGTGACCTCATCTAGATCACAATCTCTCTTTTTACCCCTCTCCTCTCATTAGCTTCAGGCCCTCTGCCCACCACAGGGCCTTTGCACCTGCCAGCACCTCTACTCGAAGGGGCAGGTGCTTTGTGTCAGGATCCTTCAGGTCACAGTTCAAAATGTCAGCTTCTCTGAGTGGTTGTCACTAACTTTCCCATTTAAAGGAACACACCTCCCATTAGCACTTGTCACAGGCTAAATGTATTTTGCTTGTTTATTTCCTGCTTCTTCTCGATAGGAAACTTCTCTTCTCATTCACTGTAGAATCTCCAGCACTTTGCGCTTGGTACCAGGTAGGAGTTCAATGTTAGTGGAATGAAGTGGAAAATAAATGAAAAAATCAAAGAAGGCATCAAAGAGGAAAGAAATCAACACATAACAAGCTTTCTGTTTCTAAAATCTTGACCTTGAGTCACCTGATCAGAATTTGTTTCTATCATCTCACAGGGAGATTAGGAGCCCACGAGCAAACTGTTAACTCCAATTAATCTGCTCCCCAAAACTTTGGAATCCCCAAGCGTATTGGAGTGGCCATGTCCTAAGGGAAAATGATTGTCGGATGAAGGAAGGATTGTTGAAAACTCAAATGGAGATTCTCAAGCAACCTTCAGCTGGGAAAGTGTGCCCTGTCTTTGCCGATTCCCGCCGTCACATCCATCAAGTCTTGGGCAGAGGACCCCAGAGAAACTATTTTCTGTTGACCTGGTTCTCATGAGAATAGGCAGAAATCTCGATCAGATTTTTAAAATGAAACCCTTGACTTGTGTTTACTGCATATATTAATGCCTCCTGTGGATGAGATGTTTTCCACTCCAAAGTCTACAAAGGGTATAACAGCACAGTATTTGTCACATGGGTCAGGTGTCCACCTGCGTTCTGATTGTGGTGGTTTAAAAATGTCCACGTGTTCTCTGGTGGTCTCCTCTTCAAAGGTGGAGTTGAATTCCCAACCACCCCTTGAATAGGGACTGGCATTGACTTCTAACCAACAGAAGGTGATGGAAGCAAGGCCATGTGACCTTGGAGCATCCTAAAAAAAGATGGCTTTCACCTGAGGCTCTGCAGGAAGCCAGGGCCACAGCACGAGCACCTTCAAAACTCCTGGGAGAGGCCCACAAGGAGAAAAACAGAGGCCTCCTACCAACATATGAGTGACTCACTTTTTTTTTTTTTTTTTTTTTTGGTACGCGGGCCTCTCACTGTTGTGGCCTCTCCCGTTGCGGAGCACAGGCTCTGGACGCACAGGCTCAGCGGCCATGGCTCACGGGCCCAGCCGCTCCACGGCATGTGGGATCTTCCTGGACTGGGGCACGAACCCGTGTCCCCTGCATCGGCAGGCAGACTCTCAACCACTGTGCCACCAGGGAAGCCCCACATTTTCTTTCTTCTTTTATTTGGCTTTTGAAATTGACATGCCACTCTCCCCACTCTCTCCTTGGATACAGTTACGTGAGTTTTGACAAACACATACAGCCAGGAAGCCATATCAAGGTCCAGACAAGTTCCACAATCCCCAAATGCCCTCTTATGGCCCCACTGTAGCTAACCCCTTCCCCTCACCACCAATGACCGGCCACCACTACTCTGTTTTCCAGAATGGAATGAGTCACCTTTAGAAGTAGAACTGCAGCCCAGGCTGACATCTCAGGTGCAAAGTGATAAGAAACCTCAAGCCAGAATCACCTAGCCAAGCCAGTCCCAAATTCCTCCCTGAACTTTGAGAGATAATAAATGTTTACCATTTTTTAAGCCACTAAGTTTTGGGGTAATTGTCACACAGCAATAGTTGCACCTGTTGCCTTTGGAAACTGTTCATTTTTTAACCTAGACTACCTTTCCTTCCCTGGTCTTGGAGAAGCCCCAGTGCCCAAGTCCCCTGCACAGGTACCTTAGGTGACCTGAAGGTGGAGGAGGGTCACTGAATGATAGGACCAAGCTGTCTACTTCCTGCCACGTGGGCAAAGGCCGAACTAATATTAAGAGGAATCCACTATCATCTGAAATAATTCAAAAAGTAAATCTCTCTCACTCCAGTGTTCTGCCTGTTTTGAGGAAAGTCTGCTCATTCTCACGCACATACCACTTTTATGATTTGAAGTCCTAGGTAAACTTCCTGTAACCCCTGGAAATGATTCCCCATTCCCTCCAATAAAGGCAGAAGCTGCATTACAGAGGGAGTCATCAATTCTAGCAGACTCTCTAGAAATAGCTTTCTCTTCACAGAATTTTGCTTCTCAATCCCAGGCCCCTGGGAAAAGTGAATATGATTTCTTTGCCTTTTCTAGATTCTCTCTAACTGAGATGGAGTCATGAAGGTGGAGAAAACTCTTTTATTAAAGTATAGGATGTACCCTGTAAATCATTCATTCCCAGAAAGCTGAGAGTTGAACTGTGCCCATTCTATACTTGAATTCAAAGAGTTTTATACTAAAATATATGTAAGTTCCCAAACTTAATTGTTTTGAAACAAAAGAGTTAATCATCAGAGTTCTAGTTAGTCAATGAGGAGTCATTGGAAATGGATGCACCTCCAATCAGGAGCCATAACTTAGAAGGGGACAGTTACCCCACTTCTCTGGGCCCCAGAACCCTGCTCTGTAAAAACAAGGGGCATAATTCATGATGTTTGATGTCCTTTCCAGCATTGTCTGCATCTGATGCTCAGAAACATTATGAAATTTTCAAATGAATTCTTTTGCTCTGTTTTCATTTCCTCCGAAACAATGAAATAACTGTGCATTTTCTCATCCTAACACTTTTAAGAGAATAAATAATAAATGTCTGCAAGATGAATATTCTATTTTCACTGAGCTCTAAATTCATAATTTATACTCTCCCTGTCTCTACATAAGAAATTGCCTTATATCTGTGTTTTATGCTAGCAAGAAGAAATTAAACTACAAAGAAAACCTCTAAAGCACTTTCTGTCTGTTGGATTTTATACTTCCATAATTCAATAACTTCCTTTGCTTTCTACACTGGACTCCATGTTCAGAAAGAGGTGGCCATTTTTCTTATTAAGCTAAAACTTGGAAGTAGATAGAGACAGATGTCATCTATTTTCTGGAACAAATATCACTAAACTTGAGTCAGTAACCAGGTTATTCATATTAATAACTATTTAGGCCAATCCCATTTAAAATCCCTTGTTAATCTACAAGAATAATTTCCTTTTTAAAAAATTGATTTGCCACTTGAAGCAAAGGAAGGCCAGAAAGCTAATACGGTTCTGTAGAGTTTCCAATGACTAAATAGTGTGGATACCAAAAAAATACAAAAGGTACAAGGTTTTTTTGTGCTATTAAATTATATACAAATAATAGGTAGAAAGTTATGTGTAGGTCACAGGAATCAAGGTCAATGTATAAAAATTAATTGTATTTTCTATATGTCAGTAAGAAACACATAAAAATGAAATTTCAAAAAATATAATTTATAATAGTGTTAAAGAGCACAAAGTACTCAAGGATACATTCAACTAATAATGTGTAAAATCGTTACACTGAAAACTACGTGATAGTGCTGATAGAACTTAAAGAAACAAGTAAATAGGGAGACATATGATGTTCATGGATTGTAAGATTCAATACTGTGAGTCATTTAAATAAATCTCCCCAAATTGATCTTTAGATTAAATGAAGTCCCATTCAGTATTCCACCAAACTTTCTACGTAGAGACTGAAAAACTGATTCTAACATTTATATAGAAATGTGAAGGATATAGAACAGCCAAACAATCTTGAGAAAAAAGAACAAAGCTGAAGAACTTGCACTACCTAATATCAAAACTTCTCTAATGCTATAAATAAACACAGTGTGGTGCTGGCATAAAGATAGACAAATAAATCAATGGAATACAATAGATTGTATAGAAATAGACTCACACACAATCAATAGATTTTCAAAAGAGTCGCCAAGAAAATCCAATGAGGAAAGAAGAAATAATTTCAACAAATTTGCTGCAACAACTGGGTAAATATCTAAAAACAAAATGAATTTCAACCCCTTCCTCACACCATACACAAAAATTAATTTGAGATACATCATAATTCTAGATATAAAAGCTAAAATTATGAAACTTGTAGAAGAAAATATACAAGATTATCTCTGATCATGAGTGTAGGCAAAGATTTTTTAGATGGGACACAAAAAGCAATGATTATGAAAGAAAATAAAGAGAAATTATACTTTCATAATTCAATAGTGTCTGCTTACCAGACATTATTTAAGAAAATGAAGAGCCAAGTCATAGTCTAGGAGAAAATATTCACAATGGGTATACCTGACAAAGGATTTGTATCTATAATATATGAAAACCTTCTACCTATTACTCAACAATAAAGTATGGTACTGGCACAAAAGCAGAAATATAGATCAATGGAACAGGATAGAAAGCCCAGAGATAAACCCACACACATATGGTCACCTTATCTTTGATAAAGGAGGCAAGAGTATACAATGGAGAAAAGACAGCCTCTTCAATAAGTGGTGCTGGGAAAACTGGACAGCTACATGTAAAAGAATGAAATTAGAACAATTCCTAGCACCATACACAAAAATAAACTCAAAATGGATTAAAGACCTAAATGTAAGGCCAGACACTATCAAACTCTTAGAGGAAAACATAGGCAGAACACTCTATGACATAAATCACAGCTAGATCCTGTCTGATCCACCTCCTAGAGAAATGGAAATAAAAACAAAAATAAACAAATGGGACCTAACGAAACTTCAAAGCTTTTGCACAGCAAAGGAAACCATAAACAAGATGAACAGACAACCCTCAGAATGGGAGAAAATATTTGCAAATGAAGCAACTGACAAAGGATAAATCTCCAAAATTTACAAGCAACTCATGCAGCTCAATATCAAAAAAACAAACAACCCAATCCAAAAATGGGTAGAAGACCTAAACAGACATTTCTCCAAAGAAGATATACAGATTGCCAACAAACACATGAAAGGATGCTCATCATCACTAATCATTAGAGAAGCGCAAATCAAAGCTACAATGAGGTATTACGTCACACAGGTCAGAATGGCCATCATGAAAAAATCTATAATAAATGCTGGGGAGGGTGTGGAGAAAAAGGAACCCTCTTGTACTGTTGGTGGGAATGTAAACTGATACAGCCACTGTGGAGAACAGTATAGAGGTTCCTTAAAAAACTAAAAATAGAACTACCATATAACCCAGCAATCCCACTACTGGGCATATACCCTGAGAAAACATAATTCAAAAAGAGTCATGTACCACAATGTTCACTGAAGCTCTATTTACAATAGCCAGGACATGGAAACAACGTTAAATGTCCATCAACAGATAAATGGATAAAGAAGATGTGGCACATATATACAATGGAATATTACTCAGCCATAAAAAGGAATGAAATTGAGTTATTTGTAGTGAGGTGGATGGACCTAGAGTCTGTCATACAGAGTGAAGTAAGTCAGAAAGAGGAAAACAAATACCATATGCTAACACATATATATGGAATCTAAAAAAAAAAAGAAATGGTTCTGAAAAACCTAGGGGCAGGACAGGAATAAAGATGCAGATATAGAGAATGGACTTGAGGATACCGGGAAGGGGAAGGGTAAGCTGGGACGAAGTGAGAGAGTGGCATGGACATATATACACTCCCTAATGTAAAATAGATAAGCTAGTGGGAAGCAGCCACATAGCACAGGGAGATCAGCTTGGTGCTTTGTGACCACGTAGAGGGGTGGGATAGGGAGGGTGGGAGGGAGATGCAAGAGGGAGGAGATATGGGGATATATGTATACATATAGCTGATTCACTTTGTTATAAAGCAGAAACTAACACACCATTGTAAAGCAATTATACTCCAATAAGGATGTTTAAAAAAAGTAAATAAATAGGCAGACATGTAATTTTTTTAAATAGGCAAAAGACATGAACAGACATTCCACAAAGGAAGATATACAAATGACCAACATTTTAAAGTGTTTGACATAATTAGTCAACATGGAAACACAAATTATAGCCATAACGAAATACTCTCCTACACCCACTAGAATGACTAATATTTGAAAGACTGATAAAAACAAATGTTGGTGAGGACATGGAATTCATATATGTTGCTTTAGGGTGTGCAAAATAATGCAGCTACTTTGGAAAACATTTTGGCAGTTTCTTGTTCAGTTAAAAACACACGCAACTTATGACTATGACCCAGCAATTCTACTCTGAGGTATTTAACAAGAAAAGTAAAAACATCTGTCAACAACAACAACAAAAAGAATGTTCATAAAGCCTTATTCAAAATACCACCAAAGGGCTTCCCTGGTGGTGCAGTGGTTGAGAGTCCGCCTGCCGATGCAGGGGACACGGGTTCGTGCCCCGGTCCGGGAAGATCCCACATGCTGCGGAGCGGCTGGGCCCGTGAGCCATGGCCTCTGAGCCTGTGCGTCCGGAGCCTGTGCTGCGCAACGGGAGAGGTCACAACAGTGAGAGGCCCGCGTACCGCCAAAAAAAAAAAAAAAAATAGCACCAAAAAAGTCAAGAGGAGAATGGCTAGACATATTGTGGGATTTCTGTCTAGAAGAAAACCACTCAGTGATAAAGGGCAAGGGGCTACTCTGCTTTTTATGCAACAAATGGATACATTTCAAAAACAATATGAGAAGCTAGATACAGAAAAATACATACTTTCTGTGCCAATTATATGAAATTTTAGAGCAGGCAAAACTAAATTTTGGTGAAAAGAAATAAGAAAAGTGGTTCCCTGGAATGGGAAGTTAGGATTGACTGGGAGGGGGCATGTGGGAATGACGTCATGATGGAAAAGTTATGGATCTTGATAGGAGTGTGGGTTACACTCAGTGAACTATATATCACTTAATATCTCTGCCTTTCACAATATATAAAATATACATCGTCTTTTTAAATTAGAAGAAAAAATCATAAATAATTTCTTGTAATAATTATTCAATCAGGATCCTTTTGGAAATGAAAAGGATTGCCATGTTAAAAAATGCAGGATTTTAGGTGATTTTAAAATTCTGATTTCTCTGTTTATTCATTCATTCAGCAATTTTACTGAGTACCTACTCTGTGTCTCTCACTGTTCTAGGTGTTTTTGAACACATCAATGGGCAAAGCAGACATAGATTCCTGCTTTCAAGTTGCTAACAGTATATAGGGTGAGTAGGGAGAAATCAGGAAAACCATAATAAACCGGTAAATGATGTAGTGCTTTACTGAGAAGTGCTGGGACTTCCCTGGTGGTCCAGTGGTTAAAACTCCATGCTTCCACTGCAGGGGACACAGGTTCGATCCCTGGTCGGGGAACTAAGACCCCACGTGCTGCATGGCCAAAAAAAATAAAATAAAATAAAAAAATAAAAAACTGAGAAGTGCTAAGAAGGAGAGGAAGCCTGTGACACTGCCATCCTCCAGCTGCTTGACACCAGTTTTTTAAAAGTTATGGTTATGCCTGTATTTACTGGTTAGCATTTTTGCCTTTATTAATTGATGGACCATGCACTAGAAGCGTTCCAGAAACAGGAGACTGTGTGTGTGTGTGTGTGTGTGCGCACGCGCACGTGAGTGTGTTTTAAAACATGCTAGGTTATCATCATTGCTTTATTCCCTAAACTTTTGCAATATTTAATGCCTGAATACATATACAAGATGTCACCTGGGGTGGGTGAAAAGGTCGGTTTCAAGGACGCTGTGTTCAATGCTAATCGCGTTTCATGTGCTACTGAGTCAGAATCACATTGAGTTATCAAGTCCAAGAGCAGCCTTTTTTGTCTTCGGGATAAAAGACAAACCACTCAAATGTTACAGAATTCAGACTCCCAAGTCATTAAGATGTGGTTGTACCTAAAAGATGCAGCACCGATAATTCAAAACAGACAAGAAGAATGTGCTCTAGGAATAATTCTTCTACAAGTCATAATATCTGGCACAAAACATAAATAAAGCCCTATTTTTCTCCTTCAGTGCCTGCCATGAAGGAGTCGCCGAGCAGACTTGTTATCTGCCAGGAACAGCGAGACATGGGGAGGCCTTCAGCTAAAAAATACTCCTCCTGTATTTTTTTTTTTTTTTTAATTTATTTATTTATTTATTTTTGGCTGTGTTGGGTCTTCGTTTCTGTGCGTGGGCTTTCTCTAGTTGCGGCGAGCGGAGGCCACTCTTCATCACGGTGCGCGGGCCTCTCACTGTCACGGCCTCTCTTGTTGCGGAGCGTAAGCTCCAGACGCGCAGGCTCAGTAGTTGTGGCACACGGGCCTAGTTGCTCCGTGGCATGTGGGATCTTCCCAGACCAGGGCTCAAACCCGTGTCCCCTGCACTGGCAGGCAGACTCTCAACCACTGCGCCACCAGGGAAGCCCCTCCTCCTGTATTTTTAACAAGACAGAGACTGCGAACACAAGAAATTCCCCAGCAGACAGCAATAGTACCAACAATTCAAAAGCGTTTGCAACGTGATTATCCAACATACTGAAATATTAAGCTCCATGTTGTTTCTCTATAGCTAGAAAACCTACACAAAAATAGTGTTTTTGCTCTTTGTTCTCATTTGCTGTTTTTAATCATTATCTTGGAAAAATCAGTCTCTCATCAAGCTCCATAGATCTCCTAATGGACCTGCAGTCTTGAATCTATGCTGTATGATAGGATTCTTCCATGATAATGTTTATTCACCAGCGACAGCTTATGTTCTCCTCTCTTTTGCCTAAACATATATGATTCTGCTCACATGGGATGCCTTCTCACCTGCTAAAAACCACCCACCTTTCTAGTTCCAACTCCAGTCCTTTTCTTTGGTGAAGTCTTCCTCAACCAACATAATCAGAAGTGACCTGTCCCTCCTCTCAGGTCACACAGCAAGATTTTCTGTCCCATTTATTTGGTCTAGAATTATACCAGGTTATTTTCCCTTGGAGGCTCATAGCCTGGTAAGGGTAATAAGAATCGCAGGCTCCACATACCAAACCCAGCTCAAACCCAGGTTGTGTTCTCAGAACTGACTTGTAAATTTTGTTATTACAGCTCTTACGATGGATGACGTCCTGGCCAACTCCTAAAAGTATATCTAAACCATAAAATATCTGAGGAATAGTCGAGCACCCTTTGCAGAATTATTTTTCTGAGAAAATGCATTTCTACTTCTACACTGCCAACATCAGTTGATCAAAACTGTTTAGATGATCAAAAAATGTTTAAATGGTTGTTGATGATGAAATATTCTATTAGGTTCCACAGAATGGTATGTGGCTTCCTCAGGAATCCATAGGACTGATCCTCACCCTATGACTTCCAAGTCCCCACTCAGCAACTTCTGTAAAACCTCCCATGAACTTCAAATGCTCCATAGTTTCCATCAACCGAGAAATACGTATCAGATGGCGGATGGGGGGAGCCAGGTATTGATTCTATAGTGGTCCACAGCACTGTCTTACCTCAGCTTCCTAGATATGCCCATGAAAAGGCCTTGGGCTTAATTTAATCCATGAAACGGAGCCAATGTGTTGCTTTGTTTTGGCTGAATTCATAAAAGCACAAAAGTTTAAAATTAAGATCACACCATGTGGCCTTTTTTGCATCTGCTCTTGTACTGCTCATGTACAAAAGCATTCATTCCAGAAGGTGTTTAAAGGTAAAGCAGAAGGAAAAACTCTGATTCATGAATGGGTGGTTTTGATCTGAAACATAGTCAATAAAAATATGGCAATCACAAATACTCTGAAAGAAAGGAGATGGAAAAAATTAGTTTTCTGTTCATTCCTTTTTCTTCTATTCCTTTTGGAGGATCCTAGAATTGTCCTTAGTAAGCAAAGCAATAGGAAGAATCATCCCAGTTTATGAAAACACAGTCCTTTCTCTGAAAGCCCAGTTCTGTGGCAGAAATCAGAAGAGTTTCTCTTACCTCTTAATTCCCCCGTATCCAGAGTTGTCCCAAGCTGTTCTAACAAAGCAACTCTTGCTGCATTCTTTTTGTGTTTCTTGCCGTCATAATGCTGCTGGGCCATCAGAGGATTGTTAAACCAGGCTGCACAGAGCCCACAGTATCTGTCTGAATCTCTTCTTTGATAGGGAGATGAGACCACTGGAGCAGTGTCCACTCTCGGAGGTTTAAGTGAGTTCAGAGGCGTTGCTGGGGAGAAAAACAACCAGATAGAACCACAAGCCACATTAGTCCCTTCCTGAGCACACGTGTCCTCAACAGCTGAAGATGAAAGGGTCTCCCGTTCATTCTAGAGCTCAAAAATCCAAGAATTTACTGAGATCAGGAAAAATGATCTTTGCCAGCCTTTGTTTTTGAAGTCGGGCTACAATTAAAAATTCCTAACTTATTGCGATCAAAGTTTGCAATCTGTTATGGTTCCATCTGATAGGTCAGGAAACCATCCTTTAGGAGGAAAGAAAGGTTTTTAAAAATAAAATCTCGGGGCTTCCCTGGTGGCGCAGTGATTGAGAGTCCGCCTGCCGATGCAGGGGACACGGGTTCGTGCCCCGGTCCAGGAAGATCCCACGTGCCGCGGAGCGGCTGGGCCCGTGAGCCATGGCCGCTGAGCCTGCGCGTCCGGAGCCTGTGCTCCGCAACGGGAGAGGCCACAACAGTGAGAGGCCCGTGTACCACACACACACACACACAAATCTCGGAGGTAAGGGAGTGATTTATTAATCAAAGCTAAAACTTGAAGTAAACATTGAACAATCACGACTTGAAAGATTCTGAATGAATGAATTAAACTAGTAAGTAAAGGATTTGCCAAAGTGATAGAAGCTGATCTGTCAGTTGCATGGATTGTACCAACTGACGAAATCATGCTAATTTTATTTTCAGTTATTTCTGTTTACTGTGAGAGGTTACTGTCAACCCATACCTGCTAAAATTGACATTGAAAATACAATATTTTTTTAAAAGACCAAAAGACAAACACTATAGAGCAGATGTTGCTATCTAAATGAAAAAGACATACTATCACTATTTTGAGATTGCACAGCCTCAGCTATTAACACATTTCATTGTGAGCTTACAGTTATTTTGGGTCCAGGAAAAAAAAGAGAATCTAACTTGGAAGAGTTTACTAACAGAAAACAAAAATAACCTTTTTAATGCATTACAACATACAAGTTGCTTTCATCTTTTCAATAACTATGAGTTGGATTATTATCCTGTTTCTCAGATGATGGACTTCAGAGATGCCAAAGTTTTACTGAAGGTAAGGTAACTAGTTATGGTAAATGCAGGATTCCAAGCAAATCCTTAATTTCCAAAACCAATATTCCTTTCAATACCCCTAAGAACTCTTTTCATACTTCTTAATAAGCCAAGGGATTTTTTTCTAGACCTCAGTTATCTTTGTATTTTATATGGGACATAATTTAATTTTAGAAAAAAATTCTGCTCCAAAACTTCTGGAGAAGAAAACAAATTTAAACTCTCACATGGCCCATTAGTCATCATGCAATATAGCAATGCCTTCTGTTTCTTTCTTTGCCTCTGTGATGTGGAGTGCAGCTGGCAAGACTATGAAAATTAGGGTTATTCCAAGGAAAAGCTGAGATCTGGAACCTCAATAACAAATTAATGAACCATCTGATCAACTCACTAAGCTTTCAAATCACTTTTATGTGGATTTTATTTTTAGATTGAATAACTGATATACCCACAGCCAACACAATACTCCATGGTGAAAAGCTGAAAGCCTTCCCACTAAAATCTGGAGCAAGACAAGGATGCCCACTCTCACTGCTTCTATTTAACATGGTATTGGAAGTCCTAGACACAGCAATTAGACAAGAAAAGGAAATAGAAGGTATCCAAATTGTAAGGGAAGAGGTAAAACTGTCACTATTTGCAGATGACATGATACTCTATATAGAGAACCCTAAAGTTTCCACCCCAAAACTATTAGAACTAATAAATGAATTCAGCAAGGTTGCAGGATACAAAATTAATATACAGAAATCTGTTGCATTTCTGTACACCAATAATGAAATATCAAAAAGAAAAGTAAAAAATATATAAAATAAAATCACATCAAAAAAATACTTGGGAATAAACTTAGCCAAGGAAGTGAAAGACCAGTATGCTGAAAACTATAAGACATTAATGAAGGAAGTCAAAGATGATTTAAAGAAATGAAAAGATATCCCATGCTTTTGGCTGAGAAGAATCAAGATTATTAAAACGGCCATATTGCTGAAAACAATCTACATATTTAATGCAATCTCTATCAAAATACCCAGGACATTTTTCACTGAACTTGAGCAAATAATCGTAACATTTATATGGAAGCACAAAAGACCCCAATTTGCCAAAGCAATTCTGAGAAAAAAGAACAAATCTAGAGGTATAACCCTCCCAGACTTCAGACTACACTACAAAGCTACAGTAATCAAAGCTGCATGGTATTAGCACAAAAACAGACATGAAGATCAGTGGAACACAACAGAGAGACCAGAAATAAACCCACACACCTACAGTCACTTAATCTATGACAGAGAAGGCAAGAATATACAATGGAGAAAAGACAGTCTCTTCAGCATGTAGTGTTGGGAAAGCTGGACAGCTACATGTAAAACAATGAAAATTAGAATATTCACTCACACCATATGTAAAAATGTACTCAAAGTGGTTTAAAGACCTAAATGTAAGACATGAAACCAAACAACTCCTAGAAGAGAACATAGGTGAAACACTCTTTGACATAAGTTGTAGCAATATTTTCTTGGATCAGTCTCCCAAAGCAGAAGAAATAAAAGCAAAAATAAACAAAGGGTACCTAATTAAAAGTTTTGCATTGCAAAGGAAACCATCAACAAAATGAAAAGACAACCTATGGGATGGGAGAAAACATTTGCAAACGATGCGACCAATAAGGAGTGGTTATCCGAAATATACAAACAGCTGATACAACTCAATATGAAAAAAAAAAGCCCAATCAAAAAATTGGCAGAAGACCTAAATAGATACTTTTCCAGAGAAGACATACTGATGGCCAACAGGCACGTGAAAAGATGCTCAACGTCACTGATTATTAGAGAAATGCAAATCAAAACCAGAATGAGGTATCACCTCACACCTGTCAGAATGGCCTTCATCAACAAATGTTGGAGAAAAGGGAAGCTCGTACACTGTTGGTGGAATGTAAATTTGTGTAGCCACTATGGAAAACATATGGAGTTCCTTAAAAAACTAAAAATAGAGCTGCTATATGATCCAGCAATTCCACTCTGGGTGTATATCCAGAAAAACAAAAATCACTACATCAAATAGACACATGCACCCCTGTGTTCACAGCAGCATTATTTACAATAGTCAAGACATGAACACAACTCTCTTTCTCTCTCTCTCTCTCTCTATATATATACACACACACACACACACACACACACACACACACACATGTAAATACACACTCGTGTATATTTTATATATATATATAAAATGGAATATTACTCAGCCATAGAAAGAATGAAATATTGTCATTGGCAGCAATATGGAAAGACCTATTAAACTTAGTGAAGAGTGTATTATACTTAGTGAAGTAAGTCAGACAGGGAACAACAAATACTATATATCACTTATATGTGGAATCTAAAAATAATACAAATGAATGTTTATACCAAACAGAAACTGACTCACAGACGTAGAAAACAAACTTGTCATTACCAGAAAGGGGTGGAAGGACAAATTAAGGGTATGGGATTAACAGATACAAATTACTACACATAAAATAGATAAGCAACAGTAATACATAAGTTACTGTAGAGCACAGGGAATTATACCAAATATGTTGTAATCACCTAAAATGGAATATAATCTTCAGAAATACTGAATCATTATGCTGTATAGCCAAAACTGACACAATATTGTAAATCAACCATACCTCAATAAAAAATAAATAACTGATATACAAATAAATACTTGCTAAATGACATTTTAATTCAGGAAATGAATTGTCACAATATCTAGAAAGCCTTTTCCTACCTACCCAGAGATTTCATCAGAAAGGGAAGTTTTTAGCTACTTTGGATGAAACCAAATGGTATTATTTCTATAGGGACTTAGAAAAACAAGAGGTCTCTTAAGAACCTCATTGCCGAATTCAATAATACATCACCATGTGATGATAAAACTCAAACTGGGGCTGTACCATCCTGGCAGCCACCCAGATCATTCTGCTATGACTTAGAAATGCTAATAAAAGCTACAAATATGCAGTTGGCCTGTAACGTGAAAGGACTTCTATTTACTTTTCTGAAGGAAATTGAATCTTTCTTCCAAAGTTTCCTGCATCCTTATCAATTTCTGAGGATTTATAGCCATCTATTGTTTTTGATAGAAATGGAAAACATATCAAACATTTGCAGTCTGAATGAATGTTGAGTCTTGAAGCATAATTCACTTTTCTCTAAACTGGGCCCTAAAAAACATTTCAGAGTTGATTTCATCAATGGATAGCTTATACATCATATTCTGGCAGGAGCAATACACTATAGAATATTCATCAGATAAGATAATCTTATCTTGCACATAAGAAAGTAGTTTGATCCTGCATTTGCATGGTAGCTTTTCCTCTTTGGTAATCCTACTATCCTGGTGCAGCACCAAAGTTTAATTTTTCCTATGCTTCTGTTTCCAACTGTCTTCACCAATTAAAACCCAGTTTATATTTCCTATAAAGGCAAACAAAGGTAGTAGTATAAAGGGAATGGAAATAGCTTTGAATCAAAATTGAAAATCAAGGTTGGGTTGGACTCTACCACCCCTGAACTGTGTGACCTTTGGCAAATCTCTGATGCCTCTGGTTTCCACAGGGTTATCTTTATACATTTCAGAGAGTACAAATTATGCATCTCATTCTGGAAACTTTACTTTCAAACAGGAAACCATGTACTCTGATTCACTGAATATAGCATCCAAATCCTCACTTCAGCTTTTGACAGGGTACCAACGATCCCAGTGTGCCTGGGACCAAGAGGGTTCCCAGGACATGAGATTTTCAGTGTTAAAACAGAGAAAGTTGTGGGCAAACTGGGATGAGTTGATCACCCTAACCTCTGGGATCAGACCTGATTTAACATCCCACTGGAGAAAAGAATTAGGAAAAAGTATGGAAATAACTGTTCAGGAGACCAGAGCAGGTTCTCTTTCAACCAAGCAGACAGGATCCACTGATAGATCTCAAAGGTTTACTTGTTAGCTCACCAAGTGGGTGTCCTTTGCCAGAGAAGGGGGTACCACAACCTCCAGGAAATGATGTTCTCACTTGCCTGTCTGCCTTCCAGTCCACAGTCACAGGGCGCCCTTCAACTCTCACACCTCCACAAGTGAGACTTTCAATAACATCTTCTATCTCCTACACTTTCTCTCTCTCTCTCTCCTTTCTTCTTTGTTCCTCCTTTTCTCTCCCCCTCTTTCATTCATTCTTACAAAGGATCTGGGGGCTTTCAAAACAATCCCGTAAATGGACTCATTTTAAAATGAGTGGTTTTCTACTAATTCAAAAAGATACATGTATCCCAATGTTCATAGCAGCATTATTTACAGTTGGCAAGATATGGAAGCAATTTAAGTGTCCATCAACAGATGAACAGATAAAGAAGATATGGTATACATACATATATACATGTATATATGTGTGTGTATACACACACACACACACACACACACAGTGGAATACTACTCAGCCATCAAAAAGAACAGAATTTTGTCATTTGCAGTAACATGGATAGACTTGGAGGGCATTATACTAAGTGAAATAAGTCAGACAGAGAAAGACAAATACCATATGATATCACTTATATGTGGAATCTAAAAAATAAAACAAACTAGTGAATATAACAAAAAAGAAGCAGACTCACAGATATAGAGAGCAAACTAGTGGTTCCCAGTGGGGAGGGGGGAGGTGCAATATGGGGGGGAGGGCGTGGGAGTTACAAACTATTGGATGTAAGAAAGGCTCAAGCATGTATTATACAACACGGGGAAAATAGCCAATATTTTGTAATAACTAAATGGAAACTAACCTTTAAAAATTGTATAAAACATTAAAAAAATAAAAGTCCATAATACATTAAAAAAAGCATGTGTTTTTCTCACCTAAGGGTTCTTATCTACATTACTAATTCTTCCAAGTTTTGTGATATCATGCAGTTTATTCTATTTCATCTGTTCCATGCATTTTTTAAAAATTTGAGTTGCCCCCAAATTCAGTTTGACCAATGGGGCAGCTTGAAGCTCAGGGAGATAAATCAACCAGCGTAGGGCCCCTAATTAATAAACAGCAAAGGAAATAGCAAAGACCACACCTTCGGACTTGAGGCCCAACACCATATTTCAATGTCAGCCAGTTCCCAGTGATGCCAAGGGAGCAACAGGCCAAATAAACAAGCAAATTAACCACAGAGTCAGGACACAGTTCCTAGGTTTCAGCATCTGTTCTCAGTAGGGATTCTTTGGAAATATGCATGTTCTCTAAAATAATTTTTCTGATTTCCAGTCCCTATGATAAACTGCCTTTCTTTTTTTTCTTCCTATCCTAAATCAAATTAAAGACGGGAGGAATTTTTCGGCAAGTATCACTGTTTTTTTGCAAATGCAGTTGACACTTCAATGTGACTGGACCATTTAGCGCCTGGCTGAGGAGTGGCTGTCACTGCACATTGACAGCTCAGCCTCCAAACAGTCCAGCCTCTTCTGAAGGTAAATGCCTCAACTCCATGCAAACTGTGCAAAGTTAGAGCTCAAAACGTAGACTTCCTCTGTACTTCTCACAGAGGAGCATGCCTCTTGTGTAGAGGATAAATGCTCAGTGAACATGTGATGAATAAATGAAGAAAAGAACTAGTAAATTTCAGTTAATATCAACTCGGGGGATTTTCATGTTTTAATAATGGCTTGTGATAGCTGAATTTAAAATCTTTGATGGTTTCATTAAACTTACTTCATAGGATTAAAAACAAGTTAGATGCTCGTACGTGGGGATGAATTAAATAAACTGTGGATCGCTATACTCTGAGATTTAGTGACCTGGAGAAACATTCAGGATATAATATAAATTAAAAGATGGAGGTTACATGTGGGATGTAAACCCAATTACTTATTAAATTATACACACAGACATATAAAACTATATATAAAGGCTAGAAGGCTATAAATAAAAATCTTAGCACTGGTAATTTTTAAGTTGTGGATGATGAGTGATGTGGTTTATACTCATACAACCCTTGATGCAGGGGAAAAGCATTTCTATTTTTCATCTTATATAGAGGTCACATTTCATGCGAACTTCTTATAGTGCAAAGTCTAGAAAACACTGCTTAAGGGACTTTTGGTGCCACAACGAGGTCTCAGATTAAATCTCACAAGATTTTCTTTGCACTGATTTATTTATTAATTTATTTTTGATGGGGGTGCGATAGGTTGGGAGAAAGCTAACTCAGTCAGAATATCATATAAAAGCTCCAGCTTCTCCTATTTCTCCGAAAGATATGGGGCAACTCCTTTCCCACCACAGCTGACCCTGAAATGGCTCTAATGATTTAGATAAAAGGAAGTATCTCTCTTCCTTCTCATCTGATATGTTTGGAAGTGAATACTGCTGCCTGAAGCTGCAAGATAGAAAAATCCAGGTGCTATTTCTTCGATGCCAGGAAGGAAATTAAAGAACACTATCAAATATCCCAAGTTCCAAAGTATGTACCATTAAACACTTCCTGAGAATAAACAAAGATGAGGGTGACTTACCAGAGCCATCATTCCAATTCAATTTTGTATCAACAGTCTAAGTATAATCAGCCTATTAGTGAGAATTGCTTCCTCACCCATACTGCATTCATAGATCATCAGTCTTCATTAATATCCTATTCATAGATTATTGCTTTTCATTAATATAGAATAATTCCCTCTGGTTCAGTCACTGATTAGGTTCTAAATATCTTAAGTACGCCTGTTTTCTGCGGAATCTTAATCTTTGAGAATAAGCCATTAAATAGAACTTCAGAGGAGATAAAAGCCCTTTTATAACTTTCTCAGGTTGTGTGACAAAAGAATCCTAAGGCTGTGGTACTGCACATTCTTTTACACATTGGAAACAGAAGGACAGAATGTAAGTTTCAGGAAGATAGAATCTTTATCAATTTCATCCGCTGACATATCCCAGGTGCCCAGAACCAGTGCGTGTTATATCAAGGCTTGTGGGATAAGGGGCCTAGTTTTTTCTCCATCAAGCTATCTATGTACGAGAAGGAATCATGGTTTTGCCTTAGGACATTCTGATAAGATGATGAGATAACGTCCTGTCTGTCCAGAGTGATCTTAAAAAGCCCTGCTGCACTGTGGGTACAATACACTCATGGCATTCGGTTTTCCAACACTATTCAGTTAAGGTGCTTTAGTCCCTCTGAGTTCAGTCTCAAAATCTTCGGTTTTCGCCTCTGTCCTCAAACTCTGTGCAGAGGTGCCCTGGATGGTGCAGTGAACACACAGAAGAGCCCATACGATCTTTTAAAATCCTGAGAAAGCATCGTGAATCCATCAGACCCCATGGGAACCACTATCTCCAGGTAATTCCCAGTTTCAGCATGAGATGCTACAGTCCTTTCTGTGAGCTCATATTCCCTTGAAGCTGGACTTCCAGAAGCTGCTGTGTACCTCCAATCCATCCAACCCATCAATGAGGAACAGGCAATGAAGTTGACAAAGTCCAGTCTAATTCAAAGATTTGAGAAGTTACCCAGTGCCCAACAGGCAAGCGCATGCATTAGGCAGTGTGGTTATTTAAGGATTAAGTACAAAATTAAGACTTCTTTCAATACACGTGCATTATTTTTGCACACGGCTGCTAAGTCATTAGGACATAAATACTCATTAAGTTGTATGGACACAAAGAGTTATGACATCCTACTGTATACTTTGCTTATTGCTTGAGCAAGAATTAATGACCTGCTAACTGGGCACTGCTCGAAGTGCCTCTCCTCACAAATCTCAGATGAGAGGCAGAAAGTCAGCTTCTGGGAGAGAGACTCGACTCACTGCCACCCCCGTGCCTGCCCCCAGCAGGTGCCATCCTTAGAGTGGTGAGCAGGAGAGCATCACCCAGACCACAGCCAGTATTGTTGGAGGGCGAGGGAGGGCCGATGAGCTGACCCCTGGGAACGGATACTAACTCCTGCTCTTTTCATTCTGCCATGGTTCTCCGGCATCACCTAATCCATACGCAATGCTCAGGGACGGGAATGATTTACTTATCCAGCGGCATCAGCTATTCAACCAGGGAGCCAGCTTCCTGGCTCGTTTCTTATAGCCTATGAATATGTACAGAGGATTCAAAGATGGGAAAAGTGATCAGTGCCAGAAACACAGCGGGGATCAAGTGCAAGCTAAGTTTGGAGGAAGACAGAGAAAGAGGGTGGCCTTTTGGCCTGGGCTGGAGGGAAGCTGAAACTTTAGAAGTAATTTTAGGGAAGTCAGCGCTGATACTGTCCCCTGAGTAGAACACGTGCATCTACACTTTTCTTCTTTACCCTTAGGCAGCAGCCCCTGCAGCAGCCCCAAAGCGATCTCCTGGCTTCTCCATCCAGCCTCAGCTTTGAGGTACCTTAAGCCCACATCCCTAAAAGTGACACTGACCTCAATAACCCAGAGTTTGCAAGTTATGAAAATTGCCTCTACTTTGTATTTAAAGCTATGAATATTAGCTCTGCATATATCTTGCACATATCTATTTGGTTAATCCAAATAATCTAGAAATAAAGTCTTTTGTATTAACTGCCACTTAGAAACTTCTAAGTCTTAAGATTTGGTACTCTTGGTATTCAGCTCTATAAACCTCAAAGCAACCCAAAACTTCCAGAGGTTAGACTGTGAAACAGCTGGGGTTACCCGGCCCCATCATGCGAGCTGCCCCCTAATACCTGGATCAAGAGAATCCAGAATATTAAAAGCTAAAGCAAGAAGGTTCTCCAGCCCCAAAGAGTTTAAGGACCACAGCCTTACACCACTGCTCCTGATCTTGAGCAGTGAGGTTGCTGGGTAGAGGATGATTGTACATAAGGAAGAGGTTTTAGGCTACATAAGACTTTGAAGATAAATGCCAGAAAATCATTAGGCAATCCAGTTCCTGTGGAAACAGAAGGCTACTCAGAGCCCGAATTGTTTAGATGTATCATCTATAATCATTCCTTTAACTATGGTTTTGGCCGTAAATTGCACAGTGCATTGCCAGGCAGACACAGCCAAAAGGGAGTGCGTAAGAGAGAATAGAAAAGCTCTCAGCTGAAGAATTTTTTTAGGACAAGAGTGCCATTAACAGCCAAGGAGTGTGAAGCCTCTTAAAACTTGTTACTCTGAGTGTGCTCCAAGGACCAAGAACATCAACATCGCCTGGCAGTTTACTGGCGATGCAAATTTCAGGTCCAGTCCTGGACCACTGGATGAGAACCTACATTTATGAGAGCTTCAGATGACTCATATGCAAATTAAATTTGGAAAGCACTGAATTAGGATTCAGTGGTTCCCATCCCTGGCTAAGGGTTAGAATCACCTGGGAGGAGTTGAATACTTATGGACTCTAGGCCACAAGCCAGATCAATTAAATCAGGATCCCTTGGTTCAGGGCTGAGCATCACTAGCACTTCTGCAAGGTGCTTCTGGTGTGTGGCCAGGGCTGGGAACCATGGGACTGAAGGAACACCATCTGGCTTGGACCACACATTCACCTTGACCTTACCAAGCATCTGTGATTCCTTGTCTCATCCATTCAACTATAACTGGCACCATCTTCCCCATGAGACCTACAGCACCACTCTGGCCCTCTTGGAATGGAAACATCTTTAATTTCAAGTGGCATCTTGTACAATGACCTGTAGAATTTAGAACCTGGAGCCTAGGCAGAGTCTTTCCGGGTGAGCATGAGGTCTCCCAGAGCACGTTTCCAACCCCCTCCTGTCAGAAGGAAGGTGTAACAAGCTCCAGACACCTTTTTGGCTGTTCTCCTGCAGCTGTTAGTTTTTAAATAAACACTTCCTTTTTCCCTCCTATTCCAATTGACAGCTTTCTTATTTAATAAATACTAAAACTGTTTTAGGTCTATGGCCATACCACCCTGAATGCGCCCGATCTCATCTGATCTCGGAAGCTAAGCAGGGTCGGGTGAGTACTTGGATGGGAGACCACCTGGGAATACCGGCTGCAGTAGGCTTTAAAAAAATAAAAAGTAAAAAATAAATTTAAAAAATTTAGAACTATTTTACTACATTGCATTAATTCTACAGAAGATTTCTTAAAAAAACTAATCAAAAGAGACAATGGGAATAAAAAAAATAACATGGTTTTTAAATGAAATCCAACCACAACTCAGGCTGGGGTTTCTAATTAGACAATAAAATGGGGCTAATTGTTCAACCTCATATCGTTGCTGTGAGGATTCAAAGTACCTGTTTGGTGAACGTTAGTTCCCAAGCATCCTGGCCACAGAGGAAACTATGACTGGAACTCAGATCTCCTAACTCCAGCTCCATGTTTTTCCACTGTCCCACACTGACTTTATTATTTTTTTACATGTTTATTGGAATATAATTGCTCTACAATGGTGTGTTAGTTTCTGCTGTACAACAAAGTGAATCAGCTATACGTATACATATGTCCCCATATCCCCTCCCTCTTGAGCCTCCCTCCCACCCTCCTCAATCCATCCCTCTAGGTGGTCACAGAGCATCGAACTGAGCTCCCTGCTGAGCTGATTTTAGTCCTGCCAAAAGTGGGCCCAGAGGCTGGCCCAGCAAAGACCGGGAATGTGGTGAGCATGAGAAAGGGCAGTGTTGGGTGACAATAAGCTGACCTAGTGGTAATGAAATGTTCAGGTCACTTCTCTTAAGTGTCTGGTTACCAAAGTAAACGGCACACGTTGTAGAATGATACATAAGATCCAGAGAGATGGCTCATGGAAGAACGGTGCGTCAGTGATGGTTAAAGGATTTGGAATGGCTGCACCAGAAGAAAGGAGGCTGCAGACTTATAAATCTGAGACTCATAGAGGACTATGGCATTTGGACCAACGGCCAGCTGTTTTCCAAAGCTGCTCAAAGAGGGAAACAGATCGAGTCTGGAACAGGAGGCCTTTGGAAGACAGGTAGCTTAAGGGACTTCACGCCTGATGTGAAGCAGGCTTCCTGGCCCTGGGACGGGGACCTGAGGGAGGTTTACAGAATGTGAGCATTATTAATACCCAGTGGGGGAGGGGAAGAGGGTTTCAGTCACACCACATACTGGGACTTAGAATGAAATGGAACCTTACTGGCATCAGATAGATAGATAAGATCCTAAGTCCAGATTCTGTGAATTCCTAGGTATAACTAGTCTCTGGATGAAACATAACATTTTTTTTCCAAAAAGCAAAATTCTTGAATATTAAATCATGAGGGTTAAACAGATATATGGACATCTTTCTTTCTGACTTATTTTGACTAAAAATCCCCTCCCCTTGGTATTAAAGAAGATCAAGGAAAACATTGCCAGAGTTAGTTTTCGCCTCCCTTGCCCATCAGCATTCTTGATCTATTAGTTCTACTATCTGAAAATGAAAATTCAAGTATTAATATTTCATCCGCTCTATTGACTGAAAAGCAAAATGAAGATGTCATGATTAGCATTTTGCACTAATCGAGATGTAATTACGGTGAGAATTCATGAGGAGGCCTTTAACCCCAGACTCCTGCTGCCCGGGTAACTGATTCCAGCAGGTGGGACAGAGTGGCCATCATGCCTTCCCGTGACCGAGGGCTCCTGGCTTCCAAAGACCTTTGTAGCTTTCGGTTTTGAGGGCTGCACTTGGAAGTCCCAGGTGGTGTCTTTAGCCAGTATCGCTAATTATAAGAGTGGCTGCAACTCCTGCCCCGTCACAGTAGACAACATCCTCTTGAAAACCTAGATGGGGCTTCCCTGGTGGCGCAGTGGTTGAGAGTCCGCCTGTCGATGCAGGGGACACGGGTTCGTGCCCCGGTCTGGGAGGATCCCACATGTCACGGAGCGGCTGGGCCCGTGAGCCATGGCCGCTGAGCCTGCGCGTCCGGAGCCTGTGCCCCGCAACAGGAGAGGCCACAACAGTAAGAGGCCCGCATACCGCAAAAAAAAAAAAAAAGAAAGAAAACCTAGATGGATTTTCCATTAAAGCCATAAACGAGTGTGTGCCCATGAGACAAGTGAAGAGAGTCACTCAGCAGGAAATCCTACACAGGAGAAGCAGCTCCTCTGAAGGCTGATCATACAGTAAGAAAGCATGAAATGTCATCTACTTGTTTTCGGACAGGGAAACTTGCTTGGTGTCTGGATCACATGACAATTTATAATGCAGGATAACCCCTGGAGAAATTGTGTTTTCCTGTAGACTCACTTCATGAAGAGGAAAGATGCTTTTCTATCGCATTCCAACATGAGACCCTTGAAGCTGTGGTTTTCCTCACCTCCACGAGAGAAGGAACCCATGCATTTGTTCCGGGCTGGCTGAGAGGCAAAGGGATCTGAGTGTCAGAGGTGTGTGACTGATGTCAGGAAAGGGATTGCTAGGGACTAGGAAAAAAGAGGATTGTACGTATGGATAGAGGCCTGTGTGTCCAAGGTGGCAGGATGTCCCGGGAATGTCTACAATGGGACCACAGCCTTCTCTTTGAAAGCCTAGCTTGGCACAGAGGGGTTGAAACCACCAAGGAAAGTCACTGACCTGGAGGAATAGGCCAGTCTGCACAGGCAGAGAGGAAAGTGAGACCCACCTCTGAGGAAGTCCTGGGTCTTCACCTTGAACCTGTGGAAGCCCAGCACCCAGCAGCCTCCTGGGTGATCAGAAAGTAGCCAGCGCCTACAGGCTGAGGGACCACTTTGGGGGTACCCACATGCTTCTAGGCCCCTGTGTGGCCCTGAAGACAGAGAGGGTACCCCAAAGAATGACCAAGACTGGCCTTCTCACCAAGCTTCAAGGCTAGAGGACAGAAGTCTTGTAAGTTGATTTTTTAAATATAAAGAAATTTAATATGTGTGGCACTCAAGTACTATCCAGTAATCCACACTTACTGCATCTGATTATTGAAGAAACCAAAGTGAGTGTTAAGCAAGACTTTTAAGGCTGATGTTTAAAATACATAGATGTTTCAGAGGATGAGAATACAGTCTGGGACATTGACTCCCAATTATTTTAGGTGGAATGCTTACTTTACAAGTGCCTTCTCGATTTCATAAACTAGACAGTTTTAGGGTTCTTGTCTTTAGTCAATAATTTAAGAGTTGTTGCCAGAAAATCTCTCACTCACAGTTTTCTGAATCATAATGCATTCTGTGTGGATGCCAAGTCCTGACCATGCCTCTTACTGACAGTTTCAGAATAAGCGCAGGAAATTGATTGTTTCATTGGTCTACTCTATTCGTTCCTAAAAATGTGTCAAAGAATTCTTTCTGGAATAAAGGTATAACTGCATCATCAAAGCTGCCGAAATCATCAGCTATCTTCTACTGCTATTGGATCACCCAGAGGAGAAAAGTGAGCTTGCGGTGTTTTTAAAGATTTGGGAAAATCACCTGGGAGGCAGCCTCATTGTTGAAATCTTTAAGGCTACCCAGTCACCGATGCATTGCTTTATTGGTCATCAAATATAAAATAAAAAGACAGGGCTTCCCTGGTGGCGCAGTGGTTGAGAGTCCGCCTGCCGATGCAGGGGACACGGGCTCGTGCCCCGGTCCGGGAAGATCCCACATGCCGCGGAGCGGCTGGGCCCGTGAGCCATGGCCGCTGAGCCTGCGCGTCCGGAGCCTGGGCTCCGCAACGGGAGAGCCCACAACAGTGAGAGGCCCGCGTACCGCAAAAAAAAAAAAATAAAAAATAAAATAAAATAAAAAGACAGTAGCCTTGATCTAATCATTGTTCCAAGCCTCTTATGATCCACTGTACAAAAGCATGACCAAAAGAATCTGGCTTACTTCTCATGCTAATTCATTTAAAACCTGATTCCCTATAGGGTAGTCAGCGGCCTGACGTGTGTGTTTTCTCCCGACAGTGTGACACCAGGGAAAGATCACTGCAAGAGAAGAGAAGCCTCTTTGCCATCAACCAGTTTTATCACTTGGGGCAAATAATGTCATCTCTCTAGACTTCAGTGTCCTCATCGGGAAAATGAGGTGGTTGAAATAATAACTGCTAAGAGCCTTCCAGTTCTGCAACTCTATGAATCTATTACTTGTTGCATTTACAAGCATCAGAAAAGCCACACTCATCATCGGAACAAGTGCACTGATGTGAGGACAATGCCTTAGAACAAGCCAGCTTTCCTAATTTAAAAGAAAACACACCACTACGAAGATCTGCCTGTTTAACAAACTACTGTTTTAAAACAAGTATCTAGACAGGTTATGCCAGGCACACCAAATAACCTGATTCAGATGATAGAACTGCTGGGGTGGAGAAAACCTTCAATGCAAATGTGAGGCACTGATTGGATCTGAAATGCATATATATATATATATATATATATATATTTTTTTTTTTTTTTTTTTTTTTTTTGCGGTACGCGGGCCTCTCACTGCTGTGGCCTCTCCCGTTACGGAGCACAGGCTCTGGACGCGCAGGCTCAGTGGCCATGGCTCACGGGCCCAGCCGCTCCGCGGCATGTGGGATCTTCCCGGACCGGGGCACGAACCCGTGTCCCCTGCATCGGCAGGCGGACTCTCAACCACTGCGCCACCAGGGAAGCCCTGAAATGCATATATTATTCAAAACGTGAATTTATTTAAGTTTCAAACAGATCCAGAATACCCTTTTCTTTATTCATTCAACAGAAAACTCAAATAAGCAACTGGGTATCAGCCATAGAAATTTATGGAAAAGTTCTAAATCTCTGTCTCGTGTTCAATAGGAAATAAGGGGAAAAAAGGAGAGAAGCAACAAGATTTCAGAAGAGGAATATACGATAAATACACCCACACACGGGACAAGCAGAGTGGACAAGATCATTGCTTGTCTATTTCTTTCCCCACACAGTGGTTCACTGTTCCCACAAATGAGAAATTATTTTTTTTGAGCTTCATTTTTTTAAATTGAGAGACATTCTTGATTGAAGGTGTATAAATATCTGTCTTTGTGGCTTTATTGCTTCCAGTCATCTTAGTGAGAGTCTTGGGGGCTGAACTCTGCTGTTCGTTAGGTAAGCAAATGTCTGTAGATCATTTTACAAAGAATTACTTATCCTCACCTAGAGATCAAGGGAAAAGCCTTAGAAAATGCAATCAGAAACCTGGGTTCAAGTTCTGATTATATATATCACTATGTGACACCAGGCAAGTCACCTTACCCTATACAGCCTCAGTTTCTTCATCAACAAAATGGAGCTAATAATACTTTGCATTTATTATGAAGATTAAATGAAACAATGAAGGTAATATTTCTGAGATAGTATCTTTTTTTTCCGGGGGTGGGAAATCCAGGGTGAGATAATATCTTAACAATTATCAGTTATGATCACTGATTTTATCATTAGGTTAAAAAAATATATATATATATATCATTAGGTTAGATTCAGCCTGCTCTACTACAGTTTTACCACAGGGCAGGATCTTCTAAAATACAATATATTTTTGCTTCATTGTTGAGAGATGAAAAGGCTTTTTGAAAGCTACACTTTATAAATGTAATGAATATAAAGTAACTTTTGCCATGTAGACAGTTGATTCTTGTTATCCGTGGCAGTTATATCCTAGAAACTCTCCAAGAATACTGAATTAGTAAATACTGACCGAGTATTCCTTGGGGAAATAGAGTTAGGTTCCTGTGAGCTTGTGGTCACATTCTGATCAACTGGTCAATATAGAATCTTGTTTTACGTGTGCTTCTGTTTAAAGACACCTTCTTTAATATATATTTTTGATTCACTAACATTTAACTCAAAGCCAACACATTACAACTCATGCCTGAACAAAGCTTATCTAAACACACACATTTTCCCCGTAAGGCACATCACAGCCTTCTTGCACTTAGGAAAACTAGACAGCACTCCAGGGCCGTCCCGGGGAGCCATTTTAAATGGCAAAATTTTCAACAAAAAGCACAAAAATGCAAAACACCTGGCAGGAAATAGATTGCAAAAAAAGGCACTTGTTTGCAGTATGAGGGTTGAAATTTCGAAGATAGAGGGTTGCCTTCAGCTGAGAACATACACATGGGGCAACTCAAATGTTTCACCACTTTGCACACATCTGTGAGTGCCCATGAAATGCCATAAGTGCTGATTTTGTGGTTAAAAATAAATTTTAGTGAGTAGGTGAGTTCACAGATACAAAATCCCACAAATAATGAGGATTGTGTGTTTGTGTATACTTATGTAAGTATTTATACACAATCATATATTCATTTAATACTTAATCATGTGGCAGGCACTATAGTAAGTATTTTAGATATATTTTCTTCCTCCTTTATTATAATAATTATATAATCTCAGTATCCCCATAATCTTACCAATATGAAATTGAGGGCTGAGAACTTAAAATCACTTGTAAAATTCACACAGATAGAACCAGAATTTAAAGCTGAGTCTGATTTCCGAGCCTATGTTTGCCCTCTACTTTATTCTGTGTTTCACCAATTTTGTTTTTTTTTAACTCAAGCAAGTGGCCAGGCATGCCACATCTTGTCAAATTGGCAAACCACTGCCTTTGATCATCATTCTGAACTCAAATTTAAATGACCAAGGTAACAATTTGAAAACTAAGCTATAGATATTTAAATGCCTATCCTTATTCTAATCCATGCTTCCAATTTTCAGTCATCTATGTTCAGTTATTAAATGCCTACTATGTGCCAGTAAGTGTTGTATGTGCAGTCATCAACACAGAGGTAATGCCAGGACGCCTCTGGAGCATGTCAGAACTGTTCTCCATCCATCTTCTAGGGTTAAGATATACACACACTACAGCAACTTCAAACTCTTACAGGCAAATGAAAGAAAGGTTATTGCTAAATGTGATGCCATTACCTGTCAAGCCAGTGATGTCTGAGAACTATATAAAAGAAAGTGCTCAGTATCCATTCTGGCTAAGAATGATGGATGTATTCATAAAAGCTTATATGTGAAACAGTAACTTTCAGGGACAATGTATCAAGCAGGATGGATTAGGCTCTTCTGCAGTAACAAATAGCCCCCATGTATCACAATAAAGGCCTCTTTTTTGCTCTTGAAAAGTCTAGTGTAGGTTGAATGGCCCTTCTCCATCCTGTAGCCCGGTCTTAAGACATCTACTCTCAACCAATTGAAAGTCTGGGGAAGGTAGGAAGCAAAGGGTGTTTGGATGAGCAATGTCTCTGCCACAAACACAAATAAATTTTCCCGTTAATCCTAAATTTAATACCTAACCATATAGACTATGGGTAATCTTAAATCTCACTTTGATTAATGGTAGACAATGGGAAATACCTGTAGTTTAAAGTCTTTATTCTAAGCTTCAAATTTCTTCTAAATCATTTACATTTTCTTCAAGAAAACTTTTTAAAGGACAGTTAAAGGATGTTTTCTTTTAGGATTTTCTTTAAGATTTTGAGTCTGAACTCAGTCTCATTCTTATTTCAATTATCTTGTTTGTACGGGTTGGTCATAAAAAGAAAGGGGGAAAATCACTAGCTAGCAAGCATAATATCGGGGCCAGTGACTTCAGTTAAATGAAGGTGGTTGTATCCTGTGTTGAACAGTGTCTCCCCTCCAATTCATGTCCGCTCAGTATTTCAGAATGGGAACTCATTCGGAAATAGGGTTTTTGCAGATAAAATTATTTAGACTAAGATGGACCAGACTGGATTAGGGTGAGCCATAGATCCAATAATTGGTATCTTTATGAGAAGAGGAAAGGACACACAGATGCACATGGAGGAAGGTCATGTGACAATGGAAGCAGAGATTGGGATGATGGATCCAGAAAGCCAAGGACTGCCAGGAGCCTCCAGAAGGAAGGCAAGGATTTTTCCCCAGAGCCTCAGTGTGAGCGTGGCCCTGCCCACACCTTGATCTCAGACTTCTAGCCTCCAGAACTGTGAGCATAAATTTCTATCATTTTAAGCCGCCCAGTTTATGAGAAGTTGTTACAGAATCCCTGGGAAACTATACAGATCAGACCTCAGATTTCAAATAATAATTTAAAATCAGGAGGTATAAGTATATGAAGGTTTTGATAAAATCTGGTTATAATCTCACCTCTTTCATTTTCTAGATGTCTTTGAAGTTCAGGACTAGTAGAGATATTTGCTATCACTCATATCTCGCAGCTTCTCTGGAGAATTCCTTGCTCTCAGCAAGAGGGAGCCACTGGCCTCCCCTCATTCTCTACTCTCAAGGTACCTCCCCAAGGCTCGTCTCTCTAACTTCCCCCCATCTGTCCTGATCTCTCCACTAACCCCCATCCAGTGTCTCCCCAGCTTCTCAAAGGTGTGTGGTCCTGGGCAATGTTTCGTTTTATACACACACACCTAATAATACCACCACTCTCTCCCCTCGCCACCTCTCCCCCCGAGATCATTCATTGTCTAGATCAGAGGTGGGCAAACCTTCCACATAAAGGACATTGGAGCAAATATTTTAGGCTTTGTGGATTCTACGGATTCAACTCTGCCATCATGGCACAACAGCGGCCTAGACAGAGCGCAGGTGAATGAGCACGGTCGTGTTCCAATCAAACTTTATGTATGGAACACTGAAATATGAATTTTCTATATTTTCCCTGTGTCACAAAGTATTCTTTTCATCTTTTTTAAACCGCTTAAAAACATAAACACCATTTGGGGCTTGCAGACCACACAGAACGGGCAATAAGAGGTCAGATGTGGTTCTCGGGCCAAAGTTTGCTAAACCTGATCTAGCTCAGAGGTTCTCAACTGGGGTCAACTTTGCCCCCCAGGAAACATCCGGCAATGTCTAGAGACATTTCGTATTGTCACATGTCTAGTGGGGCTCTTTTGTCATCTAGTGGGTGGAGACCAGGGACGATGCTGCTAAACATCGTACAACGCACAGGACAGCACCCCTCCCCTAACCAAGAATTAACCAGTTAAAAATGTCAGCGAGGGCTTCCCTGGTGGCGCAGTGGTTGAGAGTCCGCCTGCCGATGCAGGGGACACGGGTTCGTGCCCCAGTCCGGGAAGATCCCACATGCCACGGAGTGGCTGGGCCCGTGAGCCATGGCTGCTGAGCCTGCGCGTCCGGAGCCTGTGCTCTGCAATGGGAGAGGCCACAACAGTGAGAGGCCCGTGTACCGCAAAAAAAAAAAAAAAAAAAAAAAAAAAAAAAATGTCAGCGCCACTCAGATTAGAAACTCTGAGCTAGATAAAGGGCTCCTGTGAGAAACTGAGAACCCTCCCTAACACCCCACGCCATAGGTTATATAGTTATTAAGGCCCTAGTTGGACAACTCTCAGCCTAAATTCTTCTCAGATCTCTCCAACTGCAATGATTCTAACTGTTCTTCAATAGATCCTGTGTATCCGTAGATCTTCACGGTGTGTTGTTCATTGTAGCCAAGGGCCCACGTTTCCTCCACAGCGAGCCTCAGAAGGGCGTGTGGTGTCTTACCCACGTTTACATTCACAGGACCAAGGGCAACAGGAACTGAGAGAGGAAAACAATGAACTAAAACCTCCAAGTTATGAACTCACTTGAGGCAGGTACCAGGTGAGGGAATTCCAGCTTCCATAGAGAAGCTACTTCTATGAGCCCTTAGAGTGGAATTTTCTGTCCCAGAATGCCAGAGTTGCTGGGTGAATCGATGGCCAAACAAGGCCCCATGCTTGATGCAGCAGGAACTACCTTTGGCCAGAAAGTCAGTGGGACTGGAGCTGGTTGAGAAGAGCCAGTAGGGCTTCCTGCAGCCCCTCTTATGGCATCGGTGGAATCTTCAATTACCCGTTGGGCTTGGTGTCCTGTGGCATCACATGAGGCTGGAGCAGGTGGGACCACAGAGCCAGAAATGGATTTGCAGAACCCTGCAGCTCTGGGTTTGCCCTGCCCTGCTCCCATCCAGCGCACCCGACGGCCCTTGGATCCCTGACTCAGCCCCTCCTCCTCACCTCTGAGTTTCTCTCACCCGGACCCTGCTTTGCTCTCCCCATCTCACAGTCCACCTCTGCCCCACCCCAAGCTTCTGCACTGACTATGCCTCTTCCTCCTATGATTTCCGGGCTCGGCTAGTCCACACCCTGGACGTCCCAGGCCAACACCACCAATGGCTCCCTCCCTGCGCACAGCACAGAGCCCCACTTCTCCCACCCTCCGACTTGCCCTCTGCTCAAATCCGGGCTCCTGCACGGTCCTATTAGCTCGTGTCCATCCTCCCTCTCTACCCAGTCACGCTAGATTACGTCTCCTTTGGCAGATTTCTCTGGCTGTTTTTTTTTTTTTTTTTTTTTTTTTTTTGCGGTACGCGGGCCTCTCACTGCTGTGGCCTCTCCCGCTGCGGAGCACAGGCTCCGGACACGCAGGCCCAGCAGCCACGGCTCACGGGCCCAGCCGCTCCGCGGCATGTGGGATCCTCCCGAACTGGGGCACGAACCCACGTCCTCTGAATCGGCAGGCGGACGCTCAATCACTGCACCACCAGGGAAGCCCTCCCTGGCTGTTTTGATTCATCTTCTCCCCAGGTTCCTGTGACCTGTACCCTGACCCCTACACCTGCACTCGTACTTGTCCTCAGGCAGGAACAGAACGCCAGGTGACACGGGCTGTCACTCTCTGTTTCAAGGACATGGAAGACACGCAAGCTTGTGCCCGGGAAGGATGCAGGAGAACAAGTGTGGAGCCCTGTTCCCTCCAGGAGGTGCTCTTGGTAAAGTAGATTCACCCAAGGGAAGCAGCCTTGGATGACAAGACAATAAAGTAGTTCAAGAGCAAAATTATATGGCCCGGAGTTCAGAGCAGGGTAAATAAAAACAGCTTCATTTCCTAAGCAAACAGAGCAAAACACCTCCTGAGCTCTACATGGCCCTGTGATTAGCACTTTGCATTTATTAATCAGATCCTATAATCACTGTGGAAAGCCTTTGATATAAGTAACAGCATTAGACCCATTGTACAGATTGGGAAAGGGCAGTCCGGGCAGGTGAAGTCCTCAGCCAGTAAAGGGTGGGGTCTGACTGACCTGCTTAATACCACAGGACAAAGTCAGCAGTGGTTTTGCACAGCGAAGTAATAAGTTATACTTGGGGGTAAGGCCCTGATACAAAGATATACTCCTTCCCCCAGGCAAGTCTCTGAAAACAGTCACGTCAGTGTTCCCTATGCTGAACTTGAGGCTCCCCAAGGTGACATAAGTACAATATACATAAAGGAGTGCCCTGTCTGGCCAAGTACTTACTTAGCCCGGGTGTGTTAGTGTCCTCTGGTTGCTGTCACAAAGTACCACAAAATTGTGGTGTAAAGCAGCACAGGTTTACTATATCACCATTCTGGAGGTCAGAAAACTGAATTCCATAGGCCACCTCAGTTGCCCCTTGCCCTGTAACACATATTCACAGGTTCCGGGGATTAGGAAGTGGGCACATTTGGATACACTATTTGGTCTCCTCCAGGCACTAACAGTGCACTTGGGGCACCACCAATGGCAGACCTGCAGCCATTGAACATATACCCCTACAGGGCACCCAGGCAGCCACGGGGAAAATCCAGCCCAGCTTACGGCACAGGAGCCCAGAATGGAGCCATCCAGCTGGTTCCTCATCCTCCCCTGCTCTGTGGGAAGTGCTCCCCTTCACCTACAGACTTGGCTCCTGTGAGGGGCCTCCAGGGCGAATCCCTGCCTCCTGCGAGCAGGTTTACATCAATCTTCTAGCTCTTTGTGTTTCCACTCTGATCGCACAGCTCCTTCCATATACCTGAGATTGGCACTCTCTTCTGGGCCTTCATTCTGGTGTCTGGTTCCTTATTTGATCCTTCAGAGATGTTGAGTTCTTGTCTTTTTTTAAAATATAAATTTATTTATTTATTTTTGGCTGTGTTGGGTCTTTGTTGCTGCGCACGGGCTTTCTCTAGTTGCAGCGAGCGGGGGCCACTCTTCGTTGCGGTGCGCGGGCTTCTCACTGCGGTGGCTTCTCCTGTTGTAGAGCACGGGCTCCAGGTGCACGGGCTTCAGGAGTTGTGGCTCGCGGGCTCAGTAGTTGTGGCTCGCGGGCTCAGTAGTTGTGGCTTGCGGGCTCTAGAGCGCAGGCTCAGTAGTTGTGGTGCACGGGCTTAGCTGCTCCGTGGCAATGTGGGATGTTCCCGGACCAGGGCTCAAACCCGTGTCCCCTGCATTGGCAGGCAGATTCTTAACCACTGCGCCACCAGGGAAGCCCGAGTTCTTGTCTTGCAAAAGATTTACGGTCTCCTCTATTTGCTTGCCAGTTCTCCGTCCCAGATGCAGAGTTCTGCCCTCGGGTTGGTGGCTGTGTCTCTCTCCTCCTGACAGGTTTCCTAAACGCCAGAGCCTGTTTGTGTCCTCGGCTCCGTGGCCACCCCCTGCCCGTGAGTTCACAGTCCCTGCTCCCCCGGCCCACCAGCACCAGCGCTGCCCCCCTCTCCTGAGCCAGGCCCTGCCTTGGTTCACAGAACTCATCCCAGAAAGGTCCGTCTCCAAGGAGACCCAGTCCCGGGCACCCTTGTGTTCCTCCCAAGGCAGAGTTTGAATAACCCATGTTAATCATAATCCGGACGTCAGAGGCTCTGATAGACGAAAGGGGTCAGGCTGCCCACTACCCCCCATCAACTCACCAAAGCCTCACCTGGGAAGAACACAAGACCTTCTACTTTTCAAAGTACTTTTCAATCTAACATTTGCTCTGTAAAAGGGCCAGTGAGGTAAATGCATCCAGTATAAGAAATAGACGACTGATGGGAAAACTGAGGTTGAAAAGTACGTGGAGCTACTAAAGGAGATGCTACAAGACGGAGCCAGGGCCTCACTTCCTGTCTCCTGACTCCCAGGTTAGGACTTTTTCTGCCATATTTTGTCAGTGGGTCAAGCCTGTAGGTGGCATCCGCTGAGAATCTCAGTGTTGGAAGGTCTTTAAATGTCATCTAGGCTAACCATGTAATCTAGGGCCATTAAATGTCCTCTGGGCTAATGTCATGATGGTGGCAGGCCCTCAGGAAATGCCCTGCCAAGTGGTCAGCCAGCCTCTGCTTCAAAAGCAGCCCCCAGATACACAGCTCACCTTTAAGTGTCTCTGAACATTAATAAAGCCTTCCTTATCTCGAGCTCAGATCTAATCCCCTAATGCCTACCTACTCATTGGTTGAATCTGTTGCAGCCAGGCACACACATGCATGTGTGCACACACACATATGCACACACACACAGACAAACAGAGAAGAGCCAAACTGGATTACCTGCTGGATCTGTTTCTTTTACCTTAACCTTTGCTTTCCGCTGCTTTTGTCCATGAAAAGGGTACTGTCTATACATAATTGCCTGCCTTGGGGAACCCTGCCCCTTTGCCTGAATGTTAAACAGAAGTGCGTTTGTTCAGGGAATCTCTGGACCCTGTTCCACCTGTAGATGGTTGCAAGAAAGAAGAAATTAACACATCCCCTCCCGGAGGCTGGCCATTCCAGGGGATATTTGCATAACTTACAGCCTTTCTACGTTACTTCCTCATCTCCTCCCTTTCTCTGTGCTATAAAATAAACTGGCATCCAAACCCCGATAAGATGGTTATCTTGAGACTTTAGTCTGCCATAATCTCGGTCTGGCGGCTTTCCGAATAGTCGTATCCCCTGCCTCAACACCTTGTCTCCGACTTATTGGCCTGTCGTGTGGCCAGCAGAGCGAACTTGGACTCAGTAACACACACACAACATGACTCTGTCCCATGACAGCCTTGTGAGTAATCTCTTTTCCGTGCTAAACAACCCCGCTCCCTTTCCTCTCCCTCCAGTGAGAGGATTTCCATGCCCTTCACCATTCTGGCCTCTGTCCTGTGAGTCAGCTCGAAACGCGTCCCACAGTGTGGCAGTGACACGACCACGGCAGCCTCAATCTAGCCTCCGATCTGGGCAAGACCTCCACGCTGAAGTCTGCCAAGGCTTGGAGAACGTGGTGGGTCCCGAGTCCTCATCACGCTCTCATCTTACAGAAGGATCTAGAAAAGCGTGAACTGGAGCAGAGATTCCACAACACACTAACAAACGAGATCCGGAACTGGGTTGTGTTCTAGTGGCCCTGCCAAGCATTTCAGAAATTCTAGTAAATACACGTCCATCTGGAAAGGCAACCCAAACCTAAACCATGTAATTCAGCAGGATCCCCAGCTGATGCTTGATCAAAGCACATCTTGAGTAGGAGGAAAGGTAATGATTCCCAGATACCAACTGCTCACCCTCATCAGATGGAGAAGCTCGGAGAAGCAATGAGTTGTGCTTCAATTATTCCTATCCAGAAATCGCCACCGTTCAAGGGCCTATTATTCACGGAGGGGAGGCTTCAGCAGCACACCTGAGCAGGGAGATTCCTTCTGAATTCAGTTGTTTATGATTTTTATGTTCTGTTTATTCCTTTTGTTTTCATGCTAGAAGTAATGTTAAGCCAATCTGGTTGATTAGGCAGAGCAGTTCCTAGATGGGCAGAGGACGGTGAACCTTCGGGCACCACTGCTGGGTTCGGCTGCAGGCAGCATGGGCGGATGGCAGGCAATCCCGACTCCACTCAAGGAGCAGAAAGGGCTGCACTCGGGGGCTCAGGAAGCCCGTGGCCTGGGTATCCTCTTGGTCCTTATCCTGCATTTGCAGTAACTGCATTTTGCTGGAGACCAAGCCTCAACCTCTATCCTAGGTCTGGCCAACCGGGTTCCTGATGTGTCGTATACTTGGTTTCCAGCCCAGCACTCTGGTCTAAAATGACGGTGCCCTGCCATGCTCTGAACAGCCTTTTCTTTCCCTAGAGCCCCAGGACTGCAGCCAGCACCCCGCTACCACATGCCTGACTTTTCTTGATGCTGGTACCCTGCTTGAGTCTCAGCATGATCTCGGCACCCAGAATGTCCATTGCTGGATTCCACCCTCCTATCAGGCCCTCCACCCCTGTCCTGTGCCTCAGGACATAATGCCTACCCTCTGCTTACACTTGGACCTAATGACTCACCTCCCTGTAGGAGGACACATTGCTTCCTTTGCTCCCTGCGGGCAGCTGGCTTGACAACAATGCCAGCCCAGGGACCAATGTAGCTTCCCAGGCTCTCCAGTCCTGTCTGAAGTTACCATGTTCTAAGATCCTTTCTGCTCAAAGCAGCTTTGGAGGAGAATGAATGAGAGATTAAGGTACAGAAAGGGAGATGCTGGGAAAAGACAACCAGCATCTGTTTCCATAGCCCAAGCCACGAGCTGTTAGTGCTACCTTCCTCCTGCCCACCCCCATTCCCTCCTCACCCACCCAGCAACTGGATGCCTGTCACAGTGAGGACTGGCCCAGCTCCGTGGACACCAAGACTAAGTCATTAAGGAAACACTGCAGTTCAAGTATTTTAGATTCTTTTCCTTTGGAATATATTGATGGCAACTAACAGCTCAGGATAACTCAGAAAAACAAACTGATGCTTGGTTATCTTAAGGATGTATTGAAATTCACAAAGAACTATTTTTTTTTTTGGCCTGGTGGTGATTTTTTTTACAGAAATAATAACTCCCATTTGCTAATTAATGTGATAAACAAAGATATAGCCTCTTCTCGTCCATCACCACCTCCAAAATTAATTTTAACAGCAATACTAAGCTTAGGCAGAGAGAATAAATGGGTTAGTTACACATTCATGGAGAACAGGTAAAAACTTTCCACTGGTTGTTTCTGTGAGGTGTCTATTTTAAGAGATTTGAGGGGGAGTAGGTTACAAGGTGAGTATCCAAACTTTTAGAGGGCAAAAATCAAGAGTTTCGACCAAATGCCTGCTTATCAAATATCAACACACAGAATGTGCCTAAATCAAGCTGAGGTTGTCTCCAAATTCAATGTGTTTTGCAACGCCATCCTATGTCTGAATGTCATAGCCACCTTGACAAAAACAAGTCTTTAGTTCAACTAAGTAGAAAAACCCAGTGAAAAGATTCCTTGCTCGTCTCCAGGTAAAAGCAGATTATTTTCTTAAGAAAAACACCAGTGAGGATAAAAGCCAAGTATTGTTTTAGACTCTCTTCAATTTCAAAAATACCATTGAAAAAATAATTACACCCACGATTTATGCATGATGCATTAGGCAGCCAGATACAATGCACTGCTACCTTGTAATTGCACTGAAAAAGTCAACATCATGAAATATACCCTCAACTTCTTGGGATCATCACCTAGTCTAGTAACATCTGTGCCACAATGTAAATCTTGTCCAAATAATCTATCTTGATTAAATGATAACAGTAGTAATTTTGTTCTATGACTTAATAGACTTCTGAAGAATTTTTTTTGGTTACTTCTGAAGAACTAGAGGGTCAAATGATCTGTTATCAATGTTTAAGCTTTTTTTGGGGGTGGGTACGTGGGCCTCTCACTGCTGTGGCCTCTCCCGTTGAGGAGCACAGGCTCCAGACGCGCAGGCTCAGCAGCCATGGCTCACAGGCCCAGCTGCTCTGCGGCATGTGGGATCCTCCCGGACTGGGGCACGAACCCGTGTCCCCTGCATTGGCAGGTGGACTCTCAACCACTGCGCCATCAGGGAAGCCCAATGTTTAAGCTTTTTATTGTGAAAGTTAATAGGCTTGAATCACAAGATTCCCTACAAAGATGACTGAAATGTCATCTGGGGGGAGGGGGTGGGTGCGCCTCGGGTGTCAGCACATGAGAGTGTTTTTAAAGACTCCAATTTTCCTCCTCCGTATCCCCATGAAGACAAAAACATTCTCCAGGAGTAAGCAGGGAAGCAATATGTATACAATACACTATCCATCACCCCTACTGATTACAGACCAAAACTAGAAAGGACAGTGTTCCTTACATAATAGATAGATTATCTTACATAATATACGACAAATATGACAGACAACATCTTGCAGGATGGAAAGAGCCATCCAGAAGATGCAAATTGCCGAATTACGAATCTGAAGGGGCCAGGTTGAGAGAACCAGCACTTGGATTTAACAGTCTTATGACAGACAGCACAGGTTCTGCTGGGCTACCTGCTCATCCCTTTAGGTTTTCCTCTCAGCCACTCTCATCCTGGCAGCCACCCATGAAGAGGGAGCCTGATGAACGGGACGGGCACTGGATTTCAGTGTCTCCCCGCCATCACTGTTCAGACACCTACCTGTGGTCGTTAATGGGGTTTTCTCTCCTAGCAACAGTTTTAACCTTTTGGCATGGATTTTGCCTTGATAATGGGAGTCAGCCACCACCGCGGAGGTGAAGGACATGTTACAGAGGGTGCAGCACTTGTTTTTATCCACCATGTCGGCATCACTTCCCTGTGAGGGAGAGAGATGAAAAGAACATTAGAGAGAGCCCCAAGGCCTCTGATGTTTTTGTCCTGTTCCGTTCTGTTGCATGTGAAACCTACCATAGACTTTCTTCTTGAAATGTCTGTATTGTCTTTGCTCTGCAATCTCTTTTTTCTTCTCCATGATAACATCATCAAAACTTTCTCAGTTACTAACTTCAACCTATATTTAATAGGGACCACTACTGCCAGGCACTGGGAACACAGGACAAAGGGGCGGATATGAACTACCCGCAGAAAACCAAGGCCCACAACAGGTGTCAACACGTTGGATCCGGCACTGGGAGGAAAGGGGTCTCTCACTTCCTCCGTTATATGCATCAAAGTTAAGTAGAATATCAGAGTTCACATGGCCTGAATTATTTAGCAAAAATTATCATTTGGCATTCAGCTCTGCCTTTGACCCACTTTGGTCTCACTAGGATACGTGGTCCCATGTTCAAGATTTTTTTAAAGATTCCTTTAAGGAATTGAATATTTTTCATAAGTAACTTGAGTCTATATCATAAAGCTATGGTGACCATGCTGGCTGAATTTTCCAAGAGAGTTTGTGTCATTTTCCTTTTCTTCAGGACAGGGGATTCATTAACTGCTGCACAAAATACTTAAATCCAGCTTGATATTTATTCCTTTGTAAGACTTCACAAAAATGAATAATGATTTGGAGAAAATAAATCCTTTGTCAGACCATGTGACCTGGCTATTGTGCTCACAGATCATCAATTACCTATATTCTGTGAGGGGAAGATTAATCCATGGGATCCCCTCCTGCCTAGTTAGAAATTGAGGGTAAAGAAGGCACTCAGATAAGGAGTTAATCTATTCCTTAATGGAACGGCAGTAGCAAAGCATCTCTTTATTAAAACAGCAGCCTTGGCTGAGTATCTTGCCCCACAACAGCCCCTTCTCCTATTCCCGGCAGGCCCAAAGAGTGCAATTTAAAATAAAAAGGAATGAAATTGGGTCATTTGTAGAGACATGGATGGACCTAGAGACTGTCACACAGAGTGAAGTAAGTCAGAAAGAGAAAAACAAATATCGTATATTAACGCATACGTGTGGAACTTAGAAAAATGGTAGAGATGATCTTATTTGCAAAGCAGAAATAGAGACACAGACGTAGAGAACAAACGTATGGCTACCAAGGGGGGAAGGCGGGGTGGGATGAATTGGGAGATAGGGATTGACATATATACACTATTGATACTATGTATAAAATAGGTAACTAACAAGAACGTACTGTATAGCACAGGGAACTCTACTCAGTGCTCTGTGGTGACCTAAATGGGAAGGAAATCCAAAAAAGAGGGCATATATGTATACGTATAGCTGATTCACTTTACTGTACAGTAGAAACTAACACAACATTGTAAAGCAACTATACTCCATTAAAAAATTTTTTTAAATAAAATAGCATGGGGACGAGGATGAGGGTGGGGATGGGACTGAGAAAGGGAATTCTGTATTTTCTGCATAATGATAAGATGTCCAGACTGCTGGAGAGTGTTGCATTGCAAATTATGTGGCAGTTGGAAAACTAACTCCTTCCTTCTTAAGGCAGTCGTTGGTAATATGGCTGACAATTGGCAGTCAATCTTGGGAGGAGCGGGGTGTGTGTGTGTGGGGGGGGGTTGTGTGTGTGGTTGTGTGTGTGTGTGTGTGTGTGTGTGTGTGTGAATGCACCAGGAGGCTGGCCTGCAGCTCGAGGATCAGGGAAAGGGAGAGACGCCATAAGAGTATCTGAGATTTGGAGTCCCACCTACAGCCATTTATTCTCTTGACCTTAGCATTTAAATCTTAGCATCTCCCCAGCCCCCTTACCACAGCTAATGAGTGAGATTGAAAGAAATGTACTGCTAGGGGCTGGAGTGGGGGTCGGTGAAAGGAGGTGGATTCTATGGAGAGGGGAGGGGCTTCCCGAAAGGGGTCTCCTAGAGAGGCACAAACCTCAGGGCAGGACGTCTGGGTAGACATCGAGGCTGGACTCACCGAGTGTACCCTTGCTGAGGGTTTCAAGCCAAGGTTTTCTCCTCAATAAAAAACCGAAAAGGGAATTCCCTGGCGGTCCAGTGGTTAAGGCTCTGAGATTCTACTGCAGGGGGTGCGGGTTCAATCCCTGGTCGGGGAACTAAGATTCTGTATGCCTTGTGGCACAGCCAAAAAAAAATTTTTTTAATTTAAAAAAATTAAAAAAATTAAAAGCCAAAATGAAGTCATAAATACTTGTACCCCTTTGTCTGGTCTACTGTGGAGCTGACTGGACCAGGCAGGAAATAGGAGAAGAGTTGGCTTCCCTGCATCGACCTCACCAGCCAAGCCCAGGAGATGCCCCAGATCTATGTATGGGGTAGAGCTAGGAATACCGGGAAATACAAATCAGGGAGTTACTGAAGGCTTTGAGCCCGATAAATGAGGAGCAGACAGCTCGGGAGGACTGAGAGACACACACTGGCACTTTCCCACTCTGTGTGAGAGGATATCTGTCCTACATTTGGCGGGGGGCGGTGGGGAGAAAGGAAGGTTGTCAAGGTGAAAGTGGTTGCTTGAATTACCTGTTTTCACCTACTTATGCATAATATGGGTCAAAGCACCTAATTTTTTTCTTAAAATTAGGCAGAAGGTCATAAGCCAAAGCATAACTCACAACCTACACCTATTTAGATCATGTGCATCCCTCCTGCCTCTTTCTAGCAAAACTGCCGGCCCAGCCTGCCCCTCTCTCCCTGGAGTTCTAAGGTGGAGACATTTCTATGGAAAGTGCCTGCTGTCATTATATGAAGTGTATTCAGAACTAGTTTCCGGGGCAACGGACAGCCCTTAAACTGGATAATGACCAGTGGGTTTATGGTATTCATTCACCCAACACATTTTTAAGGACCTCCTAAATGTGTGAGATGCTGTGTTAGATGAATATAACCCTCCTCCTTGTTATTAAGGAGGTTGGGGCCAGGAGAATTGGAGAAGGCAGGTATAGAATGAAAGGAACATATTGTAATCAAAGACATATAATATAGTCTCCTATTGGACCCACGCTCTCCCAATTGTAAGGTAAAAAGACTAGCAATGTAAATGAGCCTATTTCTGTGGCTTTTCATCTTCAAGCCTTTCTTGTGCCTGGAATGTCCTTCCTCATCATTTCTTGTCTAATCTCTTTCCAGAACCTGTTTTCATGGCCCAGGTTAACCATCACTTCTTGAGATGAAGCTTCTTCTGTCTCCCTCTACTGCCCTGCAGAAGTGGGCACTGATCTTAGGGCCCTCTGTGTGTCCTGTACATACTTCTCTTATAATAGAGCACTGAGTCATGATATTTGTTTTCATATTTGTTCCCCTTGTGAGGAAGAAGGACATTGCTAAGGTCAAGGAAATGGATACTGAGGCCCCAGCTTTTAGCACAATGCTTGCCACACAGTGGGACCTACAGATATTTACTGAATGAATGGAGGAGTTGAGGGTTGGTTTGTGAGGTTAGTAAATTGCATGCCATAAAAAGTCAAAAGAGGAGACAGGTAATGCAAGGAGGTCTATGGGCAGCCCAAATCTCTCAGACTAACAGGAAACTTGCCAGAAAAAGAACCAGAATTTTGAACAATTTATAAACTAACTTGAGGGTTCAACTAGGGCAACATTTTCCGAAAATTTATGTTTGTTTCATCATGGTTTTAATATATATTCCTAGATTTCTGCTCTGCTGGGCAATCTCATTCACATCACTATATAGAACAGTGGTCCCCAACCTTTTTGGCACCAAGGACCGGTTTCATGGAAGACAATTTTTCCATGGACCGGGGTTGTGGGGTGGGGATGGTTGTGGGATGGTTCAAGGGCATTGCATTTATTGTGCAGTTTGTTTCCATTATTATTACATTGTAGTATATAATGAAATAATTATACAACTCCCCAGAATGTAGAATCAGTGGGAGCCCTGAGCTTGTTTTCACTTACCACTCACTGACAGGGTTTTGGTATGAGTCTGCAGGCAATTGATTTATCATGGTCTCTGCAGTCAAACCTCTCTGCTAATGATAATCTGTATTTTCAGCCACTCCCCAGCACTAGCATCACCACCTCGGCTCCACCTGAGATCATCAGGCATTAGATTCTCATAAGGAGCACGCAACCTAGATCCCTCGCATGCGCAGTTCCCAGTAGGGTTTGCGCTCCTAAGAGAATCTGATGCCACCGCTGATCTGACAGGAGGCGGAGCTCAGGCAGTAATGCGAGTGATGGGGAGCAGCTGTAAATACAGATGGAGCGTCGCTGGCTCAACCGCCGCTCACCTCCTGCTGTGCGGCACCATTTCTAACAGGCCATGGACGGGTACCGTGGACCCCTGATATAGAAGAGTCAAAGAATAATAGAAGCAGAGAACCAATTGTTATGCAAAAATATATCATGGGATGTAATTATGCCATCATTGCAGAAGAGGGTCGAAGAAAGTTTAGCTGTCTGACAAGAGAGGGGCTGGGATGCCCTGAGAAGTTAGGCAGATTTTGAGGCCCATAGGACACCTTTTATAGGATATTTTACTGAAGAGGTCAGTGTAACTCACATGATGCCACCATCTCTGATTCCTCTAATGAGCCTGGTGGAGATGCAACTACCCAGAAAGAATCTCAATATTAACCAAGGGCCTGGAAACTGCCAGAATTTTTTTTTTTTTTTTTTTTTTTTTTTTTTGCAGTTCGCAGGCTTCTCACCACTGTGGCCTCTCCCACTGCGGAGCACAGGCTCCAGACACGCAGGCTCAGCGGCCATGGCCCACGGGCCCAGCCGCTCCGCGGCACGTGGGATCCTCCCAGACCGGGGCACAAACCCGTGTCCCCTGCATTGGCAGGCGGACCCTCAACCACTGCGCCACCAGGGAAGCCCGGAAACTGCTGGAATTTAATTGTGTGTTCCTGGCTATCTACATCCTAAATTCATAGCTCCTTGCAACTACAGATCATAGCATTGTTCCTGGAGTCTCCTACTGCCCCCCAGAGCCCTGCTCTTCTATGGCTCAGGGGAGAAATTCCATAAAAGTTGATGAACTGACCTCAGTGAACACATTTAAGGTTTCTGGCTTAAAGAATTGAGAATGGCCCCAAACTATGAAGTAAATTAAGGGGAATCCAAGATTGTCTTAAAATATGGGTTTCAAACTGGAGGTAAACATTCAGTGGGACTTTTTCAATGCAGTGTCCACATGGCTGAAAGAAAAAGAAGTTTGTGGAGGGTCCTAAGGCTGCCTCATCAAAGCATTCTGCAAAGTTAAGAACGTTTCAGAGGAATTCCATCTAGGTGAAAAAACGCTGGCTGACTAGGCCAGAAATCTAGTCCCAAAATTCTGTTTTCTTTTTTTGTACTTTTTTTCTTTTTTTACTTAATTCAAATAACTGTCTTCATTCTCCTTTACTTTAAGTGAGTGTAAAAAGCCTGAGAGAGAGACTTTTATTTCAGAATATCAGAGTGAGGAATCCTGTGAATTTGTTCCCTGGCAAAATAACCATAACCAGTGAAAATTCTTTTTTAAAAAAAAAAAACCTTTGAAGTCTCTGAAAATTATCCTAAGAGCAAACACCAGCTTAAAAAATATATATCTATTTAAGAAAATATACTAACTCTCAGTAAGAAGAGTGAGAGTCTACGGCACTTCAGAGACCACCTCTCCCTCCCTACTGACCCCCCAGTTCAACATAAAAAATAGTCCACTCTGCTGTGTATGGTCAAGAAATTAGTGTTCCCTCTCCCATCAGCTCCCCATTAAGAGATATCAGGAAGAACAGATCACCAACACATCCTCTTTAGCTCCAAGCTGTAGAAACTAAATTCCTGGCAATGTAGCCCAGACAGAGATCAAGTACTCTCTTCCTCACTCTTATTCATAGGACAGAAGCTCTTTCCCTGGCATAGCAGGCCAAGAATATTGGAACTATGATTGGCCATGCCCCAGTTTGCTTGGAGGACAGAGGTTCTGTGCCAGGGAAAACAAGCTAAGAAGACCAGAGGCTGCCATCTCTGCCCAGATAATAAAGCAGAGCTGTCACTCTGAGAAAAGCAGTGGCTCAGAGATTTTTCCATAAGAACAGAGGGGTAAGAGGGGGGCTGTAAGAACAGAGAGCTCCTAAACTCTCCCCAGAGGAACTGACTGTGTTTGAAATAGTGTGGGAAGGTTTATGCTAAAGGATGCTCTCAAAAACAATGGAGGTTTTGGTGTTAAGCAATTAAGAGAAAACTGATAGCTCCATCAGACCAATAAGCTAAACCACAGCCCAGCTAGTTTATCAGAAAGAACCAGCTAAGGCGAGCCTTCCCGGAGTGAGAACAAACTTCAAAGACTTGGGCTTCCCTGGTGGCGCAGTGGTTGAGAGTCCACCTGCCGATGCAGGGGACTCGGGCTCATGCCCCGGTCCGGGAGGATCCCACATGTCGCGGAGCAGCTGGGCCTGTGAGCCATGGCCGCTGAGCCTGCGCGTCCGGAGCCTGTGCTCCACAACGGGAGAGGCCACAACAGTGAGAGGCCTGTGTACCACAAAAAAAAAAAAACAAAAAAAACTTCAAAGACTTGCCTCAAAAACTAATGCTACAAAAAGGAGTGAATTTAATCGGATCAGAATTTATACTGCACACTGGCAAAAACAGAAGAGCAGTCGTCCAGCAATTAGCAGAGCCTAAGAGCTAGGTATGATTCTAGCAGAGGCAGACAGCTTAACAGAGAAGATCAGGGAAAGAGACAGTCAAATAGAGTCCTGCAAAAACACTGTCACCCCACAATGACTGTGCACTTTCCTAAGGCTGTTCCTCTGAGCAATGACATTTGTGGCTGCATATCATGGGGGAGGAAGAGATATAATTAAAATAATCTAGCAAAGACAATGGACAAATAAATAAGCAATCAAGAACAAAAACAAACCCAAGAGGGTGGGGGAATAAGTTTCCAGAATTGCTACAATATATTACCTAAAATATCAAGTTTTCAACAACAAAATTAAAAAACATTAAAAAAAAACCCAGAAAAGTGTGACCCATACAGAGAAAGAAAAAAAAAAAAAAGAGGGCCCAGATGTTAGGTTTATCTGGCAAGACTTCAAAGCAACATCAAAGACTTAAAATGATTACAAACGTGTTCAAAGAATTAAAGGAAATCATGCTTAAATAATGGAATGTATGATGCCAATATGCTACTAAGTAGAGAATATCAATAAAGAAATAGAAATAATGAAAAAGAATAAAATGGATATTCTGGAGTTAAAAAGTGCAGTAATTGAAATTAAAAATTCACTGGAGGGGCTCATCAGTAGTTTTGAGCTTGCAGAAGAAAGAATCAGTGAACTTGAAGATAGACCAAGATAGAGATTGTGCAATTCAGAAAAGAGAGAAAAAAAAGAATGAAGAAAATTGAACAGAGACTCAGAGAAATGTGGAACACCATTAAGCACAACAACATATGCCTAAAATTGTAATACCAGAAGAAGAAAAGAAAGAGAAAGGAGCAGGAAAACATATTCAAAAAAATAATGACTGAAAACGTACCAAATCTGAAGAAAAACATTCATCTACACATCCAAGACATTCAACAAAACTCAAGTAGAATAAGCGCAAAATGATCTACATCCAAATACTTCATAGTAAAAACACTGAAAACCAAAGACAAGGGGAAATTTTTGAAGCAGCAAAGAAACACAGGTCATCACAGACAAGAGAACCAAAATAAGATAAACAGTTGACTTCTCATCAGAAGCAATGAAGGTCAGAAGACAGTGGGATGACATACTCAAAAGGCTGAAAGAAAAAAAATCCATCAACCAAGAATCTTATATCCAGCAAAACTTTTTTTTTCAAAATTTAAGGTTAAATAAAGGTATTCATAGATTTTTTACAAGTGAGAGAATTTTTTCCTAGCAGATCCACACTATAAGAAATACTAAAGGAAGTTCTTGAGGCTGAAAGCAAATGACATCAGACAATAAGTTGAATCTCATAAAAAGAACCAATAAACAAAGAGCACCAGTAAAGGTAACTATGTAATTATAAAAGACAACATAAATGCACGTCTTCTTTCTTCTCTTAACTAATTTAAAAAGTATATAGAGTCACATGTATATATTTGTATAGTTGGGCCAATAATATATAGAAATATAATGTGCTTGACAATAATAGCACAAAGGAGGTAGGTGGGAGCAAACCTGTAATACAGTAAGGAAATGACACCAGGTTGTAACTCAAATCCACAGGAACTAATGTTAAGAACCATAAAGAGTGAATAAGAAGGTTAATACAACAAGCACTAAAATATATACTGTTCTCCTTTAATTTCTCAGCTTCCTTAAGGATATAAAATTACATAAAATAGTAATTATAGCAATATATCATTGGGTTTGTGACATGCATAGATGTAATATATATATATATATATATATATATATATATATATAAAATAATAGCACAAAAAATGGAAAGAGAGAAGACTGCTATACAAGAGTAATATTTCTATATTAGGCTAAAATTAAGTCAGTATAAATCTTAAGTAGATTCTGATAAGTTGGGATGTATGTGTAAGCACTAGAGCAACCACTAAATAAATAATTTCGAATAATACAGTGAAAAATCACTAAAGGAATTAAAGTGGTATAGTACAAAATATTCTCTTAATGCAAAAGAAAGTGGTATAGGAGAAATAAGGGAATAAAAAAGACATAATTCATACAGAAATAAAAACTAAAATGGTAAACATAAATCCAACTATAGCAACAATAACACTAAACTGTGGCAGTATTATACAGTCTAATCTAAAGAGAGATGATAAGACTGGATAAATAGAAAACGTGACCAATCTACATGCTGTCTGGAGGACACACACTTTGGATTCAGTGATACAAATGGGTGAAACGACAAGAATGAAAAGACGGGACTTCCCTGGTGGTCCAGTGGTTAAGACACCATGATTCCACTGCAGGGGGGCGTGGGTTCAATCCCTGGTCAGGGAACTAAGATCCCGCATGCCACAGGGCGTGGCCAAAAAATAAAATAAAATGAGCATAGTTTTAAAAAATAAAATAAAAAAATTAAAAGATATATCAGGCAAACAGCATATGTAACGAATCTGTAGTGACTCCTAGGAAAAGACCTAGGCAGTACACTTTTTAACATCAGTCTGAGCAATCTCTTTTTAGATATGTATTCTCAGGCAAGGGAAACAAAAAACAAAAATAACCAAATGGGACTATATCAAGCAAAATACTTCTGCACAGCAGAGAAAACTATCAACAAAACAAAAAGACAACCTACCAAGTGGGAGAAGATGTTTGCAAATCATATATCTGATAAGAGGTTAATATCCAAAATATATAAAGAATTCGTACAACTCACAATTAAAAAATAAAACTGATTAAAAAATGAGCACAGGAGTTGAAGAGACATTTTTTCCCAAAGAAGACGTACAGATGGCCAACAAACAGATGAAAAGCTGCTCAGCATCACTAATCATCAGAGAAATACAAATCAAAACCACAAGGAGATATCACCTCACACCTGTCAGAATGGCTACTTTCAAAAAGAAAATAAATAACAAGTGTTCACAAGAAAGTAGAGAAAAGGGAAACTTGTGCACTGTTGTTGGGAGTGTAAATTGGTGCAGCCACTATGAAAAACAGTACTGAAGTTCCTCAAAAAATTAAAAATACAACTACCATATGATCCAGCAATTCCATTTCTGGGTTTCCAAAGAAAACAAAAGCACTAATTTGAAAAAATACATGCACCCCTATGTTCATTGCAGCATTATTTACAATAGCCAAGATATGGAAGAAACCTAAGTACCCATCAACAGATGAATGGATAGATAAAGAAGACATAATACATATATATATATATATATATATATATATATATATATGTACACACACACACACACACACACATAATGGAATGTTGGTCATAAAAAGAATGAAATTTTGCCATTCGTGACAACATGGATAGACCTAGAAGGTATGCTATATGAAATAAGTCAGACGAAGACAAATACAGTATGATTTTACTTATATGTTGAATCAAAGAAATAAGACAAATGAACAAAAACAAAACAAGTGAACAAATATAACAAAATAGAAACAGAGTCATAAGTACAGAGAACAAACAGGTGGTTGCCAGAGGGGAGGGAGGTAGGGGGATGAGTGAAATAGATGAAAGAAATTAAGGGGTACAAACGTCCAGTTACAAAATAAATGGTCAGGGGATAAAATGTGTAGTGGGGGAAAATTAATAATAATGTGATATCTTTGTATGGTGACAAAGGAGGTCAAAAGGTACAAACTTCCAGTGATAAGCTAAATAAGTACTATGGGTGTAAGGTACAACATGATTAATATAATTAACACCAGTGTATGGTATAATGAAAGTGATTAGAAGAGTAAATCCTGAGTTCTCATCACAAGAAATATCTGTTCTATTTCTTTGATTTTGTATCTATATGAAATGGATGATGTTCATTAAACTTACTGTGGTCATCATTTCATGATGCATGTAAGTATGTAAGTCAAATCATTATGCTGTACTCCTTAACCTTATACGGTTCTGTATGCCAATTATCTCATAATAAAACTGAAAGGAAAAAATTGGGCGGGCTTCCCTGGTGGCGCAGTGGTTGGGGGCCCGCCTGCCGATGCAGGGGACACGGGTTCGTGCCCTGGTCCGGGAAGATCCCACATGCCGCGGAGCAGCTGGGCCCGTGAGCCATGGCCACTGAGCCTGCACGTCCGGGGCCTGTGCTCCGCAGCGGGAGAGGCCACAACAGTGAGAGGCCCGCGTACCTCAAAAAAAAAAAAATTGGGCAAATAGACAATTTTACAAAGAAGATATACAAATGGCCAATAAGAACATGAAAAGATGCTTGAGTCACTATCAGGAAAATGCAAATAAACCACCATGGGATACCACTTCATTACCACTAGGCTGGCTAGAGTTTAAAAGATAGGTAATAAAAGGCACGAGCAAGGATGTGGAGAATTAGGAACCCTCATATACTGCTGCGGAGAGTGTAAAATGTCACCGCCCCTCATTGGAAAACCATCTGGCAGCTCCTCAAAAGTTGAAACGTGGAGCTACCGTACAACCCAGCAATTCCGGTTCTAGATACAATCAGTCCTCCTCATTTACAGGCACGTACAGGTATCCCCCGCTTTTCGGAAATTCGCTTTCACAGGAAGATCTCCAATTAGTACCTGTTTCACTAACTGAAAGAAATCCCAAGAGGATTTTGACTTTTGGGGAGAAAAGTGAAAACAGCATTGAGCTTTTGTTTTGCACTGAGCTGTTAACAGGGGCAGCACACAGCCGCAGCAGCCAGAGGAGCATCACAAGCTCCCTCCCCAGGAACTACACAGCAACTCAACATCAAGCTGCCATAGCTTTGCACACCCTGTGAGCATCTGTGCCTCCGTTAGCAAGGTCTGTCCTAAGGTAATCGCTTCTTCGCTTTACACCATTTCAGTTTACGAAAGGTTTCATAGGAACGCTCTATTTTCAGATAGTGGGGGGAACCTGCATTTGAAAATTTACCTACTTGCAAATATTTATTTGTAATCCCCAAATCCACACTTGTGGTGCTATTGTGGTAATTCGCAGACTCGTGCACAGTGGCAAAAAATGAGTCACCTGACGCACACGTTCCCAGCTGAGCTTGAACAAGGCAACGCTGCCTTCTTGTTTCACCTCTCATGCTGTAAACAAGTGTTCTTTTTATGGCCCATTCAGTTCCACATTTTTTTTTGCATCTTTGTGCTTTTACTTGGTGATTTCACCGCTTCTAATGATCCCCAAGAGTAACGTTGAAGGGCTGGACAGTGTTCTCAACCACAGAGAAAATACACGTGTTAGATCAGCTTCATTCAGGAGTGACTCATAGTGATGTTGGCTGTTTGAGTTTGGTGTTAATCCATAAACAATACTTTACATCTGGAATAAGGAAGAGAAAATTCACTGATCCTTATGTTATCCAGAAAGTGCTAAAGTCGTATCTGCAGTGCATGATGAAGGTGTGGAAAATCTGGAAAAGTGGCTACATGTGTGGATTCACAAGATAACAGCCGATAAAAAAGCATAATGGACAGCATTGTTGTGAGGCTAAAAGTCAATGAAATGTACCACATTACCCAGAGTCAGGAAAATATTAAACGTCCCTCAGCTAATTTTATCATAAAAAAGAACTATGTATAATCAATTATTTGTAAGAAATGTATATTAAATAAGGCATCTTTAAAGAGAAACACATAAAACGAGGTTATGTATTGATAGATTGACAAAAGTCTTGGGACCAGCGGCTTGCAGGAACTTAACCCTGTATTTCCCCTAGAAGCAATGGCTCAGCATTTGCTAACTCAGAGCTGGTAACTTTACAGAACATAACTACATGAAAAATAAGAATTAAATGTATATTTCATTCAAGAGAAATAAAAATATATGTCCACATAAAAACATGTACATAAATATTCATAACAGTATACTTCATAATAGCCCAGAAGTGGAAATAACCCACATGCCCATCACCTGAAGAACTGGTAAATAAAATATGCCATAATCCATACAATGGCCCATTATCAGAAATAAAAAGAATAAAGTACTGATACATGCTATGGCCCAGATGAACCTTGAAAACACTACGCTAAGTCAAAGAAGGCAGTCACAAAAGACCGTATATTGTATGATTCCATTTGTATGAAATTTTCAGAATAGGAAAATCTATAAAGACAGAAAGTAGCTTAGTGATTGCCACACAGTAGGAAAAGGGGAGAGAGAGTGAGGGGAAATGGGAGCAACTCCTAATGGGTACAAGGTTTCTTTCTGGTGAGGATAATATTCTATGGTTTACTATGGTAATAGTTCCACAACTCTGTGAATGCACTAAAAACCCTTGAATTGTACACTTTAAATAGGTGAATTGTAAAATATCTGAATTATATCTCAATAAAACTGTTAAAGGAAAAAAAGCCTAAGAGATGCATTTAAGTATTCCAAAAGCCCAAAGGAATACTACATTTGAAGCATAACTTTTCTTTTCTGGGCATCTTCTGCTTGGAGGCAAATCCACCGAGAAAGGGAAAAATGAAAAATATTTTGTTCGTGTGGTCTGCCTTGTAGTATATGTCTCAGAACTAGCTGAAAGTCCTTGGAATTCTGATCACTGGTGTCCATTTTAGCTAAAGACATTTCGTGGCTACCATGGAACTCTAACTGCAGCTGCTATTAACCTACACCTAAAGGCAAGAGCAACCTGACACCCCCTGCTAGAGCCAGAAATAACTGTCTCCCAGCACATACCATGCAGTAAGAGGAAATGTCCAATAAATGCAACTATTTCCAGAGTTATGCATGTCGTTGCTTATCATCTGTATTTAACTTTGAAAAGAGGCAGAAGGAAAGAATGTTCTTTCTCCTTCTCTCCTACTTTATTGGGACCAAAAGACCTAGAAGATGCTTCCTGACTGACAGCAGGGCCCTGAGCAATCTTTCTCCCACTGTTCTCTCTCATGCATCCTGTCCCCCTCCACTTAGGTCACGCTGTCCTCTCTCCTCCCAGGCTATTCAAATCACACCCAGATGCCGGTCCATTTTCTCCAGGGACTCCTGTGAACTTCAGCTACTTCTTCATGGCTGACCTCTCCCCGTCCTGAATATCTGTGCCTTAAGTTTTGATTAGGTATATTTCTTTAATTGTTTCATCTGCATTTTTTTTCTTTCTTTTTTTTTTTGTGGTACGCGGGCCTCTCACTGTTGTGGCTTCTCCCGTTGCGGAGCACAGGCTCCAGATGCGCAGGCTCAGCGGCCTTGGCTCACGGGCCCAGCCGCTCCGCGGCATGTGGGATCTTCCCGGACCAGGGCATGAACCCGTGTCCCCTGCATCGGCAGGCGGACTCTCAACCACTGCGCCACCAGGGAAGCCCCATGTCCATTGTTTTATTAGGATCATCTCTCCAAAACCATCTTTAAGGCAAGAACTATAGGAGTGATCCTCCCTCCCCACCCGCCCCATCTCCAGAGCCTGCTGTGGGTCTAATTACATAGAAGAGACTCAATAAACATGGAATAAATAGTTGCTGAATGAATGATGTGAAGTGGCCATCCATGAACCAGTTCTAACTTGGTCATGTACATCTGTTTTCCGCATAAAATCATCTCTCCCCTGCTCTCTTCCCAGCATTATTGCTGTGTCTCAGGAAAAGGTCAGTGGGCATGGAGTTCATACTCAATACTGAAATGGACATAGTGGCAATGGTATGTTATCATGGGAGTTTGCCCACACAACAAGGATGTATCCTGCTGGCCAGGAAAGTGGATGGTGACCAGATATCCCAAGAGGAAGCTACAGTGTCTGCAAGAAAGCTGGCATGAGCCTCGTGTCCCAGTGTTGACTAGAGAGATACACAACCCGTCCTTTGGATGGAAACCATCCCTCCATTTCTATAGGATTGGGGAAAGTGGTCCTTTTGACACTAAAGGAAAGAGAGAAAGAAGATGTCTCCCCGGGAGAGATGCAGAATTGTCTGTGTGCCTTTGGTGTTTGGAAGGCACTGGTTTGTTTCTGCAGTCACTGAAGAAATATTTAAACAGATGGTAACAGTACTTATGAGATCCCCAAAGGGAGAAATTAGCCAGAGTCCCTGAGACAGGACAAGCACATAAGTCAGATAAGCCCCACTAACAAAGAGAAGGGGCAAACAAAACTGTCACCATTGAATAGATGTGCCACAGAGAACAAAGGCAGTGGGAGAGGCAGGAGGGAAGAGGGGGAGACCAAGGGCTAAAAGCTCTGAAAATCTAGAACCTTCCAAAGGAAAAGCTGTATGTCCTGTCTGAGACACCACTTGAAGACTGAGCAGAGCTGAGGTGGCCTTAAAATTTGAATGCCACCCATGCCAGGCAGGCCCTCCTTCAGACAGCCCTATTCACCTTTACCATCCAAACTCCCAGCCCCCACGTACCCACACAGCTGCCTTTTCTGAGCGATAGGAGGCCCTTATGTATTTTCCCACACTTAGTTTTCATAATAACTCTAAAACAGGCTTAGGATATATCTCTGTCTTCCCTTTTCCCTCATCCCCCGAACACAAGCCATCAGCACATCCTGTCAACTTGTCCGCCAATTACACCCCCAAACTGTTTCTCTCTGTCTCTCAATCCACTTGTAGAGTCTTTTCTCTGATCACTCCCACCATTCAAGCCTGAGTCCTTCTCCACTGCATGCTTCTCTTTTATACTCTTCATAGAACTTACTTCACATTCTAAAATTATACGGTTTAGCTATTTAAATCAACTTATTTCTTACCTGTCCCCTACCACTAAATTATTCAATCCTGTGTGCCCAGTATCCAGAGCAGCAGCACTGGCCTAGAGTCTGTAAGACAAGCCACAAATATGGCCACTTTAAACATTTTAATAGTCATATTAAAAGAATTAAAAGAATCTGTGAAATGAATTTTTAAATACATACTTTATTGAGCCCAATATATTCAAACTAGTTTCCTTTCCACATATATTCCACGTAAAAATTATTAAGGAGCCATTTTATATTCTTATTCTCCTACCAAGACTTTGAAATCTGGTGTTTACATTTACAGCACATCTCAATTCAGGTTACCCGTACTTCAGGTGTCCAGTGGCTCCATGGGCCAGTGGCTACCGGGTTGGATGGCATAGTCCTAGATCATAATGAGTAATTGTTAAATACTAGTTGAACTAAAAAATGAATGAATAAATGAGTGAAGGACTCAGTGAATAAATAAATAAATGAATTCCCATTTTCACAGATCAGGAAAGTGAAACCAGAGTGTTTACATAAATTCTCCAATGTGTCATATGTTTAGAACGTGGGGGAACTGATTTTTGAATCCTTGACTCACTGAATTCAAGGCAGTGCCATCTCCATGATATGGCACTGGCATCTTAGGTCAGTTGTTGCATCAAAAGCTTTCAAGGGCCCTTTACTACCTAAAAGTAAATTCCTTATCATGACATTTAAAGCCTGCTACCACGTAACTCTCAACACACTTTTCCACTGCTTTTCACACATAATGTGCCCCAGGCAAACTGATTTTTTCAAGGTCAGGAACACAAAGGAACCTGCCAGGAGATGGCCTGAACTCCCAGTTCTCAATGTCTCTGCTCTTCATAGCCTGGCCGCCTGCCGTTGTCAGATGCTGCAGGTGAGTGAGGATCCAGTGCTTTTGCTCCCATTTCTGTATCAGGTTGGAGAGCAGCAGACTCCCCAGAAGAGGAAGCCCCTATCTTGTCCATCTTCCTGTCTCTGCCCCAGCAGAGTGCCCGGAACATGGCAGCTTGAATGGAGGAATAAACCCCCCACCCTACAACCACCCTGAGTATATTCCTGCATGTCCTTGTTCATATGGCTCCTTCCACCTAGAATTTCCCCAGTCTCTCTACATACAAGGGTCACTCAGCTACCATGTCCCTCATCAAGGCTTCCCCAAGTCAGCCCACCACCAAAGGATCTCATGCTTCCCTCTCTGCTGTACAACTTCATTTAGGTCTCTCCCCACACACTTAACACCACAAAGCAAATATCTCACTATCTCTACTGGATCGTTCATTCTTTGGTCTAAAAAGGTATCATCCCCAGTGCCCAGCATGGTGTTTTTGTGTGACATCCTGAAAAAAACACAGAATACTGAATTAAAGAGGAGCAGATCTGCATTCAAAAGATGCTGGTTTAAGTCCTGGCTTTAAATGTTCGAGATGTCACATAATTATTGAGTCTGAAATTTCTCCCCTGTTATGTATGAAAGAAAATCTGCCCTGTCTGTCTCTTCATGAGGTAAAAGTCAGGATAAAAGAATACAATATATGGAAACATGCTTTGGTTGGAAAGTACTTTTCAAAGTTTATATATATATATATATATATATATATATATATGATGTATATACACATATTTATGTATGTATATATAACATATAATTATAATATTGTAATTATATTATTCATATATACATACATATTCAAATAGACTGGGGGATGGATGCATATTATCTTATTTTATCTTTTTCATGGCATTTATTTATACCTGACTTTTTCTTACTTATTTATGGGGGTTCATGTTTAATCCCTGTCTTCTATCGTTGTAATGTATGCTTCTTGAGGCCAGGAACTCTGTTTTATTCACAGCTCTACCCCCAGTGTCTGTAAGAGGGCCTGCTATAGTCCATTCAATAAACATCTGCTGATGAATGAAAAAATACATGCACACAAAATAAAATGAGGATTCTGAGAAGATGTTGGCAACAGTGGTACAGTTTTAAATTTTCTCTAAATCCCCAAATAAACACAGAACTCAAAAGCCAAACAAAAAAAAAAAAACCAAAGACAACACTTCTAACAAAACTAAATGACAAGGTAGTCCCGGAACGTCAAAATACAAGTGACTAAAAATAAACAACAAGATCTAGAAGGCCTCTAGGTATAAGTCTCTGTGCAGGAAAACAGAGTGAAGGCATGGGGTACCTGTTGGACCTCAGAGCAGAAGGGCCCTCAGCGGCCAGCAAGTCCTCATGAGAAAGCATGGTAGATGCATGTGAGAACAGCAGCTGAAATAAGGAGGGCCTGCTCCATCCCAACAGCAGGTAGTACAAGGGTCTATGTAAGGTCAGGAGAGGCAAGCACAGTCTTGCCCCTTGGAACTTTCAAGGCAATGCATCAGAATTCTTACCGGGACAGAACTTTATACTGAAAAGACACTGCTGAAGACAGAATCAAAATCTTGGGGTTGCCATATACACACTACTATATATTTTTAATTTATTTATTTATTTTTGCGGTACGCGGGCCTCTCACTGTTGTGGCCTCTCCCGTTGTGGAGCACAGGCTCCGGATGCACAGGCTCAGGGGCCATGGCTCACGGGCCTAGCCGCTCCACGGCATGTGGGATCTTCCCGGACCAGGGCATGAACCCGTGTCCCCTGCATCAGCAGGCGGACTCTCAACCACTGCGCCACCAGGGAAGCCCCACACTACTGTTTTGAAAATAGATAACCAACAAGGACCTATTGTATAGCACAGGGAGCTCTGCTCAACATTCTGTAATAACCTAAATGGGGAAAAAAATTGAAAAAGAACAGATATATTTATATGTATAACTGAATCACTTTGCTGTACACAATACTGTAAATTAACTACAGTACAATATAAAATTAAAAATTTTTTTAAATCGATCAGATCAAGGACAATGGAGACAAAGAAAAGAGAGGTTCAGACAAACATGCAGAAGTGAAAAAGAGCCAATAATATTCAGTAAACAAGCTACCGTATTTTTAAACACTAAACACAAACATGCTCATGCCAAAAATGTAAAAAGAAAGGAGCTCTGTTAAGTTAGAAAAGCAACCTTGAATTACACCTCCTTCTAAAAGTTCAAGAGACAAATACATGATAATAAGCAAGAGAAAACTATGAAAATCATATTCCATAAGAGTTATTTTCAAAAGGAGCAAAATAGCAAGCTTACAGAAAATGAAAGCATATCAGAAACAAATGCTTTCAAAACAAATCAAAATGGTAATCTTCTATTTCAAAGCAAACTAAGACACTTTAAGAAAATGATACAAGGCATGAAAGGACAACATAAAAATGAGAAAATTCACAAATTAGGTGTAAGAACTACAAATATAAGTGGAGATAAAAGAATAAATCACTACAGAAATGAAGATTAAACTAGAAGAAACAGAAGATGAATAAACACAATGAATAATTCTCTAAGAAAAATAGAAGGTAAAATTAAGGAAAACATTTAAAATCCTAAGGAAGTAGAGATATAAAGAGATTCAATAGTAAGTGACAAATTGAAGAAAGACAAGGATGATCCAATATACGAATAGGAAGAGACCTTGGAAAAGAAAGTGAAATAAAAGAAAGCAAATGTTGGTATTTTCTAAAATTAAAATTAAATAATATAAAATATATATATATATTTTTTATTAGTTTCTGCTTTATAACAAAGTGAATCAGTCATACATATACATCTGTTCCCCCATCCCTTCCCTCTTGCGTCTCCCTCCCTCCCACCCTCCCTATCCCACCCCTCCAGGCGGTCACAAAGCACCGAGCTGATCTCCCTGTGCTATGTGGCTGCTTCCCACTAGCTATCTATTTTACGTTTGGTAGTGTATATATGTCCATGCCTCTCTTTCGTTTTGTCACAGCTTACCCTTCCCCCTCCCCATATCCTCAAGTCCATTCTCAAGTAGGTCTGTGTCTTTATTCCTGTTTTACCCCTAGGTTCTTCATGACATTTTTTTTTCTTAAATTCCATATATATGTGTTAGCATATGGTATTTGTCTTTCTCTTTCTGACTTACTTCACTCTGTATGACAGACTCTAGGTCCATCCACCTCATTACAAATAGCTCAGTTTCGTTTCTTTTTATGGCTGAGTAATATTCCATTGTATATATGTGCCACATCTTCTTTATCCATTCATCCGATGATGGACACTTAGGTTGTTTCCATCTCCGGGCTATTGTGAATAGAGCTGCAATGAACATTTTGGTACATGTCTCTTTTTGAATTATGGTTTTCTCAGGGTATATGCCTAGTAGTGGGATCGCTGGGTCATATGGTAGTTCTATTTTTAGTTTTTTAAGGAACCTCCGTACTGTTCTCCATAGTGGCTCTATCAATTTACATTCCCACCAGCAGTGCAAGAGGGTTCCCTTTTCTCCACACCCTCTCCAGCATTTATTGTTTCTAGATTTCTTGATGATGGCCATTCTGACTGGTGTGAGGTGATATCTCATTGTAGTTAAAATTAAATAATATATATTAAAAGAGCATACTCTGAATGTCAATTTAGAGCAGCCAATACTAAAATATATTCCAGGAAAACTACTGAACTTGAGAGAAACATTTAAAAAAAGTATTTGAGCCTCTAAGAAAATGACTTATTTATAAGGAAAACAATATTAGATCATTATCAGACTTTTCAACTGCAGTGTTTTATTCCAAAAATAAATGGACTAACATATTTTACATTCTCAAGAAAAAAAGGTGAGCCCAATTTTTTTTATATATCCAGCAAACCTGACATTTCAATAGAAAGGGTCCAAAGTGCTAACAGGGATGAACTCAGGTAACTTTGTTCTCATGAGCCTTTCCTACTGTATCTGCTGAAATGACTAGAGAGACATCAATAGAAGACTAGTGGTTGTGTAGTATATATGGTTACTTATGAAATTAAGATAAAAGGGGGTTAATAGGGAGAAAGTATAGTATGCAGTGTCTATATGCTCAGATACTGTGGATATAGTATAACTATTTAAACTGGGGAGAATAAGTGCTGCAGAAAATATTTATCAGTTAATATATTAGTGATGTAGTAATAGTATGGTTATTTGCAGCATGTTATGTCTATGATATTGGAGAGAGTAAATGAATAATCATGGGACATTCAAATTTTGTCATTTCCAGTGTCTCTGGGAATCAAGAAGAAAGGTAAACAGAAGAAAACGTAAACAGAAGAATAGAGGAGGGTGAGTACAAACCCTAAAATCATGACTGAATTGGAAGAATCAGTCTTTACTGGTGAGGTCTTGTGGAAACACACACCTTTCTTAGTTCTATCCACTGAAGAGACCTAAAAACAATCACAAACCCAGTACAATATCCCTAGCACTCAGAATCCTAGCAATCTTGAAATACCATTCCCACTAAAAGAAACTCAGTCTTTTGGGAGAAAAGCAGCTGATTCCAGGAAGTGGACAAGATGAGCCTGAACTATCTTGCCATACTAGATAACAAGAAAGCTATCAAAGATGACCACGGGGCTTCCCTGGTGGCGCAGTGGTTGAGAGTCTGCCTGCCGATGCAGGGGACACGGGTTCGTGCCCCGGTCCGGGAAGATCCCACATGCCGCGGAGCGGCTGGGCCCGTGAGCCATGGCCGCTGAGCCTGCGCGTCCGGAGCCTGTACTCCGCAACGGGAGAGGCCACAGCAGTGAGAGGCCCGCGTACCGCAAAAAAAAAAAAAAAAAAAAAAAAAAAGATGACCACGGTCATGACACAATGGCTCAGAGGCAAACTTGAAGAGAGGCTCCCACTGGCAAAAGATGAACTTCAAAAGGGATAGTAACTGCAGTTGATCGAAACACACCAAAATACGTTTAATCCATGCACTCATAACAGTATGTCTTAAAAGTCTATTAGGTCACCTCTGCAGGGAACCCAATTCCTTAACTGGAAAATTGGTAAGTAAAAGGACAGAATAAAGCAATATTTCTGCCTTTTCTAAAAGACCTGTAACACAGAGTACCAAACAGTAAATGAGGAAAAGTGCTTGTTCAAAACAATTCCAACTAATCAATGAAAAAATGATAGAAGAAAAAAATTTTGCAAGCTTCAGTGAATTAATAGCACCAACAGCTGCTAACATCACAAAAAGAGAGACAATCACATATCACGTGTCTTTGGATGAAAGAACCCAACACCATTTACAGTCTTGTCAAAGGCATCAATCCCAAAGCTTATCAAGTCTCTGGATCCATCTGCCAATTTGCAGGGAATAGACAGGATAAAAGAAAAGTATTGAATGGAACCACAAATACACTTGCAGTAAAACCTACACTCTAGAAAATTCTGTAGGTCAAGTGCCCCCAAGTTTTTTCTACAGGTAAGTTATAATGAAAAGAAGAAAACGGAGAAGGAAACTGAAGATTCAAATCAATAAAAACAAATACAGGGAATTCCCCGGCGGTCCAATGGTTAGGGCTCCGTGCTTCCACTGCCGGGGGCATGGGTTCGATCCCCGGTCAGGGAACTTATAATAATAAGATAAACATTAAATAAGAAAAACATTAAATAAGAACAAATTCATCAAGTTTTTAAAAATTAGGCAAGACTAAACTTTGGTAATTAGGGATGCACACATTGTCATAAAACTATACAAAAACCTGAGAAATGGTTCTGGGAAAGTCAGGGTAGCAGCTTATTTTGATGGCATATAGAGGGTCAAGATAGGGAAGGAGCAAATGGAGGTGCTCCTGGGATGAGTGACCTGGGTCGTGGTTACAGGGTGTTTGCCTGAAAATTCATTAAGTGAAACATCTTTTTTTTTTTTTTGGTAAAATTTTGTATCTGTGTTTTATTTGCTAATGAATGGTTTGAAAAGATGGATTCCAGTTTAAAATGCACCTGGCTAGCAGCCCTAAGTGTCTCCCTGAGTATAACTCTAAAATACTAACGAAGAGTGAAAGAGATGAAATGCACACTAAAAATTAATTTGACAGACCACCTGATACCAGGACTTAAACTGAATTTCCACTTGCCATAAGGCATAAGGAGTTCAACTGAGATAAGCTGTGAAACTGGAATAATAACAGAATTTCCCTCGTAGGGCAGTAGTGAGGATTAAATGAATTTGTAGGCGCAAAGTACTCAAAATGGGGCCTGACCTAGAACAAGGTTATATTTAAGAATAAGCTACTGTTTTTATTATACACCTACCCACGGTCACGTCTCATGAGTTCCATAAAACAAAAGATAAAAATATACTGTCTACATCTCACTGTCCTTCCCCAAAATTCAGACTTGTACCAACCACAACAAAAACTGAACTGCTATACTTTATCATATGGCTTCTTGAACTGACAAATCATTTACTAGTTGTCATTTATCTGCATCCATTCTGTGACACTCATTCATAATTATCAGCTGGGTAAGGAAACGCGACTAATCCATTATACATTGGTGGGTGTAGCTTCCCATCCCAGCAGCCAAAAAGATGGGCTATAGAGACAGAGGCAGGGACAGCTGCAGGGGCTCAGCATCTTGGGACTCATAGCTTTAAACTGAGGCAGCCGCTCCTAGTGTTAGAAAACCAGCAAGGATAAGAAAAGATGCTACTCAGAAAGCAAGGCTTAACTATAGTTGAAGATCTTGCAGAAACTGGGGATGGGCCAGGAGCTGTGCCCATCAAGCCACGTTTCATCATGGCTCTAAGAAAGGAATTAGACACTTAGCCAATTGGACACCAAGAGAAGTTATTTCTTCTCAGATTAATTTACAAATTCAACACACGTTTAACCACTGGACGTTGGGGAAAAAGAAATCTGAATTTCTTCTGCAAGAGAAAATCAGTAGAAAGCTTAGACAATTTTGAACATTAAAAATTAGGAGTGATTTAGCTTCAAATATGAAAAACATAAAACTCTATGAGTTTTTAAGGTGGGTTTCTGTTACAGAAAGGCTAATGAAACAAAATAAATGCAGAAACAACTAAAGAATAAATTCTAATTAGGATAAAATAAAGAGAAATTTCATGTCAGTGAGAAAAGTGACATTATTAAATAAATGGAATTGGAAGATTGAATAATAATTTGGGAAAAACAATAAAGCCATAAAATAATGAGAAGAAATATACAGAAATATTCATATAATCTTAGGATGGATTAAACTTTTTAAGCATAAAATAAAAAACAGTTCAACATTAAAAACCTTAGTGACATATTCTTCTTGACCAGAAATTTTTCTGGAAATTTATCCTAAGGAAATCATGAGAGTCTGAGTGAATACATACAAGGTTATTTGCTAAAGCACTGATTATAATAGCTAAATGCAAAAATTTATATACTGAAATTAAGAGGACAATTTTTGAACAAATGGTGGTATACTGGTTATTGAACTAATGTTTAATAAACTGTGGCATGTTTATATAAGGGCATGATGGAATACAAAGTTATTAAGTGAAAGCAAAGCTATTAAAGTCATGATAGAAGATATTTACAGACATGGAATATGATTCCTGATGCATTACTAAGCCCATTCATTAGAGATTTTTAAACAAGTATTTATGGAGTGTCATCTCTGCATTGGGGATAGTGCAGGAAACAACCCAGGTGACAAGCCCTGTCATGGAGTTTATATCCTAGCTGGGGAGGCTGATAATAATTAAGACAAATAAGTAAAATACATCATATGTTAGTCATGATTCCTAAGGAGGAGAAAATAATGAGAGGAGATGTGAAATTTTAAAGTGGTCCTAGGGGTGGGGAAGGGAAGGATTGGGAGTTGGAGATTAGCAGATGCAAATTATTACATATAAGAAGGATAAACAACAAGGTCCTACTGTAAAGCACAGGGAATTATATTCCATATCCTGTGATAAACCATAATGGAAATGAATATGAAAAAGAATATATATATGCATCAATATAACTGAATCACTTTGCTGTACAGCAGAAATTAACACAACATTGTAAATCAACTATACTTCAGTAAAATTAAAAACAAACAAACAAAATAATAAAGTGGTCCTAGAAGACTTCAGTGTGGAAGAGACTTCACTGTGGAAGGGACTTATTCACTGTGGAATAAAGGCCTGAAAGCAGTGATGATTGGTCGTGCAGATAGATACAAGGAGGAAGAGTGTTCTAAGTGGAGGGAACAGCAAGTAATAGGGACCCGAGCATGAGGTGACCACGGTGCTCAAAGGTTAGCAAGGAGACTGGCATAGCTGGAGCAGAGTGAAAGGAGTGGTCATGAGGTCGGGGAGATGACCAGGAAGGGGACATGGTGCAAACGGTAGGTTATAATAAAGACATTGGCTTTTATGCTGTATGCAACAGAAAGTCATCTACAGGCAACAACCAGCATGGTCTACCATATACAAAAAGCAATATTTGCATATATATGCATACATCTTATTTATTCATATAGACATAAGACAAGGGAGAAAAGAGACAAGTGTAAACAAAAACTAGAAAGACATGTCTCAGAATGTTAAAAAGATTTTCTGTATATACAGTTTCATAAAATTTCTTTCTTGGTCCTTCGTAAATTGCCTAAACATTCCATATTGACTATATGTTCCTTTCTTGTTTTAAAAAAGAAATGAAATTGCTTTTAAATTTTTTTAATTGTAGTTGATTTACACTGTTGTGTTAGTTTTTGGTGTACAGCGAAGTGATTAAGTTATGCATATCTATATATTCTTTTTCATATTCTTTTCCATTATAGCTTATTAAAAGACACTGAATGCAGTTAGCTGTGCTATACAGTAGGAAAAGAAGTAAATTTTTTAAAAAATAATTTTTTAAATAAAATGTGAGCAAATCATGATTCCCACTATCTTGGAAATTTTCAGTTAAAAGGGGAGAGATCATGCATTTGTAGATGAGATACTCTTTCAGCAATAGACGGGGCAGATCTACACGAATGTCTCTAATTAGCATGACCCACCTCAGTATCCGGGTTCCCTGTCCATGACCTCTTTTTCCACATGTTCCCATGGGGGTCAAGTCACTTACCTCTGCAGACTTCTGAATAAGCTTAAGGTCCAGGAACTCCCTGACCCTACAAGTCATGAAGGAAAACTGTCAAGGAGGCAAGATGTGGGATGCAAATCTACAAACACCTGTGATCTTATGTCTTTACCCCCCCACACACACGCCACTTCCGGGTCTCAACTGTCTACAGAGAGGACAGTCAGAAGCAGACATTATACCCCAGTTCCCACTGGTATCACCACAGCCTTGGGGAAAGGAAATCAAAGGATCAGACCTAAAGAAAAAAATTTATGGACAGTTTTAAAGGAAAAATAAATAAATATCTCCACTGGATTCACCATGAATACTCAGAAAAGAAAGTCTAGATCTTCAAATTGTGGCACCCGGCTCTGCAGCATCAGGATCACCTGAGAACTTGCTGGAAATGTGAATTCCCGGGAGCCCATCCCAGACCTGCAGCATCAGTGATGCTGTCCATGGGACCAAGCTCCAGGTGATTCTGTTCCATTGAAAGAACGCCCTACCAATTTACATTCCCAAAAACAGTTAGCTTTTCTCCACACCCTCTCCAGCATTTATTGTTCAACCACTGTGGAGAACAATATGGAGGTTCCTTACAAAACTAAAAATAGAACTACCATATAATCCAGCAATCCCACTCTTGGGCACATAACCAAAGAAAATCATAATCCAAAAAGATACATGCACCCCAATGTTCACTGCAGCACTATTTACAATAACCAAGACATGGAAGCAACCTAAATGTCCATCGACAAAGGAGTGGATAAAGAAGATGCAGTACATATATTCAATGGAATATTACTCAGCCATAAAAAAGAATAAAATAATGCCATTTGCAGCAAGATGGATGGACCTAGAAATTTTCATACTCAATGAAGTCAGACACACAAAGACAAATATCATATGATATCACTTATATGTGGTATCTAAAAAAATGATACAAATGAACTTGTATACGAAACAGAAACAAACTCACAGACTTTAAACACAAATTTATGGTTACCAAAGGGGAAAGGTGGGGGGGAGAGGGATAAATTAGGAGCTTGGGATTAACATATACACACTACTACATATTACATAGATAACCAACAAGGACCTACTGTATCACACAAGGAACTCTACTCAATATTCTGTAATAACCTATCTGGGGAAAGAATCTGAAAAAGAATGGATATATGTATATGTATAACTGAATCACTTTGCTGTACACCTGAAACTAACACAACATAATAAATCAACTAGACTCCAATATAAAATAAATATTAAATTTAAGAAAAAAAGAATGTCCTAAATCTACTGCAGGAGTCATTCCTCAGACTCTGCATCCCTTTACTTAAGGGAGAGTTGGTTGGATAGGGGGTCAAATGTCTACCCTTTAAAGGAGCTCTTCATTCATGCTTTGTGTTCTATGGAGGCTTTAAAAAGCAAGGTCTGCTCAAGATATCAACACCTACCCAGTTTCCAGCTGGTTAGACTGGGTAGGAGTTGGGACATGAACACTTTCTCTAGACTGGTTTGGAGACCACATGCCCATCTGCTTTCCCCCCTTATTTCCTCAACTGCCAGCAGTCCTATCCTTGTGAAATTGTTTCACTGGTGAGTTAATCTCTTTGGATATAAAATACTGTCCTCCTATGAAAAGTTCTGAGAACTTTTAACAGCGAGACTAGCTGAAACATTCTGTATCTCTTTTGTAATCCTGTAAGTTTATCTTCGATTGTTCAGTAATACCCTCTTTTCCCAGTAGGTTGGAATCATCCTTTTGCTACTAAACCTTGAACACACCGAAGGCCCTTAAGTCCCTGTCTGATCGGGCCAGATGGAAGGTATTCTGAGAATCTCATTTACCATTTACTATGTGCTTGTCTCTGATTCAGGCTGTACAGAAAGGTCAGAACAAATCACATATTCACTAGCCTTTCTGTGTCAGTTCAACTAAGCAAGCCAGACCAAAGGAACACTTTCTAATAGGAAATATGCAAACTAAAACATTCAGTTAAAAATGTGCATTTCTTGAAAAAACTTCAGAGAGTTATAACTTCAGAGAATCTTTCAGCCTCAAGCAGGGACTGAATTTAGTAAAGTAAGGTTACTGGAAGTTTTGGTGGTATGTTCCTTTGTATTTTATTTTTAAATAAACTTTATTTTGGAATAATTTTAAATATAGAGAAAAGTTACAAGGATAGTACAGAAAGGGCCCATATACTGCTCACTCAGTTTTCCTTAATGATAACATCGTACGTAACCATGATATATTCTTCAATGCTACGGAATTAATATCTGTACATTACTATTACCTAAACCATAGGCTTTATTCGGATTTCACCAGTTTTTCCACTCAGATTCTTTTTCTGTTCCAGGATCCAATCCAGGACACCACATTGCATTTGGCATTCTGTTTCTCAGCTTTTACTCCTTCCTGCCAGCTTCTGGATTAGAACTTTGTATAGAAGATCCGCTTATAAATTAATTAACTAACACAGCATCCTGTGTTTCATAACTGGTAGCTATTCTGCTCTAAACATCAAGCAGCCCATCATGCCCTGTCACCAGCCCACCTCAAGGGTTAGATTGGCTTGACTCAAACTTGGGCACCCTCTTAGGTAGGCCTGGGATCAGAGCAAGAAATCTATTTGGACTGGACAAGCTAACCAAGCCCTGCTGATTCCTATTTCTGAAGATAAAAGTAAGCCAGCGTGTCATGAGGGCAGCTCTTTGTAACGATATCTTCAGGATGGCTGGGACGACAAATGGTTTAGGAAACTGCTGTTATTTATTTTTTTAAATTACCAGTTCATTCAAAGGCTACAGTATGAAGAAGATCTGGGCAACAGAAAAAACAGAAATCACCCATGATCCCTTGGAGAACATCCTCCTGACAACAGTTACTGTGTCTTTATCAGCTCACTGGTCTCCCACACTCTCTCCCCACCCAACTCACCTCCACAACAGTGAGAGAAAGGGAGAGACACACAGAGCAAAACAAACAAAAACCTTTAGCCAAAAGCGAAGTTTGCAAACTGCCCATCTAGATCATGGTTCTCAGCCCTGCTCTGTAATAAGGTTTCTGCCGGTGCAGGAAAATGGTTTCCTGAGTGGAAGCAATCGTCTCTCATATCCCTGTGAATTCAAGTTCCAATTTCTCATGATATTCTTCCTCTAAATCTCTGACACACAAACGTTCCTAAGGTTCAACTGTGGCATCGACCCGGAAGCTCAGATGAGGAAGAAACAAATAATCATGTCTGATTCTTGAGGCACCTCCCAGATGGGAAATGGGTCAGGCCCAGAAATAAGCCTGAGGGCTCTCTCCCTAAATGCGTTATACCACGGGGATGTTTTTTCTTTTTCTTTTTTCAATAAAGAAGTTGGCGCGAGAGTTGTTATGACTTTGAGGAACACACTAGAGAAAGCAGCGGGAATGTGGACCTGGACAGACAGTGAGGCCCAGGGCAAGGGCCCCCCCATGTGCTGTTCTCCATGAGCCCGAGGGCACAAGCCCTGTCCCCGCAGCAGCCCGTCCTTCCTCAAGGCTGATTCTGGACTGGAACTGAGACCTGGAGACAGTTTCGGCATGTCCTCTGCAGAGGACCAAGCCACCATTTACACCATCATTGGTCCACAGTGGACTCACCTTCCCCTAATTCCAAATTCATAATGAATCTCTGCATCCGAAGATTCTTATCAACTTCTTGCCTGTGTTATTTAAGCCTCAGAGATTTGTCTGGAAAACACCAGCATCCTTAATGATCCAGAGGAGATCAGTCTCATTCAGGTCATTGTTGTCACTATTGATTGGGACAATCAGCACTGTTCAGTACAAAAGGTCCTAAGATTAGCCTGCCATTCACGGCAAGTATCCGCAAACTTTTCTTAATCGAGTTTCTAATTTTCTAAGAAGTCTTATGATTGCTTTGGATAAATACAATACAAGTCTTGGTCTGAGGTCAGAAGCATTTGCATCATCCCTTCTCCCTGCTGCCCTCATCCAAATTACAGGAAAAGAATGACAGGGAGTGTGACATCAAAGGCCAGGTACAATTTCAGAATCATCAGCTAGACTCTTTCAGAAAAGCCCCTGTCTCCTGATAGCACGATCTGAATGAGGGGATAAGGGGAGAGGGAGATAGGATCAGAGGCAAAATAGCAAATGCCATGAGAAAGCTATTTTTAAGCCTTCAGGTGACACTGAGGGTAGAGGTTTCTTGAACCTTAGAGCTGCATCTTAAAGCCAACCATGTGTCTGCATTTTAGAACTATCAGCTAGAAGCATCTTAGTGGGTAGGGAATTTATATTTATAACCAGATAAGTACATAGTCTGAAAATAAACAATGTACAGCCGCCTCTCTATCTATGCCTGGAATGGTTTTTTTGGTAGCACTTTCTGCTTTTCTTTACAAACAGCCCTAAACGTGGTCACAAGTAAAATGGCATCAAATATAACAAAGTCATATTCAAATTATTCTCCAAAAAGTGAATAACGATTCCCTTTTTTCCTGTGAGCCACAAAAATAAAACTGTGATGAAACCCCAAGGGGAAAAGCCAGACTTGGAACACAACCCTCCTGTCCATGAGCAGGAGTAAAAGAAGGAGATGTACATGCTGCACAAAGCACCAGGGAAGTGATGGGGATCCACACGCAGAAGGGACCCAGTGAACGGAAGCACATGGTTTTCGTCCATCGCTACCTATGAGCACATGCGCACTCACAGCACAGACAGCAGGCGCGTGCGCACACACGCACGCAATGCAGGTACACGCGCGCGCTCACGCAGGCCCATGCACACGCACGCACACTCATTCACTCACGAGCTAGTCTTCCCAGTCCGCGACATTCACACTCTCAACACAACAATAACCCACATACAAGAAACGGTTTCCCCAGGAGTCCGAGACCCCACCACACAGCCAGGACGAGGCCATTTCTTCCCCACCTGACTGAACCTGCAAGCACACCTTCCCTCAGGAAGAAGCTGGAGATGGAGGCGACAAGGCAGTCACAGAAGTACGAACCGATGCTCCAGACTGGAGCCTGTGGGTACCAAGGGCCCAGAAGCCCCTGAGTCAGGACAGACAGCCGGGGAGCATGAGCATCTGTATCTGAGGCCACAGTCACCTTCTGGAAGGCATATCGTTAAGATTGGTTAGGTGTAGCTGGAAGGTTCTATCCATGCTCCACGTCAGGTACTTCACGGGCTGATGAGGATTAGTGGACCAGGTGGAAATCAAACCAGCCTCTACAGTATTATTTCTATGGAAAAAGGGTTCCACACTCCAGGCAGAGATTCACAAGTGAATTGTAAGAACACCATACATTTGTGCTTTGGTGCCTTCTGGGGAGGGGCAGGGACTAGCTTTTTGCCTTTCGTCTCATCTTGAAGGACACAGCCGGTGGATGGGGGCTGTGCTCCACGGGGGTGGCAGATGGTCCTGGAAGTGTCACATCTGAAAATGCACTCTGACAATGACTGCTACTGCCATCCCATGTGCAAAGCTGCCTCCTGAAGTCCTGTGCCAAGCGCCCTTGCCCTTGAACCTGGCTGTGCCCCTGAGAGCCAGGTAGCTGCCCTGCCTAGTCTGCATTTCAGCTTTCTCCCGTCCTGTGGGTTGACGTTTCCTGTGCCTTTGCTGTCTCGACGTGAAAGCCACTTCCCATGCTCTCCTTCGACTCTCTGCCCAGCAAGTCGCCCTGGGATAAACACGAATCCCCCTAAGGCTTCCCTGTCGCTCTCCCCACAGCCTGACTGCCACTTGACAATTGACTGAAAAACCTATGCTTTTGAGTTGCTGCCAGGTGACTGAGCAGGAATTAACACACTTATAGGTGTCTCGGGAAGCACAGGTGAATTCGGGTAGGCTGACCCTCGATAATATGATCCAAATAGGATGGGGAAGGGAAGGAGTGACAAAACCATTCAAGGAGCTGGATGTGGTATCTGTGGTGGCCCCAAGTCTCAAGGGAAGTCAGGATGTAAAATTACTTTCTTGGCTTTTAGCTTGCACAGAGGTGATGTGCTCTGTCAGTGTTTGATTTTGTTCTAACCTGTTTTGTGGCTCAGTAAATCATTGGACGATGTCTTAAGATGGTATCTAGCTTTTCATGGGCTGACTCATATGCACAGATACTTATTAATCATCTACTATATGCAGGCATCAGAGAGGAATAAGATATAGACTCTGACCTTCAAGAACTTCCAGTGGAAGGAGAGAGAATGACCATAATCAGGTCAGTTGATTTCACTACGCTCTGCTATGTTCTATCACAGACAAGGGGAGGCACAGCAGACAGAATAACTCTTCTGGAGAGAGCTGGGACCTTCCTACAGGAAGAAATATTTAAGCTGGGTTTTGAAGGCTGAGTAAGACTTTGCCAAGCATATATGAATGTAGAGATGAGAAAGGACATGGTGCAATCTGGAAACGGGAAGGCATGCAGAGTAAGGCACTTGAGGGAGAAGATGAAGTGGACAGGGAGGCAGGACCCAGGACAACAAGAGGCTCAGGTCCCAGGAGGAAGAGGTAACAGGATACTCCTAGCTCCCCGTGTTCATCTACAAAACAGTTTTACTGACGAAGCATCAGAAGTCTTGTGAATCTGCACTTCCACCAATGAAGCTGAAACGACGACTCCTTTCCATCACTGCATGACTTGCAAGTGGACACTTTTGTGATCATCGGCTGCCTCCCAGGGGCCTCTCTGTGAGGGGGCCCACAGGGGGGAGTCGTATCAGGAGTCCCAAGCAGCAGAGCTGCGCTTCCCGAGACACTTGTAAGTGTGTTAATTCCTGCTCAGTCACCTGGCAGCAACTCAAAAACACAGGCTTTTCAATTAATTGTCAAGTGGCAGTCAGGCTGCGGGGAGAGCGATAGGGAACCAGTAGAGGAATTTATGTCTCACGGGGCTGTGGTTACTCTTTCCCCAAAGAGACAGAGAACCTCATTAGAAACTAAGCTAATGTAACATCTTTCCTGGGGTGCCTCTTAAGGGGAGGTTCTTTTGTTCTGTTTTCTCTTTGTGTGTGTCTGTATTCATCAGAATCCACCAAGGCACTGGATATAAGAATGTATGAGGGTGATACGACATATACTTCTCTTCTACACAGGGTGCAAGGGGCAGCTGCGTGAAAGCATGATGCTGAGTCAGGGATGCAGCAGCTTTTCTGACCCTGCCTGGTGGTCACAGAGCAGGACCCATCAAAGAGCCACCGGGAAGCTCTCGCTCCACGGCTACGTGCACTGAGGAGCTCCTTCAAAATCGTCATTTCATTTCCACCTACTGTCAGAGACAGCGTTGCATTTGAAGAAACAGGGAGAATGAGAGATAAGAGAAGGACTTGTAAAATGAATGAACATTCTTCTGAATATGTGTTGTACACAACATATAATTTTTGCACTGTTACTCATTAGATCATGTAACCAGGATCCTCCAATTTCCACTCTGCCTTTCCTCTCTTTTTTCTCAACAGATACTCATCATTGGTACTTTCCTAGATCAATCTTTTACCTGATTTCCATTACCCCATGTTGTTTTTGCCAGAGTTCATGATTATCTCAAACAGCACGCTGGCTAAATGTGACAGACAGGCACTTTCGGAATTAAAGTCGTTCCTGTTTCCCTAATTAGAACAACATTCCTGCACAGACTCCCCAGATGCACCTGCCTTCGTGTGAACTCTGAAGGCTGATCACATTGCCTTTCTTTGGTCAAAGATGCTTTGAGTTAAAGCAGATGGATGGGAGGAAACCTTCTCCAGATGTGATTTTCTCTTTCATCGAGCAGCATCAAGTTCATGGGCTTTTCTAGACAAATGGTTTCCAAAAAATGCAGCCAACCATCAATTATTCAGTAATTGATTAAGTCGACTGTCAATTATATAAATCTGCTGTTTCTCCATTTTCTCTCCCTTGACTTCTGCTCTTCCCACCATCTGCAGATAGCTCTTTCCCCAGAGGACAGACGGTGCCAGTGAAAGGGGAGAAAATGGGAGTCAGGCAAGTGGCCGCCCTGTCCCCATGAACCTTGATCACCCACACTTGGCTGAGCATGTATTTTAGGTCAGAAGTCAAACTATGGCCCACTCCCCAAGTCTGGCTCACTGCCTGCTTTCTGAAAACAAAGCGTTATTGGAACACAGCCACTATCATTTGCTTATGTGTTGCCCGTGATGCTCCTGCACTCAGCAGCAGAGTTGAGTAGTTGCAACAGAAACCACACGGCTCGCAAAGCCTCAAACATCTACCTCTGGCCCTTTACAGAGGAAGCTTGCTGACCCCTATGTTAGGTGCTTGGGCTAGTGAGATCAGCTTCTTTAGGGCAAGCTCTGATTGAGGTGAAGGACTCATATTCTCTAGCTCATGAGCCCAGATGTCACCTGTAAGAATAGTATAAATGTGAAGGACACCCTAGGTCACCCAGTGCAGAAAAAGATCATTTGAAAGTTTGCTTTTAACTGCAAGTAAAAGAAAACACCAAATCAAACTGGCCTGAGGAATTTATTTTCTCACTTCGTAAGTTGAGAGATAATTTAGCCCCAGGGTTAGTTTTGTTACTGGCCTGGCAGCTCAAGGTTCTTTTGCCCTTTCTGGCTGGCCATGCTTAGCCTGATGTGTGCTTCAGGCGAACTCTCCTCGTGGCACTAAGATGGCTGCAGAATTCCAGTCAGCTCACACTGACACAACAGTGTCCAGCAACAGAACAATCTTTCCTTATGTCTGTTTTTAAGATTGTGTCAAACTGTTCCCATAACTGCCACACCCACCCTCAGCTGTCTTACCCTATATCTCAGTAGCCAGAACCACAGTACACGCTCCTGTGTTAAACCAATGACTGACAAGTCACAGGACCAGCTTCCTCTAGTCATGATGCAGCCTTTGGTCCTGGAACGGACGCCTCTCTCCCCTGAGCTTATGCTTTAGCTGAGAAGGGTGGGTCTGTAAAAAAAAATTGGGGCTCTATCAAAAGGAAAAAGAGTGAAGAGGTATGCTAAGTAGACAAACAACAATGCCTGTTGTAGATTAACACAGATCCCCTTTCACCACTAGAATAATTCACAAGCCATGTCCAATTAGTGATAAGCAAGTTATATATATTATATATACATATATATGTATACATGCACACACACAGAACTTGATACAGTAGAGAATACTTTCTATTTTAAAGATTAAAATACTGCCATGAACTATCACTATGAACTTGGAACCTGGACACATCATTTTATCTCTCTGGACCTTAAGAGGTTAAGACAAAATGAAACTCCCTTCAAGGTCTGGGATACAAAAATCATTATTAATTCAAAACCTTAAGTAAAGGAACATTGGTATTTGGATAAATATTTTATTCATATGTTTTTATAGTTACAAGCTGCATTTTTACACAAAGAATATGAGCTAACCTTAAAACAAATCTAAATACCAAAAGGGAAAATAAGTAGCCATCAGAATAGGTGCTAGTGGAAAATAAGGGAAGGAAAACATTAAAGATAGAGGCTAGGGGAGCATGTAGAAAAGCAAACCACATGTTCCCGGAGAGTTGCTTCTAAGAACCACTTAAAAATTGAGTTCTAAGCTCTTTACAATAGGAAACAAGAAAGGAAACACGGTAAGTTACAAAACGGACAATGCCCTTGAGATAAAATCACAACGATTATTTAAAGGAAGCATAGCTTTGCTTGATAATAAGACTTAAGATAGGGGCTTCCCTGGTGGCGCAGTGGTTGAGAGTCCACCTGCCGATGCAGGGGACACGGGTTCGTGCCCCGGTCCGGGAGGATCCCAGGTGCCACAGAGTGGCTGGGCCCGTCAGCTATGGCCGCTGAGCCTGCGCGTCCGGAGCCTGTGCTCCGCAACGGGAGAGGCCACAACAGTGAGAGGCCCGCGTACTGCAAAAAAATAAATAAATAAAATAAACTTACAATACTTGATTTGTACACAGTATATTTCTGTGTATATGGGTTTCCAACCTGCGCTCCCTGAAAGGGTTCAGACCCGAAACACCAGGGAAATAGCTCCCCTTGAAGACAAACAGATCTGGCTTATATACAAAGGGTTGCAATAAAAGGACCCAAAACAGGAAGGTCAAAGCCAGTAGGAAGTACTGGGACAGGTGACATACAGCAAGCAAGAGACTAACAGTTGGCATCAAATAGAGCCGGGAACACAGAGTGAGGGTCCTGGGGCTGCGGCCCTCAGAAGCCCAAGCAGAAAGGAGGCACTGGGCATTAGGACAGTCGGCCAGCAGGGAGCAGGGCCCAAGCCACTGAGCTGGATTCATGTCTAGGACTCATGCCAAGAGTGCCCTAGATGGCAACTAAGTCACCACGATGGGACTCAGGCAAAGGACAAGAGGGGAGTTTAACACCTAGCCAAAGTATCCAGTGGTCCATGATGCCAGGATAAGTCTTGAAGCAAGCATGACTGAGGCTGGTTTCAAAAGTATTGGGGTGGGGCGGGGAGGGGGTGGGGGTGGGGATGGTGGTGGTGGTGGTGGTGGTGGGATGAACTGGGAGATTGGGATTGACATATATACACTAACATGCATAAAATAGATAACTAATAAGATCCTGCTGTATAAAAAAATAAAATATTAACTTGTAAAAAAAAAAAAAAGAGTTGTGGGATGGATCTTTACCATCTCTTCCCAAAATGGGCTCCAGTTGCCTTGGTTGTGGGAAGAAGAGGGATGCAGAATTCGGGGACCAGGGACAGCTGGCAGGCAGAGGCTGAGCGTGACCTTCATGCTCTTAACTTTAAAAAAAATTTCTTCCCAGAGTTGAAGTACATTGACATTCTTTTAGAAGAGTCCCCAACGCACCTTTGAGGGAAAATTATTACAAGGGGGTCAATGGGCAAAATAGACCCCATTTTTGGACCTTCAGTAGGTTTACTACTGTCTTTGAAAAAATCAGAACTCTGGTGTATTTCACTTCCAACTTAAAAATGCCTTGAAACGCTACTATGTTCCAGATTTTAAACTTGTTGCCAGAAAAGAGGGTGACTGCATCTAATTTGCAATGCATGCCTAGGCATCATGTTAATTCACAGAACTTGTATTAATAAGATACACTTCAAAGTGCATCCTGTGTATTCTACAGAATTAACTAGAATTGTTCAGGGGCCTGTTAACAAGTTGCTGAAATGCAGAAGCTTTGGGGTTTGTTGGGCAGTCAAAGCTTATTACAAGCTGTGTCAGGGCAATTTCAGGGGCAGGCAAAAAGGATTGCTACTTTCTGGGGAGCCTTAGGCACAACTTTCAGATTTCATTAACAATGACATATACATGGATTGCAGATAACTATTACAGGTGGGCTCCATTTGAAGAACTATTAGTTGTGAAAAGCAATCTGAAAGTGTGTCTACATGAGGAGGAAGTTATTCATTTTTTTTTTTTTTTTTTTTTTTTTTTTTTTTTTTTTTGCTGTACGCGGGCCTCTCACTGCTGTGGCCTCTCCCGTTGCGGAGCACAGGCTCCGGACACACAGGCTCCACGGCCATGGCTCGCGGGCCCAGCCGCTGCGCGGCATGTGGGATCTTCCGGGATAGGGGCACGAACCCGTGTCCCCTGCATCGGCAGGCGGACTCTCAACCACTGCGCCACCAGGGAAGCCCTGAAGTTATTCATTTTGATAAAGAATTTTCTATTTACTCATCAGCTATTATTCATTCATTCATTCATTCACTCATTCAGAAAACGTTTCCCAAGCCTCCCCATGAGTGGGAAACTCTGGACTATCAGTAACTTGCGATCCTTGACCTGGAGGAGCTGACACCGCTGAAGACACATATTAATAATTAGCTAGTTCTAGGAGGTGACAGGTGAAAACAAGATGTTATGAACATTAAAATGATGGAGATGCCATTTCCAGCAGGGAATTTAAGGAAAGCTTCTCAAAGAAGACGGTAGCCTAGCTGAGACTCAGAGCTAGCAGGGTTTTAGCAGTTAGTGATTGTAAGTAGAAAAGAGGAACCATCTGGACAGGCATAAAGGAATATATGCAAATCAATCAATGTGCTACACCATATTAACAAATTGAAGGAGAAAAACCATATGATAATCTCAATAGATGCAGAGAAAGCTTTCGACAAAATTCAACACCCATTTATGATTAAAATCCTCCAGAAAGTAGGCAAAGAGGGAACATACCTCACCATAATAAAGGCCATATATGACAAACCTATATGCCAACATCGTTCTCAATGGTGAAAAACTGAAAGCATTTCCACTAAGATCAGGAACAAGACAAGGTTGCCCACTCTCACCACTACAGTTTTGGAAGTTTTAGTGACAGCAATCACAGAAGAAAAAGAAGTAAAAGGAATCCCAATTGGAAAAGAAGAAGTAAAACTGTCACTGTTTGCAGATGACATTATATTGTATGTAATCCTAAAGATGCTACCAGAAAACTACTACAGCTAACCAATGAATTTGGTAAAGTTGCAGGATACAAAATTAATGCACAGAAATCTCTGGCATTCCTATACATTAATGATGAAAAATCTGAAAGAGAAATTAAGGAAACACTCCCATTTACCACGGCAACAAAAAGAATAAAATATCTAAGAATAAACTTACCTAAGGAGACAAAAGACCTGTATGCAGAAAAATATGACACTGATGAAAGAAATTAAAGATGATACAAACAGATGGAGAGATACACCATTTTCTTGGATTGGAAGAATCAATGTTGTGAAAATGACTATACTACCCAAAGCAATCTACAGATTCAATGCAATCCCTATCAAATTACCAATGGCATTTTTCACAGAACTAGAACAAAAAATTTCACAATTTGTATGGAGACACAGAAGACCCCGAATAGCCAAAGCAATCTTGAGAAAGAAAAACAGAGCTGGAGGAATCAGGCTCCCTGACTTCAGATTATACTACAAAGCTACAGTAATCAAGACTGTATGGTACTGGCACAAACACAGAAATATAGATCAATGGAACAGGATACAAAGCCCAGAGATAAACCCAAGTACATATGGTCACCTTCTCTTTGATAAAGGAGGCAAGAGTATACAGTGGAGGAAAGACAGCCTCTTCAATAAGTGATGCTGGGAAAACTGGACAGCTACATGTAAAAGAATGAAATTAGAACACTTCCTAACACCATACACAAAAATAAACTCAAAATGGATTAAAGACCTAAATGTAAGGCCAGACACTATAAAACTCTTCGAGGAAAACATAGGCAGAACACTCTATGACATAAGTCACAGCAAGATCCTTTTTGACCCACCTCTAAGAGAAATGGAAATAAAAACAAAAATAAACAAATGGCACCTAATGAAACTTAAAAGCTTTTGCACAGCAAAGGAAACCATAAACAAGACGAAAAGACAGCCCTCAGAATGGGAGAAAAGATTTGCAAATGAAGCAACTGACAATGGATAAATCTCCAAAATATACAGACAGTTCATGCAGCTCAATATCAAAAAATACAAACAACTCAATCCAAAAATGGGCAGAAGACCTAAACAGACATTTCTCCAAAGAAGATATACAGATTGCCAACAAACACATGAAGGGATGCTCAACATCACTAATCATTAGAGAAATGCAAATCAAAACCACAAGGAGGTATCACCTCACACCAGCCAGAATGGCCATCATCAAAAAATCTACAAACAATAAATGCTGGAGAGGGTGTGGAGAAAAGGGAACCCTCTTGCACTGTTGGTGGGAATGTAAATTGATAGAGCCACTATGGAGAACAGTATGGAGGTTCCTTAAAAAACTAAAAATAGAACTACCATATAACCCAGCAATCCCAGTACTGAGCATATACCCTGAGAAAACCATAATTCAAAAAGAGTCATGTACCACAATGTTCATTGCAGCACTATTTACAATAGGCAGTACATGGAAGCAACCTAAGTGTCCATTGACAGATGAATGGATAAAGAAGATGTGGCACATATATACAATGGAATATTACACAGCCATAAAAAGAAATGAAACTGAGTTATTTGTAGTGAGGTGGATGGACCTAGAGTCTGTCCTACAGAGTGAAGTAAGTCAGAGACAGAAAAACAAATACCGTATGCTAACACATATATATGGAATCTAAAAAAACAAAAAAATGGTTCTGAAGAACCTCGGGGCAGGACAGGAATAAAGACGCAGACGTAGAGAATGGACTTGAAGACATGAGGCTGGGGAAGGGTAAGCTGGGACAAATTGAGAGAGTGGCATTGACATATATACACTACCAAACGTGAAACAGATAGCTAGTGGGAAGCAGCCACATAGCACAGGGAGATCAGCTCCGTGCTTTGTGACCACCTAGTGGGGTGGGATAGGGAGGGTGGGAGGGAGACGCAAGAGGGAGGGGATATGGGGACATATATATATGTATAGCTGATTCACTTTGTTATAAAGCAGAAACTAACACACCATTGTAAAGCAATTATACTCCAATAAAGATGTTAAAAATAATTTAAAAGTTAAAAAAAACCATTTCCCCAAACAAAAATATTAATTAATTAAAAAATAAAATAAAGGTAATTTGGAGCCAAACCAAGAAGAGACATAAATTCCAGGGTAGGGAGTGTGCGATGGACTTGTCAGGCAATCAAGAGCCACTAAGCTGTTCTGGAAAGAGAAAGGACAGGATGAATGCTTATATTTAAGGAGAGCAACATATGCTTCTGAAATGCTGTGCATCTTCTATGGGGAAAGAAGACTGAAAGCAGCAATGTCAGATACAAATACATCACCATAGTTTGGCAGAGATGTGAGGGGCGACTGACCCCATGGGCTGCAGGGTGATACCCGTGTGCCGCTGGGTGATGCCCCACGTGCTGGTGTCTGAAGGAGGCTCAGCTGTGCTCACTAGGACATGTCACAGTGCTGCCCAAACTGGGCACAAGTTTTCAGTTGGGGCTTCAAACAGGAGGAAGCTCTTCCTCCCAAGAGTCTTTCAATGGCCCCATCAGCACTGGCTTTGGGGTAGATGCAGACACACACGCCGGTTAAAGGGATGGAACTGTAGCCCTGTGGTACCACTGTCACGACTAAGAAAAACACAGTCATCAGAGACACATTTTGCTCAGGACCAAACCAAGACCAGGTTATGGATAAGGAGCGAGTACTGGACATTCCAGAACAGACCGGACTCTTGGGGGCAAGAGCAGTGGGGGCTTCAGAGCAGAAGCTACAGACATGATCAGTTCAGAAACGTCCTCTTGGCATTCCTGGTAAAGGTTACTCATCAGTTCTTTAGTACAGAGGACCTGGAGGCTGCTCTGAAAACCCACTGCTTCTTCTTATGTTTAGCTGCACAAAAGGCTGTACAGGAAACGAAATACTGCTCCTACTATAGCATAGACATGATTGATCATGGTGTATCCTCTCATCAGCACTATAAAGAAGCAAGGGGAACAACATGTCTAGGTATTGGTATCTATTCATCACCTAGATTGAGAGAACTCTTCGGAAATTTAACATCAGGATCCCTGTGTCCACAGTGTGTGTTTGGAAGTAGGGCAAGTAAGATGGCAGATTGTCCTAGAGTCCCATGTTACCAAGGCTTGTCTTGTATACACCAGGAGCAGCTAAACTTTGCAGTATCTTCAAGAACACTAGCACGGCTTTAGGTTTGCATACATGAAGGACAGGAGCTGAGTGGGACTGAATGAACGCGTCTGGGAGCCTGGAAGAACAGTGATGCTTCCTGTCAAGTAACAGTAGTTGAGAAGGGGAAATTATTTGCTTAAGATGATGACTTCAGTTGAGAATGTGTTGACCTGGGATGGGGAATCCAGAGCAAAATGCAGGCACTGAAAAGGCAGGATGAGAGGTCAGCAGAAAAGGTCAGGGCACGAAACCAAAGGTTTCTCAAAATAAAATGTAAACCAATAAAAAGGGACTCATAAAATGTGTTATCTGTTTACACACAGCTTTCTAGAACTATCCCAAAAGCTTAAAATGAGGTACAGCTTTAATTACATTCGTAGTATATTTGACATTAAATAGACAATCATTTTACACATTTTTAGAGAAATAAGTAAAAAACAAAACTCTTTTTTAAGGAACTGCAAAGTTCTAGTGTATCCCTCATTCTTGAATTAGTCAATACTCTTATTGAGATAATAATATCATTGTAAAAAAAATTTGGGGGGCCTCCCTGGTGGTGCAGTGGTTGAGAGTCCGCCTGCCGATGCAGGGGACACGGGTTCGTGCCTCGGTCCGGGAAGATCCCACATGTCGCAGAGCGGCTGGGCCCATGAGCCATGGCTGCTGAGCCTGAGCGTCCGGAGCCTGTGCTCCACAGCGGGAGAGGACACAACAGTGAGAGGCCCGCGTACCGCAAAAAAAATAAAAATAAAAAAAAATGGGGGGATGTAAGTTGCTAATAATTTAATCTTTAATAGAAGTACTGGAGGTTTTAAGACATTCTGAGCTTCAGGTGTGCTTCTGATCATAAATAAAGAGCCACAATTTGCAATACACTACTGGTGTTTATCATTTTTTAAGAACACAGAACTAAATGCTAATTTAAAGAATTAATACATGTTGTGTGTTTCTGTCTTATGGATTTTTCCCCCCTACTGTCCCTCAGATGTGCTGACTATTGAAATTAATCATTTTAAGTCACCCCAGAAACAGAATTTATAAGACGGGTTCACACTGAAAGGCATCCACCCAACTCCTCTGTACATAAGGCCATCTGTGCAATTGTTTTCCATCTCTACACTCAAGACAAAACAAAACACACCTGAACAACAAACTCCTGAAACCAAAACAAAACAAAACAAAAAACAGTGCATTATATCACTAGAATATTCCACTGCACAAGAACAGAGACTCTTGTCTGTTTGTTCACTGTATCTTCAATGCCTACAGCAGTCTGTGGCATACAGTGGGTGTTCAGTAAACATTTGCTGAATCAATCAATCAATAAACACCAAAGTAAAATTTTTCTTTCTCAACAGACACACTTTTAGCATTTTAGATAGGACTGTTCTTACCTGTGAAATGTTGTCCTGCACACTGCAAGACGGTTAGGACCGCCGACCCTCCCCTGGTCTCCCCAGGAGACCCCATTGTAACAACCCCAAACACCCTCACCCATTTTCCAATGGCCCCTAAGAGGAGGTATTGGCCGCAGGTTGAAGACCCAGTGTGGGAAATGTGGAATTCATTATAGGCATCTGCCTAAGAACCCCAGCCAACTTTATGAAGCTCTGCAAAATAAAACAATATCTAGAATATTTGAGTGCAAACTTGATGATTTCCACACGAAGAAAAAAAAAATGCCACTACTAAGAAAGTTCCCCGGGGGAAAGGTGCTGAGTTAGAAAGAATCAGCCCTCTCTCTTGAGAAAAACTCATCAGTCGATTCTCCCCACCCTCTACAGAGAAGCATGTCCAAGTTTATAAAGAAAGTCAAAGGGGAAGTAATATCCACTTTACATTGTGGGTCAATCTTTCCAGAATACAATTATCCCACAAGGCTATAATAATAATAGCCTTGTGGGATAATTGTACCTAGGGATAATTGATAAATAGATAATTTACAGATAGCTCTTCCAGAGGCCAATATTGAAAATCCCCAAAAGATATCTGAATTGTCCAAAACTGAACATACCTTTAAAGACATTAGAAATACAATAGAAATTACATTTTTTGAAATAATGCTCTCTTGTTTGAATGTTGCAACCAACATTTATGGCTTTGTAATTAGAGGAATGTGCAAGGATTTTTAAAAATACCCTAAACATTTCATATGGGCTTTGAGTCAAGTTTTATTGCCAATAATACAGTAACATCAGTATCTCTGGTGACCTAAAAATTACAGAGCTTGTTGAGTTTGATTTTTTGAAGAACATAGACTATTTTCAACTCTTTCTTGCCCATAACTAGATGACAAAAAGGCCCGTTTGAGGCAGGACTGACTGCCACGTGTGACCATCTGAACTGCTCACCAGATCTGATGTTCTAGGCAGAAATCCTCCCTTATTAATGCTCAAAACTCCTGGTTTAATCTGTAACAGCATAACAGTCAAGTTGCATAAGTGGAGCCATTGTAAGGAGTCCTTGGTGATGATACATCTGCCAATGAAGAGGCTAAACATCCAACGTTTAGCATAATGCTTAATGCATATTTGGAGTTTATAATAAATATTGGTTGAATAAAGGAATAAAAGAGATGACCTTGGGGCTTCCCTGGTGGCGCAGTGGTTGAGAGTCCGCCTGCCGATGCAAGGGACGCGGGTTTGTGCCCCGGTCCGGGAAGATCCCACATGCCGCGGAGCAGCTGGGCCTGTGAGCCATGGCCGCTGAGCCTGCGCGTCCGGAGCCTGTGCTCCGCAACGGGAGAGGCCGCAACAGTGAGAGGCCCGCGTACCGCAAAGGGAAAAAAAAAAAAAAAAAAGAGATGACCTTGGCCACCCAGGAAATTTAAATTATATTCAATATCTTCTGTTTATAGAGGACAAGATAACGGTTCATGCATTTTATGAGGCTTTTCATCACAATAGTTAAATATTCGTTTTGGGTGCTCACAAGAGTAACAGCCAATCCTCTGCAAAAGATACTCACTGAGAATAGTCCATTATCAGACAGTGTCAGATGTTTTTAAAAAGCATTACTAAAATACAGGATATGAGTTAGAAATTTGTTAAAAAGTATTTGAGAGCTGTTTTCAGGAATGTAACCCACTGTGAAGTTTGAAAATATACATTTTGTGTTGCAGCCACTTTTCCAACTCTCCTCATAGAGAAGGGGCCTCCATGAAGCCGCCCGTCAGAATGTGCAAAACTTCGTGCCCAGTGTATGCAATCGTCCTCCTAAAGCGGAGAGTTTAGCAACTCTCTCTGTAGACAAAGGCATATGGACAGGTGCCACCGCAATACTCAAGAGTCCCAAAACAGCATGTCTGGAAGGGAACTGGGAAAGCATCTTCCTTTCACAGAAAGAGAAACAGGCACAGAGAGTCTGAGCGACTTTTCCTAGGTCACACAGTACATCGGTAGCTGTGATGATACTGGAAATCAGGTCTTAAAAGCTAAGAACCCAGATGAATTATGCAGGAGCACAAATAGAAAAGATGAGAAACACATCCGTGTATAGGGAGATGCTGCAACGTGAAGCAGCAGAAACACGATAAAACATCCACCTTCTGACGGTCCAGACATCAGGTGGGATGGGAGACAGTTGGACTCACCTGGCTTGAGCTTTTAGAATACTCCAACCACAACAGCCTCGGGAACACGGGGAAGGAAAAAGGAAAGCCAGCACCAGGGGACATTGCTGGCTGGGGGCCTGAGTCCAAGAAAACATGTAAGCCCTGCTGGTAAAAATGAGGATGGCTCCCCAACCTTTGCTGGCCTCTGCAGAGAACCCACCGTGAAAAAGCACAGGACATAGAGGGAAGGACCCTCTTGATCATCTATACCCATAACAAGGAGCAAACTGCAGCCAGGAAATGGTGGGTACTTCCCCTCAAATTTGGATATTACCCAGAAACATTTGCTTTCCTGGCTCTGCTATTTTCATATCTTTCAGCGGTAAGTTTTATCTGACAGTCTCAGAGTAGCATCCCATGATTCTCATTCATTCAGTAAATACTCATTGAGCACCAACTGTGAGGAAAGTACAGCCCAAGCTCTGGGGCCTGATGCCTGCCTTAGAGGAACGCACAGTCAAGGCTGAGGAAAACAGTAAACACCAAAAGTGTCCAAAATTGCTGGGAGTATTTTACAAGTTCACAGCAAGTTCAAAAGTAAGAAGTAAAAAGATGCAGCTCACAAGAAGGACAGGGAGACTGGAGATCACAGCATGAACAAGGGAAAGATCACAAAGCAGTGGGTTTTGCATTCTAGAAGGACCCTCTCCAGCTGAGTGAGAGACAGGGAGAGTGAAGCAAACGGGACATGGAAACCAGAGAGGGAGCGATGGGAGAAAACGGAGGTCAGAGAGGGCCCCGAGATACAACAGGTGGGACTTCCTTAGGGATGGAAAGCGGGGGCTGAAAACACCAATGACTCCAATGACTCCAGGGTGTCTGGCTTGGGGTCTTATTTGCCAACACTGGAAAGACAGGGAATGGGTTTAGGTCCAACAGGACATAGCACCCATGAGACTTCCAGAGGGAGAGATCGGTAAAGCATTTAGATACAGGTCTAGAAGTGGGAGGGAACGTGGGGACATGGGGTGGTGATGGAGCCATGGCAGCGAATGGAAGATACAGAGAGAACATTTAGAAAAAGAAGTGATGGGGGCCAAGGATGGGACTGCTAAGCATGTGAGAAGTTAAGGATTTAATGGAAGCAAGCCATTAAAGGAGAATGAAAAGAAGCCAGAGATATAGGAGAAGGAAGAAACGTCATAGAATCCAAGGAAACTAAAGTTCTTAAAATAATATCATTGGTGTCATATGCTCAGATCAGATGAGAAAGGACTAAAAATCCCACTGACACTGGTCACTAGCAGGCCAGTCATTAGTGACCTTGATCAGGGCCACCAGCCAGGTGGGTGGGAAGTAAATAAGATGAGGAATCAGCATAAATGTGCTCAAGGAAAGTAAGTGAATTTGAGGGAGGTCTGATTATCCATCTCTATCTATAAACATAGACAGAGATACAGATTTATCCAGATATATCTCTCTATATAAATATAGATTATGGAAAATGACATAAAGTCTCTGCTCTGTACCTTTCAAACTATATATTATTAAACAAGTTGTTTAATCTATCTTATCCTCAGCTGCTTTTTTTTAATGAAAAGAGTAATAGTACCCACAAAAGAGTTACATGAAACAATGCACGTGAAACATTCAGCTTAGAGTCTGGCGCATGGGATGCCCTGGGTGATGCTAGTCATTAATATAAGTACCATGGTTGCTGCTCTAGCTGGGGCAGTGAAGGTTCTGTCAAAAGAGCAGTGAAAAAAGTAAAGCGAAGAGGTGCCCGCTGGATGGGTTGAAAAGGAAAGGGTTAAGGTGTTGGAGATATGGATGCAGTAAAGACAAGGTATCCTAGGAGTTAGGACTTGGAGAACTGGGGGAATAGGAAGTTCCCCTATGTGACTAGAAGTTTCTATGTTGCACTTTAATACTTCAGGAAAGGTTAAGTGTCGTGTAATAATGAAGGAATATGACTAAGGCAATGAGAAGACAAAGATCATTCATTCGTTCCCAAGAAGTAAAAACCTCTTGAGAAATGATGATGTTGTTTGAGGAGCTGGGGCCACACCTTGAAACAGAGTTGAAACCTGGCTGCAAAGGAGCCTAGAGGAGGTCAGGATGCAGGACGGCTTGTCTCCAAGGATGTGAAAGGTGTTCTTGGCAGTGTCTGGACGGTAGACTCAGCGACCCGAGACCTCACAGCGTCAGAACATGGGCATCAGCTAAAGGAGAGCTGTAGGGTGACCTGTGTGGACGGAATGAGGCTGGAAGTAGATGGTGGCAGGAAAGTGCCCACCACGTGGGGAATTTTCAGTTAAGAGCAGGAGGTGAGGGGACATGGTCTGAGAAAAGTCTGAGTACAAAGGCTGTTGATTTACACCCCCAGGCGGTACCATATCCCTTCAGGCACTACAGGCACCAGCCTCAGGGCCCAGGGGCTTTCCAGAACCTACAAAACATACTTTTAAAAAGTTGGCTCCAGGGGCTTCCCTGGTGGCGCAGGGGTTGAGAGTCCGCCTGCCGATGCAGGGGACGCGGGTTCGTGCCCCGGTCCAGGAAGATCCCACATGCCGCGGAGCGGCTGGGCCCGTGAGCCATGGCCGCTGAGCCTGCGCATCTGGAGCCTGTGCTCCGCAACGGGAGAGGCCACAACAGTGAGAGGCCCGCGTACAGCAAAAAAAAAAAAAAAAAAAAAAAAAAATTTGGCTCCAAAACATGGAAAGCAAACTGCACAACTGCTCTTGCTAAATGTTTAATTAAATGTACAAAAATGTATCATTATGTCAACTCATTAATTGTTAAATTTAGTGCTCATAAAAATTTCATTACCTTTAGAAAACAATTTGCATGTTAGATCTGCCTGCTTTGCAAGAACCCCTGAGTAAGTACAATAGTTGTCAAGAAAGCGCTGTCAGTTGTAAATGAAATACCTTTCTCATAACCAAGTGATTTAAAAAATACTATTAGTATAATAATTTCAGATTTTTATAATAAAAATGTATTTAATGGGGAACAAGGGTAGATGCTAACATATTTGATATAACACTTGAAAAGTTTCCAGGGGCCTAGGACAGGGATCCAGGAGAGTGAGGAATGATATAGGGAAAGGAGAGGTCAGGGCAAAGGAGGAACCTTAACCAGGAACAAGTAAGAATCTTCCAGTAACCTTGACACTTTCTCCAGCTCAGGGATTCTTAACCTATGTGTGCCTTGACACCTACAGACCCCTTCTCAAAATAATCTTTTTAGGTGCATAAAGCAAAATGCACAAGATTACAGAATAACCCAATTCTAGTGAAATACAACCAACAAAATATTTCACGTTTTTGTAATAAAGAGAGGATGCTTTCAACATCAGTGATGTGATTTCAAAATATTGATGGTTTGTATTGGTGTCAGGAATTGCTCCTATTACTACGGTTTGTGGCTCACATGTATAATTGAAAGAAATACTAAATCTCAAGATGTCAGTGCACATAAAAGTGTAATTTTTTTCCCATCAAAGTTCACAAATCTCTAGAATTCTATCCACAGATTCCCTTGAAAGTTCATGGCTCCGTGGTTAAAAAATCATGCTGTAGCTTCTGTGCAGATAAAATGAACAGACTGGGGGAAACGTTAAAGGAATGAGAAGCAGGGGCAGAAATTTCTAGCTGACTTACAGGGACATCACATTCAAAGGTGCTCCACCATAGTTTCATTTCCTCTTTCTAAACTACTTCATACATTCTGGCAGAATCTACTTCTGTTGGTTTGGCGTGTCACCTCCTTTAGCAAAACCTCATTTGAACAGTACTGGACTCAAAGCTAGAAAACGATTTCACAAATGGGTAGGGGGATAATATAGAACAAAAAGTAAAAGTGAGTAAAGGATACTATGAAATTCAGAGAAAGTTATGAATGTTTAGAAAAGATGGACATAACCACATGATAATCAAACCTCACTAGTAACTAAAGCTCTATCAACCAAATAATGAAATCTCTCATTTTTATCTAACAAATTAGCAAAGATTAAAAGGATTACTAACATCTAGTGTTTGTGAGGATGAAGTAAAATGGACACTTTCATACACTGAGAGTGGGAATACAAGTCAGTACAATCTTCCCGGCAGGCAATAGCCTTAGCCTTAGACTACATATCAAAAGGCTATAACACAAAAGTGCTGCTAGGAGGATTTTAAATAAATACTTGTACAAGTGGACCAAAATACAGTTAAAATTTTGATATAGCATAAATATCCATTAATAAGAAATTGATTAATTAAATTTCAGAATATTCATTCAATATAACATTTAAAAGAAAGCATTAAAAATCAGATATATATGTTGTGTTGCCATAGGAATTTGATTAAACTATTTTATTACATAAACAAGTGGGACACAGACATTATCCATAGTATTATCCCATTTTTGCCCCCAAAATACATATATAACATAGTTAACATACAATTCATATGTAAATATTATATATAGCTTATATATGAATATTATGTATGCATATATACAGATGTATATATGTATACAGAAATGCAACTATCAAAATATTTTCTATATGTACATATATTTCCAGGTGTATCAAAGTAAAGAAACCAGAAAGGATCTCTATCATACAGTCAACTGATGGCATCTCTCAGGGTGGGACTTTAGTTTGCAACTAAACTAAGTAAATAAATAAAACCATGTAGAAAACAAGAATCACTGTATCTCATTTTATAATCAGAAAGGGAAATAACACAGCTATTCCCGTTTGGCAAAATGTAATGTGGTTCCTGTGTCCTCCAAAGGCCTACTTCTTTAAAAGCAGGCTTTGAATGATTGATCTTTTTCTCTACTCAACAAGAATTCAAGGCTTTAAAACATTTGCTTAATTGGGTGGTTTCAGTTAACACCTGAAAGCAGTAATTTGTGATGACATCTGAACAGGGAGCTTCCTTCCTATTTCCTAATGGCCCCAAGGTGTCAGGCGGACGCCCCAGACAGCTTATCCAAGGTTGCCCTGGCTGAGGGTCCCACTAAGCATTTCCTAAGGGCCAAGCAATCCATTTGCAAAGAAACAATGTTTTGCACTGACAGAGGTCTGGTTCAAACCCAAGTGTTACTTTCTTGTTCATTTATTCACTCACCACCCATGTGCTAAGTATCTTGGATGTAAAAGGAAATAACATACTCCCTGGCCTTCTGGACCTTACCATAGAGAGGGAAGTCCTTAGTGAAAAAAAGAAACACACACACAAATCAAACAGAATGAATGCAGAGGGGGCCCCAGGTGATGGTGGTCTTCAAGGTGCAGGTGCTTTCTGAGCTGGACCATGAGTGAGAAATGGGGCTCTTCAGGCAAAGAAGCGGGGGAACGGGCTCTCATTTCTAGGAGGGTGACCAGCTTTAAAAAAAGAAAGAAGATGCATGGTAACCACTTCCAGGAACGAGGAGAATCTGACCTGACATGATCTTAGAGTTCTCTTGGGTCAACGCCAGGAGCTGAGTCCACAATAGTGACGGGGTGGGATAATAAGGTCTTGTTAAGGGACCCCTTGGAGACAATCTCCTACCTGGGGCCCAGGCTCCCTGGCACTGCATGTTTGGATGTTTCTTTTTCGCAGGAAGCAGGAGGGGTTGGTGCACAGATTGCATCTGCCAGCTCCATTTCTATATCGAAACACACCAAGGACTCTGGGTCCCTGACCAGTAGAGATAGAAGGCAAGCCTGCTGGAGACGGGGAGCTGGGAAGTGGTGTGAGGGTGAGGAGAGGCCAAGGGGCATGACCCCGCTGCAGACCCCAGCTGGTTCAGTCATCAGGCTTGTGTGTTTCATTCCTTGTATGTTTCCATGAAATATCAGGAAGGCCCTGCTCATCAGTGTCCCAAATGAGGTGAAAGAAATGTGAAAGAAAAGATGTATCCAGTGGTCCCTCATTTCTGTTCTAAGTGAAAAAACACATGCCGTCAGACCCTGTCTCCTGGAGCACCTCTACTGAATGTAGTCACCGGGCTCTGCCCAGCTGTAACTCACCAGTGTCCCTCCATATGAGTGACTGAGCAAACCCACCTTGGATATAGTACCCCCGGCACAGTTCAAGAATTGCATCTTCGGGCTTCCCTGGTGGCGCAGTGGTTGAGAGTCCGCCTGCCGATGCGGGGGACACGGGTTCGTGCCCCGGTCCAGGAAGATCCCACATGCTGCGGAGCGGCTGGTCCCGTGAGCCATGGCCGCTGAGCCTGTGCGTCCGGAGCCTGTGCTCCGCAACGGGAGAGGCCACAACAGTGAGAGGCCCGCGTACCACAAAAAAAAAAAAAGAATTGCATCTTCACAAAGGTAAACTGGGAATGGGGAATGAAGGGAGAGTGAAATCCTTTGGACGGACTTGCCCTTGGTATCTTGCAATTCCTACCTAACTTCGAACTAAAATAATGACTGAGGCAAGCCCTAGTTAGGCAGCTAAATTAGGAGGGGCTACGGGTGCCCTGTTGAGAAGTTTAGGTTTTATCCTACAAGAAACTGCATCAAAGGTAGATAGAGAAGATGGGACAAGATCAGACCAAGACACAAGAAAGGCAATTCTTGTAACAAAATTTCTAGGCTGGATAGAAGCAAAGACAGACATAAAGAAGGGTAAGGAGACAGAGGCATTAGGCCGAGTGGGAGTTGATGACGGCTTGATCTCATTCTGAAACAGCAGGAAGGGACCGAGATGGGGTGAGCAGGGTCAGACAGGGAAGAATCACAGGATCGGAATGTGGCAGGTGAGCGGGGCTGAATGTATTTCAATAGATTGCAGCCTGAGAAAATGGAAGACGTTTGGTATCATTAAATAGTAAAAGGACATATAGGAGGGGAATCAGGTTTCTGTGGGGAGAAAAGATAAGTCCATGAGGCATGCTTGTTCTAGACTGAAAACACCCAAAAGTCCACAATCTGAGAACATGGGGCTCTATTTTCAATATATAAAAGCAAACTGCAGGGCAGTAATGCAAGGAAGTGGTATATGAAAACATTTTCCCCACATTCCCAGAATAGAGAGAGATTTCTTCATGTTTAAAATTTAGTTTTCTGAGCAAAACAAATGATTTGGGCGTATCAGTCATTTGCACCTTAGTATAAATGAGCGAATAAGCGCTTTTCCCAAGCCAAGGCTTGGAGGAGGGTATCTGAGAGTCAAGCACAGTGGCCCTGGGAGGGAACAAAGGTGCAGAAGAAGGATTACAGGCAGCCTATCCCTTGCTACACACGGTGCCCAGAGCCAGAGCTGCCAGGCAATGCTCCTCCATTTCCAGCCAGAGAATGTTTACCCTACACCTGTAGGTCATCAAAACCTCTGCCCCTCCATCTCATGTGCCAGAGGGGAAGAAAGCAAGGGGACATTTCATATTCTTTAGTGGCTATCATTCAACTTGCCCTCTTTAAGGAAACAGAAAATGGACAATTTGGTATTGTTTTATGGAATATTGAAATAGTAAAATGCAAAAAGATATTGTTCTATAGCTGATTTTATCCTCTACCATGACTTTGATAGTAACCAGCTAAGCCTCCCATACACAACACACTCCCATCTTCCTCCACATGTCCTCTGAGGCCTCACTGTCTTCCCAGCAGCAGGTTTCCAGGCTCCTGCCCCAGCCCTCCCCTGCCCTCCCCCCCTCTCCCCTCCTCTCCTCCGCTCTCCCCACTCCTGGTTGGCATTACCTCCAAAATATCTCAGTAGCTCCTCAAAATCAACATGTCTAGGGCTTCCCTGGTGGCGCAAGTGGTTGAGAGTCTGCCTGCCGATGCAGGGGACACGGGTTCATGCCCCGGTCCGGGAAGATCCCACATGCCGCGGAGCGGCTGGGCCCATGAGCCATGGCCGCTGAGCCTGCACGTCCGGAGCCTGTGCTCTGCAACGGGAGAGGCCACAACAGTGAGAGGCCCACATACCACTAAAAAAAAAAAAAAAATCAACATGTCTAAACAAATGGGTTTATGCAAATCTGGTCTTCCTCCAGAGTTTTCTCTCAGTAACAACTTCTGCTTCTACTGCTATGTAACAAACCAAACCAAAACGTAATGGCTTGAAACAACAACGATTGCCCTAGTCTGAGATTCCACAGGTGGGCAATTCGGGCAGGGCTCAGCCGAGCGGTTCTCCTTGTGTGAGCCGGGCTTGCCTGCTGTTCACTTTGGAAGTCGGCTGTTAGGCTGGGTCTCAGGTTTCTGGCGGCCTCCACGGGGGTGCCCACACCTCCTTCCCCGTGCCCTCCCATCCTCCAGCCAGCTGGCCTAGATGGGTTGCCAGAATCCAAGTGCATCACAAGTCTCGGGGCAGTGGACACGTGTGTTTCTGTCTCTACTTGCGATGCGTTTGCTACTACTCCACTACCAAAGCAAATTGCCTAGTTTAGTCCCGGTTCAGGTTGGGAGAATGATGCCAAAGGGCGTGTATACAAGGAGGTGGAAACAAATTAGAACCCTTACTGCAATCAACCCTCCATCACTGAAGATGTTAACTTTAAATTCTCTCATATTATTCACTTCTGGTCTCCACCTGCTCTGTCCTAGTCCAAACTCCCCTAAACCTCTACAACAGGCTCCTGGCAGGTCCCCTTGCTCCCCTCTGAGGCCCTCTTCAACCTTTCTTCCACTTGCAACAGACTGATTTTCAAAAGCCACATCTGATCATTTCAGCCTTATGGCTTAAAATCCATTGATGAGTCTCATTCCACGTAAAGTAAAAAGAAATCTTCTTTCGATAGATTTTAAAGAGAGCCCTTGATCATACATAGTGGGTTACACCTATTTTTCCAGTTTCATTATGAATAGTGCCCTTTCACTTGCACACGTATCGCAGCTGGGATGGGCTGGGAGGGTCCATGACATCGTCAGCCTTCCCCTAAAAGCATCAGCGGTCTGGCTCCTACTTAGTGCCTGTCCCAGCCTCTTTTACCACCATACCTTGCGTTGCTCTGCGCTTGCCAGGCTCACCTTCTCTCCATCCCTCCCCAAACTTTCATAAATGTGATTCCTGTTCCCTGGAATGATCTTCCCTTACCTCCTTACCTGTGAATACCTATGCACCCTTCACATGTCACTTAGGAATCACTGCTCAGAGAGACCTCCTGCCAGCTCCCAGACAGGCCATCTCCCCTAATGAGCTCCCCTGGCACCATGCCCACTCACCACAGCATCCATCAGGGTTGCCATTTTCAGCCAAGGGCAGGGGGATCTTGTCTGGGTCTGGCTTTGCTCACCACTGACTCTCTATCTGGAATTGGCGCTTATTACTGGATTATATAGATGAATAATTATTGCCTTAGAAAATGAAAGAAATATTTCTAATGGTAAACAATTTATTTATGAATCATAATATCGGTTTCCAGAGAATATTTAAATCACATTTGATGAAGATCGGAAAGCAACAAGTGATCATTTAATCCAGACAAGGAAACAGTCCAGGCATGTTTAGTGACTTGTCCAAGATCTCTCAGCCTTTCTTGAAGTCCAAGTGAAATGCAGACAGGACTATAGGTTTTCTCTTTTATTTCTCAGTGACAAGGCTTCCAAGGAGAAGCCTTGAAATCCCTTCCAAACTCAGATATTCTTTCGTTATGATTTAACTTTACTTTTGTCCTGATAGCGTTCTGTTTTTTTTCTCTTTCTCTCCCCTTTCCTTATCCTTTTTGCATCATTAGCCATGAAAGCAAAGAACTACTGCCCAGGAAAGTATGTCACAATTCTCAAAAAAAAAAAAAAAAAAAAAGCCAAGTCTGTATGGAGTGAGGGAAGGACAGGAGAGACACACTCACAACTCTTATTTCTTGGTGTTGAGGAAATTTCAGGCCTTAATCTCATCTTGAATTTTTCCATTCTCCATTACAGCAATGGATAGAAGGGTAATGAGAGATCAAACAAACTAATTTGTCAATTCTAGGATGTGACATCATGACCATTCATTTCTGGAATTGCTAATGCCAACCAGTGACCTTCTAGGATTATGTACAGCTGTGATGAGGAAATTTAATAAGAAAAGGTCAACCAATACTCAGTATAGAAAGGAAACAGACTTTTTTCTTTTACAATAAAATATCAAAATTTTTTAAAAACCAACATTGTGTCTTACAACACATATTCAGTGCTTATAGCCCAAACTATAATGACTATTTAAATTACAGAGAGGACAATATTTGCTGAGTTCTTGAGTATCTGAAGCCATAGACATTCCTTGAAAGGTCAGCTGTAAAACCCAGTTAATAACTTTGAAGGAAAATGACTTTTTCCATCAGGAATTTACAATAAAAATCATGTCCTTTTCTACACAATTTTTCTTTTAACTATACTTGGCAAAAAGACAAAGCTAATAGAGGAATTATAAATAATTACAGGGCTATTTGGCTATACAATGTCACAGATCAAGAGGAACAATCCCTACTGCAAGTAGGAAATAGTCCTACACCATTCGCTCACATATGCTTCCAGAGAGAGTTTCGATGGGGTTTCAAGAATGACATGCTTAAACAGCTGCATTTTTATTATCTATTAGTCGCTGTGCCATGACTGAATAATGCCACCCGTGAGCAGGAGGAAAGGGAATACAGTCCAACCAACCACACCACGCGTGTGACCAAGGCGTGTGCTTGCTGTCACTGCAGCTGTTCCAAACATCTCACTCTCTCCTGCTTAGACTCAACAATGGGGACTGGATAGCAGCCAAGTCAGGACAAGATGAAAGTGTTCCTCCAAGCAAAGGTCTGATGTGCAAATACCAACACCATATTTTTCACTCTTTGAATTAGTTTAGGTTCCTTCGAACAAGAATATTATTGGACACTGCAATATTTCTTCTCAGTTTGTCTAGTTCCTTGGCCATCACTTAGGGCTTCTACAGAAAATGTATCTCTCAGCAGCGTTTAGTTCTGGATACAGACCACTGAATTTCACCACTAGGTCATTCTAACCAGTCTGTATGTGTTTCTCCCCCTATCAAATGTAGCAGCAGAAAGACACTCAGCATCATCTGGGCTATTAGAAAGGAGAAGAAGGTAACAGGTGTAGAGCATCTCTCCCCCACCAGGCTCTGGGGGGCTCCCTACTTCACGTCTACATTATCACATGTATTCTTCTCAGTAGTCCTGGAACATATGGGCTGTTGGCAGCATTTCTCAGATGAGGAAGCTAAGTCTTAGAAAAATTAAAAAATTTGACCATGGTCACCCAGCTAGCAGAAGTTGGAGGCCCGATTCAATACCAGGGAAGTTCCCAAAGCCTGTGACTTTTCCTTTATATTACACTGAATCAGGTGGCACTTCAGCATCTAAAACCTCAGATTTTCTATAGGTCTGTAAGGCCATCAACCCTTAGTAGGGACCTGGCGGAAAAAAGAACGTGACTGGGATGCCCCACCAAACATTGCTCCAGCCCACGGCAGGCTCTGAGTGGAAGATTTCCTTGAGTCACTCCCATAAAGAATGTTCTATGGGGACCTAGCACTACCGATGTCACCGATATATGAAATGGCTGAGCCAGGAGTGAAAGTGTGTTCTTAAAAATGAAGAAAGTCAATGCATCAAAGCCTGCCACCGGGAAGTGGGAGAACGAGAAAGAATTAGATGACCTGCCCCAAACCTTCTTTATCTCATTTGTAAAACGGGCACAGTAAATGCTCACGTTGAGAAAATGTTCTGAGCCTGACATAAGCTCACACGTGCAGAGCTCCCAACTCAGTCTGTGACATGGGGCACGTGCATGAGTGAGGTTTGCTGGATCCAAGTCCAAAAAGCCATTTTACTGCAAATTAGTAGAACTCAGCACATCATCCCTATTTTCAAAATGTATTTTGCAAGGCTTTCTGGTATTTATCAGGAGACATTCATCACTGTCTCAGCATGACCTGCAGCAAATCTAGGTCACATGAAGTTAAAATGTATCTTGTATTCCAATGTCACAACCCCTTGTCCGGTTCTAAGGCAAGAAGAAAAATATACAAATATTCCTAAATGAACACATCAACCTAAACAGAGCCAAACGGTCGCAAGCCAGAAGGTAGTGAAGGAAACGGATTTCTTTGTTCTGCAAGAATAATATTCTGAGCATGAGGAATGCCCAGAGGTGACAAAGGAGAAACAGAACGGGCACTGGGGGTCATGTAACAGGGTGACAGAAGGCGTGATTTATGATACGGCTGCACAAGGGTACAGACTCACGGGGCTTTGTAGGACAAAGCAGGGAAGGGAGGCAAGATGCCCTCACACCCCTCCCTGCAGCCAGGGAAGAGATGACGATAAATGGACCCAGACACAGAAGAAAAGAAATCTGATTAAACATGAGTGATAACATTTTCAGGATAGAGTTGGGATTTCAGAGAAAAACAAACGGATGTTTTACGAGATTCTAGAATGTTAACCAAGGAAATCTATCTACCAGGGGAAAACATAATTGAGACAGGGAAGATACCTTTGAGATACAGACACCTAAAAAAAGGAAACAGCAGAAAGGGAGGAGAGAGCTGCAGATCCCAGCTGTCACGTGCCAGCGAGTCACCTGTGCCTGGAGGTGCCTGGAGGTGCCTGGAGGCTCCTGTGTACCCATGCTACCTACCCCCAAAAAAGCCAACGTAGAAACTAACATTTCAGAGCAACACAGAAACGAATATTTCAGAGCTGACATCAGCTGGAGAGAGACTATCACAGGTCAAACAGCTCTCTGGCAATCTGTGGTCACCAGAATTCTTTTATTCAAACTACCCTAAACAAAAATATCTTTCGATTCATTGTCAAGGGCCCAAGTGGTGTGCAAAGTGAGAAGACACACACTAGGGAATTTGATCCATACCCTTCCAAGTCTTAAGGTCACCCAGGAGGCATCCTCGACCTCTTCACCCGAGGCAGCACCAGATTGTCCTCCAGAGAAGGACGTCCTAACTGTCAGGTCCCTTTTGTCTTATGGCTGAAAGGGGGTTGGGATCTGGGAAGGACATCTACCTCTGTGCGCTGCACACCAACTCCTGCTCACGCAGCCTTGATTTCTGGTACAATAGGATCAAGCCTCCAAAAGCAGACAGGTGAAGGCAGGCAATGCCTAGCAGCAGAGGTGTCCAGTGAGAGGGCAGGAGGGTTTGCCAAGGGGGAGGATGGAGTCAGGACGTGTAGATGGTTATCAGAAGCAACTTACGTCGGGACCAGCTTGTGCTATGAGACCACGCCCTCCAAGGACCTGCCTCTCCCTTTCTTTGGGTTTTTCCTATTTGAATATGACCCCCATGGGACCAAGAACCTGGTCAAGATTCTTGTGGGAACTGTCCACAACGCTCAGATTTTCTTGAACAAAGCCAATTTCACAAAATATTCTTTTAACAAGGCCACTTTGATAGGTATATAACTAAACTATGATTTCATGGAAATGTTCTAGAAGACTTCCTATACAATTGATCATTTTTTATTAAAACTATTGTTTAAAGTCTTAATTGTTTTCAAGAAAAAACAATGGGGCAATAGCTTATTATGAAGATATGAACAATCATTTATGGAACTAAGTGCTAAGGTACAAAGGTGAGTAAGCAAAGCCCATGCACTCAAGAAGTCTAAAATCGTGCTCTCTGGGTCCTACCATCTCTGCCTTTTAAACAAAGGAAGAACGGGATGGACCCCCTGGGAATCACTGGACCTAGGTCCCGAGACCACACCTAAACTGTTTCCACCTTTTAAATAATCCAGTCCTCCTGCTAGAGGCGTATGATCTAACTACTGCCAACGTCCGTGTCCCCTCTGGACGCCTGCAATAACTTCCTGCTGGTATCCTTCATTCAGGGTACCGGGGTTCTGGTAACTGTCCTCTCCCCGGCCCCTCCCTTGGTGACTGTCTTGAACTCACTCAACGCACTGTCCTGCCTTTGGATATCAGCACACCAGGAGGGCACCTCTAGCCCATGCCTCTCTGGGCTCCACCCCCTGGGCTGGCCCCTGGGTGTCCTCACCCTCCATCAGAGAGGTAGAAAGGCTTGATTGGGAAGAAGCTCTGAGGACAAAGCCCCCCACCCACCGTCCCTCTCTTTTGCTGCCCCATACCCCTTGGCTGGAGGCAAATTCACCTCTACGCCACTTTAGCCCTGCGCAGCCTGGAGCAACATGGACAAAGGGTTTCGTCATGTTCTTCCCTGCTTCTCAGATCTTTCTGCTCTCTGGGTCACAACCTCAAGGTTATTGTGGCGGGGTGGGATGTAGGGTGGAGGTGGGTGGGAACGGCAACCATGCAGTGGTGTAAGTTCTAAACTTGGAAGTCATTCAGAAACCACCTTCTCTTTCACATCCATTATCCACTTCATCCATTTTTACCTACTTCACTGTCCCTCAGATCTATTTATTGCTCATTTTTCTCCACTGCCGTCACCCTCACCCAAAGCCATACTCTTTCCGTTGATAAAAGAAATGTTCACATACTGAGGTATGGGGCAGTCATTCTGGCTTAATTTGAATTTTATGCTAACTAGAACAGCCCGTTTGTGGCTATCAAACCTACTTTATACATCTGCTTTAGTTATTAAAGAAAAGGGTGCACTGACCAGAAGTAAAGAATGTCCATGTTAAAAATAAAGATGAAATGCCCCCCCCGCCGGGACGCCACTGCTGGTGCTCCTTCCATGATAAGACCCCCTTCCCAGGTGCCAAGGTCATACTGACTCGCTGTGTGCATGCTGATCTGGTTTTTTGAAAACCTAAAGGAATGTATCCCTGACTTGTTTGATGTTCTTTGTTCTGACAAGACATAAAACTGTGCTGAAAACCATGCTTCTCCAGAGCAGTTTCTCAGAGTAATCTAAGAAGCTGTCTTCTGGGCTATAGCCCTCAGTTTGGCTCAAATAAAACTCTTTTCTACTCCTATTATAGACTGTTTATGGATGATTTTCATCGACACAGGAAACAGTTGAAAGTCTGACACTTGACAGTTCAAAGTAGACAGGACTCTTCTTCCCATGAATCCATTCTCTGCACCTCACCGCACGGCTTCTAGCCATGCTGGCTTTCTTATTCCTTAAACGCTGTGATTTCTCTGACTGCAGACGCTTTGCATAGGCTGTTCCATCTGCCTGGAATTCTCCTGTCTCCCCTCTCTGCTCTGACTAATCCTTACTCAGAGAAGACCTCCCTGATGCCAAAGACCTTGTGATTTTCCCATTCTCTACTTCTCCATTACGTTCCTTCATTTAGATATTTGTATGACTTTTTACATTAGTATCCATTTCCCACACTATCCTGTAAACACTGTAAACCGAAACTGTATCTGTTTCATTTGCTATTAAATTCTCTGTAATTAACACAGCATCTGACTCTTGGTAGACAGCCAATTAATATGAAAGATTAAGTAAATGAAAAATATATAGTAATTCAGAGCTCAGATTCGAGAGCTAAACTGTACTGTGTTTGAACCTTGGCTGTATCACTTACAAGGTCTACGATTTTGGATGAGATATTTGACCAAAGCTTCAGCTTCCACATCTTTTTAAGATGGAGGCAATGAAGATTCCTACTTGCACTTGTAAAGTTCAAATGAAATAAATACCAAGTATTTAGTAAAGGGCCTGACTCATAAAAAGGGCTTAATAAGTCATCTGCTAAGGAGAGGATATATCCAATGATAACAATATAATAATGGGATTACAGAGTACAGGAGGAGGCCACAAGGCTTACAGTAATCAAACACCCATGACACTACCTCCACCTTAAAAAAATTACTTTCACAGCTGTCATTTTGGGGAATTCTCTCCTCTCCTCTGTATCAGATTCTAGATGGAAGTAATAACTATGATTTACATATTTTAGTATAAATGAGCTTCAGTACCAGAGTCCCATGCTACAGATCTTGTCGCAGGCCTAGGAAGTTGTACACAGCTCAGGTGCCATACTACACATTCACATCTGTTTTTTCATTTAAATTATCATCTGTCTGTTTGTATAACAAAAGTGTTACTCCCCTGCTGGGTACAGTTTGGAGAGGAAATACTAGATTTTTCAGGACATATCGTTGATCTGTAGTGACAAGAAAAAATATTCTACATCAGGGCCGTCTCAGAAAACTCACGAGTCCTGGTTACCATAAATTCAGTTTGGTGGGAAGATGGCAGAAGAAACAAACCTTCCTCATTGTTTCCACAGTGTGGCAGACTTCAAATTGATTCTTACAACATAACCTGTTCATAAATTTCAATCTATCCTACTGAAAGAAACAAAGCAAAACAGCAACAAAGTTCCTGTTCAGGGGTTGGGAATGATACTTCTTATTCCCTACAACCTTCAACCTGCTGGGCCCTAAAAAAAACGAAACTCTGGAAATGAACAGAAGACAAGGCAGCTTTAGAGTCTGGAATGTTCCAAAGGGATCATTCCTATGAGTAGCGAGACAGCCACCCAGAGGGATGACAACTCACCTCCTCCTTCGCCATAATCATCCACTTCACACAGGGGTGGGCAAACATTTCCTGTGTGGCGGCCAGAGAGTAAACATTGCAGGCTTTGTGGGACAAAGAGTCCTCCACTGCAACTACTCAGTTCTGCTGTGTGATGTGAAGAGAGCTCTAGACAGTATGGAGAGGATTGAGTATGGCTGTGTTCCAATAAGGCTTTATTTATGAGCATTAATTTTTGAACTCCATGTAATTTTCATGTCATGATGTATTATTCTTCTTTTGATTTTTTCCAAACATTTAAAAACGTAAAAACCATTCTTCGCTTGCAGACCTTACAAAATAAGTAGTGGCTGCATTTGGGCGGTGGCTATGTTCTGACCCCTGGCTTTTAAGACACATAAATAAATATTAAGTCACACCTATGGATTTCCTAATTGCTCTTCGAGTCTTCCAGATGTGAACAGCAGGCCTGCCCCTAACTGGAAGATAGAAGGTCGTATATTGCACTGCAGAGATGAAAGAATGGAACTAATAGACAAATATATTTTTTAAATCCCAGGAAGGAACATTTTACACACACTTTACAGTTTATTACACAGCTTCGCAAACAGGAAGCTTCTAAACAAGCAGGGCAGTGATTGTAATCCCTGATTATAAAACCATGGCAGTGAAGGTTTAGAAAGTTCAAAGCAATGCTGTAAAACTAATAGGTTGCTGAGCCAGGGAAAGAATCCCCACTTCTAGCTCTCAATGTGCAACTGGAAGCCAAGACACAGCATCCTCAGTAGATGCACCCCTCTTTGAGAATTCCCCATGAATTCAGCAGCAGACCAGTCGAGAAAATGGAAAATGTTGACAAAGTGAATGTCAATATTATGCACAGTATGGGTCTGTACCTTTGTCTACCATCCAATCTCCACTTTTGTCTCTACTGCTGTGCTGGGAGAATACTGTCCCCCCAAATTCAGGTCCACCTCGGACATGTGGCCTTATGTGGAAATAGGGTCTTTTCAGATGTAATTACGATGATGTCACACTGGATTATAATGAGCACTAAATCTAATGACTGGGGTCTTTTTTCGAAGAGGAGAGGACACCCAGAGATACACACAGAGAAGAAAGCAGACTGGTGTGACTCAGCTGCAAGTCAGGGAACACCAAGCATTCTCAGCAACCACCAGCAGCTAGGAGAGAAGTGTGGACCTGACTTTCAATCAGAGCCTCCAGAGGGAGGTCCTGCCTACACCTTGACTTCAGATTTGTAGCCTCCAGAACTGTGAGAGAATAAATTTCTATTGTTGTAAGCCAAGCAGTTTGTGGTCATTTGTTACAGCAGCCCAAGGAGATGAACACTGCCACCCACTAGCACTTTGTATCTAGAAATACCTTTGAATTTTGTTTCCCTGAAGACATCACTCATGTGGAGGCCACACTCAGAAGAGGCCTTTCCCACTCTTCTTCATTAGCATCATCCACATCCCACCCTTCAGGAATCAGCTCAGGGTCACTTTCTCCAGGAAACACTGTCCTGCCCTGTCCTGCCAGGAGAGATCGGGGACCCCTCCCCTGTGCCCAGATGGCAGTGAGAAAAGAAATTTTCACATATTGAGGTATGGGAAAGTCATTCTGGCTTATACAGGAGTTAACTTGAAGTTTATGCTAACTAAAACAGCCTGTCTGTGGCCTATCAAACCTACACTGTACATCTGCTTTTTTTTTTTTTTAAAGATGTTGGGGGTAGGAGTTTATTTATTTATTTATTTATTTATTTATTTATGGCTGTGTTGGGTCTTCGTTTCTGCGCGAGGGCTTTCTCTAGTTGTGGCAAATGGGGGCCGCTCTTCATCACGGTGCACGGGCCTCTCACTATCGCAGCCTCTCTTGTTGCGGAGCACAGGCTCCAGACGCGCAGGCTCAGTAGTTGTGGCTCACGGGCCTAGTTGCTCCGCGGCATGTGGGATCCTCCAGACCAGGGCTCGAACTCATGTCCCCTGCATCGGCAGGCGGATTCTCAACCACTGCGCCACCAGGGAAGTCCCATCTGCTTTAATTATTAAAGAAAAGGGCACAGTGACCAAAAGGAAAGAATGTCCATGTTAAAAATAAAGATGAGGGTTTCCCTGGTGGCGCAGTGGTTAAGAGTCCGCCTGCCAATGCAGGGGATGCGGGTTCGTGCCCTGGTCCAGGAGGATCCCACATGCCTCGGAGCGGCTGGGCCCGTGAACCATGGCCGCTGAGCCTGCGCGTCCGGAGCCTGTGCTCCGTAACGGGAGAGGCCACAACAGTGAGAGGCCTGCGTACCGTGAAAAAAAAAAAAGTGCTGAAAACCAAGTTTCTCTGGAGCAATTCCTCAGAGTTGTCTGAGAGGCTGTCTTCTGGGCTCACATAAAACTCTTTGCTCTTCCTATTATAAATCGTTTATTGATTATTTTTGTTGATGGCAGCCTGGACATATGTTTAGGGTAATGCCTAGCACACTGTATGAAAAGACATGATTTGCACATTGAAGCCCCAACTAGATCCTGATTTCTGTTGAGGAAGGTTCCATGCCCTTCCATCTTTGTGCCCCCAGAACTTAGCAGATGCTCACCACCTGTCTCTGGGAGTGGCATGGTTAATTTGCAGAGCCAGAGGGAATTTTATTTTGTCATGTTTTATGTTTTTGCAGCGGCTCTGCCACTCACAAGCTGCAGGACCAGAGTCAAATGCCTTAATCTCGATTTCAGTTTGCTTCTCTGTGGGGATAATGCTAGCTCTTGCCTTTATACAGGAGGGGGGAGGATTAAATGTGTTGATGTATATAAAGCATTTAGAACTTAAGTGGGAAGTACCTGATAAGTGCCGGTTACTATTATTACTTTGCCCCAGAATAGCAATATTCTCTGGCTATGGACCCAGCAATGGCTTCCATGACTCCAAATAAGATACAATTTCAAGATACGTGGAAGAAGCCCAGGAATAAGATTTAGGGAAGCCGGGAGGGTCTTTTTCTAAGGCCTGACAAATTTGGACAAGTCATGGTACTTATTTGGGCCTATTTTCACCTTTGTATTTACGGGGTGGGAGGGAGGTCATATCAAGTCCTCCCAACCTGAAACCCAGGATATTTAGGGACCTGTGAACGTGATAATGGAGGTCCTCAAGCTGCGCTGAATATTTCAGACCTAAGGGAAACCATATAAAATATTTAGGAGTGATAAGTTCAATCACACTAACCAAATGTCAAGTTTCCCCACTTAGAAGAAATTACATTAATTCCATGTAAAAACACTGCTTATTTAATACCAACTGGCAATTTGGGTTGGTGGTTACTTATCTTTACAGAATGAAAATAAAAGTAAAATTAAATCACCTTTTTAACTTAAAAGTGCTATTTCCCAAGCAGACAATTTTTTTTTCAAAGCATGTGACCCATGAGTGAGAAGATAATAAAAGGGACCATTGGTAGAAAACCGAGGCTCTTGGTCCTTTTTGGCTCTAATGCCGGTGGGATTCCTGAACATTTCTCTAAGGCAATCAACTCTAACCATTTATTTAGCATTTAATTTTACTCTGTGGCCTCAAGGGGAAAATGTTCTGCTCTAAAATTTCAGGGAAAAAACACAGAAGACCCAAATGAGGATTCTAAAGAGTAAAGCAGGGAATTTAAAATGCTGGAAAGGCCAGAGGACAGAAATGAATTTCAGTTTTTAAAAAGCAATGACAACAAAAGGTCAAATGACCTGGAATAGAAGTGGCAATGGCCCTGGGAAAAATATCAGGCACTTCTGTTCATCTGTAGGTAAATTCAGAGTTACTGTGTGTTCCCAGGCTGCCATTACCCATCAATTTTAGGGATCACTGTAGGCCCAAGGTTCATGTGTGGTCAGGGTTTGGAAAATCAACAACAAGTTTTCTGTTTTCAGAAACACTCCTTTTGTTGGATATTCAGGGCAGCCATAAAAGTGTTTTCAATTGAGTAACACTAGGATGCAAACCATAGACCCTGGGAGCAGGGGAGGTGGGAGAATGGGCAAGACTGGAGAGGCAAGTGGACCAAAGTATTACATACTCCCAAGATCACAGGTGCTGGTAGAGAGAGGATCAGTAATAATAATGCCTGCAGAGGGACTTCCCTGGTAGTCCAGTGGTTAAGAGTCCGCCTTCCAATGCAGGGGACGCGGGTTCGACCCCTGGTCGGGGAACTAAGATCCCTCATGCCACGGGGCAACTAAGCCCACACGCTGCAACTAGAGAGCTCACGTGCCACAACAAGAGAGAAGCCCGTGCACCATAAGCACAACTAAGACCCGACGCAGCCAAATAAACAAATAAATAAAAAATAATAATGCCTGCAGAAAGCACTTTGAAAACAAAGTGCTATATAAACGGTTAGTTCAGTTGAGTCTTAGGATGAACCTGTACTTTAGAGATTCTTATCCTCATCCCCATTTTACCACCCTGTGGAAATAAACAACAATCAAATGGGAACAAGAAAGGCTATTTACGTAGAGCTTGCTGTAGCAAGACAGCCAGCCAACATCACCTGCATTTGGAGGAGACTCAAAGGCAAGCAGAGAAGTGGAGAGGAGCTTCATAATGGAAAAGGGGTGGGTTTCACCCGTGCCCCAATTGGAGGCTGTTGGCCTGGGGAAACTGCAGGTGGGCCACCTAGAATGGGACAGCCTATGTGATTGGTTAGGGGTACATATTTGGCTTTTTCTGGTTGGTCCTAAGTTGGAAACAGGGACAGAAATTAGGGAAGCTGTCAGCTATTCATCAAGCCTGGCCATTCGAGGCCTATTGTTACAGGGCTATTTTTTGACTTCCTGGATTGTCACTAGAGACGGTGGTCTGACTTCCTACAAGTCTGACTCACAGCAGGCAGGCTTCTGGGCTAGTTACTGGATATCAATGGGTTGGTTTTCTGGACTGGTTGCTGCAGGTTGTGGGTCAAAGTTCTACTTTTAGATATGTTCTGGCCATTGTCGATTTGTGTATTTAGTCTTTCAACCCTTAGGTGTGAGTCTGTACCAGAGAAAATTGGCCCAAATAGTTACCCACATCAACTCTCAGGGCCCTGGAGAGGGGCTGGGGGTACCTTCCACACAGCATCCAATGCATCAAGATGCCTAATGGAAATGATCTATTCCTCCTGTGAAATGTCCATACAGCCTACTAAGGCATCAACCATCTCTTTTAAAAAGTAAGATCATTATGTTGCTTTTCCTACTTACTTATTTGCTTCCAGACAGTGATTAAACAAGTCATAGAAAATGATGCAATCAACAAATCACTGGTAGAGCTAAGTTTTCAAAATCCAGGAAAAAGTTCTCAAAGGGGCCTTTGGTAAAGTACCCTTGCAAACACTTCTTTCTGTAAAATCTGAACCTCTTCCCCTCTATCAACTGACCCCAAGGAGTCTGGCAGAACCGGAGCCTGAGTGGGGTGAAACATGGATCTGACCAGAGCAGCAAAGATCGTGTCCTCAAGGTCACAGCTGGAGTCACAGTGCCCCTTTCTGTTTGGTTGTGAAGGGAAACAGAAATAAGCCCACCCCAAAATAAGCCACTTGGGCATATTGATTTTTTTTTAATGAAGTTACTTAAGAAACAGCAAGGTCCAAGAAGGATACTCTGACCATCCTTCGTCCCCCTGAAAGCAGGAAATAAATCTCCCATGGAAAAGGCACCTTCCCTGTACCAGGAGGTAGACAGACATGCGTATCACCAAAGATACGGAATTCAGGGCGGGGAGAAGCCTGTATAAACCAACCTTGTTATTCCTTCACTAATTTGCTACCCCAAGCCCAAAAGCCTTTGTCGTGTCAATTCCTCACAAATGTATTGCTTTGCTTCTTTGTCTAAAAAGCATCAAAGTTGCCTGTTTTGGTCACCTCTTTGAGTCTCCTATCTTTGGGGCTCCCACATGTATGAAATGAAATTTGTTCTTCTTCTGTTCATGTGTTTTATGTCATTTTAATGATTAGACCAGCCAAGGAACCTGGAAAGGAAAGGTTTTCCTCCCCTACACCTGATGGATGACTCGCTAGGAGCTCAGAAACATTCATGATTAGAATTTGAGTGGATAGAAAATAATCTGTGTTCCGAGAGCTAACTGTCAAGTGTCCGTGAATCCTATTGTTTCTGACTCTTAGGATTAGATGCTAAATGGCTATTGAATAAAGGGATACATCACTGAATAATTTCAAGAGGAAATAAAAAACCTAATTCTGTTCTCTCCGTTAATAGACAGCTGATGGAGGGCGGGACTCCAACGTGGTCCCAGGTTTCTGAGATCACATAAAAGCTGACTTAGGCCAACTTTCCTGTGTCTTAATAGGTTCTTTGGCTAGGGATGCACCCAAGAAAACACCTGTCCTCCCCTCACTCTCATGTCTCCATCCGGTACCACCCATCCAAGCCCAAAGACCCCAGCTCACATGCCAACCCTGCAGTAACACCTTCCCTGGTCGGATGGCCCTGGCATGACTCATCCGCCCTTTGTCTCCATGGGGCTTTGTACAAATGTTAACAAACACCCACACTGTGGCATCAGAGCTATTTTTTATACAGTGTTAACCTGTCTCACTATATTTAAGTCTCTTTAAAGCCACAGGTCTGTGGCTTATGTGTCTCTGTTTCCTCAGCGGGCAGTAAAGAAAAATCCACAGCATCCAGATGAGTCTATACGTGAGCACCTCATTTTGTGATGCTGAGACACGGGCTTGGAATCTGTGGACCCTGCCAGCCATACTGCTTGCTACCTTTGGTCATATGCAGTTACCTTTCTCTCTCTGTTTCTTCTGTGACAACAAACAAGTACGGTTTTTGTCCAGTCTCTTTGATGATCATGTATTAATTTTTAATAAGACTGGCATCGATATGGCAGCAGAAAGAAAACAGGATCACAAGCACGGTGAGAGTGTGGGGTGTGAATGCTACATCCTCAGCCTCTCAGCCCTCAAAGGGTGAGAGGAGTTTCTGTGTTTCATCGGCAGTTTTTATCATGGAGGGTCTCTGCCATGGGTGGGTAAGAATATTCCACTTATTAGGAAAAGGGTCCCCTGCTGGGAGGAAGCAATATTTCTCTCATCAGTCTTGGCCTTGGCCTGGCTAAGGGAACCCCTTTGCTCTGACATTAAACCCTCAAAGCAACTTTCTAATTGTCATTTGTCTTCCTAAGTAAACATTCCCTCAGGGAAAGGTGACGCTGATCAAAGCCGTGAGTATTTTTATTTGCAAGATGTGCACAGCTTTCATTATAAATGAACAAACGGCATTCTGTTTTACACACCAAAGGAAACATACATTATGTAGCAAGCAAAGCATCTGATCTTTCTGACAGGTTTGCCCTTAGGTCACGTCTTCTGAAGGTGCCCGCCTCCCCTCAGCCAGCCTCTGTCTGTCTCAGCACCTCTGTCTGTTCTTTTCTCTGTGAGATCCCAGCATAGTACCATCAAAAAGTCTCCCAACCCGATACTGGCAAGTTCTGGCAGGAAAAAAGGAGAAGACTTGCTTACATGTCATATTTTCTGTAACATTTAATGCGAACGATTTCAACTCACTTAGCTGGACATAACTGCAATTCCCAGACCTGCAAAGTTTTTAGCAAACAGAACAAATTATCCAAGGATAACATGTGGCATCAGATACTCACATTCTCTGATCGGAGTCTCTTTGCGGGACACCCACCGTCCCTGGGGTGAAGCATGTAATATAGTCGGACTTTACTGGCATGTTTTCGACTCTGGAAAGAAAAAGCAGAAGAAGCAGATACTGTGAAAGAGAAGGCATTCTGAATCCTTGGACACATAGCCAGTGACTGCAAATGCCCAAAAGGACTTTGCTTAGAAAACACTTGAAACAACAAGGTCCTCACTGCAGAGCACAGAGAACTACATTCAATATCCTATGGTAAACCATAATGGAAAAGAATATTTTAAAAAGAAGGTATATATATGTGTAACTGAATCACTTTGCTACACAGCAGAAATTAACACTTTATAAATCAACTATACTTCAATTAAAAAATATTAAAACTGAAAAAAAAGAAAACACCTGAGCACGTTCCTATGGGTCCCGTGGGGTGAAGTTTCAGATAGGTTAAGTGACTTGCCCAAGGTCATCAAGCCAATATAATTTCAGGATTACAAAACAGAGTTAATGAAGAAAGGTGAAACCATTGGGATCTTTTAGCCTGGAGTGAATGTTTAATTGTCTTCAAAGGTAAGACCAGGTCAGCAGAGGGAATAATACAAGGACCAACTGTGATGAAGAGCTAGGTCCCCAGCCCCTCTCTCACTGCAGCTGCCCAGCCCTAAGCAGCCAGGGACAACGCCGCCCTGGGATGGTGACACGCACACGGCACCTCCAACCAAAGCCTGATCAGAGCCAAGCTACACGCAAGCAGGCAGATGCAACTGAACAAATCAAGCCCCACCTCCTGCAAACTAGCAGGACTGTGAATTTCCATCTGTCCTGACTGCTCCGTGTCCAGTGTGGACAAACTGACCCCTTATTTATTTATTTATTTATTTATTGCCTTTTCTGGGTTTTTTTTCTTATTTATTTATTTTTATTGGCGTATAGTTGCTTTACAATGTTGTGTTAGTTTCTGTTGTACAACGAAGTGAATCAGCTCTATGTATACATATATCCCCTCCCTCTTGGACCTCCCTCCCATCCCCCATCCCACACATCTAGGTCACCACAGAGCACCGAGCTGAGCTCCCTGTGCTATACAGCAGGTTCCTACTAGCTGTTTTACACATGGTAGTACATATATGTCAATCCCAATCTCCCAGTTCATCCCACCCCCACGTCCACACGTCCGTTCTCTACATCTGCGTCTTTATTCCTGCCTTTCTTATTTCCATCTTTCCTCCTTTGCTGAACTGAGAGCCCATCCAAACTCCCCTCACCTCTAAACAACACTGCAGTTCTAACTTCCCAGTTGCTACCTGAGGCAGGATGGTGGGCTGAAAACACCAATAAAAGAGTCAGAAGTTCGCCACAACTAGAGAAAGCCCTCGCACAGAAACGAAGAGCCAACCAACACAGCCAAAAATAATAAATAAATAAATAAATAAATAAATAAATAAATTTTAAAAAATGAGAGACAGCTTAAAACAATGTGACCGGGGCTTCCCTGGTGGCGCAGTGGTTGAGAGTCCGCCTGCCGATGCAGGGGACACGGGTTCGTGTCCCGGTCCGGGAAGATCCCACATGCGGCGGAGCGGCTGGGCCCGTGAGCCATGGCCGCTGGGCGTGTGCGTCCGGAGCCTGTGCTCCGCAACGGGAGAGGCCACAATAGTGAGAGGCCCGCGTACCGCAAAAAAAAAAAAAAACAAAAATGAGACATTGTATTGGAAACACTGTAATCCATATAATGTTAAACATCGCTCACTGCAGACTGCATCAGTCCTAACTTCGAGTTCTATGTGATCTCCATGATATGAACTCTCCTTGAATCCTTTGCTACCTGATTCCAAGTCCCCCATCCCCTTCCTTTACTCAGAGATTTTTTTCCTTCTTTTCCAGTCCTTGGTTCCACTTGTCATTCTTTATAATTGGGTTCTAGCCGACCTCCTGAATAATGGTTTGCCTTCATGGATTAGCCACAAAGGCAAAGTGATTTTCAGAGAATACACAGCAAATTGCATCTTGTTTACAGGATGTAGTGTAAATCCTTTCTGTCTGGTTTCCCTCATTTATCACTTTTTTAATTCCTTCATTTTTCCTGGAGCACAAAGACTGTGCTTCCAAACAGTCCCTGGACTGTCTTTAAATGGGTTTAAAAGTGCTATTGGAACATGAGAAATACTAGAGACGTTAAAAAATACTGAAGTGTGATTTTAAAATATATTTGTAGTCCTTTCTAGGTTGTATCTTAAGTTTTGTTTTTGTTTTTGCTGTACGCGGGCCTCTCACTGTTGTGGCCTCTCCCGTTGCGGAGCACAGGCTCCGGACGTGCAGGCTCAGCGGCCATGGCTCACGGGCCCAGCCACTCCGCAGCATGTGGGATCCTCCCGGACCGGGGCACGAACCCATGTCCCCTGCATTGGCAGGCAGACTTTCAACCACTGCGCCACCAGGGAAGCCCTACCTTAAGTTTTAATCAAGGTTATCTGGAGTCTTGTTTGCCTGGAAGATTGGTAGGACAGAGAAATGGAACCCTATATGAACCCGTGTCAGGCAATTTCAACAACATGGTTTAGCTTCTGCATATTTTTGAGAATGACCATGCAAACTAGCACTTTTCCTTTTGCAGATAAATATGTTGATTCCTAAAATGTGTACACCTTTCCTACAGGATTGTGGGGTTTGGGGAGGTAAGGGGTAGTGGGAATATTAGGAATACTGCTATAGTCAAAAAATAAATAAAATTAAAAGAAGATGTCAAAATCTCCAGGACAGTGAACGTGGCCACAGAGCCTGGGCTGGTGAAGAGCATACACAGACGAGTAGTTGGTGAAAAGACAAAGTGATAACAGCGTGAGCTCAAATGGGGCTGAAGTAGGCTTTCAATTTTGCGTTTGTTACCATAGAAGAACTTCTTATCACGGTCCTTGCAGCATCAATCTACCCAGGGAACAAAATCATGGCAAAATTGGAAATCTCATAATGCAGCCTGTTTTGTGGTTGGGCTTTTTTTCCCTCTTTCCTAAAATAAACCATTTCTTTCAAAAAGACTATTTCCAGCAAAGACACAGTTCACTAGGTTATTTACTTGCAGTTTGACAAAACTAGTAAAAGCCCATTAGCTGGGGAAAAAAAGGGGGGAGTAAAGAGCAGCTCGGGTATGAAGCCGTTAGTGGTGAGCGATGCTGGGTGCGACGAGCCTTCTTCGTGATTTTGTTCATCGAAGGCTAGTTTGTCTCCTTCAGCTTCCCAGCCTCCAGGTTTGATGGAAGCACTGCCTTGCCCCAGTGTCTGGGTGAAAAGAAACAGAGTCTTGGCAAACACCACCTGATTGTAGATTGATGGGGGAGGCGTTCTGGCTCACCATTTAGCCGCATCCGTTCCTCCTGGTTCTCTCTTTTCCCCCTGCTGCTTTTTCCAGGCTGGACCAAGGCCTCCTCACCCTGACTTCAGGCAGGAAGTAACAACCCCAATGACCGTCCACTCCCCAGTGAGAGGAGCACGGAGTCCCAGTGAGTCTGATTCAAACCCAAAGCCACAAATCACGTTGGTTGACAAAGGGAAAGAGGTTCCCAGCAGAATGTTCCAGGTGCTCTCAGCTCGCCCTGCTTCAGCCCTGGAGCTCTGCAGCAGCCCTCCCCTTTCTTCCTGGTACACTCACCTCTTTGTCCTGACAGGACACAGAGTCACCTACTGCATCTTTCTCCAAATGACTTCTCTTCACTACCCTCCTCTCAACTTCCCTTAACCATGTGAAATTGCTTGGAATTAGGCACCGAAATTCCATTCCATTTATTCTAAAAACAAAACCTTCCCCATAAAAAGTTACAATTAAATTTGAGCAAAGATGTTCATGGCGGCATTATCGAAATAGGAACAAAAATAAATAAATAAATTGGGAGACAGCTACATTTTTTTTTTTTTGCGGTACGCGGGCCTCTCACTGTTGTGGCCTCTCCCGTTGCGGAGCACAGGCTCCGGACGCGCAGACTCAGCGGCCATGGCTCACGGGCCCAGCCGCTCTGTGGCATGTGGGATCTTCCCGGACCGGGGCACGAACCCGTGACCCCTGCATCGGCAGGCGGACTCTCAACCACTGCGCCACCAGGGAAGCCCGAGACAGCTTCATTTTTGACAACAGGGGATGGGTTCAAGCCACCGTCAATGCCCTTATGTTCGGTTGGAAATGGAAAAAATGCTTTCTACGTAATGAATGTTGGATGGAAAATGCTAAACTCAAAATGGCTTGTATACGATGATGACAATTAAATAAAAATTCGTAAGTATACCAAGAAGAAGTGGCAAGGGAAAAGGAAAAAAAGCATGATTTATTAGGGTAGAAGGAGGCTGGATGGTTTTCCTTCTTAATTTTTATAACAGATTCATCTTTAACATAAAAATAATAACAACTTCACAATGCTCAAGCCTTTGTAATTCCTCATTAAGTCTACTTTATATGCAAAATAATTGTAATTAGTAAAAAGCATCACTGATCTGGAATGCGTTTAACATATACTGATATAACGGACCACATTTCCATCTACCCTTATCAACATTCAAAATGCATATTTTTTTCATTGCAATAATTGTTATTTAGTGGAGCCTACTTAACCCAAGGGTAGCACGTGCTACTTCAAAACTGAAAACTTGATTTTGGTACGTACAAATTCAATGGTAAATATGTGTACTTTTCACAGTGTGGTCTCTTTAGCTTTCTGTGTGTGTGAATGGAGATTATGGCAGCGGTCCCCATCCTTTTTGGCACCAGAGACCAGTTTCGTGGGACAATTTTTCCACGGACTGGGATCGGGGTGGGGGTGGGAAAAACGGGACGGTTCCGGCGGTAATGCAAGCGATGGGGAGTGGCAGATGTAGCTTCCCTGGCTCGCCCACGGCTCATCTCCTGCTGTGCGGCCCTGTCCCTAGCAGGCTGTGGACTGCTGGATTATGGGATGGTAAGTACTGTCCAGACAACCAAACTGAGAAGCCCTGGAAGAAAGCTACTTCTGAAACAGACTTATGTCATCCAAATAAACACGAACAATAGCAAGTCCTTAGGACTTTTTCAAAGATGAATTAATATCTAAAATTTACACTACTTTTAAGAGCTTAAAAAGCCAACTGAAAGGAACTTAAAAGAAAAAAATATATACCTTATATGTTAAATGTATACCTTACAGAGTTTCAAGAGGGGAAAGGACCATTCCTTTCAGGGGAAAAAAAACATGAAAAAGGAATTACAATCTCTTTCAGCTGCACTCAGAGTCAAACCCAGGTTCTTTCTTGCATTAATATTCGCATTTTAAGCAGAAGTCATTACTTTCATACAAACCACATCAACTTTAAGCTTCCCAGGTAGGCCAGAAATGACCAACTCTTCCATTTTAATTAAAGCCTTTGCCCCCATTGCTGGGCATTGTGCGTGGGCAGATCTATCTGCAGATTAGTTTCTTTGGCTGAAACAATCTCTTGGCACTGTAAGAAATAGTTTAAAGTGGAAATTCAGGCCAGCCTTCTCTTTGCAGGGATAAAGAACGAGACCAACCTCTATTTCAGATCTATCGCTGTGAAAGGAGAGGGCGAAACACATAGAAATAGAACGGCTCTCTGCTTCACCTAAATAACCATCTTCCATTATCACACATTCCTTAAAAAACTGGCAACTCACATTTGCTTCCAACAGGGCTACTGATTTCTGGTCTCATAAAATGTGGCGGTAGCAAAGCAACTTTGTATTTGCATAATGTTCCTAACAGCCTTCAAAGTCCTTTCACATTTATCCTCTCATTTTATCCTCCAATCACCGCTGTGAGGCTGGCAGGAGATGTGTTATTTCAAATAAGCTTTAAGATCCATTGCTGATTTCCTAGTTAAATCTTTACCATCTTATTTCATCATAGGTATCTAATTATACCTCTTCCAGAAACCAGCTAACATAAGCCAAGAACTACAAGAAAAAAAGAAAACCTGGAACGGACTGATCATTACAGAAGAGTGATTCTCACAAGCCACCAATTTTTGAAGTATTTCCACTCATTCTAGGGTAAAGAGCAGCTGATTAGAGCAGAGACAAAACATACCAAAGGTTTAACTCCCCAGCTGCCCAAGAATGTCTGCCCGATGTGAGATGGGGGTTCCATCTCTCAGGAAGGAGGAGAGGTTGCCCTGGCAGATCCCCACTTAACATTCTGAAGTTGAGGTCCCAGGGCTGAGCCCCAGAAAAACTGGGGGGCAACTCCACTAGGAAGTCAAGGTTAAATGCAGATAAACCAAGAGAAACCATGAGTCTCGGAGATTCCCTCTGATGAGTAGGGCTCTTTCCCAGATTGGTGCACCCGGATTGGTTGGATACAGAAACCTATAGTGAAAGACGGACCAACTGGAAATCTAGGAAGAGAAGACTGACCCCCTAGAGAAAGGCTTTACCAACACAGAGAAGGAAGAAATAAAACTCCTCTGCCCAAGGCCCCAAGGCAAGATGTTCTACCCAGGCTGCTGGGTTACTGAAATGGTCTGTCATCCAGTCCTACAGCTGAAATTGGATCAGAAGATCCTAAGGAGTTTTGGGTGGACTATGAAAGGATCCAAGGCTGATCCACACACACTGGGGACATGTGGCAGGCCTTAAACTGATGAGTGGCATACAGAAAAAAATTACATGACTCAAAAGAAGACATTGACAAAACTCTCAAGGAAGAGACATCAAGGAATTTTTTCTTTGCAAAATATTTACCACAATAAATAGAAGTAAGTTTTAAGCGGCATGTTGTATTGGGCCATTTAATTTCAGAAAATATGACTGAGGATTAAAGCTCAAAGATGAGATAAGACAACTGATTAAGATGAAGATGTACTATCTGAGTTAATAAAATAAAGCTATTAAAAATATCACAGCTTAATTTGGAAGACCTTTCACAGCAGGGCAAGAGCAGAATCAATACTGCAGGCCAGTGTGAAGTCCAGATAGAGTCACTTCCTAGAATGCAGAAGAATAGGATAAAGAAGTAGGAAAAAAATGATATTGGAGATCTGACATATGAAAGACCAGGACAAATATAGTGCAGCTTTAGCCGTAGAAAAAATAAGACAAAAAAATGGAATAGGAAAAGACTCCCAAAATAGACCCAATAGTTTGGGACCAAAAAGAAAACTAGGAAAATATATCTAACTTTGTGATTGGAAAGTTTTCTAAACAACAAAGCAAAAGAAGCAGTACTGATAGATACAGCTAAATATATACATATACATATATATATATGTTTGTAATCTGAAATACATAAATGTAAGAGGCAAACCACAAAGTAGGAAAATATCTGCAATATGTAAAAGAAAGTGGTCTAATACCTTTAAGATAAAGAGTGTTCTAACAAATTTATAAGAAAAAATAATATTAAAATAAGCAAAAGATATAAATAGGAATTGTAGAAATGAAAATAGCTAAAAGATACATAAAGAGAAGTTCATCCAAATTCTACCTCATATTACTTACTTTAAAATACATATGTATTTTCACCCATTAAATTGGCAAAGGTTTATAAAATATACATATCCATATCAGTGAAGATACAGGAAAACTAAGACTCTTGTACATAGCTAATAGGCATGTGAATTGATACAATCTTCCTGGATGGAAATTTTGCAATATATATTCAAAAGGCAAAAACTTGTTTGATCCAAAATGCTACTCCTACAAGTTCATTTTAAGAAAGCAATCGGAGACATGTACTGTCATTTATTTATAATAGTGAAAATGAGAAAATAATTTAAATGTCCTGAATGAGAGAGAGAAATGTTATGACATATATATGATAGATCACCAAAACTGCCACTAACAAGCATATTAATAATATTTAATGACATGAAAAATATCTATGCAATAACACTAAGAAAAAGTCTGTTTCAAACCAGAAAATAAAAGATGCCAAATTTTTTAAACAAAAATATCTATGTGTACTATACACGTTTGTGTGCATAGACATGGCCAAAGTCTACGAAGAAACACACCAAAAGATTAATATTCTTTACCATGGGTCACAGGTGACTTCAATGTATGCTTATTTTTGAATTTTCCAAATTCCTTAAGGAAACTAGTCATTCCAGTAATTAGAGGGGAAAAAAATCACAATTTATAGGTTCATTCCAGTTTTGATGATTTACCATTCTGTTTTACCTTAAGATGAGGACAATGATATCACAACTTCTAAATCCTCAGAGAAGATGGATTACACCTATTTTGTTCATTTGCATCCCCATCATTTAGCATCATGACACAGTCAGTGTTCAAGAAAGGTTTGTTGATTGAGGGACTGAACGCATGCATGGAAGAAAGAAATGATCCAGAACCAGAGCCCAAGACTCCTGATGTACACACACTTCCATGATTGTGTGGAAGTGTCTGTACATCATTGCTATAGATTCCCTTCCACTCTGAAAATGAAATCAAACCCACCTCCCCGTTCTTACCATCCCTGAACCCCACGGGCAGGGCAGGTCCAAAAGGAGAAGGGAGTGTGCAGACCAGAGAGAGTTCTGGCAACAGCTCCTGTTGCAGACTGCACACATTAGAGGAAAACTCTCAAGGGGACCTGAGGACAGCTGAGCTTGAAGAAAAACTCCAAGGAAACCGAGGAACTGCTGCAGCTGGTACAGAAGTCCAGATCCAGAGCGAGCCCTCTTGCTGCAGCCATCGTGACACATGCAGATCCAGGTGGTTGAGCAAGAGGAGGTTCGGGACTGGCAGAGCCTACTCCTCCACTGTTTCCAAGAATCCCAATCCACCAGACGCTGGTTTAGTAAATCTCATTTAACCTGTGGTCAGACACAGGCTGTGGCCTAGGGTGATATGTCACTTAGTTTTTAATCATAGGATCCCGGGCATTTGTGCTGCTATGGACTGAATTGTATTACCCACCCCCCAAATTCATATGTGGAAGCCCTCACCAACCACCCTCTCCCACGCCCCAGCATTATTGTATTTTGAGATAGGTAATTAACGTTGAAAGGGGTCAGAAGGGTGGGGCCCTAATCCAGTAGAACTGGCGTCCTTCTAAGATGAGGACACGTGCACAGAGGAAAGGCCATGTGAGGACACAGCAGGGAGCTGGCAGTTCTGCAAGCCAGGAAGAGAAACTTCACCAGAAACCACGCCAGCACCTTGATTTTAGCCTTCCAGCTCCAGAACCGTGAGAAAGCAAATGTCTATTGTGTAAGCCCCCACGCAATGCTATTTTGTCTCGCAGCCTGAGGTGACTAAGACACATGCCATCTATCCACACCAGGTGCTCTTTGGGGGTCTTTCTTCTTGTACACAGGAATCAGTCCCTTTCCCAAAAGCAAATAGGATAGCCTTAAAGTTTCTAGAATTAGGTCATTTTATTATTTTTCTGAAATATTTTTAAAAGAGCATTTGAAATGAGAAATGCTTATCTTAAACAAGTTTTGAGAAAAATGAATTTTTGTTGGAGAAAACCATATAGGGTGGGCTGGGCAGCATTCATGATTGTGTAAACATGTTCGCACTAAATCTGTTACTTCCGTCTGCCTACACAAGTGCCTACATCAGTGCATTACAATTTTAAATCAAAGTCTTGCAACTCAAAAAATTACATTACCACCAAAGTACAGAGGAACAATTTTTCTGTTGCGTGAGGGCAGAGCTAAATATTTCTCCAAGATGTCTGCACATTTCAAGCAGAATCACAGGAGAAATAAGAGAACACGGGAGGATACAAAATGCAGTATACCTCACCTAGGTCTCACTTTTGCTGTTTGGGAAAATAAAACAAAAAATGATTTTTTCTTTCCCTCCAGAAGCTCCTGTAAAGAAGTTAAAGTTAGAGATGAGAGAAAAAATAAAGCCAGTGAGATCAGTGATTAAAGTCAGAGAAGACAGGGTGATTTGAAGCAACAAATCTACCAAAGCCTTCTGCAGTGTGAAAGCTTAAACACAAGCCAATCCTGCGCAATCATTTCCCAAGGTCTCTTGGTTTCTCTTATAAAATTCATGCCTGGAATAAGAAAAAGGTTAGCACTTTATAAAAACATGGCTTTATGAGGTCTTCCAAGATTAACCCAACCACTGCCAAGGGCAAACACTTGTCTCCATCTATTTGTTTGGAGTGCGGTTTAAGGTGGTGGAGAAACCAAGATAAAACCGAGTCCCTGGTCTTCTGAAATAGATGACAGTCACTGAGAAAACCCAACAAGCAAGGCAGCAGGAGCAGGTTTAATGTGGCCTCATTACCCTGTGTAACATTTTTACATTTGATTCTCTTTTTACCCTATTATTTTATACTTCTTGGCATGTACCATACAATTATTCTCAAACTGAACTCTGTTGTTATGACTGAATCCTCAATTTTCGTTGTTTTTATAGTCCTGATCCATTCCCACTATGTACCTTTAAAAGTTCCGCACAGGGCTTCCCTGGTGGCGCAGTGGTTGAGAGTCCGCCTGCCGATGCAGGGGACACGGGTTCGTGCTCTGGTCCGGGAAGATCCCAAATGCCGCAGAGCGGCTGGGCCTGTGAGCCATGGCCGCTGAGCCTGCGCGTCTGGAGCCTGTGCTCCGCAACGGGAGAGGCCACAACAGTGAGAGGCCCGCGTACCACACCCCCCCCCAAAATAAAAGTTCTGCACAGATTGGTTCTTCTATAAAAGCATGTTAATTACTTAAATAGTCAGGTGAACAGAAGCTTTTTTGTTCTGTAGTCTGCTTTTGTTTTTATAGTCCCACTTGCTTATTTTTGCTTTGGTTGGCTTTGCTTTTGGTGTCAAACCCCCCCCCCCAAAAAAATCATTGCCAAAACCAGTCTCAAGGAGTTTACTCCCTATACTTTCTTCTGGGAATTTTATGGTTTCAGATTTTATGTTTAAGTCTTTAACCCATTTTGAGTTAATTTTTGTGTGGGGAATAAGATAGTGGTCCAGTTGCATTCTTTTGCATATGACTGTCCAGTTTTCTGAACACCATTAATTGAGGAGGCTATCCTTTCCTTTATTCTTGGCTCTTTTGTCGTAAATTACTTGATCACATATGCATGTAAAGGTTTATTTATGATCTATGTATTCCATTGATCTGTATGTTTGTTTTTATGCCTATATCATACTGTTTTTTTGGTTTTTTTAAACATCTTTATTGGAGTATTATTGCTTTACAATGGTGTGTTAGTTTCTGCTTTATAACAAAGTGAATCAGCTATATGTATACATATTACCAAAGATTTGAAATATACCTTGAAATCAGGAAGTGTGATGCCTCCAGCTTTATTCTTCTTTCTCAAGATCACTTCAGTTACCTGGGGTCTTTTGTGCTTTCATACAAATTTTGAAATTGTTCTATTTCAGTGAAAAATGCATAGGAATTCTGATAGGGCTTGAACTGAACCTGTAGATTGCTTTGGGTAAAATGGACATTTTAACAATATTAATTCTCCCAATCCATAAACATGGAATATCTTTCCATTTTTGTGTGTTTTCTTCAATTTTTTTCATCAATGTTTTGTCACTTTCAGTGTCCAGATCTTTTACCTCCTTGTTTAAATGTATTCCTAAGTATTTTACTCTCTTTGATGCAATTGTAACTGGGATTACTTTCTTAATTTCTCTTTCTGATAGTTCATTGTTAGTGTATAGAAACCAACTGGGTTTTGTACATTGATTTGTATCCTGCAACTTTAATGAATTTGCATATCAGTTCTAACAGTATTTTTGGCAGAGTCTTTAGGGTTCTCTACATATAATATCAGACCATCTGCAAATAGAGACAGTGTTACTTCTTCTTCTGTGATCTGATACATTTTATTTCTTTGTTTTGCCTAATTGCTCTGGCTAGGACTTCCAATACTATGTTGAATAAAAGTGGTGAGAGTGGGCATCTTTATCGTATTCCTGATCTTACAGAAAAAGCTTTCAGTGTTTCACCATTGAGTATAATGTTAAGATGTGGGCTTAGCATATATGGTCTTTCTTATGTTGAGGTACATTCCCTCTACACCCAGTTTGTTGAAAGTTTTATTATGAATAGATGTTTAATTTCATCAAATGCTTTTTCTGCATGTACTGAGATGACCAAATGACTTTAACATTCATTTTGTTCATGTGGTGTACCACACTGATTGATTTGCAGATTTTCAACCTTCCTTACCTCCCTGGAATAAATCCCACTTGATCATGGTATATCATCCCTTTAATGTATTATTGAATTTGGTTTGCTAATATTTGTTGAGGATTTTTGCATTTATGTTCACGAGAAATATTAGGCTGTAATTTTCTTTTCTTGTAGTGTCCTTGTCTGGTTTTGGTATTAGGGTAATGCTGGCCTCGTAAAGTAAGTTTGGAAGTGTTCCCTCCTCTTCTAATTTTTGAAAGAGTTTCCAAAGGATCAGCATTAATTCTTCTTTAAATATTTGGTGGAATTCACCAGAGAAGCCATCTAGTCCTGAACTTTTCTATGCTGGGAGGTTTTCGATTACTGACTCAATTTCTGTAGTCTGCTTAGATTTTCTATTTCTTCATGGTTCAGCCTTTGTAGGTTGTACCCCTCTAGGAATTCATCCATTTCTTCTAGACTGGCCAGTTTTCTGGCACTGTTTGTTTACAGTAGTCTCTCTGATCCTTTGTATTTCTGTGCTGTCAGTTGTAATGTCTCCTCTTTCGTTTATAAATTTGGTTTTGAGTGCTGTCTCTTTTTTTCTTGGTAAGTCTGGCTAAAAATTTGTCTGTTTTGTTTACTCTTTCAAAATACCAGCTTTGAATTTCATCAATCTTTTTTTATTGTCTGTTTAGTCTCTATTTCATGTATTTCCACTCTGATCTTTGATATTTCTTTCCTTCTACTAAAAGCTTCTGCACAGCAAAAACAAAACAAAACCATCAACAAAATGAAAAGGTAACCTATGGAATGGGAGGAAATATTTGTAAATCATATTGCTGATAAAGCTTAACAGCCACGATATGTAAAGAACTCATGTAACTCAATCACAAAAAAAAAGAACAATTTGATTAAAAATGGGAAGAGGAACTACATAGACATTTTTCTAGAGAAGATATACAAGTGGCCAGTGGGCATGTGAAAAGATGCTCAACATCACTAACCATCAGGAAAATGCAAATGAAAACCACACTGACGTACCACTTTACACCATTCAGCATGGCCATCATCAAAAAGACAAGAAATAACAAGTGTTGGCAAAGATTTCGAAAAAGGGAACCCTTGTGCACTGTTGGTGGGAAGGTAAACTGGCACAGCCCTTTGGAAAACAGAATGGAGATTCCTCAAAAAAATTAAAGATAGATCTACCATATGATCCAGCAATTCCACTTCTGGGCGTATATCCCACAGAAATGAAAACAGGATATCAAAAAGGTAACTGCACTCTCATGTTCATTGCAGCATTATTCACAATTATTTACAATATTCATAAATCATAAGATATGGAACAACCTAAATGTCCATCAATGAATGAATGGCTAAAGAGGATGTGGTATTTACAGACAAAGGAATATTATTCAGTCATGAGAATGAAGGAAATCCTACAATTTGAGACGCAATCATGGCCCTTGAGGACATTACACTAAGTGAGATGAACCAGACACAGAAAGAGAAATACCACGTGAAATCACTTATATGTGGAATCAATCAATCAGTAAAAAGCTGAACTCACGGAACCAGTAGAGAAGTAGTTGCCAGGGGCTGCAGGATGAAGGAAATAAGGAGAGGTTGGTAAAAGGGTACAAACTTTCAAGTGTTAGATGAATAAGGTCTGAGGATCTAATGTAAAACATGGTGACTATAGTTGATAACACTGTGCTATATAATTAAAAATTGCTAGGAGAGTAGAACTTAGTTGATCTCATAAACAATAGATAAATATGATAAATATGTGACGTGATCGATGTGCTAATTAACTCCATGGAGAGACTACTTTCACAATGTGCACATAAATGTGTACATATGTCAAATCACCATGATGTACACTTTAAATATATTACAAATGTATTTGTGAGTTATACCTTAATAAAGCTGAAATAAATAAATAAATAAATGGCCAGATGACTTTTACTGTAGAACATAACTCCAATAGACCTCACTTTGAATGCAGCGATAGTAAATAATAATAATTTTTCATTGGACTAACAAACAAAACAGAATATCTGCCTAACAAAGAGATTCTTCCACGTACAAGAAAATTTAAATTTTGAAAGTCAGTTTCCTCTGGTACACTTGAAAGGTGATTTTATTTTCACAGATTGTACATTCATCCTATTTTCAAGAATACTTGTAGGTACATATAGCTTTTATAATCTGAGAAAAGTAATCAGCCAATGTATTAGGAATATTTTTCACTGTAAAATAATGGGCAAAGAGTGGACTGTCTATTTCTTCCCACCCTAGTGTCCCCCCCTCCATGTTTAGCTAGATTTTTGCACACCAAGTTAGCCGGCTGAAGTGGGGCAGGGCTGGGAAGCCTCAGCACTGCTGAAGTCCTGAGGTCCAGCCGTGCCACTAGTCGAAAAATAGGTTAATAACTTGGTTTCACTTAATGACAGGGAGGGAAACAGAAATTTTTTTCCCTTGAATCCCTAGAGTCGAGTATCTGGAAGCATATTTTATTTTTCCAGAAATACCTGTTTGGCTTAATACTGCTCTCCAGACCTTCAGGGCACACATGCACATGGCTGCCAGCTGCAAATCTGCTACCACCACCAGCTCACCACCACCTGCATTTCAGCTTCTCTATTTGCCTATTCAAAGTCCCAGAGTTTAATCTGTTTGCAGGTTGCTCTGAGCCTATAGCATGATTAAAGAAACACAGGGAATTCTGAACTAATCCATTCTCTCTAGCCAGGTGGTTCAGACAGATAGACTTGTTCAGTGGAAGATGGTTGTATTCAATAAATACTCCCCAGAGGCTCCAGAGTCCCTATGTCACTCCTTTCCCTCAGCTGGAGGGACCAGAGGGACACACCGTCTAAAGCAAGCAGAGGTTTGCACATCCATCTGCCACAGACGGCAGCGTGCTGCCTCTCGGGGACAGCAGGGAGGGGCGCAGGAATCCCTAGTTTCCACCCAACCGCCCACCCCTCTGCATACAGACCAGACCTGGAGTAGTTCTTGTCCTTCCAATCTCTCCCAAAGTTTGGTCCCTGGACCACCTGTTTCAGAATCATAGGGTTGTTTTTTTTTTTTTTTTAAAGGAAGGTTTCAGACCTCATCACAAGAATTGCTAGGGGGCCAAGGGACCAGGAATTAGGTTTTGTGCAGCTCCCCAAGTGCTTCGAAGGCAAGTGGATTTTTGAAAACCCGGTTCTATTTTCCCTCCTTTCTAATCAGCTCCTCTCCCCTTCCCTTCTGTGGCTGCCAAGCCCAGATTGAAAGAAAAAGAAAACAGACTGGGAGAGCTACCTCCAGCTTTAGCTAGATTGCGCTTCAGTGTGAAGCAAAATCTGGAAGAGCCGGTCTCAGCCAACCTCCCAGGGACCTGCAAAGAGCAGGCTGAGAAGTGCAGAGCTCGAAAGAGGCTGCTGCGTGGCACAGAGATGCTGCTCTGACATCTCTCAGCTCTCAGACTCTGAGACTCCACTTCTCACCATCTCCTCCCGACCTCCATTTGCCTCTTCCTAAGGGCCTTCAGAACATCCCCTGTAGGTCCAGCCAGTGTCTTGCTCAAACCCAGTACTTCCAAAGAGAAGTCATTATCTTTCTTCCTTGTCTAGTCCCCTTTTCAGTGTCTCTGTCTTTGTCTGGAACACAAGTGTTCGTGCAGGCAACCAGGCACAAAACCAAGTGAAGCAAAAATATTGGAAAATACCAACCAAAATTGTTAAATAAGGATGCTAAATATATTTAAGGAGTTGAGAAGATATTACCAATATGAAACAAAAACATGAAATCATAAAAAAGCAGAAACACTAGGTAATAGGATTACACAGCATGACTGTATGCAGTTCATTGCTTTAACAGATGAAAATCCATCAGTGTAATATACCGCAACCATGATTGTTGAACTATGTGAATCTGTTATTTCTCTAAGTGAAAAACAATCAAATATTGGAAATTTCATATGGCTCAACTTCAGTTTTCTTTGATAATCGACAAAAAATACATCTTTTTTACAAAATGGAAATTTTGTTCACACAAAACCTGCACACAGATGTTTATAGAAGGCTTATCCATAATTTTCAAAACTTGGAAGCAACCAAGAAGCCATTTAGCTAGGTGAATGGATAAAATAAACTGTGGTGCATACAGACAATGGAATGTTATTCAGCACTAAAAATAAATGAGCTGTCCAGCCATGAAAAATTTAGAGGAAACTTAAGTGCATATTACTAAGTGAAAGAAGTCAATGTGAAAAGGCTACATACCATATGATTCCAACTATATGACATTCTGGAAAAGGTAAAACCATGGAGACCGTAAAAAGATCAGCGGTTGCCGGGGGTTACAGAGGGGGAAGGATAAACAAGCAGAGCACAGAGGATGTTTAGGACAGGGAAACTACTCAATATGATATTATAAAGATGGGTGGATGGGGCTTCCCTGGTGGCGCAGTGGTTGAGAGTCCGCCTGCCGATGCAGGGGACACGAGTTCGTGCCCCGGTTTGGGAGGATCCCACATGCCGCGGAGCGGCTGGGCCCGTGAGCCATGGCCGCTGAGCCTGCGCGTCCGGAGCCTGTGCTCCGCAACGGGAGAGGCCACAACAGTGAGAGGCCCGCGTACCGCAAAAAAAAAAAAAAAAAGATGGGTGGATGGTTGTCATTATGCATTTGTCCAAACTCACCGAAGGTACAACAGCAAGAGTGAATGAACCCTAAGGTAAGCTATGGACTTTGGATGATGATGATGTCAGTGTAGGTTTGTTAGTTGTAACAAAAGTACCATCTGTTGGGGGATGTTGAAATGGCGGAGGCTGTTCCTGTTGCGGGGTAGGGAGTCTATAGGAACTCTCTGTACCTCCCTCTCAGTCTGCTGTGACCCTGAAAACTGCTCTAAAAAATTAAGTCTATTAAATTAAAAAGATTAATGGAGATGCCAAAACCCTTAAGTAAAATTAACAAACTGAATACAACATTGTGGGTTTTTTAAAAAAGTAATGTATCATGATCAATACTGGATTATCTAAGAAGCGCAAGCATGGCGCGGCTTCCAAAAGCTCAATGTTATTTACCACACCAGTAGACTAAAGGAAGAGAAAAAGCATTATCTCAACCAATACAAAAAAATCATATGATAAAATCCAGCACCTATTTATATTCTTTTAAAAACTTAGTAAACTAGGGAAAGACAGGAGCATTCTTGCCTCCACACTGGTTGTATGAAAAATCTATAGCGACCGGTATGCTTATTGGAGAAATTTTTTTTTTTTTTTTTTTTTTTTTTTTTTTTGCGGTACGCGGGCCTCTCACTGTTGTGGCCTCTCCCGTTGCGGAGCACAGGCTCCAGACGCGCAGGCTCAGCGGCCATGGCTCACGGGCCCAGCCGCTCCGCGGCATGTGGGATCCTCCCGGACCGGGGCACGAACCCGTGTCCCCTGCATCGGCAGGCGGACTCTCAACCACTGCGCCACCAGGGAAGCCCTGGAGAAATTTTTATTGTATTTCTTTAAAGACTATGACCACTGTCACTCTTGCTGTTGCACACAGCACTGGAGCGCCTCATCAACTCCATAAAGAAAGTAAAAGAAAAAGAGATCTGGGCAAAGAAAGGGGAGAGCTGAGACTCACTGTTGGCAAATAATAAAAAATGTATCTAGAAGAAAATTGACAGAGTCAACAGACAGACCATTAGAACTCGTAGGAGAGTCTAGTCGGTTTGATGGATGTGGAGAGGCACTGCCCAGATCCCCTTCCATGGAGAACGTGCGGCCCCTGCTCTGGGAGTATTGTCAGCAGCCAGTCCTCAGCTGTCAACTTTTTCAGGGATCCCCAAGGCCAGGTCCTTCCCAGGGTGAGTGGAGAAAAGAACATAAATAAATACCAGGAGAGGGACCTCGCAGAGCCCGGTTTTGAGAAGGCTTTATGCATTCTGAATGTGATTAACTAATCCCGGTTACACACTTAGTAGGTTGTGTACAAGGTTACACAACTAGCAGGTTGTATAGAGCCAGTAGTTGAACCCAGGCTTTCTCATTCCAGGGGTTAAATAAAGTCTTAACTACAATGCTGTACCACAGGATACTTTCCCCTTACCATCCTAAGATCACAAAATGCATATTCCTGTCTCTGTATATTTGTTGATTCTCTTCCCAATTCCTGATATACACGTACGCCTCTCATCACATAACCGAATATAATAACCCTTCTATGTCTATTCCAAGACTGACCCCTCTAAGGACTCTTCCCCAGTTGCTCCAGAAACTAATTTCATCCTACTTGAAAATCCCACAGCTCTCATTGTCTTTACCGTATATTTTAGCCTTTTTATTAGTTTCAGTTAAGCAATTCATAAAACATTCCCCAGCAATATCAAATGCATATGTAGTTATCCATCCAGCATAACTCATGTAGCCCCAAACCACAACTACTTTGGCAAAGGGCAATGTATGAATCTTCTATATTAGAACAAGGCAGGGTATACAGTTGGTGTCAAAACAGCACCCCTCGATTTGAATAGATTGCAGATAGTATATTAGTCTCGCTGTCTCGAGACAAGTTAAAGCAAAGGAAACAGAACTGACTGTCAAATTCAGTTCTGCTTGTCTTTCTCAAACACATGGTCAGTATTCTATAATTTCTTCCTTCCCCTCATCATTCTTGACAATCTAATTTTGATTCAGAATCTCTTCCCGAAAGTCAGCCCACAGATAAATATGCACATATAAAGATAGCGCAAGACTACTGAGAAGTATTTAACCAGTGTAATCATGCATTCAGGCTGGACACGTTCTCATCCAAGGAAAATAATAACATCTTCATCCTAACATTATCGGGCATCCCATGATTATGCAGCACCATGCAGAGCCCTTTCCCTCTGCCACCTGCTCTTAACTAAATTTCAAGTAAGCCTTCCCCACTCCTTTTCACCTCCCGAGTGACTGGCTGTTTCATATAAATGGACTGAAATTTTGAAAACTGATGAATAAGGGTGGAAAAATTATGACTATAATTTTTTTTAAAAAGATAGAGGGTTTAGCTGTCTTCAGCTCCCCCACAGCCCACTGCAGTGGTTTCTGGCTTACATGACAAAACACAGCAGCCAAGGCAGGGGGACGGGGTGCTGCGGCTGCGGGTTCCTCTCTTCTTTGCTGAATTAGGAATCCAGCAGAAATTAGTGCCTTCAACACAACCATCTGTTCTCCATGCACTCTTTTCTTCTGGACTTCAACAAGGGGTGATATGTTGATGCTAAGACACATTTAAATCCAGTTCCTGGTGTTTCAAATCTTATTCATCTCAGCTGAGAGTGAAGTTATGAAATTGGGCCAAGATGAGGGAGGAAATTAACTAATGTTCATGCCCCATTAATTTTCTAGTTTCCTTTTACTGGATTCAACCAACTGTACAAAAAAATTCCCGTGATATTTCAGCTATGAGAAGAGTTATATGGACTGTGGCAGGTAAACAGTACCAACAATTACACAACAATTATTCATTCACTCATTTATTCTCCAAACTCTTGATGTGTAATACGTACAGGCTAGGGTCAAAAACCACCTCCACAGGTCATGTGGCATGTGGATTATTCTGGGTTGAGTTATTGCTATAAAAAGAGATGCTACCGAAAGGAAGATGATCCAGCATACGCTATCTAGTTATTCTCTTGTGAAATCTCAGCATCACCTTCCACGAACATCTACTCAGTCCTTGTGCCTCCCAACTTACTGGCTGGAATTCACTCAGCTATCCTTCGGCAGCCTGACACTTCTTGATCTTCTTTTGACTTGGTATGTCTAATAGCACTCCCCTTCCTCAAGAGTCTGGGCCCTAGAATAGATGTATACAAACACAGGCTGTGCTAACAGAAGAAAACTGGAGTTGCATTTTGCCAAAGGCTATTCTTGGTTCAAAGAGGATGAATAGGTAGAATGTAATTTTGAAATCTGTTACAAAGATTAAAACAGAACAGAAAGCTAGATGGTGAGTATAAAGATACATTAACCTTCCAAAATTGGGTTCATGAGAGAAGCTGTTTAAAGGCCAGTGAAGGAACATACATTAACTTTAAGATGCTGACTAATTTATGGTCTCTTAACTATAAAATGCAAAGGTAGAACATGACAATTTTTAATGTCCCAATCAATGGTAACACTCTGTGATTCATGATATACACCCATTGAAAATGCCATTGCAAATTTAGAGCAGTAATGCTTATGTTAGAACAGGAGGAAGGTCTCAAATCAATGACTTCAGTTTCTACCTTAAAAAAAAAATCAGAGGGCTTCCCTGGTGGTGCAGTGGTTGAGAGTCCGCCTGCCGATGCAGGGGACACGGGTTCGTACCCCGGTCCGGGAAGATCCCACATGCCGCAGAGCGGCTAGGCCTATGAGCCATGGCTGCTGAGCCTGCGCGTCCGGAGCCTGTGCTCCACAATGGGAGAGGCCACAACAGTGAGAGGCCCGCGTACCGCAGAAAAAAAAAAAAAAAATCAGAAAAAAAAAGGAAATTAATCCTAATGAAAGTAAAAATGATAAAAAAATAAATATCAAAGTGGAAATCAAGAAAGAAAACAAAAAAATAGAGAAAAATCAATGAAAGCAGAAGCTGGTTCTTTGAGATCAGTAAAATTGATAAGCCTCTAGTCAGACTGATCAGCCAAAAAAAAAACCCATAAAAGACACAAATCACCAATATCAAAGATGAGGGAGTTAACATCAGTACAGGTACTACAGATATTAAAATATTAATAAGAATATTATGAACAACTTTAGGCCAATTAATTCTACAACTTAGATGAAAGGAAAAATTCCTTGAAAAATACAAACTACTGAAGCTCACTCAAGAAAATATAACCCAAATAGCATATCTATTAAAGAAACTGAACTTGTAGTTTAAAACCTTCCACAAAGGAAACACCACACTCAGATGGTTTCACTGGGAAATTCTACCAAACATTTAAGGAAGAAATAACATCAGTTGTACACAAACGTTTCCAGAAGTTGAAGAGGAAAGAATATTTTCCAGCTCATTCTATGAGACCAGCATTATTCTGACACCAAAAATAAAGATATTACAAGGAAAGAAAACCACAGATTAGTATCCCTCATGAACACAGATGTAAGACTTGTTAACAAATTTTCAGCAAGTGAAATCCTACAATGTATAAAAAAGATAATGCATCATGACCAAGTGGGATTTACCCCAGTAATGTAAGGTAGGTTTAATATTTTAAAAACCAGTCAATAGAATTCACTATACCTACCAGCAAAAAAAAAAAAATTTATAATAATAATAAAAAAATAAAAATTAATAATAATAAATAAAAGGAGGGGGAAAAAAGAAAAGAAGAAAACTTATGTGAACATCACAATAGATGAAAAAAATGCATTTGAGAAAATCTGACATCAATTCCTGATAAAAACTGAAAGCAAATTAGGAATAGAAGGGAATGCCCTCAAATTGATCAAAGACATCTATAAAAAAAACAAAAGCTACCATGATACTTAATGGTGGAAGATTGAATGTTTTCCCCAAGATGAATTAGGCAATGATGTCCACTCTCACTGCTGCTATGCAATATTGTACTAGTGGTTCTAGCCAGTGCAATATAGCATGAAAAAGAAAATGTATCCAAATTATAAAGTGAAAGACTAAATATACAAATGGACAATGGCCAAACCATGTATAACTATAGAACTCTGACCCATAGCTATAGCAACCAGTCCTAGAAGTCAACCTACTATCTGCAGTAACCAGTCCAGAAAATCAAACTAGTCTTCATGGCAACCAGTCCGAGAAGCCAAATAGTAATGCCTGTAGCAACAGACCCAAACTGCAAGAACATAATTAATAACTGAAGTCTCCCTAATTTTTCCCATGCTTCCAATTTAGGACCAACTGGAGAAAGACAAATATATGTCCCAAATCAATCACATAGTTAACCCACCTATAGCCTCCCCATTGCTAAGAGCCTCTAATCAGGATATGTCTGAGTCTCTTTTTTGCAGCTATAAAGTTTTATCACCCCTCTGCCTGTCTTTGAGTTTCTGCCAAACACAAGTGATGGTGACTGACTCCCTTGCTATAGCAATCTCTGAATAAACAGCATTTGCTTGTTCTCTTTTGATTGGTCTTCATTTATTTCTACAAAAGAAAGAAATAAACCTGTTTTTACTTACAAACAACAAGAGTTATGTGTAGAAAAGACTACAGAATCTGTCTTAAAAGCTCTTAGAACTGGGTACTATGTTAGTAATGTTTCGGGATACAAGATTGATATTCAAAAATCAATTGCATATGTACTAGTGACAATCAGAAATTGATTTTTTAATTCACTATTTATAATAGATCAAAATTGAAATACTTAGAGATAAATCTGACAAATTATGTGCAAGACCTATGCACTAAAAACTATAATAGATTGCTGAGAGAAATTAAAGAAAAAGTAAGTAAATGAAAAGACGTACTGCATTCAGGAATTATAAGACTCAACATTGTTAAGATGTCTATTCCTCCTGTAAGTTATTTATAAACTTCCAATAAAAAATCTGTGTAGCCTTTTTATTTGTATGAATCGATGAACTGATTATAAAATGCATATGAATATGCAATGTACTTAGAATAATCAAAACAACTTTGAAAACAAAGAACAGATTTAGACTTGTACTACCTGATTGAGACTATAAAGCTACAGTAATCAAGAGAGTGTGGATTTGGCATTAATACAGAAAAATACAGGACAGAATAGAGTGGGCAGAAGTAGACTCACACATACATGGTCAATTGGATTTTTAACAAATATGCAAAAGAAATTCAGTGGAGAAAGAACAGTCTTTTCAACAAGAAGTGCTGGAAAAATTGGATAGTCATACAAAACAATGAACTTTGATCCATAACTAACACCATATAAAAATTCATTCAATCACCTCATACCAGGTAAAATGGCCATCATCAAAAAGTCTACAAATAATAAATGCTGGAGAGGGTATGGAGAAAAGGGAACCCTCCTACACTGCTGGTGAGAATGTAAATTGGTGCAGTCACTATGGAGAACAGTATGGAGGTTCCTTTAAAAAACTAAAAATATAGCTACCATATGATTCAGCAATCTCACTCCTGGGCATATATCCAGAGAAAACTCTAATTCAAAAAGATACATGCAATGTTCATAGCAGCACTATTTACAGTAGCCGAGACATGGAGCAACCTAAATGTCTATCGACAGATGAATGGATAAAGAATATGTAATATATATATATATATATATATATATATATATATATATATATATATATATATACACACACACACACAAAATGGAATATTACTTAGCCATAAGAAAAGAATGAAATAATGCCATTTGCAGCAACATGGATGGACATAGACATTATCACACTAAGTGAAGTAAGTCAGATAGAGAAAGACAAATATCATATATCACTTATACACAGAATCTAAAAATTGATACAAATAAACTTATTTAAGAAACAGAAACAGACTCAACAGACAGAGAAAACAAACATATGGTTACCAAAGGGGAAATGGGGGAGGGATAAATTAGGAGGTTAGATTAGCAGATACAAACTACTATTTATAAAATAAATAAAAAACAAGTTCCTAGTGTATGGCACAGGGAACTATATTCAATATGTTGCAATAATGGAAAAGAATCTGAAAAGTATATACTTTTTCAGATATATATATGTGTGTGTGTATATATGTGTACATATATGTATATGTATATGTACATATATATATATATACACACACATATATGTATAAAAAACTGAATCACTTCACTGTACACCAGAAACTAACACAACATTGTAAATCAACTACAGTTCAATTTAAAAAATAACTTAATTTAAAAAATTAACTCAAAATGGTCCAATGGTCAATTGTGAAACCTAAAACAATAAAACTTCTGGGAAAAAATAGAAAATTTTTGAAATCATGGATCAGGCAAAGATTTTATAGATATGACATGAAAAGCACAATCCATAGAGTGTGAACAAATGGACCATTTGGACTTAATTAAAATCAAGAAGTACTGCTTTGCAAAATCTATAGTTAAGAGAATTAAAAGATAAGCCACCACCTGAAAAAATATATATTTGGAAATCGCATATTTGATAAGGGACTTGTATGCAAATATATAAAGAATTTTCAAAACTCAATTATAAGAAAACACACAATAAGATTTTTAAAAATAATCAAAGGATTTTAACAGACATTTCTACAAATCTCAAATAAGTACATGAAAAGATGCCTCAATATCATTTGCTATTAGGAAAATTCCAATTAAAACCACAATGAGATACCACTACATATCTACTGGAATACTAAGATAATGATGTCTGACCATACCAAGTGTTGATAAGGATTTGGAGCAACTGGAACTTTCATACACTGCTCGGGGAATGTCAAGTGGTACAATGACTTTGGAAAACAGTTTGGGAATTTCCTTAAAAGTCAAACATCCACTTACTGTATCAGTTTGTTAGGGATGCCATAACCACAGACTGGTGGGCTTAAACAACATAAATTTATTTTCTCACAATTCTGGAAACTAGAAGTCTGTAAGCATTACTGGCCTAGCTAAGAGTGTCACTGCACAGCTGGGCAGTGATGTCTCCAGGGCGAGGAGGGTTGTTTTGCTGCCCAACCAAGACAAGCAGTGAAAGCTCACCTTCTCTGGGATTGTGGACAAAGTTCCAGCTATGACTAGGTATGGGGGCAAAACAAGTCTGGATGGATCCTGAGGCATAACATAGTCTTATGTTAATTTTACCTATAATAAAAATCCCATTTCAATTTTCTACAGTTTGGTATTTGAGTTATATACTATGAGCATATATTATGTTGAACCATATATAACTTTATTTGTAAGTGAAGAAGATCATATATTGGCAATTTCAACCTTATATTTCTTTGATAATCAGAAAAAAATACATCTTGATTTTTTTTAAATTGAAACCTATGTCCACACAAAAACCTGCACATAGATGTTTACACCAGATTTATTCATAATTGTCAGCAGTTGGAAGCAACCAAGGTGTCAACAAAATTTGCCAAGTAAGTGAATGGATAAATAAATGTGGTACATCTTGGAAATGGAATAGTATACATCCATGAAAAGAGATGAAGGAAACTGAAATGCATATTAGTAAGTGAAAGAAGCCAACGTGAGAAGTCTACATACTGTGTGATTCCAACTATATGACATTTTGGAAGAGGCAAAACTATGGTGATGGTTAAAAAGCTCAGCAGATGCCCAGGGCTTACATGGAGGGAGGAATGAACAGGTGGAGCACAAGAGGTATTTAGGGCAGTGAAACTATTCTGTGTGGTACTGTAATGGTAGACATAAAACCCATAGAATGAATAACACAAACAGTGAAACCCAAAGTAAATTACAAACTTGGGGTGATAATGTGTCATCATAGGTTCATGGATTATAACAAATGACCATACCAATTCAGGATGTGAACCGTAGGAGAAACATAGAGGTTAGGGAATATACAGGAACTCTCTGCACTTTCTGCTCAATTCTTTGGGTAAATCTAAAACTGCTCTAAAAAATTAAGTCAATTAATTTAAAAAGAAAACAAAAACACCTTGCCTTTCATGGCCAAGTACAGACATTAAGGACAGATGAGCTCAGGGAGAAAAATCCTGGGACAGGCTGTGTGCACCTGGCAGGGAGGCAGCCCTCATGTCTGCAGAAGGGGCCCTAAAGGAGTTCAGACCAGTCCCAAAGACACGCTCCAACGACTTTCCAATCTGCCTAAGGCTGACCTTCCTTTCCTGACAGCATGACTTCACAGCAGCCTGGAAATCCTTTTGCAAATTTGCTGCTTCCTTTCAAGCATCACAAATTTTCCATTGGGGGGTGTTTCTAAAGCTCTGGTAGTGTTTAATCTCATCTCCAAGTCATGACAAAAAGTCCAACACTTGCAAACATTTCCAAGTAAAATGAATAGCTTGTGACAAGCAATGTCCCCAGTGTTTTCAAACCTGCACGTCAGGGAAGACAGGGACCACCCCATTTTATCTGGGTTATTTTTCTTGCCCTGAGGTTTCCCCCAAGGTTGAGGGGTCCCCTGAGATGTGACATCTGTCATTACAATCCATCTGGATTCTCTTGTCACCTCCTTTAGGAAAAGTGTGACAGACTTGCCCCTCTTTTTTTTTTTTTTGTGGTACGCAGGCCTCTCACTGTTGTGGCCTCTTCCATTGCGGAGCACATGCTCTGTACACACAGGCTCAGCGGCCATGGCTCACGGGACCAGCCGCTCCGCGGCATGTGGGATCTTTTCGGACCGGGGCACGATCCCGTGTCCCCTGCATCGGCAGGCGGACTCTCAACCACTGCGCCACCAGGGAAGCCCCTGCCCCTCTTTTTGCGATCATAATAGAAGCACATATTTGTGTATTTTCTGCCCCAGATCTGTACATTCCTCAAGGTCTTCCATCCACGGAAAACAAAACATGCTTATTTCTCCCCATTCTCCTATATTCTCATTCGGTTGAACAGAATGGCCAATTTCACCGAAGAGAAGTTCCCTGGAATTAGTTATCTGTGGGCTGATTCAGGAGAGGTCAAAAGGCCATTTTTATTTTTACCTTTAACAGAATTGTTTTGAACTGAAACATAAATATCATTAAATAAAATCCATTGATCTGTTCATGTGGGTCTGTAACATGACACAGTCCTGGGCTGACAAAACTCAGCAGCTTGATCAGGAGGTCAGGATACATTAAGGAAGAAACTGCCCTCAAGAGCCTGGATGGGAAATAGCTTGTCTGCACCAACAGCTGAAGAGAGGCATTGGGATCTGCCCTGATTCACAATGTAGGACTGTGTTTACTCAACACGCTAGAGTGCAGGACCCGCCTCCATTGTGGATATTAACTCAAACCTGGGGCACCTAGAGAGGAAATATACACATACTGTGCTGCAGTTCACAAAGTATTTCACCAGCCCAGTGACCCAGGCACTATCTGCTGGAAGGCAACAGTCAGGTTTCTACATCAGGCTTCTTCTTAAGGACTTTGCTTGGGCTTTTATTGCCTCATTAAGGGGTGTATGCTGTTTGGATCAGGACACCACACGGTGGCACAAAACAGATATGCACTGTCCCTGGGGCCTTCTGACCCTCCCTTTCCTATGGACACGGGTGTCTCCAGCCCCAGGGACCTCCCTTCCCTACAGCCTCTGTTCTCTCTCCTTGGATCTGTCTCAGCTGGTTTCCCAGATGGACAGCTGTCGTCACAGACGTGTTGGGCTCTAGCGTGACAATGGTTACGTTAATGGGAAAACAAGAACTTGTAGATGGGGCAGGAGGGAGACTGGGTGATAGTGGCCAATGTAATGTCATCATCCTGACAGAGAGGAGGAAGCTCAGAAAACAGAAAGGAACAGATGCAGAAACACTTTGTATCGTCTTGGAAACCCAGACAGAGCCACCAGGAGTCCTCCATGCTTCTTTTTCCACATCTCCTCATTACGGACTCCTGAGCAGTCCTAGCTCACGATCCTGCCGTCATCGTCACCCTCAGACCCTCCAATCCAGAATCTACTCTGGACCTGGCCCTTGCCTTGCAAGCCCTAACCTTGGGCCATATTGATGGCTGTACACCCCATCACAGCACCTGACCTGGGGGCAGACTTCTTGGGCAGCTGTGGCCAATGGTGTGAATGTCCCTGCACTGCCCTCCTGTGAAGAGGCACTTCTGCACCTGAACCCTAAAGACACAAATAGAGAGCCCACTGCATCAACCCATCAGGCATTTGAAAGGTACAAGCTACCCTTATGACACACCATGGTCACTAGACCAAGAGACTGCTCTTTAGTGCAATTTCTAGCCAACTTAGTTAACTCTAGAACTTACAGAGATGCCATTCAGAGCCTCGGCCGTCCCTAAGCTGAGGGGAAAATTTAGTGTCACACCTGCTTCCTCCTCAGGGGCTTCCTTTTTGCTTTCACTGGCTGCACTGATAATACATCAATTGGGAAACTGTTCTCAGCAGTGGAGTGCGGTATTGATTTAAAGGGCTGAGGCTCTGGGGCTCAGACTTTCTCCCCAGATTTACTGGATACAATCCATGGCATTAATGTTGTATATAAAAATCTCCCCATACTTTATAATGAGCATTCTCCATTCTGCAAATTGCAAACAAATGGCGTTCTTGAGCATCCAAAGTGATGCTTTATATTCCAATCACCATCACGACAAGTACCTTACAAGACACCACTTACACAGGATCTCATCCCTTCCTATTACAAAATGGACCTGAGAAGCAAAAGAAGTACTTAAAAATATGGCTATGACTTTCCCACATTTCCTTTTTGTTTGTTTTTCTCCCCTTTCTTTGCACTTTGAGTCTCAAATAGCATGCGTGAGGGGATGGAGAGGTTTATGCTGTGATCCCTCTCCCCAGAATGACCTCACTCTCTCTGGCTGGCAGAGGCGGGCGAGGCTATAAAGAAAGGGGAAGTTTTCACGCCATATGTAACCCTGCCTTGGAAGCGGGGTCAAGGCAGGCAGCGTGCACCACTGTGGAGCGCGCCCCTGCCGTGGTGCATGCACCTGGGAGGCTCCAAGATGCACGCAGTGAGAGGGGATGGCAACACCGCTGCCGGTCCCGTCCAAACTCTACAGCAGCCTCCACCTTTCCCTTTAGAGGAATGGTCCTGCAGGATTTACTCAGATCAGCGCTGAAATGAAAATGAGAACATTGATATTCCATCTCAGGATGTTTCTTTGTGTGCCCTTTAGCTCAGGAGAAGGTAAAGAGCAAGTGCTTAAATCAGCAATTCACAGAGCAATTCACAGTCCTGTCTGCTAACCACCGCCCTTGAATTTCACCTGGCTGTTTATCACTGTCTCCCTGGTATTTAGAAAAAGACAGAAAGAAAACTTTCAGAGCTGCAGTGCTGCCTCCAAAGCACTAGTGAGAATGGTGTCTCCTTCACTCCTGGGCTGCCCCACACAGCTGCCGCCCAGACGGGAGAAGGTGCCTAGATGTGCACGACTGACGCAGTCTTCACAGTATCGCCTTTGCTTCTTCATCGAATCCAGTCTGGAATTCTTGTCCATTTCAGTCAAAGGCCATCTTGGTTTTTTCTCTTCCTTTTGGGTGTCTGGGAAGCTGTGTGAAGTTCTAGGCCAAATAGCCACCTGCTGTGCTTGGAGAACTCACTGGCCCCAGGCAGGATTCACAACAGCACCAAGTCTTCCAGTCCCACACAGGGTCCCCTCACCTCTGGGGTCAGCCAGTCCCCTGACCTCTACCTCCAGGCTCACTGGGCTTGCTCCTCTCTCCAGCAAAGCCAGGCTGCACGCCTTTCGTATTCACTCTGACTTTGGAGCTTTGTGCCAACAGCCTGGAGCCTCCTTTTTCCCATGTCTATAACTGCTGAAAGCTTCAGAGCCTGCTCACCTCTCCTCTGCGAATCCCACCCAATCCATCATGTCCCACCCACCAAAACACTGCCCAGCACCTGTCCAGGGGTCAGGGTGGATCTGACCTAACCCTTGGGGCAACCTGACATGTGTAACAATCATTCACACATCCATCTCTGCTCTCCGGGAGACCCCAGGCAATCACAGAGACACCACCATTCATCCTTGTATTCTTGGGCCCCAGGCTCAGCACCCAGCACTTTCTAAGAGCACAGTACATGCTTGTTGAATTGAAGAAAACACAGTTGGACTCAACTGCATTGTCACCTGACTTTTCTCAGACAGAGAAAGGAGAGAGCGTGACAGGACCAAGGAAGGTGGTATTTTGGGGAATTTCCTACATAACAGAGTCCAGGTACTGCACCTGGGCAAATTACCTAACCTCTCTGAACTGCAATTGCCTCAAAGGACTAGGGAAAAATCGCCATATCTACCACTTGATAGTCCTTAAAAGAACAAAACGAGGGACTTCCCTGGTGGTCCGGTGGTTAAGACTCCACGCTCCCAATGCAGGGGGCCTGGGGTTCAATCCCTGGTCAGGAAAGTACATCCTGCATGCTGCAGCTAAGACCTGGCACAGCCAAATAAATAAATAAATAAACAACAACGACAAAAACAAACAAAAAAACAGCTTTAGTGTTTAAAAAAAAGAAAACACCGGGGGCTTCCCTGGTGGCGCAGTGGTTGAGAGTCCGCCTGCCGATGCACGGGACGTGGGTTCGTGCCCCAGTCCGGGAAGATCCCACATGCCGCGGAGCGGCTGGGCCCGTGGGCCATGGCCGCTGGGCCTGCGCGTCTGGAGCCTGTGCTCCGCAACGGGGCAGACCACAACAGTGAGAGGCCCACGTACACCCCCAAAAAAAAAAAAGAAAAAAAGAAAACGATATGAGATGATGCATGTAAAGATTGGCACAATGCCTGGCCCTCGGTGAATGGAAGCATTGCCATCAAGAAGAGCATGGGTAGGAAAGCATATCAGGCAGGGAGTGGTCGGCCAGCCCACACTTTTCACCTGCAGCATCCTCCATGGTGAGACGGGTCTGTGGCAACTACACGAGAACAGGCAGCCTTGGGACACAGGCTAAGACCCCGAAGTCCAGGCCAAAGCCCTCCAAGGGGTGAGCCAGGTGGGAAACAGGCAAGGATGTGAGGGAGACTGGCAGGTCCCTTGGGTGAGCTCCTAAGGGAAGGTGTCAGTGGTCCAAGCCTTTCTCCCCCTCCCCAGTCTCGACTGCCCCCCTCAGTTTCAGAGCAGGGAGACAGGAGGGCTCAGCTACCATCTGGGAAGGGGGCTCTACAACAGGTTGAGGGATCTGCCCATGGCTCGTTCCCCTGCCTCCTCTGAATCTGTGCAAAAAAACTTTAAATCCAAGCATGAACCGGGGCAGCTCCGCTCAGAGCCTGATCTGCACGTAATGCCCCCCACACATCTCAGACAGAACTTTCCGCTGTTCTCCTCCTTCTTCTCCCCTGGCAAATATTCATCCAGCCCCACAGTGGGATGTGGTCTTGCCAACCTGTAGGGCTCGGTTCCGAGGTCCTGGTGCCCAGCTGTTAATGCATGAGAACCCAGAGGGCAGGACATCTTATTTCTCAAGCCCTGTTGCAACTATCTGAAAAAAGACATTGCTGAAAAGCAGAAGAGAACACTTAGAAACTAATCAGCATCTCTATACCTTGACTGATTCTACCTCTAAGAGCTGCCTTGAGTTTCCACATGCGGCATAAACCTGGGCTGTTTTAGAGCCACAGAGGTGCCCGTGGATGTCCCTCGTAGTCCCAGTCCCTCCCAGCTTCTCTTGGCTCTGACAGGAAAACTTCATTGACAAAGAAGGTAATTCATACTTGCGCTACCAAAGCAGCACTCTGCTGAGATTAATTTTCCCTTATCTTTACTGCCTTGCTGCTATTCCTCAACTTTGCTTCCTAGGGTTTCATCCTGGGCCAACACAGTGTTTTATCAGTGAATAAAATAGCGGCTAAAATTAGAGGCACCTTAGTGCACAGACCACCTCTGCCCCCTACCTCCTTCCCCACTCCGTGTTTCTAAACTGTTTCTACCATTTCGAAGGATTTTTTTCAAACCAAACTCTCTTCAGTTGGCTCAATTACCTTTGTTACCATCTAGTCTAGCTTCTCCCTTTCTGTGTCTGTCTGCTTCTGTCCCTCGATAGATGATAGATAGATAGATAGATAGATAGATAGATAGATGATAGGAAACAGATCATCAAACACTGTTTCTGTTTCTCTCTCTCTCTTATATACGGGCAGAGACATATCTAGGGGAAAGAGAGAAACAGAGTCAGACAAGAATGGAAACAAAGTGTTTTTTTCTTTATTCCAAATTCACAGATCTGTTCCCTTCACTATTGGAGCTTTCTCCTGAGGTCTCTGAAGGCTCTCCTAAGCAGTTTGGTTTTTTAAAAAAATAAATTTATTTATTTATTTTTGGCTGTGTTGGGTCTTCGTTGCTGCACGCAGCTTTTCTCTAGTTGCCGCGAGCTGGGGCTGCTCTTCGTTGTGGTGCGCGGGCTTCTCATTGCAGTGGCTTCTCTTGCTGCGCAGCACAAGCTCTAGGCGCGCGGGCTCAGTAGTTGTAGCACACGGGCTTAGTCGCTCCGTGGCATGTGGGATCTTCCCGGGCCAGGGATTGAACCTGCGTCCCCTGAATTGACAGGCAGATTCTTAACCACTGTGCCACCAGGGAAGTCCCTAAGTGATTTTCACTTTGAATACACAAAAGAAAGTCAGCTAATAAAAATGTTAAAGTATAAAAGAAAATTTTAAAAACACCACCAACGTACTTGGAAAATAGGTAAAATCAACTGTTAAATCCATCAATCTAGTGATCATCTTCATAATCTAAATCATTGGCTCACCAAATCTGGAGATCATTGACACAAAAGCAATTTAAAATTATTAAGCCCCCAAAAGAGTAATCGAAGAGTGGGCTCTAAGATGCAATGTGTCTCAAAGACAAGTAAAAGAAGAAATTCTCAAGTGTCCACAAGAACAAAATTCTTAAGGATCTGATGACTCCTGTCTGAGAAACAGTAATTTAATGATCTAAAGTCTTATTCCATAAAAATATCTTTTATTAACACAGAAAAGGGGAATGGTTCATCTTTATACCTGCCAAAATAGATGCATTAAAAATGATTATTGGGGCTTCCCTGGTGGCGCAGTGGTTGAGAATCTGCCTGCTAACGCAGGGGACACGGGTTCGAGCCCTGGTCTGGGAGGATCCCACATGCCGCGGAGCAGCTGGGCCTGTGGGCCACAATTACTGAGCCTGCGCGTCTGGAGCCTGTGCTCCGCAACAAGAGAGGCCGCGATAGTGAGAGGCCCGCGTACTGCGATGAAGAGTGGCCCCCGCTTGCCGCAACTAGAGAAAGCCCTCGCACAGAAACGAAGACCCAACACAGCCATAAATAAATAAATAAACAAAACAAAACAAAACAAAACAAAAATGATTATTAAGGGCTTCCCTGGTGGCGCAGTGGTTGAGAGTCTGCCTACCGATGCAGGGGACATGGGTTCGTGCCCCGGTCCGGGAAGATCCCACATGCCACAGGGCGGCTGGGCCCGTGAGCCATGGCCGCTGAGCCTGCGCGTCCGGAGCCTGTGCTCCACAACGGGAGAGGCCACAACAGTGAGAGGCTGGCGTACCACAAAAAAAAAAAAAAAAAAAAATTAAAAAAAAATTTTAAAGTAAAAGAATTTGTAGAACCCTAGGGTTACATCCATGTACCAAATGTGAGGAACACTAAACGTCTTGCATCCGGACGGTTCAGTCAACAGTGTGTCAACACTCCCTGGAATCTCAGAGCTACAAACCTCAACCTCCAGGAAAGCAGACACAGGGCACCACTGTCAGGGTTTTGCTTTCTTTCTTTCTTTCTTTCTTTCTTTTTTTTTTTTTTAATTCAGGGCATTTGAATTGACTTTATTTCCTAAAGACATGGATATGTACTTCCTCATGATCACACACGACAAGTATCCAAGGACAGAAAAGCAAGGTTCCCTGAATGTGACTTTGAGTGACCTTAATTTTCAGAGATGTGCTGCCATAATCAGGGCTTTGTTCTTCTATTAAGCAACCATATTTTCCCCTTTTAATTATTAAATATATTATATGTACAAATCTAGTCCACAGAAAAGACACAGGAAGTTTTTTAGTTTTCACACTTCATTAAATAGAGGACAGGGAAGAGATATGGGAACATATGTATATGTATAACTGATTCACTTTGTTATAAAGCAGAAGCTAACACACCATTGTAAAGCAATTATACTCCAATAAAGATGTAAAAAAATAATAATAATAAAATTTTTTTAATTAAAAAAAAAATAGAGGACAAGTCCAACTGAATCTTCTTTCTAACCAAGTCACCCTAATCTCTGTAATGAATAACACACACCTGCACTTCCCTAATGCTCCTTACACCTTCTCATTTGTACGGGTGTCATTCCCGCTCTATCCAAATGAGTGCAAGAGCTTTGTCTTTTTCATCTAGGGATCCCCGAAGAGGAGGAAAATGGAATCAATTATGGTGCATTTACACAGTGTAGATGTTCAAAAAATATATTGGGAGCATAAATGCAGACAAACATCAGGGGGTTCATCACCAGGCTCTAGACTTAGAAGAAAATGTTCAGAAATTGCAGTGAGTCAGCCACCTCTTAAATCCTACACTACTTGGCTGACCTAAATATCAGAACACAAACCAGTGTGCCTCTGTCCACCGCTGTGGACAGAAACAAGCTTAAGAGACTTGCAGTTTCCCAGATGAATGTTTCCAGAGGATAAGACCCTCTTGAATTCTGGAGTCAACCCTACAACGCTGGGCGGGCTAAGCGGGGATGAAATCAGTTATGCACTCGGTGTTTCACGTCTTCCAGAGACTGAAGGGATAGCCCTGGTCCTTACCACCCGGAGTGGCCCTTCATTTTTATTAAACAGAGAACGTGTAACTCTGCCACATTAATATTTTAGCTACAAGACCGCTTTCCTGGGCAAACACATTTTGGTCTCTAAGATGCTAAGGTAGTAAACATCACTTCTTATTCCTTCACCCAGAAAACATTTCAAGAAAATTTCTGAATGTCATAGAAGCCCAGTGACATCAGATTAACTTCCAAACTTTGTTTCAACAAAACCAGCACATAAATACCACACACCCATGTCTCATCTGAGGCACGCCAAGCCATTCCAAAGACACCTGGGTTTTTTAAGTACCAGAGCCAAGGGATACCATGCGTTTTTAGTGCCCTCAGCTTTATCCAGCTTTGAATTATTTCCACTACACCCAGTTCCTAAGCCAAATAACTTGATGAATTCTTTGCACACTGACACAGATTAAAGCAGCTTTTCAACATGGAGAACTTCATTATCATATAAATTTATTATATGGATTTGGATAGGGTGCAAGTCAAATCACATTTCTGGCTCACCGTATAGATTGAAAAGAAGACACGAAGCAAAACAGCCAATAGGGCAGGGGTTAGACATGTCACTAACAAAATAAGGAGGATCTACTATGACTTTTCTTTTACGAAAATAAAATGTTGTTTTTCTTTAGATCAAAGAAGACTACCATGGGAGCACCTAAAACAATAAAAGTTTCCATAACGAATGTTAGAGCACTTTGTAAAGAAGATGTGGTAATGAAAATGCAGCTTAAGGATTGGAGGGGGAAAAGATTGCATATTTTGGCTTTTTATTACAAGGGGGAGTGGGATGAAGTGAGAGATTGGGATTGACATACATACACTACTATGTATAAAATAGGTAACTAATAAGGACCTACTGTATAGCACAGGGAACTCTACTCAGTGCTCTGTGGTGACATAAATGGGAAGGAAATCTAAAAGAGTGAGGATATGTGTATACATATAACTGATTCACTTTGCTGTACAGCAGAAACTAACACAACAGTGTAAAGCAACTATACTCCAATAAAAATTAATTTTAAAAATAAACAAGGGCTTCCCTGGTGGCACAGTGGTTGAGAGTCTGCCTGCCGATGCAGGGGATACGGGTTCGTGCCCCGGTCTGGGAAGATCCCACATGCCATGGAGCGGCCAGGCCCGTGAGCCATGGCTGCTGAGCCTGCGCGTCCGGAGCCTGTGCTCCACTACGGGAGAGGCCACAACAGTGAGAGGCCCACGTACCACAAAAAAAAAAAAAATTAAATAAATGAAATATACATGCCCATAAAGCAACATACATTTCAAAGACCATATACAAATAAAAAATATGTCAACACTAATAAAATGGTTACCTGTGCAGATGCAGGGGAGATGGGCGTAAGGAATGGGGGTAAAAGAAGGAAGACCCCTAACCTTCTTTAGAAGGGGGAACTAAATTCTGGACGGGTGAAGTGACGTCGCTAGGATTATACTTACAATGCAGGCCTCTGACCTTGAGAACACCGGAAGCTCTTTTCCTACCTCAGGCAAACTCTGCCTGCTCTGAGGATAAACTGAGTGAATTCACTCCACAGATACAAACTGGGGAATTTAGCAGGTGGGCCAAGAAGGAGTATGAATGTTTCCATGAAGTGGAAAAAGAAGATGATGCTTTGCTGCTTTAAAGTAAGTGACGGAATCCCATAGAATTCCCCAGGTTAAACACAGGGGCTGCTTTAGCGCCACAGAAAACTGGGGAGTAAGATGAGAGGTATCATTTAGGGCCAAACCTGGAGAGGTTTAGTTTCCAGTAAGTCAAGAGCTACAAAGAATTAATGAAAACACGGATGGGTTGGATTTCTGGAACCGGAAGGTGGAGAAACATCTCAAGTCAAACGCAACATCTGGGACTGCAAGGCCAGAGCAGAAGGAGGAATATTTGGGGCAGAGATAGAAGAGAGTTTTGCTCTATTTTTCCTATTTTCTCAGTAAAATCTAAAACTTTCCACCTGCCTGTAGGTTTTTCAAGGTGAGGGCGGGACTGTTTCTATAGTTGAGTCAGTAGAGTGTGTGGACAGGAGAGTCTTCCCAGCAGCTAGCATCGTGGTGGCACAGATGTGCCCAGAGGCCAGGAAACCTGAAGGATGGGGCAGGGAGAAGGGGGCTGCAGGGAGAAGGGGGCTGCAGGCAGGAGGGGGCAATTTGAAGGTGGTAGGGATCCTGCCTGAGTACGTACAATTATGCCTTTGTATGATCCTCAGGGAAAGGGATGGAATTCAAAGCTAGAAACATTCCACTCAAAATTAAAGCATCTTAGTAAAAGCTAAAAGGAACGAATTAAATGCTCAAATCACAGAGAGGGAGGGAAATATGATGCCCTCAACATCTTCTCCAAGCATCAGAAGAAACGTGGGCAAGACACCACAGCTGACAGCAACACTCCAACCCACTTCCTTAGGTCATTAGCCTTCAAGATTCCCCTGTCTGCTAACATCTTAAAAAAATCAACAAGCCCAGATGGCTCAATGACTCGGAAGTCGGAAATGCGTATGCTTTCAAGGGAATGCCGGGAACGGAAAACTGGAAGAAAAATTGTCACTGTCAAAAACCATTCAGTAGGAGCCAGGAGCATCTTCCTGCTACCAGAGTTTTATCGAGCCTGCCAAGGAGTCATCATTCAATTCAGTAATTTTTTTCTTTACAAACTGTGATACATTCATATCATGAGAATCTAAGCCACAATTAAAACAAACAAAAAGTGGAGGGTCGGGGCATCCCTGGTGGCGCAGTGGTTGAGAGTCCGCCTGCCGATGCAGGGGACACGGGTTCGTGCCCTGGTCCGGGAGGATCCCACATGCCATGGAGCGGCTGGGCCCGTGAGCCATGGCCACTGAGCCTGCGCGTCTGGAGCCTGTGCTCTGCAACAGGAGAGGCCACAGCAGTGAGAGGCCCGCGTACCGCAAAAAAAAAAAAAAAAAAGTGGAGGGGCTAGCTTGCTGCCGTTTGTGAAAAATAAAGAAAAGGAAAAATTAAGTTGTAGCAACATGGGTGGACCTAGAGATTATCATACTGGGTGAAATAAGTCAGACAGAGAAAGACAAAAATCATATGATATCGCTTATATATGGACTCTAAAAAAAAATGGTACAAATGAACTTATTTACAAAACGGAAATAGAGTCATAGATGTAGAAAACAAACTTATGGTTACCGGGGGGAAAGTGGTGGTGGGGAGGGATAAACTGGGAGATTGCAACTGACATATTTACACGACTATATATAAAATAGGTAACTAATCAGGACCTACTGTATAGCACAGGGAACTCTACACCATACTTTGTAATGAGCTCTATGGGAAAAGAAACTAAATAAGAGTGGATATATGTACATGTATAACTGTTACACTTTGCTGTTCAGCAGAAAGTAACACAACACTGTAAATCAACTCTAATAAAATTTTTTTTAAAAATTAAGCTGCATTGATATGCATAGATCATTTCAAAGAAAATCGGTCACCCAGGATTCTTCTGAGAAGGAGAACTCCGTAGCTGAGAAACAGGAATAAGTGGAAGAATTTTCACATTATACACTCTTCCCCCCTTTTTGAATTTTGAGTCATATAAATTTACCCCTTCGTCAAAAAAAATGAATAAAATGTTAAAAATAAAAAGATTAAATATTGATATGTTTATCCCCTGCTCTTTTCTTCAAAGACTTTAAGAAGACATATCAAAATACATCCACCTCTAACGCAAAAGGATGAAATAAATAATTGAGAGGTACAGATTTAAATTAAAACAGGGGAAAGAAAATAATAACATCCAGAGGTAAAGTGAGCGCAAAAAATGTGCACACAAAATCCTGTTGCTGGATGTGGCCATAAATCTGGTGGATAAAGCAAAGCAGGAAACTAGATCAGAGTCAAGGGCCTGTGATAAAGCAGCCTCTCAAGCAGAAGAACACCTTTTCTTATAAGGGAGAGCAAAGAGAAATTTCTCCCAAACATCCATCTTTAGAAGATGCTGAGATACCAAGGATAGATCCCCAGCTTCTGCCCACAGATGGAGAGCCCCTGAGTGTGGGGTAGGCAGGCCGCTCACCACCTGGGCCCCCCAGGGCTCAGAGCCTGGCAGACCGGATGGCGGGGCCCAAAAAGGCAGAGCAGAGGGGGATCCTCCCAGTTAGACATGCCACTCAGAACACAGGCTCCAAATTCCAAATGGAAAATCTCTGGGCTTGACCAATTAAGTTGGAGGAGTTGGAGAGAAAATCCTCATTTGATAGCATTGTATTTCTTTGTCTCAGACAAACAACACATGCTGGCTTCAGTTTTCCACACATCATGGAAATGAAATAGGCATCAACTTCACAGGGGCCCCCAGACACGCGATTGCCAGAGTTGTTTGTTTGTTTTTAATACATTTATTTATTTTTGGCTGCGTTGGGTCTTCGTTACTGCGCGCGGGCTTTCTCTAGTTGCGGCAAGCAGGGGCTACTCTTCATTGTGGTGCGCAGGCTTCTCATTGAGGTGACTTCTCTTGTTGTGGAGTGCGGGCTCTAGGCACGCGGGCTTCAGTAGTTGTGGCTCGCGGGCTCAGTAGTTGTGGCTCGCGGGCTCTAGAGTGCAGGCTCAGTAGTTGTGGAGCACGGGCTTAGTTGCTCCGCGGCATGTGGGATCTTCCCGGACCAGGGCTCGAACCTGTGTCCCCTGCATTGGCAGGCGGATTCTTCACCACTGTGCCACCAGGGAAGTTCCCCAGAGTTGTTTTTTACATGTTTGTTTGTCAAGAGCACTCCCTTGGGGATGTACAGCCTTTCCTCTCTTCCTCTTTCTTCTCCACACGCCCCCCTCCATCCCCAACGAACCCACAGCAGGTCCTAGTCACGATGTCCCTCTGGTGTCACACACATGCAGTGCATAGAGGCAGTGCTGTATGTTCACCACACCGGCTCCATTTTCCTCCAGGGAACCCAGCTAAGCCACATTGGTTGCCCAGCTTCTCATGCAGTCAGGAGAAAACATAGGCCTGAGGTCTGGTCAGTGGAATGTGGGTGAATATGGTGTTGTCACTCGCAGACCTGGCCCCTAAAACGTCCTGCACAGTCACCCACATTGCCCATCGGTCCCTAAAATGTCAGCTGGACTTTGATACTCAGAGCAACTGATGGCTCTATCATCTTTGTCAGGAGCAAAGACAGTGGAGCCTCTGTCAACTTTTGTCCTAAATAATTACATGGTAGAAAACCCCCTCTGCTAGCTAACCCACAATGGGCTATAATGCAGGCAGTAAAGAAATTTTTATTTCTAAGATGCCGAGATTTTTGTGACTGCAGTTAGCCTACGTTGTCTAAGGTAGAAATGGGGGTTCTCCCATAACAAGACACCAAATATTTGGCATTGGCTTAGCAGATGGAGAGTTAGGTGGGGAGGGTACACATACAGCAGATCCGGGATACACAGTGACAAAATCGTGGCAAAGCTACTGCCTATAGTACCCTGGAGGGCAGACCTGCCTCCAGAGCTTATGGTGCTAGAACTGGCTGGTTCTGCACGAGGAAGTGGTTAAAATTCTAAGAAAACTACAAGAGGATGGGAAAGCAGATTGCTTGGAGAGATGTTACCTGTTCCTAGCTGCCTGGTGCTGATGTTCAGCTAGGTTTTTTTTTTTTTTTTTTTTTTTTGCGGTATGTGGGCCTCTCACTGCTGTGGCCTCTCCCGTTGCGGAGCACAGGCTCCGGACGCGCAGGCTCAGCGGCCATGGCTCACGGGCCCAGCCGCTCCGCGGCATGTGGGATCCTCCCAGACCGGGGCACGAACCCGCATCCCCTGCATCGGCAGGCGGACTCTCAACCACTGCGCCACCAGGGAGGCCCTCAGCTAGGTTTTTATAGAAGTATCTAAGAACTACAAGAACTATGATGTGTAGCTGACTCACTAGCAAACAGACATAAGCAAAATAAAAAGCTATTTCAGAAATTTGAGACTTAGGGAGTTGGAAAAGTCATTTGCTAATTGCTTCTAGTCACCTCAAAGAGATGTCATTTTTTAACTTTTTTTTTTTTTTTTTTTTGGCGGTACGCGGGCCTCCCACTGTTGTGGCCTCTCCCGTTGCGGAGCACAGGCTCCGGACGCGCAGGCTCAGCGGCCATGGCTCACAGGCCCAGCCGCTCCGTGACACGTGGGATCTTCCCTGACCAGGGCACGAACACGTGTCCCCTGCATCGGCTAGCGGACTCTCAACCACTGCGCCACCAGGGAAGCCCTTAACTTTTCTTTTAATTGAAGTATAGTTGATTTACAATATTATGTTAGTTTCAGGTGTACAACATAACGATCCCCAATTTTTATAGATCATACTCCATTTATAGTTATTATAAAATATTGGCTATATTCCCTGTGCTGTAAAATATATCCTTGTAGCTTATATATTTTATACATAGTAGTTTGTACCTCTTGATCCCCTACCCCATCTTGCCCCTTCCCTCGTTGCCTCTCTGTCATTTTAAAAGACACTGTGTATTGGAGACCCCGTGAGCTTTCTCAGTTGCACGTGGTGACTCAGGCCTTTGGCAAAAATCAGATTAAGGATGGGTCTTTCCACCCACTTTTAGATAACCTCAAGGTAGCCACGATGAAACTGAAAAATAGAGGCACAGAAGTGAGGAAGCAATATAATAAACAGCCTTGAAATTATGTCTGGGAAACGCTGTATGGTTGTGACACGAGGAGCTTTCTGAAAGGAAACAAATCAGAAGCCTTCTATATTACTGAGAGAATTGTATTACTAAAGCTGTTCTGATCTGGAATTAGAAAAGCTTTGAATAGTCTCCAAACCTTAAATCAATCTCAGGCAGAAAGTGGGCTGTGAGTGCTGGTGGTCCCCAAGGAGGCTGGAGGACCCAGGATCCATTTCACATGTGTCAAGGAGGACCATGGACGGACAAGGAAGAACTCTGGGGGCAGAGCCAGGGATCCCTGGGGAAAATGAACAAAAAGTCCCTCCCAGAGGGGAAGATCGGAATCTATTTGGGTAACTTCCCCCACTCCCTGGAAAGAGAAACTTCCCAATGCCTGCCCTGCAGGATGTCGACTTTGCTGTGGGCTAATGGTTACTCTTTGCCTTCTTTTCTTCCTTTTTCAGATGGAAAACATTACTGCTGTCGTCACCACTCTAAAGTGTAAGAGGGGGAGAGATGACATTTCTCTTTTGTTCCTTGGTGGCTGAACCAAGAGGACTCACATCCACAACTGATAGAGAAAGCCACTCCCCTCCTGGAGATCCTGACATTTGAGCTGTAGGCAGTGACTGGGTAGCACCTGGAGGCTGTTCCCATGGAGATGGGATGCATGTTCCACATGCCCCAGGGAGAATGTAATGGTGACCAGAGGGGTTGACGCGGCAGAGATGATCCTGTGTGTTCACTGCACCCCTTCCATCTCCTTAAACATTGAAAGAGCATTTCCCAGCTTCCCCTGCAGTTAAGTGGGACCATGTGACTGAGTTCCAGCCAATGGAGTGTGGCCTGGCTCCTAAAATCCTCTGAGTGACGTCATATGCTCTCAGCAAATGAGAACTCATTAACCACCTGCTCTTAACCAATGAGCAGTAAGCACAGCGTCTGACAACTGCTCTTGGTCAATATCTGTGTTGTCCCGAGTCGAGTGTGTTCTTCTGCCTGGCATTGTCTACTTCACTGTAGTTTCTCTATTAATCATTTATTTTATGTTCCAGTAAACTGTCTTAACTAATAATACGTGATAAAAGGTAAACTGGCCAGACCTGCTGGAATAAACAATAGAAAAACATAAGAATAGGAACAAATTTCACAGAAGCTCAAGAGTCTTCATGAATTGGTCAAGAAACAGACATTGAAGAGTATCAGGCAATCAGGGACATGAGGAAAGGTAGTAAGAATTGCTTTAGCCTGGGCAGATGCACCAATCATTGTAGTAAGAGCATCTGGGAGAAATTAAGCACGTCATGACTATAAGAGATCTGAAGAGACGAAAACAGCAAATCTCAGTGTACAGTGCAAAGGAGGCATCTCCACAGGACCCTGCAATAAAGATCTTTTATTTTCCTCACACAGTTAGCACTTGCATCTCCAGGAGCACATCACCAGTGGTACCCAGGAGAGATGCGAGTGGTGTGAGGATACAGTGAGCCCTGCCAATATTCAAGTCCAGTTAGCGTGGTACCTGGCAGGACTGATGCAGAAACACAACACAACATTGACCCCCAACTCTCACAACATGTGCTAGGAGTTGTCCAGCTTGCATGCTCACTCAGGCAAGTCGCAAAAGGAAGAAGCAAAGTGGAGAAGAAGGTGTGAGGGACTAAGGGGGAGAAGGCAATAAAGGCATTGGTAACACCAAAAAGTCAAGCCACTAATCAGCATATATTGGAGACCTCATGTTTACCTGGTTATCTCTACCCAGGAAACACTTATGCCCCATTCACTATTGGACCTATAGAGACTAAGAGACTGCCCTTCAGCTCTTCCCCACCTTCAACAGAAGCTGAGGAAGGCAGAGTTCTGTTGGAAGGCCATCAAAACAGGTGAAACTGAAAAATCCGTTTCAGCATGCCCCTGCAGGCCCAATGCACCTGTCGCTAGATTCTGGCATTCCCGTGGGGACTGAAGGTCTCACTTGCCAGGACTGACATTACTACAAGACTCAGAGATGCCTGAGGAGTTCCCCATCAGCCTAGAGAACCGCCTGGCCTATAACTTCAAAACTGTCACCTGTACATTGAAGGCCGCTCCGGGAGTACAGAGCGACTCCGAACGTACACCATCGCGCCGTCCGGTGCACCCACGGACGCTTCCGTTACACCTGCCCCACTGCTTCCCCCTGCCAGTCCCCACCGCAACCTCCTCATCACCCTTGAAGTGCCAATGAGCAACAAACAGGGGCCAAGCTGTGGAAATAAATGAGAAACACAGTGCAGGACTCTGGCCTGCCCTCAGGAAGCTTGCAATCTTGTTTGGAGGCGCCTCTGAGACATGGATTTCACAAGCAGTGATCAATTACACAGCCGGCAAGGTAACACAAAACGGGCAAGGAATCGGGGCTGGCCTGTTGATGGATGGCTCCCTTGGGTCTGCCTAACAGGAGTTTTTTCTCTCCTGCTAGATCTGATCATTCATCTTCTTCCTTTAGTTTTACTCCAGAAAATAATCTTTCTGTCCTTTTGGTTTCAGTTCTCATAGTCTTCCAATCCTCTTCTTCCTACACTTAGAAAAGCAGCCCTTCCCTCATGGCCTCAAGGGGAAACAAGTTCTAACCTCTGTAACATTCAGGCATATCCATTTGAAAGCTTTCTCTTCCCCTCTGTGTCTGTGTCTACTTGTTCTATTGATTCAGACTATTCAACCAGCGAGCAGAGACAACATCTAATTATATTTTCCACCGAAACATTACATGTTACTAATGCTTAGCAAGTACGAAAAACAATAATGTCTTTATGTTTCCCCTTTTTTTCAGCCCAGAACTTCATATGTAAAAAGAGATCTTAAAAGTATAGCATGGAAGGGTTTGGTCCATTAGACATATATTAGGTTGTGTCCTCCTGTACAAAGGTTCAGGCTTTTAAATGGGACATGAAGCTATTAGCCATTACACGTCTGCTTTGTTGTTTTTCCTCCAACTTCAGCGGACTGGCACGTTAGTCTCTAGGCAAAAGTCATATCAAGAGCTGTTCTTTTCCCAACAATACATCTTGACCACCAACGATGGGCTGTCACTCAGAAATGCACAATGATTTTTTACACTCTCAAATACTTAAGAGCCTCACAAGAGTCCAGACTCCCCTTTGCTTACCCCTTGATCCCACCCTACCTGTAGGTGCTGCCAGCCTCTCTTCTCCAACACAAATCTTCCAGGCCAGCCAGGCCAGCCTCCTTGGAGATTCCAAGGCTTCTTATTCTAGTAACCTCTAAATTTAACCCATCCACTGAAACCTCGAAAACCCATGTCATCCCCAAAAATCTCTCTTGACCATAATAGCTCTTGGTGATGACTCACCCTTTTGAATTTGGAATATGCAAAGATCTAAAAAATTAACAGCACAACATAGCATATACATCAGACAGTCCAATGGGCAGAAGAATGAACATTCTGTTTATATCAAGTTAGATCAGCCTCTTTTTAGGAGCAGAATCTACAGAGCCTGTTCTCGGTATCACACACATAGATACCACACTGAACTAGCCATGGCTTTTCCTTTCCAAGGAAGTTTATGAGCCTCTTGGAGGCAGGGACTATTCCTCACATAACCCAGAACCGCCTGCAATATCAAACGCTAATAGTGCTGGGCACGCAGATAATACACCGAAGATTCCCACTGATTTGCCCTGTAGGGAGGCTGGGAATATGATCTGGTCAAACTGAGAGTAAAATCATATTCAAGCAATAAATCAGTGAAAGAGCACTGAGAATAACCGTAGCCCTATTTTCAATGAACTGACTGGTCTTGGGACCGTAACGGAGCTGGACCCTATGAGACCTTCCCAGAATGGACACCCACCCATGTCATCCGCCTGCCTCTCTGTCTGTAGGAGAACGTTAGTCACAGAATAAATTTAATCAGAGAAGTGAGAAAATGCAGAAAGAAAGGAAAATGGTCAAGCAAGACAAATAATAATACTTTAACCATTAAACAAAGTCAAGGACCTTTAGTTCTTCCTCCAGGACTATAAATAATATTCTGAGCCATGTCCTTCAAGCTGTTTTGCAGATACTGAAACCCTCAACAGGTGGGAGAAGTTAACTGTGTGCTGCCCACAAACACACAGACCCTAGGCCGGCTGGAGCCAGAAGGCTGACGATGCTGATTCCCACTCACCTAACCACCGACCAATCAGAAGGATGTCCACGTGCTCACCACGCCCTGCTCCTTGAACACCGTAAGACCCCTCACTACCGGCACCAGGGTGGGACACACAGTCTTGAGGGCATTAGGCCCCCTTTGCCTGGCAAAGCAATAAAACTATTTCTTTCTACTTCCCCCAAAGCTCTGTCTCCGAGATTTAATCCAGCCCCGGTGTACAGTGGTCAAATTTTGGCAACAGAACTCACAGAGACCCACTCTACGTGCAATTTCAGCAGAGGGGGTGTGGGGGTGTGGGGGGGAGGGATGAATGGCATGAAAATATCAGTTCTCAAATGGCCTTTGAGATCATCTGATAGGAGCCATCCTCCTAGAGATGAAGAACGTCTCCAACCGAAGCTGGAAGACCAGAGACCACACAAGGTGTGCTCAGTCCCAGCTACACCCTTTCCGCACTCACAGCGGCTCTGCATGTGTGTTTCCCCCGAAGCAAGTACCCACCTCTACCTGGAAGCAGGGGATGAACCCTCGCCCAGAGTTCCCATCCCTGGTTAACAGGGACACATTTCATGTTGTTCTGATGATATGTAACTGGGTTAACTGCAAATCTGCTGTGATTGCTTTCTCTTCTCCCTCTCATCTACGCTACACGCAACAAATCTTAACCCATCCTCTAAACAATTAAGTTATGCCACAGCTGGTACAGTGTGGTAACAGGAAGACTTGAGTTCAAATAACTAAACCCGTAACTGAGCAGCTAAGATGTTTTTCCTTTAAAAAATTTTTTTTTGGCTATTTTCGATTTTCTGACATTACTTCTGTAGCTCAGGTAACAACAAAGCTGTGTTTGGACAGTGTCACCAGGTTATTTTTGTAAACAAAAGCTCACTGAACAGCTCTGATGTGCACATGCTGTCCCAGGAACTACGGAAGATCAAATGAATAAAACTCTCTTTCTGGCCTCAAGAATCTAGTAAGATGATTAAAAATGGAACCCAAAAAGTCTAATAAAGGGAGAACATAATAGGAGGCTGTGGAATTTCAGAGCAGGGACAAATTCTCTGATTTTCCTTCACCGGTGAAATGGAATTAATAAAAAACATATGTGTTTACAAAGCAACATCTACAGAATTTAGAAATTTTTTTTTTTTTTTTTTTTTTTTGCGGTACACGGGACTCTCACTGTTGTGGCCTCTCCCGCTGCGGAGCACAGGCTCCGGATGCGCAGGCTCAGCAGCCATGGCTCACGGGCCCAGCCACTCCGCGGCATGTGGGATCCTCCCCGACCGGGGCACGAACCCGTGTCCCCTGCATCGGCAGGCGGACTCTCAACCACTGCGCCACCAGGGAAGCCCTAGAAATTCTTAATTTCAAAAGATGGCTATCTTCCATTTTGATCATTCTTCTGCATTCACATTTCTTTCCTCTTCCACTCAGTTGCCTACTGACAAAAGAACATGCTGACTTTTTTCACAGAGGCTGATTTTTAAAAGTTTTCTCTGAAGAGCAAGTTTTCTTTGCCTTCATCCAAATATTGACGCCATAGAGTTAATAACGAGCAATAATGTAATGTTGCACGTTTGCCACACTGTACAACTTCCGAAGTGTTTTCACAAATGCTATTACAAGGGGTCTCTCTGGTCACCACAGAACCCTGAGGAGAACACATGGTCCGATGAATGCGCCGCTCAGTGTGTGTGTCTGCATGTGATTATTATTATTTTCCTCGTGCGTGGAGGAATCTGAGGCTCAGAGGAGTTTGGTGAGTGACAGGGACAACTGGCATTTGTCAGACAAAAAGAAAATTGCTGGCTAAGCCCTCTAAGCTAAAATTACTTACAAATTATTGCCCTTGAAAGCTCACGTTCTCGCTGGTATATGTTCTCTTGCAAAGCTAACGGCCCTGAGAAGCATCTGGGGGCCCAGGCTCCCCTTTTCTCCACACGTGCCCCGCCGCCTTTCCCTCCTCAGAAACTGGTCGACCTCTCTCCTCTCATCCTGTCTTCCCAATAAAAGATCAAAAAGCAGCCATTTGAACTTCCATCCTAAAAAGCCAAAGCCAGTGAATTATGTCCTTCAAGAGTATTTGGGCTTTAAAACTTGGGCATCCCCCTGCGGGGGGATGTCTTCTTGCTAATAAACACTTTTGGGGGCAGCAGCCAGAAGGTGGAAGGAATTTGGTGCTGAACCACTGATGCTGCTATGTTTCCCTCCAGTGATGAAGAAAGGGCCTCTGAGCTTTTCTTCGGGGTCAGAGAAGGAAAGAGAAGCTGGCACCAATGAAACCTGGGCTGTGTCCCTGAAAGGGACTTCAGGGATGAGCAATGACAGATTTAACCAGTACAGAAAGCCCACTGGGTCCCCAGGGGCTGAGGGACAAAGAAAAAAGCAGAATCTGGGGAGCAGCCAGGGGCCTGAGAGTGACATCCCCAACGCTCTCTCCAACCCCACGCGTGCACATCTGTCCTGGCCTGATCTGAGACTCGCCGGCTCAAGCCCTGTGCTTCTCGAGATCTGCCCCAGGTCCAGAAAGCAGCACCCTCAAGTCCCACAGCCTGGACCCAGGCTTCTCTTGCTTCCATTTGACACACTAAGTGGGAGAAGCTTTCTTACCTCGTAGTGGGCCACGCGCTGAGATTCCGATATCAGCTGTGCACTGCACACCTTGCAGTAACTGTCTGTAAATAAATCCTGATCGATATCGGAGGACTTCATCAGGCTAAAAGAGAATCAAGAGAAGAGAAAGGCAAGATGAATCCACTGCTTCGGTTTTTAAGCAGGACACTAAGCGTGTGAGGAAGCCAGGAGCCCGGTACCAGATCCAGTGATGGTGACAGTGGGGGAGATCTCCCCAAACCTTTGGGGTGACCATGTCAATCGACCTCTGTAAGCATACAGGTGACCATTTTCTCATAAATGCTCAACGGCATGGCTGATACCCCGAAAAACTGAAATCCAGCTTTAGTTTTCTTTGTTTGACAAACCAGACCTACATCTACTGTATTGTCAGGAATTTATGTGAAAAGACATCTTCAAAAATGATTCATGCCTCTCTCATATACACTACCAAACGTAAGGTAGATAGCTAGTGGGAAGCAGCCGCATAGCACAGGGAGATCAGCTCGGTGCTTTGTGACCGCCTGGAGGGGTGGGATAGGGAGGGTGGGAGGGAGACGCAAGAGGGAGGAGATATGGGGATATATGTATATGTATAGCTGATTCACTTTGTTATAAAGCAGAAACTAACACACCATTGTAAAGCAATTATACTCCAATAAAGATGTAAAAAAAAAGATTCATATTAGCAAAATATTGTAAGCACCCAATATAGCCAACAGTAGGAAATAGGTTAAATGAAATTTTGATACAGCCACACACTAGAATACTACATGGCTCCCAAATCCAAACTCCGATCAAATCCTTTAAGAAAATATTTAGTAAAATAGGAAAAAGTTTACCATTAACAAAAAAGGTTTACAAATCAGTATGCACAGTATTATACTAATATCTTTTAAAACAGGTATAGATGTGTAGAAAACCATTCCAGGAAATTTTAACAAAATGCTAATAGCAGTTATCTTTGGGAGGTTATAGGTAATCATGTAATTTTCCTTATTTTTACATTTTCTCCAATGAACATGGATTGCTTTTGCAGTACATGGAAACAGGTTAGCTTTGTAAAAAGACTTATAAGCAATATCCAATTGACTTTTGAGTTCAATGGCTTTACTTAGACAGTTAAAAAGTAAAATCAGACTAAAGTATCACTTTCTTTGCAAGTCTATACCTTGTAAAGTGAGGAGCCCTCATGATTCCTGCTGACTTTTCTACATGTAGGGTAGAGGAAATTCATAAAGGCCACTTCCACCGCTCCACACCACAAGTGAGCCCACAAAGGTAAACAAACATATCCTCAAATTCCAAACCCCAAACCAAAGTGCAGCCAAAGTTCTCAAGCTTGTGAAAGTGAGCTGACACAGAGGTGTCTTACAGCAGCTGAAATGTAACGTCACCACCCTGGAAACACACCCCAGCACATCAGGATGCTTTTCTCTAACCCAAAAATTCGTTTCATCTTACCTCCTACCTGCCAAGCAAAGAGTAAGGACCGTGCCAGAGGCCATGCGTATGAAGAGGCCTGAGAAGCCGAGACACCAGGGTAGGGTGGGCACCCTGGAGTTCATCCTACTCCGACCCCCTCACCGTACACGTGAAACTGTCCACAGTCACACTGCTGACGTTTGGCATGGCCACAGATACTGCCCAGTTTCCCTGATCCCAATTCCCAGTCTCCAGCCCAGGTCGAGCACAACCTGCAAGCTGCATGATATGGTAAGTCACTAAACCCTCTAGGTCACAGTTCTCTCCCTAAAAAACTTGAGAAAACAACATTTTCCAGGCAGGCCTCCTTAGAGAACTGTGGGGAATATCAAAAGGAGAAATCTAGAAGAAGGTACTGTATAAACTGTAAAGCTCCTTTTATTTGAATGGGAATCACTACCCCATTTTTACTGACATCCCGATGTTGGTAAGACAGTGGGCAAGTCTTGATTAATGCAACAAGATGGAGGATTGTGGTCCATTGTAAGACATGTAAAAAAATCATCTAAATAGCTCGGTCATGAGAGTAAAGTATCCGCCTGAAATAAAAGGCTGCCTGCCTCAACAACTCCAAACTCACTTTCTACCTTCTCTTTGGCTATCTTGGCCTGTTAGGGCATTTGTATTAAGCAGTTCAAAAGGATTCACAGTTTCTGCTCCCAGGAGACAAGAGTACCTATGGTTTCCAATGCCCTGAGTCCCAACAGTAATGCCAACGAGTAAGGACCAGTGATTCTCACAGCTGAAATGGACCTGTTATTTCTGGAAGGATCGTTCCGGGCAGACAGCCCGGTCAACTTGGGAGTACAGCACCTGCAGTGCCTGGAGGCTCATGACCTCACATGGCAGCCTGTTCCAAGAGCCTGTGAGCTCTAGTATTTAGGTACTTTTTAGGTTGATTCAAAATCTGTCCCCCTATAGATTTCACTCACTGATTCTCTTTGGGAAGGACACAGAATCATTCTACTCCCCTTTCTCATGAGATCCCCTCCCTCAAGTATTGAAGATAGCTCTCGTCTATCTATTCCCAACACCTGTTCTGCCTTATCATCTTGGTCTGTGTCTGTCTTTTTATGGACCATCTTCAGAGGCAATGCCAAGAGCAGAATGAAACACTCCAAATAGGTCGGCAGAGGATCGCAAATCCAAATGACCCTCCAACATCCACTGTCATTTGCAATGGTCTGTATTCACAGCCTAGAGCGCAAATGGACAAGAGGTGCTTTGATGATGTGAAAATGTAGTACAACGTTCTGAAATGTCAAATGGGAAAAGAAAACTCGGTAAGGTGTATTTTTGAAGCCAAGCTCCTATAAGTAGTTGTGTTTAAATATTATCATGTTCCCTGCTATTTCTAATAAAGAAAAGCACGAAAATAGATTCACGGGTGACCCGGTTAATAGGAATCTCCAAACTCAATGCACACTCCCTCCTCATTATACAACTGACTGCAGAAATCAAACAGTGTGAAAGGATATTCAAGGTACATGTCGGACCAAGCAGGGCCCGTAGGAGTCTGAGTCTCGGTAAAGCAGCTGTGCAGCAGAAATAGCTTTAAAGGCAGAATATAAAATGTGTATCTTAAAAAAAAAAAAAATTCAAAGGAAGAAGAGAATATCCTGGCTTTTTCCACTGTTTTATATAAGAATATTGACTTGAACAAGCCCACATACAGTACAATGGTAATAAAGACCCCTCTGAAATCGACACGGCCCGAGTAGAATGCCTGCACGAGTTAAATTCCAGTGGGAGGCTATCAGTGGACAAGTGTCAGCCTGGTTTGTGCATGAGACCTTTACTCCAAGAAAAGAGAACTCCTTCTGCGTAGGTCACGTTAGACCAGCAGAGGGTCTGATTTATGATTCAAAGAGTGGACGTCCCAAGAGGGGAGGCTGCCACTTGAGCCTCTCCTCCAGCTTGTTTAGAAGAGGATTCCCAGCTTCACTGGCCCTCAGAAGCACAGGAGAGCTGGGAAGAAAAAGGAAGACTTGACTGTCTTTCCTTAACCTTGTCCATGGCGCTGAATCATTGGCTAGAGCTGAGACGGGGCTGGGCCACTGATCACTGATTGGTCAGTCATACTGTCCATCAGGGCCAATGTGTGGTGACACGCCCCCCGCCCAGACGCTAAGAACATGCTGATTGTACTGAACTCTGACCAGGCACTGGGGCATTGTGAGGAGGGAGACCGGAGTAAGGGAAGCAGTTTGATGTCCTGAATTTGAAACTGATCTGAAGGAAAGCTTCCTCACTATTCCCCACCCTGGCACATTCCAGAGCAAACACTGAAGACTTGAATAACCTCTCTATCACTCTTCAGTATTCACAGAGGAAAGGGCTGGCCTGTATTGTAGGAAAGTAAAGGCCCAGAGTAGAACTGGAGGCAGTATTAGAACAGGAACATGGTCAGATTCTCATTGGCTGTCCTAGGTCTCTATACAGCAACAGACCTATTTAAACGTGTAGCGGTGACAGTGTAAGACTCAGAGGTGTAGTTCAGTATAATAAATAAAGAAAATTTGGAGGGGAGAGATTTTGTTAATTCAATAATGGCTATTGAGCTTCCCTTATGTGTGAGGCATCGGGATAACAGAAGGCACAGATCTTGTCTTCCAAATCGTTATAAGCTATTGAGTGAGAAGAGAGATACCCACCAAATACAGGCAGCAAGTGTAATTGGCTGGTAAAAAGTGCTACAGGATTTGAAGAGACAAGAGGTATTACAGGGAACTCTTCAAGGAGATTCTATAAGAGTTGAAACTTAAGGATGGACAGGATTGGAGTGGAGAGAAACGGGTTCCAACTCGGGAGCTAATTCTTTTCCCTGGCACAGGAGAAAATCCTACTATCAGTAGTATAAGAAGATGTATATGGGGCTTCACTGGTGGCGCAGTGGTTGAGAGTCTGCCTGCCGATGCAAGGGACACGGGTTCGTGTCCCGGTCCAGGAAGATGCCACATGCCGCGGAGCAGCTGGGCCCGTGAGCCATGGCCGCTGAGCCTTCGCGTCCAGAGCCTGTGCTCCGCAACGGGAGAGGCCACAACAGTGAGAGGCCCGCATACTGAAAAAAAAAAAAAAAAAAAGAAGGGCACTGGTGGGCTTATTTGTGATTATGCAACATGAGGGGAAAAGGCAGCAAAATGCAAGGAAGAGTGGGGTACACAAACTTCAAGGTCCAGATGGAAGCAGGAGAGCCAGGTCCCAACACGTTTCTCAAGGTGCAAGGAATGGCGTTTCTCAGGACCTTCAAATGCAGATGTGAAGCCTTCCTTTCTGCTTCTTTCTGCCCCCCAAGAGTAGATTTCAGGAATACTGGCTGAAAATTCAAAGAAACCTAAGGCTTCATAGGCGAGATGAACATTCTTCATTCCATTTCTAATAATGCTAAAACAGCTTCTGACTGAAAGATCCCAAAACCCATGCAGGACTCTTCAGAGGAAAACAAGACATTAGTTCAAATCCAGGTTTGGTCACTTGTCAACTAGGTTTTTGAGCAAGTTACATATCCTCCTTGAGCCCTGCTTTCCTCATTTGTGAAATGGGGTAAACATTCTCACAGGGTTATTGCGGTGATAAGAGAAGGTGAAGATTGAAAGCATCTAACAAAGACTGTGGCGTGTGGCAGACGCTCCAAAGACAGATGTTACCGCCACTGGTATGAATATTATTAATTTTACATTATCAGTATTCTTATTTTCAGGAGGGATGCTGTAAATATTTAAGCAGAGAAATAAATAGAACCATATTCAAGACTAAGGGGGAAGATAACACAGTCGGTGCGCTGAAATCATAGCTCTTATTGCCTTCACAGGCTTTCTCCTTTGTATTAACAATCTCATCTACAAAAATGTCTTATTTCTACTGATTCCACTGCCAGCTGACACTCAGGCCTTATGCTTGTGAAGACCCCATACTTCATGAATGTTTAAAATCTATTTTTGTTGTTGGGAGGTGCTAATACTTGCAGATGGAGCAGTTTGATGAGAACTGTGCCCTACCCTCTGTCTTGCCCACGTGTGCTCTTCTAGCTGCGAACTGCTTCCCGGGGGGACACAAAGGAAAAGCACACTCCACCCAAAGTCTGGGGGTAGACCAGTTCTCTGCACCCATAGCCACTCACTGTGGTGGCCCTGCGGTGGCCACAGCTGTCACACTCCCCAGGGTGGCATCTCGGCTCCCATCCCTTGGAGAGAGAAGCCCTCGGCTCGGTGATCCCCACCGCTGGGTATCCTGTCACAGATTTTGGCATTTTCCTTCCGAAGCTCATCTATAAGATCTAATAACCTAACCTACTCTTCAGTCACTCTCTCCCCTCACTAGCCCTTTAAGCATAGGGTTTAAGGGGTTTCCCTGGTGGTGCAGTGGTTGAGCATCTGCCTGCTAATGCAGGGGGCACAGGTTCGAGCCCTGGTCTGGGAAGATCCCACATGCCGCAGAGCAACTAGGCCCATGAGCCACAGCTACTGAGCCTGCGCGTCTGGAGCCTGTGCTCCGCAACAAGAGGGGCCGCGATAGTGAGAGGCCTGCGCACTGCGATGAAGAGTGGCCCCTGCTTGCCACAACTAGGGAAAGCCCTTGCACAGAAACGAAGACCCAACACAGCAAAAATAAATTAATTAATTAATTAACTCCTACCCCCAACATCTTCTAAAAAAAAAAATACAATTTAAGACTCATGGCAATTTTAACCAAAGTGTTATTTACTCTTACCTTTAGGGGCATATTTCTGCATCTCTAAACTGCCACTCCATCTGAATTTGTGAACTCATCAGTATCAGGGACTGCATCTAAAAATACTCCCAACATGGGACTTCCCTGGCATCCGGTGGTTAGGACTCCGCGCTTCCACTGCAGGGGGCATATGGGTTCGACCCCTGGTCAGGGAACTAAGATCCCACATGCTGCACGGCGCAGCCAAAATTAAAAAAAAAAAAAAAGTACTCTCAACAGCGTTTGACTCTTGTGAAAACTCTAGACCCAGAAGGAATGAAGATTTTATTTTACTACTGTAAACATACTAAGTGGTGCTCCTGAGTCGGGCGTAGGGCTAAGGGCCTTACCACCTGATTCAGTTCCTCCAAGAGGCAGGTAGCGTCATCAGCCTCATTTTCCGGATGAGTAACTAAGGCTTTGGATTGAGTAACAAGTTTGTAAGTGGCCGTCGGGTACCAAGCTGGGGCTGACTCTGTGCGCATCCGCTCAGCCCTCACCCTGGCTCCCTCCCTGTGGTGGAATTCAGCGCGGTGAGCCTTTCAGTCTGTTCTCCTATTGCCCGTCTAGGGAGCAGCATTAAAAATATGAAAATGGGGCTTCCCTGGTGGCGCAGTGGTTGAGAGTCCGCCTGCCGAGGCAGGGGACACGGGTTCGTGCCCCGGTCTGGGAAGATCCCACATGCTGCGGAGCGGCTGGGCCCATGAGCCATGGCCGCTGAGCCTGCACGTCTGGAGCCTGTGCTCCGCAACGGGAGAGGCCACAACAGTGAGAGGCCTGCGTACCGCAAAAAAATATATATATATATATATGAAAATGAAAGTGTCGGGCAGACATCCTGCCCAGAACTCATACGTTGTGGCCTGGGGAGCCCCAACTGTCCAGGTGGAACCTTGGAAGCTGGAACTGACCTCAGGGTCCAGACGCTTTTACCTGCGTTTATCTATCAAACTGGGATGTGCTACCGTCTTCCCGCACCTTCTACCTCTGTTTTGCCTGCACATCGGTAGCCTGACTCACCCTCAGATTCAGCACCTACTTCTCCCATTTGGCCTGACACCCTGCAAAACCAGCCCACCCTTCTGTCTAGCCTGGCTGGCTCCTCTTCATCCGGCTGGGACCCTCCACTCTATGCCCCGTGCCCACCCCAGCAAAGGGCTGGACTCCCGCGGCCACAGTGCCCCGTGCGGAGAGGCTAGACTTCTGTCTCTTTCAATTTTTTTTTTTTTTTTTGCGGTACGCGGGCCTCTCACTGTTGTGGCCTCTCCCGTTGCGGAGCACAGGCTCCGGACACGCAGGCTCAGCGGCCATGGCTCACGGGCCCAGCCGCTCCGCGGCGTGTGGGATCTTCCCGGACCGGGGCACGAACCCGCGTCCCCTGCACCGGCAGACGGACCCTCAACCACTGCGCCACCAGGGAAGCCCTGTCTCTTTCAATTTTGACAAGCTGAATGGTTGACTGAAAATGCCACCAATGAAAATGAACTTTCCCCTGGTTTATGAAATCGAAACTGACAGGAGGAAGCCTGCTGCTGTTTACAATCAGCCACATTCTAAAATTAAAATTATTAACATCAAAAAGAATATTGAAATGGTTCCTGTTTTGTTCTTACCAATACTGGAGGGCATCAAGTTCTACTCAGAAGGAGGGAAGCTATGAGAATTGGGGCTGGTTCATTTTCGGGGCAAAACAAATAAGCCTTGGTCTGCTTCTCTGTGGTACTTTGAGTTCTTATTCTACGTGCGAAAGGGCCCTGAACTGGAGCCCGCTTTTGGTGTTGTCGTGTCTGTGGCCTGATCTGTGCTCCCTGCCCCTTTCAGGCCCTGCCACTGTCCTTCTGGGGCACATAAACCGCCTTCCCCGCGAGCCTTCCTGGCATCAGCAGACAAAGATTTGGAGACAAACACGTGACTTTGGAAACATCTCCACAGTGACCCCTCACCCTAACCCCTGCCTCTAGGGACCAACAATCCTACAGATGAGCTGGGTCTGTCTTGTCCCTTCACATCTCCCTCCATGTGATGGTGGGGGACCCAGGGCTGGTTGCCATGGCAGCAGACCAAGCAGCCTGAGCAAAAACCACCGTGGAAAGTGCTCCAGAAATGGAAGCACACTGGACTTCCATGAAATCGCACCCGAGAGAGAAAGGGGGCCGGGAGCACACAAATGAAGTGATGCCCGAACCCAGCTCTCGGGGCCACAGACCCAACGTGTCCTCCTTTAATTCACCGCACACCCCCAGGTGGCCAGACAGGGGACCTGGAACCTCCATGAAGTGGCTGAGATCCGGACGTACGTCAGATACACAACCAGCTTGAAGCAACTTCGGGTTCCCTGTTTCTTGGGATGAAGCCTTTTCTGCTGATCGGATGCTTCCTCCCCCCTTTCCTGATGATGCTCAGGTAAAGGAATCTGGCAGTCCAGGCCCCTCACCATAGATTATCCACATGCAGGCGCAAGCTCTGCTTTCCAGCCTGAGCTTGAGAGAGAGAGAGAGAACTCCCCACACCACTATCTTCTCTCTCTTCTGCTTGGCATCGCCAGGAGCTGCAAAGCTGACTTACACCACTCGAATAACTGTCTTTTAATGGCACCATTTTCCTCACTTGTAAAACCGGGCACTGTGATCCTGACTCAGAGGCATCTGCCTCTGCTGGGCACACACGCCTCATCCCGGGCCCTGGGCTGTGGAACCATGTCTGTCAGTCTTGTCCACATATGGCTCAGGCTGGCCGATGACATCCGGGGCACAGAGAAGCAAACATGCCCCCAGCCTGGGCCAGCCTCTGAGGGCACACACGTGTGCGCCTGGTCCCTGGCCACTTCTCCCTCTCCAGCCCCTTGTGCCTTGTCAGGACGTGTGAGTCTGGATTGTAGACGCCAGGGGGCTGAGTGGAGCCCAAGGCTTCCAGGAACCCCAGCGCCTCAGATTTTCTATGGCCTTTACAAAACGGCCTCTGCCCAAGTCCAGCATATCCTACAGCCTCGCTCGCATCCCCCTTTTACTCATCACCCGGGGTTTATTGAGCATTTACTCTGTGCTGCTGCCCCTCTAGGCACTAGGTTTGCTGCAGTGAACAACTCCTCCAAGGTTCTGATCTCACGAGAAGGCTCACACACTGGACTCGGTACACACCATTCTGCAGAAACACACACAGAATCCCCATCTCCTTCCACACATTAATAAAATATTTATACCAGCTAGTAGGCAGTGGCTCTATCTCTCTCTCATGTCACTCTAGAATCTCTACGTGTTCTGTGGCTTAACAGTTCCTGCTAAGATTTCAGGGTTGGACCTTTGTCTCCAGCGAACAGTGGAGATAGGGGATGTGGGCAGAGGAGGGGGCGAACAGGTTTCCAAACGGTGAGAGCCCTTCCGTCTGGGTTTCCCAAAGGCCCTACGGGAGACAGCTGTGGGGAGGGCCCAAGGTGGCCGGCAGTAACAGGCAATGAGTCCAATTGCCCCCAGCTGACGGGTCTGAGTGGCCTGACGGAGCACTTTTGTCAGGAGAAGCACCATTTCCTTCCATAGGATATGAATGGGTACACTCCAGCACCTCTGCCAGTCACAGTGGGTCAGAGGCATTTTCTTTGGCTTTCTGCCACATCAGAGGGGAGACAGGGGTGATGGATGGAGAACTCCGATTTTCCCTTTGTTTATCCCTTCCGTCGGCGCCAACACAGAGCCCCCATCTCAGGAGGAAAGCCAGAGGCAGATAGAAAAAAATAAATTACTAAGCCACAAAGAGAAGGAGAGGGCAGGAGAAAATATGGGCGAGGAGAACACGCCCCTTATGTTTTCTGTTGCTCCAAACTGAAGGGCTGGGCACCCAGATGGAAAAGCCACTCGCATCTTAAACACTAGGTTCCCACCCTCCCCACCACCACCGCCTCCCCACCCCGACGTGAAGGAAGAAAGCCGATGTGGGTTCCTCACTTCCCAGGGTGCCAGCTGCCTGGGTGGAGCAGGTGCACCCTTAAAACAGGTGGATTTTCTTAACAAGCTGCAAGACAACACGATCTTTCTTCTGAACAGTGGATACAAACCTTTGCAAATACAGTTTATAAGTAAATATTCCATTACTGCAACTTGTTTACATGATTTATCTTCACAAGGCTGCCCCTACTGAACCAGAAAGATGAGGGCAGATGTGAATACGGCTATCACAGCCAGGGCTTGGGGGCATAGTTCTGCACCTGTAACCAAGTGCAGATGAGCCAGACCGAGCCGCTGCGGGGAAAACCATCACTTTTATTCTAATCTGTACTCCGAGGATGCTGTGTGGCTGTCCCTCAGCCAGCAGACATTCTCAGCCCTGTTCCCTACTCCAGCCTGCTAACTTGCCTTAGCTCCACAGGAGATTCCTCTTTGGTCTCGATTTCTGTGCCGCTTTTCATAACATCAGCAAAACTGTAGAGCTGTGTAATAGTATCTGGAGTGGCCAAGATGAAAAGACGCAGGAATTAAATGTTGCAAAGGTAGGGGCCGCCCATCCGCAAGGTGACAAAAACCTGCCTGCAGGTCCGCCCCTTCCATGAAATCTTTCAATCAGAGCTTCTTTCCCATCTGAGACCTGGTTTGAGATCATGTACCACCTCTTGCTTTGGGATGCAGCAAGAAGTAGGAAACATAATGACAGCTTAGGGAATCCAGCTACCAGGGGAAGCTAAGCAAAAAAAAAAAGCTGTGTGGTATGCACATTAATAAACAATGAAGGGATTAGTAAAAATGAAAATATCTGACTATCTCAAGTGTTGGTGAAGGTATGGACACACAGGGTCTTTCACACACTTTAGATAGGAAGAGCAGTTTGAAAGTTAAGCATCATCTCATCAAGCTAAGCACTCCAGTTGACAGGCAAGAAATATTCTTGCTCCACGCACGACACGAGGCGTGTAAAGGATGAGGATGGTAGCATTGTTCAAACAGCAAAACCTGCAATCAGCCCAATGCGCGTCTGCCGGAGGTGGGATGAATAAATTGAGGGAGAATCACAATATGAGTGTTGTCTCGCAACCCACCAGAATATGGATGAACCGTGGCAGTCGAATGTTTACATGGAAAAAGTAAGTCAAAGAGCATGTACACGAGATCCTTTCTACGAGTAAAAAACTGAAATAAAAATAGATACATCTTGGGCTTCCCTGGTGGCGCAGTGGTTGAGAGTCCGCCTGCCGATGCAGGGGACACGGGTTCATGCCCCGGTTCGGGAGGATCCCACGTGCCGCAGAGCAGCTGGGCCCGTGAGCCATGGCCGCTGAGCCTGCGCGTCCGGAGCCTGTGCTCCGCAACGGGAGAGGCCACAACAGTGAGAGGCCCGCGTACCGCAAAAAAAAAAAAAAGATACATCTTTAGGAAACATGTAGAGAAGACACAACTCTGAAAATGTTTAGCAAAAAAATGAGGACAGGATTTAGGATGGTGATTAGTGCAGACGGGCAGGATGAGGGAGACACATGACTGGATGCAAGCTGTTGCCAGATCTTAACTTTGCTTTGAAAGGTGTTATACAGGGGCTCATTGTTATTAAAGATGGTAAATGATAGTGATAATGATGATAGATGATAGATAGATAGAGGTTAGATAGATGCCAGATAGATAGATTGATGACAAATAGATAGATACCATCTATGCACCAATGATGAGAGAGAATTTTCTGGAAACATATCCTCCACACCCTCTATAACAGAGACACTGTTATATTGTTTTCCTTCTCCCCAGCCACAAAAGATAGTCTGCATTTCTCATCCTCTCTCGCAGTTAGTTTGCCTTCTACTAGTTCCGGCCAATGCAATCTGGGCAAAAACAAACTGCACTCTTGTAGGCGGGCCTGGAAAGCCGGCTGCACGATCTTCTATCTGCTTTCCCTCCTGAGGGTTGGATGCTCATGCCTTAGTCCATTGGAAGCCACGTGTTAAAGAAGTGAAACTTCTGAAAGCCTGGGATCTTGAGTGACCACATGGAGTGCAGCCCCACGGCCCTAATCCCTGGTGCCCACTGGACGTTACAGGATTGAGAAATACACTTCTGATGCGCTAAGTCACTACGACCCCAGGGTTTACCTAGCATGACCTTAGCTAACTCAACTCAAACACAAGCACCATGACATGGCTGGAAAACAGTTACCCAGAAGCATACTTTTTACCAGTTAAACCTCTTACGTGCTTTTGAGGGAGCTGGAAAAAGCCAGACTTTCAAGGGTCTTAAACTTGAGAGACTCGACTCTACGTTGTCCCTTGTGTGCTCTGGGTGATGGCAATAAACAGCCCAGGTCTCCCCGAGAATGCTTATACGGGCTCGTACCAATCACTTCCTCATTTGAAGAGATGTGGTGCTTTTATGGCATCTAAAAACTAAGCAATTTATGGAAAAGTATCACACCATTTGAGGACAAAGCCTATGTACTGGTACATTGACTAGAAGGGCCTTTTCATGTATTTTAACTAGGAGCCCTTTTCAAATACCAGTGGCACCTTCTAGGAAGGCCACTCTGTTTCTGTCCGGCTTTGAGCGCATTCACCCTCCTCATGCCCGGCATGCTGGCACTGGTGTCTTGTGCGATCTGCTTTGCTGTCTTGTGAGGGAGGAGAACCAAGCAGATGGCCATGGCCACAGGGATGCCAGGTAATGAGCAAGTGCCTCACATCAGAGCATCGGGGCCTTGTCACCTCGCCAGAAACGACAGCTTGGCCGTCTGGCATCAGCCCTGATGTTGGGAAGAAGCTCCCATCTCACCACTCCAGCTCCTAATGTAGCTGCACTTTCCAATTCTTGCCCTGAATCAGTGTTTCTTGCCTTTTCGGCTGAGTTGAGCTGGGGTTGGGCAGTTTCCAGAAAATGAAACGATATTAAATATAGATGCATCACCTGGCTGAGCAGTTTGTGGCTTTGGGGAAAAGAGGGGCATATCTACTCTGGGCGGAGGGATGCCCTTCTAAGGCCATGTCCCCTCCCCCTGCATCGCTGTAGTCGTACCCCTGCCCCAAGCCTGGCAGTGAACTGTCAGCCCCTCCACCTCTCCTGCTCACCTACCCAGACCGGACTGACCTTAAATCAGTGCCCCTACCCAGCCTCCCTCCTACCCACCTTCCCCACCTCCTGGGAGGAAGGTAGGGCTGCCCAGTGGAAGAGCACATCGGTGTGTGGACGGGCTGCAAGGAAACAGGGCAGTGTGAACGCTGGGCTGCCAAAGTCAGGGGACATGGGACTCGCCCAGAACTGAGGGGACTGGAGACGGAATAAGACCACATCCCACGGTGGAGACAGGAATAAGGTAAATCACAGCTGTAGAAAAGACCTTAGGGACCACTTGCCCTCTTCTCCATACTCAGAGAGAACAGAGAAGACACGCAGGAAGATGATGTGACTTACCCCTAGGTGACCCCTGTGAGCAAACACAAACTGGGGATCCCTACCCTCGTACAGTAACATCCTTTTCCTACATCTCCCTGCCCGTCCAGAATGTTCACTGTTTTCCTTTTAGGAAGCATTTTGGGCAAAGAGGAACCAAAGCCACCCTTTTAAATTAGGAGGGAGAACCAGACACGTGCGGGACCTGGCAAATCAGGGATGCCCAACAAAGACCACCTTCTGGATCGGCCTCTGGGAAGTAGGTGGGAGGGGTTGCGAGGAGGGGAGGGGCATTGGGTTGGGGGCCTCGCCTCCCCCACCAGGCTCTCGGATTGTGGTGACTGACCCTTTTGGTCAGGAATGAGAACGCCCTGCCCAGGGACCTGTGAGTCGTGCAGATGTCAGGTCAGAGAGGGAAGTAGATTTAAGTACCGATTTCACCTACGCTAGCCGTGCATTCACACCGCGAGCAGCAATTCTGATTTCTCACCATCCAGAATAAGAGGCCATCCTCCCAAGTCGATGGGCCATGACGTGCTTACTGACTGAGTCATCTGGACCCACGCTGAAATAAGTACTTGGAGCTTCCTGGGGTGGACAGGGAGACGAGAGGTCCAGATGCCCTTTCAGGGAAGACCTTCTTGCCCCAACTGCTGGGAGTGGGGTTGGCTCTGGGGCTCAGCTGTCTGCCCTTTGGGAATGGCTTCTGCTGCAGTCACCCCGTCCAATGTCACACTCGCAGCCAGGGTGGCCCACACCCAGCCGCTGATGGACGCAGGGTGAAAAGACCAGCCACTGAGGCTTAGGATGGGACAAGTCGCACACACGGTCTCAACCTGGACCCTCTTTCTCAGGTGGAGAGGCTGTGGCATCCGCTTCCCGACCCTGCTTGTGCCCCTCCCTTCCACGATGTCCATCCCAGGTGCCACTTCTGGTAAACATCCCAAGCACTAAACCCTGCAGGGTCTACCTCCTGGCAAACCCGCACATGGACCTTGCTTCTCTCCCCAGGAGGCAAACCTCACACCGTAGCCCCACTGTGGACCCCACCTCATCAGAAATTCAGAGACCTGATCAGTTCCCGAAGCCCTAGAACTCCTCTGGGAGCCCAGCAAGTCATCTTCAGAGTAAACTTCAGACAACCTGAGGCAAGAATTGCCTCTGGTAACGCTGTATCCTGAGATTGGCTCAGTACTATGTAATAATATGCAAAACAGAGAAATATGCCAGAGCTGAATCCCATTTCCCAGCCCTTTGATCTATGGTCTCCACTGTGGTTACAGTTATCACACCATCTGACTTGAACTGATGCTTCTAAGTTCCCTAATGTCAAATAACTCATACTTCAGTAACACTGCCTACCCACGGCTAAAAATATTGTTTCTTCCCACACAGCTATTCCTAATGAGATATTTCAAGCCACCTGGCACCCGGGGGAGATCCCTGGCTCATCTTCGATGGCGCCCTATGAAATGGGAACTGTATACAATAGAACCCATTGGATGCTGGTGTCACGGGGCAGGAAGAGACTGCACGGGTTCTTTTGTCCTACAGTAAGAGATGTCCCCTGGAGATGTCATTAGACCCACAGTCAGGGTGACCCTCGGGTAAAACGTGGTACAACACACCAGAAGAGGTGCTGGCCGCTGTTACTGATTGGTTTTCCTCCAGGACCTTAGCTGCTCTTACAGTTTCTGATAAGAACCAGTTTGAAACCTGAACAAGTGTTAACTCCCACTGAAATGTAAATGCATTCAGGGAGCAGACAAGGCTCCTAACGGCTGCACTAGCCAACAAATCCCAGCCATCCCAAAGGCGTGCCGCGCATCACAAACAGTGTGCCCTGCACGCTCGTCCCCCCATTTTGCTAGGCTGTGTTCTCGCCTCTCCAACACCCCACTGATCCAGGTGTTTAGGCGTCACCTCCCTGGGACGTGCTTCCTCTTCTTCTCACCCAAGCTGGGTTAGGGACCCTTTTCTAGGTCCTCTCAGCTCCCCGTGTACACATATACATAACAGATATAATATATGCTGCACCCCTGGTGTGCTGTGCTCCCCCACGGACTGGAAGCCGTTCTAAGCATGTCAGCTTGGGTTGAAACAGCAAAACTAAAATGCACTGGTGTGGCCATCTGTGTCTAAAGAGAACTTGTTGTTTCTATTCTTTGAGTGTTATCCTGAAAACTATTAAGCAGAGCCCAGAGGATGGTCCCAAAGAAAACAACTCCAAGAGCATCCCTGGGACATCACTGGGCTACCCTGGGCAGGTCTTCTCCAGGGAGAGCCAGGCAGCCCACCTACCAGTGCAGATGTGTCAGTTTCTCAGAGCCCACAGAGGGGCTCCACCCTCTAACTAGAAAACGAGGCCTCTGTGATCTGGTCTGGGAGAAGTGGTGAGTATAGCCTCCCCTCCCCAGCAGTAAGCTCCCCTCCTCCTGCCTCACCTCCCAGCTGCACAATGGGTCTCTGCTGGAACAGGAGATAACACTAAAGAGGAATAAATGTCCCTTCATGCACTGCAACATCCCAGGAGGACCAAGTGAGTTCAGCAACTCTGCCTCTGCCCAGGCAGGGCAACTCTGTTCTGAGTCACACCCTCCCACGGCCTGGATTTAGCCTCATCCACTGTTCAGACCACATCTGTGGGACATCTGGGAAAATGCTACTAGATACTCATCATCATAGTCAATGCTAACTGACTATTATGGGTTGAATCATGTCCCTAAAGAAGGTATGTTGAATTCCTAACTCCCAGGACTTGGGAAGTGACCTTATTTGGAAATAAGGTCTTTGCAGATGTAAGGAAGTTAAAATGAGGTCATATAGAATCAGGGTGAGCCCCGAATAGCCAAAGCAATCTTGAGAAAGAAAAATGGAGCTGGAGGAATCAGGCTCCCTGACTTCAGACTATACTACAAAGCTACAGTAATCAAGACAGTATGGTACTGGCACAAAAACAGAAATATAGATCAATGGAACAGGATACAAAGCCCAGAGATAAACCCATACACATATGGTCACCTTATCTTTGATAAAGGAGGCAAGAGTATACAGTGGAGAGAAAACAGCCTCTTCAATAAGTGGTGCTGGGAAAACTGGACAGCTACATGTAAAAGAATGAAATTAGATCACTTCCTAACACCATACACAAAAATAAACTCAAAATGGATTAAAGACCTAAATGTAAGGCCAGACACTATAAAACTCTTAGAGGAAAACATAGGCAGAACACTCTATGACATAAATCACAGCTAGATCCTTTCTGACCCACCTCCTAGAGAAAGGGAAATAAAAACAAAAATAAACAAATGGCACCTAATGAAACTTAAAAGCTTTTGCACAGCAAAGGAAACCATAAACAAGACTAAAGGACAGCCCTCAGAATGGGAGAAAATACTTGCAAACAAAGCAACTGACAAAGGATTAATCTCCAAAATATACAAACAGCTCATGCAGCTCAATATCTAAAAAACAAACAACGCAATCCAAAAATGGGAAGAAGACCTAAACAGACATTTCTCCAAAGAAGATATACAGACAGCCAACAAACACATGAAAGGATGCTCAACATCACTAATCATGAGAGAAATGCAAATCAAAACTACAATGAGGTATCACCTCACACAGGTCAGAATGGCCATCATCAAAAAATCTACAAACAATAAATGCTGGAGAGGGTGTGGAGAAAAGGGAACCCTCCTGCACTGTTGGTGGGAATGTAAATTGATAGAGCCACTGTGGAGAATAGTATGGAGGTTCCGTAAAAAACTAAAAATAGAGCTACCATACCACCCACTCCTGGGCATATACCCTGAGAAAACTGTACTTCAAAAAGAGTCATGAACCGCAATGTTCATTGCAGCTATATTTACAATAGCCAGGACATGGAAGCAACCTAAGTGTCCATCAACAGATGAATGGATAAAGAAGATGTGGCACATATATACAATGGAATATTACTCAGTCGTAAAAAGAAATGAAATTGAGTTATTTGTAGTGAGGTGGATGGACTTAGAGACTGTCATACAGAGCGAAGTATGTCAGAAAGAGAAAAACAAATACCGTATGCTAACACATATATATGGAATCTAAAAAAAAAAAAGGTTCTGAAGAACCTAGGGGCAGGATAGGAATAAAGACGCACACATAGAGGATGGACTTGAGGACACGGGGAGGGGGAAGGGGAAGCTGGGACAAAGTGAGAGAGTGGCACGGACATATATACACTACCAAATGTAAAATAGATAGCTAGTGGGAAGCAGCTGTATAGCACAGGGAGATCAGCTTGGTGCTTTGTGACCACCTAGAGGGGTGGGATAGGGAGGGTGGGAGGGAGGTGCAAGAGGGAGGGGATATGGGGATATATGTATGCATATAGCTGATTCACTTTGCTGTACAGAAGAAAGTAAGGCAACATTGTAAAGCAATTATACTACAATAAACATGTTAAAAAAAAAAAGAATCAGGGTGGGTCCTAATCCAATATCTAGTGTCCTTTTAAGAAGGAACTTGGACAAATGGGGAGACGACCACGTGAAACCAGAAGCAGAGATGGGAGCGAAGCGTCAACAAACCAAGGATGCCAGAAACCACCAGAGCTGGAAGAAACAAGGAAGCATCCTCCCCTACAGCCTTCAGAGACAGCAGGATCCTGCTCACACCTTGATTTCTGGGAATCTAACACGCTGAGCCGGAATTTCATGCCACACGCATAATGACAACAGCCCTGGGAGGTGCTTACTGAGGCCCAGAAAGCCCACATGACAGCCCCAAGGGAAGGTCAGCATAACTAACACAGAGCAGGAACTCAAATTCATGTCCCAGGGACTCGAATCCGTGTCTCCTGCCTGCAAGCCCAGCCATCTTTCCAGAGCTTTCCAGAGCTTTGAAATCAATTGTTTCAGTTTTTGCTTTAGGGGTCTCCTGATCCTTGTTAAAACCTCCCTTTCTTTGCACTTGCCAAAAGGAGAGAGAGTTTGAGGCTCTGATGGACTTCCAGATCTCATGGTCAGGAAAGGCCCAGACAGCCACAGCTGCCATCTGCCTGGTTTTGTCCCAGGCCTGCCTGGGTTGCTGCACTTGATTTGGGGGGTCAGGAGAAAGCAGTAATTTACAAGCTGTCTTCACCTGCCAGTGTCATTGCCATAAAGGGAGTCCATAGTAATTAGGCACTTGTAATCACTTAATCCACTCTAAAAATCTCTGCAAGAGGAAGGGAATCATTATGCAGCTCCAATCTGGCTAGTCCTTGGCTAGTCTTCAGGCACCTAGAGTCCAACAGAATATTATAAATTACACATTTTTAAAGACTTCTCCAAAACAGCTGCAGCCCTGAAGTGGGAGCTTTGTACAGAAAGGCGAAGTCAGGAAACACTCTGCGTTTCCCTGTGACTCTTCCCAAACTGGGAGCCAAACTGCCTCAGAGGCCTCCACTGCTGGGATTGGGCTTGTACATTGGAACTATACCCCTCATTCCATTACATCCACATGGGCCACCTCTCCAGTCACCGCTGAACTCCACAGCTCCCTGACACAGGCCCCGAAAGTATAATTTACCAGGTGCTGCGGGATCAGAGACCCAGCTCGATGTCACGAACCGCTGTGTCCAGCTAGGCTGCATTTGCAAGCGGGAAAGGAGAGTAGAACTGGGCCAGAGCTGAGGGATAGACCAACGTGATCCCCATTTTCCCAGGGAGAGAAGGCTTGCCCGTGGCCCAGACGTCCCCTCCACCCGCTGGGCTAAAACCGCTCCTCCGATCTTTCCGAAGCAGCAGCAGCAAGCAGCAAGGCTCAGCCTTCAACACTGATACTTCACCAGCCTGCGGCTCGGACAGCCTGCCAGCTCCACAGACTCAAGGGGCACCCCTGAGCCTGTTCTTTGTCTTCCTTCTGTGGAATCTGTGCCTGCAGGCAAGTCACCACTACTTCCTGGTGACACAAGAGGCTCTTGGTCTACCAGGGAAGTAAAAAATCGGTTGAATGGATTTGCTGCCGATTATGATTTCTGGTTGGTGGGGTAATTGGGGGCATGACTGGAAAACAAACCCAGCAGGACCTTGCACTAACTTTCAGGACCTGGTCCCCTCTTTCCTCCCCCAGAGTTTATGGGCTGTGTAGACACGGCATCCGGAAAACCAGGACTCACACAACTGGCACTGATGCAATTTAGCAAAAGCCCAACCAGTGACACTGAACATCTTCAGCCCAGCCCAGGTGCCTCTGAAAAATGCCCAAGGATACAACCAGCAGAAGTGACAAGGGCAAAGTGATGAAGAAGGAGAAACTGAGAAAGAAAACATCGCAGTTAAATGAAATAATGGCTGACCTTGCATTAACAACAAAACTTTCTAACTTTTGGAAGTGACCCCACAGAGCAACATCACATTTTAAACATTCTTGGGGTAGTAAGAGTGTCTATCTCACACCTGACAGAGCAGAAACTGAGGGCCTGAGAAATAAAGGGACTTGCCTTGGGTCACATTGTCCGTGGCAGGGTCAGGGTCAGGGTCGGGACTCGGGCACCTGTGGCATTGCTGTGAGCAGAAATAATGCTTCTCCCAGGGGAAAGGTCCAAGGGGTGACCTCAGTGCATTAATGAGACAAAAGCAAAGACACCGAATGCTCGCGCAGTGGGAGAGAGGCTGCCTTAGATTCAGTCCCAGATAACATGACTGCAGGTGCTGAGCGAGGCTCTGAGCTGAATATCATTCACCAATAAATATAGCATCCTCAGCCCTTCATAGCTTCACCTTTCAATGTTCCCCCATCTCCCTGGGACTTGGATCATCTCGGGAAAGAAGTGTGCGGACGCCCTGGACCTGTGCCCCAGATCAATACAGCCAAACAGCATCAAAGAGAACATTGGCAGCATCATTATTAATTTCAAAAGCTTGGCTTCTCCAGAGAAAATAGTCTCGTTTCGAGATCCACCACTCTGCAGACTGCCCTCAGAAGAGGACAGAAAGTTGAAAGTTATTAATGGGTATCTCCAGGCAATTACAGACACCCTGCCCTCGGGTTTCTGGTGTCTCCCGCCTGCCAGGTGGCGACTCTGCTGCTTCTGGAAGATAACGCAGCCTCTGCTAAAGTTGGTGAGATGTTCGATCAGACCTGCAGGTTGTGACAACTTCCGCAAACATAGCCGCCTCCTGTAATTTGATTGCAGGCAAGACAGTTGCTCGTGTTCAGGCAAGAGTCCTGACACGGTGAGAACCCCAAGAGACTGCCGGGAGAACATGGTGAAAAGCCGTGTTCACTGTCCAGGGAATCTCAAAAAACCTGTTAGGAAATGATTCAACCTCCCAGGCTAAATGCACTTGCTAGTTTAAAAAAAAAAAAAAAGGTTGGAGGGGTCCACTGAGGGTGAAGATGTGTTGAACAAAGAGCTGAGCATCAATTAAGACCAGCCCCAAGGAGGCAAGGTGTCAAAAGGAGGGAGAAGCCAACTGGCATATGGGCTCCACGCAGGGAAGATGCGGGCCTCTCCTCGTCTGTGGATCCTGGAATTCCAACATTTGGACTTCAGCCTCTTCCAAGGCACAGGGAGATCAGCTCAGCAGTAGCCTTCCTGAGGCATCAGAGAAAGCGGTCCATCTGCCAAAGGTGCACCGAATAGTCTGTCCGCCAACTGGCTCTGGCTGAGCCCTGGGATGCTGCTGCTTTGTGAGCTTCTTCCAAAGGGGCCCCCCACTCACACTTGTTTTTTCTTACAGCCTTTTACTTGTTTCCCTCTCCTCAATCCAGCCCACCGCTGCCCCAACCCTCCCACTCATCCCGATCTCCAATCTTCCCAACAAGAAGACCGAATCTCCCTCTTTCTAGATGTGCTTCAGGACACAAAGGGAGAGCCAGCGTCCTGGAGCTCAGGTCTGGGGGCCATGGAAGCAGGTTCCATGGAGGGAAAGGGTGCCCAGGACAGGGCTGCAGCAGCTGCCTCGGAGCTGCCTGCCTCTGGATTCCATAATTAAAGTCACTGGGTGTTTGATCACCTCTTCCATGCAGAGTAATTAAAATCCTGCGCTGTTTCTTTTTCATTTCCTTTGATAAATGGTGAAAACTGTTAACGAGCAAAGGCAGCAATGATCCCCGTCATTCACCCTCGGCTCCCCGGTTTTCATGAGCATCCCGCTTCCCTCTGGGTGGGGACTGCGTCAGAAGCTGCAGAAGCGGGGGTGGGTACAATCCAAGAGCCCGGGCAGGATGGATCCTCACGGCTGAGGGGAAGGGGTTTGAGGATGACCTCTCCAGAAGGACTGACCCTGTCTTTTCAACCTTTTGAGGGGAAAAGTGTCCAGGTAGGTCTTTGTTTTAAAGGGAAAACTAAAAGTGTGAGTTCAGGCTATTCTGTTTGGCTTGTAAAGGCATCTCCCTTCCCCAGGCCCTTATGAAAAAGAAATGGGGTGATTTCATCCCATTTCTTTTGACCTAGGAGAAAACACTTTAGAAAACACCTTTCTAAGTTTCAGCCTCTCCATCCAGGAAATGGGTACAGTCGTATTTGCCCTGCTTATCACACAAAGATGCCATGACAATGAACAGCAGGTTACACAAGAGAACACTGCACAGGCACAGGCTCTAATTGAGTCACCAAGTTTCTGGCATTATTCCCGCCTCCCTGAGGGCAGATAGGGAGAGCGTGGCTGGTTCCCAAAGCAATTTAGTGTTTCTAGTTCAAGTAGGGGGAACTGAGGAAGGACAGGGAAGGGGAGGGGGTGGGAGGGCAAAGGTGTTCCAGGGAAATTTCCGCACCATCCTCTCTGTGAGAGGACCTTGCCCGTCCCTCTCACAAGGCTCTAGAAGGTGCTGGAGGCCCCAGGCAGCCAGCTGGCCTCCCCTGTCACCACTTATTTTCCCAAGTTGCTCCACAGCTGTGGCAACTGCAAGAAAAAGGACCTTTTCCCCTAATAACGTAGACGTCTGTGCAACTGGGTTGTGAGGAGAATGAAGGCCCCTGCAGAGGTGACTTCTGTCCTGGGAGTTTCCCCTCGAGTCACCTCTCATGGGACAGCCTAAGTCCATCCGCCACGTGCAGGCTGGATCGGCTGACGTCAAGCCCGGTGCCTGCGGGGCTCTGAGGAGAAAACCCAATGTCAGCAATTCCTGGCCTCCAGAAGCGCTAACCCGCCAGGGATGATGGGAAATGTAGTTCAAAGGCACACGTGATACGGCCTCTAATGTAAGCACCAGACTTTCCCTCAGAACCACAGGGACCAGGAAACCTTCTGGCAGTGGGTAATCTTCCTTGTTTTGTTTTGTTTTGTTTTGGCTGCGTTGGGTCTTCCTTGCTGCACGTGGGCTTTTCTCTAGTTGTGGCGAGCGGGGGCTACTCTTCATTGCGGTGCGCGGGCTTCTCATCGCAGTGGCTTCTCTTGTTGCAGAGCACGGCCTCTAAGCACGTGGGCTTCAGTAGTTGTGGCTCGCGGGCTCTAGAGCGTAGGCTCAGTAGTTGTGGCGCACGGGCTTAGCTGCTCCGCGGCATGTGGGATCTTCCTGGATCAGGGATCGATGGAGCCCGTGTTCCCTGCATTGGCAGGTGGATTCTTAACTACTGCACCACCAGGGAAGTCCCGGGCAGTGGGTAATTTTGAAAACGAGGAGAGGGTTTTCTGCTGGACTCTGGATGTAGGTGCCCCTCTGCCTACCTCCTAGCGCCATCAGCCATCAGCCATCCTGGGGAAAAGATGTCAACCCAAGCAGAGGGAAATGAAATCCGACAGCCTAGAGAAACAAGGGGAAAGAGCTTCACATGGTGTGACTCTGAGGGAAATGACTTGGCCCATAGCAACACCTGGCCATGAGGAAGAAGGGTGCGCTGAAGGGGAAAAGTGTCCCCTCTATGTGGACGTCACACTTTACATTCTGTGACCCCAGACTGCACTCAGGGCCAGTGTCCATCCTGTCACCCAAGCATTACACCTGAGTATCCCCAGAAACACAACAAAGTGTTTGTGCTAAAACCACCACCAACACCAACACCCAAAAAGATAGTGATTATTTTCAGTTCTTTGGAGGAATCTAAGGCAACTGAACTTTCCGGAGAAAAGTGGGAGGTGAGTTAGACATGAGTCAGACAGCAGCATGTATTCTACAGTAGGGAAAGCACAGGCTTTGGGAACATCAAGGTGATCCCAAAATGCCACTCGTGGGTATCTATCCCAAGAAAACAAAAACACTAATTCAAAAAGATACATGAACCCCAATGTTCATAGCAACACAGTTTACAATAGCCAAGACATGGAAACAAGCTAAGTGTCCATCAACAGAGGAATGGATAAAGAAGATGTGGTACACATATACAATGGAATATTACTCAGCCATAAAAAAGAATGGAATAATGCCATTTGCAGCAATATGGATGGATTTGGAGGGTATTATGCTTAGTGAAATAAGTCAGATAAAGACAAATACTGTATGATATCACTTATATGTGGAATCTAAAAAGTAAAACAAACTAGTGAATATAATAAAACAGAAACAGACTCACAGATATAGAAAACAAACTAGTGGTTACCAGCGGGGAGAAGGAAGAGGGAGGGGCAAAGTAAGGGCAGTGGATTAACAGATACAAACTACTATGTATAAAATAAATAAGTTACAAGGATATATGGTACAGCCCAGGGAATATAGTCAGTACTTTATAATAAATATAAATGGAGTATAATCTTTTTTTTTTTTTTTTTTTGCAGTACACGGGCCTCTCACTATTGTGGCCTCTCCCGCCGCGGAGCACAGGCTCTGGATGCGCAGGCTCAGCGGTCATGGCTCACGGGCCCAGCCGCTCCGTGGCATGCGGGATCCTCCCAGACTGGGGCACAAACCTGCATCCCCTGCATTGGCAGACGGACTCCCAACCACTGCGCCACCTGGGAAGCCCCTGGAGTATAATCTTTAAAAATTGTGAATCAGTAGGTAGTACACCTAAAATTTATATGATATTGTAAATCAACTATATTTCAATAAAAAATAATTTTTAATAATTTCAAAGAATTTAAAGACTGTAAATGTTTTCAAAAGGTGAAATGGCTGACTGTGCCATTTGCAAAGTGATAGAACTTCGGGGAATTACTTAATCACTGAGCCTCAGTTTACTCAACAATAAATAGGAATAATAATAACCACATCATATCAGGGTTGTATGGAGAGCAAAGAACATACAGTACCTAAAAGCTTGGTGCATAGAAGGGATTAAGTAAATGGTAGCAGACTCTTACCTTTGTTACTATCGATGAGATTACAGCTTTGGGTTGGGGGGAGAGGGGGATAAATTAGGAGTTTGGGATTAACAGATACACACTACTATATATAAAATAGATAAACAGCAAGGACCTACTGTATGACACAGGGAACTATATTCAATATCTTGTAATAACCTATAATGGAAAATAATCTGAAAAAGGATAGATATATATATATGTATAACTGAATTGCCTTGCTGTACATCTGAAATGAACACAACATTGTAAACCAACTACACTTCAATAAAAAGTTGTTTGTTTTGAAAATAAATAAAAAATAAATAAATAATTTTTTTAAAGATTACAGCTTTGGGGAGGATTGTATAATTCTTCATCCATTCCCTTCCTCAGTTCAAAAGTCCCTTCACTGTGATTCCTGATCATAAAAACCAAGTCAGTGCCTGCATCATTCCAGCCAGCCCCAAAGAATCTGTTCAGAGGTTCAGAGGACTTCAGACACGGCACCAAGGAGAGTGCAGAGGTCCCCTGCAGGTCACTGCTCTCTGCCCCTGGCAGATGGCAAGTCCGGCAGAAGGACCAGCTGCTAGCAGGCCGGCGGGTACCACCCAATGCCGGCATCACCAATTGCCAGGTCAGGTGGCACAGCTGCCTACAGAGAGCCAGAGAACCCAGCCTGCGGACCTAGAAACAAGGCGGGGAGGAAGACGCTAAGCCCGTCAGCCTCTTCCCCAAAGCCGCGCCGGCCACGGCTGACCGCAGGCCACTCTCAACCCACAACTGCCCTGTATTCTTCTTCTTCTTTAACCCGAGCAACAGTGGCCAGACATGCCACAAGGAGCCATCTTCTTTTCTACTTTCCTGAGTATTTCCATTACTGACTTGTAATATATTTACAAATAATGACATTCCTCCGCCCACCTCTCTTCCACAGTTACGGGAAGGAGGAATAAGATGAAACGCTCTAACCTTGCCAGGAGAAAGAGATAAAAGACAATATATTGGGCTTCCCTGGTGGCGCAATGGTTGAGAGTCTGCCTGCCGATGCAGGGGACACGGGTTTGTGCCCCGGTCCAGGAGGATCGCACATGCCGCGGAGCGGCTGGGCCCGTGAGCCATGGCTGCTGAGCCTGCGCGTCCGGAGCCTGTGCTCCGCAACGGGAGAGGCCACAACAGTGAGAGGCCCGCGTACCAAAAAAAAAAAAAAAAAGACAATATATCTCTTGGGGTCCCCGCAAATTGCAAAAAGCTTCCCCAATCATGCCACTTGTCCCCGAAGAACACACATCTACTCTGCTGGATTTTCCTGCACCTAAGCCATTCTCAATATATTCCCAAGAACGGGGTGGCAAGAGGATAACTCACCCAGATGGCATTACTCACGCCACCTTTTCTGCTTCCAAAGCACTGTGATGAGAGAGACGGTCACACATGGTTGTGTGTGTGTGTGTGTGTGTGTGTGTGTCTCATTCATGAGGAAATCCTTGAATACACAGATCAGTGTCTTGCACAGAGTAGGTACCTGATCAGTATCTGTTCAATTACACTGTAGTTTATATGCTTGGCTATCTATCCAACAGGGCTCAAATCTAACTCGAATCCAAAGAGAACTACTCAACACAATCTGTGAGTTCACTGCCCTCAAGGCTTCCCCAGCTCAGTAAATGGTACAAACCCTCACCCAGCTGCTCAGGACAGAAGCCCAAGATCCCTCCGTGATTGCTCTTTCTTTCCCACTCGCATCCAATCTATTAGCAAGACATGCTGCTTCTAACTCAGAAACAGATCCTAAATGAGACCATGTCCTACCGTCTTGGACAGGACACCTGGAGCCTAAGCTTCCATCATCTCTCACCTGGGCTCCCGCAAAGGCCCTCCCTGCTCTCCCGGCTCCATTTTGCTATCTGATAGTCCATCCTTCGAGGCGCTTGGATGATCTCGCCCGTCAATCAGACACTGCCGCTTTCTTGCTTAAAGCCCAGCAAAGCTTCCCAGGCAACGAGAATTAAATCCAAACCCGCTACCCAGCCTAGGAGCCCTACCCAACCTGACCCTGCCTGTCTCTCCAGCCACATCTCCCTCTACTCTCCTCCTTCCTCACACCACCCCCCCCCAGCCTCACTGCCTTCCCTCCACCCTCTTGAAAGCACCAAGCTCATACTTGGAAGGCTCATCCACCAGATCTCTGCCTGGCTGCTTTCTTCCAAATATGACCAAGCCCCGACGTGTGCAGGCACCCACCCCTCTCCTGCTGACATGGCTCTCTACCCGATCACCCTATTGTCTGTGCTCGAACCAGTACATAAAGTGATGCAATTTGTTTGTGTGTTTATTGTCTAACTTCCCCCAGAAGAATTTAAGCTCTTTAGACAGAGACTTCCTCTGCCTTATGGATAGCTAGATCCCCAGGGTCTGCAATGTCACGAGGTGCATAGTCGGTCCTCAGCAAACATTTGTGGGCTGACTAAATTAAGTGGCTTGATCTAGTACTGCCTCTAGTACCCAGCTTCTTTCTCACTGAACTTAGTTTTGCAAATATATGTATATTTATAGATCTCATGGTGGGGAGGAGGAATGGACATATTCTCCAGCGACATTATGTAAACCCTCAACCTTCTAACTACCCTCCCAGGTGAGCAGTTTGCAAATAGAAGCCTTCTTTTCTTACAGAATATGTTAGGTCAGCAGCTCTCAAACTTTTTGTTCTCAGAACGCCTTTACACACTTAAAAACTGTTGAGAATTTAAAGGGGCTTTTGTTTACGTGGGTCAAATCCATCAGTATTGAATGTGATAGAAATTTAAAGTGAGACATTTAAAAAAATACTTATTAACTCACTTGAAAATAACAATCATAAACCATTACATTTTCACATACATTCCGTACTTATATAAAACTGTATTCTAAATGTCACATGGTATCCTAGATTGGCTCCCAGAACAGAAAAAGAACATTCATGGAAAACCTGGTGAAATCCAAATAAAGTCTATAGGTTAGTTAATAGCTGTGGCCTGGGACTTCTCTGGTGGTCCAGTGGTTAGGGGTCTGAGCTTCCACTGCAGGGGGCATAGGTTCGATTCCTGGTCAGGGAACTAAGATCCTGCATGCCCCGGGGCACGGCCAAAAAAAATAATTGTGTACTAACACTAATAATTGTGTTAATGCTAATAATAATTTCTAAATGTTAAATATTTAGTTCTGACAAATACATTATGGTAATGCAAGATGTCAACATAAGAGAAAATTGAACGAAGGGAATGCAGAAACTCTGTACTATGTTTGGAATTTCTCTATAGATGTAAAATTAATTTAAAATACAAGATTTGTTTCTAAACACTGGATTTAAAATGAATTAGTGTGAAGAGGGGCATTGTTTTGCATTTCTGTAAGTCTCTTTTATGTCGGGCTCAAGTAGAAGAGAGCTGGATTCTTGTGTCTGTGTCTGCATTCAATCTGTTGTGATATGCTGTTTTAGTTAAAATACACGAAGAAAATCCAGTTCACACAGATATGTCACTGGAAAAGGGAGGATTTAATAGCCTTATCACATAATTATGGATATTTTTTTCCGTGATACTACATCAGAATTTGATGAGGGATAACTTCTTAAAGGTTAATTGCAATGTGAAATATGAAACTGTTATCAGTGAACTTTTTGTACTTTGTTATAATAAACTGTCGGTCTATCTTACATTTTGGATGGATCTTTCACCCATCAGTGATTTCATAACAACATGCATTGATCATGTGGAAAACAGTTCACTGAGTTATGCAGATCTTTCAAATTTTGACAAATTTCATTGTACAATATCAAAGAAAGAAAGAATATTCATTAATATCAACCATCTCATCAGAAAGTCTTTAAGGTTTGGGAAGCTGTCAAGTTCATCATGATAGATGCAAATTTTCCAAAATTCTAATTTTCACTTGAGCGCTTAAAATTTATCACTGGCAAAAAATACTTTCCTTGAAATGGCAGGCTTATTTTTACTCTCTTACTCTTTTTAAGAAAATGTCCCCACAAATATTTAAATCTAATAACCATATTTTCAAAGAGTAGTTTATCTACCAGCCCTTTTTTCAAGTAAAACTAGTATTCCATGAAAAAAGCACAACTCAAACAACTGCACAAGTACTTTTCCTCAAGACAAGCTTTGTACCATGGTATAGAACAGAAGTCCTTTGTGTATCATTCCCACTTCATCACACAGGATGTTAAAAAGATATGTACTCAAAGGTTGATAATTAATACAATTATTAATTTCTAAAACTTCACTTAGGGCATTTTTAAGTACAACTGACAGTTTTGGGTTTTGTTTTATTGCCACAAGCGTGTGGCTGCTACACTGACTTCTAGCACAGTGCAGTGCCGTCGCCTTGACTTGGACTATAAGGCGCCTAGTTTTACCACTTTGCTTTTGCCTCATTGGTCCAACACTTTCCACATGTGTTTCCACACATTTCAACAAGTGGAAAATGCAAAGAAGTCCTCAATAGGATGATGAAAATAATGTCAACCTCACAGACATCCTGCAAAGGGTCTCAGGAAACCCCAGCGGTCTTCGGAACACATTTTGTGAACCACTGTTCTAAATGATCTACCAGTAAGATCCTCCAAAATGCAAATATTTAAAAAGCACCCACGGGGCTTCCCTGGTGTTCCAGTGCTTAAGAATTCACCTGCCAATGCAGGGGACGTGGGTTCAAGCCCTGGTCCGGGAAGATCCCACATGCTGCGGAGCAACGAAGCCCGTGCACCGCAACTACTGAGCCTGCGCCCTAGAGCCCGCAAGCCACAACTACTGAGCCTGCATGCCACAACTACTGCCCGCACGCCTGGAGCCCAAGCTCCCGCAACAAGAGAAGTCACCATGATGAGAAGCCCACGCACTGCAACGAAGAGTAGCCCCCTCTCGCTGCAACTAGAGAAAGCCCGCGCGTGACAACGAAGACCCAACAGAACCAAAAAAAATAAAATAAAATAAAAAGCACCTACCGCATGTGGACCCAGCTCTAAATTCGTGTGGAGACTGAGGCTAGGACAGCACAAAAGGAGGAAGACAAAGTCCCTTCCCTAGGAGTTCAAAATATGGTTATATAAACAATGCATCAATAAAAGAACCCCAAACAATATAAAGGAATGACAGTGATAACAGTGATTAAAAAAAACAGAGATTTCAAAGTGATTTCATTTTCAAATGAGAATGCAAAGTGCTAAGGCAATGCTGACTGTGGACCTGCAGCAGTCAGGAGGCTTTGGTAGGGAGGGATTCCAGAAGGTCAGGCCTTTGGCAGAGTTGGCTTCAGATTCTGGATTTCTCCCCAACCTCACGCCCAGCAATCCAGCTAATGTGGATTCTCAAGATCACGGCCTTGGCCTAAAGACTGCCAGTGGTGCTGGAACCATCCCAGGCAGGGGGGAAAGATGGCAGCAGGATGTGTGAAAATGGCTTCTGCAAGTTACACAGTGCAGAGGAGAAAGACAACAGATCCTGGCCGGATACCAGTGGTGGCCAACATCTACATCTGGGCGATGGAAAGAAGGAAGGGAAGACTGTAGGATGCTCCAAAGGGGCTGATTGCTGGGGAAAAAAAAACATAAAGTCGGTTTAATGGAAGATCATAATCCAAGGACAGGTAGGACATTTTTGAGATGAAGTTTGTACCAGATGAATACTGTCCACCAATATCATCCAAAACTCCCACGGCTAATTTGAACACAGTGGCATTCACGCTCTTCCTCCGTCCCCCGCTGTTTGTGTTCATTTCAAATGACACTAGACTTCAAAAATTGGCCAGCTGCCCACTTAACTCAGGCTCTTTGTAAATGATGGTTGGCCCAGACCAAAGCCGTTCACGCCTGCACTATTTTTCTAACAAGCTGTGGTGTTTTACCCAGCAGAGCCAGGATGTTCTGAATCCCAGTGGACCCCACTAGAGCCCATCAGAGGCTTTGCTGCTGGCTGCTTTGATGGCCCTGGTGCCAAATGACTCAAAACCCCTCAGGCTCTCAGTTGCTAGGCTCGGATGATGTGAAGCAGAAGGCCAGAGACATCTTCAGCAGAGATGAAAACTGTTTCTGTCCCAGCAAATCCACAGGCGTGGGGTACCACAGCTCTCCACCATACAGCCAAAAGCACTGATGCAATCAGAACCAATTCTCATGGAGTCTGGAGCATTTTTCCAAACAGAATTGACCCATGTCTTTCAGGTCCACCCACCACTTACATGGAGAGGTCTATCCTTCCATCATTTGATGCTATCATGATTCTGAGCATTATTTTTTATTTTTATTTTTTTGCGGTACGCGGGCCTCTCACTGTTGTGGTCTCTCCCGTTGCGGAGCACAGGCTCCGGACGCCCAGGCTCAGCGGCCGTGGCTCACGGGCCCAGCCGCTCCGCCGCATGTGGGATCTTCCTGGACCGGGGCACGAACCCGTGTCCCCTGCATCGGCAGGCGGACTCTCAACCACTGCGCCACCAGGGAAGCCCCGAGCATTACTTTTCAAGGAGAGGTTCCACCTACTTATCCCGTCCACAGGACCCCCAGGCTCTGAATAGGGAATGAGCCCTAGTGAGTCAGAGTCCACATGGACTATGTGGTCCAGGGAGGGGATATAATGAATTCTATATCAAGCTGCTACTATGTCTTCCTCTGCATTTTCCTCAACTCTCTAAATAGACACTGAGCCTTTAGGAAGGATAAGATGAGTGACAAAGGAATTCAGAAACACTAAGGATAATGTGGAGGAGAAAGAGGTCTTTCTGGACACCTTTCCTCTAGGTGTCCTGGCATGCTGAATGGAGGAAGCAGAATTCAGGAGCCAGCACAAGGCAGGAAGGACTGGAAAAAGAAGACAAAGGGAAGAGGGCATTCCAGGTGAGGGAGGACATCACTCTGGCAGGGGTGCAAGGTTAAAGCATGGAAATCAATGAAGATCATGTGAGAAAAGTAGGTTGAGCCCATAATGTAAAAGAAATTGAACATCAGACTGTAGGGAACTGGGGAAACGAGGGTGATTAAGAGGACTGCAGCCCAGCAGGGTGTGTAGAAAGGGAAGGTGGTACACAGAGCAGGAGACATCAACCCTGAAGATATCATGAAGGACAGATACTGGAGCATCTTGGCTCAAAGGATGTCACATTCCCCAGGCAGACACTGGGGAATGGGCAAGAAGCACTTTCCAAGGACAGGAAACAGAACAGGCAGAGGTGTTAAGGCTTGGAACAGTATTTTGGCATCCAGAAGGCTACAGGCACTAAGATACGGCTGGAAGGGGACCTAAGGGAGCTGTGGGGACTGGGGCTCTAGGTGTGGACAGGCAGCGGGTCAGGGAGGGGCAGTCGGCAATTTCCAACGTACACTCCAAAGAGCACACGTCACAAAGGAACCTCAGGTGCTGCAACGGTACAGGGACGGATAGATGGGAAGGATGCATAAACAGGCTCCCATCTCCCTTCAGAAGACTAGCTCTGCTCTAAAGAAAGAGTTTTCTGCTGCAATTAAAAGTTCAGAAACTTCTGATATCAGTGTTAGTCATTCAAGGTCTTTGGGAGTAAAGGACTGAAGCGATCAGGAAGCTACCAGAGCAACGCTGGCAGCCTGGTCCGGGAAGTGAGGGAGGCAAGTGAAGAGATCACTGTTTAGTTCAGATGAGGGCTGATCAAGGCTGGGCTATGACTATGAAAAAAAGAAAAAAATTAAATCAAAAGATGCACCTCAGAGCAATGTCAAGAAAGGATTCACTGGGACTTGATGGTTAATTTTACATGAGGAACCACAATAAGACTTCACTACACATCACTGAAATGATTCCAAATGAAAGGCTGACAATACCAAATGCTGGTTGGTGACAGAGTCTTTCGAATTCTCGTGCATTGATGGTGGAAGGGAAGATGGTGCGTCCACTTTGGAAAACTGTGTAGAAATATTTGCTAACGTGAAAACGATTTCACTCCTAGATATTTACCCAAGAGAAATGAAAACCTATATCCCCAAAAAGACCCATATAAGAATATACATAACTTTGCTCACAAAAGGAAAAAACTGGAACTTTTCCATATGCCCATCAACAGGAAAATGGACAACCCAATTTTGATATCTCCACACCATGAAACACAACTCAACAATAAAAAGGAATGTACTACCCATGTAAGGAACAATCTCAAAAAATAGTGTGTGAAGCAAAAGAAGTTAGACATAAAAGGACACAATGTATGATTCCACTTATATGAAGTTCAAGAACAGGCAATGGGAGTTGTTGCCTAGAAAAGGGCAGGAGTGAACACTCAGGGGTGATCGGTTGTATATTTTTATTTGGGTGAGAGTTACACAATGTAAACATTTATCAAAACTCACTGAACTCTATACTTAATATCTAGGCATTTCACTGTATGCTTTGAAATATACTTCAATGATTTTGTTTTTCACCCGAGGAACCTGGAGAAAGGGAAAAGTCAAAGGTGACTTGAATTCACCTGGACAGACAGGAAGAAGTTTTCCATGAATGAAAGAGGGAATCAGTGGACAGTGAGACGGTGCTCATTTTCTCCTCCTTTGAAGCTTCCCCTTTATACTTGGAAATATTTGGTTTTTATCTTCTGCCTCTTATCAGATCATAAGCTCCCTGAAATCTCCTTAATGCAAGATCTTGGGCAGCTGTCACTGGGTGTTGGCCTTGAGATCGGGTGATGATTTTTTTTCTCTTTTCTCTGGATCCCAAGATGGACAGGCTTAATAAGCAAGTGTAGGGAAGCCCTGCTGAACGATGACAGGTCAAAGTGTTACCTCTGCCAGAGAAGATGGCTTCATTTCTATGGGTCTCAAGGAAGTTCAATGCCTTCACCCAGAGGAAAGGTTAATTAGAAGATGTAGGCTCAGGCTTCCCTGGTGGCGCAGTGGTTGAGAGTCCACCTGCCGATGCAGGGGACACGGGTTCGTGCCCCGGTCCGGGAAGATCCCACATGCCACGGAGCGGCTGGGCCCGTGAGCCATGGCCGCTGAGCCTGTGCGTCCGGAGCCTGTGCTCCGCAACGGGAGAGGCCACAACAATGAGAGGCCCGCGTACCGCAAAAAAAAAAAAGAAAAAAAAGAAAAAAAAAAGAAGATGTAGGCTCCATGAACAACCAGCTGCAGAGATCGTATGCGAGGGTTTCCCATGGCCTCAGCTCACATTATCTGTCCCCCAATGAAGAGTTCAGGTCAGTTCTCAAGGTACCAGCAAACTCCCTCATCAGAAATCCCTTCTCCTCTCAGCTCCTCTTCTGTTCTCCTCCATCACGTTCATCTACTTGCCCCTGTCCTCCTTGTCAACTTCATGAACATGTGAAATCAGCCCACACTCACTGTACACGATCCTTGCCAGTCACCCGCCCCATGGGGTTAAAGGTGACCCTGCAGGACAGGACAGCTGCGTTTACAATCAATGGGCGTGTCATGTCCTGGCATCTTCCCATCATTTAGATGCATTTTACTTGCACTTAATTAAATTGGGAGGCAGAGAGGATGACTCCTGGGGTCCAAAGAAAGCCTCTGTAATTGCCCTTGACCACAGAATCAACACTACGTACATGCTGCTTCCTCCCCAGCAGGGCCAGGGCTGCCCCTGCCTGCCTGGCCACTCTTGACCTCAGAGACTTCAGAACGGTTGTGTTTTCCCAGGAAATTAGATTTATGCAAAATACCCAGTAAAGTCACATGCCCGCCTTCAAGGCCTCCCTGGTTCCCTCCTGCCTCAGAAGCTACGGGGAGGAGGGAACCAGGGGTGGTCGCCCTACCCTCATCAGGGGATGAAGAGGCTTAACCAGGGGCACAAACCCACAGAAAGAAAAGTGAATTGCCTTTCCCTCCTTTCCCCACAAACAGTATTTGTGTGGAAACGCAGATCGTCAGCATCCTAAAATCCCTGACAGTGGCAGGTGGAGGATCTAGCAACACACACATACATCTGCAGGATTCTGAGTTAATCGTCAGACAAGGCAGATTATAGGACCAGTTATCATCTTCAGAGGGCCTTGAACATAAGCAAAAAAAACCCTCTGATTAAGGGCAGAGCTCAAAGGACTTCCCTGGTGGCTCAGTGGTTGGGAATCCACCTGCCAGTACAGGGAACACAGGTTCGAGTCCTGGTCCGGGAGGATCCCACATGCTGCGGAACAACTAAGCCCAGGTGCCACAACTACTGAGCCTGTGCTCTAGAGCCCGCGAGCCACAACTACTGAGCCCGCATGCCACAACTACTGAAGCCCACATGCCTGGAGCCCATGCTCCACAACAGAGAGAAGCTACCGCAATGAGAAGGCGCGCACCGCAAGCCCCCGCTCGCCGCAACTAGAGAAAGCTCGCACGCAGCAACAAAGACCCATCACAGCCAAAAAAATAATAATAAATTTAAAACTAAATAAATAAATAAATGAAAATATCTTTAATAAAAGAAAAAATAGTTTAAAAAAAAAAGAGCAGAGCTCAAGGTAAGAGGCAGTGACTCTGCTGCCTGTGTCCTATCAGGACTCAAAGCAAATACTGTAATCAAGACAGTACGGCAGTGGCACAAACACAGAAATACAGATCAACGGAACAGGATCGAAAGCCCAGAGATAAACCCACACACATATGGTCACCTTGTCTTTGATAAAGGAGGCAAGGATATACAATGGAGAAAAGACAGCCTCTTCAATAAGAGGTGCTTGGGAAAACTGGACAGTTACAGGTAAAAGAATGAAATTAGAACACTCCCTAACACCATACACAAAAATAAACTCAAGATGGATTAATGACCTAAATGTAGGGTCAGACACTATAAAACTCTTAGAGGAAAACATAGGCAGAACACTCTATGACATAAATCACAACAAGATCTTTTTTGACCCACCTCCTAGAGAAATGGAAATAAAAACAAAAATAAACAAATGGAACCTAATGAAACTTAAAAGCTTTTGTGCAGCAAAGGAAACCATAAACAAGAAGAAAAGACAACCCTCAGAATGGGAGAAAATATTTGCAAATGAAGCAACTGACAAAGGATTAATCTCCAAAATATACGAGCAGCTCATGCAGCTCAATATCAAAAACACAAACAACCCAATCCAAAAATGGGCAGAAGATCTAAATAGACATTCCTCCAAAGAAGATATACAGATTGACAACAAACACATGAATGGAGGCTCAACATCACTAATCGTTAGAGAAATGCAAATCAAAACTACAATGAGGTATCACCTCACACGGGTCAGAATGGCCATCATCAAAAAATCTACAAACAATAAATGCTGGAGAGGGTGTGGAGAAAAGGGAACCCCCTTGCACTCTTGGTGGGAATGTAAATTGATACAGTCACTATGGAGAACAGTATGGAGGTTCCGTAAAAAACTAAAAATAGAACTACCATACCACCCAGCAATCCCACTCCTGGGCATATATCCTGAGAAAACCATAATTCAGAGTCATGTACCAAAATGTTCACTGCAGCTCTATTTACAATGGCCAGGACATGGAAGCAACCTAAGTGTCCATCAACAGATGAATGGATAAAGAAGATGTGGCACATATATACAATGGAATATTACTCAGCCATAAAAAGAAATGAAATTGAGTTATTTGTAGTGAGGTGGATGGACCTAGAGTCTGTCATACAGAGTGAAGTAAGTCAGAAAGCAAAAAACAAATACCGTATGCTAACACATATATATGGAGTCTAAAAAAAAAAAGGTTCTGAAGAACCTAGGGGCAGGATGGGAATAAAGACGGAGACGTAGAGAATGGACTTGAGGACATGGAGAGGGGGGAAGGGTAAGCTGGGACGAAGGGAGAGGGTGGCATGGACATATATACGCTACCACATGTAAAATAGATAGCTAGTGGGAAGCAGCCGCATAGCACAGGGAGATCAGCTCGTGCTTTGTGACCACCTAGAGGGGTGGGATAGGGAGGGTGGGAGGGAGGGAGATGCAAGAGGGAAGAGATATGGGAACATATGTATATGTATAACTGATTCACTTTGTTATAAAGCAGAAACTAACACACCATTGTAAAGCAATTATACTCCAATAAAGATGTTTTTAAAAAAAGCAGATACTGTGTGTTCACACAAGATGCTTCAATTACAGTCTGGCGCTAGGGAATATAAGTTAGCTTGCAGTGTAACCAAGCTTCTGTATATACTCATGAACAGCGAGTTAAGTCATGTTAAGTCACAAGCGTTAAGCAGAGTAAGAGGGTAGCAAGGACCCAGCATCTCACATTCCAGTGGAGTGACGTCACACGAGATCTTCCTTCAATACCTCCCAGATCTACTTTACAGCCTCACTCCTCAGATGACTTGAAAATACAGAAAAAGATGTGGAGGTTAGTCTGAAGGAAGAGGTTAATGCTCTACTAAGAAGCAACACAATCTGTATGCAGTAAAGCAAAAAGAATAACGACTTTGTTATCATCTTCAGTGGGCCTTGAACATCACCAAAGATGGACCAAGACTAATCCTAGCTCTGGGATATGGGCCTGGGGCAAGTCACAGATTGTTTCAGCCTCAGTGTCCACATCTGAAAATATGGATAATAATATTTGCACAGGCACTGTTTGGTAATGACCCCTGCCACAGAAGTCTTTCACCTAGAGATCTTCCAATCCAAAAGAAACGGCTCCTTGGTGTGATTTTAGTACCAGCCTGAGGTGAGGCAAGGGGTCCGTCAAGGGAGGGGCAGCCGGGAGTCACCAGAGTTTTCAGCCCATGGAGAATTTTGGCAGAAAACACGGGCCACATACTACAGTGTCTCTCGTGTGACTGGAAAAAGCTTCCAACTTTACCCCAAACCATCAAGAGATATTCATCAACTACCTGTGTGCCTGAAATCAGAGATGCAGAAGCCAGGCTCTGACCCTGCCCTCGTGGAGCTGACAGGCTAGAGATGGAGGGGTGATGGCAGCAAGATAACAAGACAATCTAACAGGGAAGTGGGCAGTGCTACGTGAGCCCTAAGGCGGCCGCGAAACCCACAGCTGGGAAACAGGAGAAGCTTCCTGGAGGAAATGGCCGGAGAAACCCCCCAAGAGGAAAAGGTCTCCCCTCCAGGAAGCCCTCCCTGACCACCACCCCCCAATCTAAATCAGGCCCTTCTCACACTCTTGTCAACCCTCTTCCTTCCCTTACTTGTCACGGTTGGCATTTACATATTCACATCATAACTGGCCTCCTCAAGTACAGGAAGTCCCCTACATACTATAAACCGTCAAGTTGCGAGCTTTCAAAGATGCGATCGTGCGTTCCGTTCCATCCGCGTCAGGCGTGAGGGAAATGGCAGCTTGCCTTCCATCTGCTATTCCTGACGACCCTTCAGCTCTACCATCTCCCACCTGCTCTCCCTCCTCCAGTCGGTCACTCTTCTTGCCTGTCCACTCGATGCCAGCCCCTGTGTGCCAGCTGTTGTACTGGACTACTGGCTTTTCAAGGTACTGTGCTGTGAGTTTAAAAATGTTTCATTTTTTGGGTTTGTTCTTTTATGTATCCTCTGTGTGAAAAGTATTATAAACCTATTACAGCGCAGCACTATATAGCCGATTGTGTTAGTTGGGTACCTAGGCTAACTTTGTTGGACTTTCAAACACATTGGACTTATGAATGCACCCTCGGAACAGAACTTGTTTGTACGTATGGGGCTTACTGTAGTTTCAAACCCTCCAAGGGGAGAAACCAAGTCTTTCTTGTGTCCCAGCCCTCAGTCCAGGACCTGGCACAAGTCTAGGTGTTCTGTACGTATGTGTGGGTGAATCAGGGCAGAGATGACCGTTCCGGACAGGAAGACTAGGCCATGCAAAGGACTGAGGGTTGGAAACAGATGATGCATTTGAGGAAGAGGAGGCCATTCAGGTGACATAGAGATCATGTGTGGGCCAGGACACGAGCAAGAGATGAGTCTGGAAAAGGAAGCAGTGAAGAAACCAGACGGTTATGAAAGACTCTGGACTATATCACAAGGACAATGTGGACTTCAGAAGAACTGAAGTAGAGAAGTGACGTTATCAGATCCGTATTACTCTCGCTATGGTGTCGGGAATGTTTGGGAAGGACGAAGCCTGGAAGTGGGAAATGGGTTAACAGTCTGTGTATAAAACTCGGTGAGAGGTCATGGTGGGCTGCTCTAGCATTGGAGGAGAACTTGGAGGAGATGAAGGGACGAAAGAAGTCAGCAGGAAGCAGCATCTGCATATGTGGAGGGTCTTTGAAAGAAGTGGTTGAATGAAAGGAAGAGTCAAAAACTAGCCCTGGGGCTTCCCTGGCAGCTCAGTGGATAAGATTTCACACTCCCCATGCAGGGGGCCTGGGTTCGATCCCTGGTCAGGGAACTAAGATCTCACATGCATGCCGCAACTAAGGAGCCCAGGAGCTGCAACTAAGGAGCCTGCCGGCCTCAACTAAGACCTGGCGAAAACAAATAAATTAATTAATTAATTTAAGAAAAAAAAGAACTAGCCTGGCATTGGCTCAAATGGGGTGCCACTTACTGTGGCCAGAACAACCCTGGAGGAGGTGGGAGGTGAGGCTGGGATGGGGACGGAGGTGGTGGATTCAATTACAACCAGGTGAGTTTAAGTTCTTACTGAGCTTCCAAGAGGAAATGCCTAGGAGGTAACTGGATACATCAGAGTAAAGCGCCCCAGACCAAGAACTAGACTGGAGATACAGATCCAAGACAAATCCATCTAGTGACAGTCACTGAAGCAAGAGACTAGATGAAATTGCACCCCCCCCCCAAATTCATCAGAATAGTATATTTTTACGAGATACTGATGATGGAAGACATTGTGAAAATCATTAATTTATGTAAGAAACCAAAGTAAACCTTTCTATCACCAATACTCACAATCTGGTATTCATTTAAGATTACACACACACACACCTGCACTTTTATTACAGCATTTACCTATACAAAGTAATTGTCACACGTTATTACTTGCTCAACAATTAGATCAAAAAGTTCAGAAAATGGGAATATATATATATTTTAACATCTTTACTGGAGTATAATTGCTTTACAATGGTGTGTTAGTTTCTGCTGTATAACAAAGTGAATCAACTATATGCACACGTATATCCTCATATTCCCTCCCTCTTGTGTATCACTCCCAGCCTCCTTATCCCATCCCTCTAGGTGCTGGCAAAGCAACGTGCTGATCTCCCTGTGCTATGCAGCTGCTTCCCACTAGCTATCTATTTTACATTTGGTAGTGTATATATGTCCATACCACTCACTCACTTTGTCCCAGCTTACCCTTCCCCCTCCCTGTGTCCTCAAGTCCATTCTCTACATCTGCATCTTTATTCCTGTCCTGCCCCTAGGTTCTTCCGAACTTTTTTTTTTTTTAGATTCCATATGGTATTTGTTTTTCTTTCTGACTTACTTCACTCTGTATGACAGACTCTAGGTCCATCCACCTCACTACAAATAACTCAATTTCATTTCTTTTTATGGCTGAGTAATATTCCATTGTATATATGTGCCACATCTTCTTTATCCATTCATCTGTTGATGGACACTTAGGTTGCTTCCATGTCCTGGCTATTGTAAATAGTGTTGCAATGAACATTGTGGTATGTGACTCTTTTTGAATTATGGTTTTCTCAGGATATATGCCCAGGAGTGGGATTGCTGGGTGGTATGGTAGTTCTATTTTTAGTTTTTAAGGAACCTCCGTACTGTTCTCCATAGTGGCTCTATCAATTTTAACATTCCCACCAACAGTGCAAGAGGGTTCCCTTTTCTCCACACCCTCTCCAGCATTTATTGTTTGTAGATTTTTCCATGATGGCCATTCTGACTGGTGTGAGGTGATACCTTGTGGTTTTGATTTGCATTTCTCTAATGATTAGTGATGTTGAGCATCCATTCATGTGTTTGTTGGCAATCTGTATATCTTCTTTGGAGAAATGTCTGTTTAGGTCTTCTGCCCATTTTTGGATGGGGTTGTTTTTTTGATATTGAGCTACATGAGCTGCTCGTATATTTTGGAGATTAATCCTTTGTCAGTTGCTTCATTTGCAAATATTTTCTCCCATTCTGAGGGTTGTCTTTTCGTCTTGTTTATGGTTTCCTTTGTTGTGCAAAAGCTTTTAAGTTTCATTAGGTCCTATTTGTTTATTTTTGTTTTTATTTCCATTTCTCTTAGAGGTGGGTCAAGAAGGATCTTGTTGTGATTTATGTCATAGTGTGTTCTGCCTATGTTTTCCTCTAAGAGTTTTATAGTGTCTGGCCTTACATTTAGGTCTTTAATGCATTTCGAGTTTATTTTTGTGTATGGTGTTAGGGAGTGTTCTAATTTCATTCTTTTAAATGTAGCTGTTGAGTTTTCACAGCACCACTTATTGAAGAGGCTGTCTTTTCTCCATTGTATACTCTTGCCTCCTTTATCAAAGATAAGGTGACCATATGTGTGTGGGTTTATCTCTGGGCTTTCTATCCTGTTCCATTGATCTATATTTCTGTTTTTGTGCCAGTACCATACTGTCTTGATTACTGTAGCTTTGTAGTATAGTCTGAAGTCAGGGAGCCTGATTCCTCCAGCTCCATTTTTCGTTCTGAAGGTTGCTTTGGCTATTCGGGGTCTTTTGTGTTCCCATACAAATTGTGAAATTTTTTGTTCTAGTTCTGTGAAGAATGCCATTGGTAGTTTGACAGGGATTGCATTGAATCTGTAGATGGCTATGGGTAGTAGTGACATTTTCACAATGTTGATTTTTCCAATCCAAGAACATGGTATATCTCTCCATCTGTTTGTATCATCTTTAATTTCTTTCATCAGTGTCTTATAGTTTTCTGCACACAGGACTTTTTTTCTCCTTAGGTAGGATTATTCCTAGGTATTTTATGCTTTTTGTTGCAATGGTAAATGGGAGTGTTTCCTTAATTTCTTTTTCAGATTTTTCATCGTTAGTGTAGAGGAATACAAGAGATTTCTGTGCATTAATTTTGTATCCTGCTACCTTACCAAATTCATTGATTATCTCTAGTGGTTTTCTGGTAGCATCTTTAGGCTTCTCTATGTATAGTATCATGTCATCTGCAAACAGTGACAGTTTTACTTCTTCTTTTCCAATTTGCATTCCTTTTATTTTTTTCTTCTCTGATTGCCATGGCTACCACTTCCAAAACTATTTTGAATAATAGTGGTGAGAGTGGGCACCCTTGACTTTTTCCTGATCTTAGAGGAAATGGTTTCAGTTTTTCACCATTGAGAATGATGTTGGCTGTGGGTTTGTCATATATGGCCTTTATTATGTTGAGGTAGTTTCCCTCTATGCCCACTTTCTAGAGAGTTTTTCTCATGAATCAGTGTTGAATTTTGTCAAAAGCTTTTTCTGCATCTATTGAGATTATCATATGATTTTTATTCTTCAGTTTTTTAATATAGTGTATCACATTGATTGATTTGCATATATTGAAGAATCCTTGCATTCCTGGGATAAACCCCACTGGATCATGGTGTATGATCCTTTTAATGTGCTGTTGGATTCTGTTTGCTAATATTTTGTTGAGAATTTTTGCATCTATGTTCATCAGAGATATTGGCCTGTTGTTTTCTTTTTTTGTGAATCTTTGTGTGGTTTTGTTATCAGTGTGATGGTTGCTTTGTAGAATGAGTTTGGGAGTGCTCCTTCCTCTGATATATTTTGGAAGACTTTGAGAATGATAGGTGTTAGCTCTTCTCTAAATGTTTTATAGAATTCACCTGTGAAGCCATCTGTTCCTGGGCTTTTGTTTGTTGAAAGATTTTTAATCACAGTTTCAACTTTATTACTTGTGATTGGTCTGTTCATATTTTCTATTTCTTCCTGGTTCAGTCTTGGCAGGTTGTGCTTTTCTAAGAATTTGTCCATTTCTTCCAGGTTGTCCATTTTATTGGCATAGAGTTGCTTGTAGTAATCTCTCATGATCTTTTGTATTTCTGCAGTGTCAGTTATTACTTCTCCTTTTTCATTTCTAATTCTGTTGGCTTGAGTCTTCTCCCTTTTTTTCTGGATGAGTCTGGCTAATGGTTTATCAGTTTTGTTTATCTTCTCAAAGAACCAGCTTTTAGTTTTATCGATCTTTGCTATTGCTTCCTTCATTTCTTTTTCATTTATTTCTGATCTGATCTTTATGATTTCTTTCCTTCTGCTAACTTAGGGGGTTTTTTGTTCTTCTTTCTCTAACTGCTTTAGGTGTAAGATTAGGTTGTTTGCTTGAGATTTTTCTTGTTCCTTGAGGTAGGACTGTATTGCTATAAACTTCCCTCTTAGAACTGCTTTTGCTGCATCCCACAGGTTTTGGATCGTCGTGTTTTCACTGTCATTTGTTTCTAGGAATTTTTTATTTCCTCTTTGTTTTCTTCAGTGATCTCTTGGTTATTTAGCAGTGTATTGTTTAGCCTCCATGTGTTTGTATTTTTTACAGTTTTTTTCCTATAATTGGTATCTAGTCTCATAGTGTTGTGGTCCAAAAGATACCTGATGTGATTTCAATTTTCTTAAATTACCAAGGTTTGATTTGTGACCCAAGATATGGTCTATCCTGGAGAATGTTCCATAAGCACTTGAGAAGAAAGTGTATTATGTTGTTTTTGGATGGAATGCCCTATAAGTATCAATTAAGTCCATCTTGTTTAATGTATCATTTAAAGCTTGTGTTTCCTTATTTATTTTCATTTTGGATGATCTGTCTATTGGTGAAAGTGGGGCATTAAAGTCCCCTACTATGACTGTGTTACTGTCAATTTCCCCTTTTATGGCTGTTAGCATTTGCCTTATGTATTGAGGTGCTCCTATGTTGGGTGCATAAGTATTTACAATTGTTTTATCTTCTTCTTGGATTGATCCCTTGATCATTATGTAGTGTCCTTCTTTGTCTCTTGTAATAGTCTTTATTGTAAAGTCTATTTTATCTGATATGAGAATTGCTACTCCAGCTTTCTTTTGATTTCTATTTGCATGGAACATATTTTTCCATCCCCTCACTTTCTGTCTGTATGTGTCCCTAGGTCTGAAGTGGGTCTCTTGTAGACAGCATATGTACGGGTCTTGTTTTTGTATCCATTCAGCCAGTCTATGTGTTTTGGTCGGAGCATTTATTCCATTTACATGTAAGGTAATTATCAATATGTATGTTCCTATTACCATTTTCTTAATTGTTTTGAGTTTGTTTCTTGTAGGTCTTTTCCTTCTCTTGTGTTTCCTGCCTAGAGAAGTTCCTTTAGCATTTGTTGTAAAGCTGGTTTGGTGATGCTGAATTCTCTTAACTTCTGCTTATCTGTAAAGGTTTTAATTTATCTGTCGAATCTGAATGAGATCCTTGCTGGCTAGAGTAATCTTGGTTGGAGGTTTTTCCCTTTCATCACTTTAAATATGTCCTGCCACTCCCTTCTGGCTTGCAGAGTTTCTGCTGAAAATCAGCTGTTTACCTTATGGGGTGATTCCCTTGTATGTTATTTGTTGCTTTTCCCTTGCTGCTTTTAATATTTTTTCTTTGTATTTAATTTTTGATAGTTTGATTAATATGTGTCTTGGCATGTTTCTCTTTGGGTTTACCCTGCCTGGTACTCTCTGTGCTTCCTGGACTTGATTGACTATTTCCTTTCCCATGTTAGGGAAGTTTTCGACTATAATCTATTCAAATATTTTCTTAGACCCTTTCTATTTCTCTTCTTCTTCTGGGACACCTATAATTCGAATGTTGATGTGTTTAATGTTGTCCCGGAGGTCTCTGAGACTGTCCTCAATTCTTTTCATTCTTTTGTCTTTATTCCGCTCCCTGGCAGTTATTTCCACCATTGTATCTTCTGGCTCACTTATCCATTCTTCTGCCTCAGTTATTCTGCTATTGATTCCTTCTGGAGTATTCTTAATTTCAGTAATTGTGTTGTTCATCACTGTTTGTTTGCTGTTTAGTTCTTCTAGATCCTTGTTAAATGCTCCTTGTATTTTTACCATTCTGTTTCTGAGATTTTGGATCACCTTTACTATCATTACCCTGAATCCTTTTTCAGGTAGGTTGCCTATTTCATCTTCATTTATTTGGTCTTATAGGTTTTTACCTTGCTCTTTCGTCTGTAACATACTTTTTTTGTCATTTCTTTTATTTTTGATGCATGTTGCTGTATTCCTGTCTTACTGGTTGTTTGGCCTGAGATGTTCAGAACTGGAGTTTGCAGGCAGTTGGATAGAGCCAGGTCTGGTGCTGAGATGAGGACCTCTGGGAGGCCTCATTCTGATTAATATTCCCTGGGGTCTGAGGTTCCCTGTTAGTCCAGAGGTTTGGACTTGGAGCTCAGGCCTGACCTCCGGCCTGGGAAGCAAGATCTTGCAAGCCGATTGCTGGGGGTTCCTCCCGTCCCCTTAGGTATCTGTGGTCCCCTGCCGGTGCCTGGTAGGTGCCCTAGTTGTGAGGAGACGCGAATTCCACGTCCTCCTAGTACGCCATCTTGACTCTGCCCCCCCAGGATTATATTTTTATCCATATTTTATTTGTATCTCTCGTGCCTGGCACAATTCCAACATACAGAAGGTTTGTGCATGGCATGGGACTGCGTGCCTTGATGATGACCTTCTGAATTCCTTTGTCAGCAAATGGATGCATCTGACTTTTGCTTGGATGGAATAAACCAGAGTTGTGTTGTCCCAGGCTGAGGAAGTCTGGCCTGCTTCACCCTGAATGGAAAGGCACTTGTCTATCTGCCAGTGTCTGGAAAATCTGCAGAATATGGCCTCTGCTGATATTCATTTTCCTTTTGGGAATTTCTCCTTCTCCCTTTACTACACTGGCTCTATGCCCACAGATCAAACACAGCGCTAAAATCTTACAGACCTGAAAGTGTTTGCATTTCAAAAGAAGTTGGAGAAAAATTGAGAGAAGTAAATCTCTAATGGTGGGGTAGCAGTGAGGTGGCCCTTGGATATGCCATCTAAGTGGGAAAGGGCAATTCTAATGACCAAGATGGTGGTTGAGGCACCTTAACAGGAAGGGCAAAAGAGAACAAGTGTCACACTTACCCTGTGTGGCCTGGGTACTTGTCACAGTCCCTGGCAGCCATGAACTGGTGATGACGTCATGACACTAGGTGACACAAGTGGTGCAACGTCTCAATTCTAAATTTTTCATCTCTCTGACTACAGTGGGTTGTGGCTTGCCCAAGTGACTGGTATTCTTATGCACTGTGATGGTATAAGTCGGATTTGAGCAAATATAGAGACAGCCCCCAACATGTTAGGAGATGACTGTAAAAAGTCTACCAAATTATAATTCTCAAAAACTGAAATATATGTCACAACATATCAAAAATTAAAAATGCACTGAAGCTGATTTGGATCATCTGAAATTCCAGTATTTATGAAGAGCTGACTTCCTAAAAATAGAAAATCCTGAGCACTTTCACTGAAACACGTATTGAAATTCTTCCTCTATTTAGTAAGTCGGTTCTTTAAATAAAAGAGTGACATTCACACAGCACAGAAATTTACTGAATGAATTCAGAACAGTGTCAGGCAAAAATGTGAAATTAAATCTTATGGGCAAATTCTGATGCAAGATTCCCCTAAAAATGTCGGTTTTGTGTGTGGATATCTTTTGGCAAAGGAGAGGGCTGAAAGAATCAACCTTTTGCTGAATTCACAAGTTCTCCATACCTCGTAGAAAGAGCAACAAATGCCACGTTCTCCTATTTCTGAGCTTCACACAATGTTTTTTGTATGACAACGTCCAAAACAAAAAGGAAGTCGTGAATGCAGAATCAAACATGCCAATACACTCCAAGACTGACATCCCTCAGAAAATGTCTCCTTCAAATAAAATCTCCCATACGATCCCACCTGCACTGCTGTCTGGGGTGTGAGGGGAGCTGGGCACATCTGGAGCAGACAGGATGGGGACCTAGTGCAGAGGGGCCGTCCAGGCAGGGCATGAACTTGGCCCCCAGGGCAACCCTGCCAGGGACATCAGGCCTCTCTCCTTCCAGATCCACAAAGGATGTGCAGTGACCACTGACACTGACCCAGCATCTTTTCCAGGCTGAACCCCCGCTGGGTGATTTAAATACAGGGCTCATCTCTCCCCAGCAACAGTCCTAGAAGAGATGACATCATTCTTACTGTACCGGGACTCAGAAGGAAACTGCAACTTAGAAAGTTAGTCACCTAAAGCCACACAGCCTCACAGCCTCAGTTTATGAAGTGGAGGCTCAATCCCAGACTTTGTGACTCCATCTTATCCTGTTTCACTGCACCCGGTAGAACGTGATAAAGTCTGAGCCCGAAAAGAGGCTCTCCCTTTTCCAACCCGTTGGCTGAACAGCAGCAATCTGACTTTCCCAACAAAATTTTTGTATTTTAGAATGCCAAACCAACTAACTCATGAGTTTCTCAAAAGCAAAGAAAGCCAGGAAGCAGGTGAATGGGTATAAAAAAGTGTCAGACTCAGGGGCCACCTCAGATAGCCACACTCAGAGACAGCTCAGTGTTTCCGAATGACTGTCTCGCGGGTGAAAGCAGAGTTCAACAATTCTAGTTCACAGCATCCCCAGAACTCTGCATTCTCAGAATATAGTGCCTCCGTCCCTGACCTTCCCAGGTTCCCAGAAAGAAGGGTTTTCCCCACGGTTCTGCCTCTGGAATTCGAATCCATCACCACAGGGGCCATGCCATCTACTGCTTCACTTCTTTTCTTTTTTCTTGTCTTCGCTGTCTGCTGCTAAGGGTCGGTGGGGACCGGAGGACCCAGAGCTGTGCGCAATGAGGGTTCTGCCTACAGCGCTCATGTCCTGGGTCTGGAAAACCTCAAGTGCCCCATTGTAAGCAGATCCATTTCCACTAATAGCTGGTGGATGTGCATTCAGAGCCTACGGCACCCCAGGCACATTTCCAACAAACGATGTGGCACACACAGGAATTCATCCGAATCCAGCAAAAATCACTTAGCTTAATAACGCTGCCCTGATTTAATTTTAGCTTTTCATAAAGCATGAGAGATGAGCGGGGGATGCTTGGTTTTTTTTATGGATTACTGATGAGACGCAGCTCACATCTGGCGGTTTCATCTTTTTTTTTTTTTTTTTACAACTTCCAAAAAGAAGGGGGCTGGGAAGGGAAGTGGGTGGATAATTAAAAGGAGGGCAGCACCTGCAAAATGTACGAGCGAAATGCCGTGGCGGGAGGGCTGGCTCTGTCTGGTATGTAAGTAGCTGGCGAGAGCCCAAGGAGCCAGAGATACTGGTCTCAGTGGAGGGCTTCACTGCTGGGGCTGTAAGCGTCCAACAGGAAGGGCACCACACACATGCGCACATACTCTCATGCGCACGCGTCCACATGTACACATTTATACACACGCATAGGGCATGCTGATGAAGAAACAGTATTATCCCCCTGGTCTGCCTTTAGGCGGCGCCCTCAGGGCACAGTCAACCCAAAGGCTACCCACAGAGTGACTTTGGTTTTCAGGCACGAGGTTAGACAAGATGTTCTGACAAAGTCGTCCTGAATGCTTGCTTCTCTTTCTCTGGCTCTAACTGCAAAATGTATCCAAGCCCTCCACCATCTCCACACTCTGCTGTCCAAGACACCCTCGCCTCTCATCTACATTATTACCTGGTCTCCTCGCTGGTCCCTCTATGCCGTCTCCTGCCCCCTGTTCTGTTCTCAAAGGAGCAACCAGAGCGAACCTGATCAAAAGAAGTCAGATCTTATGATTCCGTTGCTCAGGCCTCCCCAACGGCTTCTCAGTTCTCTCAGAGTAAAAGCCCAAGTCCCTACAGTGGCTATAGAGCCCTGCGTGATCTGCCGGATGCCAGCCTCCTCCCTCTGTGCCTCTGTCCGAATCCCCAGTTGCTCTGCCCTTGCTCCACAGTTCCAGCCACATGGCCTCTTTACTGCTTCTCAAACCCACCGGGCACACTGCGCCCCAGGGCCTTTGCACTTGCTGTTTCCTCTCCCTGCAAGGCTCTTCCTCAGACACCCCCGTAGCTCCCTCTTCACTTCCTTTGAGTCTCTGTCTAAATGTCACCTAACCCTCAGATGTAGGATTCCAACCCTCCCTGTCTTCCAGCATCCCCAATCCATCTTACCTGGTTTTTTATTTTTCCACCCCACACTCACCATCTTAAAAAATACTGTGGAATTTGCCTACTTATTTGTCTTGTTTGTCTCCACCCAGCAGACTGTCAGTTCCATGAGAAAAGGGACAACTGTCCTCAGCTGTACCCCAGAGGCTAGCACCATGTCTGGCACAAATAAATTATTAATATATTTGCATAATGTATATAACAATCATTTTAATATCACTGTTGAATGAAGAATGAACAAATGATTTGCTCTGATTTGCAGGTATATTCATATACAAAAATATAATCCCATTAAGTTGGCATTTCTAAATCTCCTGTATTCAAAATAATAAAATTAGACAACATCCAGAGGGCCATGGGCTATCGGGAGACCAGGGGGCCAGAAGACCAGGGGCTACAACAGCTTGGGGATGTCTATGAGGAGAACAGGTCGTCCTCCTGGCCTTTCTGCCTGTAGCTTCTAGCAGCTCCAGGACTCTGCCTGGAGGAGCAGCTCAGCTCTGCTACAGAACCATGGCGAGAGAACGAAACCAGTTCACCTTCTGGCCGCACTGCCGAAGGGTTACACCCCAGTTTTCTCAGGACACCACACCTGTACGTGGGCACCATGAGGGCTCAGTAGGGGTCAAGACAAGAAGCAGGAGAGAAAGTGTTTGGGTTAGGTCATCAAGGCGGAACAGAGTCCAAGGGCATCTGATTGGACCTGCCCCTCCTCCTAGCTTCAAGCAAGGATCACCACCAACCCCTCCGGCCCCTAAAGCTGACAGGTGAGCGCTAAGGCTTCACGCTGACCTTGAGAAGGGGAACAGATGGAAGGTCTGTCCATCCCTCTCCATGGCCACCCGAAAGCAGTCATATGAGTCAGCCTTCCCGGCTCCAGGCTCTCCTATCTGATCTCTTCTGCTCTCCACCCCAGAGTCACGACCAAACGCCCTCACTCACATGCAGCTGCCCAATTAAAAAGTCTGCAGTTTTAGCCGTTACCCCAAACCGAAGCTCCCCCTCCTGCCCTCACAGCCCTACGAGATGGGCTTTGCCCCACCCATCCAGCCCATTTGCCAATGCTCCGCCCGACCCCCAGCCAAACCCTCTGGATGGGCCATTCTTCATTCTGACCCATCTCATACACGTCCCACCTCTGTTCACGTATGTTTGTGTTATTCCTTTTCACTGGAAGGCCCTCCCTTTAGCCCCACAAATATCACTGAAGCTTCTAGAAGGTCCGGCTCAACCTTCACTTTCACCAAGAAAGTCAACTTCTCTTTTGAAACTTTAAACACCGTCAGTCCACATAATGCGAATCTCTTATATAATATGTTACTGAGCACAGACAAGCCTCCCAATAAATTTTGACCAGTTAGCCAGTGTCTACTGCCTTGGTACTGGTATCGAGGGGGTGATTTTTTGCCCGTGGGGAAGGAGCGTACTATGGGACTTGATCTTAAACCTCCAGCCTGACTTTGGCTAAACTACTTAACTTCTTTTAGTCTTGATTTCACTCTCTACAAAAGACCAGAAACCTCTTCCTCCCAGGGATAACAGAAGGACAAAATGAGATCATCCCCAAATTCTATTAGAGCAGGAACTTGGCTTTATTCACCTCAGTGCCCAGGATGGTAACTGCCACACTGTTCTCAGTAATAAAAAATGTGAGTGAATAATGTGCATACAATTCCTCATATAATCTGGTGTGTGGCAGATGATTAAAAAAAAAAAGGGTATTGTCAACAGTCTTATTCTTTTTTTTTCTTTTTTTTTTTTTTTTTTTTGCAGTACACGGGCCTCTCACCACTGTGGCCTCTCCCATCACGATGCACAGGCTCCAGACGCGCAGGCTCAGCGGCCATGGCTCACGGGCTCAGCCGCTCCGCGGCATGTGGGATCCTCGCGGACCGGGGCACGAACCCGTGTCCCTTGCATCGGCAGGCGGACCCCCAACCACTGCGCCACCAGGGAAGCCCAACAGTCTTATTCTTAAGCAAACTGAAGAGTGATGCAGGACAACTCACTAAAGAAGTCCACACACCGACGGCCACCAGCACGACCTCTCCCCACCTTCTCTCCTGCGGGAGACAGCCCAGCCCCTCAGCTCTTTCTCACTGATCTCCTTCCCTAACCTTTCCATCACCTTCCTTGAAGATCTTTCCAACTTCCCCACAAGATAAAAATTAAGAAGTCTGGTTAATTCTGGAAGGGAAGATTATCCTTCCCTAGAAGTTAATTACTTATTTCATCCATGTCTTTCTTTTGCTGCTAAAGGCCTCTGTATTCATCTGTATATGTCAGACGTCCCCTTCCCAGATTGAGGATGGACTCTTAGACCTACAGAATGTTTCTGACACATGTTTGTCCCTCCAACACCATGCACATAATAGATGCTGAAAAAAAATAATTGTTGAGTAGCTGAATAAATGCACTGATGGACTAAAGCCGATTTTATTATTGCAGACCTTAAAAAGTAATGGCAGAAATGGGTCTAGATTGTGGTCTTGCAAATCGGGTGGAGACTTCTTTCCAGGCTAAGGAAGAGGATTCTGGAACAAACCGGGCTTAAGACACGCTCTTTCCGAAAAGGGGACTCCTGTCTGCTGGGCCATCTGACCTTTTCACAATTATCGGACACATGTACCACTCTTAGCTCCCTTCGCAAGCTCCCCTATTTGTAAAGCAAGCCCATGACCTTCCAAGGAGGTTGGTGGATGCACGAGACAGCTCATCTTGAAAGCTTCTCTACCCCCAGGGAACGTGAACACTTCCAAGGAAGCGCATTATTACTCCACTGTCAGGTGAAGACAGAGCTCACGTCTTACTGCCCCACAGAAACACATGGCGAGAATTTCTATTTTACAAAAGTTGCTGCACCATTTGCTGAAGGATGTTACAGGGCAGGTAACCAGGATGATGAAGAGAAGGGATGTCTTGAAGCACCTGCTCTGCCCTCTGCTACGAGAGTACAAACACAATTACAGGTAACTGGGAACACTGGAGAAAATCACCATTATTTCTCCACCTTTGTATCCAGAAATAGCAAAAGTATTATGTTGCAAGGGACAGGGAATTCCCAGAAGCTGCACGGGGCTGCAGAGGTCACGGAGGGGTGAAAGTAAAGGGTGGTAGACAAACGACATAAAAAAGAGGTTCCTTAACAAAAAAGCAGCAGACTCACAGATCTAGAGAACAGAGTAGTGGTAACCAGTGGGGAGACAGAGGGAAGGGGAGAAGGCAAGGTACAGGTAAGGGATTAACAGGTACAAACTACTATGTATAAAATAAGTTACAAGAAACAACAGAGATGGTGCTGTATAGTACAGTGAACTATTCAGTATTCTGTGACAAATCATAATAGAAAAGAATATGAAAAAGAATATATATATGTATATATGTATAACTGAGTCACTTTGCTATACAGAAGAAATTAACACAACATTGTAAATCAACTATAGTTCAAAAAAATTTAAAAATAAAATAAGCTACAAGGATATACTGTACAACGTGGGGAATATAACCCATATTTTATAATAACTATAAATGGAATATGACCTTTAAAATTGTGAATCTCTATAGTGTACAGCTGTAACTTATACAATACTGTACATCAACTATACCTCAACAAATAAATGAACATCCCCAACTGTGAGCTCGGTCTCCCAGGATGAATGGGGCCCTCCAGCCAGCCCAGGACAAGGCTGAGTGTGGACTGCCCCATCTCCTACAGCCCTTCTCTTCCTTGGCCACAGAAGCCTGCCCTTCCACTGGGGGCCCAGTTCCCTCGTGCCCTTTCCTCCTCTATCGAGGAGGTGCTCTCAGGAAAGGATGTGGTAAACTGCCCTCTTGATGAGTCTACACTGATATAAGGTCTCACAAATTACACTCCTAAATGTATGTGTTTTCAGCTCGGATTAAAACCTAACTGGAAAGACATTCATCTCAATGTTGGGCTTTCAGGGAAAAAAAAAAAAAAATGTGGCATGATTTCCAAACAAAATGGGATTTTGAAATCAGGGCCAACTTGGGCCAATTTGGGCAAATCTGATCGCTACAGTAGTCAGCCCAAGGGTGGGGGGGATTTCTACTTGAAAGTGGAGGGCAACCTCCAAGGCATCTGGAATCCTCTGGAACCCCCTGTAACTGAGCTGATGCTTCTTCAGCCTCTGCACTCCCATCACCGCCATCGTGCTCACACATGGACTATGGACGTGCTTACACGTGAAGACACACACGTGCACACAGAGTCTGCAGGGGCAAGAAAGGCACCCCACAGTGAGTAACTCCGCAGGTGGGCCCCCCGGAGCACCCCGAGAGCTCCCCAGTTCGCGGAGAGGCTCAGGGAGTTCTCTCCAGGTGCCTGTGGAAACATCTTTCCTTCAGCGGCAGACGTGTTGTAGGATGTGGCTGTTGCTAGGTAACAGTGATCCCCTCCTCTCTTCCCCCCAAGCCCTCCCTCTCCGGACAAGGAAGCCCATGTACAACCTGGTTAAGTGCTCCCAGGGTGTCCTCAAAGCCCCCTCCTGGGAAGGCAGACTCTGGCCCACTCTTAGAATGCAAGATTTCTGTGCTTAAAATGAGAAGACTGAGGCTAGAGAACTAGACTTGAATTTGAGGAGAGGGGCACTGCTGGTTGGGGACTTGGGGGGAGAAAAAAAGGGGATTTTGTTTGTTTTGAGTTTTTGTGGACTGTTTTAGAATTTAAGGGGCATTTGCTATTCCACGCGGCCCTCAGAGCCCAAGCCGCCAGAGCTATCAGCAGGGCCCGGCCAGCTGATCTCTCCATGGGCCAGCACAGCAGAAACCATGACCTCCAGGATTTTAAATAATCAGGGGCTGTCAGTACCAATAAGCCTCAGTCCCTGAAGCCCTGAGAGGTTAAAAGAAAATCCTCCATGCAAGGTGACAAAGAGATTTAGATGAAGACTCCTTCGGGATAACAAAGAGGGCAGCTGCGGCTTGCAGGGATGCACTGCCTTTGGCCCATCAGAGAAGCCTCCCTGGCATCACCTGACGGGCAAGCCAGGCCCCAGCCAGCCCCGCCTGGATGCACCCACACATGTGTGCAGAAAAGATAATGTTAATGTCGCTCCTTATTTGTTTTTCCGTCAACCAAAATGCCCACTTATCAGTATTTAATGGCTCTCAGAAATAAAGCTATTTTAGAACATGATCCAAGATGCAAATGAGTCACTGAAAGCTGTTGCTGTGACCTTTCCCTGTCACCGGGGGGATCTTTCCAAATCCACAGCGGCTTCCTGACAGCCTGGCTCAGGGTGGGGTCCCCGATGGAATAGAGGAACGTGGACCTTTGCTGTCGGGGGCAAAGACCCCTAAACGTCCACACACCCTTGAAGAGCCAAGTCCTTCATTTTAACAGAGAAGTCCCAGTGGCCACCCTAGACAGAATGCTTTCTCCTCAAGAGGCTGTTTCCTCAGCTGCCTGACCTCTGATGAGAAAGCCAGGCCATCCAGTGACACAGCGAGGCCCCCCACGGAGAGCCCTCTGCCTTTGAGAGACGCAGACACCCAGAATCTGGTCAAATACGGGCACCCCTGCAAAGGAGTCCCAGAAAGCCTGAAAATAGTTCACCTTCACTGGGTGTCAGGAAATAGGACCTTTCGGAGACCATGCGTCCTCCTCACTGTTTTCCACTTTTGCTGTTTTTGACGATGTCAATTCCACTTGACAGCCTGAGGTTTCACCCCTGGGGCCCAAGGAGGGTCACGGTAGTCAGTATGAATCGGGTAAGCCAGGCACATGAAGCGGGCACTGTACACTCACCACGAACCACGGCTCCTGCCCTCAGACTGGGAAAAGGTGAGACGGCTAGGAACTGAACTGCATTTTCTCACATGGAAGCTTCTTTCCCACATACACAGACGTTAACATGCCCCTTCTCTCTAACTTCCACCTCAGACACACCCCAGAGGGAACACTCGGACCCACTGGCAGTGTTTCCAAAGTTCCCTAGAACTGAGGGTCCTTAAAACTAGGAGTCACCCTGGCCTCTTCCCTCCCCTCAGCCCCCCAAAGACCCCTCTCTCTTCTTCAGTCTCTCAGTCCACGGAATGGGATGATCTTCGCTACCCTGGAGGCAGTCACCGTGCCATGATTAAGGGCTGGATGGTCAGATCCCTGGCCGTGTGAGATGCTGGGCAACTTATTCCAATCCGGGGATAGCCACTGCACATCCTTACCCACACAACTCAACGCTCTCATCTCTAGAAAACTCCTCCAGGCCCAGCTGCGCAACAGACCTCTATCTCTTCCAAGCCCCATCTCGACCTCTGGCTGCGTTCACGTCTGCCTCTTCTAGTTGACCGGGTATTAAAGACAGGCACTGTGTGTCAGGTATCTTTTTGCCTGGCCTGGTGGCTGGCACTGAGTAGATGTCCTTTAAGCACCTGTGGAGTCAAAGAGTCCCCTCTTGCGATGACACAGACATAAGCAGCTTCCATGCCAACCCATTCCCAACACCAGGACAACCCTGCTGGGAATATTTTAACTAAGCACCCTCTGTGTCAGCCTGGGTACTCTTTCAACCCGATCTGTCTACCAACAAAGCAGGATCCTGATCAGAAACTCCAAAGCCTGGGGTCATACAGAAAGTCCTCCCTGCCTCCCCATCCACACTCTAGTTTCCAGAATCCAAAGGAACATTTAATTTTTCGTAGTACTCACACTCCCGATAGCATACCAATTAACACCAATTAATCATCTTCATTAGGTGTGATAATGACTGGGAGGGAAAAGATTAGTTCCAAGAAAATATTCTGTACTTCTGTCAAATGAAGCTCATGAGATTAACCCACCCTAAATCAGACCCTCATCAAACAACCCCGCTCCACTGGAGACCTGTCACTAAACCTCCGGATGGTGTCAAAGAAGCAAAATGCCCAGCTGGAGAGACAGCCGGTGGAGACATTTGACCTGAACAATCACCGATGTCTTCCCAATGCAAGAATTCTTTGCAACCAGAACAGCTCTTGAAACAGGATACATCCATCAGTGATAGATAATTCCTGAGTCCCAAAGGAGACAGCCAAGATGAAGGATGCTATGGCCTCCTACTCCTAAGTAGTTTCCGATCCAAAGAGGACCAACTCAAAGCCCCTCCCTTGCCCGAGGCCCCTCTCACAGCCTTTCCCATCGCTGGTGTTGGACCCTGCAGCCTTCCAATCGCTCAGGCCCAAATCCTCACAGCCATTATTGATTCCTTGCCCTTTCCGATATATCACAATCTTTTCACTAATAATAAAATTCAAAATACATACAGAGTCTGACCACTTTCTCATCACCTCCACCCTGGCCCAAGCCACCTGGACCACTGCCGTAGCCTCTAGGTTTGTCTCCGCTTTCCACCTGCTTCACCTTCCCTCTGTTCTAAATATAGCATCCAGATCAATTCCTACAGAGAATAAATCTTATCACATCACTCTTCGGCTCAGAATCCTCCTTGTCTCCCTCAGCCCTTAAGATGGCCAACAAGATCCCATGTGATGTCCCCCCATGACTTCTATGACTTTATTGCCTACTCTCTCCACTTCTCTCTCTATTACAACCACTCCGGCCTCCTTGTTCCTGGAGCACACTTCCACCTCAGGGCCTTTGCACAAGCCTTCACACGGACGTAAGCCTCCAACAGGAGGCCTATCAAAAGACCACCCTCTTTAAAATCGCAACCTCACGCACTCCTCCCATATCAGCTTTCCCAACGCCCCTCTCCCACTCTTCTTTTTCTCCATAACAGTTATCACCTGATACTTCATACGATTTACTTACATGTTCTTTCGATTCTTCATTATCTGTTTTCCCTAGCTAGAACATAAACTCAATGACAACAGAGGTCTTTGATTGATTCATGGATTTATCCAAGGTACAGAGAACAGTGCCTGGTACACTACTCAATCAATATTTTACTACTAAGTAGTAAGAACAATTAAAGAGAAGTATATATTCGTGACTCGGAGCATCCCTTAGAGCCAGGAACAAGAGAGAATCAGGGAAAGTTCCACAGAGGACGTGACACTTGAACTGAACCTTGAAGGATGGGGAGGATTTGAACCTGCAGGGATGCGGGAAGGACATTAGGTGGAGGAGCACAGTGTGTCCTAGGCCAGCAGAGGGCCTGTTGAGATGAGAGGCGCTTCCATCAGGCCCAGGGCAAGCAGGGGGCGAGGAGGTGCTGAGAACTCAGTTGGGTCCACTGGAGCCACGGCTTTGAGGTCCAGGGAAAGGACTCTGATGATGGAGTTGCAAAGGATTCTGTGATGAGCCGGAGGAATGATTTCCCTTCGGCCACTTCTGCTTTATGGAAACGCAACCTGGGACTGTTGGCAAAGCATAACCGACCCTTACAGACCAGTGGCCAGGAGCCTCGTCCTTCCCCGTCTTTTACTCCCTAGACTAACTGGCCCTGGTTCAACCTTCCTTGCCCTTGCACTTGTCTTCTGCTCTGGTCACCACAGCAATCACCCCCTCCTCTGGATGTTCACCACATCCTCCTGTACCCCACTGCACCTTCCTTGTTCTCTGGTCATCTGACATGTGTTCTGTCTCCAAGTCTACATCAGAGGCAACTCCTGGGCCTCTTTTGTGGCCTCGGCACAGTTCTGAGCACATAGGAGGTGTGGCAGGACGTGTCTGCGTTCAGGTGCCCTTCCAGACGCAGAACCGGTCTGACCCAGTGCAGGATCTGTAGTGAGTGTGCCCGTCACATCCATTGCTAAGGTCATCACCCCTAGGCACTCCTCTGGAAGAAAAAACCTCTGAGAGACTGAGAGCTACATTCTGGGCTCCCCTGAATATGAGGGGAGTGGAAGGGACAGGTTTGTTTGTTGGTGTGTTTTTGAAGGAATGGGTATAATGTATACAGAGAAGACCCCAGGGAGAGTGAGCCTCGGCATCCTCCTTAACACTTTCTTACTTTGTGGCTGGAAGGATCCAGCCACTCAAATCTTACAGTGGAGGGAATGCAGCCCTGATGACCCCCACAGAGGAGAACACCCCCCACCCCAGGCTCACAGGGTGTATCTTTCCTATGCTTTCCCCTCACCCTTGCCCCGAAGTGAAAACTGTAAAAGTCGGCTTTAACGTTTGGCATTGTTCCCCTGTGCCCTTCCCAAGGCAGCTAAGCATACCTAATGTAAACACAATTTATTAAGGGTTCCACGTTTGCACATGAATGGTCCTTGACTCTGGAACCTTTCTGTATCGGGATTTTGTGTGATCCGTGGCCCAAGGCCTTTCCTAATTTTAACGCGCAGCCTGAGGCAACTGGGCTGCAGCAGATAATGGCTTCAGAGCCGGCTTATCTCAGGGACCATGAGCAGAGAGGGTGGTGGTATCTGTATTCATAACTCAGTAGGAGAAAACGGCCTCCACTCTTGCCATTTTCCTGCCGGATTTTCCAGCTCTGCGGCTCAGAATGTCAAGAGCAGGGCAGACGGAAGCACCACGGTAAAGAACTTGGACCCGTTCATCCCGTACGCGCTGAATGTGCCGACGCCTGGTCCGTGGGTCTGACCAGTACAACCCCGCAGCATCTAAGGCAGGGATCAGGACAGCCAGGGGTGAAGCTAAAGTCTTACTTCTCGGTCACACCAGGCTCTGTTGCTCAGCTTCAGGTTCCTAGCCCTCCCCAGAGGAACCCCAGGTTCCTCCTGAACAAATGTAACTGACCCCTGGCTCCCTGCCCAGCGTCCACATGAAAGGGCTCATCCAGACATGTAAACTCTCCCTGCATCTGTCTTACCTCTGGAGGACTTCCCTGGCCATCCAGTGGGTTTAAGACTCCACACTTCCACTGCAGGAGCACGGGTTCGATCCCTGGTCCGGGAACTAAGATCCCGTATGCTGTGTGGCAAAAAAAAAAAAAAAAAGAAAGTCTCGCCTCTGCTCAGCACCATCCCGTCCAGGGTGATGGCTCTGGCCATGGGTGTAAGAGCGGGATGCACGGAGGGGCGGGACCAAGGGGCACTGAACTTGTCACAGCCTGGCTGTGCTCCGTGGCTAAAGCCCTAACTCTGTCACTTCTGACATCCCCCTCCACGCCTGGGAAGACACCACGCACCACACACATTACCCTGTTTCCCCATTGTGCTTCTGAACTTGGAAATCCTGTAGGTGGTCACGAACGGGTCGTTTCATTGCCCCGGGGAGGCTGCAAGCACCCATAAGCTGACATCCAACTCTTTTCAGACACACGCTCATTCACTTCTGTTTAGTCAATGGGCTGCAAGCACACTGACATGTTGGGTTCTGTTGAATACCTTGCAGACACAGGTTCCTCAGCTGTTTCTTTTCAACCTCTGTCCTAGATCAAGGGTGGTCCCTGGCCGTTCTCCGCTGGCTTCACAGAAGAGGAACTGGGTTTGGCTCCGGGAAGGGGTATGGGGTTCACAGAACCAAATTTGAAAGTAACGTGAATTGCGGAAACTCACTGCGTAGTGAGGGGATAGGGAGAGAAACATTCTCAATCTGGTGGTCTGGGATGTCTTAAGGCAAGTTATTGCCTAAGGTAGAACTACTACCTGAACGACTTCTGTTAGGGTTGAATGGTGCCACCCCCAGCCCCCTAACAAATTCATATGAGGTCCTAACCCCCAGCCCCTCAGAACATGGGAAGAAGGCGTTAAGAGAGGTAATCAAGTTAAAATGAGGTCATTAAGGTGGTTTCCAATCTAATAAGACTGGTGTCCTTATGAAAAGGGACATTTGGACACAGTGACAGACACACAGACAGTATGAAGAGGCCCAGGGAGAATGATGGTCATCTACAAGCCAAGGAGAGAGGCCCAGAACACATCTTCCTTCACAGCCTCAGGAGGAAGCAACCCTACCGCCATCTTGATCTGGGATTTCCAGACTCCAGAACCCTGAGACAGGGAACGTCTGTGGTTTAAGCCACTCAGGCTGTGATCCTTTGTTACCACAGCACTAGCAAACTAATGCAACTGTGAGAAAGTCACTCTGCAGCTGAGAAAAGTCCCCAGGAGTTTATAAGAGGTATCTTTTCACGTTTTATGCCCAGGAAGCCTGGTACAATTAGCTACTCATAAAGCTGCCCTCTTGCAGGACCGTGCATTCTGATGCCAGGGACTGATTTAATTTACCACTGTGCTTGTACAGAGTAGGTACTTGGAAAGTCATTTTGCTTCCCATTATTGTTGAAAGCTCTTTAACTCCTTTCTACCTAATTCCTAAAAAACAAAAGAAGCGAAAACACATATGTGTTTGAACACATTCAAGACTTCTACTTATGTCTAAATATAACTGTAGACACTGTGTGTGTGTGTGTGTGTGTGTGTGTGTGTGCGCGCGCACGTGGAGAGAGTGAGAAAGAGAGAGAATTTTCTCCCAAGACTTTCAGTGGGTGGCAGGAAAAAATAATCAGCCTCATACCAGCATTATAGCTAATGTTTGATACTATTTAGAGAGCCAGCCGTGGCCATGTCAGATCTTTAAAAGAAGCAAAACATCTGGGCACATTCCAAAGCAGAGAGGAAGAACCCAAGTCACAACGTATTACACAGCGCAAGGCTGCATCTTTACAAAAGTTATAATTTACATTTGCTAAACAGAATCCTGTGCCTCCGAGGATCTTAGGGAACCAGATTCTGGCACCAAGTAGAATGAAAGAAAAACACAATAGCCATCCTATGTGTCACAATTCCAAAAGTTCTGAAGGGAATCACTGAATGGTTTCCAGAGAGCAGAAAACCCAGCACCTCCTCAGCAAAGGGCCTCCAAGTGGTCAGTGGCCACTGACCGTCCATCACGGGAGGCAGCCCCCTTGAACTGAAGTCAGCGGCTGCCCTGGAAGGTTCTCAGAGGGGCCCCAGTTCAAGCCCAAACCATCCTCTGTTCCTCACTTGAAGGCAAACGGCATCCTCTCCCTGCCCCCATCTCACAGAGCTGTCTTAAGGATGAATTAAAGAAAAATATTTAAACCTACATAACACTTGGGACATCTACACTAAGAGGAAAAAAATCACTATTTCTACAATATTTCACAGACCTAAAGCAAGTGTCCTACTTGAAGCAAAACCAATACACACACACACACAAAAAAAATCCAGATTTTAAAAACATATATATCAGAATTAAGTTGTCCAACATACAAAACATAGAACAAGCTCTTCAAAAGCTTTATTCACCAGGGAACGCCCAGCACCTAGGTCAAGACCAGGCACGTTACATTCAAAAGGCATTTGCTGAATAAAAGCATTATTTCTGTTAAACAGCCAGCTCCATCGGCATACTTCATGAATTACAGAAGTTGCAAATATTGCATTCGTGTGTCCCATTCCCCAACATGCACGGTGGGACGGGTGAGACACCCTGTAAGGTGGCCCGGCCTGGGAACAGCTATGTCCTGGCAGTCGCCCCCGGCCCAGGTCCCATTACCTCTGCCAAATGTTTGCTGCATCACCCCTGGCGCATCCAGCCCCGCATCCTGGCAGCAGCGTGGAGACAGGGCTGCTTCTTTGTTTGAAGACACCTCTTCCTGGCTTCCTGGTGACAACGGCCAGGCGAGAGGGCAGCCTGTTCCAGTCTGGCTGTGCCTTTGGCAGTGACTAAACACACAGGTTGTTACCATGTCTGTGGCTTCCGAGAAGCTAATGGATTTCAGGGCAGAGAGCAAACCCGGGCAGGCTACCCACCATGCTTGGCGCTGTCTTCATCACATACCCACTTCTGCCTCTTTGTTCCAAAATGTTTCTTTCAATCCCCAAAACCCTTGTTTCTTCCCTGTTGGTCGAGGAAGGGTAAGAGGAGGATCCATATAAGGCCTTCCGACAAGCTTCCAGGGAATCCACACCAGCCCTGATCACAGAGAAAAACTTCCACAACAGGGCAAGAACCTGGTCTGCTCAGGTTACTGGATCTCATGTTATTTCTGTAACTTTTATTATTTTTTGTATTATAAAAATTAATAAAGGCTCATTGTAAGATATTTGGAAACTGTAGAAAAAAAGTACAAAAATGAAAACAAAAATCATCCATAATCTCATCATCCACAAAGAATCTCTATTACCACTTTAGTCTATTTTATTTATATTTATACATACACATACATACACACACACACTTCATTAGCCACTTTAGAAGTATTTAACAGACAGCTTCATGGGCTTCCCTGGTGGCTCAGTGGTTGAAAATCTGCCTGCCAACGCAGGGGTCACGGGTTCGATCCCTGGCCCAGGAAGATCCCACATGCCATGGAGCAACTAAGCCCGTGCGCCACAACTACTGAGCCTGCGCTCTACAGCCCGCGAGCCACAACTACTGAGCCCGTGCACCCAGAGCCCGTGCTCCACAACAAAAGAAGCCACCGCAACGAGAAGCCCGCGCACCGCAACGAAGAGTAGCCCGCACTCGCCGCAACTAGAGAAAGCCTGCACACAGCAACAAAGACCCAACGCAGCCAAAAATAAAAACAAATAAATAAATTTATTTTTAAAAATAAATAAATAACATACAATTTCATGAGCATTGTCTCATATCATTAACATTCTTCAAATAGCTTTATATGGCTGCCTACTACTGCATTGTATGGATGTACTGTAATTTACTTAACTAGCTCCCTGCTACTGGGAAAAGTTGAGTCCAATTTTTCAGAAAGATAAATAGCACCACATTGAACAATTTTGTGCACACCTATCTCCCCACATTTCTGATTATTTCCTTTACATAGAATCCCAGAAGTAAATCAAAAGCATGAAAATGCCCCCAAATCATGCTTTCCAGAAAGATTACACCAATTGTAGTTCTAGTAACAGGACATTATGGCAATCTACCACATCTCTGTTGACACGGAACAATGCCATTTTTATTTTTATTTGTATTTATTTATTTATTTATTTATTTATTTATTTTGCAGTACGCGGGCCTCTCACTGCTGTGGCCTCTCCCGTCGCGGAGCACAGGCTCTGGATGCGCAGGCTCTGGACGCACAGGCTCAGCAGCCATGGCTCACGGGCCCAGCCGCCCCGCGGCATGTGGGATCTTCCCGGACCGGGGCACAAACCCGTGTCCCCTGCATCAGCAGGCGTACTCTCAACCACTGCGCCACCAGGGAAGCCCCACAATGCCATTTTTAACCTTCAGTAATTTTAGAGCTAGAAAAAGGGCATCTCATTTACATGTTAATTAGCATTTTTAGTATTGTTATTATTGAGATTGTTTTCAGTGGTCGGGACTTGACTTGAATGCCTCACCTTAGCCGCACATGGCATCCCGGGAAGGTAGGCCCCCTTATCCTCATTCCACAGAGGGAGAAACTGAGGCCGAATTAAGTGCCTTTCACAAGGTCAAACAACCATCTCTCAGAGCCAGGGTCAAAGCCCAAAGCCCATCCATCTAATGATTATACCATGCTGGTTATTCTTGGAGTCAAACATTTTCCCATGTGTTTTTAGTCACTGTATTTCTTTGTCTCAGAACTGGAGTAAATTTATTTGTCTGTGTAGAAACACAGCCCTCAGCACTTCGGGTGTTTTGACACTCCACGCTTGTACCGAGATGCACACATCACCCACACCGCTCGCTGCCTCAGCCCAACCCAAACTGCCACCCATCTCCCCACAAGTCAAGGATGACACAGGGTCTCCCCTCTACATTGAAGAGTTTATACGGGGAGGGGGAAGGGTAAGCTGGGACGAAGTGAGAGAGTGGCATGGACATATATACACTACCAGATGCAAAATAGATAGCTAGCGGGAAGCAGCCACATAGCACAGGGAGATCAGCTCGGTGCTTCGTGACCACCTAGAGGGGTGGGATAGGGAGGAGATATGGGGATATATGTATACGTATAGCTGATTCATTTTGTTATACAGCAGAAACTAACACACCATTGCAAAGCAATTATACTCCAATAAAGATGTTAAAAAAAAAAAAGAAAGAAAGAAAGAAGAGTTTAAACTGGCTTCACCTGAGCCCTAGTGAGGTTAGTCAGAATGCCCTGGAATTGAACTTAACCTCGAGTGGGAGATATCCTTTCACAGTCAAAGAATGATCAACTCTACAGGACCCATAACATAGACCAGCTTGAAAGCACAGCACTCACAAGGGCCCATTCTACAGGACCATCCATTCCTTTCCTTGTGGAGGCAAGGCGAGATGTCGATGTGTCTCTCCACACAGAGGTAGGAGTATCTCCTGGCCAGACAGCTCCCATGATGCTCAAGTTCACAGCCAGGCCAGCACCTGCCCACCACAGCCACTCCTCAGAGGCCCAGGGAAATGTGTGCCAGTCCCCCTCCACGGGCTGAATCCCCTCAAAGGATGGAAGTCAGGAAGCTGTGCCCTAAGCAGTCAGAGGACATTCCTCCACCCAAAAAAAAGAGCCCTGCACCAAGCAGCTGGAAGGGAGGCCATGGGGGAGCTTCTTTCCTTTGAAGTCACCTGCTCACCCAGGAATTCATGCTGCAGAAAAGTTCTGCAGGATCATAAACCAGCCTTGCACCTGCCTCAGAGCCCACTCTGCAATTCACAGCGATCATGTGCTTGATTCAGCTCAGGTTAGGGAGATGGATGGGATTTTCACACAAATCACTTGATTTGTATGAGAAATCTATGCTCCTGCTGTTCTAAGCATTGCAGGGATTTTTGGTTCCGCTAAATCTCTCTCAATATTATGGTTCTTGCAGCTTTTTAGAGTTTCCTGCCCAGGATTATTTTTTGAAGGCACTGCACTATTTGGCAATGCTACATTGTTCTTCTCTGGTACCTTGACCAGCAATATTTGGGAGAAAGGGCTTGAGCTCTGAAACCCCAAAACAGGTATTCCAAACTTTTTATTAAGCATTCTGGGATCTCGGTAGCAGAACCACACGGAATCCATCGCCTGGCTTCTCTTGACCCCGGCCCAGTACCCTGGCCCTCCCTGAGCCATCCTTAGAGAGAAACTACCCCCCTACTACCATCATCACCTTGTATAACTTCCCGGGCATCACTGAGCCCTCGCTGCATTACAGTGCTGTGTTGGACACTCTACAGCTAATACTCACTTAATCCCGGCAACACAGCTCCGAGGTGGGTACCAGGAGGTCATGCAGAGCTGGGGAAACTGAGGTTCAGAGCAGAGCCACAGGGACAATGTGAGCTGTGTCTGCGGAGATGCCTTGGGTTAGATAACCTTGGGGTCCCTACACCTCTGTGCTTCCAGATCCTCTATTTTATCTCAAACAGAACCTCCAGGAACAAGATTTGGAGAAAAGATGGGCGATCCCTCGTCCTGGATCAGCCCTGAACCACAAATTCCTTACTGCCTTTAACGCTCCCACAAAGGACTTTGTCCCCTAGGTGAGCACGACGTTTTGGACCCTTTGCCATCCAAGAAGAGCGGCCCCACAGAAAAACCGACAGACCCAGGGCCAGTCACGTGTCCTGTCCGAGGCCACCCCCCCTTCCTGGCTGTACTGACAGTGCACAAGGCACCTCTTCTGAAGCTCCCTGAGCAAACACTGCCACCCCCACCGCTGTGACCATCCTCAGTCCCCTCAGCACTGCCTGGGTCCAGTTCATCTGCCCGGCTTTTCTGGTGATTAGTGACCTTGGACTCTGCTCTCTTTGCCTAAGCCCCAGGTCACCCTGTAACCCCACGCCTTGCCTGGGCTGGCTCAGCCCACCCTGAGCCCCACCCCATGTCCAGATCATGTGACCTGGGTCCCCTCTTCTTTCCCCAGAACATCTTAAAAAAACTAGAGAGAGGAATCTTCCTCTCAGTCCTGCCTCCCTCCTGCCTTATAGGAAGATGTAAAAAGAAAACAAGAAGTCTCAAAAAAACAAACAAACAAAGAAGCTTTAGGAGGAGAGAGGAGGAAGTGCAGTAAGCATCCCCCAGCTCTCCTCCATCTCTGGCCAAGGGGTTCTTGGCGCCTCACCCACCAGCCTGATTTCTGAGGATTGTCATCATTCCGGGCAAGCCGTTCCATTTCTTCAAAATGCAATTGTAGCACAAAAAAAAAAAAAAAAAAAAAAGTAACTAGGAGTGGTGATGGATGTTATCTAGACTTACTGTGGTGGTGATTTCACAATATATAGAAATACTGAATTATTATGTTGTATGCCTGAAACATATAATTTTATATGTCAATTACATCTCGATTTTTGAAGAATACACTCATTCAAGAGCCACCTGGGCAGACAGCTCCAGGCCTGTTGGAATCTGAGACTAAGTTTTGAGGACTCTCAATCCACACCCTCCTCTTGGCCTTATTAATTCAGTCATAACTCTTGAGAATTTACAAGGCCCCTTTTACAGTCAGAGCATGGGCAGAAACCTTTTAATTTTGATTTAGAGACTCAAACTCTCTCTGTCACTGTCTCCCGTCCCCTCCCTCGGGGCTCCAGGGGCGTCTCTCTCCATGGACCACGGGCTGAGGTCAATCCCTGCCTCTGTCTCAGCTCTTGATCCTAGTCACAGAGCAAATGAAGCTACAGGAGAGAGTGCCCGCGACGATTCCCCCCACCCCGCCCCACCCCACCCCGCCGGTGCCTCTGACCACGGCTGTCCATCCTCCGTCCACCGCCAGTGAAGGCCACGCCTGGCCCTGCGCACTGCATCCCTGCATCCCGTCCCCTCCCCCACAGGCCATCGCCCAGCAATGCTCGCTTCCTTCCCTGCATCACCTCTGTGTTCTCTCCACTGGACCATCTCCATCTGCACACAGACACCCTGATATTTTCCCCATTTTAAGGGAGAAATACTGACCATGACCAAACAGCCCTACACTTCACCATTCACTTCTTTGCACCCTTTACAACCGCACTCCTCCACAAAGTCGTCTACCAGACCGAGCAAGCCGCACTCCCCCGTCCTCCGCCTGCCTCTCCTCCAACCTGCTCCACCCCGCGCGCTCCCACCAGCTCCCCCATGGCCTCCACGTGGCCAGTGTCAACTCTCCTTCCTCCTCTTACACCAGCAGCACCTGACCGCGCTGATCACTCCCTCCCTGAAAATTGCTCCCCTTGGGAAACATGCCCTCCGGGTTCCCCTCTCCTCTCCTGGGCTGCCCCCTGCTGGTTCATCTTCATGGCCTCGATCCAGGGTCAGCAAACATGGCCCTCGGGCAGCTGCCTGCTGTTATAAATAAAGTTTTATTGAACCACACACGTTCATGTGTCATCTGTGGCTGCTTTTGTGCTACAAGGGCAGAATTGAGTCACTGCAGCAAAGTCTGAAATATTTACGATCTGGCCCTTTAAGAAAAACGTGGCCAATTCCTATCCCAGACCCCTGAATACGGGAGTTCCAGAACCCAGTCTTTAGAGCTTCTCTATCCACACTCACTCTCCAGGTGATCCCATCCGGTCCCACACTTTCGGTATTATCAGGACACCGACAACTCCCAAGATTTTTCTCCAGCATAGAAAACTCTTCTCTCACCCCCAGACCCATCATCCTGCTGACTGGTGGACTGCATTGAGATGCTTGGCATCTCCCCAGACAAACGCCTCCCTTCCTGTTTTCCGCCAGTTTGCTCCCCCCACAAGCCTTCCCATCTCATGCTAAAAACCTTGGAAGTCATTCTAGAACCTCTTTTTCTCTCAAACCCCACATTCAACTCATCAGCAAATCCTGCTGCTTCCACCTTCAAAATATATGCAGAATTTGCCCACTAACCCCTCCATTGCTCCCGCCCTAATCCAAGGCGCCCCCTCTCTCTCTCTCTCGCCAGGGTCACTGCCTCCAGGCAGCCCTCCTGGAGGTGTTCTCAATGCTGCCTCCCACACAGCGGCCAGAGTGATCCGTTTCCATTGAAACTATGTCGGTCCTCTGCTCAAAACTTTCCAGTGGCCTGGCCTCAGGGCTACCCCTGACACCTCCAAATGTCTCCAGCGTCAGGGCCCCTCCTGGGTGGACGGCTTCCCCCCAGACAGCCACATGGACCCTCCTCCGCTGCACTGGGTCTCCACTCCAGGGTCACTTTACTACCGAGGGCCCCCGGGGCACACCCTCCCCACACCCCCCATCCCCTTGTTCTGCTTCCTTTTTCCCACTGCACTGCCTGACCCTCCTACATACTTTCTCACTTGTTTGTATCTATCCCTCCACTACAGCAGAAGCTCCGGGAGGACAGGCACTGCATCGGTTTTGTCCCCCCTGTATTCTCAGCGTTGAGAACTGCGCTTGTCAATCCTCAGCACTTTGAGCAATGAACAGGTGGACACATACATTTCAGAAGCCCCCTCCCCTCTTGAGGAAGCAAAAGGATGGGGAAAAGAAGCACGTGGCTTCCGTCGTGGAGAAATCAGAGAGGACCACAGTGCAGAGGTCTCCCAGCCCTGAGCCAGCAACATCGCGCACTGACCTGCCCCAGGGACCGGACTGAAACAAGCCAGTCCCCACGGACGAGGGGACTGCCCACCAGCTGCTTTCCAAATCCCTCTCTGCAAACCTCCCGGAAGCCAGGAGGCTGCTCTGGGGACCCACGGAGCTGCAGCACCTCCTCCGTCCCCCCTGCAGGCTACCCTGACCCAGATGGGGTGTCATGGCAGACAATGCACCAGGCTTGGAATCCACCACTCAGCAGCTGTGTTACCTTGTGAGTCTTCACCAGTCCAAGTCTCACTTTCCTCTCTGTAGAAGGAAGGTGATGAGCCATCGCTTCTAAATTTGACAATACAGTCATCCCTTCGTGTCCACGGGTTCCTCACCCCTGGATATGGGGGTGGGTGGGGGAGACTACGGGGACTTGAGCATCTGTGAGGTTTGGTATCCACGAGGGTCCTGGAACCCATCCCCTGTGGATACCAAGGGACGACTGTAAAGGGTGGTCTCGGACTCTTTTTGCTTCTTATTTGTGTGCTTATCACACTGCAAGGTCTACTGTGTACAAAGCGGTTGTGCTCAGGGCTTTCCATGTGCTGTAACCTGCTGCCCCGTTTCCAAGCATCCCTCTTGCGCTCCCACCTACTGCCCATCCGCTCCCATTTCTTCTTCTTCGTCTTTTTGTCTCACAACTTTTCCTTCCTCTTCCCACATTCTGAAAACCCTGAGGTCCAGGCAGGCGGGGAGGCCAGGCAGAATCGGACCCATCCTAACCCACCTCCCTCGCCTCCTGGAAACCCACACAGAAATTTCACATCAGCAGGAAGAAAACCGAGAGAAAGAGGTGTGTGTGTGGGGGGGGAGAGAGAGAGAGAGAGGGACAGAGGGAGAGAGAACAACAGAGAGAGGGAGACAGAGAGAGGGAGAGAGGGAAGGAGGGAGAGAGGGGGGAGAGGAGGGGAGAGGGAGAGAGAGAGGGAGAGAGGGACGGAGGGAGAGACAGAGAGAGGGAGAGAGAGAGGGGGAGAGAGAGAGGGAGAGGGGGGGAGGGGGGAGAGAGAGAGGGAGAGAGGGGGAGAGAGAGGGAGAGGAGGGAGAGACAGAGAGAGGGAGAGGGGGGAGAGAGAGAGAGAGCGGGAGACAGAGAGAAGGAGGGAGGGAGACAGAGAGAGGGAGAGGGGGGAGAGGGGGAGAGAGAGAGGGAGAGAGGGGGAGAGAGAGGGAGAGGAGGGAGAGACAGAGAGAGGGAGAGAGAGAGAGGGAGAGAGGGAAAGAGGGGGGGAGAGGGGGAGAGAGAGGGAGAGAGAGAGGGAGACAGAGAGAGGGAGGGAGGGAGAGAGAAGGAGGGAGAGACGTGGTGCAAGGGAGCAAATCCATAGGAGAACCTCCAACCCATTCCCCCCACCTCGCCCCCTCCTCACAGAGCACACTGTCCCCAGCTGATTAAACAGAAGGGCTTTCTGAGAACTGAGCAGAGCCTGGAACCCCCGGGCTTCTCAGCAGCCCTGACACCCACGCTGGCTCTGGGCTCGAGACCACCACTCACACCAAGGATGTCCCTCCTTCTATCCAAATCATCCTCACACTTCAGTGCTCGGTGTTCAGGACCTCCCCAGCCTTCTGTGACCCTCACACGCCCACGGACACCCACTTTCTCAGCACCTACACCGGCCTTGAGTTCGGTCTCGGGTGAATACACCCCGGACCGGAAGTCATCTCACCTGTGCTGCGGCTGACCCCGCCAGTGTCCACCAGGGACACAGGACACTCTGCTCACCCCTCTGCGGCCCAGGACACACAGGCCAGAAGGAGCCCTGCTGCTTACGAGGTCAGGCGGTATTTCTCTGCAGGACGAATATCTGGCTCTTTCCATGCTGCCCGTACGACCTGGGGAGGGTGGCTTCGCCTTTCCGGGTATCCATTTCTTCCCCACCCACCTCGGAGGCTTGTGAACACAGAACGCCATACACGCGCGCGTTACTATTAAACTAAATAGGGCGGCAAATCGGCCACGCGGCCCACACCCCTCCTCACCCCGTCCGACCTTCTGGCAGCCCAGCCGCTTTTCCAATTAAGCCCGAGGAAGCCCCAAGGATGTGCCTATCAGAGCTGCCACCTGCCCCACGGAGGGAAGACACCCCAGAGCCTCCACGTGGCCAGGCACACATCACGGAGCTGCCCAGCTGTGACTTCCACCGGGATGCTCAGGCAGCCCGGAGTGGATGCAACAAAGGAAACCACAGCGGGAAGCGAAGGCATTTCAGAAAAGCAGCAAAACCAAAATGAGAGCCCGGGAGACAGAAGCAGGAGGTGGCCTCTGGAGAGCCTTCAGCACCTGAAGTCCCTTCTCTAAGCGTAACGGCTGCTCGTGCACGCACTCAGTCTTAATTAATAAGGGAATGAAACACAAGGCATGGCTTCTGGGAAGCGGGGGAGTACAGCGCCACGCCTTCCTGGTGGAAACCTGCCAGCCGACCCCACAGCACCCGAAGCCCTACACCACTGCCCACCTGGACAGGCTCGGACACCCCCGTTCCCTGTGACCCGGCTCTGACACTCGCTGGCTTTGTGACCCTGGACGAGCCTCAGCCTGTCAGAGCCTCAACGTCTCGATTGGGGAAATCAGCAGGTATCCATGATGCCTGTCAACACACCACCTGAAATGCTAGGATGGGTCTGACCCCTATAGATGGGGCCTGGGGTTGAGGTGGGGAGAAAAGAGCAGGATGCCACCGCCCAGGGTCCCCATGTCCTGCCCAGAGATGCTGCACCCTCGGCACTCGGCCCTGACTGATGCGGGGAAGCACACGCTGAGTGGCCTGTGCACATTGGTCTGACCTGGGGGTCAGGTCTGGGGGGTCCCCCGCCCCGTGGGATGCTTTTTAGTGAGAACAGAGCACCCGATCCATTGCTACATGTGGAGTCTCTGCTTGAACATTCATGGTTTGAGGAACTGACGTAGCGTGTTTTTCTAATCTGTAAAATAGCACATTTACTGTGGGAAATTTGGGAAATAAAGAAAAGTTGAACAAAATAAACAACGGTGCCCCCTAAAACCCGAAGAGAACCACTGTTATCAATTCGATATATTTTTAATCCATTCTATTTTTTCTTGACTGTACACATCGTTTTGTTTTTACAAGATTGCATTTATACCCTATACGTTTTTTTGTTGGTTTGTTCGTTTGCAGTACGCAGGCCTCTTCCTGTTGTGGCCTCTCCCGTTGCGGAGCACAGGCTCCGGACGCGCAGGCTCAGCGGCCATGGCTCACGGGCCCAGCCGCTCCGCGGCACGTGGGATCTTCCCGGACCGGGGCACGAACCCGCGTCCCCTGCTTCGGCAGGCGGACTCTCAACCACTGTGCCACCAGGGAAGCCCCCCTATACGTTTTTAAACCTTTCTTTACTTAATATATTTGGTTAGCATTTTCCCCTATCCTTATATATTACTGAATGTCATTTTAATAGCTTCCTTGATTTCCCTTTTATGTATGCACCATATTAGATTTAACTAATCCCCCCCCATACAATGTTTTGTTATAATGAGTAATGCTGAAAGGAATATCCTTGGTTTGGTTAGAACTATTTTGCACAGCTCTGATGATTTCGTTAGGATAAATTCCTAGAAGCGGAATTGCTAACTGGTTCAATGGGTATGTTTTTAAGACATGTCGCTTACGTTTGCAAATTATCTTCCCACAAGCTAAGTCTGAAAACATCCATTTGCCAGTACTCTTAACAGCACTGATACCCATTTTCCTTTTGCTCATCTGCTAGGTGGGCAATACTACCTTGATTTTAATTTTGTACTTTAGTGATTAGTGAGGTCGGACACTTTGGCATAGTCTTCTGGACATTTCTCCTTCTTTGCACGTGAATGAGCTCTTTACATCCTCTGCCCACTTTTCTATCAGGGGACAGGCTGATGTGTTAATACTCTATTAACAAATAGAGTACTGAGAGAAGAGAATTAGTCCACAGCCGCCTTTGATGATTCTGCCCCTGTGTTTAAAAATCCCCTCCATTAAGGCATTAATGTTAATGCTACCTTATACCCTTTTCCTGTTGTTTAAACCCATTTGCTCTCATCCTGTCTTCAGTGGGGGGGGGGCACCCCTCTCTTTCATCTAATATTGGGACCTTCCCTCTCACCTGTCAGCCCCTTCTCCAGGGATGAATAATTCCTCTTCATTTTTGCCTGATCTAGTGTAACTCATGAAGCCAGAGAATCACCCCTTGACCGTCCCTCATCTTCTTAGACTTCTTCCTCCAGGCCCTCATGCTTTCTCCCCTGAACAGCAGCAAATGACTTCGGACCCAGCCTCTGCATCCCAGGCTTGCCCCTCCCCAACCTCACCCCCGCTCTCCATTCCCACCTCATTTTCCCTAAATGCAAACGTGACTGTCTTTTCTTGCCTAAAACCCTTCCGCCCCTGAGTTTGGCCAGCTGGTCCCTCCCTACCTGGGGCACTGGTATCTCCTCCTCTCACACCCCCAAACGTCCCTCATGTGCTCAGATGGAGCCACTCCAAGTGTTACCCACGGGGCGCTGGCCCCCACTGCTTCATGCTTCTGCGTCTTGACCTGTGGCTGCCTTGTCTCCCCCAGCCACCTGGGGGGATCCGGTTTATGTCTCAGGTCCCCCCGCCCCCCATGTCCCTCTCTGCAGGAGGCCTCCTCTGACCACGCCAAGTAAGGGCACCCAGTGCAGCCTGCATCCGGGCCCCCCCGTCACGCTTACGACACCGCCTTGTATCTGTAGCGCACAGCACCCACACTGAGGGCAGAAGTGACAAGTCAGCTGAACGTCCTTCTGAATAAAAAGGACACGGTGGAAGCAGGGCTGGGACGAGAGCACCCTGGGCTGGGACCGGTGACCCAGGTTCCATGCAGTGGTCCACAGCGTGCGTGGGCTCTGGACAAGACACTTCACCAGTCACCTTTACCCAACAGAACAGAATTTTGAATTTCCCTTGGATTCTCATTTCTAAGAGAAGCTTCTACAACGTGGGGCTGAAATTCTACCTTCCTTCTGGCCAGACTTGATTCACTTTTGGGCAGACGCACCTCCTGGATACTCGGAGGCCCAGGGAAGGGTGCACACTTCTGCAGAGGGGGGGCTGTCTCAGGGCCCAGAGGCTCCCTCTCCTTCTGTGGACGAGCTCCGCAGCCCCTGGGTTTCCTGTCTTCCCCTGGCTACCCAGCCCTCCTCTCTCTTCCTCATCTTCCCAAGCTCTCTCCATCCCTCAAGCCTGTCTCACATCCAGGGCAGCTCAGCCCCTGGTGCTCACGGTGTCCTCTCCCGCTTTGGCTTCTCTGCATCTTCTCTCCTGGCCGTTCCTTGGACAGACATCCCACTTGGCTGCCTCTGAGGCTGACAGTCCTTCTACAGAGGTTCCCTTGGAAGAATCACACATACTTTGTTCCTGGAAGAACCCCACCCTGACCCCCCGTGCCTGCCTCAGTGCTCAGGAAGCTTTCATCAGCCCAAAGACACGCCCACGGGCTGTGGGTGTGCAAGGGTCGTGCCCTCCCCGCCAAGCACTCACCCCTAGCTAGCCCAGCACAAACCTCAGTGTTTTACCCCCTTTTTTTTTTTCAAATAAAATATGCATTCATTTGGTGATGCTCATTTCACCAATTCTCCTTGCTGCCTACATGGCTCAAAGCACCACAGGGCAAAGTGGTCCCCAGCCTCTGCCTGGCTCTCCAGAGGGCCAGCCTCTGTGTTCATCCCCAGGCTGCTGGCTAGACAGCACCCCTCCACTCCCATCCCTGGGCCCCCAGGGAGCCAGCCTCTGGGCCCTGAGACAGCCCCCCCTCTGCAGAAGTGTGCACCCTGCCCTGAGCCTCCGAGCATCCAGGAGGTGCGTCTGCCCAAAAGTGAATCAAGTGTGGCCAGAAGGAAGGTAGAATTTCAGCCCCACGTTGTAGAAGCTTCTCTTAGAAATAAGAATCCAAGGGAAATTCAAAATTCTGTTTTGTTGGGTAAAGGTAACAGGTGAAGTGTCTTGTCCAGAGCCCACGCACGCTGTGGACCACTTTTATTTCATTTATCCAATGAGGAGCTGTAAGTAGACATCTAAAGGCTCTTGCCTTCGTAAGCTGCAGATTAGGTCATCCTTTATTTTTTGCCTCTGTCTCTTCCTGGTCCCCGCAGTTCTAACCCATCCCCTCCTTTTCTCCCCAGTGTCTGGCGTGCGTCCTGCCAACCCTGGCCTTGCAGAAGCCCCTTCCCTTGCAATGATAAGGACCAAAGCGTCTGCCATGTAAACCAGGGAAGCTGGAGTTGGTTAAACGGAATCAGTAACGGGCACTCAATGACCACTGCAGACTGCAGGGCTCCCTGTCTCTGCCATTTGCATAGATAGACAGCAGCCCAGAAAAAGGAAATGGTCCTTCAATTTGGAAACAAGGAAATAAACGAGCTACAAAGCAAATAACACTGACTCGGGATGGAGGACCTTGATTCTGATCCCGGCTCTGCCATCGGGTCACCATGTGACAGCGCCAGGCCTCTCACCTCTCTGGGTCTCGTTCGCCACATCTGGAAATGAAAGGTTAGACTTGAGGAGAGGTCCTCAAGCCACAGACAGGGTCTGGGCCTCAGGCAGCGGCAGGAGGGCGGCTCGGATTGGTCGGCTCCATCCCTCGGACTGATTCTCTGGTCTCTTTGATGCCCCAGAGCACAGGTGAGGTCTCAGAGAAATAAACAAGGACCCTCATCAGGCATGGGCCAGGATCCCCGCACTAGACGGCCCCTGCCTGTCGCCTCTCCACAGTCCCCTGCCTCGTCCTCCAGCTGAATCTCCCGCTCATCCGTTTCCTAAAGATCATCACGGAGGCTCCGAACCTTCCCTTTTTAACAACTCTTGCTGATGGAAAATTCTTCCTCATACCTAATCTAAGTCCATCTGCTGCAATTTCTGTCTATTTTCTCTCGTTCAGAGATGGAGATGGAGAACAGCTGGTCGCCATCCCCCATAAAACGTCCCCTCCTAAACCAAAATCAGTTATTACATCACCCCTCAGCCTGTTTTCCTTCTGGTACAGCATCCACCATTCCTTCTGACCTGGCTGCATGGGATTCCGGCTCTGGAAGCATCGCTGAGCGCTGTGGCTTGCGCCAGAGCAGCTCTGTACACCCGAGTCCTTCTGGAGCTGTTACATCCCCAGCTGGATTTAGGACTCGGGTGGCAAAATGCAGAGAGAAGGTCAGAGCAGAGAAGGATGGATGAGAACACAGTCCAAGCCCCGGGCTTTCCATGAAGGTCAGAAAAGGAAAATAGATGCAGTGCCCAAGGTCAAATCTGAGGACTCAAGCTTCAGCTGCTAGACCCCAAATCCTGCCAGCACTATGCCCTGAGTAACTGCAGCGTATCCATGGGTAAGAGCAGAACGAGCCTTAACGGGAAAGCAAAGAGCCATCATCGCACAGACACTCCTGATCCAAACGCATCTCTCCAATCCCATGAGCAGACAAACGAAACTCCACTTTGAATACCATTAAGAGCTCAAACACCTCCGAAAGTGACAACACTGTTAGCTATTCACACTTTAGTATGAATAAGTCAACTGATCCTAACTCTTGATAGAGAGATTTAGGGGTGAGGAGAGAACAAAAAACAAAGAATGGGAGACTGACCAAACAAACGCCACCACGTGCTGGTTTCCAAGGTCAGTCCTGCCCATGGAGGCTACGGGAGGGTGGGGCTCAGCACAGCCGGTGGGTCTGTGCCCACTGGCCTCACACAGGGCGGCTGCACCACCCCAGGTGCCCAGTGAGGTCTAGAACTGAACACAGGGCTCCCCCAGGGCCAACGCCAGGTGCATTCCAGAATTCCTGACACCCCCGGTTCACTGTTTCAGAAGTAAGGTAAGCATGGTGTCTAATATTAAATCTCAACCTCTAGGGTGCCCTTAAGTGATGGCAAGGAAGAACCAGAAGGGAAGGAAGAAAGACAGGCATCTACTGGGATGAAGTAAGATGGTTCAGGTCCCAGCTTCAGTGCGAAATTGCTCCCAAGTGAGGAGGGAGGAAGGGACCACATGAGTGTACGGAAAAGGGAGACGGGCGAATTAGTCACTGATAATTTGGGCTACGAAATGGTCCTAAGTGAAGAACGAAGAGTAGAGTGAACGCATTTCAAAGCAGCCTTCACCGCATCTTGAAGAAACAGAAGCATCACACTCCAACCTCTCCACCTTTCAGAGGCCACTCCAGACTTATTTCCGACCCCCAGACACACCCCAGCCCCCAGGATAACTGGGAGTTCACACATCTACCAGAGAAAAAGAAGATGTTTCAATGGCGTTTACAAAGACACTTAACACAATAAACGTGCTGATTTGATTTCCCCCAAACCGCAACACTAGAGAAGACTCAAAGGCTCGTCTCTGATCAAAATCTTAATATGTTTTCTACCCTACTTCAGGGGACAGTTTTCATTAATAGCGTGATTGGCACAAAATGACAAGATCAAAGCAGGTTGGCAAACAGATTATTAACTGATGTGTTGACGATGAAAGGAAGAATGGGAAAGAGAAGCAGAAAAGTAAGGAAGGGACTTCGGCCAGGTAAATCACCCAGGGCTGGTGAAAGCAGGAAGAGGCAACCCCTCCACAGCACAGCGGTTAAAGGAGAGAAATCCTGTTTGGCCAGCTGGGGAGAGACCTATGAATGGTGCTTATCCGGGGTCCAGGCTCAAGCTCCCACGTTTGATGAAATGACGAGCGACAAATTTAATTTCCTGAACAGTAATCAGTCCCTTCAGACACAAACAGGTGCCTGGCTTCACAAGGAACCAATCAGCCCAACACCAGCCAGCAATGAAATTCTCCAAACTGCATCACGCAGTGGTTGGACCCTGGGTTTCACGCCCCATCCAAGGTGAAGTTGCAGTGATGGCGTTTTGAGACTCTTCAATTATTCTTCAGCTCCCATTATGCCTTTTTTAGCCTAAAGTTGTTATTTTTAATGATCTCTGTTCCAAATAGGGAGCTACAAGGAAGACTGAGGAGGAGGAGCAGAGGGAGGGAGGAAAGCAAGTGTCTCCAGTGTGTCCCACTTGTACTTTACAGCTCCCTCTGCCCCCCTCCCCCACCCAGCCTTCTAGCTCCGCATGAGTCACCACTCCGGAGCCGGTTTCAAAGCCTTACTTTGAATGTCCTCTATCACGACAGAAATCTAGCAGGTCGGTGGGAGGGACCCACCATTTTGCTACCTGTCCCCGGTTCTAGATACCCCTCCAACTCCAAAGCATGTTCTCGTGTTATCACTGCCTTCATGAAAACCAAGGTGCCCCTTTTCAAAATCTCCCACCTGCTGGATGTCTTCTCTCGTGAGCTCTCTGGGAGTCACCTGCCCCAGACAGACCACAGAGGAGAAGGTCTTGGGCAAAGATGCCCCAACAGGCAATAAAAGTTCAGCCTCCGCTCCAGCCTCCCAAACACAAAGGCATTCTCCTTTGTGGGGTTGCAAGCTTGTTTTGTTTACTGCCAGGCAACCTGTGCAGAGGAGAAAGCTGACTGTATCCTGACCAAGAAAAACAAAAGTCGGGCAGCTGGGTTTTTTTTTAAGCATTGTGAGTAGAGCTTCAGCAATAGTATCTCCCACCTGAAACAGCTATGTAAAAGGAGGGAGAGGAGAAGCCCTTGTGGAGGTTAAAGAAAACAAGAATTAAAGAGTGAATGTGATTTGTGGAGCCGGAGAACGGAGGCATCTACACCTCGGCGGGAAGGGTGTCCTGGGGACCAGGTGTCCTGGAGGAGTCCTCCCAGCACATCCCCATCCTGCCAGGACTGGGACCCGAACTTCCCAGCTTCGGGTCTAGGCTAGAAGTCCGAGGGACTCAGGGATTTGGAAGATCAGTCCTGGACCAGCAGCTTCTGAGGACCCAGCAGGTGGGAGGACACACCTGGCGAAGTGCTGTGAACATTCAAATAGGAGCTGCCTGCTCCAAAGCAGGAAGGAAGTTTAAGACCAAGCACTTCACCTTCTCCCATGGGGACCCTGCTTCCTAGGAGCCCCACTGACCTAATACCGCCCCGGTGGCAGAACGTGGGGAGAAGGACTTCTCCTCAGGACCGCAAGTGAGACTCAGAGCAAGCAGGGCCCCTGTGGTCCTAACTGTTCAGCAATGAGCAAGGATGCTACAAGCCTGGACCAGCCTCCGGCCGCGGCCAGCCCTTTACTTGGAGAGCAGTCATCACAGGCAGCAGGGGTGGTGGTGCCAGTAGCCCCTCAGCCCCCCATGCACCCAGAGCCACGGGCTTCCTTAGCGCCCTACAGCCTGTCCCCGGTGAGGGTGTAACCTTCACACGGGATGCAGTTTCACTCCATCCCCTTTATTTCAGTACACGCCAAGCCCAGAGAGTCTCCCAGAGTTTTGGGGAGCTCATCAGTGGAGTGCTGGCTTTTCCTCTGGGAACCGTTTTGTTGGTTTCTCAGCAAGTTATGTGACAGGCAGACGCCCATCAGGTCCAACGGGACCGTCGCCCACACCCCAGGAAACGTCTCCTTCCACCACATTAAGTGAGCAGAGACAGAGTCGGCAAGGGGGACGGGCGAGAAGGAGACAGAAGTTTGAGGAAGGACTCAAGCTGAAGGTCACAAGAGTTGGGGGAAGCAGGTCAAGGTAAAGTCAAGGGGGGCGGACCCTATGGTGGAAAACCCAACCAAACCATCACGCTTCCCAGAATCAGCCACCCAGCAATGGGCCCGCCAGGAAGCAGCGCATCCAGGGTTCAACCCCCTTCACCCAACAAACCCAAATCTACACCCCAAACGGCAGGCACCCTAGCCCAAGACCAGACCTATTATTTCCACACACCTGAGCGCGGCTAATTGAGAGAGTAGTAAACAAATCCAGTTCTAGACAGCACAGAAGTTTCCCAAACCGTCAGCTTGTTTTCCTCCCAACAAAAGGCGGTGATTTCCCTCCGTGGTCACATTTCCTGCCCTAAACTTTTCTTCCCGCAACCCCTCTACAGAGGCTAAACTGCAAGCTTCTGAGAACAGACGAGCAAGAGCAGCCCCGCCGGGATGCAGCAGGAGTACCTTTTCCGTGGAGCACAGGGGCCGGTGCCCAGAGGCTCGCTGCCCTGCCGAGCCGTGGAGGGCTGCTGTCGGGATGGAGCACGCTGAGGATTACGCGTCCCTGTCTCTGCGACCAGACCTTTCGGCGGCTCGGAGCAACTGTGCTAGCGAGGCACTTAGCAATTATCTGCTGGCGCTGACGCCCCGCCCTCTGCTCCTGCGATTGGCTCCCGGGGCCCGGGCAGGACTGCATTGGTTTCAGACGACCTCACTCATTGCCTTAGCTCCTACTATTATCTGAGCCATCAAAGGAAATAATTCCAGGTTTCATTGACAACCTGTAAGGCTCTCCTCCGGCCCCGGTGTGGGAGCAGCCCTGGGAGACCAGTGGAGGGAAGAGGGCAGAGTAGAAAAAGTGGGGGTGGGAGAGAGGGAGAGCCGAGAAAGGGTGGAGGGTGAGAGAGAGAGAGGGAGGGAGAGAGGGAGGGAGGGAGAGAGAGAGACAGACAGAGATGGAGAGAGAGAGGGAGCTATCAAGCAATCAGATTCCTGCACCAGCATTTTAACTTCCACAAAACAGAGCCCATAGCAACAATTTTCTGGCCTTATTTTTCCCCCAACTGGTGAATGTTCCTGAGGGCAGGGAGAAATATGATGGTGGTGTTTCTGCCTGTGTAACACAGGCTCTGGGAAGAAGAGCAAGGTAAAGGCTGGAGGAATCTACTGATGTATTTCCCGGGGCTACCCTGGAGGGCATGTGAAGGTCATTTTAGATTATTTAGGAGAACAGATTATGCACCTTCACTGGATTTATCCATCCGTTCTTTCCCTTATGGTCCACCTCAGCCCCCAACCTGAGAAGACAGTTTCCTTTTGCACCTTATTCAGTCTCAGCAGAGCTGATTTTAAAGTCTGCGAAAGTCTGGAAATCCTCACTGGCCCCACAGGGAGGTCCAGAGAGACAGGCATTCCTCAAGCTAGTAATTCTGCTTGGACCCTGACTTTTGCTTGTTCTCACGTGGCTTCAGGGAATTGCTTAGACTCATATCATCAACCAAAGCAAGGAAGGGGAGGAAAAGGAACTCATCAAGGGGTGAGAACAGTCCAAGTGCTTTTCCTTGTTCAACAAGGAATCACAGAGCATGAGTCTTGCCCTTTTTCTTTCCTTAGTGTATATTTTTCACTGTATGGAAAGGACATCATTTGATAGCGGACATCATTTGATAGCTGAATTTTTTAAGAGGGAGAAAAAGACGTTTAAAAGGGCCTTTTAAAGGAAGCTCTTGGAATATCAAATTTCAGATTAGTTAGAACTAACCTTTCACCCTTTTCCTTCTGGGACCCACATGTCTCTGAGTCCAGGCTATGGTTCCAGTTCGTCCCCCATGGCCTCAGACAATTGCAATCTTTATCACCATCTGCATCCTTGGAGGCAAAAGTTCCTCCTGCCTTGTTCAGTGAGCTTCTGCTTCATGGGGATATGCCTGGCTTCCCTAAACACATTGCAAGCTCTGTAGGGGCAGAGCCGGTATCATGTATATCTTTATAACTCCAGTGAGAGTACATAGCACTCAGTAAGTGGGCTGACTAATAAAACCCAATTCAAAAGGTAGAGTGTACCTCTGAGCCTCCTGGCATCATTATTCCACTGTGATCAGTCATCCAGCTGGCGGGGTGGGGAAGGGGCCCATCCTGGATTCCAGGAGGTGACAATTAAGGACAAAACACTGTGACAGCTACCACTGTCCCTCCAAGCTCTCAGTGCCCCTATTCTCTCCGGAAAATGAGGCAGCTCTTCACTCCACGTCTTCTTACTCCCTCGAGCGCTGGAAGGAACTGAGAAGATGAGGGACACACATTTTATTTATGAGACATATACCTCAAAATATTAAGTCATTTCCATAGTGGCTTTCCAAATATCAGCATGGCTAAAAGGAGAGTGACCCTCTATTAGGAGTCAAAAAATAGGACAAGGGATGTAGCAAAGTATTTGCTTTCCATTTCCTTCCTTTGTCTAGGTGAAATTCTTACAAAGCCACAAGGATGAAATTAAACTTAGCTGTTCATTTGAAATTAACCCTGTCCCAGAAAATCTGGCATGTTCAGTCATGTAGTAAAAGCCATAAATAATGCTTTTATGATTTAAGCCATAAGATTTCGACTTCCACAAGAAAGCAGAGAGCAAGAGCAAAAGGGAGGGGATATGGGGATGTATGTATATGTATAGCAGATTCAGTTTGTTATACAGCAGAAATTAACACACCATTGTAAAGCAATTATACTCCAATAAAGATGTTAAAAAAGAAAAGAATGCCTTTGATGGGCTCATTAATAGACTGGACAACACTGAGGAAAGAACCAGTGACCTTGAAAACCTGTCAACAGAAACTCCTGAAGCTGAAGGGCAAAGAATAAAAGAATGAAAAAAAGAACAAAATGCCCCCCAATCTGGGACAATTACAAAAGATGTTAACACTTGCATAATGGGAAACTCAAAATAACAAGAAAGAAAGAAGTAGAAGTCTATTTGAATAATGGGTGGAATCCACAGATACAGGAATCTCAGGGAACATGAAGCAGGATAAATACCAAAAATTAGACACCTGGGCACATCATACTCAAACAGCAGAAAACCAAAGACAAAGAATATCTTAAAAGAAACCAGAAGATATTAGGAAGCAGCTTGCCTCTAGAGTAACAATGATACGAACTGAAGCAAGTCTCTTGTCAGAAACCATGCAAGCAAGAAGAGAGTGAGGTGTTGAAAGTGTTGCAAGAAATAACCCCAGCAAACTATAATTCTGTATTCAGTGCAATTATCTGTTAAACATGAAGGAGAAATAAAAACTTTCTCAGACAAACAAAAATGAAGGAAATTTGTTGCCAGCAGACCTGCCTTGCAAGAAATATTAAAAGAAGTTCATTAGCAAGAAAAAAAAGGATATAAATCAGAAACTCAGAGCTGTATAAAGGAAGAAATAAATGAAGGTAAAATGAAAAAATAAAATGCAGGCTTCAGCTCTGTGCCTTCACACTATCCCACTTCTCCCCCTTAAAAAAAAAATAAGAGAAGTAAACTAAATTATAAGAACTCTCTTGAGCACCTATCAAAGGTTCAGCCATCGTCAAAGGAAAAGGAAAGCATTTCAAGTGATTTTCTAAAATGTTTTGTCTGCCAAACAGCAAGTCCTTCATGTACTTTTTGCCTTTTGAAGATGAGAAAGAGAGAGAGAGCTGTAAACAGTTGTTTATGTCAGTGCCTTCCAAACTGCCTGGTGGTGGTGGGATGAATTGGGAGATTGGGATTGACATATATACACTAGTATGTATAAAATAGATAACTAAGGGGCTTCCCTGGTGGCGCAGTGGTTGAGAATCTGCCTGCCAATTCAGGGGACACGGGTTCGAGCCCTGGTCTGGGAAGATCCCACATGCCACGGAGCAGCTAGCCCCGTGAGCCGCAATTACTGAGCCTGTGCGTCTGGAGCCTGTGCTCTGCAACAAGAGAGGCCGCGATAGTGAGAGGCCCGCGCACCGCGATGAGGAGTGGCCCCCACTTGCCGCAACTAGGGAAAGCCCTCGCACAGAAACGAAGACCCAACACAGCCATAAATAAATAAATAAAATTTAAAAAAAAAAAAAAAAAAAAAAAATAGATAACTAAGAAGAACCAGCTGTATAAAAAATAAATAAATAAAATTCAAATAAATAAATAAGTAAACTGCCTGGTCATAAAATATTCTCTTTGAGAGAAGGATGATCCCTTTGTGTCCCGTAGATCAACTGCTTAATTCTGAGAGGACGCAGATTAAGTATGCGGATTCCACTGGTGCTTGCATTTGTATTAAATATCAGCTCCATACCATTTAAGTGCATTGAGGTATGAAATGTACTGAATTCCATCTTGTGGGCAGTGCCCTGGCTAAAGTAGTCCATTTCGATTTAACAATTTCAGTGCATTAGTGACCTGAAAGGCTTTGGAGGAGATTCACGTTCCATTTTCAGCAATTTAGGGAAGGCTGTGGGTTGTTTTATTAAAATACAAATTAAACAGCAGCCGTTGGAGCTCCCGTCCTTCTTGTGGGTAACCACCTGCTACAACATATTACCCTGACCCGCAGCAGTGGAAGCTGGAGAAACCCTGTGTTTGCCCTCCTGCTTATACCATTTTGTCAGTTATCATTTATTTATGCCAAATTCTGTTCCTGATAGGGGGAAGAGGAGACTCAATCTAGGCAATGCCAAGAAAAAAGGAAATGTGTGAAAATGGGAGAAAAAACAACAACAAAGAAAAGAGAGGGCGACTTTCAACCTTACATCTTTGCTAATCGAGTTGAGCCACACGATACTGTCTTGGAAAACATGATATTAGCAAGATTTCTGAAAACCAGCATTGGATGGATGAAGGCACAGCTTCCGAAGTAGAGAAACTTGGAGGAACATACTCACAGCTTTCCCCTTCTGGCTGATGGCTGTTGTGAAACTTGATGTAATGTGATTCCTGCCCCCTACACCCACCCACTCCACTCCCCAAATCAAACCTGTGGAGCCAGTGACATTTCCTCTAAGTACAAGTGGAGATTGTGGTTGCCAGGAAGGTGTCAATCACCGTGAACCATTCTTAATGATTTCATTAATGACTAATGAGCCTTCAGAAAGTTGGTATTAAAATAGACAGGGCTTCCTGAGCTTTGAAGACAGTATTTTACTGTTTAAAATACCCTGCTAAATAAAAGCAGGTGATTCTGGGGGTTTCAAATCATGATGATATTATCAATAACCTAAAAGAGAGAGAGAAAAAGACAGAAACAGACAGATGGACAGACAGCAATCTGCAAGACTCAATTGCCCACCTAAATTCTGTTTGCTTCAGTTAAATTCTTCATAAGAAACATGGGGCTGAAAGCTGTCACTAATTCTTGTCCAGCAATGCACCAGTTGACAGACGCTGGAGAACTGAATGAGAAAGGGTGGCTGCCTTGCACGAAGCTGGCGGATGGCCGTGACAGAAGGCACCTTCCAGATCAAAGGGCTGCACACGTGAATATGACTATGGGGCCCCCTGCCTGCCAGGACCCATGTCCTGACATACAGTCTTCTCGAAAGTACCCATCCAACTTGTTTACAAAACCTGCCACACCTCATTCCCTCATTAGTAAATCAGGTTAATACTACTATTTCTAGGGCTGTGGAGAGTATGATGGCAAATCAACCTACAAAGGACCGTACAGATGTCCTAGCACTTGATGTTAAGGGACCACGTCTTGGCATTGGCGAATATTCGTGGGACACAGAGTCACTCTGCTCTATTAGCCCAGAAGTCAGGTCAGCTCTTCGAGTGGGACCAGAAGATGCTCACAGGGGCAGAAAGGATGCCCCAGGCACAGAGCAAAGCCTTGGGCAGTGAGATTTCATTTCCTATTGCTTAAGGAAATTCTCAAACTGTCCCGTGATACACTCCATATGGAGAAGAGTCCCTGGGGGTGTCACAGTGTCATGCAAGGGACCTGCCGTAAACCAAAATGTCTTCAAAAATGCATATTTTATTACAAAAGTCATGCCAATTTTGTATTCTACTCCAGAACGTTTGTTTTAGTACATGAGTTAAAGAATGAGTTGCCCCAAATATTTGTATAACACTGAGTTTCCAGGAAGATGCTGCATATTTATGAGTAGCCTGGAGTTTGAGAAACACAAGCCTCAAGTTTCTAGTCTGCCTTCTGCCTGGCTTTCAGAGTCAGGTGAAACCTGGCCCCATCCCACCTGTGTAACTTCCTCCACCCTCATCCTCATGGACCACGATCCCATCACAGCCTCTCTGAGCATGCTCACTCCAGCCTCCTGGCCTCCCGGTGGCTGCCCCAGTGTCTCCCTCGCACCCACCTTCTCCTGTGAGATCTCAGCCATCCTCCAAGGTCCAGACGCATCTCTCCTTCCGTCACTTCTCCTGTCTGCCAGGACGCTTCAATTTTACCTTGCACCACACAAGTTCAAATTAGTTACATTCGTGTTTGCATTTTCATTATTGCTTCCATATGGCCATTTTCACATCTGCTACTACATGTTACGTTTATACGGTAGCCTTAACAAAACCCCCATGTCACCCCCAAATCCACAGTGATACCCACAGCAGTTAGGACAGTGCAGGCCAAACACTTAGAAATCCCAACAATGAACAGTTGATGACAACGTGGACAGATCAACTTCTTTCACAGCTGGAAGAAATGGACATCTGGTAACATCTAGCACAAGGGTCATCCCGACCAGTTCAAACTGTTCAGGGGAGAGTGTAGCATCCCATCTCGGCCTCTTTGGCCATCCAAATGCTTATCACACTTAGCATCAGTGGAAAGCAAAGAGCATCATAATGACATCAGGACCAGATTTTCCTCCTTCTACTCCCTTGTTCTTCCTCCAGCAAGAAGGGAGCCTGGGTAAGGCCAGAGAGGTTTCTTTTAGCATAAGAATGCATTTAAGTCACCAAGGAAAAGTGATAGACATTAGCGAGGAAACACTGGTCTGTCATGCAGACATATTTGAAGGGAGTACTTTCTATCAAGCTTACTTGCCTCCTTTGAGATGAAGAGAAGATCCTGGGGGGAAGGCAGGGGTAAAAAAACTGTGGGGAGTTGGGGTTGAAGAGGAAGATGAGGGATGGAACTCCTGGACTCTCATCCAACATGGTCACTGTTAGCGCTGAAAGGTGTCTGACGGAAAAAGCAAATAAGTGTTTTTGCACGATCCTCTGCATTCTATGTTTGGGATTGGCTGGTACTAAGAATGCCTTCAGGCTGGACTTGGGCTACATACCTTTCCAAGTGCTGTGACATAACGAGCAGTTTCCACTGCAGTGCAACAGAAGTAAAGAGCTGGTATAGCAATCCCCCCAAATTGTCAAGGAATTATGTTCATCAGTGCACTCTCTTAGGAGAGCACCACGTGCCTAGAAAAGGCAGCTCCCAAGGGAAACTTATTCTCCAAGGGTTACTGTATACCAGTCATCTTCCCCTTCTGTCTTAGAAGTCACCTTAATAAGCTGTGTATCTCAAAGTCTGAGATAAAAAATGGAAGGAGAAATTAATTACACATAACAATGGTGGGCTTTGGTTAACTAAGTGTCTAGTGTTCTTTAGACTTAAATAAAGACTCTTGAATCCCCTCACGCTCAGACTGCTGGAGGGTTTCTCCCCATCACCTGGACATCTATTCTGAGTTACTCTGCAGAAGATGGGTGTTCATTTCCTTTGTAACAACTCCCGAAATACCAACTTCCCTTGGTTTCTCCCCACCAGGACCCCCATTGGTCTGCTGGTAGAGCTCTGAGGCTTTTATCCTCTGTCTTGACAAAGGCTCTGGACAGCTCTTTTCAAAGGGAAGCCAATAAGATACCCTCAGGGTCCCACTAGCCACCAGCCCCCACCAAAATTGTCTCCTTTCTCCTCCATGAGAGATGGTTCTATTTACCACTGGCTTATTAATGGAAACAGACACTTTTTTTTTTAACTTCACTTCATGATTATATGACGATCAGGTCTATTTTACACAAAGTCCCTTTACACGTGGGAAGAGTAGGGCATGACCAGTCATTGTCAATTCCCGCAGAGACCAGGGCAGAAGGCATGGGACAGATGAAGCAACAGTCTTGGCATGTGGACTGGAGGCGGTGCAGCTCTTCCAGGGATCTTAAGAAACAGGAAGACCCTCTCCTCTTGTTGAAATGGCTTAAATGAACGTCTCCCTGAAGGAGCGGCTGCCATGTTCCCTCAGACCTTTTTCTGATTTCTGATTTCTGATTTCTCTTTTCTGATCCCCTCCTCCTTTCCGCTCCTTCCTCTTTCTCTCTCTCTCTCTTTCCTTTTCTTATGACTCCTGTTTTCTTTTTCAATTTTCAATATTAGACCCTCTTGATAAATATTCATAAAACTGTCATTTTCCTCTTGTAAGTTAAACTATACTGACCGTTGAGCCATTTCAAGCAAAGGAGATATGAAAATCTAACCAAATGGAATAAGTAAAATCCCACCCCTTTGCCTAGATTGTCTAGAGAAGAGAAGAAGAACAGATGTTCAGTTTTAAAAGATTTTCGGCTACAAGTTGTTTGTGAGTGCAGAGTGACATAAAGGAATAGTAGGTGGGTCTATGGAACATTGTCTTGATTTTTCTCAGGAGTTGGTTTGGGGGGTTATTCTCAGGTAACCTCAGCAAATGACTCCTTGGTGCTGAAACATCAGTCCCATTTTGAAGCCTGTAGCATGAATGTCTGAGGGGGCTGGGTGACAGAGAGGAAGAAAAGAATGATGGAGCCAACATTTCAGCTTAAATCTTCTTAACATCAGTTTTATTGAAACAAAATGTCTGAGTGATGGAGTTTCAGAATCCAGCTCTGCTTTTTAGCTATTAAAGAACACTTAAGAATGGCTAAGCTTCCAGAGGAAAGCTTGGAAATGACACAAGCTCCTTAAGACAATCTCCATAGCCCAGGATATTGAAGGGCTGGAAGAGGATAAATATGCCAATGTATCTGCAGCAATATCACTGCTGTGACTAGGAGTGGCCTTTAATCTTTTTTTGCCAACTTTCAAGGCACTGCTGGGCTTCTGAGATCTACAGCTGCTATGAACTGGTGTTCTTTTCTTGGTCCTTCCCTCTTGACTCCATTGGGAGCAGCATTTGGCTAAGGAAATATGGGCCTTCTGCCCTTGTAATGGTCACGGTGCAATGACCTGGTCTGTGAGAATAAGAGCACAAATGTGGCAGATTCGTAAGTGGATGTTTTAATAAAGCTAATAATCAGCTGCACAGAAAGGCCCAGCTGGGATTCTCCATCTTGACTGATTAAGAAAATAGTTCCTGAGGTTATGAAGTACATGCAGAGCTTCTCCAAAACTGGGAAAATTCTGCTGGACTCTTCACCCTGATACTAAAGGTCTTGAGAGGTGGGGGGCGGGAGGTAGTCATCAAGAGAAATGTATCAAAGAGCCCTGACCAATAGAACATTTTAAAAACTGAGATCAACAAAAAGAATGTTTACTGTTCAATACGTACCAATGATGGGAGATGGGGACTCTAAGAGCACAGCACCTGGTACCCACCAGGGTTCCATGAATATGGGTTGAAGAACGAATGAGGGGGTGAGTGAATTGTATCACTGGCTTAAACCTTTGGCTCATTTAACATGAACTTTCATTTCCTGGAGTAATGCATTGTATGTTTATAGGGGGAAATGATTTCCTTTCTTAACTTACATTTAAAGATTAGGAACGCCTCCTAACCATCACATCTTTGTAAGTTCCTGTGCACACAGGCGACAACACACACAAAGCTACTTTCAACTTTTCCAATTTATTTCCTCAGATCTCTTCACCGGGTTTGGAGGGGCTCCTAACGCTGCCTAATATCACCTCTGGGTAAAAGACTTTCTTAGGTCATCCTGGAAGGACCCCCTCATGTCATTGCTAACCTTTTACTTTATTTTCATCTGATCGGTGTCAAGGCCGTTGATGCTAAGAAGGCTTAGTGAGGAGTTGGAGTTTTAGGGAACTATCCTAAAATAGAATGTGTTTGTATTAGTCAGCTTGGGCTGCTGAAAGAAAATACCATAGACTGGGTGGCTTAAAAACAGTCATCCATTATGTCACAGTTCTGGAGGCTAGAAGTCCCAGATCAAGTTCTGGCAGGATCGAGTTCTGGGGAGGTTCTCTTCCTGATGTGCAGGTGGCCATCTACTCACTGTGTCCTCCTGTGGCAAAGAGGCAGGGCTGTCTGCTGCCTCTTCCTATAAGGGCACGAATCCTATCAGATCAGGGCCCCACCCCATGACCTCATTTCGCCTTCATTGCTTCCAAAAGGGCCCTATCACCTACAGTCACGTTGGAAATTGGGACTTCAACGTATAAATTTTAGGGAGACACAATTCAGTCTATAGTCATGATCTTTTATCTTACTGGAATAGTGTGAGTGTAATTCTTCCTGAAGGTGGAGAAATGGAATGTATGGCATCCCAATATCTTATACTTCCAAGTTGTATTTGTGTGTGGCTTCTGGAAATTATCTTCCTTTCCTTTCCTCATATTTTAGTTTAGCTATCAGTTATGACTCTAAGCCAATCTCTAGCTTCTAACAGATGGTTTTTCTTCAGCCTCTCCTTTTTCTTCTTGCTGTCATCACCATTAAATTCACTAATTTTTAATATTCAAACATTTTTTAAAATGTAATAGGACAAAAACCCTACTATTTGTACATTATGATACATGATGTCTGCACCATTTTTTGCAGTCTGCTGCATCCCTCCCTTTCATGGCCTCCAACTGCATCTTCAACCTTTGAAGCACCCTCCAGAATCCCAGGACTGCATACTTCCCCTTGAGTGACCTCCTCCTCTGAACCCTGGTGTGACTGGCCCTCCCAAGCCCTACAACCTGCCCCTTTTCCACGTGAGCAGACGTGCAGGATGACAGAACACCTCGTCCACCAGGAGATCTCTGTGCAAGAAAGTAGGTGCTCACTAAATGCTTATAGAAGGAATGACACGTCTGTTGGTCTGACCTAATGGCCACTCCCAGAGCAGGTTGAAAAAAAAAACTGTAACTAGTTGACCGACATTTGGCATGTTGTTTTTAACCTGGCAAGAGCTGAATTAGGAATCAGAGGATCTGGTGTCGATTCTCAGCTATGCCCTTTTCTATCAGAGCAAGCAACCTTACCTGAGGTTTAGTTCCCATAACTTTAAAAGGTGTATCAATTCCTATCTTAAAACAATGTTAGGAGGATTATTACATGAGCTAATGTATCTGAATTCATAAGCAGAGTGCTGGATACAAAGCAGTTCTCAGTACCTGTAATTTCAGCCTGTCACAGGAGAACAATGCATGACTTCTTGCTAATGTATTTATAGAAGTTTGCTGGACTGTTTACTACATTTTAGGTAAATTCTCTTTGATTGAAGTACACTGCTACAAAGTAAATTATGGTTCCTTCCTTATGAATTATAAAATAGCTCCTCTTAAAATGATTGCTTGAAAGGAATTTTGCAAGCCAAAGATAATAGTAATTTCCCTTTTAAAAAAGAATAGCAGTAAAAAAGAATATGTTAATCTTTTAAAACAATTCAAAAGACAGCGTTCAGGAACAATATATTAAAGAAATAAAACAATAAATACGGTTTGGCACTTTAAACAATTATCAAAGTTATTTTAATCTGACCTGATTTTATTCTCCCAAATATGAAACTTTATGTACATACTTGGTGTGTATCCATATATAGATATCGGCACAAAGGCTAGTGTGAGGCTTAATGTACAACAAGCATTTCCATTAAAGTAGAAAACAAAATAAGTATATTTATTGTAACCATTTTTATTTAACATTGTTCTGGAGACACTAGCTTATACAACTATATGAAAGAAACAAGTATGAATTTTGAGGGAAAGAAAGTACAACCATTATTATGTGTGTGTGATATACAATCGTAGGCTTAGAAAATAAAGTTACAAGTACTACAAAATTTTAAATGCATAAAGATGTCTGGTATATAATTAATATACCAAGCTAAATAATTTTTGTATAATTAAAAATTAGTTGGAAGATATAATGAAAATATAGTAAGAGTAAAGTTAAAATACTTGGGAATTTACATTAAAAATGTGTAACCTGTATGTGATTAAAATTTTTAAATGCATTAAGGGACACAAATGAGCCATTTAATGAACAAAAGGCATGCCATGTTCTTGAGCAGAAATATGTAGTATCACAAAGATATCAATTCTCCCTAAGTTAATCTGTAAAATAATGTGCATAAAACCCACAGGACTTTTGGAAGGAGAGGGGCAAATAAACAAACAAGTTCCATTCTGTGCAATAAAAAAATGAACAAGAAGGAAGAGTGAGAGTACGAGTGGTTTTCTTGTTTGTTCGTTGTTGTGTTTTGTTTGTTTTTTTGAGGACTTATCTGCTTTAAAAATTTTTGTTTAATTTTTTTTTTATTTTTAACTTTTTATTTTATGCTGGAGTACAGCTGATTAACAACGTTGTGATAGTTTCAGGTGCACAGCAAAGTGACTCAGCCATACATATACATGTATCCATTCTCCCCCAGACTCCAGACTTCCCTGGAGGTCCAGGGGTTAAGACTCCAGCTTCCACTGCAATGGGCATGGGTTCGGGTTCGATCCCTGGCTGGGGAGCTAAGATCCCACGTGCCGCATGGTGCTGCCAATAAATAAAGAAAGAAAAATAAAAATAAAAGTTGAGCCCCCCAATGGATCATTGAAGACACCAAAGAGGAAATCAAAAAATACCTAGAGACAAATGAAAACAAAAACATGATGATCCAAAATCTGTGGGACACAGCAAAAGCAGTTCCAAGAGGGAAGTTTATAGAAATACAATCTTACCTCAGGAAACAAGAAAAACTACTATTAAAATATATTGTAAGCTATAAGAATGAAGAGAATGCTGTACTGTTTCTTGACTATACAGAATAATTAATGGCTCTAAATAGAAGTCCCGAAGTAGATTCGAATTTATATTATAAAGGCAGCATTTCAAATCAATGTAGTAAACATGGCTTATTTTATAAATGGTACTAGGATATCTCGGCTACTATCTGAAAAAAATAAAGTATAATCTTTAGTGCATATTTTACATGAAAGAAACTTCAGATGAATCAAAAATTTAAATGTAATAATGGGAATACTAAAAGTAGTCGAAGTATACTGTGAGGACATTTTGTATGACAGATTTTAATGGGGAGAGCCTTACTAAGTATGATAAAAAAAATCCAAACACAAATAAAGAGAAAGATCCACACGTTTGTTCACAACAATAAAAAAGCTTCTGAACTGCCAACGGGGGTGGGGGGAGAGGGGAACAGGGGTGGTGAGAGGCACCCAGTAAACAAGATCAGAAGGCAAGTAACAAAATGGAAGTAAAATTTGTGAATAGTGGTACAGAGAAACAATGAATTGCCTTAGTATATAGAGATCTCTTGTAAATCAATAAGAGAAAATACCAGTAACCGGTAGGACAATGAGCAAAAGAGAAAAACAGAATATTTCTGCAAAGCCTCTTAAACATAAGGATGTTCAATACAACTGAGTCTGAATAGAAAAGAAAAATACAGCAGATATTTTTCATCTACCATAATCACACCTAGCCTAAAAGTGAAAAACGTTTGATAGGGTGTTGGCCATGGTGGGGAGAAACAGGTACCCCAATCTTTGTAATGCTCTAGAAATGTCAACAAAATGTCAACAAAATGTAAGGCACATCCTCTTTGTCCTCACAATTTCACTTCTAAGGATTTATATCCCAGACAGATCCCCTTATGTGTGAAATGATGTATGTACAAAGATATTTATCACAGTATTATTTGAAATAGCAAAAGAGAGGACGTGACCCAAATGTGCTAAATAAATTCTCGTACCTCCAGACAGTGAAAGACAATGCAGCTATTTAAAAAGAAAGAGGCGACTGGATGGGACCTGAAGTGTTAGCAACCCCCAAGGGATGCTGCAAAATATTAAAAGTAGGATGAAGGACGCCACAAATAGCAGAGAAGTGTGTAGTTATATATGGGCCTGTCCACAAATGGGATGCTCTGGGGGGCACATGGAAACCTGTTGGCAGTGAGCCCGAGGGAGGGGACCTGCTTGGCTTGAGCCAGGAGTGAGAGGGAGACCACTTTCTGAATCTGTAATATCCACATATTGTTTTAAAAAATAAATAATGTTTAAAGCCCTTGACTGTGTTCTTTTCTTTAATGCAATCTTGAAGGGAGAAAAGAGAGTTTAAAAGGCAAATAGTATTAGGGAGATATGGCCAGAGACCAGAAAAGTAAATGTCACCTATTCTGCTTCTCATCCACACAACTACATATTCAAAAAATAATATTTAAATGAGTTTTCTGCATAACAACTATATCCCTGTGACCGTAGGGAGATTGCCTCTCCTCTGCTGGCCTCAGTTCCTGCATTTTTATAATGAGATCGTTGGACTGGATGCTCTGCAAGTTCCCTCCAGCTCCAGAATTCTATAAAACACTACCCTGGTCTTTCCCTGAGGTCGTTTCATTAACTTGCTTCAACATTAGCCCACAAATTAGGGATTATTTGACTGCTGACTATTGCTTTATATATGTTAAATGTACATATGTATTATATATATACACAAATACACGTATATATTAGTGTAGGGGGTAAAAACATGGACTTTTCCTTGTTATTTAACCACTCTGAACCTCAGTTTCCATTTCAGCAAAATAGACATATTAACAGGTCCTAAATCACAGTGTTTTCAGAAGGGCTAAACACACATAAAGCATGTACCCACTGTCTGGCAAACAGTAGGAGCTCAACAAATGTTGTCCAATGGCAAGGCAGCCCTCGAGATACCAGCAGTCAGTACGTGGTGGGTATTATGATTATTGTTCATTTCTTTCAGGGGCAATCTGGGAGCCCAGAGGCAGAGGTTTGGAGGAATTTTAGGGGTCCACGCAACACACGCAGGAGGGAACAGCACAGATCCCCTGAGTGGGGTTCAGGGAGCACCTCAGCAGTCCTGGATCTTCCTGCTCTCTCAGTGACCGACAGCATGATGATGGCTGATAAAGGTGTGGGATGATGGGCGGAGAGACAGCTTGTACCAGAAACATCAATACTCGACCAATGCCTGGCTGTGCTTCCTCACCTGTTTATTGATGACTAGGCTTTATCTGGTTTCAGGACTAGAGTAAAACACAACGATTCGAAATAGAGTCACAGATGTAGAAAACCAACTTATGGTTACCACGGGGGGAAAGTGGGGAGGGGAGAGGGATAAATTGGGAGATTGGGATTGGGCTTTACATATACACAACACTACCTATAAAGTAGAGGGCTAATCAGGACATCCTGTAGAGCACAGGGAACTCTACTCAGTACTCTGTAATGCCCTGTATGGGAAAAGAATCTAAAAAAGAGTGGATTATATGTATTTGTATAACTGATTCACTTTGCTATACACCTGGAACTAACACAACACTGTAAATCAACTATACGCCAATAAAAATAAAAAAACACACACACAAGGATTCTCCAAAGATCTTATGTTTGGACCCGATTCCTAGATCTTCTTCTGGGAATTGGGGGTGGTAGGAGAGAGAGTAAAGGAAACAGTGCGGTTGGGGAGGGCATAGGGGAATGAGCGCTTCATGGTGGAAGCACTGAAGCACCACAAAAGGAGCTCCACTGATCCTGGAGAAATCCCCTCAAGTCCCCTCCAGGAAAACTTCAAAACTCAGGGCTGTCAGTGCAGCGTATCTGAAAAACACAGAGCAGATGGACGTCAGGACCCCGTTGGGATCCCGCAGCTCCATGGCTGCGGCCCCAGCAGTTTTGAGGGCAAACAGCTCACTCCAGAGTATTGATCCAGCCACAGCAATGTGCAATCGGCTTAAAAAAAAAAAAAAAAAGTCTGTTTGAGAAATAGACCCACAGACACAGAAAACAAAATTACGGTTACCGAAGGGGAAAGGGTGAGGGGAGGGATAAATTAGGAGTTAGGGATTAACAGAGACACACGGATATATGATATATGTAAAATAGATGAACCACAGGCTCCTACTGTAGAGCACAGGGAACTCTATTCAGTATCTTGTAATCAACTATAATGAAAAAGAATCTGGAAAAGAATATATATATGTATGGATGTATACGTATGTATGTGTGTATGCATAACTGAATCACTTTGCTGTACACCTGAAACCACCAACGATGTAAATCAACCATTCTTCAATTTAAAAAAATAATAATAATTTAAAAATAATTTCAAAGTCTGTGTATGTACAGCAACCCTACCCCGTCAAGCCGGGAAGACAAACAGCAGTAAGTGTAGACAGAGGCAGCCCACCACATTGTCCCCAGCACGCAACTCCAGACGCGGCCAGAAGCCTTTTACTGCTTGAGAGTTTTAACACATGAGGGAGAAGCTTTTCAGCTCAATTAGCATTTAATGGTCCTGATGCTCAATCACAGGGATCAGCTGTGAAGTTACTAAAGCCATTACAAGGGCTGGAGTCACCGGTTGAGTTTGAAATGTCAGTGCCTTTCCCCTGACACCACCCCACCTCTTCCCACTGTCCCTCCCAATCAGAGGTCCTGATAATTTGGCAACTTTTCACAACAGCAGGGAGTCATCCTTCAGTCTTGGGATCAGGGACTTTGAAATACTCAGGGAGTCAATTACAGCTTGGCTCAGTCCCTGGGAAAATAAAGCAGCAGCCGAGAGGTGGAAGGAATTGGGGTCCTGGGCAACACGGGCATGTGAGTTCCGAGGCTCCTTCTCCCAGATGGTGCCTGCATCCCACCAAAGCTTCCGAGGAGACCACAGCCTGTAGGGCTAGAAAGAAGAGCCTGGGAAGACCCAGCTCAAGGTTGCTATAAGCAAAAGAGAATATGAATGGAGAATTGTCTACAATTAGAGGAGGTTTGCAGGAGTGTAACCCTTTGTATTCTAAAGATCTGAGAGTGAATTGGTAGGTAGGTAGGTAGGTAGGACCTTGGCTAGTTGTTAATCAACACCCATTGGCCCTTTCTCTTTGCTGCATCCAGATTCCCTTCTACAGCCCCCTTGCCTCTGGGTGGGGCCCTGTGACAAGCCCTGACCCGTGGACCATGCGCAGAAGTGGCTCTGTCCTCTCTGGGCAGAAGAGGCGAAGAGTGTGCGTGCCTTCTCCAAGCTCCCTTCTTCCAGCGTGGGGCTCTGAGGACCTGAGGAAGGTGACACCACAATACGGAAGGACCCTGAAACCCTCACATCTGCAAAGAACAGAGTCCCCCACTCCAACCCTAGCCAGTAAATCGAGCAAAAAATAAAACTCTAACCTGTATGGATGAAGAATGTCGCCTGCCCTATCAGTCAACACAGAGTGTTGCAGCCATCGAGCCATCATCAGCCGTGGCAGCCATCGCCGATGGTGCACCCCACGCGGGGATTCAGGCTGGAGAAAAGCAGGATGCTGGCTCTAGATAGTTAAAATGCACATCAAAGGAATGATTCCAATGAGCCCAGACTCCTGCCTCTTCCCGTACATAGAAAAATGCTAAATTCATTAACTTGAGCTGCTTGGTTTTTCTTTAATTAACAGTAATCTTTTGATGTTCTGACTACCTGGTTGTTTGGGGTTTTTTTGTTTTGTTTTGTTGTTTTGTTTTTGCAAAAGTCCTATATGTCCTGGTTCCTCCCTTCCCTCTTCAGTGCAGTCTCTCAGAGTGATCTGACACTGCCTCCCGGGCTTAGGTCCTCAGCAAGTCTGCCAGAAAAAAAATGATTCTCAACTTTTAGTTGTGCATTTTTTTCAGTCAACACCTGCTAAGCCACTGAGATTTTAGGTTGGTTGTTAGTACAGCTACCATCAATTATCCTGACTGACAAACTGACATAATCAGAATTACAAACAAAAATATCCATCACATATTATATATATTTATAAACAACAAAATAACTGAATTAACTGTCCAAAAAAGGGAGCTGGTTAAATAAAGGATGGTACACGATACAGCCATTAAGACACATGTTTTTAAAATGATGCTAATGACAAGGGGATACGATAAAAAGTGAACTTATTTTTTTTTATACTGCAGAGTAGTAACCAAAAAGTAATTGTAAAATAATTTAAGTACTTTGCTTAGAGTCTTTGAAGGGGATTTATGGAGCACAGATTTTTTTTTTTTTAATTCTCCCTTTCCCTTCTTACCACAGCACTTGCTCCCACACTTCCTTCTTCAAATATTCTTGCACAAAATCCCCGCCACTAGCCTATTTACCTCTAGCCTCCCCTTCCTTTTTTCCCCAATACTGTACCCCAAAACTAAAGGAGAGTCCATCATGCAGAAAGGGAAGAATATGTGGAAGGAGGGCAAGACTGCTAACAGTCATACATCAACGATGCTCACCCATAACCTCTGGCTAAAGGAACTCCATTTTTCTACGTCTTTCCAGAATCAGAATCTTGCTCACCTCTGGCCCAGACTCAAAGGGAGTTCTTGTCATCAGAGAAAAATTAAGGAGCTCTCCACTGCCTGTGAAAGTAACTGAGGATGCTTTCTGATACATTGCAGGCAGGGAGAGAGAGCATGCTTAGCTTAGTCAAGCCTCTTTCATGACATGGAAAGAAAAGAGGTCAAAGTTACATTAAAGTGAAGAATCAAAGAGTTCTTTGATTTTTGAAAGAAATCATTAATTGCATGACTCTTGATCAGACTGCATGTCTTATCACATCTGGAGCTCATACTTGCACGTGGATGTATAATACAAGAGTCCCCATAAGATCGCTCTTCCTCTGCAGCCCGCGTTTTCCTAATCACTTTGGCTGGTGACAGTGGTTTTTTCCCTCTACGTGGGTTGGATGGGTTGCGAACGGGTCACTTTGAAAAGAAGATGCCCTAACACCTGTCCATAAAAAAGGCAGAGTTCTGGTTACCTCAGCCCTCCCATCCATTCTGGGCACCCACTCAGGGCTCCAAAATGATCTTGTTGGCTGGGCCTTCACAGTAGATAGGTGTGAATTAAATGACAAAGCTCTGGGCTGCGTCAGACAGGGGGCAAATCACAGTGTCTGATAGGACAGGTATTTTGCCTGTTTTTAAATTTCTACACAATGGGGGATCCTTTTCTAGGCTGACCCATCTGGAAGTTGCTTTTCCCCCCAGGTATCAAATTTAGCCTCAACAGAACATGGGCCTCAGAGATGCCACAATCAGAGAGACCCCAGAATGAGAAAAAGGAGAGTGCTGTAAACCTGGATCTCTAGGAGGACAAAAACAGGCATTTTGCAGACAGACAGCATGAAAGGAAACCACAGAAAATGACTCCACTTAAAACAGAAGTTTGAGGCTTCCCTGGTGGCGCAGTGGTTGAGAGTCCGCCTGCTGATGCAGGGGACACAGGTTCGTGTCCCGGTCCGGGAGGATCCCACATGCCCTGGAGTGGTTGGGCCCGTGAGCCATGGCCACTGAGCCTGCGCGTCCGGAGCCTGTGCTCCGCAACGGGAGAGGCCACAACAGTGAGAGGCCCACGTACCGCAGAAAACAAAACAAAACAAAACAGAAGTTTGAGCTACAACAGCTCCAGGGACTTGAATTCTCTCCAGTTAGTAAATACATAGTTTGCACCATCTTACCACAGAATAATCTGAGATAAGACGAGAGACAGGGTACTAAAGATCGACAAAACCTAGATTTTGAGTGAGGAGGACTCTGAAATGGGCAAGAATAGAGACATTTGCACTCAATACAAAAAGCTGAAAGTTTTGTCCACCCTTGCGAAGAAGGTGAGTATTAAGAACCTCAGGAAAAATGACTTAGAGTCTTCAATTAATCCTTTTGTTGTCTTAGTAAAAGTGGAGGGAGATAAACAACCTTAGTAAGTGTTAAGGATACTATCCGGATTATGGGTGTGTTTGGCAATGATATTATAACCACTCATGGAGTATTACAGTGGGCTGGTCATTGTCAAGGGCACTCTCAAATATTGTCCTGCTCTGTCCAAGGGCACTGCAGTGTAGATGTGGTGAGTCCCACTTCACAGAACATAAACTGAGACTCAGAGAGGATATATGATGCTTTATAACACCAAATACAGAAAAATTTAAAGAAAAAAAAAGTCCCGTAGTCAAATCAGTACTGTTATTTTAATCACTTTTTCTGCACTTGTATTATTAAAATTTTAACAAAATGAAATACCCCATCTAGTACTTTGTGCCCTGCTTTTACACTACATCTTCCCACCATTAAATATTCTTGGAGAAAATCATTTTTAATGAATGAACTGTTTTCCATTCTTTTTTTTTAAACATCTTTATTGGAGTATAATTGCTTTACAATGGTATGTTAGTTTCTGCTGTATAACAAAGTGAATCAGCTGTACATATACATGTATCCTCATAACCCCTCCCTCTCGTGTCTCCCTCTCACCCTCCCTATCCCACCCCTCTAGGTGGTCACATAGTACGGAGCTGATCTCCCTGGGCTATGCGGCTGCTTCCCACTAGCTATCTATTTTACATTTGGTAGAGTATATATGTCCATGCCAGTCTCTCACTTCATCCCAGCTTCCCCTTCCCCCTCCCCGTGTCCTCAAGTCCATTTTCTACGTCTGCGTCTTTATTTTCCATTCTTAAGTTGGGCCATCAGTTATTTAACCAACCTCCTATTGTGGGATTTTTAGTTACCTTCTAATATTTTTTCTATTACACTACTGGCTGAGATGAATATTCCTGACCATAAATCTTGTACATAAATTTGACTTTCACCTTAGGATAAGATCCTAAAAGCAAAATTACTGGCTCAAAATGTATGAACATTTTAAGGCTGTTGATACACAAATTGCCAAACTACCCTCCAGAAGGTTCGCACCAATTTCCATCCCCATGAGCAGCAACAGATGAAAACGGCCTTTTCCTTACATCCTTAGCAGCCAATTTTGTGCATTTTTAAAACTTTCTACCAATTAGATGAGCAAAAAAAAAAGATTTATAACTTGCATTTCTTGGTTAGGTAGTGAAGTTGAACATCGTTCCATATTTATTGGGGATAAGCTTCTGTCCTATTGTGAATGCCCTGTCACACCTTCCACCCGTTTATCTCTCACTGTGTTGGAAGATGCTGGGATGCAGAACCTTCTTCGGTGCCTAGTGTGGTTCTGCTCCTGCTGGCACAGAGTCCTCTCTCAGTGGAAGATGGTTGCTCCTTAGTCCTGAGAAATGTCAGCACCCCTACCGCCTGCCATGGGCCTGGAAGTGGTTTCTCGGTGGCTCTGGAGGAATTAAGTTCAGGTCCCTGGATTTAGCAACCAGAACTGGAACTTCAGGACTAAATGACTCTGCAGTGTATCAGTTCTCATGAACTTGGCCTTCTTCCCACCTTTTCACCCAGTGACTGAATCAGGCCAAGCTGCGGTGGAGACACAGCTTCATCTCTCTTCTCCCGGGAGTGGGACTGAAAAGCCAGTACAGAGCAGATCATCCCTGCAGACACCCGCTGGGTGACCCTGGGGCACAGCAGGAAGAAAGAAGGGTGATCATCCTCACCCTTCTTGGAGGGTGGAGCCACGTTCCAAAAAAAGATGCAGTAAGCACGAACCACACAACAACCCAGGTGAACTTGACCTCAGCAGTTGGAATGACTAACCCCTCCTTTCTGCAAGTCACTGCTCACCCGGTGCCTCTCTCCATTGGTGAGTGGGTCCTTCTAGCTTGAAATCACTACTGGTGATTTACCACAGCTGGTGGTTTACATTGTTTCCCCCACTAGAATGCCAAGTTCAGGGCATCCAGTTCCTCCCGGTGAAACCCTTTGTAGTTGCTATCAGTGAACGGATGAGTGAGTGATAAATGAACAAAACAATTTTCCCCTAGCACTCCCATGCTGTTTCTAAATGACAGATTTCCACAGCTCCCTCCCCCATACAACCACAGACTCCTTGAAGACATTTCTCTCTCTCCCCGTATGCCTGGCACAAAGCGGGATAAATGCTAATCAAGGGAATGAATGAACCAAACCTTATCTGGGCCACAATAACGCCTACTTGAGCTCATCTTTCTTGAAGTTCTTCCCTTAGGAGACGTGTAAAATGCAGCAGGATTCTCAGCCTGTTCCCCGTGGTCACTTGTGCTAGACGGAGCTTTGCGGTGTTCTGTGCCGGCCGGGGGCTGCTCGTGGAACGCTGTGTGACAGCTGCCTGCACAGGACTTCGGGGATAATGAAATGTCTGTCTTCCCAGCCTGACGCTGCTGAAAACCACGCTTCCCAGAGAAGGAGAGAGATCCAGCTGGTCCACACCTGCATACACATTTGTTGACGTGTGCAGATGACGGCAGGCTCTAGCAGGACCCACATCAGCCTAAATTCAAGAACTCGGGTGCCAGCCCTTGACAGCAGCTGAAGGGGGGTTTACAAGAGAGGCAACCTCGAACCATACCCTAGGCTGAATCAGAGATGCTGTCGGAAGAAATAGGCCGTTGTGTCACTTTAACGAAGAGTTTGGCCACGAGAAAAGTCCCACAGAGCCCAGCACTCCGGGAGAGGCCTCACTCACAGAGCAGGGCAAGTGTCCCAGGCAGGGTGCCCTGCGCCCGGCACCCCGTCAACCCAGCAGGAAGGTGCCCGCCCCTACGCCCCAGACAATGGGAGCTCTGCCTTCCTGAATAATTGAGCTTCTCATCCAAAAGAGGTTCTCTTCCCACCCAAACATTAGAGCTTCTAAATATTTCAGGATCCCTGGGTTGTAGAGGGTCACTCACCGCGCCCTTTGGATAAATGAAGCCAACGTCAGCTGCTTCTGGGATGGCCTTGAACAAAACCATCAAGATGGAAAAATCTCTGCTCCCACCCTTCCTCCCGTCACCCCCAGTCAAGCCTTTCCTGCTGCTTGCAGTGACCCGGCTGTTTTGTGAGCAGCTGAAGAACACCTGCTGTGCGTGCAGTTCTGTGGTCCCTGCAAAGATGAGGTGGGTGCGGGGGGCCCTCAACCATGCTGGCCTCTGCTGCCATCCCCAGGGCCCTTGATACAGGCTTCAGCACAACACAGCCAGCCTCAGGAGGCCTGTGGGACCACTGGGGCCCCGGCGGCGACCCCCTGGATGTTCCTGGGAACGCTCCCACAACTCCAAGGCGAGCCCTGACAACACCCAACTGCACCAAGCTGGCACTCCTTACCTTTTCCTGATTCCGTTCGCATCCCCCTCCTCATATGCATTCTCAAAGCTTCCAAGGGGGGTGACCCCACTTCTCTGCTACAACTCCACCCTGAAGGCAGCCCCCGCCTGACGGCATCGCCCGCCCCACCGGCAGTAGTTGCCCCTCCACGCGGACTGTCCGTTCCCGGGTCCCACGCCAGCCCGCCGAGGGGTGGAGACTCCAGGAGAACCACTGTCCGTTCGCACTGCCCCAGCATCACCACTGCCACTTGCATCCACTCTGCATTTTCATCCTGTGTGCTTCCCCACCCCGGTCCCCTGCGTGGGTCCCTGGCTGCATGTACACAGCCTGTGCAGAGACACAGCACAGCCACTAAGTCTGAGCCTTGCTGCTGACGTCTGTGCTCGGAGAGGCTGGAGGAAGCTGCTCCCCAGTCGGCTTCACCGCAGGGTCCTGGTACCCAGTCTGCCTCCATCAGGGAGGTGATGGGACCCCACGGAAGGATGCCCAGAAGCTCTCCCAGCCTGCGGGGTCTGGGGCTGTTAAGCTCTCTAATGCTGGGTCCTTCAGAGATAAAGTCTTCAGTCACCTGCCTGGGCACCCCATCCCCTCTGAAGATACAAACTAAACCTCCTCCAGGGGCTTGGCCTGGAGGGAGGGGCCGCCCAGGGCCAAAGCCCATCCCTCTCTCTTCCCACCTCTAGACCTGTGGGAAGGAGTCAGGCTAAACTTCCGGTGCCTCCTCTCTCAACCCCTCAAATGATAAGAGAAGAGGTATGTCTGTCCACCCTGCAGGGTCCTTACTCCGCCTGCCAGTAGGTGACATGGTCCTGGAGGTTCTTCTTAAACTGCCAGTCTCGCTGTCTTAGCCTCAGAGTTACATACGCCCAGGAAGGACCCCGGGTACACGGGCATCCCGTTACTCTACTCTTGAGCTTCAGGGTTAGCCGACAGCAGGGGACGACCCATTTCAGGGGTTTCTCATTTCCAAGGGCTCTTGAATGCAGAAAGAGCCCTAAGAGTCAAAGGAATTTAGCTGCAGTGGTGAAGTTACAAGTCATCCGGCAAACACTTACAGCTGGAGGGCCAACTAAGCACCCCCTTAAATCTCACCACACAGACTCTGCTGATCCAGGCTAAGCCAGTGTGGTTCTCCTAAGGTTCCTTGTGATACTGATCATCTTGTTGTACCTCCCAGTTAAAGACACAGCCTTGGGGCTTTCCTGGTGGCGCAGTGGTTGAGAGTCCGCCTGCCGATTCAGGGGACGCGGGTTCGTGCCCCGGTCCGGGAAGATCCCATATGCCGCGGAGCGGCTGGGCCCGTGAGCCGTGGCCGCTGAGCCTGCGCGTCCGGAGCCTGTGCCCCGCAACGGGAGGGGCCACAACAGTGAGAGGCCCGCGTACCGCAAAAAAAAAAAAAAAAAAAAAAAAAGACACAGCCTTAGGAAGATGGCTGGACCCAGACCATCAGGCAATCAATCATATTTACCCATCGACCTACCCTCTTCCTCCCTCCTTCCCTCACTTTGGAAGCTTTAGCGAAACATGTTTCAATTCCCACTTTAAAATGAAATCATTAGCCTCTAAATAATTAACCTTGCCTGGAGAGGAGGGCAGGCAGTCCGCACACACACCTGTGCTGGTCGATCTGTCCAGTGAAAGGGAGAAGCAGAGTGCTCCCCAAGGGGCTTTCTCGGAGCTTCTGAGGCTGAAATGTGAGGATTGACGGGCGGTACACGTTAGGAAGTGAAAGAGAGAGAGACTCCAGCTGCAGGAGAGGAGGGGAGAGACTCTCCGTGCTCTTCCCAGGGGGCGAGCTGTCAGAGTGAGTGGCATTCCTCCCCCTCACGCCCATGAACCAGTAACACGGCACACGTCTCTGTGTCCTTTTCCTAACGATGAGTTATTTTTTAAAATATTTTAACTTTGTGTGTTGTTGTACAGGAGGGTCACTGAGTGATATATTTGAGACTAGGACCCCTAACTCCATGAATAGCAAAGTTAATATCGGATGCAGCCAGGAAGTTGCAAAGCCTCTTGGGACCCCAGGTACCCAAGATCACCGTGCACGGAAGATCCAGCTGCCCATTTGCTGCTCATCCACCTGCAGGCTCCCCTGTCAGTGGCTTACGTAGCCTCCTGTCTGTATGTTCCCTGTTGCAACTCGTGGTGCTTGACTAACTGAGCCCGAAGCATTCTGAGCCTCTTCTGCTGGGTGCACAGAGCACGGATCCCAAGAGCTGCACCACCAAAATAGGATTCTAGGGTCGACAAAATGGGAAATCTTGCACAGTTTATCCTCTTTCTAAGGATCCACCGTACTTTTTGTTAGTAGAGCCTCTTAGATAACCTTTAAGAAAGACACCTGGTTTTCTTTCCAAACTCACTAAACGTTTCCCATAATGAAATTTTTATTAATCTCCTGCAGACTTGTGCTTCACAAAAACACTCAGGAAGTCTTTTCCAGAAGCGTATAGATCGTGTCTGCAACACTACTTCTTGTGCAAATGCAGCAGTGAACTTTGCATGACTGTTTCAAGGATGTTTAATTAAAGCCAAGAGCATGATTCCTAAAATGCAATTCAGTGAAGATAATTATACAAGGAAATAAACTAATATGGTTCAAGTAATTGGCCTTCTGGTAGTCCAGGGAGAGGCATCTGTCTCTGAGTGCCTACAGGGGTGGACGGGGCGGGGGACCTTGGATGGTCACTTCTAAATGGCACTCCTCTCCCGAACTTTGTAAGTACTAAACAGCCAACAATTCGAGGTTAGACTCTCAGAGGGAAATCAAAAGCACTGTTATCTTGCTTTAATAATTGAGGATAGGATCTCTATGCTTTGGAGACGAGAAAAGCAAATGGCAGAGATGCCATCCAAGTAGGGAAATTGATGAGCTCATCAGTATTCTCACCTGAATGGAAGTCTCTATCCTGCTCTAGGACAGGCAGGGAGGGACTTGCCTGAGGTCAGATAGTGAGTTGGTAAGAGGAGGAAGTCACACCCAGTTCCCTGACTCTGTTCAGTGATTACTCACCCTACCAACCGCCCAAAGACCTCAGCTCTTCTCGAATATTTTGAACTGAGTTGTGGGCTTGTAAGGTACTCAGAAGTTTTTATGGTTTTGTTTTCTTTTTATTAAGTAGCTGGAAGTCTGAGATCACGGTTGACGCAGAACCAGAGGAAAGGGAAGGAAAAGAGGAAAAGGTAGATGAAGTGCGTCCTCCTGAACTCCTGCTATTTTGTTTTCAAACTTCACTTCTCCGTATTCTAACCATGAAAATACCGATGGTCATGGTGATGGCCGTGGCTGTGATTTACTGAGCACCCACTCTGTACTATGTCCCGTCTTAAGCAGGCTCTCTTGGTTCTCATGCTGGTTCTGTCTCATTTTTCTGACTTTTAAACCTTGGAATGTCCCACCCACTCCTCTTCTCTGTCTTCACACACGCCCTTGATGATCCCATGCAGCCCCAAGATGTTTAATGAACTACACACTGAAAATCGTATCCCAACCCCGGCCTCTCCCGGGGCCCCAGATGCTCACACGCCTCTGTCTACCCATCACCTCTACTTGGGTATCCAACAGACAACTGCTGCTTAATGTGCCTGAAGCCAAATTCTTGATTCCTGCACCCCACAACCAAAGGGTTCTCCTTTCACCCAGTTCTCCGTTTCGATATGTGACAACTCCAGTTTACCCATCGTTCAGGACAAAATCTTTTTTTATTGCAAAAGTGTTGTTTCTTTTTAAAAAAATTTTTATTGGAGCATAGTTGATTTACAATGTTGTGTTAGTTTCAGGCGTACAGCAAAGTGAATCAGTTACACATATACATACATCCACTCTTTTTTAGATTATTGAGTAGAGTTCCCTGTGCTCTACAGTAGGTCCTGATTAGTTACCTACTTTATACACAGTAGTGTGTATGTGTCAATCCCAATCTCAGGACAAAATCTCGAGGTCTCTCTTTGTGTCTCACTATACACCCAACCCACCCCACATACTAGCTCATCCTACAGGTTCTACCCACAGAATATTTCTAGATTCTGACGGTCACTTACCACAATGACCACTGCTGAAATCCAAGCTCTCTTCCTCTCTCACCTGGAGATGCAGTTACCTCCGACCTGGTCTTTTGGCTTCTCCACTTACAGTGTTGTGTTTTGTTTTTATTGGAGTATAATTGCTTTACAACATTGTGTTAGTTTCTGCTGTACAGTCAAGTGAATCAGCTATATGTATACATATACCCCCTCCCTCTTGGACCTCCCTCCCACCCCCCATCCCACCCATCTAGGTCATCACAGAGCACTGAGCTTACAGTCTTAATATCTACTTTCCACTGAACAGCCAGAGTGGTCCTTCTAAAATGTACATCAGGTCACTTCTCTGCTCAAGACCGCCAGTTGTTTCCCGTCTCACTTAGAGTAACCCTGCAAGGCTGCATGATCCAACCAGCCCCTGCACGTGCGTGCGCGCGCGCGTGCACACACACACACACGTGCCCTCTCTGCCCTCTTCTCCTTGACTCCCACTTTCCCACCCCTCCAGCCACACAGAGCTTCCTCATGTTCCCTGAACTTGCCAAGCACCCTCCCACTCCAGCATCTTTGAACTTGCTCTTTGCCGTACCTGGACATCTATATGACACCTCATTTTCTTCTAGGTTCTGTTTAAGTATCATCTTATCAAAGATGCCTTCCTTGACTGCCCTTTAAGAAAAGTCATCCCCACATGCATATACTGTCTCCCCTACCCCTCACCCCGGCTTTATTTTTCTTCTAAGTATCATAACCACCTGACACAGATGTCATTGCCGAGTTTTTCACCTTCCCATTTTAGACTATTAACATCTGAAGAGGAGAGACTGTCCTGTTTACTGCCTAATTTCCAGCACCTAGAATACGCCGTAGTAGGTATTTATATGTTTATATTACTTGTTAAATCAATGAGTGCAGGTACCGTGATCCAATTTTACAGATGAAGAAACAGAGACGCTTAGAAGCTGATAAGCTGCCAAAGACCACTAAGCGGTAAGTTCAACCAGTAAGTTCACCAGACACTAGAGTCTTTGCCTTGGTGTCCAGTCCCCTGTGGTGCCACCACGTCCATCACATTCGCGACAATAAGGCATCTCCTCCTCCGACCTCTCTTCTCCTGCTTCCGGGAAACAAACTGCTCTCGGGAGGTGTGGTGGGGAAATGCACAAACCAGCAACAGGCAGAGAGAAGTGCAGGGTGTGCGCGGTTTTATTGGCGCCACACACCCGGCCTCTTCTGTCTCTTGTAATCGAGTTGCTGAAATGTGTACGGCTGGCCCAGATGCCAGGGCACCTACCCCAGAGGAAAAGCGGGGCTTCCAGAGGAGGCTGGAGATGCCCACAGTCGCTTTGCTGAGCCTCATCCCACGCACTGCTCAGGCTTCTGGATTAACCATGAGACGTGGAAAAGAGCAGGAAATCTACCTCCGTAAGTGCAGCCCAGCTGGGTTCCTTAGGACATTTCCCAGCAGGCAGCGTGATCCCCGCTTTGCCAGTACTGCAGGCCCATCATTAAGCCCAGGATCCGCCACCCCCTCCTGGGAACAGCGTGCCTGACTCACCCTCCAACCAAGGCCTGCCGGGGGAGCCAGTGGACGCCCCTGACCCAGAGCTGCCAACAGAGGCCACTGCCCACCTGGCTGCCACAGGATGGGGCCCGGGAGGGACAGGGCAGCTGGGCCCAGTCCAGCTTCCTCCTCCCCCTCCCCCTGCCCCTCCCCCCACAGCGCTAACTCTCCCCAGCTCTCCCCCCCACCCCACCCCAGGAGCCGCAGCCCACATGCTCTGCAGGCTCGGCTCGGGAGCAGGTCTCTCTGCAGCTCCTGAATCTCAAGCTGTTCCCCTTGTACCCCGCCTCCCAGGCTCTTGCCTCAGGGCAAGGGAAGAAACCTCATCAGTAGAATATCAGTCTATTGATACGGGTCCCGACAGCCTTTGTGAACAGAATACCAGCGCCTCAAGCCTGCTCTCTGTCTCCGTCACCTCACGCCCTAACTGCAACCTTGGGCTCCCTTCCCGGTACTGTGGGCCCCGGCCTGGGCTCTGAGGCTTCAGGGTCTTTCCTCAGCCTGAGCTGAGAGGTGCCGAGGGTGGTGGGCAGTGGGGAGGGTGGGAGACAGGCAGAAATAAAGACAGAGAACGGGAGCCATGCGGGGACGAAGCCAGCAGCCCTGCTGCTGTTGCTACTTCAGAAACCTCACCTCTCCTCCCGCCTGTGACCCTTCCACATCCCAAGGACACGTGGCCTGGGAGTCTAGCTTCTTTCCATTTCACAGATTGATCTGGAAGCCCGAAGACAGGTTGACAGGCTGGGTTGTGCTGCCTTGCTGCCGCTTCTGGGGCTGCTGCTGATGGTGGTGACGGTGACAATGATGCTACTGCTACTGCTGATGATGACGACGGTGGTCCTGTTACAGCATCTCTTCTGGTACCTCCCCTTTCCTCAGTCAGCCGCTTTCTACTTGTTGCCCTACTCATGAGCCCATGAGCTCCACATGAGTCCCTGGGATATTAGAAGTCATCACGTGTGTGGAGAAGAACAATGAAGGGGCCACGGGGGGTGCAATCGCAAAGCAGGGAAAGCCGAGTTCAGGAAAGATAAACAGATTTCTTTACTGCGGGACTTCTCAGAGCCTTTAATGTATGTGTTTAGATTGGGAATCCCCAGGAGGAAAATCAAGAAACAGTATTCTCTAGCTTATTTTTTAAGAGAATGCAATTTTCAAGGCCCTCAGCTTCAGACAAGGGCTTCAGAGACCTATTGTGTGAAACATCGCTGTTGGCATGAAACTTGGCCTGAAGCTTGGGGGCAACTGGAAATAGCAGACGCTGAGGTGGGACAGAGAGTCCCCCTTTCAGAGAAGCATGACGCCCTTGTCAGCGCCGCTCAGCCCTGGGAGGCCTTGCCACGTGCTTGGAAAGGAAAGACAGGAGGGTCTGTATGAGGTGAGCACCCAGAGAGCACGGGGCGGGGAGACGAGGGAAGGGGGGATGCTGGAGCCCTGGCGGAGACGGTCAGCTGCCTCCTGAGATGTGCCCGAGACCCCCGTGCTCTCCCTTCAAGCCTCAGCCTGTCAAGGAGAGGGGAGGGAGGAAATCCGAGGCTGGCTGAGGCTTTGCTCCCAAAGGTTAGGTTTTGTTTTTAATTCTGTAAAGTGAATCAATGGAACTGAAGCAGTTCCAGGGATTTCAGTTTATTTGAACTAGTATTTATGGAATGCCTAGGATGGGGCCGGCTAAGTCAGGGGCTGTGAGGAATGACAGAGTGAATGACAGAGTGAAACCCAGTTGCCACTTTCAAAGAGTTGGTAGTATTACTGGAGTGACAAGACCACAGCAGCGAATGATCAGGGAACAAGAGGAGACAGTGAAGAGCAAAGGGAGAAGGAGGAGGGTAGGGCTACACGGAGGGAGGCAGATGGCAGGGAACCTGGGAGGGTTTCCATCTACAAAGACATGCGGACGGTGGGGCACTCCTGCATGAGAACACTCAGGGAGGCACCCTCAGCAAACCCCTCCGTCCAAAGCAAGATGGCCGGGAGCCTGAGGCTCCCGTGAACATGAAAGGGCTGGAGGGATGCTGATGGCTAAGGCCACATCCCCTATTGGGTACCCTTAGGCCTTGTAGAAAGGCAGAGGGGTAGGGCCAGTGAGGGCTACTGGTGGTGTAGAGGGATGGTTAGAAGGTCACCCATGTGATCTTCCTCACTTTCCCAACTGCCAAATGGGGATGTTAGGAGCTGAATTGTGTCCTCCCCGCAAAAATTCATATGTTGAAGATCTAACCCCCAGAACCTCAGAATGTAACTATTTTTGGAGAGAGGTCCTATAAAGAGGTAATTAAATTAAAATAGGGTAATGAGGGACCCTAATCCAATCTGACTGGTGTCCTTATAAGAAGAGGAAGTTTGGACACAGACAGGCACGGAGGGAAGAACATGTGAAGACACAGGGAGAGGACGGCCGTCTCTAAGCCAAGGAGAGAGGCCTCAGAAGACATCAGCCCTGTCAACGCTTTGACCTAGGACCTTCAGCCTCCAGTACTGGGAGAAAATATATCTCTGTTAAGCCACTCAGTCTATGGTACTCTTTATGGCAGCCCCAGCAAACTCATACAGGGACTAATGCCGTCTTCCCGGCATTCCCGGATAGAGCAGAGCCTGTCTTCCTATTTCCTCCATCACTTAGGCTTCCCTTTTCTCCACACTTTCATTGTCAAGATCAAATACCACAATACTGTATGGGAAGAAACTTTGAACGACCTTTCTATAAACATCCGTTAACAGTAATATGGCACCAGGCTGGTCAGTGGAGATTCTAGAATAGGCAATGCAGTGACTCCACTTTCCAGGAGCTCCCAATGGCATGTGGATGACAGTCACACACATGAGTGGCTGGAGTTCTTAACAGGTGGTAACACAGTGGAACCAGTGAAGCACAAAGGAAGATTGTCCAAAGAGGGGGCATTTGAGCTGGGCTTTGAGGGATGAATAGGAGTCTATCTGGGAAAGAGGGCAGAGTATTCTCAATAGAAAAAGGAGCATGCGCAAAATCCAGAGGCAGAGTGCATGATGCGTTCATAGAACAGCGAGTAGTTGGGGTGTCTGCATGGACCACGTGGGAAGGGGTGAGACGGGGCTGGGAAGTCTGATGGGGGTGGTAGTCCAAGGACCTCTGGGAAGGAAGCTGGCCTTTGTCACCAAATAGTGAAGAGCCGTGGAGGGTGCTAAGAGGGACTCCAGTGCAGTGTGGACAGAGCCTGGTAGAAGGAGTAGATTAGAAGTCTGCTTTTGGACCCTTTGGGAGCCTGTGGCTCATTCACCTGCCAGGCAGTGACCACATGGGTGTAAAGCTTAGGAGAGGGATTGGAGCTGCAGTGGAGGAGGTGGGAAGGTGGTGTGGACAGCAAAATGAGAAGGCAGTGGGGGCTGGGAGCCCACCTGGGCCAAACATTGAACCCTTCTGGCCTCAGTGTACTCATCTGTAAAATGTGGAGAAAAGAGTTCTCACCCCACATGACCATCATAAGGATGAAATAAACCGAATAAAACAACGTAGAAACTCTCTCAGCATGGCCTGGCAGGTACACTTCAGCGACGTGGGCCCTTGCCGCTGTCCCTGGTCCTGGAGGGACAGGGTGGGGAACTGGTCACACAAAGTGGAGTCTCAGCAAGACGAGGAAAGACATCAAAGCTCACCAACAGCCTGTTTGTCTTGCTGCCACATTTCTCCAGCTGTGGGTTTGCACTGATCCATTCATCCCTGACTCAGGATGAAACTGGTTCTGAAGCCGGAGGAGAGCATAAAGCCGGGTGGGGAGCCAGGTAGGCTATGAGGATGGCAGGCTGCCGAGCGCATGCGCAGAGAAAGGGTGGGGGCTTGGGAGCACAACCCTCGGGCACGGGGAAGAAAGGAGAAGACAAGGATGTCAAAGGAGTTGTCAGGCAAAGAGGGGAACTGAAAAAATCACTTTCATGGAAACAAAGAGACGAGACAGTTTCAGTAAAGAATAGGACCTTCAAACCCTCCAGGAGCAACAAAGTGATGGAGAAGCAAACCAAGAAAAGCTAAGGATGCTGCAAGGGGAGCCCCTTGGTGCCTGAGGATGTGGTTTCTGTGGGGTTGGGAGAGAAGAAGCAGCCTCACGGGCTTGGGCAGCCCCTGGCATTGGAGAAGTGGAGGCTGGGGGCACAGACCACGATTTGAGGGAAGGTGTGTCAGGCTGGAAGCATCTGGGGGCAGCCGAACCAAAGAAGGAGTTACTTCAGGGGAGACTGGAGATTTTATTTATGTTGGTGGGAGGGAGAAGACCTTGTGAGGAAGAGAAGCAAGATGGAAGGCAGGCAGGGTCTCCAGGGAGAAAGGGAGGCATGGAATCTAAGACCACCTCATGGGGGGCGGGAGAGTGCTTCTGTCTCTGCACATGGGGAAAGGGGTTGAGAGCAGTGGACAAGGAAGGAAACCTGAGGGAGTAGGAAGGAAATAGAAGCAGCCTCCAGCTCCCAGGATCCATCAGACAGGCTGGTCATTGCCTCAGAAGGGCTGGGGTGAGGGCAGGTGGCTGATACCTGAGGAGAAGGAGAAAGGTTGACAGGGCTGCTACAGGAAAGGCAAAGTGGATATGAAGGATGAAGTTCAAGTCTGACTTAATAAGGTTTCCCCAGCGGCAGATCCTGGGATACTGATTTGGGGGCTAGTCTTGGATTTAGGAGATGAGCCCAGGAAGTGTGGCGGGGAGTTGAGAATTGAGACAGTAGCAGGCGGGTTCGTGGGTGCGTAGCTGCTCTAGGAACATGGGCTGCAATCTCTCAGTGTTGCCTTTTGAGACTGGGGAACACACACCTCAGAATTGTCTCACCAAGGGACCTGGAAGCGGGGGTATTTATCCACCAGCATTTCCTTCACTGGTTGAGGATATCCCTTGCACATAGTGTATCCCCAGTGTTCCTGGGGCCAGAGAAATCCCTCAAGCAGAGAGACCCAGAGCTTGAGGTGAGAAATGGTGGTAGTCAGAATTCTAAGGTGCCCCCTAAGAATCCCTCTTCCTGGAGACACATCCTGTCTAATCTCATCTCCTTGCATGTGGTCTGGGCTGCGAATATGATGGGATATCACTCCTGTGATTTATGTTACATTATGTGGCAAAAGAGGTGCTGCATATGTATTTAAGGTCCCTAATCCTTTGACTCTAAGCACCGTCATTAAGTGATACTGAACTAATCAGGTGAGCTCTTGAAAAAGACAAGACGCAGTAGTGCATGCTCTCCCCTCCCACTGGCTTGAAAAAGCAAACTGCCATTCTGAGGTCCGGAGGGTAGTCTCCAGGATCTGAGAGCGACCCCAGCCAACAACCAGCAAAAAAAATGGGGACCTCAGCCCTATAACCACAACCACGAGGAACTGGATATTGCCAACAACCGGTAAGTTTAGAAGAGGACCCCAGCTTCAGATGAGATCACAATCCCAGCTGACACCTGGATAGCAGCCTGTAAGATGCCGAGCAGAGGACCCAGCTGAGCTGAGCCAACTCCTGACCCACGGGGACTGTGAGAGAAGAGATGTGTGTTGTCTTAAGCTGCTACATTTGTGATGGTTCTCTGTGCAAAAATGGGAGACTGATGCAGAAGCCATCAGCGCATGCAAGCCGTGTCTACCAAGCTGCAGGTGACCTTCAGGGTGGGATGAAGGGAGATGGACCAAGCATCTTCAACCTCCTCCCTCATCCTGAGGCTCAAATCCAATGTCAAGCCCAGGAAGAGGTGGGGTGAGTCTCTCTCCTCCAGGCACTGCAAGGGTCAGCTGATCTGCTTGCAAATACTAACACGGGGTGCTGGGCTCCTGGGCTGTGTGGTCTAGAGGCTGGAGCAGGCACAGACTCAGTGGCCCCACCGGGATTGTTGAAGGAGGTGTTCTGGGGCTGCCGGGGCTGCCGGGCACAGGCAGGTGATTTGTTTCTCTCTCTTTCCTTGAGTTTTCCCATCACTCTCTGGGCCTCGGGCACCGTGATAAGAAGCCCTGGCTTCCTCTTCCTCTTTGCACTGGAGGCGCTGCATTTCCCTCTGTTGGATGTCAGATGCTCTCTTTGTAACTTTGGATACTCATTCCTCTCCTTCCCTGCTACTCAGCTGAGTGGAAATTAAAGCCAACAGAGGCAATTTTTACAAGGCAGACCAAGAAAAGGTACTTGAAGTTACGCACAACTCCACATTGAAAAGTCTGGGATCCCCTCCATGGCTAGAGGCTGCGCTTAATCATTTTGAAGTGTGGCACTGAACGTATTACTGCAGAATTTCCTTGTGTAATTGAGGCTCTTGCATCTAACGCAAAAGTTTTATGAAAGATTGACACTCAGAAGGTTAACTGGGAACATGATTCTGTATTAGGCTGTGCTTTCTGTGTGTTTTTTTTGTGGTAGGATTACCAAGGGTCATGGTCTGTCTGGGTCTCAATTTTACAGATTAATATATTTGATTTTATTGGTTCATCTAAGGATGAGCACGTATTTGGGAATGAAGGCATAAACATCAAATTCACAAAGGACTGATGGGTAATCCTCATAATGGGAGCAGCAAGTCCTGTAGAATCACCCGTTCAGGTCATGGCCCGGGTTTAAGTTTTGGTGGGTAGGATCACCCCAAAATAAAATTTAAAATCTTACTCAACAAGTATGTTCTGAGTCCTTCTTACGTGCCAGGCACCAAGCCAGACACGTGGTGGGTGCAGCAATAAACTGTACTTCGGTCGTGCCCTCAAGGAGCTTCCTTACACATAAATGTGATTCTGATGAGAAGGTGATACTATTTTTAGAAAAAGAAAATCTGCTAGGGGAATGCGGGTGGGGGAGAACTCCTTCCAGCAGGGGATGGAGGGAGTGGGGAGGAAATCAGAAACAAGGGAGACAGCGTTTGGGCTGCGTCTTGAAGGAAGTGTGAAGGTTTGTACCCAAGAGGTTGGGGATGGTTATTCCAGGGAGAACAGTCGGTGAGCAAAGACACAGAGGATGGGAAATGAGTAATGTGTCTGATGTGGCAGAGGGGAGGATGCTAAAAAGACAAGGAGGTACCAGATTATGGCTCGTAGTTTCAGAATTCATGGGATGTGTCGATCAAGCAAGGAAAGCTTGATGAAGTCACCTTTTCCGGAGCCTTCTGTTTACATAATCAGTATCAGCTGCTTGAAACAGCCTCTTCCCTCAATTGGGGGAGACCCCCTGACATGCTTCAGTTGGCTCTGCTTAGGCCCCTAATTCTTCCTCAGTCATTAAGGTCTTCTGCCATCGTGACATGACTCCCGACGGCATCTCACAGCTCACAAGACTGTAGCTTATCGTGCATTAGTTACTCTGCGCGCTGGTGTCTTCCTGCCAGCCTTCTAGAACGTGCCTGCACTCTGTGGTGAGAGCTACAAGCCTCTGCTCTCACCAGCCACGCGGAGACCCCCTGTTCTGAGGGCGTTTCCTTTCTCCATCTTTGGCAGAACTTAATTTGCTCCCGTGACAGAGGGAGACATTGCCTGACTTTGTCTCCATCTTCAGGGTCCACAAGCCTCCCTGACTGCCACAGGACTGGAGATGGAAATGACCTTGGGTGGGTTGAACATGGCAATCTGGCCCCTGGGTGGCAGTTCGACGAGGTCTTGTGAGTTCCTGCTGCAGAGAACCAGACATAAGAATTGGCGGGGGATATGTCCACGTTACCTGACTGTCCAGAGCTCCAAAAAAGGCCTGGACCTTGCATTTGGTGAGATGTATTATGGCTGGGAAGGCAAGTTCTTGTCAAATAGAACCAGCTCTGCTACTTACCAACTGTATCACCTTGGGCACGTTATTTAATCCAAGCCTCGGTTTCTGTGTATAAAGTGGGGATCAAGATCATGCTTACCTCCTAGGGTGGCTGTGAGACTGGCCGAGATGAGGTCTACATTGCAGCCAGCACAGTGCTTGACCTGTAATGGAGCTGGGTAGGTGGTAGCTGTCATCAACACAGACTCAGAGGGCTGGCAGGGGTATCAGAAACCTTTCAGCCAGTGGGAGGCACTGCCATCTACACCCCTGGTAGGCAGGGAGAGCTGGACCAGTTGCCAGCCAGTCCATCCCTCCGTCTCTGAGGCAACTGCAGGGGTTCCTACCAGCCCCTCCCTCCTTCCTGCATCTGACGCTTATGCCATCAGCAGTCAGTGAGCCCAGAGGGACTCTCCAAAGCTCCCCTGCGTTTCCAGTTTCTAATTTCTATCATGATGACCTACCGTGGGTCCAGAGAAAGGCAAGCTCTTGGCCACCTGAGGGACAGGGAGGCAAGATACCCAGGCTCGCTGTGGCTGATGGTAGAAAGCATGATGGTGACTCAGGTTTCTAAGTTTCCAAAGACGGTGGGACCAGGCATGTGCCTTCCAGCTCGGGTGAGTCTATTGCTACCTCTTGGGGAACCGTGGTAGCCGCCTGGCATCCTGTTGGGGACATGACCTGGGTCACAGTGAGAGTGTTAACACACAGGAATCAGCAGACGTTGCCAGTCAAGGTACCTCCCCTACCCCTACCCCCAAGAGCTGATAAACCTTTATCAGCACACCACCCAGCAAGACTGTTCTCGCTCCCCAGCCCCGCCTTGGTTGCTTTCAACTATTCCCCTCACACTACACGCCCATCTCAAGTGCTCCTGAAATAAACTGCCAGAGACAGGCGATGAGAAGTCACTCGGGATGTGACAGGGTGGCTGATCTCCTGAACTAGCAGTAAGGCTCCACCTCCTTCCTTTTACTGTCTGAGCTCCTTCTCGGAAGAAAGTTCACCAGCAGGTATTTGGATACAAAGACTCGTCACCAAGATCTTTGCACCAGTGCTCCGAGGTCCATGTGGACCAAAGAGGAAATCAGAAACATGACTCAGAGCCCCGGAACTCCGACCTCTAGGGGACCACCTAGGGTCACAGAGACTTGGGGACTCCACCCAGTCCCCATGGAGAGACCTAATGAGGAAGAGCTTGTGGGGCTGGTGGGAAAGGAGGGCTATCCAGAGTCAGCCAGGATCAGCGAGCTCAGCAGAGACCTCAGCGTCTCTGGGGTCGCATCTGCATCTCCCCTTGAGGAAGCTGAAAGGAATCCAGAGCAGCAGCCTTGAGGCTGAGCGAGACGGAGCATCTCTGCCCCCATGACCTTCACCAAATGGACACTGGCAGTTCTGTTCCATCAGGAGCATCCCTGAGCAGCAGCAGCTTCTCCAAGGACCCGGGAGCCCCAAATACTGGGAGTGGCACTGCGGAACCCCCTAGGAGCATCCCACTCCCTCCCCCTCTCTTCCCCACGGAACCCTTTCCCTCCGCAGCAGTAGGTTTCTCCCGAACTTCATCCTTAAGTGAATCTGGTGCATTCTCTCCTACAATATTTATGACCCACATCAATTTTTCATTCATCCCATCACTCAGCTTCTCAGGCGAGTTTGGAAACCTTCTCTCTGGGTTCTCCTTCTGCTGAGGGTGAGATGGGGACCGGAGTAAAGCCCCAGGGACCTGCTGCACCATCCGCCCCGCCATCCTCCTGCCCGGAGAGCCAGTGTCTGCCACGTTAACTGCCAGCCCCTCCGCCCCTCTTTCTAAGCCAGTCACGATCTGATTACACCTCAACATCCAACCTTACACCCCACCTCTGCTGCCCCTCCCCCCCCCCACCGCCTTCTCGCTGTGACCTGCAAACACAAAGCTTCCCCTCCCTCTCTGGGTGGGGAAAGGGGGTTCCCAGTGCTTCTGACCCCGTCCTTCCTTTGGTGCATCTGGCCCTGCCTCGTCCTCCACGCCCAGACCAAGCCCACATCTTCCCCCAAGCCACGTTTCCCCTCCTCTAACCCCCATACCCTCTCCTTGCTCATCCCTGTTTCACCGCAGCCAGTAATTAATGACTCAGTATTTAGCTGTTCTTTAACTATTCTCTCTGGCTGAACTCTAAGCTCCCTAAAGATAGAGTCTGCACTTTCACACTTCTGTGGCCTGGTTCCCATGGGGCTTACAGTATATAGCACCAGCTACGTAGTAGGTGCTTCATAAATAACTAGATACATAAATAAGTAGCAAAGAATAAAATAACATAATAAAATGATAAATAATAAAATAATGATAAACGGTTTAACACGTAACATGGTGGAAATCATTTGGACTTTTCTCTATAATAATTGGGTCTTGTTCTTATCTGGTCTAGTCTCAGATGTAATGACGATAATACAGAGATGTTCTTATCTCTGAGAAATACGATAGCATGTTAATTATATTAATAATACTAAAGATGGCTCCAATTTATTGAGCCCTTGCTCTGTGCTGGAAGCAGCAAAGTGTTTTACAGGCACTGTCTAGCTGATCTTTCAGGTAAGTGTTGTTATAACCCCCATTTAGCAGGTGAAACGCAGAGAGGATGTGACTTGTCCAAAGACACACCGCTAATACGCGTTAGAGCAAATGCTCAACTGCTGTAGCCCAGACCAGGGTTCCTGCTTAAACGTCGCCTCCTTCCTGCCACAGCTAGTATCCCTGCATCCCTACATCCCTGCGCACAGTCTTCAGGAGGGCAGCCTGAGGTGTGGACAATCCAGTAGCCACCAACGGCCGGTGCAACCAGCCCAGCAAAAGAGGAGAACCTTCAGGTAAATATGGGAAATGAGCATAAACACTTATATCTGCTCCCGCCTGAAATACCAGAAATGTTATGTAAAGGAATAACAAAAGGGTTGCGGGCTTCCCTGGTGGCGCAGTGGTTGAGAGTCCGCCTGCCGATGCAGGGGACACGGGTTCGTGCCCCGGTCCGGGAAGATCCCACATGCCGCGGAGCGGCTGGGCCCGTGAGCCATGGCCGCTGAGCCTGCGCGTCCGGAGCCTGTGCTCCGCAACGGGAGAGGCCACAGCGGTGAGAGGCCCGTGTACTGCAAAAAAAAAAAAAAAAAAAAAAAATTAAACGCTTAACCATCAACCAAGTTTGAGACATTTTCAGGCATGAGAGTAAGTGTTCTATCTCCCATGCATTATTTCCTAGGAGGTACCAGAAGAGGAGTTTCAGGAGTAAAGCATATGTGCACACATACACACATATAAACACGTGCATACATGCATACACACATACAGGCATACACACACACACACACACACATACATATATACATAAAACAAACTCAGGGGAAGAGGGAGGCAGGAGTAAACCTAGAAAGAAGACCAGATCCGGGAAACCAGTGAGACATCAGGGAAACTGAAGAAAAGCCCCAAGACAACAGTCAAGTGCCATGCGTAAAGAAGGGAGCAGAAAACCAGAAAGCTTCTGGAGAAAGAGATCCAGGAGTAAACGTAGAACAACAACGACAAAAAAACGGTTACAGTTCAGGGAGTCCCCTGGTGGCCTAGTGGTTAGTATTCTGGGCCTTCACTGCCGTGGCAAAAAAAAGCAAAAACCAAAACCATTGGTTTGCTTTTCTGAGCCAATCCTGATCAATACTAAGTAAAGTAAATGAAAAGAATTTCTAACTCTAGGAAAAACAAAACAAAAGGATGTATAAGAGCAAAAATATAACCCCTTACAACATGTGGCTTAGCAGTGAACAATATTTGCATGAACTTAATAAGGTAATGACCAACTACTAGTTTATCTAGAATGTGTGATGTAACACGTTCTAGATAATTTAATATTGAGAAGATTGAAGGGGACGTGTACATGTGCAGGTGGGAGGGGTAGGAGAGCTAAATCCTCATCCAAGTTTATTCCCACCTCTGGGCTCTTGCACTGGCAGTTCCCTCTGCCTAGAACACTGTTCCCCAAACAAGGCATGGCAGCCCACTCCCTTATTTTACACAAATTTCTGCTTAAATGTCACTTCTTTTGCCCAAGATATCTAAAATAATGCTCCCCCAACCTACAGCATGCTTATCATCTTACTCTACTTTATTTGCCTTTATAACATTTCTTAATCATGTATAATATAAACCTTACAGAATAGTGCATGCCACACAGTAGATACATAATTGATTGAATAAAACAATGAATGAATTACCATGATGTGAAATCCATAGTCCATGTCTGGCTCAGCTTGAGTTTCTCCAGAAGCAGACCCTCAGATAAGAGTTAATCCAAAAGCTTACTTGAAGTGGTTACCCGGGGTTTAGGGGGGCAGGGGGTAATAAGTAGTTAGTGTTTAATGGGCACAGAATTTCTGTTTGGGAGGATGAAAAATTCTGGAGATGGATAGTGGTGATGATTACACAGCAACATGAATGTACTGAATGCTGCTGACTTGTACACTTAAACCTGGTTAAAGTGATAAGCTTTATGTTATGTATATTTTACCACAATAAAAATGGTATATATGTGTTTTCCTTTTTTTTAAGAAAAAAAACCCTTACTTGGGAGAAACAGAAAACACCATAGAGAAATAAGTAGAACAAGGAGGCCACTGATAAAAGTGTACAATCAGGGCTTCCCTGGTGGTCCAGTGGTTAACACTCCACGCTTCCACTGCAGGGGGCACAGGTTCCAGCCCCGGTCGGGGTGTGGCCAGAAAAAAAAAGAAAAAAAAAAAAAACACAAAACGGTGTGTGATCAACCAGAGTCCACCAGAGCAGCTAGATGTGTTTTTTTTTTATTTTTTAAAATTTATTACGCACCAACATTCGAATTATAGGGGTTCCAGAAGAAGAAGAGAAAAAGAAAGGGACTGAGAAAATATTTGAAGAGATTATAGTTGAAAACTTCCCTAATATGGGAAAGGAAATCGTTAATCAAGTCCAGGAGGCACAGAGAGTCCCATACAGAATAAATCCAAGGAGAAATACGCCAAGACACATATTAATCAAACTGTCAAAAATTAAACACAAAGAAATCATATTAAAAGCAGCAAGGCAAAAACAACAAATAACACACAAGGGAATCCCCATCAGGATAACAGCTGATCTCTCAGCAGAAACTCTACAAGCCAGAAGGGAGTGGCAGGACATAATTAAAGTGATGAAAGAGAAAAACCTGCAACCAAGATTACTCTACCCAGCAAGGATCTCATTCAGATTTGATGGAGAAATTAAAACGTTTACAGACAAGCAAAAGCTGAGAGAGTTCAGCACCACCAAACCAGCTTTACAACAAATGCTAAAGGAACTTCTCTAGGCAAGAAACACAACAGAAGGAAAAGACCTACAATAACGAACCCAAAACAATTAAGAAAATGGGAATAGGAACATACATATTGATAATTACCTTAAATGTAAATGGACTAAATGCTCCCACCAAAAGACACAGAGTGGCTGAATGGATACAAAAACAAGACCCATATATATGCTGTCTACAAGAGACCCACTTCACACCTAGAGACACATACAGACTGAAAGTAAGGGGATGGAAAAAGATATTCCATGCAAATGGAAACCAAAAGAAAGCTGGAGTAGCAATTCTCATATCAGACAAAATAGACTTTAAAATAAAGACTACTAGAAGAGACAAAGAAGGACACTACATAATGATCAAGGGATCGATCCAAGAAGAAGATATAACAATTGTAAATATTTATGCACCCAACATAGGAGCACCTCAATACATAGGGCAAATACTAACAGCCATAAAAGGAGAAATCAACAGTAACACAATCATAGTAGGGGACTTTAACACCCCACTTTCACCAATGGACAGATCATCCAAAATGAAAATAAATAAGGAAACACAAGCTTTAAATGATACACTAAACAAGATGGACTTAATTGATATTTATAGGACATTCCATCCAAAAACAACAGAATACACCTTTTTCTCAAGTGCTCATGGAACATTCTCCAGGATAGATCATATCTTGGGTCACAAATCAAGCCTTGGTAAATTTAAGAAAATTGAAATTGTATCAAGTATCTTTTCTGACCACAATGTTATGAGACTAGATATCAATTACAGGAAAAGAGCTGTAAAAAATACAAACACATGGAGGCTAAACAATACACTACTTAATAACGAAGTGATCACTGAAGAAATCAAAGAGGAAATTAAAAAATACCTAGAAACAAATGACAATGGAGACTCGATGACCCAAAACCTATGGGACGCAGCAAAAGCAGTTCTAAGAGGGAAGTTTATAGCAACACAATCCCACCTTAAGAAACAGGAAACATCTCGAATAAACAACCTAACCTTGCACCTAAAGCAATTAGAGAAAGAAGAACAAAAACATCCCAAATTAGCAGAAGGAAAGAAATCATAAAAATCAGATCAGAAATAAATGAAAAAGAAATGAAGGAAACGATAGCCAAGATCAATAAAACTAAAAGCTGGTTCTTTGAGAAGATAAACAAAATTGACAAACCATTAGCCAGACTCATCAAGAAAAGAAGGGAGAAGACTCAAATCAATAGAATTAGAAATGAAAAAGGAGAAGTAACAACTGACACTGCAGAAATACAAAAGATCATGAGAGATTACTACAAGCAACTCTATGCCCATAAAATGGACAACCTGGAAGAAATGGACAAATTCTTAGAAACGCACAACCTGCCAAGACTGAATCAGGAAGAAATAGAAAATATGAACAGACCAATCACAAGCACTGAAATTGAAACTGTGATTAAAAATCTTCCAACAAACAAAAGCCCAGGACCAGATGGCTTCACAGGTGAATTCTATCAAGCATTTAGAGAAGAGCTAACACCTATCCTTCTCAAACTCTTCCAAAATATAGCAGAGGGGGGAACACTCCCAAACTCATTCTACGAGACCACCATCACCTTGATACCAAAACCAGACAAGGATGTCACAAAGAAAGAAAACTACAGGCCAATATCACTGATGAACATAGATGCAAAAATCCTCAACAAAATACTAGCAAACAGAATCCAACAGCACATTAAAAGGATCATACACCATGATCAAGTGGGGTTTATTCCAGGAATGCAAGGATTCTTCAATATATGCAAATCAATCAACGTGATACACCATATTAACAAATTGAAGGAGAAAAACCATATGATCATCTCAATAGATGCAGAGAAAGCTTTCGACAAAATTCAACACCCATTTATGATAAAAACCCTGCAGAAAGTAGGCATAGAGGGAACTTTCCTCAACATAATAAAGGCCATATATGACAAACCCACAGCCAGCATCATCTTCAATGGTGAAAAACTGAAACCATTTCCACTAAGATCAGGAACAAGACAAGGTTGCCCACTCTCACCACTCGTATTCAACATAGTTTTGGAAGTTTTAGCCACAGCAATCAGAGAAGAAAAGGAAATAAAAGGAATCCAAATCGGAAAAGAAGAAGTAAAGCTGTCACTGTTTGCAGATGACATGATACTATACATAGAGAATCCTAAAGATGCCACCAGAAAACTACTAGAGCTAATCAATGAATTTGGTAAAGTTGCCGGATACAAAATTAATGCACAGAAATCTCTGGCATTCCTATATACTAATGATGAAAAATCTGAAAGTGAAATCAAGGAAACACTCCCATTTACCATTGCAACAAAAAGAATAAAATATCTAGGAATAAACCTACCTAAGGAGACAAAAGACCTGTATGCAGAAAATTATAAGACACTGATGAAAGAAATTAAAGATGATACAAATAGATGGAGAGATGTACCATGTTCTTGGATTGGAAGAATCAACATTGTGAAAATGACTCTACTACCCAAAGCAATCTACAGATTCAATGCAATCCCTATCAAACTACCACTGGCATTTTTCACAGAACTAGAGCAAAAAAATTCACAATTTGTATGGAAACACAAAAGACCCCGAATAGCCAAAGCAATCTTGAGAACGAAAAATGGAGCTGGAGGAATCAGGCTCCCTGACTTCAGACTATACTACAAAGCTACAGTAATCAAGACAGTATGGTACTGGCACAAAAACAGAAAGATAGATCAATGGAACAGGATAGAAAGCCCAGAGATAAACCCACGGACATATGGTCACCTTATCTTTGATAAAGGAGGCAGGAATGTACAGTGGAGAAAGGACAGCCTCTTCAATAAGTGGCGCTGGGAAAACTGGATAGGGACCTGTAAAAGTATGAGATTAGATCACTCCCTAACACCATACACAAAAATAAGCTCAAAATGGATTAAAGACCTAAATGTAAGGCCAGACACTATCAAACTCTTAGAGGAAAACATAGGCAGAACACTCTATGACATAAATCACAGCAAGATCCTTTTTGACCCACCTCCTAGAGAAATGGAAATAAAGACAAAAATAAACACATGGGACCTAATGAAACTTAAAAGCTTTTGCACAGCAAAGGAAACCATAAACAAGACGAAAAGACAACCCTCAGAATGGGAGAAAATATTTGCAAATGAAGCAACTGACAAAGGATTAATCTCCAAAATTTATAAGCAGCTCAGGCAGCTTAATAACAAAAAAACAAACAACCCAATCCAAAAATGGGCAGAAGACCTAAATAGACATTTCTCCACAGAAGATATACAGAGTGCCAACAAACACATGAAAGGATGCTCAACATCTTTACTCATTAGAGAAATGCAAATCAAAACTACAATGAGATATCATCTCACACCAGTCAGAATGGCCATCATCAAAAAATCTAGAAACAATAAATGCTGGAGAGGGTGTGGAAAAAAGGGAACACTCTTGCACTGCTGGTGGGAATGTGAATTGGTACAGCCGCTATGGAGAACGGTATGGAGGTTCCTTAAAAAACTACAAATAGAACTACCATATGACCCAGCAATCCCACTACTGGGCATATACCCTGAGAAAACCATAATTCAAAGAGAGACATGTACCAAAATGTTCATAGCAGCCCTATTTACAATAGCCCGGAGATGGAAACAACCTAAGTGTCCATCATCGGATGAATGGGTAAAGAAGATGTGGCACATATATACAATGGAATATTACTCAGCCATAAAAAGAAATGAAATTGAGCTATTTGTAATGAGGTGGATGGACCTAGAGTCTGTCATACAGAGTGAAGTAAGTCAGAAAGAGAAAGACAAATACTGTATGCTGACACATATATATGGAATTTAAGAAAAAAATGTCATGAAGAACATAGGGGTGAGACAGGAATAAAGACACAGACCTACTAGAGAATGGACTTGAGGATATGGGGAGGGGGAAGGGTAAGCTGTGACAAAGTGAAAGAGCGGCATGGACATATATACACTACCAAACGTAAGGTAGATAGCTAGTGGGAAGCAGCCGCATAGCACAGGGAGATCAGCTCGGTGCTTTGTGACCGCCTGGAGGGGTGGGATAGGGAGGGTGGGAGGGAGACGCAAAAGGGAGGGGATATGGGAACATATGTATATGTATAACTGATTTAATTTGTTATAAAGCAAAAAATAAAAAAATAAAAAAATAAAAATAAATAAAAAATAAACCAGTTACATTTAATTAGAATGACCGTAAGTCTAGAAATTAATTAGGGAAGAAATGATACATTTAAGATACTTTGTCTTCTCTTCTGAAATAGGTATAACTCCCCACTAATTCAAGTATTTCTGTATACCTTCATGTAAAGATTTATAGTTTTCTTCATATACACTTTTTTTGTAAAAATAATTACTAAATATTTTCTGATTTGTATCACTATTGATAATGAGAAACTTTATCCCCATTAATCTTCTAATTGCTTATTTTTGGTATATAGGAAAGCCAGTGTTTTTCAAAAAGCTTATTTTATGTCTGATTACTTCACTGAATTATATTTATTGATGCTAATAATTAGGTAATTTTCTTCCTATATCTGTGCATATATAGCCATATTATCTACAAGTAATAACAATTTTATCTCTTCCTTTAAAGGGTTATAACTTTTAAATCTATTTCTTCCCTTAAATTCAAGAGCTATGGTTAATGGCCATCATAAAAAAAAATAGTAGTAAGTAGACCTGCTTTCCCATCCTTCCAATCTTAGTGTAAATGTAACCTCTTCAGCGAGAATCTGACCAAATCTCTATGTAGCATCCTACAAAAAAAAAAAAAAAAAAATTATTAATTTATTAATTTATTTATTTTTGGCTGCATTGGGTCTTCGCTGCTGTGCACGGGCTTTCTCTAGTTGCGGCGAGCGGGGGTTACTCTTCCTTGCGGTGCGTGGGCTTCTCACTGCAGTGGCTTTTCTTGTTGCAGAGCACAGGGTCTAGGTGCACAGGCTTTAGCAGTTGTGGCTCGTAGGCTCTAGAGCACAGGCTCAGTAGTTGTGGCGCCCAGGCTTCGTTGCTCCACGGCATGTGGGATCTTCCTGGACCAGGGCTCGAACCCATGTCCCCTGCATTGGCAGGCGGATTCTTAACCACTGCACCATCAGGGAAGTCCCAGAGCAACTAGATCTTAACCCCACAGAGAAGCTCTAGGGGTGGCTAGTGCATGCCCCAGAGTCAGGTCCACCAGCAGCGAGGGAGTGAGGGCATTTATACACCAAGTGCCATCAGGTTGGGGGCTACTTCTGGGGGATTCCTCAGCACTTCTGGCCTGCCCTGTGCGCAGGCAGGGTAGTCTTTGAAACAAGTCCCCAGGCAAAGAGGTGACACATCAGCAGCTAGAAGTAGACCAGCTGCCCTGAAGGACTAAGGCCCAAGGGACATGGGTGAGGCACTGACAAGTCTGTGACAATGCCTAAAATTGATAATACACGCGGGTACTTAGAATCATGGAGTTAAACACCTCAAGCCACAACCAGAAGAGTTAAGAGGGGTTACATCTGGGGAGCAGGACTGAGAAATGGGAAGGAGATTGCTCTTTGTGTCATCAATTCTGACTTTTAAAAGTATTATTTCACTTTTAAACTATGTCCATGTATTATTTTGAAAAGGAAAAAAAGAAGACGAATTTTAAATGAGTATGACTATCACCAGGAAGTCATCCCACACTGATTTGGTTCTAATTTTTCATGAGAAAATGTCACAAAATGATTAACCAGCCCCATGGAAAAGGAACTCAGTGAATGTTAATTGAAGAGAACTGTAGCTGAACACACTAGAAACCAGTAATGAGTTGCAGGCAATTCCGAACACTTTTGGTTAAGCTCCTACTAGGTGCCAGAATCCATGCCTCCTGTTATCAAGATGAAGAGGTGAGACCCTGATCCTAGGGTAAAAGGTCTCCCTGAAAACTTCATGTCCACCCAGAACTTCAAACATGTTCTTATTTGGCTGTAAGTTCTTTGCAGATATAATTAGTTGAGAGGAGGTCATACCGGATCGGGGTATGCCCTAAATCCAATGACTGGTGTCTCTATAAGAAGGCATGTCAAGACAGAGACACGGGGACTTCCCTGGTGGTCCCGTGGTTAAGACTTCGCCTTCCAATGCAGGGGGTGCAGGTTCAATCCCTGGTTGGGGAGCTAAGACCCCACATGCCTTGTGGCCAAAAAAAACAAAACATGAAACAGAAGCAATACTGTAACAAATTCAATGAAGACTTTAAAAATGGTCCACATCAAAAAAAATCTTAAAAAAAAAAAAAAGACACAGACATAGAGAGGAGAAGACCTTGTGAAGATGGAGGCGGAGAGGGGTGGGATGCGTCTACAAGCCAAGGTCACCAAGGAGAGCTGGCAGCCACCAGAGGCCAGGAGAGGGCCACGGATCAGGTCCTTCCCTAGAGCCCTCAGAGGGAGCGTGGACCTGTCCACACCTTGATTTCAGACTTCCAGTTTCCAGAACTGTGAGAGGATAAATTTCTGCTTTAAGTTTGTGGCCATTTGTTACAGCAGCCCTGGGGAGCGAATACAACCCTGTTCCCAGAAGTCTGTGGTCTGGGGAGATGACCTTAGCCTAAGGAGGTGTGTCCTTCACCGTCCTTTTCCTCCTCCCTGTGGTTGGAATGTGAGCCCGATGCGCTGAGCTGGAAGAGCCACGTGGGACCCTGAATAGAAGCTGGATATGTGGAGGGAGATGAGTCATCCAGGTAGAAGCCCCTGGCAGCCACACCGGCCCGGGACTGCTGAGTCACGTGTGACTTGGAAATGAACACCTACATTGTTTATGCCACTGTCACTTGGGGGTTCCTATCTCTTCCTGCTCAACCTAACTCTAATTCATCCTGGGAGACAGATTTGCAAATGAAAAGGTGCAATTCAGCGGGGTAAATAAATATCTCAGAGACAAGCCATGGGAGGGGCTCCAAGGAATGAGTGATTAACCACCCTGGAGAGATCAGGGAAGGCATCTCACGAAAAGTAACGGCAGCTGGATTCAAGAACACGCGAAGGAGTTTGCCGGGCAGCCAGGACGTGGGGTGGCAGGTGAGCGTTTCAGAGGGACATCCATGGTGGAGTGAAAGAACAGTTCCTTGGATGCACCTGTAGTTCTGCACGGGGGAAGCAGGGGACAAGGCAGACAGGGACAAGACTGAAGGGAGCATAGAGACAAGGTGAGGAAACCCTGAGAAAGCCATTCCTGGTGCTTGTCACGAAGAAGAGCCATCCACGAAGGTGTAACAGTGGAGCAATCTTATCGGATTAACATGGTAGAAAGACCACTCGGCTAAGGTGTGGGTGGCTTGGAGGGACCAAGGGAGGAATCAGAGAGACCTGGTTGGAGGTTCTTGCAGGGGCTGCTGAGGTTGATGATGACAGCGTCAGCATGAGTGGAGAGACATTGGGGACAAAAAGGAAGGGACAACTTCAAAATACAATTTAAGAGGCTGAAGGGATTGGCTGTGGGACATGAGAGGACCCCGCTTGGCTGGTTTGGAGCATGAACAGGTGAGCCTTACCTGAGACCAGGAGCTCAGGGGGAGGGGCAGGTGTGGAGGCAAATGATGGAATATTAATGATCCGTTCAGCTCCGATCATCCTTCTGAATTCTGGAGACCCCATTGCTCCATTTCCAGAGGATTCCCTGTTTTCCAGCCACAGGAGGAGGGAAGAGGCTCTCCTCATGTCTGGCTGGCTTCCCACCAGGCTGCGCACCAAGGATGCTTTTCCACCCTCCAGAACCAGCCTGATGTGTCCCTTCAGAAATCCCAGCACCAGCCGATCAGCATCCCTCCTCAGAGCCCGGGGTCCTGGTGCTGTGGTCTCTGCTCCAAACTCCTGAGGTTTCAGCCCAGACGGGCTGAGCTGTCTCTGCGTGGCCTGAGTCTCATCTCCTCAGAGCCTCTGGGATCTGTTACCCCGACCTCTTCCCTTCCTCACCTGCCTTTTGCGGTGGGCGCTGCTTCTTACAGTTACCTTGGACCCTGTCTGCGTCTCGTCCTCTAATGTTTCTTAACCAATTTCCTATGTTAAACTCACTCTAATAAATACTGCGTCCTGACTGATAACAGCTATTGGTACCCAGGGTGGTCTCGGGGAATAGACCCCCAAAGACAAGACTTGGCTTGTTTGGGTGGCTTCCCTGGGTCTCCTGAGATGCACCAGGTGGAGCCACGGGGAAGCGGTGATTAGCCTGCAGTCAAGAAGGGCACCTTGGTGCATCCTCAGGGCTGTGATTCATCCTTTGGGGAGCAGAGAAGAGAAAGGGCTGAGGACGGAACCCCGAGGAGCCCCAGAGTTTAAGAGGCAGAAGACGAAGCACTGGGTGTAGAGGCAGAGTTGGACACAGTGATCTGAAAATGAGGAGAAAAATTGGGAAAGGGCGATGTTGTCCTCCCAAGAGCGGAGGGTTCTGGGAGGGAAGGGGCCCTCATACACTAGCTAAGATGGTGGCAAAAAGCAAATGGTGGCCTCGGGAGTGGCCACTCAGGACCTTGCAGAGGCCCCTCCAGTGGAGTAAAGGGGGCACACAGAGTGCAGGGGCGAAGCTTGGGGAGCTGATGGAAGATGAGACACGGCAGACGGGGTTTTAGCTAGAGGGCCAGAGGAGAGCATTTCTATTTTTACCTGAGGCAGACTTGAGCTCCTTTAGAAGCCCTGGGAAGGTGCCAACAGAGAGGAAGCAGGGAGAGGAGAAGACCGAGGCGAGCTGGGAGACAAGCCCACAGCAGCCACTGCATCGCTTTCTCTGAGGCCATGCGTCTACCAGCAAAGGCTTCAGTGTCCAAGGTGGGTCAGGCACTGTTCTCGAGGCTGGGGATGGCAGCAAATAAAAGAGATAAAAATGAGAGGCTGGAAGCAGGTGGCTAAGAGGGGCTCAGAGTGCGTAGTCTAAAAGCAAAAGCTTCCCAGGTCTCTGGGAGAAGGGGGCAGCGGGTTAGAAAGCTGACTCTGGCTCTATTTTCCCCTGAAGTCATCGGCAGGTTAGCCTCTGAGGGACATAGGGAGACCACCCCCACCTCGTGACGGATGGCTGCGCCCCAAGTGAGGATATTTAGTTCACCCTGGGGTCCCCTGTCTTAGAAAGAGAGGCACAGAGAGTAAGTTGCCCCAAATCTCCTTGATACGACCTTGCGCTGCACAGCCCACGGGGATAGTTCTGACCATTCTTTTGATCTTAGATGCCCGGCAGCGCTGTTTCTCCCTGGATATTGTCACTGCGACCATAACGTGTTACTGTGATTACAAAGAAGGCTACAGACCCATCTTAAAGACAGCAGCAACTAAAGCTTAATGCATGGATCCAGAGCTGGGAGGGCGTGAGACCTTCTCAGGCAGCCCCGCACTGCCCAGAGGGAGGCCACCAGTTCCGACTCAGCCATGGTCAGTGCTGGCACTCACACTGTCCACAGCTGCAGTGGACTCTTGGAGATCAGAGGTTTGCCTCTTGCATGCTGTCTTTGGGGCATGGGAATCTTTGCTGAGGTTGAGAAGCCCCCGGTCCTCTGAGATGACAGCCCCTCTCCTGCAAGCTGCCGCAGTTGGGGGCGCCTGCTTCCCACTGCTTGCTGAGTCCCGAGACCATCTGCGCTTCCCCAAATCTCTTCCTTCTCTCTCCCCTCCATCAAAAGCTCTCCTGTCTCTCTCCATGTCTCTAATTCATGACAACTAATAAATCTGTGCAGTGATCTCAAGCCTTGGAGAAAACAAAAGCCTGGAACAAAAGTCATATGCGCAGCATGCCAGGTGCAGAGTTCACCCTACCCTCCCCCAGCTGGAGACCTGTCGGTCCCTGAGACCAGAGGCCACTGTAGTGCAGCAGCTGATAGGTACAGGGAAAATGTGGACTGCCTACAATACCAGTACATAAGGGACTGAAAAAAAATTAACTCCTGAAAATGTATAGTTTCTATAGTGAAGTGTGACAGATCCCAGGAAAAAAGAAGAGGGGGAGAAAATTAAAGAAAAATGGTTCGAGAAAGAGAAAAGTGGAGGAATCCATATTATACAAAGAATGCCTACAGACCAAAAAGAGAGCGGGGTCGGCGAGGGGAGACAATCAAGAAAAAACTGGACAAAACACAAATACTTGATGGAAGAAGAAACACAAATAGCCAATAAAGATAAGGAAAGATGCTGGACAGGGCATTGCAAATTAAAACCACAGTGAGGGGCTTCCCTGGTGGTGCAGTGGTTGAGAGTCCGCCTGCCGATGCAGGGTCATGGGTTCGTGCCCCGGTCCGGGAGGATCCCACATGCCACGGAGCGGCTGGGTCCGTGAGCCATGGCCGCTGAGCCTGCGCGTCCAGAGCCTGTGCTCCGCAACGGGAGAGGCCACAACAGTGGGAGGCTCACGTACCGCAAAAAAAACAAAAAAACAAAAAAACACGGTAAGGTTTGTTGCATAGCCACCCTATTAAAATGTGGTCATAACAAGTGTGGTGAGAACACAGAGAAATGAGAATCCTTGGTAGGAGTGAAACTATTACAATCACTTTGGAAAACATCTTGACATTGTCTAGGAAATGTGAAGCTGCGAATACCCGTTTAACGCAGCCATTTCACTACCAAGTACGTACCGTAGAGCACCGGCCCTGAGCATATAGTCCCCAAACTCCCAAGGGTCCCCGAGACTCTTACAGGGTCCTGCAGGTCAAAAAAAGAAAATATCATTCTAATACTTAGAAGTAGTTTGCTTTTTTTCACTGTGTATGTTTTATTATCATGTACTTACAGTTAAAAAAAAAAAAAACTTTGGGGGCTTCCCTTCCCTGGTGGTGCAGTGGTTGAGAGTCTGCCTGCTAATGCAGGGGACACGGGTTCGAGCCCTGGTCTGGGAAGATCCCACATGCCGCGGAGCAACTAGGCCCGTGAGCCACAACTACTGAGCCTGTGCGTCTGGAGCCTGTGCTCCGCAACAGGAGAGGCTGCAACAGTGAGAGGCCCGCGCAAAGCGAGGAAGAGTGGCCCCCATTTGCCACAACTAGAGAAAGCCCTTGCACAGAAACGAAGACCCAACACAGCCAAAAATAAAAATAAATAACTTAAAAGAAGGCTCAACATTTAAAAACGAAACAAAACAAATCCTTTGCCTTTATTATTTTAAGAATGTCCTTAATGCAGTGAAAGGCATTAATTTTATTAAATCAACTTCTGACAAACATCTTTTTAATATTTTATATGATGAAATGAGAAATACACCTGAAACGCTTCAGCTGCATATTGAGGAGTGAAATTTGTCTTGAGGAAAAGCCCTGATGTCATTGTTAGAACTGTGAGCTGAACTGACCATGTTTTCTGTGAAACACTGTTTGTATTTGAAACAAATACTAACAGACAAACCTGGCCGCTCAGACCTGAATATTTGAAAGATGTTTTCGAAAAAATGAATGAAGTGACCCTTTCACTCTCAGAAAAACTAATATTATTTGCTGCCAGTGGTAAAATTCCACCTTTCAGATTCCATATTGCAACTAATACTTTAGAAATAGTCACTTGGCAAGTTTTGGTATAAAATCAGGGAAGAATACTCATAATTACGTGAAAAGGCCATTAAAATATTACCATCTTTTTCAAGTCCATATCTGAGCAAGGCCAGGTTTTCTCCACATACTTCAACCAAAACAACAACTACTAATAGGTTGTAGAAACAGAAATGAATATCCAGCCATTAAAGAGTTTTTTAATGTAGAAAAATGCCTTTCTTCATAAATTTTTTAAAGAAAATAGTCATTTTTCATAAAGATATGTTGTTTATATCAATATACAATGCTTTGGGGTAAGACTTCACTTGTAGAGCAGTTTTTAGTTCACAGCAAAATTGGGAGAAAGGTACAGAGATTTTCCCATATACCCCCTGACCCCAGATATGCACAGCCTCCTGCATTATCAACATCCCTACCAGATGGTACATGCACTTGTTACAATTAGTGAACCTACACTGACACATCATAAACACCCAAAGCCCATAGTCTGCACTACAGTTCACTCTTGGTGTCCATTCTGTGGATTTGGACAAACGTATAATGGTATGCATCTATCATTATGGTATCACACACAGCATTTTCACTGCCCTAATATTACTGTTATTTTAAATGAATTAATACATATCTTTAAACGGTCTAGATTTTAATTCCTATTACAATAAATACAAATAGATACAACCCATATAATCAATAGCTGTTTAAAGTCCTCAAAAATTTTTAGAAGCGAAAACGGTCCTGAAGACAAGCAGTTTAAGAAGTTCTGTTGCAGAGAAATACTCACTCATGAACAGAGGAGAAACATACAAGGGTGTCTATAGCAGCACTGGCAGTGTTACCTAAACACTGGAGACAACGCACTCAACATTAGAATGAATGATAAGTAAAACAGAGTATGTTCATACAATGCAACAGGAGTGAATATTACAGGCAATTTCACACTCGTGAAAAATGGTCTAGAACAACAGAGATGAATTTCACTAATGTAATGTTAAGGAGAAAAAAGTAAGTGAAAGGAGAATACAGTCAGTATAATTCCATTGATGTACAATTAAGGAATAATCCAAGCTAAAAACAAAGGATTGAAATCAAAACAATCCATATTTCATTATGCACACTACCAGGACGAGCAATGGAATGATAAACACAGAATTCCAGAGAAAGCTTCCCTCGGAAGGTAGGTCCGCAGGAATGGATTGTGGAACAGTGTGTTGGAAGCTTCACAGATAATGTTTCATTTTATCAACTAGGAGTAAGTACATTGCTGTTTGTTGTATTTTTATTCTTCATACAGTACACACACTTTATAAAGATTTTGTATCTATCCAGTTTTATCAAAGCAATAAAAATTATATAGACAAAAAAAACCTCATGAAAAGTTAAGTCAACTTTGAAAATGAAGAATAAAGTGGAAAGACCTGCCCCCTAAATACACTATCAATCCACAGTAATAGAAACAGGGCAGCACATGTGAGAACACACACAGTCCACAGAAAGGAAAAAAGAAAGTGAAGACAGAGCCCTGTGGATATTCAGGAATGGTACAGCCCTACAAATTAAACTGGAACAGACTATTAGTATAAGGTGTTGGGAAAGTTGGCTCACTAGATTAAGAAAAATAGAACTGGATCTTTGTCTAACCCAACATTTCAAGATAGACTCCAGAAGGACTAAATATCTACAATCGAAAGATAAAACTATGGTGTAAATAGATAATGACAGAAGCCAATAGGTGTATGAACCAGGGCTAGAAAGGAACTTCATAAACAAAATCTAAAAAGCATAGGGTCAAAAAAATTAATGGATTTGAAAACATCAAAATTAAGGATTTTTCTACAATGAAAGTTAAATAGCAAAATGGAAAGGGGTATTTACAGCATTTAAAATTGACAAGAGATTAATATCGAAAAATCTTCAAGGAACTCCCACAAATCAAAAAATCAACAAGATAAAGTCAGAAGCCCCCAAAGAAAATGCTCAATAACCATGAACAGTCAGCTCCCAAAAGGGAAATCCTGGAGGCACAAGCACATGGAGAGATGCTCACATCGATTAGTAATTAGAGAAATGCAAATTAAGCAATAAGGCTCCGTCAGTTAACAACTACCAACTTAGCAAAAATTAGAAAACTGGATAAAGCCAGTGGATTTTGAGGGTGTGGAGATGTGGGAGCCCCTGGACAGTGTTGGTGAGCAGTGTAGAGGGTGCAGCCATTCTGGGGGCCATTCTCAAAGTGCTTAGATTAAGCACTCAAATACTCCATGGCCCAGCAAGTCTGCTCCTGGGTGTAGATCACAGAGAAACTCTCAAAGGTGCCCATGTGAGGCCAGTTATTGAGCATTGAATGTGTGGGGAGTGTCCATTTAGGGGGAAAGGATGGAATAAATATGGCAGACACACATGATGGAACGCTCTGCAGCAGTTAGAAGCAACAGACCAGAAGTACACAGACCAACAGGAAGATACAAACACATTGCTGCATTTAAAAAAAAAAAAGAAGAAGAAGAAGGAAACAGCACAATTTTATTTATATACATTAAAATACTTGCACACTATATGTACATAATCTGCTATAACACAAATCAAAATGAAAGAATATGTAACAAGTACATTAGAAAGATTTCTTAAGAGAGGTAAGGAAAAGGGAATGAGAATAAAAAGGAATAAATAATAGATCGTAGCAACAAGAGATGGGCTACTAGATAGATAGATAGATAGATAGAAGATAGAATGGGGCAGGGTAGAGAGGTGTTTCATCTGTATGTAGAGAGACAAAGAGATGCATTCCAGGAATTGGCTCATACTCTCATTGGGGCTGGCAAGTTTGAAATCCGTAGGGCAGGCCAGCAGGCTGCAAACTCTCAGGCAGGAGCTGAGGCTGCTGTTATGTCTTTCTCAGGTAAGCCTTGGTTTTGCCTTTAAGACCTTCCACTGATTGCATGAAGTCTACCTACATTACCAAGAATAATCTCCTTTACTTAAAGTCAGCTGATTGTAGATATCAACGACATCTACAAAATCCCTTTACAACAACTCCTAAGTTAGTGTTGCATTGAATAATCAGACACCATAGACCAGCCAATTTAACACATAAAACTAATCATCACAGATGGTAACAAGATCACATGAGAATAGCCTTTGGCAACAGATTCATTACAGACAATTGGGCATCCAGGAGTATCTACTCACAAATACCATCCTGTGACCAAACACAGATTTGACTGCTCACTGCTCGAAAGCCAATAATCAAAGAAAAAGAGTCAATAGAAAGGAAGGATGCTTTATTCAGAAAAACCAGCACTCTGGGGAGAAGGTGGACTCATGTCCAGAGACCAACTCCAAAGATTCTTCTCAGCCATGACAATTTTTAAAGGGCAAAAGGGGAAACGATCTCAGTTGATCCTTAAGGTAGGAGGTCAGATTCTTCACCATTCTTTCATTGTGTGCAGACTGCTGGCTTCTCTTGATCTTCCTTTGTATGCTGTCTTGCCTGTGTGGTCCACCTACAAATTTGCTAAGGGGGAAACTCGGGGTAGAGAATCAGTCATTCTTTAACTGCTTAATTCTTCATTCTTACTCCTTTTAATCCAGGGAAGGAATCCACAGGTTAAGCGAGGCATTGTGTACATTCAGTAAAGCAAAGATCAGGAGTGGGGTTAAATGTCACCTAGTGATCTCATTTTTAGGATTAAGGTTTAAGGGGAACAGAAATAGACAAACAGGAAAGGGGCAAAAGAGGGGCTTACAATCCAGGCAGAACAAGGATGGCACCTCCTCTCCCTTCCTCTCTGCATCTCCCCTCCTCACTCCCAGCACAGCTAGAGCTCTGCCCTGGCAAGCAGGTCGTAGTATCATCTTCATTTCACAAATGAGGAAGCATGCTCGGGGTGGTAGTTGACGTAACTTGCTCTAGGCCACTTGCTAGAGCTGCTGTGTCATCTCAGGTCAGGCTGAGTCCTTCCACAACAGTACCCCTGCCCTCAACATAGCACAGCGTCCTAAGCTTCTTCCTCTGGTCCTGTTAGCAGTCCTTCCCTTGAGCTCTCAGAATATCCCATAAGAACCTCAGGTATAGCTCTTGCCTCTCCAAATTGTGTCTATTCAGCCACCTGTCTTCCCCACCAAACTCCAGATTCCTGGTCCTCCCTGTGTTCTTGGCCTCATCTGATTCTGGCACATACCTGGTATAAGGAAAAAGAGTGCCCAGTGGTCGTCTTTTCCAGAAAAGACTGAGATACAAAGAGGTGGGGGACCTCAGTGTTCACACTTCTGTGAAGACCCTGCCTCTCTGGCAGGGTGTACCCCAGACCGAAGCTGGGACAGTTACCACATCTCACGGATATTTGAAACCCAAACCAATAGAAGGCCCAGTAGTGACCATGAAGAGGGTCCTAGTAATGGCAGGACCCTAGTAAGATCCTGCTGCTGGGACATCCAAAGCTGCCCCCACCTCCTGCAGCCTTAGTTGTTCCACATCTCTCTCGATTCACAATCCTGAATTCATGAGGGTCAAGGTGAAACAGCTAAAACGCAGAGCCCCAAACACAAGGGCTCTGGCCAAGCATAAGCTCATTGCTTGCAAAGGAACAGTCCAGCTCACTGCCAGCCGCCCTGTCATCCTCAGCTCCACGAGTGTCCCAAAGTCACTGCAGTAAAGCTACTCCAGCCAGAGAAGGAGGGAGAGATGTGAAGGGTGTGCCTGCGAGGTCCTGGGGCGCCGCCTAGCGGCGGCACCTGAAACTCCCACTCCCACTCTGGTCGCACCAGCTGTAAGGGTGGGGCTGTGAAGGTTGGCCCCGCTGGAGGGCCCCCTCCTGCTTCAACACCATTACTACGGAGGAACCTAGAGTGTGTCATACAGAGTGAAGTAAGTCAGAAAGAGAAAAACAAATACCATAGGCTAACACATACATATGGAATCTAAAAAAAAAAAGAAAAAAAAAAAGGTTCTGAAGAACCTAGGCGCAGGACAGCAATAAAGACGCAGACGTAGAGAATGGACTTGAGGACATGGGGAGGGGGAAGGGGAAGCTGGGACAAAGTGAGAGAGTGGCATGGACATATATACACTACCAAATGTAAAACAGATAGCTAGTGGGAAGCAGCTGCATAGCACAGGGAGATCAGCTCGGTGCTTTGTGTCCACCTAGAGGGGTGGGATAGGGAGGGTGGGAGGGAGGGAGATGCAAAAGGGAGGAGATATGGAGATATATGTATATGTATAGCTGATTCACTTTGTTATAAAGCAGAAACTAACACACCATTGTAAAGCAATTTTACTCCAATAAAGATGTTAAAAGAAAAACAAACAAACAAAAAAATTAGATGGTTTCCAATTGAGGAATATTCTACAAAATATTTAAGTAGTTCTCCACAAAACTAAGTTCATCAAAAGCAAGGAAAGTCTGATAACCTGTCATAACCAAGAGGAGCCTAAGGACACATGAAAACTAAAAGGAATGTAGTATCCTGGATGGGATCACGGAATGGAAAAAGAACACTAGGTAAAAACTAAGGAAGTCTGAATAAACTACTGACTCGATATTTGTTTAATAATTGTGACAAATGTGCCATATGAATGTAAGATATTTATAATAAGGGAAAGTGTGTGGAATATATGGGAACCCTGTACTTTGCAGTTTTCATTTAAATTCAAACTGTTCTAAAGAATAAAGATTATTTTTAAAATCATAAATAAATAAAATGTGGGGAAAAAAAAAAAAAAAAGAACAGCCTTGCTGGACACCGGCAATCCCCGGCTGATAGCTTCTGTTGACTCTTCCCTCCCTGCCCCCAGAGAAGTCAGAGTCTCTTTCTGTTGCTTGCAATCAAAGGAAACTGAGTGGAGCCAGTAGGTGCCCTAGGTGAGAAAAGGGTTCATTGGCGGGTCCTTTAGAATATCCCCCAGGAGTGGGGTCCTGGGGGGAGATGAGCACAGACTATACCTAATGCATCTAGGGTCAGAGGACAGAGGTCAGAGGTCTCATGCAATCAAAGCCTGGGCCTCAGGGCTTGGGGAGAGTCTGCTCTTGGGGACCCAGACCCAGAAGGGGATGCAGTGCCTTTGATAAGGACAGGGCCTTATCCAACCAGCCCAGTCCTGTGTATAAAGCGGGAAGAGTGAGGGACCAGAAGCACGTGCCGAGGGCCCACTGCTTACACAGAGACCCCACAGAAGTGACCAGAGGTAGCTAAGGTCTTGGTTTCCTGGCCATCGCCTCAGAAGAGTCCAGAAGGGTTTGAGAGGGTGGCCCAGGGCCCAAGCATGTGTGAACATGGCCCCTCCCCCTGGCCAGCCCAACATCCTACAGAAACAGAGGTCCCCCAAAGGCTTTCAAAGTAGAGGCCTTCATGATCATTGGATGAGCTATTAGGCTGCTTCCATTTCCCAAATACAACGGAGCCCTCCCAGGTCCAGAAGGACCCAGAACTGAATGGATCAGATTCAGGGACAAAGCCACACACCCAGGAGGGCTGCGGCCACTGTGTCCCTCGGGAGCCTCCCCCTCCCCTCGCCATCCCCCTCTTGGGGGAAGCACCTGTTGGCTCCTGTCTGTAACCAAGGGAGATACTCATCCCTCACATATTACTGGCAGGGGCGTTTCCTTAAGTCACACACAAGAAAATGAGAAGGAAAAGGTCCACAGAGCTAAAGGGGGTGACCCTGTGCATAGGTGAAAGGACTCTGCAAGCTGTTTTATAGGACTCTTACAGGTGTGCATTTCACTTACTCATTTACCTGTGCTTTTACATACATGATGTCATTGGAGTCTCAAAGCAACCCATTGTCCGAACAAGAAAACCAAGGACTTCTTATATATTTTTAAAATATTTCTTATGTTGGTTTCTTACTTCTAAGTCTGGTGACCTTAGCTTCAGAAATAAGAATAATAACAGTTAACGTCTGTGAGCACTTAGTACCTACCAGGCATTCTACCGTCATGTATACTATCTTATGTAAGTCCCAGAGCACATAAACAGCACGACGACAGAGGCACTTGTATTATTCTCATTTGACGTATGAGAAAGCAGCCTCAGAACTTGTGATATAAAATCTGAACTTCACAGCATCACAATATTTTAAGGCTGGGTGGTTTCTAGAGCTGACCTAATTCTTTCGTCTTCCTCCATCCAGAAACTAAACAGTTGCAGAGATTCAAGGAGATAATTTCACCACCTCCTCTGGCTACTCGCACAAGGCTCTAAATGTTAATTGCAGGAACCTTTCTTTCTGACGCAGACACAACTATTTTAAAAAATTTTATATTGGAGTACATTTGATTTAAAATGTTGTGTTAGTTTCAGGCATACAGCAAGGTGATTTAGTTACACGTAGACATATACCTATTCGTTTTCAGATTCTTTTCCCATATAGGTTATTACAGAGTACTGAGTAGAGTTCCCTGTGCTATACAGTAGGTCCTTGTTGATTATTTATTTTGGATATAGTAGTGTATATATGTTAACCCCAACCTACTAATTTATCCCTCCCCACCTTTCGCCTTTGGTAACCATAAGTTTGTTTTCTATGTCTGTGAGTCTATTTCTGTTTTGTAAATAAGTTCATTTATATCATATTTTTTAGATTCCACATATAAGTGATATCATATGATATTTGTCTTTCTCTGTCTGACTTACTTCACGTAGTATGATGATCTCTTAAGTCCATCCATGTTGCTGCAAATGGCATTATTTTATTTTTTATGGCTGAGTAATATTCCATTACACATATCTACCATGTCTTCTTTATCCATTCCTCTGTCGGTGGACATTTAGGTTGCTTCCATGTCTTGGTTATTGTGAATAGTGCTGCAATAAACACTGGGGTGCATGTATTTTTTCGAAGAATGGTTTTGCTCTGGGTATATGCCCAGTAGTGGGATTGCTGGGTCATATGGTAGCTCTATTTTTAGTTTTTTAATGAGCTTCCATACTGTTCTCCATAGTGGCTGCACCAATTTACTTTCCCACCAATAGCAGACACAACTATTAAAGCATGGAAAATCACCCCCAAATTAAGCTATAACAAGAGACTCCTGATTGGCCCTGAACCACCTTCTCCCCACTTTATACTCTGCAACTGAGAGGCACCGTGCACGTTTTACATTGTTAAGAATTCTGCAGCTTTAAAGTAACTTAAAGTAAGAAGAAGCTTGGAGTAATAACTTTCCTCCTGGGAGGCTCTCTCCTGGCTATAAGCGATCTCACTAGGCCCTGCTTGTGCCTCAGTGATGGTGTGGTTGCCCAATTCCAGATGGATTTTCTGGGTTTCAGGTCACATGTCCAGGACTCTAAAAGTTGTGGGTGAATTAAAGCAAACATCACTGTAACACACATTCACTTTCACTTAAAAGGAATCCAAGTCTCAAAAGCAAGCAATCCCTTAGGAGCACCTCTTTAAAAGAAATCCACAGTCTCAATGGACATTAGCCCAGGTGGGATCATAGTCAAGCACCCAAACCAGGAAAGCACTTTTGTTAGCAAACCAAACTTGGGTCTGCTCACGTGCGTGCAGTAAAAAGATCTACTGACATTGGGTCGTGATGAAGGAAAGTGCAGTGTTTATTGCAGGGCACCAAGCAAGGAGTCCAGGCAGCTAGTGCTTAAAAGGCTCGAACACCCTGATGTCTTTCAGGGGAAGGTTTTTAAAGATAGGGCTATGGAGAGGGTAGTGGAGTGTGTGATCAGATTGTGGGTATTCTTCTGATTGGTTGGTGGTGAGCTAATCAGGAGTCAACATCTTCAACCTTCTGGGCCCAACCAGTCTGCAGTCTACATGCTGGTGGGCAGCAAGCAGCCAACTTCTCCCACCTGGTGGGAGTTTCAGTATCTGCAAAACAGCTCAAAGGACGTAGCTCAGAATATCATCTACAGCCCTTGAGGAGGAACAAAAGGTCTTTGACTTTGTTTAACGGCGAAATTATTATTCTTTTGTCTTGCTTGACTGTTTTCCTTTGTTTCTGCATTTGCTCATTTCTCTGATTAAATTTGTTCTTAGGAACTAGGGGAAGGCCTAGGAGGCTAAAGTTTTTCTGCAAACAAGAAGCAGGCAGACTCCCATAGGGTCCTGCTCAGTTACGCTTTCTGTCTTGGACAGGGAATAAGAAATCTCGGGCCTCCCTGGTGGCGCAGTGGTTGGGAGTTCGCCTGCCGATGCAGGGGACACGGGTTCATGCCCCGGTCCGGGAGGATCCCACATGCCGCGGAGCGGCTGGGCCCGTGAGCCATGGCCGCTGAGCCTGAGCGTCCGGAGCCTGTGCTCCGCAGCGGGAGAAGCCTCAACAGTGAGAGGCCCGTATACCGCAAAAAAAAAAAAAAGAAATCTCCCAAGGATGGTCAGATCTGCCTAGGAAGCTGTGTGCTCACTTAGTCCTTACAGTTGTTAGTTTCATTTGTCAGTTTTCAATTAGACTCTGTCCCGCACTCTCCCCTCCACGCTGTCCCCACCCCAGACAACTTGGGTTTGTATTGCATGGATGACAAGGACCCCGGATTGGGTCTGCACTTTCTCACCTCTGCCAGCCTGCTGGAATCCTCACTCAAACGCACTGTAAACTCTAATTGCTCTTTGTCAAACATCTGTATTGCTTTTCCGTGTGACTTGTTAATAGTGCTCAGAGAATTTGAGTGGCAAAACCCCTCATTTTAAAAATGCTATTAGCAGGGATGTGACTCTGTCAACATTTGCTGGTGAGGATGCTCCAGCCACCTTCTGCCTGTTCAGTTTGGGTGTTTGACCAACATAGAAAAGATGCAGTTTTGGTCGAGAGCCCAGGACGGCAGGTTGTGTCAAACTCACTCATTCTCTGTCCCCTGAACGGCCACGGTGAGGATGACAAATGTGTCCTGTAGGGAAGACAGCAGCAGCTGGGTAATTTGCTTGAGAAACGTTGCTGAAGAGTTTAGTGCAATGGAGAGGCGTGTCTCAGGTTTGCCAGGGTTCAAGGCACGGCAGTCCTCACAGGCTGGAGCTTAGCGTTTATGCAGAGGTCACGTAAGTTAAACTTGCAGAGATGATCCCCATTTCTTGACAATCAGCTGAACAATCTGCTTTTGATGGTAATAAACACATGGGCCCCAAGTAGCAATTTCATTGTTTCCCTTACAATCTGCAAACGGAAAAATAACAGCTTTAGTCTTAGGGACAGGACTGACCGTCAACTTGATTTAATACGGGGTTTGGGTTTTCTTCCCATTTCATCCACTTGTCACCTGCGGGAAAGCAGGCAAGTTGCTTGTCCACGTTTCAGGGAACAGTGGGACAGGACGCAGAGGAGGACGGCAGGGCAGAGGGGCAAGAAATGGGACATACAGCGTGTATTCAGTTTCTTGTAAAATAGCTGACCTCACAGTCACTAGGGGACCTTGCAGTTTAATGGAAATCTGTAAATGTTTTTTAAAGAGAAGAAATCTCTTTGCATTATTATTAATTACTTTGAAAATAATTAAGAACCAAAGTACTAAGTTTTATCCGAGTGGGTTACCGGTGGACATCTTTTGCTTGTACCATATTGATGAGGAAGCCTTGGACACCAGGCAAGGGGGCTGGGCTAAGGTCAGAAGGTCTGCATTCAAGTCCCGCCTCTGCCCCTCATGATCTATGGGATCTTTTTTTTTTTTTTTTACATCTTTATTGGAGTATAATTGCTTTACAATGGTGTGTTAGTTTCTGCTTTATAACATAGTGAATCAGCTATATGGGAACATAGACATACGTTCCCATATCTCTTCCGTCGCGTCTCCCTCCCTCCCTCCCAGCCTCCCAATCCCACCCCTCTAGGTGGTCACAAAGCACAGAGCTGATCTCCCTGTGCTATGCGGCTGCTTCCCACTAGCTATCTGTTTTACGTTTGGTAGTGTATATATGTCCATGCCACTCTCTCGCTTTGAATCTATGGGATCTTGAAGGAATCCCTGTCCTCCTCTTGGCCTCGGTTTCCCTGCAGAAGATAGCAAGGCAAGGCTGTGGTATATAAGGTCTGTGGCTTTTAGTGATGTTAGGTTCGGGGCACATGCTGCAGTAGATGGGGCTTGTAATCCACCCGGGACCCACTGAACCCCCTTCTGTGTGTGCACACACCTCCCCACCTCTGCAGGCTTCGTGTCTAAGGCCTGCACCTGGACTGCTTCCCTGGGCTCCCAGAGTCAGCTGGGCCCAGAGAACTGAGGCGACTGGGCGTTTACACTCCCCTCCCCCTTAGGCAATAGCGGATTTAGGTGTGGAAACCCAGCAACTGGGCTGAGCAGATGAACAGAGGAGTGACTGCCGCTCCAGGGCGGCCCCCTCCCCTGGCCTCTTCCCTCCCCTGTGTGCTCTCCCACACCCTTCCCACTTTCTCCTAGAAGATTTCCTTGGTCTGCTTCTGCAGAACCTGACTTAAAATGCACATCTCATAGGCACAGCAAAATTAATAGTTATCATAAAAGAGCCGTCTGCCTCTGAGGTGCGACCTTACTGATAATTAAAGAGGTCTGCCCCTGAAATACATAGGCACTAGAACTGCAGTGCATACCCTGCGTCTCCAGGACCAGAGGCTGAGGGGATGTTCGTATCGGGAATCACATCCAGTTTAAAACTCTTCTGCCTCCAAGTGGTCCTGCAGAAGCACCTATGCACCCTGAATTTGTGACTCTGACAAATGGGGGTGGTGGTGAGAAGCGGTGCTGAAGCTTAGAGGTAGAGGGAGCACAGACACGCTGAGGAAGAAACTTGCTAAGGAAGAGCCTATGTTCAGTGCAGTTGAGTGAACCAAGGATGGAGCCAGGGAGCAGAGTGTCATCCCACTTCTCCCCCAAACGCCCAGACCCGGAGGGGTGTTCTCTCCTCTACGGCCACCTTGCCCTTCTCCACCTTCCCCTCACCCTGGGTCCTTCCTTCCCGCCCTGACGAGCGTGGAATGCCCATGTGGCCCACACCCAGTGAAGCCCTGTGGCTCTGAAGAAGAACCCATCCCATCACGGTGTCTGTGGTCCAGGCAGGACCAGAAGGAGGTGCGGTGGGCGTGGTCAGGGGTGTTTTCAAGGGTCTGGAGGGAGGAGTCTGATGGGCACGTCTAGGGGTTAGAAATGTCCTCCTGGAGAGGAGGACCTGGAGGTGAGCCTTGAACAATGACAACAGCAGGAACGAGACGGGCATTCCAGAAGCACGAAACAGCGGGGCTGCCCAGAGCGGGACGTCCTGGGGCCACAGTGTGTGGGGGCGGGGAGATGGGGCAAGAGAAGAGACCAGGGGCTTCCCTGGTGGCGCAGTGGTTGAGAGTCCGCCTGCCGATGCAGGGGACACGGGTTCGTGCCCCGGTCCGGGAAGATCCCACATGCCACGGAGCAGCTGGGCCCGTGAGCCATGGCCGCTGAGCCTGCGCGTCCGGAGCCTGTGCTCCACAACGGGAGAGGCCACAGCAGTGAGAGGCCCGTGGATAGCAAAAAAAAAAAAAGAGAGAGAGAGAGAGAGAAGAGACCAGGTAGCTGGGAGAGGGAAGCTACAGAGCAACCAGCCCAAAGCACCTTCAATCCACAAAAAGGGGCTTGAACTTCATCCCGTGGGCAGCGAGCGGCAATTGATGGGACTGCCCTTCAAGGACCTCCAAGGTCACTCAGAGGCGTCTGAGTCCCTCAGCCTCGAAATCCAGGGAAACTGATTCCTTTTCCCAGGACTCCTTATTCTGGCCCCAGTACCAAAGCCAGAGGCTGCTCATTTCAACTCCCATTAAGCTCTGCTGCAGGGCCCCGAAGTCACTTAATGAATAGGAGCAAGATAACCCGTTCTGCACAAAAGGAGGAATTAAGAACTCATTTATATCAGTGACAGGGTGGAAGGAGAACAGCAATCTCGCTCCGGCCAGATCTCAGAGATACCAGCCCCAGCTTTATGGAGGCTTAATTAGATCTCCTCGGTCCTCTTGTATTTGCTTCGTGTTTGCCTTTTTAAAAACAAAGGAAGAACACCCATCACCTCACACCACCGGAGTGCGCATTTTATGGAGAGAATACAGACGAAGAGGTTCTGCTTTGTAACGACGCACAGCGGGTTGAGGGGTGAGAGGAAGGCGGTTTGCTCTGCATGAGGCAGGGGAATAATTCCTTTTCCTAATGAAACCTCACTCAAGAAGCACCACCAGCTACCTGCGGAGGATGCTTTACCTGCCGCCCAAGGTGGCTTCCTGACTGGGATGGGGGATGGGTTAGAGCCAGAGGAAGTTGGAACCACAGTCAGTGGTTGCGGTGAAGAGCCTTCCTGTGTATCTTTTTCATGGTGTTGGCATTTTCTGAACTACCATATGAACCAGCAATCCCACTCCTGGACATACACCCAGAGAAAACCGTAATTCAAAAAGACACATGCACCCCAATGTTCACTGCAGCACTATTTACAATAGCCAGGACATGGAACCAACCTAAATGCCCATCGACAGATGAATGGATAAAGAAGATGTGGTATATATATACAATGGAATATTACTCAGCCATAAAAAGGAACGAAATTGGGTCATTTGTAGACATGGATGGACCTAGAGACTGTCATACAGAGTGAAGTAAGTCAGAAAGAAAAACAAATATCATATATTAATGCCTATATGTGGAATCTAGAAAAATGGTACCGATGAACGTATTTGCAAAGCAGAAATAGAGACACAGACGTAGAGAAAACAACATATGGATACCAAGGGGGGGAAGGGGGCGCGGGAGGAATGGGGAGATTGGGATTGACATATATACACTCCTGATACCATGTATCAAATAGATAACTAATGAGAACCTACTGTATAGCACAGGGAACTCTACTCAGTGCTCTGTGGTGACCTAAATGAGAGGGAAATCCAAAAAAGAGGGGATACGTGTATACGTATAGCTGATTCACCTTGCTGTACAGCAGAAACTAACACAACATGGTGAAGCAACTATACTCCAATAAAATAAAATAAAATAAAATGTTACCAAATCAGAAAAAAAAAAGAAAAGAAAAGAAAATGTGAACGACTCAGGAAATTCAGAAGAAAGGCACCAAGAAGGGAGTACAAGCGGGGAGTAGGTGCAAGGCAAAGACAGATGCCAGAGCCAGGAGACTTGGGCTCACAGCTGTGTGATGCTGGGCGAGTTATTCATCTCTCTGAATTTTGCTTGACTCGTCAGTAAAACATAGTGAAATTAGATCCAGTGACCTCCAGGGCACCATGCCCATGAAGAAAGGGTGACACCTCAGAGGTTGAGCTAGAGGTGGGGAGACAGGGTGACCCCAGAATGACAGAAGGACATGCATGTCCTCTGAGGGCCTCCACTGGTTTCAGATGACATCCAAAAAAAGCCAAAAGATATTTCACCCCAGACTCTCAAAGACATATAAGCCAGCCTGGACCAGAGTCTCCAAATGTCTCCCTCGACCCCCAACTCTCTGAGGTTGCCAGAGAGACTCTGAATTGGAGGCTCAGCTCAGCTTGGAGAACCAGCCTGGCTGAATTATCTTCCTCACCATCCGTCGTGGAGATGGGCACTCGCATTTTTCCCTCTTGAGCAATTCCGCTCTGTCCTCTGGCATCACTGTCTCCATGTGTGTAGTTACCATGGGGCAGTCGGAGCTGGAGTCCAGCCCGAATAAGAGACACAGCCAGTGGGTGGGGCTGGGTGACCAAGCTCATGTCAGAAATGCAGAAGTCACGATCAGCAAAGAGATGCAGCACAAAGAAAAGGAGGTCAGGAACACAAGAGACCAAAATCAAGGCATCAAGTCGGAGTCATAAGCTTAGAGAAGGGATAGCAAACTACAGCCTGGGGGCCAAATCCAGTCTATTGCCTGCTGTGTAAGTAACCTTTCACTGGAGCACAGCTACACCCAAGCACTTACATGTGGTCTAGGGCTGCTTTTGCATTAAAACAGCAGAGCTGAGTGGTTGCAACAGGGACCGTTGCCCACAAAGTCAGAACTGCTCACTATGTGGGACTCTACAGAAAAGGATGGACATTGCCGGCTGTGAGTGTGGACTCAGGTTGCTCCCCTATTTCTGCTCGAAGAGTTGACACTCCAAGCCTCCCACCTGACCTCCAAGCAGAGCTTCTTTTGGGAGCCAGGCTGCTCGGGGCAAGTCCCATGGAAGCAGCAGCCCCGGGTCCATCTCCTCCACCCTTGGGAAGGGAGAGGATGGCCCTGCTCTCTCCCAGCTTCACCCACATACTCGGCCATGCTCTGGAGTGCTCCCACACCCCAGACAGGGCATGTCAGCCCCTCCTCTTTTTTGATCAACACAGGAATCTAATTGTCCAGGAGGTCACTCTGATCCACCCACTAGCTGAGTTGCTACTGAGCACCCACTCTGGGCCGGTGCAGCACTCAGCTCCTGGAGAGAGCCTGCTGCCCACAGCCCGCTGTCTGCAGCCCTCAGCAGTGGGCGCGCAGAAATCCCTGCTCCCAGGTCAGGCAATTACTTATGATTCATAAATGGCAACTAGCCAATTCGTAAAAGACGTAGAAGTGGAGAAAGAGTAGGGCTGTGAAGAGAGAACACACGCTGCTCCTTCGGTCCAGGGTCCCTCCCGGCTCCCCCATTACTCCTTGAGCAGCTCCAGCTTCACTTCCAGCCTCCACCAGATCGTGGCCTCTGCCTTAGAGCTGCCTCTGGGCAGGTCTCTATCCTATATGCAAATAACCCCCTCCCATCCAGCATCCTCCCCCCAGACCCTTGGTGCCTCCAGGGCAGGGCTGTGTTCTATCCATCTACCCATCTCCAACTGGGATATTACACAATAAGAAGTAAAAGGTTTAGAAACCAGCAGGCAAATGCTTGGTGCATCTGCTGTAAGAGGGCGGGGGTCCTGACAGGGGAGGTCTCCTGAAGAGCAGCATGACTGAGAGACCCCCAGAGAAGGAAGTCCCAGGAGGATGCCCCATCCCAAGCAGGCAGGCTGCTGTCAAGGGAATTACTGTTCCCTGAGAATCCGTGGTCCGTCCCCTGGTCCTCTTCTGCTGCTCCAGACCTCTGCTCCCTTAGCCCCCTCCACACCCACTGCCAGCTCACTCATCCCCAGCTGCTACACCAAGAATCACAGCAGCAGTTCTAAGTCACAAAATCACCACCTGTCAGAGGCTGAGGGCCTTCAGGATCCCAGGCTGGGGCTTCACGGATATCCTGCAGAGCCCCGGGGTGGGATGGAGACACCCCAGGAGCCAGCTACACACACACAGTCTGGGGGGACATTCTGCTTGGCAGGGCTCTGGGCCCCCCGAACCCTCCCCTTCTCAATCAGAGCAGACCTCCTTTTAAGTTGACCTGTAATAATCATAAGTTTGGCTTCCACAAGAAATGTCTTTTTTTTTAACATCTTTATTGGAGTATAATTGCTTTACAATGGTGTGTTAGTTTCTGCTTTATAACAAAGTGAATCAGCTATACATATACATATATCCCCATATCTCTTCCCTCTTGCGTCTCCCTCCCACCCTCCCTATCCCACCCCTCTAGGTGGTCACAAAGCACCGAGCTGATCTCCCTGTGCTATGCGGCTGCTTCCCACTAGCTATCTATTTTACATTTGGTAGTGTATATAAGTCCATGCCACTCTCTCACTTCGTCACAGCTTACCCTTCCCCCTCCCTGTGTCCTCAAGTCCATTCTCTACGTCCTAGTCTTTATTCCTGTCCTGCCCCTAGGCTCTTCAGAACCTTTTTTTTTTTTTAGATTCCATATATATGTGTTAGCATATGCTATGTTTTTCTCTTTCTGACTTACTTCACTCTGTAGGACAGACTCTAGGTCCATCCACCTCACTACAAAAACTCAATTTCGTTTATTTTTATGGCTGAGTAATATTCCATTGTATATATGTGCCACATCTTCTTCATCCATTCATCTGTCGATGGACACTTAGGTTGCTTCCATGTCCTGGCTATTGTAAATAGAGCTGCATTGAACATTGTGGTACATGACTCTTTTTGAATTACGGTTTTCTCAGGGTATATGTCCAGTAGTGGGATTGCTAGGTCGTATAGTAGTTCTATTTTTAGTTTTTTAAGGAATCTCCATACTGTTCTCCTTTTTGACCCACCTCCTAGAGAAATGGAAATAAAAACAAAAATAAACAAATGGGACCTAATGAAACTTAAAGGCTTTTGCACAGCAATGGAAAACATAAACAAGATGAAAAGACAACCCTCAGAATGGGAGAAGATATTTGCAAACGAAGCAACTGACAAAGGATTAATCTCCAAAATATATGAGCAGCTCATGTAGCTCAATATCAAAAAAACAAACAACCCAATCCAAAAATGGGCAGAAGACCTAAACAGACATTTTTTCAAAGAAGACATACAGATTGCCAACAAACACATGAAAAGATGCTCAACATCACTAATCATTAGAGAAAGAAATGCCTTTTTAAAATAATGACTCTGCTGGTAAAACAGGATGGAAAACCTTGAAGACTGAAAAAGGAAGGTCAGGTGTCCAAGGTCACAAGATCAGGAAATGACAGAAGGCCCCCTGGCCCCTTCTTGAAAAGAGCTGGTGAGCGGCCCCGGCTTGGGCCTGGAAGCTATGGTTTGGACTTTACCCTAGGGCAAGGGGGAGCCCTCGGAAGGTTTTGATCCATGAGGTGACACAACATAAAAAATCTGTGGGTTTCTCTGGTGGCGCAGTGGTTAGGAATCTGCCTGCCGATGCAGGGGACACGGGTTCGAGCCCTGGCTGGGGAAGAACCCACATGTCGCGGAGCAACTAAGCCCGTGTGCCACAACTACTGAGCCTGCTCTCTAGAGCCCGGGAGCCACAACTACTGAGCCTGTGCTCCGCAACAAGAGAAGCCACAGCAATGAGAAGGCCACGCACCACAAGAGTAGCCCCCGCTCGCCGCAACTAGAGAAAGCCTGTGCGCAGCAATGAAGACCCAACGCAGCCAAAAATAAAAATAAATAAAAAATAAATTTATTAAAAAAAAAAAACGTGTAGGGGCAAGGATGGACAATGATGTGGCCTGGGCCAAACTGGTGGCAGTAATGATGCTGAGAAATTGGTTAGATTCTGGATATATTCTGAAGGTAGAGCCAGTAAGGGCCCCTCATAGATTGGATAGATTAAAGAAATTGAGGAATCAAAGATAACAGCGACATTTTTGGCCTGAGCAACAGTAAGGACGGAGTTGCTGTAAAGAGATGGGAAAGGCCACCAGTGAAACAAGTCTGAAGCAGGAAGCCAGGAGTTCAGCTCTTACATGTGGGGTTTGTGGTGTCTGTTGGCTCCCAAATGGAAGTGTCAGAAAGGGAGTTGGACACGTGAGCGTGCAGTTTGTGCAGGGGCACGGAGCCTGGAGATGGAAGCTGGAGTCATCACATATAGATGGGGATTAAAGCCACCACACTCCTAAGATTGATATGGGAGTGAGTGTATTGCAGAAGAAAAGAGGTCTACAAACTACACCCCAGGGAAGAACTAGCAAAGGAGACTGGGGAGGCCCCTGGGCCCACTGGACCTGCAGAGGACAGACTTTCAGTCCCCACCGCCAGGAGTTTCAGGGGCCACACAAGACGGAGGCTGAAGCCTCAGCCCCGCCTCTCCCCTGAAATGCCCGTCACTCCTTCTCCTAGGTTGAGCCTTTAAAAGTAACAGATCTGGAATCCAAGGAAGTACTTTTGAATCCTCAGGCAGAATATCTTGAAAACGAGGCATCCTGTTAGTATAACTCCATAGAAATTGCTGCTGGGGCAAGTCTATGAGAAGCAGTATTCGCCCAGACTCATGATTTGTGAGTCGGCTGTCCGGTCCCTGTCCAGCCAGGAGTCCAGTGCCCAGCACTGCTGTCATGCCTATCTATGCAGAGCCTCCGGTCTACCTGCCCCCGACATGGGCTTCCAGGCAAGGGTCCCCTCCCAGATGCCCCCTCCCCTATTGGGGTAATTGACCGTGGATCATTTAGGGCATAGGTGACTCTGGTCTGAGAGGGTCTCTGTAGCTTCCAAGTCACGTAGCTCAGAACCCCAGGAGCACAGCCACTCCTGCCAGGCCAGCAAACAGAGCTGTGGTCAGGTGACCGGGTGCTGGGGGCCAAGAAGATGGGAGGGGGCGAAGGAACAGGCAGCTTGTTACCTGAACACTCATCACCTTTGCATGAAATTTCAAGCCAGTGCCGTGAAAACAAAACACATCAACTTAGACCTCAAAAAGTAAAACGTAGTTTAAGAAAAGTGTCTGGCATAGAGCACGTGCCCACCAAGCCATTGTTTTAACCATCATCAGATTAAGAGTTTCCTGATTTGTTTCCTGTTTCTCTGCATTTTCTATTATCTTTGAGGCTGAAAGTAAAGGATCAGAAGGAAGGATTCCGGCATCTCTTTAGTTCTTTATTTCTTCCCAAATATGAAACCTCTGTATTTTTGTTGGGAAGTCATTTCTAAGAACATTTATCAGCAGTTAGAAAAGGAGGCTCTGCTGTCCCCGAGCACCTGCCACAGCAGGTCCAGAAGAGTCACACTAGTCCTGTTGCTTGTCCGGGTCCCTCCTGGACTCTGGGCCCACGGAAGGCAGGCACTGTGTCTCTTTCATCCACGAAAAACACAGGCCCTGGCGCACAACGGGACAAGTCCCTCTATCCAGTTTCCTTCATCTCTCCCCGCTCCTCCCCAGAACGCTAACGATTTTGCCTCATCCATTATAACAAGGATCCATTGAAAGGGTTAAAGACTTATTTGCTTTAGTTTATGTTTCTAAGTATAAAAGACAATAAACGTCACCAAGAACGTACCCCGAGCATTCGTTCTCTCTGATGCATTAGCAGAAGCAATCAATATAAATCACGTTTGTCCCGGAACAGCATTCGGTGAAGCCACGCCTCTGAGCGGCTGGGCGGGGGGAGAGGGGGGGTGCGATGGCGAGTGAAGAGCGCTTTTTCTAGGCGAAACCTGCCACCGTGTGGCAAAGGCTGGAACTGCATCCGCCGCTCCGAAAAAGCCCGGGTCCACTTCACTGTCGCCACAAAGAGCAAAGGTCAAAGTGTCGCTAAGTGCCGCGCCACTTTCCATCAGCTTAGGCCACCAAGGGGACATGAGGATAACAAGTGGTTTAGGCTTAGAAATCAGGCCCCCGGCTCCGATTCCTTCTGTGCTAGACAGGGTCACCCCACCCTCCGCTCCGCATCCCCGAGGAAAGAGCCACAGACCGTCAAACAGAGGAGGGAAGCGGGGGCTCACCTAGTTCCTTCTCTCTTTTTTTAAAGGGGAGGCGGCAGGGTGGCTGAGATTTCTCACTCTGGTGCCGCGTCCTTTGTCTCGGTGGTTGATAGACAAAGGACATCCCCAGAGATCCCCCTGTCGGAGGCACGTGGGTCCGCGGAGAGCGGAGGGAGGCGCCCCTCCCGCTGCAGCCGCCAGCCCCTCGGAGGGAACCCCTCTCGCATCAGCCGCGGGCGGGGCGGGGGGCGGGGCACCTTGGTTCCTAGCCTGTCCGAGCTGAGGGACCAGTGCGGTGGCTCGCAGGACAGGGCCCCCCGAGTCCAGGGGAGAGCTAGTCTGTAAAGCCGCGACCTCCAGGGGGGATGGAGGCCCCCGCGAGGCCAGCGCCAGGCCCACTGCACATCCCTCCCCTCCCACCCGGCTGGGGGGCCCACGTCTGGGGTAGACAACACTTCCCAGAGTACAACGAATGGGGGCAAGGGGGCGTCCGGAGACCGTAGGGGGTTTGGGGGGTGGTGAAGGGAGCCCCGGGCCTGCTCTGTTCTCTCCCAGCACCTGCCACAGCAGGTCCAGAAGAGTCGCACTTGTCCTGTTGCTTGTCCGGGTCCCTCCTGGACTCGGCCCACGGAAGGCAGGCACTGTGTCTCTTTCATCCATGAGACGCACAGGCCCTGGCGCACCACCGGACAAGGGGTAGGTGCTCAGTAATGTCTGATGGAAGGAGAAAAGGGGGGCCAGAAACAGAGTGATGTGACACGGAGACGTGTCCCAAGGGGATGCGACCAGAGCATTGGTCAAGTGATTGATTACGAGGCAAATAACCCACCGAGCCGTGCTTCCTCACTAACCAGCAGTACAACACCTCGGACGCTTCTAATCCCCGACATATACTCCTATATGGCTGGGGACGGGAGGTCGTTGTTTCGTTCTTTTAATTTTTCATCGCAAATCTACCAAAAAAATTAAAAGGATAGAAGAATGAAAGCAGTATGTCTTTCACTTAAGTTTACTCTTTCTTAGGATCAAGTGTATCCTTCCCATATTTCTTCTTTGCAAAAATAAACAAATCCATACACACATCCATATTTTCATCTCCCCACGTTTCTCACCCGGAAGTTAACAGAATAAAGGCAACCGTTTTGCATTTTGCTTTTCCCCTCCCTGTTCATATATTCCGAAAATGACTCAGTATCAGTCATCCTAGAAATCTTCCTTGGTTGCCTCTGCTGCTAACCGGGCTCTGTTACGTGAACATACCATAGTATATGCAACCAGTCGGCTAGGGATAGGCTTTTAGCTTGTTTCCAGTATTTTGCCGTGACAAATACTTGTAATAAATAACTCTCTGCATATAGTGGTTTAAATTTGTGAGGATATGTTTTCAGGGAAAATTTCTAGAAATGGGATTGCTGGTCAAAGGTTAAATGCATATGCTGCTTGGTTTGCTGTTTCCCACCCACAGGGGCTGCTCCATTTTGCACACCTGCCATCACTGGATGGGAGTGCCCATTCCCCACACCGGGGCCAGCAGCGTGCTGTTAAGCCTTTGAACTCTTGCCGGATTCATAGGTGAGAAATGATATCTCAATGTGGTTTTAATTTGCATTCTTCTTTTTTTATTATTATTATTATTATTAATTTATTTATTTATTTTTTGTGGTACGCAGGCCTCTCACTGTTGTGGCCTCTGCCGTTGTGGAGCACAGGCTCCGGACGCGCAGGCTCCGGACGCGCAGGCTCAGCGGCCATGGCTCACGGGCCCAGCCACTCCGCGGCATGTGGGATCTTCCCGGACCAGGGCACGAACCCGTGTCCCCTGCATCGGCAGGCGGACTCTCAACCACTGCGCCACCAGGGAAGCCCTGCATTCTTCTTTTTACAGTAAAGTTGAACATCTTTTTTTAAAAATAAATTTGTTTATTTGTTTGTTTATTTTTGGCTGTGTTGGGTGTTCATTGCTGCGCACGGGCTTTCTCTAGTTGCGGCGAGCGGGGGCTACTCTTCGTTGCAGTGCGCGGGCTTCTCGTTGCGGTGGCTTCTCTTGTTGTGGAGCACGGGTTCTAGGAGCGTGGGCTTCAGTAGCTGTGGCTGGCGGGCTCAGTAGTTGTGGCGCACGGGCTTAGTTGTTCCGCGGCATGTGGGATCTTCCCGGACCAGGGCTCAAACCCGTGTCCCCTGCATTGGCAGGCGGATTCTTAACCACTGCACCACCAGGGAAGTCCAAAGTTGAACATCTTTATAAGATTCATTTACATCTATTTTTCTATGAACTGCTTGTCCATTACCTGCTCATTTTTTTCTATCAGGTTTCAGATCTTGTATCCCTCTCAATTTCTAAGAGTCTAGAATGATTACTCCAGCATCTAGGAAATATATTGTAAATATATTCTCCCAATTTGTCACGTGTTATGGCATTTTTCTACATTAAAAATTTTTTTTTTAATTTTGTGTTGTCTAACTTGTCAGGCTAATCCTTTCAATACAGCATCGCATGGTAATGGACATGTAGGACATCTTGCCTTGTTCCTGACATGATGGGAAAGCCTCTGTTGTTCTACCAGTGATGTGGCTTTAGGCCCAAGGTGTAATGATACACCTGGTAATGTAATGGTACATACACACACACACACATCATGTTAAAGAAGTGTCCATCCATTACTATTTTACCGTGTGGTCTTTTTTTTTTAACATTTTATTTTATTTATTTATTTATTTTAATAGATCTTTATTGGAGTATAATTGCTTCACAATACTCTGTTAGTTTCTGTTGCACAACAAAGCAAATCAGCCATATGCATATATATGTCCCCATATCGCCTCCCTCTTGAGCCTCCCTCCCACCCTCCCTATCCCACCCCTCTAGGTCATCGCAAAGCACCGAGCTGATCTCCCTGTGCTATGCAGCTGCTTCCCACTAGTGAACTATTTTATTATAAGGAATAGTTCTGGGTTTGTGTTGAAGGGTTATATCCATCCATAGACATACACGATTTTCCTATATTATTTAATATGGTGAATTATATTAATCAATTTTCTAATATTAAACCATTTTTGCATTCTTAAATCTCACTTGGTCATAATGTGTTATTTTCTTAACATGATATTAAATTCTTTCTGCTACTATTTGGGATTTTGCCTAGATATTCGTAAGTGAGAATAGTCTGCAGTTTCCTCTTTTTATGATCTCTTTAGCACATTTATTGTATAGCAATATTGTATTCTTTCATAAAAATAATTTGAAAGTCATTCTTTTTAAACTCTGAAAAAATTGGTATAATATTGGTCTTTCAAGTTTTGATAGAAATCACCTTTGAAATCATCTGGGCTTGGTGAGTTTTTTTTAATGGTGTGGTTCTTGGATGACCTTCTATATTTCTTTGATGGAAATTAGTCTGTTTAAGAGTTTCTCTATTGAAATCAGTTTTTGTAAATTGCATTTTCCCAGGGAACTCTCCATTTCATCTAGGTTTTAAAATTTATTTGCATAGTGCCTTTGTGATACTATGATATAATAAGAAATGTACATTTGGTCTTTGTAGAGGTGGAAAATTTTTTCCTTCTTTTCTACGCTTTTTTGCTGATATAATAATCAAATTGACCCAAGACAGATTAACAGGAGAAAAACAAATTTAATTTGTACGTACAGGAGTCTCATAAAAATACGAGACCCAAAGGCAGTCAGGCAATTGAGGTTTACATGTCAAAAAGGAATGAGATGGGGGCTAGGATCAAAGGGATCATTCAGGGCAATTCACAGGAAGCTAAGAGCAGATGTTTGGTAATTAGATCTTTACCCTGCCATGCAGGAAAGTTTTCCAGATTAAAAAAATCATCTCTGGTAATAGTTCTTATTCTGGGCCAAGTCTTCTATCTAAAATATTTTAATCGGTTAAGGGAGAGGTCAAAGTTCTTCCTGAGTCTACTGGGTCTGGATCACCCTTCAGCCATCACGCCAAAGGGGCGCATTTTGTGGTGGCCTCTTCTGGCACAGAGCTTCCAAAACCCTTTCAATTTCCTGATCGACCGGGGTGATAAGAGCATCTTTTGTTATAATGTTTCCTCTTAGTCTCCAGTTCCTGATACAAGAGCTTCTGAGACACTGGGGATCTCCTGAGTGATAGGAGAGAAGTTTGCAAGCTAATGACATGGCTGGCGGCTGGAGAGGCCCTGGACAGCCTGCAGATGGGGGCAGCTTGTCAGAAAGACCCAGCCATGAGTGGAGAGGTGGCGCCCGCAGTGTAACATTTCCCCACCCAGGTGTGTCTCACCTTCTAAGCACGATTTTATCTGAATCCTTCCACCGTTGGGACCCAGAGGCACTTCCTCTGCTCTGCACAGCCTCCATCCCTTCCCCTGGTGAGGGCTCCAGCCCCGCCCCCCTGGGCTTCAGATGTCTGTTCCTCACTTACTGAGGGTCGCCGTGTTCCCTGTCTTTCAGGTGTGTTGTAGACATGGGTTACAGGTCCCGTCATGCGCCCTCCTTCTTGCTCTGTGCGGTTTTTGCGGAACCTATGGAGGGATTCCAAGTTTGGCGATTACCACCATCCTAAGGGCTCTTGGTAGTTCCTCGACTGACTTTTGAAGACTGCTTTTTCCTTCAAAACTTTTGCTGAAATTTCTTAACTTGGCTTCACTTATTTAAAAAGTGTTGAGTGGTAAACGAGGAAGCTACATGAGCGGTCGGACTCAGCCATCCCCTAACCTGGGGCATTGGTAAGAGACATTTTCTGTGTCCGGAATGCTTGGAAGGTTCAAAGACCCCAAAGGCATCCTGTATCCTCAAGTCCTCTTTCTCGTCTGCCCCTTCCAACCACCTGGTCCTCCCAGCCTACCTACCTTTACCTCATCTTGTAAGTAGGAGCACAGCTTCTACTCACAGTGGAAATCAAATAAGCAAACGACCCATATACAGTCTAGGGTGCCAAGACTGGGGTCAGAAGATTAGACTCAGGTTCACTTCTCGCCGCCCAGTTCCACGTCCTGGGGGCAGTCATGTACCTCTCTGAACTCAGTATCTGTGTATATAAAGCTAGATAGCTATCTCACCTCAGGAGATTTTGTGACTCTCTTATGAAACATGAAGATGCTTTAGAAAGCAGAAAATGCCATAAAAATGTGAACAACGTGATAATGTGAAAGCCAGAGACAAACATATAGATGTCACATCACACATTTCAGTAAGATCAGTGACCAACCTGGATGTAGAGTCATTCTAGGCATCGGCGACAGAACACAGGGGTCAAAAGAATAATCACCTTCGCCATGGACTTGAACATCCGCTGGGAATACTCTCTAAGTACCATAGGGATGGAGGTACATGGTGTGAATTGTAAAACCCTTAATTAGGTTCATAGTAGTTTCCTTGGGCAATGGGCAGTTTTGTACCAGGCCATTTGGGGATCAAACTAAGAACAAAGGTGGCAGCCCCTGGCACCTTGAGAAAGATTTTTTACTGTTTCTTCTCCCTCCCATCTTTATTTATTCTAAGAGCAGAAAACAGGAATTGGAGAAGCCTACAGCGTCTTCTCTGGTTCTTGGCTTGCTAACCCTTCTCTGGGGTCTTAAACAAGTGAAGAGTGAGAGTCGCTTTTTATAGAATATTGAGAAAGCAGCAGCACTGGAAGTGGCTCAGTCTCAGGGCAACTGCATGAGGATTACATCCACTTAGTTGGTTCTAATCTGATTTGTCTCTAGCCCTGCCCTGCCTATAGGTCTTTGGGGACCACCAGGGAAGACACCATCTTCTCTGTACTCTAGAACTCCCTGATTTGGTAGATAGTTATTATTTAGTGTCTTTGATACCTTTCCTCTGGAAAATATCTCAGCACCTAATTTATGTTTCCTACTTTTAACTAATCCTCTTCTCTGCCATCATCTTCGAAAGCTAACAACAAATGAGAAGTTACAGCACCTATAATACATATATTTAGTAGACTCTGTTCGTTATCCAAGCTGTGTCTGTTTCTCCTTCTTCCTTGCTAATAGATCCTATTTTGTATAAGTCTCTACCCTGCGTCATTCAGGGGAAGGAGATCCCATTCCCGGGGATAGATCCCACTTCATCTGAGCCAATTCTGGTAATTCCATCCCCCTGCTAATAATTGGCTTAATAACAGACACAATTCTGGCCAGTGATACATGATGTGACATATACCAAGGCGCTTTTTTTTTTTTTTTTTTTTTGCGGTACGCGGGCCTCTCACTGTTGCGGCCTCTCCCGTTGCGGAGCACAGGCTCCGGACGCGCAGGCTCAGCGGCCATGGCTCACGGGCCCAGCCGCTCCACGGCATGTGAGACCTTCCTGGACCAAGGCACGAACCCGTGTCCCCTGCATCGGCAGGCGGACTCTCAACCACTGCGCCACCAGGGAAGCCCCCAAGGCGCTTTTGAGAAGGGATTTGTCAGTCCCAAGAATGAGATGAAGGAGGACACCTCCCTTTTGTCATGTCTGGACACAAAGCCTGGAGCAGCCCCAGGTACCATGCTCTAGCCTTAGAACGAAGCCAGACCCCTGATTATGTGGAATAATGAATTGTCTTTTGTTTAAACTACTTATGTCAGGGATTTTTTTATTCCAGCAACTAAAACCATCTAATATAATAATGAGAGTAACATAAAGAGCTTCTGTTCAAAAATTTCCATCCAGAATCATCCATACCCAAGAAGTATACTTCCACCTCATTGTAAATCCTTGATGGTGAACACGTTTATGTGGCAGAAGCAAGTGACTTGGATGTACGAAGACTTCCCCCACAATCCCTTTAAAACACAAAGTGTGCAAATTTTATACAAAGCTACCTGAGTTATACACCTAGGAACTTTTCAAGAGAAGCCTTGTTTTAAAAGGGTGTACTTCAGGTGTATAATATTTCACTTCTGAGAAAGTAGAAGCTATGCCTTTGACTTCTTAACAAAGAAGAAGACTGGCTCCTTAACAAAGGCTGGTCACTCACAGGAACCACCAGCCCTTGCCTACGGATGGAGTCCCCATCACCGCCCATCTTGTGTGCTTCTCGGATAGTTACTTCCAGAGCCCCCAGAGTCTATTATTCTAACCAGCCAACCCAAGGTTGTCATCTCATTGAAGATGAAAAGAACATAAAACTTGAGGGTTTAATGCCCCCAAATATCACCAGAAATCCTGATTTTAAAACAAAGTAAAACTACTTTAAGTCTCTGCCATAAGGAAGAACATCACCTTGGCTGCGTCTTAGCCGTGTCTTGGAAGGGGAAAGTTAGAAGTGGGCTATTTCTAGGGCTTTGGTATCTCGGCTCAAGAGACACCACTTGGGTTGAGTCTTTCAAGGCAGGGAACTGATGGGGGAGATTTTGTGATAAAATAGTTTAGGAGTGATGGGCACAGCAAAGCAAGGCTCCTGAAACAAGTCTTAATATGTAAACTCTTACCTGAGAGTGAGAGCTTGGCCAGGTGAACAGACAGTTGTCTCCAACAAAAGAGAATAGTGAAGTTGTTTACAGGTTTGTAGTATTATATTTCCCAGCAAAGTTTCCCTGTAGCAAACAACTTGGTCATGTTGACACAGCTGGTCTCAGTGTTGTCACAAAAGATCATATATCTCAGGGAGCAAGAGAGAAAGGTTTGAATTCAGAGGCAAAGGGAGAAACTGCACGTCTCCTGTTATGTTGCCCAATATTTCCCGCTACATCCTGTCCAAAAAGTGGCCTTGTTTGGTTTGGTTTTTAAGGACAGAGACTTCTTAATGAGCTCTAACAATACGCATGAGCTCATGCCAGGTGTTCTGTACCAAATCATGGCCATGCCTATGTGACCTTAGGCAAGTCGCAAATTCTCTGAGCCTCCATTTCCATAACTAGAAAGAATAAATAATACATTCCAGAGTTGGTATGTGGATTAAACCACCTGACGCATGCAAAATGAACTTAGCATGGTACCTGGAATTGCTCAATACGTATATTGATTTCCTTTCTCTTTCTTCAAAGAACTTACAAAACTTTTGGAGGGGCAAGAATAACACAGTTGACAGGTTAATAGCAAAGTTTGAGACTGCACGAGACAACAAATGCCAAGTGGGTCAAGTCAGCGCTAGAGACGACAAGCTTTGGAGGCTGGGGTGTGCGGGTGTGGGGTGTCAGGATGGGGTCCACGGGGAGATAAGCTTGAGGTTTCTTGGTATTCTTCTCTGATTCCTCCTGGGAAGAGTCCAAGAGAGCATTTGCTTCAGTCCCAAGACTCTGGAGTTGCAAGTACTACCTGTGTATGGTTGTGGGATACTCTCCTTCCCCTCAGGAGTTCACGTAGCCCAGACCTCCACATCTGAGCGCACCCTGATGCACTGTAGCTAATTCAGCTGTAAGTGGAGGGTTGAGAAAGTAAGATGCCCACTCTTCAGCCCTCACCACAAGCTCTATCCTGAGCCATCACTGCTTGACCTCTCTGCTGGAAGGACTACGTCACATAAACAAGGACTCAGGGAGATGCCCTTTGACTGTTCCTTTTGAAGCCGTTGAACCCTGAGACGGTACTTGACAGCCAGTCCCTCCATTCTGTCTCCTAATCTGGCTCCTCTAATTCCCCAGAACCAAAGATGCTCTCAGGCAGTAGGTATCCCTCGGCTAAAGGAGGGAGACAGAGAGAGGGGAACTGAGACCCAGAGGCCAAAGGTTTCCAGCTTCAGACCTTTCTCCTCCCAAAAGGTCCATCCCCCACTTGAGGACCCAGCTTGTTATACCTGCACCAGGAAGCAAAGAGGTCATTTGCTCTCTATGTCCAGGAGACACAGTGGCTCCGCTTTCCCTTTATCTTTCTTTGACTGTAAGGACACCTCCTTACAAGTCTCCCTAGATGAAAACTCTAATTCAAAAAGATACATGCACCCCAATGTTCATAGCAGCATTATTTATAATAGCCAAGACACGGAAACAACCTAAGTGGTTATCAACAGATGAATGGATAAAGAAGATGTGGCATATATATATATATATATATATATATATATATATATATATATAAATATTACTCAGCCATAAAAAAGAATGAAATTTTGCCATTTGCAGCAACATGGATGGAGCTAGAGATGATCATACTAAGTGAAGTAAGTCAGATGGAGAAAGACAAATACCATATGATATCACTTATATACTTATATGTGGAACATAAAAAAAAGATATGAATGAACTTATTTACAAACAGAAATAGACTCACAGACATAGAAAGCAAACTTATGGTTACCAAAGGGGAAAGGAGGGAGGGATAAATTAGGAGTTTCAGATTAACAGATACACACTACTGTCTATAAAATAGATAACCAGCAAGGACCTACTGTAAGGCACAGTGAACTATATTCAATATCTTCTTATAATCTATAATGGAAAATATTCTGAAAAAGAGTATATACATTTATGTGTGCGTATAACTGAATCACATTGCTGTGTACCCTTGAAACTAACACAATATTGTAAATCACCTGTACTTCAATTAAAAAGTAAAATAAAATAAAGCTCCCTAAACTGTTGTGAGTCTGGGCTACAGCTCAGGATCACTCCTACAGGACCTGGGCCTGAGTCATATGATGCCCCAAACTGCAGCTCCATCAGGGCCACTCTGACGTTTTGGCCAGCGTGGCACCCACGTCAGAGTCTAAAACTCCAGGAGAAACCGGCATTGCTGACCTCCCTCATAGTTCCAAACTGGACCGGAGGTAAGAGGCCTGCAGTGGACTAGGAACATCCAGACCCAGACCCACCAGATGTGACGGTCCAACTCTTAGCCTCTTACTCAGTTCAGTACAAATGCCTTTTCATGAAACGTCATAGAGACATCTGCTAATTCAAAGGTGACTAGAGATCAGCCTTTTCCAGATAATTCTCATAGGGTGGAGGTAGCAGAGAGTAGTGCTCCCCCTTGGTAGAGAAGAAAGTAGGACATGGTAGACTTGGAGGATGCTGAGTGCTGTCTCTCGAACCTTCCGTTTACACTTCAGAGTAACTTGGGAGGATAAATATTATTAGCCTCACTGGAAGAGGCCATGGAGTAACTTGCCTAAGATCACACAGTTAATAAAGCACAGAGCCAAGGCACAATGATTCACAGCATTCCCAAAGTACTTTCTCCCATGCCTTATATCTCAAACTTTAGTGGTTTGAGCACCACTTCCCTGGTCTCACCATATACGTGTACATGTGTGCTATCACTTACTGGATATCTTTCTTCATGTGGATCTCTTTTTAAACTTATATACATTCTATATTTATGTACTCAATTGTGTTTATGTTTAAGATATGCAAAGACATTCTATTTAAGAGACATCGTAAAACCATTTATGGATCAATGATCAAAATAGAAGATAACTCTGAAGATTAAAATAATGAAAATGCATATATACAATGGAATATTACTCAGTCATAAAAAGAAATGAAACTGAGCTATTTGTAATGAGGTGGATAGACCTAGAGTCTGTCGTACAGAATGAAGTAAGTCAGAAAGAGAAAGACAAATACCGTATGCTTACACATATATATGGAATTTAAGAAAAAAAAAAAGGTCATAAAGAACCTAGGTGTCAAACAGGAATAAAGACACAGACCTACTTGAGAATAGACTTGAGGATATGGGGAGGGGGAAGGGTAAGCTGTGACAAAGTGAGAGTGGCATGGACATATATACACTACCAAACGTAAAATAGATAGCTAGTGGGAAGCAGCCGCATAGCACAGGGAGATCAGCTCGGTGCTTTGTGACCACCTAGAGGGGTGGATGGGGAGGGTGGGAGGGAGGGAGACGCAAGAGGGAAGGGATATGGGAACAGATGTATATGTATAACTGATTCACTTTGTTATAAAGCAGAAACTAACACACAAAAAATAATAAAAATAATGAAAACGAGTGTCCCTCCCTCCCTCCCCACGGGTCTCCAGGAGAACATCACAAGTACCTGAATAAGGAAAGGACATCAGCACAGGTTTGGATGGCAGAGACCAGTCGTGGGAAACTGACTCCATTGCAGATTGACCTGTGGACCAGCTACTGTCAGCTGCCTGTTTTCATATATCCCATAAGCTAAGAGTGAGTTTTACAGTCTTTGTGATTAAAAAACTGTAAATGGTTCCAAAAAAGAAGAGTGTTTTATAACATGTGAGAATTAAATGAAATCCGCATGTCTGTGTCCATAAATAAAGGACACAGCCACGCCCATCTGTTTACACACCGTCCACGGCTGCTTTCCCTCTGCTGCAGAATTATGTAACTGCCACACAGAGACTGTCCAACCTGCAAAACAGAAAGTATTTACCCTCTGCCCTTTTGTAGGAAGTTTGCTGACCTCTGGCCTTGGTGGTGGAGGACAGTGCTTTTCAAGTGAGTCTGCTCTTTTGTCCTTTGAGCTTCAGGGCTCTTTTGTTAGCTGTTATCCAAACCACTCACTGTCACTTCAGAGGACCCCTCATCTAGAACATTCAGGCTCCGGGTTGCCCAATTTATGTCATGCCAGGAGATAGCCATGGATATGGCCCACGTGTCACCCCTTGAGTATGGATGATGATGATGTTGGTGATGGTGGTGATGATGCAGGGGACGACGAAGGAAATGGAAAAGAACATGACAAGATAGCACATAGGGTTTGTGGATGTTGTGCCTGGTCTAGTAATCCGCCTAGTCCATCCCATCCCATCCCTATGAGAGAGAGACTATTATCGGTCCCATTTCACAGATGAGAAAAACCAAGCCTGGAGCAGTGCAGTGTAGTAAATTGCACATGGCCACGCAGGGGAGGGTGGCTCAGTTACCAGTCAGCGTTCCAGCCCCTGAACCTGGATCGTACCTCTCTGTCAGATGGCTGCCTGCAGCACCTTCTGAGTCCCAGGAAGCCTTAAGATTCTTCGTTGCCGTCGTGATTGATTTCGTTTTACCCAGCAGCTTACTGACACCCGGGCAGGTCCACAGCTGAAAAAGGTGATTCTCAGAAACATTATTAAAGTTAAGAAAAAGAAAAAGTCACAGAAAGTATCAGTCATTCACAAAGTATATTCCCAGAGTGATCCAATTTCCAAACCCAAAATCAAACACAGTAATAAATTCCCCACCTGTTGAACTCAGATGCCTGGGCAGATCTCAGAAATCTTCACGAGAGATCGAAGAATCCTTCTATGCATCAGGACTTAACTTTAGATAAATGAATAGTGTTCTATACTTATCAGTGAATTTTAAAGCTAATTAAATGCTATTGTGGTTTAGAAAAGAAATTCATTTAAACAGATTATTGAATTTATATTATCTTTTTGTCATGAGGCTTCCTTTTCCCATCAAGAGTTACTAGATTGGAATAACCGCCGTCCCCGTTATCCTCACATTGAAAAGTGATTGGGGACCTTGACTGCAACATTTAGCCTGACAATAGAACAAAATGTTTACAGTTGATTCTTGCCAAGCAGACTCAGGTATACGAGCACCAGATTCAGAGCCCTTCCACTTCCATGAGTCTTTCAAATCAAATTACCCAGCTCTGTCTGTGTATATCCATGGGAAATGAATATGGACAAAATTAATTTTGAGTCCCATCCAGAAGCTTTTTCCAGAAACAGATTATATTTTTAGCCAACTATAAAGTGGGCACTGGCTAACATCAGCTCTGTTTTCTAATAATGAGTAGCTGCCTCAAGCCACAGTGAGTGCTGTGTCACCACGAGTGTATGAAAAAGCTGGATGCAACCATTCATGAGGGTCACCACGGATGGGATTTCTACCTTGGGCAGGAGATGCTGATAACCTCAGAGGACCATTCTGATTCAAAATCTGTTTCTAAGATAAGGCCCAGGAGCATTTTTCTGAGACGATCCCAAAGAAAATGTAACAACTCCAGGCACACAGTGGCTCTTGTTCATCACTTACCTGTTTCTTCTGCCTGCCCTCCCCCTGCCCCCGACTTTCCATTAAGTTCGTAAAGAGTAGAAGGTTTGGCTTCTGGGCTGCAATTTAATATGTGTGTAAAAGTGATATGAGGATCCTGCCCATCAAGAGGGCTGTAGTCCAAGGAACAGGGCAGGCTTTATTAGTTCCTCATCAATTAAAGAGGGAAAACCTTCAGGCTCCAAAATGAACTCTGGCTCGGGGGGCAACAGAGAGAGATCGTTTTGTCTAAGGCAGCAGAAATCCACTGCGGACAATGGAAGCTCTGTTTCACACGGGGAAAGGGTGGGAGTCTCTTATCTGCCTTCAACAGCTTTTCAGTGAGGGAGAAAATCCCCTTGTAAAGGAGGGGGTGACAAACGGGACCCCGGGGGCTATCTCAACCTCCACGTCCTTCCACACCAAGATTCTGGCATGTCCCACTCTGTAGGAAGACTTTTCCCATGAGACTCTTTTTGTGCAACAATGTTATGGGCAGCAGCACCTTCTAGATCCTGACACTTTGGTGCAGAAAGAGTGGAGAACGACAAGCCATGACAGGTGTGTGTGCCCGGGGATGGGAGGGTCTGATGGATTTTTGGTAATATTGTGATAGACAATGAAAGGCAGGGACTATAAAGAGATAATGTTAGAAAATGAGGCTGATGGACGTCTGGTCGTGGAGGGTCTTGTGTGCCAGGTGAGATGCTCCTGCAGTTACAGAGCCAATAAGGGTTCTGAGAAGGGGAGTGATGGGCATGTAGATCTGTCAATCACCACCTGGGGGGATGCACTTGGATGCCCCACAGGCTTCAAAAGCCAAGAGAAGAAGCTTTGACTGGAGATATTAATGTGGGTATCATCAGGGTGTAAGTGATTGATAAGGACATGGGAGGTATGAGATCACCCAAAAGAATAGAATATATAAGAGGTGTGGACAAAACTTGGAACCTATGAATGAGATAAGAAAGCAACAACAACCAAATGGCACAAGAGCAACCAGGGAAGTCAGGAGAGCAGAGGGACTCAGGAGCCAAGACAGATACCATCCAAGCACCACAGAGTGCCACCTTCCTCCCATCCAAGCACCACTTCCTCTTTGGGGACAAGAGTGGGAGGGTGCAGGGATCCAGCAAACTGGAATTGAGGGTAACCACTCCTCAGAGATCAAGTGCATTCTTGGTACTAAAGAGGAGAGCAATGATGTAGAGACTTGGATTGTCAAGAGGACGTGGCCCTGGTCGAGGGGCAGGAATGTTGAGCCTGACCCTGACCGTGGGACTTTCAGAAGGTCACTTTTCTCCTCCTGGGCTCCATTGTCTCAACTGGAAATTCAGGGGGTCGACTGATCTGCTTTCTGCTCTCAACTCAAACAAGCTCCATTTCTATAAGGAGATGAAGTTGTCAGTCATCTCCCCAGCCCAGCTGGACCAATCATCATCATCCTCCCCAGTTGCCAGAAATATCAAAATTGAATGAAGGGGGCACAGTGGTTAGGAATCCGCCTGCCAATGCAGGGGACACGGGTTCGAGCTTTGGTCCAGGAAGATCCCATATGCTGTGGAGCAACTAAGCCTGTGCGCCACAACTACTGAGCCCGCATGCCATAACTACTGAAGCCCGTGTGCTACCACTGCTGAAGCCCGTGTGCCTAGAGCCCATGATCCGCAACAAGAGAAGCCACCGCAATGAGAAGCCCGTGCACCACAATGAAGAGTAGCCCCTGCTCACCGCAACTAGAGAAAGCCCGCGCGCAGAAACGAAGACCCAACACACCCAAATAAATAAATTTATTTAAAAAAAATTTTGAATGAAGGGGCCCAGCTATTTCAAAACTGGAGCATTTCTTTTCTACCTTCAAGCTGCCTTAATGTACACGCCCCGCGTCATACCTGGTTCCCAGTGTTACAATGAAAGTACTCTGTTCTTCCTGATCAATAGCAGGAACTCTTCTCTTGGGCTCTGAAGGTTAGCTTAGAACATTCTTAAAAGTCTTGAATGAATCATGAGAGCGTTTCCAAACTCATTTTGGGGAAATGCAGTCGCTTAGGGCACAGGAGGATCATTTTACAGGTGTCTCGGCGACACGGGGATTTGTTGACATCCCAGGGGGTGGGGTGGGACACTTTTGTTTCTCCCCTGCCAGGAGGTTCAGCTCTGTTGCACCAAGAGAGCCCTTTGCACAAGATACCCCCGTGCGAAGCCCTCAGCCCCTCTCACGAGATAGTTCAGACCAGAGCCCCTGACACACACTTAAGTTAGTTGGTAAAATGCATTTGTATCAAATTGCACATCACTATATATTTCTGACCTTGTTTTTTCAAAATGATCTTATTTTTAATTCTTTCATAAAATTGTCTGCAATCACCTCAAAGTTGCAGTTTATGATTAATGATATGAAAATGTTGATACATTCAATTGCCTCTTCTCTGTAAACAACAATATTTTTATTTAAGAAAAACAACCTCCAACAACAAATTCTACTAAATGGAGGGTAGTCTTGATTCTAATTTTTCTCACATTGAAATGTATGAATATTTCAACCCAAATATTTTCACACTTTTTTGGCTCCCATTCAGAGCAGCTTTCTTTGACACATACTCCAGTAAGACAAAACAGCAAATAAACTGCCCCATCTTTTTGAACTTTTCACTATATTTAAATGCTGCCAAGTTGTAGGTCTCGTCAATTTTGTTCTATTCTGGTACCGAATACATACCTTTCCACTAAAAATAGAAGCTCAACAAATTGAGCTATTTCACAGTGAAATCATAGAATATCAGCATTCACTCTTATTCACCATTTGCAGTCACATTGTTTGATTTATTCATTTCTCCTTGCTTTATGGAGATAAATTTTAATGGTTTCCAGTTTGTAAACTTTGTCTTCAAAATCGCAACATTACAATTTGCTAAAAGTTTCAAAGCTTAATTAAAGTTTTTCGGTGTTCTATTTATTGCATATTTTCATTAAAGATTTTCAACACCTTTTGAACACAATGCAACTACAGTTTAGAGGACTTATTTCCAAAAATGTCCAAATCGTCATATAGCTTAATTCACAAAGGTTCAGATATGTCTAAAGTCCAATTGGTGGCAAATAATGAAAAAAAGAAAGCATATACTACCAATGTCAAACTATTTTGGAAGGAATTCAACATTAACTTCATCAAAACAATTTTGTATTTCAGTTATTCTGTGTATATCTGAAAATAGTCATAAACAGCAACACCTCTGGCCTCTACTGTGATTGGTAGATTATCAAGAGCTTTTTGGACACAATTATGAATTTTTAGTGCACCGCAACCAATTCCAAGTATATTTCTGTTCCATAATTTTCTTAATTAAAAACACTGGTTTTACCACAAAACTGTGTTCTCGCAGACCTTGTTTATATTATCTCTGTAAAAACAATAATTTTGTCTTCAATATTGAACTTTATAACGACATTTATAATAGCGTTCACAACAATGGCTAGATTTTGCCTTTAAGAAAACGAACTTCTAAAAGCTTTGCTCTGTTGTCATGAATTGGACAAAGAATCAAGCTATTATGGGGATTAATTGATTTTCCTACTTGGAGTATCTGATGACATTTTAAAAAACTGGCATCACTTAGCTGTGGGAGGAGTTCTCTTAATGGAACCCACACATCAACAGCTATGTCTTCATTTTTTGTATGCACCAGGAGAACTTGGGGTTCAGGATGAGTGATTCTAGAGACCTAGAGTCAGCAATACTGCATCACACACTCCAACATTTGTTAAGAGGGTAGATCTCAGGTTAAGTGTTCTTAACACACACACACACACACACACACACAAACACGAGGAGACTTTTGGAAGTAATGATATACGTCTTTTATCTTGGTTGTGGTGATGGTTTCATGGGTATATGCATGAGTCCAAACTCATCAAGTTGTATATATTAAATATGTGCGTTTATTTTATATCAATTATACCTCACTAAAGCTGTTTAAATTTTTTTAATTTTAATGAGCGGAATTAACTTAGAAGCTATAAATGATGTAAATAAATTCATTGTTATAAATAAAAAGTAATACTCTTCAGAGTAAGTTTAAAACATGCTTTCTAAAGCTGCATATAGCCTTCTTCTTAAAATAACTCCTGGAGTAACTTCTCAGGTAGATGTTGACCTTTCTTTACCAGATTTGAGTTCTCTGGGTTTTGGGGGCCGGGGGGGCCTGGTCACTGACACTGCTGTGCCTCCCAGGGTGGATAGCGAAGGCCAGCAAATATTTAGTGCACATTACATGTTGTTGATGTTGATGATGATCAGCTTTCTTAAGAAACAGAAATTTAGTACATACTTCATTTTCTATTAAATACACAATTTTTTTCACAACCATTGTGATCTTTATAAGGATTGCATTAATTGGGAAAGAACTGATATCTTGATAAAACTTAAGTTTTCTAATATAGGAATTAATATATTCCTTCGTCTATTTAGATTGCCTTTAATTTACCTCACTATTACTGTAGAGTGTGAAGTATAGAAATTTGACACATTTTTGTGAGATATATTCCTAAGTACTTGATTTGTTTCATGCTATTTTAAATGGTATCTTTTTTTCAGATTTCATTTTCCACCTGTTTGTTACTGGGATATAGAAGTGAAATTAATTTTCCTACATTGACTTTGCATCTGTTAACCTTGGTAAACATATTTATCTTAACTTTCTGTGAAGATTATTATTCTGAATTTTCTATTACATAAACACATCATCTAGGAATAATTTCTTCTTCCTTATTTCCAGTCCTTATACATTTTATTTTGTTTTCTTGCTTTATTGTACTGGCTAGTAGCTCCAGTACAGTGTTGAACAGAATTGGTGTTGGTGAACTATACTTAATTTTTCAGCTCATTTTTGCAAATGGTAAACGCAATTGCAAAATAAAATCACTCCAAAATAAACTAAATAAATAGTTACATGACTCCATAAGATTAATGACAAAATCAGTGTAGCTGGAGTATAGATGACTTGCTGTCTATGCTTCAGCCTCTATTTCCCACACATATTTCACCTACACCCAGCCCATAATTTCTGGTGTTTTCCCACAAGCCAATGGTGGCCTAGAGGCTTCCTGCATCTGGGCCACAGCACAGGTGTGAGTGAAAGTGGCCAATGCACCAAGTGGTCCCATAGGTACAGGAGTGACAAATACCTCTCCCAGCACCACCTGTGATCAGAGGATTTACTGTCCTTAGCAGCTCCTGTCTGAGAGGACTTCATCTACCAGTCCCTCAAAGAAAGGTGTTGGTGTCTTTCAACTGGAAGAGCTGGGAAAAGAGAGCTGAGTGGTTGCTGGTCATGTTCCAAATAAAACCACTGCACATGCATCTCATACGCTAACCGATAAGGTCATGGCAAAGTGGGAACCACCCAAGGGAGGTCTACCAAAGCCACCCAGGCTTATTTCAACAGAACTATTGATAATAATATTTCATTTAAAAATAAAGAATCCCACAAACACTAAACCAAACTGGGTGCTGAGCCCATAGGCACGAACTACCTCAACCCTGGGCAGACTAAGACATGTGTGCCTCTTTATTCTTCTTTGGCACCAGACTTTTATTCATTTTCTCTTGTTGTATATGAGTCAAATATGCAAAAACTTTGGAAGGTGTCTGCAACAGTCAGTATTTATTCTCCATCAACAGCTCGAATATTTTCCATTTCGGAGACTTAATTTTGGTGTGAGAAAAGGAGATGGTGAATGAAGGCCAGGAAATAGAGAAGCCATCAACATCCAAACAGTGGAAACATTTTTAGAATTATTCATTACTCTGTGGGCCTTTAGAACAAGAACAAAAGTGAAAAGGAGCCAATCTCCCAGGCACTGTTGAAAATTTTTTGGAGGGGGTCTGTCTTTCCCATCTGACTAATGGACGTCAGTGAGAGAGGAGAAAGCAGGAGAGTGTGTGCTTTGGGGCAGGAGAAGGTAGTGTTAAGAGAGAAATTTGTCATCCCCTAAGTATTATTCCCCCAAAGCTATGATGTTCCTTCAAAAGAATTGATGTTTTCCAGTCCACCATAAAACACAAAATTAAAAAAAAAAAAAAGCAACCTTCTTTCCAAATGTTAAACTATCCATTAGATTGATGCTTGGAGCTCAGCAAGCTGCAGAACAGAGACTAGGATCCCAGAAGGCTTTGCTCCAACTTTCAAGCTTCCCACGGAAAGGCTGGAGGTTTACAGCTGGTTTGAGGGGCAAGGAGAGAGGGTGAGGAATAACCCTGGCCTTGGGTGCGATCCAAAGTGATTTCAGGCAGCTGAAATTTTAGAAAAAAAATCACTGTCCCCACACCTGCACAAACATCTTCTTCCCCCTTGCATTTCCCCTGAAACAATGCTTTAGTAGAGTCAACACAAAAATAACGTAAGTCTTGTAATCCACTCATAGCGCCCAGAGCATCCTCAAGGTTAGCCAGTTGTCTCTGCAGCTCAAAGGGAGATGCTTCAGTTCAAGTCAAGAACTGTGGATGCTGTTAGCAGGACGAACCCGGGTTTCAAACTAACTAGAGTCAAAAGTCATCAGGGCAAACTTGGTTGATCCCAAACCTACAATAGGTCCTTCATCCTGCATGAGGTTAACTTTGGCTGTTGTTACTAAACAGGGAACAAAGGGGAAAGAATGCTGAGCTGCTGGACAATGGGTGTGACTGTTTTCTGGTCATTAAAGTCTTTTTTCAGGTTCTCTGAGGCACAGCAGCCTCCTCATTTCCACCCTCTTCTCTGACAACTGTGTTCAACACAGGCGTATCTGAAAATCAAAACCACCTAGAGGGGTGGGATGGGGAGGGTGGGAGGGAGGGAGACACAAGAGGGAAGAGATATGGGAACATATGTATATGTGTAACTGATTCACTTTGTTATAAAGCAGAAACTAACACACCATTGTAAAGCAATTATACTCCAATAAAGATGTTAAAAAAACAAAACAAAACAGGGGATTTGACCTCAGTAGTTTCCTATTACAGATATTCAGTCAATACGGACCAATCTAGCCCCTCTAGCCCTTGAGTGAGGATGGCTTGTAGAGTGTGAAGAGTTTCTCAACTGATCTTTCCTTACCCAACAGGAACAATACTCTCAGCCCTGGAATCTACTAGCAGTGATCCACCGACGTGCTGAGCGACCATGGACAGCAGAGGTGTCTCTCCGAGCCTATGTTTCCTGCAAGCAGAAGACAAGGGTTACTAGCTTGGAAGGGCTGAGATTTCATGCAGGTAGAGGTAAGGATGCTGCTAAGACAGTATTAGGATTACTGCAACCAGCGACCTCTGCCAGATGGTCAGTTCCTGGAGGGCGGTGGCCAATGGCCTCATCCTTGTGTTTACCACATCGTCCAGCATGATTAGAGCCTGGCACACTCTGGAGACCCAGGAAGCATGTCTTCAATTGTGTTCACAGCGGCTTTCCAAAAGGGCGGGTGTCACAGCAATGACTGTGCACAGTCTGAATACATTTGCATGTGATTTTTGCCTCCTGACTTTAGTAAATCTCCCCGCTCCCAAGGATGGCAAATTAGATTAAACAGCACAAGCATTTTCAAACACAATAGTTTGGACAGGATGCACACAAAATGCAGAACAGATTTCCCAATCAATTCCTCTCATCATCTTTGAGATGGGGAATGGCAGACTGATAAGGAAGCACTTGTATAAACAGGGGGAGGAAGAAAGGGAAGGGTCGGCAGGAGGTAACCACGCTGAGGGTGGGAAGAGAAAAGAAGCACACAGACAACATTTTCGTAAGTCCCCAAATTTGTCTTTGAAACCTGCCTAATTAGTTCTTCAGCTCTTTGGTTAACTTTGGTTCCATGTTGGCTTTTCACGTGGGAATAGACCGAAAGGAGGTAGAGGGAGGGACGGGGAGGGGTGGAGTTTTTCTTCTCTTTGTACCCTCAGTACCTGGCCTGGAGCCTGGTCCCCGGGGCTAGAGTTTACTTTTATTTTTTAATTAAAAAACACAATTGTTAGTGAGCTTTCACATACAATATCTCAGATTATGGGAAATGCAGTTATTGCCCACACTGCCCTAGAACTCTCGCTGAATTTAGCGTGGTGGTGCTGCCAGCTTAACCCCAGTAAGAAAGCTGGGCTCCTTAAAGACAAGCTGGCGAGCGGCAGCTCGGGTGCAAATCTGAGGCAGTCTGAGTGATGCTCTTACCGGCCATGCTGTGCTGCTTCCATTGCCAGTGCCTGGAGGTCACAGCTCCCAGTCACTTGGGGGAGAGCAAAGGAAATGAAAGATGAAATTGACAGACTCAAGAGCTGAACTCTGAGCAATTGCCTCCCCAGAGATTCAGAAGTCTCTGTAATTAACATAGCTAGCTGTAAGGAAAGGGATGTGCATTGCTTTTGAAACTCATCTGGTAAACTTGAATTAAACCAGGGAGAGGGAGCTGGCTGGTATCCCTGGGGAAATGGGTTTCCAGACTACTAGACACTGGGAGTGAGCTAAGGTTCAGAGACACCTGGGCACTGACTCTGCTTTACCTGTCCACACCCATGAGAGTCTGGCCCCACTGATGAGTCTGGTGCAAGAACCAGGGGAGCCCCATGTTTGCAAACGGTCCTCTAAAGCCGTGGTTCTCTCCTGAATACCTGGAGGGGCTTTAGAAACTATTCATGCCTTGACTGCACTCCCAGAGATACCGACTACACTAATCTGGGATACAGTCTGGGTATCTGTGTTGTTTTCTTCTGTCTTCATTTTTTTTTTAATCTTATTTATTTTTGAAGAGAGATTCCATGTGTAAGGCATAGATTTTTTTTTTTTTTTTTTTTTTTTTTTTTTTTTTTCTTTTTGTGGTATGCGGGCCTCTCACTGTTGTGGCCTCTCCCGTTGCGGAGCACAGGCTCCGGACGCGCAGGCCCAGCGGCCACGGCTCACAGGCCCAGCCGCTCCGCGGCATATGGGATCCTCCCAGACCGGGGCACGAACCCGTATCCCCTGCATCGGCAGGCGGACTCTCAACCACTGCGCCACCAGGGAGGCCCAAGGCATAGATTTTAAAATGTACACAAGGACAGTACAGTAAGTCTCCATCCAAGCCCTCTCCTCAGCCACTCACTTCTCTCAGAGGCAACTTCCAGAGATCATTTTAAAACCGACAAGAAATCATATATATTTATACATAAAATGAAAGTGTAGCGTGCACTGTTCCCCACTTTGCTTTTGCTGTGTTATCTATATGCCTTGACCCTCCTTGCTTTTTAAAAAGTTTCCCCTATTGGTAACATCTTGCACTAGTGTGGTACATGTGTTACAACTGATGTGCCAATATTGACATGTTACTATTAGCTCAAGTCCATAGTGTACATTAGGGTTCACTCCTGGTGTTGTACATTTCATGGATTTTAACAAGTGTACTAATGACATGTATCCACCATTCCAGTGTCACGCAGGATAGTTCCACTGCTCTAAACATCCCCTGTGCTTCACCTGTTCATCATTCCCTGCCCTATCACCCCTGGCAACCATAGATCTTTTTATTGTCTTCATAATTTTGTCTTTTCCAGAAAGTCATATAATTGGAATCATACAGTCTGTAGCCTTTTCAGATTGTCTTCTTACACTTAGCAATATACATGTAAGATTCTTCCACACCTTTTCATAGCTTGATAGCTCACTTCTTTGTGTAGCTGAATAATATCCTGTTGTATGGATGTATAGCAGTTTGTTTATCCATTCACCTATTGAAGGACATCTTGGTTGCCTCCAAGTTTTGGCAACTATGAAGAAAGCTGTTATAAACATCTGTGTACAGGTTTCTGTGTGGACATAAGTTTTGAACGCATTTGCGTGAATTGCAAGGAGTATGACTGCTGGATGGTGTGCTAAGAGTATGTCTCATTTTGCATGAAACTGCCAAACTGTTTTCCAAAGTGACTGCACCATGATGCATTCCCACCAGCAATGAATGAGAGTTCCTGTTGCCGCGCATCCTTGTCAGCATTTGATGTTGTCAGGGTTTTGGATTTTGGCCATTCCAGGAGGTATATAATGCATCTCATTGTTGTTTTAATTTGCAGCTTCCTCGTGACATAGGACATTGAGCATCTTTTCATGTTCTTATTTCCCATAAGTACATAAGTCTTCTTTGGTGAAGTGTGTGTTCAGATCATTTGCCCATTTTTAAATTGGGTTGCTTGTTTCTTATTGTTGAGTTTTGAAAGTTCTTTGTGTATTTTGGATACTAGCCCATTATCAGATACGTGTTTTGCAAGTACTTTCTCCCAGTCTGTGGCTTGTTGTTTCATTCTCTGAACAGTAGCTTTTGCAGAACAGAAGTTTTTCATTTTAATGAAGTCCTACTTATCATTTTTTCCTTTTATGGATTGTGCTTTTGGTGTTGTATCTAAAAGTCATCACTGAACCTAAGATCACCTAGATTTTTCTCCTGTGTTGCCTTCTAGGACTTTTACAGTGTTGCATTTTACATTTGGCACAGTGATCCATTTTCAGTTAATTTTTGTGAAGGGTACAAGGTCTGTGTCTAGATTACTTTTTTAACTTTTTTTTTTTTTGCATGTGTATATCCAGGTGTCCCAACACTATTTATTGAAAAGACTATCCTTCCTCAGCTGAATTACATTTGCTCCTTTGTCAAAGACCTGTTGACTCTGTATACCCAGAAACCTGAGTATTGGGGGGTATTTACCTCCCACCCCCAGGTGATTCTAATATGCATCCAGTGTGTACATTGTTAATATAAGTTCCTCTGGGAAGGTAATGTAAGCCCTGGATATAAAAGGGCAGCGGCTTAAGAAGAATCCACCTGCTTTCTTAATTCTGGAGGGGAAGTGTCACCAGCAGCTGCATGTCCTGTTAAAACCCCAGCTCCAGGGAAAAAGCCACCCCAAGGTGTATTGCCTCTGCTCCTACATGAACTGCCTTACTTGCTTTAAGAGGAAGATTCCTAATTAAATAGGTTGGGAACGTATAGTGTGTGTGTGTGTGTGTGTGTGTGTGTGTGTGTGTGTGTGTGTCTGCAGCCTCCTCCTTGCAATCCTTAAACACCTGAGATCTGCACAGGGGTTGAGTATGGCCAGGTGCTGTGCAGGGCATGTGGAAAGCTTAGGCTGGGAGCCAGAAGGGCAGGAGAGGAGAACAAAACGAGGATGGAGAAGGGAGAGACACAAACTCTCCCAGACTAGAGAAAGTCCCCAGGGCTGTTTCCCGCTAAGGGCTTCATCAGTTCCTGTCAGATCACCCCCTTGGTAGGGATAACATGCAAAAGCAAGGCCCTGGTGGGGAGAATGAAGTCGGGGCTTCGACCCTGGGAGGTTAGGAAGACAGAGCAGGAAGAACAGGGCTGGGGAAGCGAGGCAGCCTTGGTGCTGGTGGCAGAGCCGGGGGTCTGTAGCCGGAGGCCTGGTCCAGGCCTTGGGCCACCCAGGCAGGAAGGAGATGACACAGTGGAGAGGGAGCCACTGCCAGGAACTGGGGGAAACTGGGACCAAGGCAGGAGCCAGGTGGGAACCAAAAAAAAAAAAGGTTGGTCCCTGGCGCCTGGCACACAGCTTTCAGTAAGTGTCTGTGGAAATAATGAGTGAATAAATGAATGACTTTGAAGATTTAATCACTTTAAATCACACTTCCTGTGATCATCATCATATAATATCTCTCCTTTATGGGGTTCACATCCGTGCTAGATGGTTGCCTCTAGGGTAAATATTATTCCCATATATTATGGGCTGAATCGTGTCCCCTCAAAAAGAGATGTTGATGTTCTAACCCCCAGGACCTCAGAATGTGACCTGATTTGGAAACAGGGTCTTTACAGAGGTCATCAAGTTAAATGAGGTCATTAAGATGGACCTTAATCTAATATGATTTGTGTCCTTGTAAAAAGAAGTTTGGTCACAGAAACTGATACACACAGAGGGAAGATGATGTGAAGACACACAGGCCATGTGACTGGAGTGAAGCAGCTACAAGGCAAGGAACCCCAAGGACAGCTAGCAACCTCAGAAGCTGGGAGAGGCGAGGAAGGATTTTCCCTAGAGCCTTCAGAGGGAGCATCGCCCTGACACACTTTGATTTCAGACTTCCAGCCTCCAGAACTGTGAGACAATAAATTCTGTTGTCTTAAACCACCTACTTTTGGGTACTTTGTTACAGCAGCCCGCAGAAACTAATACACCATGTTAAGGTGAAAAAAATTGAGGTGGAGTGATATTCTGTAAATTGTCCAGGTTCACCCAGGCGGGAAGGGCCACTATTGCTATTTGAAATACAGTCTTATTTCTCCAACTCTTTCTTCCACTCTACTATGAAAATGTGTTGTGGATCTCAAGATAAAGGTGTTTCCCAGCCATGTTTAACCAGGCCCATGTAGACCCAATTCATCATTTCCATCATGACTCTGCAGCCTAGCATAAAGAGACCCTTCTCAGAGGTCAGTACCTCCATAGAACTTATTCCCATCTGATGAGCCACTCCTTCCTGCTCGTACAAAAGGAGATCTTCAGTACGACACTTGACCCAATTTCACTTGGGAATGAAGCACAGAATCAGGACATTTCCTGTGACCGTCATTCCAAGGGAATATTCTCTTAAAGACAAGGTCCAAATGGGGTTAAACTCAGACCTTAAAAACCAAGTCAACAATGTTCCCTGCAAATCACTAGCCTCCAGGGCCACCCCTAGGGGGACCCGCCTGGAATTTAGTCCTAAAGAAGGGATTGACAAATACACACTACTCTATGTAAAATAGATAACGAATGAGGACCTGCTGTATAGCACAGGGAACTCTACTCAATACTCTGTAATGACCTATATGGGAAAAGAACCTTAAAGAAGTGGATATGTGTATATGTACAACTGATTCCCTTTGCTGTACAGCAGAAAGTAACACAACGTTGTAACTCGAGTATACTCCAATAAAAATCTTAAAAATAAATAAATAAATAAATGATAAAATACTCTTAAAAGAAAGAAGTGGGGCTGTGTACAGGAGCTCCCCTGAAGGGATGAGGAAGGGGCATGTCTAAAGAGTGAGCTCATGGAAAAGTGTTTTTTTTTCCCAAATACAGAAACCAAGAGTGGAGTGAAATGAAAACAGAGTCAGGTGGAGTGGGGTTGGGTTGGGACCCCACAAAGGCAAGGGCAGGAGGGCCCTCAGCCGTTCCAGCCAGCTGCTGGGAGTCTGCACTGGCTTTCACAGCCATGCCCATGCTGGGTGGCTGCCTTGGGGGACAATCCAGGCGGCCACTTCCTCACCATCCAAGAGAACTTTCCTCGGGCAAAAGCTGTAAACACCTCCTCCCCATCTGTCCTCAACTGCCCTGACTTCCCTGCAGAGGGGAACAACACTGAGCAGGCAGGCACATAGCAGGCATTCACTGAATGAAGGATGGTGTGCAATTTGCAAACCATCTAGAATGCGAAAACCACAAAATCACCAAAAGGGCACATCCATCAATGGAGTCTTCCCAGGCTATGTTCCTTTTCACTTGAAGCTGTGAGCAGACAACCACTGTATCCAAAGGGAAAATGAATGAAAATTGAGCATCCTGTAGAGTTGACTGATCAAGTAAAACACAACCAAGAAAATGGCATGTTGACGCCTCTCTATAAGTGTTATTATATTGCAGGGTGAACGAGCCGCAATGGTCAGTCATGCTCATAGATGACTTCTATTGGTAATGTTCTTACCCAGAACACCAAGTTTCAGAGTTTCGTTTGCTTGCTGTTCTGCATTACTTAAAATTGACATCAATGATGACTCCTTTCTCTGTATGTCCCAGCTCTCATTTAATCAAATATCCGTAGCATCTTGAAGTAGAACTGGAAAATTAGAAGTATTCTATTTGAGCCTCTACTTAACACAGAAAATTAAACCCCACAATACACACACACAGACGCACACACACGGTCATCAAGCAGCTGCCACCAGCTCACTTCCCCCAGGTTAGATGCCCTAGGAGAGGGCCCAGATGTCAGAAACTCCAGGTCTCTGGCTGTGGGTACCTGCTCCCAAGGTCATGCTCACCTACAGGGAGAGGAAATGAAGGGGAGGGGAAATGTTACAGGGAGAAATCTTTGGGGGAGAGTCTTGGATTTGAGAAATAAGATGAGATGTTTAGAACTGGGGGCAGGCGAGAGGGAGAAGAAAAGAGATCTCTTGATACCTTACTCTTCCTTCTAACCCACCTCTGGCCCCAAACGAACTAAAGCAGATATACATTCCCAGGCAGCCTTGGCAACAGTTAGCTCAGTGGCCAGGAGAACTCTCTCTCCACCTGTCTGAAAATATTATCTTGCTGTTGCCAGATGTTACTCTAACCAGAGACAGAGTAGTCCCAGACCCCAGTTACAGAAAAAAGGCTCTTATGAGCAAATACCTGGGAGGCAGAATTTCCTGATGTGAATGAGTTTCTGTCAAAGTGAAGAAAAGATTAGATATCTTTCTGTTTGGACAGAGCCAGCCAGATGGCAAAGAATTCAAGCAAGAACAAAACAAAGAGGAAGCAAAGGTCAGGGAGGAAGAACTACAGACATTGGATTTTCTGATTCAGCATTTGGCTGACGATTGATTCTATTTCCAAAGGCAATTTGAATGTTTTTGTTCTGTGAGTTTTCATGTATTTCTAACCTCACCACCTCTGTGTCAAAATACCCCCAGCCTGATGGATTCCTTTTCCTTTCTAAGCCATGAGACCCTGTGGGTCTATCTGACAGTGTTCCTTGCTGTGTACCTTGTACTGTACTTTGGGCGTATTAACCTCCTCTCTTACTAAACCATGAACTCCTTGCAGGCAGGCAGCATCTGTGCCTAGCTCTGTCTTTTAGATAATTTGGGGTACAGCAGAGTGGGCAGGAGGGATCTGTTCTCAGATATCACCAGGACCACTCTCAGGTTCCGTGATTCTCTAGAAGGACTCACAGAACTCAGAAAAGCAATGATACTCACAGTTGTGGTTTATGATAGCAAAAGAGTACAGGTTACAATCAGACAGGTAAAAGACACATAAGGCAGAGCCCAGAAAAGAGACCACACATGACCTTGTAGTTGTCCTCTCCCCATGCATCTACACAGTGTGGAATTCTCCAGCAAACTATGTGTGACAACACCATGGAGCATTGCCATCTGGGAAGCTCACCTGAGCCTTGATGTCCAGCGTTTTTATTGGGGGTCATTCATGTAGGCATGGAGTGTCCACATAGTTGAATTTGGTTTCTTAGTCTCTGGTCACTCCAAAGGTCAGACTGATAAGGTCCCCACCATAAATCACATTGTTAGCATAAAGAATCTGGCCATGGATCAGGGCCCCAGGTAAACAGAGATACCTGAGATCAGGCAGGATATTTCAAGGGTTTAGAGTATATCTCCCAGCAGCTGTCAAGGGGCAGAACTTCTCTGTAATGTGTAGGGTTTGGACAATCTGGACCTGCTGAGTCAACCTTTTATTGTTCAGGATCAAAGGAAGATAAACTCTTCACCACAGGTTCATGTTCTGACCAATCACAGGGGGTTTCTAAGCAGGCCCACCTAGGCTTACAAATGAGAACCAATTCTGGCTGAGGATGAAGTCTACCTAAATGAGAACAGAGAGCTTCCTCATGTTGAACTTTTTAAAAGATTTTGTTTAAGAAATGAGCATGTTTGCAAAACAACATCTCTCACCTTTGTTGAAGTTTTTACCTATGAATTTCATGATTCTTGGGCAAACAGTAAAAAGGACTTATGTGAGGCCTATGTTTCGATACACCAGACATACTTGCTTTCTCTAAATGCAGTGGGATTCCACTGTAATAAGGATTGAAAATATAAAATGGAATAACCTAGATCAAAAAGAGAATTCAGAATACCTCTGAAAGAAAGTGAATGGGAGTTAGTTGATGGATAAAGTAAGCCAAGAAAGAGATGGCCTGGATGAGCAGTTCTCAAAGTGTGGGCTATTGGTAATGTCATTATTATATTTTCATGATAATACTAAGATCCTGTTGGCCATTTTCATTTGTTGAGATTTGCATTGATGGTCCAAAAGCAATGGTGGGTAAAACTGCAGAGGTCTCATCGTGAATCCGGGCAGAGGTACCATACTGTCCCAGAAGTCATTGTATTATTCACTCCCATGCACCTGCAGGAAAAAAGTCAATTTCACCTAAGGATGTTACAACAATTGTTACAAGTTGAAACAGTAAAATTACTAATTGTATTAATTTTGACCTTTATGTTTTGGTGTAGACTAGAATATGTATACAGAATTATCTAGAAAGGCTACTAAAATACTTCTCCCTTTTCCAGCTACATATCTGTGTGAAGTCACATTTTCTCTAATACTTCACCCAAGATAGAATGCAGAAGTAGAAATGAAAACCCAGGGGCCTTTTATTAACCCAGACATTAAAGAGATTTGCAGAAAAATGAAACAAAGCCACCCTTCTCACTAAACTGTTTTGATTCGGAAAATGTAGTTATCGTTCATGAAAAAAATATGCTTTTTTCTATTAACATGCAATGATTTTATTATTGTTATTGTTAAATCAATGAATACATAATTATTTTTTAAATTTCTCGGTTTTAATTTCTGATCCAGTAAACATTGACAGATACAATCCAGATAAGTAAAAGCTCATTGGCGTCCTCAATAATATTTAAGAATGTAGAGTCCAGAGACCAACATGTTTGAGAACATCTAGCCTAGATCATGCTTCTGTCTGTCTGCCAGTCCACCTGGAGATCTTGAGGGCTGAGTCACCTCGAGGGGTAAGACTGAGAAATGAAGCTGAAAGCTGAGGATTAAAGACAGGTCTATATGGGGGATGGTTGTATCCCACCCACTCCTTCCCCATGGAGCATAGACAGATCTTTCTAGAACCACTGCCTCACTCTGCCCAGGACTATCCTGGATTTTTACTGAAAGTCCCACCACCTGGGAAATCCCTCCCACATGTGGAAAGTCCTGGTTTTCCAATGCAAGTGCAGGAGATTGGGGGGAAAGTATAAAACCCATACAGTGACCCCCCAAATAGGGACGGAAGCAGCACTATCTTTAATGTCAAGTGGATGTGGCAGAGATTATTTGCCTTCATAGATGTTGTCATTGTCATTCACCTCTCCTGACCGCTGATGTTGGTGACCCACCATTTGTGGTTCATTCATTAGTTCCTCTGTGGTTTCATCCCCCAGGCGGTGAGATTCCAGTGTGCAATCCAAATGCACTGGAACTTTGACTTTCCCCGTGAAGTAATGGCTGTGCTTTGTGTTGGGATAGTGCTTGTTTAACTTTTCACACTGTGAATACTGTGATCATATTTTCTAAGAGTTCCTGTCATCAAAATGAGAACAATGAACTCACACCCGCAGGACACAGACATCACTGAAGGAGACTAAACAGCTGTGTTATTTTAATGACAGACAGAAGGACGCATACAACTGGATCAGGGGAATAAATAACCAAAGCAGGGCACACTGCATGACATACCAGAAAGAGCTTGGTCATTGTGGAGAAGAGGGCACAAAAGTACTCCTAGAGACCAGACCTCCAACATCTGGGATGAGACGGGCAAGTTCTTCTAAATCCATCCAGTTTTTTGTTTCCCCAAAGACACCAATGCTCAGTCAAAAATAGTGACTGCTGAATTATCTTTGAGTACACTACACCATGCAAAAAAGCTCCTAGTATTGTATTCTTCTTTTGATTGCTCTGTGAAATTGAGTAAAGTTTTGAAATTGAGTAAACATTTTCTGATTAAGAAGATGCAAGTGAAATGACCTGTGGGCAAACAAAAGGGAATATTTTGATAAATTTTGTGTTGGTCCCTAATGCTGTAGCACTCCACTCATTCTGTAAAATCTGACCAGGGATTATGCTTTTTACTGTGGATCAAATGAAGCATCAAGTTGTAGCAACTAAAAAATTCTCCCCCTATTTCTTAGGCACTTTGATTTCAAAAATGGAATTTCAAATCATTTTAATCATCAATCCTGTCCAAAAGAAACTCAGCTTCCCTCCTCTAGCTGCATATTTGGCAGACAACACAAATGTAAATTTTGGCAAATTCCATTTCCTGCGTAAAGTTCTTACCAAAGAAAATGAAAGGTCTCAGCTGTCAAATGTCCTTCACACCTTGTACAGAACAGTGCTTAAAAAAAAAAAAAAAGATGTGATTTGCTTACCTGTGTGATACTGAGGCTTTCATAATGAAAAGTTTTCGATCACTTTCCAGGGTCTTCAAAACATGCGGAAGCACTTAGGTTTCTGATATTTTGTAAGGAGGTCTCTTCCTGCCTACAAGATGGCTGTTTTTGTTGCCAGCCACAGAAATTAAGTTAAAAGATTGTCCTCCCATATAATCATGTTTTCTAAATGTGGGACAAGAAGAATGTGGAAACACAAGAGTGCTTGGAAGCACACCGGGGATGAGAATGGAGAAAAGGATTACAGTGAAACAGAAATTTACGTGCTGTTTCTGCAAAACAGTTTGATGATCTGTGAAAAGCCCGTAAGCGTCCTAGAAAAGGTGAGACTCACCGCATCAGAGTTGTTTGATGTGAAATGTAGGTTGCAGTAAAAAGTCACACAGAAAAAAAGAAATGACTCATTTTTTGGAAATAAGACTGCTTCCAAACTCAAAAAACTGTTACTGGAAAGGAACAGCCAAGTTAAACAGGAGTTTCTTAGTTTGTTTATGAAAACCATAACTTATTTGAAATCCAGCTTTGATTTCACAAGTTCAAATTACTTCTGTGCTTTTAAAGTATTTTTCCCCCACAAAGAGATTTAATGTATGATGACACCCGACGTGCTTCAGAGTGTTTTAAAATGATGGACATTTTGGAGATGGCCAGCCTATATGATGAAATTATAAATGCAAAGGACCTGATGAGCAGAGAGCTGGTCCAACAGGAAAAGCCCATAGATACAAAGTGAATGAACATTTTGGGAGAGCTGCAAACAAATTCCTCCAAGTCTACAAACCTGCTAGTGCTGGTAAGTAAAAATCCTAACTATCCTATGGCCACATGCCTTTGTTGAGGGGTTATTTAGCTTGAGGCCATCACATTGGCCTGACTCCAGAAATCAGTATAATGTGGGCTTAATAAGAGCACTGCAAGGCAGTGAATTTTGACAGTATTCAGTTTTACTACTACGTAAAAGAGAAGAAGGCTTTTTATTTAAAGCTGTAAGCAATTCAAGGAATTCCCAGGTGGTCCAGTGGTTAGGACTCTGCACTCTCACTACCGACAGCCCAGGTTCAATCCCTGGTTGGGGAACTAAGATTCCACAAGCCACGTGGCATGGCCAAAAAAGAAAAAAGAAAAAGCTGTAAGCAATTCAAAGAAGCATTATTGGAAAAGGAAACAGAAAGAGTAAAAATATCCAACCGTATCAAGGGACAGAAAACATATATCATTGTCATTTTTATTAAATATAGGTAATAACTATTTAATTGTTACTATTGTGTTTCCCTTTTTAAAAAAAACCCCTCACATTTATGCATCTTAGGAATACACAATAATATAGCCTAAAAAACGAAAATATACAATAAATAGTTTCCAAAAAGAGGTAAGATAAATTGTTGTATGAAAAGAGAGGAACATTATAAAAATATAATTACATTTTCTTACACAGTATTTGTTTAATTACTATCGATTAATTTTAATTATTTATTTATTATTAATTCTTTTACTATTAAATACTACTAATTGCCACTGTTCTGTAGTCCTACTGTTATTTTAAGTAATAGCATGTATGTAACAGAAAAGTAAATATTATGGAATGACCTAGAGTTGCAAATAAACACCTGTTTTTCATATTTTTGTGTTAAATTATAACAATTAATTAGGTATAATTAATTAATAATTAGGTATAATTATTTTATATTATATTATTATGGGTTTGGGGAGTCTGTTTTTCGGTTTTGTTTTGTTTTTACTCTGGTGCAACTGTGTCCCAAATTGAGGCTCTAAAAAAAATTGATTACCCTACCATTATCACCAATACAGCACTATCCAAATCTTCTCCATATAAATCAGAGAGATCTGGGGGGAAGTTAGGTTTCTAGTGGGAATATTGATGACCCAGAATAAGGCCTTTTTTTAGGGATAGAGATGGAGGAGGCCCCCAATCTCCCAGCTGACTCCTCTCTCAGGTGATATAAAATCTGCCAGTTCACAAGCCCTGCTTTGCCTCATGCAACAGGCCTGGTAAGAATCCCTCCTGGGGGGAGAGAGAGGTGTCTCCGGGAACGAGGCTGCTTACACAGCACCAGAGGAAGCCTCCCAGGCTGCACAGTCCTTTTACATTCAATGTGAACATGAAACCAGAGATCGTCAGGTATACAAAGAGAATCAAGTATCTTCATTCTGAACAAGATTTTAAAAGAGATTTTTTAAAAAGAAGAAGAAGAACCAGAAGAACCAGAAAAAACTCAGGGAGCAAGGAAGCACTTTTAAAGCATCCTATTCAAAAAAATATTTTCTATCCCCAAACAATGAAAACATGCCATTAAAAAATACATAATCAGAAAGTCAGAGATTTTACGTATGGCTGATGAGGACTGAGAAAGTTCAATAAAAGTACCAGAGAACAAAATAGAAGAAATCTCTCAAAACGTAGAGGAAAAAAATAGAAATACGAATAAAGAGACCTGGGGACTAATTCAGGAAGTTCATCTAATAAATGTCCCAGAAAGAGAGCAAGAGTTTAAGAAACAATCAAAGAAGTAATAAAAAAATAAAATTTTCTCTAGATGAAGGTTACAGGGGCCTACTGAGGGTACAACTCAACAAATGAAAAAGACCTAGACCTATTCTTGTGAAATTGTAGAGCACGAAAGATAAAGAACTTCCACTGAAGAAAAATAAATTACCTGCAAAGAAACAAAAATCAGATACTCTTCAGCATCACTGGTGACTAGAAGATAACAGAGCAATGCCTTTCAATTTCTAATGGAAATAACTTTAATTCTAAAATATATCTACCAGGAAATAAGTGACCAACTGTGAAGAGAGAATAAAAGTAATTTGAGGTGTTCAAGGACTCAGAAGGTTTATATACCATGCATTGTTTCTTTGGAAGTTCTGGGAGTTCTCCAGGAAATAAAGGGAAAGGGAGAAGATGGAGATTCAATAAAATAAAAAATATTATGGAGAACTTAGAAAAGGGTCAGGAGATAACAGTGGAAGGAAGGAAGGGAGGGTGGGAGGGAGGGTGGGAGGAAAGGGGAAAGAAAAAGAGAAAGAAAAATAGTTAGAAACTTTAGGGAAAAAATCTAAATGCAAACATGGTCCAAATAAGAGGCGAGATGAATTATGGCATAATTTGAAGCAATGATCAAATATTAAAAAAAAAAAAACTGGATCTTGCTTTAACAACATTCTCCTTTGAGTGACAAAGGGATCTGCAGGTAGGGATGTATTTTCTCCCTAGAGACCCCGTCACCATTCCAAAGAGACTCACATCACTTAGCCAGAATTTAGTAGCATTTACTCAGAACTGTTTGCTGGTTTTGAACTTTTAGAATCAACTTTTATTGTGGCTACAGGAAAGAAAGAAATGTGATCAACCTGAAGATGGTAAACTTCAGTGTAAGTGACAGAAGATGGGGAGTGGAAATGGGGAAAGGATGGGGGTAGGAATCCTGATATCTTAATCATCAAGATGGAGTTGAAAGTTGCTGAAACAGGAATTAATTAATGATTAAATACATTATTCAAAGTTGTAAGGCTAACCAGTAAAACAACCAAAAACAATCGCACAAATATTAAACAACAGAAGATGTCAGGAGAGAGAAGGTGGAGAATTCATTAGCTAAATCCTCCTAGTGTGCATTGGGTGACAGCATTAACAGTCCACCAAAGTGGTAGGAAAATTACTTTCAACTGGGCTTCCCTGGTGGCGCAGTGGTTGAGAGTCCGCCTGCCGATTCAGGGGACGCGGGTTCGTGCCCCGGTCCGGGAAGATCCCACATGCCGCGGAGCGGCTGGGCCCGTGAGCCACGGCCGCTGAGCCTGCGCGTCTGGAGCCTGTGCCCCGCAATGGGAGAGGCCACAACAGTGAGAGGCCCGCGTACCAAAAAAAAAAAAAAAAAAAAACATTACCTTCAACTGAAAACATCTCAACCATCAGCAGCCACAGAAAGAAACATTATCTGAACTTCAGCAGAGCCACACAAAAAATGCAGGTGCTGTTGACTCCCCTCCAGGAGTCTCCTGTTTCGGAGAGGACTGACCCTTAGCACTGGGAAGTGAAAGCTCAGCTTCCCAACAGCACCAAAAAGGTCAATTAAATCTTCTATACTTTGACACTGAAGCTCTAAACCACACCCCTCTTTTGTTAAGTTGGTTATAAAGGTTTACCGCTGTCTATTCAGTGAGTTACTCACTACTGAGTACTCCCACATGCATAGTAAACTTTTCTCCTGTTGATCTATTGCCAGTTAATTTGCAGGTCCCCATGCACAAGACCTAAATGGATAGAGGAAAAGTTTTCCTCCCAATAGTTTTGGTAACAAGGATAGGGATGGCTGGGACTCCCCCAGCCTACAGCTCAGCTATTAGGGGCTCTGACAAGCCAGCACAGGTAAGAGTAAGCTTTCTTACCAATCAGACTCCCAGATCCCTGCTCAAGGTCTGGTCAAGGGAGGGCAAGAAGAGCCTCTGTTTCTCTCTCTATTTTTAAAGGGGGATTTTCTAAAATTTAGATTTACAGAAGAAAATTTTTGCTTAAAACTAGTTCTTTGGGGGCTTCCCTGGTGGCGCAGTGGTTGAGAATCTGCCTGCTAATGCAGGGGACACAGGTTCGAGCCCTGGGCTGGGAGGATCCCACATGCCACGGAGCAACTAGGCCCGTGAGCCACAACTACTGAGCCTGCGCGTCCGGAGCCTGTGCTCCGCAACAAGAGAGGCCGCAATAGTGAGAGGTCCACGCACTGCGATGAAGAGTGGCCCCCACTTGCCACAACTAGAGAAAGCCCTCGCACAGAAACGAAGACCCAACACAGCAAAAAAAAAAAAAAAAACTAGTTCTTTGGATATTTGATTCTTAGATTTGGACCAGCCCCTCCCACATATATCCATTCTCTCTGCCTTGCATGTTACCACTTTGTATCGTCCCGACTAAAAGTGTTTTGTGTCCTGCAAGCTTGGCTTTGGAAGCTAGAGTGTTCTTTCTGGCTTTTCCCTGCTAAGGGGCACAAACTGTTGGGTGTATCTCTAGAGGCAGCCAATTGCCAGTTGGAGGGCCCGAGCTTTCTTACTGACTGTCCAGTTCCCCTGTGATTGTCTAAATTCAAATTCTTTTCTATCAAATTGCCTTTGTGGTGCTGAGAATTGCCATCTCAGTATCACCCATCTGGTATCATGGATTGGTGGGTCCATGACTGAAGGCAATTGATAGGGTCAGCAATTCTCAGTTACACCCCCAGAACCTACCATTGAAATTAAAATAGAGGATCAGGAGCTGGATTTTTTTCAGTTGATACTGGGGCAACTTTCTTTACCATCTGCTCAAAAAAAGCTTGCAGTCACAATCCCTTCCTCTTTGCCTGTGAGATGTAATCTGCTACCACCCGGAACTATCTTCTCAGGGTCTCCTCTGAGTAAGTGCCAATTACTGCCCTCCCTGCTTCTTGAACTCCTGCTGACTATACGCTCAGCCACTCCAGCACCACCTGTTTCCTTTCTTTTTTTTTTTAAAACAAAATTTACAAAGCTTTATTCACAGATAATGTGTTAAAGAATGACATTCATTTTTAATTTTTATTTTTGGCTGCGTTGGGTCCTCGTTGCTGCGCGTGGGCTTTCTTTTTAGTTGCGGTGAGCGGGGGCTACTCTTCATTGCCGTGCATGGGCCTCTCATTGCGGTGGCCTCTCTCATCTTGGAGCACCGGCTCTAGGTGCACGGGCTCTAGAGCGCAGGCTCAGCAGTTGTGGCGCACAGGCCCAGCTGCTCCGCAGCATGTGGGATCCTCCCCGACTACCGTTCGAACCCGTGTCCCCTGCATTGGCAGGTGGATTCCCAACCACTGCGCCACCAGGGAAGCCCAGCTGTTTCCTTTCTTATTGACACGACTTACTGAGGATAATTTAGAATTTCAATGGTTTCTTTGAGAAAACTTAATATCTCTCAAACTGGATCCTCTAACACCTTTCTCTTCTCATTCTGCCCTTAAAATCCGTATAGTCACTTAAGCTTTAGGCTCCCTGCTCCATCAAGGGCGCTCAAGGGACTCAGGGACCCCCAAAAGCAGCCACCTCAAACTAAAGAGGCTAATCGCAAATAGACTGAATATTTCATTCACTCAGATGAGCTTGGGAGACACCTAGACAGCTGTGTGACACCTCCTCAGCCCCTTCTCCAAAATTTAGTCCACAGTCTCCTTAAGATTACGTATCAGGGCAAATGAAAATCTTAAAAATCTCCACTACAAATATTGATTAAAAAGCTTTAGCCCTCATATTGAGCAGATAACCTTAACTTCTTCCATTTGCCAGAAGCACAACTTGGATAAAAATATAAAGAGATGCAAAGATGAGAATGAATTCTAACATAAACCAGTGAGTTTTGTGTTACTGTTTATGCCTAACTTGGCTAAACTTTTAGAATGAAAGCCGAAGATCTCTACTTGCATCTGTTTGTATTTTTATGTAATTATGTATATGTGGTATTTTCCTACCTCCAGATGGTATGCCAGATTAATTTATAAAATCTTTTAAAGGAGCTGTATTCTAATTGGCTTAGAGAAAAATAAGTACTCATATAAATAAAATATTCCTAAAATTCTCAGAAATATAGAAATTAGTCCAAATGTTTTTCAAGTTCACATGATTTGGGCAAATAAGGCTAGTTCGATATAATTGATTTAATAAAAACAGGTATTTCTTCAGAGTTGTCAGCATTAAATACAGTCCAAGCATACATTTTTATTCTACCTGGGTTAGTTAGTCAAATAAGCTTATAGTATATCTACTGTATGTTTAAGATTATAAAATTTATAGATTTGAATTTAATCAAATTGAGTCACTGTTCCAATACACTTTATTTGAAAAATAATTATGTTTTTTCATATCTGCCTAAAAATAGTTTCCAAAACCTTTTTGGTGACTTGAAAACTTAGAGTTATATTTCATGAAGTAACAGATATTCATTAAAGATATAAATCATTTCTAAATAAGAAACTAACAAAATATTTATTCTGAGTATAAGTTTCTATACTTTTAAAAGAAACTAGAGATACTTGGATTAGTTATTTTTTTAAAAAAACTAGAGATATTTGGATTTGTTAATAAACATGTTCTTTTCCCACACTGAAATTGTTATTTTTTTACTTTAAAGGAAGATATATCTGTAGAAATTGTGAAATGGTATATATATTCATAAATTTGCTAATCGCTATAAAATGCTGATACATGACAGACAATTCACAATGGTCTACTTCCTAGTTTTCTCTGCATAATAAAGGTTACTCATAGTTAAAACTTATAATTAATATATGTAAATGAAACTACTAGAAATAATAAGAGTGGAGGGAAACAATTTTGTATGCAAGGAATGTAAGATGTATCTTTGTTAAGGGAAAAAGAAAGTAATTTTGTCCTAAAGTAATTGTTTAGAGGTTGTTTAAAGGTTGTTTCACAATGAGAAAGACAAAAGAATAGGACAAAAATCTGAATGGACATAGAAAGCTATAAAAAGTATTCAGGGAAAAAAAGTGCTCAAGCTGGCTTAGATCAAATAGATTTATCTGTGAGGGTTTAAAAGGAGCTTTAATATCAGTAGGTTAGGGACTTCCCTAGTGGCGCAGTGGTAAAGAATCCACCTGCCAGTGCAGGGGACACGGGTTTGAGCCCTGGTCCGGGAAGATCCCACATGCCGCGGAGCAACTAAGCCTGAGTGCCACAACTACTGAGCCCACGTGCCACAACTACTGAAGCCCGCGCACCTAGAGCTCATGCTCCGCAACAAGAGAAGTCACCGCAATGTGAAGCCCGTGCACCACAACGAAGAGTAGCCCCCGCTTGCCACAACTAGAGAGAGCCCACGCACAGCAACGAAGACCCAACGCAGCCAAAAATGAATAAATAGATAAATAAAATTTATGAAAAAATAATATCAGTAGGTTACTGATGTAAAGCTAGACTTTTCTGTCTCTTAAAATGACTAAAATTCTTGGGTTATTAATCTGCTCTTCATGAAAGATTGTAAAAGGTTTTTCTTTAGCTCTTAAAATAATCCATCTAGGAAACAGATTCTGTGACTAATCAGAATAATCTCCTATGTTGTCTTTATCATGTTCTCAATAATTTAAGAGAAACAAATTTTCTTATTAGTTAAAGAGCTAAGGTTTTTTCTTGATCAAAACTGTTACCTCCTATATTTACCTTTAAAATCTTTCATCATCACTTTGGTTAAATAAATAACAAAGTATTTTTTTCACAGTGACCTATGATCTTACTTAATCAAGTGTTCAAACTTTTTGACATTTTTGACAATTTTTGATATTTTGTCTTCCCCCAAATTAAATTCTATATGAAATCTTTATCTCAAGCTGACTTAGAGATTTCCCAGAGGGAATCTGGAAAATCTCAAGGGATTTGTTTCACTTTCTACAAAAAGAAATGTTAGAACATAATTAGGTTTACTTGATAAGTTTAATTGTATAAAAAGCATCGTCAAAAGAGAAGAGCTACTGAACCTCCCCTAGGTTATTTTTACATGGGTAAATGTTAACGTAAATATTTCAGGAATTATATCCAGTTCCTAGAAATTTGTCAGTGACCTTGCTGTTCATGACAGGTCTTTATGCTGCTTTGCCTGATAGCAGAAAACAATGGTATAATGCTATCGGTCATAATTCCAGAAACTATGGAAAATTTTGTATGTCACAGAAACAACCAAATTTCTTAGTCAGTTGCATTATGTTTATAATGAACTCTCATTAGATCATAAACCATGCCCTTTCTAAGTTTTTCGTCATTCACAGATGGTTATGGGTTTACCCTTGCTCTTCTCTGAAATCACTTGCAATCAGCTACAGACCAAAGTGAAACTTCAGCAAAAATGAACTGTCTCAGAAACCCAGGAAAAAGACAATGCCCGGTCTGGGGTACAGGTTTTTGATAGCATTATGTAATTCACTTTGAGATCATACCACTGGACCAAGTCAAATTTTAAAAGAACTCTAGTGGAAAAGCCAATGAGTTCATGAAATTGCTAACCCAAGAACAAGCAGAACAAGAACTGATTACATGGGAGTGAATGAAGTGATGGAGAATAATTATGATTTTTTATGGATTTCGTTTGGAACATTGCATGTTCTTCAATGTTCTATTTTCTAGATGTAAGGAACCCCTTTCTCTTTTCTCTTAAGCTATCCATAAGTCATAACAATTTAGTAGATTACACTTTTGTAAACAGAAATAAAACATGATTTTTTCTTCTGCCTGATTCCTCCAGAATTCAGAAACTCTTATTGAGTATTCTTATTTTCATGTCAATATCATTATTTACAGTTTCAGTAAGAATCTATCCTCCTGGTATTAAGACATGACTAGAAACATTAGTTACACAATTGAGGCTTTGACTGGAAAGTTATATTTGAGAATGATGTGCGTAGAATTAGGCATGAGCACTCAGTTCTATGGAAGTAAGGTTGAGTTTATGGAGCCAATGCTTACAAAGTCCTCTTGGAAATACCAGCCTGGTACCTGACTTTCAGCGTTCCCAACCTTACAGGTAATTAAGGAAGGTAACTTCCTGGCAAGCCCAAGAACTATAAGATATTCAGGGGACTGCAAGAAGAGGGTTCACACAAATCTGTAGGTTCTGCATGTGAAGTCTAATGACAAGTTCTTGGTTTGGCTTCCTGGTCTCAAGAGGCTTTAGAAGTGCAATCTGAGACTCCTTAGCTTCCAGCAAAGCAAACTTTAAAAGGTCTGTTGATCAATTACTCTTCTTGCTGCCCTTATGAATAATCAGGCCAAATTTAATGAGATAAGACTTATTTTTTTAAGCAAGGATAATCTTACTTTGTTTATCTATGACTAAAGAAGGAGGTAAATGTAGGGAGATGTTTCAATAGAAAACTATAACACACCCTTGTGGGTTATCAGATTCTAGTTCTGTTTGTTTTCTTTGAGGTTTTATTATCTACCTGTAAACTGGACTGGATCATGCCATCTTACACATTTTGTTGGTCTTTCCCAAATTCTCTATTCTTCTAGCTTACTTTGATATTGAGTTATGACCCTCAAAATGAACATTTTCAATTTCTCTCCCACCCTAGACTTGGTGTCACTGAAATCAGACCTGACTGCCCAGATCTTTCCTGGAAGTCTCTAGATTGTCTTGTAACTGCCCTTTTCCCCAAGGATCTGAAAAAGTCCTGCAAGCTGAAGCTGGTTGACTTGATAAAAACTTCCAAGGACTGATCGACCCATCAGGTCATGTGTGGGAGGCCATGAACAAAGACATTCACACTGAAAACCAGAAAATCCATTGGATTGCCACTGGCATCCTCACCCCACCATCTGAACATGCTTTGAACCCAGTGTTTAACCCTCTAGATTCAGAAGCTGGGCTTACAGTCTGCTCCAACCATTCATCTTTGCTTTTCTTCATTCTAATCTGCTCTTCTTTCCCTTTGAAGATTGCTCACGTCCCAATTTCTAAACTGAGTCTTCTCTTCATAGCAATCAACACAGCTTTTTGTCTGTGAAATTTCTTGAGAAATTTCAAAAGGGGGAAACGAAGGAGTTAACAGCTTACCAAAGCGGCATGAAAACTTTTTTCAGTTCCTTTAAACTGGGGGTGATCAGCCCCCACAGAAAGAAACAACATCTTCCCTTTGGGGAAGCTGAGCCTCCCCAAAATACAGATGCCATTGACCCCCTCCTCCCCTGCTCCCTGTTTGGGAGCAGACTGGCCCCTAGCTTTGGGAAGTGAGAATTCAGTGACCCTTTAGCATCAAAGCAACCAACAGACCCTTTCACACTTTCCCATTAAAGTCCTAACCTCCCCCTTTTTGGTTAAGTTGGTATATACACCTTTACCTCTGACTACTCAGCAGGTCACCTGCTACTAAATATTCCCATGGCAGAATAAGCTTTTCTCCTGTTAATCTGTCCATTGCCAGTTAATTCACAGGCACCAATTATACAGACATGAGGTGGGTAGAGCAGGGGCCTCCTGACGAGCTGAGTGAAGCTTCATCCGCCGCTCCCCATCGCTCCCCATCACTCGCATTACCTACTGCCCAACCATCACCCCCAACCTCCCGTCTGTGGAAAAATTGTCTTCCACGAAACCGGTCCCTGGTGCCAAGAAGTTTGAGGACTTGGGCTTCCCTGGTGGCGCAGTGGTTGAGAGTCCGCCTGCCGATGCAGGGGACACGGGTTCGTGCCCCGGTCCGGGAAGATCCCATATGCCGCGGACCAACTTGTCCCGTGAGCCATGGCCGCTGAGCCTTCGCATCCGGAGCCTGTGCTCCGCAACGGGAGAGGCCACCGCAGTGAGAGGCCCAAGTACCGCAAAAAAAAAAAAAAAAAAAGGTTGAGGACTGCTGGGGTAGAGAAAGTTCTCCTCCTACCAAAGATGTCAAAAATTATTGTCTAAAATTGACAAGTCAAAGAAACAGGGAAGTGCATTATAAGTGTATTGTCTGTAGTTACAAAGGTAACCAATAGAAGACCTCAGCAAATAGGTGCAAGAGATTGTCTTGGGGGAACCGGAAATGGGGTTTGGAAGGGAGAGGACGAGCAAGTCATTTGTTTTTCTTTATGAACTTTTCTATTGATATCTGATTTCTTGGTGTGCACATAATAATACTCTGATAAAAAGAAAATGAGGGCTTCCCTGGTGGCGCAGTGGGTGAGAGTCCGCCTGCCGATGCAGGGGACACCGGTTCGTGCCCCGGTCCGGGAAGATCCCACGTGCCTCGGAGCGGCTGGGCCCGTGAGCCATGGCTGCTGAGCCTGTGCGTCCGGAACCTGTGCTCCGCAACGGGAGAGGTCACAACAGTGAGAGGCCCGCGTACAGCAAAAAAAAAAAAAAAAAGAAGAAGAAAAGAAAATGAAAGTAGTGAAAGCAGAGGAAAGTAATGCCTGAGGACAGGTGTGGACACTTTCACACGCTCCACGGAGTCAAGCTTCTCTCCTCACCATCCCCCAGGCCTTCCACGGATGTACTGTGAGCCTGAAACGTATACAGCCCAGGGGACTCATACCTGGGCAAGAGTCCCAGTAGGGCCTGAAGGGGATGTGGAAACTGACTGAGACTTCAAACTCCAGACCCTGGTGAAGTATGCATTCAACTGCAAATGTTTTTGCTGTGCACTCCGCCAGGCCCACAGTCGGAGGTATTCATGTGCTAATCAGAACTCACAAACAATGTTATCCATCAGCAGCTAAAATCAGTACAAATTGTTAGTGCGGAGAAACTTTCAAGAAGCCAAAAGGGAACAGACTTCAAAGGGACCGCATCTAGTTTATTATGGAAAATCTGCTTTCCCCACCTCTATCAACTGTGTTGCCTTTCTTTGGACTATCAAAGGATGTGTACACCAGATAAATCTAAGTTTGCAAAGCTTCACCTCCACACGCAATTTTCACAGGCTTTCATCAACCTCCAGAGGCTTGTTGAACTGTAGGCCCTGCCCTATTTCATGCACATGTGGTTTTTTTCAAAGAAAACCCTGAAACTGAGGGATATACCCAAGAGGCTCCCAAATTTTCTGGGTTCCTGGTGTTCTCAGTGTCTCAGTAATTTGTTTTAGCATTCCAGGCCAAAAGTAGTTGGGTCCCAAATAACTTAATACATATTTATATTCTTACTAACTCAATAACCAGTTGAAAAAATATACACATAAATTGAAAAAAAAATTATTCTTAACCACAACTACTTACTACTGGGATGTGTGCCCTGGGTGCACCTGTTTCGGGGTACCACCACCCTCATTTCCTGTTCGCCATTGATTTTTTTCACATGATACTTTATTTTTATCACAGTGGAGAGTGGGGAAAATAATTTTGCCTCTACCCTTCTGAATTCTTAGCTGAGACCCCTGTAATAAAAGACAGATTAACAAGAGAAAAACAAACAGAAGTTTATTAACATGTATATGCCATGTATACATGGGAGATACCCAGAGAAAATGAGTAACTCTCTGAGGTGGAATAAAATTCAGGCTTAAATGCCATCTTCATAGGGAAAAGAAAGGCAGGATGTAGACCTCTTCAGGGAGACTAAGTGATTTTTAGGAAAGATGAATGGGCCCTTCGAAGAACAGAGGGGAGATATAATGGTTTGTGACAAAGTTTGGGTATGGTGTTGATTTCTAGTCTTTTCTCCAGTGACAAGAGTCCATCTTCCCTGGTGGATGAAACACCCAGCAAGGTGATTTAGGACAACTGAGCTCCTTTTGGAGGATCTATCTTTAGGCAGATAAGGAGGGTCCAAGGAAAGCCTTTCCCCTGCATTTGCAGTTTTTCAAGCTCCGGCAGCTCGATAACCAATATGCTAAAGTGGCCTATTTTGGCCTGAACTCCCTACAGCCCTATTTTGGGGTGACACATTGTTACCATCAGCAGCTGCCTCAGAAAAACAGGTTCAAAAAGATATGGTATCATCAAAAGGAATTAGTGCAATTGTGTTGAAACTGTGGACTGTCTCCAGCTAGTAATTCACAAGGGGAGTAAATCATGAGGTGTCTGACAGATGTCAAGTTCCCCCCAAATTTCACAGTATCCCGCAGTCTCTTATGAATTCACTGTGATGCTGGGTGCCTTGGCATACAGTGTGTGAATCACAGACCCATCCCAGACAAATTTGAGGCCACACATAGGTTTCTGAAAAGTTAGGGAGATGGCATTAAGTGGCAGCCGATGGGAAATTGGGGGCTTCGCCTGAATACCAAGTAATCAGGGATTTCCAAAAATCTATATATTTGAACTTTAACGCTATCAGCAGAAGACTATTACCGCAAAAAAGTGCCAGAATATTCAGAATACTTCTTGTTCTACAAAGTAAGACACGTAAACCTCAAAGACTGTTTAAACTAGGAGGCATGACGGAGATAAGGCAGCTCAACCCCTCCACTGTAAAGTAGAGAATTTAAAAACTAACATTACTGAGCTCTTACACACATCAGTCACTATTCCAAGTGCTGTGCTTCATTAGCACATGTATCCATACCACAGTCCCATGAGTTGCTATTATTATCCCCATTTTACAGACAAGTAAACTGAGGCCGACGAGGTCCAGAAATTTGCCCAGCATGGGGAGAAAGTGGCATCAGACTCCAGACCTCCTGGCCCCAAAGTCCAAGTTCTTCCTCACGTGGAAGAGAGACGTGAAGAAGATTCTTCACTAGATTTGGTTCAGTACTTGACAAGTTACAACGTGCTTTCAAATCAACGGTCTCCACCAAGAGTGATAAAACTGCAAGGTGGGTGGGACAAATGTTGTACCCAAATTCCTAGTGGGGAAACTGAGACCGAGTGGGATCCAGGCCAAAGTCAAGTTGCTAGTGAGTGATTATATGGGACAAGCCTGGCTTTCTGGTGAAATCACAGTTCAGTGATTTTTTTTTTCTCATAAATTTTCCAAGATAATACAAGTTACATCTTGGTGGAAAATTAAAAGACTATTACTGTTCACTAATCTTCAGATAAAATAATAACAGCTTCAAATCACTGCACCACGTGCCAAGCATTGAGCCAAGCCCTGTACCTCACTAAGTCTTCTCTACAACCTTACAAGGTAGATGCTGCCCCCATTTCACAGATGAGGAAGCTGAGGCTCAGAGGTCCTGCTTAGCCAGGGTCCTTAGCTGTTTCTAGAGTTGACTCTAGTTTTTAGAGATGGCTCTAAAAGCTAAGGTATGCTTAACCATTGTGCAGGTCTGACAAAACCTGATTTGGTGAAAATAACATGCTTCAGTTCCAGGAACTAAAGAGAGTGTTCCCTAGCAATCCTGTTTTCTGGGGGGAAAAACTCTTATCTTACTTGCTACAAAATACAAGTGTGACTTTGTAATCACTATTTTCTGTTTTCAGAAATTGGTGGAAACAAGAGGAGTGATAACATGGAGAAGTCAAGAGCTGGGGTTTTTATTTAATTTGGCTTCTTGTGTAAGTAGAGCAGTGGAATTTAAGGAGATTAAAAATTAGAATTACAGAGAGAGTGGCTTAGGAAAACAAAGGAAATGAACAGTGGTTAAACCCTTATGGTACACCACAAGCCTGACCCTCTTTCCTCCTCAAATCCCCTAACCAGATGAGGACTTTACTGATTTAATAGTGAGGAAACTGAGGCTGGTGGTTAAGAACTAGTAACCCACTCACAGTGACATGGGTTGGGGGTGGGACTTGAACTCCCAAACCTGAGCTCTTTCTCCTGACAAGTTTCCAGACCAAGGAAACTTACAATGCGAATGTTGGAAAGTGATAATTTGTGCAAAATTACAAATCAACAAAGAACAATATCCTGTAACAATTTCTAAATAATAAGTAAAGGATTAATAACAATTAATTTAAAGATCTCATTTCACCAAGAAAGAGAGGCAAGCAACCCACCCAGGATATTGAGAGGCCACCCCACTAGGTCAGCGAGGGCTGTGAGCCTTGCATCTCCCAAGAAGCCAATACTTTGTTTTTTTATATTACCTTCATCAAAAAAGCAAAATGAGGCTTTTTTTTTAATTGTCCATGAACGATTCCCGAATACAGTGCTTAGATTAAAAGACAAAAACAAAAAAAACACTCTTAATAGAGTTTAATAACATGGACATCTAGGTTTAAACAGAGGGTTTAAAATACTTGCAAAGAATTATTACAAACCGTTGCTTTGTAAAAGGGTAAGTTCTAGAAGAGTATTACCCCCTTCAAAAAAAAAAAAAGAAAGAAAAAGACAGATTACATTCCTACAACTTGTCAAAGGCATATGTAGTGCTGTTCTTGGTATTTACCTGTACAGCCTATTACCTTTGTTTTTTTCCCTCTGACGGAAGTTGACGTGTGTATTCAAATAAATTTAACTCAGATGCCATCAGACACACACAGGAAGAACACGCAAGTCTCCACTTATGTGGACTGACTCAGGACCTACAGAAGAGAAACATGAAGTGACCTTTAAGCGTAACAACAGCAAAAAAAGGAAACAGTGTTTTTGTTTGTTTTTTTTCTGTTTTTCAAATTAGTATCCACTTCATATGATTGTTGTGAGGATAAGTGAGTTAATTTGTGTCAAGTGCTAAGAACAGTGTAAGCACATAGTAAGTGTAATAGGGAAGAACAAATCTGACTCCATATTGAATCTCTTTCTTTTACTTTAACCTGTGTGTTCTGTTGCTTTTGCTTCAAGTTAAGAAGGTTGCCTATAGCCTGAAATGTACAGGAAGCCCATTCTCAAGGCTCTGACCTTTAAGGGTATAACACTTTTCCATTCATATAGAGATAAAAAGTTGCAGAACAGAGAATAACATTTGTCTTGTTGGAAGTTTACAGGAACATCTGACCTGACCTACATGGACAGCTGCAAAAACAAAGGATTCCAGCACCAAGAAGTCTGCAACAACTAACCACGCTGCTCCCTCACCTGGCCTTTAAATATGCTTTGCTGAAATTCTTTAGGGAGTTCAGGATTTGGGGGTCACGAGCCACTCTTCCTCCTCATGTGACCCTGCAATAAACGTTTCTCTGCTCCAAACTCCAACGTTTCGGTAACATTTGGCCTCACTGTGCATCAGGCACGTGAACTTGCATTTGATAACATAAGCACTCCAAATTAATGTTGCCTGTTATTGCTACTGTCATTATTATCATTCTGACACCAATTGACCTACATTGGCATCCTGTGTAAGACTCCAAAGCCGGAGGTTGCAATGACACAAAGGTCACGGGACATGAGCTTAGCTCAGCATTGCTTTGCCTGTTACTCCAACCAAGGGAGCCTGTCCGGGCAGCTACATCTCTTAGAGCAGACTTGTCTTCAGTTTTTAGAATGCCGTTGTCACTGTTAGAAGACACATTCTTTTTTTTTTTTTTTTTTACTACTTTATTGGAGTATAATTGCTTCACAATGGTGTATTCGTTTCTGCTTTATAACAAGGTGAATCAGTTATACATATACATCTGTTCCCATATCCCTTCCCTCTTGTGTCTCCCTCCCACCCTCCCTATCCCACCCCTCCAGGCGGTCACAAAGCACGGAGCTGATCTCCCTGTGCTCTGCGGCTGCGTCCCACTAGCTATCTACCTTACATTTGGTAGTGTATATATGTCCATGCCTCTCTCTCGCTTTGTCACAGCTTACCCTTCCCCCTCCCCGTATCCTCAAGTCCATTCTCAAGTAGGTCTGTGTCTTTATTCCTGTTTGACACCTAGGTTTAGAAGACACAGTCTTAAGTGCCTGAGTATGGAATCTGAATTCAGTGTTTGGCTCGCTGGGAGTGAGTTACTACCACGTTGAACTTGAAAAACATTTACTTTTGTCCTAATCTTAAATGTCACAAAATGTACAACATAGAGTAACCTAGAAAGGATTAACTTGGTGATGTCTGTTTTTATTTCTGTTTCTTCTGGGGTTAAAAAGTAAGTTTAAGTCATATGTGATGGAGGCATAGGCAGAAGGGGGAGGTGAGAAAGATGCCGCCATTTAACAAGAAGTGGTACCTGGTATTTTTAAGCCTTCCGTCCACCCAAAGTAGCATGTCTGTTCTATAAATCAGAATACTGAATATACATCTGACAGAAACCAGAAGTTTGGATGTGTATATGTCACTTTATGCAATAATTGACTCATGTAACCCTTTCTCCACGATTCTTTTGGTGCTTAGTGCTTCCTCCTCTACAGAAATTGAGTTACACCCATTTATCTCCCCTACCAGACGGAAAGCTCCTTAGAAGTGGAGATTAGTTTAACTTTGCATCTCCAGAGTATTCCCATTTGTGCTTTAGGACATAATAGCCTCTCGGTTACTATTTAAATGAATAAGTTAAACGTTCAGTGAGTACTTAACGAGTATCCACTCATCTATTATATATAGTCCTATCTTGACCCTAAGGGGGATACTGAGAAATATGAGAAGGAGTTTCCATCTAAAAGGAGGATAAGTAAGACTTGATACAGACTGTTAGATAAGGATGATGAACGAGGAAAATGGAGACGGGGATTTGGGGAGGACAGCCACCCTGCCATGTCCCACCCAGGAATCCCCGCAATGTCTAGCATTATGGCAGGTGTCCAAACACTGCTTGTGGACTGAGTCAATGAACATAACGTCGGCGGTCAGATTTGAATGAGAACTTAGAGTTTATGAAGTCTAACTCCTCATTTTACAGATAAGACTGTTCTTTAGCAGGGTCCCTCCCACTCTGATTATCGTCCCTCTTCTCCATTTTTTCAGGACGCCAGTTGTACATCATCTTCTTGGCAAGACAATACCTTTCTGACGCTTTCCTGACTCTCTCCATGCAAAGTGACCTTACAGCTCTACGGTTTCTCGTAAATCTTAGTTTCTTTTCTTTTCTTCCTTTCTGTTCTTCTTCCTGCCTTCCTCCCGTCCTTTCTTTCTTTCCTTTTTCTTTTCTTCTTTTCTTTCTTTCTCTCTTGTAAATTTGTTCCTTTCTTCTTTCTTCCTTCCCTTCCTTCTTTTTTCTTCCCTTCTTCTTCTCTGTCTTGGGTCTTCATTTTATTAGTTACACATTGTACATACGATTCATTTACAATCTTTTAAATTATGAAACATTTCAAGGACACAGTAAAGTACAGAAAAGTGAGAGAACCAAATACCCACTCCCCAGATTTATTCAAAGTTCACATTTTGCCACATTTGCTTTAGCTCTTCATTTAAACTTATAAAGATTTACTTGGGAGCGTAGACTCCAATCCCCACGTGGTCCTTACCTCTGAGAACGGAGGAGGTGGAGAAGCAATGGGACGAGGACAGAAGTTGGGAATTTAGCTATTAACTGCCTCTGAAAAATTGATGACAACAACCAAAACATCCTGGAACCCGATTTCTCTCCTCCTGCACACTCCACCCCACTTCTGATGTTTCTTTTTCACTCCATTCCCCTTCAACAGTCAGATGCTTCTTTTTCTCCGACTGACACACTCTCATTGTGATACGGCTTCTCTGTCTAAGTGTTGTCTCAATAAACCAACTCAATTCCAAGCTCCTGGAGGGTAGGGGCCACGTCTTACCCACATTTGTCTTCCACTCAACACAGAGCCATATGGAACACATTGGAAGCTTATTTCATTTTATTAAAACGTATATCTTCTATGAATATGGCATATGCAGCTCATTCGTTTTATTTTAATAAGGGTTTCTCTCTCAGATGATTAACTTTGCAATGTCTTCATTCATCATCTCATGCCTAGTCTTCCCAAGAATGTTTTAAATGGAACAAGTCAAATTTACACACTCTCTGAAACTTGTTTCCAAGGGATTCCCATTACGATGAGGATGAAAAATTGCCGAACACAGTTTTCAACCCCATCTGCACGTACCATGCTTTGGGGATTCATTAAACACGTTTTCTTCGCTTATTTGGAAGACAAACTGTTGCAGTGTCTCCACAGTGGCGCAGATGTAATCTTCCCTGGCCGGATCCACTGCCGATGCTCAGCTGCCCGGTGGAGTTGAACGTCTCAAAGGTCAACAGCTCTTTCTATCATTTTTCATTAAAGTGCTTGGAGCAGGCAGTTCCTAAAGGAATAATTACTTGGAATCTGGCATATGATTCTAGTTCTCCCCGTGAGTTAACCTTGAGCATTCCAGCCCAAAGCCAGCTCTTGACAGGTTTTTGTGGGAGTTTCACCTCACACCTTGGAACAACTGATATGTCTTAGGAAAACCACAATTCCAAAGCAAGAGTTCCCGGGCTGGGTGGGAGACACAAAACGCCGCAAATCACCATGTACCAGGGTGGGCTGACTCGCCAGATGGGAAAGGGGGAGTAGGGAAGGGAGAAACCATCGTGTGGGCTTCATGAAATGGATCGTTTCAAAACTTGATTCCCAATAGATTCAGGGAGAGAGCAACAAAACTGTTATTATTCTAAACTCCAGCCTCTACTGACAGAATCCAGCTCCTAAGCACGGCCTCAGCTTGACCCAGACACCTTGGGACCCCAGGTGTCCTTCTTGACCAGCAGAATCTCATAATCCAAATCTGGTTCCCGTGGCCGGAGCTGAAGGTCCCACAAGACAGAGGCAGAGTCAGGGTCTGGGGACAGGAATAATGTGGTCCAGGTGATTTCATCATTTCAGACTATGAAGCTGACCCACTGGGAGCATTGAAAGTGTTCTCTGGCAGAGCTGCAGAATCATCTGTACAACACCCTAAGGAAAGTTTGGTTCCATTGGTTTATCAGTTAACGTCCCTTGGGTTGCAAATAATTCAAACTACTCTGGCCAGGGTAAATCAGAAAGAGAACAGGATGGAAGAGACCTGGGCTGGCTCAAGAAGAAAAGACAGCTGAATAATATATAGCCCAGGCCTGGGGAAGCTAGGAGCCACTCAGCCCCAGGAGCTTCAAGAAATATTTCTCTAGAGCAGTTTTGTCCAAAGGAAATAAAATTCCAACCACATATGTCATTTCAAATTTTCTAGTAGCCACATTACAAAAAATAATAGCAGACAGAAGGAATTCATTTCAATAATATATTTTATTTAACTTGATAGACCCCAAATATTATCATTTCAACATATAATTCAAAGAATTATGAATGAGACATTTTATTTGCTTTATTTTTTTAACCTCTTCATTGGAGTATAATTGCTTTACAGTGACGTGTTCGTTTCTGCTGTATAACAAAGTGAATCAGCTATATGTGTACCTATATCCCCATATCTCCTCCCTCTTGCGTCTCCCTCCCACCCTCCCTTGAATGAGATATTTTAAATCCTTTTTTTCTTTCATATCAAGCCTTTGAAATCCAGTGTGTGCTTTACACTCACGGCCCATCTCAATATGCATACATGCTCCGTAGCCTCGTAGGGCTACTGAATTGGGCAACACAGCTCTGGATGCTGCCATTGGTCCAAATTATTACCAACAACTCCTGATATCAGGGTATCTGAGCTCAAAATTCCAAATCTCCGGGAGACAGAGATGAAACTGGGCAGCTAGCATCCTGGCCGCAGCTGGATCAGTTAGCCATGTCAGGGCAGGACCACCGAGCACAGACATGGCGGCTGAGGGTCCAGACGCGGAGAAGGGGGAGTCATGAGCAGGAGGCCTCAGGAAGGGGCAGCCAGAGTAGATTTGGGGTGGACATGGGGCGTTTCCAAAGTCCCATGGGAAATTTACAGTGGGGGAGACGGGAATCACTGGCTGTTATCCCATTTTTTACAGATAAGAACTGAGCCCAGAGCATCCATGGAACTAGTTCAGATATCAGCTTCTTTCCCTGTCATGCAGCTCAGGGTGAGAGGCAGGCAGCTCTGATGATGTTGCGTCTCCACTCACTGAGAAGGTCCTCTGTGAATGCTTTCAACCTCCCAGGGAGGGACTGGCCCTCCCTAAACCCATAGAAAGTGGGCAGTTTTCGTTATGACGCCAATACTTCAAGACACTGCCTAGACCACATCAGCCCTTTTCAGCCAGCATCAGTCTAAAGGCCTCAAGGGTGCCTTCTCTTAGCTTTGTTTCTCTCTCTCTCCGGAGCTCTGATTTGTAGCACTTGCCAATTTCTGTGTGTATAAATGCTCCTATCGTGACCAATTTCAAACTACCAGCATGACATCAATCTCCCTGCAAAAGTCCTAAAATTTTTATGTTTTTTCCTTTTTTCTTTATTGAAGTATAGTTGATTTACAATATTGTATTAATTTCAGGTGTGCAACATAATGATTCGGTATATATATATATATATATATATATATATATATATATATATATATATTTCTTTTTCTTTTTCAAATTCTTTTCCATTATAGGTTATTACAAGATATTGAATATAGTTCCCTGTGCTATACAGTAAATTCTTGTTATCTATTTTATATATAGTAGTGTGTATCTGTTAATCTCAAGCTCCTAATTTATCCTTCCCTTTCCACTTCGGTAACCGTAAGTTTGTTTTCTATGTCTGCAAGTCTGTTTCTGTTTTATAAATAAGTTCATTTATATCATTGTTTTAGATTCCACATATAAGAGACATCATAATGAAGACATTCAGATGGCCAACAGGCACATGAAAAGATGCTCAACATCGCTAATTATTACAGAAATGCAAATCAAAACTATAATGAGGTATCACCTCACACTGCTCAGAATGGCCATCATTAAAAAGCCTACAAATAACAAATGCTGGAGAGTGTGTGGAGTAAAGGGAACCCTCCTGCACAGTTTGTGGGAATGTAAATTTGTGCAGCCACTATGGAGAACATTATGAAAGTTCCTTAAAAAATTAAAACTAGAACTACCATATGATCCAGCAAACCCACTCTTGAGCATATATCTGGAAAAGACAAAAACTCTATTTCAAAAAGATACATGCACTCCAAGGTTCATAGCAGCACTATTTACAATAGCCAAGACATGGAAACCATCTAAGTGTCCATCAACGAATGAATGGATAAAGAAGATGTGGTACATATGTACAATGGAATATTACTGAAAATTTAACAATCAGATCTGGCGACCAGGTAATGAGCTGGATCCAGCATACCACGGTGGTGGAAACAAAACACTTCCCTGTCTGAGCCCTGCCCATTCTCCCCCTTCTCCATGTCCCCAAAGCAGCAGCATGGTATGCATGCCAGCCTCAGAGCCAGTCAGAACATGGCCTGTCTCCCAGGTCAGACTCTTTCCCCCAGTTGGTTTCTTTGATATTTGGGTTCATGTTAAGTAACTTACAGGACAGTGGTGAGGATTAGAGAAAATTCTTGTAAAGCCTGCACATAAGAAGTATGCCACAAATGTCACTATTACTGTCTTCCCATTTTGACAAGTAAACTCATGCAGAGAGCCAGGATAGAGTCAGATTTGAACACAGGGCAGTCCCTCCAAGCATTTCAAACTAAATGACCAGTACTGTCTAGTTCAGGATGGTGTAGACAGGTATGGCACTTCTGACCTTGTGTACATCCCTTGGAGCAAATTGGTGAGTGGGGGAGAGTGTCACAGGGAGTGAGAGGTGAAATTGACATTTGGATCGGAGTGACACAGAAATGAAAAATAATATTAAGTCTTGTTCTTTGTTTCCTGGCACTGCTGTAAGGAGGTATCACAACCTGGGTGGTTTACAGCAACAGAATTTATTCTCTTAGTTCTGGAGCCTGGAAGTCAGAAACCAAGGTGCCAGCAGGGACCCATTCTCTCCAAAGTCTCTGGGGAGTGGCTGCTTTCTTGCCTCTCCCAGCTTCCCAAGGGACCCCAGGCATTCCTTGGCTGTGGCAGCAAAATCCCACCCTCTGCTTCCGTGTCCCACGGTATCTTTGCCCTCTGTGTGTCTCTCCCATCTTCATCTTACAAGGACACCATCATATTGGATTAGGGCCCCCTCATCTTAAGTCGACTGCATCTGCAAATGCTCTAGTCCCAAATATGGTCATATTCATAGGCATCCGTTTCTTTTCCAGCATGTCTTTAGGAGGACACAGTTCAACCCATAGCAGTTCCTTTGTCAGATCTGGACACGATACCATCAAATCCCTAGAGGATATTCTCAGCCCTCCAGCTTCCTTTCCTCAACAAGTAGAAAAGCATTTGGGGTATTTATAAATTAAACTAATATATTGTCGAACTCTGTTGACAGCACTGGAGAACCTGGGCCTCTTCTCTAGGTCCGTCAGCCAGACTGAATCTGGCAAAACGTAGTTGGCAGGCAGGTCTGTTCTCAGCAGGAGGATTCTGAGTGCACAGATGCGAGAGGCCCCTGGTCACACAGAATTAGAGCTCAGTCCCGACATTCAGATGTGTAGAAGATCTTTTCAACCTCCTTATTAATTTCTTCCCTCCCTTCTCTAGCTCTGCTTTCCCACAAAATGGTCATTGTTGATGAATTCATTCACTCATTCATTCATTCAACAAGTAAGGATTCAGTGTCCACCGCTGAGGGGTCCTGTTGTGTAGTATTTCCAACCGTGCCTGATTTGAATCCTGGCTCTACTGATGAGCTGTGTGACTTTGGGCAAGTTACTAAACCTTTCTGTGCCAGCTGTAAAAGAGGAAGAATAACAACACCCCCTTCCTTGAGTTGGTGGGAGGACTACACATAAAGCGCTTACCACAGTGCCCGGCACCTGGTGAAGCGCTGAACACACATTGGTCACCATGGTGACCATGAGCCTGGCCCTAGATCAGACCCTGGAGACACAGTGACAAAAAGACCGACAAGGCCCAGTTCAAGGAGTTATCATCCGATGTGGATACTCACAAACATAACAGTTCAGACAAACATAACAATTTCAGATTTAAATCACTGTATTTTGTAAAATCTCATTTCTACAACTATTCCCTTGGGCCCCCCTGAGTTTCTGATTTTGTGGCCAGATGTGTTGAGGGCATCTCAGCCAGTCAAGGCTCTCCAACCTCCCAATGCAGTCCAGTGAAGTGCTGGGGGAGGTAGACGGAGGGGTAGGGGGTGGGCCCCTATTTATTCTCCCCAAAAAAGTCTCCCAATTTGGATGCTCTTGAAATAAGAAAGAGCAAGAGGTAAAGAGATTGAGACAATTTTCCATGTTGGACTTTCACCAATATAAGCCTGAAAGCAACCTGGATACACTGCACGCTCCCCCGGAACATAAAGAAAAATGTACGACTCTATCAGGGTTCAGGTCCAGTGAGAAATATCCCAGCCTCAGTCTGATCATCAGTAGCTCTGGGAAATGGGGACTGGAGGCAACGGGACATGGGTCAGTGCGACCCCCTCCAGGATGGCCTGAGCTCCTTGTAGGGGCGGGGGAGGGGTGCTTTACTGGCATCAAGAGATTCTCTCTTGGCTCTTATACGAAACTCTATTATTAGTTCCACGTGTATTTAACTATCTATATTGTTCTCTTCTACCTGTCATGAATCGATGGGTCAGTTCTTTTATTTTTCAGCATATAAAGCTAATAATTTTATTTATTATTTTTTTAACTTTTTATTTTATAATGGAGTATAGCCAATTCACCATGCTGTGATACTTTCAGGTGCACAGCGAAGGGACTCAGCCAGACACGTACATGCATCCATTCACCTCTATAGGTCAGTTCTGATTTTAAATATTCAGATATAAATTAAGCACAAAGAACTATATTCAACATCTTATAATAACCTGTGATGGAAAAGAATGGGAAGAATATATACATGTAAATGTATAACTGAATCTCTTCGCTGTACGCTTGAAACTAACACAATATTGTAAATCAACTATACTTCAATTAAAAAATACTAAATTAAGAGCTAGCTATAATTTATGGGTTTTAATTTATGTTTTTCTTTTGTTTTGTTTTCTTTTGTTTTGCGTTACGCGGGCCTCTCACTGTTGTGGCCTCTCTCCCATAGCGGAGCACAGGCTCCGGACGCGCAGGCTCGGCGGCCATGGCTCACGGGCCCAGCCGCTCCGCGGCATGTGGGATCTTCCCAGACTGGAGCACGAACCCGTATCCCCTGCATCGGCAGGCGGACCCCCAACCACTGCGCCACCAGGAAAGCCCTTAATTTATGTTTTAAATTTGTTTTCAAGAAGACATATTATAGCTATCTTTTCATTAAATATCTTGGTAAGACTTCTCATGTAAATTATTTAATAAATCAGGAAAAAAGAGCTTTTCCAGCCTTATACACTGATGTGCTGTTTGTGGGATATGATCACTGCTGCAAATCCATCAGCTGCTTAAGAACAAAAACACAATCAGAGAAAAGGGGGCTTAGAGATCATCCCACCCCAAGACCTCCAAATGGATTGCATCAGAATCACAGATATGCAGATTTCTGCTGACTTCCTTCACTGGAGGCTCATCCAGTGGTCTGCCGTGAGATGTGGGGATGTGTGAGTGCCTGTGTGTTCATCTTCCCCTCCCCTTGGTAGTCAACCCGTTTAAGTAGTACCCATGCCCGACCCCACTGCAGACGATTGAGACCTTGTCTTTGGTGGTGAGGGCTGAGTAACTGAAGCTTGAAAGCCCTCTCCAGTTGGCTTTAGTATGCTTCCAGGGCTGTGATCCATTAACCCGGTGGGAGAGGCAAAAAGGTAAGCAGGTAGAGGGAACACCTTATGGTTAAGGCTAGAGCAGGTTTGCAGGAAGGACACACCAGCCCTGCTGTCCGTGCAGCATATGTTGTTATATGTGCCTGGGTGCACTGGAGGTGTTCCTTGGTGAGAAAAAAAAAAGGCAGCATCGCAAAATCTAACAAATGGAATGTCCCCATTCAAAACTCTACCGTGGGCCACACTGTCCCGAGAAATTCAAAATAGGGGATAATTTGTGACAGAAGAAAACTAACCCTGAACTTGAGGAGTGTGAAGGGAGAAGAGACACTTACCCGGACTGTGATTCAGAAGATACTCCATTACACATTAGCCAAAAGATTTTAAAGCAAGGTCCCTGGAAGCTGCATTTCCTTCAGATACAAGAAGAGGCGGATGACAGACCTGAGTATTGACTTTTCTCCTGACAGCTGATAAGGCTTCAATTCTGTTGACTAACAAGTACATGAGATGTTCAATTTCCCTGGTAAGCAAAGAAATGCAAATGAAAGTAAAACACCAGCTTACACTCCTCAGAGTAGGAGGGGAAGTCAGATAACGCTCTTGCAGGCTGGTAGATGTGAGAACTGGGACAACCATCCTGAGACACCACCTGGCAGGCAGTCCCTCAGGACATCAGAAATGCATATGGGGCTTCCCTGGTGGCGCAGTGGTTGAGAGCCCGCCTGCCAATGCAGGGGACACAGGTTCGTGCCCCGGTCTGGGAGGATCCCACATGCCGCGGAGTGGCTGGGCCCATGAGCCATGGCTGCTGAGCCTGCGCGTCCGGAGCCTGTGCTCCACAACGGGAGAGGCCACAGCAGTGAAAGGCCCGCGTACCGCCAAAAAAAAAAAAAAAAAAAGAAAAAAAAAGAAATGCATATGGCGGCAAGTAGGAGAGCCCTCTCTTGGGGGTGTGCTGCTGAGAATACACACATACACATCCAAGCATGTGTATCAAACACATCAGACTAGGTGCACATGGGGAGAGGGGGTGGGAATAGGGATGAGGAGACAAAATTAATAAAACAAAGAGGGGAGCCCTACAAGACAAGTTATGGTAGCATGCCACAAGCTGCAGAGTTTAATTAACTAGATGCTCTCCATCTTCCCTTGGCACTGACAAAAGGTAAGTCTGAACCTTCCAGGCAGGGGCTGGTTTCAACCAAGGCCTGCCTTGGATGATGTCATTGTATACCATGAATGCAAATCATCTCTACAGGTAATAATATTTTTTAAAACCCTTTGCCATTCTGATGAATGGAGAATGTACAACTGGATTTTGAAAGATACACAAGGATTTAAAAATTAGACCTTTCTTTAAAAGTCAAATGCATTGGGCTTCCCTGGTGGCGCAGTGGTCGAGAGTCTGCCTGCTAACGCAGGGGACATGGGTTTGAGCCCTGGTCTGGGAGGATCCCACATGCCGCGGAGCAATTGGGCCCGTGGGCCACAACTACTGAGCCTGCGCGTCTGGAGCCTGTGCTCCGCAACAAGAGAGGCCGCAATAGTGATAGCCCTGTGCACCGCGATGAAGAGTGGCCCCCGCTTGCCACAACTAGCGAAAGCCCACGCACAGAAACGAAGACCTGACACAGCAAAAACAAATTAATTAATTAATTTTTAAAAAGTCAAATGCATTTCATTTTATAAAGTGAAGATTTAATGCCCTTTGTTGATGCCCAAGAAATTCCAAATTATCACAAGGCTGGGCTTGGTCAATGTGATGGGTAGAATCATGACCTCTCAAATGTCCAAGTCCTCATCCCCAGAACCTGTGACTATGGTACCTTACATGGCAAAAGGGACTCTGCAGATGTGAATAAAGTCAAAGATCTGGGGATAGGGGAAACGATCAGGATCATCCTGGTGGCCCTGTGTAATTACACAAGTCCTGAAATGCGGAGAACCTTTCCTGGTCATCATCAGAGAGGGAGGTGTGACTACAGAAGAAGGTCAGAGAGTTGTGACATTGCCAACTTTGTAGACGGAGGAGGGGACCAGAAGCTAAGTACTGTGGGTTGCTTCCAAAAGCCAGAAAGGCAGGGAAGTGGATTCCTTCCTGGAACCTTCAGAAAAGAATGCAGCCCTGGGATACCTTGATCCGAGCCCAGTGAGACCCTGCTCTGAAGAACCATATAACAATACATTTGTGTTGTCTCAGGCCACTACACTTGTCACAGTTTGTTATAGCAGCAACAGGAGACTCATACAGCAAAGGTGACCTGTCTTATCTCGATCCAGACAATCTAGAGTAAGCTTCTCTTCCTTTTTTTTTTTTTTGTAATTTGCCTGCTAAAACTCTGCAGAGTCTTCAGGATACGATCAGATGAGGCAGGACTGTGGGCAGCTCACAGCTTGTTAGAAGTGGAAGCCATCCAAGAGGAAGCCCAGTGCAACTGCCCACCCAAAGCCACAATCTCTCCTACAGCATCCCTGACCAGTGGACCCTCAGCCTCTGCTTGAACCCAGGGGAGAGGGCTGCAGCTTCAGAAAATTCTACATATAGAATTTTCTCTTCCTAGCTGACTTAGTTCTGCTGTCAGAGAGCACTTCCTTTTCTTTCTTCTTTTTTATTTTTACTGGGGTCTAGTTGATTTACAATGTTGTGTTAGTTTTAGGTGCACAGCAAAGTGAATCTGTTATATATATACATACATACACTCTTTTTTAGATTCTTTTCCCATATAGGCCATTACAGAGTATTGAGTAGAGTTGCCTGTGCTATACAGTAGCTCCTTATTAGTTATTTATTTTATATATTGTAGTGTGTATATGTCAGTCCCAATCTCCCAATTTACCCCACATTCCTTATGAGGAAGTCTAATGCATGGCTGGAGGGCTCTATTAAAATGTTCTTTCTTGCTGTGAACCAATATCCACTGCCCTAAAGCGTCTATGTTTTGGCATTAGTTCTGCTCCTGCAATAAAGTAGAAGAGAAGATACAGGGTGTACATTGCACCTGAGATTAAAAGATTAGGTTCAGAAGACAGGTTAGCAGATTATTGAACTGCCGTTCAATTCCAGCCCCTTCAATTCTATATACGTTCATTGAGCACCTATTACATCCCAGGCATTCTGTTCGCTACTGGGAATGTATTTGTGAGCACGCAGACATGGCCCCTACATGGTGGAGCTTACAGTTAAAATGAAACAGATATGAATAGATACAAGATAAAAATATAATTATAAATCGTAATACATAATATAAAAGAAAAGTACATGTGTAATATGTATAACAAATGTAATTAAGTATGTGCTTAATCATTTGTCAAAAGGGTTACCATCCTGAGGCTTAGATCTCAGTGTGAAATGAAACTTTCTTTTGTCACTAGACAGCCCTTTGAGTTCTCAATAGTTCAGGTGGATATAAACCTGCCCAGTGCTACCTGACTGTAATACGGTTATTTGAAATCAGGGGTCTGTGTTATGTTTAGTATAAATAAGACCACCGCTGCGTTAACTATATGTTTTTGATGGATTTGTCAGGATTATTTTGCCTAGGAAGCCAGCCCCTGAGGGTCAGCCTCTGAACATCTTTTCTGTACTTAGGCATCTCATCACCTAACCACACAATCGCCTTAGCCCTGCTGGCCTGGCTACTCCTGGGAAGAGTCAGAACTCCACCCAGCAGATCTTATAAGAGGACCATGACGGCTCTCAGGGTGTTGGGCTGCACCCTGCAGGCCTGCAAGCCCTGTACTTGCCCAGCTGCAAGATCAAAGAGCCCAGAGACAGCAACAGAGACACCGAGAGTTTAATGGATGGGGCAGATTACCTGTCTGAAGCAAGGTCCTGGAGCAACGCCCCATCCCCCATGGTGCGCAGCAGACTGTGGGCAGGACATGGTGGCTGTCTTTGTATCCCATTAAAGGAGGAATTGACGTCAGGTTGCTTACCAGGGAAACTAGCAGCAGGTCACACCCGCCCCTTTGATAAGCATAGTGGAGAGTTTTGAGCTAAAGCTAGACTGATCATTAGCTGCAACCTGGAGCAAGTATGTAGGAAGGGCAGTCAGGTGAGTGGGGTGTAGGTGAAGCAGGGCCTGGTAGAGCAGAGGATGTACAGAGAGCAAGAGAGCAGCCATCTTGAGTGGCCTGACCATGCACTAGGACGGCCCGAGCCTGCAGGACATCCAGCCATCTCTGAGGACCTGCTGGGACATACAGTCAGAGGCTGTCCTTTGCCTGGTGAACTTGAGAACCCACTGCTGTCAGACCAGAAAGCTGGTTATGGCTATGGATTGTACAGATATATATATTGATTGATCCATCTATATTCATCCATGTATCTATATATTCATTCATCTGTATATCTATATAATCAATATTATCTATGGTAATATAGCTAACACTGTTGGTGAGGGAGAGGACCACTACGTAATGGTAGAAGGTTCCCTTTGCTAAGATGTTGCTATAGACTGAATGTTTGAATTCCCCCCCCCCCAAATTCCTATGTTGAAACCTAATTTCCAGTGTGATGGTATTTGGAGGCAGGACCTTTGGGAGGTGATGAGGTCATGAGGATGGAGCCCTCATGAATGTGATTATAAAAGAGACCCCAGGGAGCTCCGCCCTCACCTCTTCTACTATGTGAGGACACGGCAAGAGGACAGTCATCTGTGAACCAGGAAATAGGCCCTCACCAGACATCAAATCTGCTGGCATCTTGATCTTGGACTTCCAGCCTCCAGAACAGTGAGAAATAGGTTTCTGTTATTTATAAGCCACCCAGTCTATGGTATTTTTTTAGACCAGCCCAAGAAGACTAAGACAGATATTACTTTTAAAATATATGTACCTGGGCCTCCCTGGTGGCGCAGTGGTTGAGAGTCCGCCTGCCGATGCAGGGGATACGGGTTCGTGCCCCGGTCTGGGAGGATCCCATATGCCGCGGAGCGGCTGGGCCCGTGAGCCATGGCCGCTGGGCCTGCGCGTCCGGAGCCTGTGCTCCGCAACGGGAGAGGCCACAACAGTGAGAGGCCCGCATACCGCAAAAAGAAAAAAAAAATAAAATAAAATAAAATATATGTACCTAAAAAAATAAGTCTCAAAATACACAAAGCAATTAAAAAGATCAATCTTCAGGGAGAAATAGGAAGTCCACCATCATAGTGGAATATCTTTCTTGATAAAAGGAACACCTTTTTGTTTTTGAATGATTCAGAAGACAGAAAGAATATCATCAGGGACATAGAAGATCTGTAAAACTCAATTAACAAGCTGGGCCTCATAGACATACAATCCTGTACCCAACATTAAAGAATTCATATTTTTCCCCTCAAGAATGCAGAGTAGATTTCTAAAATTTGATTATGGAAATTAGTCAGGCTTTATCTACCCATATATTATTCTTTTTAAAAAATGTATTTTATTGGGCTTCCCTGGTGGCGCAGTGGTTGAGAGTCCGCCTGCCGATGCAGGGGACACGGGTTCGTGCCCCGGTCTGGGAAGATCCCACGTGTCGCGGAGCTGCTGGGCCCGTGAGCCATGGCCGCTGAGCCTGTGCGTCCGGAGCCTGTGCTCCGCAACAGGAGAGGCCACAACAGTGAGAGGCCCGCGTACTGCAAAAAAAAAGTATTTTATTGAAGTATAGTTGATTTACAATGTTGTGTTCATTTCTGCTGTACAGCAGATTCAGTTATACATACATATATATATATATATATATATACATTCTTTTTCATATTCTTTTTCCACTATGGTTTATCACAGGATATTGAGTATATTTCCCTGTGCTATACAGTAGGACTTTGCTGTTTATCCATTCTCTATATAATAGTTTGCATCTGCTAATCCCAAACTCCCAATCCATCCCCCCACCCCCCTCCCCCTTGGCAACCACAAGTCTGTTCTCTATGTCTGTGAATCTGTTTCTGTTTCACAGATAGGTTCATTTGTGTCATATTTTAGATTCCACATATAAGTCATATCATATGGTATTTGTCTTCCTCTTTCTGACTTACTTCACTTAGTATGATAATCTCTAGGTCCATCCATGTTGCTGGAAATGGCATTATTTCATTCTTTTTATCTACCCATATATTACTCTTGCTTTGTTCTGGCAAGGAGGAAATGAAAGCCTTGATAAGGTCCTGTTGGAAATGAAAACCTTTAAAAAGGTCCTGTTGGAAGAGAATTTGCACTTGGAGTCAATAGGCCTGTTTACACCATATCCAAGTCCTGCGATTTTTCAGTTCTCTAATTCAGTTGCTTCATCTGAACAATGGGACAGATACCAGACCCCCAACTTCAGAGGGTGATTATGAAGGCCATGTGAGATCAGTTATGGGCTTATCATCATCCTTGTCATCTTCTGATCCAACTTCTCATTTTCTAGAAGAGGACTCCAAGACTGAGCAGGGGGAAGTGATTTGCAAAGATAGCCAACAAAGGAAATTCAGGATGTCGACACCCCCCTAGGGCAACTCTACACCTGCCAATGTTAATCTTCCCCAGAGAGAGAACGCATTCCCCAGCAATTTGGGCAAAGCTGTCCTTATTATTCTTACGGGACAGCAAGTCTGCAGGCAACTCAGTAAGAAAATCAAGTGATCTGGTTTCCTTGCCAAAGGAAACAGTATCCCTACTTTTCTAAATGAGCATCAATGTCAGGACCAGGGGGATTAGTACCACCACTGCCTGCAGGATGGAGAGTCTTTCAACTTTTCCTTTTCCCCTGCAGCTGCAATTCCTCCAAAGAAGCCAGAGCAAGTTTAGGATTAAAATAAGCAATCTGGGTTTGGAGGGTGCCTGAGGATGGCAGAAAGAAGAAACACCACTTACTGCATTTCCCCAAGCAATAGCTCCTGGGGGATCCCGACCCCATGTTTGGACTTCGTTCCTCTGGCACAAGAGATCAGTGTTTTCTCATGTTACATCCTGAAATTCAGATCCTCTGCAAAACAGTTTATCTCAAATGACTCTCATCTCTGCTTCTTCCCTTGATTCCCTCTACCCACCACAGGATGGACTTTGGGGACATAAAAGTAAAGGCAGATATTTCAGGGAAAAGAGGTAGCCACCAACCTTTGTAGGGCACCCAGTCTGCTGTTTCACTGGATCATCACAACTCAACGCCCCTAGTATTTTTATCACCATTTCACAGATGAGGTTCAGGGCAGGTACTGGTCACGCTGCCCGGAAGTGGTGGGGTCAGGAGGCCAGCCAGTTTGTCAAAGCTTAGATTGTCCCCAGAGCTTCTTAAACTTTCTCAGGACTGAAATATCCCTAGCAAGAAAGATGCGTCAGGACTTCCCTGGTGGTCCAGGGGTTAAGATTCTGTGCTCCCAGCACGGGGGGGGCGGGTTCAATCCTTGGTCCTGGAACTAAGATCCCACATGCCTGGCAGTGAGGGCAAAAAAAAAAATAAAAAAAGATGCCTTCATGTACATTCCCGGGTGCTCTGGGCCCGGTAGACACAGCCCGTGGTATTCAGTCTGAATGGAATATTCTTCCTGAATGCTTACTGGGCAAACTCACTGACATGCTTCCAAATCAGCCAGTCATCATGTCCTCCAGGAAGCCGAGTCCCGGGCTGGCTCAGTTGCCCTCCCACATGCTTCAATATTGCAACACCAATGAGGGCGCTCCCCTGGGTGGTGTTGCTTGTTTATTTGTTTGCAAGGCCCAAGAGGTCAAGGACCACGTCTGCCTTGTGTATCTCCAGCACCCAGAACACTGTTCAACACAGTAGAGCTGCGTGATTAATGCTTGCTGAGTAAGTGTTGACTCAACTTTTTAGCTCATATGCGAATTGCCTCTAGAAGAGCTCTGCAAGCACGGCACCAGCACCAGAGAGCATGGACATCCCACGCCACATCCATTCTACCTCATATTGTTTGCACTCCAGCCACACTGGCCCTTGTTGAGTTCCTGAAATATACCGTGTTCTCCATACCACAGGGCCTTTGCACACACTGCTCCCCATAAGTGTACCACTTACTCTTCCTCCAGATCTCTGCTCACGGTGCACATGCTTTTAGCACCGTATGCTTCTCCCTCACATCATTTAGCATGTCTGATTGCCTGGCTCTCACACAGCAAAGGCAGGCAGGGGGCCTTTTTGTTTGTTTGCTTGTTTACCCTGGTGACTCAAGCACCTAGCACAGTGGCTGGCATGTAAGAAAAGCTCAATACATTGTGCGTGAACAAGGAAGAGATGCTTAAATGGAGACCTGTGTGGGGCAAAGAGTATGCCAGGCAGGGGAAACAGTTTAAGCAAATGCCCGAGTAGAGAGGTGTCATCTGTATTTAAAACCCAGTGAAGCCCATTATGTCTGGACCACAGAGGATGAGGGGGAGAGTGATGCAGGCGAGGCTACAGAGAGGCAGACAGTGCCAGATGCTGCAGAGTCTTCCAACACATGTTAAGGCCTTGGACTTGACCCCTGGGGTCATGGGAAGCCATCAAGGGGTTTGAAGCAGAGGGGTTATTCTCCTGTTTCTCACAGGAAACCTGTTCATCCACATCATCACATACCACCGCATCTGTGAAGTTGGTCTTTCGGCCGGGGGTCAGCATTTTACACGTGCACACGCCAAGTGCCGCCATGTTTAACCGAGTCCACTGTTCTCACCTGCTGAGGTCGTCTTGAGCCTTCTTTGTATCTTGCCTTCCAGCTTGGCGTCAATAGCACTTGGAGGTAATAGAAGAAGTCCCTGCTGTCAGAAAATGTTAGAAAAAACAAAGGCAGTTATGTTTTTAGAAGGCCTCCCCTCTGTAGCTCCTGTGGTATCGTGAATTGGAGCCAGCCTTAGATTTCTTGGAATGTGACCCCCGTCTGTTACAGACTATAAGATAGCCAGCCTCACCCTTCCTTAAGCTATAATTTTATGTACATGTCCTTTTATTTTTTTATTCCCCTATCTTCTCCTTTAGTTCTTCCTAATTGTAGTTTTAGGGAAAAATATTTTAGGATGGGTACATTTGATAAAGGAGGTGAGGAAGAAGAATTTCCTCACTTACTTCAAATATATAAATTGGATTTCTTTTCCCCAAAGAAATGTGCTTTCTTTTCTTCCTGTTTCTCCCGGGCACAGTTACAACAGGATAAACGGCACTGATAGCTTTTTGTTTGTGTGGATTTTGTGAGTCTTTTTGTTTGTTTGTTTAAGTATAGTTGATTTACAATGCTGTGTTAGTTTCAGATGTACAGCAAAGTGATTCAGATAGATAGATAGATAGATATTCTTTTTCAGATTCTTTTCCATTACAGGTTATTACAAGATATTGAATGTAGTTCCCTGTGCTATACAGGAGGTTCCTGTTGTCTATCCATTCTCTGTATACTAGTTTGCATCTGCTAATCCCGAACTCCCACTCCATCCCTCCCCCATCCCCATCCCCCTTGGCAACCACAAGTCTGTTCTCTATGTCTGTGATTCTGTTGCTGCTTCATAGATAGGTTCATTTGTGTCATATTTTAGATTCCACATATAAGTGATATCCTGTGGTACTTGTTTTTCTCTTTTTGACTTCACTTAGTATAATAATCTCTAGTTGCCTCCACATTGCTGCATTATTTCGTTCCTTTTTATGGCTGAGTGATATTCCATTGTATATATGTGCCACATCTTCTTTATCCATTCCTCTGTCGATGGACATTTAGGTTGTTTCCGTATCTTGGCTATTGTGAGTAGTGCTGCTATGAAAATATGGGTGTAGGTATCATTTTGAATTATAGTTTTGTCCATACATATGCCCAGGAGTGGGACTGCTGGGTCATATAGTAACTAACTCTATGATTTTCTTTTTCAGATATTTTTCAAGGTTGGACTGAGGGGTATAGTTTACCTCCCCCATGCCTTCCTCCTCCTCCTCCCCTCCATGTGTTGGTTTTCTGACAGATATCAACCAAATAGGAAAACATCTAACAACTCTTTACTTTTTTAACATGCACAGATTTAGAGAAATCATTTCAAAAGCTGAATTCTAGATGCTTGAAACACGCCTCATGGTTTATAATGGATAATGGTAAAAATGGCAATTTGGGGATTATTTCTATACCTGTGATCATATATCAAGAGAAAAAGAAAACACCCAAAAACTAAAAAAGTACCAAAGGGGAAAGGGGGGGAAGAGGGATAAATAAATAAATAAATATATATATATATATATATATATATATATATATTTAGCTGAGCCACTTTGCTGTACAGCAGTAATTATTTTAAAAAATCAAAATGATAGATCTGCTTTATTAAATTGAGACTAAAAGAAAAAAGATGGTTGCTCCAAAATATCTCATAAAATGGCGGCAGAGGGCAGTGCTGAGGACAACACTGTCAGGCCCTCAGGCAGTGACGGTCATGGCCTCTCCAGGGTCTGCTGGCCCATCAGTGGGTCAACTCATTGTCTCCTCCTGATTGGCCCTCATTTCTCCATCTCGTCCACTAGGAGACGGAGAGGGGGCCCTGGTGAAAGATTTCGCTGGAATCCAGGGGTACCATGCCACGATCCATGAGGATTCCATAAGGCCAGTTCCAGAACAGGAAGAAGCCGAGTCCAGGCCAATGTCTCCACAAAGCCACCAGCTCCCGGTCATTCCTGCTTCTCTTTCCAGATGCTTATACAATTTGTTTTAGCGTCTTATCACAGGTAGCTATCAAGTTCTCCTCAGGATCCCTGGTGGCATTGACCTTCCTGCCTTCTGAGCGCTGTGTCTACAGCATTGCACACATAGAGCCCGGCACAGCTGCCCAGGTGGCCGGGCCTCCGTCAGAGCAGAGCCTGTGAGCTCCTTTCAGCACTTTCACAAAGAAGCAGTCATCCAAGAGCAAACATCTTCATTCACAAGAAAACAAATTCTTCCTGCAACATTTTTCAACCAAAGAAAGTGCCAGAATGTTTTTAGATTGAAAGTCAGACATGGTTCATGAAGCTCCACTGACCAACCGGAGCTTCAAGCCAGCGTTTTGCACACCACATGCTACAGACCCCAACTCAGCCCCTGCCATCCAAAGTCATGCAAGGTTCTGGAGAACAGGCCACGAGGGCCGCAAAGAGACCCCTGAGCCCACGTGGGCTCCAAGCTGTTTACTCATTCATAATCAGCCCACAAGGAACCACGGTGTCGGGGATTCTCCCGGCCGGCTCACTCCTCTCTCTGCCCTGCGGCCCTTACCTGGGGGTGGGCACATGTCGGGGACTGGAAGCCTGATCCTGTTACCGTCTGGCTGATTCAATCCAGGTGCTCTGTTTATTTCAGAGTGCAAAAACACACACCAAGAGCTTAAAACTTACATTACAGACAGGAAACGCGCTCCAGTGTCTGAAACTTGGAGCTGGGCCCTCTTCTCACACAGAGGCTGTTTCTTTCCTGGTGGAGGCCCATGTCTGCTGATGGAAAGGGTCCTTCTGACTCCTCACCCTGGGCAGTTCAAGGCTCGGCTGGCTATACATTACGTATTTTAAATGCACTTTGTCTTCCTTTGTCCTTAACATTTAAAAGCAGATGGTTTAAACTTGATCCCAGCCACACTGCCTCCAAAGAGACAGTCCTTACAAACTGGCCGTGATGTGCACCTCCTGGCACAGACTGGGGTTCCTTCACTTCATGTGCACAGGAGAGTGCCCGGGATTAGCAACAGATACTGCTTGGAAACAGGCAAGACTGCAGTGCCAGGCCTCAGTCTCTTCACCTGTCAAATGGGGCAAGGACAGGACGACTTCTCAGGTCTATTCCAGCCCTGGAGCTCCGGTTGCCATGTGTGTCCCTGTTGAAGGGGGCTACCTGCCTATCTCTGGAGCCTTTGCAAAGCTCTCTTTGATATCCAAAGAATGCAAACGATGGAGAAAAAATGAAAAGGAAACTGGTTAAAATCAAACAGTGATGGATCCATTTCCCAGACTTCGGTTGTAAGCCTTAAAGCTCTGCATTAACAGCCTAAGCAAGGAAAGTTTGTTGGACTGAGTGGAAAAACATGCTGACCAACGAGGCGATCAGAAGGACAGATTCAAGGGCAGATTTGGAGAATTTCCAGAGATGGGGCTGCAAACCATCCCATTACGCTGCTGACATCAGAGTGAGTCATCTCCAGCTGACTTTTTTTCTGATATCTTCACTAAAGATTCCAGTTCCTGGCAGAAAAAAAGTTTTTGGCGTCCATCTGAGCCACATACCTCCTCCTGTGGCTACGGGCAGCATCCAGTGACTGACGGATGACCGGGACCAGGGACAGGGAGGGTCGGGGGCTCCAGAGGAAGGGACGCCGAGTAGGCAGTGCCGATGGATTCTCATTCTCAGTGGTCACCTCTGGGTTGTCACGAGTGCTCCTTGCTTCTGATGCTTTTCTGTGACATCTAATTGTTTTAGATATTAAACTTTTACTGTTGTGCAATTATGTGTATGTATGTGTGTGCAGACATATACGTGTATATATGTACACATATTCATAATGTATGTACATATACACAACATATATACCATATACATATATATATGTATATATATTCTTGAGAAGATCGACACTGGATTCCCTAACCCCTTAGTATGAGTTTACCATTGACCTTTGAACAACACGGGTTTGAACTGCATGGGTCCACTTATACACAGATTTTTTTCACACGAAATATGCCCTACAGTACTACACAATCCAAAGTTGGTTGAATCCTTGGATGTGGAACTACAGATACAAAGGGCCAACTATAAAATTAAACTTGGATTTTCAACTGCATGGGGGTGGTCGCCCCAACTCCCCTGTGTTGTTCAAGGATCATCTGGTTTTTAATCAGAGGCTGTTTTCTAGCCAAGAAGTGTTCTGTCCACTAAAAGGCTGAGAGCCCAGGCAGTGGAAAGAGCCTTGTAGGTAACAGGCACTCAATCAGTTGTGTTCAATAAAAATGGAATGGGGAAGAGCTACAGAAAGAAAAGTTGAGGCAACTACTTCACCTGTAGTTGGCCCATCCTCTATCCCCTGCTGTGACCAGGGGATTTGACCACATTCTCCTTCCCCCAACCCTATTATTCTACTGCTTCTCTTCAGAGGAACAGCTAACGAATCTACTTTGAGAAGAATTTTCCTGCCTTTGATTTGTGGTTGCAAATAAAGCAGATGCTAGGTCTCCTCCTCACTCTGCATTGTTGCCTGCACCTTAGGACAAAATGCAGCCTCATACTTGCAGGACTACATTGAACAAGACCAGCAGGTAGTGTATGACAAAGCCCACCTCTCTGGTTTTTGCCTCCCACTAGCCCATCAAAGTTCATTTAACAGAGGAGGCATTCTCTGTCCCTCTAGATGACATTCAGCAAATTGATAACTTGTCCTTTTCCACTTTTAGCATAGACAGAGTCCTATGTTCACTCCAAGTTCCAGAGCTGCTCTAAGTTCAGAGGTTAAGTGTCCTGCCCACAATGTTGACACACACTTCGTTCTCCATTCTCCCTCCTTGACAGAGCCTGTGGTCAGTAGGCAGCCAGGCTTTGGGGGATGAAGCCACTTCTGTTCTTCTCCGCTCATGCCACACCCCCAATTCACTAGCTGCAATTTTGAGTCCTGCCTGGTTTAAAGGGGATGGATGGGGATTAGGGAGGAGAGTTGAAGGAGTGGACAGTTCTATCTGTGGGAAAGCACTCCAGCTCTCCAGCCCAGCAGTTGGTGAAAGCTGACCCTCCGATGGGCAACCCCGTGGGTGCTCTGGAGATTCCCAAGCTGGGGTCCTTCAAATGGAGCCACTCAGATGTGGACTCCATCCATGGGCCCCTCTGCCCACTGTGCTCCCCTCTCCAGGAGCCATGCTACACCTAGGAGGTCCCCTTGGACAGGACCGGGAACAGGTCCTTATGACCCACATGTCCTCCATAGGAAAAAGGTCCATCTTCAGAGCAGACTGATTTTTCTCAGCTCCCCTCTGCTGCTCTACCCAGCCTTTCCACTCATGTTCCTGCTGCAAGTCAAGCCTAGGGCATGGAATTCTCCACCTGCAAGGAATACATATCAAGTCCTGCAAGCTGCCCTGTTGAAGACGTTCTCTTTTTCCCTCTCATTGTGTCTCCCTCATCTCCAGGAAAGAAGGAAGCACAATCAATCCCTGCCATCTTAGGGGGTCCAGTAGACCCTAAGGGGTCTTGCTTTGATGCTTGTGACCTTTTTATAGTCCCATAATGGAGGAGGTTTTCAAAAATCAGGGAGCGAGTTCTTGAGCAGCTGTTTTAAAGCTTCCTCCAGGTTGGTGGGTTCTTATGCTCCTTTGGGCATCTAAGATTTACATCTGGGTCAAAACTTCAATTGTGACATCCTGTTTCACTCATGTACTTACAGCTTTTACACATATTACCCATCTCCCTGAATCTGTACAACACCCCTGGGGAGCTTTTCACCCCAGATAATGGATAAGAAAAGGGAGCTTGGGAGCTGCAGCCTTGCCCACGGTCACTCAGTAGGCAGCGGGGGAGGCCAGAGGGAACTCCCGGGCTGGCTCTCTGCCCCCCATGGCACCAGGCTGGCCTTTGGAGGGAGGAAAAGTCTGACCTGCCCCGTAATACAGGATCCAATCAATTCCTGGTAGATAACTCTAGTCTTACACTGTCATTTTGTCCTGGTAGATCAAACATGCCTGTGTGAGGCTCTCCCTTAGAGGGGATGCTCAGCACCCAGGGGACAAAGGTGAGTCACGCCTAAGGCCAGTCTGCTATACCTTGCACACTTGTTCTAGAATTTAAATGGTGTCCAGCTATAGGTAAACCCAGAATCCACATTGACACAATGGCCTGATAAAGAGGTAACACTACCTACACTGTATAAAGATTCACCTTTAAACAGTGAAGTTTCCCAAACAAATTAAATATAACTCGACCGACCATGGTCAAATAGCCCAAAGCACCTCTTCATAAGCAAGGGTGGCCTCCCCTCCTCCCCATCGTCACCATGGATTCCAGGACCTCACACCCAGCAGATCCACAGACAAGAGGCACTTTGGAGAGAAATGGCTGCCTTGGCCCAAGAGAGCAGTGTCAGGCTGCCCTCGTGATAATCTGCTGTGTGTGAAATCTGCACAAGATTGATACCAAGCAGGGCTCTATGGGGGTGCTGTGCACAAAAGCCTTTCTGTGTCCCCCATTTCTTTGATTACAGGAAATAGGCTTCATTCAGCCTCCATGACCTTTCCTGAGTTCCAATGGGCAGATTTAAGCAGTTGATAATTAAAGAAGGGAGGAGGTGCGAGACCAGGGAGAAACAAACAGTCAAGAAACAATAGTGCAGGGGCTTCCCTGGTGGCGCAGTGGTTAAAAATCCGCCTGCAATGCAGGGGACACTGGTTCGAGCCCTGGTCTGGGAAGATCCTGCATGCCACAGGAGCAACTAAGCCCGTGAGCCACAACTACTGAGCCTGTGCTCTAGAGCCCATGAGCCACAACTACCTGAAGCCCGTGCACCTAGAGCCTGTGCTCCGCAACAAGAGAAGCCACTGCAATGAGAAGCCCGTGCACCGCAACGAAGAGTAGTCCCAGCTCGCCTCAACTAGAGAAAGCCCGTGCGCAGCAACGAAGACCCAACGCAGCCATAAATAAATAAACAAATAAATAAAAATTAAAAAAAGAAAAAGAAACAATGGGCAGGCTTGGGGCAGGGTCCTGGATCCCCCTCAAGGGATACACACAATAATATCTTTGAGTTGTTTTGCAGATACTAAAACCCCTACCAGGTGGGAGAAGTTATTAAGGACGGTATGCTGCCCACAAGTACGTAGACCCCAGACCAGTTGGAACCTGAGGGTTGATGATGCCGACTCCTACTTACCTCACCACCAACCAATCAGAAGAACATCCACGAGCTGACCACGCCCTCTCCATTACTATAAAACTTCTCACTAACCTCTCCAAGTTGGGACACACAGTTTTTCGAGGCAGGAGCCCCCTGTGTCCCCCTTTGCCTGGTAAAGTAATAAAGCTATCCTTTTTTACTTCACCCAAAACTCCGTCTCCGATCGATTCGCCATGGGTGTACAGAGAAGCTGAGCTCACCGCATCAAGAGGACCCGAAATTTCCTTCCGGGTGATGGGTGCTGGCACTTTTTCCTGAAGGGAGTAACCATTACCCTGCCAAGTTGAAAGTCCGGCTGGTTTTTAGGGAACTTAAACTTCATTTTTTTCCCTGATTCAAGGGTTTGGCCAAGATAGGAATTTTACAGAAAGAGTCAAGAAGCGAAAAAGGAGATTTGAAAGAGAGAGGAAGAGACAAAGGAGGATGAGAGGGAGAAAGAAGGAGGGGCTTCAGGGCAGGGAAGGAGGTCCTCCAGCTGCCTACGGACCCCACCCTCCTCCCATACCACCACCTGGCCCGACCCCATCCCGTGATCCCCACCACCGCTGCCTCCCAGGGACCAGGGCTCGGCTGGCCTGGGACTCCTTCCGCCCCGTCCCCACCTCACTCCCATCTGTGCAAACCTCAGCTGCACCCCCAGCCTACTCAGGACCCTAACCAGCAAACGGGGCCACAGGGAGCCATGGCGTCCCCTCATGCCTCCTTCAAAGGCATCACAGGACAGTGTGTGAGGCTGGGAAGAAAATGCATCTGAAAGACCAAAACCATTCAGCCTAGAGAGAAGGAGCTCATGAAACATCACTGGCTTTTTTCGGGCAGTGCTTCACACACACACACACACACACACACACACACACACACCCCTCACAATAGTGCAGGGCCAGCTCCTCTCCCCCGCGCAGCCCTGCCCCTGGGCTCACCACCCCTCTGTGTGCCCCCTGGCTGGGTTTCCCCTCTCCAGCCCACCCATGATCAAGTACATCATCTGGATGTCATTTTTCTGGGTTAATCTTGTCTCCTCAGGTGAGTGTAGACTCACTGAGGCCAAGTCTTCAGCCTCTTCTTTGATTAAAGCCTCCCCAACACACACTACCGAACCCAGCACAGAGCGGGTCCCCCACATATTTTCTGCAGCCCGTAGATGTGGCCCACAGGTTGAGAGCTGCCTTGTTCGGAGCTGTGGGACCACGAGGTCAAACCTGCCAAATCACAGCCCCGACCAGAGCTGGGGCCCCGGGGATTTTCCAGGCCTGTCCCTCCCGAGTCCCCAGGTCATTCCCTGTCTCGGCCATCAGGTGGCACCACGGCTCCACGGGTCACCGGGACTGGGGCGTGTGGGAGGGCAGCTTTCTCGTCGGGCTGCCGCGAGTGGACCGTCCCCAGCCTGCGTGGAGGGGAGCCTGGGGCCGTGACCTGAGCCTGGGGCCGGGGCTGCCCCACCTGCCTGGGGCGTGTTGATTGCCCAGCACGCAAGGACACAGCACCTCTGCGCTGAGCAGGTAAGCAGGGCTCGCGACTAGGAGGCTCAGGAAAGCAGAAGTCTGGCTGTAGCACTGACCCTCACCTTCACGGGGCGTGCCTGAGTCCCCACATCCTTTCCCTTCATCGCCGCCTGCCCCTACCTACTGCCCTTTCCTGATTCAGGCAGGAGAGTCATTTGTACCTACGAAGGGCATGGTGGACACGAAAGGGACAAGGCGCACAGAGGACCCTCTGCCCCCGAAGCTGCAATTTTCTCAAATCCTACAGCCTTTTCCTCCTAAAGCCACTTTGACTAACAGGACTTTCTATCAAACTCTCAGGAAATTGATCAGAAAAAAGTACTTACCCAGTACATTTATTTTTGTCAATTTACCTTTCTTCTCTGAAGGCATACACATTGGATGATGTTGAATAATCTTGATTTCAAATCAGTGCATCCAGGGCTATGACCACAACCCAGCCCAGAGACTCTCTGGCATATCTGTTGCCTCCGACCTTGCCCTTGAGTCTGTGCACCCCTTGTATTACACAGCTAAGGTCGTAACAGCACAACCCACTGGGCCTCTAATGGACAGAAAGAGGAAGAAGGAAGGAACACAAGTTTAAAAGATTTAGTAACAATTTAAAAGATACAAACATTTTAATACATGTGAACTGCATACCAGCAATCAGATGAATATACGGATCACACCGAGCTCGTCTATAAGTTGAGCTTTATTTTGAGTTCACATGATCCCCAAGGCAGCTTTTAAATTTGAGAGTTCTCTCTCTCTTTCTCAGTCCCTCTCTGTTTTACACACACACACACACACACACATATCTGTCCTTTGTGTCAGGTGTCAGTTGGTCACTTATGCCAGACGCCCCTCCCTGACTCCCCGACCCACCAGACTGAGTGCGGCGTGATCCGAGCATCTTAACCTTTCCCTGAATCATAACCTTCCATGGGCCCCTGTGCACCATTAGCTTCCTGGGAAAGGCAGCTGTGTTCCGTCCTTCTCTGGCTCTGGCACTGTGCTCTACAGATCTGTTACACCCATGAACACACGTGCATGGGGTGTGGACACACACACACACACAGACTCACACCTTTTCACAGGAACTGGTCTCCAGGGCATCTCCAGGAGCCGCAGGGGTCAGACCCTCCCTCGCAAGGCTCAGGAATGCTTTTCCAAACGCAGGTTGCAGAGAAAGCAGCTCCTGTGGATGCGGGCAGCCCAGCCTTACAGTTGATACCTGTGTGCGGGGTTTGGTGGCGATGCAGACACACCGTTCAACATCAAATCTGTAGGAGCCGGACTCAAAACAGCCTTGTGACCCTCTCTTCCCTCCAGTGCCCGGAAATGCCCACTTCTGATGGCCCCGGAGGCCCACGCCCCTTCCTAGCGGCCACCAGCCTGAGGATCCGCTGCAGGGAAGTTTCCAGCCTGGCGGACCCCTCTGCCACAGTTTATGCGAGGAGAGCGGCTGCCTCCTCCAAACCAGGGCCTACACACTCATGCCTCTCCCTCTTTAAAATCCGTAAAATCCCTGCTCCACTGGGTTATTTCCCCTCACCAAGGTCCTACATTTTTCTAGGACTGAAAAGAAATACGTAAAAATGTTTTAAATTGGAAGATGATAATTCTGCTCTTCCCTGATCATTTCTGTTGGCTGGAAGCAGTAGAGATTCTTGCTCTCCTCTTGGCCTAATAAGGAAACAGGGAGGCCAGCACTGTTCTTGGGACAGGTCCAGAACCTTCATGGGATCAGAAAGGCCCCGACCTCAGTCTCTGACATAGTCTCCCCCCCGCCTCACCCCAGGCTCCCGCTAACCCTTCCGCGGCTTGCGTTTTCTTCCTGGCACCTCCCCTGCCGGAATTATATCATATATGTATTCACTGGCCTGCTCGCGATCTGTCTTCTCCAAGAGGATTTAAGCTTCTCGAGGTCAAGAACTTTGTCTCATTTATCACTGTAGCTGCAGAGCGTGGAAGAGCGCCCGGACACGGGAGGAATTTGACACGCGTTTGGAGAATGAACGAATGAATGAATGGTCACTGCTGACCCTCTGCGTCTCCAGCTCCGCCTCCTATACTCTTTCCTGGGCCTCTGTACCTGGGCCACCCTGGCCCGCAGTTCCTCTGCTCACCTCTTCTGTACCCGGATCCGGCACACCTAATATACACCTCAGCGGAGACCCTCCCCACCCGTCCCCCACCACGCATGTCACACCCACCTGTACTTCTTTTGCACAGCACTTGTCATGCTTTGTGATGTTGTATTTATTTGAGCAATTATTCACCCAGCGACTGTGCCCTCTGCCCAATTTCTCATCACATATTCCCCGTTCTTAGCACAGGGGAACACAGCAGGGGCTTAAAAATATTTGCATTTGATATTTATTATGGCTATGATATTTATTATCACTAAGTCATATTGATTATGATTTTGTCGTGAGTAGACGTTTCCTTCAAACTCTTTTTGGGAGTAAAGGGTACAGTTTACAAAGATAGAAGTCACGCCCCAGGTTGCCAAGAAGTTTTAAAAATCTTTCTGGGCAGACTTTGCTCAATTTTCCTACTCTTGGAAGCCAAAGCACATAGGATTAAACCCATTACTTTTCAGCTATTTGCTAATGATGATTTTCTAAGTTAGGTACCAGAAGGATGGAGAGGTGAGGTCTGGAGTGGGAGGGGAATGGGTGATAACAGGAACAGGAGCGTTTGCCCAAGAAAGAGGTCAAGGTAGTCAGTTCTGAGTTCTGGTCTTTCCTCACTAGGGACTACCTTCCCAGCCCCTGCTGTTATATTAGGAAAAGACAAAAAACAAGCCCTTATCACAAAACACCTCGGCAGTTAAGACTGTGAAAATGTCTGCTTTTCCTTACCGCCACAAGATTAGCAAGACAACCTTGGATCCAATTTCATAGCATTTTGGAACGTTAAGATATTGGGGGAATCGTGCTACCCGAGCCTCTAACTGTACAGATAAGGGAACTAAGGTCCACAAGTTAATCAAGTTCACAGAATTCAGCCCTGTCTCCTACACCACTCTCTCAGAGGCAAGTTTTTGGTTTTCTTAAATTAGCTAAAGTTTCCAACATCGTTGTTTGGAGAAGAATATGGTCAGTAACACAAGGTACATGACTGCTGATGAGAACCACGTGTGTGTATCAAGTACCTAGCGTGTCTTCATCTGGGTTTCCCCCAAAGCAGCCTGAGACAAGGGTTTGAGTGAAAGCAGTTGATTCTGGAAGGGGTGTCAGGAAGCGGGTAGGGATGGGGAGGGCATGGGGGGAGGGGATTGGTGAGACAACAGAGGGAGCCCATAAAGGTGGCCTGATGAGCAATTTCTAACCTCGCTGGAGATACCCCAGGTTGGTTAGTCGCCCAGGCTCCACCCCTCTTCTACTGAGCTCCCTCGGGGGGAGGCTGATGGGTGAGTCGCACTTACCACCTGCCCGCTGGCTGTCGCCTCGGCCATATAGCACAGGGCTGGGGGGACGTGGAGACCGGCCTCAGGTAGCCTCCACAGCAGGTCACGGGGCACGCACAGACCCCGCCCCCATTGTGTAGGCGGGTGAGATGCAAAGCCATCTAAGGCGTGACGCCTCACCCCAGATCCCTACAAACAGGGGGCCTTGGAACTCATCCAACCAGAGCTCAGCAAACATTTCTGTAAGGGCCAGGTAGTCAATGTTTGGTTTTGGGGGACAGCATGGTCTCTATCGGGACTACTCACTTCTGGCTCTATAGTGAGAAAGCTGCCATAGACAATATGGAAAAATGGAGCATGGCTGTGTCCCAGGCAAACTTTGTTTACAAAAACAGGGTGGGGAACTGGACCTGGCCCTAGGCCGTAACCCGCTAACCCTTGATCTAAACAAATCTCTTTATTTTAGCCTAGAGGGAAACAGACCCACAAAACCGACCTCTGCTCAGGGGTCATAGCCACTTCTGTGTCAGCTCCAATGACCCAGGACCCTTCCTGGCCCAAAACCACATAGGTTTCAACCCACAGATGTAAATCCTGCTAACTCAACCCTCGGGGAGCTGCCCAGGGAGCGGTCCCTGCCATACGGGGCATCATTGCTGGGGGAGAAGTAAGCTAAACACATGCCAAGACCTTGGCACCATGGGGCAGGACAGTCACATTCGGTAGAAAAGTCTGTGAAAACCTCCCAAGTGGCCCATGAAGTGCGGTGCCCATGGTCTTAATTCTGAAAACTCAGCCTCTGTGCACAGTTTTCAAATCGAATCTCGGAAACAGAGTTTCGGGTGAAGTGGAAAAGAATAGCTTTATTGCTTTGCCAGGCAAAGGGGGACACAGTGGGCTCGTGCCCGCCAAAAACTATGTGTCCCAACCTGGGGATGGGGTGGGGGGGTTGGTGAGGAGTTTTATAGCAATAGTTCAAGGGCGGGGTTGCTGATAAGGGTTAGGGTTGTGAAGGGCCTGCACTCCTTTAATCTGGCCTCAGATGGTCTCTTGATGAGCTTCTCAAGGTTATCAAACTGTGATCTTCTCTGTGGAACATCTTCCATCTGGTGGGGGATTTTATGCTGTAGAAGAGCTCAAAGACATTATTACATGTATCCCTTGAGGAGGAACCAGGACCCTGCCCCAAGGCTGCACTGTTGTTTCTTGGCTGCTCCTCCCTTTTCTCCACATCCCCTCCTTTCCCTGATTAGCAACTGTTTGAACAGCCCCCTTGCCCAGGAGCCCCCCAGGGTCCTGCTCAGTTTCACTCTCATGTACACACTGTTGCATATCTCCTGGCTTTGCCTCAGATCCCTCCTCCTTCCCCACCCTGCACCCTGTTTACCCAGAACATGGACCATATGAACCACCACAGCAGGCTCATATCCTCTGGATTCCTGTTGGGTTCAACAATGGTTGGGAGGAAGGGGGAATGTAAAATCAGGACATTAACTCTCCCATGTCCCTCCCAAGGGGTCCCTGCAAACTGAACGTTTCCCTCTAAAAAAGGTCCGGCCAGGCTGGTGCTGATACCAACCTGCCCTTGCTCCTTCGAGCATAAGTGAAACCTCAACTCAGATTAGGACTCGAACCCATGGTCTTTTAACTGAGGTCACACACCTGGTCTCAGGACTTCATGAAGCTCAGGTTCTTGATGTCTCACCACAGAAAGAATTCAGCGAGGGACAAAGTGATAGGTAAGAAGTGGATCTATTTAGAGAGAAACACACTCCACAGACAGAGAGTGGGCCATCTCGGAAGGCAAGAGAGGCACCGAAATATGGCATGGTTTGCTTTTATGGGCTGGGTAATCTCATAGGCTGATGTGGGGGAGTATTATTCCAAGTATTTTGGAGAAGGAGCAGAGATTTCCAGGAATTGAGCCATCGCCCACTTTTTGATCATGGTGCTGGTGGGTGTGTCACTTAGCTTATGCTGATGTATTACAGGGAGCGTACAATGAGGCTCAAGGTCTCCTGGAAGTTGACTCTTCTGCCATCTTGGATCTAGTTACTTCTAACCAGTTTTTGTCATGTCCTATGGCTATGCCATTCTTTTTAAGGTTGTGCCCTGACCCCTTCCCTCCTGTTTCATAAGGATGGATAAGGCACCCCTGGATTCCAGCCCTGGGGGTCTACACTATCTTTCATGCCTTTCCTACGCTCTTCCCACATCTTTGTAAAAGTTCCTGTATTAAATATTCATGAATATTACGAAATTACCCCCAACTCCAACGTGCCATGTGTTTACCACTGGGCTCCTGACTGCCAAGATATAATACGTGTCAAATGACTGTCCCAGGCTGTACCTGCTGTGGGACTCTGGAAGGGAAGAAGGAACTTCTCCTAGTGGGTCCAACAGGGGATGCTGACTCGGGCGTTGAGGAGGAGGTGCAAAGAGGCTGAACAAAGTGGATGGAGAGACCACGTCTGGAGGCAGCAAGAGGATGGTGGTATATGTGTGGCGTTGATCAGCTTCAAATCCTTTGCCCCAACTGAACTAGAGGAGGAGGCCCAGGCAATGTAGTCCAGATTCTGGTGAAAAGGCCAGGAAAACGTGCACTCCAAGTGAGGAAAGAGCCTGTCCGGACCTGCCAGCTGTGGCCACAGAACCAAAGGAGGAGATTAATCAGGATTGCCTACCAGGGTGGAGGGATAGGGGCAACACCCAGAGGGACACCTGTGTGCACTGCAGACCTTCAATCCCCCAAAAAGCTCGCAGAGCAGTCTGCAAAAGGTTGCGATTCTTCCCAAGAGGGTGTGGGTAAGTCCTACCTTGCTTTGGGGACCAGAGCCAAAGTCTTAGGCGAGGAACCAGAGGCTGAAGAAACCAGCAACGGGGGAAAGTGGGGAGGGGGGATGAATTGGGAGACTGGGATTGACATATATATACTAATATGTATAAAATAGATAACTAGGGCTTCCCTGGTGGCGCAGTGGTTGAGAGTCCGCCTGCTGATGCAGGGGACATGGGTTCGTGCCCCGGTCCGGGAAGATCCCACATGCCGCGGAGCGGCTGAGCCCGTGAGCCATGGCCGCTGAGCCTGCGCGTCCGGAGCCTGTGTGGGAGAGGCCACAACAGGGAGAGGCCTGCATACCGCAAAAAAAAAAAAAAAAAAGATAACTAATAAAAAAATTGCTGTATAAAAAATTAAAAAAAAGAAACCAGTAAGAAACCGTGGCTGCCAGGCCTCAGAAACAAGGTCCTTCTGTCCTTGAAGATTGGACTGGAATAAAGCTAATGTTTTGGTCACACATAAGCAAGTCACCAAAATGGTGCCCCTCCCCCCTTCCCCCAGTACAAACACAGAAACCCTGAGAGGGAAGGCGCACAGGGACACACAGACACTCAAAGGCCAGGACACGTCATTTCCAAGTGGATTACATGGCCCACTTAGCAGGCTTCCCCGTGGATTCCTTAGACACTCTTAGAGCCCTATAAATGGGATGTAAAATTCAGGCAGGTTTCCTGTAGTGTATCAAGCTGGTGACTCCCTCAAACCAGAAAACAGAGCAAGAATGTGCCAGAGCTGAAGAGGGAGGAGATAGGAACCTTCTGAAGTTAAGACTGGATTGAGGATGCAAGATTGAGCACGCTGCTCTCTCAGCCCCCAGGGGGGTTGGGGGAGCGTCTGGTTCTTCTACTTGACCTTGGCCTCCAAGGCAGGAGATGTTGCCCCTGGTTATTTTTTATGGGTTCATCATGCACAAATTCATGTTCCCCTCTAAACTGACTACCTTTGAAACAGCAGAAGTTTCCTTTGTTTTTCTTAATTTGTAGCTCTTCCAGCAGTGTACCTAAATTGGGTATTCCAGAGTCTTCTGTCTTCCTCTAATCAGCTTCGTAGACTTTGACCCTATTTGCTTTGGAATTTCATCCATCCGGTTGACATTGGTACCTTGAGCACCTACTATGCACCCTAGCATAGATTCTCTTGTCCCTCCCCGCTCATTCCTCAGATTATTTTGGTTCTTCTTCCCCGTTACCTTTTCCCCCCCTTGGTTAACTGTCTAAGCAGCCCCCTGGATCTGCAAGGTGGAATGGGCAAGTCACCATTCTCTTTCACAAACGGGGGAACCTCGGTACAGAGATATTTTATTCTTAGGGACCTGCTGTGGGGCTGCGGTCTCCTAGGGAGGAGAGAAGCATAGCAGTTCACAGACTTGGGCTCAAATTCCGCCCTCTCCTGCCAGCCAGTCTGGTGACCTTGGACATGCTGATGAACTGTTCTGAGCCTTAGTCTCCTATCTGGAGAATGGGGATAATGTCACTGCTCTCAAAACATGTTGGGGAATTAAATGAAAAACCCTTTTCGGGTGATGTGGGAGCAGTTCTCCATATGCAGCCAGGCCGCTTGTTTGCAGAAACATGGCCTTTCCACTAGAAGAAGAAGGCACAAAACTACAAAGAAGGCAGGACAGGATGAGGAGGGCAAGAAACAGGATTCCCTGATCTCCTAACATCATGCAGATTATGAGGAGAAAACAGCAGTAACCTCCCGCCCAGCATGGTTGGCCCCTCTTGGTCGGGATGTCAGCACCCTCTCCCCTTCGCCAGTCTTCCTTTAGAGAGACATCCTGCAAGTGTGCAGAGAACAGAGCTATTTCAGAGCCATGAAAGGATTGGGTCCTTACATTCAAATGATAGGTTAAAGTCACCTCTGGCTGGTTGCTATTTTTATGAAATGGTGAGAAGCTGTGTCCATTTTTCAGCATTTACTCTCTCTCTGGCCTAAGAAAGAATTCCCTTCTAGACCCGGATGTGGATGTGGAGGCTTAGGGTTATACGTGGTGCCCACCTTGCTGAGCTAGAGAAGCTCAAAGCCCTTGAGAGGGAGCTGGGAGCTGTGGAGGAGCCTGGCTGTTCAAAGTCACGTTCTAGATCTGGGTGGGTGGTGGACAGGCACCCCAGAGGGGCAGACCCTCAGGTGTGCAGAACCCCACGGTGTCAGGATAGAGCCTTTGGTCCCTTTTGTGCCCCATCGGTGGAGTCTGCAGTGACCAGCTTGGACCCGGGCTTGTCCTCCACAGGCTGCGTGGCAGATGTCTCTTCTTTTGAAAGGCATCAAAAGTTTGAAATCTTCAAGAATCCCCAAGTGGCAGGTGCTGGCAGTTTGGCTGAAGCATCTACTGTGATCTATTCTGGCACCCGCCCTGGCACAGAAGCAAAGGGCGGGAGGGAACAGTCAACTGAAAAAAAATATGCACAACCTAAAAGTTGAGAATTATGTTTTATTCGGTGTACATACTGAGGACTTAAGCCTGGGGGGCAGCCTCTCAGATTGCTCTGAGGGCCTGCTCCCAAGAGGTAAAGGAAGAGCCAGGATATAAGGAGTTTTTGAGAAAAACCCAGGTAGTTGGAACATCAAAAGATTACCTTTAAAGGAAACCAGGCCTCTCAGGTTAACGAATGTAGCACTTTTCTCTGCATGGGAAGATGCAAAAGCCTGGGCTCACTGAAATGATCCTTTAGATTCGCACCTTAACTATCTAGGGCCGGTATCTTGTTTTCCTCTATCCTGAATTCCCCTCAGCGGTGGGGGGACGGGGAGTGTGACTGCTGATGACTTGATGGCTGCACCATCCTTTGTTTACTGATATGGCAGGTGACATTCTTCCTCCACAGAACCTTGGGAGCACCTCTCCCTTGCTCGCTGCTCACCCGGCAAAGGCGGGACTAAGTCAGTATTTTTCTCAGAGTATGATTCTTGGATCACCCTTTTCAAATGACCAAGGTACGTGCGTGGTGACAGTGCAGACTCTTGAGTCCTCCAAGCTGACTAAATGCTTTTTACTTTGGGACCCCAAGACAAAAGAATCACTAAACCTCTTCCAGACCAGCAGTCATATGACCATGTGACCACACAGAGACAGCGATCAGCTCCACCCACCTCACCTCCCCACCTTTGAAAGTATCAGGTCTTCAGCATCAGAGTCTGATTAAAATACCACCCACACTTCATTTCCCTCGCTGAAGGCTGTGGCCCACCTTCAAGTCAAACCTCATGGAGTAAACTATTATCAGTCACTTACACCTAAGTCAGGCCAAGCTTCAAACAGGCTCCGGACGCGCAGGCTCAGCGGCCATGGCTCACGGGCCCAGCCGCTCCGCGGCATGTGGGATCTTCCCGGACTGGGGCACGAACCCACGTCCCCTGCATCGGCAGGGGGACTCTCAACCACTGTGCCACCAGGGAAGCCCTCAAATCCTTTTTGAGGACAGATATGAGCGTGGAGAAAAGTATGGTGGGTGGGAGGAGAGGGAAGGAGGGGGGAGGGGGGAGGAGGGGAGGAGGGGAAGGGGGTGGAGGGGGAGGGGAGGGGGACCAGGGCTCTGCTGGGATGAACGTTGCCCCTTCACAATGTCAGCCATGGCTGGTGCCAGGTAGGACTCAGTCTTTAACAATCTGCACGTGCTTCCCGAGACGGGGGTTGTTTCCAGCTTTGCTACATGCTTGGAGTTTAGCACATCCTGACTCAAGCCTTCTGCCCTCCTTGCAACAGAACTTGAGCTGCAGACTGGCGCTTGCCAAAGGCCTTCCTGCTCAAACATAATATTTGTGGAGGGACGGGTGGTGTCTCTGAGAAGCTCTGAGACGTCAGGAAGCTTCTCCCTCACAGGCCGGTCCTGTGCACCAGCCGCTCCCTAGCCACACCGCCAATGCATCCTTCACATTTTGGCGCTTCTTCGCGGGGGGGACACACGGGCCCCTTCAGACACTCCAGCAGGAGCCAGGAAACACTGGAGGGGAGTTTTGGGCAGTGCTATGAATACCCCCTCTCAGAAAGGGCCAGGGCAGGCACCAAAGCTGTCTTAGCCTGAATTTAGTGCTGTTTTCACTTGCTCTTTGAAGCTATTTGGACCTCCCTCCACACTCCTGGGGCTCTTTAGCTGTTTTCCCAAAGACTCAGTTCCCTTTTCTTCATTTATTTCATGCCATGCTCAGAGGTCCCCAAACCCCTGACCTCCAGCACTTCCCCTGTGCCTGCCACTCTCCTCCTCCACTGCCCCTGCCCTCCGGGGTGCACTCAGCCCTTTCAAGGGGCTCCTCGCAGCAAGTCTCCCTCTGGTTGCAGGCCCACAAGAGCAGCAGGGCCATTCTGGCAGGTGCGTGCTTCCACCTCTCAGAATCGGGTAGGAAACACTGGAAAAGACCGAAAGGGCATGCGTCAATCGGTAAGGATCCTTGAACACAAACTCCTTGCTCAGTACCACGATGTTCTGGGAAAGAACAGAACAGGAGCTCAGCTCCTGCTCCCAAGAAGCTCAGAGTGGGATGATGCTGAGGGTCCTTCACTCTGCAGGCCCTGCTGGGCGCGTAGGGCAGAAGAGCTTGGAGCACAGACCAGGGGATTTCGGCATCCCTGCCTTCTTGCAGATACAGAGAGGGAGACTCCTAGAAGTGACGTGGCTCGCCCAGGGCCTCACAGGGGTACAGGGGTGGGCCGTGATGCTAAGTCAGGGCATCTGACCCAACGCCCAGGGAGTGTCCCACCCAGTGGACTGGGGCACCCGTACCAGAATGTGAGGTCTGGAGCTGAGCTCACAGGGTCTGGCACTGGCAAGCCGAGTGGGGACTCGATGAAAGCAGCTGTTCCTGGAAGAACGTCTGCCATCCATGTACGAGACGGACTGGAAGGAAGAAGGCTAAAGATTGGGTCGCCATCTAGGGGTCCGTTAAACTAATTAATATGGTCAGGTGACTTTGTGTATATTAATCCTCTTCCAGGGCTGTGATATTGTGATTGATAATAAGAAATATGTATTTGGCCTTTGTCTTGGTTCTAGCACGAGCTCCTAAAACCCTTGGAACTTCCTAAGAGATGAGAGCCTTAAAGGTGTCTTTTGTTATGTTAATGAGGTGACTTTTGGAAAGCCCCATTAGCTTGGGGGCTGGTTACCCGGGAAACCAACCACGTGATTGGAGGGTTGAAACTTTCAGTCCCACCCCTGACCTCTGGGGAGGGGAGAGGGGCTGGAGGTTGAATGCATGCCAATGGCCAATGATTTAATCAATCAGTGCCTGTGTAAGGAGGCCTCCATAAAAACTCTAAGGGCTGAGCTGGAGAGCAGCCAGGTTGGTGAACACGTCACGATGTAGGGAGAGTGACACACAGAGAGGGCATGGGAGCCCCGTGCCCTTCCTCAGACCTCACTTTCTGCGTCTCTTCCACATGGCTGTTCCTGAGTTACATCCTTCTTTTTTTAGATTTATTTATTATCGTTCTTATTTTTTAAATTTTTGGTTGTGTCGGGTTTTAGTTGCGGCACGCGGGCTCTTCCTTGTGGTGAGCGGGCTTCTCTCTAGTTGTGGCGTGCAGGTTTTCTCTTCCCCAGTTGTGGCGTGTGGGCTCCAGAGCGCGTGGGCTCTGTAGTTTGCAGCACTTCCCTGCGGATTCTTTACCACTGGACCACCAGGGAAGTCCCCTGAGTTACATCCTTTTATAATAAACAGGCAGTCTAGTAAGTAAACTGTTTCTCTGAGTTCTGTGAGCTGCTCTAGCAAATGAATGGAAGCTAAGGATGGGGTCCTGGGAAGGTCTTGATCTCTAGCCAGTCAGTTAGAAGCACAGGTGACAACGTGGACTTGCAGTTGAGTCTGAAGGGGGCAGGGCGGTCTTAGCCCCTTAACCTGTGGGATCTGACGCTCTCTCGGGGAAGCCGCGTCAGAACCAAGTTGACTCATGGGACAACCTGCTGGTGTTGGAGAATCGTTGTTGAGCTGGGGACACCTCGTCTTCCCCAACACTGGAATTGGTACCAGAACAAAACTCAAAAGGGCAAAACTCAAAACACATCTTTTGTGGGAGGAGGGGATTAACTTTTCCAAGCAAGCCCGCTGACACCTACCCTCACGGCCTCTCAAGTGAAAGGAATGTAAAAGCAGCTCCTTTTCTGTCATGTCAGCCACCCTCACTCTAACAAGGTCACGGAGCCGGAATTATCACCTGCTTCTCACTGTCACCTGTGTTCCAACTGAAGTGGGCTCCGAGTTCAGCCCACGCCATCCACCACCCTGTTCTCCACTCTGTGGGCAAGGCAGTCATGAGCATCTTCTCCCAGGCCAGGCCGCAGCCAAGCACACTGCTCCACTCCTAGGAAGTGCCACCAACTGGCTTATCATCCAGGTAATGTTTGTTGAGGGCCCATTCTGTGTCAGGCACTGTTCCAGGCCCTGAGATATGTCCACAGGCCAAACACCCTCTTCTCCTGCAGCCTTCAACCTATCAGGGTGACAGGCATCTCCAAGCAGGTAAAAAATGAGATGGCCAAGGTAGGTCATTTGGTAGGTCATCAGAGGTCATGGGGAGCCCTGTAGATGGAGGGCCATTGATGGCCTTTTACACTGGGGGCTGAGGCCTGAGGGACAGGGAGGTTTAAGCCGGATGAGAAGCTGGAGGGTGAAAGTGCCCGGCAGAGGGGACAGCTTGTGAGAAGTTCAAAGGCAATCACCACAGTCTGAGGAACCGAACGGAGGCAGATGCAGCTGTAACTGGGTGCACGAGCAGGCCTCGTACTCAGCCAGCGCGTGCGAGTACCCACGCGCTTGTTTTTTGGCTGACATCTGTTCTGATTGGTCAACTGTCCACTCCGATGTGTTAGGTAGCTAGTCAGCCATGAGCAGGTCCTGCCCCATCCTGGAAGGGGTCATCTTTCCCTCCCCCACCTGGACACTGGTAATCAGAGCATGCCCAGAGATCCTCCCTCTTTTGGTCAAGGACCACTGCTAAGCTTCCAGCCCTATCAGGACCAAGCAAGATAAAACCGCCAGCACAGGTCAGCGCAGGCACACCAAGACCAAAAATGTGACTCAGAGTAACCCGGGGTTCATTATGTCATTATTATAATAAGTTAGCATTGTGGTTCCCCCCTCCATGGGTTTCACTTGGGTGCTTTATGAGTAAGCATCCACGCACTAAGGGAAAGGTTATACGACCTAAAAGTGTCATTCAACTCAGAAAGTGAAACTCAGACAGTCGTCTAAGCCACAACAGCAGCATTTCATCATTCCCACCCCACTCCAGATTTGAACCAGCAGGGTCTAACCTCAAGGATTTTGCATGGTGCACAGAACACTTGGCCCTAATGGAGAGAGTGTGTCCTAAAGGTGGTGGTCAGGAGTGGGAACTGTCCTGGCTCCCAGCCTGAAGCAGTTACAAAGGGCAGGACCAGCCGGGCTTAGAAAAGAGCATCTCGGATGAGGTCCCGAGGTTTGGCTCTTTCTCCTTCACTGGTTTTTCCCAAAAAGACTAGATGGATCTGGTTCAGGGTCAGCCTGTCCTTTTGCCCTTTCAGCTCATCAACCTTCTGTTTCCCCATGTATCCCTTCTATCTCTGCCACAATAGCAAGATCCTACTTTGAACTGTGCGTTCTGTTTCACATGCGTGATCTCATGTGATCTTCTCAACAACCCCAAGGTAGAGAGATCATTCCCAGTTTACAGATAAAAACCTGAAACTCAGAGGCTATCACTTGCCCAAGGTCATAAAAACAGAACTCATGACTTTCCCCCCGTATATGCCCTTCCTCCAGCTTTCTCCACACTCATGATGGGACCCACCAGCTGCCCAATGATTCATGACGGAAGCCTGGGAAACAACTTTTGACACTCTCTTCCCCAGCTGCCATCTCATCGTGGCCAAATCCCATTATCTCTGTCTCCTAAATATCCAGCTCTGAATCCAGCTCTAGACTATCATCTAAGTCACCATTACCTCTCCCCGCCCCAGGCTGATAAGACAGCCTCTTATCTGGTCTCCCAACACCATTCCTGCCCTACTTGCATCCGTTCCTCACACCAAGCTGAGAATTGTTGCAGAAATGCAAATCTGATTATATCACTCCCTGTTTTAAAACTCCTTACAAAGTCCCAAAGTCTAGTAAAAAAAAAAAAAAAAAAGAAAGAACATGTATAATATGGCTCCCAAGCACTTCATGGTTGAGCTCCTGTCATCTCTTCATCTTCATCTTCATCACACCTACCTCTTCCCCCCCACCCCTAGGTTTAACCACAAAGCCTTCCTTCCACTCTCCATAGATGCTAAACACTTCCAGCCTCAGAACCTCGCACCCGCTGCTCCTTCTGCCTGGAATGTCCTTTCTTTCGGTCCAACATCACTTCATTTGGTTAGTTCCTACCCAGAGGTCTCAGCTTAAATGTTCCTTCTTCAGAAAAACCTTGCTCACTTGTGCAGATGAGGTCAAGTTGTTCTCTTACATACTTTCATAGTTGTCCACATGCTTTCCTCACCACGAGTATCACAATTAGAATTCGTTTATTATTATTATTGTTATTTTTTTCTTTTTGCAGTATGCGGGCCTCTCACTGTTGTGGCCTCTCCCGTTGTGGAGCACAGGCTCCGGACGCGCAGGCTCAGCAGCCATGGCTCACGGGCCCAGCCGCTCCGCGGCATGTGGGATCTTCCCGGACCGGGGCACGAACCCATGTCCCCTGCATCGGCAGGAGGACTCTTAACCACTGCGCCACGAGGGAAGCCCAGAATTCGTTTATTATTTACGCAGTCGTCAAAGTTACCTATTGCCGCAAAAATACTGCATCACAAACTGCTCCTAAACACAGGGTCTTCAAGCAATCATCATATTCTCATGGATCTGCAGATGAGTTAGATGTGGCACAGCTAGAATGTGTGTGTGTGTTGTATGGGTGTGTATTGAGACAAAGAGTCAGAGGGTAATAACAAGGTGCTCAACTCACAAGTGTTTGAAAATCCAGAGTTCGGGTTCTCCAAGTCTCTTGACTTGAAATCCTAATGTATGTTAGGTGTTTTGCCCCAAGTTTGGCTGTCGCACTCAGAAACCATTTACTGATCGCCCCCCCCCCCGCCAGCCCGCCCCGTGCCACTCACTCATATCTGCCAACAGAACGCCAACCCCGCAGGGACTGTGATGGTTCATTGTATGTCAGCACTTGAACGCGCTGGGTCTCTCTTTTTTTTTTTTTAATTTAATTTAATTTATTTTTTATACAGCAGTTTCTTATTAGTTATCTATCATATACATATTAGTGTATACGTGTCAATCCCAATCTCCCAATTCATCACACCACCACCACCCCCCACTTTCCCCCCCTTGGTGTCCATACGTTTGTTCTCTACATCTGTGTCTCTATTTCTGCCTTGCAAACCAGTTCATCTGTACCACATATATGCGTTTTTTCTAGATTCCACATATATGCGTTAATATATGGTATTTGTTTTTCTCTTTCTGACTTACTTCACTCTGTATGACAGTCTCTAGGTCCATCCACGTCTCTACAAATGACCCAGTTTCGTTCCTTTTTATGGCTGAGTAATATTCCATTGTATATATGTACCACATCTTCTTTATCCATTCGTCTGTCGATGAGCCTCTTTTCATCTTCTACGCAACGAGATGATTAGACTCTGTGTTCATTAAGGCTCATTAGGCTAAGCTGTTGTAACAAAAGCACCCCAAAATATAATGACTTAAATAAGTTAGAAGTCTATGCCTCTTTCTCATAAAATCTAAACTTATGTAGCTCCGGGTAGTAAGTCGGCTCTAATCAAAAAGGTCATCCAGGGGCTTCCCTGGTGGTGCAGTTGTTGGGAGTCCGCCTGCCGATGCAGGGGACACGGGTTCGTGCCCCAGTCCGGGAAGATCCCACATGCCGTGGAGCGGCTGGGCCCGTGAGCCATGGCTGCTGAGCCTGCGCGTCCGGAGCCTGTGCTCCGCAACGGGAGAGGCCACAACAGTGAGAGGCCCACATACCACAGAAAAAAAAAAAAAAAGTCATCCAGGGAGCCAGGCTAGTGGGTCACCTCTCCTGTGGTCACACATGCTTCCACCTCTGGATCCAAGGCAGCAGAAAGGAGAGAAAGAAGAGCCAGGGCTTTGCTCTTTAAGGAGACGATGCTCTCTTCATACCTCATTCTGTTCACATCCCTCTGGCCCATGACAAGCCACATGGCCCCTGAGCTGCAAGAAGTTTGGGACATTCAGTTTGTAACTGGATTGTCATTACAAGCTAAGAGTGGGGGAAAGGTTGGGAAAGGGGCTCTGTTTGAAAAGAAAAGCATACGTGGGAAGAGAGTTTACCACAGAAAAGTGGATCTTGAATGTTCTTTCGGCTTTTCCAACAAGAAGAGGCCATGTTCTTCAGCCATTACACAATCTTTCCCAAGTATTGGCTTCATCTCGTTGTCACATCTTTATTCCAAATAGTCCGTTTCGTTGTTGGGCACATTTCACAATCCACGGCTCACTGTGGTCTTGAATCCCTCTGACATATTTCATATGGATTGGCCAGGTCATGTGCTTTTTCTTCCATCTGTTGCTTGATCGTTTGTAAAATCTGAGCTAATTAGCAAGCTTCATGGTGGTTACGTTGTTTCTTTGATGACTTTCCTTTTCCTCTTCATTGCTATTATTCCTGGTTATTGGTTGGATTTTCACATATCATGGAAAACCCTTAGGTTATTTTCAGATTTCCCAGCCCCACCCACCTTGGTAATCTCCTTTCCTAATAACTGAGGCATGTATCTGGCTATGTTCAACATCCTCTTCCCTTTATTTCTCCCAAAGCTCCCATACCATAGTGTTCAGCCTGGGAGAAACAATGAAGGCCAGGGCAAGAGTTTCCCGTATCCCTTATTCTACCTTTTGAAAGCCAAAAGAGATTAAGGTAAGTCAAAATTCACAGAGGCTTGATTTTCTGCAGGCTATTCCCCATTAATTCTTCTTTAGTCTACAGGGAGATTTCCACACTTTAATACTTCACTTAAAAGTGACCATGGCAAGATCCACATTTCCCAGGTTTTTGCTAGGGTTTCTTTCAGCTCATCTACGAGCTGCATGCATTATTTAGCATCGTCCAGCCTCATCCAACAGACACAGCCAGCCCAGCCCTTATGATGCCCTTGACAGCACTTCTGCAACGTGCGTTCCTTGACTCTTAAACCACTTTCCCTCTCCTTTATTCCGGGATCCTGGCTACTCATGACAACTCTCTTCTGGGGAAGAACAGGAACCTTGCCTGGATGGAAGAGAGAAAGAAGAAAGGGAGCAGCCCTCAGGAAAAGGGGAAGGATCCAAGGAGAAAACTGAAAAAGAGCAGAGGCTTGGCTGGAGCTCACACTCTGGACGTCATGGCCAACAGACCTCAAGAGCCCACGAACGTTGGAAGGCAAGGGAGGAGGTGCAGCCAGCTGGCTTGGGAGCCCTAGAAAGAGAGGACTCTGGACTGCTGGGTCCTCAGAGTGCCCTGTGGGGAGCAGGAGAGAGAAGTGAGCCTCCATCAGCCAGGCTCTGATCAACAGATGGAGGGGAGAGAATGAAGGACACCAGATGTTCATTTCCAGGGTGTGGTGAAGAAGACAGCCAGGCCTAGGGCGGCAGAGCTGGCCGGAAACCATGAGCCCCTGTGGGCAGCTCAGGAAAGCTGCCTTTTGGTGAAGCAGGGACTGGGGAGACCCGGCATCCTCAGGAGGCTTTGCAGAGGTAGATGTGGTCAGTCTTTGCAGAGTTTGCTCCAGACCCTTCATGTTTTTCAGGTGAGTGAGTAAGGGGCGATGGGTGCTAAAACAGTAAAGAGAGTCCAGAAAGGGTCTTCCATTTCTCTGTATCAGAGACTCAAAATGAATAATAACCATGGTTGAAATGAGCCTGAAGTGGCCCTGGTTTGAGTTTTGTTCAGGACAGGGACAGATATTTGAAACAGTTCACATCAGAGCATAGAACTGGAAATACTTCTATTTCAGGTTGAAAAGCATCCTTGGAATCAATTCTAGGTTTAGCAGGAAGGAGGGTTCAGGGGTACTAATGCTTTGGATCAACTGCAGCCTTCATCTCTGGGAGAAGAATCTCTTCATCTTTTACCACGTTTTCTAGCTAAGATGGTACTGAGGTCTGAGAATCTAGGTCACAGTATAACCTCTGGTACTTAAGCAAAAGCAGAGACAGAGACACCCCTTCATCCGTTGAGGTGCAAGTTTGCAGGGGAGCCCTGAAAAATTGCGCAGAAAGGCTCGTGCATGATCAGAAAGACTTGGAGACAAGACAGGACATTTATAGACATTATTCTCTGAGGCGCTGCCTTACCAGGCTCTGCCTGCTCCGACTTTCAGAGGGACAAGTCCCGTCCTCCACTCTAATTGGACCCTACCATTGTCTCATTATTCTAGAGCATCTCAAACTCAAGAAGTCCAGGACATAGTCTCTGGGTCCTGGGTGATCAGAGGTACCAGCAGGTTTCCCAGAAGTCAAGACAGACCTCAAGAAATAGAAGCAGGGCTTCCCTGGTGGCGCAGTGGTTGAGAGTCCGCCTGCCGATGCAGGGGACACGGGTTCATGCCCCGGTCTGGGAGGATCCCACATGCCGCGGAGCGGCTGGGCCCGTGAGCCATGGCCGCTGAGCCTGCGCATCCGGAGCCTGTGCTCCGCAACGGGAGAGGCCCGAACAGTAAGAGGCCCGCGTACCGCAAAAAAAAAAAAAAAAAAAAAAATTCCTGGCGTTCACATCATCCCGGAAGTGGGGAAAGGTCTCTGCCTCAGCACATGTCTTCACTACTTTGATGCTCAGTGTCCGAGCCTGTGTGGTCCATTCCAAGACCCCGACCCCTCCTCCAAGCCAAGCAGGGAGCCTCAAGAACGGGGATATAGGGATATATGTATACGTATAGCAGATTCATTTTGTTATACAGCAGAAACTAACACAACATTGTAAAGCAACTATACCCCAACGAAGATGTTAAAAAAAAAAAAAAGAAATGCATATTCTAAAAAAAAAAAAAAAAAAAGGAATCCTTCACAGCTCTTACGGAAGTGGTACTTCCTGTTCACCCCGGACATCTCCACACTCATTCCATCCAAGGTCCTGTACCTCCTGCCTCTGGATGCAGGCAGAGCACAGGTCCCCACCCCCAGGGGGCCCAGGAGCTCTCCATCCATCCGCTCTGGGCGTGCTTCCTTGGGATGTGTTCCCCCTCCCCTTCGACCTGAGAAATCCCACCTGGGATCAGCCAGCTCCTCCCCTGCACAAGCCTGTACTTGTTTCTCACCTGGGGCAACGGAGGTCCAGGCCCCCGGAACACAGAGCCCCGGCTGTCCCTGAGGGGAGGTGGGAAATACCACTCATTCCTTCCAAAGGCCCATACAGCCCGGAAGACAACAGGGGATGGATTCCTGAGTCAGACTGTGTGGCCAGCACTGTAGAGGGGGGTCACCTCCCCCCACCATCCTCAGGGGTGACTTCCCTGACTCTCTGCCTAACGGGGGTGAGGGAAGGAAGCCTGGCATCCCGGCTCTGATCTCCTCTTTCTGTTCATTATACAGAGACACTGACCAAGGGAGCAGGGGAGGTTGGCTGCTGTCAGGGCTCCTCTCCAAACCCTGTGCCTGGCTGTGGGGTTGCATTTCCCTGGAGGAGGTGCCTTTCTCTCTGCCTGGTCTGGGGTCAGCCCTGGACCTGAGTCTGCATGCCCTCGGGTGTCAGGGCTGACTCACACGGACACCTCGGGAGCATTGTCCAGTGCTCTGTGAGGCTTGCACTTAGCATGGGGGTCCCACGAGGAAGGGAGAGATGAGAAGAGGCTTCCCATCCCAGGAACAAAGCCGCAGAGTCTGACAGCAAGGAGGACAGCCAGCATGCTTGAATGCTGTGGCTCTGCTCAGCTGTCTCCGTAGTGGGTCAGGCAGGGCCAGGGCGGGACATTTGCCCCTCTGGGCAGTCTCTTCCTAGAAACCTCTTCCCCAGTTGAGCTGACTTACACAGCTTACTAGAAAAAACTCTGAAGTAGGAGTTGAGAAACTTAGGTTGCTATCTCACTAAATGACCTTTGAAAATGACTTCTCTCTTCTGGACCTCAGTTCCCCCATCATTAGAATCCCAGGTTCCACTTAGAGTAGTTAGAGGATCACATTAGAAGGATGAATAAAACTGCTGTGAAAAGTACAAAGAAATACACAAATGTTTGTAGCAAGAACAAGAGTTCCCTTAGGTTTGAGGGAGCCTCTTCTTTCACTCAGATCCTTGCTCCTATAACACGTCCTGTACAGAGAGTGTAGGGGTCCAGAAGGAAGCGGAGAAATGATAGGAACTTTTCTTGATACAAAACCAATGTCTCCCATTCTGTCTTGATAGGAGAGGACAGCCAGCCTCCGCCAGGCTTTCTAAACTCTCAACCACGTTTCCGGGAGCTTCAAACAATTTGTCCATTTGGGTTGGGTCTTGACGTGATCCTGGTCCCCATCCCCCAGGAGCCCCCCAGAGACAGCCGTCCATCCTGAGCTCACCCCCTTGAAGCCTTCATCATTCCCCAGTCATGTCCAGGCCAAGTGCCCGGCTCTGGGGAAGAAACAGAATCGGTGGGGAGGGGACGTTGGCACAAGGAATCCAGGGCAGGACAGGGAACACTGGTCCCCCCGCCAGAGCAGACTTGGACTCTAAAAATAGTTTCATGATGTAAACCCCAGAACAAAGTCTTCTTTGGCTCCAGAAGTAAAAATTCTGTTTGGAATTCAATCCAAGGCTTTGTTCTAAATACTTAACATGACGGAACCTATGAATATCTCCAGCTAATTGCTCCGAGTTTTGTAATCTCTGTGGCAAGAGTTCCAGCCAGGTCAATTAAGGGGAGTGGATATGCTCTATCGGGGGGGGGGCCCCCAAGTTCCTGTAAATCAGATCGTGTTTGGCTTTGTACCCAACCCAGAAGCCTGTTGTATGACTTGGTCTAAAGGCTCTGTTTCCAGCCCAACCTGTTGGGTTCTTGGCCATTATGGTGGGGTGGCAACACAGAAGGGGCAGGGGACACACAGAGACATGCACTTTTTCAAGGCTTAAAATGAGGCAGGATCTCAGACCGCAAGAACGTTTCCGTGGGTTTGCTTTTGGTTGAATGTGAGAAGGGGTTGCTGAAAGCTCCAGCCTCATGCTTTGTCAATCGGATCAATCAAAATCTACCCTCTGGAGTCCGCCTGCCGATGCAGGGGACACGGGTTCGTGCCCTAGTCTGGGAAGATCCCACATGCCGTGCAGCGGCTGGGCCAGTGAGTCATGGCCGCTGAGCCTGCACATCCGGAGCCTGTGCTCCGCAACGGGAGAGGCCACAGCAGTGAGAGGCCCGCATACCAGAAAAAAAAAAAAAATCTACCCTCTGGCTTTTATTAGGGAAACTCCAGGCCTGAGGCAGGGTAGGCAGGCTCTGTTCTCCCACAGGAAGACCCAGGTTCATCGTGAACAGAAACGATGGACATTGAGAATTCAGAAAATGGTGGCAAGAGCGTTTGGCCCATGGCTCTGGCCCAACGCAAGACTTACAGCGAGAAAAGAGCTTCAGATTTGTATCCCCAGGGGCCTCCCTAAATGTAAAACTTGATTAAAACAAATATGCAGCATTTCCTTCAGGCACCACAGGTAGGGGCTCAGGGACTGAGAATTATTTACCTGTCGCTCCAGGAATCATCTGACGCCACTAAGATCAGTGAAGGTAAATGATATTAAAATTTAGAAATCTTCCCAGATTGCGGAGGGGGCGGGGGTGGGGTGGGGTGGGGAACAGACCATCCCACCCACACATAGATTCAGGGGCAAGTTACACACAAGCAGAGCAGAATGTTACGCAACCTGGTCACAGACTGTTCTTTAAATGGAGATGGAAATTCCCCTTCAGATCTTAGTCCCTGGTTGTTTCAGGTTTGTTTGCTTCCTTGGTTTCCTTTCTCATTAATTACTTTGAACATGTTAATTTGCTCATTCAGCAAGGAGTTTTTTTTTTTTCCCCTTGCGGTACGCGGGCCTCCCACTGCTGTGGCCGCTCCCGAAGCGTAGGCTCAGCGGCCATGGCTCACGGGCCCAGCCGCTCCACGGCATGTGGGATCTTCCCGGACTGGGGCACGAACCCGTGTCCCCTGCATCGGCAGGCAGACTCTCAACCACTGCGCCACCAGGGAAGCCCATCAGCAACGAGTTTTTGAGGGACTATTATATCCTAGCTTGTGTATTAGGTGCTGGAAATTCAACAAAGAGCAAAACTGGCCAGGACCCCTGTCCTCCTGGGGTTTACCATCCAATTGGGTGGCGCTGTTGGGGGGAAACAAACATCTTCAGAGGGTACCAGGAGAGGCTGCATTGTAGGTGGTGGCTTATTTTGTTTGGAGGTTTGATTTTACTTTGTTTCGGGAGATTGGCTTCTGAAGATGGTGGTTTGGGATACGGTTCTTTCAATATGATTTTTACTTGTTTTGTTCTTAATCAATGACATCTTGGACTGTCACTGAAAGCTCCTCTTGGCTGAAGCTGCTCGAATGATCCATCCCAAATTGTTTGGAAATGTCAGGAAGATGAGCACACAGGCTGCCGTCACCAATTCAAGTCAGAGCTCAAGAGTAACCCGCCGGTGACCTCTGACACCGAACGCCATGGGCTGTGGTCGCGTCTCAGTTGCCAGGCTCTCCAGTGGTCCCTGGGGAACATTCATCTGGGTGACTGCCATGGGTAGATGTCTCTTCTTCGGGGTGATGACATCTTTGTGGGGATTGAGCTGGCACCTCATACCAAGAGTTTAGGTCTAAAATGAAAGGCACTTAGAGGGAAGGTTTGCACAACTCTTTTCCAAATACATCAGTTACCGACGTGCAGAGAAGCTCCTTATAGTAAGATGTGGAGACTGCAGGCTGCTTGAACACTCTCCCCAGTGTTTTCTACCCAACCTGGGGAGCAGCTGCTTCTGAGACAGTCCTGGCCTATATAGACGCTGGAGGCCACAGCTATAAAATCACCATTTAGTCAGACCTCCCAGTTTAACCTGCCATTCGACCAGCCTTCCTTCCCTCCACCCACCAGAAGCCTTTCCTGTGGGCCTCCCAACTGTGCATTTCCTTTGAGTCTCAGAACCTAGCTTCCAGGTAAGATGCTGGGCCTGGAAAGGTGGATGACTGAGGGCGCCATGTTTGAACAGCCATCACTGGGACTCACTCGTGAATGCGGGGTGGGCAGGACAAGGGCCATCTCCTAGGTTTCCAGTCCACAGCGTCATCTATCCCTCCATCTTCTAGAAACCTGGACATGGGGTTTCTGTTTACCTTCTGAAGAAAATCAGTTCCAAGCAGAGAATTGGCAGGATTCCTAAAAGCTCTTAATATTCATCCTTCACCATGTCATAAATCTTCTCTAATCTGTCCCCTTATGAAAGCCAAACAGACACATTTCATATTCCTCTCTCCTTCCTCTTTTCCTTTTTTTCTTCTCTTCTACTTCTCGCCTCCCTCTCCCCCTAGCAGGGGGAGCGTGAAGGGACACAGGGGCCTCCAACTTTCTGTTTGTGCAGAGGAATTATTCTCAAGGCAACAATTTTCCCAACAACGATGTAATTATGAAATATTACCCAAACACATTGGGTATTATTGAATGTGCCATTTCTGGATCCTGGCCAAAGGCTTTGGCAGAAACAGGACTCAGGAAGAAAAGAGGGAGAAAAATTATGCACACGTCTCCCTTTCCATCCTGCTGTTGAATTAAACCACATGTAAGTTTTGTAGCAGCACACAGCAGAAAGGAACAGCTCCAAAACACGTGTTTCAGAGCAGAGATCTTGTCTTGGGGATTTTGAAAATTAGCGGCTAAAGCAATATAACATGAAGTCAGGGCATGTGGAAGTGATTAAGGACCATTGCCATGTACAGTAAGAGCTGTTAATCAGCGCCTCACTACTGTCTACTTGGAGACAGGATTTGAGTAAACACGGAGTTGAGCTCAATAACTAACCCAGGGGTCATGAGGACCCTGGGGTCAGGGATCACTTTTACCCTTGGGAAAGAGGTGGAGTTAATGACACAACAAATTCCTTAGTAAAGCAAACCCTAGAGGGATGCTAAAGCACAAACCTCATCCACGGGGTTGTAATTACATGTGCCTGGGACTTGGAGGAGTCTCTGGCATTTCTTCCTGCCACAAAGACATCACAAAGAAGCACCTCAAAGCTAGGATGTGTATGGTCTCCTTATATTTCTATCATTCACTCATTGTTTCATTTATAAATTTGTTCATATAAATATTCAAGTAGTATTGATTGAGTAACTACTATGAACACATACTATGGACAATGTAAAGATCTGGTCTCTACTCTGAAAAAACCTACTACCTAATGAAAATAGAAAACCTATCATTATAACAAGCTAAATTAACAATAGATGACATGACATCAGGAAACATACATGTAACTAGTAAAGGAATAATGCAGACAAGAACCTTTCAAGGAGTTTAGGAGAGGGTGCTGAGATTGCTGTGGTCCAGGGTAACCTGAAAGGGATGGGATTTGGGTTGGGCTGTGGATGGGTGAGAATGAGGAGAAGAGGCATTCCAGGTGAGTTAGGCCAGTGTAGAGTGGAGGTGAAGTCCTTCTTTTTTTGCTCCATTCATGTATAAAAGCCATGCAAGAGCTCTGCCATCAGAACAGGGCTGAACAGATGAGCCTGACATTGACAGGAGCTGCCAGAAAGGATGACCAGTGATGGTTACATTAAATGAGACCGTTAGGGCGGGTCATAGTCTACTCTGACTGGTCTCTTTATAAGAAGAGGAGATTAGGACACACAGAGAGACACCAGGGGGTGCACAGCACTGAGAAATGACCTTGAAGAGGCAGCAAAAAGGGGAGCATCTGCAAGCCAAGGAGAGGAGTCTCAGGAGATGCCAAATCTGCTGACACTCTGATCTTGGACTTCCGGCCTTCAGAACTGTGAGAAAAGTAATTTCTGTTGTTTAAGCCACACAGTCTGTGGTATTCTGTAATGGCAGCCTTCACAGACTAATACATATGGCTTTTTTCATTTCATCTGTGGATGTAAATTACGTTAACAGATTTAAAAATGTTAATTCATGCTTTCATTCTTAGGATAGACCAGTTATTTAGGATATATTTTTAATACATTTTACTTAGGATATTTACATCTGTATTCCAAGGTGAAATTGGTCATAATTTCTTTTCATGTATGATTTTTAACCTCATTTTGGCATTAAAGATAAAGGAGTCTCTATAAAACAAGTTGAGGATCATTCTGTTTTCTATTTTATGGAAAATTTTGAATAATATTTAGTAAAATTCACCTATATAACCGCTGAGTCTAGTAGAATTTGTGTGTGTTTTGGAGGTGGGAGAGGGGATAGACTTTTTAAAAACACTGACTCAACTTTTATAAAGGTTGTAGATGTATCCAGGTTTTATATTTCTCTTTGAGACAGTTTTGTTATATTTTCTAGGGATTTTAAATTTTTTTTCAAGGATCATTATACAAAAATTAATTGCATTCCTAAGTAGCAGAAACATAACGATAGAAAGCTTTTAAAAATATACCATTAACTACATCAGAAAATATAAAGTGCCTAAATAAATAAATCTAACAAAGTAAGTACAAGGTTTAGAAGAGCAAACTAAATCCAAAGCAAGCAGAACAAAGGAAATAATAAAGATAAGAGCAGAAACAAATAAAATAGAAAAAATAATAGAGAAAAATCAGAACCAAAGTTGGTTCTTTGAAAAGGCCAACAGAATTAACTAAACTGAAGCTAGACTAGCCAAGATTACACACACAAACACACACACACACACACACACACAGAGACTCAAATTAGTAAAATAAGGGGAAAAAAGAAGGGGCATAACTACCAACAGAACAGAAATTTTAAAAATTATAAAGATATACTATAAACAATTGTATACCAGCAAATTAGATAACATAGATGAAATAGACAAATTCCTAGAAAGACATAAACTATCAAAACTGACTCAAGAAGAAATAGAAAATCAGAATAAACCTATAACAAGAAAAGACTCTCCTCACAAAGAAAATTCCAGGCCCAAAGGGATTCATTAATGAATCAGTCAAATATTTAAAGAAATAACACCAATCCTTCACAGACTCTTCCATAAAACAGGAGAGGACAAAATGTTTCCCAACTTATCTTATGATGCTTACCTTGATATCAAACAGAGACAAAGACATCACAAGGAGACCACAAATCTTGTGGATGTAGACAAAAATTCTCAGCAAACTGCTAGCAAACCGAATTCAGCAACATGTAAAAGGCTGATATACTATGGCCAAGTGGGATTTATCACAGGAATACAGGGTTGTTTTAAAATTTAAAAACCAATCAATGTGATAAACCATACTAATAGAATAAAAGTAAAAAACTACATGATAATCTCAATGTATGCAGAAAAAGCATTTGACAAAATCCAACATTCTTTCATGATAAAAACATTCAACAAGCCAGGAATAGAAAGAAGCTTCCCCAACCTGAAAAGAACTTCTACCAAAAACAAAACAAAACAAAAACAAAAACAAAAAATGTGAATATCATACCTAATGGTAAAAATGAATACTTTCCTACTGAAATCAGGAACAGTACGAGGATAGCCATTATTACTACTTTTATTCAATACTGTATCAGGATTCTAGCCAGAGCAATTAGAAGAAAAAAAAAAGGAAGGAAGGAAGGAAAGAAAGAAAGAAAGAAAGAAAGAAAGAAAGAAAGAAAGAAAAAGCATCCAATTGAAAAGGAAGAAGTAAGTCCATGCACGTTTGCAGATAACATAATTTTGTATATATAAAATCCCAAGAAATTTAAAAAATACTGTTAGGACTAATAAGTGAGTTCAACAAGTTTGCAGGATACAAGATACAAAATGCAATTGTATTTCTATATAACAATAAACAATCTGAAAATGAAATTGAGGCAATTCCATTTATAATTGCTTCAAAAACAATGAAATATGGAACAACTTAGGAATAAACTGAACAAAATGTAGGACTTACACACTAAAAACTACAAAATAGTGTTGAAAGGAATTAAATAGGACCTAAATAAATGGAAAGACATCCTGTGTTCATAAACTGGAAGACAATATTGTTGAGAGAGCAGCAGCATTCTCCAAATTGATCTATAGATTTGATGCAATACCTATCACAATGCTAGCTCCCTTTTTTTTGTGAAACTGACAAACTGGTCCCAAAATTTATGAGGAAAACTAAGGGAACCAGAATAACCAAACAATCTTGAAAAAGAAAAATAAACTTGGAGGACTCAAACTTCCCAATATCAAAACTTACTACAAAACTACAAAACCACTAAGCAAGATATATGGAACTGTCATAAGGATGGACATACAGATCAATGGAATAGAATTGAGAAACCAGAAATACATCCCTACATTTATGGTCAATTGATTCTTGACAAAGGTGCCAAAATAGTTCAATAAGGAAAGAATAAGCTTTCCAATAAACAGTGCTGGGACCACTGGATATCTATATCCAAAAGAATTAAGTTGGAACCGTACCTCACACAGTATACAAAAAATTAACTCAAAATGCATCATAGACATAAATATAAGAGCTAAAACTATAAAACTGTCAGAAGAAAACATCAGAGAAAATTATCATGACCTTGTATTAGGCACAGTTTCTTAGATATGACACTAAAAATACAGGTGACAAAAGAAAAACAATAGATAAATTGTACTTTGTCAAAAGTATAATAAAAAAATTTTGTGCTTCAAAAAAATCTTTAACTTGTATGTGAGTGTTCAAAGCAGCATTATTTACAATGATAAAAAAGTAGAAACAACCTAAATGTCCATCAACTGATGAATGGATAAATAAAATTGGTATGTTCATACAATGGTATATCATTAGGCCATAGAAAAAGAAGGAATTACTGATACAACATGGATGAACCTTGAAAACATGCTAAATGAAAGAAGCCAGGCACAAAAGACCACATAGTGTACAATTCCATTTACATGAAATGTCCAGAATAGGCAAATCTATAAACACAGAAAGTAAATCAGTGGTTGCCAGGGACTGGGGACAGGCCAGGGAGAAGGAGAGTTGGGGAGACTGTTTATGGGTATGGAATTTCTTTGAGGTTGATGAGAATGTTCTAGAATTAGATAATAGTGATGGTTACACAGCTCTGTAAATATAGACTACTGGATCACATACTTTAAAAGGATGAATTAGATGGTATGTGAATTATATTTCTATAAATTTAAAAAAAAAAACAAGAAAAACTTTAAAGACATAGCTATATGAAGAGAACATCATGATTATGGCTTATAACATCAATATTTAAACATGCCAATTCAATCCAAATTATTTTAAAGAGTCAATGAAATACAACCTAAATCACAATGGGTTTTTTTAATAGACTTAAAAAGCTAATTCTAGATATTATTTGAAAGAACTAGCATTCAAGAATAGCCAAGGAAATTTGAAAGAATAAAGTGAAGATGAGTGATTTCCCTACAGCTATGAAAACGTATTTTAAACTATATTAATCAAGACAGAGAAGTGTTAGTACAGGAAGAGAGAGGTATAGAAGAGATTAGACAGTCCAGAGACACACACAGACATATATGGAAACTTTTTATATGACAGAGAAAGCATTCAGCCCTCAGGAAATAGGAAAGGATGAGCAAAATGGACCAAATTCCTAAAGAAAGAATCTGAAAACAGAAAATCCAAATGACCAATAAATATATGAAAAATGCCCAATCACACTGGCAATCAAGGAATTAAAAATTAAGACGATAGTGAAATACTATTACATAGTTATAATGTCTGACATTATGATGAATCGGCAATAATATGGAGCAAAGGGAACTCATATCCAGCTTCAGGAGTTTAATTTGAACAATCACGTTATGGACTGATTTAACAATATACAGTCAAGTTGAAGATGTGCAGATTCTATGACGCAGATATTCCTTTTCTAATAATCTATCATAGAGAAACTTTTGCACAAATTTCTCTATGGGCTCAAAGGAAGTACAAAATGTTCTAACAGCACTATTTTTAATGGGAAAAACTGGATATTTTCCTAAATTTCCAACAGTAGGCAAATTTCTGCCTTGCTTGCTACTGAATTCTCAACACTTATAACAGTGCCTGATAGTAGTACTCAAGAAATATAGGGGGCTTCCCTGGTGGCGCAGTGGTTGAGAGTCCGCCCGCCGATGCAGGGGACACGGGTTCGTGCCCCGGTCCGGGAAGATCCCACATGCCGTGGAGCGGCTGGGCCCGTGAGCCATGGCCGCTGAGCCTGCGCATCCGGAGCCTGTGCTCCACAACGGGAGAGGCCACAGCAGTGAGAGGCCTGCGTACCGCAAAAAAAAAAAGAAAGAAAAGAAATATAGGTTGCATCAATAAATCAATGTAAAAGGAAGACGTTCCCAGGTCCCCCCATCCATCAGAAATCTAAGTGGGAAAAGAGGACTTCTGATAGAATTTCCCATGCTCTCTCTTAGGCTGTACAGTCTGGGGTTCACCTCCTCAGGGTCTAGCAGTGCATGATTTATCTCTTCTAGAGCAAAATAGAAAGAAGAAGATTCTTGTAGCTCCTCATTTTTCTGCCTCACGTTATTACTACTAAAAATCACCATGGCAGCCTTCTGGAAAAAGAATTTTCTCCCCAGACAGTAGCCTTTATCACCGATTGGAAAAACATTTTTTACCAAAATGTATCTCCACCAAAGGAAGCACATTTTCTAAAATTTAACATGGCTATCTATCTATTTATATAGCTATGTATCTATGTATCCATCCATCTATGTATCTGTGTTATCTATCCATCTATGCATGTATGTATGTATCTATCGATCTAATCTATACGTATACATTCTTACTCATGTCATCAGAGTTGTTAGTGCTTCTGATGCCATATTTGTCAATAAGCCTTAATGAATAGCATGAGATGCTGATAGTTGGAGCCTTGCAACACTACAGATCCCAGGTCACAATCAGAAAACCTCCATGGGGACACTGATGCTAGAGTGCCTCCTTGACCTGTTCCTTCAGGATGATCCACTGCAGAAGCGGCATGAAATCCCTGGTCCCGGTGTCTCAAAATGGGTGCAGAGAGTAGATGCCTGATGCAATCCAAACCTTCCTCAGTGATCCACGTGAGCTATCTGCCTACAAAGGCTTCCATTTGTGGGAAATCACGTTGCTATTCAGAAGACTGGGCTATGCTATATGCAGCTTATCCAGGAATTCTTTACATGAAAGAATTGGCTAGAAGCTCTGTCTGGTGGCCTGGATTTAATCCTGAAATTGAGAGGAAGGCAGGGAAGTGGGGTATGTGCCAGACTAGACAAGGGAAGTGATCAAGAAACCAGAATCACCCATATTTCTTTCTCAGGGATCATATCTGGGGAAGAATATCTTGGTTTTGATCTGCTTCTTCTCAGACGGCTCCTGATTTTGGTCGATTACAGCTCCTGCGGTATCAATCACAAGTCTAAGCCAGTTAATTGAAAAACACTGATAACCAGACACTATGGTTTCTGACTCTGGATTTGCTTTTATCGTATGGGTGTATCTCTACATTGTCTGCACTGTTTCTCAAAGTCTTGCAACAGAGGTATTACAGATACTCTTAAATCAATTATTGAAGGAGGCTAGCCAAGAAAACTTCTGTGGTTTCTCATTTCCGATACAACAACTGAAGTCATTCTTGTTGGATTACTGAAGAGGAAACATCTCAAATCTTGCCTAACATTTCCAGTCAGACTTAGATAAGACCTTACAACACAATCAAGCATATATTCTAATTGTTTCTTAATGATGCTCTTTCTACACCTACTTTATTCTCCTTTTTCCCACCAATGCTGGCATTGTAGAAACCATGGGATTTGAATCAAGAAATGAGCTCCTGACACCAAACTTATGTCATAGTCAGCGACCTGGAAATCTAGAATCAGACAGAGCAATGCAGCATTGCCATAATGAAAGCTATTTATGGAACACCTGAGCACCAACTATTTATTGGGTACTTTTCGTAATTTCTCCCTAGTTCACACATCACTACGATATAGTACATATCTCATCTCCAGCCCCATTTTTACAGATAAGGAAATGAGCTCAGAAAGATTAAGTAACCTTCCCAAGTTACAGCCACTAAGTAGAATGACAGTCCAAACCCAGGTCTGTCTCCCCATCAAACCCACTGCACTAAGCAGACCATTCTTCACGATGGCGGCTATAGCTATGGCCCCCTTTTAAGAAGACTGCTCAACTCACTGCACCTGTACAATGAACAAGCCTCAGATGCTTTCTTGTATGTGTTGCCCTGCTGAGGTCATTATTAGCTCTGGCCAAGCTGATTGGAGCAGGGGTGAGTACTGCCACTAGGCTGCCCAGCTGGCCAGTTGAGAGGTTGAACTGTGGCCCATGAAGTATCTCAGACCGAAGAGCATTGCCCAGAAAGCATAATGATGATTCACTTCATCCAGTCAAATCCTCCTTCTCTTGGACTTTAACAGGAGAGACAGGGAAAGAGTCAATAGCTCGTGCTAGGAAACCACACAGGAAGGAGGCATAGAAAGAAGACAGGCCATGAGGGCTCAGGAATAAGCAGCATCAGTGAGAAGCTGAAGATCTGAGTCAACAGAATAAAACACCCATAAAGGATGGGGGATGAGATAGTAGGTTGGTAGTCACCTGAGTGCTGGAAGCAGCGAGGAAGACGTTCTGAGTCACTGGAATCGTGGGAACCAAGAAACTCCAAGGGTGGGGAGGAGCGGGTGGGAGAAGGCAACCTGGTGCCTAGAGCTGCGTCTTTCCAGCTCCCAAGCTGTGTTCCCGTGTCTCTGAGGACAGCTCTGCACCTCTTTCCAAGGATACTGTGACATCCCTGTCCCCCTTGTTACGTATGTATTCTTGCTCTGAATCCGCATTCCTTGACATCACTAAGGACCAGGGGAGGCAAACTGACCCGCACCCTCCTTCCCTTATGTGGTGCTCCTCGGGGGATGAGCGCCTGCAAAGTTCTCTCCTGTTCCTGCTGCAGCCCGGCCAGGAGAGCGGCTGAAGCATCTCTCCTAAGCTGGCTGAGTCCCAAAGCCTCGCTGGTACCCAAGAGGGGACCTCTGGTCACAACTGCGGAAGATGCAGCTCCCTGGCATTTTCATACGACACAGGGACAGCCTCGAAACAGCGCGAAGCGACTTAACTGATGGAAAAGGGATGGGTGGTTCCCCACTCGGCTTTTGTTTCTTTCTGGGATTGTGGGCACCTGTTCCTGTGAGGTTGCTGACAGTCTGAGCCTCAGAGATACACCCTCAGCATGGTCTCGTGAGTTTTGCCTGGACTTGAGGGTCTGCTTGCTTCCTGCGTGTTCCTTGCTACTTGGGTACAGCCAGAACTAAGCAGAGGGTTTCTGGTCAGGAATAAAGTTGAGAGAAGGGAAATGAGAAATGGTCAAAAACTCCATTTGAGACCCAGGAAAAAAAGGGGGTTTATAAAAGAACACGCTCATGCCCCTCCTAACGGCTCTGGATCTGCCCCAGAAAGAGGGAAGGACCCTCCTCTGCCCCGACTTGAGTCAGGAACGCCGGCCAGCAGTGCACTGAGGCACAGAGGACCAGGCATGTCGTCCTGCAAACTTCCTTTGAACATCAAAGAGCCCAGGGCCTTCTGGGTGACCTTGGAGGAGGGAAAGAGAAACGGGGAAGCCCGGAGCCCCGTGTTGATGGTACAAAGATCAAACGGGACCCAGTGGAACATAATGCTTCCCTTTATCTCCTGGCTCTAAGAGGTTTCAAACTGCCTGCCGTGCCCTGAAGCTGGGGAATTAGGAAGGAACTGAGGTGTCTTTTTTCACTGGGGAGACAGAACAATGCAGAAATTATAACTCATCCTAGGAAAGCCTCCTAGGGGATTTTCACCTTCCCTGTGCTGGGGAAAGCCCTTGCTTCTGAGAAGTCTCACCCCCCTCATTGCACACCCCTTGCTCCCCGCTCCAGGGCCCCTGCCTCTCTGTCACTGTCATTCTCTTGAGACTCAGCACCGGGTCCAGTACCCGGCCTTGAGATGGCACTAATAAGTATTTGCAGAATAAAAGAGTAATAAAGGAATGAATGAGTGTAAGATGTCTTGTTGGAGGGGGCAGTGGATAAGCACGGTCAGTCTATCAGCATTGCATCATTTCGCTCAACTTCAATGAACATACACGAACCGTCTGCCTGTGTGTAGGGGGAGACAAGAAGAGCCTTAGACACAGCACCTACGCTCAGCCGCCTTCAAGTTACCTAAAGAGATGACATATGGACCCATTACAGGAATGTGTGTAGAGTCTCAAACTATCACCCAGGGAGCACGAGTTAAAGATGCAAGTTTCCCAAGCCCCACTCACCAGGGCTTCTGATTCAGATAAGGGCCCCCAAATTGAAAATTTGAGCCAAGTCTCCATGTAATTCAGAAGCTGATGTAAACCAGTCCACTCCTGGAGAAACACTGACGTGTGGGGAGAAATAGACCCTCTAGGCAGGTATTGAAGACCTTGCCCGGTCTTTTCAATGACGTCCCATGACTCCTGAAACCTTTCCGGCCTCTTCTCAGCACCCACTTCCTATCCCATGATGACTCAAAGCTCTGAGCCCCATATTGTATGGGTGCACTTGGATCTCTGCGCACACATTTCTGGCAAACTGGCTGAGAAGGCTCAGCGAAGCCTGTTGCCTGGGAGCTAAGACACATCCTGGGAGAATCAACTCCATTCCCCACCCCCCACCCCCCTGCTTTCGCTCCTGCAGGATGTCCTATGGGAGAAGGAACCAGTCACAGCGGGCTGGGTTGTCAGAAGTGAGGGACACGGGGAGGATGGGTTCTGGCAAGCAGACCTCTTCCCCTCCCCGTCCTCCTCTGAGTCACCTGGAGACGAGGGAGTCTCTGTGTAACAGCTCAAAGGACAATCTTATGAAAAGTGTAAAATCATTAGGAAACAAGCATCACTCCCCCAGGACACTCAACACCCCCGTCCCACCCAGGTCAAAGCGCGTAGCCTGTGAGGGCAGAAGCACCCTGCGGGCAGGGCATGGGGGGACCACGCAGGGGCGCTGACTCACTCACCAGCACCTTCGAGACAACCCTGGGAACCCCCAGAAGCACTTGGGAGGAGGCGGTGTAGGGATACAGGGTCATCCATGGAGCAACAGCCATTAAATTCGTGTCATGGCTGTTGGTTATCCCCACATGGACAAAATTCTAAAATATCTCTTAAATCCACCTGCACGTCTGCCTTATCTTGGGATGACTACTCAACGTCCCACTGGGTCTTCCTGTCTCTCATTTCTTCACTCTCCATTCTACTCACGGTACTGCAAGCATTTTTTTTTAACTGTTAGTCTGACCATGTTTCTTCCCCATCACCTACAGGATCAAATTCAGACTTCTGCAGACCCTTCAGAGCTTGATTCAAGCATAAGGTCCTCCAGGAAGCTGTCTCTGGCTTCCTTGGGTAAAGAATGGGCCACTTCCTCCTTTGCCTCTGCTGTATTTTGTATAAAGTCCATGTCACATTTCATGGGCTTTATTTATTTACCTTATTCCCCTAGACTGGCGTCTCCTTGAGGGCAGAGCCTGTGTCTCTCATGCATCTCCACTACTCGTGCTCAGCACAGCACTAGGTGTACACGATGAGTTTGACCAGTGTTTCATTCATTCATTCATTACTACCCTCGTATCAACTCCATCTAGGACTATTACCTCCTTGCACCTCAACATGTTCTCATCCCCACTACTGAACTTTTCTTCTCTTCTTCCCCTTGCCCGAATTGTTCTCTGTTCTCCTTTTCATTCCTCTTTTCCTTCCTCTTTTTATCTCTGTAACATTTTCTGTAACCTATCATTGTAATACATCAAATCCTCGAGAGAACGGTCCTGCCCTTTGGTGTTGTTTATGCTGACTCTTGCTCACAGTGGCTTGTTTCCTTGTGCAGTTTGTAATTTGGGGTTACGAGCTTGTGTTTGGTAAGGTGTCCTAGGGCACTACAAATCAAGAACCACTTAAAAGTTAATTTTGTAGCTTGAAGTTTCCTGTACAATGCAAGTAGTATAAAGTTAAACCCCAATCCCATGGGAGAGTAGGCCTACCTATGGTAACCAAGTCACAGGGCAGATACTTTTCTTTTTCCATCCAGAGCCCAACCTGATAAGACAAATTTCCTTATCTGTTTTTCTTTGCCCAGGGCCACATTTCTCCTGTACCACATTTTCCCTGGAGATCTTGTTTCATGTGTATGAGGGTTGTCTCCATTCTATCTTCTTACCTTGTATGGGCCCAAGATCAGAAGACCCACAAAAGGCATTCTACTCTAAGACTCCAGATCAGAAATTGGTAAAGTATGGCCCAAGGCTCAGGTCCAGTTTACTGTAAGTCAAATCTTCTTATACCTGCTGCTTATGTATTATCTCTGGCTTCATTCATGCTACAAAGGCAGAGTTGAGTTGTTGCAACAGAGAACCATATGGGCTCATAAAGCCAAAAATACTATCTGGCCCTTTACAGAAGATGTTTGCTAAGCCCTGCTCTAAACAACGAGGAGTACCAAAAGCAGTGGCAACTCTCACCTTTTTGCCAACTCAGTGATGCATTTCAAAGGAATTTTGTATCCAGCAAGTTTAGCTATATTGTATGGGGAGATTTTCTAAGACATCTAGTCTACCGCATTGCCAGAAGGTGAAATTAGCCTCTTCTTTCTTTTTTAGCCTCTCAAAAGGCTAAAACGATCCAAAACAGAACTGCTCTCCTTCCCCAGTGATTTCAGCTCATGTTATCATTCTCTACGCTTCTAACACCCTTGCCCTCTATAACCTATGGTTCAGCAGTTCATTGTAGGGGTTTGTGTGTCTCTGTGTGTGTGTTTGATTGCTCTCCAGTTGCACTGAACAGGTAATTTTTCTGCTTTGTGAGGTTGCCAGCACCTTGAGAACAATGTTTATCATTTAGATCAAGACCTAGTATTGTGGGTTTAGAGAACTGGAACAATCCTCAGGTGCTAAAGAACCCTAAATCTGGTGGGTTAGAAAAGAACCCTTGACAGTGGAGAACGTAGCAGAAGGCAGTAGTGAGTGATCAAGCCTTGGGTTTAGATGGAACTGCGTTCAAGTTTGATCTCCGTCACTAGCTGCACGATCTCAGCAGCTACTTAATCTTTCTAAGTTCAGGTTGTTTCATCTATGACATGGAGAGTGATGTACCTTCCGTGGACAAGTGGGAGACTTAGAATGGATGCACAGTATCTGGTACAAATAGGTGACCAATAGGCTATCATCATGCTGTTATGGGAACAACTTGTTTATTAATGCTCTTGACACTACACTTGAAGATGGCTTTGACTATTCTAATACTCAATGCATCCCAGCTGGAATTTGATCTGCATTTATATCCAAATTTGTAAAATTTAAACAAGGAGCATAGGAAACATAGAAAGTGAGGAGTTGGGAAGGATGCATTCCTAGACCTTACAAAAATCAGATTCCCAACATTTCAGGTCTGACCATAGAAATGCTGCAGGGCTGGACTATGAATGGGCCAAATGATCTAATCCATCTAATCAATAAAGAGTGCTTCTGAGTTATCACTGTAATAGCTGTCAGAAAGTGTTGGTTGACGGTTACTGCCATAGGTACCTCATCTTGGTTTTGCATTTGGCATTGGCCTCCTTAAGCTCTGTTGGTGTCTTGTCCCATCATCCTAGCAGCCCTGAGCTCTGCCAGCTAGCCCTGCTCTTTAGAGAAGAACACATTTGTTTGTCTCTTCTTTCCTTTCTCTTAGGATTTGTAACAGAGGGATAGGACCCAAGGCAGGAAGTTAAGAGAAAGATGGGGTGGCCTGAGGTTGTACCCCCTACCTCCAGGGTGACTTATACCTATGCCTTCGGCACTGGTTTGGGGCCTGGCCTGGGGGCTCTGGGGGAAGGGTTTGGACCAGGGATGGCAGGGGAAGGAGGCACAGATATACTTATGGTCCCAGCCACAGAAGAGGCACAGGGAGTTTGCTGGTGAGAAAGCTGGTTCTTTCAGGCACAGGGCCTTGATTTCTTAGCACTGGGCACATTTACTGCCAGCTTGACCTCTCTAAGGCCTTGCCTGTGGCTGGCACAGCCCCCAGATCACCACGCTGCTCCTGTCCTCCCGGGACGTCTGAACTCACCTGCTTCATGCACTTTTCTCTTCCAGGCGGTGAAAGGGGCTCCCACCCCATCCTCACCCTGCCCAGACACATCCTGCCTGCGTCTCTCTCCCCATTTCCCATCATCTTCCTGGTCCATCACTTCCGAATTACTCAATTATGTTTTTTTTTAATCTACTTGTTTGTGTTTCTTGCAGTGTCAAACACAGGTGTTCTGTGTTTCTTGACTATTTCAACCACTGTTTGTTAAGGTGTTTTGCACCTGACAAGGGAAGTTAAGCAATCGTGAATGTGATTTGCGCAGTATTCTTTTTTTGTGTGTGTGTGCAGTATTCTTTTTAAGGAATGTAATTGTATACTTTTCTCAAGTAAATAAAGTAGCTAAATTAGGTCAGGACTATGGTTTACTAAGTCATCTAGAATGATCTATAACAAGCAATAAATTGATGAAAAGATTTCAATTCCAATTTCCCCGGTATACAAAAAGCATTGCAAAAGAGATCAAACCACAGCAGAAAAATGGCAAAGAATATGAACAGACAGCTCACAGGAAAGGAAATAAAACATGGATTTTAAATATAGGAAAGTGCACTCAACCTCATTCATAATCAGAGAAAAGCAACTTCAAACTATATCATCTTACAGTTTTTTGCCTTTCAGACAGGAACAGATAAAAGATTTGATAACATACCTTGTTGGCAACTTTGTGAGCAAAAGTGTGGGGAAATAGTCCAGCTCATGAGCTGATGGAAGGAGTATAACATGTGATTTTGCAATATTCATAGAAATGACAACCGTTCACAGCTTTGACCTAGGAACGCCACTTGCAAGAAATTATTAAACACATGTATTCTCACATATATGTGAAATAACATATACACAAGATTATTCATTGTAGTGCTATTTATAATAGCAATGATTTGGGAATAAAACTTAAATATTCATGAACAGAGAACAATGCTTAAGTAAATTATGGTATATCCATAAAATGGAATACTATGCAGCTGTCAAAAATGAAGGGAGGAGGGGTAGTTCTTAGGGAAACTTTATATTGTTAAGGATACACTGTTAAGTGGAAAAAGCAAAGTGCAGGAAAATTTGTAACTTACATGGTTGTCATCTGTACCAAAAAGCGCAGGGAGAGGAGAATACATACAGATACTTTTATATGCATAGAGTATCGCTAAGGATACACAAGAAATTTAACATGGATCGCCTCTGGAGAATAAAACTGGATGTCTGGGAAAGAGAGATGAGATGCAGACTTTTCACTGTGTGCTGTTTTGTACCATTTGAATTTTGACCATCAAAATAAATAAAACATTTTAATCAAGTGCCTCAATTGTTGGTGATGAGTGATGCTTCTGTTGTGCATCCTGAGCGTCACCAAATCCCTTTTGGAAGTAAGATGGCTGCCAAATATTGGCCGACTCCAGCTACCAACATACCCTTGTCATTTCTGGGTGCACTGGAGGGCTGTTTCTCAGGTGCCCTCAAACCATCTGCATCTGTGCCACCTCTGCCTCATCCTTCTCTCCCACTTATCCTCCCACCTGCCCATGCTACCCCCAGGAAGGCCTCCTGGAGTGGCCTCACCTCACTGCTGCCATTGTCTCTGCCAGGACAACTCCGGATGCCTCCAAAATTTTCCATTCCCCGGAAGCCTCGTTCCTGACGAAGCAGGTGAAGGACCAGCAACCCTGCTCAGGGCTGTGTTTTCTCTCCTTGACCCTGAAGCAGCTCTGCCTGGACGGAGAGTCTCACATCTCTTGAACATTTCTATCGGCATCTAGTACCAACCTCCAGTCCCCTGTTTGTAAAGATCAAACTGACTCCACAGGGCTGATGGGAGACAGATTCCCTAAAACCCATCAACCCTTCAGTTTTGTGAGGGAGGGGCAGATGGTGGAGGGGCATGCTTCCTCCCCCATAAATCCCTTTCTCTTCCCTCAGAAGTAAAACAAATATGGGTGGTGGTGGGTAGAGGGAAACAGATGTTATCAACAGCACCTGCAGTCAAGTAACAATTTTTGGTAACCACTACACTTATAAAAATACAATTTTGGACAATTCCTTTCTGGCAAGGATGGGCACGTTAGTTCTTCCTTGGTGTTTTCCACCACACTGATTTTGACGCTGATTAGCCCAAATCCATGAGAGCTACCGTCCTGCAATTACCTTCAGCCCAGCCTGGTTCCAGTCTGCCCTCTGAGCTGTATCAGCCCTCCTAAAACACCCGAGTCGGACTACGTCTGCAGGATTGAGTGTCTGAACTTTTCAAAGAACCCTGGAGAGTTACAGCCCATGTAAAGGAGACTGGCTGCATTGATCAGGCTGGAAAACGGACAACACACCCGACGAGGAGTTATGCGCATGCTCTATGGGAGTTGCTGGGCTAAGTGACGTGTAGGAGAGAGGGATCTGGTCTTCAAGGAGCTGCAGACAAGGATAGAAAATAAAACTTTCACACCGAGTGGCAGCCATGCAGGGCCCAACGTGGCACATGACATAAAATCTGTGCAGACAACATTCAGTGCAAGTTCACAGGAGGGAGCGGTTTCATCCGGCTGGAGGCAGCAATGAGATCCGAGGAGTGGCATGAAGGAAAGGGAGAACTTGGACACACAGAGAAGGAAGAGGAGAGTCTAGCCACGTGAAAAGATGCTCAGCATCGCTAACCATTAGAGAAATGCAAATCAAAACTATAATGAGGGGCTTCCCTGGTGGCGCAGTGGTTGAGAGTCCGCCTGCCGATGCAGGGGACACGGGTTTGTGCCCCGGTCCGGGAAGACCCCACATGCCGCGGAGCGGCTGGGCCCGTGAGCCATGGCCGCTGAGCCTGCGTGTCCGGAGCCTGTGCTCCGCAACGGGAGGGGCCACAACGGTGAGAGGCCCACGTACCACAAAAAAAAAAAAAAAAAAAAAATCGACAATGAGTTACCACCTCTCACTGGTTGGAATGGCTGTCATCAAAAAGTCTACAAATAACAAATGCTGGAGAGGGAGTGGAGAAAAGGGAACCCTCCTACACTGTTGGTGGGAATGTAAATTGATGCAACCACTGTGGAGAGCAGCATGGAGGTTCCTTAAAAAACTAAAAATAGAGCTACCATATGATCCAGCAATCCCACTCCTGGGCGTATATCTGGAAAAGATAAAAACTCTATTTCAAAAAGATACATGCACCCCAATGTTCATAGCAGCACTATTCACAATAGCTAAGATATGGAAACAAACTAAATGTCCATCAACAGATGAATGAATAAAGAAGATGTGGTATATATATATATATATATATATATATATATATATATATATATATATAAATAAAATGGAATACTGCTCTGCCATAAAAAAGAATGAAATAATGCCATCTGCAGCAACATGGATCGACCTAAAGATTATCATACTAAGTGAAGCAAGTCGGGCGAAGACAAATATTATATGATATCACTTGTATGTGGAATCTAAAAGATAATACAAATGAATACATTTACAAGACAGAAACAGACTCACAGACATAGAAAACAAACTTATGATTACCAAAGGAGAAGGGGAGGGAGGGGTAAACTAGGAGCATGGGATGAACAGATACACACTACTATATATAAAGTAGATAAGTAACAAGGATTTACTGTAAAGCACAGGAGACTATATTGAGTATCTTGTAATAACCTATGATGGAAAATTATCTGGAAAAATATATATGTATAACTGAATCACTTTGCTGTATGCCTGAAACTAACACAGTATTGTAAATCAACTATACTTCAATAAAAAAATCACATTTCTTTAAGAAAAAAGATAAGAGCCTGAGCAAAGGGGACCGTCTGGAGGATCTGGACAGGACCCTGAGCCCGGGAAGATTTGGTGGGAGTGAGCCTGGGGTAATAATCATAACACCTACCGTTTTAATGGAGCTCTTTCCTGCGAATTGTCATGTGATGTCACAGTGACCTCCCCTGATTTAGACGCTTTCATATAAAGCAACGAGGGCTCAAAGAGAGCTTGAAATAAGTCACCCAAGGTTACTCAGTGGCAAAAGTTGGTTTTAAGTTGGGAAACTCCATAGTACTGTGCATGAGAAGGCACTACAAATGCCGTAAATATGTGTTGGTTGGCCCCCAGTTGCTTGAGGCTAATTTTAAACGTTCTTTTCCATAGTTTTACCATTCCCCTTGAGGAAATAATTTTCCAATATTAATTTGTATTATGAGTCATTTCTTGAGGTTGAATTTCTCCAGGTAGTTGCCAGGTGAAACTTCAGGCTTGACCCTCTTAGAATTATCCAGATTACTGGGGGGTGAACTACTCTCTATTCTTCTAAGTCAGGCGGCCCAGGCCAGTCACTCCAGCCTCATCATTTTCACAGGCATTTGTTCACTGCTTTTGTGAAGCCCTCAGACTAGTTAGAGTAACTAACGGGGAGACCCTGTATCTTTTTCTCCTTTTTTGGTTTTTGTTTTTACTGTTTTGTTTTGCTTTTAATGAGGATTAGAAGAAGGAAAGTGGTTCCCATACATCTTTAGGACAGAAGTGAATGGATTTCGTTATTATGTCTATTCTGAAATTTCTCCCCAGGCTGATATAACTGAACTGGGTCGGTTGCAAATAATCACTTCCTATGAGATGCCTGTTGTTGGGTAGTGATTTACTTTTATTGTTCTTATGTCCTGATTTCTGTAGTCTTATTGGTGAGTGGATTTTCCGTTCTATTTGTTTTTTTTGTTTGATTTTTTTTTTTTTTTTTTTGCGGTACGCGGGCCTCTCACTGTTGTGGTCTCTCCCGTTGCGGAGCACAGGCTCCGGACGCGCAGGCTCAGCAGCCATGGCCCACGGGCCCAGCCGCTCCGCGGCATGTGGGATCCTCCCAGACCGGGGCACGAACCCGTGCCCCCTGCATCGGCAGGCGGACTCTCAACCACTGCGCCACCAGGGAAGCCCTCTATTTGGTTTTTGTTTTTCTTGTTCTTGCTTTATTTGGGTCCAGGGAGGGTTGCTGGGTAAATACTCTGCCGAGAAAGAGTTCAGCTCTGCAGGGAGAAGCCCTGCCTCAGTGGCACTGTCCTTGCCCCCGTCCTGGGTGTTCTGATGGCGTTTGCTCAATGAGAGGAGAAGTCATCCTCACCCAGGTGAACCTAGAACTTTCCAGAACTCCAGGGCTTCCTCACTTGTTACCCAGAGAGAGGCACCCAGGGGCAGGGATGCGGGCCAGTTCATGCCCATCCCCATCACAGGACCTGGATGAAAAATATGCAGTCTGTTTTTGTTTTTCAAGGGAGTTACCTTCTACAGTGTCTGCACACACCGCCTTAGTGAACACTGAACCATGGCTCCGAGGTGCCTGCGAGCCTCTGGTCACAACATGTTCGTCAGCCAATTCTTACTAACCTCATTTTAGGTCTGTTGCAGTTTAAAGACGGCTTTTAAAATATTTACTGTTGATTCATTAACATAACTCACAGCCAACAGCACCGTAACTCGCACCTGAAGGAAGCGTATCTAACCCGCATCCTTTCCGAGAGGTAAGTCACAGCCTTCCTGTGCCTGGGGACACTGGACAGCTCCTAGTCCTATTCTTGGGGGCTAATCTAAACAGCGAAATCACAAACAAAAAGCACAAAAATGCAAAAAGAAGTGGCACTAAATAGATCACGAAAAGGACATCTATTTACAGGAGGAAACAAGAGGGCAGAGGGTTACCTTTTTTGACCTCAGCTGGGAACGGGCGCAGCAGGAGACCCCAGCAGTTCATTGGCAGTTCCACGAATGACCACAAAAGCACCATGAGCACTGGTTTGGGGTGATGAATACATTTTAGCGAATTCACAAACACAGAATTTGCAAAGAATGAGCGTTGACAGAATATTACAGTGTGTGTGTGTGTGTGTGTGTGTGTGTGTGTTCGTGGAAGGAACGAGGGGTGCTGTCTGAGGCTGGGCAGTGTCAGGCTTGTACCCAGCCAGCTCAAGGCCACTGCTGTCTATCTGGCATCTTCCTATGAATTACAGCCGCCCACGGCAGCCTCAGACCCACAGCTCACAACTGAGAAGCAGGCAGAGGAGGGGAGGAGAGGAACCCCTTCCCTCAGGGCGTGAAGCTTCGCACAGCATCGCCTGAGCTCTGCTGAGGGAACACCGACAGGATGCCAGGCCCTTCCCACCATCCCGATGCAGGCCAGATGCGGTGGTGTAGCTGGGCCAGCTCCGTCTTGAAGCAGAAATGAATCCTTTAAACATGCCCTGTCAAGGAGCCTCCGAGGGGACCTATATGTCAGCATTTCCCTCCTCTGACCCAGGTTTTGCTCCAGGCCTGAATTTCTTTAAAAGCCCCTATATTTTTTTCCAAGGGCTGCTGTAATAAATGACCACAAACTGGGGGGCTTCCAATAGAAATTTGTCCTCTCAGAGTTCTGGAGGCCAGAAGTCTGAAATCAGGGGTCAACGGGGCCATGCACCCCTCTGCAAGCTCCGGGGAAGAATCCTTCCTTATCTCTCCCAGTTTCCGGTGGCTTCCGGTCCCCCTGGCTCGTCGCTGCCAAGGTGGCTCGTAGCTTCTGCCTCCGTCTTCATGAACTTCTTCCCTGTGTTTGTCTCTCTTGGTCTGAGGACACTGGGCACTGGATTCAGGGCCCACTCTCACCTAGTGGGACCTCGTCTTAACTAATTGCATCTGCAAAAACTCTATATCAAAATAAAGTCACGTTCTGAGCTTGCAGATGGACCTGAACTGGGGGAAACTATATTCAATCCACTACCACCCTACAAATGACATCTGGGGGGGCCTCCTGATCACAGGGACCTTGACAGTTGTCTGATCTCTTTCTCCCAGAGCCTGAGATTATTCTCAGGGTCTCCACAGTCACACCCCACCAGCGTTAGGGGCTCTTTGCCCCTGTGTCCTCTTCAGGCTTGAAGGGGTTGGAACTGTTGGTAGCACAAGAAAAGAAAGAGAAGGAAAAACAAACGGCTGCCGTCGGAAAAACACTAAAAACGTTTCGCCTTTTGAAAGTTTATGCAAATATGTACACAACCTCTGCTCAGCAACATCTTAAAGTTTGCTGCAACCCGAGGGCGAATTCCAGGGCTTTAGCACCGCAACCAGAATAAAATGGGAGGCTACACATCAATGACCCCTTTGGCCATGTTTCCCACGGACTCAGGAAAACGGCACCTCAAAGCACACCTTTGTCACATGTGTCCTGACACATTCCGTAGGAGACCCCACCCTTCCGTCTGCTCCGAGCTTTGGACTCTTGGCCATGACCCTGAAATAAGTCCCGTTCAGGTGCATCTCTGCCTACAATCTATCCACCAATACCTAAGCCTAAGTTCTTCTGACGACAACAGAATAATCTTTTGAGAATGATTCCATCCACTGCCCTATAGAGTCAGTACCGAATACAGTGGACTCCACAGCTCTGTGGACTGCTCAGCACCGTTCTGCTCTCCCCCCATTTGTCCAGGTGTCCCAGGTGGACTTCACTCCACCTTTGCCTCCAGGTGAACAGGTAAACTGAGCCCACCCATTTAGAGCACCGAATCCTTCTGGCCGCAGCAATTGGATGAAAGCTGGGTGTCAGACACAATCGGGGCCGATGAAGAGCAGGGAGACAGTCTGGGACTTTGGGGAGAAGGGCACGAGCCATTCCCGTTGGGTGTGTGCAGCCGCCGGCAGCCACAGTGCCACCAGGGAATTACTTGGCAACAAAGCCAAGATGAAGAACAGCAGAGCTGAGAGAAGAGTCTAGACTGAGACTTGTCAGTGGCATCATTTGAGCCCTGCCTTGAGCCACAGATGAAGCTGGGACAGCATCTACTGGACTCTGAGTTACATGAAGCAGTGAACTCCCTTTTCTGCTCATTTGAGTTGGGTTTTGTGTCACTTGCAGTATCTCAACTGACATGGCCACAGAGGACTGGTTATCCAGGGGGTTCTGACCCTAGACTCCATCTCCTCTTCCCCAGGACAGAGGAGATGCTTCTGAGCCAGTGAGGCTGAGGTCCCTGTGATCACCCCGTCGGGTCCTTCCTCTGGGTCTCCCATTGCCCTCATCCCACTCTGTCTGATCTTCTGGGGTTGTTGATTCTTGATCATCATTCAGTCTTTGCATATATATCGGGTTCTCTAGATATACCTCCTCCTGCAACCCAGATGGACAGAGAAAATATAATATTTCTGGTTTGCCAATAGCATATCTGATCTTTTCCCTCTGGAGTCTCTACCCACTGGTTAACAAGAAACTATTGAGCAAATCCAGTTTAAACGTACTCTAATCCAATCACTCAGATTTTTAAAATAAATTTATTTATTTTATTTATTTATTTTTGGCTGCATTGGGTCTTCGTTGCTGCGCACGGGCTTTCTCTACTTGCCAAGAGAGGGGGCTACTCCTCGTTGCCGTGCACGGGCTTCTCACTGCGATGGCTTCTCTTGTTGCCGAGCACGGGCTCTAGGCGTGCAGGCTCAGTAGTTGTGGCACGCGGACTCAGTAGTTGTAGCACACAGGCTTAGTTGCTTGGCGGCATGTGGGATCTTCCTGGACCAGGGCTCGAACCCATGTCCCCTGCACTGGCAGGCAGATTCTTAACCACAGCGCCACCAGGAAGTCCTGAAAACAGATTATCTTAAAAAGAAATACACAGATTTGTTTGGATAAAAATTCTCAGTTACTAAGACAGAACTTCCCTCTTCCTGCTTCTCTCCATAAGAGGGTGTCTGGGTGCATGAGAGGAAGGGGCTAGCTCACCCTGTGTCCGCAAGGATGGATGAGAGGCCTTAGGCTTGGTATCCTCAACCTCCTCCAGGGTCTGCACACCTCCCCAGTCCACCCAGGAGAAGTCTGCAGTGTAGATCTTGCCCTGGCTATTCTTGCTTATCTTGCTCAGAATCAAGTATCTACCCCAGGCTGCCTTGGCCTCACCTTGGCTGCCACTAGGGCTGGACGTTGAGTCTCTGCCAGCCCACCATCTAGTCCAGCACCCTGCAGGTCTGGCACCAGCCCCTACAGTGGACCACCTCCTCCTGCCACGGTGGATGCCATGACGGGTGCCCTGGCTGCCCGTGCAGTGTCACATCCCAGGGTGACCAAACAGGAGGCAAGTCTGCAGGGCCTCCCGAGGCTACCCTGTGCCACGGGTGACCTTAACATGACTGGGTACCAGGCTGATGTGTGGCAATTCTGCTTTTAACGTGGCCCTCCTGCCTGACAGCCCTGCCCTCACCAGCCCAGGTCTGGGTCAGCAGACGTGAGTCCAGCTGCGCCTGGTCCTCAGTCCTTTTCTTCTCCTGCCCACATTCTCCAGGCAGAACACACACTCTGCCTGTACTTCAGAAAATACTCGGATTTGTGTTTTCTTCCCCTGCCTCCAGCTAAGCCTGGCTACCCTCTTTGTGGTGAGGAAATCTCTGGCCCGAGTCGTCTGGGCTTTGCTGCTGAAATGTCAGAGGGGGCGGTAAAGAGATGTGGACAATTGGTTTTCAAGACGATAGTCTGACACACACAGCTCTGTTATTGTGAAAGGATCAGATTCACAGTGTCAATGGCTGAATATCAAGTGCTTCTTCCGCTTCACATTTCTTAAATAACTTTCCTCATTTCCTCTGTGGCCTTCAACCCCCGAACAGAAGAATGCTTACAGCCGACCTGTCCAAAAGAACTTTTGCAAGGATGGAAATGGTCTCCATCTGTGCCTTTCAGTCCAGTAGCCACTGGCCAGATGTGACTATGGGGCCCTTGCAGCGTGGCTGGTGGGCCTGAGGATCTGACTTGGTAATTTATTTCATTTCAAAGAATTTAAAAAGCCACACCTGGCCTGACACTACGAGATCAGATGCACAGAACTAGAGTAAGGGTCTCATCCTCAGCAAGGCAAGGAAGAAAGGTACAATGATCACTATAAAATCTGATATCTCCCAGGCCACTTGAAAGTGGTTGTATCATTCTGCAATCTTCATTCCAGTGCAAGTGTTCTGTGTGGTTAATTACTTCACACCCAATACTTTCCATTGTCACCCCAGACACCACAGCCGGTGTCTGGTTTTGTAACATTCCGCCCCACACAAATTTCCAAGAGCTGCAAGAGGTGCAGGCCATTTCCAAGAAACAAGTCCTTAACCTAGAATCCTGACGTTCTCATCCAGACATCTTCCTCATTTTTTTGTTTGTGTGTTTTGTTTTTCCTTTTTGAGAGTTTTTTTCCACAGCATCACGTTGGCAAACATCTCGGGAACCTTTAGGAGGAAGGTCAGTGAACAGCAGGAAACAGCTCATGAAAGCCTGATCTCCCGGGGCTTCAGGAGGTCACAGGAGAAGGGCAACCTCCCGGTTTGGTATATTTTCTCTGGGAAATGTCTGTCATCCTGGTCTCTTTCATCCTGCAAGCCTGCAGGCACCCGCTGGACCAGGAACCTCCCGCAAAGATGTTGGCAGGGAGGACCCATCCCCTGAAGACCCCCGCCTTCCAAGACACACCTCCGTGCCCTCTGAGTGCCCCTAAGACCTGGGGACCTGGAAGGATGGGACGCCTGGCCCCTTCCCCATCCTACTGAGGCTGCTTCCTGAGTGGAAAGCAAGGCCAGGCAGCTCAGGGCCTGCCCAGTGCCGCACCCCTCAGGAGGATGGCTCAGCCTAGGACGCACTCCCTCAGACTGAGGTGCTCTGGGAACAGGCTCAGAGTTCCAGGAGCCTCCCAGGTGCCCTCTGTGTGGGCTCCCCTGACACACACGTCCCTCAGGGCTGCTTCTGTGAAGCCACATGGGGAGAGGGGTGCAGCTTCCTGCAGCCACGCTGCCCCAGGCCCTTCTATTTTCTTTTTTCTTTTTTTTATTGAGGTATAGTTGATTGACAATATTATAGAAGTCTCAGGTGTACAACATAGTGGTTCAATGTTTTTATAGATGATACTCCTTTTAAAGTTATTACAAATGAACTTATTTACAACACAGAAACAGACTCACAGACTTAGAGAACGAACTTATGGTTACCGGGGGCAATGGTGGTGGGGGAGGGATAGGCAGTTTGGGACTGACATGTACACACGGCCATATTTAAAATGGATAACCAACAAGGACCTACTGCACAGCACAGGGAACTCTGCTCAATGTTATGGGACAACCTAAATGGGAAAAGAATTTGAAAAAGAATAGATACATGTATATGTATAACTGAATCACTTTGCTGTACACCTGAAACTAACACAACATTGTAAATCAACTAGACTCTGATATAAAACAAAAAGTTTAAAAATAAAGTTATTACAAAGTAATGGTTATATTCCCTGGGCTGTACAATATACCCTCATAGCTTATTTATTTTTATTTTTATTTTTTTTGTGGATGGGCCTCTCACTGTCGTGGCCTCTCCCGTTGCGGAGCACAGGCTCCGGACGTGCAGGCTCAGTGGCCATGGCTCACGGGCCCAGCCGCTCCGCGGCATGTGGGATCCTCCCGGACCGGGGCACGAACCCGTGTCCCCTACATCGGCAGGCGGACTCCCAACCACTGCGCCACCAGGGAAGCCCGGCTTATTTCTTTTGTACACAGCAGCTTGTACCTGTTAATCCCCTACCCCTCTCCTGCCAAGGCTGGTGACAGGAGGCCTGCCGAGAGTGGGGAGCATGAGGCTTGGAGGCCAGAAGGCCCGCAGCCACTAGGCCGTCGCTGGGTGACCCCAGGCAGCCCAGGCCAGCCTGCTCCTCTGTCACCTCCCTGCCCCCACTCCTGTGCAGGGAAAGTAGAGATGCTGACCTCGAAGCCCCTTTCACCTGGCCCTTCACGGAGCGCCTGCTGTGTGCCAGGCACCCTGCCAGGAGCTGGGAAGATGCTCAGGGGCCAACCCTCAGGTTCCGGCTCACGGAGAGCTTACTATCTAGCTTGCAAAGGCAAGAGCCCACTCAGCTGTGCTGGACACACACACGCGTGCACACACACCACACACACACACCACACAACACACACCACATCACAAACACACACACCACACACACACATCACACACACACACCACACACCACACACACACCACATCACACACACCCACACACACACCCCACACCCCCCACACACACCACACACACGACACACCACACACACCACACACACACGACACAACACACACACAACACACAACACACCACACACACACACCACATCACAAACACCCACAACACACACACATCACACACACAACACACACCACACACACCACACACACACCACATCACACACACACCCACCACACACACACACAACCCACACACCACACACACACACCACACACCACACACACACACCACACACACACCCCACACAGTAGGCCTCCATGGCTCTCTTCCTAAAAGCCGTCTGAGGATCAGTTAGGACTTGGGTTTGCTGTCCTGACGCAGAGGGTCCAGCAGCTCAGGAGCCGGCTCCCCACTCTGCCGTGGGCCCTGGCTGCGGGGCCTTTCCCTCTCCAGGGGGAGGGCCCCTGCGCTCGGAGCTCTGGGCTCATCCAGACGTGCATGGCTCCAGCACCTGAACTGGTGTAGAGGCTTCACAGGCATCCACTGAATTCAGTTCCGACGCTGGCGTGAGTGGGCAGTGCCCACCATTCCCGGGCGCACTGGCCCAGCTTCCAGCAGCAGCAGCCATTCATTTACTAACAGCCACAGAGGCTGCCAGCGAACCTGCGCTGCCCCTGGATCGGGCGTGCAGGGACCCGCCCTGCAACCTGAGGCAGCTCTCACCGACTCTCCCTGCTCCTTCCTTGTCACCAGCCAGCCTCCCTCCAAAGAACTGAAAAGCAGAGATTTCCCCCTGAAGCCACCCTACAAAAGCCCCTCACCTCCACCCGAGCAACACCACCATCCTCTTGGTCCCTCAGAAACCATTCATGGCACCATGGTGCCAAGTCTGGCTGGACTTCAGAATTACCTGCAGAGCTGGGACCCACCAGGGGACAGTCTGATTTAGTGAGTCAGGGCTGGAGCCAGGCATCTGTCTCAGAATTTCTTTTTTTTTTTTTTTGTGGTACGCGGGCCTCTCACTTCTGTGGCCTCTCCCATTGCGGAGCACAGGCTCCGGACGCACAGGCTCAGCGGCCATGGCTCTCGGGCCCAGCTGCTCCGTGGCATGTGGGATCTTCCTGGACCGGGGCACGAACCCGTGTCCCCTGCATCAGCAGACAGACTCTCAACCACTGAGCCACCAGGGAAGCCCGTGTCTTAGAATTTCTGTTTTCAACTTCACCCTCCATCAGAATCAGCTGCGTGTTAACGTTGATGCCTATTTGTGTACAGGGGAGGATGGTGGATTTAACATACACATTTGCCGGGGCCTAAAAGGTGGAATGAATCCCCACCTCCTTCCAGCATGATGAGATACAAGCATTCAGAAAATGGAAGGCAGTTTGGTGGGCTGGAAGGCAGGAGATCAGGTTCCAAAGTCCAGCTCTTCATCCGCTAGCTCCGTGACCTTGAACGTACCACCCCACCTCCTGGGCCTCGGTTTCCTTGGTTCAGGTCCAGGGGGTATACACATGACTTGATACAATGACTCAGGCCTCTCAAACAGAAGAGGACGAGTTGCTAAGTGCCCCCACTCTCTTGGTGGTTTGAGATCTTGGATCTTGGTTTAAGGTCACCAAGGGAGAACTTCAAATAGCATTTTCCAAGGAACAAAAATGATTAGAGGCCTCCGAACCCAAAGGGACAAGAAAAGTCTCTTACTTCTAGAACCTTCCACAGCCCGAGTCTCGAGTCACTCTCAGCCCAACAGACGGTGTTATTGGGCTCCGATATCCTGGATCGCCTTTTTTAAAATTTGAAATGGGACTTCATCTTGGCTTCACCAGTGTCCCTGTTGCATGCCAAAGTCACAAGAAACCATGGGGTTAGTGCTGCTGGCTTTCTTCCCCATTGCTGTGAGCACCAAATCCTCATTGGTTTTATTTTTTTATTGATTTACAATGTTGTGTTAGTTTCAGGTGTATAGCACGATTCAGTTTATATATATATATGTGTATGTATGTATGTATCTATATATTCCTTTTCAGATTCTTTTCCTTATAGGTGATTGCAAAATATTGAGTATAGTTCCCTGTGCTATACAGTAGGTCCTTGCTGTTTATCTATTTTATATATTGTAGTGTGTTAATCTCAAACTCCTAATTTATCCCTCAATCCCCCTTTCCCCTTTGGTAACCAGAAGTTTGTTCTCTATGTCCGTGAGTCTATTTCTGTTTTGTAAATAAGTTCATTTGTATTATTTTGTAGATTCCACATATAAGCAATAGCATATGATATTTGTCTTTGTCTGACTTACTTCACTTAGTAAGATCATCTCTAGGTCCGTCCATGGTGCTGCAAATGGCGTGATTTCATTCCTTTTTTATCGCTGAGTTATATTCTCACTGGTTTCAGAAGGAACCTCACAAGTCAGAACTGAGAACGGCTGGGATGGAGACACCTTTTCTTTTCTGTTTTCAGGGCCTGGGTCCACCAGATGCCAGTCACCGTCCAAGGTCTGCGGGGGCTGATAAGGAGATGAGTGATGGTTTTCTGGGGAAGTTCCAGGTCAGTGGGGTTTTCCAGGCCTGGGAAGTCCTCCCTGTCAATCCACGGCTCAACCGCAGAGCTGTAATTGGGAGCAGACGGCTTTGCACACCGACAGGCTGAATGAAGCAGGACGTGCCCATGGCTCTTGTCCATCATCAGTTTGCTCTCAGACTGGGAATAGCAGCTTGATGGGGAGGCTCAAAGCAGAAAGAAGCCAAAGGGTGAGTTAATTCCCAGAGGAGCCTCAGCCCAGCCAAGAGGGGATGCAAGCTCTCCAAAGGAGAGAGGACGGCTCTTAGAAGCACAGCTAACTGGGATGGAGACCCTACTCCTAAAACCAGCTGAGGTCTTTGGGGCCGAAGTACCCTTGCTGCCTGCAGGCCCCTCGTACAGCATCATCTCACATCCACATCTTCTTGAACATGGTCCAAGTGGCAACTTATTTATGGACGCACCATCGACACTGCCACCCTTGAGAGGGATGGCCATGTAGCAGCAGCCCCTGATGAGCTGCGCTCCTCTCCTGGCCTCACTGAATTCTTCCTGCCTGAGCTCCCCACCCCCATAGGGGTCAGGAAAGGCCTCTGCAGAGCACGGGAGACGTCTGGGTCCCCCCATCATTTGGAAGCAACCAGCCATGGACGATGAGGTGCAGCAGGAGGGGATGTGGCCTCTGTGGCCCGCTGTGTGTCGCTCATTGTTAGAGACGTGGCCACGCCTCCAGGGAAGACAGCAACTTGCCGTCCCTGTGGATGGCACTACCCTGGCCCGGAGGGAAAGGAGCCTGGCTTGGGGAAGGGCAGAGCTGGGGGCCTAAGCTGAACGTTACTAAGTCTTCCCACGAGGGTCTCCCCAGCTGTCCCCAAGCTGAGACAGGCTTGGGTGGAAAAGATCGGGAGGGAGGGGCCCTCGACAGGGGTCGTCTCGCTTCATAAGTTTGTCCCATTCCGAAGCCTCCCATGGCTTCCCGACAGCATGGATTCCAAACTGCACGCCCAGATTAAAGCTGCTTAAATGTGGTCCCACTCGACCATCCCAATGTGTCTGCCCACACTTGGCACGGATGTGATCTCGGCCTCCTCACCCCTGCTCATCCCCCAGTCCAAGCCGATGCTCACGTCCGCCCCTCCCTCTGGCTCCCCCACATCGCTCCACATGTGAACTCTGTTCCCTTGAACCCCACACCCGTCCATACTACCCCATTCTCTAAGCCGTGTATGAAGACCCAACTCTTTCAAGGAGTGTTCCCCAATCACCCTTGCTGACACTGACCTCCCTGAAACACTCGTTCTTGCTGTGTGGTTTCCTTATGGGAAGAACTTCAAGTCCTGACGTAGCCTGTGCTTAGTAGTTTTATACCTCCCACTAGACTGTCAGCTTTGAAGGAGAGAAAACCTTTGAATTTTTAAAAACATCATTCATGTGAATGAAGGGACTCCAGACTCAGGTGCCAAGGATCCTAGGCCACTGCCCACCTCTGAGCAGCTTTCCAACCTGTAATTGCTGCACTGAGGTGGGATTTGGATGGGGCTGGCGTGATAAGGAGGGTCCTACTCAAAACCTCTCGCTCTGGCCTTGTACACATCACCTTCAGTCTGGCCCCAGTTCCTTGACACAGAACTGCCCACCTTGCTTCTGGGTCGATAGCTAAGCACAACTCTAGAGAGTGCCATTCACTTAGACTGTGGTGTGACTTAGCCCCCTAGATTTGCTCAGTGCGGAACCTGCACAACCACACATGGCAATACTGTCCAACTTCCTGTGGTCGTGTGGTTAGAAGTCCATGTTTTTAGAGCTCTCCATCTATGGCCACTAGGAAGAAAAAGGACACCAGAGATGAGCTGAGCATGGAGTTTGGCTGAACATTCAGCCTGTGGCCTGAGAAAGAGCCAGCTTCTCTCTTCCACACTCTGTAGCTTATGTGCCAGGAATCACACTGAACCACCACCTGGCATCTGGTCACGCCCCTCCTCTCTCCTCACAATGGAGAAACTCTGGGCCAGGCTTGGGGTCAAACCAAGGGCCTGGGGGCCCTCTAGGTGCTGCCTGGGATTCTGACAAATTGACACAATCTAGTTGAAATTTTGCCCCTGGATCTTAAAAAGCCCTGAATTCCAAATGAATTCCCAGCATCCCTGTTCCTCTTCATTTTTCTCTGCCCCAGAGAGCATCCTGACCTCCTGGGCTGCCCACGCACTTGCGGGGACCGAGGCTTTCGTCATGCCATTAAGACTTTCCAGACAGTGCGTAAGCAGAGCAGCTCTGCAGCAGGCAGGAAATTATCAGTAGAAGTGGAAGTGACAGGGTGTTTTGCAAACATTAAACCAAGGAAGCTTAAAAGGGCTTTGAGCATCGTTAAATAAACATTTAGGATGACTGAGAGGGCAGAATATAAAATGGAAAGGGAAGTATAAACACTTTCTGTGGGTGGGGAGACCTTACTCTTCCATTGTCTCCCGAGCATAGGGCTGCAAGGCTGAATGAAGCTACCGAATCCTTAAGCTAAAATTACCCTTTGGAGGCGAAGCACGAATCAGCAGACATTCTGAGCAAAGGAACGTGGTCTCTTTGTTTGTCTCCACAGTCAGATTTGGCTCAGATATTTGTGCCCTGTGATGCTGGGCAGGTCCCCAAGTCTAGATGGTCCCGGGAGCTCAGCTGACTCAGGGCCTCACCCTCCAAGACACCCCAACTGGAAAAGCAATGGGAAATCCAGTGTAGGGACTGAACAGCCCCCGCTGAGTGCCAGATACATTACTTAAGCTTCTAAACCACCCCCATGGCTTAGATGTTCTTACCAGCAGGCGAAACGGAGGCGGAGAGAGTAAGGTTGCACAGTGAGTGGCAGAACCGGGGCTGGGGCTCCAATCCGTGGGCCCCCGGGGCCCATCCTTCCAGCTCCGCTCCCGCATTGCCAGGAAGTGTCACAAGGGGCTCCCACCGGGCTCCTCTCAGGGGGACCGCGAGGGAAAACGAAGACTGGGAGAGAAAGGGGGCCAAGCCCAAAGTGACAGGAGCAAGTGACAAGGGGGCACCAATGGCAGAGATCACGGACCTCGAAGCTTCAGGAAGCAGTGTCTGCTGCGCCCCTCCTTGCTTTCTGGGGGTTCTCAGTGCCTACTTTGCAGAAGATTCATTTCTCACATGGCCCCAGTCAATCCAGGCAAAGGGCAGCAAGGGCAAGCTTGAGGCAGAGGAAGGCCAGCCAGCCTCCCTGCTGCCGGGATGAGTCCTGACAATGTCACCATCAACTCAGAGTTGGAAAGCCTGTCCTCATTTTCTGCCATCGGGGCTCAAGTCTGCTAAATAATCTCAGGGCTTTATGGGCTCCTGCAGACAGAGAAGACACAGGCACAGGATTAGCGAGTGTGTCTGCTTAGGACTATCCCACACAGACACACACACATACACTACCCTCTCCCCTGACAACAGGGATGGCTGAACACCAGAGGCTATCGCAGGCCCACCACCTCCCCACAAGAAGACCACCTCCCCACCAGGGGCCTTTGGCTGCACTGCCTTGCTTTAGTAACTGGAGGATATAAGAACTTAACCCAACAAAGCAAGGCAAGTCAATAAACAATAATTCAATAAGTGCAAGAGAAACAACCACGGAGCCAGATGCATCCAGCAGCGTCTCCCCTAGAGCCTCAGTGAAGGCCATGCCTTGCCCGTGTCTACAGACTCATTCTGCATCCCCAGCTGCTTCTCTGCTTCCTTCCCCAAAGCTGTCCGAGGCTCCCCACAAAGCAGCAGAGAGGACCAAGTAGCTGCCAGCACCCAGCCAGTCTCTTGCTGTCTGTCTCCCATCCCAGGTGCCTTCTGCATCCCCAGTTCTGGGTCACCTCATGTGATTTTCCTCCCTCCTTCTTTCTGTATCTTCTCCAATCTCTGCCCTCCAGCGAGGCCCGGCTCCACCTTCCCTTCAGGAAGACTCCCTTCCCACTGCCAGTTCCAGGGACACCCCCTCCCCTGAAGCACTCTAACCTCAAGCCTGGAGCTCGGCTGCCTTCCTTTGTGCTGAGGAAATGAATTCTGACTCCTCTCTTAGACCCTCAATCTCTGGGCTCAGAGGCCACAGCTGCTGTTTCTTTGCCACCTGGCACGTGAGGGCTGCTTAGTTAGCCGGGAAAGGCACATCTAGCCTTTCTGTGATAAAGTCAGGCCAGCAGCGTGGCTCTTACTGGACGGGCCCGTCCAAGATCTAAGTGGATACACTCCAGGGACCCCAGAGCATTAATGAAACCTCGGCGCCTATCCAGATCAGTCACAGCTTCAACCCCGACCTCCAAAATCAAACCCTGACCTAATTTCTCTTGTGTTGAACTAAATCCCAGTGACACCAAGAAAGGGGCAAGAATTTTAAAATAGCCTTCTCTGTTACATGTTGAATCAGTTATGAACTTCCACAAACAAGGTTCCATCTTTTCCAAATTAGAGTTATTTTTATAGTATAGTACAAGGACTCAAAGAACCAGTTGTGCGATTACAACAGCTGGCAGGGCCCGTCTGAAGCCTCAAGCATGTGTGTTTGCTTACACAGCCCGGGATTTTTAACTCTGCTTTTGTTTTAATGTAATGATACATCTTATGTGTGAGGCAGTCTCCACAGGGATGTGTTTCAAGATGCTGTAGAAGTGCCCGTGTCGGGAACTGAGTTCCCAAAAGCATCCAGGAGGGAGTGGAAGGGGGAAGGCCAGCTGTGTGCAGGCGAGAGGCTGTGGGCGGAGGAAAGCCCAGGCTCTGGATCAAGACGTGGGCTTTGCTTCCAGTTCTGCCACTGAGACCTGTCTGCCCTTGGGCAAGTTACTGAGTCTCTCAGAGCCTTCATTTTTATTCCTGTGAAAAACACTCGTATTAGTTTCCTGGGCTGCCATGACACAATACCACAGACTGGGAGCTTAAACACCAGACATGTTTTTTCTCACAGTTCTGGAGCCTAGAAGTTCAAAATCAAGCTTTCAGAAGGGCCGTGCTCCCTCTGTAAGGTCTGGGGAAGAATCCTCTCTTCGCCCAGCAGCTTCTGGTCACTGCCAGCATTCCTTGGCTTGTAGCTGCATCATCCAGTCTCTGCCTTCATTGTCAGGTGGCCTTTCTTCCCACGTGTGTCTCTGTATCTGAGTATCTCTCTCCTTTCTCATATAAAGGCTCCAGTTATTGGATGGAGGGCCCACCCCAGTCCAGTATGACCTCATCTTAATTTGATTAGATCTACAAAGGTCCTGTCCAAATAAGGTCCTGTTCACAGGTATCGGGGGTTAGAACTTGAATATATTTTGGGGGGGACACAATTTAACCCACTTCAAGGGGATAATAATTTGTGCCTCCCTGCAATGTCTAGGGAGAGAGAGGAGGAAGTAAAATCACAGAGTGCACAATAATTGGCCCATATATGCGCAGTAATTTAGAACAGTCATAATCGTGGTGAACTTGGCCTGTGCAAGGATGGGGGTCAAAGAGCCCAGGAGGGTGGGGTTGGCCTCACAGCTGGAGTCTTGGGAAGTGGTGTGCACAGGACAAGTGAAAAGCTGTGGTGTGCTGCCCGGTGGTCCCTCTGGTTTAGGGCAGACATCTGCCAGGAACTGGAATTAGTGAGAACAGGGCCTGGCTCCCAGGGAAGAGGTCACCTGGGTGTTTGGGTCCTCTCATATTGGAGAATCAAAGCAACAAGCTAGTCACACACACTGGTCAAGCAGGATGGAGCAAAGAAACCTCCTAAGCACAGAGGTATCCCTCATTAAGGACAGAAGGGACAGTGATGGGTCATCATGAGATGTGCCTGCTGTGGTCCCACTGAGCCCTGGACTGAAGTGGGCCTGTTGTTTGGGGGAAATCCAGAAATGAGAGGGGACTCCTCAGACACAACCATCACAGACCTGTGTCATCTCTCTCTTTGAAATGATGAGCTGCTGTTGGCGCCGGCCAGCTCAGGGAACCCTGCTTCACTCTCTCTACTGCTCTGTGTTTCTCGTGTAAATCCTACCTACTATTCAAGGGCCTGGTTCATCATTCAGCTTCCCTAGAAACCTTTCCCATGCACCCTAACCTCCTCCCTCGCTTTACATTTTAATCACACAATTCACTCCTATAGAACCTCTTACTATTGTTCTGTAGGTTAATTTCTTCCCCAAATGGACCATGAGTTCCTTGAGAACAAAGATCCTGCCTTATTCTCAGTACTCCCATGAGCACATGTGTGGTACCCGGGATATAATACATACTCAATAAATACTTGCTTATTAATTTCTTATATTTCACCCATCCTCCATTCCAGAATTTTATAGGTTTCAACAGAAGATGAAAACTATTTCCAGGGGAAAAGATGTGGCTGAAGACATATCTTAACCCTTACTATTTTTTAGAAGTTGATTCTGCAGCAGGTTCCAATAAATAAGTATCATATTATTCCATGACTCAGTTGGAAGCCTCCTACCAGATTGGGGTAAAGTCCTTCATCACCCTCAACTACAAATATCTTGGGGCACTTACTATGTGCTACACACTAAATTAGCATAGGCAATGTCAAGAGGAAGAGACCCCTGCCTCTAGGAAACCAGAGTACGTACTGGATTTGTTATAAAAAAACATTGTCCAACTGAAGATATCCTGCTGACCTAGTGGGCAGGGGTTGACCATGGAAAAGAGCCAAGTCCATCTGCTGCAAAATGAATTAACGAGGGAAAAAAGTTTTCTAAATTCAAAAGAGGACACGAATGAATTGTGTCAATACTACCCTCCTCCTCCAAGATCTGGAGTTTGGAGGCCAATTTTAGTTTCGTGCTTGATTGGGACATTGATTTAGTTGGTGGCATGTTAGCAATGCAAAGGAATGGACTTGAGAGAGGTCATGGCAGAAGAAGAAGAAGTCCAAAAGCCTTGGTCGCTTCCCCTCTCCTCTTCCCACACGCCCGCTGTGCAAGGAGAGCATGAGCATTTCTAGTACCAAAAATGACTCTTTCATGGAGGGGAGCCACGGTGTTCCTTGAAGAGGATTGATTATAACAAGACCAAGAACGCAGTATTCCTCTGAATCATCTGATTGAATATGAACACAGTTTTGTTGTACAGAGTCCAAAAGGACCTATGAATGTTACCATCTCCTGAATTAATGTCAACATTGGATGTAAGTCTATTTTTTTAAGGTCTCCAACAAATATTTGTGTATCATTATAACGGCATAGGCCCATTCACCAGGCAAAACTTATTAGAATAATCATCTCTAGGCATTATGACAAGTGTCAAGAATAGAAGAGTAGCTCACAACTGGAGGAGTGGGTATCAGAAACCCACACAGCCCTCTACATCCCAAACATGCCTCTGAAACTACGATAGCCCCTCACTGCTGTACGTAGTTTCAAACAGCTGCTCAGGAGACCCAACCACTGGTTGAGGGCCTCCTGGATTTGTGTCAAAGCAGGATTGGTTTCCCAGCAGCTGCAATGATAAGTAATGAACATGATTGTTCCTGTCTTTGCAAATTCCCATCCACATTGCCCAGGAGATCATTCATAACAGCATAACGGCTCTTAGTCCTGAACAAGAAGATTCACTGAAGGTTAAAATGATCCTGATGCCCTGACTCAGGACTCTCAGGCCACCTTGCCTCTTTTGGAGATGACTTAGACGAGTTGAGCATCTCTTGGCTTAGTTTCTATGAGAACCGAAGGAGAAAATAAGTGTGTGTGAAAGCACTTTGCAAAGTTGAGATAAATATCATGGACTTTTGGTTGGGCGTCCAGAATCTGAGACAAAGTTTGACAAGGACCTTGGCTGGGGGGAGACATAAAGCAGGGAGACAGGCACGTGACTACTCTCAACCCTGAACCCCAAGCTCCCACTCACACAGGGTCTAACTGCTTGATGCCCAGACGTCAGCATCCACACAGGGCAAAGCAACAAGTTTTCTTTCTCAGAGACATGGATGGAAATGTCCTTGTCTCTCAAGGTGTCAGCTTTTAAAAGAACAGTGGAGCCTTGGGAAGCGTACTTTCCCAAGCTTTGGGACTGTATGGATTTGTGTGGTGTCAGCTTTGGGAATTCGGAAGTAAAGTAGAAGCCAGATTCCTTTGACAGTCAGAAGGTCAGGGCAGCATGCCAGGTGCTGCCTGCGTCTGTTCACGCCCACCGTCATTGCCTGCGGCCCACCCCATTGCCATGGGGAAGCAGCCAAGCCCAGGCCAACTCCAGATGCTGACAGATCCCCTCTTGAGCACCTTCAGTTCATGGCCCAGGTGGGTTTTAGCACCATGACATAGGACGTCGGTTGCTCCTGCAGAATACCCATCACCAAAGCTCCAGGTGCAGATGGTGAGAGACCAGTGGCGGTTCTAGTTCATCCTCAGGGATTCTACGTCATCTGTATAGGTTCTTGCTTGTCCTTGCTTCTTCTGCTTCATGAGCATCTTTACAGACTGGCCGCCCAGCTGGTCATGACCCAGCACCAGTTTCAAAATCCAGAACCTCTCATAGAATGCCCATAATGGTCTAAAGCTAATTCTCACAATAAACCCCTATTGTGTAGAACTCCTTGTGGCTTCTCTAACTGAACCTTGTCTCATACAAAATTTGGTACTGGGAGCTTGGTTCAAGATGGCGGAGTAGGAGGACGTGCTCTCACTCCCTCTTGCGAGAACACCGGAATCACAACTAACTGCTGAACAATCATTGACAGGAAGACACTGGAACTCACCAAAAAAGATACCCCACATCCAAAGACAAAGGAGAAGCCACGTGAGATGGTAGGAGGGGTGCAATCACAATAAAATCAAATCCCATAACCGCTGGATGGGTGACTCACAAACTGGCGAACACTTGTGCCACAGAAGTCCACCCACTGGAGTGAAGGTTCTGAGTCCCACGTCAGGCTTCCCAACCTGGGGGTCCAGCAACGGGAGGAGGAATTCTTAGAGAATCAGACTTTGAAGGCTAGTGGGATTTGATTGCAGGACTTCGATAAGACTTGGGGAAACAGAGACTCCACTCTTGGAGGGCACAGAAAAAGTAGTGTGTGCATCGGGACCCAGGGGAAGGAGCAGTGACCCCATAGGAGGCTGAACCGGACCTACCTGCTAGTGTTGGAGGGTCTCCTGCAGAGGCAGCCGGTGGCTGTCTCTCAGCGTGAGGACAAGGACACTGGCAGCAGAAGTTCTGGGAAGTGTTCCTTGGCATGAGCCCTCCCAGAGTCTCCCATTAGCCCCACCAAAGAGCCCAGGTAGGCTCCAGTGTTGGGTTGCCTCAGGCCAAAAAACCAACAGGGAGGGAACCCAGCCCCACCCAGCAGCAATCAAGCGGATTGAAGTTTTACTGAGCTCTGCCCACCAGAGCAACAGCCAGTTCTACCCACCTCCAGTCCCTCCCATCAGGAAACTTGCACAAGCCTCTTAGATAGTCTCATCCACCAGAGGGCAGACAGCAGAAGCAAGAAGAACTACAATCCTGCAGCCTGTGGAACAAAAACCCTATTCACAGAAAGGTAGACAAGAAGAAAAGGCAGAGGGCTATGTACCAGATGAAGGAACAGGAGAAAACCCCAGAAAAACAATTAAATGAAGTGGAGATAGGCAACCTTCCAGAAAAATAATTCAGAATAATGATAGTGAAGATGATCCAGGACCTTGGAAAAAGAATGGAGGCAAAGATCAAGATTATGCAAGAAATGTTTAACAAAGACCTAGAAGAATTAAAGAACAAATAAACAGAGATGAACTATACAATAACTGAAATGAAAAATGCACTAGAAGGAATCAATAGCAGAATAACTGAGGCAGAAGAATGAATAAGTGACCTGGAAGACAGAATGGTGGAATTCACTGCAGCGGAACAGAATAAAGAAAAAAGAATGAAAAGAAATGAATACAGCCTATGAGACCTCTGGAACAACATTAAACACAACAACATTTGCATTATAGGGTTCCCGAGAGGAGAAGAGAGAGAGAAAGGACCCGAGAAAATATTTGAAGAGATTATAGTGGAAAACTTCCCTAACATGGGAAAGGAAATAGCCACCCAAGTCCAGGAAGCACAGAGAGTCCCAGGCAGCATAAACTCAAGGAGAAACATGCTGAGACACATAGTAATCAAACTGGCAAAAATTAAAGACAAAGAAAAATTATTGACAGCAGCAAGGGAAAAATGACAAATAACATACAAGGGAACTCCCATAAGGTTAACAGCTGATTTCTCAGCAGGAACTCTACAAGCCAGAAGGGAGTGACATGATATACTTAAAGTGATGAAAGGGAAGAACCTACAACCAAGATTACTCTATCTGGCAAGCATCTCATTCAGATTTGATGGAGAAATCAAAAGCTTTACAGACAGGCAAAAGCCAAGAGAATTCAGCACCACCAAACCAGCTCTACAACAAATGCTAAAGGAACTTCTCTAAGTGGGAAGCACAAGAGAAGAAAAGGACCTACAAAAACGAGCCCATAACAATTAAGAATATGGTAATAGGAACACACATATCGATAATTACCTTAAACGTGAATGGATTAAATGCTCCAACCAAAAGACACAGGCTTGCTGAATGGATACAAAAACAAGACCCATATATATGCTGTCTACAAGAGACCCACTTCAGATCTAGGGACACATACAGACTGAAAGTGAGGGGCTGGAAAAAGATATTCCATGCAAGTGGAAATCAAAAGAAAGCTGGAGTAGCAATACTCATATCAGATAAAATAGACTTTAAAATAAAGAATGTTACAAGAGACAAGGAAGGACACTACATAATGATCAAGGTATCAATCCAAGAAGAAGACATAACAATTATAAATATATATGCACCCAACATAGGAGCACATCAATACATAAGGCAACTGCTAACAGCTATAAAAAGGGAAATCAACAGTAATACAATAAGAGTGGGGGACTTTAACAACTCACTTACACCAATGGACAGATCATCCAAACAGAAAATTAATAAGGAAACACAAGCTTTAAATGACACAACAGACCCGGTAGATTTAATTGATATTTATAGGATATTCCATCCAAAAAAAGCAGATTACACTTTCTTCTCAAGTGCGCACGGAACTTTCTCCAAGATAGATCACATCTTGGGTCACAAATCAAACCTCAGTAAATTTAAGAAAATTGAAATCATATCAAGCATCCTTTCTGACCACAACGCTATGAGATTAGAAATCAATTACAGGGAACAAAAAGGAAAAAACACAAACACATGGAGGCTAAACAATACGTTACTAAATAATCAAGAGATCACTGAAGAAATCAAAGAGGAAATAAAAAAATACCTAGAGACAAATGACAATAAAAACATGACAATCCAAAACCTATGGGATGCAGCAAAAGCAGTTCTAAGAGGGAAGTTTATAGCTATACAAGCCTACCTCAAGAAACAAGAAAAATCTCAAATAAACAATCTAACCTTACACCTAAAGAAACTAGAGAAAGAAGAACAAACAAAACCCAAAGTTAGCAGAAGGAAAGAAATCATAAAGATCAGAGCAGAAATAAATGAAATAGAAACAAAGAAAACAATAGCAAATATCAATAAAACTAAAAGCTGGTTCTTTGAGAAGATAAACAAAATTGATAGCCAGACTCATCAAGAAAAAGAGGGAGAGGATTCAAATCAGTAAAGTTAGAAATTAAAAAGGAGAAGTTACAACAGACACCACAGAAATACAAAGCATCCTAAGAGACTACTACAAGCAACTCTATGCCAATAAAATGGACAACGTGGAAGAAATGGACAAATTCTTAGAAAGGTATAACCTTCCAAGACTGAACAAGGAAGAAATAGAAAATATGAACAGACCAATCACAAGTAAGGAAATTGAAACTGTGATTAAAAATCTTCCAACAAACAAAAGCCTGGGACTGGATAACTTCACAGGTGAATTCTATAAAACATTTAGAGAAGAGCTAACAACCATACTCCTCAAACTCTTCCCAAAAATTGCAGAGGAAGGAACATTCCCAAATTCATTCTATGAGGCCACCATCACCCTGATACCAAAACCAGACAAAGATACTACAAAAAATGAAAATTACAGACCAATATCACTGATGAATATAGATGCAAAAATCCTCAACAAAATACTAGCAAACAGAATCCAACAACACATTAAAAGGATCATACACCATGAACAAGTGGGATTTATCCCAGGGATGCAAGGATTCTTCAATATATGCAAATCAATCAATGTGATACACCATATTAACAAATTGAAGAATAAAAACCATGTGATCATCTCAATAGATGCAGAAAAAGCTTTTGACAAAATTCAACACCCATTTATGATAAAAATTCTCCAGAAAGTGGGCATAGAGGGAACCTACCTCAACATAATAAAGGCCATATATGACAAACCCACAGCAAACATCATTCTCAATGGTAAAAAACTGAAAGCATTTCCTCCAAGATCAGGAACAAGACAAGGATGTCCACTCTCACCACTATTATTCAACATAGTTTTGGAAGTCCTAGCCACAGCAATCAGAGAAGAAAAAGAAATAAAGGGAATACAAATTGGAAAAGAAGTAAAACTGTCACTGTTTGCAGATGACATGATACTATACATAGAGAATCCTAAAGATGCCACCAGAAAGCTACTAGAGCTAATCAGTGAATTTGGTAAAGTTGCAGAATACAAAATTAATGCACAGAATCTCTTGCATTCCTATACACTAATGATGAAAACTCTGAAAGAGAAATTAAGGAAACACTCCCATTTACCATTGCAACAAAAAGAATAAAATACCTAGGAATAAACCTACCTAAGGAGACAAAAGACCTGTATGCAGAAAACTATAAGACACTGAAGAAAGAAGTTAAAGATGATACCAACAGATGGAGAGATATACCATGTTCTTGGATTGGAAGAATCAATATTGTGAAAATGACTATACTACCCAAAGCAATCTACAGATTCAATGCAATCCCTATCAAATTACCAATGGCATTTTTTACAGAACTAGAACAAAAAAAAATCTTAAAATTTGTATGGAGACACAAAAGACCCCGAATAGGCAAAACAGTCTTGAGGGAAAAAAACTGGAGGAATCAGACTCCCTGACTTCAGACTATACTACAAAGCCACAGTAATCAAGACAGTATGGTACTGGCACAAAAACATAAATATAGATCAATGGAACAAGATAGAAAGCCCAGAGATAAACCCACGCACCTATGGTCAACTAATCTATGACAAAGGAGGCAAGGATATACAATGGAGAATAGACAGTCTCTTCAATAAGTGGTGCTGGGAAAACATGACAGCTACATGTAAAAGAATGAAATTAGAACACTCCCTAACACTATACACAAAAATAAACTCAAAATAGATTAGAGACCTAAATGTAAGACCAGACACTATAAAGCTCTTAGAGGAAAACATAGGAAGAACATTCTTTGACATAAATCACAGCAAGATCTTTTTTGATCCACCTCCTAGAGTAATGGAAATAAAAACAAAAATAAACAAATGGGACTTAATGAAACTTAAAAGCTTTTGTACAGAAAAGGAAACCATAAACAAGATGAAAAGACAACCCTCAGAATGGGAGAAAATATTTGCAAACGAATCAATGGACAAAGGATTAATCTCCAAAATATATAAACAGCTCATGCAGCTCAATATTAAAAAAAACAAAGAACCCATAGACATTTCTCCAAAGAAGACATACAGATGGCCAAGAAGTGCATGAAAAGCTGCTCAACATCACTAATTATTAGAGAAATACAAATCAAAACTACAATGAGGTATCACCTCACACCAGTTAGAATGGGCATCATCTGAAAATCTATGAACAACAAAAGCTGGAGAGGGTGTGGAGAAAAGGGAACCCTCTTGCACTGTTGGTGGGAATGTAAATTGATACAGCCACTATGGAGAACAGTATGGAGGTTCCTTAAAAAACGAAAAATAGAATTACCATCTGACCCAGCAATCCCACTACTGGGCATATACCCTGAGAAAACCATAATTCAAAAAGGCACATGCACCCCAATGTTCATTGCAGCACTATTTACAAAAGCCAGGTCATGGAAGCAACTAAATGCCCATTGACAGACTAATGGATAAAGAAGATATGGTACATATATACAATGGAATATTACTCGGCCATAAAAAGGAATGAATTTGGGTCATCTAGAGACTGTCATACAGAGTGAAGTAAGTCAGAAAGAGAAAAACAAATATCGTATATTAACGCACATATGTGGAACCTAGAAAAATGGTACAGATGAACCGGTTTGCAGGGCATATATTGAGACACAGATGTAGAGAACAAACATATGAACACCAAGGGGGGAAATTGGTGGGGGGTGGTGGTGGTGGTATGATGAATTGGAGATTGGGATTGACATGTATACACTGATGTGTATAAAATGGATGACTAATAAGAACCTGCTGTATAAAAAAATAAATAAAATGAAATTCAAAAGTTCAAAGAAAAAAAAAAATTGATACCAGAAGGTTCCAGAGGAACAGATCTCAAGAATCAGTTCTCTGAATTAGGCTTTCAAGAATTGGTTTTCTGATCTACATTTAAAGACATTAGTGGTCCTGTCTCCAGTGGTAAAATGGGCAAGAGCAGTCTGTGGTACTCAGTGGCAAAATAGTTCTCTAAATTATCACTTACAGACACTTGTAATCCAGTGTCTAGAGAGGGCAAGTCTTTGAGTAACCAAGTTTTTGCTGCCACTAAAATTTTTAGTGAAAGTAAGAAATACAGTGCAACTGGTTAATTGTTTCTAAGTGCAGTGGAGAAATGGGGGCTGGGGGATGATGATATCAGGGCTTTAAATTTCCAGTTCAAGGTTCATACAAGGGACTCAAAAGCTTCCATTATGGTCCTAAATAACCTATCTTCTATAGCCACCGAAATGAGATTTCTAAAAACAAAATCTAAACCCAAAGTCTAGCTCGGCAGGTAGTTAAATTGTAACACAGATGGAATTGTCTCCCTCATAGACTTTCTCATGTTAGTTAGAGTTGGTTAGTTAGTTAGATTTTGAAGGAGTGAGACTCTGAAACTTGGGTAGATTCTAACCCCTCAATTCGGCCACACCTCCTTTCCAGAACTTTCACCCAAGAATGGGGAGGGTCGTCTCCCATTGGCCAAAGAAACGATAGTGACTTCACCTGTCTGGTAAGGGATTATACCTCCCCAGCTCTTCCTCACCCTCTCTCAGCACTTCCAGATTTACGGCCAGAGTCAAGTCCCCAGGCTCCAGAGGATAAAGTACAAAGAGAGATTCGTGAGAAAGTATGATGTACAATGAAAGAATTGCATGATTTTGCCAATTCATGTTGATAAAAACCTGGGAAATACATGTGGAATGGTTCCAACTGGTGTGGGATTAGATCGGAAGGAAAATTAAGTTGGATCAAGCCAAACTGATTGATATGGACCACTAAGCAGAGATTTCAGATTCAGTGTGTTCGCTGTACGGGCTGAGAGTTCTCTAACACTTTTCCTGGTTGGTGGACAAAAATCTGGACCAAAAGGTGGCTCACACTACAAGTGGCTGAAATGCCAAGATTTCCAAGGCACATGGTAGGGAGATGTTACTGGCACAGTGACTGTAATGGACAGCAGAGGCCTTCGGTGTCCATAGGACTGACAGGATGGGGATCCCACTCACGTCTTGATCCATACAAGCTGAGAAGCTCTAGGTCTGAGAAGCACAGTAGAGTCGTGGACACTAAATTCACTCCCTATTAAAGCCAGTTCACTGTTCCAGAGACCCTTGAAGGAAAGGGAGGCCAGGTCTTCTTGAGGAAGCACCTGCTACACAGCCCAAATTTTGCCCTGGGAATCTTCCTCCTCATCCCCTCCAAAGGCACCTGCACATTTGCCAGGAAGACTGAGCTTCATGGAAGGGAAATAATCAGAATTTGGAGAGATAACTGGACTGTGATTCTGCACTGACAGTAATTCCTAGACACCTAAAACTCCACAGCAGCAAACTAGTCAGTGTAGAGGCTTATGGTGGTCAGAAAATCAAAGAAGTTTTGACTCAAGCCCATCTCATGAGAGGTCCTCACACCCCAATCCCACTCTGTAGCTATTTCCCCAGTCTGGGAACGTATATTTGGAATATATACACTCAGCAACTGGCAGAATCCCATGGAGTGAGGGCTATCATGGTAGGGAAAGCTGAACAGAAGTTGCCACAATTGCCTCTATCTACTAACCAAGAGGCAATACCAATCTCTAAAGAAACCAAAGAGATTAATACCACAACCAAGAAATTGAAAGATTTAAGGGTGGTGATTCCTACTGCACTCCCTTTCAACTCACCTATTTAACCTGTACAGAAGAAAGATGGATCTTGGAAAATGACAGTGGATTATCATCATAAACTTGATTAGATGGTCACTCCAATTACAGCCACTGTTCCTGGTGGTTTTTTTGTTTTGTTTTGTTTTGTTTGCGGTACGCAGGCCTCTCACTGTTGTGGCCTCTCCCGTTGCGGAGCACAGGCTCCGGACATGCAGGTCCAGCGGCCATGGCTCACGGGCCCAGCCGCTCCGCGGCACGTGGGATCCTCCCGGACTGGGGCACGAACCCGTGTCCCCTGCATCGGCAGGTGGACTCTCAACCACTGCGCCACCAGGGAAGCCCGTTCCTGGTGTTTTTTAATTGACAGAGGAAATCAATATATCCTATAGAATCTGTATGTAGCTACTGAATTGGTAAATGCTTTTTTCTATGTACCTGTATTAGTTTCTAGGGCTGCCATAACAGAGGACCACAAACTGAGTGGCCCTTAAAACAGCCACTGAAGCCTCTAAGGGATGATCCTTCCTTGCCTCTTCCAGCTCTGGCAGCCTCAGGTGTTCTTTGACTTGTGGAGCATCACTCCAACCTCTACCTGCATCATCACCTTGTCATCTTCCCTCTGCAACTGCATCTTCACAAGGTGTTCTCCTCTGTGTGTGTGTGTGTGTGTGTCTGAGTCCAAGTTTCCCTCTTCTTATAAGGGCAGCAGTCATGGTGGATTAGGGCCCATCCTAATGACCTAATCTCAACTTGATGATGTCTGGAAAGATTCTATTTCTACATACAGTCACATTCACAGGGACTGGGGGTTAGGAATTCAACATATTTTTTTTTGGAATACACAATTTAACCAATTATAGGCTGCCTTAAGTACTCCCATGCCCTGTGATTAAATTAATGTAATGGGATTATCATTATAAGAGAATAAATGGATGGAAAACTACAGACAGTACTGCTAATGGCCCAGACCCTTCAGGAATGAAGGTCTACCTCACCTCACTAGGTAGGGAGCCACGACCAGCCAAGGTGCTTGCTAAGAACAAAAGGAATAAATATGTTCTGAGAAATATAAGAAGATATGTATGAACCATAGCTGCAACCATGGATACAATTGCAGAATAAGAATTGGAATAGTTATGAATAATTTTTCTTTCTTTTTTTTTTTTTGCGGTACGCGGGCCACTCACTGTTGTGGCCTCTCCCACTGCAGACCACAGGCTCTGGACGCGCAGGCTCAGTGGCCATGGCTCACGGGCCCAGCCGCTCCGCGGCGTGTGGGATCTTCCCGGACCGGGGCACGAACCCGTGTCCCCTGCATCGGCAGGCAGACTCTCAACCACTGCGCCACCAGGGAAGCCCAATTTTTCTTCTTTTGATAAGAATATATTTGAGTATATATTAACCAATTCTCTTCTTTCTTACTCTCTTCCAATTCTCTACCATCTAAGCTGTGTTAACAGTAGTTTACCTTATACCTCAGTATTTAAGTCAGAGATATTAACACGTTCTTGACCAGGAGATTTTTGCAGAAACTAATACCTGTGGCCGTAATATGTCTCTGGTCAAAAATGTGTTAATAGGGCTTCCCTGGTGGCGCAGTGGTTGGGAGTCCACCTGCTGATGCAGGGGACACGGGTTCGTGCCCCGGTCCGGGAGGATCCCACATGCCGCAGAGTGGCTGGGCCCGTGAGCCATGGCCGCTGAGCCTGCGCGTCCGGAGCCTGTGCTCCACAACAGGAGAGGCCACAACAGTGAGAGGCCTGCGTACTGCAAAAAAAAAAAAAAAAAAAAAAGTGTTAATAAGGGAGTGTAACTCAGCCAGAAGTGGAATAAACCTCACCCACAGATGGATAAAGGGATTTTGTTTCTTCTTTTCAGGAGAGGGTTAGCATGTTTTCAGTTGTGTGGAGGATAGTTGTATCATATTAGGTGAAAGCATGTTTTTGCTATTGTCTTTGTTAGGAAATAGTTAATAGTAATACATGTGGATAAGAAGTTTCTAAGGTTATATTGTGGTAAATTTGTTTCAAGTCAACTTAGCTAAATGAAACTTTGTTTCCCAGAAGTTCTGGGTTAGCACTGGCCACAAAACGCATTTTGCGTGAGATCTGGAAAGCAGAAATGAAGCTGGAGCCTTGTTCCTTTCATGCTCGGAAAGTTGGTGCAGGGTTGCTGGCCCTGCTACCGCAGACACACACTGTCACTCATCTGACTCGCCTGGGTGATGGCGCAGCAGCTGCATCTCCGGCCAGGTCTCTCTTCAGCTCAATTCCTGGGCCAGATGTGTTTAGCTCTGTGCAGCTCCCGCCAGCTTCTCCTGCCCATCGACACCCATCATCAAGGTTGGAGGCTTAGAGGTGACAAGAGGTCAATGCAGATTCTAGTCCATTCTCGTAACTTCCGGATCATCTGTGTCAATTTCAGTTTCTCCTTGCTTCTTCTGTATTACGTACATCTTTTCTTCCCAACTGCCTGGCTGCTGAGTTCAGATTCCAGCACCAGGCAAAGAAGCGACAACCTCTTAACCTTTGTGAAATTAAAGTCATATTTTTATGGCAAGACAAGAGAAATTTAGACAAAAATTCTTCTCTGCCCTTTGGCCTCCTCTCTCCTCCACTGTGCATTGTATATCTGCATTAAGCATCACACAACCTCCCCCACTGGCAAGAATACCTGCTGAACCATAAAAAGCAGCACTCCCCCTGAATCAACAAGACAACTCCATAAAAGATAACATTCCTTCTTGATCTTGTAAGGGGTCACATGACCCACCAGGATGACACTTAGATATCTGGATTATGTGAACTGCCAATAATATGTCTCAAAAAACTTATATAAACTGTGTCTTGACTTCGAACAGGTGGAACAGTTCTCAGAGATTTCTGAGCTGCTTCCTGGGTTACAACCCTCAAATTTGGCTTGAATAAAATTTTCCATTTCTTTCTTAGATTGATTAATTTTTTGTTGACAGCTTTTCACCAACTCCCACAATTGTGGGAGATCAAATCCCCACAATAAACCCCTCATTATAAATCCTAGTGGGTTCTAGGTATTTCACTGTAAGAATCTGCCATAAGCAGTTTCTCAGCACAATTAATTGGCCGTAAGACAATTTTGCCATAGAAGATAAAATAATAAAAATAAGATAAAAGATGGACATTAAAAAGGACATAGTGAATCAGGAAAAGTTAATGACAAAAACTTTTAAAGATTTTATGGTGAAAAATGAAAATCCAAAAAATATTGAATACATTTAAAATGTCTCTGGGTTCATGGCAATACTGCACAAATAACTGATTTTAACTTGTGGATTGTATCTCAGCACTTGTCTTCCAGATCTTTCTTTCATTCATAGCACTACAATTTTTTTTTTTTGCTTGTTAATATCCTCCTAGTATGGCATTCCATTTTTCCTCTTGCACTAAAATATCCCTCTTTATTAAGACAGATATCAGTTTCCAAATCCTAGGATGTATATTTGTAACTGCATTCTGTGTCTCATCGTGGAAGCTTCTACACTATTGTGTGTTCTTGGCATATTGTCACATGGCTGCTGATAGACGTTCCAAAGTTCTATGGGAAATGTGCGTTCAACTGTGTGCCTGGGAAACCCTCATCCTCTTTCTCTTCCAATGTCGTGTGCTTCAAAATAAGAAAGCAACTCTTTGTCACCTGTCAGCTGGATAAAGCCATCCGTAATGTCACTAACCGGAAGAAATGCTAACACTGCAAAGCATTTAATTTTCACGTTAAATTCAGCATCTGTTTGACAGAGCAACTTTTGTCCAATGTCAATGATTTTGTAGAAATGTTTTTTGCCATATAAAACAAACAGCTGGGGAATTCCCTGACGGTCCAGTGGTTGGGACTCCGAGCTTCCACTGCAGGGGACATGGGTTAGATCCCTGGTGGCAAAACAGCTCGTTATCATTGTATTCAGGTATATCTTTTTTTTTTTTTTTTTTTTTTAGCTGTGCCAGGTCCTAGCTGTGGCACATGGCGATTTTCACTGCGGCATGCGGGAACTTTTTTTTTTCACTTGCGGTACACAGGAAATTTAGTTAGAACATGTGAACTCTTCGTTGCAGCATGTGGGATCTAGTTCCCTGACCAGGGATGAACCCAGGCCCCCTCCACTGGGACAGTGGAGTCTTAGGCCCTGGACCACGAGGGAAGTCCCATATTCAGGTATATCTTAAGGAAAGTGATGATACTTCCCTTCTCAAAGTCAATCAATAAGGATTCAGGATTTAATGTTGAACATAAGTTCTCTACTACATACATATAATCTGCTGTAAGTCTTTCCAGATTTCCCCGGAAGTAAAACTAGGGATACTGCTATTTCTCATCAATGTATGTAACTGCTAGAACGTATCTGGGCTACATTGGAATATTCCATCACCTGCCCAGTCCCTTATATTTCACCAAATCATCTAAGCCAGATTCTGTGCCAAATACCAAAATTCCATCTACATCATGTTCTCTACTACCAAATAGCAAAAAAACTCACCATTTTCAAGAAACTTATGTTCATCAGAAATCACATAACCATACCTTTTGGGGGGAGAGGGAGGGGCTTGATTCTTCTTCTGCCTCCAACTTCTAATACCGCTGATATTGATAAATTTGCTAAAGATGTCAAGAGAGAACAAGCTGGTGTATCTAAATCAGCCAATGAATCTGTCATGAATACTCTCAAAGACTCTTGTGAATTGCCACCTCTTATAAAGACTTGTGGCCCCGAGGGGCGGGAGGGAAGACTGTGCTCATGGAAGGATTTGCAAACTAATATGTTATCATTTTCTAGTATGGTATGCAATCCAGCTCTGCACACTCTTATTTTACACTTCCACTAAGTTTTCTTATCATCGAGTGTCCTATCAAGTCAATAAACGTGGTTGTTTTCATCCACTCTTTTAAGATCACCATAACTACATCACTGTAGAGATCATTACGGGGCCTGAGATATATATAATAGAAGAAGGGAGTATCGTATCCATGGAGAAATGAAACCCAACTGTCAATCAGTTGTCTTGTCTTTTACGGCAAAACTACATTACAGCCAATTAGTTGTGCAACAAAGCTGCTTGTGGCAAAGATGTTTCTGGAGAAAATATGGACACAGTCCTAGAGGTGCTGCTTCTCTGGTTGAAGCCTGCTTACACAATGCTGTCCCAGACCTTGACCCGCCAACCTTAAAAAGCACGGAGAGGCTGTAGTCTTAGCCGTTGGTCTGCCAGCTGCGTCAGACCTGCCCAACATGGTGGCCACTGAGTGCTCAGCGTTGAGATGGTTGGAGTTCACACCCGTGTTCACCCCCAAGACCCATTTGTTAATGTTTACCCCTGTGGACATCTTTTTATAAATGTGTAAGGTATCCAAAAATTGTGTTTATTACGTACCCTTTACGTTGTTTTCCCATATGTTATGACTGAGAGGTAATCAAAGCTGCTCATCAGAGGAGTGGGCCAGCACTGCTGTCCTGCACTGAGCTCATTCCAGCCAAAGACAAAGAAACCTGACTCGCTGGCCAGCTCTCCCAGGAGGGGGAGTCGTCACGTCGTCAAGTTTCCCTCGGAAAAGCCTGTGGGGAGAGAGGACATCAAGATGGGTGAGCCACGGGGCTTCCCTGGTGGCGCAGTGGTTGAGAGTCCGCCTGTCGATGCAGGGGACACGGGTTCGTGCCCCGGTCCGGGAGGATCCCACATGCCTTGGAGAGGCTAGGCCCGTGAGTCATGGCCACTGAGCCTGCGCGTCCGGAGACTGTGCTCCGCAACGGGAGAGGCCACAACAGTGAGAGGCCCGTGTACCACAAAAAAAAAAGATGGGTGAGCCACAAAAAGCTTCCCAGCGATCCTCGTCAGTGGGATCATGACAGTCCCCAGCAGAGCCCTGAAAGCAAGGGAAGCAGCAAGAATGGGTGGAGGTTGGGGGAGGAGCAGGTGGACTCCCCCGCCATGGGGAGCAGAAGAAGCTCTCCGGCGGCGTTCTGCCTGCGGTTGAAACTTCAGAGAGGCTGCCTTTCTGCAACAGCATGAAAATAGAACTGCACACAGTCAGAGAGGACGGTGTAAAGGGCCCTCAGTCACAGTGACGGTCGGGACGGATCCCAGGGCAGGTCCATTGCTAATCCCGATTCAGCTGGTTAAGTCAGCAAAGCTTGGACGATGGCACAGAAAATCCAGAGCAAAGAGTCACCCCAGGCAGAGCTCTCCGGTGGAAGTGAACAGAGAAGAGTTCATCCCGTGAGTTACCTCTGAAAAATAATGACAAACAAGCAATAACAGTAGCCACACTTGGCGTGAGTTAGAGACCTCACTCAAGATGTTGCACTGTGCTGAGTGAAGTCTGTGACCTTGAGTAGGTGACACCTTTCCTGGCTTAGTTTGCATCTTTAAATAAAAGACGGACCAGAGGGCCTCCTTGGCAGGGGTGTGAAATACGCCAAAGATCTGCACTCTAGTCTCTGCTGGAAAAGCAGCTCCGTGGCCAGGACTACATCTCCCAGACTCCTTTGTCATTAGCTCTGGCCAATGGGATGATGAGTGGAACTGATTGGATGTCTTTCAGACTAAAATGGACAAGAAATGAACGTGCCTCTTCCATACTCTCTTCTGCTATATCCTGGCAGGCTGTTGTCACCCAGGGCAGCCCTGGGAACCACGTGTACAGAGCTCCCATCAGCCCACGTTCCCGAAAGCTCGCATGGAGCAGAGCCCAGTCCTCACAAATAGGACTCTGTGTGAACGAGAAATAGACCTTTATGGGCTTCCCTGGTGGCGCAGTGGTTGAGGGTCCGCCTGCCGATGCAGGGGACACGGGTTCGTGCCCCGGTCTGGGAGGATCCCGCATGCCGCGGAGCGGCTGGGCCCGTGAGCGATGGCCGCTGAGCCTGCGTGTCCGGAGCCTGTGCTCCGCAACGGGAGAGGCAACAACAGTGAGAAGCCCGTGTACCACACACACACACACAAAAACAAATAGACCTTTATTACGTTCAACAAGTGACACTGTAAGATTTCTCTTTCAAAGCAACTAGAAAAACTGATAGGGCTCTCAGCTATAAGTTCATGACCAATTAACAGCTTACAAATACTTTCATTTAAAAACATTTTGGTGCTGAATTTGACCTGAAGAATGACCACCCTAGGAAATAGGTCAGTTAAATCTTTCTTTCATTTAACCTCAGGAACCACCCTCCGCTAGCTTCATGCTTTTCTTCTGCAGCTTCCTCATCTCTCTCAGCATTCACAGAATTGAAGAGAATTGGGGCCTTACTCTGGATGAGGCTTTGGCTTAAGGGAAGGCTGTGGCTGGTTTGATCTGCTATCCAGACCGCTGCAACCTTCTCCGTATCAGCAATAAGGCTGTTTCCTTTTCTTATCGTTCGTGTGTTCACTGGAGTAGTACTTTTAATTTCCTTCAAGAACTTTTCCTTGGCAGTCACAACTCGGCCTACTGTTTGGTGCAAGAGGCACAGCTTTCAGCCAATCTTGGTTTTCATCATGCCTTCCTCACTAAGTTAACCATTTCTAGTGTTTGATATGACACAAGTGATGTGTGGCTCTTCCTTTCACTTGAACACTTCGAGGCCAGTGTAGTGTTATTAACTGGCCTATTTGCAATGCTGTTGTACCTCAGGAAATAGGGATGCCCGAGAGATGGGGGGAGAGCCCACTGGTGGAGCAGTCAGAACACATACAACATTTATCAATGAAGTTTGCCATCTTATATGGGCGTGGTTTGCGGCACCCCAAAGTAATTCAATAGTAACATTAAAGATCACTGGTCACAGATAACCAAAACAAATATAATAATAATGAAAAATTTTTAAATACTGTGAGAATTACCACAATGTGACACAGAAACACAAAGTAAGCAAATGCTGTTGGGTAAATATGCTGGTAGACTTCCCCAAGGCAGGGTTGCCACAGAACTTCATTTTGTAAAAAACATAATATCTATGAAGAGCAATAAAGTGAGGTGTGTCTGAATATTGAGAAATTTAAGAGGAAAACGATTGTCACCAAAGGTCTCTCTTCCTCTCCCCAAGATCACCACCGCTAACATTTTTGTGTCTTCATTTCTAGGTTTTTCTCAGTGGATATAAAAAATACAAACGATTTTAAAATAAAATTGAATCACATGGTGTAAGTGTTTTATTACTCTGCTTTGTTCTCTTGACATCCTATGATAAGTATTTTATTGCCATTAAATACTCTTTCAAAATACCATATTTATCACAGAATAATATTTTTAGACATTCAGGTTGTTTATAATTTTTAATGATTGGACATAACACTGTGATGAAGATCATTAGACATAAGTCTTTAATCACATTTTGATTATTTTTTTAGGAGATACTTGAAAGTGGGATCCTTCTGACAAATGACATAAGTATTTTTACGAAAATTCTTACTGCTAAGTTGTTTCCAGGAATGTTGCACCAATTTATAGCCCTAACAGCAAGTATGGGTTAGTGCAAAAGCATTGCAGAAACAAGTCAATATTTTTAAGTGTTTTTCATATTAATAGGAGGAAATGATATCTCATTATTTTGATTGATATTTCTTTGATTAATGGGTCTATTGACCAATTCTTAGGTTTGTTGGCCATTTGGATTTCTTCTATGAGTTGCTTGTTTATTTTCTTTGGTCATTTTCCAATTGAGATATTAGTATCTTTTATTGACTTGATGTAATTAAGGCTGTTATTCTTTGTCAATTTTATTGCAAATATTTTTGCCATTTTTTTCATTTCACTTTTAGTTTTTATTATCGAGGGATTTTTAAAAATACAGACAGTTTTGGGTTTCTTATTTGTCTTATGTAGTTAAACGTAAGTTTCCCCTGTGATGAATCCCAATGGCTTTATGCTTAGAAAGCTCTCCACATCTCAAAATCAGTTAAATGTTCCCCTATCGTTTCTTTTAAATAATTAAGAAGATTTATAAAATCACAACCTATAAGAATTGGAAAAGCACTGTGTTCTTCATTTTATAAATGAGGCAACTCAAGCTTAGGAGGCAAAGTAACTCAAAAACCGGGAGACAGCCAGTGAGTAGAAAAGCCAAGATTTTATTTCTGATTAAAGAATAATTAGCACACAATAAAAGTTAAATATCTTAAGTATTCAGTTTGATATGTTCCGACAATTGTACACACTCTTGTAACTACCACCCAAACCAAGATACAGAATATGTCTACCACCATCAGCACCTACTATCTGACATTGTTCACTATAGATTTTTTTTTCCTTTATTTGGATTTTATAAAAATCCAAAAGTACTTTTTTGTGACTCTCTTTGTTCGCTTACTTAGCATAAAATGTTTAAGATTCAATCATGTTATTTGGTCTACAAGTAGTTCAGTCATTTTTTATTGCTGAATGTACTATGAATACACTAGTAATTGATCACATGAATATATTATGTAAATATAGTATGTTTTGTTCATTCTCTTATTTATCAACTTCAAGTTGTTTCCAGTTTGGGGCTTTTTTGAAAAAGGCTGATGTGAATATTCTTGTAGAAGTATTTGTTCACACATGTGATTTCATTTCACTTGGGAATGGAACTGCCGGGTCATTGAATAGATGTGTGTTTTACAGCTAGGGTTTGCAATCTGACTCTAAACACCATGTCCTAAGCCATTCAACCACACTGCCCCTCAGAGATCCAAGCATTAGGAGATCGAGTTCAAATCCTAGCTCTTCTATGTCCTTGCTGTGTAAACTCAGGCAAGTTACATCACCGCTCAGTGCCTTGTTTCCTCAGCTGCACCAGCCCCTCAGGTTATTATGGAGATTAAATGAATTAACAGAAATAAAGCACTTCGAACAGGCCTGGCACATGGTTAGTTTTTATTATTATTCTTATAAGAGAATGTGTCTACATTTAGCCTCTCGGATACTGGATTCAGAGAATGGTTCTCTTGAAGCCAGGGGGAAAGGCCTCCCTGTCAAAGGTGGGACCACACCGTAAAGATGATTTATGGAAGAAGACTGTCCCTTCCCACAAATTCAGCTGGACCTGCCACCTAAGCGCCTAGTGTTGGGATCTGGCAGCCTCAGGCATCTCTGAGGCTCTGAGGGTCTCATTCTCTAGTTCCTACACTCGTCCTTGTCCGGTCCTACATGCATTCGGCCTCTGTGTCTGCAGATTCCACATCCACGGATTCAAACAACTGCCATTTTATATAAGGCCCTGAGCATCCTTGGATTTTCGTATACATGGGGATCCTGGAACCAGTCCCCTGCGGATACCGAGGAACAACTGTACTCTGTCCTCATGCTCAGTGTCCAGCCGCAGCCAGTCCCCGAGGACTCGCTCTGCCCTGAAATCCTCCTTCACATCTGAGCAGGAGCACATACCTGGCTCCACCTCTCCTCCCTGGGCATCAACTCTAACAAGACTCTAACAGTGCTGTGTAATTACCGATGTCCCAGCCTGAGGTCAGTATGGAGGGAGATCTTCAGGAGGAACATGTTAGTGGCCCGAGGTAGTGCTGTTGGCCCTGAAATGAAGAACACTTTTCCAATCTTGATTATTTCCTGATCTCTTTGGAGCATCATCAATTATGGCCCTTTCGCCACGCCACTCTCCCACTGGCCAGTAAGCTCCACAGGGGCAGAATCCAGACTATTTAGCGCAGGATGGCATACTTGAGTGCCTAGCAGAGACCCGGCATACAGTCAGGAAGGCACCCAGTAAGCATTGCTGATGTGTAAGAGGAAAAGGTACTTACAGACAAGTATTCAGCGTCTCTCCTCTCCTCTTACCTTCTGGGGAGATTTCTGCCTCCCCTCAGAGCTCTGGGCTTTTATTATCAAGATCAGAAAATAGTTGAGAAGGGAAACAGAGCCCAAGGAGTCTTCTTAGATTTTGCTGGAAAATAAATAGAAGCAAACTATTCATCCATCAACAGGAGTATTTATAAATAAATTATGACCATGCATATAATAGAGTATATAGTGTAAATACATAATCTAACGTGCACTAATCCATAGACTTTCTCCATGCTCTTATGAACACGGATAAACACATAAGGCTCGGTTTTTTAAATTTGGAAGGTGATATATACGTACGTATATGTGATGCCATTCAAATGAAATTTGAAAAATGCAAAATTATGCTACTGTTGCTATAATAGATGGTTATGAGATAGACATAGAAATATTATATATACATAATATTATGAAAATGATAAATACCAAATTCAGGATACAGGTCATGTAATTTGGGGGCAAACTATATGATAAGTGCACTTTATTTGTAGAGTATAAGTGAAAGTATTGGGGGAAAGAGGTTTTTCATTCCATATCCATCGAGTGACCATTAGGTGCCAGGCACTGCTATTGGCACTTAGGATAGATCAGGAACCAGACAAAAGTCCCCATTGTGGGCTTCCCTGGTGGCGCGGTGGTTGAGAGTCCGCCTGCCGATGCAAGGGACGCGGGTTCGTGCCCCGGTCCGGGAAGATCCCACATGCCGTGGCTGTGCCCGTGGGCCATGGCCGCTGAGGCTGCGTGTCCAGAGCTTGTGCTCCTCAACGGGAGAGGCCACAACAGTGAGAGGCCCGCGTACCGTAAAAAAAAAAAATAAATAAGTCCCCATTGTCACTGGTATCCTTGTAGCTTTCTAGGCCTGAAGTAGAAGCACCTGTCTCAGGGTGGTCCAGCTGACAGCTAATGAGGGCCTGGAGGTGTGAGGGGAGTGAAGAGGAAGTGTTGGAGCTAGAGGCCACCTGGGTGGAGGGCAAGGCCCTGCGGTCACGGGGGAGGCACGGTGTCTTGGAGGAAAGTGGGACTTTGCATCTGGGTGCCCCGAGCAGTGGAGTGTCAGGGCAAGAAAGAAGGGGCTCCTGCTCTAGGCCTCGCCCTGCAGCAGGGCCAAGTTCTGCAAAGATCGATGATGTGTTCCCTGCCCCCAAAGAGCTCGCAAATTAGTTGTGACAACCATTCACTCAGCAGTTCGTTCAGCAAATACTCTCTGAAGAAGCGTGCTGACATCTGCGCTAGAGAACTCATCCTCCTCGCGACCCAGCCAGAACTTGACCTCCAGCCCCCGAAGACAGAGACAAGAGGGCCCCCGGCTCCGGACAGCAATGAACCTGGGAGAGTTACGAGGTGCACTCTCCTCTCACCCAACTCAAGTACCTGCATGTCTCTTCCATAAACATTGTTAATTCCCCACGCCAGGTCTCTTGCTGGCTCAGCCCCCAGGAGCAGCAGGCCACAGCCATAACTTTCCAAACTCAAAACATCCACTCAGGCAGGATAAATTTCTGGTTCTGGCAGGACCCTCTGGGAAGGGCTGTTACAAAGGCTCACCCAGGGCAGCTGGCTGCTCCGGGGGACTGAGCATCAGCCTGGAAAACTGGAGAACAGAAAGAGTCTGTAAGCAAGTCAGAGATCTGGGTTTAAGTCTCAGCTCTGCCGCTAACTAGCTGGATGACCCTGCACTACCACTTAACCTCTCTGGGCTTCAGTTTCTTCATGGGTAAAAAGACACACTTAGATCTCTTGGGGCCACTCCAGCTCTCACCACTGTACCAGTTTCCTAGGGCTGTTGTAACACAGTACCACAAACTGAGAGGCTTAGAACAACAGAAATGGAATGTCTCGCAGTTCTGGAGGTTGGAAGTCCAAGATCAAGGTGTCAGCAGGGTTAGTTCCTTCTGAGGCTATGACAGGGGAGAGTTCCAGGCCTCTCTCCTGGATGCTGGTGGTTTGCTGGCAGTCTTGAACATTCCTTGGCTTATAGAAACATCACCCAATCTCTACCTTCATGTTCACTTGGGCTTCTCCCTCTGTGTGTGTGTGTGTCTCTCTCTGTCTGTCTGTCTCTTCACACAGTTATTCTTTTTATAGGACACCAGTCATATTGGATTAGGGGCCCACCCTACACCATTATAACCTCATTTTAACTACTTATACCAGAATGACCCCATTTCCAAATAAGGTCACATTCTGAGGCC